>NC_132782.1:9957500-14757500 GCF_048418805.1 Vulpes vulpes
GGAAACTCAGGCTTCCCGAGCACAGTAGTGCTAAGGGGAGGCCTGGGTGATTCCACGGGGTCGTGCTGCCTTCAACAAGATCGAACTGCATTCCCAGATGCAAAGTAATGTCTACTATAATGTCATTATAGGAATAATGGTGAGTCATGTCTCATAATAACCATGGTAGGCCGGCCCTCCTGCAATAACCCGGCCAGCTTCCACCTTCACAAGATCCAGCAGGGGGGGAAATGGCTCTGAAGCCTGGGCTGCCTCTCTCTGTGTCATTTCATCTATTCCTCAAGTACTGTTGAGGGCAGGAAACTTGCATTTTTGACACAGGCACGTCAGCACTTACATAAAGTGAACAGCAGCCGAAAACGTATTTTTCCCTTTAACAGTTCACCTTGCATGAAGAGGAGCTTTGACTTTGTGAGGAAGTTCGTGCCCTCTACTTTAGATTATTTATGGTTTCTTACTTCACTGGGTGATAATCAACATAAGGCATATTTCTCATGTTTGGAGCTCGCACTCCGCGATGCAATACCTAGGAAGATAACATCAGACAAGAACACTTTCCCCCTTTCCACTTCCTGGCTGCAGTATATGACTTGATTTTAATTTAGCCATTTCAATCTTTTTAACCAATTAAGCCTGATTCTTCATTCCAGAAACTGTCCACTTCCTGTTGCATGCATTGAATAGTTCCAAAAGAATTAGAAGGACAAATTATGGTTGCCATGAACCTCTCTTGCCATGTCAGAGAACTGAGAAATAAGGCATGACAGGGGATAGCATCTGATTAGCTTGAACACACCGGAAAAATGATTGCTACAAGTTTCACCACAGATTTAGAAAGCCCTGGGCTTCAGCATCCGGTGAGATTTGCATACCCGAGGAACCTCAGCTCCAACAGCAGAGTGTGAGGTCAATCAAGAATAACTAGTTAAGAAATTCAATTGGTAGCTATTTTCCTCTTGCTTTTTTTATACTTATGATTTAATCCCAGTTGATCCGAACTGCTATTAGTAGGCACCTGATAGAATGAAAAGCTTAGGTTACATTCACATATTAGCCTATTAAACATTGTTCTACTTCTTTAAGGTAAGTATACTCAGTTCTTTAAAAGGAACAAAGGTCTCTCTTTGCCCCCTTCTTTTTTTTCCCCCTTCAGAATGATAGTACCATGGTCATTGCTAATTTATGTCAGACTGAATTCTAATACTCTCCCCTGGTCCTTGTGTTTAGTGGCTGTGATAACGCGATCCTGAGGTTTTGTTTAAGTCTGCAAAAGAGGGATAGTTGGGGCTGAGGGTTCTTGAATCTAAAAGAGGATGAACAAATAAAGATGGCTGCAAGGCAAACGTTTGGGCCCTATCTGCTATTTCAGCCAGAAGTCATTGATCTCCAAGGCCAATGTTTTCATTTTTCTTTGTTTCTCTCTCTTTTTTTCTCCTCCTTTAGTCCTTTCCTTTCCCCTCTTTTTTTTTTTTTTCTTTTTAAATGAGTGTAGGTATGTCAGCAAGGAGAGGTACTTCTTGGGAATCTTGTCGGTCCTCCTCCATAAGCCTCCACTATTCCCCTGTCTTTTCTCCTTATTCAGGAGAATCAGAATCTCACAGAGAACTGCCAAGTGCTGTAACCAGCGAGCAGACACTGTCCAGTGTAATTCTAATCTCTGCATTTCACCTCAAAGTGATCGATTGGCAAGATTGGGCATAGAGAAGCCCAAGGAGATTATGGATCTGCCTAATTAGGCAGTCTAGACCTAGTTATGCCTTTAGGAGTATGGTTTTTGATTATAGAAAGGCACTTTTAATTACATTTGTAGGCATTTTAACCATCATAACTATACTCATAAATATGAGTTGTATTTACATTTTTTCAAAAAATGACACTCTAAGTGAACGGGTGATTTTTAAAATTCCATATGTGGATGACAAAGTAGAACAAAAATGAATATATCCAACTCCACATGAATATACTGACAGATAGTAATGCCCAACAATGCTGCTTATAAAGAATGTTGTAGTCAATGCCGAAGCTCTGAGTTCTAGTCCTCAGTTTACCACCAACGTTTGAAAACATTTCATCATAAGCATCTCTGGACCTTGGTTTTTCTCATTGGTAAAGTAATGAAAGTGGATACAATGAGATATGAAGACCTTCCTCACATGAAAATGCTATGACTTCTTTGTTCTTGCTTACTAGCATCAAAAAAACATCATGTGATTTTGTAATAGAAACACCTTTAAATTCAAGACACTGCAATTTGAGGTTAGACACAGATTTAGAGAAGAGTGTCTGGTATGGAAAGAGAGCATGATTTTGGGCACCTGGGTGATTCAGTGGTTGAGTGTCTGCCTTTGGCTCAGGTCATGATGCTGGGGTTCTGGGATGGAGTCCCACGTCGGGCTCCCCGCAAGAAGCCTGATTCTCCCTTTGCCTATGTCTTTGCCTCTTTCTACGTGTCTCTTATGAATTAAAAAAAAAAAAAAAGAAAAGAAAAGAAAAGAAAGAAGAAAGCATGATTTTTCTCCCTTAAGATGGTTCTTAAAACTTGAGCAGCAAAAATGCCTCACAATTCCATTGCCATCATTTCTCCTGTGGCTTCTGTAGCATAAAATACTCAAACTTCTTTTCATCAGACTCGGGGAACTCAGGCCACTGAAAGGCAAAACTTTTAAGGCTCAAAGGTACTCTACGTGACATCTTAGTATGTTGCACTTCACTCTAGGGAAAATGCAGGTTTATCAACTGAAAACTCTGGTTTGGTGTGGCCCATGAGGTGGTAATTATTAGCCCCTGAAATTTAGATGTTGAACAGTGTACAACAAGTCAAAATAAATATATGCCCCCAAATGAAAGAGAACACAGCACACTTAATTTACATGGGTCCAAATCTTTGATCTATTAGCTACTAACTGTGGTGGGTAGTAGAAAGATACCCCAACATATGGAATGATAGAACACAATTTTAATATCATACAGCAATTAAAAACACTTTTAAAAAAGGATAAGTATGACTCAGTCCTCAAAAAGTATAGGTGATATCTGGCACATTGTTTAATTGATTTTACTTTTTAAAAGTTAATTTCTTTACTTTTTATTATTAGTCATGTATTGCAGCATGAAAATTAACATAAAGGTGAGGATAACATATGATCTTTATATGTCATCTTATTAAAATGAAGCTATTTTTAATACTTTTAAGAGGCCTATCAGAAAACACAATTTATATCCTCAAAGTATATTTTGTCAGTTTCAAGTATAATTTTTGCATTCATATTCTTTTATGAATTTTAATGGAGACACTTAAATTGTAATTATTCCTCTCAGCTCAAATGCAGGTAACAAATGGAATTCAATCAGTGTTTGCGCATAATGACCATCATTAAGAGAGAAATAATAATGACATTCTCTCTGCATTAAACTTGCAGACTCTTTACACAATGATCTGAATCCCATTATTGATCTCCATGGAGATATGTAATTGTCACCTATTCTGCATAATATCTGAATGTTAAATACATTTGTTTGGAACAAATATTTTAATGAATACAGTCAGTTCCACTTAATTAACTATCTGATAACTGAATATTTTTACTTAATAATTCAACTTGGAACATCAAAATTGTTCTATTTTTTATTCAAATACACTTGAGATTAGTCATAGATATTCATTTGAATGTTCATAAAATGTATGTAGAGTTTAAAATTCCCCTTGGCTTTCTTTAAAGTACATCCATTAGAGGGACAGTGGAGAGGTATTTTTTCATCTGTTTGAAATAATTTTTTCCCTTCAGTGTTGTTTAAAATAACCCCTTAGAAGCTTACTTGTAAAATGTGTTTTCTGACCAAAATCCTTTTGCCATCCAACTTCCTTTTATCATAAAATTGTTCATAAGAATTGCTACTATTCATAGTCACTTACATATATACATTTTTGATGTGGGCATTTGGTCTGAGAAAGCAAATATGAATAAAGTATTGGACTCACCTGTTCAGAAAGCTCTAGGAAAGTCATAATTGGCAAATATTTAGCTAATTGCACTTTAAGAAAGAGAATCCAATGTATTTATAATAATAGGAATAATAAGTACCATTAATTATCATGAGATTCAAATTTGGCCAGGAGAGAAGCATCACACAGTGGTATCAATACTCTGGTTTTTAGGTACTGTTATATCCATCAATTCCACAAATATTTGCTAAGCACCAACCACAAATCCAGTGTTGCACTTGGGAATCATGAAATCTTATGAGTAAGACACTAGACTTGCCTCAAGAAACCCACCAACTGGTGAGAAGAAATTCACTCACACAGTAAGTTTTGACACAGGTGACAAATGCCAGTGGTTTGAAGAATTGCAACAGAAGTATGGAGGTGGAGGTGATGGGTCCCAAGGACCAAGAGGGATCAAGCTGTCTTCATAGACATGGCAAACTTTCGTGTCTTAGGATGAACAGAATTTTGCCATGCTTATAATATGAGTAGAGAAAAAAAGATGTTGGTAGAGAGGCTTTAGAATAAAAGAAGTTGTGTGAACAAAAGCTTAGGATGTATAAGAAGATCTATATATAAGTGGATGTATAAGTGGATCTTGCTGAGTATCTCAAGTGCCAGTTCAGTTCAACCAGTCTGGAGTGCATAGGAGCAGCGTAGAGGAATGAAACCATAAAGGTTACAGGATAATACTACAATTTATTAAGCATTTTCTAGGCACCAGAAGCTTGACATGTATCTTGAAATCTCAGTAAAACCCTGTACTATATCATGTATATAAATCAAGAAGTTACACTTAGAGATGTTAAGTGCCTTGACTGATACCACCTAGCCAATAGGTAGTGGGGCAGGGGTTTTGGACCAGGTCTACTGGTGCCTAAAGCCTGAACTCTGAGCTGAGAAAATCAAGTTTGAAGGGCCTTGAATTATATGGTAAGTGAATTGAAAGTATTGGAATATTTTCAGCACAAGAATGATATAATTGGATCAATAATTTAGGAAAAAAGTTTGGGTCATAGTATGGAGATCAAAACAGAAGCAAAGCTTCTTTGAGGTAAACCTAAAAATGATGAGGTTGTTTCACTAATCCAGGTGAGGTTACTTTCACTAGCAGAATGACCAATAAAAACAGAAAGAGGACAGATTCAACAGACTCCTTGTAGTAAAATCAGCAAGACTCAGTTTCAGATTGGGTAGCTGAGAATATAAAAAGATCATCGGTGTGGGGGGGGGGGGAGAAAAATTTTGTGTTCACCTTCTATATTCCTGGAGGTGGAGTAAGGTTTATATTAAATCAGTATAGTTTCTAAGATTGAAACTATATCTATTTAAAACCCACTTTGGTTTTATTTCTAGGTGGCTCCAGGAAAATTCAGCAAGGATAGTTGTCCTTCATGTTTCTATTGTAGTACCCTTTCTTCCTGACCTTCTATTGCTCCTCTGTGCCTAGGTACAGAAAGTGAAAAGAAGCAATCTGACCAATTCATATATATATAAATACACCAGTGTGTTAATCTTTCCAAAGCTACCAAGAAGGCAAAAGAAGATTGCTTCATGGAAGGCAGTGCAGAAAGCAAGGATTAAAAAATATCATTCACTTATTGACAAATTTCTTGAATGTCAAGAATGCCTGGTATATAAAGATAATTATCACACAGTCCACACTGGGTATTTTGCATGTGGAGCCAATATGAATTTTTGGGAGCCAGAGAGTGGACTATAGTAGGCAGAATAAGGCTGCTTCTCTTCAATAGATGTATCTGCCCTCCTCTATTTTCTTACATGAGGAACAAAAGGAACTTTACAGATAGAAATGACGTTATGGACCTTCAAATAGAGAAATTATCTTGAATTATCTGGAAGGAGCCAGTGTAATGTCATGGGCTCTGCAAAGTGGCAGAGGAAGACAGAAGTCAGTGAGACAGATGTGAAGAACAAAAGGCAGAAGAGATTTGAAGTGAAAATAACCACCACTGCTAGCTTTGCATATGAAGAAAATGGCTTCCACAAGCCAGGGAATGTGTGGTCCTTGGAAGCTGGGAACTACCCTCGCTGAGAGCTGAGGAAGTCAGTCCTACAACTGCAAGGAATTCATTTCTGCCAACAACATACACAAGGAAGGAAACGGGTTCTGTCCTACAGAAGTTAACCTATAGAACTGTGACAGCCATAACTTTGTCTGTTTGAAGTGGCTTGGTTTGTAGTAAATTGTTATTGCAGTTACAGAAAACTAATACAAATGGGAATAAAAAGAACGCTTACCTTAAAAAGAGAATTAAATATAATACTGCATTACTGCATCTGATGCATAGAAAACACTGAAAGCAATTAGCTATTACTTTTGTCATTATAGGACTGATTCTAACGTTAGCCTTTGACCCGTTGAGGGGGTTTCCACTTTACTAAGAGTGCCCTGGGGCATACCAGCCCCCCTCTGTGTCCATGGCTAACTGCCATTGGTTGCAGAAAGATGACTCTGAATCCCAGCCTAATTTGAAGGCAGACTTCCAAGTCCTTTTATTTTTTTGGGACCCAGCTCCCCAGTGATGGATAATACAAATAAAGGCTAATTCCTTAGAGAAGAGATACAAGTTCTGCTCCTTATCGTATCTTATGCCAACAAAATGTGATCATCCTCAGAGACAGCTCAAATACAACTTATATAACCGAAGATAACATTCCATGCTTTAGTTAATGAATGTTTGCATTCAAGTCAATGATTATGTTGGGCTTTCTCCCAAGCAGTTTGTTTTATACTCTGATACCAAAGGTTAAATTTAGGTTTTTAGTGCAGAGAAGCAATGTGATTTCTTACTTGTTCTCCTAGTCATATTTTCTTGTTTCTTTGTATACTTGATATTCTTTATTTCTATGCTAGAAATGATGGATTTTGCATTGTTGAGTGCTGGATTTTGTTGTGATCTTTTAAAGAGTGTTAGACTTTTACCTGGCACAGGTTCTCTTGGATGAGTATGATTCCTTTGAGGTCTCACTCTTAAGTTTTATTACGGCAAGTCCAGAGCACTTTTTTCTATGGAGGCAATTCACATCTAATGTTTTGTGCTATCTTTCAAAGAACTCTACCCTTGGTCTTGTGTATTTTGAGGTCTTTCCATTCTGGTTGGTTGGAATAAATTTTTCCTGCCTATGCTTGAATTTTGGGACTTGTTCAACCTATTGTTTTGTCATTATTTTTCAGTGGTCCTTTTCCCAGACTCAGGGAAGTCTTTTCCTCACTAATGGGCACATCAGCTAAAGCTTTAAGGACCTTCTGCAGATCCCCCAAGCTCTCTTTTATTTCCATCACTCCACTACTCTTCTCTGTAAAATCTTATCTCTTTGACTTCCCTAAGCTCAGATCACTGTCTTCTCAACTCACTGTCCCAACTCCAGGCTTTACTTGAGTTTCTTGTGCTGTGGCCTGAAATCTGGCTCCAGGTAGGAAGCTGGGACAATCACAGAGCTTACCTTTTTTATTTCCCTTCTTTTAGGAATTCCAATCCTATTCTGTCTGTTGTCTTCTGTCTGAAAGTTGTTAATATATAATATATAATATAATATATAATATAATATATAATATATACATAGTTTTTTAGTCATTTATAATTAGATGAAAAAAGTGGAAATGTATGCTTATTCTCTATGTTTACTACAACTTCTACTTTAGTAACCAGCTTATCACAATTTCTTCATTTATGCTATTCATGTTCAGGGTGTGTTGTGTGACTCTAGCCAATATCATTTTTTAAACATTTTATTCATTTATTTTAGAGAGAGAGAAAGACCCCATCCCATGCATAGATGGGGGAGGGCAGAGGTAAAGGGGGAGAGAGAATCTTAAGCAGGCTCCATGCCCAGTATAGAGCCAGTCTGCTTAACCAACTGAGCCACCATGTGCCCCTCTAGCCAGTCTCTTTTGTGAAACATTTGTCCTTTGTTTTTTCATGGTATGCTCCACCTACTGCAAAGAATTCCCTTTCTTTCTTTTTTTTTTAAAGGTTTTATTTATTTATTCATCAGAGATGCAGAGAGAGAGAGAGAGAGAGAGAGAGAGAGAGAGGCAGAGACACAGGCAGAGGGAGAAGCAGGCTCCATGCAGGGAGCCTGATGTGGGACTTGATCCCAGGACTCCAGGATCACACCCAGGGCCAAAGGCAGGCGCTAAACTGCTGAGCCACCCGGGCTGCCCAGAATTCCCTTTATTTCTAAATGGTGCCTCTACTTTGGAGTAAACTGGTAAGAGATATCGTTACAGGGAAAAACAAGAGAACAAAATTGATGGGATATCCCATTGTTTGATGGGATATAATGAGGCGTACATTTTTATCTCACCCTACTTTCTATAATACCCTATTTTCTATAATACACATATACACATACACAGTCACCTTACACACACACACACACACATACACAGTAGGTACACACATGTGCTACACAGCTACAGGTCCACAGAGGAAAGTATATTTCAGGGACACCTGGGTGGCTCACTCAGTTGAGTTTCCAACTCTTGGTTTCAGCTCAGGTCATGATCTCAGGGTCATGATATGGAGCCCTGTGTAGAACTCTGCATTCGGTGGGAAGTCTACTCAAGATTCTCTCTCCCTGTATCCTTCTTCTCTGCTTGCATTCTCTCTCTCTAAAATAAATAACTAAGCAAATAAATAAATAAATATATTTTTTAAAAAGTATCTTCCAGAAATGTTATCTTCTTTCCTACATGAACATTTAATTCCTACATTTAATTCCTTCCCTTGCACTCTCCTATCTCTCTTTGCTGTTCTTTTTATTACCATTGAACACATTTTATTTCTTTCTTTTGTTATTGTATATGTCCTAACATTAGAATTTAACCTCTACAAAGGCAAGTGAGTTTGTTTCTTGGGGCTGCTATAACAAATCACCATAAGGTGGGTGAACAACACAATTTATTCTCTCACAATTTTGGAGGCCAGAAATCCAAACTCAAGATATCAGTAGAGGTGGTTCCTACTGAAGTCTTTAAGGGATAATAGGCTCCATGCCTTTCTTATAACATCTGGTGGCTGCTAGCAATCCTTGGCATTCCTTGGCTTGGGGCTTCATACCTCCAATATTTGCTTTTTTTTTTTTTTAAAGATTTTATTTATTTATTCATAAGAGACACAGAGAAAGTGAGACAGAGACAGAGGCAGAGGGAGAAGCAGGCTCTCTGCAGGGAGCCTGATGTGGGACTTGATCCTGGGACTCTGGGATCATGCCCTGAGCCAAAGGCAGATGCTCAACCACTGAGCCACCCAGGTGTCCCCAATCTTTGCTTTTGTATTCACATGGTCTTCTTCTATTTGTGTCTCTGTGTCTTCTCCTTTTCTGTCTTATAAACTACTGGATTTAGAGTTTACCCTAATCTTGTCTGGAGATTTTTTTTTTTTTTTTTTTTATTGTCTGGAGATTTTTAATCTCCAAAGACTCTATCCCAAATAAGGCTACATTCTCAGGTTCAGAGTGAGCTTATCTTCTGGGGGGTACAATTCAACTCACTATAATAAGTATACATTTTCTGTTGTATTCACTGCTGTATCCTCAGCACCTGGACCAGAGCCTAGACTATAGTAAGTGCTCAACTATTTATTAAATGAATTCATTGAGGGTCTACAACATGTCAGACACTGGATTTCTAAAAACAAGCCCATATATGTAGCTGATAATGCAAAAATAATAGATACATGAATGGGTAAGATAATCACTTAAGAGTGCTGTTGATTTATTTTATTTTGCCATACAAACATCTTGTTCCTCCTTTCTTGGTTGGCAAATATCCTTTAGGAAGAGGCACTTTTTTACCAAGGAAAAGGTAGTATCTTTATGCCCAAGAGAACTATTCTTTGCTCAAAGGTATAGGAATGTATTATGGAAATATGTAAATAAAATCCTATTTATGAATTCTAACATCAAGCTTTAATGATGAAATTTGTCATTTAGACAACCATAAGATATTATATTTAAATAGTTTGTTATATTCATGTTTCTTAATATATATGCTAAAAACATAATTTGAATTTGTAAAATCAAAAATTAACAAGAGTTCAGAGTCCATCACCAATAATTTATCTTTTTCTCCAGAAAAATCTGCTAAAAATGCCAAAGACCCTAATTTATCTATTTTAAATTCACATTAAAAAAAAAAAAGCAAAATTGCCTATTTCCTCTGTGATCTCTATAAATCAGGAAAACTATCTAGGCCTTCCATTGTGAATGTTGTATGGGCTTTGTAGAACAACTTCTTTTTTTGTTATGTTATACACATTCACCATTTACTTCCTTAATTCGAAAATAAACTTACAGCCTGAAAATATGGTGAAGACAATAATTCACTTACATATTTTCAGAAAAAAATTCAAGATCCCATACTCTCCTGAACAAAATCTCACTAGAAAAAAAAGGCAGGGGATACTTTGCAGCATTTGAAGTCTGCTGCCTGATGTTCTTTATTTTTCTAGTTTACTTTATGCCTTGAACATGCAATTAAGTATTACTCTCCTTAACCTTTATATACATCATAAATATTATAAAATAGGTATGTGAAAATACACGGTACATCTACTATTTCTTTTCTCTGCATCACCAACAACCATTCCCACCACATATTCACCTAGAAGAGAAGAACTTTGGCTATCATAATGGAATATTTTCAGATCAGAAACTTAGTTCCAGAAAAGTTAACTCTTTTGCCAGTGACTAAACGTTTCTACACACAAACACTGACACACACACACACACACACACACACACACACTAAGTAACAAGTAACATTAAGTAACATTAAGTTACTGGTTTAATAGGAAAAATCCACCTTTATAAAGAAGTAAAATTATGCAAAAATGTATCTAATTCTATTATAGAAAACATTGCATATAAAATGCAATGAAGTTCCTTCATATTCCAAAACTCAGCATTCAAAAGCAAAATTATAGCTAAGAAGGGTACTCCACACTTCAAATAAAAAAATCTGTGAAAAAAATGAATGCTATTATGGACTGACTGATTGGTTACCAGGGTCACAGGCCTGATTTTTAGTAAAGTCTTATAGTTCCAAGAATGGCGTCCAGATGCTTTCTTAGGTATGGGTGTCGTTATTTTTAGCAAAAGAAACCTTTTCACCCTTAGTCACGTCAAAGCACAAAGAATTCCATAAATCAGTGCCAGGCTTGTTTTTATTCCTAAATACCTGACCACATATATATTTATGTCATGTAAATTTTATTGCCTTGTTTCAATAAGGATTTAGAAGATTAAAATGGATTTTTAAAATACAAATGTATATTTTTAGCACTTTTCTCTACATCCCCAAATTTCATTTAGGTTAGGCAATGAAACTGGACTAGTCAGTTTAATTTTTATTGCTAGTCCATTTCACCTCTTACGTTCCAGGGAACAAAACCAAGCTACATTTCAATGAAAACATTGTAAGAAATTCTTAAAACCAGATTTTGAGCATGAACCTACAAAGAAAGAAGTGTTTTTTTTTCTTTATCACAAACTTTCTAAATTTAAAAAAAAGACTATTTCTTGCCTTAACTCTGAAAGCATGCCCCTTTCGTCATTGAGAAATACAGAAATATTTGAAATTCCCCAGTAATCTGGGCTCACAAATGGAAACATTTGGTTGTATTTGGTTCACAAGAGCACAAGGCCTGTCTGTTTTTGGTTCTGGGTAATTAGAATGTACAGATCTGACATCAAATGTGCTACATTGTAGTTACAATGTAAAGAACTCAGAACAAATGTGCAAAAGGTTGGATGCAATTTAGAGTATAATGTTCTAGAAGTGTAGAGAAGAAGAATGAATAAGCCCAGTGAAATCCCTTGTGTCTATACAACAGATCAGCGCACCAAACAATATTTAGGGCTCAGCAATTATCTTACTCTAACCAGTATAGAAGGCCTGGCTATGTAAATCAGATCCCAAACTCCACACTAATGGTAATTGTTTACTCTGTTCCTTGGTCAAATTAGATGGGTGACATCCAAATTTGCATTTGACTACATCCTGTCTATTCACACAAACCCACTATTCAGCTTAAATTGACTGGCTATGAAATTGGTCAATAGACCTGGCTGCTTTGACCAGACCATTTATATCTACATTAAGGGAATTTAAGGAACAAATAAATATATAAGGAGAAAAATCTGAAAGCTTTCTAAATAACTAGCATATGTTCCAACTTATCCATGACCTCAAAGTTTTTTGTTACATGTACAAATTATAGCTTTTTGTATAAGACTCTAGGTTACAGGACCCAACCTAAAGTTCTCTTTAGAAACAGATAAGGAAATGATAAAGAAAAGAAATGTAGAAAGGAAAAATTCTAGCTTAAAAAATATGTCTGACCTATTAAATTGTTTAATATCTTATATTGAAGTAAATGCTACTATGTGTGAAACTGTTCACCCAGTCGGGTTTCTTAAGCAAAGTCCTCTTTTTCTAAAGCTTTGAGAATTTAGCTCTGAAATTAGGAGGCCAATGAAAGAAAAATGTTTTCAACTATTATAGGAGATGATATGAGTCAAAAATGGGGGAGCTGATGTTATGAATGAAAATTATGGCTTCTTCCAACCAAGTGCCACATGAGAGAATGTTTATTTTCCTAAGATACCCGTTTTGTTCCTTAGACAACTCATTTCTTGATGCAAGGTAAACATTTTGTTTATGTATCATTATTTTATTATTTCTGCCCTTATTTACCAAATATAAATAACATCCCCCTCTGTGTCTGCCACCAATCACAGTACTTTCTGGACTACTTGTGATAATTGTGAGAATGTCATTCTCATGGAAGCCACAGTGTGATGGTTAATCCCTTTCCTGGTACAGATGAACCACACGTGGGCAGGAGATTATCCTCTGTAAAATTTCAATATTAGGTGTCTGTAAACTGAGCAATATGAAGAAAAAGCAAACAAAGTAGATTCTTCATTTTAACTTTAAAACTTAAAACTGAAATATACTCGGCTAGTTATGTTTAGGTAACTATGTGTAATGGCCATAGAAATAATTTCAAAAGGGAAAATAGGTGAAAAGTAAATCATTGTGAATTTACAAACATAGAGAAAGAAAATGGGTGAAAAATAAATCATTGTGAATTTACAAACATAGAGAAAGAAAATGTTGTGGAGAATCAGAGCAATCATGGGAAGCCATCATGAAGGCATGGCCCACAGAGGAATTAGGTCTGACACAGTATCAGAAGCTAGGCTGAGGTAAAGTACAAATTTAAACACCGTGAACTCAAGTGGCATCCTATCTTCTTTCTGACTTTTCCTCCTCATCCACTGTCAATTTGAAGGATTTCTTTTTGGAGCGGAGCTGAGCCTGTATCACTATGCACAACAAATATGGTTATAGCATTGTTCCAGTGCCCAGGAACAGCATCTAAGGGATATGAACTAGGAGGAGGTCTCTAACCATTGAAGCTCTCATTCTAGCTGGGGAGGTTTACCTCAAATCCTGCCTGAGATATATTGAAAAATAATTTCATTGGTAGGAAGCATAAAACTGCATGCTGACAACACCAGGTTGAGCTGTATAAGTATATGAGTCCAGTGTGATCTAAATGTTTTAAAAATTAAGGTAGAATCACTTCAGATGGAGGAAAAAACCAAAAAGATCAATTTAAAAAATTTAAGACTTGTCTAGGGGACAATCCAATTGTCCTGTATTCTTTTCTGGTCTATTGTTAAGATGTCTTTAGAAACAACATCATCTACTGTTTTTGCTATGATCACAAAAACAGTTAATAGCCGTTGTATAACCTAACAATGAAAATAGAGAAAATCGCAAAGAGAAAAACAAAACAAAATAAAAATTAAAATTTGAATTCTCAATATCCAGAAAAAAAAAAAACAACCCTGTTAGTATTTTCTTGTTTCGCCTTCTCTTAAATTTACATACTTTAAAAACTATTTGGGAAGTTTCATAACATGCTTTTCCACTTAATATGTTATGAATATTTTCCATCTTTAAATATTCTTATAAAACATGATTTTTAATTACTACTTGTTTACTCCTGTGAGCATAATTTATTTAGCCAACCCATTATTGACAGAGATTTTGGTTGTTCCATCATCTTTTTTCTGCAATTATCTTTAAAAATATTTCTGTACGTGTCAGAGTTAACACACTCTCTGACTTTCTCTTTTTTTTGAAAAGCACCTTCGAAAAGTTACTAAATAGCTTCCAGAAATCTTATACCAATTTGTGTCTATACTAGCACGGTATTAAGTATTTATTTCTCCACCCTCGCGGCAGCAATGGATAATAACATAAGAAAAAAAAAAGTTTTGCTCATTTGGGAGAGGACTATTGTATTGTGTGGGTATTTTATTTTGCATTTGTTTAAGCAACAGTTTGAATATTTCCAAAACGTATTTATTGGACTTTTGCATTTTCCCTTTGGCAGTGAATATCTCTGTCGAGGGTTTAGCTAAGCTACTTGATGGTATTGCTGCTTTGACATCCATTTTATTTTGGCCAAGTGGCCCACAGCGACCTTAGGCGGACACTAGCCTCTCCTGTAGCGCCCGCCCTGGAGAGCAGCCCCCAGAGTCACAAGCCAATGGAAGCTCCTGACAGGACTTCCCTGTGATCATGGCCATCTCTGTCTCCCAGGGCCTTCCCCGTGGCCACCTCTTAGATAAAACCCCTGAGGGGCTTATCAAACTTCACTCTCTCCACTCACAGACCCTGAAGAAGGCAAGGCCCTGCCTTGACCTCCTCCTGTGTCCCCTTTAGGGTTTCCTTCAGGACTCATGAATCATAAGCTTCTCCATTTCAATTTTTTTTTTTTGTGTGGTCTGTTGTTGAACCCTGATTCCCCATCAGCACCCTGTGGTCCTCTTAACAAATGTTAATTTAACAAAGTCATAGCAATTTCTTTGCCTATTTTCCTAATGGGATTTTTATTTTTCTTTATGTGACTTGCTTGTCATATGATTGGAAATACACTTTCCCCTGATTTTCATGGTCCTTTTACTTCTGTTGATGGTATTTTTGATGTTCACATGTTTGTATGTCTATGTGTTAATATAGTCAAAGCCATCAATTTTTTTCCTTCATTTCTTCCTCTTTGATACTTCATTATTTTTTCACTCAGTTCATTAAGAGATAATAACTATTCACCCATTTTTTACTTTCAAGCCTAATAGTTTAATTTGGCTGTTGCTGTTGTTTAATGCTATTATCCATCAAAAATTTATTTTGGTGTGTGGGGAAGAGTACAGATCTAACATAAATCCCAACATTTTTCTTTCCAAATAATTAACTTCTAGCATAATTTACTAAGTAATCAGCCCTTTCCCTTCAGATCTTAAATGCCACTTCCTATCATGGGCTGTAATACTAATTACATATAGGTATATATTTTTGAAAATTATTTTTCAACACACATCTATTCTTATACTATCACATCGCCTTGATTAATATAGTGCCATGTGTTTTCATATCTGGCAGTGAAAGTCCTTTCCCTTTATTAACCTTAGCAATTTTTCAGTTTCCCAGTTTGAGTTTCCAGTTACATTTTAGAATCATTCCACCAAGTTAAAAAACAATTGAGTTGTATTGAATGACTAACTCAATTTGGATTTTGTGTAGATTAACGACCACTCAGAGATGTCCGTATTCTAATCCCTGGAACCTACGAATTTCTTACCATCCATGGTGAAAGGGATTTTGCAGGTGTGATCAGATTAAATGTCTTGAGATAACTTTCCTGGATTATCTGAGTGGGCCCAATGCAATAGCGAGGGGTCCTTGTAAGCAAAACGGTATGGCAGGAGAGAGAGGGAGAGTGAGATGACCGGAGCAGAGGACAGAGAGGAGAGAGAGTTGGAGACGCTACAGTGCTGGGGTTCAAGATGAAGGAAATGTGCCAAGGAAAGCAAGTAGATTCTAGAAGCTGGTAAAAGCAAGGAAACGGATTCTCCTCTTGAGCCTCCAGAAGGAAAGGAGCCTACCTACACCTTGATTTTAACCTAGTAAGACCCATTTTGGTCTTCTAACCTTCATAACTGTAAGAGAATACATTTATATTACTTTCAGCCACAATATTTGGGGTAATCTCTCACAGCAGCAATAGAAAATGAACACAGATAACTGACGTTATTACAATGTTGAACTTTTCTTTCGAGAATGTAATATGCCACGGCTTTGATTCATATCTTCTCTTTGTGTGTCCCTCAAGTCAAGCTTTTGTTTGTAAAATGAGTGTTCTATATTTCTTGTGAAGTTAACTCCTAATAATTTAGATGTTACAGATAAGAAATGGAGTTTCTTATCATTATATTGTAAGTAGTTATTTATGGTACTTAAGAAAGGCATCACTACTTTTGCTAGTCTATTTTCATTAAGTTTTCTGATGTGCTGCCTTTTAAAAAATTCCTGCTTTTATTCGTATTCATTCCTGCTTTCCTTTGGTTTGTTTCAGGGTTATGTTGTGTTTACTTTAGAGTTGAATGCCCAGTTTACTAGCTTTCTTTCTTTATCTTCTCATTCAGCATTGAAAATAGTTGGGGTGCTGATTTCCTTTGATTACTTCTGCATTGTCGTCAGTTTTGATCTATCATGTCCTTCTTTTAATTAGTTTTAAGTATTCTCTAATAAATAATTTTAATTGGCACTGACTAAAGTTTTATGTACGTGAGAATTTTTTGTTGAGATTCTTTTAAATTTATTTTGCTTCTGTTTTTTATTATATGTATAAAGGGGATATATATAATTAAAAGCTTTTTTTAAATAACAGAGCATTTTTTAAAGATTTTATTTATTCATTCATGAGAGACACAGAGAGAGAGGCAGAGGCACAGGCAGAGGGAGGAGAAGCAGGCTCAAGGCAGGGAGCCTGATGCGGGAATCGATCCCAGGACTCCAGGATCACGCCCTGGGCCAAAGGCAGGCGCTAAACGGTTGAGCCACCCAGGGATCCCAACAGAGCATTTTTTAATTGTGATCTAATAACATTTTATCCATTTTTTTCTAAATATCCTACAGGAAGATAATTCTAGTTTCAGCAGTATCAATTAAATATACCATATTGGGAATATAGTACAGTGTCTCTGATTTCTTTGTATCTATCTATCCATTACATATTTGTCCTTGTGTTTTTGCTTTCAAACTTTGTAAGCCTCTTGTATTTTGTAATCAGAGCCTAGCTAGATTTGTTTTTAATTCAATCTAATCATTTTTAAAGGTAATGGGATCTGAATTAAAACAGTAACAGATGAACATGACCAGGTGCCTTTGAGGGAGATTTTAAGAGGTAGAATTGACATGACTTGATGACTTTGACTGCAGCAGGTAGAAAGTCAAGAATGACTTCCAATCTCTAGTTTACACAGAAAAATGAGAAGAACATTGCTCTATGGACTGGATAAATAGAGATTTTGTAGGGATTCTTAATGGATCTGTTTGAGGTGCTGTATAACATGCAGGTTGAGCATATCAGTAGGCATCAGATGAAAAGATTTAGAACTTAGACATGCAATAAAAGCTAAAATTTTATTGACAGAAAGAGTTTTTCCTTTTGATAGAAACTGGACTAAACATGCTTGAGTTTGAAGAGTACAAGTATAGATTGAGATTAAAGGCAAAGAGGGATTCATTAGTAGAGGATAACCCTGGATCACTCGGGGGATAGTGAATCTAAAGCAGAGGTAGAAGTATTTGTCTCGCAAAGGAGAAAATACTTTTTTAGGAAGGAAAATTGGCATAAAAGTACAGTTTTGGGAGGGGAGTGGAAAAGCAGGGAAAAAAAGGGAGAGGTAGTTTATTTATGATTATTTGTCCAAGTCCTTGAAATTATCTTGGAATCCTTGCTGAGTCTTGCTGCTCATATACTATCAAAGAAAGACTCATACATCCCTGATAAACTGAGGAATCTGAGGTGTGCACTGGTAGTTTGCTGTCCATAGTCTGGTGTCTCCTGCTATCACAGATGAGATTTCTGTTCTTAATTTTCCGGTTTGGGATATGGGGTAGGGAGGTCTTTATGGTGTTTCTGTTTCATGAAAGCAGAGGAAGCCATGTCAGTTGGTTAGGGAGAAGACAGACACAGAGCAGTAGTTTTGTTAGGATAGTGATAATTTGAAATTTAAAAAAGAGGGGAGTAGGGTTGGAGAGAGGACAGGATTTTGTGAGCATCCTTGACAGCCCAGAAACCAATATGGCTTAGAGAGCAAAGATTGTAGTTTCTCCAGAAATACTCAGAGAACTGGAACAAGTACATCTATCAGACCAGTGGCTTTATTTATTGATGGTCATTGGCAGATAAGCTATGACAGCAAATCAAAGGACTAGGAGTCAGGGACTTAAGGGTGCTGGCGAGAGTGATGTATTTTATGGTTCAACTTTGTAACAGAATAGACTTGCAGAAATGTGCACAGATACTACCTGTACAGCTCTCTGAATTTCTATAAGGGAAACACAACTGTGTATCCATCACCAGATCAAGAAATAGAAAATTACCTACACAATAGAAGCACCTCCCCCCATGTACTCCCAGAGCACTATCTTCTCCAAAAGCAGTCAGTAGTCTGACCTCTACCACCATACAAGATTATGGTATGCCTGAGTTTTTTTTTTGGATAGTTGTGGAATTTATTTTTGTTTTTGTATGTAACAACAGTCGACACTTGCTTACTGTTGTACATTATGTGCATATACCCAATGCCCAGCCTGTACATTTTGGCTTCTACAAACAGTGCTCCTAGGAACTTCATTAGGTTCATATAGATATGTTTTTGAGGAGAAAATATGTCTAGAAGTGAAACTGTTGAGTCACAGGATGTACATATATTTATTATTAATAGATACACTGGCAGTTTTCTAAAGGCCACAAGAGGAGCAGTGTGTAAGTATTCTTTTTCTTTTTAAATTTATTTTTTATTTAGATTCAATTTGTATTAGTGTTCCTGTTGCTTCACATCTTCAGCAACACAAATTTTAGATCTTCTGATAGGCGTAGAGTGGTATCTCATTGTGAGTGAATTTCTCCTATTGTCCGTATTGTTCTATTGTTGTGCCAGTTCAAGTTTTTATTTTTCTATGTTTTTTCCATCTTTTAAACTAGTTTTTAGGTGTTTTTTTAAAATATATTTTGAACATGAGTCTTTTGTCAGGCATGTTTTTCTATAAATACCTTTTCTCAGTCCATGGCTTGCTTTTTCCCTCCTCTCAATGGTATCTTTCAATGAACACAACATCTTAATGTGTCTCTATTTATGTTTTCCTTATTGTTAGGGTTTTTGGATCTTGGGAAATTCTTCCTTTCTCCAAGGCTATTAAGCTGTTTTCTTCCATTTATTCTAGTAGTTTTATTGTTTTGTCTTTCAAATTTAGATTAAAATTAATCTTGAATCTATTTTAAATTATAGTGTGAGGAAGGGATTAATATTTGACCTAGCACCATTTATTGAAGATAAAACCCTTTCTCCCACTTCCCTATAGTGAAATATTTATCATGATTTAAGTGACTAAGTATGAGTCTGTTTGTGACTCAATATTACTTTTTTCTGGTTTATTAGTCTATCTGAACATCACTATGATTATTAAAACTTCAATAAGTCTTAAAAGTCCTCCATATTTGCTCTTCTTCAAGATTATCTTGCCTTATTCTTGGCACTTTGCATTTCTACATACACTTAGAAACAGCTCCTCAAATGCCAACCCAAGGAAGAAAACTCACTTATGTTTTATTTTTTGAAAAGATTTTTATTTATTTGTTTGAGAGAGAGAGAGAGAGAGAATGAGGGAGAGAGTGTGAGAGAACACAAGCTAGGGGAGGGGCAGAAGGGGAGGTAGGATCAGCCAGTAGGGAGCTGGACACGGGGCTCCATCCCAGGACCAGTGGTCATGACCTGAGCCAAATGCAGACACTTAACCGACCAAGCCACCCAGGTGCCCCCCCACTTGTGTTTTTACTGTGCTTCAATTGAATATATAAATATATAAATCATTGGGGAGAATCAGCATATTTATATATAGTATGAGACTTTCTAATCCATGAATATGGCATATTCTTCATTTTTTAAATTATTTCAGTAATATATTACAGATTGTTATATAGGGAAATTGAATATTTTTGAGAGATTTCTTTGGCATTTAATATTTTAGATATTATTTAGAATTGTATCTTTTCAAAAACTGTCATGCTCTATTTTTTGTTGTATCAAATGGAAATACAGTTGGTTTCGTATGTTGACTTCATATGCACAGATCTTGGTGCATTTTTTATGGATTCTAATGGCTTTTTTTCCAGATTCATTTGGATTTTCTAGACTATAAAATCCTGTTATCTAAAAATAACGGCAAATATGTCTCTCCTTTTCCAAAGTTTATATGTCATATTTATTTGTAATTGTTAATTTTAATGGTTAGCAACACCAGTAGAATGTCGTATAGAAGTTATGATAGTGGTATTCTTGTCTTTGTGTGTGTGTGTGTGTGTGTGTGTGTGTTCTTGTCTTAATTTGAATCTCAGGATGAAAGCTTTTTATATTTCACTATTAAATATGTTTGTTGAAAGATTTTGTAGATACTTTTTCAGAATGAGGACATTCTCTTTTTTGTTAGTTTGCTAAGCGTTTTGTTGTAAAAGACTGCTGACTTTTATGAAAGGTGTTTTCTACTTATTTTGAGATGATTATTTATTTATTTATTTTAAAGATTTTATTTATTTATTCATGAGAGACATAGAGAGAAAGGCAGAGACATAGGCAGAGAGAGAAGCAGGCGCCCTGCTGGGAGCCCAGTGTGGGACTCCATCTCAGCACTCCAGGATCACACCCTGGGCCAAAGGCAGGGGCTCAACTGCTGAGCCACCCAGGTGTCCCTGAGATGATTATTTAATTTTTCATCTTTCTTCTACTATTGTGGTAAATTCCAGATTGAATCTAAATATTAGATCAGTCTAATATTCCTAGAATAGTCACACTTCATTGTGTTATATTATCTCTTTTATATATTTTGCATTAAGTTAATATTTAAATTTTTTGCATCTATGCTAATTAGACAGATTTTCCTATAGTTTTCTTTCCTTGAATGTCTTTATTAAGTATTTATATATTTCATTCAAATCATAAAAAGGCTAGGAAGTTTGCTTTTATTTTTTCTGAACTCTGGAAGAGTTTGCGTGAGACAAGCTTTTTTTTTAATTTTGGTCGTAGAGATAGATTTCTTTTGGGGAATGATTTTAAGTTATAGATTCTATTTCTTACTGTGTTAGTTATGCCAGATTTTTTTTCAGGATTTAACCCATTTTATTAATGGCATAAAATTGCTCATAAACTTATTATCTTTTTAATGCTTGTGAGATCTAAGATGATATGTATTAATTACTATTCTTAGTGATATTTCTTGATGAGTCCTGTTAGAGAAAGCTTTAACTTTTTATTAGCTTTTTAAAAAAATAAAGATTACTTTTTTTCTAAATACAGAACATGGTTTTAGTTTTGTTCATCTTGTATCTTAAATGCTTATTTTTTAATATCACTAATCTCTGCCCTCATGTTTATTATTTCCTTCATTTAGCTTGTTTTGGGTTTAATTTGCTATTTTTTTTCAATCTAAACTTCCTAAAATGAATGTTTTGATTGTAGAGTTTCAGCCTTCTGATTTACATGCATTTAAGACTTTTTTTTTCTAAGCACTGTTGTAGTTACATCCCATAAACTCTGACAGATACTATCTTTATTATCATTCAGGTGTAAATATTTTCTAATTCTCGTGATTTTTACTGTTTTTTGGACCATGATATATTTCCCAATGATGTATATGTGTGCTGTGCGTCTCTTGTTAAATATTTTGTTTGTTTTGATGCTCAACTTAACTCCACTCTTCTCTAAAAACCTTATAAATGCATTCAGTTTTTAAAAATACTTGAAGCTTGTTTTATAATCGATACCTCAGTAAATGTAGCCACTTGCTAAGAATGGGTATTCTTCATCATATATGAAATTAGGCCAACTTTATTTTTTTGTTTATTTCTCTTAATAACAGCATTAGTTTGCTATAAACTATTTCATCATAACTAGAAGCAGAAGTAAGATCTACATTTCCTTAGGACAATGTACCTTACTGCAGTAGAATATAGAGGCATTAAGAATTAGAATGTGTCTGATTTTATATGTTGTAAATCCCTCAATTAACAAATATTCATCAGAAGCTTGCTGAATGCTTAACATTGTAATGTTATGGGTTCTGCAGCCAATAAAATAAAGTGTCAAATAGAGTTCCCAATGTCTAGAATACTACATGTGGTTGGAAGTTTAAAGCAGGATAAAAAACAGATTAAATATTTTGGCTAATTACCTGCTAATTAGAATGGAAAATGGAGCCTTTGCAAAGAACAGCTCTCCCAGCTATCACCTTAAACATGGTCAAGATTAGAATCATTAAGAGTTAAACAATCTAAAATTATGTGACTACTGATGTGATGTATAGGTGACATCATCTCTTGTGAAATATACTTGCCAAAAATATTTAAAATAATCTAATCAATCTTTTTCATCTATTTTCTTTTTACAGAAAATTCAAGGGGGTAGATGAACTTTTAAAATTATAGCATGCAAAAAAAAAGTAAAATAAAAATAAAAAAAAAATAGAATTATAGCATGCAGCACTAAGCAGATGAATCCGGGTCATGGGGCATTATTAAACATCCTTGGCTGGGTATTTTCAAAAGGGTTTCTGAAAACAAATGAACATTTCTTGACAAAAAAAAGGGCAAAAAACTTAAAGACATATAACAACCAAATGCCTAATACAAAGCATAAACCATGAACTCTGGTTTAACAAAACCAGCTATATGGGATCCCTGGGTGGCGCAGTGGTTTGGCGCCTGCCTTTGGCCCAGGGCGCGATCCTGGAGACCCGGGATCGAATCCCACGTCGGGCTCCCGGTGCATGGAGCCTGCTTCTCCCTCTGCCTGTGTCTCTGCCTCTCTCTCTATTTCTCTGTGACTATCATAGATAAATAAAAATTAAAAAAAAAAAAACCAGCTATATTACTTGAGAAAATTGCATGAATTTTAATATAGACTTGATTTTAGATTATTTTTATAGGCATGAAAATGGGGCTGTGGCCATGTAAAGGAATATCTTTATTTTTAGGAGATATATACTGATGTACTTAAGGATAAAGTATCATTATGTCTACAGACTATTTTGACAAAGTTTGGCCGAAAGTAACGAAGAAAATATGGTAATTGTTGCATTTGGATGATGAATGTATCGGTAGTTATTGAACTATTCATTTTCCTTTTCTATATGCTTAAAAATTATTTTTTAAAAAGCCAGGCTAGAAAGATTTTAATATGGGGCACTGGCTATTACCAGTTAATCAAAGGGAGCCATGAATGTGAGCTGAATTGATCAGTGAAGACTTCAATGAGGATTTGGGGATTTTGTTGGACTTTCAAAACTGGGGCAAAGTTAGGTGGATGGAATAAGAGAGGGAGGTCATGCCTGAAAGGGAAGTAATGTAAACAAGTGAAGAGATTAAGATGAAAGTGACATGTCACTTTTGACTTGCTTCACTTTACAGTCATTCCTGGGAGCTCTTTGCTAAGGGGATAAAGCTGGCTGTCTGAAACTTTATTTATGATTATGCCACAGTAGTATCAATTTTACTTAAATAAGAGAGGTTCTGTGCTCATTGGGAGAATTTTGGAGGAGTTTGTTTAAACGTCTTACTCTAAGTACTATGAGTCATTACATTATTTGCCAGTTCCTTCGCCAAAGTTTCTATTTTAAGGATCACTGCATTTCTCTGCTCAGAAGTGTGTTTCTTATTTGTATGGTGAACTGGGAAAAATACAATTTCTGTATGTTCATCATTGCTGTTACTCCCTGCAAATATTTAAGAATCAGAAAGCTACTAAACTGCTAATATAATCAAAACTTCCAGTTATTATTTCAAGGTCTCATGCCTCACAAAATATATTAAATTTTCTTAGTGAGACTTTTTCATGTGGCTTGACCATATTACCTATGGCCTCTCTTCTTTCTTTCCCAAATTCTTCTGTATCCCAGGTACAAATAATCATAGTGATAGCTCTGCACTCAGTCTCTTACCTTCTGAATAATAGCAGCACCTAGCACTTACACTGTATTTGGTTTTCCATTTTCAAAATGCTTTGCAATCAGAGACTAGCTGAGCTCTCTTACCCGTGAAATTTATTTCTTGATGACAGAAGGAACAAATTCTTGGCATCTGGCTATGCCCACTATTGCCACCATGGAGCAGAAAGAAAATCAGTGCTGTGGATGAAGGAAGAGGTTAGGGGTCAGGAGATTCGTGTCCTATTTTTGACTCTGTGCTTGACTCATGCACATACTGGGCTTAAGGTAGGCAATTGCTCACTGTAAATTTTACCACCTGTAGGAGAAGGAGGATGGGATCCACACTGAAAAGATGAGAAGCTCCTCTGCCACAAATAAGATGCCTTGCATTTCTGGTTGGACTCTGGTGCATGATAAAATTGTCAACAGTGATATGTGGACACTATCTTCTCTTGACGTAGTGTTTCCTATTAAAAGTCTAAGCTTTGGGGGTCTTTGGGTGGCTCAGTCAGTTGAACGTCCAACTCTTGGTTTTGGCTCAGGTCATGATCTCAGGGTCATGAGATCAAACCCCAGGTCAGGCTTCCCACTGGGTGTGGAGCCTGTTTAAGATTCTCTCCCTCTCCCTCTGCCCCTTTCCCCACCCCCACACACCTTGTCTCTCTCTTAAATTAAAAAAAAGACTAAGTTTCTGAAATTATCTGGTGATCCTCACTATATTTATTCCTCCCTTTATAAATCAATGTTTAGAAAAAGAAAGAACCCACAGCTAAGCCCAGTTAGTGGCATTCAGTGAGTTATGCACACTCTCTATATGCCACAGTTATTGTGGTAACTTTGAACAATTATAGAAAAATAATGAGACTTTGTAATGACAAAGTCATTAATGTAATGATAAGACTTGGTGATCAAATTGATAGCCTCCCCTTTTGAATTTTAAGTATTTTTTTCTGTTTTTAGTGCAACCAGGAGATTAAATTATAAAGTATCTGTTAGTGCAGAAGAAAGGAAGGCAATGCAGAAGAATAGTAGACAGTGGCAGTAATAGTGACAGTGATTCAGAAAAAGAAAAATGTATTTATCTGCATATCTGTTTCCATGTGCTGATTAATACCTATTTCTTTTTTTTTAAAGACATGTTGTTAGAGTCAGAACACTTCTCAGTGGGATTTGTGTATCTGAGTCTCTCATGCAGCAAAGTATCTCCTGACTATATTTTACTTGAACACGTACTCTCACAGGAAGGTCAGATGGCTAATACTAAGCATGATGATGTTTATTTGACTTCTCTTAAAAATGATGGGATGCCTGGGTGGCTCAGTGGTTAAGTGTCTGCCTTGGGCTCAGGGCGTGATCCTGGAGACCCGGGATCAAGTCCCATATTGGGCTCCCTGCATGTAGCCTGCTTCTCCCTCTGCCTGTATCTCTGCCTTTCTCTCTGTCTCTCATAAATAAATAAGATCGAAAAAAAATTTTTTTAAATGAAAGTGATGCTTTTTTGAAAGTAGATAAATCCTAATTTAAGGAATTCGGGAGAGAAAATGTGGGATGACTTTTGGAAAAGGGAGGAATCTTCCCATGCTTTCATGTTGGTTAGAAAACACAATTATATAAGACTGCAGAAGGTGGCTTCTCCCCATGACCTGGAGACAGGCCATTTCTACCAGAACAAGGGGCACAGAATATACATGTTCCACTCACACGAAGTCCCATCTGGGAAAGCGAGGTAAGGGGGGTCTTAGGAGGTCAATTAGTGAATTATTAGTTTTCTAGAGTACTAACTTCCACATGCCTAGTTAGCCTTATTTATGTCCGCTCTGAGGTGGCAGCTAATGTGAAAGAGAATATACTTTTTTTAAAAAAAGATTTTATTTATTTATTTATGAAAGACACACAGATAGAGGGGCAGAGACACAGGCAGAGGGAGAAGCAGGCTCCCTGCCAGGATCTCGATGAGGGATTCCATCCCAGGACCCTGGGATCACAATGTGAGCCAAAGGTAGATGCTCAACCACTGAGCCACCCAGGTGCCCCAAAAGAGAAAATTCTGATAAAATCTGAAAATTTAAGAAAGAGAACCAAATGTTTTTATTTATCTAAATATTTGATATACTTAGTTTCCCATTTCAAAACAGCAAGTGTATTTACCTGGCTTAGGCCAGATGTGAGAAGGAGACTCACTCCTTCACATATCTACTTTCATGAGTTCCTTGGTTATTCACAATATGGTGATTTTGCTCAACTCCATGGTCACATTTGAGAGAATTATTACAAATATTTTTGGTCCACTTGAGTATCTCAAACATTTGGGTACAATAGGAAGAGTGCTAACCATCTTTCTCCTTGAACACAAAATGATACTTACTTCTTATATCCTTTATGTTATAATATTGGTAAAAATGAGCAAATTGTACTTACTTTATAATGTGGGGGTATAAAGTATACTAATAATTTGCTTTTCCTCAGAATTTAGTGTGGAAGTAGAATTTAGGCAAAGGCCTGACTTTTCCTACTGCTACCTGCTAATTTGGGGAATGTATGTATTTCAGAAAAATATAACATAGTTGTGCTCATTTGGTAACTAATGTTTTTGTCAGGATTGATTTGATTTCGTTGGAGAAGATAGAGAAAACTCTACTAACTACAAAAAAATCTAATATAAGAAGGCTTCATTTGGTGTAATAATGCTTTTCACTTCAGTTTTTCTCGATCTTTTCTTGATCTATGCTATATAGTTTTGGGTACCTCTTTATTCAGAAAATTCAAATGTTAAGCCTAAATAAGCCTACATATTTTTACTTAGTATAAATGATTGGTATGGCTGCTCTCTCATAAAATAATTTCACATCAGTGTTCTGCCGAAACTTGTTTTTAAAGCAAAATATGTTTGTTCTTTCTTCAAAACACCCACTGACTCAACCTCCTGGTGGCCTTTCTCTGTATATTAGCAGGAACTAGTTTCTGGGTGGTTTTGGCAATAGCTCCAGCTAGGTTTCAGCTGGACTTCTGTGGACCATGGTTGATAATCAGTGTATCATCTTTTTTTTTAAGATTGTATATATTTATTTGAGAGACAGAGAGAATATGAGTAGGAGAGGGGCAGAGAGTAGGGAGCCCAATGTGGGACTCGATCCCACGACCCTGGGATCATGACCTGAGACAAAGGCAGATGCTTACCCAACTGAACCACCCAGGTGCCCCTAATCAGTGTACTATCTTAACTACCACACAGAACTCGAACAGTTTATAAACAATGTGCAGCTGGGGCCTGGCTTGAGACATCACCAAATATTTTAAGCATAAGGACTTTAATCTTGTGGCTCTGAAATTGGTCATTTTTCTAACATTGTAAAAAGCAACATTTAATGCACATTAAAACCCCAATGTTTTCCCTAGGTTTAGTAAAGGATAAATTCAGGTCCTATTGTGGCCAAGGTCTCGGAGAGGCTGAAAATGTCAATGGTGGAAAAAATCAAACCTGTTGATTTATAGTTAAGTATTATTCCTGGACTGTATATTCAGATCGGCAAGAACATCCTTCATGGATGCAGATCCATAAAATGGGCCAAAAAAAAAAAAAAGCCTGTTTTAAAACCACAGGTCTTGCATTCATAGTACTATACCCATGGAAAAGTAAGGGGAAAAAAGCAGTCTTATTTCCTCCAACAGATATTTATGTGGTCCTGAAGAGTGTAGGCTTTTTAATCAGGAACTGGAATGTCTTGGTTTGATGAAGTTTTTCTAAATAACCTTTCCCGGGAGATACTTGACAAATGAAGATAGGAGGGACTCATAAGAAAATTTACTTTTAAGTAAAAGGATTAATAAATGCTAGTTACCCCTACTGAGTTAATAGAGATTTTATATGTGTGTCTGGCTTTATACGTATCTCTATCAGAATGGCACTATTGTAGGTGTTCATTGTTTTCTTTTTTCCTACTCTTCAGTAGAGTTTGGGTTATTAAGTCTCAGAGACCTGAAATTGAATCCTAGCTCTGCAACCCCCTAGCTGTGTGACTTGAATAGTAGTCAACCTTTGTATGAATCAGTTTCCTCAACTTTAATACCTTCAACCATGATAATAGCTACCTCATAAGCTGATTGTAAGAATTAGTGCAATGACATAAAGCACCCAGGGTATACAAGTCATTTAAAATATATTACTTTTTGAGGTGGCTGGATCGCACAGTTGAGCATCCAACTCTTGGTTTTGGGTCAGGTCACACACAATCTCAGGGTCTGATCTTAGGGTTGTGAGATTGAGCCTCACTTCAGGCTTCCTGCTCAGTGGGGAGTCTGCTGGAGATTCTTTCTCGCTCCCTCTCCCACTACCCCTCCCCCTGCTCTCTCTCGAGCTTTCTCTAAAATATCCTTAAAAAACACATTACTTCTTACTGTAGCTTTTATCTGTATTTCCTATGGTAAACATGCACACATTTTATAAGGCAGATTCTCCAATAAAAATCATGCACTAAAAAAACTCACATGAACATTTGTTTTTGCTTTTCTTGTTTTCCCAATTGAAGTTGTCAACTTCGGTTATCGTATAGTCATTTTTGTAATGAGTGATCGATCGGTTTTGACAAATGCTCACTCAAGTCCTTGTCTTTATTTCAGTGCTCTGCTGGTTAGATATTACATTCTTTTTATTCTGTATACCGACTTACATTTAAAAGATTTTAACCTATACCAAGTTGAAATATATTCCGAGTTGAAATATATTCTTTTACAGATATATGTGTACATAGATATATGCATCTGTGTGTATATATGTGTACATACAGATGTGCATGTGTATCTATATCTCTTAAATTTCAGATCTTAACCAGACTATGAAAATAATGCCTTAATATGGGTGAACAGATTAAGAGTTGTCAAATGATTAAAAAAATTTAGGAATTATTTCCATTTCATCAGCTCCTCAGGTTTATGCACAAACTTTCCCACAAAACAGGCTGCTGCCATATGTGTTTAAAGGAGATCACCATTTGGCTAAAGTTGGCTGCGCAAGGAAAGCCCATTTCACAGTCTATTCACACCTGACTTTATGGCACTTCACCAAGGAAGGGCAAAACAGTTTAGACATTCACAATAAGAACCAACTTGAACCTTATTTAACTTCCAAACCTTCTAAATTTCTTTAAGGCTCAGATAATTCCCACAAAGTCTTGCCTCACTTCCTTCCTGCACTCCCCACGTGCCCTCTGGGAAATCAAACCACCTACTTACTGGAAGAAACAAACACTACTTATTTGTTTCTATACAATTTAGGGTTTCCCGCATCTTAGGAAAATTTAAAGAGAGGGTTAAGATTTTTTTTCTTAAATATAGTAACTCTACCAACAATACTTAATACTTAAATGAGATAAATTAGGGTATACATGAAATGCTGATTTTCCATAATTCCATAAGCTAACATTTGAATGCCAACAGCCAAAAACTAAAAAAATAAAAGCATGAAGCACAATGACAAAGTTAAAATGTTGATATTCATTTGCATGTATTGCTTGGGATATTGTATTGTATTCACCACTCTCAGGAAGAACATACAACTTCTCATGTAATTAACAAAACTCATATTAACTAAAAGCCATGAACAAAAGCTAAATGGAAGTATATGTTTTGTCTTTAGTGCTCAGTGGAAAAGAGAATGTTCAACAGAAACTTTCTAAATAATGATGATATAATTACACCTTGCATTTGTGGAGTACGTCCATTTGTGGAGCACTTGTCTTATGGCCATATCTGCGGGAGTCTATGCTTATTGCTAAATAAAACAAATTTATACAGAAGTAGGATATCTTGAAATGTAAACCCTACAAAAATTGGAATACAGGAAATGGTGAAATAATGGATCATATAATATCCAGAATACTCAGGCTAACAATGGAAGGATCAAGGGCACCTGGTGGCTCAGTGATTGAGCATCTACTTTTTGCTCAGTTTGTGATCCCGGGATCCTGGGATCGAGTCCTGCATCAGGCTCCCCATAGGAGGGAGCCTCCTTAGGCTCATAGGGGGTCTGCTTCTCCCTCAGCCTGTGTCTCTGCCTCTCTCTCTGTGTCTCTCTCATGAATAAATAAATAAAATCTTTAAAAAATAATAAAAATAAAAATGCAAGGATCAGTAAGGTTTAGGAAGTTTGGAAGCACTACTATGCTTGATGTAAATCCCCAGTCTTGCTCTCTGATCAGAAATGTAACTGATTAAGGACAGGACAGATCCCCCGCCCCCTCAGAGCAGCTGTTTGTAAAGGGAATTCACAGCCAAATAAATTCAGGGCTTAACCTTAAGCACCACAAGATCAACCACAGAGGATGAGTGCTGTGTTGTCTGCACAAGGATTGGTCTAGCTTCAAAAATGTATTCCTGCTTTTGAAAAAATCTTTCTGCCTTGTACACATGCATTCACAAATGTCTCTGTTTGGATCTATGAGCATAGTTGAGGTTTCAGAGGACAGACAGAGTCATAGGGAAAAAAAGGAAGTATACAAGTATAAATTTGGTAAAGAAAGGAAAATGAGGTAAAAACAAGATATTATTTTCTTCATTAATATTTCTTTTTTTAAAAGATTTTATTTATTTATTCATGAGAGACAGAGAGAGAGAGAGAGAGGCAGAGACACAGGCAGAGGGAGAAGCAGGCTCCATGCAGGGAACCCAACGTGGGACTCTATCCCAGGTCTCCAGGATCAGGCCCTGAGCCTAAGGTGGCGCCAAACCGCTGAGCCACCCGGGCTGCCCATCTTCATTAATTAATATTCTTAACCTGAAAAATAGATTGTATGCATACCTAAATTAGAAAAAAAAATCATAGTAATGATCATAGGTAGTACCTGTTAGTCACTTTTGACAATACCTGTATAAATGGGTTTGGTGAAATTGTGGAGGATTATTTCCATGTATTTCACAGAACTAGCTACAGGGCTTTAGAACTTCAAATCATCCAGAATTCCTACAACTATATAGTTCTTTCATCCTGTCTCAAATATTCAAGCTTAATAGTTGAAAATTTAATAATTACTGCTACTCACAAAGGGTGATATATAGTGACTCTTTGCAAAAATATTCCCATTTTTAAAAATTCAACTTTTTACCCCCCATTATAATATACATAGCAGAAACACAAAAAATAATTGTACTTCTGGATAGGTTTTTTTTTTCTTAACAAGGAAAATGTACAATCAAGATTCAGATCAAGAAAAAAGTCATTACCTGCACCCAAAGTCAACAGTCACCACCACCCTCCAATGTAAATACTGTCTTGACTTCTAATGCCATGTATCAGTTATGCTTGACTTTGAAATTTCTATAGATGAAATCATACTGTGTGTACTTTTTTTGTGTGATGGCTTTTTCTGCTCAACATTAAATTTGTGAGATTAATTTATGTTCATCATCATATGGTGCCCTATTGCTTGAACATGTATCATCATCTATTCTGCTTTTGTAACTTTTTGTTGCTGTAATTTTGGTCCTATCATGAAGAGTGCTGCTATGAACCTTCTGAGATTTTTTGATTAGTATTTATTTTGAGTAGATATATCAATTTGGAGAAAATTTGTATTTTTAGAATATTGACTACACTATCAGTAATCTAATACATGGACATGATATTTCCTGTTATTATGTATTATGTATTTCCTGTAGCATTAGCATATGTTTCCTTAAATTTAGTCCTAGGACTTTTAAGTTTTTGATGCTATTATAAATGTTGTAATTTTCTACATTTCATTCTCTAAATGAAAGCTAGTATATATGAATACAATTGATTTTGTATATTGACTTGTATATGGTGAACTTGATATATTTATTAATTAATACTATTTTAAAAATATTTCCCTATAAAATATGTTACCTGTGATTAATAAAAAGAATTCATTTTTTCCTTTCCAATTCTTATCTCTTTAAATTAATTTTTCCTGCCTTATTGTATCAGTTAGGATTTCTAGTACAATGCTGACTTGAAGTAGTAATAGCAGTTACCCTATTTTTGCTTTTATCTCAGGAGAAGACTTTTTAGTCTTTTATATTTCAATGTGATGTTTGACAGGTTTATAAGCTCACTTTGTAAAACCTGGGCTTAAGTCATATATTTTGGTCATTCTCCCTTCTCTTTGCTTCATCTCTATGAGCCAATCAATACTCAGTATCAGGGCCTTTGAACATTTGTTTCTTTAATGTATATCTAACTTGGCCAAGCAAAATGTTACAAGGAAACCTGCTGTAGAAATTAGTTCACTTACAGTAGAGAAAGGGTTTCAGCTTAGCCTTTGATTTCTCACTACAAAATGGGATGAACATTTGAAGACACACACCCCCCCCACACACAAATGCACACACATATGTGTCATCATCACCATTATTTATTCACTAAAAGTTTTGTTATGGGAAATTTTAAACATACCCAAAATAGGAAAGTATAATGAACACATATTACTTATAATTTATTGTCAATAATTCATCAATTTTATTTCTCCCATATGAGTATTAAGCAAGTTGTAAATCATATTTTAAATCCACAAACTTCAGCATAGACCTCTAAGAAATTAGGATTAAAAACTAATCACAGTAACATCATCATACCTAACATTTTAAAATTATTACCATCTAATATACATTTACTATTCAATGTCCCTTCTTACCCCCATAAGCCTGTATATTTATAATATTGTTTGTTAAATCAATATCAAAAGAAATGGCATTTGATTTATATATCTCTTAAATTTGTTTTCATCTAGAACTGTTTTATTTTTTTCTTCTAAGTTTTGAGTGTGTAGAACTTACATTTTGCATTTGGTCAACTGCACCCCTGTGATGTAATTTAACATGCTTTTTTTTTCTTTCGATTTACTGTAAACTGGTAGTTATATGATCAGTCTGACAGGTTGGAGTTCTTTTGCTATCATCTTTAACTTAAAGCAATTGTTTTTTTTTTTAAATTTATTTATGATAGTCCCACACACACACACACAGAGAGAGAGAGAGAGAGAGAGAGGCAGAGACACAGGCAGAGGGAAGCAGGCTCCATGCACCGGGAGCCCGACGTGGGATTCGATCCTGGGACTCCAGGATCGCGCCCTGGGCCAAAGGCAGGCGCTAAACCGCTGCGCCACCCAGGGATCCCCAAAGCAATTGTATTGATGTAGAAATAAACAGGCCAATGATAAGCAGGCTTCCATTAATGGTGCCTTTTATTGCTGTTGGGAAGATTGGAAACCAACCTCATCCCCACTCAAATCAGTGAAAGTATCCAAAACACTAAGACTGAATTGTAGCAGTGATATCTGTGTATGTCTCTCCATATATTTCCATTTCTGAGAGTGGGTATCATTCTTTTTTAAGTATTGGATGGGTAATGGAGCCTGAGATTTTTGATCCTGGGCTGAATCTAAAGGAAATTGGGGGTGGGGGTGGAGGGAAGAACAGTAAATTGAGGCGAGGCCTTCTTGGTATCATTTCACTGGACTTCCTAATAGTTTGGACTTTTTAGAAGAGAAATTAGGAAGTTACCTGCTCTCACTAGTGTCTTACAACTGTCTTGAGCTAACTTAAAGCCTTATTAGCTTTGCTGAAGCTATTGTCAGGGGAAGACAAGCAGCCAATTTTCTTTTTTTTTATTCTCTTTACCTTTTCAGCTTCTTCCTAACCCCTCCTATCAACCGTTAGATCATACCTGGATCAGACTCAATCTAAGGTTAAGGCAGAGAACTACTAAACTAGAGCCAGGCAGATTGAGACAGTGGATGCTCCAAATGGTTTAGGGGTAAGCCTGTGTCACATTTTGCTCTTCCCCCATCTGTTTCTCTGTAATCTGTGGAGATCACTGACATAATATGGTAAAAGAGCAAGCATGAACAAATCGTCACATATTTTGCAATGTATACCTAATCTACATTAATTTCCTTGATATCAGTAAGATTAACAAACATTTATATGGTTCCACTTTTAAGTGCATCTCAGATTGAAATTCTTTGCCTAAATGTTTGTGAATTAAAGAAAATCTATACATTAAAAAATAAAACTTTGAGTACCTCAAGTTTACATTTGTCATTATTTATTGGAGGCATAATACTTCATTCTTTAAGAGTTATTTGTGGGGCACCTAACTGGCTCAGTTGGTAGAGCTTAAAACTCTTGATCTTGGGGTTGTGAGTTCAAGCCCCATGTTGGGTGTAGAGGTTACTTAAAATAAGGTTATTTAGGTGAAAATGCTGACAAAACCTTAACCACAAATACATTAATATTGTAGATAAATAACCTTTTTTTTTTTTTAGATAAATAACCATTTTGATTAAGGTTCTTGCTTCTGGTTTGGTTGTGGTGAAAAATAAACTATATTTTGAAAATACCATTAACCTTATTTTTTCATCTTTCACATCGATTCAGAGACTATCAATTGCACAAATAGCACTCTGTTGACCACTTTATTAAAGCGAAAGCTAAAGCAAACCCTCATGTTACCAACCCTTATTTCTTATTTGAAAGTATTCAGTGGAGTTGGTGATTTGGGAGTGACCCCTTACTACTTGAGTGTTGAATATATTGAAATTTGTGTAATTGCTAAGTGTTACATTGCTAGGACTGTGATGTAGCCTTGCCACCAAGGGTAAATGCCACCCCACAAACCGTAGGACATACATCAGGGAAAAGAAGGTTTATTTATAACGAATTTTACCTACTCATTTTATATTATTTTTATGTAGATTTTTGGTTCTTAACCTTTTTTACCTTCTGCTTATATGACATTTAATTTACTCTTCATCTTTAATGATCATCATTGTATTTATTATTTCCAATGTACATATTTTTACAAAGTAGTGATGACATGATTTCACTTTCTGTAATTACTCCCAGGAACTTCAAAATGCACTTTGTCATTTATCATTTATTTTGGGGACTCTGTCTTTTATTAAATGAATTTGGTTTATCTTACTTAGCCTTTTCTTAGGACTGGGTTGTGGTAAGGTCTTGGGACACAGAAACACAGTAGAGTGTGCATGGTCTAATACTGTTGCTTTATTTTGCATGTTCCCACTCATTAATTTGAGCATTATTATTTGGTTTTTCTATTTTAATTAGAAGTTTGACTTTCAAAATAACTTTTTTTTGAAGTAATACTTATTTACAGGTTTTAATAACTTTACGTATTTAATTTGTAACCTATGCAGAGGAATTTTGCAGTGAAATTTGTCTTCATTTCTTAAGTTTGTAACATAAAAGGAAGTGTCAATAATATATAGCATTAAATATACTAATATGTAATCTAGATATAAATACACTTTTATTGACCAATATGCTTATTTTAATTGAAATTAAGATATTCTTGTCATCAAATTTAAAGTTACAAATGGGTCAAACAACCATGATTAGTTTAAGAAAAGATACATAAAAGAGTATGTTCTGGATTTAGATTATAAAGCAGATATTTTAACATAAATTATTCAGCACAATGGCTCAATAACCCAAATATGTGTGTTTCTTGCAGGTAAAATTACATACCCATAAACTGACACTATCATGACAAGTAAACACAATTTTGTTGAATGATTTTGAAAGACAATATTTACAGATAGTGGGTGTTTATTTTAAGCTGTCAAACCATTTTTGTTTCAAATAAAATCTTAGGCAAATCCCCCAGTACTTCCAAGAGATAACATTTAAAATGGCTTGGTTTGAAATGAGATGGATGGCTCATAGACACAGCTGCTTAAATCCACCTTGCTCTCTGGCCTCAAAGGCACAGACTTTAAAAAAGGCCTTAATAGCAGAATTTGGGAAAGTGATTTAGAATTCATCAACTTCAGTATTAGCCAAAGAGTGTCTTTTGGAATGCTCCTGTCTTTGGGTGCTCTCTACAAACTGGATTTCATGGTTGACACATCTGGGAAACTTTAAGCATAGTATATTCTTATTTAGGAATTGCTTAATGCATATTAACATATCAGTGGCTCTGAGGCATCATATGGGAAACAAACAGCTATTTGATTGGATTTTCAAAAACAAGTTTCTCCAAAGTATTTAATAACAGAAACTTTGTATTTTCTTGTAATAGTCATAGCCTAGAGAATGCCCGCCACAGGACGTACTTTTCTGATAAAATAACCATCCTTTGACCTAATTAAAAAATTAGATTCAACAATTGCTCTTACAGTGTCCAAAATATAGTGGTTCAAATTATGATTATATAATTTGTAAATGGGAAACTGACAATCATTCTGGGAAAATTATTTTATATTTGCACAGTTCTAATGACTAGGAAGATTTTATTATAAGGATTATTTGTTTCAACAAGATATTTCAGAGTTAGACAGCCGTAGCATATTTTCACCTAAAAATCATTTCTGTCACTCATCTGAATGCTCTTCATCCTGCTTCAAATCTTCAATTCATGAATATTCACAGAGATCCTTGGGGGAGATATCTGCAATCATTTTAATTGTGGAAAGGACTCACTGACAACTATAAACTTGAAGACAAAAGACAATGATTTGATTTACCCTTGCCTAGGAATATGTTTTCGTTTGAGGTTTCAGACCCGGCATCGGTTGGTTTGGAGAATCTTATCTCAAGTGACTTTCTGGCTATTGTGCTGAACTTGGAACCATGTGACAGCACACAGGTGGTATAAGGTCTAACTGAATATCTACTATATATAATCTATGCTTTTAGGAACTTAAGATCTTTGACATAACATTGAAAAGTTAATCACATGAAGTCCATGTATTCTCTGGCAGTAATGCTTTCCAAAAATTCTTTGAAATGCATTCATTTTGTTTATGAATCCATTAATTCATCCATTGAACTAAAACTAACATGTGTCTAACATATGCGAGACACTACTTTGTTCTTGAAATTGGGGATATAGCAGTGAATAATATTGATATGCTCCCCCCCATTCACCCATCCCTTACCCCATTTTATCAGGTCTTAGGTTGTTATTGGAAACAGACAATTAAAAAAAGATAAATACATAATATAATGTTAGGTAGCAGTCAGGGAAGGTGTCTCAGAGAAGGTGAATTTCTAACCAAGACTCCAGTGAAATGAAAGAGTGTTTCATAATGGGGAAGCAGCAGGTACAAAGACTCAAAGTTCTTCTGTATCATTTGAATGGTTTGTAAGAGTGTATTCATTATCACTTGCATAGCAAAATAGAGAAAAATCTATGTATCTTATTGAAAAACTATAGATTTGGGCATTTGATATGGAAGGATACTGAAACTGGATAAAAGACAGTGTTTCAGGTATTCAATATGGAAATATTAGAAATGTTTAAAAAGAAACAAAATATGCTTTTTCTTCTTCAATTAGAAACACCAATGGGAGAGTTTAATCTTACTAATTTGAAGCCTTAGCTAAAGAAAGCTTGATATGAACAGTGTTATCTGCACACTCTGGATTTAAAAACAAATATCAACTGTATTGTACGTACTGTCTTTTAAGAGAAATATGAGAGCAAATAAAAGTAAAAACATCTCTTAGAACATATTGCCAGGTGTATGTCTGCATATCCTAAGTAATATGACTCAAATGTGGGATAATGATAAGAAAAATGATAAGTTAGTAAGGTCAGTAGATACCTATCAAATCAATGTCTGACTATAGCCACATAAATATGTGCACAAAAACTGCTCAAGTTATACTCCTGTGAGAAAATATAATAAGCAAATACATAGAATATTAACTATTGTATAGCATGTTTCCTTATTTTTCCAAAGGATTTTTTATTTTTAAAACGATTCAATCTAGATTTCCTTTAAATGCCGGCTCACTTAGGTCATTGAGGTCATTTAGAATAGATTTTTCATTTAAAATATTCAATCATTACCCAAATTTTCAGGACTACACCTGTTGCATAAAGTTAAGCAATATTATATATGAATGGATATGTTTTGTGTTTAATATTTTTTTTTGGAATTTAATTGTTTTACATGTTTAAGCATAGCCTATGGATATTGGCTGTGGGAAGCCAAACATCAACATACAGGCAAATAAATCCTGTATTGTACTAATACTGACAAAATAATTTAAGAAAAGGATAAATGTATCTCTGTCTGTATATAAGGTTAGAAATAAATAAAAAGGATACAATGAATCATTAAAGCAATTTTTTCTGGAGAAATATAATAATACCTTCACTATGCACAATCCACCTGATTAAATTATGTAGAAAAATATTGACCTTCCTGATACAACTCAGTTCACTTTTAGGAATATAAGGGTCCAAATATCCCTCTCTGCCTCCCTGCATCTGTCTTCAACATACACGGCTCCCTTTGAAATCAGTGGGATATGCGGGAGTGCAGTGGGGGATGAAAATCTGTGAATTCAGCAGCCATTTCTCAGGTGGAAGATTGGGGGAGCTGCCATCTTAATGATGTTTCTCAGTGGGAGACCCAGTTTGATGAAGCTGAATAGGCCTGAAAGAATCGACTTCATGATATAAAGAAACAGGGAATAAGAGAGCCTCCCTGCTTCCAGAAGGAATCTTGAAATACTGAGTGGTATAGACTCCCTTTCAAATGGAATTAATTGATTTTGTGTAATTTCCTTTTCCCTTCCTAAGGACTCCTCTCTGTCTCTCTGTCTCTCTCTCTCTTTTAACCACCACCCAGTATATGCCATTTTTTAATGTGGGAAACTATTCCATCAAATACTTCATCTTGTGAGACTGTCAACAACTACCAGTCTCTCAATTATTCTTTTTTTTTAAATTATATTTAAGGGGCCAATGCTTAGGTGCTCACATACATCTCACATACAACTTTAGGCTGTTTCTGGAGATTTCATCATCTTAGTAGTTAGACATCATGATTAGAATAGCTTTTCTGTTATGTGGGATTTCCTTTAAATCTATGTTACAAGGGGGTTTTCTTAAAAAAAAAACAAGAACAATAGATACAAACTTTTAAACTATAAGAGATGCAAATTTATCAAGAACAATTATCTCCTTTTTTTCCTGGATATTGCTTGAAATCCTACATGGTGTGAACATGACCTCTTACCTCACAGTGTCAGAAGAGATATACTCTGTATTCTTATCTTCTACTATTACTGCCTTATATTGTTGTGATACCTGTGTCATATACATAATATCTATTATTTGAAAGGACAAAAAATCACAGTTAACAACAAAAAAAAAGACCCCTACAATCATAAGATCCATGGCATAAATATTACACCTATACATTTTGGGCAAGTACATTAATGACACTTTCCACATACTGGAGCAAGAAGAGGCACCCAATACTGTGAAGTTAATTAAGAAATAAATGGCTGATTTGGTTAGGATCCTTCTGGAATGGCTGTGTGAGACAACAGCGAGAGGTAGGGCAGGAAAAGTTTTAGACACATTTAGTAATCCTGCCTGAAACCAGCTCTCCTTCTAGATGGAACCTTACTTAAACCCCAGCAGCCAATTGTAATGCTTATCATAATCATAACGTTAAAGATTTTCAAAGCAGACATTTCCCTCAGCTGTCCTTAGGAGCCTATTTTAAGTGATTAAAATTCAATGCTGTCAAGAAGTTCTTACATTATGTCAACTTAAATTTATCTTGCAAGTTAAGCCATTTCCTGCAATAACCCTGAAGAACAGCTGGTCACCATCTTCTTTATGGCCATCCTCCTTAAGCTTGCAAAAAATAAAAAATAAAAAAAACCCCAAAACAATAGAATCATCCAATGTTCTTTTTCTTTTTTTAGCTGAAATCATCACAACTTATTCATATATTTTTCATAGATTCTTATTTTTTCTAATGATGCAATTTATTTTTAGAACCTCTAAGCTTTCTGATATCCCTGGGAGATTAGTTGATGGCAGCCACTGTTCCTTTCCATTACAGACAGTAACTTGCCAAAATGATTTCAAATTATGGCTGCCCATCTTTTAATACACTGCCAATGACATAATGTTCCCTAAACAACACAAATATAATTGACATCTGTAATTAACATTAGGTCACACTTTTCTCTCCCACATTAAAAATGTCATCTCTGAAACATTATTTCACTGGTTATGTTTGTGCCAATATAGATATATCCCAGATATATTAGCAGTGAACCATGCAGCGGGGAAAGCTTAAATCTCCAAACGCCCTTCACACACCAACTATTTTTAAAATCCTTTGAAACATGATATGAATCATTGTCTATAATACAGAGGGTTTACTTATTTTTCTTACAGGACATAGTAGGTCTGTGTTTTCACCATGCAAATTGTGTGAATAAAAGGTTGGTAGCGGGGCCAGTTATCTGCCTATGCTGAAATTGATGCCCCTACCCCAATTTTTCTAAGATGTTTTGATGGTTTGTAGTTAGAATCTCTGTAGAGTTAGGTGGCTTATTGGATGAATCTGGTGCATTTGAAGGTGTAATTAAGTAATCGAGATGATATAAGGCCTCAGGCTTTAGTTCTTTCTTCAGTTATAATTTCTTCTATTATACATTTAGCTTTCAAAAACTATAAACTTTCTTGATTGTTATCCAGAATAGTCTCTCGGCTTTGTCTATAGAGCTTGAGTAAGTTTGTCAGATTTATTAGAGTCAAGATTCCCTCTGTATCAGAAGAAAGGAAATATGATATGTATCATGCTGCTGTGGATCCTCTACTAAAGCCAGATAAAGGCAGTTAGTTCTTAATCTGTTTACCAAGTTCATCTACTAAATTTATCATTATATCCCAAATTAGTGTCACACCAAATATTGCTGAGTAAAGCAGGCAATTTACCAAACAGGATGTAGATGAGAATCCCATATATATGTATTTTAAAATGTGCTGGTGTGTTTATGCACAAGATAAGTCTGGAAGAACACCCACAATATAATTAAAGTGATTATCTCTGAGTGTTGGGATCATGGGTTACTTCTATTTTCTTCTTTTTGTTTGTATGCTTTTCTAATTTTTCTACAGTGAACATGTATTGCTTATGTAATATGAAAAAAAGCTAATTTTAAACATTTTAAAGACTAACTCAGCTAAAAATATACATTTAAAGCTAGAATAATCACTCAAATGGTGGTCTAAAAATTCTAAAGTATTGAGTTAGAGACTACAGATATCAAATAGACAGGAACCTTGTTTGCAGCATTGTTTCTTCAAAGCCTGGTATGTTGTAAGTACTCAAATACATTACTCTAAAACAAATATTAATATACTAACTTGAGAAATTGAGTGAAGCTGTAAGTCATTATTTTTTTTTTGTACAGAGGATACATATTACTTTATAGCACTGTAGTTGGATAATGCATATAAAGAATTGCCAACCAGGGAAAAAAAAGCAAAAGGGAGATTTCAAGTCCCATGAGAATATTCTGGGGCATTAGTTTCTACAAATAAACATTGAGTTATGTCAGGAATGTTATGCAGTCATAATGCTGTCCAAAACCAGTTCAATGCTCTGAAATTTCACAGTTGTTAAAAATTTCCTTCTCAAAACAACTTAATTGGAGTTAGTTCTAACTTTTCTTAAAGAAATATGAACAACTACATTAAAATAGAGCACTGCAAACACTAAGGTTACACTTAGGATGTCCTAGGTGGAATATTTCACTGAAACTAAAGACTATAATTTTTTCGCATTCCTCCTTATGCTGAAACTTCGGTCACTTTTCTCCATGGTTTGGCTCTGGCAAAGAGAGCTTCCGAAAGAGGATTAATAAGTGTTTTTCAACAGTGGAATGTTGGAAAAACACTGAAGAGAGTAAGATGATCAGAGTTGTAAATGTGATTTTTACTTTTTCTTTCATTCTTATGGAGATGGTATATTATAACAGCTAAGAGAATACACTATAGAGACAGACTACTTGGCTTTGTATTCTATACCTAACATTGGATAGATGTGTGAACATGAAGTTCACCCCTCTAATCCTCAGTTTCTTCATCTATAAAATAGTTAATGACATCTATAAAATAGTTAATAGTTAATGACAACTGTACATCTACATGTAATCATTAAATAAGGTAAAATATATGAAGATCTTAGCACAGTGCCTCTATAAATGTTAGCTATAATTATAATTATAATAGTTATAAAGCACCTACTATGTAGTAGGAAGTATATTAAGATCCAGAAAAAACAATAATGAGCATTCCAGACATGGTGTCTACACTCACATAGCTTTTAATCTCACAAGGGACAAGAAGAAAAAAGCAGCTGTGAATCACTGAGATTGAGGTGATTTAGGGTACTGTGAAGATACATAGAAAGGGTACAATACCAGTATGGGAAAGATTTAGGCAGGTAGTGGTGTCAATATGGAGACCAAATTAGAATGAATAGGAGTTAACTAGATGAAGAAATGAGAGAAACATATTCCAAGTAGAGGAACCAGCAAGAAAAGTTCCTATTTAAGTCAGGATTTCTTTTGCAGGTAACCTAACTCAGACAGGCTAGCAGTAATAGAAATTTATTAGCTCCAACTAAAATACCCAGGGAAGTTTTCGGATGTAGCTTTATCAGTATTCTAATTCAATATCCTTTTAATTCTTTGATTCTCCTTTCCTCTGCTTTCATTTTGTCCTGATTTGGGATCTCCTCAAGGTAGCAAAATGACTATGTCATTTTAGGCTTCACACCAAAATTAAAAAAAAAAAAAAAAAAAAAAAAAAAAAAGCTTTTATTTCTTTTTTTTTTCTCTCTCTTTTTTTTTTCTCTTTAATCACCAGACAGAAAACTTGGGATTCATGTGCTTATCCATGAACCAATAACTAGACCTGGGAGGTGGGGTCCCATTGAATGGTTTGGTTTCAGAATGTTCTTCTGGATCAATAGCACCCAGAAATCAAACTGCTATCCAATAGATGAGAGGGAAAATAGATACTTGGAGGAAAATGATAGTGCCCACTAAGGGTCAAAGGATGAGAGAGAGCATGATATGTTCAAGGAGCTGAAAGAAATTTAAAGAGTCTACAGCATCTGAAGAGGCTGGGGATGGGGAAGAACTAGTTTGGAATTAGAGAAGTAAGCAAATACCAGATGACGCAGGGCTTTCTAAAGTATTTTAAGAAAGTTGGACTTCTTCCTGAGATAGTGAAAAAATAAGTATTTAAGCAGGGGAGTAAATAATCATGCTTGCAAAATTTGCTATGAAGACTGGATCAAAGAAAATTGGGATTGGAGACTGGGGCCAATAAATATAGGAGGCTATTAATTGAAGTATAAAATGCTGATGACTTGAATGGGTTATAGGGATGTGGAAAAGTGAATGTGAAGATTTATTTCAGGAGAAGAGTTAGAAGAACTTTGTAATTAATTGGTTTGGCAGACTTGGGAAGGAGAGGAGTTAAGGATAATGCTCATATACTTGTTTTGGGCAAATGGACAGGTGTTCATGCCATTCATTGAGATAAGAATATCAGAAGGAAGAATGGCTTTGGAAGTTAAAATCAGGCAGGTCCTGTTGAACATCTAAGTGAAAATATCAATACAGGCATAAAGCACAGGAATGTTAAAAGGACTTGAGATACTGTGAGCTTCATGGGGATGATGAGATAATCCAGGTATATTGAGGTATTTGAGGCTGAGTCCACAGGATTGTTTGAGGAAAGATGGCCCAAGATGGAAAAAAAAATATCCAGTGAACTGACAGAATTTCAAAGTGGGGAATGGCTAATTTTCTAATGCAATAGAGATGAGAGTAGTTTAGAAGAGTGGTGGAAATGGAAGCCAGATGGCAGTGGATTGAAGCATCCATGGAAATGGGTAAATGGAGCTATGGACATAGACCACTCTTAATTTTGTCATGAAGGAGGGACTGACAAGCAGTTGAGGGATTTGTTATCATTGCTATTCTTTAAGATAAAAAGATCTTGAATATTTAAGAGTCATAAGGATAATTTATGTATGAGAATTAATAAAACTAACTTTTGGGGCACCTGGGTAGCTTAGCTGATTAACTTTCTGGCTCTCCATCTCAGTTCAGGCTTAATCTCAGGATCATCATTAGTTCAAGCCCCCTGTTGGGCTCCATGCTGGGTGTAGAACCTACTTAATAAATAAATAAGTAAATAAATAAATAAATAAATAAATTAATTAATTAATAAAACTGATTTTAATTTAGGACTTACAGTGTTATCACGCACTTTTCTCACTATTTTATATATGTTCACTTTTTCTAATCCTAATAACAACCCTATAAGGTAAGTGCTATTATTATTATTCACATTTTATAGGGGAGAAAACTGAGGTACAAAGGCCAAGCATTTTTTCAAAGTCATCAGCTAGTAGGTTGGAACGGTGGAAGGAAACTGATGGGACCCTGGGCCGGTCTTGGTTCTTAACTGCTAAGCAATATTACCATCCTAGGGCACAGTTGGTTGCAATTCACGTTACTGAATCAAATGATGAGTAGCAGTAAAATGTGTAGCAGAGAAAGGAAACACATTCCCAATGAAGTAGAGGGGGATGCGGTTCAGGTGCAAATGACAGAAAACTCAGGATAATTTTGGATTAAGATGAAAGTTTATTTTTCTGTCATCCAAAAATCCAGGCAAATAGAATGGCATTGATAGGATATCATTTTGTGAGAAACCTGATTTTTTTTTTACATATTGTTGCTTCATTGTGCATGGCTAATATCCCCAATGTGAAACCTCATCCCTGTGCTATGGGGTAGACAATATGGTAGACACCAGCCACATGTGCTACTGAGCACTTGAAATGGGGCTAGTCCAGATTGAGGTGTGCTGTAGTTATAAAACACATGCTGGCATTTGAACGCTTACTACAACAAAATGTAAAATAATCACAATTTTTATGTACATTATATGTTCAAGTTATTGATGATTTAGACATACTGGATTAAATGAGATGTATTAACAAAAGTAATTTTACCTGTTTTTTTCTTTTACCTTTTTAATGTGGCTAGTAGAAAACTTTAAATTACTTTTATAGCTTGTGTTTGTGGTTTACATTGTATTTCCACTGATATTGCTGCTCTAGACTTTATATCTATGTTTCATATAACAGTATGAAGGGAGAGGTTATATCCAGTTCTTTTAAGGATCCTTTGCTGAAGTTGTATACATTTTTGCTTTTATTCCATGGCTATGTTAGACTGAAGGTAGAGATAGATATTGTAGTCTTGAGTCTGGATGGTCACATGCTCCATTATAATTTTGCAATTACATTAGTTCAGAAGAAGGGGGACTGGATATTGGGGAACAATTAACAGACTCTGATGCAAATCTAAAGCACAACAGCAGAATTAATCTTGGTTTCAAGTGGCAGGAGACACATTACCTCCACTTGAGCAGATGAACAAGATGAATGGCTTTATAGCTATTTTTGCAGGTTTGGCGTTCAGAAGTTGAGCAAATTTTTATCTTATGACTTCTACTTTTTTTTTCTGTGTAGAAGAAATGATGTTGTTTGTTGCAAATGTGGGTCAGATTGAGTCAGATTTAAGAAAAGTGATGGAGCTAAAAAATGCTGTCTTGAGCGTCAGGTTTAGATTGGAGATCATGAATTTATATTGAAACCAAACTGCGCAGTTGTGTGATCTTCACTAGCAGCACCGGGTATATCTAAGAGAAATGCTGAAAGTTAATGTTATTCAAAACTGAGGTTTTATCGGGAAAATGCCAAGGAAGAGAAATGGGATGAGGAAGTTGAAGGTGTTGGTGTTGACATGAGAACTGTTGAAGGGATGGACAATGGAGTCTAAGCTGGAAAAAGAAGTGTGTGATGACTAATGATCCAGAAAATGAGCGTCCTGAAGAATAGCTGCAGTCACAAAGGGAGAGGAAGGGGAGGACACTGTGGGCAATAATTGGATGATGTTTAATTTCAGTTTGCCAGAAATAGGCCCGGTGGTGCAGAGAGCCAGGAGAATGAGTGGCTAAATTAGAGTGGAAGAGAAACTCATTGGAGGTGGAGAGCTCAATAAACTGAGGGGTTAAGGGATTTCGTTGTGGGATGTGGTTCTTCAGATCTCAGCCTATTCTGGTTTCAGGGACAGTAAAAAGAGAGGTTCACATCAAGATCATTGTTGGGAGACAGTTCTCCAGTGGTCTCCTTTTTCTGCACATTTTGCAAGCAAAGACACCAATGACTTTTGCTCTGGATTGTCATTTCAAGGATGTATGTAGAGCAAAGTCTTGCAAGGTAGAGATAGGGTCTCCCTCTGGAGTAAAGGGAAGACACGCTTACTGTTTATTATAAAAGGTTAGGGTTCCCAAGTTCAGGGGTCCTCTTCTATAACACAACACATCCCATGTGCTGGTGTTACCTGGTCCTGTTCCTGTTGGTCTGAGGAATTAGGGCTTGGGGAACAGCACAAATGCTGAGAATTTGACTACCGTTATGGCTATGAGCTATAAAGGGTTTATTTTGTTGTTGTTGTTGTTGTTTTAAATCTCTGACCGAGGGATATACGTGCCTTCTGCAGCACCCATGAATCTGTGACAGGTTAATCTTTTACCTAGGATGTAGATTAAAATCTCAGACCTTCATGATTCTTGACAATTGTTTCTAAATTTCACTGGGCTGTAACACATTCATGAGCCCTCTTTCTCAATTTGGATGTTTTTGTCTCCTTTCCTTTATTACCTGAAAACCAGAGCCTTGTTTTCTTATTTCTGTGTGTTTTTATTTTTTCAGTTCAACCATATCCTCTTTAATACTTATAAATCCTTTGCTATATAAATAATCGTTTAAAAATGGGAATACTCCATTTTTTACATTATTTTGGCCACATGATTGTTTTGGGTTCTTTTTTCCCAAGTATATTTGAAATGAAAATATTTGCTAAATATTTGAGTACTTTGTCCATTCCAAAGCCTCACCACAATTGGGTGCAATCTTTTGCATCCTATATACTAACTATAGCAGGTGGATAAAATCAATGGGGTGTGTAAATTCCTTAAATAACAGCAAATGGAGCAAATTGAATTTCAAAGTGGAAAAAAAAGGTGAACCTGAGAAGCAGTGGTAAGAAGGTCATCAGCAGAATTAGCAAAAAAGTTATAGTTAGGCAGCCAGTAATACTCTATTGATCAGACTTTCTCAATCAATGAGGCTGTGCCTAGATTATTGATGCAAAGGTATTAAGCAAAATTTTATTTCAGCTAACTTGTTGGCTCAGATGTCAACTGAAAGTCATTTCCCCAGTCAATCAAATATACAATAAATCTGAGCAGATTTAGTTCTTAAACATTCTTGGGTCCACTCTGCTTCCCAATCATACAATTACCTTTGAGAGGGTTACAATTAAATTAATATATAAACTAACCGAGGGAGGAAAGCACTGCATTTCTACAAAGGAAATGGAGCAGCATATTCCTAGGGGAATTATTATTTTTCTTTATTGAAGATGATGTAAGTGAAGCTTTTGAAATATGTTTAATCCCAGTTCACAATTACGGTAGTCTCCATTCGTAGCATCCATCAGTGGATGTCATAAACCCTCCTGTGATACCTGGTACATCTAAAAGTTGGAATTAAAGAAAAACCATTGACAAAAATAGACAAAAAAATTGTGCTGGCAAGACAAAGCTTCTTCTTTTCCTTTCATTCTTTTGGGGTAAGAGGGAGGTGTGAGGGAGACATTTGGTAGAGTGCTGACTGATGTATTTTGGAAAAATGTTTCCCCTTCCTCATGTCACTTATGTGATTGGAGACATAACCTTCTTTTCTTTTATTTCACTCATGCCTGAGTTTACACTTCTTCACTATTTCTAACATCATCTGGCTTTAAATAAGGTTGATGTCTTTACAACATTAACCACTTTATAATATTAACCCATCTGTCATACAACTCTAATTTTGTGATTTTGCATATTTTTTTAGACCCAAGCCCTACCAGCACCCTAGCATGGAGCCTATCTGTCTCTCTTCATCCCACACCTACCCTTTCTTCAGTGCTAAGAGAAACGCCCGTGAACCATGCCTGTCCCCACTCCACACCTCAGGCCCTCTAGTGATTCTGTGCTACAAAGACCTCTTTAAAAAAAAATTAGAATGCAAAAACATATGCCTCAAGCTAAAGTTGGTTTTACTTCTGTAAAATTCCAAGCTCTATCATATCTGTATACATTTTAGGATGATTTCAGTATTTAATTGATATTGAAATTGTGACTGCAGAAAGCTGTCATTCTGCACACAGTTCTAGGTTCAATCAGGTTTTGCTGTATTATTTTCTAATTGTCTAACGGATCTACTATACATCTTCTCTTCTCAAATAGATTGTAAACTTCTTCTTAGAGACAAGAAATACATTTTCCATTTTTTTATACTATCTGTAGTACTCCAAACTGGGATGCAGACATACTGTGCTTACGGACTTCTGTTGTTACAACCTTTTTATCATGGAGATGAATAACCAAGACTGAAATTTATTTTTTAAATAGTGAATACACAGAAGGGAGCCTGGGAGGCTCAGTTGGTAAAGTATGCAACTCTTGATCTCAGGGTCATGAGTTTGAGCCCCGCTTGGGGAGTAGAGTTTGCTTGATAAAAAAAAAATAGTTGATAGGTGGTAAGGTTTTTAAAACAATTTTTAAGTTTTCTTTTTTTTTTTTTTTTGCATTTTTCCAGTTTGATTGAGAAAGAATCGACATATACCACTTCATAAATTTAAAGAATGCAGCATGGTTTGATTTATGTACATTGTGAAATAATTACACAGTGAGTTCAGCTCATATCCATCCTCTCATATAGATACAATTTAAAAAAAAAGAAGAGGGATCCCTGGGTGGCGCAGTGGTTTGGCGCCTGCCTTTGGCCCAGGGCGCGATCCTGGAGACCCGGGATCGAATCCCACGTCGGGCTCCCGGTGCATGGAGCCTGCTTCTCCCTCTGCCTGTGTTTCTGCCTCTCTCTCTCTCTCTTTCTCTGTGTGACTATCATAAATAAATAAAAATTTAGAAAAAAAATAAAAAAAAGAAGAAAGAGAAAAATGTATTTTATCCTTGTGATCACAACTTTTAAAATTTACCCCCTTAACTTTACTGTATGTCAGAGAGCAGATTAGCTGTAGCAGTTGTGTTGTGCATTTCATCCCTAGTACTTGTCTTACAACTGGAAGTTTGTAACTTTTGAGCACCTTCCTCCAATTCCCTCTCCTCCCAATCCCTGCCTCTGGGAACCACAAGTCAGTTTATTCTTCCTATGAGGGTTTTTAGCTTTTTGGTTTTTTGTTTTTAGTTTCCACATGCAAGTGGGATGATACAGTATTCATTTTACGCTTTCTGACTTATTTCACTGAGCACAAGGTCCTCAAGTTTCATCCTTGTTATCAGAAATAGTAGGATTTCCTCTTTTTTTATGGCTGAAAAGCTTTCTGTTTTATATATACCACATCTTCTTCATCTATTTATTCTTTTTTTTTTAGATTTTATTTATTCATTCATGAGACACACACACACACACACACACACACACACACACACACACAGAGGCAGAGACACAGGCAGAGGGAGAAGCAGGCTCCATGCAGGGAGCCGGACGTGGGACTGGATCCTGGGACTCCAGGATCACACCCCGGGCCAAAGGCAGGCGCTAAACCACTGAGCCACCCCGGGATCCCTTCATCCATTTATTCATCAATGAACACTGAGGTTTTTGCTTGTCCATTGTAAAAACGCTACTTTGAACATGAGTGTGCAGGTTTCTTTCCAGGTTTGTGTGTCCATTTCCTTTGGATATATTCCCATAAATGGAATTGCTGGATCATAGATTTAATTTTTTGAGGAGCCTCCATGTTCTATTCCATAATGGCCACACCGGTTTACATCCACCAAAGTGTATTTCCCTTTTCTCCACAGGCCATCATATGTTACCTCTTGTCTTTTTGATGATGGCTATTCTAACTGAAAAAAGGAGATGTCTCATTTTAGTTTTAATTTGCATTTCCCTAATGACCAGTGATGTGGAGCATCTTTTCATGTGTCTGTTGGCGTTTCATATATCTTCTTTGGAGAAATGCCTATTTAGGTCTTTTGCCATTTTTTAATTGAAGTGTAATTGACATACAATATCTTAAACTTAAAATATCCTATTTTAAACTGATAATACCTTAATTTTTTTTAAAAAATATTTTATTTATTTATTCATGAGGGACACAGATAAGCAGAGACATAGGCAGAGGGAGAAAGAAGCAGGCTTCACATGGGGAGCCTACTGCAGGACTCGATCCCAGGAACCTGGGATCATGACCTGACCCAAAAGCAGACATTCAACCACCGAGCCATCCAGGTGCTTTTGATAACAGTTTAATTTAAAAATAACTAGTATACTTTATATTTTTACTTATTCTCCCCTTCACATTTTAGATTATTTCTGCTATAGTTCACATTTTTAAAAATATCATATAACTAAAAACAGGTATTATTATGTTTATGGTTATTTTTGCTACATAACTTTTTTTAACTTATTTTATTTTTATTTTTTTTAACTTTTAAACTGGAGTTGTGAGATGTATACCATTATTATTATATTGAAGAATCTAGTTATGATTGTATATGTCCTATTACCAGTGAGATTTATGCCACCATTTTTGTGTTTTTGTGTGGTAATTAATATGCTTTTACATCGACCCAAAGAACTCCCTTTAGCATTTCTTGTACGGCAGGTAGTTCTGGTAGTAATGAACTCCCTCAGCTTTTGTGTGTTTGGGAAAGTTTTATCCTTCCTTTGTTTCTGAAAGACAGCTTTGCCAGTTACAGAAATTTGGGTTGACAGTTATTTTCTTTCAATATTTTGAATATGTTATCCCATTCCCTCATGGCTAGACAAATTTCTGAGAATTTTGCCGAGTTTTATGGGAGTCCTCTTGCATGTAACCTCTCTTTTTGCTTTCTGTTCTAAAACTTATTTCTTTGTCTTTGATTTTTGATGATTTATTTGTATTTTTAAAATTTTATCTTATTATTATTTTTTTTATTTTTGACAGTTTAATTCTAACGTGTCTTAGAATAGCCTCATTTGGGTCTTTGGGGCTTCATAGATCTGGATGTCCATTTCTCTCCTCAGGTTTGAGAAGTCCTTAGCCACTATTTCTTTAAACATACTTTCTTTTTCTTTCTCTTCTCCTGGAATTCCCATAATGGAAATACCGTTGCTTTTCACTGTGTCTCATAATTCCCGTAGGACTTTTTTCCCCACTCTTTTAAATTCTTTTTAAATTTTTGTTCCTCTGACTGGGTGATTTCTAATATCCTATCCTCAAGCTCATGGATTCTTTCTTTTGCATGGTTGAGTCCACTTTTAAAACTATTGAATTCTTCAGTTCAGTTATATTTTTCAATAATTTTTTCAATAACTTTAGGACTTTTTCCCTTCTTTTTTTTTGGTGGTTGCTATTTCCTTTTCCAACTTCTCACTTTGTTCATTCATTATTTTCCTAATTTTATTTAGTTTTCTATGCTTTCTTTTGGTTTACTAAACTTCCTTAAGAGAATTATTCTGAATTGCTTATCTGACAGTTCATAGATATCTACTTCTTTAGGGTTAGTTATTGAAGCTTTATTAGTTTATTTTAGTAGTGTCATATTTACCTGATTTTTTTGGTGATCCTTAACTTCTTACATTAGTATCTGTGCATTTGAGTAATGGGGCAACTGTTCTAGACTCTTCAGGTTTGCTTTGTCAGACAGTTCTTCACCAGTCAGCTTAGTTTGGGTTTCTGGGTGTGTCTCTTGGTAACATCTTTGGGCAGGTGGATCCTGCTATTTTGAGGCAAAGCAACTGTTCAGGCTTGAGGATGGAGATGGAGCTGAGAACAGTTGGATAGTACTGCTGGCTTGATTCCCTACACAAGTGAGGTTGTAGGATGGGCTCCATGCTTGCCTGGATTCTCTGGTCAGTCTTACTAGGTACTTAGGACTGGGTACTCTATTCAGTAATAGATGGGGCTATGATTAAACTTCCCTACACTGACAGGGTAGCAAGCTGGGGACCAAGGTCCATACAGATCATTATTAGGGAACCTGGTTCAGAATTCTCTGGTCAGATGAGTCCACCAGTTTGTTCAGTAGATGAGGAAAGCCACAAGCTGTGCTCTCTTAAATAGAGATCACAGCCACTGTGTGTAGGGCTGTTGAATCAGTTGCACACGCAACTTCCTGTGTGCAATGGTTAGATTCCTGGTTAAAAGTCTGAAGGCTGCATTCATTCATGGGCAAGGCTATTAATTAGATTCCTTCTGTAAACTGAGTAAGAAAAGCATATCTAAAACCAGTAAAACTCTTTGTTGAATTTTTTAAAGGATGTATTAAAGAGAGAGAGAGTATGAGAGGAAGCAGGGGCAGAGGGAGAATCTCTCAAGCAGACTCTGCACTGAGTGTGGAGCCCAAAGGGGGTCTCTATCCCAGGACCCTGAGATCATAATCTGAGCTGAAATCCAGAGTCGGCTCCTCAACCAACGGAGCCACCCAGGTGCCCCTAAAGCTCTTTGTTGTCTTGACTTAGGCCATTCTGCACCCCGAGTTCTCTGTCTAAACAGGGCAGGACTTTGTTCTGCAAACTGTCAGTTCTGTCCTTCTCTTGGCTTGAGGACCACTGAGCTCTACAGCTTTCAGGTGTTCTCATCAGCTCTTTTTGGTCAAATGGGGCTAAAAGATACTATCCACTGCAGGGTTATGTTTCAGTGCCCTTGGCTGGGGAGGATGGGAAGGGGCTGCTCCAGGCTACCCTTAGTTTCCTAAATAGGCTTTCTGGTTAGGAGCAGCCGGGAACTGCCGTGGCCTTGGCTTTGACTTAATCCCCCTGCTTGTGTGAAGAGAGAAAACCTCCATACCTGGCACTGACTTTGCTTTGGGGATGATGGGTTCCACCTACCCACCTCTTGGTTAAAGTGCCTGGTGGGGCTGTGACTCAGCACTTTGCCTGGACTTAGGCAAACTGGGCTCCAGAGCCAGCAAAACTCTTTGTTTGAGGATCCGTATCAGACAGATCTGCACCATTGAGTTCCCTGGTCAGAATGCAACCCTGACTGGTTCTGTAGATGAGCACAACTGCTGGTTAAGATTACTACTCAGTCTGCCAAGATCTGTGTGCTGGTTGTTGCAAGTCCCCTCCTCCTCCCTCCTCCCCCATCCTCCCCCATCCTCCTCCCACCCTTCCCCTCCCCCGACCCCCACCACCAGTTCTCTGTTAGAGTCAGATTCCCAGGGACTGGTCCCAGATTCCCCTGCAATCCCTGTGGTGCGAGATCAGAGTAGGAGCTTTCCCTAAGCAACCTGCAATGCTGGTGGAGGCTCGTTACCCTGCTGGGCTCTCTTTTCCCGCTGGAGGATCTGGAGGCTCAGGGATGGCCTCTCATGCAGTGCAGTGCTGTTCCGGATGTGGGGCAATGCAGTCAGTGTGCAGCCCCTTCCTCACCCATCTAATGCAGTCTGTCCTGGTCTCTGCAGTGCAGGGATTCAGACTCACTCCCATATTCTAGTGCTCTCCCAGTGGTATCCTGTTCTTGAACAGATCTTGTTCTTCTTATGAGGGGGGAACTGAAGTGAAGAACGACCTCTACTGCCATCGTGGTGACATCACTCTCCTAGCTGGTAGCTTTGATCCCTTTGTAAGACACTCTTCAAGCACCTAGAAGACTTCTGCATTTTGCCTAATTGATTTTGATCACCTCTTAAACCAAATCAAGGCACAGCTAAAAATCACAAAAACTCCACTTCTACAGTTGATTATGCTTTCTTCACTTTTCAAGATAAATAAACATGGAATAAGGAAAGCATTTAAAACAATTCCTTTTAAAATCTCATTAAAATAAAAACATGCTTGTAAGATCAAGGTTGTTTTTCTCTTTCTCATGTTAAATGAGAACTGGTCAAAAGTCAGAAAAGAGGAAAGCAGATGCCCTTACCAACTACTATCAAGTGTTTCTTTCACCAAAGATAAACCATTTCTAAATTTGCAAAATGGACTTTCTCTGTGTGAATTCTTAATAAGCCTTTTAGGGAGAAAATATATTTCCATAAATTAAAAATAGGATGTCATACTCTAAGCTGATGCTGGTTTTATATCTTTAAAATGCCATGTCTTACAACATCGAAACCTCAGGCTGTCTTCAGTCATACACTGGAATTGAAAGCTGTCACCCATGAGTGCAGAGTGGCTGATAAGATACTGTCATATCAAGCTTTCTTTAATACTGTGTACATTTTCCCTTACAACCATGGTAATATGAAGAATGCTGCTTAGGGACTGTATTAGTTCACTAAGGCAGCCATTACAAAGTACCACAAACTGGGTGGCTTTAAACAATAGAAATCTATTCTCTCTCAATCTGGAGGCTGAAAATCTGAAAACAAGGCACCAGCCTGGCCATGACCCTTCTAAGAGTCTGGGAAGAACCCTTCTTTGACTCTTTACAGCTTCTGGTGGTCAAGCCTTGGCATTCCTTGACTTGCAGCTACGTACAATTTCTGCTTCTGTTGTCACAAGGCTCTCTCCCCTTTCGTCTCTGTCTTCATATATGGCATTTTCCGCTTCTCATAAAGACACCTGTCATATTATATTAGAGCTCATTCTGATGACCTTACTTTAACTGGATTACATTTACAAAGACCTTATTTGCAAATAGGATCACATTCACAGGTATTCGGGATTAGGCCTTTGGTGGGGGCAGGGGTGGCCACACAATTCAACCCATAACAGGGATTTAGGCAATCAATGGCTGAACCTTAGAAAATAAGTATGCAAATTTATCATTTTAGAATTATCTTTAAGGAGGGAAAAAAACCCAACCCTATTTTATCATTTGGCAGTCATTAAATTTTAGCCAAAAATATAATGGGCTTTTCTATTTGAATTGCTGGCACCAATATAAATTTCCTATTATTTTATTTATTGTTTTTCACTTACTAGGCTAAGTTTTTAGAAAATTAAGCTTTCTATTTTGAAAGCCATTTTGATTCTGTTTCATACCTTTTAAAGGTCATTTTTGTGCAACATACTAATTTTCTATACATCCATTTAAATGTCCTATATTTTTACAGCATTTATATTTAATAGCTACTCAGTAACTACATTTTAGAGGTAACTATAGTACCTTACATATTAAGAATTTTTTTAAGGATTTTATTTATTTATCCATGAGAGACAGAGAGAGAGAGAGAGAGGCAGAGACACAGGCAGAGGGAGAAGCAGGCTCCATGTAGGGAGCCTGACATGGGACTTGATCCCGGTTCTCCAGGATCAGGCCCTGGACTGAAGGCTATAGCGGTAAACTGCTGAGCCACCCAGGCTGTCCCAAGACTTTCAAAATAGTAGAATTTTTATCTCCTATTGATGCCATACTTAAATTACTCATATTTTTTTCATATTTTTGCCAAAGTTGAAGGAATATAATCTTTGCTTATTTGAACTCACAAATCTTTAGCATCTGATAATTCAATTTGTCCTCTTCCAGTCATATTTTAATACTATTGATTTGATTTTATTTTTAGAAATTGACCTCCACTTTAGTGACTGCAGATAGAGTGAAAAAAAATCTCAGAAGATAGTTTATGATAAACAGGTATATACATAAATAATATAAATGAGAATTTATAGGTTCTCTTTCTCTTAAATTTGACTTTGTGAGATAAATACTTTGTAGTAATTATAGTACTTACAATGTAAAAAGAATGAAAAATATTATCATACGAGTTGAGTCCACGTGAGTCAACAACAGGTTGTTGCTGGTTTCTTTTCTCCAGCTGTTTTCTGAGATTATTTTAGACTAAGTTGATTGGATATTTTACCCTTGTGGTTTAGGTCAAAATGAGCACCTTGAGTTTTACTAGTAACCAACCTGAGTTTTAGTAGTAACCACATACATACACTATTATTGCAATACAACATTTCAATTTAAAAATCTTCATAAAACTATACTACAAATTTGGGAGTAATGTTTTTAAATTTATACTCACTTTCTAATTTAAAATTGAATTGAAATAATATCTATATTAGAGATTATTACTATATTAATATTATCTATATTAACATCTATCTATGTTTACGTGCATTTTTTAATCATACTTATTGTAAAAAGTACATATCACCTTAAGCATAAGATGTGTGGTAAGAAAAATCCAGTTGTATCTGTTTGTGATTAACCATAACGCTTCCATATGTGGTATCTCTCTTTGGATTCAAGCTGTCTACAGTAACTTGATCAGGGGTATAATTACACTCTACTTGAATCAAGAAAGTCAAATAATGTCAAAAACAATCATTTTACTTGTAGATGTTTTGAGCATTAAAAGCTGAAAAAATGCAGATAGCATGATGTTAACATCTGATCTCGCAGAACATTGAAACCGGAAGGGTTGTAAATTGTGTGATAAAAGAATGTTACAGAAATGCAGAGAAGCTCCTACATTAAAAAAAAATGGCTTTAGTGAGTGTCTAAGTCAACAAGTTCTTAAATTTTCTTAAAAAAGAAAGAGAGTTGTTTATCCCAGAAAGAGAAGCAGGCTGTTGGGAACTGCAGTGGCAAGTTGGTGTGTACTCTAAGATTGAGCTGGAGGAGGAGTCGAGTGCTGACGGAGACTGGGTTGAGTCCAACTACTACCCCAACTTTATGGAGTTGGTCATGAAGAAGGAGAGTCATGTTAAATCCAACTGGGTTGATGTGGAACCAAGGGGTGAGGTAAGCATGGGTTATACAATTCACAGGGAAGATTAAAAAATCAAGATTATGATGCTTTTGTCTAGACTTACTGCTTTTTAATGTGAATGCTGCACATCTCCTGAATGTGTACACTGGCCACTTTCAAGCTGCCGTTTGACATATACTAGAATCCCTTCATCCAAACTTGCTATTCGTTTACAACAGTGCCTATACTACTATAGCTAAATAGGGTGTACATAACTGATAACTACTATGAAATCCCTAAAACTAAGAATTAGGAAAACTTCTTTTGGCACAAGTACAGATTTTTCTTACATGCATCGCATACCATGTTATAAGTGTACGCTGTTGCACATTTTCCCATTAGGTTTTTATCAACCTCTACAAAACAAAGAACAAGATATTTTTTACTTATACATTCAAATAATTATTTAAATAGTTCCGATACCATGCAGATAGTACATTGAAATTTCATTTCCTTTCAAAACAAAGGATAAAGAATAGATTCTTCTTTAGTTATTTCTATGTGCAATCAATAACAAAAAATACCTTTTAACAGTTTTCATTAAATTGGTTAGTTTTGTGTACTTAACATAATAAATTTTGATAAAATCTAATCATTTTGTTTGGTTTTACTTGTTAGCCACAAAATGACAGGCCATTTTGGCCATCTTTATTTCACCTGTCTCTCTTTCTCTTTTTCTCTCTTTTCTGAGTACTCAGGATCAGCTAAGATTTTTAGAAATAAAGAATTTAGTTTTGGATACTTGACAGAAAATATCCTCCCAACAATTCTTACTGGGTTAAACTTGGGACATTTATGACTGAGTGCTATCAAGCAGGTTGTTTGTGGACCAACCTAGGTTGTAAGTTGATTCCTCAGCTATAGAGGTCCTGCCCCATTATTTGACATTCTTGATTCAAGCAGTGTGTAATTATAGGCCTAATCAAGTTTCAATAGTCAGCCTTAATAAGAATCAGAAGCTTGAATTTCATTGTCAACCATCATTTAGTTTCATAAGGAATGGAGTGCTGAGAATGATGTGGCCTTTTTGTCTACCTCCCATTTGGAGTGGGTTTGCTTCATTCTTCAATGGCTAAACTCTACACTGTACTCCCTCTCCACAGGAACCATAGGAAAATGCAGAGGAGCAAAGTTTGTCTTATTAAAAGACTGCAAAGATGAAATGGTTTGGGGGGGAGCTGAAAACATTTACTCTCAGTTACCTCCTCAACCCCTGGCTAATGCTTACATTTGCTGTTATGATCTAAATACAACTAGGGTAGTGTAATGCCCAGAGTTCTCAGAGTTATTTACATCTCAGTGTGAATGGATTTATCCACTTATTTCCTGAGATGAGTTTTGGTAAAAGATTTGGAAAAGAAGTGGAAAGGGGAGACCAAGGACAAGAAATTTTGCCTCCAGCCAGCCTAGATTAGTCATTTTATCAAGAAAAATTCTATGATGGACTCTGGGTTCCGAAATATGTGAGCTTTTCTGATTGAGGAAAACAATTTAGCTGAGCATTTACCTCTAGGGATAAAAATGTTAGAGTCTCCTAAGGAGGGAAGATCCGCTGGCAGAAATCTCTATTTATCACAATTATTTACTGATCCTCTGCTGTGCACACAGTACAGTACTCGGTGTTCTGGAGTTAAAGAGACTTAAGATTTGTTACTTTAAGATTTTTCGTCTATTCTGATAATGCTGCTTTTTGAAAGGTGATCGTTTTGGTTTCGCCATTTGTCCTCTGACATTCTAAATTATTTTCTTGATGGGAAAAATCCTACCATTCTAATTTGAATTTTTTTCTTCCAGATTTAAAGCTGCTCATCATTATAAAATTTTATGAAAATCACATCTTTTGTAAAACCAAAATATGAGTATAAAGTTGCGAGTATCCTGCTGTTTATTGTATCAGAATCATGTTTTGCATAGTATAAGCTTTTAGCAATTGTAATGTTATAAATGAGAGATTTATCAATTGCTATAAACCTCCCATTCTTATTTGATACAATTGAATACTGCTTAAAAGCACAAAATTTGGAGACAAGGCTATAGGGATGCCAATCCTAATTCTGGTATTTGTTAGTAAAATATGACCTTAGACAAGTTATATAATCTCTTAGTCCCTCAATTTCTTCATCTATAAAATGAGAATGATAATAACAGTACATCAGTCATAGGATTGCTTTGAGGATTAAATAAATTAACCTTTGTAAGACACTTAGAACAATGCTTGTCACATTGTAAACACTTACCTATGTGTTTGTCAAATTAATAAACCCGAAGATATTCAATAGTCTAAGTTATATTCATTATCTCTTCATATTTTTTCTATTAATTTATAGCATGCCAACTCTGCAACACTTAGCTTTGAAGATAATTCTGAATATAACAAAGTTGAAAAATAATGTTCAACTTAAATGATTTGAGAATTAAAAATATTAGCAGTCAGCCATCTTGTCACCATTTTTAAATTAGTACCCCGATTTAAGAGTTGCCATTTAGAAGCTCTTTTACCACCATGCGTAGATATAGATAAATGTGATTCCTTCAGAGAAGCTATTCCACTGCTGTATATTATAGAACAGCCAGCTAGTACACAATGCTGACTTTGTATGAGATGCTCATCAGTTCTCCAACTGTTTGTCTGGTGGGCTAATGATTAGAGAACATTAAAAAAAGTAATATGTAGAATATATAACCATTAAATTGATATCACTGCTATTAAATATGTGTGGTATAGCTTTTAACAGTTCTAATAGAATAGTATTAAAGAAGAATGAATTCTGAAAATGTTCTTCTTACTTGGAAACTCAAAAATGTTAGTAGGTTCTTGTTTAAATATCAGCTTCTTAGCTGTATCAAGAAACTTTGTTTTTTTTTTTTAAAAGAAACTTTGATATTCAGTAGTTACTCAGTGCCTCTCCATTCTGAATGTCAACTACAAGGCAAACAAAGATACAAACTCAAAGCTTTTTCAGATGAGTAAGAATTGTGGATACAGACATCTTAATTTTATTGCATTTATGAACATTTAAATTACTGCCTTATCCTAACACACCCAGTCTTAGACAGATCTTTCAAATAACCCTTCCTACAAATTGTTATATACATCCATGGAGAATCTCAAAAAGTAGAGTTAAACAAGTGTTCCATTAATTTATTAAGAAATTTAGGGTAATCTAAAGGCAAAACAACAAACTATAGATGGGATACTTCTTTAAGACCCCAGCTTCACCATGATTGTTGTATGTCCAGTAGAGTAAGACTTGACTACCTTCCAAACTCCCATCTGTAAAATGAGCATGATGCAACCTAATATCCTCAGGCTGCATAGTTATCAAATAGGAACAACCATCTGGTCAACCCTATATCATATTACATGTCTTAAGGATGACTTTGGCTCCCCAAGAAGTTCTAAGCTTCTATGTTTACATGGGAAAAGGACAATATGATTTGGACAGCATTCATAAACTTAATGGCTTCCACACTAATCATAGACTAGATAACATCAGTAATAGGAAAGGGGAATTTAAATGATCGCATTTATACTATTAACCATTGTCAGGCTGAACTGCCCCTCAATGATCATTTCTCGCAGGAGAAAATACTGCACTCACATGAGAAACAGAAGAAAGGAAGATAAGGCAGGATGTTCCTTTGGGATCAGGTTGATTCCAGTAATGTTTATCAATGCTCTGAATGATGGAAGAGAAAGCATCCTTATTAGATTTTCCAATAACCCAGTTAGGCAGGAAAAAAGAGGAAATTAATTCAAAGGGACTTTGACAAATAAGAAATGGCCTGTCAACACAAGTTCAGAAAAGGGCAAGTACAAAGCAAGTATTAGGCTCAGACTATCACTAATCTGATAAAAGATGGGAATGGCCAGAATGAGTGGCCAGAAGTAGACCTGGGGCTCTTAGTAAGGTGAATAAGAGTCAGTAATGTAGTCCTGCCACTGTGAAATATGTGCTTATTGAATATTAGGGCATATGCAATAGTAATGACAGACAGTATCTAACAGATGAAAAATAGTCCCAATCAGGAAAGGTTAAGGAAGATCATACAGCCCAAAGAGAGAAGCTTAAATAGAGGTTTTGGTATCTAATATCTGTGCACTACTGGATTATTCCATTTTTGCATAACCTGTACCATAGGAAATCAATAAATCGTGCTATTAACACCAAAGAATTTCTATAGAGACTTATCCACAGATAGAACTGATTTGAAAACAATGGTAATACCGCAACACCACTATCACTATAAGTGGTTATTAACCAGTTCTCAGAATGGCTAGCCTTTTAAGTGAGGATGATCAATGTTTTGTTGTAGTTGCAGTTTGTTTGCCCTCATCTTTCCATTCAGAAGTACACATACTGGCATATCTGGCCATCTCCTTGGTCTGGTCCAGTATTCAGGCTCTAATCATATCCCCCAAATATTCCACTAAACAACTGCCTTCTTTGATGTTAACTTCAAACACTAGAATGTACTTTTTAATATATCCTCGTTTTCTGCCATGACCCAATATCAACTTGTCAGCTATGAATTTAAGTAAAACTCTTTGGAACTATTTATAGTGTGTACTGTTATTTGCCATAATGGATTCCATTTATGTAGCACCAGATGTGCCAAAGTATTACTTTATTTTTATTTGTCCTGAATTTACAGTTTTAAAAGTCTAAGTTCTTGTTCTAAGATTCCAGTAATTGATAAACAAGTCTATTCTCTGTTTTCAAATATTTATCACTTTTGACATTTTTTTTTCTAGATGTCAGAAGTCTATTTTTTTTCAGTCAATGTTTTCATAGCCCAACCTCTTGGTTATATTTATCTAATTTCCTTAAGCTTCTTGGGATATGATAACTACTGATTCAAATAGCTTGTTTTCTCTTGGGTTTGCTTCTATTTACATTACATTAAATGAAACAGGTGAAACAATATGGCAAGAAAATAAATTTAACTCATTATATACATGGAAACATACCAGGTACTGTATATATCACAAGCTTGCAGTACCTGAGAAGTTCAAGATAACATACACTTACTATGCAGTTTCATCCTTTGCTCACTGTATGAGCCCTTCCTTAATTTCTTCCTAGATCTTTCTTCAAGGAGAAACTAGCTATCCCTTGAAAACATCTTGCCCCACTTCTGCTTGTTATTTTTCTGATTTACATATTTTTTCCTCATTATAATATCAGTAGGGGTACTGCAGGAGAGCAAGGCTGCTACAAAGAATTGTTGAAGATATCAATAGTGGGATACCATGTTGAAAAGGGTGATCCTGGCAGTCTGGGAAAAATAGAATAACCAAAGCTCTAGATGTTGCTATGAGGTTGAAAATCAGAGGTTGTGGGAATAAGAAAGTAAGGAGACTAAAAGAATAAAAGTTGTGTTTGAAAATAGACAAAAGATTAAGATTTTAGAGATATTACAGCAAGACAGACAATATCCAAGGGGTGTCTGTTAGAGTGAGGGGCACAGATTAAGTGTAGGTAGAGTAGAAAAGTAGTACTAGAAGGAATGTGGTGTAGATGGATCACTTGTATCTATTTTGAAATCTCCTAAGGTCATGGCTGGATATAGGATAAAGAGAAAGAATTTAAATTATATTCCAGCATTTTAATTCAGAGGTCTCTTGACCTCTGGTTGGTCAACAGGTCTGTTGACCCTTATGGATCCTCAAAACAGTTGTTAGACAATCTATGGGTAAAAACTATGCTCACAATAATAAAAAGGTATTTGCCTTTTTCACTTTGTTGACATTTGCATTGATTATGCAAAAGCAGTTGTGAGTAGAGCTAACATCATATTTAGTGTTGGGAGACTGAATGTTTTCCCCCTAAAATCAGGAACAAGACATGTCAACTGCTCTTACCATTTATATTTAACATTTTACTGGAGATTCAAGTTAGGACAATTAGGCAAGAAACAGAAAAAAAAAATCAATGGGAAAAAAACCAAAATTTTACTTGGAGGTGACATAATCTCGTATATAAAAAAGCTCTGGAAAATCTATGCCAAAAAATATTACAGCTAGTTAACAAATTAGGCAAAGTTGCGGGATAACTATCAATATGAACAATCCAGAAATGAAATTAAGAAAGTAATTTTATTTACAGTACCTTTAAGAAGAATAATATACTAAGGAGACAATTTAATAAAAGAAGTGTAGGGGCACCTGGATGGCTCAGTGGTTGAGCGTCTGCCTTTGGCTCAGGTCCTGGGATCAAGTCCTGTATCAGGCTCCCTCTGTCTACATCTCTGAGTCTCTCTCAGTGTCTTTCATGAATAAATAAATAAAATCTTTAGAAAAAGAAGTGTAATACCTATATGCTGAAAACAATAAAATACTGTTGAAAGAAATTACAGAACTAAATAAATGCAGAGATATCCCATGTTCATGGATCAGGAGACTTAATATTGTTAAGATGGTTGACACTCCTCAAATTTCCTACAAATTCAAAGTAATCCTTTTCAAAACCCCAGGTGCCTTTTCTTTTGTATAAATTGAGACAGAGTCTAAAATTCATACAGAAATGCAAAGGATCCTGAAGAGTTAAAAGTATCTTAAAAGGAAAATCAGAATCAAGGGACTCAAACATCCTAATTTTTTTTTTTTAATTTATTTATGATAGTCACACATTGAGAGAGAGAGAGAGAGGCGGAGACATAGGCAGAGGGAGAAGCAGGCTCCATGCACCGGGAGCCTGATGTGGGACTCGATCCTGGGTCTCCAGGATCGCACCCTGGGCCAAAGGCAGGCGCTAAAACCTGGGCCAAAGGCAGGCTGCACCACCCAGGGATCCCAAACTTCCTAATTTCAATACTTCCTACAAAGCTATAGTAACCAAGATAGTGGGGTACTAGTATAAGAATAGCCATTTAGATGAATGAAATAGAATCAACACACCACAAAGAAACTCATATTTATGGTCAGTGGATTTTGACAAGGGTGCCAAGGCAATTAAATTTGTTCCTACAAATGGTATTGGAACAACTTGATATTCACATGCAAAAGAATTGGATCTCCTCCTCACATCATAAATAAAAATAATTAACTCAAAATAGATTAGATATGTAAATGTAAGAGCTAAAAATAGATAGCACCAAAGAGAAAACATAAGATTAAATCTTTTTGACCTTGGATTAAACAATGCCTTCTCAGATAGAACAATATAAGCAGTAGTAACAAAAATAAAAATAAGTCAAATGGACTTCATCAAGACTAAAAACACTTTACTTCAATGATATCATCATGAAAGTGAAAAGAAATCTCACAGAATGGGAGAAAATATCTACAAATCATAGATCTCCTAAGGACTTAAATCTAGGAACTCTTACAACTCAAAAATAAAAAGACATACAATCCAATTAAAGATTGGTCAAGGGATCCTAGTAGACATTTTCCCAAGGAAGATATCCAAAAGCTAGTAATCACATGAAAATATGCTTAATATCATTAGTCTTCATGGAAATGCAAATCAAAAACATAATGAAATACCACTTGATACCATTAGGATGGCAATAATAAAAAAAAAGACGGTAATAAAAAGTGCTAGTTAGAATCTGGAGAAATTAGACATTTCACACATTGCTGGTAGAAATATAAAATGGTGCAGTCACTCTCAAATAAATAAAGAAATAAATCATTTAAAAAATGTCTCTGATAAAGAGTACAAAGTTGTTACTTTTATTAGATATCAACCCTGAGTACACATATTTTTAATGTTCTGTTTGACAAAATGTGAAGTATGCATAAAGCACTTCTCTGGAAGAGTGCAGTGTGACGGCTGTCTACAAAATGTACTCTTGTGATTGTTGGAGCTGCATGCAGAACTAGCTGGTTTTTCATGGAACACAGTTTTTGCTTTAAAAAAAGATAGACAAACTACAGTCTTTAAGATTTGGGGATTTGGCCGACATTTTCTCAAAAGTTAATGAAGTGAGCTTAGCATTTCAAGGAAAACAACTGACAGTATTTGTTGTCAGTGATGAAACTGGAGAGTTCAAGTGAAAGTAAGAATTTGGCGGAAGTTGTATCCTCCACTGTAAGCCTAACGGCTTACAAATACTTAAAGAAACTTTTCTGATGAGCTTGGTGGTGGCAATGAATGTGATTTTTTGATTCTGCGTAATGAAATGTATCATTGGAAATTTCATTAGTCAGTGAACCACTATTCTTCAAAGGACTAATTCGAGATGTCATAAAATCTTGCATTCATAAAAGATCCATTCAAAATACAAGAAAAATTAATGTATTTTAATGTAACAAAGCATAAGCTAGGGTTTCAGATTCCACATTACAACTAACCTTTAAGAAGCTACTCTTTGTCAGTTTTGGTGACACATCAAAAAAGAACATTTTTAATAAAAGTTCCCCTCCATTTTCCAATGATATATCTATGTGTGGCCAGATTTTATTCATGTACTTCAACCAAAGTGGCATATTTCCAATAGATTAGATGAAGATAGAGATTGAGATACTGTTTTCCATTAAGCCCAAATATTAAAGAGATCTGCAAAAATGTAAACATTGTCACCCTTCTCACTATTTTTTTTAAATATATTTGCTTTTTACAAAAATTTGTTGCTTATGGTTAAATGTACTGGGTTCATTATGTCTTTTTGCAATTAATTAATAAAGAAAAGGGTCTTAGATTATCTGTTTTAGTTTCCAATACACTGAATCTCAATATTGAGATTCAATCTCAATAGAAGACACCAAATCGCAATAGATAGAATTCATATTACAAAAACTCTTTGGAGTTTTTGGTAATTTTTCGGGGTCTCAAAGGATCTTAATACCAAAAAGTTTGAGAACCAATGCTTTAAATAATATACATTGTATCTGGAATTAAAACAAAGAAAAGTTCTAATATGATTAGGTACTTTGAACACCAGAAAAGGGGGGGAGCATGTTGTTGTAGAGTAAAATAAAAATTATATTTAACACATACTTCACAGTGTTTATAATATAGCAGGCACTATCCTGTGAGTTTTGCTATTATTAACTCCTTGAATTCTCCGCATAGGCTTATGAAGTCGGTTCTAGTATCATCCTTTTTTTACATACGAGACTACTAAGGCACTGAGAGGTTAAGTAAGCTGCTCAAAGTCACACAGCCAGTAAGTATCAGATGAATAGTTGAAGCTCAGTAGTTTGGTTTCACAATGTTTGCTAAGTTGTAAAGTGGCAAGATGTGGCTACTAGATTGCTGACCACAGTGGCAGGGGGCTGTAGGACACCCTTTGCTGCTTTCTCTGTGCCTCCTCCATGTGTAGAAATGCTCTAGGCATCTGCCACACTCTATCTCGTTAATCCACAAAATACTGTGCAAAAGTGACATTCTACTTTTTAATCTTGCAAATGAGAAAGTTGAGACTTAAGAGCTATTCAGTAGCTTGCTCAAAGTGGCAGCTACTTAAGTACCAGATGACCTAGTCAAGGGTTCAGCCACTCTGTTTAATTTCAAAACTCTGCCTTCTAAGCATTTTCCTTTACAACTCTAAAGATAGCTGTTTCCAATATTCTACAAGAGAATAGTTTTAAAATAAGTCCTATCTCAAAACACTGATATTTTAAACATCCCTCAATTACCAGAAAAAATCACTACTATTATACATAAATGTACCATTCTCTATGGGCCATGTGAAATAAAATGAGTATCTCTCTATCTCTCCATAAATGTAAAAAGGAAACTTAGAAGATGTCGATGTTTTTAGCAAAATTTAGAATTAGGACTTCTCTGAATTGTTTAGATAGATAATTAAAACTGGTGATACCAACATATGAACTTCCATAATATCAGTAATAGATAACATTTATTTACTGTTAAGTGCCAAGTATCAGATACTTTTAATATGTTATCTCCTTTAATTTCTTCCCAAACCATGAATAATGAGTTATTAATCTTATTTTATAAATAGTAAGTTAAGGCTCGGAGGACTTGAATAACTTACTAAATCAAATAGCTAGAAAGTAGCAGAATTATGAAAGACAAATTTGACTGAGAGCAAAAACCCTCATTCTTCTGCAGCAAACGTAACACAAAGGAAATCTTATATCGTTCTGAGTTTTAAATTTTTCTAATTCTATTTTCTGATTTCTCTAAATGCTTACTATGATCTATTCATCCTGTGCTTTTGAGATGGGTGAGGACAAAACACTCAAGCCGGAGAGATTTTAGAGTTTATAATAAACTGACTTTATGAATGATACTGTTTGGACTTAGAATTATCATTTTCCCTTCTCCAAGTGAGCTAACAGTAATATTAAGTTTCATGATTGTTAAGTTTCACCTTATTTCTGTAAACTGAACACTTGATAGTAAAATAGTTTTTCTGTTCTTTTATTCTTGTTTTTCTGATTGTTCTGCATTTATTTGGCCTCAGTTTTAGTGATATTTCTGATTCCATAAGAATATCATTAAAAGATTTCAATTACCCTGGCAGAGGCAAAAAGATATAAGTAAAATAAGAGCTAATTTCTATGGACTGGCTCATTTTGGGGGTACTTTTCATGAAAATAGTGCATTAAATCATGTCCAAAGTTGTCTTCCAAATACTAGTTTTGAATCATCATTTGTAATATCCAATTTTCCTTTGTATGCAGCCCTCTGTTTGTGTCTATTTGAACTTAATTTTTGACCAGGTTTCATTGCCATTTCAGTATCATTTGCACATTAGAAGACATTGGACATACTGAGGCCAACCTTCATTACCAATAAATCAGAGTTTCTCATTAAGAGCTAATGAGCTCTTATATTGTCCCTCTGATTATTACCCTTGTTCCATTTGAAAAAGAAAACATTTCATCTTTTTTATTCTCTTTCCCAATCCTACCTTTCAGGGCATGAACGTTTTTAAGGAACAGAAGCGAGCTGAGCCTATCACAGCTTCAACCTTGCTTCTTTCCGCTCTGGTGAGAGAAAAGACACAGTTGTTACATTTCAGATTAATAAGAAAGTGTGTTGCCTCTTCACTGATTTAGACATAAGATTGAATCCCTGCTCTGATATTTATTGCTCAGATAATGCTGCTTATTTTATTAAGCCTAGCCATGCCTCAGTTTCCTCATCTCAGCTTCTTCAACTCACGTTGTTGGTTTATAATAAGGATTAAATTAGATCATAAGCACAAAGCATTCAGTACACTGCCTGGCACATAACAAGTGTTCAGTGCATGGTTGTTATGACTGAAGAAATTAATTGGATCCCCCAGAAAACTTGTGTCCTCAGCTCTTGTAGATTTTCTTCCCACTCATCTGCTGTCAAGCAAGGGCCTTCTTTATAAATGGAGAAGAAAAAATAAGATTTTCCTCTGTTTATGTAAAGATTTATCTATGCTTTTCTGGGGGGATGGGGAAGAAGTAGTGAGAGACAGCAATGAATTTAAAATTTAAGAAATGAGAAGCATGATAATATTTCATGAAAGTAATAATGAAAAATGAAATAGCCAGACATGTTAATATACTCTTTCCAACTATGGAATTGGGTAGTGGGAAAGGAAGCAACCTCATTAATTAATCAATAGATGCATTAAACAAGTATATAAATCAATTAAATAGCAATCTATAGTAATATCCTCAGAAAGATAAGAGAAAATACTGGACTAATTTTTAAAAAAACACATGATGTTATTTTTTACAAAGAGGATATTCAGGAAGTCAGCAAAAGCTTTGAAAATTATTGGTAGAAAAAATGTTTAAAAAGATGAAAAAACAGTTTTAACATACTAAAAATAAGACAGAGAAAACAATAATAAAAAAGACAGAATCTCTGAAGCTAACATTAAGAAGATATCTCAGAAAGTTGAAGGAAAAATAAAACAAAATTAGACAATAATGTTATGAATTCCATCCTCTAACAAATATAGAATTCCAGAAAGAAAGGGCAGGAAATCATGGAAGAGAAGACATTGTCAAAAAAATGCTAAGAGACAATTTCCCAGAAGAGAAGAGGGTGAGTTTACAGACTATCCCCAACCATTACTGATTTAGTTGAGTGGAAACTGCTGAGGCACAAGTCAGTTATCACTAGTCTTTCCATTTTCCAAGTCACGAAATTTTGCTGTTAATCTCACACCTTTGATCATTTCCTCAGCTTTTATTGTAGTAGGCTTTCATATTAGTGTGAGATATTTCTGTTTATTCCTTCATATATAATTGAAATTCTATTACCATTAAAAAGAAAAAAACCCTCCACAGCCTATTAGTATAGACATACATCCATAATAAGAACTCATTATATGCTTGCTGAATAAACAAACAAGTTTGGGGATGAGCAGGATTAGAATCAGACCAAACCACATGCTACATGCCCTTCTTGAAACTAACTCATTGCCTACATAAATTGGGCATATTCCTTCATATTTCTAAGCCTTAATCTTGATCTGTTAGACGGTGTTAATAATAAATCACTGAGAAATTATTTGAATATAAATGCAATGCTATTCATAAATTACCTATCAGAGTGCCTGGAACCTGCTAGGCCATTACTAACCTCCCCCTCCCACTTCTTCTAGACTCACAATGCACCACGATGCATATGAACAAGCCCCTACAGAGTTTTCTCTCAGTATTTATTTCAAAGCCTGCTTCAAATTTAGCTATTTGTGAGTGCAACCTTTTCATGGAACTCTCAAAATCTTGTCAATATATATACTGTGACTTTTATTGAGAAAAATACCTGTTAAATTCACAAAGGTCACCTAAAATTGTTCAGTGATAAATTTTATCTATTAAAAAATGATAAAAATGTATGATAGAGATACTTTCGTGTGTGACAATTAAACTGTGAAGTTTAAACAATTTGTTCCTGTTTTAAAGGACAAAACTTTATTGTGAACTATTTTTCTGAAGTACAATTGCTTGTTTTTGTTGTTACTCAAAGTAGACATTTATTCAATACATTAGAATATAAAATGATAACTTTAAATCTCCAGGACATGCACAACTTGATAGTAGCAAGCTGTTTGAAATATAAAAATGAGGTGTTTGGTAATATATTTTGATTAAAAGTTTTTATTCGTCTTGTTAATTTGTAGATAATTCACTACTAGTATAAAAGGATAGGATTAGTCCCAGATCTTCTTTTAAAAATTCAAATTAAAAGTGAGTTAAGATGTAGGGTTGGGATCTAATTGTCAAAGAATTGCAATACCAGATGAATGAGGGCCTCTATTTTGTGCTGTAAAAAAGGAGGAAGTTTTAACTTTGCTTCACTTCTTAAATTCATAATTTATAGAATAACATAGGAACAGCCACAGAATAACTTACCACTAGAACTACTGAGTTCCTTTCAATAACCCAGCATATTCTGTTTATTTCCTTGAGAATAAGTGTTTAGAACTAACAATAACAACAACAAAAAAAACCCCACCCTTTTTGTGCACTCTTCCTCAGTCAAGAAACAGCTGACATTCCCCCAGCCAGCAAGTTGTTTCAGCACATATGAAATTTGAGGGGAGTTTTGCAACCATTTTTAAAAAGTAATGATTTAGGGGCACCTGGGTGGCTCAGTCGATGAAACATCCGAATCTTGATTTCGGCTCAGATCATGATCTCAGGGTTGTGAGATGAACCCTACGTCAGGCTTCCTGCTGGGCGTGGAAGCTGCTTAAGCTGCTCTCTCTCCCTCTCCTTCTGCCCCACCCCACCTCTCTCTCTCAAAAAAAAAAAAAAAAAAAAAAGACAGACAGAAAGAAAGGATTTAGACCTTCAATCATTACTAAAATAAAGACACAAAAGGCACTAATTTTACTCTGGTTATTTCTCTATGTATATTTCACCGTGTTCTAAACCCCAGAACATTAATCTTTATTAAAAGGAGAAATAAGTCTACGAGCTCATTCTAAAATTCAGATCAACTATAACAAGGAACAAACAACCAGCAATTGAAACAGGAGATTGTAGCTCTGATAAATAGTCCTGCATAACTATAAGTAACCAGGTAATTTATCTGATGACTTTTTAAAAAAGGTTTTTCTCGCACATAAAAAATAAAATAATAGCCAGTTTGTTCCTACCTTACAAAAGTTTATACTTGATAACTCATACTATCCGTTGAAATTTCCCTTTACAGTAAGGAGAGAGGTCACTGGGCAGAAAGAAAAAGGAACATCATCTGCGCCCCTCTGTGCTAAAAGATGAATTATTTTACTTATGTGGTATGAAACACCTGTGCTTTTACATTCTGCACAAACTGTCTGTAGGCAATGCCAGAAGATGGAAGTTATTAGGTTAGGACTAAATCCAGAACTCACCTAAGGAAAAGTATTAAAAGCTACACTCATCTGAAATTATATTTTTTAAAAAGATTGTATTTATCTATTCATGTGAGACACACACACACAGAGAGAGAGAGAGAGAGAGAGAGAGAGAGGCAGAGACACAGGCCAAGGGAGAAGCAGGCTCCCCGTGGGGAGCCAGTGGCAGAACTTGATCCAGGGACCTTGGGATCTTGCCCTGAGCCAAAGGCAGATGCCGCTGAGCCACACAGGCATCCCTGAAATTATCTTTCTTATTGAAACATCTACAAGGTTCACATTGTGGAGTCAGTCCCTTGACTAAGCAATACTCTTGCTTCTTCTCATCTTTCTACATGCATAAAGCCACATATACGTGAATGAGTATTAGTTGATCAAATCTTTGGTTTAAAAAAAGGAATGGTGGCAATGGTACAGTATTCAGACCCATGAGGTCTGAGTCGAGGGTCATAAAGAAATATAAAATGGGAAAAATGGTAGACAATTCAGTAAGCATGAAGGGATAAAGAATATGGGTTTGAGAGGTTATCTGTTTTATAATTTTTTGCTTAGACTCATCCTAGAAAGTGACACCCTTGTGTTGCTGGAAAAATGAAATTCTTGAAGTGTTTCTAGCTGCCTCTGCCTTCTTCCAGTCCTGACTTGTCAGAAAAAAAAAACAACACACACACACATTTCTTGTGGAATGCATGAATAAAGCAAGTGACAGTCCTGTTAAGGAACTTAATCATGGGGATTAGCGGCCTTTGCCAATGAGCAGACTGCATCAAGGGAGCAAGTCACCATTACGCAGTCTCCACAAATCTGTTTTATGTGTCTTATTACAAATCTGGCTTGGTCTGAGGAGTAAAAATTACGATAGCTGCAGAAACATTTCTGTCCTGTGTGTTTTTAATATATATCTCATTTAATACTCACAGCAGCAAGAATTAACAGGTGTCAATCTCATTTAATACTTGAAACAGCTCTATGGATAGGTATTATCTTTCCTTCCCATTTAACAGACATGGAAACCCGAAACAATTATATTTGCCTGAGGTTACCCTGCTAATAAATGTAGAAGTCAGTATTAAAGTCCAGTTGTGTCTGTTACAAGATCCCGAGCTTGGAACAGCCTTAGTCTATGTATACTTTTACCTTCTAGAAGAAAACTATGACAATGCAAAATACTTCTGCCATTATCATTACTTTGAGAAGAATGTTTTGGTAGTGAAGGCTAGGACATGTTAGCATAGATTTCCAAAAGATGGCGTTGAATCTTTTCTTAAAATGCTAGAAAATAGGCAGGATGATCAATATTAATTATAGCAGCTAACACTAATGAATATCAATTATGTTCCAGACACTCTGTGAGGCATTTTTACATACGACAACCATGTGAAGTAGATGATTTTATTTCCATTTCATCAACTAAGAAACAGACTCATATAAGTCAAACCCTCATTCAATAAAAGATGAACTAAAATTTAAACTTGAATTGTTTTGAAATGAAAGTCACCCTGTTTTCATTATGCCACAGTACCACCAAAAGGCATACACTATTCAAAATCACCTGGGCAGGACATCTTGGAAGAAAACTTGAATTAATCAGAGCCTCAAATTATTCTTGGATAGGAAGACTCGATATTGTAAGGATGCCAATTTTCCCTAAATTAAGCTCTAAATTTAATGAAATTGCAATCAATATTCCAACTGGAGGGCAGAAATAGGTCAAAGAGGTGATAGCTATAGGGGAACAGTTTTCAGCTCAGTTTAAGAAAGCATCTTCTAGGAGTTAGAATTATCCAGAAATGGAGCAGAATGTGAAATAGTCAACCTTCTGTCACCCTAAGAATTCCAATGGAGGATAAATTGACCACCTGTTGCGACTTGCTCACACAGCATTAGGAAACTATCATTTCCTGAGTGTCCATTTCCTAGACACTGAACTATCCAGTTTCACCTTTTATCTCATTCAGTTTTCATACTCCCCTTATTTTTCAGGCATACAAATGGTTGATAGTGGTTAAGAGCGCAGCCTATGCCATCCCATAGGGCTTGATTCTCAAGTCTGCCCCTAACTGGCTGTAAAACTGTGAGAAACACCTCCAACTCCCTAGGTGTCAGTTACTTAGCCTGCAAAATGTAGATAGCAAGACCCACCTCACCAGATTCTTGTAGGATTAAATACAAGAATATTGGAAGAGCATTAGCACATCATTGGCCGCACGTCAGGTTTTAGCAACTGGGGGTTATTATCGATAGGGAGAAACTGAAGCTCGGACTAAGTGATGAGCAAATGTACAATTGAATGAGGTTATTTTTAATGCTCCAACTTTACGATCTTATAAATTTGTGGGATTATAACTAATTCTTCCCTAACTTACAATTTTACTAAAACATAATATAAGGAAGTTAGAAAAATGTTACGTAAAATCCACGTGCTGTCTAACCAAACATTATTAGCTAAATTTAATGGTATATGTTTAGGTGAACTAATTTAGCACTTCAAAATCTATTAAAAGAAAAGTAACACAAAGTCAGGAGTTGAAAACAAAGCAGCTCATCAGGTTATTGACCTACTTGAGATCTAAGTTTCCGAAAGGAAAAGAGAAAATATATATTTTTAAATGTGAAGGAAATAATTCTTAAAACATCAGTGCTTCTGATGTGTATTAAGAGAGTTGCTATTTCTCCCTTGACTTTCGGTGTAATGAATAGAAATCTCATAAGTCTTTATAAATGTAGACCAGAAGACAAATCATGATCTCTTCACTGAGAATGCTTCTGAACCAGGGCTGCTCGAAGAAGGTAGATAAATGCGGTCTGAAGAGATTGGTTTTAACCATATTGTAAAACAAGTAATATTCAATATCTTATAACCAAGTATATGGCAGACCTTTCTAGGACCCTAATGTTTAGTGAGCATTATTAAACTTTCATTTCCTATGTGTTTTCTCCTTTAAACCTGGATATATGTATGCTTTATTTAACATAGATCGAAACTGATATATAACCTGAAAGACTGATAAGCAGAGTGGAATGGTGATATAACCTGTCTTTATCCATAAGAAGAAAATAAGGGAAAGATACTAACAGGTAAACTGCCTGAAGGGGAGTATGGCTAGAAGACCAGACTGACAATCCTCCTGGCATGGACAATTTTCTGGGCAAAGCGAAACAAAGAACAGGCATGATGAAGACAGAGGCCAAATGCAATTGCAAGTTAAATTTTGACAAGTTTGAAGGATGAACTCAGACAGTTGTTAGTAGAGTGTGACTGGTAATACATACCCATATAGAAGATTTTCCAAATTATAGAGTGTATAGCAGTGATTTGCCAACAGCTAATTCCTTAAGAAAAGTTTTATTGAGGTGTAACTGGTATATATAATAAACTACAGACATTTGAAGAGTAAAACTTGATGAACTCTGACATATGTATACACACGTGAAACCATCTCCACAATGAAGATAGGGAACCTATTGACGATCTCTGAAGGTTTCCTCTTGATCCTTTGCAACGTTGTCCCTCTCTTTCCTAAAGTCCCCAAAATTGTCTTTAATAAACCACTGAGCTGATTTCTGTTGTTACAGTTTGTTTTGTATTTTCTAAAGTTTTATACAAATAATCATACAGTATGAATTCTTAGTAGTCTGGCTTCTTCACTCAGCATAACTATTTTAATAGTCAAACATGGGGACACCTGGGTGGCTCAGTGGTGATGTGTCTGCCTTCTGCTCAGGGCGTGATCCCAGAATCCTGGATCAAGTCCCACATGGGGGCCCCCTATGAGGAGCCTGCTTCTCCCTCTGCCTATATCTCTGTCTCTCTCTCTGTGTCTCTCATGAATAAATAAATAAAATCTTAAAAAAAATAGTCAAACATGAGGCTATGATGTCTATATCAATAGTTCTTTCTTGTTTATTGTGGAATAGTGTTCTATTATATCCATTCACCTGTTGATAGACATTTTGTTTTTTTGTTTTGTTTTGTTTTTCCAGTTTGATCCATTGCAAAAAACATTGCTATGAATATTTGGGTTCCTGTCTTTGCATGCTTTCCTGTCTCTAAGGTCAACAACTCAGAGCAGGATGTCTAAATCTTATCGAGTAATAGGTATATTTTTCTTTCTTTAAGAAACTGCCAGGGAACCTTGGTGGCTCAGTGAGTTAAGCATCTGACTCTTGATTTTGGCTCAGGTTATGGTCTCAGGGTCATAAGATTGAGCACTGTGTTGTGTTCCATGCTGGATGTGGAGCCTGCTTATGCTTATCTCTATCCCCTCCTCCCTCCCCCGATTCTCTAAAGAGAGAGAAAGAAGAAAGAAAGAAGAAAGAAAGAAGAAAGAAAGAAAGAAAGAAAGAAAGAAAGAAAGAAAAAAAGAAATAAGGAAAGAAGAAAGAAAGAAAAAAAGAAGAAAGAAAGAAAGAAAGAGAAGAAAAGAGAAAAGAAGATGAGAAAAAAAGAAAAGAAAAAGAAAAAGGAACTGACAATCTGTTTTCAAAGTGGTTGTACCAGAAGTGTGGGTTCAAGGTGCTCTACATCTTGGACAACCTTTGATATGATCAGGTTTTTAAATTTTAGCCATTCTTACTGGTATGCAATAGCATATAATTGTATAGTTTTTAATTTGCATTGCCTTAATGACTTATGACATCAAGTAACTTTAATGTGTTTATTTACTATCAATGTGTTCCTTGGTGAGATATCTTTTCAAGTATTTGGCCTATTTTTAAAATTAGATAGTTTGTCTCCATATTATTGAATTTTGAAAGTTCTTTATGTATTTTAGATACAAGTCTTTTATCATGTATGCAATTTGTAAATCTTTTCCTTCAGTCTGTGATTTCTCTGTGGTTCTGTTCTCTTAATATTATCTTCAAAAAATCAGATATTGAAATTTTAATGTATTAAAATTTTTTAATGAATGAATTTTAAAATTAAAAAATTTTAAAGCTTAATGAAGTCTAATTTATCAATATTTTCTGTTATAGGCTGTGTTTTTGGTATCATACTAAGAAATCTTTGACTAACTCAAAACCACAAGATTTTTTTCGTATATTGTCTTTTAAATCTTTGTCATTTTAGATTTTATAGTTAGGCATATGGTCCGTTTATTTTTTGAACATTTTTCTGAGCTATGGATTGAAGTTCTTTTTTAACCCTATGGATATGCAATTTTTTTCAAGCACCATTTTTGGAAAAGACTATGCCTTTTCCACTTATTTTTGCATGACTGTCAAAATTCAATTCACCATGTATGTATTGATATACTTCTGGACACTTGATTCTGCTTCATTGGCCAATATGTCTCTGTTTATACCAATACACACTATCAAGACATTATCTTGCTTAATAGCTTTACATTAACTCTTGACATTAGGTAGATAGTCCAATAACTTTGTTCTTCTTTTTCATACTTGTTTTGGATATACTTGGGTTTTTTTCTTTTGGTATTTCCATATGAATTTTAGAATCAGCTTATCAATTTCTACTTAAAAAAAGCCACGTGGGAATTTTGAATGTGAATGCATTTAATCTATAGATAAATTCAAGAATTATTTACATATTAAGATTATTGAGTCTACTAGCTCAGGAAAACAATATATCTTCCACTCAGATCTTCCTTAATTTCTTCTTAGATATTCTTTAATTTAATTTTCACTATACTAGTCTTTAATCACATCTTTGATCAAATTTATTACTATTTCATATTTTTGATGCTTTGATTAATTACATTGCTTTTGTAAAATTTTAATCTCCATTGGTTCTTTGCTAGCATTTAGAAATATGATTTTGCTTTTGGTCTTACATCCTGAAACCTTACTAGACTCACTTAGTATGTTTGATACTTTGTTTTCATTTTTAGTTTCAATGAATTGAATTATCTACCTAGATGATTATGTTGCCTAAAGAAAATTTTATTTCTTTCTCCTCGTCTGGATGCTATGATTTATTTTTCTTGCCTGATATCACTGGCTAGAAATTCAAGTCAAATGTTGGAGGACATTTTTGCCTACTTCTTATCTTAAAGAGAAAATACTTAGACTTTCTTTAGTAAGTATGATATTACCTGTAGGTTTTTCATAGGTACCCTTTGTCAAGAGGTTTTCCTTTCTATACCTAGATTGTTAAGAGATTTTATCAGAAATGGATGTTGGATTTTAAGTCAGATGTTTTTTTCCATATCTGTGGAGATGGTCATATTATTTTGTTTTGTTTTTTAGTTTGTTCATATGGTGTCTTACATTGATTAATTTTTAAAATGTGCATCCTTGGGATAAATTTTTAAGAAACTTTTTGCTAAATTTTTAAGGAACTTTTCCATTTTGTATATGTTTGTGCATTACATATATTATACATTATATTTATAAGGGATATTGATCTGGAATTTCCTTTTCTTTTGATGTGGTTGTCTTACTATGTTTTTGTATCAGAGTAATGATAGCCTTAGAAAATGAGTTGTGTATATTTTTTATTTTCTTGAATAGTTTGTGTAAAATTGTTATTATTTACTCCTAAACTATTTAGTAGAGCCCAGATGTCCATCAACATATGAATGTGTAAAGAAGATATGGTATATATACACTATGGAATATTAGTCATCAAAAAGAATAAAATCTTGGCATTTACAATAACATGAATAGAGCTAGAGAGTGTTATGTCAGGCAAAATGAGTCAGAGTAAGACAAATACTCTATGGTTTCACTTATATATGGGATTTAAGAAATAAAACATAACACAGGGGAAGGGAAGGAAAAATAAAATACAATGAAAATTGAGAGAGAGGCAAATATTAAGAGATGCTGAACTCTAGGAAACAGACTGAGGGTTGCTAGAGTGGAGGTGGTGGGGGGGAAGGGATAACTGGGTGATGGGCATTAAGGAGGGCACTGGATATAATGAGCATTGGGTGTTATATGCAACTGATGAATCACTAAACTCTACCACTGAAACTAATAAGAAAAATAAATAGATGCCCAAACCCCCCTATTTGGTAGAATTCACTAACCATCAGGCCTGCAGTTTGCTTTATAGGAAATTTTTAATTATCCATCAATTCCTTTAATATATGGAGGATAATTCATGTTATTTACTTCTTCTCGAGTGAGTTTTGTAATTGATGCCACTCAATTTTTCCATCTTATCTAAGTTGTGAGATTTGTTGGCATAAGACTTTTTTGGCATGAGATTTTTAATATATACAAAATACTTAGTCATATCATTTCTTTCAATTCTGATATTAATAATGTGTGTCTTATAATTTTTGCTTCCTGATTAGTCTGATTACTCTAGCTAGAGGTTTATCAATTTTGTCAATATTCCTAAAGAATATTTCTTTGGTTTTCTTTATTGTTTTTTTTTGTTTTCTGTTTTCTTTTTCACTGATTTTCACTCTGATTTTTATTATTTTTTCTATTGATTGCACTTAACTTACTCTTAATTTTCTATTTTCTTAAGGTTTCACTTTAAATTGAAATTATTGATTTGAAACTTTTTTTTTCTTTGAAAATATAGGCATTTCTTAACCTCTAGTTTGCTTTAGTAGGATCTTAGAGGTTTTTATATGTGTGCTTTTATTTTTATTCAGTTATTTAGAAGTATGTTATTTGTTTTCAAATATTGGGATATTTTCAGAAATTTTCTGTTAATAGTATCTAATTTAATTTCATTAGTTATAAAACATGTTTTTATGTTTATTTTTATTTATTTATTTTTTAAAACATGTTTTTTAAAACTCGAATCCCTTTTAACTTACTGAGACTTGTTTTGTGAGTAGTGATATGATTTTTCTTTTAAATGTTCTGTGAACAATTGAAAATAATGCATGTTCTATTGTTGTAGGTTAGAGTATTTTATGTGTCATTTAAATCAAGTTGCTTCAGAGTGATGCTGAAGTTTCTATATCCTTACGTGTTTCCTCTTGTCTGTTAATTATTTTTATTACTGAGAAAGAGATATTAAACCTCCAAAAACTATAAATTTGTTTATTTTTCCTTGAAATACTATTTGTTGTTTTTGCTTTATATATTCTGATGCTTTGTTATTAAGTATATAAATATTTAGTATTGTTATGCACACTTGACTCATCATAAACTTAAATTCTTTATCCCTACTAATAGGGAAATTCACTTGTTTTGAAATATACTTTGGGGACACCTGGGTAGCTCAGTGGTTGAACATCTGCCTTTGGCTCAGGCCATGATACCAGGGTCCTGGAATCAAGTCCCATATCAGTCTGTATCTCTGCTTCTCTGTGTCTCTCATGAATTAATAAATAAAATCTTTTAAAAAAAAGAAAAAGAAAAACAAAAGAAATATACTTTATCTGACATTAACAAAGGCAGTCTAACTTTTTAAACCAGTGTTTGAATGCTATTTATTTTTCCATCATCTTACACTTAATGTGTTGACCTTTATATTTAATACAGATTATTCTTTAACTCTTATGTAATTGGTTCTTGCCTTGTAATCCAATCTGGCAATCTCTGTCCTTTAGTTGGGGTGTGTAGACCATGTTTAATGTGATTTTTTTTTAGATTGATTGATTGATTGATTGATTGATTGATTTATGAGACAGAGGAAGAAAACATGCAAGTGAGCAGGGGAAGGGGAAGAGGGAGAGGGAGATATAATCCCAAACTGGTACCTCACTGAGTTTAGAGCCAAATGCGGGGCTCAATTCCAGGACCCCAAGATCATGACCTGTGCTGAAATCAAGAGCTGAAGGCTCAGCCGACTGAGCCACCCAGGTGCCCCTAATACAATTATTGATATGACAAAGTTTAATTATTATTTTGTTATTTGCTTTTTATTTGTCCCATTCTTTTCTTTCTTTTTTCTTTTTTCTGCCTTTCTTAGGATAGCATTTTATCTCCATTCTATCTCCTTTGTTGGTTTTTAGGCTGTAACTCTTTGTTTAGTTATTTTAGTGATTGTCTTAGATTTTGTTATACTTCTTCAACTTACCACACAGTTTTATTCTCAAATGATATTATATCACTTCACATACAGGATAAAAACATTACCATAGTACACCTCAACTTCTTTCCTCTAAGATAAATGTTTATATTTTTTGTCATACATTTTATGTTTACATATGTTACAAACTCTGCACTACATTGTTATTATTTTGTTTAGAAAGCCAATTATTATGTAAACAAGTAGTAAGCCTTTCAGTATAGCTATGAATATTTCTATTAAAAATAATATGAAAATAATCTTTAATATTCATCCAGTGCTCATTGTTCCCTTATGTAGGTCCACATTTCTATCTGGAGTAATTTTCTCTCTGCCTGAAGAATTTTTTAACATTTCTTGTAGTGCAGATCTTCTGAAGATGAATTCCTTCACCTTCTGTATGTCTGAAAAGTCCTTATTTCATCTTTATTTTTGCAAGGTATTTTTGCTGGATATAGGATACTAGGTTGACAATTTCTTTTCTTTCAGTGATTTAAAGATGATACTCTTGCTTGTCCTGTTTCTGATGAAATATCTGATCTTATCCTTAACATTGTTTCTCTGTATATAACATATCTTCTTTCCTGGGGCTAGTATTAAGATTTTTGCTTATTAATGATTTTAGTGAGTTTATTATGTGCCTTACTGGGTTTTTTTGTGTGTGTTTCTTCTGCTTGGGATTTGTTTAGATTCTCCCATCTGGGATTATACAGTTTTCATCAAGTTTGCAAATATTTCCTCAATATTTAAAAAAAAATTTTTTCCTGTTTGTCTCCTCTTGTTTAGGGGACTCGATATTAGGCTACTTGAAATGGTACCCATGTTCATTGACATTCTTGTCATTTTTAGAATTTCTTTAAAAACATTCTGTGTTTTTTATTTTAAGTAGTTTCTTTTAGTTCAGATTCCAGTTAGTTAACATGCAGTGTAATGTTTCAGGTATATAACATAGTGATTTTTACTTCCATACAACAGCCAGTGCTCATCACAACAAATACACTATTATTATATTTTAATATGACTTGCTTATACAATATGTTATCAGTCATTAATATTATCCAGTGTTCACTTGTTTTTACATTAGACATTGTAATTTCAATGTCTAAAAGTTTTACTTGTGTCTTCCTAAATATTCCATGTGTCTTCTTTAACTATTTAAACATATGAAGCACAGTCATTATAATTATGTTAATATCTTTGCCAATTTAAACATCTGGATCAGTTTTGGGTCTGTTTTTGATTTATTGATGTTTCTTTTCACCATAGTCTTGTTTGCCTTCTTTTAGTACCTGGTAATTCTCTATTGGATGCTGGATATTTTTGTATATAAATATTCTTGGCCTTTGCTCTGAGATGCAGTTTATTTACTTGAACACTTTTGCTTTTTAAGGTTTGTTATGTGGTCCAGAGTAGTGTTTAGTGTTTAGTCAAAGGTAAATTATTTCCCACTAGTGAGGTAAGATCTTTCTAAATTCTTAAACCAATTCTCCCTGAATGAGGAGGTGTTCCAGTCTGCTAGAGGGAGCAGGTACTAATTTTAGACCTATAAATGCTGTTTTATCTAGATTTTTCAGGTATTTCCCCCTATCCCTAGATAGTTTCCTCATATTATGTGCCAATTACTATTCTGCTGGAAACTCAAAGGAGACAGGGTGCAGATCTCTGGAAATTATTCTGTATAGCTCTCTCCTCTCCATTATTCTGTCCTACAAACTCTAGCTGCCTTAGTCTCTCTCAACTTAGGGAGTCTGCTATACTCCACCTAAGTTATTTCATCCTGTGCCACAGCCTGGAAATTTTTCAAGGCAGCAAACGAGGGTAGTGTTATGGCTCTACCTTGTTTCCTGTGTCTCAGGAATCACTGTCCTTGGTGAAAACTATTGTTTTATGTATTTGACCCCCTTTTTTTTTCAGATAAGAGGGTTCCTGTTACTCTGTGCTTCTTAGAATGGAAGTTATTATAATTGCTATTCAAAAAAAAGAAAGATTTAAAAATGCTATTTTCCAGGGAAAGTTCCAAACATTCCCTAAGCATTACATCAAATGATAACTAGAATTTGATATCTAATCAATTTAGATATGTTAACAATCAGAGCTAGGTGTGGTTAAATCAAATCTTCTCTATGGTCTATTCCTATGAATTCCTCAGATGATGACTTGAATGTTAACTTGGCATAGACAAATAACAAGGAACTAATTTATATTAGTTTTTAAGCTAGAAGAATTGACTGGTTTGATTGAGCCACTGGTTAATTCTTTGACTGCCTATTGGTCATTTCAGTCCAGTTTATGTGACAAAAATATGTAGAGCTTGGTGAAGCCTGAAGAATTATCAAAAGTAGTATAATTAATGGAGGCCCAAACAATTATGAGTCTGAATAATTCTTTTTCTTTCTTTTCCTGAGGAAACTTAAAGTATTATTTTTTGTTTAGTCGTTTTCTTAAAAGTTAAAATTTACTTCAGGGTATATCTTTCATTGATGTCTTTATCTGCACTGTCTTTGTCAAACTAGGAATCATAATTACCTATGTAAACTGTCTTGCATTTTAATTAGCCAGCAACTATTCCAAGGATATTCCTTTCTGGATTATGACCTTCCTCATTACTTATCCTCAGGATTTCTCTGGAATGCTTCTCACTCTCTGCCACCGAGATGTTATTTATTCTTTGACAACGTGCTTGAACTTCTTATTAGGCCTATGTCCCAAGATGCTGCTTCCCTGAAAATACCCCACAGACTGTGATTCTCTCTTTCCTGCCCACAGACCTTAGCATTTCCAGACCAAGATCAAGTCCTGTAAGGATAAGGGTGAGTGGAAGATTGAATAAAGTTAAAAAAAAAATACTATCTATCTATCAATGAGAACTTCTATATATAAGCAAAAAGAAACAGATGAGAATGAAATTAATCTTTACAAATGTGCTATATATACAATTTCTTAATTCTAATCAGCTTCAGATTTTATTTTTGTAAGCAAAATAAACTATTGTCAGAGAGTCTATTCTCATTGCAAAGTAAAACATTTCACAATGTCTGTGTACCAGAAAACCTCTCCCAACTGCACTTGTTACTGATTCCATTTGACAAGTGGCTGCTTCTCGATAATTACTGTACAAACCATTACTTCCAAAATAAATTAAACTCTCATCACTTTATCCTGCTCTTCTACATTCATTAATAAGTATCTTGTAAAATAGGTGGTTGCACCTGCATTAGTAAGTGCAGAAGCTTAGATTAAGAGATTGTGCTTTTGTATATCTTTTGTCTTTGAGAACTAAGTTCAATTTATTAAAACTCCCTGGACTTTTATTGGGTAGGAACAGGGTGGAGCCAAATCTGAAATTCAAAGGGGGATTTCTAATACATTTCTATCTAATGATTTTTTATTTAATTGATAAAATATATTTTTTTCCTTATAAGGCCAATTTCAGCAGTTAAAGAATCAGTTTTTCTGTGATACATAGGGTGCTTTACATTCTATTGATTTTCACTAAGTAGAAGATCTGCTCCTACTGGAGAGACAGACTATTCTTATATGGGGCTCAAAGGGAACTGAAATATGGCAATACTGGACAGACTTTATTGTTTTGTTTTGTTTTGAAACCTGATCATAAGTCATCTTTGATAACTAGTATTTGTCTGATTTAATTATCAGTAAACCAATTTGAACATATCTTCAATTTCTTTTTACTTTAAAACATTTTCTGACAAATTTCCTTTTGCTTTAAAAGGTTTCCTGATGGTCTCAAATTGAGATCAACATTGTATAGTAAACATCTAATAGTAATAGTGGTTTTTCTGAATGGTAATGCCCTTCTTTTATCTTACAGTTTTTTACTGATGATAAAATATATATATATTTTTTTACTGATGGTAAAAATATACATTACTGATCATCAAATAAAAAATTTCAAACCCTTCATTTATCATTCCCAAGTAATTATAACATTTGATTGTTATTGTTCTAATATTGATCCATTTATTGACTCTTGGTATGATTGATCAATTAAGGCCTTCATTCAACAGTGAGTACCAGAGGGGTACTTGGTTTTGTGTTTAGTGTTATATTAAAGATGCTATTTTTACTTTTATTCTGATTTCAATGTATATATAAGTTAAAAGTGCAATATCTTTAGAGCATTATTGTGTAGAAATTCTATTTCTTCTCACTGCAGTTAACTCTCAATAAATATAAACTTTGATGGCAGCTCTTGATGTTGATTGACTATACATTTTATAACAAATACTAGATGTGCTTCCAAAAACTTACTTGAAGATACTGTCTTTGTTTTTAGCAATGTCCCAAATTTTCTCACCTTATTCTGTAAATAACCTTGCCTCCAGAGATTTTAGAATTACTACCATAAGACCCCAAAGCAAACAATTATTCTCCAAGACAGCTCTGATATGAGATATAATGTCTCAAAAGATTCTCTGACAAATAGCCAAACCAACTTGACAGTGTAAAATGAAGCACTTGTAGAAAAGCCTAGATTTTTCTTTTTTTTAAAAAAAATAAAATTGATTCTTGCACAAAATTATTATTAGAAGGTAGGACACATATTTTCTGCATAAAGTACTTGACAATAATTATTTGTGAGCTCCTAGATAGCCTTGGGTTACTTCATTTCCCTCACCTTACATAAAGAAAGTGTTCAGAGATATTTATCCACTTATTTGTGGTCACCCTATAATTTAAATATTAACGTCAAAACTCGAAATTTCTGACTCTCTAAGATTGTCAGATACTGGAAAATAATGTCAATACTTCTCAGTTTTCTTCTATAAATAATGTCAGTGTTCATCCATTTTTACCCAAACCTTTTATTTCTTTTCATATTCTCCAACTTTGGTCTTCTTTACTTATTTCGGTTTCTAATACTATATTTTGTATCTGAGATAATTCCTTTCTAATCTGTTTCCTGACATTTCCTATCCATTTCATCTTACTGGTAACCAAAATAGAATAACTTCTCCACTGAAAATACAAATGAAGTGCAATTTCTAAAATTCTCATGATATTCATTTGGAAAAGTGGATTATTGGTATTTATGTTTTCCCTTTCCATAGTATGACATTATAGTTCAGAATACCCTCTACATCAGACATAAAAAAGAACAAAGGGAGAGCTACCAGCCAGTCATTGAGAAACCAATCAAATTCAAATGCAACTAGAACCTTTAAGGAAATTTGTCAGATAACAAATTCTTTAAAGAGAATGTGTAAGTCATATTTATGTTGGTCAAGTCATATTGGAGATGTAAGAGCAGAGAACAATAAATAAATTAAATCCTTTGCATTGGGAATAATTAATGCCATACTTAATCAGTTTTGAAAGTTCAGGAAAAGTTAGGCTTTCAAGAAATTGAAAGGTAACCTAGTAGACAGTCTATTTCAATGATTTTATAAGACAGATATTTTGAACTTCTCTAATGTTTAGAAGATTTATCCTTATTTCAAGTGAAAAATATCCCTTTTATAATGTCTTCTTCTAGGTCCAGGAACTTTATTCTAAAGCAATGTAGAAGATTTGCCACCTACTCACCATTAAAATAAATTAGGATAAATGTTATAACTACATGAATTTGTTTCCTTCACACTAAATAACTTTAATTTCTTCAACAGAGTTAATGACAATTTCCGTGCCCTTTTCCATCATGATGATGTCTTGAGTTTGTCAGTTCCTTCTGAAAATGTGGCACCCAGTTCTCCTGTAATGGTGTGGACATTGATGAATAAAGATAATTACATCATGTGATTAATACAAAATACTTCCTTAAATTCATTGTAAAGATTTGTTGTTGGCTTAATTAAATTTGTGGTAAATGAAATGAATACTTTGTAAAATAAACTCAGTTTTCTTAGCTCTAAAATAAGGATGCTGAAGAAATAGTATATAAGATCCTTTCTAATTCTAAAATTTTGGAGTCAATTTGCTAGCAATCACCTATGTTGTCTATACACTTCCTAACCAAAATTTCTGTGTTTTCAACCTAAATGACAATAAAAATGTACAACAAAATAAACCCGTATGTGGCAAATATTAGAGACTTTATTAGCATGAAGCCCATTCGTTAGTAAATGATCTGAGATATAATCCAACCAACCACTGAAACACCTATCATCCAATCCTCATGCTCCCTGAGTGCTAAATGCATTCATTTGGAGTCATCACAGTAACACTATAAAACAGATAATATTTTTCCACTTTAAAAGTTAGGAAATTGAAACACAGAAATAGTTACTTTCTCAAATCACATGACCTGTAAAGTGTAAAAACAGAGTTAAAATCTGGGTCTGCAGCAATTGCACTACTGGGGATTTAACCCAAAGATGCAGATGCAGTGAAACGCTGGGACACCTGCACCCCCATGTTTATAGCAGCAATGTCCACAATAGCCAAACTGTGGAAGGAGCCTCGGTGTCCATCGACAGATGAATGGATAAAGAAGCTGTGGTCTATGTATACAATGGAATATTCCTCAGCCATTAGAAACTACAAATACCCACCATTTGCTTCAACATGGATGGAACTGGAGGGTATTATGCTCAGTGACGTATGTCAATCGGAGAAGGACAAACATTATATGGTTTTATTCATTCAGGGAATATAAAAAAAATAGTGAAAGGGATTAAAGGAGAAAAGAGAGAAAATGAGTGGGAAATATCAGTGAGGGAGACAGAACATGAGAGGCTCCTAACTCTGGGAAATGAACAAGGGGTAGTGGAAGGGGAGGTGGACAGGGGACTGGGTGATGGGCACTGAGGGGGGCACTTGATGGGATGAGCACTGGGTGTTATACTATATGTTGGCAAACCGAACTCCAATAAAAAAAATAAAATAAAATAAATAAAATAAAATCTGGCTCTAGTATCACTACACAAAATTAAGATGTATTTTGTCTATGGCTTTCAAATTTAGTAACCCAAAAGCAAAATCAAAATAATAAACTGAATCTTCTTTGATCTGTCTTGCTCTTAGGAATTTATTATAGCTTCTCCTTTTAAAGTCATTCCTCTGATTATCTATGATATATTATTTTTGTACTTTATACTATAGATTTTGTACTTTATACTATAGATGTGTGTACACTTGTCTAAATATCCTTACTGTAATGTATACCCCTCAAAGGCAGAGACTATATTTTAATTATCATGATGTCCATAAAAAGATCTAACTCAGCTTTTGCACAGAGCAGACATTTCATAAATATTTCTTGAAATGAATTGAATTGAATTAAGATGAATTGAGCACCATTCACACATTTTACAGCCTTTAAGCTTTAAGTCTGAGTGATGCATTGAATTGTTAGAGGTGTCTTTAGGAGATTAAGCAGAAATTAACTTCTTAATTTTTGATCATGGACAAAATACCAATATCATAATAATTATAGGACATCGTTTGGAAATCACTGCAGTATGTAATTTGTCTAATTTATTTGTATAAACACGTGCTTATTAAGCATACATAATTTCTATTATTATTATTATTATTATATTTTGCCATCTGTCTTTTAAGTTTCCGAGAATATTGATGGACAACTTAAGAGATCAACTTCTGAAAGCTTGAAACAATCTTTTTCCTTAATCTAGTTATGTTTTATAGATCAAAGGGGACGACTGGGCACTTTAGGATCCATTTTGCATTAATTTCATTAACACCACCAAAAACATTTATTGAGCATCCCATATATACCATGTACTGCACCACCAACTTGTGCAATGTACTGTAATGAGAATGAGTTCTTTCCCCCAAACAGCTGCTAGTTTAGTGGATGTTATGGACTGAATGTGTCCCCACCCTAAGTTCATATATTGAAATCCTAACCCACAATGTCATACTAGGATGTAGGGCCTATGGAGGTAAGTAGATCGATCATGAGGGTGGAACTGCCATGAATGGGATTTGTGTTTGTGTAAGAAGAGACATGAGAGCTTGCTCTGGCTCTCTTTGTTCTCCATGTAAGGATACAATAAAAAGTTGACAAGCTATAACTAGGAAGAGGGCTCTCACCAGACACCATATTAACCAGCACCTCAATCTTAGACTTGTCAGCTTCCAGAACTATAAGAAATAAGTTTTTCACTGATAGCTACTGAGCTTATTGTATTTTGTTATAGCAGCCTAAGTTAATTAAGACAGTGGGGGAAACAGATGCGATAGCAACTAAAAGTGTTTATTAGCCCTCAAAAAGTGCACCTCCACCAGCCTGGATGGATCTGGAAAATCTTTCTGAAGGATGACTTAGCTCTCCTAGGGAGTTAGCCAAGTCAAGGTCTTGTCAGAGAAGGGAACCTTTTGGGCAGAGAGAATAAGAGGAGCAAATACTTGGTGGAATAATAAAATGGAAAGAAAGTAAAAGCTGATGAATCATGAAATGCCTGGGATGGGGTACTTGGAAAAGAGGCTGGAGAGGTGGGCAGAAGTCATACTAAAGGGAAACCTACACATCAGGTGGAAGAGCTTTGATGCTGTCATTGAGGTATGTCAAGGAAAAGAAGGCCATGTTTAAGTTTTCCCTGTAAAGGGTTGCTATCTTGCCCCAGTAAAGAGAAGATAAGGACTTGAATTTAGATAGCTAAAGCAATGGTAGAGAGGATGGTACAGATTGAAAAAAAAAAAAAATTAACAAGACCTGGTGGGTAATTGGCAAGGGGGAATAGGGATATATAAAAGAATTAAGGTTTAAGCCGACAATAACTTTGAGTTCACTTTTCGTTATGCTGAAGGAATGAGTCTTGGCTGGGAACACTGGCCAGGAATCTCAGTACATAAGTAGTACTTAAAACCAGGAGCTTTAAGAGCTCACCTAGAGGGAGAGTGTACGGAGTAGATTCATCGGTGGGCTAAGAGTGGGATCCCAAGGAATATTATCAACTGAAGGACAGTGTCAAGAAGAGAAGTCCTAAAGAGGCAGAGAAAGAAATGTCAGGCCTATAAAAGAACATTGATCAGAATGTGATAGATGTTTCTAATTGTCCCCAGCTAGACTCTAAGACCTGACCTTTTCTGCTCACCTGCCTGTAGCCACCAACCTTTGCTCTACATTTTCCCTTAAGCTCTTCTTTCCAGCTTATCTCTTAACTCAGGCAAAAGATCCGAAAGGCATAATATCCTGTGATGAAAACCAAAACTACCCCTCAAGCAACAGTGACTGCTTGGACAGAGAACTGGAGACCCAGACCACCCAGACAAGTTCAAACTTAACCCCTGACCTCATGCCTGTGCAAATGGACCATAGAGTGACCCACAGAGTAAGCCACGAGGAGCTCAAGCCTCCTTTATATAATATACAATGTATGTCTAGGCATGTTTCCTTAAGGCGCATGTGCCACCTTATGCCCGCCTCTCATTACAATGACAAAGCTCTCCTACCTATTCATTCTAATCCTAGATAAAAGGAGCCCACCCCCTTTTGCTCAGAAAGTCAGGGCTTTAGAAGGTATTCCCCTGTGATCTTATTTCCTGCAAGTAAAGTTACTTTTGTCCGACAACTCACCCCACGTAGTCTCTGACACACCAAGGAGCAAACTCATTTAAGTTTGGTTATAGAATGACTGAATGATCCAGAGTATTGGATGCTTGTTCATTTTTCTTTTTAAAGATTTTATTCATTTATGTGAGAGAGAGAGTGAACATGAGCCGGGAGGAGGGGAGGCAGAGGGAGAGGGAGGAGCAGACTCCCAGCTGAGCAGGGAACCCGATGTGGGGCTCAATCCCAGGAGCCTGGGATCATGACGTGAGCCAAAGGCTTAACTGACTGAACCACTCAGGTGCCCACCCAGGTTTGTTCATGTTGTAGAAGAAGAAGAAGAATCAGAAGATAAGTAGGAGCAGGAGAAGGAAAAGAGAAGGAGACAAAGGACAAATTACAATTCGTGTTAATAATTTTGATCTGTGCAGTCAATTCTGTGAAGTGCTTTATATGCATCATGTCATCCAGTCTTCCAAACAACTACATGAGACAATTACTTTTATAGTAAAATTCCACAGTACCACAAATTCTTAATAATATAATTGGCAGTTGCTTCTCAGACCTCAGGTATTCCCGGCTTTGGCTCAGCAGCCACTTTATAAACTTTGTAAGAGGATAGCCCTGAAGTATACACGACTGATTTTTTGGATCCCATTTACAGAATTATGACAGGGTTAGCTACATTATCCCCATTTACCAATGAGAGGACTATGGTTGAAGGAGATTAGATGATTCATTTATTACAGTCATGAGAACACCAAGGGAGATCCCACTTTTACGGTTAATTTGATGTGTCAGCTTAACTGGGCCACAGGGCACCCAGATACTTGATAACACATTATTCTGAGTGTGTCTGTGAGGGTGTTTCTGGCTGTGATTAACCTTTCTATTGGTAGCCTAAGTAAAGCAGATTGTCCTCCCCAGTGTGGGTAGACCTCACCCAATCCACTACAGGCCTACATTGAGCCAAAAGGCTGAGGAAGGGAGAATTTACCCCCTGCCTGAGTGTCTTCAGGTTGAGACAATGGTCTGCTGCCTTTGGGCTCAGACTCAGACTGGAACTTCAACCATTACTCTCCCGTTTCTCAGGCCTTTTCAACCTGGTCTCGAACTATACCTTCAGCTCTCCTCAGTCTACAGCCTGTAGATCTTGGGACTGCCTGGCTTCTGTAATCCCATAAGCCAATTCTTTAGAATAAATCTTTCTCTCTACACACGCACAGATGTATATTGAATCTGTTTCTCTAGAGAACTCTGATTAATATACCCACCCACCTCCACTTACCAGCCAAACTCCAAATTAGCCTACTAAAAGGCACACTGCTTGCTATTTAAATGCAGCTTCAAAAGCCCTTCTGCACAAAAATTCTGGAGTTGTCACTGGTCACAAGAACTGTGTTAATTAGCGTATAACAGTATCATGAACTTGAGAATACTTTATATTCCTTAAATACAGAATTAATTATTCTTTAAATATCCTACTTAATCTGATTCTGCTTCTAGTGCTGTGTATTCCCTAAATGCAAAATGGGAAAGTTTCTCTTTTTGATTCCTCTTAGATATTGCACTGACAAATAGGGGAACTTCACAACATCAGCCTTAGAATTCCCCAGAAACTCTTTATCAGCTCATCTTTACTCAGAGGCAGAAAAAAGTGACCTATTTGTTAAGTCTATTGTTCATTTTCATACATGTAGCACTAATTAACATTAAAAAAGCTCCACCTCCCTCCTTATAACCTTGATAAAAAAACTGGATATTAAATTAACATAGCTTGGCTCCAGCTTCAGGATAGAAATTATGCCATCAATGCTCAAGACATTTCGACAGGGAAGATATGCTAAAGTATCTGTAAGTCATCCATCATTTGAAGTTAACAGTATAATGTTGAGTTTTTATAAGGTAACTTATAAATAAGCACATTAAAAGGAGATATTCACAAACCAAATTGCCCTTCATGAGATCACATGTCGTGTCTTATATATTATATATCCCTCCATATGCCAAAAGACCTTGGTTGGAGATATCCTAACTAGAAGACTGATTTGGGGGGGCCATTTATCATATGATAATTTTTCCTTCACCAGGAAGAGATGAGGTAGATAAACTGATTGTGGGGCTTCTACAGTATAGTTCTTTGAGAACCTGATGATTCATTAAAAATGTACCAAAGGAAGGTATGCATATAAGGAGTGTTTTACAAAATGCACATATTTTAAATTTTAGCATGGAGAAATTATGCATGCAATATACTTGGTGGTAATTCTATTAGAAGATGAATGAAGCATGCTTCTTAGTCCTCTAAATAAGGGAAAAAGTTATAATTAGATGTCATCACTATCAATTTAATTAGGTTTTCAAAGAGGGGGTCAGTCCACCTTGCCTCTTGGAAGCAGACATCAGGTCATGCCATGGAACTTGGCCATGCCTGAACCTTTGATTGTGCATGTTTCTACCATAAAGGGAGATTTCAGCTGCCTACTTGTTAAAAACAAAAGAAACTTCATCAAAGAGAAATCTGAAGAGTAATATCTGATTTTTATTTAAAAATTTTTTTCAGAAAAGATAAAAAGTTCTGTGTTGAAAACCTTCTGAATGATTTCTAACACTTGGATTTCTGAATTTTTCATTTCATAGCTTATAACTAAGGAATTCATAAATCTAGGTACAGAGAGTAAAAGGTAATATCTATTTGTTCGTGGAGGTACCTGAATTACCATGATGATCAAACCAAGCTTTGCACGAAGTGACTTCTTCAGATTTGATGAACAAAGCTTCCTCTTATGATGGAAAAACAAATTTTTTTAATGAAAGTCAATGTTGAGTGACCTTAATATCTACTGATATGTGGCTCAAGAAACAGGTGCTCATACCGCCTAAATATAAATCAAGAAATAGTTTATTGCAGGATGGGTACAACTGTCTGGGTGGCTCAGTGATTGAGCATCTGCCTTTGGCTCAGGTCATGATCCCAGGATCCTGGGATCAAGTCCCACATTGGGCTTCCCAACGGGAGTCTGCTTTTCCCTCTGCTTATGTCTCTGTCTCTCTCTCTATGTCTCTCATTAATGAATAAATAAAATCTTTTTTTTTAAAGAAGTAGTTTATTGCAAACTAATACTTAATAGGAATATAAATTGGAGAATCTGGGATTTTTCTACAACATGTCCAAGATTTCATTTGACATTTAATGTAACCATTAAATTAACGTAACCAGGCTTTCAATACTATTAGGAAATTTCATCTATACCTGGAAGATTTCTCTTTGTTTTCAACCAGCAGTTACCCATTATTTTAGGATTAAGAGCGTGCTATACCATAGTTCCCCCTTATTCATGGGAGTTGTGTTCCAAAATCTCCAGTGGATGCCTGACACCTCACAGAATACCAAACCACCACAGAATATGTACTATGGTTTTCTATACTTACGTGCCCATTTTGAAGTTTATTTTGTAAATTAAACACAGTAAGAGATTAATGACAATAACTAATAATAGAATAGTTGTAACAATACACTGTAATACAAATTATATGAATGTGTTCTTTCTCTCCCAAAATATCTTACCGTACTGTAATCATTCTTCTTTTGATGCTGTGAGAAAATACGTGATGAGATGAAGTGAGGTGAAGGGCAGAGGCATCGTGACCTAGCTTTAGGCTGCTATTGACCTTCTGATGGTACTGTAGAAGGGAGATCATTTGCTCTCATGGTAGACAACAGGTAACTGAAAAATGGGAAGTTAAGACCACGGATAAGGGGTAAATACTGTATTCAAGAAATTCAGACTGAAGTGGATCATCGTCTCCATTTGGTTCACTTTGATTCAGCGAATGCTGACCGAACATCAGCTGTGCCATGGGATCTGTGTGGAAACAAGGGCATTGAGCTGTTGTCCAGGCTTTCCTCAGCTTAGTGCAAGAGAGACAAACCTATGTTCCACCATCACGAATGTGCATTTAAGAAAAACACTCTGGGCACAAAAAAAGAATAAATGCCTCTGCTTCTGTCTGACCTGGATTTAAAATAATGAGTAGGATTTTACCAATTCTTCTCCCACTCTTCTCCCACAAACCTTCCTCCTGCCCATTCTCTTCACAGTCAGGTTGCATTTTATGAGTACATATCAGATTATGCTTTTCCCTTCCTTACAGGCTGGCACTGACTAATGGCTTCCCACTGTACTTAGCATAAGGTCCAGGGTCTTCTTCATGGGGAGCGAGTCCCTCCATGATCTGGCTTTGGCCCCTCCAGCCTCATCTCCCTTCACTGTTTGTCCACTTCAGCCAGGCTCGACTTTCTGCTCTTCATATTTGAAGTCCAAACCCACAGCAGACGCTGACATCTGCTGTTCCCACTAGATGGAAACCCTGCCTCCATATCTTTTAATAGATGAGTTCTTCTCATTCAGGTCACAGCATAAATGCCACCTGCTCAGACAGGCCCTTCTGGTCTTTGCTGTTTAAACTCTCTAAAGTACCACCCTGTTGTTTTATTTTTTTTCATTCTAGCATTATCTGAAAATATTGTACTTATTTATTTTATGGTCGATCCTGCTGCAACCACTCCTTTGCCCATGAAATGTAACCTTCAGCAGAGAAGGAGCCCCATTTGTCATGTTTGCTACGTATTCCCATTTCTAGGACAGGGCCTCATATACCCCAGGAGCTCAAAAATCATTGTGGAACAAGTGAATTGCAATCACTACATTTTCAGATTCTTTCTCCATTTTAAATAGTAGAGAAGAATTCGGTAGAGTTTTCTCTTTGTACAAATGGATATGCCAATTTATATTTTGGTGCAATTTTACCAACTTAATGATCAGTTTTTAAAAGAAGGCCAAGTTTAACATAATAAAGAAAAGATATGGAAAGTGTTCATGACATCTATTCCTCAGAGTCCTTGGCCAGTGCTGTTAGCCTCTCATGACACTAAATTCACAAATGTAAGAAAAATTAAAAATAAATTACCTCCTCCTCTTTTTATGTTTTCAACAGTACCATTGTCTTTGAGTGTTCCCCAAAGGGGGTACATGGGGTCAGTTTGCACATAACTAGCAAGGTTGAAACACTATTTCAGTTTTGTTGCAATGTTCCCTTTATGGGAAGGCTAACATTCCAATATTATTAAAAATGCAAACCAATAAGACATGAAATGGCTTGCTTATTGCTAACATTTATGCAAAACCACTTAAAATGTTAAAAATATTAATCTCCTACCCTATGTAGCAATTAATGCTACACAAATGACGACAATTGTTTTTTCCACTGGAAAATCACCAGCAATCCACATTCTCTTCTTCTACTTAATTAACACAACTATATATATCCTTCAAAGTCACAGGAAACTGGTGTAATTGCTTTTGTAAATTCAACTACTCTCCAATGAAGAACAGATTGCTAAATTAAATGCAAGTAATTTGAAGCTTTAAAAAAATCAGGAATAGAGACATTCTTGCCCCTGTATAGTATAAGGTAATATAAAGGTCAGGGACAAAAAAGAAAAAGTAAGAATTCTTAGATCGGTATTTGATTCTCTGTTGAGATATTAGGTGTATTTTAAAGACAATTTGACAAGCAAACATTATGTGATATATAGTAATTATACTTCATAATCAGCCTCAACACTATTAACATAGGTATGTGCTGAACTGATTTGGAATAAAAGATGTGTGTGTGTATGTGTGTGTGTGCGCAGAACAGCCCTGAAGTTTCTGAAAAGCTGAAGAAAATAAGGACTGGAGAAACAAAGTGGAAAATAATATTTGATTTTTTTCTACTTACTTGTTTTTATCTAGAGAAGATAAAAGAGAGGATAATGGGAAAATGGGAAAGGAGAAAGGCAGAAAAGTGGGAGCAGAGATGGGGATACACACACACACACACACCATCCTCATTATTTGTGGATTCTGCATTTGTGAATTTGCATATCCAGTAACATTTATTTATACTTTAGGCACTTTCATGATAATTCTTGGGCATGCACATGTGCAGAGCAGTGAAATGCTTACGTTACTAGACACTCACATTTCCAGATGAGGCTCAATAAGGTGAAGCTCTGCTTTCTTGCTTCAGCTCTCATTCTGTAAACAAGTGTCTTGTTTGTGATATATTTAGTGCTGTGTTTTTGCATCTTTGTGCTTTTTTTTGGAGACTCTTTATGATGGTCCCAAAGCATAATATTGAAATGCCCCAAGAGCATGAAGGCTATAATGTGCCTTACATAGGAAATATATGTATTAGATAAACTTCATCCAAGCATGAGTTATAATACTGTTGGTTGCTCGTTCAATGTTAATAAATCAACAATCTACATTAAATAAGGTGTCTTTAAGAGTAAAACATATAAAACAAGGTTATGTATTGATCTCTTGACAAAAATGTAACCAGAGGCTCACAGGAACCTAGCTCCATATTTCCCTTAGGAGCAATGATTCAGCAGTGATTCAATTTGCTATTCAGTTTTCAGTAGCTTTATAAACATGACTACTGAGAATGATCAGAATCATTGTGATTGTGTGGGCGCTCATACACTTGTGTATGTGTACAGTTGATTTTAATTATTTGCAGTAGCTGTGTTATATATGTATATATAGAGAGACAAAGTGATGGGGAAAAGAGATAGAACAAGAACATTATCTTATGTCTTGATAAATGTTGATTGCTTATCTGGAGTATGATTAAAGTGAATAGATAAGAATATGATCAGATAAATCAGATGAACAGGTAAAAGTTTATTTTTTTAAAGATTTTATTTATTTTTTCATGAGAGATGGGGGAGGGGGGGAGGGTGGTCAGAGACATGGGCAGAAGGTGAAGCAGGCTACATGCAGGAAGCCCCATATGGGACTCAATCTCAGGACTCTGGGATCACTCCCTGAGTCAAAGGCAGACACTCAACCACTGAGCCACCCAGGCATCCCAAACAGATAACAGTTTAATTCAGAATGAAAAAAGATTATGAAGTAATCACAGAAGGAGAAGAAGAAGAAGAGGAAGAAGAAGAAGAAGAAGAAGAAGACGGAGGGGGAGGAGGAGGAGGAGGAGTAGGAGGAGTAGGAGGAGGAGGAACTTCAAGAGTATGCCCATCTAATTTCTTCATTATGCAGATGTAGGGATGTGGGAATGGGCATAATGGTCAATGGTAAGCCTCTGAAGCCTAATTTAAGTCTTTGCTTTCTTTCTTTTTTTTTTAATAACTATTGTCATTTTATTTTATTTTTTAAAGATTTTATTTATTTATGCATGAGAGACACAGAGAGAGAGAGAGACAGAGAGGGGCAGAGACACAGGCAGAGGGAGAAGGGGGCTCCATGCAGGGAGCCCGATGTGGGACTCGATCCCAGAACTCCAGGATCACTCCCTGGGCCAAAGGCAGGCCCTACACCACTGAGCCACCCAGAGATTCCCCTAAGTCTTTGCTTTCACTCTCTTAACTTCTGTGGACCTCATTTTCTCATCCATAAGATGGGGATGATAATACATCTCACAGGCTTATAGTGAGAATTAAATAAGATAAGAAATAAAAACCTGTAGAACATATATGTCATATATTTAAGCATACAATTAATAATGTGATTAGGAGTAAGTAGACCCTCAGGCATACATTTACTTAGAAACTTCCAGTGGAAACCAGTCTCTATGTCCTCTTATCCTGTTTAGTGTTTTTCCATTGCACCATTCTAGGGCCATTGATGTACCAGTTGGGATGACTTACCTCTAGATGCTATAGTAATAGTTGGCATGGAGAGGTTTGTATTACCAAAATACTCTTTCATAGCATACAAAGTCAAAGGGAAAGAAATGTAAGCAGGTGGTTGAAAGAAAGAGTAGCATCTATCTCAGTTTTCTTCTAAAAGAACATCATTACTAAAGAACAGAAGAAAACATGCTAGTTCTTACCCAGCCATCACTCTATCCTCTGTATTCATAAAGTGAAATAATCTTTGATTCCCACCAGGAGAATAAAGCAAACTAGTGTAAAAAGGAAGAGGTTTGTCTTTTTTTTTTCTTTTTTAACTAAAAAAAGAGAAAGAAATAACTGTATCCTAAATCCTCAGTTTCTTCATATAAAGCAGGAATAAAAATACCTTCTTTATCAAACAATGTTAAAAATCCCTAGAAACTGTTTATGATAGGGTATCCCATCAAAGTGGAGATGGACGCCTATCTAAGGTAAAGTGAGTTAGGATTTAAGACAACTTATTTGGTCTCATTCTTCACTACTAAGGAAACCATAGAATAAAATAAAATTGTAGTGCATTACCTTTTATATCATATGTACCTACATCGAAATTCTGTTCAAGATGTTAATAATAATAAAAGAATCTATTACTTCATATGTCAGAAGGAACAATTCAGGATACAACTGCTATTTTAATATATTTATCCAATCCTTTTTATCAACATAAGAGACTGGTACAGAGCTGGTGAATGAAATCTACAGATTTTATAACTTTGCAGTTTGGATTAGACCAGATAACATTGAAGAGTACTTCAAAGAATGTTGCTTTCATTTTTTTTCCCACTCTCTCTCAAAGGAATTCTGGCAAAAGTTCATATTTTCATCTAGAGAAACTTACCATTTTTTTAAAAAAAATATTCTCTTTAAACCGGTTCAGTTATCTGCCCACATTGGTATTAAATATAAACTGTTTCATACAATTCTTGCTAGAAGCAAACGTGCCTGTAATATAACTCCCCATAAAGGATTCATTGAAAAAAAGTGTAACTTATTGTACATTCTAAATCAAATAATGGTACATTTTAGCCATTTTTATTGCTTTTGACATCAGTATATTATCACAAGTAGGATATACTTATTCCTCAGCAGTTGACTAACAAATACCATTTGTTGGCGTTAATTTTTGAAAGTATTCCATCAAATAAAATAGCCTTGTTTTTCTTGTCGTTGTTATTGTTGCTGTTTTGTTTGTGTGTTTTAATTTCATAGTCCTGGAGACTGGGGCCCTGCATGAAAGAGACTGGATTGCACCTCAGTCAGTTGCCCCAAGTGCGTGCTATTATATATTTGAAGGTTCCATTGTAGCTAATGAACTCTGGGCCATAAAAATTCACCTCATTAAATTTCAAAAATATTACAAACAGGTAAAGAGATGCTAAATAAATCATCAGATTTACAAAATCTAAATGTTTATTTTTATCCATTTCTAGAGTAAGAGGAGGCATTCCTCACCGTCAGAGTGTAGGGTTAATGTATGAGAAGACCATTAAACTCCCATCATTTAAACATGATAACTGCCTCATGTGACTACATAATGTTTCAAAGCTATTTTTAAGCCATTTAAGCTTTTCAATTTACACTAAACATCCACCAAGAGATTTTTCTATTAAATTTAGTGCAATATTTTAAATGATCGGCACAACTCAATTTTAAATAAATTCTAGAGTAAAAGTAATTTCTAAAGACATAACTTACATAATTTTCCTCAATGCACCACTGGTTCTGAATAGTGGCTTTCAACTTCAAATCATTAAAAATCCTCTAGGATCCCCAGGCAGTTACACTTTGTATAAATCTAATGTATATTTTAAGGAGTTCATTTGTGCTAAAATGACAAAATAAGTTCCGTACGCTTACATATTTCGGGCTGCCCAAAATAATTTAAAATAGCAAGTATTTCACAAAGTGTTATGTAAACAGCATGGAAAGCACCAGGCCATTTTCAAGTGAGTGTTAAAAATATTTCTGGTTCCCGATAACATTTTTTGATCCACCAAGAATAATCTACCGGCCAGGTTATTATTATGTGAACTAGTTAGCATCCTGGGACTTGGGAGTCTGTGGCTGGGAACTGGGGAATTTCACCTGGAAAGAGGGATGACAATTGGGAATGATTGGCTGGCTCATCCTCGAAGACAGAAAACTGAGATAGATTACAATGAATCTATTGATAGCTTTTGTCTGTGGCAGACAGAAGCCTAAGGGAAGGGTGACTGCTCTCTCCTAGTGTCATGGGTGTCACATGATGGAAAGTTTTATGTTTGTTTCTGACATTAGGCAAACAAAAACCTTTTGAATGCTGAATTAGGCTCTTGTTTTGAGCCTGCAAGCTGCTACTCATTCCTATTGATGAGTACTGATCTGATTGCAGCCCTTTCATTTTTTCCGGTGTTAACTGTGTGGGGAATGTGGGTAGAAGGTCTGAGACAGGCCCACCGACCTTCTCCCTGCAGAGTTCACACAGCTTTTGGAGTTTCCTTTTTTGGTTGGGGGGTGGGGGGAGGAGGAGGGTACGGGGTGTCTCAGGAGCGTACCAATCTCTTTGCTTAAATGAACAATATGAGTTAGGCCTTCTGAAACCAGTTTAGCAAAAGACCCTTTTTTCTTTTCCCTCTGGAGAAGGATATAACACTATCACCACGATTCAGCTTTGCTTGTCTGGGTCTGTGCAAATTGTGAGGGAAAGAGAGCTTTGAGGGAGCCCTTCCTGTTCCCTTTGGTCCCTGTGATCTGTACTCACTTGAGGTTCTGAGGTTCAAAATTCGATGACTTGGCAGGAAAAGATAAATTCGTTTTTTTAAAGGCCTGGTGAGGATTGTATTCTTGTTGAGGGAGTCATAGATTGGGAAAAACCGAAGCCATTTTTAAAGCCCTTGATTATGGGAGACTTTTAAATGTATACATTCACTTTGAATTAAAAGAATCCAGAGAAATGAGAATAATTTCTGCTTTCTGTGGCCGGACTTTGAAGTGGAGAAATGTAGAACTAAAAGCAAATAGCATAACCTGTTTTAATCAAAAGGAGTCTAGCAAGAAACAATCAATTAAAGAACAGTCTGATTCTCTGCGACATCAATGTATGAAAATCTGTTAGACGCCAGATTGTGTCTCAAGACACATATGATGAACTGAACAAAATGACCTGCTAATAGCTTTTACGGGTAATAAATGCATCATGTTATTGGTAATTCTGCAGATGGTAAATCAAGCTAATATCGAAGCTGAAACAAGCTACTTGTTAAATATAGTTCAAAATGATCTTCTCAAAAACTGTTATTCAAAAACTGTATTGCACAGAAAAGAGAGATGATTACTCCTTATATTTCTAAGCATCTTAAATGGATAAACATCCCCATTCTGCAATGGAGGCATTTTAATTTTTAAATCCTTTGGAGAGAGCATGCCTGAAATATATTTAAGCTGAGAAACGCTATGTTTATTTAGATTATGAGCAGGAACTAAAATGTAAAACCTGTGCTGAAATTGAAGTGTGACTTTACTGCATACAATGCACATTAGATGCTAGTTCCAGTCAGCATTTGGAACACTGACCTGCAAATCTGAACATTTGAGCACAATGCATATTAAGAGATTATGGAGGGATGGACATGCCATTCCTGTTATTGACTATCTTGAATAGTTTCATTAGCCTAAAGAACACTTCAGCTTCAATTTTGTTGTTGTTGTTGTTGTTGTTGTTGTTATAAGATCTAAAGTAGACAGCAGCACAATTCTAGGAAAAGAGGAGACAGGACAGTGGTCCAAGGAATCACTCTTCTAGGAGAAAAAAAAAGAAAAAGAAAAAAGACTGTGACTGCCCATGATCTACAAAGGGAAACTCAGTCAAATGAAAGGGAAAGTTGACCTCGTGGATGGACAGGTCAGATCACTGAATCCCCAAATGGGTCCTATCTACCGTTGAACAGGTTACAGATAACCTAAAATCATTTCATTTGCCTATGTCATGGAAGTAAACTCGCCTATTTGTATTCACTTGGGATAAGATCAGTTTTAAATATGTATTTATTGGAAAGAAATGTCATTTCAGATATATAGATAGAAAATTTATAATAAGGTTTATTTTTAAATAAATGTAATTTAAGATATATCGGTGTTTTTTTCAGATATGTTTTCATATATATATGCATGCATGTATAAAAATATACATGTGTACATTTTATCATTTTATGTTGTATTTTAGTTCTAGATTTACCTCTTACCTGGAACATCTTAAGGAAAAGTGATTAATGCGTTAAATTTCCAACTTTTTAACAGTAGCAAAATGTTAGCTAGTTATTAATTCTCTATGATATGACTTTGAGGACAGTGACAGTGACAACAATCCTATCTTTTAACAGTGAAAAAAAAAAGGACAAAATATCACCTTGTTGGAGGAACAGATGTTTGCAATCCATTAGCGTCCATTTATTCATTGCAGAATCAGAAATTTATAATAAGACTAATCCTAGGCCAAATTGTGAAGCTGGGACCGTTACAATCAGCAGTCTCCTGAATTCCCCGAACTAGTCCTCTTTGCAAAGATTCCTAATGTCTTCCCTGGCTCCCCACCTCTGCATCCCCGTTTATTTAATTTACTCAAGCACTGTAATAAAGGCATGAATGAGATAATATTTCTGCATTTTTCTAGAATGTTTCCAGTGTAAAGTAACAGCAAATACAACTGAACGTAGCCTAATCCATAAAGACATGTATTATTTCCTGTAACAAAATGTTCAAATGTAGGTCACCTCTGAGATTCATTGGTCATAGGAACACTAGAAAGCCAGGATCTGTCTTGTGCTGTTCACCAAAACAATGCTAATGTGACAGATTATAAAATATATTTATTTATACATATTTTTATCTTTCTATACAGTTAAGAAATAATATTTCACTTATTTATCTTTTCATGACTAAACCGAATTTATTCCAGGAATATGCCTTTTTTCAATTTATTTTTAATTTTTGTTATTGAAGTATAGTTGACATAAAATGTTCTATTCATTTCAGGTGTACAACATAGTGATTAGACAATTCATATATCACTTAGTGCTCACCATGGTGTGTGTAGTTACTATCTGTTGCCATACAATGTTGTTACAATATTATTGAGTTTATTCCCTGTTCTGTACTTGTCATCTCATGACTTACTTATTTTACAACTGGAGGACTGTACCTCTCAATCTCATTCACCTATTTCACCCACCCTCCTAACTCCCACAGTTTGTGCTCTGTATTTATGAACCTGTTTTTGTTTTTTAAATTCCACAAATAAGTGAAATCATGTGATATTTTTCCTTCTCTGTCTAACTTACTTTACTTAGTATAATCCCTTACAGGTCCATCCATGTTGTCACTAACAGCAAGATCTCATCCTTTTTTGTGGCTAAGTGTGTGTGTGTGTGTGTGTGTGTGTGTGTGTGTGTGAGGGGGTGTGTGCATACACAAGTGCTTACATATGTGTGCACTACATCTTCTTTATCCATTCATCCATTTATCAGTAGACACCTGGGCCACTTCCATATCCTAGTTATTGTAAATAATGCTACAGACAATAAAGGGGTGCATATATCTTTTCCAATTTAGCATTTTCATTTTTGGGGGTAAATACCCAGTAGTGGAATTACTAGATTGTACAATAAAAGAAACCCTATATTAGTCAAATGTACAAGGATGTAACTCTTTCTCATTTTTCTTAGGTCTAAGTGCTTTTCACCGTCTGGAAATATTCTAAGATAGAAGATCTGAGGCCACATATTTAATACAGGTTAGTCTTTAGCTCTGTGATGCTAAATAGTTACCCTACTTATTTCTGCTGTGTTGAGGCAGAGTAGAGGTGCTGACAGAGTTGAGAAATTGTGGAATGGGAGGCAACACCCAAAACCGTAGGAACTCCGACATTTCTTCCTACACAGTATATCTAGTAAAGAGTATTTTGAGGGGATAGCTCTGCAGTCAACTCTAACAAGAAAGAGTAAACCAAGAAGCAGTGAGAGCATGGTCATGACATGGGGTTCTTATTTCTTAGGAAGGTTGGGTACCTGTAAATATTTGGCAGTCTTGGTTAGAAAAATACACTAAAAATGTCATGCAATTTATGTTGGACTCCTCACATGAACAACTGACTTTCTGGGATCATGAAGCATAATTAAATACTCCAGAGTATAAAATGCACACAGCATCAAAAAAGACTTCCAATAGCCAATGCAATCTTAAGAAAAAAATGACATAGTTGGAGAGATCGTATTTCCGACATTGAAACTATATTACAAAGCTATCATAAATGAAACAGTATGGTACTGGCATAAAAACAGACACATGGATCAATGAGACAAAATAGAAAGTAAGAAATAAACCCATGCTTACATGGTCAAATTGTTTTCTATAGAGGAATCAAGAATATACAATAGGATGGTCTCTTCAATAAATAATGTTGAGAAAACTGGATATTCACATGCAAAAGAATAAAACTAGACCCCCATCTTATACCATATACAGAAATCAAATCAAAATGGATTAAAGACTCAATGTAAGGCCTAAACTGTGAACTCTTAGAAGAAAACATAAGGAAAAAACTCCGTAACATTGACCTTGGCAATGAGTTTTTGGTTCTGATACTAAAAGTAAAGGCACAAAGAGGAAAAAATAAACAAGAGGTACCACAGCAAACTAAAAGTTTCTGTTTAACAAAGGAAACTATCAAAAAAGAAAGAAAGAAAGAAAGAAAGAAAGAAAGAAAGAAAGAAAGAAAAGAAAAAACAACTTACAGAATGAGAGAAAATATTTACAAACCTCATATCTGATAAAGGGTTAATATTCAAAATATACAAGGAAGTCCTATAACTCAATAGTGAAAAACCAAGTAACTCAGTTGAAAATAGGCAAATGACCTAAATAGATATTTTTCCAAAGAAAACATACCAATGGCCAGCAGAGATTTGGGTGATGGTGCAGCTGGGGAGACCCTGGCCAGGCCAAGGCTTAGGACACTGGATCTCATTGTCCTTCCAGTCCTTTGACCCCTCCCCGCAAGGCCATTAATAAAATGGTCTGATCTGATCCAAATGAACAAACAGACAACCCACACATTGACTGAAAAGTACATGACAAGGTTCTCAACTTCACTATCATCAGTGAAATGCAAATCAAAACTATAAGATAGTACCTCATACCTGTTAGGATGTCTAGAATCAAAAAGACAGGAGCTAACAAATGCTGACAAGGAGGTGGAGAAAACGGCGGCCTTGTGTACTTTTGTGGGAGTGTAGATTGGTGCAGCCACTATAGAAAACAGTGTGGAAAGGCTCCTCAAGAAATTAAAAATAGAACTTTCATGTGATCCAGCAATCCACTTATGGGCATATAACTAAAGGAAACGGAATCTGCACTCCCATATTCACTGCAGCATTATTTACAATAGCCAAGGTATGGAAACTATCTAAGGGTCCATTGACAATTAGATTGATAAAGAAAGTAAGAAATGGACACACACACACACATATTTACACACACAATAGAATATGATTCAGCCTCAAAAAAAAAAAAAAAAAAAAGGAAATCCTGCCACTTGTGATAATATGGATGAAGCTAGTGGACATTATGTTAAGTAAAATAAGCCAGGCGGAGAAAGACAGACAGACTTCATGCTATCATTTATATGAAGAATCTGAAAAGCAAGCAAGGAAGCAAGCAAAAGGCAAACTCATAGAAACAAAAAAATAGAATTAAATTTGCCAGGGGCAGGTGGCGTGGAGGAAATGGGGAAGCTGGTAAAAGGGTACAAACTTTCAGTTATAAGATGATTAAGGTCTGGGGATCTAATGTATAACATAATGATTATTATTGATAACACTGTCTTATGTAACTGAAATTTGATGAGAGAAGAATTTAAATGTTCTCACTAAAAAGAAAAAGATAAATATGGGAGGTGATAGATGTGTTAATTAACCTGGCCTGGGAATCTTTCACATGTCTACACATATCAAACCATCACATTGTACATTTTAAATATATTACATTTGTCAATTTTACCTTGATATAAAGCTGTAGAAAGCATAGTCCAAACCAAGCTTGATCTCTCTTGACAAGCTCTGTCAAAAAATGTAGGTGTCTCACTGATTAGTCCCTGGTTGATAAAATAATAGAAATATTTCTTTTTATTTGTGTTTCTAATAGTCAGCTCTTTACTTTGGTGTACCAATTATATAGCTCTGTCTGCTTGTGGTTAGTCATTCCTTTACCAGACACAAAAGATATTCTGTATTGAAAAATTATATCATCAGCTAAAAGCACTTCTTTTGGACACATCGGGAAGATTTAAAAGATGAGTTGAAAAACAGTAGTAAACTTTAAAGACAATAACTTAATGTTCTGAATCCATTGATAAACCATTGGAATGTGTGTGAAGTCGACAGGTGGAGAAAAGTAAATACAATGAACAAAGAAAGAAAGGTTTGCTGTAGAGAATTTGGGGAGCATGCTCTCCTTTTAAGACTTCTGTAAGGCTTAGTGGCCTTGACCTACAATACTTTGGCTCCTCTTTCCTATCATTCCTTTCTCAGATCTGTGTACAATCCATGCTTTTTGCTCCTATTTACATTTTCTGGTGCTATGGCATGGAAAGGAATATTATCCAAGGGCCAAAGACTGCAGTAGTTCACAGTTCTGCTTCCAGTTCTTCTATTCATCCTGGAGATATTATTCCAATTATGATTCAGATTTCTGTTAAAAATGCAATGGAGTTTTTACAATGTTTTTACAATCACCCTTCCATGTAAATTCAAGCACCACAGGGCTGTTGATGTTTTTGGTAACAGCGCTAATACTTGTACAGGGGTGCTGCTGTATTTGGTGACATCATTTTATGAGGTGGTTTGCTCAAAGTCAGAATTCAGCCTGAGATATGTGCATGGCTTTACTTTTTTCAGTAAGGTTTTATTACTGTCACAGAGAAGGCCTTCATTATAAACCACTCTCATTTATAAGATAAACTCACATCGGAGTCCGAGGGCTGTATTACAGGGGAGGCCTCATATTTTTAGTAAATCACTCATCACTAGAGTAAAAGTAATTATGAGACATCTTACTAATCCTTCCAACGTTTATGAGATATTGTTTATGAGTCATTAGTAACGAACAATGAATAAATGAGCTCTTGACAAATAACATGAAAAATTTTCCAACTTTTGTCTCTTTCTTCTAACATCTTGAGATTTTTCTGTCACTGACTGATGTGGAGGTAACCTATTTACACTGAATCAAACTTGTTGACATTTAAGTGTTAAAAAAAATCCCACTATCTAAGCAGTAAAAGGAATATAGGAATGACATTCACGGATATTTCCAGCTGTCAACAAGTCAGGTTTCTTACTAACTGTGAGCCCTTGAAGTATTGTGTTCTTTGGATAGAGTGAGAAATACTGTTACCCCAGGTTTTTTTTTTAAATCCATATACTTGTCTGTACTAATTAGCAAAATATCGTGAGTCTCTCTACTCCTCCCAACTCTAATGTGCATGATTCTTCTTTTAAACAATAGCAGAAACATTTTTCATGCATTTGCCAGACAGATAGAATAGGTGATCACTCACACAAAACCAAGGACACCATCCCATAAGAAAGAATTTAATTAAAGACCTATTTTTAGTAACTAGGTAAGTAGTAGCACAAACTGTAAAATATTCCTAAATATACTCGTAGGAAAAAGATTAAACAGGAACCATCCATTCCTTTTATCTCCCTGAAGAAAATATAACTCCTCATGTGGGCACTGAATGAAGAAACCGTCAATGATGCCTCAGTAGGACATCTACCCCTACAAGCGACCAGTCTGTTACTGAGGAGAATGGGATGTGCTCCATCTGCTTGCTAAAATGATATAAAGGGGTGGTGGAAGGGGGAGGTGGGCAGAGGGTGGGGGTGACTGGGTGACGGGCACTGAGGTGGCCACTTGACGGGATGAGCACTGGGTGTTATTCTATATGTTGGCAAATTGAACACCAATAAAAAATAAATTTATAAAAAAATAATAAAATGATATAAAGGCAGAAATGGCAAAAGTGCAGCAAAGTTAATACCACACCCCTCCTCCTTCTGAGTATTAATCTCACTGAGAAAGGAATTCTCACTTATTTCATGGCATTCTAGAAAAGGATGCAAATACTTACTAAAAAGAAAATTGTATAATAGTAATGACGCATTTTAAGCCAGTCAGCCTCATCTCTGGTCTTAGCTCCACCACTTACTAATTGTATAATCTTGGCAAATTACTTGATTTGTGTGTGTGTGTGTCTGTGTGTGTGTATGTGTGAGTGTGCTTCAGTTTTCTCATCTGTAAAATGAAAATTGTAATAGCACCTACTCTATGGTTGTTGTGGGGCTTACGTGCATTAGTATGTACACTAATGGCACATACTAATCACTATTTTGCTTACTCCCCCTGCCTTCTCTGTCTTACTTTTTCAAATAATTTTATAAAATAGCAACTTCCAAATTTTTGAAGATGTTAATCAGTTGTGCGGATCAGGTCACCCTGGAAACCTGAAAGAGATTGGTTTAAGACCAGTGGTATGATATATTGTTTTATGGTTTTTGTAGGATTTAGCACTTTGGGTGTATATGTAATCTCAGATTACATATTTTTTTACTATCAGAATATGAGTTACCTATGTGCATACTAATACGTGCATTGTACAATAAATTGCTCTAAAACTTAGTGACTTACAACAGCAACTTTTTTTTTTTTTTTTTTTTTTTGCCATGTATGAGGACATAGCTTAGCCTTGTGCTTCTGACCCAAGCTCTCTGATGAATCTGTAGTCTGTTAGCTAAGCCTGTGATCTGAGCACAGGACCAGGGAGGGATCTGCTTCCTAACTCAATTACATGGCTAACTACAATTTCTCAAGGCAGTCTAGTGGGGGGGCCCATTTGGTAAGCACCCAAGACTTCCTCACAACCACATTCACTTTATAGGTCATTTTGCCATCAAGAACGTTGTTCCTCACTTTGTTAAACCAAACCTTTTTTTATTCTCCACAAAGTCACACCCACAGGGTATTCATGTGACATCGGACTTTACTAATGTTGTGGGGAGAATAAGAAATGTTTACATCACAGAAAGTAAAGAACTTGCAACTGCATTTGAGGCTTTTATGTTCTTCAGGCTATTCCATGACTGAAGTTTGTTCTGTGATAATTCACATGGACTGGTACTCACGAGAACTAGCTGGTTGATCTGCCTCCATTCTCCCTCTCATTTTTCCTCCTCAGCTGCCTCCCCGTGAGCACCAAATTTATCTCACTTATGCACAGCAACTAAACAATTTCCAGGAGCTATTCCCAGTCTGATCATTGCCTAACTCAATCCATTAATATGCTCTGCAGGATCAGAAGACCTTCCATTTTATAGAACTCTACCCCCTAGAAAACCATTATTGTTTTAAATAGCAATTATTCTTCTTTTCATTATGCTCACATTTACTTAAGGTTTTTCAGTTCTTGTTAGTTTTTACCTTTGGGATTTCTTTAGTTCTAGAGTAGAGAAAGTGGAGAAAGTTTATTTTTTAAATGTTATGAAGAGTTTTAATTAAACTGTCTATCCCCTGCCTATTTATAATGTTGGGAAGCTGCAAAAAAGAGTTTTCTTACGCTTTTATTTTTGCAAAATATGCCTGTCAGTTTCATGTCTGTCTCCAAAACACTTGAAATGTGAACAACTGAATTTATTTCAGATATATATGATGTAGAAGACAAGTTGACTGAACAAGGATTGGAGAGGATGTGCTGATACTTTGTTATGTCCTCTGGTGTCATTCAATTATTTCTATAGGTACTCTCAGTTTTCGCTGTGGTATTTATTCGGACTTTTGTTCCCTGTGGCTAAAGTTGTATTCTTTATACATTTAATATATAACTTATAATACATTTGTTGTTTCATCAAATTTAAAATATATACTAATTCTTTGGATCCTGTAATTGCAAATTGAAAATTATGGTAAGAGAGTTTAACTCTTTCTGCTCAAGATTTACACAGTGCCACCCTAAATTTAAGTGCCACCCTTTAATTTAATTTACTGAAGGCAGTATTTCTTTGTTTTGATGATTCTAAACTATGGTAATCATGGAACAAAAAAGGCAAATAAAAATATTTTAAAATAACCACATACTTGAGAATGTAAAAAAACAACAAAGCAAATGTATTATTTACTAATAGAAAAATTAGTATTAACAGGTGAGGTAGGAATAAAACACTATATGAAAATTAAACACATCACTGAGAATATGCTAAAACTTTCAGAATGCTAAAAACTTTCTGGTTCTTAACCATATTTTCAAAATGAAAGAAGATTTAAAACCCTAGGTATTGAAAATAACATCAATCATTACACTGCTTTTCTAAGTATTTTTATGAGCATAGATCAATATAAAGTTTTATTTTCACCTTTTCTGGTTTTTCATACTGCTTTTTAAATGTATAAAGTCATATGGGTTTTATAATTCTAACCTTTGAAAATTGCAACAATTATCTAGCTTCAACTTCCCTTGTTGTCATTACACTTAATTCGAATACCAAGAAATATTTTTAAATTCAAAAGAAAAAAATAACAACAAAGGGCATGTTAGTGTATTAAATCATCTAAGATTAAAAAGATTTTTTTTTTGGAATTCATGTTTATACTAACTTTTGAAATTCAGGGCAAAAGTGATGGCATTGTCTCTTTGCTGGACACTGTTCTCTTCAGAAAATGTTAGCAACATTTCATTCTTAAAATAACTTCTTCCTTTGATAAGCACTGAGCTGTACACTTAGATGGCAACCATTTAGACAGCATCAAGGAAAGGTTGAGAAAATCTAGGTTTAATAAAAAAATCTTACTATTGCCACTCTTCATTCTATTTGTGTGTGTGTGTGTGTGTGTGTGTATAATGACCTCATTTTAATTAAAAATTTTTTTATTGAAGTTCAATTTGCCAACATAAAGTATAACACCCAGTGCTCATCCCATCAAGTGCCCTCTTCAGTGCCCATTACCCCATCCCCTTGTCCACCTCCCCTTCCGCAACCCTTTGTTCATTCTATTTCAACCCAAAACATGGAGTGAGATTTTTGTTTTTTCCATTTAGTGAAGTTTTTTTTCTTTATTCATTTTTTGCCCCCACCCAAAACCCCTCACTCAATGTCCCCAAGCTTATATTCTCTGGATACTTTCTGGGAATGGTGGGTGGACGTTGGCTATCAATAGGATAATATTTCTCAAGATGAATCTTATATTTTATTTTTATATTTCCTACTCATGGCCAGAGGAAAACTGAGAATAAATATGCTGCCCTATACAAAAAAACAAACAAACTGATCTTTGCAGTCATAGAGCAACCTGTCAAAACTCACCCTCCCAGAAAGTAGTGTATTCAGAATTTCAACTCCTCTGTGACTTTGGTATCATGAGCTGATTACATGTATAAGCCTATTTTCCCTGTTCTTAGCATACAGTTAAATAAACTTTTTCATTAGCACCGTTTTCACCAAATCAGAATTGGGCGGAACCTACAAAAGGTTGGCTCAGGAACAAGGACCACTCGACAGTCAATCACCTTATATGAGATCATCACAAATAGCTTTTATCATTGTGAGACATTCTTGCCTTTTTGTATTTCACGATCCATTTTCCCAAAATATTTTTACATATATTTACTTTTTTTCTGAGTAACTCTAAGTAGCAGTGAAATTAATAATTATTATAAGTTGCTTGTTGTGTGTCAGACATCGTGCTAAGAACTTTATTTTTGGGGATGCCTGGGTGGCTCAGTAGTTGAGCATCTGCCTTCCGCCCAGGGCATGATCCTGGGGTCCTGGGATCAAGTCCCACATCCGGCTCCCTGTAAGGAGCCTGCTTCTCCCTCTGCCTCTCTCTCTCTCTCTCTCTCTCTCTCTCTCATGAATAAATAAATAAATAAAAACTTTAAAAAAAGAACTTTATTTCTTATTGTCATCATAACCCAGTGAAGTGGCCACTATTACTGCATATTTTATTGATGAGGAAATAGACTGAGAGAGATTAAGTTATGTGTGAATCACAGAAACTCAACTGCTATTCACTTAAATGGGGAAAGGAGAGTTATTGGCAGACACCAGAAAGCTCACAGATGGAAACAAGAGGACCTTCGGGACTGGAATGGAGGACGGGCTTGGCCAGAACCTCTCAACTCTCTTCTGCTCTTTTTTGCTTCTTCTTCTCTCTAGGTACTGGCATAGTGATTGGTGGTATCTTTGGAAGCACCTACTGAGACATATCCAGGTACTCCTATCCCCATTGTTTGGGAACCCCTACTTTTTTTTTAAATAAGGAAAGGAAACAGGCTTAGAGAGGTCAGGGGATTTGCCCAACATTCAAAAGTCAGAAGATATTTGTGCTGGTTTTCCCAATTAAGCTATTGTGAGAAAAGACCCTATCTCCAGAATGACTCCTCCATCCACACTGTTGCCTCTCAGCTTGGCTTAGGTCTCTTGCCCACCAATAAACCAATTGCTATGGTTAAGAGGATTTTGTCCTAATGGTTCATCTGAAGCCTAGTGCCCATACCTGTGGTGGGGGATTTAATTGTTACAGAAAGAAGTAGCCACCTCAAAACTTCCCTGAGATTATACCTGCAGTGAATAGGGAGGCTGACTAGGAACCTAGCTCTACCTGATTCAAGACCCCAGACTCTTCACCTTACCTATACTATTTTACAGTAATAGTGTGTGTTGCTATCTCATTTTACAGATGAGAAAGCCAACATGATGAAATCAAAACATCTTCAAATTAACATGGCAAGAAATAGGGAGAAAGAAAACTTGACACTAGGTTTCTCCATCTTTGACCTAGTTTTTTGTTCACTCTACTATTCAGCTTCCTTGTAGTAGGTGATGGAGTATTATCATTATACTTATTTCTAAGGAGAGTTGGTTCAAAGCCTTCCATCATGTATAGAGGTAGGGAAGTACAAGGATATAGTAGTAAAGTCAGCTATGTGTTTAGTTTCTAAATCAATTTGCTAAGGTTACCATAACAAGGTACCACAAAGTGAGTATCTTAAACAACAGGAATTTATTGCCTCATAGGCCCGGAGGCTGGAAGTCTGAGATCAAGGTGTCAGCAAGTTTGGTTTCTTCTGAAGGCTGCAAGGGAGAGTTTCTCCTCTGCCTCTTTCCTAGCTTCTGATGATTTGTTAGCAGTCGTTGACATTCTTTGGTCTGTAGAAGCCTTGCTCTGATCTCTGCTTTTATATTTACATGGTGTTCTCCCTGTGCATGTTTACACATTCCAGTTTCCCCTTTTTATAAGCACGTCAGTCTTATTGGATTGGGGGTCCACCCTATTCCAATATGGCTTCAACTTGACTACAACTATGACAGCCCTACTTCTAAAACTGTCACATTCTGACATGCTGAGGTAAGGTTAGGACTTCAACATATAAATTTGGGCAGGTAGAGGGGGCGGGGTGGGGGACTGGGAGACAGAATTCAACCCATGGTAGCTTTCCTAGTAAGAAAGAAGCCAACAGAAACGGACATAGCTTTTCTACCAAACAAGACTTTCATTGGCCCTTTTAAAGAGGGAAGTAATTAGAAATCTAGCCTCAAAAAAAAAAAAAATCTAGCCTCAATAGGGAGTCTGGAGGAAAATTAAGTGGAATGATGGGAGAAAGAGATAGTCAATAGGTGAGCTTGAAAGAACTGGAGTGTGGGAAAGTGGGTGCGAGGTAGCAAAAGCATGTTGAGTTGACCAGAGCACCCTTTAGAAAAACTTTGGATCAATGTGTTGGTGGTTGGGTGTGATAAAAAAAATGCCATTGAGATTGTAGAAAGTAGGTAGGATAGCTAAAGCAACAGGTGCAAGGAGTCAACTTTGGCCTCATTATTTAAGATTAATCATTGGAGGGGTTGGTAAAAAACATAAGGAGAAAGAAAAAGTGAGAGATCAAAGATTAGAATGCAGAGTCATTCTTGAATTCATCAAGAGGTTTAGCACATTATGAATAACATCTTTGAATCTCCCTTTTTTCAACAAACCATTTCTGCATTTTTAAAATGCAATTAGTGATTTAGTTTTCTGATATACATTTCCTGGAAGACAATTGGATCTAATCAACTGTGCCTAAAAACACTTTTTTAGAATTTATAAATAATGATGATCCATATAATGTAAACTGAAGCTTCATTATTAATGGGGTTTATGGGTGAGCTAATATATGTTACATGCTTAGAATAGTGCCTGGCACATAGCAGTAATACATAAGAGTTTGCTAGTATTATCATGCGATTGTTAAGCCCTCATAAGGCAAGTTAAATAGAACAAAATATAGATGCACTAGGTTTGCTCCAAGTCTCTGCCACCTTAATGAATTCATTTTCAGATGCTCCCATAGCCACCCCTAATTTTTTTTTTTGAGATAACGCAATTTTGAAAAAAATCCCAATATTTGTATATGAAACATAAGAAGCAGAGGTGTTATGCTTTTTCATTTATTCATTCAACATACTATTGACAAATTAAATGCCTAGTATTTTCAACTTCCTAAAATCCTTTATTAGTGAATCGCTAAAAATTATAATAAAACATTAGTTTGAAATAAATGTTTCAGAAAGTGGAAAGATAAAATATTGACAATTTTAATTCATATTAATTTTGAAGTGATAATGTTGCATTTTGATGAATTGCCATGAGAAAGCATATTAAATAATTCTGTGATATCTAAGATTAAGCCAATGTAATATTGCAATGTAATGTGTATTGCGTATAGACATGTTATTCACATAAGTACGTAAGTTCTTATGCTTGTACTGAAAACTGTTAAGGAGGGAGGTTACAAATGAAGTATAAGCCGTTTCCTGTTACTGATATTAATCACTTTAACATCCTTGTATAATGATTTTACTGGAAGTTTTACATCAAGCATCACTCACCCATTTGTATAATTTTAGTATAATCTGTTTTTGTGTGCTTTGTCCATCTTAGGTGCTCAGTTAATATTGTTAATATTATTATTGTTGTTGTTTTATGTGGTCATAAGTATGATCTCTACAATATAACCACTTAATGAGTTTTTAAAGACCATCTTTAAAGACTCATATACCATAATGTCCAACATTTATAATTATAAAATCATACTCATAATAATCATTACTAAATCTATGTTTCTCTGCCTCTTCACACTTGATTTCATATGCCACATCTATAAATATTCAAAATTAATAATGGCATACTACAGTAGTTTTCTACCTGGCTGTACATTAAAATCACATTGGATGCTTTTTTCCCCCCAATACCTAGAGACCATCTCAAACCAAATTAAATCAGAATCTCTAGAAAATAGTCTTATGCACTAGCATATTTAGAAGTTTCTTGGGTGATTCTAATATGTACCTAGGTTGAAAATCAGATTAACAATATGCTGCTTTAAGAATAAATATATGTAATATGAAACACTTGAACACTCAAATATAAGGTGACTTGCTTCTGTGAAGGATATCTTTTGACAAAAAATTTAACATTCCATTTAAGCATGCGTGGCAACAAAGCAGTGTTCCTTGGTACAATGGGGAATATAGGAATCATAAACCAGAGAGCTTATAATCAAACCAAAGAAAAATATATCAGCTGACATAAAAGCATGAATTCTTAAGTCAATTTGCTCGTCTCCTCTTACTTTGTGCTCTCTCTCCTCTCTTTCTCTCTTGTCTTTCTCTTTTTCTCTGACTTTTGCTATTAGAGCAAGAAAAACTGAATCTCACACTGTTTCTTTCAACAGTATTAGCATGGCTATTGTGAGCTGATGATGGAGCATGTTACTTCCCTGCCACTAGAGGAAATTCATGTGAGAACACATTAAAGTAGTGTACATTCCTGTATCACTTTTATATGTTCATTGAAACTTGCATAGCTTTATGTCTTAAAAGTTAGCTATAAAGTACTATTTTGTTTTTTATTTATTTAGGCTTGTAATTTCTTTGCTTGTAATATAAATGACCAACAGATAAGTTTAGAAGCCCAGCAGAGTAGACTTTTATTTTAACTGGCAACTTAAAGAAAATTCTGACTTAAAAATTCTGACTTGGAATGGCTAAAATCAACAACACAAAAACAACAGGTGTTGGTGAGGTTGTGGTACTGTTGGTGGAAATGCAAGCTGGTACAGCCACTCTGGAAAGTATGGAGTTTCCTCAAAATGTTAAAAATAGAACAACCCTATAATCCAGCAATTGTACTACTAGGTATTTGCCCAAAAAAGGTAATTAAAGGAAATACATGCACTCTGATCTGTATAGGATTATGATCTACAATAGCCAAATTACAGAAGCAGCCCAAGTGTCCATCAACTGATGACTGAATAAAGAAGATGTGGTCTGTATATACAACAGAATATTACTCAGCCATAAAAAAGAATGAAATTGCGCTATTTGCAATGATGTGAATGGAGCTAGTGAGTATTATGCTAAGCAAAATAAGCCAGTCAGAGAAAGAATTCACTCATATGTAGAATTTAAGAACAGATGAGCAAAGGGACAAAGAAAGAGAGAGAAAGGCAAACTGAGAAACAGACTCTTAACTGTAAGAACAAACTGATGGTTACCAGAGGGGAGGTAATGGGGACATGGATTAAATACGTGATGTGGATTAAAGAGAGCACTTGTGATGAGCACTGGGAATTGTATGGAAATGTTGAATCACTATACTGTACACCTGTAACTAAAATGACACTATATGTTAAATAACTGGAGTTTAAATAAAAACTTCAAAAAATTCTGACTTGAATACTATGCCTTTAAGCAAGCTTTCTGTTCAGGGATTTAAAAAGTTAGCCCCTAAGCAAAAATGAGTTGAAGTTGCTTTGAAGATACCTTTATTTACTTATTAAATAGACTATACATGGCTTTGTGTATATATAAAATAGTTGTAACTTGGGGATAATTTCTATGGAATATAGGTATATATGTCAGCATTATTTTAAATATTCTCAAGACTAAGGGGCATAAACCTTTAGAGTGAAATAGCAGGTGGAATTCCCTACATATTTAAACTTTGTTTTCTATTCTCTCTTTCCTAGAATCTATTGCTGAATTAATGTGAATTACATGAATTTATGAGAAAAATTCACAATATTCTAATTTCCTTAACTGCATTGTATGGACACAGAAACAAAGTAGACCAAAAACTAGCCAAAATACTTTTATTGCAAAATACTCTCTGTCTCTCTCTCTCTGATCTTATTTTCCTTGCTTTCACAAGTTAGTACCTTCAAGAACACAAAACCTGTGTCTTTAAAGTATATACTTAGAATATTAAATGGCTAAAAAGAAGGCTAGTACTTAGTTCAAATTTTGGTTATTTTTAGTAATTTTTTTCCTGACATCTTGAAAACAAAGCTTTTTTTTCTGCTGCCAAAGTCCATCTGCTTCTCAGTTCATTAATAGAAATTGTTCCTATTAGGATAAAGCTAATAAGACCATGAAGTAGAAATGCAAACAGCCCCTTTAATTCTAACTTAGAACTACACTGTACTCTCTGACTAGATAGGAAGAACTCTATTAAATGTCTTTTTTAACCGCCAAGGAGTGAATACATTCAATCTTCCTTAGGTTTGCAGCAGCTTTACTCAAAGAAATTTGACCTTCCACATTGGTTCCTAGGGGCAAACAAACCCAAAATTCCACTTGTAACTCTTTAAGAATGTTTAGAATTTAATAGTAGGCAAATAATTTACTTAAAAAAATACAAATAGGCTTTAAATATTATAATTTCAGGGAAGCTAACCTTTCTTTGTAAATTAGTAGTTGGATCACATTTTGAGATGGGGGAGTAGGGAGCCATGAATTTTCATTTCCCTACTTAATTTGGTGAATTGGATTAAAGAAAAACTAGGGTAAAGCATTTATAAAAGAACTGGAGGCTTTCATCATTTTTGAGGCTTTTTCTCTTTTCTTTCAAGTTCTGAAAACTTGATATCACTGAGATGTACCTTGATATTTCCTCCATTCCTTTCATTGAAAGTCCTAACCACCTCCAAACATCTAGGGAAAAGGCTCTATTGGCTCCCTCTTTCTCAATTCTGGGAATATTATTCTTTTCCCTGCAGTTAGGCCAACCTTGCAGAGAGAGACAAGTCCCAAACTTTACTGTTCAATCAATTTTGCATTCCTATGGGGGGTTTTTACTTTCACTACCCATCCTTCCTTTCACCATATTCAATTGGCTTTTAAAGCACAAATCCTCGGGAAGAGTGGGGATGGGAGTGGAAAGAAGAAGGAATGTGCTAGGGAAAGAGTCTGAGATTTGGAATCAAACTGTCCTAGGTTTGAATCCCTGTTCTTTTTATTTATTTATTTTTATTTTAATTTTTATTTATTTATGATAGTCACACAGAGAGAGAGAGAGAAGCAGAGACACAGGCAGAGGGAGAAGCAGGCTTCATGCACCGGGAGCCCGACGTGGGATTCGATCCCGGGTCTCCAGGATCATGCCCTGGGCCAAAGACAGGCTCTAAACTGCTGCGCCACCCAGGGATCCCTGAATCCCTGTTCTTAAAACACTACTTAACTAGGAGACTTTGAACAAATTACTTATCTAGTCTGAATGTCTCAATTCTCTGGACAGTAAAACTGAACTAGTAATGATCTCATTGCTTCTCACAGAGGAGGCGAGGAGGGAACAATAAAAATAAAATTGGTAGGCTTCTGTCTTTTCCATTTCATCTCTAATAACATTGAGGTCCTTTCCCCCCCTTGCACCTTCCCTCATTTTGCCTGAAAATATGTTTAAATTTTGCCCCATCAAGTCTTAGCCCAACATTCTTTCCAACATTTTATTTCCTACAAATATTTTCCATTTGGAAGGTATGCTTTAAGGATGAACTCTTAAAGAGCTATTCTCATTAGAGAGGATTTATGCTTTACTATTGGAAATTTCACAAAAACACACCAAAAACTGTTCTAGTTTCAACTCAAGAGTAAAGTTTTATACGCTTTTCAAGAAGCATTGTGTAAAATTGGTTGAGAATGGTCTTTGAAAATTATTTGATTAGTAAATGTGATCTAGTTACTTAATTATAGTCTTTAGCTTCTGTAAAATGGGAATTACAACAGTACCTAAACATAAAGTTATTGCAAGACTAAGAAAAATTTATATGTAAAGTACTTTTATAGTCCCTGGTGGTCTAGCTTTCACTGTTTTTACTCAGCATAATTTAAAATGAGGTATAGTCACTTGAGTCAAGAATCAGATTTGATTCACAAGTTAAAAATGTACCTAGTTGAATCAAAAAGTCGCCTTATCCATGGATTATGTGTCTAGGTGAGCTTCTAGTTACTTACTCACTCTACTTGGCTCTAGCACTTAAGTTGGAAAGAGGGACAAAAGTCAGCTATCAAAATTTTTAAATATTAGAAACAAACAATTAAGAAAATAATTTTAACAATAAGATTTCATTTTAAATAGTGCCAAACTACACAAACTACATTGGAATAAATCTAACAAAAATGCACAAGACTGCTATAAGGAAAACTTTAAATTATTGCAGGCAGGGATTAAAAAGGACCAAGCAAATGGAGATATATAACATGTTAATGGATTGGAGGGATGAATATTCGAAAGATTGATTCAACAAAATCCCAATAAAAAATGTAAAATGATAAATTGACTAATGATTTTGAAAGTTATATGGAAATGCATATGATCTAAAACAGCCAATAATGTTTAAAAGAAGAACAAGATTGGAGGACTAACACTACTTGATTTTAAGACTTTTGAAGCTATAATGATCAAGGTGCTTTCTTATTATCTAACACATCAGCATATAGATCAATGGAATTCAGTTAGTAGTCTAAAAATTAACCCACACATACATATTTAATTGATTGTCAATAAAGTTGACCAGGTGAGGCGATTTCTTGGAGAAAGAAAAATTATGGTTCTTGTAAACTGGATATTCATAAGGAAAAAGAATCAACTTTTACCTCATATTATACATGAAAAAATTAATTTGTTATGGATCATACACCCAAAAATAAAACAGAAAACCATAAAATTATCTAGAAGAAAATGTAAGAGAAGAACTTTGTGATCTCGGATTAGGCAAGGATTTCTTGTTTAGGGCACAGAAAGAGGAAATCAATAAATTAGATTTTATCAGTGTTTAAAAACTTTTTTTTCCACAGAGAAAATAGAAATAGAAGCCAAAACTGGGATAAAATATTTGCAACAAAAAATCAGAGCAAGGATTTTTGTCCAGGATATAAAAAGTACCCTTACAACTCAATAATAGACACTGGTGGGATTTTGTGTGTGTGTGTGTTGTGGGGGAGGGGTAGAGGGAAAGAGAGTTTTAAATATTCTGAAGGGTATAAACTGAGCTTCTAGAAGCATACTAGCTTTTAGTAAAAATAATGATAATTTAGCTCAAGAAAGTTCAGGGACACAGATAAATACCTGCACACAAAGGGTGAGTGAGAGTGTGGGAAGGAAAAGAGGTCCCACAGTCTCTCTTTTAGAGAAGATAGTCTTAGAAGATCTTTTTAAGTCCTAAATTTTAGCTTTTTAAGAAGCCCAAATGGTTTCTGCAAAGATTCCTTTGGCAAATAATAAAATACGTGAGCGTATAGAGGCGTTTATAGACAGAGAATAAGCTTGGAGAGCAATCTCATCAAATCCAAAAATGATAAAATCTGACCCTGCCATTTCCTTGGAGAGTTCTTACTCATTACCTGGCCTGGTCTCTCCCACCTCAGGTCTCCAGCTTGAGAATGTAGTGTCTCCCTCGGGGCAGGATTATTGCAGAAGTTCCTCATCAGCATCAACCTTCAGGTTTCTTTACACGGGGCAGTTACTTTAGTTTACTTCTCCCCACAAATTCTTACTGACCAGATCACATGCTGTGATGGTCCATCTGACCAGCTAAAGCCCACAGCCTTTTGAAGCTTCATGGCTACCTACATTCCTGACCCACTTCTCTGGAAGTACACACATTCTGCAGTAGCTACTGCCTGTGCCAGTCTGTTCATATGGCAATATCGCCTTGACTGATGAATCATTTTAGTTTCCCTGGCTAGCCTGTAATCACCTTGAGAACAGAAAGCATGTCATAATTATCTGGATCTATCTCAACATCTGGCCTAATATCTAACACATAGTATGTGCTCAATGAATATTCATTGATTTAGGTGTTGGAGACAATAACAGAGGAATATAAAGGAACTGTATATGAGTGAATTTTCAGACATAGTAATGATGATTTTGTACATCAGTAGAGCATGGCAGTTGAGCACATGATTTTTGGGGTCATACAGGCACAAGTTTGGTTCAGATCCCAGCTCTGCCACTTACTGAGACAATTCATTTAAACTCTGAGTCTCACTTTCTTCATCTTTAAGATAGGAATAATAATACTGTGTCCTCATAATATTATTATACGGTTATGACCATTACAATGGTTATGAAATGTTTGTTAAAGTTATTAACATAGAATCTGTATAAAATTCTCAATAATTGTAACTTTGGATAGACTTTGAGTCATGAAACCAATAAGCCTCAATAAAATATAGGGACTCAATAATCTCCAATTTGTTAATGCAAACATTGAGACTCACAGACAGTAATTTGTCTAATATTAAACACATTGGAAGTGGAAGAGATGACTGAGACTCAAATTTGCTGACTCTACTTGTCCTTGAATTATCTACTAATGAAAGGCATTGGGGTAGAAAGCAAGAGGTGACAATAAGTAGTTTTAAATTTGTGATTCTCATTGCATTTAAATTAATGAACATACAACTTAATAAATCCTTGCATTTGATGCGAACTGTGGCCTGAAATAGGTACATTCTAATTCATTAAATTAATTTTACCCTAATTCTAATTTTAAACTAATTTATTAAGCTAATAATGCAGGAATGCCAAATTTGAAAAAAAAAATTAAGTGACCAGTCAGAAACAAGTGAAAGACAAAGAAGAGAACAGTGTGGTTGACCCCTCACCATCCACTTGATCCCAAATTTTTAATATTATGTAATCACATTTGTCTGCAATTGATTAAAAAAGGAATATGTGATATAAGATACAGTGTGAAGAGAAATTGGCTGTAGAGACTTTGGGAAATTTTGTTTTGCCTCTGGGAGTGAATAAGAAGAAAGCATCTTTTCTCTTCCTCTGATTTTGGTCATATCCAGATGCTCCTCCTGGCATTTCTGCAGCTATCTTACCACTGATAAGATGAAGGTGATACCTCCAAAAATGGAAAAGCAGAGACATAATGACATCTTTGAGCATGACTTAACTTTCTTGAGATCCACTGGGTTTCTAGCAAAGTGAAAATACTAATTTCCATAGTGTGTAAGCCAATTTTAATTGGGGTTTCTAGTGCTTGTTGTTAAGAGTATCCTCACTGTTAACTGGATCTCAGAAAACTTTGGGAGGTGAGAATCAGAGAAGAGAGTGTTTTTTCTACATTAAAGACTGAAAAAAAAGTCATAAAGATTGGACCTAATAACAGTTTTTAATCCAAAGATCCATTTATCCTTGCAGACTGCATTTTGTAGCATCTCCGAATGTGACAAGCATTTCAAACTTGCTTGTCAATGTGCTTAAAATGTGCATGACATTTTCAAAGAGAGGAAATCAAGTAATTACCTGAGCCAATGAGCTTTTTGGAGTCATCTTGAACTGATGGCTCCCCTTCACTAGGTGAAAATAAAATGCATGGTTGGAGGCAGGGAGAGGGACTTCAAAATGCTTTGAGAAAGCGCCAAATGTAATCTGTCTTGTTTGATGTAATAAACACGGGAATTCCTAGGTAGGTGCTTGATTAGACAAAAGACAAGAAACTTCATCAAAGCCAAATTCCCAGAGGAATTTGGGTTTTGTCAGTTGGGAAGATTTGCCACAGAGGGATTTTCTAGCTAATGGTTTCATTTTACCTAAATCACATAATCTCTTTGTTTCAATTCTCTCCGGTTGCCAAACAAAAGTACTAATTCCTGTCCTGGATATTTCACAGTGACAGTGTAGCATTAATAATGATATTATATATTTTCCCAGCACTCAAAAATGCTTTGCACACAGTGAGCACCTGATAAACATTTGTAAAGTGGTACAAAGTAGTTCGAATTTAGAGTCTAGACAGAAAGAGTCTAAACAAAACAACTGGATCACTGATCAGCAAATCTTCATAGAAATCATTAATTGTGATGCCAAATGTCTGATAAACAATTCATTGGTCTGATTTCTAAAAAAATACCAGAATATAATCATCATAGTTCTTGGTATTTTAAGGCTTAAAATAGATTTGGTTGGAAATATTTCTTGTGATGCCAGATTTCAGGAAATATTTTTTGTTACAGTGTTCTTACAAAGTTATATTATTTTCTTAAAGAAATATATAAATGTTCTTTACTCCATTGTTGGCAGGTAAAGTCTTTCAAATTAGGTGTTTTCTTGAAGATGATCCCTTCATGTTTTAGGATTAGGTTCTAAAAGCTAATCCTGTCTAGTGTAAACGAGCAGCTTCACACTGTCTACTAAGAGGTGATTTGGCTGGATTGTTTCTTTGGTGCATCTTCAACTCTTTGTATCAGTAAATATTTTCTTTCGGGCTTGTCAGTTTCTCCAGGAAGCAATCTTGCAAGTTTCCACCCCTGAGTCATGAGCTTGAATGTCAATCTTCTTGGAGTCAAATAACACAAGAGAATTTGGGATCTCCCTGTGCAATAAGCAAATTTTATGTGATATGCCTGAAATCATTCCCTGACCCTTAGAATCTCCTAAAGACCCTTTCCAGAGAGTAAACCTATAGTTTTTTTCCGGGGGGACGGGGGCCTGTGTGTGGACGAGGGCCAGGTGTCCAATAACAGTTTTATAACTTTTTAAGCATTTTCCCATCTCAGTCCCAAATGTTTCCTATTTTTGGACTTTCTGCTATTCAGGACTTCTTTAGTATTTCCAGGATTCTCTGGTAGAGATTAAGATTCTCCAATCAATACAACAAATTCATCCAACAAATATTTATTATCATGTGCCAGGCAGGGATCAGACACTTGGGGTATAAGAGTAAACAAAACAAAATTCCCTCTCCTCAAGGGGTTTATAGAGTGTAAGAAATAGTCAATAAACAAGACACATAATAATTAAATACATTATTTAATAATTTAGAAACTGACAAATGCCATAAAAAATATAACCACAGGGTAAGGGGATTAAGAATGCCAGAAGATGAAGGGCAGATGGAATTTTTAAAAGAGTGGTTTTGATAGGTCTTAGACTGCGAATTTTGACTGAGATCTGATGGAAGTGAGAGAGTTATCCAAGGGAGTATCTAGGGCAAGAGTGTGCAGGCAGAGGGAACCTCTCAGGCCAAAGTCTGAGGCTGAAAACCTACCTTAATGTGTTTGATAACAGCAAGGAGGCCAGTGTGTCTGGGGTAGAATGAGTGAAGAAGAAAACCCTGTGGGAGGTGGTGAGGAAAGTGGAGCGGGGACAGAGCTGGGTGGTGGAAATATGCTCTGATTATGTGGGGCCTTGTTTGCCATTGCGCAAACATGGGTTTTTACTCTCAAAGAAATAGCATGCCAGAACAGGGTGTTAGGCACAGAAGTGACACGATCTGATTTATATTTTAGGAGGATAACTGGTGCTGTGTTGAGGATAGACTGATTGATGGGCCAGAGTAGAAGCAGGATAATCAATTAGGAATGACTCCATCAGTCCGGGCAAGAAGCAACGGTAGCCGTATTTGTTCCTTGCAACTGCGGTAACAAAGTACCACTAACTGGGTGCCTCACACAACAAAAAACTTATTCTCTCCCAGTCTTGAGGCCAGAAGTGCAAAGTCAAGGGGTTGGCAGGGCCTTGCTCCCTCTGAAGGCTCTAGGGAAGAATCACTTCTTGCCTCTTCCAGCATCTGGTGTTGGCCAGCAATCCTTGGCATGTCTTGTTGTGTGGTAGCATAATTCCAACCTCTGCCTTCATCTTTTCTTGGCCATCTTACGTCCATGTATGTCTGTATCTCCAAATCCCTCTCTTGTTAAAAAGACACCATGAACCAGTATCACCTCATCTTAACTTTATTACATCTACAAATAAATACTCTGCTTCTAAATAAAGTCACATTCTAGGCGCCAGAGGTTAGGGCTTCAACATATCTTTTGGTGGGGGGACATGCAATTTAACCCAAAACAGTAGGGAGTACTAGTAAAGATGGTGGAAAATGATGAGATTCGTATGTATATTGAAGATAGAGCCAGCAGGATGTTCTGAGAGGCTGGATGTTGGATGTGAAAAGGGCCCCAAGACTGACTGTCACCTTAAGTTTTCATTTTTCCTCATCTGCTAATTCAGTTACCATTCACACATCTGCTTTTTAGCTTTCTCAATTCTGTTGTTGTTGGATCATTTTCTGTATTTTCTCTTGAGGGTTTATAACTTAAAAAAAAATCACTCGTGAGGCATTTGAGTAGGGTTTGGAAAGATGCTGTAGCAAACACATGTGTGTATTATCTGCAATGCTTATTCAGAAGCTCTCTCCGGGAGTAAGTCTAAGCTTTGTGGAGGCTGAATATTAGATATTTCGAAGGCCCATTTTAAGAAAAAAAATAATCCAACATTAAATACAATAGCAGTATTGTCTTTAACCTGACAAGAGGGGGACCTGTTCTGGACACATGTGCACACACACACACAGTTTATTGAGGAACCCCAGCTCCTCTATCACTTGGGATCTGACACTTAGCATCACACAGAGCAACCTGTAAACCCAGACACATGTACCCTCATGACAAACAGGGAAAGTCTTTTTCACATCTCACATTGTATGCTCTCAAAAAAAAAAAAAAAAAAAGAGGTTACCTTTTTTTCTTAAAATGGGCCTTCAAAATATCTAAAAAAAAGAGTCTAAACACTGAAGATTTCGGGCTTTGGTGATCTCAACATCTGATGTGGACATTGCTTTGGAGAGTGAAGAGGATCTGAGCAGCAAAAGTGTTATCTTGTCAACTCCTTTCTCTGAGTAAGAGGGTCTGCTTTCTTCAAGTATCATTTCCCGGTGGTGCCAGGGATTCATTCATTTATTCATTCATTCGCTTTGCTTCTACTGCTGTTCCAACGTGTGATTGCAGAGGGAATCATCATATCAGGGCAGTGTTCACAATACATGTAATAATGGCAGCAGCTGAAAAACAATTTCAATAGCAAACAATTCATATTATTGCTAAATTTGTGCATATATAGATAAACACAGATTTAGTTAGGTAGGGACGCCACGGTTGCTCAGTGGTTAAGCATCTGCCTTCAACTCAGGGTGTGATCCTGGAGTCCCTGGATCGAGTACCACATAGGACTCCCTGTGGGGAACCTGCTTCTCCCTCCGCCTGTGTCTCTGTCTCTCTCTGTGTGTTTCTCAAGAATTAATAAATAAAATCTTTTTTTATTTTTATTTACTTTTTAAAAATTTATTCATTTATTTATTTTTTATTGGAGTTCAATTTGTCAACATATAGCGTATCACCTAGTGAATAAAATCTTTTTTAAAAAAGACACAGATATAGATAAGTACTTGAAGTACACAAAGATTATTAACCCTACTATATGGTTCTAGATATTGCTAAGATATGATGAAATTATAAGTACGAAATGGGTTTATGCTAAAACCAAAATGTTTTGTACTATCTTCTGTGATAACAATGATATATCATATATATCACCTTGTAATGTTTGAACATGATATTCAAACTCAAGGTTTATTTCTGAATCTAAGTATTTTTTTAAAGAAATTTACTGACAATTTCAGTTGCTACCAACCCAATAAAGCATAGTTTCTCCAACTTGAATTTGATAAACAAATTTAAATTACTGAAAAAGAGTTGATATGTGACATCATCATCAATGAAACAAAAATTAACTAAAAGCCTTGATTGTTACAATATGCAAGATGCTTTTGATAAAAGTAAAAAAATATATACGGGAATAAATATCTTTGACCTATGAGCATACATCTGTATGTTATTATCACCCCCAAATCATCATACCATTAATAGGATGCTCACTTACGTATAATAATTAATTTCTGTAATCTTTGACATTTGATCAATATCCAGTTACCTAAAAAAATAAAGTCTTTCTCTAATTATGGAGTTATAGCTGTGAAGATTACAGAACATAGTTTATTCACAGCTATTAGTATACTTAAAACTGAGGTATTTAGACATGTGATGTGGGTGCACTTTGGTGTACTCTTTCCTCAGCCCCCAAAACTGTCACGGGTGATTAGTCTGTTCAAATGTAAAAATTTGCTTAAAACAAGAAAAAAACTAACCCAGGACAATTTACAAATGCAAAAAAAGTGATCAAATGCACCATATCCGCAATTTCAGGAAAGAGTCACAATTTTCTTAACTAGTCAACAGACTGACCCAGTTACATCTTTTTTTTTCCTTCACTGTCGTTTGGATGAATACTCTTCAGCTCTTCAGATGACAGCAACTTTTATGTTTTAATAAAGAGACTCAATATAATTCAGTGTTTCTTATATATGGTAATTCAAACTTTTCCCACAAAATTACTGGCTTAGAAGAGTTTTTCATCTTCACAAATCATTGTTGGTAACGATGGAACAAAATTTGTGGAAACACGAATATTGTTATTACATTCGAGAAAACCTTTATCAAGTTTCTTTCATATGTGAATTGTTACCAATGATCTCTCTGTCGTCACTGCCACGGGTGGCGCCCTGTAAATCGGGGATTCTGATAAACAATTTCGTGCAATTCCCATTAAAAAGAAATTGGAAGAGCTATATAGACGGTGTGTTTGAAACCTAATATGCCACCTTTTTAAGTATATTCCTGACAGGAGACAACTTTCATATTTACTGGGTGTTGATGAGATTCTCACTCTTGGCTGACAAATGTACAAGTCTTATGATTAGAACGATTTTCCCACAGACACTTCCCTGTCATGATGCGACCTCTGGTGTTGCATTTGTTGTCACAATGCTAGGGCCATGGGGGGCACGCCTGGGAGCCGTTCCTACCACCAACAGGCTAGTGACACTCATCTCCACACACACACACACACACACACACACACGCCTGATAATCGCATAAATATGTTCCAGTAAAGGCCACACTAAGCGTTTGTCCAAGTGAGCCTCGCTTAACTCAGATCCCCCAAATGCATGGCTTTTCCAACACCCAGGGGCCTGTGAAGAGCTGTCACTAAGTGCCTCAGTTTTGTGAGTTCTACAGGAACACGTGACCACAGAGACACACTGCTGGACCCTCCCTCAGGGTCTTGAAAAGCAGGTGTGCAAAGGAAGGGCCCAGCAGCTGCACTTGAGCTCTTCCTGCCTGGGGCTCCCTGCTTCCTGGGTGGTGGCGCTGGGCATCACCGCCACTGCTCTGAAGGCTTGGCCGACTAATGCCTGGGTCGGGGCTGGGGTTGGGGGGGTGGTGGTCCAGGGGTGGGAAGGTGAGTGTGGGGGGGTGGGAAGGTGTGTGGGGGGCAGTGCAGCTTCACCCTCTGCTGGCCTGAGCAGCTCTGTGCAGGATGGTGACCACACCATAGGCCTAGGCCACAGCGACTAACACCTGGGGGGCTGAAGGGGGGAAGGTGTGCAGTGTTGGGGGGTGCAGTTTCACCCTCTGCTGGCCTGGGCAGCTCTGTGCAGGATGGTGACCACAGGGTAGGCCGCAGCGATTCTAGTTTTGTGGGCAAAAATCAGCCCTGGGCCTTCTGTAGTAAAACCAAAGTCAGTTGGTAGACAACCAATTTTTGGTTTTGGGAGGCTAAAAAAAGCAAGTTTGGAGTGGAGCTGGGCACGCGGCAGCACAGGGAGATGGAGAATGAACTGAAATGAGAGCAGCATCTGGAAGAACGACTTCAAAACAGCGCAGCAGGAGGAGGCCCCGCTCCCATGTCCAGTCCCTCCCAGCGGGCCTGGGTGGTGGCCCCTGAGGCCGCCCCCTCTGGATCCTCGCCCTGCAACGTGGAGAAAATCAATTCCAATCCTCCAAGGATGATACACGGCAACTGGAGGTCACTAAACACCATCAGTTCTCTGAGACCCTTGAGACTGGAGAGGAGATTTCCCAAAATTACCGCACCTCAAATTTGGGCCCTTTGCTTGAAAGCATAGACTGCATTTTCTATTTCTGCCCCCCCTTTTTTTACCTAGGCAGGTGGGGGGGGGGAGGCAGGTACCAATACAGATAACTATCTGAACATTCTAGTTCAAAAGCGTCTGTTTCCACAGTAGGCCCCAGGAGCGGGAGATCACATGGATGAAGGGACTGGCTGCTGTACTCTTCCACATAAGGAGAAGCATTTGCATTTTGGGGGGCGGGGGGTGGATCTATTATTTTACCGCTGGTTGCAAGCAATATTGTTTTGATTAGTGCCCGGGCAAGTAAAGTAATTTTTTTTAAGTTAAGTAATTTTAGGAAGATTTACAATGATGAGTGAAGGAGTAGTAAACTAAGAAGCGTAAAACCTACAGGTGTGTCCCCAAGCACACCGCCTCCTCCTTGGCTAGTACCTGGCCTGGCTTAATTCATTTATTCCTGCAAACCTAATTTCTCATCTCTAAGAGGGGATAATCATGTCCGGCCTACCAATATTGAAAACATGGTCATGAGGATCAAATAAGGAAACTGTATGTATGAATGCTTTTTAGGTGGAAATGTTCTAACCATAAGATTCTTATTAGATTTATTTTTTGAACATCTGAAATTAATGTCTTAAAGGCACAGGCTTTCTGATTGAGGTGGGGGTGGGAGGGGGATGTGCAAACAGCAGAGAAGTCAAGGGAGGACATGAGAAAGGAAGCTTGGACTGGATGGATGGTGGAGAGTCTGGGCATCACAAACATCCTGGGGCCTTAGAATTAAGACAGCGGGACATCCAGAGACAGTGAGATAGGGGGATCGCAAAGAGGAAACTCTATGCACCGTAAAGAAAAACTTTACAAATTCCAGGTGGAAAACATACAGGGTTATTATCCTCTGAAGCAACACAAAGGATACAGTACAGAGTTCCCCTTACAAGTTAAGCATGATCAGAAGACCCATGGACTTTTTCAAGTTGCACAAATTTGCAATGACTATTTCAGTTCTTTCGAAGTCATTAAGTCAAACTGCCAAATCGTCACCCCCCATAAGTATTTAGTAAGCACTCATTTGTCTATGAGCTAATGGTGACGTCCCAAGGGCTGGGAGACTAATTTCAATTTTCTGTCTAGGCCCAGCTCTTTATATGCTAGAGGAACTAGAAAGAGGATGTTATGAGATTTGTAGATACAGTAAAATGAGTTCTCAAACTCTGCCTCTTTGCTTCTACCCTGAACTCAGTATGTTTGGAAATTCACTATTAAAAACACCAGTTTGACAATAGTGAAGAACATTTAAAAAGGCACCTGGGCGGCCCAGTAGGTTAAATGACTGACTCTGGATTTCTTTTTTTTTTTTTTTTTTAAGATTTTTTAATTTATTTATTCAGAGAGAGAGAGAGAGGCAGAGACACAGGCAAAGGAGAAGCAGGCTCCATGCAGGGAACCCAACGTGGGACTTGATCCCGGGTCTCCAGGATCACACCCCGGGCTGCAGGTGGTACTAAACCGCTGAGCCACCAGGGCTGCCCTGACTCTGGATTTCAGCTTAGGTCATGATCTCAGGGTTGTGAGATCAATCCCCAAGTCAGGCTTTGTGCTCAGCGTGGAGTCTGCTTGAGATTCGCTTTCTCTCTTCTCTCTCTCCCTTTTGCCACAAGCCCCCTCCCTCAATGCTCATGCACTCTCTCTCTCTCTCTCAATAAATAAGTAAAATCTTTAAAAAAAAAAAAAGTTTCGTGTGAAACCAAATTCAGTCCAAACTTTGAGAATGATCTGCCCTTAAAACGCCCCAACTACTTTCACACTGAATAGTGAGATGTCAACAATTTTGATCTGGGGCCTCTTTTATGAGAGAATTTAACTCTGATTGAAAGCAAACAATACAAAAATCCCTACACAGGAGATTATTTTGTTCCTGACTTCTGGTCCCTTAATAGACATGTTAAGGTCTCTCACCATCCTTGCCTTACCAAGCCCTGGCTGTTTGGAGACATTATTACATTATTAAGACAGGACTTTTTTCCTGCACCATGCTCGGGACTCTCAGTTTCACAAATGAAGTAGACAGCACATAAGAGCTTGGCTCCCCTTGGGCGTGCTGTCCTGCAGGGACGCACGTAGACCTGGCAAGTGGCCCTCCAGTGATGGGGAGTAACCAATGAAGGTCACAAAGAGAGACATCCCAATAGCAGGTGGATCACAAAGATTTCTGGCTGAGATGGTTACCACCAAGAGGTAAAAAATAACAGAGAAAACTGGGAGAATGGCCTGTGTGAAGTAGAGAGGAGAGTGCTGAGCATCTAGGATGAAGAAATTGTAAGAGTCTGTAGACACATAGAAGACATGCCAGAGAGTTTGGAGGCTAATAGGAACAATTGGATGGACACTAACTCAAATAGGAACCAAAATCTGAGACTGTTCGGAATTGTGAGTGAGGAGCAACAGGTGGCTAAATGTGGCCAGTAGACAGTTCTGTCTGCCAGATACTCACCTTTTTCAAAACCCGAGTTTAGTTCTGTTGTTTGGAGGATTTTTGGCATCATTTAAAGCCCTGTTTCTTAGGATTTACTCATTTCTACTTGTCCAAAGAGTTAATAATGATAATAAAAACCCTCCCTAATAAAACACCAAATAATATTCATAAAATGGTACTTTAGCTGATATATATTGAATATTTATTGTGTGCCAAGCCATATAATAGGTATCTTTTTAAGGTTTATTTATTTATTTGAGAGAGGAGAGAGCAGGGAGAGGGATAGAGGGAGAGGGAGAAGAGGAGAAGCAGATTCCCTGCGGAGCATGGAGCCCTACTTGGTGGGGCTCGATCCCAGGACTCTGAGATCATGATCCCAGCCAAGATCTAGTGACCTATGCTTCACTGACTGAGCCACCCAGGCACCCCCTATTCTAGGTATTTTAAACACATTACTTCATGTTGCAGATTGAAAGCAATTGAACGTTTAGAATTATTTGTTATTGTGATTTTTGCTTAGGTTAAATTTTAAAAGCTCAGCAATGGGTCCTACTGGTTGCCTATGGAGTGTTCATTCACCCTTCCTCCTTCTTAAGAGAACCTTGTTTTTTTCCTATTTGTTTTTTCTTATTTTTAGTTATCTATACCTCTCTTACGGCTTGTGGATCAGTTTTCCCCAGCTCCAGAAGTGAGCCCTGATTCATTTGATGAACTAGATTTCTGATTGGTTCAGGGTTTGACATGGTACATAATTCCAGCCAATGAGAATAAAGAGAAGTTTTCTTCTTTACAAGTTCCAACTAACTCCTACATGAGGGCTCCAAGGACTAACCTTCACAGATGACATAGTCTGGTTGTGAGGAGTTGAGATTTGACCCTAGGGCTGTCCAACTGCGACAGAGCCCAGGCTCCTTCCACTATAACCTTCAACTGCACCCTTATTTTTGTCACCACCTGTGATAGTGTGGTAGTCAGGATAACACTCTCCCTCCCCTAAAGATGTATACCTCCTAAACCCCAGAACCTGTAAATATGTTACCTAATAAGTATAAGGTAAATGTCCCCAGAACCTGTAAATATGTTACCTAATGGGTATAAAGTAAATGTTACCTTATTTGCAATTGTGACTGAGTTAAAAATCTTGAGATAGGGAGATTATCCTGGTGATCCAGGTGGGCCCAACATGGGACCTAATAAGAGGGAGAAAATAAGAGAGGGTAAGATGATGGAAGCAGATCAAAGTGATGCAACCATGACCAAGGAACACAGTCATCTCTTGGGAGTAGCTGTAAAAGTTTCTGTCAGGCACGGATCCTCCTCTAGAGCCTCTAGAATTAATTTAGCTCTGCTGATACTTGACTTTAACCATATTCATGATCCGTCTTGGATTCCTGACCTCCAGAATGGTAAGATGGCAAATTTGTGTTGTTTCAAGCCATCAAGTTTGTGGTAACGTTTTATAACAGCAATGGGAAACGATTGGGTCACATAAGCACAGTTTAATATATGTAAGTCTCAGAAATATTATCAAATTTTTAAAACAACAAAAGTAACTGTAAAATCCGAAATTTAATAAACTTTAACCTTGCTTGTTCCGCCACAGTACAAACATTACAAATTTTTCAAGAGAAAACAGAAACTACTTCTACCATTTTTAGATAATTTGACTTCCAGTCCAGTTATGTTAGTAATGCAAGCTGTACGACATATAATATTTTTGTTAAGTGTTTATGACCATCTACTTATCTTCATTTTGGCTTGTATATCATATAATTTCCTGAATGATAGTCTGTAACAGATCTCAGAATAGATGTGCCACTACTATGAAAAGTGTTGATGTTGGAGGAACATGTTAGTTTACTTCTTAGGTAAATTTAGTCTACCTTGTTTTAAAGTCTAAATAGAAGTAAGAGAGCTTCCTGAGGAATTTGACCATTTTACAAAACAGTAACATAAGTTATCTGACACAAATGATATTTTTTTTCTGTGGAGACTATATTGCTCTTTCAAAAGACAGCCATCCTGTTATCTTGGCTAAGCTTTGTGCAATGGATTTTGGAATCGTTTTCATGGAGATGGTTACTAAGAGTTGTGTCTAGTGACCTTGAATTGATTTGGATATTGAAAAGACCATAAGTTTACTATGCATAATCAGCCAAAGGCACCCACTTTTCCATGGAAATGGGAATGGTCAAAAAGCCTGCATATATCATGGATATTGATTTTTGCAGGACCACAGAAGGAAGAGAAATGTCTGCATTTTGGTGGAATCCCTTTTTAAAGCAGTCTACTTCATCTATAGCCACAAGTACAGCCCAGAGGTGGCACTTAATTTCAACTCAAGAGTCACTATTCATTATTGATTCTGATGCAAAATTCCCCATTAATCCTCAATTAAGTTTACGGAATTTGTTGATAAGAATTACATAGAAGTCGTTATGTCTTATATGGGAAGATTATGACAAACAAAAATCACTGGATTTTTCTACCTCCTGTTACTTCGTCATCTATCATAGAAATCAACCTTGAACAAACAGTACTGGGAATACTTCTCCAACCTCTCTGCGAAGGTGGTAGTGACAAATACAGAAACTTTGGCGCACAAACCCTCTTTCCTTACTATCTGCCTGTATAAGTTTAGTTAATACAATTTGTTTTCTCTACACTTCAATTCTTTGTTTTGTAAAATGAAGCTAATAGCAGGACCTATCTCATAGGATTGAGATCAGCATGAAATAATCCATTTATATAATCTGATGTATATTCAATATTGAAGAAGTATTGGTGGTTATTATTTTCTTTACCTAGATTTAGTTGTTAATTTACAAGTCAAACAAAAATATGTTCTGGTTATCACATGCTTTATGTTTACCATTTTATTACTTACACAGCAAGACTTAGTCCTTTTTAGATGCCGTGGAACTGGATTAGGGTGAGTGTCTATTAATCTAATTGAGATCGTGAGGCCCTTTCCATCATGTAATGCTGTCTTCCTCTTTTGAACTCATTTGAACCACAAGGTGAAAGACGCAGTAATTCTTTTGGGGCCACCAATAATGATGAAGTGGGGATACCTGTTAATTCTATATCTACTTCAAAAACACATAATTCAAAAGAGCTTTAACATTGAGATGCCTACTCTGGTATGCTTAAGAGTTTATATTAGCAAGTACGGGAAGGAATGTGATATAAGCCAGGAGAAATGCTGCCAAAAAGTCTTCGAGAACTAATGTTCATTCTGGCTTCCTTAGTATGTACCCCATAGAGAAACATGTATTTGTCAGCTGTAAGAAGTAAAGTACGATTGACTGGGGAATTTTACTTTAACTAAATTCTGTCCTAGAGACAATTAGACTTCTGTCAGTTTACAATTGTTCAAGCACAATACATGTGCCGAGAAACACTCTAGTACAACTTATGCCCTTAAGGGAGTTAAAAAGGGAGACAATTTGGACATAAATATGCACGTAAAGAGCAGATAGGTGATAAAATGCCAACAGAGCATTATGCTTTCCTGGAGAATAATAATCTAATGTTTTATAGCATGCATTCATGTAAGAAACCTTCGTAGGAACCCTGAAGGTACCCCCTTTGAAGCAGAGTTGAGAATTTTGGGATCACTGACCAAGTATCTTTCATGTAAGCAGAGCAACTTCAAATATCTGAATATAGCACCTCCCCAAAGAGTGCAATTGTCAGGAGCCCTGGAAACAATGACAGTTTATTCCTCTTGGTAGAATGGATCCTCTATTGTCAAACAAGGAAAATATAATCAGAACTATTTGGTGTGGTTCTAAAGGGAGAAGCAGCCTCCATTCACAGAAGGACTTTGGATCCAGACTTGAGGCCCCAGGGGACAGAAACAACTGTAAGAAATATCTTGAGGTAGCAAGAGTACGGAACATTGCCTGCTACCATGCTCTGAACCCCACTTCTAATCCAGATCCTTCCAAATTTCCAGAAATTTCCTCTGAGCTCCCTACAGGACACCCTGGTCACTACCTAAATTAAATATTTTTTAAAATTTTTTAAAATTTATTTATGATAGTCAGAGAAAGAGAAAGAGAGAGAGGCAGAGACATAGGGAGAAGCAGGCTCCATGCGCCCGACGTGGGACTCGATCCTGGGTGTCCAGGATCGCGCCCTGGGCCAAAGGCAGGCGCCAAACCGCTGCGCTCCCCAGGGATCCCCACTACCTAAATTAAAATCATCCTGCATCTGGATTGCCAGCACATCCTGTCCAGACTCTGCTTTATCCAGCCACCCATGCTCCCCTTTAGGTATCTTTCAGAAACAATGCACCTCTGGAACACATTTGGTAACAGGAAGCAGTGTGCTCTAACATTTTTGAACTCTCATAATACCAAGAGGTCTTTGCAAAATATGGTGAGGGGAAGTGGCTACAGAGTTGAAGACTTGAGTCCGTTATTTGGTCACCAATATTTCAGTGTGTCCATTATTCAGGATGCTGGAGAGTGCTCAGGAGCAGAAAAATGATTCTCAGTGGTTTGTAATCTAAGAGAGGAGAGGCAAGTCTGCTTAAAGAAATATCATAAATGACAAAAGAAACATAATTTTAATGGATGTTAAGATAGCATTCTTTGTGTCTGAGCTGAGGTCTCAAAGGCCAACTATACAATTAGTGCTAAGAAGCCCCACATCCAGAGGTAGAATTAGCATGAAACTAATGAAATTTAAATTTCAGGGTCCCTCAAGTGCATGAGCCCCTCCCAAGGCTCTGTTTTAAATACATACTAAATTTTTGTATTTGTTTTCTTCAAGAGGGCTCCTAGAATTGTTTAAGCTTTGAGCACTGCAAGATCTGAGTCTTCTACTGAGGACTAGGGGTTTTTACACAGGGGTAAATGTACTCCTAGGGTACCAACACTTACTAAGAAGTGTGCAGCATAGATAGTTTTAAGAGGATCAGTCTTTATATCTTCAACTTCTGTGTGTATTTTTTACTGAATTGATTTATCTAAAAATATGTCTGTGATCCGTGTGTCATGCTGGTTTTTCTTCCCCATTTTCCCCTTTACAATCCTCTTTCTCCTACTTTACAAAAGAAGCTCATAACTTGCATTTGTCCTGAATCTTAATATGGTGACTTTTTTTTTCCTTCTGGGTTTAAAAATATTCAGGTACCAAACAAAGAGATTTTATAAAATATTGCTTTTTTTCAGACATTTAAAAAAATCATTATCTGACTTAGTTTCTATTAAGAGTGACACAGGACATTAGAAGTGGGATATTTTGGCAATGTTGGAAGACTCCAAATTCCAATTTAGATAATTATTTTTGTTTAGATTTGTTGCCTCTTCTATCCACTGATCAATGATAAGGAATAGGAAGACCCTGAGGAGTCCAATAATGACAAAATAAAGAAAGGTAGAAGTGCTTTTTTCATTCATGCAGCAAATTCCTCAACCTGTCTATCCTATCTTATCTATCTATCTCTCATCTATCTCTCATCTGTCTATCTATCTACCATCTATCTGATTATTTATCTCTATTAGTTTCCTATGGCTGCTATTAACAAATTGCAATAAACTTGGTGGCTTAAAATAATAGAAATTTATTGTCTCCCTGTTCTGAAGGAAGAAGACCAAATTCAGGGTGTTGGCAGGGCCCTTTAGAGATTCTGGGAGACTATCTAATTCCCTGTCTCTTTCAGCTTCTGGTGGCCATCTGCATTCCTGGGCTTGTGGCTGTGTCACTCCAGTCCCTGTCACCATGGTCACATTGCCTTCTCTTCTCTATATATCTCTCTTTTGTGTATCTCTTATGAGGACACTTGTCACTGGATTTAGGATCTACCTGGACAATCTAGGATAATTTCTTCATCTCAAAACTCCTAATTGAGTTATTCCTTCAAAGACTCTTTATCTAAATAAAGCTACATTTACAAATCTCGGAGTTTTAACATGGATATATTTTGGAGGCCACCATTCCACTTGCTATTCCATCTATCTATCTGTCTATCTATCTATCTATCTATCTATCTATCTATATCTGTCATCTTGGAATTAGAATTCAAAAGAAAGTTGGTTTTCATGGATCACAAATTAGCACATTTATATACAATGAAAAATGAAGTCTTTTTAAATAAAAAGTCAGTCTGTATGATTTAAAAATAATAACTCGCTTTGCCATTAAGTTTATAATAAATATTTTCCAAAAGTAGAATAAGTAAAACCAATAGGCCCATTGTTTTGATAAAAATATATGAAAATATAAAAACTTTCTCCACCCAAAACAATTATTTTGGGAAAGAGTGTTGAAATAAACTGTATTTTCATTTTTCCTAACCATTTCTGAGTATGCAAAGTTAAACCTCTAAGTGAAGGAAAAATGGGATGACTGTCATTTGATAAATCTTGGTTTAATGACCAGAAATAAGGAAATGAATTACTCCAACAAAGAAATAACCCAACCTTTTTAGAAACTGATGATTTCCTTTTATTTATTTTTTAATAAAATTGAAACAGGAACTAACCAAACTGTAATTAAAAGTAGATTTTTTATAATCATGTGACTTTTGGCTTATACTTTGAGTTATAAGAACTGAAAAAAATTGCTATAATAAAAGCCTTTGCATCACTACTATCTTATTTATGTGAATAGCTTTTATTATTCATATATCTATAAAATATATGAATAGATTATTGATGCTGAATCCTGTGTTATTTCAGCAAAAAATAATATTTAGTCAGGGAAACATGAACTATGTAAAAATAAAAAGCCCATTCTTCTCATTAAAGTATTTCTTCCAATAGAATTATAATTTTATCTTTGAGAATTATTTATCAAAATTAGTAATATAGCCAGGTTATTTTAATCAATCACATAGTAACAACAAGTGTAAAGAGGGCCCAATGCAAAATAATTTTTTTAAAACACCAAGAAATTTGTGGTCACAAAAAATGTTTAATTCTATTTTGGCTTATATGCATATTTTAGTCCCAGAGAACTCTAACAAGGCTCAGGAAAGTCATTTCAAGCATAACAATGTAATACATTAGGCAAAACTCCTGAGAAGGGAATTGGGATGAGACTTTAAATTCAAGGAGTAAAAGGATGATGTAAACTTTCCAACTGTGAGAGAAGAACTTGTTCATGTGTTTTAAAACTATAGTGATGGGTATCGAATTATTGTCATAGATTTCATCGGATACATAAAAAAATGACAAAAACGGGTTTCATTCTAATGTCAGTAATTACTGCCTTTGAGACTATTTTTAAATATAGGATGAGAATTGGGTTATCAACCAAAAAATATGCATGAGGGCACCTAATTTAAAAATTTAGCATTACATGAAAGAAAACAAAAGGTAGTGTTTTAGATCACCTAAACACATCTTGTCATGCTAAAAGATTGGAAAACCATTCCTCCCAGGATCAGAGATCATCTTCCTCACCAGGAAAGAGTGAACACTCCAGAGCTGAGAAAGGAAATTTCTCTGGAGACAGTTGTCTGTAGGTGGAACTCTAATTCCTATCCAAGGATGAGGAATGGAAGGGGTTTTCTCCTCACCTCACGCAAAATGAGAGTGGCTTCAAAGGCACAACTCAGTGACGTGAATATGGGAACCCAGGACCTAATGTTTGAGCACACTGGGATTAAACCTAATAGTGTGAGGCTAACCCTGGAGCTGCTCTACTTGGTTGGAAAAGCAAATGGGAAGGCTGAGTTGAGAGTGAGCCACATTTTCATTCTCATTTTTCTGGGCAATTCATGTGAACCTTGGTTTTAACTACTCCCAACAAAATGGTAGATCCAAAAAGATAGGGATTTCTACTCCTCTTGTTTCATTTTTGTATCCCTCGCATTTTCAGTAGGCCTTTACACATAGTAGTTGCTCAATAAGCATGATAATAAATTAATGGAATCTACCCATTTCTGTTCAGCCCATTCTTTCAGAACTAGGTCAACTCCAAATCTTCCCAGGCTGCTCCTGTTGGATATCTCTTGGTCTCCAGGACGAAGACTCCCCCAGGCAGAAATCATGAAGACCTGACCCTCAGCCCTGGTCTTTTGGCCAGGAGTACTTTCACTCAGAGACTCCCCAACTCCTGTGCTGGCTCTCTCGATTTGAATTTTGGAACTCCCTGAGCTCAAACTCCCACCACACAGGTGCTACTCAGTTCTGAAGAGGAAGTAGTACTTGGTTTAGAATTAAGAAGATGGGTAGCACCTCTCTAGACCACATCTTTTATAAGAAGAGTATCCGGATAAAGTAATGGTGATCTTCCCTACCTTTCAAAGGGAATGATTGAACTAATTTATTAATAGGTAATAAAAAAATAAAAATGTATTTGATGGATATGTGTGGTTAGAAAAATCTATAATTGGGAAAAAACATGGCTTCAGAAAAGAAAACTGGGGGAGCATGAGCAGCTTCAGGTATGTCAAAGGTCTAACTGAAACAAGTGTAGCATGTGTAGAAACATTTCCAGTAACTCAATATTGTGTGGTTCCTGCCTTTTAAAAAAATGTCTAACCATTTGTACATGGTAAAGTCTAATACTTAGAAATTAGAAAGTCCTAAGATTGAGAAATTTTGCCTGGTCTTCATGGCATGACGATTTCATCAAAAAATAGTATTAACTTTTCCAAAAGGTACTTATTATTGCAAGCCTGAAATGTTAATTCAAAATACTTAGCTTTTAAAATATTATTTAGATTTAGTATGTTTGAGGTCAAAATATATGCACTATATTTTTTAATGTAAAATATAAAGTGGTTAAATCTAGAATGTAGGCCCCAAAGGACAATGTTTTAGCACATTCTAATTGGACAAAAAAGATAGAAAGCAGTGCGACTTTATGGTAAATACTATTAGTGTGTATATTTGATGATTTTTAAATTTAATTGAGGTCATTAAATATTTTAGGTTTCAATGAAGAACAGCTAAATTTGTCCAAGGTAGTTGTGCATATTTTACTTACTTCCTTGTCTTCAAGATAACATTTTAGTGCATTTGTACATCATACAAAGCTACAAACCCTTCTGGTGATGGTTTCTATAGCAGAGGTGGAAACTTTTTCTCCTAGAAGAAGTTTTAAGGGCCTGGAATATAGTACATTCTTGGAGTTGACTGGTTTGGGGTAAAGAGGAGTATAGGGAGGAAGGCAGATGACAGAAAAATCTGCTCTGGAAGTGAGGCATCCATTTTTCAAATTCAGAGACCATATATCTGACTTGTCTGCCTAACTTTTCAGTGGATGTTCTGTGTTCAAACCCAATAGCTCTTCCTGTCCCCCAGTAAACACAATTTCTGTACCCTCATATCCCCTTCTAGCTGTTTGCTACTATTTGTCATTTTTAGATTCCTCTTTAGATGAGACAACCAATGCTGATGAATCTGATAGTTTTCCTAGAAAAAGTGAAAGAGTTTTAGACTTCACGTGTTAAGACTCAGAAGCTTAACAGGTGCCTCAAAATGCCAAGAAAGAGACTTGGAGAGACATGTAAAGCTGGCATTGTCATGGCATCTGGCATGGGAGAAACTGGAGCGTTTGCCTGAATTCCATGCTTTTCCAAAGCTTTCATTTGGTGGGAAGTTATCTAGATGTTTTCATTTCATAATAAAAAAATGTTTTCGTGTCTGCCTACTTTTTGTGACAAATATACTAAACCCCTTCTTCAGTCTTTGCTTAGATTTCTGGTTGTAATTCTCACTGTCTGCAAAAGCAGGCAGTCTTCTGAAGCTGCTTCCTGCAGCTGATCTGCTCTTCCCTGTGTGGTCCCTTAGAATCCCCTTCCCAAGAGGATCCTGGCTTTGCATCTAAGGGCAAATCAGCTCAGCTCCGACCAACACAAGGACACCCGTCATGAAAAGGGCCAATCAAAGCACTGAGCAAGACTCCTAAAATGGAAATTGGGTATGCCTTAAAGAAGAAAAAAAAAAAAAGGATTTGATTAACCCCTCCCTCTCTCCCTCTTCCCTCCTTCTGTGCCACAGACAACATACTACACACACACACACAATATATATATATATATATATATTTTTGCTTTCTGTACTACAGTTTAAAAGAAATGCTGTGTCAGTGTTTTGATGCATCCAGGGATTGAATGTAAACAACATGGTACAACTCTAGAAACTGCCATCATAAAATATTTTAAGAGGCAGAATAGAGTAAAATAAAATAAAAATGTCTCTTTATGTGATATCTCAGAGTAATTCAGGATTTATGGTACCTTAACCTTTAGAATCCAAAATATTAAGCTATGTTTCTTAGAGATAATAACTCGGTTGTCCCTCACTTATGTGTCTTAGATAAAAGCCTACTGCCACAGAATCCATGAATGCTCAAATACCCTTGCGGGCCTTTAGTAGTAAATCTTATGGAATAGCTTATGGCCAATGTAATGGCCCACAGTAGCCTGCGAATATCATGAATTCTAATAATACTTACATCAGTAGAAACATGAAGTAATGTCTCCATTGTAATTAAATGATGTATTTAGAGCAGTGGACTAAATGGTCCCCTAGTGTGTTGGTGATATATTCTAATAGTCTTCTCTTTACAGCCCCACACGGTAATATTCATGCTTTATTCTGGAGGGCTTTGCTTCTGACTGAACATTTGAATTGCAACATTAAGTGGTAAAGTGGATTACAGCGAGACCCCATGAATATGGATCCTGATCAAGAAACTAAGTGCTTAAAAAAATAAAATGTTACTATTTAAATAGAGTGATTACAAAAACATTTTTATCTGGAGGAATGTCGGGCGTCTTTGCCCCCCTTCTTATTCTACATCCCAGAAGCAGAACATATCTGCCACAATTAAAAATTTAGTAGGGTGAAGCATCAGAACTTAAAACATGGTAATTTCTACTGTGCTTATTGAATTTAAATTTGGGCCGTTTGAGGTACCAATTAGTTTTGATAATAATTACATTATCCCATTTTTAAAACATGTCCATTCCGAAGACTGCGGTCAACTATAGAATGAGTATGTAGGAAGAAGCTATCTGTTACCCATGCTGAAAGGAAAGTATCTTGCAGTTGATTAGTTAAAAGTGTCACATTTTGAATTTTCATTATTTTTTTTTCCCCTTGAATCAGCCACTAAAGCAGTAGCTTGAGGCATTAAGAGCCTAGGGCAAAGCTGAGGGCACTTCAGTCTATCTGGTGTAACGGTTAGGAGTAAGTCAAAGAACAGTCTATCGTTGTATTTCATAATCGAATTAGACAGTTTGCTAGTATATTACATAAAATGATACAAGAAAAAAGTTTACATATTTGTTTGATGAACTAAGATATTTTCAGTTACTTTTTAAATACTATATTTCTTAAAGCCTTCCAACACATTTTCCACGAACAAGGAGAATTCTCCACCTTTGTTGATAATTCTTACTGTGTATTTGTTCAATGAACGTGAATTTCTGATAATGAAGCACTGAGTACAGTACAGCTGCCTTTTCTACTTGACTGAGTTAACGTTGGGTTTGCATGCTGCGTGTGTGTAGTGTGTGTGTGCGTGTATGTGTGTGTGTGTGTGTGGTATGTATTTGGGTGTACATTTGTCTCCTCAAGGCATTATGGATTTAAATTTACTGAGCACTTGCAAAAGCTCCATGCATGTCACTGAAATTACGTATGTGATGGCATTTGTATTGCTCTGTTGTTTGATATTTTAAAGGTGATATGGGATGCTTTATTTCCTAAATTTGCCTCCACCGTATGTTAGAAACTGGGATGTGTTCCATAAATCCAATAGCTTAAACAATATGTCATTGTTTTCACCACAGAACTTTCCCCTAGTAGGGATAATTGGTGATTTGGCGTAAGCTTACATGAGCTCTTCTCATTTCGTGTTGCTTTAAAAAATACCACATATTTGATGAGCTCTCAAAGTTTTGCAAAAAGTTAGCTGTCCATTTAGGTTGTGGTAAAAAACTTAATGCTCTAGAAGAAAAGAAAAATGCGTAAGAACATGGAGACACTGGTCAAATACAGCACTCTAGCTAAATGAAGAGCTCATTATTTGACCAGTTTAGACATGGCTTTGGTTGGCAAGCTAATTCTTTGAGCACCACCCTTGAAAATCATGCTAATGAGCCTCTTCACTTCATCAAGTAGGATTGTGGACCTTTTTGTCTGCATCATTAAGGCCCCAAATTGCCCCATTAGCAAGGCCTCAAATTGCCCCTCAGGGTCAATATTTAATGCAGGTGAGCTTAGGTTAACTACCCTCAGAACCCTCTGGACAACAAACAACGTGGAGTACCTGTTACAGGGAAATTCATTTTCTCCCCAAGTTCTCTTTGTGAAACACAATCTTCCATATCAGAATTATGTTTTAAATTCATTAGGCTTATTTTATACCACCAATTTCAAAAGAGTAAGTTTTGAAACGGAAGACAGAAATTCTTCCATCAGGCACTCCTATCACTGTCTCATAAGCTTTAATTTTTCCATCTGTAAAATGGGGGTAATCACACCTTCCCCTAGTACCTTCTGAAGATGATACTTCCTTTAAACAAAGATTGGAGAGTCCATAGAAAATAGTAACGGTCACATCAACACTTAGCAAGTTCACACAGTTGTTTCTGCAAGACTTTAGCAATTTAATGGCTGTCCTTATTAATTATTGAGTTAAAAACATGCAAGAAGTTAGAGCGAGGAGTAGTAATCAGAATGTGCGCAAGATTAAAATTCAGAACGGGATTCTGTACTATTAACATTGAGATAATTTGTAGAACCGGTACGTTGCACACATTTTAAAACCTAAACATAAAATGTTTCTTACTCATTAAAATTTTCAGTAGGAGGAAAAAGCAAAATGATTCTTCCTGTATCTCTATTGTCCATTTGGCTTTCTGAATGCTGGTTAAAACTCAATTGCTACTAGTTATCTCTAGAGACTCTTAGCGTTTGGGGGGGAATAGCAATTATCTCCCTGAGCATGCTCAGCAGAATCTACTGGTGATGTCTGGACATGAAACCTTTCATATGTAGCAACTGAAAGATGAGAGCCATGGTTACAGTTTCCAGCAAGTATGTGAAACAGAAGCCTCGAGATTACATTCCACATCTAAGTAGAGATAACGTTTATATCTCCTGTGTTAAGGTTAATTTCCATGCATTTAGGGCTCCTGAAATCCTCATCACCTCTGCGCTGGTACCTGCAAAGTCAGTTTTGCTACTGAATGGGGCCCCAATTAAGAAGTGCTTGCTGGTGTCCTTCCAGCAATATCTTGTGAGTTTGAACAATTTTAGTGAAATAAATGTAACAAGGAAAAATGAATTCTCTTTAGCCTCTATTCAGCCAAAATTAGCCTCCGTGGATTCTGGCTCACAAAAGCACCACGGGCCTCTGGCTGTGCTCTGTAGCTGTGAAATAGAATCAAGATTCCATTAGGCATCCCAAGCTGCCTCCTTCTCCAGGGCAGACAATAAAAATGACAACAGGGGATTGTCCCTCAGCTAGTCTAACAAGGGGGTGGGTTCTTTTCTAAATGACTAGATGTCTGTTTAGCTGAAGGAAAAATTTAAAGGGGCCATGGGCCAAATTTTCTTCAGTTCTTTGGGCCCCATATTTTTTCTTAGGTCATTTTCAGAGAGACCTCGAATTCTACCTCTGTTGACACTTAGGCCATGGTTTTCTGTGTGTGCTGAGACAAAAATGAGAGATCATACATAGGCCAGACAGTCTCATTTCTGTTAGAGATATCAGAAGTTTTAGCAATTGCACATTGGATTATTGGTTTTGTCATAATTTTTTTTCCTCTTAACTCAAAGACAGAGACTTCCTCCTCTAACCTAGACAAATTCTAGATTAGAGACAGATTCTTCTGCTTTCAGAATTTATTTATAAGCAAGAGTCCCTAAATGGACAAATTTATCCAGACAGCTATGTCTTTATGTGAAAAGAATGGGGCTGTATAACCTTGTCTTTATAATACCATTGTATGTGCCTACAGTCTTCGTGGAGATCTTGGCCATTCTTCTTTTGCTGAAGCTCAGGTCTTCCATTGTCTCCATCACGGGGACCCCGATATACTATGACCTTGCAAAAATGTCCTTTGTTGTGAACTCCCAATCATTTTATCAATTTCTTTCCTATATCAAAAGTGCAAAAGTCTAAGAACATTTTCTTCCCCTATCCAAGGATAAATGTGATATAACTTATTCAGACCTCACATAAATTTGATTGAACATTCCTTCTCCTTCTAATTGGCCCAGTAAATAGAGTTTTGTATTTTCCTTGACAGATGCCATAGAATGAAATTTAATACAGCTTGTCAATGAGTATCAGAAAGTTAAAGAGTTCATCAACCATTCATAGTAATTGTACTGTATTCATATAGAGTTATAAATGCATATTTCATGGCCACTTCTCCTTCGCTTCAATCAAAATTACTGGCAGGAAGTAATATTATATAATCCATGGTGTCAATTACTAATGGTGGTGGCAAGTAAATCATAATGTTTTCATTATCGAATTGCTAATACTTAGAGGTTGTAATATTCTATATATAAAGTCTTTAATAAGCAATTATTTATGTGCTCACTTACTGGATGTTGCTGAACCAAGGCATTTCTTCTATACTAAGTGGAAATTCTATTCAATAATTCTGTAAAGTCATTCATTGGTATTACAGTTCCAGAAAGTTGCTTAAAAGAACATGTTGCATATTTATTATGGCATTGTAGCAAAAAATAAAATAAAAAGCAATGGAAATATAAATCTCCACTTGTAAAATATCATGACTGATTCTAAGATAAAAAAATGAGATTTATCTTAGTTTTTGGACTTTGAAGCTAAGATCTGAATCTGATAGATTTGTGATCAGAAAACACGAGTTCTAAAATTGGCTTTGCCATTTACAGGTTATTGTATGGCCTCAGGAAATATTCTGAAAACCTTTGAGACTTCATATCCTTATCTGTAAAATGAGTATATCTTGTTACTAATATTTTATCAATCATCTTGTGAATTAACATATTTTGTTAAATGTCATCAGCATAAATAGAACAGACTAACCAAATCACCAAATTATTAACACCCTAGATTTCAGAGATGAGGTAAAGAATAGGTTAATGGTAATTTCAAACAATTGTTAAGTACAGCTCCTAAATATACAGTTGTTACTTTTCCTTTTTCGTCTGATTAGGGTCCTTTATTTTTTGAAACAAAACAAATTTGAACATATCTAGGACACATAAGATCAACAGATTTTTTTTTATTGCTTCTCAACTTTACTCTGAAGCCAAGGTTAAAGGAGAGATAACATATTTTTTATTGTTTATTTACTTGTTTGTGCTTTTTATTGTACGGTATCTAGTCAGGAATCCTTTACTTTTGACTACAGGAAGTCTGGTAATTTTAAAACTTTATCAAAAGATCTTTAAAAGTTTCTGTAAATATGTGTTCTGCTGCTATTATGCAAGACTTTATATAATAAGAGACATTGAGGTTTACATGCACACTAAATCTAAGCACTCTATTTTAAATATGTATATTAGTACAGTGACATTTTTAGTTTGGCTATACTATATACATCAATTGTGATTAGGCTAAATGACTTACTCAATGGCAAGGTCATTTGGAGCATTAAGAAACAATTGTCTGTCAATCCATAGTGATTTGGGGTTTTTCTGAACTTAAGAAATTACCTTAGGTATTTTCATTGGTTTCAAAGTTTCCATGCAAATATCTGTTTTTAGATACCAGGGGCCAGCTGGGCATTAACTTTGCAAATAGGCATAGGCACTTGAAGTTAGGATTTTTTCAGGGTAAAAATGAAGAAAAGTGTTCCACACAAGATGGAGCAATAGAGTCAAGTTTACTGTTTAAAACCAGAGATTAGATCAGATGCTCCCATTTGCCAAAAGAATCTTAAAATAGAGAAATACGTGTATCTATAAGAACTATGCAGTCAAGGTTTCTATGTTTTGCCAACTGCAGGTTCAGCGAGATACGAGAACACAGACACAGCACATAACTGGGATCTGTAACTCGTTCCCCATTGCTTCTGTAACTGAGTCCCCGATAATTCTCCAACCACCACAGAACAGAAGTACCAAAATACAGTTATAAGACTTGGTTCAGGTCAGGGAGCCAAATGGAGACAGATATAAAACACTGAAGAATGAGGTTGTGAGAGAACAAAGAGAATAGAGGGGAAAAAGCTGAGAAGGAAAAAAAAAATCACACAAAATAAACTCACAGATAAAATTTCCAAACACATTAATAGAATAAGGGCACACAGAGACAGAGACATAGAACCACGGGAGAGTAAAATGGAAAATGAAAAACATAAACAAACAGAAAGTACAAATTGAGTCCAAATGTTAAAATTCCAAAAAAAAAAAAAAATGACTAAATTAAATACTAAGAAAGGGAGGCAACAAGGTTAATGATCAGGGTATGAATTATCTTCAGATGAAATTAATTATACAGGATAATCAGACAAGATTTTTTTAAATAAGCACATTTAAAGTATACAAAGTTATAAATAGAGTTGGTAATATTTCCTGCCCTACAGATTAGGAGGCTTGAGTGAAATTATGTTTCTGGCACATAATAAGTGTTCAATGAATTTTAGATAACTCTTATACAACAAATCTTCTTATCAAAACACCTGGTTCATGGTATTCAGTCAATGGTGCTTCTCCTTTCCTTTGTGTGAAATCTTAGCATTCATTTGAATACTTCTGCTTATCTTTATGTTCCTACTTTAGACTGAAATCTATTTTAATTTCAATAGATTAGAGGATACCTTTGTGGATGGGAGCCACCTGTTCTCCTATTACACAGTCAAAAGAAAGTGGACAATATCTAAAGCTCAAGCAAGAGAAAAACAAAGGAACAAGAGTAACAACAACAAAACTCTAAAAACAAGCTTGTGTTTCTTCTGCTTTGGAGCCCATGATGGAGAGTTTAAAACTTTTCATCAGTATTCAGATTAACTTGGAAGACCTTACAGAGGAGATGGTTTGGGTGCAATTCTTCAAAAGATTGAGGAAAAGGGGAAAAAACACTCCAACTAAGTTAGAGAAGCATATGTGAACAAGGACCAATAAAGGAAATAGGACAGTGAGAAATTTCATAGTTTCAGTGAAAGGTCTAAAGCTAGATGACTAGAAGATTGCAAAAGGTTTAAGATAGGGGATCATAGGGTCTCCTAATGGGTAAGCTTGATGGAAATTTTTAGATCACATACTCCAGTGATATTCAAAATTACTTTTCTATAGAACCATCTATTCAAATAAAACTTTACAAGTAACGTAATATATAAAACACATCAGAGCCTCACTCTGCTTTAATGGAAAACCTGCCTAACTAACAATTTCATCCTCATGCTTTGATAGTAGCTAATAGAGAACCTTCAAGAAAACCCTAGAAAGCTGGGTAGCATAATTTTTAAAAACTTTAATTTTAATAGTTCCAAGGCTACCGTGAGTTTGTATGATACCTTTTTGCAAATTTGAAGAAAGTATTCTCACTAGGTGGATATAGCCCCATAGATGCATGGTCTGGTGAGAGACCATTGGTTTTTTTTGCAAATTTGAAGAAAGTATTCTCACTAGGTGGATATAGCCCCATAGATGCATGGTTTTGGTGAGAGACCAAAAAAAATTGTTTTTTCTAAACAATTAGAAAAAACCCTGTATTTCTGGGTTGGTCCCCTATTTTTTATGTTCTAACTCTACCCACATTCCACATATTGCAAATCTTTGGCTATTTCTCTGGCCCTAGGGTCCACATGCCTATCTCATAGTCTGAGGTTTGGAGGGTTAACTTGGAGCCAAGGACAGCTGTGGCCCCAGGAGCAGTGGCAGGGCAGCTTGGACAGGGTACTCTGTGGTCCTGAGTATGGTCCAAATGAGAAGACAGCAGGCTCTGGGTGGGCAGACTCTTCTCAATGTGGAGAATTAGAGTGGGGCTCTTGAAAGCATTAGGCAGAAGACTTTATGCCTCCATCTAAGTATGGCACCTTCATTGACTCTTATCACCTGTAGGTTGGGAAGGCATGAGAAATGAGCAGATAATGAAACCAACTGAGAGGATGCTGTTGACATGAGTGCCTTACAGGAACTGGAAAGTGGGCAACCAGGTTGTGACAGATAGGATAAAAGGATTAATATGCCAAACTTAGCTCTTTTTCCACCTCTCCTCTCTTACAGGTGTTCTCCATTGCCAAATCCAGCCAGAAACCAGAGGACAAGGGAGATGGTTGATGTAGTCAATACAGGTCAGACTGAGACAAAGAGCTGGGTAGAAAAGGGGGGATAGGAAATCTGGATGGGGAAATAGAAGAAATCCAAAAGGCCTCAGTAGAGAAGTAATCCAATTTCCAAAGTGTTTTTCCCCCAGAGTGTAGGATGACTGAATACTGGAGAGACTGGGGGCAGAAAGGTCCTCCCAAAGGCTGTGACATTTAAATAGGAGAGATTATTCAAGTCCTAATTTTAAATATTCTACTATGCTACTGTGTAATTACAAATTAACATGGAAAAAAGCTACACATCATATGAAGTTTTAATTTTTTTTTCTTTTTCGAAGATTTAAGAGGACTCTTCTAATTATTTTATTGAAAATTTGGTCACATTAAAAAGACAGATAGTTGTATAATATGTAAAGACTGGCAAACTCTAGATCACAAATACATAGAAAGTAGTCACCAAATGGTATTACTCTTAGGGAAGAAGATAATAACTATTCTGGGGTTGGAGGCAATTTTTGAAAGTGTTGTTAGTCACGTAGGTTTGGAGGCATTACATGGTACCCCACTGAAGGCTCTGGAAAGTATTTCAGAGATAAGGCTGATTCAACTTGCTCAATCTCTGTAGAAGAGATCCACGACTGACCGCTGTTAAAGTAGAGAAGACAGTTAGAACTCAGCTCTCCTCGAAACTTTATTTAATGTATATTCATCTCCTTACTATTTTGATGATTTAGATCGGAGAAACAGTGATTTGCTTTGAAATGTTCTCTGGAGGTCATAATCTCTTCCCAACTCTGCTGATAGGAAATTTTATGTTTGAGGAATATGATGCCAAAAGTCTTTAGTGAGTTAATTTTCTCAGAAGGAGGAATGGAAAGTTTTGTCTTCTAAAATGTCACGGTGCTATAAAACCCTCAACATCACACATTGATTTCACTATTATGTTGAGAATTTGTTCAAGTTTGGCAATTATATTTAAGATGTTTCCTTCATCTAAGTAATATCTCAGGCTGTGCTGTACTTGATAAGGGTATTATGAATGTTTCAATGATAACTCAAAGCATTTCCTTTACTTAAACTGTTCAGCAAAAAATAGTCAGATTATTATGGAATTTAATGGAATTTCTAAAACATTCTTTACTAATGAAAATAATTTGCCCTTATACCAAATATCAAGGCTATTAATTCTGTCTTCCCAGAATTCTTTTCTTCCCCACTCTCTGGTCTTGAATGTTTTTGTCTGGCAACTCTCTTTGGTGATGCTGACTGCAGCTGAAACATAAATCCTTTATTTGACTATGTGAACACAAAATGAAAAAGAAGCCACTTGTAATTTCTTAAAGTAAAAATTTATGTTTCTCCTTGTTTTATAAAGCAACTCTGGAGAGTGCCTGAGAAAACATGTTTCTTCCAGCTACCCGTCTCTAGCCAGCCAGAGAAAAGGATGTGTTGAAGACTCTTGGTTACTGCCCTGAATTTCAATCTGTCTGTTAGAAAAGGATTTTGTGAGTTGTTAGCAAACACGTAGTGAGCGGCTACTAGATGTAGAACATTGGAATGATATTGAGGGATGTAAAAATAGGAAGGAGCCCATGGAGAACCCCAACTGGCCACCGCTGTCAATGATGCTTGGAAGCTCAGCCTTCCTGAAACATCCTGGTCTCGTATTCACCCGGTACTGGATTCTCCAGTCTATAGGTTATCTCAACAAATAACTGTGTAGCAGTCATGGTTTAAAAGTGAGCACTGGGTGTTACTCTGTATGTTGACAAATTGAACACCAATAAAAAATATAAAATTTATTTAAAAAAATAAAAAATAAAAAAATAAAAAATAAAAGTGTTTTCATGTGCAGAGCCTTATTTAATCCTTGTAAAATTCTGAGAAAGTTATTGGTATTCCCATTTTATAGATGACAAAACTAAGGCTCATAGATTTTTCTGACGTTCTGACGTGTACTCAGCTAGCCAGTGCCAGCGCTGCAATCTAAACACCTGGCTTTTGCCTCAAAATCTGAAGCTTTGTCCAATATCACCTTCCCAAGAAAAACAGCCAGATATCCATTTTCTAGGTAGAGGAGTTCATTTTTATCTATCCCATTGAAATATTATATAAGTTATATAAAATAAATATTATATCTTATGTAAACTCCATAAAATAGATATCATATTTTTTTGAAATTAATTAAATGTCCTTAAAAAGATACTTTGACTTTTACATTTCACTACCTCATTGTTCATTTCCCTCCCCCAAACCAGGCAAAATGAAGCGGTGGTTATGGTAGGAGTGAGGAGGGGAGATCCATTTCACACTTTGTTTGCACTACCCTTGGAGTGTGGAGTCAGGCAAACCAGAGGCAACCACAAATCTCCCCATTTGACCACTTGTCCAAAGGTGAGGTGAAAAGGTTTAGTGGGAAAAGTTTGACATTTTATCCCCAAACAAATATTAGAGATTATCCATGGAATTAAATTATCCATGTGTACACAGTCTAGGGAATTAACTCTATCTGAAATGGTGGATTATTGCAGAAATTGAAACTAAGCCCTTAAGGCACTCTTTCTACTTTGTTCTCTGTATTTTTTACAATGAGCTTTTAGATTATTTTGGCTATTTTGACGGCTGCTTTCCAGTATGTTCCTACTCGGTATGTATTTGTGCACTGCTCTAGCTGGTTTGAACAATTTTTTAGAAAGTATTCCCCTGATAGCCCTCGAAGCAGACAAGTATTACTTGAAGGGGAAAAGGAGATTTCTATTAGGTTTGAGAGTCACAAGTGAACAGAAGAAATTTGAGAAGTATAAAATACTCCACAGACTGCAAATCCAAAATCAAAACATGACTAACAAGGTTTTGACAAAATAAAAATCCCACTGGTTTTTCCCGTATCTTTTTGAAAGCAGTACTTTTAGTGAGTTATTCTTTTCTAATATATATTACATTAAATTTGTTTGTGTGTGTGTCAACGTGTATGATTTTTACTTTGTAATTTTCTGAGTGACCCCAGATATGAAGAAGAATCAGGAAAATGAAGCCAAATAGAAACAATTGTGACATTGTCCTCTCCGTTTTTTGAGAGCCCAAGAGGTTATTTTAGGGATGGAAGGAATTTATAAAAGCAGAAAGACTGTTGCCCTCTTTAGCTTATTATTTGCTATCTAAGTATTTGTTGCCATACCACTAACAATAAATTCCAAGTTAAAGTTCAATAAATTTGACTTCTCTTCCAGATTTCGAATTTGACAATTTAGTACCCCCAAAAGGGGCGACGAATGAGTGATTCACTAGGAGAATGACTTTCTTCCCCTCGTTCCTGAATTTTTTGTCCAGGAGAAATGGCACACGTGAGTGGAAGCACGTTCAAGCAATTACCTGCAAATTTTTACACATTTTAAATGTCACAGAAACTAAAAATAAATTGTCTTTACCTTTTTTTAAACTACATCTTGGACAGTTATCCACTGTGAAGGATTTTCAACAGTTATACCAGGCTTTGTTTTGTAGTTTGAGCTAATTTCATGATCTGTGGATATGGTATTTCCCATACTTGTTTTTATTTGCACAGACCAGGGACCTGGATGTCAGGTAACGGTTTCTGGCTCCCCAGAGCGAGCAGGTTAGAATGTCATGGGGTCTGTTTCATTAGGTCCATCTCTCAGAAGCACCCTGGGCCTACTGAAGTAACCAAGACCTGAGACATATAGTTCGGTACCTTATTCTGAAATTGGGGTGTGAAATTCATATGCAAGTCAGTGACTAAGAGTTAATAGCAGGATAATGTGACTAAGTAGTAAGAAAGGAATATCTTGCCTGAGCTTTGTTTAGTAATAACTAGTTTTGTTGTTTCTAGTTGTTGCTGGGTGGGAATCTAAGACTTCTCAAAGACTATCCAGACTGTGACTCACTTGTTCCTTCACTCCTTCCCTCAACAATGTTTTATTGAGAACAGCAACTGCTCTGGGTCTAAGGAATGGGCCTATTCTGGTAAGGTGAATTCCAAAGCAGTTATACAACTTTAAGTTGCATTAGAATTATCTAGGAGACTTGTCAAAATGAATCTCGTTGAGCCCTACCCTGAGATTTTTTTTTTTATTCCAAATGGGTCTGGCCCATGAATTTGCTTTTTAAACAAGTTCCCAGTGATGTTGGTGTTGCTGGTTTAGTGACAACATCTTGAAACCACTACTCTAGGCTACTGCCCACATGTAGCTTAAATAATTACTCCTTTAGCTGGAAATAGGCTATGATTAGAAAGGAAGACAAGTCTCAATGTGTCACATGTTATTTTCATCAATTGCAGGAATTCACTCTTGAGGAATAGCAAAAACAGTAAAAAACCAGTGTTATGAGTGTTTTATATATTCTCAGAGAAAGAGATAGTCAAACGTATTTAGGAGTTGTTTCAGGAGTTAAACATTTTTCAGGGTTTGCTCGGTGCTGATTGATTGCACCATTAAAAACACATAGGTAAGGACGGGAAAGCCTTTGAAATCTGTTGTAGAATCTTATTTTTGATCATTCTGTGTTCTGTACAAAAAGTTTGTAACAAAAAATAAAAGTTAAAAGAAAGACAGGCTCAGGAGTCATTTCAATCTGATGACCCTCCCAGAGGAGACTATTTTATGAAAGTGAAGAACCCTGAGAATCTGCACTAAATTACTCAAGCCATCAAGACAGCTTCGACTGTTCTAAATACGGCTCTGAAAGCCAAACCGGAAGGATGCTTCTACTCCTGAAGACCGAAAGGCAGTTCCCATAGAGTAGCCAATTCAGGCAGGAGCTTCCCAGGTCCACTTAAATATTGCAGTATCCACATAAAAACACAAGCGCGGGTAAGTGTCTCAGTCTCTCATTTCACCGAGAAGCTTTAATATGTATTATACTGGGTTCTTTCCAATTTGGTTGTAGTGGTTATGAGAATTTTACATTAATTTATTTATATGTTATATCTCTGTGGTATATGAGCATTCAAGAAAATATGTAAGAAATATAATCATTAGTATGGTTTAAAAACAGTAAAACAGAGTTAATATAAGCCAGTATTAAAATATGGCACAGCAAAATCGTTCTACATGAGCTATTTGGAATATTCTAGGACGAGAACCATGGCTTCCAAATTAGTTAGCAGATTCCACCCCCCACATATACGAATAATATAACTAAATATTAATTTTTATTGCTATTTCCCATATAAAATATTTATATTATGCAAATTTTCATGTTCAAATATTTCTTTTTAAATTAATTTAATAAAATATTTGTTTTTTTCCTGTAAAGCTCCTGATTGCCTCTTGTAAAATGATACAATTGGTAGAGGTCATTTCACCAGAGGTGAAGAACATAAAAAATAATTGTTGTGGAAAAAAAAAAGTGAAGCATTTTGTACACAGTTTCCATTCCAGCCTCACCAGAAATTTAGCAGCGAAAACTAAGGAAGCAATGAACACAGTTTAATATTGTAGACAGGCAAGTAAAAATGTGAAATAATTTTCTAGTTTATTTGTTTTGATCTCAGCAGGCATTATTCATAGAAAATACAATTCAAGGTCCTAGAACATAAAAATTGTGCCACTATCTATTCATTTAGTGATACACAATTGTGATTCCATAAAAAAAGAGGCAACTATTTAACACTTTGGTGACAAACCTCCCTTAAGTTAGATGGATTTTGGATTCCTGTTTTTTTTTTTTTTTAGGATATCAATAATTGTTTGATTTAATATGTAATGTGAGTTCTCAATAAGACACTGGTTAGTAATTCCTTGAGAACAGGGATTATGTATAACTCAATGCTAATAATTGTGCCCTGCATTTAGCAAGTGTTTAACAAATCTTTGGTAAAATCTTAGCTGTATTTGGGGTAGGTCACCGGCCCAGTCAGTGTTTCAGTCCTCAGCTCCTCGCTGGCTTGCTGCCTGGTTTCTAAGCCTCACTTATGTCACGTGTAAAGAAAAGGGGACAAGAATAAATGGCCTCTAAAGTCCTTTTTCCCTCTAACATGCATTCTGCATAATAAAATGCTGCACAAGACTACTGCACCATGCACAGAAATATTGTATCAGTTCAAACCAGGTAAATCACAGTCCGCTCTCTGACATGACATTCCTTTCTCGGATTCTTTTCATCTGTACTCCCTCTACATTCAATCTTCTGTCTCATCAAGACCTCCAGTCTCAGCTCTAATCCTCCATGCTTTTTGTCATACCCACCTCAGAAGTTTTGGAATTACATTTCATCTCCCATCCTTCCGCTAATCTGTCCTTTGACAGCTGAGAGTTGGATCTGCACAGCCTTGCACGCTTGGCCCAGGCACCGAGGTGCTGAAGGTCAGTAAAGAAGAGTTACCTTGACCTACATAATGCTGCGAGGGTAAGGCAAGGACCCTCGGATAGGCCATGATACCAAACAGAGATCTTTTTACGAGCTGCTCTTCATCTCACACAGAGGCCCTGCCAAACCTCCATCACTCCGGGCCATCGTGATCCCTGCGACAGGTGATCTAGCCTCCTCATTCACAGATCAATCCAACATGGTCTTGTACAATTTCCTACCAATAAACCCATCTTTGTTTGCTTTCCTTTCATCCAGAGAAAAGGCTTCTCACCTCCTGTTCACCAAGAGTTCTCATCTGAAATCTCTCATGAAGTCCAGTGAAGTCTGTCTCCTTAAAATAACTCCTGAGCCACAGCCCCAACCTCTCTCTCCACTCCTGCACTGCTAGTTCGGACTATTGCTTCTCCCCCCTTGACTACTGCTAGGACTTCGTTTTCCTCAATGCGAATGGAAACAGTTTGCTGCACAAGTGAGGGTATTAGTTCTAAAAATCCTGATTCTTCAGCTTAAAATCATTCCTTGGCCCTCATTATGCACAAAATTAATTTTTCAGTTCAGACACTGTCTTCTGGGTTATGGTTTCCCTTCCCTTTCCAACCTTTTACTCTCACATAAAGATTTGATTCCACAGGCTCCACAAGGAGAAATCAATTTGTTGCTTTACTCTAGACTGTTCTCTCCTGGGATCATCTTCATGGAACTTACCCTTCTTCCTAGATTTAGCTTAAGAGTATATCCTGGAACATTCCATCACTCCAACTCCACAGAGGCCTATGCTTCAGACTGTAGTCATTCTCAGGGCAGGAATCTGGTCAATTTTATCCATATATTCCCATCACATGGTGCCCTTGATCCTTGGGCTTACTAATGTAATGAAAAGAGGAATTAATATTATTTCATACATACCAATTTAAGAATATTTTTTAAAGACTATTTTCAACTCAGCATCATCAGTAGCTGATCACCATGACATAGAAGGGATGTTGCATCAATTATCATAGATTCAAACTAATATTTCTGTTCTAAACTAGGCATTTGACATCAGTTTTCTCATATGTAAAGTGAGAATTATGATTCATAACCTAGCTGTTCAAATGGGAAAATGCAAATGAAAACATGATACAAAAGTCAGTTATGGGAGCTCATTTCATTCTCCTCTGTCTTAATCAATTTGTGTGCTAGATGCTTGACATACAGTAACAATTAGTTTTCAGCTTCCTACGTTTTAGTTTAGTTCAATTTAATGCAATCTGATCAAGGGTTTTCTAAATTTTTATTTCAAGAGTAGGTTTCTGAGGTGGACTTCCTGTTTATATAGCTGTTATTCCATTCTTCCATTTTCCTTTCTTCTTCAGATTACAGAAGCACATTGCATCCCCCTACTTCCCTTCCTCCCTTACACACTCAGGAGAGGAGGATTGTTTTAGGTAATTTGCAATTCCATAAAATTCTTAACTCACATTTTAGATAACTTATATTTTAAATATATACATATTTTTATTAAGACACAATTCTTTTAAAATAACCAACTCTGTTTCTATGGAAAGTAATAAAGCATATGCAATCTAAGTATATTAATAAATTATGAAAATTTGACATCTCAATTATTAAATTAACCTAAATTAAATCCTTTCACTTCACAGACTTAAGTATTTAGTGTCTTATGAGCAAATAAGAGGTATTTTCCATCTAGTGAAATATAATCTAGAAAGGAAGGCAAACTTGCAAATATGTGACTACTATGACCCAAATAGCACAGAGTTGCCCATAAAGAGTATTCAAATCATCGTGACTTAACTTCCAACCTCTTGGCTTCAGGATGCCTCTTTTTTCTTTTTAACAGGTTTATTTATCCTCAATAATTTTGAAAATGTTTAGAAATACTTATCTGTGAACATGAATGGTTATTGTTGGCACTCACCTCGGCTGTCAATGAGTTTACAAGTTTTGCCAAGCTGCCAGCTACTCTGAGGCTGGATGTAAGTGCCTGTGGTTTTTTATCTGTTTTCATCTGTGATGCTCAAAGTCAATGAGACTGGAGAGGCATTGCTCTACCAGCAGTAGAACTTTACCCTTAACTAGCCTTGACACTTATTTAAGAGGGAGAAAGAGTCTTAGAGCAAAGTTGCTCTTCTCCCAAAAGTTTACAGTGAGAAGGTTCTCGGTCAGGCCAGCCTCCAATGGTCCTATAAGGAATGTGGTGGACACCAAGAGGCTCACCCCAGTCCATCTGCACAGAAGGACTTGCTGTGTGTGCAGCCGTGAAGACTAAGGTCAGGGGACGGCCCTGAGATCTCAGCTCCTGCAGGAGGTACCCTTCTCAGGGCAGCTTGTGTTGCAAGACAACTCCGAAGGGCAGTTTTCACCCAAGGGCTCGCTGCTGGGTTGCCCAAGGCTTTGTCTGCCTACCCTGCACCACAAATAAGTTGCTCCCCCTCCCCGATCCTGCTTACTATGCCTTCCTTTCCTTAACAGGGATAATCCCTAATAAACATTTTGCACATCAAGCTCCTGTCTCAAGCCTATTTCAGAGAACCTTACCTTTGTAGAGATTCCACCCTAAGGGGCTACTGCATGTTCCTTCTGACACCAGACCCACCACTGATTCCATTGCCAGCGTCAGCCACAGAAGATCTTTTCCAATTGACCAGAGAAAGAAAGCTTTTGCAAAGGAAGAAGCCTCTGGTGTTTGGTGCTGTGCATGACAGCTTGATTGCTCCAACACGCCCACGAGGATAATCCTTTCAAGGTACTCACGCTGTGGGAAACAGAAGTTGGCCAAAGCAGTTTTCTGCAGGCAATTCATGCTTTCTACCTCGCAATTTCTCCTGTTCAAGAAAACCCAAGTCGAACAACCTTGGAAAGATTTAGTTTAGCAGAAAGGAAAATAGAGTGAGAACAAAGCATATATTGATAGCTTAATAAGTTATCCCAGGGCTTTAGGCAGGGGGGTATCAGGGTCACCTTCGTGCTTTAGACAGATAATTTTATGCCAAGGGAATAGAGAATAAATAGGGGGCTGGGAGGGGGGCTGAAAGTGAATAAAGACAGAGGGCTCAGACAAAGGGCTAATGAGCCAGCCTCTGCAACAGGTGGGTAAAGCCGGGACTAGAGCCATAGCAGGAGGCTGAATGGAAGTGAAATCTCAGAGTTAGATGTGACTGATTTTAGAACTCGGAGGGGAGGACGGAGTCAAAGATGACTAAAAATTCTATTTGGGGCTAATAAAAAGATGATGATGCCATCAACAAAAATAGACACAGAAACCAGGGCCATGTTGAGGGCAATAGAATGAGGCTGATGGGGAAAGGCAGGGTTTAGTTGCCTGTAAGGGAACAATTGGATAGGCAGAGAGGCTGAAGTGGAGGTTCAGAATTACCCAGTGAAAAGTACTGCTGAATCATACTGAACTGCTTCAGCCAAAGAGCCTTCTTTATGTGGCAGTGGAGTGACACGAAGGAAAAGGTCTTTGTGGTTAGAAAATGCCCACAGTTGGTACATAGATCTTGTTGACATCCTCCTGACTCTACTCTTTCCGGGGCTATAGCTTGGATATACGTGGAATCCAAGAGTGCCTCCAGTCGTGTTGAAGGAGGTGCAATTAAGTAGACAGTGCATCTAGGAACCAGACAGGTAGGTATCGGAGAGAAGACTGAGAACTGAAATTTTCTAACTCAAAAGAAAAAAAAAAAAAGACAAAACTTCCCCCCCCCCCCGCCCCTCCACAAATCACCAAATAAAGGGTAGAGACTCATTATTTCCTATTCTCAGGAGAAGAGAGAACTGATGAATATTCTATTTCATCATCATTTGGGATGAGACTAAGCTAGAGGAATAGGGTTCCGCCATCCTTTGACATCATTACATTAACAAAAGGAGAAAGCTTTTGACCCCAAATGAAAAATTTCTTTCCTGTCATTTAAATATTAGCCATTAAATCTCTACTTCCTGGAATCTGAAATAAAAACTCCAAATCTCTTGGAAATATCTATGAAACACACCATTTTCATTCACTATATGTCTTCTTATTAAGACATAGTGGATACCAATATAGTCCAGACTTTTTCCATCTGAAACGTCTGACAGCACAGCATTTATAATGTGAAGATTATTTCAGATAAAATATTTCTGAAAAATTTACACTTAATAGTAATTATAGTCTTCTAAAAGCTAGCATTTATTGAGCACTTATTATGTTTCAGTCGATATGCTTTTCCTAAATGACCTTTTTCTCCTCATATTCAATCTTTGAAGGAGGTGTAATCATTGCCCCTCTTTTACAAAAGAGAAAAATGAAACCAAAAGATTTTAAGGAAATCTCTCAAAGTCAATAGCTTGTAAATGCAGGAGACAAGATATAAAGATAGAACTGTCTGGTTTCAGAACTTTTTATCTTCACTATGCATTATATGACTTTCCCCACATGGCATATGAGTGGAAACTTAAAGATATATTTTGAGAAGTTCTGAATAAATTGTAGAATAAAAGCCTTAGTTCCTTGCCATGATTGCTGTTGCTAATCAATGTGTTATGAAAAGGCAATATTTAAGAAGTTTTCATATTCAGTGGGTCCTAATATGCAGTGGATTTTGGTAGAACACTACTTTTTAAAAATGTAATTGACTCTTCGCGTAAGATACTAAGATTTAGTTCAGTTCAAAAATGTGTCAATTACATGGAGAGGTTAAAAAAAAATCATGGTTACTATGGGTAATCTTCAAGAGCCTCTTAGAAGACAATTTTTTAAGGAATTGATTCCCATTTTTAAAACATCCTGACTATTTCATTTTTATATCACTTTTGGGTAATTGGAAAATATTCAAAATAAGAAAGTTTTGAAATATGCTAGCCTCTAATTTAAGGACTTCATTGTATAATACTTTGAAATAATTGATTAAAAGCGTGGACACCTTTATTCCAAAGTTGAGGCAACATACCTATGAAACATTCCAACAGTCCCTCTGTGACTTAGCAAAGCGTGACACTTTTCTGGCTGGTTGTTATGCCCACATCATATAATAGCAGAGACAGAAGACTTTGGAGTTGGATACAGTATGACTTACAGTAACATCAGATTTAAAAGCACATGTCTCCAGCATGAACCAAGTTTGGTTCAGCTCAGTTGGCAAAGCAAGGGAGAAGCAGCAAGTGGTGTGTTCCATGCGGTTATTCAAGGATCTAGGTTGATGAAGGCTCTGCCGTTTTCACCATGTGTATTGGCAGGCAGCCAGTGGAAGATTCTGAATGGAGGTCTTATGGGGCGGGGAACTGAAACTGCACATCTCTCACCCTCACATTCCATTGGCTAAAACCCAGTATCTCCTTACATGGAGATACTTTACCCAAGAAGCTGGGAAACAGAGTCTGTACATCCAGGGCAAGAGGAAGTGGGTGTTGGTACATTTATGTCTGTCTCTGCCACGGACAAAGGTAGGTTTATTTTTTTTTTAATTTTTATTTATCTATGATAGGCACAGAGAGAGAGAGAGAGAGGCAGAGACACAGGCAGAGGGAGAAGCAGGCTCCATGCACCGAGAGCCTGATGTGGGACTCGATCCCGGGTCTCCAGGATCACGCCCTGGGCCAAAGGCAGGCGCCAAACCGCTGCGCCACCCAGGGATCCCCAAAGGTAGGTTTAAAGTCCCAACCACCTACTTCCCGTACACTTAGGCATATGACTTAACTTTTACAGCTTCAGTTTCCTCTTTTGTAAAACAGTAGTAGTAGTATTCACACTCTAAGGATCAAATGTGATTTGCCTCTGGTGTACTCAGCTCGGTGTTTGGCAGCAGGAACTACAGGCTAAATGTTAGCTCTTGTCTCTTTGTGGATAAAGTATTCAAGTACATCATTTTAAGTGTCATGAAGAGAATTGTCAGAACGCAGTGGGGATGATCAGAAACTGATCAGGATCAGAAACTACTGAACAAAATCTTAAGCAAGGGGCAAATTGCAATGTAAGTTTAGATTATTATTAAGTAACTAATAATGAGAGTTAACAGTTATTGAGTACTAACTTGATAAAGATCTTCACAGAGATCAAGGTAGTCAATAGTCACAGTAATCTTATGATGCAACTGGTATAATACCCATTTTTTTACATGAAGCTTGAACTCACAACGTGAGATCAAGACCTGCGCTGAGAGCAAGAGTTGGATGCTCAACCAACTGAGCCACCCAAGTGTCCCCATATCTATTTTTTAGTGGAGGAAACAGAGGTTTAGAAAAATTAAGTAATCCCCACAAATCCCCCAATCAGAAAATAATAGAAATAAGATTGAATTTCACGTTTATCTCACTGGAGACTCCAGGTTCTAAATAACCATGAAAAAAAGTCAATACTGGAATCTAGGGTGGAGGAGATTCAACAAACAAGATTTGAAGCTAAGAACAGATGTGAGTGTAACTCATGGAGAGTCCTGAAGGATTGTCAACTTTTCTCAACCAAGGCCAAGAACATAAAAAGTTAAATTCCAAAGACCAGAGGTCCACCTCACAGGATAGAGCATTGAGACCATGATTAGCAGCAATGACTTTGCCTACACAACATTTTTGCCTAGAGCAAAGCAACGGCCAGGGAGGCCTGAGGTCCTAATCACTCCTCCCGAGCCAGGAGGATGCACACACAGTCAACGCCCCTGCAGCCACCATCAAACAGACCTGGAGTTTGGCAAGCTTGGAAACACCTCTATGAGCAGGTGAGTGCCAGAGGGGGGTCTTACCCATCATGAATGATTTCTGCCTGTGGTGTGTGCTGACAAGTGGCGCTGGGAGGGGGAGACACAATTTGCGGATTGCAGGTTTTCCTAAATTAGGGGTTGGTTACTACTTTCAGGGTTTAAATTACACAGCCTCTCCTTGGGCAGGATGAAACACTATTCTGAGTCCCTTCTTTGAACCTTCAAATGAATGTGATCTACTTTGCGGGTGAATCCCCAGACACTTTGTATATAGTGCTCTCTCTCCAAATTTACATACAGACTCTTCATGGCACTCAAAAGTCCAAAAATACTGGATGGTTTGCAGTTCCGTATGATTGTGATTCAAACAAGGAAGAGAATAAGATTTTCAGAGACATTCGGTACTAGGCAAAGGTGGGCGCTGATTGGGGAATGGAGGTGGAATGAGAATAAAAATGGCAACAGGAAACATTGATACAGCAACGTCTGCCTCCCGGGTGGAAGGTGGCATATCTTGGGTGAAAATACCCAAGTACTACACATACCCTTGTAACATATTCAGAGATTGGTAATAATGCCCCCCCCCCTTTTTTTTAGCTCCCAAACAGGAACAATTGACATCACCCCCTCCTGCTAATAATAATTCATGGTCTGTTTTTTTAGTAAATAAAAGCTTTTTGTCTCATTTTTGAGCCTTTCTTAAAATTCACACACATCCACACGCCAAGTGCCCACAGACTTTCAGGATACCAATGCCATTGGCTTCCTCTCCATTTACAAGTTAGGATCGAAGGATGCACTTCAACCACAGCAGTGCAACAAATGGCCCAAGGACAGGGCGCTCGCCCTCTGAAGTGGAAGGAAGCTCTGCAGCGAATGGGACCAGGCCCTACCTCTCCCGAGCTCTACGGGAGCCCGCACATCCCTGTGGACAGTAGCAATTACCTTCGTTCTCCTTGATCTGAAGTAATCCTTGCTCCATGCGTCCCTCATTGTGAGTGATGAGGCCCACTGTTTGCTGAGAATAAAACCAAATGATCTTTCACAAGCAAAATTTAAACTTGAAATAGGATTCTCTGGCTCCTGAATCGGAGTCTATTTTTTTCGTGTACTTTATGCATTCCCAGATCAGGCTTGGGCTGGCTACAGATGGTGCTGGTGTGTAATGAGAAGGGCTCTGAAGCTGCTCCCGCTCCCAAGGGAGGATTCGGTAATGGAACTAACTATGTATTGTCCACCTTATATACTAGATTTGATTTTGGACTATTTGCCCAACTGGGTTTGTTTATTTCTCGGCACTGGAGGGCTTCCATTAGCTCCAGGCTGATTGAACATAGACTGTAGAGTAAGGAGGAACAGAACATTTTTTCCCCCTGAATGCTGATGTAATCCCTTTTCTTTTTACTGACAATTGAGTAATGTTTGCCATTGGAAACTGTGTTAGAAATGAGCTGATATTTGCAGTCATTAGTGAAAAAGAATTGTTTTGATCCCAGGGAACAAAGTGAGCATTATTTTTTGGATGACAGTGTTGCAGAAGTTTGTGCCTAAAACTTGGGTAGTCGAGACCCTGAAAAGAGAAACTGCTAACATTTTAAAGCTGAAAATTACCTTGTTTCAGTAAATCGAAAGATTAATATTTAAGACCTCATAAATTTTGCTCACAGAGCATAGCCAAATATTATTATCATAACGAAAACAAAAACCTCAACTCAGCAAATTAGTCACCAAAGACCACATGTAAATTGACATTTTAGTTTCTTAACTAATGGAATCATTTGTCATTTTACTGAAGCAGTTCATTATAAAAATAAATTAAGAATAAGTAAATTGTAGTCATAGCAATCATGATGAAATTATTAGTAATTACATTTACCGGCATGAAAGTTTTCTGCACGCTTCTCATCAGCAGATGTTATTTCAAAATAACTTTGGAAATAAGCATTGATGTTATATCCAGGTTTTTTTTTTTTTAATTAAAAAAACAGTGCAAGTAAGAAAGAAAGTTGCTAATTAACATTAGGAAAATATTGTCTTTCCCTTTCAAATATACACAAGCTCAACTATGCAATTCTAATATCAAAATGAAGAAAATGAGAAAACTCTCTACTACTCTAACTAGTAAAAAGAAAATTAGAAAGCAGAGACCAGCTCATGCAGTTTCTAAATAAATGAAAAGGAAATTACATTTCTCTGGGTAAATATTTACTTCCTAAAGCGTGCCAACAAAAGCTACTATTTTAGAAATGGGACATGGTAGTAACTAACTAACTTGTACTTAGTTGATTTAATTGGAAATGTGCTGTTTTCCTTTTAAGCCTTTGCTTTAATTGTAGAATAAAGAACTTCTAATCTGATGTTCTAATTGCACTTGGGATCTTCTATCCTGTTTACATATATATTGATCTGTCAGATGGCCTCATATGTATCCAGGTAGGCCATATTAGAAAAAGCATTTAACCCACTTTTACTATGAAACCCATTAGTAAATCATTTTTATTTCTAGGTTTTTAAAAATAATTTTTGTACCTAACATTCAATTCACGCAGATAAGCATCATGCTTCAGATTTGAAATTTCAATCGGTAAAATTTCAGGCGCAAAAACGTAAAATATAACAGCTTCTTAATTTTTACAAAATGTTATTTAAATGTTGGCATGCAGAAAAAAACTGTTATCGCCTAAAAATCACTTTTATCTCTATTCTATATTAGGTATACACAGCAACATTTCCTCCAATGGCTATTGTTATTTCTAGCTAATATTTGGTGTTATAGATTGATATTGTGATATAAGACGACTTTTTTTTTTCAAATTTGATTGTTCACCCTATATGCATACGAACTAACAGAAAGGGCAATTGCTATTTTGCAAAATGAAACACTTGTGATGCTTTTAAAATACACTCAATTATTATCATCAATATATATCTTGTTATGATTTCATTTTTAAGAAGATAAAGTTGGGCCCATCAGACTGACCACCTGGGAAGATATTTGGAATTGGAATGATCTGGTCTGAGAGTTTTATTTAAGTGAATTTAGGAAAAAAACAATGTAACGACCAGATAATGTAAATCGCTCCTTAAAGCCAAATGGATTAGGCACCTACAATGAAGCCAGAGAATGGAGGCTTGGCTGGACAAGGGAAGGGAGAGGAAAGGAGGAGGAGAAGAGGATAAGGGAATGGGGGAAGGGGCAGAGGGTGGGGACTTCAAATCCCCTAATGGGTTTGGGACAGACTGCCTAAGAGCAAATATACTCCTTGAGTATTCCTTTCACTTAGAAACAGTTACAGCTGCTTCTTCATTTATGTTTTTGAGACTCACCAGAAGACAGCAGCATTCCTAAGGAATTTTAATCCCTTCTTAAAGTTTGAAGGGTTGGGTAATAGCTTTGGGGTAATGCTCAGCTGCTTGATATTCATTTAGTTTTTCTTGTTAGTTGGAAGTAAGATCTCATTCTCTCTCTGTCTCTCTCATGCATACATTCCTGTATAGGAGCAGGGAAGTCCTTAGTAAGGGACTAACTTATTTAATATGTTTAGCTTGTGAATAACAATATATTTCTACCCTTGCTTTTTTAAATATGTCATCCAAGACAAAACACTTTCAGGAAACACAGACATCATACAGTACTTATTTTCTCTATTAATCCTAATATTTTTAAATCGAAAAGAACACTGAAATGTAAATTGGTAACATTTTGTCCTAATGGCATCACACACACAAAAAGAAAGGGCTTGGATACTTTGGGACTTTATTTCTCTCCCGCAAACTTTATAAAAGAGGTGGATTTAAATACATTCTGAATGTAGTTATTTTAGAACTCAGCCCTTGAGCAAACCGGTTTACTTTTTTTTTTTTTTTTTATGAGTTGAATAAAGAATTTGTATTTAAAAGCATTCTCTGATGACTTCTTGATTCTGCCAATGAGCACTGTGTGTGTCTTTGGTCCTGCGCGCTCACGTGCGTGCATGTGCACATGTGCTCACGAGACCACTTTGGGGACCTCATGCAGTAAGTTACAATGATGGAGCATGACAGTCAGAATAGCACACACTATTAGCCGGACCTCAACTCTATTACAGTGCTATGTTTGGTGACATAGAATCAAGAGACTCAAGGATACAAGGTCAAAGGTAGCAAAACATTACATTAATCTGTTCTCTTCACGAGATACCAGTATATCTCCATGTAAAATAGCATTTGCTTTTTAATTATGAGACACACAAATACCAATGTATATTATTTAACAAAATGAGCAAGAAAATAGTTGCCTTTTAGCTAACGATTTGTAGGTAATTTTTCCCTAGCTCATATCATTTCTCTTATTTTATGACCTCTACAGTTATTACTGGGATTGCTCAGGATACTGTAAATTGACTTGAAGGCATCTTATTCATTCATTCCTGTTTTGCTGATTGCCCCCATGACAACGACAATGGAAAATCGATCTAAAATAAACAAAATTAACAAATTGCCTACTGATGTGTGCTTTACATGTTAGGCACATATGGATTAGTTGATATAGTGTGCAGAAGCTATTTAAAATTGATAAGGGACGGAGCATTTATATTTATTTTCATAACCAAAACATTGAGAGAGCTAAATAATTTAATTGCCTTAACATCACTTCAAAGTAAATAATCAAATTCCAAGGGAATAGGTTTTATTGTGGGATTGTCATACCAACCTCATTTTCTTAAAGCAAAAGAAAGGAAATTGGTAAAACACCATTGTATTTAGCCAAAGTGCTTAACAGAAGGCCTTTTTACTAAATGCGCCTCAGATTAATATTCTTAATAGCAGAATCTGCTAAGTGATCATTTCAAATAGCTCTCAGGGATATACATAAATGAAATAAAGCTACTAGACTTATACGGCATATTTAATCGTTACCCAATTTTCTAAATCATATCTCTTTCCATCCCAGTCCCAAAACCGTATTTTAATATTTCAGATTTGGGATCATTATCAGATCTAACTTCTTGTCCTGCCTCAGGAGACTAAGGAAAAGTATAATACGTATCCATATGCTGGTGTAAGAGTGGTTGAGGTCCATTCTAACATGTGCTCCTAGTTTTGTGGCCCTTCCCTGATGCTGTATTCGAATATTCTCTGTGTTCTCTAAATATACCCCAGGAAGAGCCCTAGGGGAAATCACTTGGAAAGTCTACCATTTTGAAAAGCGAAGATGACTGTATCTTAAACAGTCCAGCTGGTGCTATGCAGTTATTTTATCTGGTACAAATAGACTTTAGCCAAAGCATCCTCTCCCCGCACCCCCCACCCCCCTGTAGGCCCCAAATTAAATAAATAAAAAAGTGACTAAATAAATAAATAAATAAATAAATAAATAAATAAATAAGACAAGAATCAAATCTCTCTGAAATTCTTTCACATGGTCGCTGCCTTTAACCTCCTGCCACGGGACAAAGTTACTCTGTGTCCTTCACTTCTCTGGTTACGACAGAGCTATTTTCTGAGAACCAATTCATAACAAAGAATTTTCGTTTGTGAGAGCTGGGCCTAGACTGACGCCATGGGCCTTTCCCCACCCCAAGAGCCTTTTGTTTTGTGCCAAAAGAATTGCTCCATTCATTATCCCCACAGATGCTTGGCCTGGAGGCAGAGAAAGTCAGTAAAAACAACGAGAAGCTGAGTTCTCCACCAGCCTAGGCTATCATTATCTACACAAGAGATGATGAGTTTGTAATGAAGTTGACGAGGCTTATTCAGACGCTCGCAGATTGGCAAGAGGATAAAAAGTGTCTTCAATTTTCGTGTTGTCTGATGTTGAAGTTAGCTGTCATCTGGCACTAGATTAGTCACACTTTGAGGCAGGGCTTTGGAGAAGGGGTCAGAACAAAGCTACTGTACTATGGTATTTCAGTCTGAGGAACAGAAGCATAATAAATGTGCTCTGTAATTTAAATCAAGGAGCTGCTGTGGGAAACCGCTGCCTCTTTCACTTGAGGTATTAGTACTGTGCGCTGCGCTTCTTGACATCGCATAACATAGAAGAAGTCTGCACAACTTTGCTCTTATAATTGGAATGAATGCAGTGATTATACTGGATGAGGCTCTTCTGAATTCAGCGAAATAAAGACTCACTCGTCACAGAGGATACGTTAGATTATGTGTGTTTTCTGCTTTTTTAATTCAATTGAAAAATTGGCTAAACATGAATGAAATTTTAATTGGAAACATTTCACACTTTGGCAATATAGATGGTTTTTGATAAGTGTTGCTGTTTTTTATTCAGTAGGAATTCTTAGAGCCGAATAAAAGATACTTTAAATAGAATCACAAATGAACCATTTACTGCAATCAAATCTATGGGGTTATATTTAACCCCCAGCCCCTTAAAATTCTAACAAAGCAAACTTGAAGAAGGTGATAGTACCCTTCTTTTTTTTTTTTTGGAAGAAGGAGGCAACGCCAGAATTTAAAGATAGCCCTTCCGTTTTTACGAATTAATTTTAAACATCCATTTAAGAATTCTACAAGATGTGGAAACTGTCATCATTCGATTTTAATTTAAAATGCCAGGGCTCCAAATAGATGTGACTGATCAAAATCCTTTAAAAAAGTCTAATGTGAAATGTCTATAAAATGCTCGTAATAGAGCAGCACCTTTTTTAAACATTTAGAAGCTTAAAATGAAAAGCTTTGTCTAGAGATCCTCAGTATTTGGGCAAGCTGAATATTTCACATTCCTTATCGTTCCATCTTCAGATATAATTCAGGCTTAACTTTGCCTGTGGTCCTCCACTGTAAAATATGAAACTCATGAGCTATCTCATTGTATATGAATGTTTCCCACTCCCCCACACTCCTTGTTCCAGTCGGTTGGGTCAGAGAAGCGATTTCACTTGCCGGTTCTCAGAGTGTCTAGTCATGTATGCAGGGGTTAGTTTGCCAGCCAATGGCCCATGAAGGGTGTGGGTGGAGAGGAGAAAGAGGGAGACAGTTACATTTTTTTTTTTTAAATGGGAACTTCTAGATCTAACAACTGTCACTAAAGGCTGCTACTGTTGTTGCTTACTGTTCACTTTCTGATCTATTAAGATCACCTTGACTCAGCAGATCTGTAGCCCAATGGAAGAAAGAAAATAAAGACATTGGAGGAAGCTTTGTTGAAGATCCCTAGTCTTGATGCTGATTATTGATCAGATGATTAAGGCAGATGAAGAGGTTTTTTGAAAGCCGAAGCCTCTGATTGTGTCTCTCCAGTGTGCCCCGAATGGGGTTGGGAAATCAATACCCTCAATCACAGCAGAGAGCGTTTCTCTGTCAGTCATATAGGTTGAAGTGATTAGAATTGAGTCAAAAGGCAATGAATAACTCGTACTGGCTTCCTGCCCCTCTTCTGCACCTCATAGAAGCCTAATGAACTCTCTAGGCTGAGGGGACCGGCTTAAAACTCATGCAGTGCCATTAACATACCTTCAGACAACAGCAAACCGTGGGGGTAGAGTCAGAAGGAAAGATATTAATGTCAGTCTATGGAAAGACTGATGCCAGGTAAACTTCAATGCAGCTGGCAAACAGAAAAAGGTACTTAACTGGGTAGCATCGAAGGGCTCCTTTCTCTAATAGTAAGAGATTTAAATAGATTTTTATAGCTAAGAAAATGTTCAGAATTGACACAGATAAATTATTCATCAAATGTCTTGACAATGAAAATGACACTCCTCCCACATCTCAAATGTGGCATCAAATTTTCAGAATTCTGTAAGTTAGAATATTTTAAAATATCTACTTTTCTCCCTACTAGCAGGTATATTTTGTTCTATATCATTTAACGTGAACAGAGTGTTGTGTTTGTGGGCTCCCAATGCTTCTGGCAAATATGCTCCCCACTTCTAGCCTTGGGAAAGAAAGCATCCATACCAGTATCCGAAATCCATTAGATATGAAGAGTGCCCCCGATCCCTGAGACTGAACTTGTTGAGTACAATTACCTGAAGCACTTAATGTGTATGTGATTCATGACTAGATGCAACCAAACACTAATCGTCCACAGAATAGATTTCGGTCTGACAACAGACATGAATGTATAAAACAAAATAAAAGTTACCAAGGCAAAATTCCAACAAAAACTTAAGGTAATGATCTGGTCTTTCAATTAGTCAGTCATGTGGTCTCACTTATTCTGTTGGCATCTTGAGTTTGCAAATGGTACCCAGGAGCAAAATATCTAGAAGCTCCGAGGTTAGCAGAAGTGGTCTCATATTGTTATTTATGTGCCTTTGTGGCAGCTTTGCTATTGGTCAGGGACTTTTTCTGTGTAATCATGATGCAACTTCCATTTCCAAATTCGTTGACCTGACAGGGAGCCTTCACTCTTCTTTTGTCAGGAATGCAATTTGCTGGAGTGAAGATGAGCCCGCGTATGGGCTGCCCCCTCAACCCTTCTTCTTGATAGTATATTGGCCTTAAAGTTGAATTTCCCTGGTTTGACTTCAAGGCACACAACAGCAGGAGTTTAAAAGGACATAAAGAGTTATTTTTCTCAAATTAGTCTCACAGTGTCAGAAACACTTAACAATTAAAAGAGAAAGAAAGAAATGTTCTGGTTCAACCAATTGGCTACAATCACTGAACACCACGACCAACACAAAGTGATCGTCTTCTGTCATATTGTGAAGAGAAGCTTTACAGATTTTATACTTCCATCAGTGATAGTTTCCAATCTTTCAGCTGAAAAGTCTTCCCACACACAGAACAAATTCCCTCTTGTTTCATTTGCTGCCAAGTTAAGGTTCTATGGTAGAGTGTAAGTATCACTGAGACAAAAGACACAAATTCTACATCCTGAGTTTTCTACTTTTTATGAGACTATAAGCAAATAATTTCCTCTCTCTATGCCACAGTTGATCTGTAGAATTCTTTCCTGGTCTTTCCCAGAGGGAACAGAAACATTGAGGGATTGGTCCCAATTAGGACAACAGATGTTTTAATTTCTGTGTTGTAAGAACAGCAGAATATAAGATGGGTGGAATCAGAAGTACGAGCATGAAAAAGTCAAGAACTCGGTGATCTGCCTAAAAATACATTTGAGCAAGTCATTAAATATTTCTGCTATCACAATTTTTCTGGAGCAGGATGAGTAGCAGGAGATTGGTTAAAGTTTTATGTTTTAAAATTGTGTGTTGCCAACGCATCAAGAGAAGATATACAAAATACATGAAGCTAAGCACATCATGGGATGTCAGTAAACCAAAAAACAATATGTGGCCCACTTCAACCACAGGACAAACAATCCACAAGAAGGAAATGGAAAATAATCGTTTCTCTTTTAGGCCATGATGGTGTCATTTAGTGAAGGATGGCTGAAACTCAACACTAAATAATGCCCTTATAGCATAAAATAATATATATTCCTCTTACCAGACTTATTCTAAAGTAAGCCTTCAACTTGAAGGTCTCCTCCATCCCTTCATGGACCCTCACATTCCAGACTTAGAGTGCTTTGAGAAAGGCTGGGATGGGAGGAGGGGTATGGAACTCTTTTAACAGCATTTCCAGGATTTTTCAGTGACTCATAGTTCTAGGCATTCATGTGAATTCCCAACTTGCATTTTAAACTTTGCAATCATTTAAAAAGAGCATGCCTTCCAACTTTTCATGATAATGAGATCAAAACTTCCTCATAGAAAGCTTTAAAATAGTGTTCCTTCTCCCCCAGCCCTATATCTTGCTATATTCTATTGCGTTGTTGGTGGAACTGTTTCACGAATTTCGGAGAGGAAAAACATGACTGATAGATTTGGGATGTGGAATGCCAACAACGCTGAAGAGCAAACTGGAATTTCTGGCCCATCCTTAAGAAGTTCCATGGTGATTCATGTATTTCAGCTTGTTCTCAGTTGGTTGTCCTGATCTGATTTCCCCATAGTAGTGTGTTGGTCAGCTTTGCTGTGTTAATAAGCATCCCCTTCCTTACAGTGGCTTAAACATCAAACATCTGTTTTCATTCATATTACATGTACGTTGCAGAACAGCTCATTCTGGGACCCACGCTGCTGAAATAGCTCTTAAATGGAAACACGAATTTCCCCTCGAACATTCTGCTCAAATATGACATTTAGCAGATCTATTCATATTTTATTGCTCAAAATATGTCACAGAGCCAAATCCAAAATCACAGAGGCCGGATTAATGACTTTTCCCACAAAATGAACTAAAAGTTTTATACAAAAGGAAGGAAGGAACGATAGCAAATTATAATTCAGCATACACACAGTTTCATAAAAGGTGTGAATCTTAATTTTCAAACTCAAGTGTGCAAGGAATGATTTTTTTTTTACATCTTCAATTAAATGTAATCTTTATCTTTGAGTCCTCAGCTCCTGAGTTAATAAGACTCAGTTTTTTTTTTCTGGTTCTTCCCATTCCTCGATTATGCCACTGTCCTTAATCTTATACCATGTCAAGGTGTTAGAGTATAGGCCACATTTACTTGGACACGTAGGAAGTTTCTGAGCCATCAGGTATATAGGACTCCTTTAGGTCTTTGAGGTCTTGGCAACTTTTATTTATTTTATTTTATTTTTTTAATATATATTTTTAAAGACTTTATTTATTTATTCATGAGAGTCACAGAGAGAGAGAGAGAGGCAGAGACACAGGCAGAGGGAGAAGCAGACTCCATGCAGGGAGCCCGACGTGGAACTCGATCCCGGGTCTCCAGGATCACACTCTGGGTTGAAGGAGGCGCTAAACCACTGAGCCACCTGGGCTGCCCTCTTGGCAACTTTTATATCAAACTTTGGACATGGATATTTTGTGAATTTGCCTATGGCCCTGCTTACCTAGACACACCAGGACAGCATTTCATCCCTAGGGTCTTGCCACATCACTGTTGGTTTCGTTCAAGAAACAGTGTGCAAGCTTTTTCTGCTCTCAGATCCAATGAAATGATCCGTTCTTGCGGCACCCCTGAAACCACTTAAAAGCTAAAGCTGAACAAAAATCAAAATTGCTGCACTAATGCTTCCCCAAGGTTCGATTTTAAACTATCTTTCCTCTCCTGCAAGCTTCTCCTCCTTTCTTAGCCTCCAGTTTCAGAAGCCCTGTACCACCCTAAAGACTTGAGCAACAAGGCTGGCAGTGCATACACAATTCCTGTAGAAACCGGTTAGATCCTGTATTTCTCTATAACCACACCCCCACCCTCACCCCTCGGCCCCTGCCTGGTGGGGGAGAAGGGAGAAGTGTGCTGTTTTTGAAGGGCTCAGCCTGCGGAAGCCTGCATTGCCCTGCACAGCAATAAAACTACTATTCCTTTCTATCCCAAACTCTGTATTTGTGTTATATTTTGGCTCCAAGACACTGGTGTTTCTGGTCTAGAAGTAAATGTGGATCCTCTGCCAGAGGATCCACAGGTTTCTTTGTTTCTGTCTTAGTCTGGATTCTTTCAGGATCAGACCTTAAAAACAAAGATGTAAATTCAAGGGGTTTATTTGGGAAGTGCAGATAATACTAGGTATGCAGGAGAAGTATAAAACAGGAAACAGAAGACTGTGAGGTGCATGCTGTTAAACCCGTGGAAGACTGGAGTTCATCTTACACAGAAATGCTGACAAAGAATGATTCCACCTGAGGAGATAGGGTACTGGGGTCTTTATCCACCAACTTGAGAGATTCTGTGATATGCTTAGAAGAGAACAGGAAAACATACCAATAAACCAATGACTCTCAAGGGTTCCTGAGTGACCAGATTTCTTCTCTGTGTGGATCAGTAAGGATCAGTAAGGCTTCCGGTATTCTGGGGAAACAAGCCATAGCACACAGAGATGAAGATTTGGGAGTTCCTAGTCAACTAAAGTTCTGTCAAAGGGTGAAGGACAAGGGCCGGCAAAATACTTCTGCCACAGCTTGCAGGACCTTCTTTTCAAATCTTGGGAAAGCCCTTTTTCTTCCTCTTTTGGCTACAATTTACCTACACTCAAAAACTCTCCTTGGTCTGGCCTATGGCTTTTGTCAGTAAAACAAGGCAGATTCATAAGCTAATTTCATTTATTGTCCCGCTACTTCCCACAATTCTCACCGCACTCACCGCCCTCTGATCCTGGGGCCATCCACAGTGTGAAAAGAAAAGGAGAAGGAGTAAGAAGGACAGAAAGAAGTTAAAAGAAATGAAAAGAAATAGAGGTTCATATCTCAAAATTGTATGTTGTCATCATCCTATACCACTACAGAATTATCATGTGGGAGAGTTATGTCTTTGGTGGATTCACTCTAAAGAGTAATCTAGTTTCTCAATGGCTCAACACAGCACAGGTCTATCTCTTGCTCACAGCACAATCCATTGCAAGTGTGGTGGAGGCACAGGTGGTGGAGACTGCACCAGGCAACCACTCAGGGACCTAGGCTTCTTCCATCTGGTGGTTCTACTTTTGGGTCCCTGTAGGTATCTCTATTCATTTTTAAATTTTGGAAGAGTCTGGAGGATTATGCATGGGAGATTTTTAAGGACAAGGATGAACTGGAGTTCATTACTTGGGCCTATATTCAATTGGTTAAAATTCAGTCATAAGGTTCACAAGGAAATCCAGTGTATATTTAAGGGAAAAGGGGATGGGGCAGCCTGGGTGGCTCAGCGGTTTAGTGCTGCCTTCAGCCCAGGGCCTGATCCTGGAGACCCCAGATGGAGTCCCACATCAGGCTCCCTGCATGGAGCCTGCTTCTCCCTCTGCCTGTGTCTCTGCCTCTCTTTTTCTCTTTCTGTGTCTCATGAATAAATAAATAAAATCTTAAAAAAAAAATAAGGGAAAAAGGGAGACATGGCAGAAATGACTAGGCAATCTTTGTGATGGTGTGCAAAATGATTTAAGTGCAAAACACTGCACTAGGAATATGAGACATTATTTTTATTTCCTCGCTCACTACCTCTATGACTCCTAACCTAGTTACTTAATTTCTAGTCCTCACTTACTGATCTGAAAATAGTGACAATAATATATGTTCCATTTTAGACTCATAGACTCTTAGGACCCAAAAGGGCACCAGAAATCACTGAGTTCAGCATCTTTCTCTAACCTCTTGCTTGAAACTGCCTGCATCTGATTGGTTGGGCAAAACCAGGACTTACCATCTGAGCAATCTCTGATTATAGAAGGGCCTTGGGATCTGCATTTTATAATTATTTCAAGTTCTTCTCTCTACAAAAGTTGGAGATCCATTGACCTTGTTTAAACTTTCCACCTTACAGTTAAAGACATAAAAGTTCAGAGTGATATAGGAGATAACTCCTCGGACAGTTGTAGTTAGTACCGACTAAGGCTGAAATCCTTGAGTCACTATCCAGTGTTTTTTTCTTTTTTTCTAAACCATTCTATCTGGTGAGAATATTTTTGAGGATGATATAATATAATATATATAAAAGACATTGCCTTTGAACTATAACTCATCAGATTAAAAATATTTAATTTTATAGGCAGTAGTCAGAAAACACTCTTTTGAGTGTTTAGCTACCTTTGAAAATATTATTCAGCATTTGTGAAAGATTAGAAGCAAAATGTGGCAACACTGGTTATGTCTTGAACTTTAAAAATCTCACTATTATTTTTAAACAATTCTTTCACTTCTAGAAAATACTCTAGACCAAGGCAGCCATGCTAGGATGTGTTTCTATATGTCTGGTATCCACCTCTAGCCTATCCTAAACAGGCCTTCTCTAATCCAAAGTTTGAAGGTAGAGCTTGCTTAGAATTCCTATACTTCCTGCCTATAGAATCTAAACCCTGATATATGTCTGTTGTTCTTAGGTGGAAGACCTGCCATTCAGTAAAAATATCTTGGGCTTCATATGGCTTCCTATCCCTCCCCCCGGGGCAAAGCGTTTTGGTGTTTTTTTCTACTCTTCTCCTATGGTACATGTGTTTCCTTCCACCTCTTCCCTGGAAGCAGTGCCTTTTTGCCTGGGCCCTGGGAGTTGCCTATGAAAGGGTGTGTTGCTTCCCACCCCAATGGTAGATGACTTTTCCTTCCTACTAGAGATGAGTGTAGTGAACTAAGAAGGGCTTTTAACCTGTCCTCAGTAGCTGCCGATCACCTCTGACGTGCTCACTACATCTTTTGCTCTCATCCCAAATCTTTCTTGTGAACACTTGAAGGAGGCCTAGGGACTCAATGACAAAGTATGAATTTTCCTTGTTTTGGGGACTTCTAGCTATTTCAGGCTCTATTCTAGCCTACAGTTGGCTTTTAACAATTCATTACAATTTTAGCTTACCTCTTTGACGTATTGGTGTGGTCTCCACCTTTCCCATACTCTTCTAAAGGTGAGGTGTGAGTGTGTGTGTATGTGTGCGTGTGTGTATGTGTGTGTGTGTGCGCGAGCACACATGCACTCAAGGCATTTCCTTGGAGGAGTTGTCATTCTGAAATTTAGTTTGTTTGGTTGTTTTGTGAACTCAGCTTGTTGATGGATTTATGAAAAGTTATAATTTTGTAGATTATCCAGACCTTTTGTGTTATTAATGTGAGATCAGTGTCCTCTGTGGCTGAGCACATGCAGAATTTCCCTTATATCCTTTATTATTTAATTGCTGTATTTAGTCCTCAGGATGGCTCTGGAAGCCATTTGGTTCTAGGAAGCTATCTATAAAATACAAGCGTATGTATCATGACCAGTTAACAATCTAAAAAGTCACCACTGTGGCTTATTTAGAAAGACTGTCCACTCCTTCTCCCTGTCTTAACCCCACACAGGTTGTTACAGGGGTCCTGTTCTAGACCAGACCAATTCTCAATCATTGGACATCTCTGGGCTTGGTGATCTGCTCTGTGAGCTTTAGGGTCTGCACATTATAATCTGGGCTCAGGAAAGTAACATGTGGCCTGCCTAGCTCTGCAATATACGCCGACTGGTTCTAATTTCTGAAGCCTACACAGACATGCCCTAGATTAGTTTAGCGTCTTCTAGGCCCAAAGTAGCCTTTGTAGTAACGAAGTGCTTCGTATAGTGTTGCCTCACAGATATAAAAGAATTGATCTATTAAATTTGCTAGCAAACAATAGCAAGCACACAGAGATCCAGTTTGAGAGTTGGTGTATGGGGAGGCTGGTGGGTCATAAGACTGTAGCATTACCAGGCACTCACAGGTAGTCCATGACTCTTAATGCCGGTGTGCTTACTCTGCCCCCAAATGGCATATTTCCTTGAAGAGGAGGGAAGGGCTATTCCACTGGAGCCTCTGACTTTACTGTATGATTTTTGAAAGTCTCAGTTTCTTCATTTGAAAAATGGGGGTGATAGTAAGAGCACTTATAATATTATGTGAAGACTAAATAAGTTAGTCTGTGTGAAACATTTGGGAGAGTGCCTAGCATACGTTAAGCCCACAAGAAATAAAATTTAGTATTGCTAATAATTATTGCTTAAGCTTTTGATATTTTCTAGTTTCCAATAGCTTGTTTTATTGCTATTTTCCTTCTGCTTTCTGATCCACTGTAATGAGACACTTCTTCAATTTCTGGACCTTTATATCCTAAGTAATATTCAAAAAAAATTTCAGAAATAATTATCCATGAAGTTATTGACAATTATATTTATTCTTCAACATTCTGTTTAAGCCCTTGCCAAGACTATTACCAAGAAAAATGAGTTGTGAAAATCGCATATTTTGAAGGAAGTGGAATGAGACATGCTTCTCACAGCAAATATACATTATTTGTTTCATTTCCATGGAAAATATCTTCTTTAAAGAATATGCTATAAATCTCTTTTAAATAACAAGATACCTTATAAGCCAAGAAAAGACAAAGGATATTAACTTAAAAGCAATTTTATTAAATAGTAAACTCTGTTAAAGTATAAAAATCAGATACTACTATAGCTAGAAGTGATACAGATCCCAACATATTAGCTGACAAAGAAAAGAAAAGAACATTTGTGTCAGGTAAATAATAAATGAATTATAAATGAATGTTGAAGAACAAGGATACTAAAACAGTTTCTACTACACAAAATGTGGTTGCAAACACTTGTATTTCCTAAATCGATCCTCTGGTCAAAAATATTGCTCATCACTACCCTTGTGTCTCTGAAATTTTCTTAGAAATTTTTGGCATTATTAATACAGCAGAATTCAAGACAATATAGCTGGGTCATTTATGGAATGAATGAAATCACCTGGTAACTTTCTACGAGTCTATGACAAATAATTTGTTCATCCATTCATTTATCAGACAAATCTTACGTAACACTTTTCTTTTTATACTCTTAGCATAGTGTCTGTGAGTTTCACATAGGATTTGTCTGATAAATGAACGAATGAACAAATGATTTGTCATTGAATTGTATGAAATTATCAAATGATTTCATTCATTCCAGACACGACTCAGCTAAAGAATGAGATGCAGTCCAAGGAATGATCTCATGCAAATAATGTGCACACCAGCAAATGAGTTTAGCATCAGTGAAAAACAGAAAGTGATGGAGGAATTTGAATGATTCAGAAATACATACGAGTTTCTATTGAGAGATAGGAGCATACTGAGTTAAATTAATTATCAGAGCTGAATACTTTATTTCTTTCCGTTATTAAGCAAGTCTGTTTTTATAACTGCCCTCTACACATGAATTAGACAATAAAATTGAAAATCAGATTTCATATACATGGACAGCTGAGAAAAGGAAGTAGAGTTGGTCTTTACGATTCCTAGTTAAGAGGCAACTTTATGAAAAACAAAAAACAAAAAACAAAAAAACAAAAACTGAGGAATCCTTTAAAAAGAGAGTTTCCTTTCAGTATCCTTACATAGCTTTGTAAAAAAGCTTGGTCCTCAGTTAGTGATCATAGAAAACTGAGATTCTTTTGTAGAATCTGGAACTGCTATATAAGATGACAGCAAATGGAATTTACTTCAAATATTTCCCGTGAAGGGTTTTGTGAGTTTCGTGTGTAACATAAACATTAAAAAATGCAGTTTTGTGAAACTAGAAATAGCCTAAATGTTAGGATTGTTTCAGAAGTCAATGAAAGTAAACTGCATTCAAAAGTCACAGGAATTTAGCTGAGAAAATGCTGCTTGTCACACATTTAAAATGCATACAACAGTAAAGGAAGTTGCAAGAAATTTAAGAGCTGAGGTTTGAAACAACGAAGGTTGTGTTTCATCACAACGAAGGCATAGAGTATGAACCGAACTTTTTCAGTCGTTGAAACACTAGACAAGGAGAGGTCTGGGATCTTGAAGTTTGTAAAAGTAGATTGTTTCAAGAAATGCTATATTTTGAGACAAATTTAATCAGACATATTTAACCGATGGAAATATTTTTACTTCTATTAGTGTATTTAGAGATATTAAAATTCAAATTTGAATTGCATTCTTCCTTGCTTGGATATTTGCTCTTAATTAAAATACTTTCTATCCTTTAATCCCCTCTATCCTTTAGTTTTTTGCTATATATGAAATTCTAAATCTTGTAGAATTAGTGAGAATGTAAACTGCCTTTTATAATGGCTTTATTTTCATATTATTAAAATCTTATTAAAATGTAGAAATGTTAAAATATTAAGTGTCCGTAATATGTGATGCTAATATTAATTTTGGAGGGTTTAATTTTTGAAATGGATATTAATTGCCCTAAAGATTAAAGTGTTATTCTTTGATGTTTCTGGAATATATTCATCCCTTGAGATATGCCATTACACACACATTACACACCTTTCTTTCCCAGAAATTTTGCATTTAGGGACATGAGAGTTTAATTTACATAGTTGACTATTTTTTTCATTTTATTAGCCTTAAATTTGAAACATGTTCTGCTACTCCAACAAAATTTCTATGGATTCACAGAAATATTAAAAATGCTTATTTAAAGAATAAAGTTAATTCAAAACATTTCTGTAATGTACCAATGATGTGCTCAACAATGATTTAGGAATAACTCAGAAAACAAATTAAGCAAAACATTGCTACTATTGCATAATTGACAATATCAACAATAAGATGATTCTCAGGAAATAATTATCAAAATGATTGATACTGATAAAAAAGGAGGTATGCTGAAGGGAAAAACTCTTGGAGACTGGAATGTTTGGAAAACTGTGAAGTGAAGTCTGAAGAGTAGAATAGATGGGAGAAGATATTCCAAATCAGAAGATTCAGCAAGTTTTGTGAAGAGAGTTTATTCCTGGGATAGTGAGACGTGACCATATTGGATCGGTAATTTAGAGTCAAATTCTGAAGGGCCATAATGGAAGCCAACAGAGGAAAGGAGGAGAAGTTGATTAACAGAAAAAAATGCCATGTAAAGGTCAAGGAAAATTTGGGCTGAGATGGGGCCACTGAATTAGGTGAACTTCAGAGTGAAGTTTCAAGAAAGCATTAAGAATCGAAGCCACATTATAGAAGTCTAAGAAGAAAAACAGTTATGATAAATGGTGGCAGCAGGAATAGCCCACTCATCTGAGGAAAAGGAAAATTAGGGTCAAGGCAAGTTGTAGAGTAAGTGTCTGTGTGTGTGTTCAGGATAGATAACACATTCTATAAAATGTGATCAAATGAAAATAAAATATCTACCGTGAATATATGGAATATGCTATGTTTCTCAGGTACTGTGAAGGAGTAGAATTATATGATTAACAGCATTAGATACATTTAATATCCTGAATTCCTTTGACACACACCCCACCTCTCGTTTGAGGCATATATTTTTGCTAGCTGGTAAAATTAAGATTCCTAATAAAAAATAAAAAAATAAATTAAAAAAAATAAAAAATAGAAAACAACTAAAAAAAATAAAATTAAATTAAGATTCCTGTTTTCCTGCAATAGGTAATCGCCAAGAGTGACGACGTGCGAGTCATGTGAGCAACACTGGGCAGTGCCGGGACAAATGGTGCGATTACTACCCATTAACCAAACAGTTCTGTGTAAGCATCTTTCTGCTCAGGTTTGAGGTGTGCAAAAGCTCGCTGTTTCTATTTTTAGGATGGGGAGTACATGGTGTGTAGTGGATATTTGTTATTTTTCAGTCTATTTAGAATCTTTTTCCCATGTAGGAAAGACTCCTTTCTGACTTAGAGGTGGTTGATCAATAGCCTTTAATATCCTGCACCCCACCTCCACCCACCACACACACATACATACACACACCTAACACCCAAGTTACCATCTGATCCATGTGTGCCAATCAGATTCACCATAGCCCTGGTCACAGTGATGGGTGATCAGGGCAGGATCGATAGGCATGTGACCAAGCCAGGGCAATCAGAGTATCCCCAGGGCTTTCACTATTGACAGCGACAGGAAAGGAGTATACTTCTATTTTCTCTGAGATTGCTAGACTGAAAGGACAAATAAACCTAGACCTGCCCATTATTTTTGCAATCACATCAGAGAAACATTCCTGGGAATGAAGCCTTGCTCAGAAAAAAAGCAGAGCTGAGAGACAGAGAAGGACAGAGCCCTGATGCAATTGGTGTAAGCTCTGGCACCCAGTCAGGGTTCTACTTCTCGGTGAAGTGAGCCCGTGCATTCCTTTTCCTCTCCTCAGCTGGTTGTCATTTGCTAGGTAAAGGCCCCTGTGTCATACAACTAATGAGAATGATTGGCCAAAAGGTAAGAAAAAAAGGTCTGAACAAGGACAGTTATAATTCCACCCCTTCTCTGAATACCTAGATGGCTTTAATTTTCACTTCTGTAGGAAATGCATGCCTCACTTCCTCCCACATGTTATGGCCTTTCATGTATTTATTTTCCTTTCTGGTAATAGAATGTGAGCTTCCTGAGAGCAGGGATAGTTTCTGCTGTTTGTTTGCAGACACATTCTCTTGCGTGGTAGGTAGCTACTAGCCCTCAGGCACCCCAAGCTTTTTTGCCTTCTTCACCTACCACTGCAGAGACTGGCAAAGGCCAGATATTCACTTTCTTGGTCCCTCTGCTGCTAAGACTGAGAGTGTGTTTCAATTCTGCCCATTGAGATGTAAGTCGAAAGATGCTGAGAAAAATGTTTGTTTTCTGAGAAAAGGTATATTTCTGCCATTATGTCTTTCTTTGTGCTTGGAAAAATGGATGTGCAAAGATCCTTTCTTGAGCTACGGCAGCCGTATTGTGATAAGGAGACCTGAGCATGAGGGAAACAAAAAGCCACCTTGCTTGAAATAAAAACTGCACCATGCCTGAAACTACCTATATCCGAACTTCTTTTTATCTGACTAAATTTAGAATACATTGGCCCATGTTTGTCTAGACCTTACCTTAATGAGTTGGTGATTAGTATTTCTTAAATGATCCATGAACTTCAATCTAGATATTAATGTCAATGAATCTGTAGTTTTGAGGTTCACAAAATTTTGCATTGGAGAGCACATAAGCCTTAAAATCAGAGGACTTGGTGCTGATTCCTAGTCTCTACAGATTACATGAGATTGCATGATATGACCTTATAAAAGTCAATGATTATGAATGTCTGTTTCCCTCTATTATAGTGGAAATAAATTATATTCCTTGAGTACTTCACAGTTTTGGCATAAGGATTTAGCTGGAAAATGTATATGACTATGTTTTATAAAATATAATGTGCTAAACAAATGTTAATTAGATATTTTTTATTTAATTTCTCGGGGCAGAACCATAAATATGTCTCACCTTTGTGATGGTAAGCAGCAGAGATCCTCTAAGAGAATGTTATTAATTATATATTTTGTATAAGTAAGCTTAGCTATAAAGTAACATTATAGTTAAGCAAAAATACATTTCCCTGTATGAAAACCACGCACTATTTTGTTTGTAAATCATATACTATTTTGATGACCTGTTTATGTTCCTCCTCTACAATGACAAAGGGGCAAAGGAAGTCCTGGAAATGTTTTATTTGCAATGCCATAAAACTCCAGATTCAGTCTGGTTATTTCAACAGAGCACAAGTGCTGACATTTTAAAGTTAAGCGTTGAATGATTATAAACCTTACACATTTTGATACTGTTACTTGAAAAGTAATATGGAAGAGTCCTTGAATGTCTAGAATAAATACCTAAAGAATCTAATATTTGTGTAAAATTTCATAGGATCAGCTGTTTAAACAACAGCCTGATTAAATATCAATACATATTTTGCAAGCATTGTAAATCTTACCCTTTTATTATCTTGTAACACAATTTTCCACTAGTAAACAGATTTTCTTGAAAGCAACCAAATTATAGTGTACTGTGTCCTGATCCCAAAATGTAAGGGTATTTTACCAAAACATTCCAGGAAAAATAGTAAGCTCCCATCTGCCTTGTCCTGTGTACCAAAGATCAGAAAGTTCACCTGACTGGCTTTAAAATATCTTCATTCGAATCATGTAAGAGAATTTATGTCTTTTCTTAGTCTTATTACGTACAAAATTTAGGCTCTTTCCCCTGTGCATTATCTAAAATAAATAACATTAGTGTAACAAAATATAAACTCCAAAAGAACATCACATTGATAGATTTTATTCCTTTTTTTACATTTGTATTCTTTTATATTTACTTTCCCTATTATAAACATTTCTTAATCTTTCCAAAGGTTATTACAAATGAAAAGGATTTAACTTTGACCATTGGAATTGTAATTACCTAGTGCTAGTTACTTAGGGAAAGAATACATAATAATCATAGCTGTTTTGGGCTTAGGGCACAGTATGGTTTGCTTCTTTATTTAATTTGATTAGAAATAAAATAGATAGCAATTTGAGTATATTTAAGATGATAAGCTCCTCCAAAGTAAAGAGTGTGTCTTACACCTCCTTTATAACTTTCTTACAATATTAAAATACTAGTCTGACAGCTAGTGGTGGTGGGTCAGTACTTGTTTGATGGACCTATATATCAATATCATTCAAAACTTGTCAGTACATCTCAAATGAAAATCACAATTAAAACAGTAAAAATCTGCAACAGAAATATTCATTGGGTTTTTTAGTATTTTTTTCAATATTATTTGACCTCAGATATCATTTTATAAATATCTATTAGGAGTATAAACTCTGAAATTTTATTCACTAACCCTGGTTGATAAAAATAAGTAAATGTATAAAAAAGTAAATAGACTTTTTTAGGGCAATGATAAAGAGTTGAGGATGAATTTTCTTCAATATTGATACTAAATTGAAAATCAATAATGTTTCTGCCCAGAGAGAAACAAAATTAAATCAATTTCAAGACTAAATTGGTGGTGGTGGTGTTTTTTTAGTTCCAAAGAACTGATTTGATTTTTATTCATAAAAGAAATTTCTTTCATGTATTAAATTGTCTTTCAATACCCCCACTTCAATTGTCTTACTCATACTGGATGATACAAAAGGTAAACCACACTTATTTCTATCCTAGTTAGCTTTGAACTATACATACTGTTAGAATTCTGAAAGAGAATATTTTCAGTGTGCATTATTTTAAAGTCACATAAATATATTTTATAAAGTATGCATTTTAAACCTTGACTTGTTTTTGTACCATTCAGATGCTATTCTGCAACAAAGAACAAAAAGAAAGGGAAGGAAGGAAGGAAGGAAAAAGGAAAGAAAAAAAGAAGAAAGAAGAAAGAAAAGAAAGAATGAAAGAAAGAAAGAAAGAAAGAAAGAAAAGAAAAGAAAAGAAAAGAAAAAAAATTAGTGTTCTCACCAGACTGCCAAGAATTCTCCTTATGGATCTATGCAACGCCTCTAATTTTTAATGGGTTGCTTTTATAGCTTTTGGAATGTTGCCATTGAATTTTCCCTTAATTTATTGTCAGACTGTTTCTAGTAGATTTCTCTCAGTGGTTTGTTGAACTCTCCCCAGCAAGCTGCCCTGAAGTCACCTGAGCCCCAGCCAGCAGAGGACTCTTATGACCCATGTCTGCAGGCTGTTGAGCTCAGCTCGGGGAATTGCTTCATCCTGACCACCAGAGCTCTTCCAGGTAAGGCCATTCCACTTCCAAAGAGTTGTTGGACTTCTCCCAGCACATTGGCAAACTCTGACTGCTGGACTGCTCCCAGTTAACTGGCAAAATCTAATCAGTTGGCTCCTGCCAGTGGAAATGTAGCTCATGCAACTCAAAAGATGACACCTTTTTTTTATGAGGCAATTCAGTGATACAGGGGAAAAATGTAGTCATGGTTATAACCAACCAGTGTTTACTGTAGGAAAAGTAATTGCTCACCACCAACTCCTAATACAACCACTAAACAAATTTCTAAATTAGAGCTGAGTTACAGATTTCCCACATACATTTCTTCCCCCTAGCTAGCTTTTTCTTTCCCCAGAGCATTTGTCTCAAATTTTAGTCGACTATTTTATCATTAAAATATATTTTGATCATTTTAGAGATTTTTTTTTTCGGTAAATATGGAGTTAAAACCATTGAAGACTTTTACCATTACCTTTTTACATTTTTATAAGATTTCATTAATTGTGGTTATGGAATCTCCACAGTTTTATCTTATTTGATCAAAATAATTTTTAAAGATGTATTGATTTATTTTAGAGAGGGAAGAGGGGCAGAGGGAAAGAGAGAAAGCAGACTCTCTGCTGAGTCTAGAGCCCTATGCAGGGCTCGATCTCACAACCCTGAGGTCATGACACGAGCCGAAATCAAGAGTCAGTTGCTTAATCAACTGAGCCCTGGTTAAAATTATTTTTAACAAGCAGTAGTTAGGAATTTTCCACCTATTCTTTTCCTTACCTATCCATAGTACAATTACGAAGTTCAGGAGATTAACACTAACATAGTATTATTAGTGAATTTATAGACCTTATTCAAAATTTATCAACCATCCCCCTAATGTCTTCTAAACTTAAGCCATTTTATTTATTTAAAAAAATGTTTTAACTTAAGCCACTTTAGAAATAGGAAATGGAGCTGTGTGAAGTGCAATTTTTCCCCACAATTACAAAGTGGGGGAAAAAGAGAAGAACATTTGGGAAATTCTGACTCTCAATGATCTTATATAGAAAGGTACAATAACAAATATTTGAGCCAGAAATATATATGTTGTAGCCTAATAAACCGTTTTTGTTAGTGTCATCAAAAAAACCTTGTTTGGGAAAGGTCATCTCCTGCTTTTGCTCCAACTCACCCCTGAAGTTCAGCAGTTTTATCTTGAACATAATGTTATTCTTCATAATCATGTTGATTCAAATAGTTATCACAACTTTCTCATTCGTTTTGTGGCTTCAAATTCTCCACTCTGTGTAACCTTGAGTATGTTATGTGACACCACAGAGCCTCAGTTTCCTTAGCTGGAGAATGGGAAATTTGATATGCAGCTTGTAGGATTTTATTATGATTAAATGTGATAAACTCTATGAAGCACCTAGGAGAGTAGCACATCAAGGGTTCAAGAAATATATTTTTCTTCTCCTTTCGATTCCCAAAGTGAAAGCCTTAACATGTGACAGCCAGTCCCAGACATCCGCAGAGGAGACTGTACCTTAAATGGCATGAATTGCAATCTACTCAAAAGCATCAGCCTTCAAATGCTAAGACTTCCTTTGAAGACTCATGCATTCTATAGTCAAGATGCTTCTATGAAGACACACATATTTCATCCAAGTTGAGGTATAAGGGGACTAACATTAAATCATTATCATCTCCCAGTTGAAGTAATGATCTATTATCTGGGAACAAGACATGGAGGAGAGTCTAGAGAGGGCAGGTCTGGAAAGGACTACTGTGGCTCCTCTGAGCAGAAAGGTGATCCTCTCAGGCCTGAGGACCTGGAAGAAGAGAAGATCCCTAAAGCCAACATAGAGATGCAGAAAGGATGAAAAAGAACCAAGATTAGATTCTCAAGTTTTTATATTTGTCTAGACTAAGACTTGAGTATGGCCCTCATTCTGTGTGCCTGTCTTTTCTCTTTCCTAAAAACAAAAACCACTGTCTCTTAGTGGACATTTTTTTAAAAGATTTTATTCATGAGACACATGGGGGGGAAGAGGAGGGGACAAAGACACAGGCAGAGGGAGAAGCTCCGTGCAGGGAGCCCGATGTTGGACTCTACCCTATGAATCCAGGATCACGCCCCTGGGCTGAAGGGAGACACTCAACCGAACTGCTGAGCCACCCAGGTGTCCCTCCCTTAGTGGATATTAATGCTCTAAGCTAGATAGGAGGGTGAGGTAGGACAGGTCTAGGGAAAAGTAGGCCACTGTGAAAAGCACCATCTACCCTGATCCAAAGAGTAGGTTACAAGGTGTGTGACATGTTGACTCTCATAACATGGATTGCTCTCACTTACACTTTGTCATTGACTGGTCTGTTTTTCTAACTGGATTTTAAGCCTTTTACACACAATTATTTGTCTCTATGTTCAGGGCCTAGAATAATGTCTGACACTTAAGCTAGGTTGTTGTGATACTTAATTTTATGTATCAACTTGACTGAGCCACTGGGTGCCTGGACCTTTGGTCAAACATCATTCTGGGTATATCTGTAATTTTTTTGGTAGTTGGTACTTTGGGATGAAATTAACATTTAAATTGGTAGCAGGAGTAAAGCAGATTGACCTCCTTAGTGTGCGTGGGCCTATCCAATCAGCTAAAGGCCTGAGCAGCACAAACAGGCACAAACAGACCCACTTTCCTTCTAACTGACTGCCTTAGAAGGCAGTTAGTTGGGACATCAGCTTTTCCCTGCCTTTGGACTCAAACTAAACTCTAGTCTCTTTCTGGGCTGGAAACTGCCAGCCTTTGGACTAAAACTATACCATTTGTTCTCCTTGGTCTCCAGCTCATGGAATTGCACTGCAGATCTGGTGACTTGTCTGCCTCCACAGTCACATTAGTCAAATCCTTAGAATAAATCCCTATCTATCTATCATCTATCTATCATCTATCTATCTATCATCATCATCTATCTATCATCCATCTACTTGTATTGATTATGTTTCTTTGGAGAACCCTAATACAGTGATTAATAATTTTGTGTTGTTATTTTTAAATAAATAAATGAGTGGAAAAAGGAAATTGTTAGGCAAAGTAAATCTACTCATCCATATAATGTGGAGTTTGGGCTAACTATGGTCCATTTTAGCAATAATATTCTAAGATTCTAAAGCCTCCAGTCTTTTGTTTATTATATGTTAAAATGACAAGAAAAAGAAACCACATAATTTTCTGTACTGGTTAAGGAAAGGAAAACAAAACAAAAACAAATCTTTGCATCAATAGCAATGTCTGTCTGTCACACCGTATGAGCAGATACCACATTTCCGTCTTAGAAAACTGAGCAACCTAGTCTGTCATCTGACATACCTTCTTTTATCCCATGGCTTATATCTCATTGTATCTCATTTTAGAGGTTGCATTTCTTAAAAAGTTTTTTTCTTTTTAAAAAATGACAGTGCAGGGCAACCCCCATGGCTCAGCCTGCCATGGCTCAGACTGCCACCTGCAGTCTGAGGTGTGATCCTGGAGTCCAAGGATTGAGTCCCAAGTCAGGCTCCCTGCATGGAGTCTGCTTCTCCCTCTGCCTGTGTCTCTGCCTCTCTCTCTCTCTCTCTCTCTGTCTCTATGAATAAATAAATAAAAATCTTTAAAAAATGACAGTGCATTAGATTTTATATAATCTCTTGCATCAAAAACAAAATGAAAAATGGTCCAAAGTAAAATGCAAATATTCTTGGTTACCATGGACATTGGTAACTTATTTCGGATCCCAAATGTTGACCTCCTAATCAGTAGACCAAAGGTGATGAGTTTTCTTTTCTAGGATTCTTATTTGCCACTTGAGGTACAGGAAGGTATAGTCCAGATAGAACCATAAAAAGGAAATACCTAAACTATGTCCTAGTGCTTAAAAAAGAACAGCAACATATTCTGGCCCTGCTCTGTGACAGATATTGTTTTAAGAAATTTAACATGTATTTACCCATTTAATTCTCATAGCAACTCTAGCTATTATCATTATTATCATCTTATAGATGAGAAAACGGAGACACAGAGAGGTGAAATCAATATGCTCGCCATAATCAAGTGACAGAGCTGGGACTTAAATACAAACAGTGAGGGACCAGAGGCCCGGCACTTTCCTGTCATATTATGCTAAACTTGGCATGTTTCTTTTGATCCTTACTGTGTCCTCTGAAACAGGTTTGAAAGCCTTCATTTTGCAGATGAAGAAAACATCATCAAGATACCTGCAACAGGATCGAGACGAGACGAGACGTAAAAGTCTATGTTCTTCTCTCCTTTGTTTCATAGGTTCTGTGTTTCTCCTTCACCCTTTACCAGTTGCTTTTTGTTTCATGTCTCTTGGTCAAGTAACCTGCCTGACAACTTTCCTTAGGATTCTTTGTCCTGGAGAATGTTTATGTTTTTTGCAGAGATTTTCTGGAGATCCAGTGAGCTACCTCAGGAACTACCAGCCTCAAGGTGTGGTGTTTTGACTATAACCATTTTCATTCAATCATTTATTCACCCTTAAATACTATTAAGCATCTACAATATACTCATCTATGTGGAACCCCTCAGGGACTTACCAGGTTCTGGGCATCGTGCTAGTCATCGTGGTTATGAGGATAAATAAGGTTACGTCCAGGTTTTAAAGAGTTCACAGGAGAGTAGAAGATCTTCCTGATTCAAAGAAACCTCTTCAAACAAACCTCCTGTTTGAGTACAGCAGGTAGAACAAATTCTGTTGTATCCCCTTGTTCCTGCTCCTCAACTAATCCTAGAATATCATCTGCCAAAGGCATTTTGCTATTCTCACAGCAATAAAAGAACAAAAGCAAAGGATGTCATGCCCAAAAGTGGCCACTTGGTCACTCAGCATTTATTATATCATCCTCTTGATAAGGCAAGAGAGATGATGATGATGATGATAATAATAATAATTAATAATAATAAATTGGAACAATTAACACTAATTTTATAAGTTCTTTACAGGTCTCTTTTAAGCCAGCCATATGGCACATTTATTATTTTTATTTCCTGTAAACAGAAACAAAGACACAGAGAGTCTCAGCAAGTTGCTCAAGGTCAAATGGCCCATGGTGGTGGCACAGGTGGGATATAAGGAAGGAAGTCTGAGGCCAGAACTTAACTTCTTGGCCACTAAGGTAAAAGATTGAATAAGAAAAGTGAAACCTGTGGTTTCATCTTGCTGGAGGTCTTAAATTTGGGGACACAAATATATTAAAAATCCATTTGTGAAACATCATAAGAGGAAGTAAAAATATAGTGCCAACTGATTAAGAGTATACTCTGGACCAGGAAGGAACGTTTATTGCCTACTCGTTAGGGTGCTCATCCTTTACATGTCTCCCCTAATCCTGCAGGCCATTCCTATAGAGACAGGTGCTTGAACCACACAGAGCTCAGGCGCTGTTCTTCAGCCCCATTCACATTTTCTCAGTGATTATCTTTTATTTTTATTTTTTAACATTTATTTATTTGAGAGAGGGAGAGGGAGCATGCATGTGGTTGGGGGCAGGAGCAGAGGGAGAGAATCTCAAGCTCCCTGAGACTCCCTGTTAGGCACAGAGTATGATGGGGAGGTGGAGGGCGGACTCTATCCCTCCATCCATGAGACCATGGCCTGAGCCAAAATCAAGAGTCAGATGTTTAACCGACTGAGCCACCTGGGTGCCCTATCTCTGTGATTACCTTTTAATTTATAATCTGTAACCAGTAGGTTGAATCCTCCTGAAGACAGACACTATTCATGTTTCTATCTCTAGTGCCTAGGATAGTAAGACTAATTTAAAGAATTTCTACATGAATAAATTAATTAGAAATGATACCCATTTTCACAATGGAGGAAATAGTCACAGAAAGCCTTTGTGTGTCATTCATGTCACATGGCAGGTACCTAGACCAGTCCTAGATCTGCTTGCCTCTACATCCTGTTTTCTTTGGGTGAGCTCAAATGATGTGAACATGCCAATGAGGTGGAATAGAGATCTGTGTCTAAGTGGAAAGAAGTGGATGGTGTAAAGTTGTAAAACTTCCTTATTCTAACTGGAAAAAAAGAAAATTGTGGGGATTTTTGTTTGTTTTATTTTTTGTTTTTTCATCTTAATCTCAGGGACATCAAAAATAAGAAAGTGAGCAAGTTCCATGGGAGTGGAGCGTGGTTCGGATTAACACGCGGCAGGGAGAGAGAATCACCACTTGCTGAGGTCCAGTAACACTTTGCACTTAAGACTCAGCTGACTTTTCCTGTCAGAAGCTTTGTGTAAGGGAAGCGAAAGGAAATAAAAGACCACCTCCACTGCAACAAGGCTAAGGGAAATTTGCGTCCAGCCCAGGGTTCACCAAAGCAAAAGGAAATGTGGTTAGTTGAACATATGAATGTGCCATTGGTGATTGGCTTGGAGTCTGCTTTTCCCATGGGAGACTAACCTAAGGTCCACCCAGTCCCTCTGGGCTGTTCACTTCTCCACAAGGCTCCTGGCAGTGCCTCCAGAGCAACAGGAAGCTGGACCACCCAGTCTAGCATCACCACGCACAGTATCCCACTCAGCCAACTTGATCTCACTTTCCTCCCTGGAACAGCTCCGTGGTGATTCAGAGGTGAAGAGGCAGATAATTGGACAGTGGAATTGAGTCCTGTGTGGTACAGAGTTGAAAAAGAAATTCCTTCCAGACGAGCTTGGAAGTGAAAAAGAAAACCCAACAAACAGAACCTTGTATGCACAGCAAATGAAGCCAAAGAGAGGTTGACAAGCATCCTGGCTCTGCATGGACCTGAAGGCCATTGGCCAGAAAGCTCAGAGACAGTACTTGTGAGGCAACGTGGCTATCAAGTGGTAACTTATTTATGAAAACAGAATGTATTGATTCTCCCACGTGCTTACTCGTGTACAAAGAATACCACAAATCCACATATGAAAAGTGATCTGACACAAAATTCTGTGTTCGTTTTTCTCAATGTTTCCTAATCTTTACATGAAAAAAATAATCAGTTTAAGCAAAACATTTCCTTAGTTCTCTGTGTAATGACCATATATGTTGCCTAAATTACCAGATACATTCTTGACCTTCCATCTGCTCCTGGTGAGCTACATCACAAACAATACTTACTATATCGTAAGTCAGCCAGACATAAACAGAAGACTGGCACACTAAATGGCTATTTATTTTGAGAGGATGAATAATAAGACAAGACACCTAATTTTTTAAACCATATATACAGATTTTACCGTTCAACTCAAATAATAGTCTTTGACTCAACAGTGATCAAAGTCATTGTGGAATATGCAAGATGGAAAAGACACAATTCTACAAAATCTAACTCAATAATCCTGCTGATTTATTTGTCACATTTCTTTTTTGCTTAAGAACTCTAGTTAATCAAATGCCAAGTAGATCATAAAATTACAAAAAAGGAAGACCAAACTATAGATTGATCAATGCTAAAAACTCCCAATATCCCAGTATTAATTTTATTATTGAAAAATAAACATACGAATTAACAGACATTTCACTGTATCACTTAATTTAATCACAACTATGTTATATGCATTTTAGTAATGAATTCCTTTTCCTTTCTAGGACATGATCCCGAATTTTAGATACGCGTTTTCAGCATTCACTTCCCAGGTGGCAACACAATGTTTGAAAGTATCCTGGTGGACCTATAAACTGTGGTATGCCCAAACAACACAAAATAGATGAATCTGCCTTCATGCATGACCACACACTTAGTGGCTTAAAACAACACACGTTCATTATCTGTGGGTCAAAGTCTGACATGGGTCAGATGGAGCTAAAATGAAAGTGTTGGCAGAGCTGCATTCCTTCCTGGAGGTTCTGGGGGAGAATCCATTTTTTCCCCCCCTTGCTTCATCCTACTTCTGGAGGCTGGCATTCTTGGCTCGTGGAACCCTTTCTCCAACTTCAAAGCCAGCAATGTCATCTCTGTCTCGTGCTTTGTCCAGTCACATCAACTTTTGAACTAAGTGTGGAAATGTTCTCACTTTTAAGAACTCATCTGGTTAGGCAGGGCACAACTGGATAATTCAAAATAATCTCCCTGTCTCAAAATCCCCACCTTTAATCAGTTCTGCAGAGACCCTTTCATCATGTACATAATTCATGGGTGCCAGGGATGAGGATTTAGGACATGCACATTTTTTGAAAGAGTAGTTTCTTACCTACCACAATAGAGCTTTTTGTTTTTTTTTTTTTTATGATGAAATTGTAAATTCGAACTTGTGTATACACAAGACTCTTAAAGAATTTAACTCATTTTTACTCATTCATTCATTCACTCATTCACTCATATACTTAAGGAACACTGAGAAAGCATATATTATAAGAAATATACAAATGCAAATATAGACAAATTAGTGTCCTCACTATTATGTCTTCTGACCTTTGATTTTCTGCCTAGAGCCCTGGGTTAAAACTGTTTCCTCTGCCTGAGATACCATTTCTTATCTAACATAAATTAAGTTCCTAAATAAATTCATCAAGATTCATTTCAAAGGGTGCCTGGCTGGCTCAGTCAGTCGAGAGTATGCATTTTGCTTGGGATTGTGAGTTCGAGCCCCATGTTGGGCACGGAAATTAATTAAAAATAAAATCTTAAAAATAAGAGACTCATTTCAAATACTACCTCCCCCATAAAGCTTTTTTTTTTCTTTTGACTAGCTAGCTGTAAGAAATATCATCTCAAATTTTATAATACCTTGTTTTTACAACATAAAGACTTTTTAACTTATTTGTAGTTATTTGTATACATTCCCCTCTCCTTTTAGGGATTATATATTCCTTTAGATGGGGGGGCCATTCATATTTGAATGCAGGAAAAACCAGGAATGGCAATCAGTATATATAAGCTTACTATGCGTATTTGTGGAAACTTGATTTGTAAAAATATATTTGCTCATGACTTAAAGCAGTAGAAAACATCAAGAAATGTAGTTTTGTTTCAAAGTTTTACCATATTTCTCCAGGAAGAAAAATTGCAAGAAAAAGAGCAAAGTAAATTAATTGGAGGTTAAGACCCTCATAGCAAGAAAAACCATGCGGTTTGCCAATTTATGAAGCCAAAATGGAGAATTATGGAGAAATTTCCCTGCAGATCTCTTGCTGCTGCCAAAGCCGACAGCCAAAATGAGGTTTATAGTCACTCATATTTTTCAACAATGTGCCTCACATTGCCAATATAGAAATGCCTCCTCCTCTGTGACCTTGAAAATGGCCTCATCTCTTTATCAGTTTTCCATCTAGTAAAATTAGATTCTTTTCTTTTACAGTAAGTTTTTACCCAAGTTTGTAAAATATAATTCCATTGATGAAAAAAACAGTGTGCTTTTTTTTTTTTTTTTTTTCATTTTTCAAGATCAGGAAACTGAAGTAATAAAGAGCTGGAGGCTGCACTCAAGACATGAACTTATAAATAATTTTATTTTAAGGATCTCTACAAATACCCATTCACTTTCATATTTGTGCTAACAGTTGCCTCTGCTTTGCTTACCTGTTGAAGATTGGTCATGCCACATGCTCTGCTTGCTTCAACATCATTTTGAGTAGGTTTTAAAATTTTATTCACTTAAAGACATTTGTGTGGGTGTTGTTTTTGAATCTTTTTGAAACTTGTCTCTACATCACAAAATAGATTTTAAAATTAAAATTCTATCTTTAATTTAAAAAGAAACCAATCGATTGTCTGATTTTGACTCATGTTCTCATTCTTGCCTAATTTAAAATCCCTCTTGTTAAATTTCTGCCAAGGTAAAATAATTTTATTTTTATAACAAAAGTAAGAATTTAGAAAAGGAATCAGAATGCTGGGCAGTATAATGACTGTTTTGATCTATATTTGAAGATCATTTTTAGGAGCCGAAATCAAAAAGAAATTAACCTCTGGACTTTGGTGTCAGAACTACTTTGGGCTCAAATCCCAGCTCTTCCCTTAATACTAAATGTGGATCCTTTAACTCTTTATTCTTTAGTTTCTTGGTCTGGAAAATGGGAATGAGAGTTCTCCCTCATTGGGACCTGAAGAACAAGTGAAGGGAAATGCCCAGAAAATATAGGGCAAATGCTCAGATGGTTCCTGACACACAGGACTAATTAAATCACAGGTACAGCTTCACCCTGATGATAAAACAATTCCTTCCTTGTAAACACATTTTAAAGTGGCAACAAATTAAAATGAAAACATGATCTTCACCAAACTTGAACTATCTTATGACTGATCAGATTTATGGAATTTTTTTTTTAAGATTTTTTTATTCATTCATGAGAGAGGCAGAGACACAACACAGGGAGAAGCAGGCTCCTCATGGGAAGCCTGATGTGGGACTCGATCCTGAGACCCCAGGATCATGATCTAAGCCAAAGGCAGACACTCAACCACTGAGCCACCCAGGTGCCCCAGATTTACGGAAATTCATTACAGAACATTATTTGGATTAGAACTGTCTTGTTATTGATTAGATTCGTGGAAACTTATTGCAAAATTTTCTTTGGACAACATTTCATTTCAGCCAGGGAGATAATTTTATTTAATACAAGGAAGTAAAATGTGTAACAACATTAGCCTAGATTTGGAAAAAAAAAAAAAAACAGTATACAAGCATCAGAGACTTTTCATAATAGAAATAAATATTGGTAATGAAACTTCCCAGATCTTCACATATAGTTGAATAACATAATCTCAAATGGGTGATATTTTATTAACAACATCACAACCACAAATTTCAGAAGGAAAACCAACTTGCTTTATCGATATGAAGTTGATAAATGTCTTTGATCTCTTGGTTATCCCTTCTAATACTTTTTTTAAAAAAAAGTTAATGCAATGTATCCCTTGTTAAGAAGAAAAAAAAAACAATAACAACAAAAAAACTTATAAACCTGTGCCTTGATAAGAAAGAAAGAAAGAAAGAAAGAAAGAAAGAAAGAAAGAGAGAGACAAACCCAACAACACCAGTTTTTATGTTGTGCCCTATCCAGCTGACACTGTCCTTTTGGAAAGCCAATGACTTGTTAGTACCCCTAGCAGCAGTGTGAACAGATGCGTCCCTGACAGGCGATGGATGGTCAGGGTCCATCTGGCCAGTGCAGCTCGGACAGAAATGATGTATACAGCTTCATCAGCGAATGACTGTCATCAATCGTGGGCCATGGGTAGCGTAAATGACAGCTACGCTGCAGCTGAGACCCCAGGTGTGAGACTGAGGAGGACTGATTTAAGAATGCTGGGTAATCAGGAATGTATAGGCTCCTGGACTTTAATTTGTATCTTTAACCTCCTATAAATATCCTGCTATACTGTAGCAGGTATGTGTTTTTTAGTGTCTCATCATGAAATTAGCTTCAAGATGACGGCTGTTCTTTGCTCCCTCTTAACTACTGATGACTTAAGTTCCCCATCTCCATTACCAAATGCATGAAGTGTCCTGGCTGCTGTACGGTGTGCCCCACAATTTAATTATTACCTCATTGATTTTTCATGTATTTCAATTTTCTCTTCCTTAAGTCGCCGTGGCTGTCCTGTTGGGGTGATGCTTGTTTTTCTTTTCCAAGATTTCCTTATGGAATCATTTGGAGTCAAAGATGTTTTTGTTTGCCTCTCCTCCTCCCCCCTGTTCTGCCTCCACCCCTCCTCTGGAATGTGTAACTGCCGCAGTCTGGAGGTGGGCCTGCACATACAGACAATCCAGAAAAGAAATCTTCCCGGTTTGCACAAGATCTTAAAAAGAAAACAATATTCCACTGCTTACTCTCCAACAAAAGGTACCTGATTCTTAAATGGACTCTCTTTAGTATGCATTAAAGATCATGCATAATTTGCATCTATTAGCATTTTATTATACCACTGGCTCTGGGGAAAGGAAAATGAAAACAATTATTGTATCCTCAGAGGACGTTTCTTTACTTATAACTATTTTACAATAAATCATTTTTGTTTATCAGTTTACTGGATATGGCAAATGTAGAAACACTGGAGACCGAGGGGTTCTAAAAGCCTAGGAATTTATAGAGCGGCCCCACATGTTTTCACTGAAAGCTCTTCAAATACTTCTAGCTCATTAAAATGAATTATGTCAATTACCACCAGTAGATCTGGAAAACATTTGAATCTGATGCAAGAGGGTGTGTTTTTTTTTCCTTCCAATACCACAGAAATTCAGTTCTCCCTAATATAAGCAAGTTAATGCAGCTTAAACAATATCTGGATGAAAAAGAGTCCAGTCTACAAGAATACTTTCCTCAAAATGGGAATAAAGTTGGATCTCTTGTATTCTGACCATGTATTAGGGTGTGAGGGGCTTGGAGAACTCAGGAGACCATCTGGTCAATTCCACTGCCTTCAGCAAGGGTATACCCAAAGCATCCCAGACCCAAGAGAAGTTATTTTGTTTTTAATATACTCTCAGGGAGACTAGCACAAGAAATAAGGATGCAAACTCTTTAGGCCTGCCTACCTCACATGCACACATATATTTTTTAAAGTATGATATTTCTGGGGATCCCCAGTGGCTCAGCAGTTTAGCACCACCTTCAGCCCAGGGCGTGATCCTGGAGACCCGGGATCAAGTCCCACGTCAGGGTTCCTGTGTGGAGCCTGCTTCTCCCTCTGCCTGCATCTCTACCTCTCTCTTTCTCTCTGTGTCTTTCATGAATAAATAAATAAAATCTTTTTTTAAAAAAGTATGGTATTTCTAACACTCTCCACTGGTCTTAGTGATGTCCAAGGCCAGTATCCCACTCCAGAAAAGAAAAAAATGCATCCATCTTTTTTCTTTTATTTTTTATAAAGATGATTCAAGTATTATTTTAGTGGCCAATGCAAAGCCCACTATATCCTACTATAAGAATTGTAAACAAAAAAATACAGTTATGTAAAGTCAGAAGCAGAGATAATATCAGAGCAAAGCTGTAATATTTTGAAGACAAATTTTAAGAATGTGCAGTGCCTTGTTTATGAATTGTAGAATAAGATTAGAATCGCAGAATCATCACATAAGTTAGCACTCATGATGGTGTTGAGAGATACGGGTGACAGAGAAAGAAAGAGAGGAAGGGAGTCTTCTTGAGCTAAAAAAAAAAAAAAATGCTATAGATATTTAGTTTTCAGGCCTGAAAAGCATCTTGAACAGAGCTTGAAGGATGGAATAGTATATGTCTCACTATTAAAGACCAACTAATGCCTGAAGTTTGGAAACAAGACTGACCAAATCAGAGAAGGCTGTGTATACTACTGACCAGAAATCTAAAAACTTGGGTTCTAGGATGGCAATAATAAACCTTAAAGAATGAGGAGGTATCTCAAATGTAATTAGAGTTGCAGTTCTCAGCGGTGATCTGCGTGGTTCACAAATATTGTCATAAGCTTAGATACTCACTAACGGTAAATTCCTCACAATAAAAAAATGGTGATCTTGACAATAAAAGGTCTTGACTTCATGAATCTGCCGTTTGATTTGGCTTCAGGTATTACTATTTAGGCAGGGTCTATATAATTCAGTATGATAAATGTAGATTTTAGAGAACATAATTCAATAGACATTTGTGGACAATGAAGTGTTTGTACAACTATTTGCAGCCTTATGTTTCCACAATTTCTATATTAAAGATTCTCTGTGTACATTTATCAGTAAGCATTAATATTTTTATCTAAGGCTTCAAAAGTTATTCATTAGCTTCAGACCAATTTCCTCTCTCTCTATCGCAGTTGGAGAATGATTTTTCATCTATTTATACTCCCACCCCTACGGGGGCAAGAGTAGCCTATCTGAAGGTATACTTCTGCTACAGGGATCCACTGCCCTTCCCATGCCCTGTTCTTTAAAAACCAAATCTGATAAGGCTCAATAACAAACCACAGAATGGACTAGAAACACAATTTAAACATTTTGATTCCTTGCTCTATTTTTGAATCATTTCCTTTTTGATTTTTTTTTTCATTCTAAAATTTCATGAAACTGTTGCTGTATCTCAGATGTGATTTTCCTCTCTTTTGGAAAGATTTTCCTAATCTAGAAACCTAGTAGGATTTAGTTAGGTCAGCAAGAATCTGGAGAAAAGGAGACCTTAAGGTCATACAATTCTATGTCTAGTTCAGACAGATGGAATCTTAGTGACACTTTGGTCCACTATAGGTGAAAAGAATAGGGGACAGTATAAGGTTGGGGGTGGGGGGCTAAAGCATCTGCTAGTAATAATGTGTCTATTAGCCTAGTGTCTCACTTGGGAACTTGAGGTAGCTGATGAAGGATTTGGAATTTCCATCAGTACTAATGCTGTTTCTCTATTTGAAAATGTAGAAACATCTATTTTTCAGAAGAGCTGCGGTATTTCAGAATCAAAAAAAGACCCAGACCCTCCTTTGCAGTTCTTGGTTTGAATCAGTACAAGGGCCACTGAGGGGTTTTGCATCTGTGTTTAGGTTTATATCTTTAGTTGATCATTTGAAATAATTTATGGAAGCACATGTTTGCTCTTTCCTTGGGAAGGAGTTGGAAAAAGTCTGTCAATCCATTCAAATCAGCCTAGACTCATACCTCAAATGCTTGAAAGAAATTAGTGGAAGCTTAACAGAAATAGAAAGTATGATCTGTTCAGTCATTTCCCTTAAGGGGAAATTCTGGTTAGACTGTGAAGACAGACACTTTTTCATGCAGACAGGGACACAGGAATCAGCAGTAGGCAAATGTGCTGGAGTCATTTTCAATAGGGAAAGCCATAGAAATTTGAAATCCTTTTAATTCAGTGTTTATTAAAAACATCATAAAGTAACCATATGTGGATCCTACATGAAGCATAAGCAGATACTTTCTCTTTTATTTTATCCTCAAATTCATACTTACCACAAAGTCAAGCACAATGTAGGAGCCTAATCAATACTCATTAACTATGATAAGGGTTTTTTTTTTACAACCAAATGATTTCGTTCCCTGTATTAAAGGCTATGCAAATCTCGTATCAGGTCATTTTGTTTAACTCTGTAAACCGTCAAGCTAAGGCTGATACTAGGGACTGATTGCAGAGTTAGCTGTCTTACTAGTTCACAATAATTACCTTTGAGTCCTATTCTAAATGGTGGCCAACCTTAAGAAATGAGCAGAGTTGGCAATTAGATGGGACCGAGCATGATTCCCCAGAAGATGGCAGCTACAATGCAAGAAAACCGAGGAATGAGATCTTTACATTATTTGGGATTTAATGATTTTTTAAAATAACCTCAGGAAAAGCCTCAATATTATCCAATATCAGAAGGGATTTTTTTTTTTAATGTTGGACTTGGTTTCTATCTATTGAACTATTGAATCCATGTCATTCTCCAGTTTCAGAAACTTAAGCAAATGGACCAAGAGAATTGGACACATTTAGCAGTTCTTTTTTATCAGTCCAACACCCTTTAGCCAAGAGCCAGTGGAGCCCAACATCATGGCACATTTCCCCACAATATACTCACACTCAACCAGCACCTAGGAGGGAAAAGTGCGAGCGCTATTGAGCACTGAGAATTTTTCCAATGAATCACAATTATGTGAACACCTGTGCTAACTAAGTTTGTGCTGATCCACTGTGAAAATTTGCAAAGTGCTCAACAGCCCTGAGAATTTCTCATTTATTATCTCAGGTGGGGTGGTCTGCGACTGCACATTAGGTTGCAGTGTGAAGCATGTAAGGACACGCATTCAAGACCTCATCTAGGACCTTTTCATTCTACCTGCAGGGTACAGCTGTGCCTCTTAACAGGCCAGAGTTCTGCTTCTGAATTTCTGCCCAGAAAAGTTAAGGGCAAATACAAGAACCCTTCATCTGCAAATGAAATGATTATAGAACATGCAATGCATTTACTTACATGTCGAGAGGAATTTACCATAGGATTTATCTTGGGAAGATCCTGATGATCAGTGATATCTTTATGAATATAGAATCATCATATATTAACTAACTGAAAAAGTGTCCAAACTCTAAAGGATGAGAAAGGACTTTACTCCTAAACATGACTTTGAACTGCCATTAATTAATTTTTTTAAGAGATAAAGATACAGTGAAACTTGTCTAGATCCCAAAGGATCTATAGGCTAGATTATTTTTAGAGTCGATGATTGATGAGAATAGGAAGATAATTTGTGAATGAAGTCATCAAAATAGCTTGTCAAAGGCTGGATGTAAGCAGTGAAATTGAGATCAGTGAATACGCTGGATATAGGGTCAAGTGTCGATTCCACAATAAAGGTTCCACATATGCCTGGGACAGTGGCTTTCTTTGAAAGTGTTTTCTGTCTCAGAACTATAAACTACTGTGTGGTCTCTGAATATTAACGCAATGTCAAGAAGCCAGTTTTTCCGTGTAGCTCCATAGACAAATTGATATATTTACCAAAGATTCTTTGGTGAAATACCCATTTGTTACTTTGAATAATTAAGTTTAATAGGAGACAATAAATTCAAGGATGGGGATATAAAGACTAGGGACTACCCTGGCAGTGTAAAGTTTTATTTATTAAGTGATACGCTAGACTCTGGAACTTAATCATTTCTAACAACGTCATGTTCTCACATGAGGAAAAAGGTGCAGGGTATGCCGTGGCAAGTGCAGTTGCCACTGAAGACAATTTAGTATGAGATAACAGAGGAGATGAGGAAATGGGAGTGCTACAGCCCTCGAGCAGGGCTGCGACAGGAACATCGGTGGGAGGCACTCAGGAGACGCAGCCATGCTGGGTACCTTAGCTTGATGCCAAGGATTTTGCTCATAAAAGCTAACATTTTTCTGCAGCTGGGCCCATAGCACCCATTTCTAAGCGAGGAAAGTGTGAGGTTAGGTGAGTGTATGAGGAGGGGAGAAAAGCATAGCAGGTTGGGCTAGATCCATGTATCATTTACTTTGACCTGAATATTAGATTTATTGGGTTTTATGAGCACCAGCCATATGCTAAGCACTTAATACACATTATCTCATTTAATCTTCATAACAGCATAAAATAGAAATTAACTGTATCCTATTGTACGAGATTTAAAAAAAATGAAGCTCAGGTTAACTAATCCACATTTATGTTAGAGGCAGACTTGAACCCTTGACTAGCTGATGTCAAAAATCAAGACTTTAACTACTACACAATACTGCCTCCCAGTGGCTGGAATTTGGTAAGCATTCAGTCAAGGTCAGCTATTGAAGTTCATGTTTTTTCTTAGGGGAAACTGATCTTGATTCCTCAAATTTAGCTCAGCATCTCAAGGGCACGTAGAAAATGGCCTTGCTTATCAGAATTATTGAGATGTTGATTGTCGCTTTTATCAAAGTGGCTGGTTCAAACCAAGTTCCAAGTGTGATTGTGAGCAAACAAGTAAGTTGACTGTATTGTTTATGAAGCAAATACTTTGAATTAATTCCTACTCAAATATAAAAGTGCTTGGTGTTTACCTGAAGCATAATCTTTGCAAACAGACTTCTAGCAAGCAAAGTCCTGCAGAATCAGCATTTTAAACTTGTATGAGTATTTTCTTTAGTGGCCAAAAAGCATAAAATAAGATAAAATGTAAAGAGATAAAAACTCAAGGAAGAAAAAACTGAAACACATCTTGTACGAGGCTATGAGATATGTACCAGTACACAGAGTATGTCTTGAGATGTTAAGGAAATTTCTTTTTTGAGTTTAAAAGACAAAATAATATGTGTGAAAGAAGGGACAAGAATTAGTTGTGCACAGAAAGGCTTAGCCAAGGACAAAATCCTAAAGTAGGCCCTTTTCATGCTCACACCTAACACACACACACACACACACACACACACACTTGTTCTTCTCTTCAATGTCCTTTTCTCAACTCTCAGTTTCCTCTCTCCTCAGCTTCCAAAGCATTCACTATTTAATGCTCCCTCTGGTCCTCTATTCTTCTTTACTTCAAAATCCCACCAGACAGCTCCTTACAGTATAGATTTTTCTTCTCTTCACCCACCATCACATGACAGTGAACTATCCCATTTTTCCCCCTAGCTATTGTTAGGTAACGGGTTAACAACTCATAGGAACATATTCCTACTAAGATCTCAATGAATGATAAAAGTTTAATGTGTTATTTTACTGAACTGTATTTATCTCACATTATGAACTCTTCTAGATAAAATGCCTCAAGTCAGAGGAATCACAATTCCAGATGAAGGGAATTTCAGACTGTGTGGCAGATTGGGGGGAAAGAGACTTCTGCAAGGCCACTTTTGCCCCGTGCTCCTTGAAATGTGTCGCAAAGGTTGATATTTACTTTCCTTGTGCTTAGAGCTGACCATAGTGAACAGGTGTATTGAAAAATTATAATTATAATCCCTGGAAGAGATGTCACTGATAATGGCATTAATGCTGCTGGTTTTACTTAGTACTAAACAATGCTTCCCTATGCAACATGTTACACTTGATGTCTGGTCAATGGGTATTAGTGACCTTGAGTCAACACTCTTTGCCGTCTTGAGACATCTCATAGCACTGTCACATTTTAAATTTATAATTGTGTTTACTTTTTAAATGGAGTTTAAAAGTCTTTAAACAGGGTAGGGAGATTGAAATGAAGACATGAAAAAGCCTGCAAATGCTCGGATTGAAACCACACATCACACCAGTGATAATATAACTCAGCAGTTAATGCACTGTGATGGCAGGAGCATCAGGATGTATCGTGTTGATACATAATCCAGGGTTTTTCCGTAGCTGTGAATCACCCACACGGTACATTGCCACGTCTTTACCATCCACCACGTCCAAAGCATTGTTTTTATGAAATTACTTGAATCTGGGCTATAGGCTTTGAAAGTTTCTGGACCACCTTCTCCATTCACTATGAAGAGCATGTAGGTTCTGGTAGCTCGAGCCTTTACCAGACATACCAGAAGCTCCCTTCCTCTGCTCTGACTTCTCTCTGCCCCTGAGGCCCACGTCATCCGAGTCTCTCCACCTTACCACTGATGACAAGACCACCAAAGGATGATCTCTTCCAGGGAGGGGACGACTGGAAAGGCTTACTGTGTTGTCTTGGTCCTGCTTTGTAATATTTTAAAATATGGTTTTATTTTTATTTTTATTTTATTTTATTTATTTTTATTAATTTTTAAAGATTTTATTCATTTATTCATGAGAGGCAGAAACAGAGGCAGAGGGAGAAGCAGCCTCCATGCAGGGAGCCCAATGTGGGACTCGATCTTAGGTCTCCAGGATCATGCCCTGGGCTGAAGGTAGACACTCAACTGCTGAGCCACCCAGGCATCCCTGAAATGTGGTTTTAAACAACAAATGTTTTTAGTATCATAATTAAACATCACAAGCCAGAAAGGAAAGGTTTCCTCTCCTTCATCCCCTAAATTACACAGCACCGGTGGCCTTGTTCTCAGTTGGGCAATGCATCTATGAAGTGTGTTATATCTGTAGTCACGATGGAAGCCTATATCGCAATTAAAATACATGAGCCAATTCTACATGTATCAACCCAGATAACTCTTGAAAACATAATGGTGAGTGAAAAAGCAAGTGGCAGGGGGATGACATTTATGTAAATTTAAAGTCATAGGGTGGAATGTCATTTTTGGATAGATACATATGTAGTAAATGTATACAAACATGGATGTGAAAGTCACAAACCGATTTTAAGACAGTGGCTACTTTACCCTTAGGAAGACAGGGAAGTGGAAGTGAAGGAGCTTCATGCCATCAGCGGAGATGACAACTCTCCCTGTAACATTTTATTGGGGGAAAAAAAAGACTTGAAACAACTATGTAAAACTTTTTATAATACATTAACATTTGTTAAATCTTAGTGAACATGAGTGTTTATTATTCTCTGTATTTTATGTGTTTGAAATATTTCATAACAATAATGATGAGCATGCTAAAGGAAACTTCCACTCAGATGGAACTGGCTAGTAATTCTCGATACCGTCTCTTCCAAAGTTTCTCTCATATTCCCAAGGAAACACGAGAAAAGATGAAAAGCCACAATTCAAACTAGGGCAAACCAACAAGTTAACTCTAGAATCCTGGAATCTGGGAGGAGTGCACAGTAAATCTGTAATGGGGCTGAATGGAGAAAAATTTTCCCAGTATTTAGGTAATAGCATAGGTCTGCTTTGCCCCCTGGTGAACACAAAGTGTGTACGTGTAGCGGTAGGGCTGTGGGTGGGGGTGGTGATGCCCAAAGCAAAATTTTTTAAAAACAAAATGAAACAGGCTTATTGGACTATTTTGAAAATATAGAAAGGAGAGAGTAGGAAAGAGGAAACCATGATGAGTGCAAAGCTAGCTAGTCCTGTTTTTGACCTCAGAGCTATTGTGGTTTCTGGAAGTAGAAAAAGAAAGGAGACGTTCAATGACCCTTCTGTAATTGATCCTACAATGAGGAGGTGATAGATACAAATGTACATGATGCATACGTGATATATATGTATGATTTATATATTATGATGGAATATTTTCTTTTCCACATGAAATATTTTTTCAAAATCTCTTTATTACCTATTCTTTTCTTAACTTTAATTCCTCATGGAAACATTCAGTGTCTGGAGAATAAAAAAGAGGGAAAAGGGACTTTTTAAATTAAAAAAGCACCAAAGCACGCCACAACACTGTCAGAAAAAAAAAAAAAAACTAAACTTACATTTTGGTGCTCTAACTTTAAATCAAGTGACTTTATTTGCATAAAGGGACATTTGTAGAAAGAACTAGAATACCAAAATGAATTTCTGGATGTTGAACTTCTTCCTCTACTTTTATATTGAGGATTTTTTTTTTATGATCAGATCATGTATTCCTCAAAAAAAAAAAATGGTTTTAAAGGAAACTCTGGTCCACCTTTATCTCTAATGGCCCGGTTGGGAGTTGCTATAATAATCCTTTTGCTTTTATGTGGCCATCTGGAGGCCTATTAAAAGGAGTATCTAAAACAGACTCCCCAAGTGTGCTGAGTTTGTGCGTGTTCACCAAGTCACCAAAACAGGAGCATTTTTCCTACTGCAGGGAGAAATGACCCTTTACAGAGAGGGGTGGGGTTGGGGGGTGTGGAGAGAGAAGAGACACAGAACCAGCAAGAGGCACAGCTTGACCTTTTCCCCTTGCCATTGTGCACAAGTAGTAAGAATAGTGGTTGATTCTGGTGCATGTATTTCAAGGGTACAAAGATCTACAGCAAGGTTTCTTTACACCTCTGGGGCTCTGTGATGAGATGGAAGAGGTTAGGGAATGTGGGAACGGGAAACATTGAGAATTTAATGAAGCATCATGTTTCAACTGGAGAATATTCCGTTTTGATTTGTGTGGAAAGCAAATATGAAATATTGAAATAATATTTCAAGTTCCCAGTTTTGTGGCTCAAATAGGCATATTTTTCTTGCCTTTCTGAAAACTACACCTTTCATCAAAAGTCTAATCCAACAGAGTTTAGGACATGAGGGTAGGTTGTGAAATGGAATTAGATAAAAGTTGGCATTTGTCTTCAGTAGATTATTAAAATCACCGCGGTAAGAAATCTGCTCATAAAGACGGAACAAGTTAGCAGGGGCTGGATATCATTTGTCCAAAATAGAGTCTTTTCTCTACACTCATTAACCATCTCGCCCAGTAATGTGGTTGAAGCCTATTAAACCTGATACATCAAAAATTTGAGAAAAAAAAAATGAGGCTGCTGTCTCAAACTGCACTACAACTCAGATCTAGGACCAAATAAGATGCATTAATTGCTTTACTGCTTCACCGCAAAGCTACTCTTAAAACATAATTCCTTAATGAAGTCCGTTAATTTGTTCATGGCAGTACACAAGCTGTTCAAAATGACACAGAATTGCACTCTGTTTTCAAACCCCTGCCGTTTCTTCTGTTAGTCACTCTGTCTTGTGTTGTTATCCCATGGATAGTAATTATTTTATAGTGGCTGTAATTAGGAGAGAATTAGGCTTGGTAAACAAAACCTGCCTTCTCCTGTTAATAGCTAAGGATAATAAATTTGGCTCTGACATTCACTATATTTGGACAAGCCTTGGCCTACTTCCAGTTTTCCCAATAAGAACTTTATTATATAATTATGCCTTGGAGGGGCTCATATTACAAGGTAATTTTTTTTTTGTAAAGACACATATTGCATGGCTTCCAGCCAGTAAATGATATACTGTAATATATGCCTCCAATAAATGTTTTAAACAAAATCTCTCTAAGCAATATTCCGCTAGAGCTACACACTGCTCTTCAGCATATATTATTTACAGAATTTGTTTGGTGAGTTTCTCATAATGTAAATTATTTCCTTTACTCACGTTGTCTAATATTATGACAAGTCTCTAAAAAGGGGGCCTAAATTATTTCTATCAGCACGTGACATATTTGGGTCTTCGATTTCCCATACCCAGTTCCTGATGGTGGCATCCATCAGAGGGTACCAAAAAAAAGTGTATGTGAGCGACATCTATTCTTTTCTAAAGACCAGCTGTTATTTTGCACAAGTTATAGTGTATTTTCTCGAAACAATTGGTTTTCTTTCCCTTTTTTAACACGAGTGAAATAAAATTATTGTGTCTCACTGCAAGCCAGATCTCTGATGATTCATTTGCCTGTGGTTGAACCCTTACTGAAAAGGTCACCCAAACTTGTATAGATCCACAAGAATACATGACATCACAAAACACTAAAGTGAAGAGGACAACATTGAAAATAGGTTCAAAAGCAAAATCATAAAAATACAACATTTACTTAGGAAAACCGTGAGAAAAGAGGAATAAGTGTCATCATTTCACAGCAAGGAAAGAAGTACGTGTAAATGTAAAGGATGTAAGTAAATAAATGCAAAGGAAAGACCTAAGATACTGGATTTTTTTAGAAGTAAAATTCAAAGAATAATTCTTAGTTTTTTTCATATTCAGCATAGAGAGGTTACAAAGGACAATAATATTTTCAAAGGTACTTTGGAATTTTTTCCCCTCTCAAACTATATTTAAAAATGGATGTAAAGTGAAAAATTAAAACAGCTCACACATGTAAAATATCCCCTAACCCAAAAGAAATAAAATGTGTCTTAATTATCTACAAACTAAAGGCACAAATTCTGTTTTTGGGATGAACTTGGTATCTGTCTCTGTGACCCCTGTTCCCTTAGCATGTGCATCAGGGCCACTCCTAAAGAAGGAGCTGCCTGGTTTCTGAGATGATTATTAACATTGATTAGGGTTCTCCAGTTTATTTGATCAGATTTTCAAAGGGCCCTGATGCGGAAGTTCCAATGTATTATGCATACTCAAGAAGTCTTTCTTCAAGTAAGATTCCATTCTGACTCTGGTCTCTGTGTTCCCATTTTTGGAGAAGAGTATGTGGCTAAAGTATGAGCCTTACTTTCAGCAGAGGGTGACTTAAATTGTGTTCGATATATTCTAGAATCAGAAATTTCATTGACCTCCATTCTCCCCATTTCTGCCCTGGAGTTGACCACAGCATGGAACCAAGAGACCTCTCGAATTATTTCTACAAAACTCTCTACTTATTTTCACAAAGTATTGCACCTAAAGGTATGAATAAGTGTCTATTATATTTCTGTTTGCTAAATAGCACAGAGTTTTGGCATTCAAATTTAATGCTTTCTTCAGGAAAAAGAACTACAATTATTGTCCAGTTCCAAGAATACCATTCTCTGATGCCAAAGTTAAACTATCAGAAATGCATATTGTAAGCTGACATGATTGCTGGGGAAATTATTGGCAATTCAGTTCAGTGTAGCATTTATTGAGTGTCTACTACATCCACTAAAGTGTTGTCATAAAACCAGGAAAATTTTAAAGTAGGTAAGACTTGTTTTCCAACTAGTTTAAGTAGCCTGACATCCTTAATGCAAAGATCTTGCTTATCCTCAGGAAATTCCAGAAGGATGTAGAGGAAAATCCTGTCTCTCACACTGGCAGTGGCTGCTACTGCTGCTGCTTCTTTTCTTCTTTGCTCTTCAGAAGAAACAAAAGCACAGTGAGATTAAGTTGCACACTCAAAACAATGCTGTAAATCAATGGTGAAAGATTGTCCAAGACCAGTGATTCAGAAGCCAATCCTCTGTGTGTAGCTCCTGTCCTGTCTGCTCTTTCCCTGTCATATTAGAATTATGCTGATAAGGGCTCTAATTAGAAAAAAATATTAATTTTACTACTGCTGATCAGTAGGTACTAAATCTTCATTCCTTATAGTAACAGTAATCACAAAGATAGAGCAATAAAATGGGGAAGTAGAAAAGGTTTGCATGTACCAACATATATTTTCCCCCTAAGAAAATGGCCATTATGGAACTAACATCATTTAGTGACAGTTTTCACATTTTGGCTGGAAAAAGAAGTTATGTCTCAGAGTGTTTTTTTTTTTTTTTTTTTAATAATGGAAAGTACCTTTATTAGGATGCACAGATTACCATTACTGTACTTCCTAAGTGACTGAAATAATTATTTTGACGAGTCTGTAAATAGACTGTCAGGGAGATTCTTGGGATTTTGAAGGCACATATTGGCATTAAAATGAGAGACATTTTGTCTCCATAATGAATTTGAAAAAAAGCCCCACAAAAATAACAACTCAAAAAAAAAAAAAAAAAAAGAAAAAGAATCTTCAACACTAAGATTTGGAAAGACTTGTAAAGCCATCTCATGTAGCCCCTCTCCACATGGTTCTCTAGGAGACATTTGCACACTGACATTTAACATCATTCTAGAATTGTCTGTTTCACTTCTGAGGAGACACTTGCACTCCCTCGCTTTGAGGAGAGCAACCTTAAGACCACGCTAACCCACCATGGTCTTCGCCCTGTATGCAACGCACCGGCCAGGTGAAGATCTTTTCTTTTCTCCCTCCCATGACCTATTATGTCCTTGAAAATTCCTGCTTCCAAAAGTCCCTTCTAGCTTCAAAGCATATGACAGTCCTATGGAGTTGGGTCATGATTTGGCCACTCCATTAAGTTGTTTTAATCCATCCTCATAAATCAATCCCGTTAGCTCCTTCATCATGGTGGTGGCTGTTTTGTGACATCTTCCCATTTTTTGACATGATCCTCGGATGAGAATCTCTCCTGCCCAAGCAGAATCCTAGGTGAGGACTGGGTCTTGGCAAGTACAGAGTAATCATAATGTCCCATAATGTTGCTGGTATCAGTTCACTAGGGTGTAGAACGCAGAAGCTCCTCAATCGAAAGAGGTAAAGGAAACCTCAGTCATAGTATTTTGCTGACCTTTTATCCTATAGAGTGGATTCACTACAGAAAGCATCTCCATCTGAACACAACGCACGATAATATACGGTCTGGCTGGGAAAGACCAAAAAAGTCAGTTTGTATCAGAGCAGTTAACTTGGCTTCCCCAATTCCTCCCCTGCTGCTCTCCTAGTCCCACTTCGGCCGTATTTCAGTCCATTAACTACAGCAATGGGTATTTGCTCTCAATAAATGTGTGTGGGTGTGTATGTGTGTTTGTATTTGAAGAGAGTTTATGCAGACAACTCCAAATAGCTCCAAAAGTGATTGTACAATTAAAGAAACGATTTCCCTGCTGTTGATGGTTCTTTCTTAAAACATCATCTGTCAGCCTCGGATACTGAGATTGATGTTCTGAATATATTTTTCTCTTTAAACCCTAAGGAAATACCTTCTTCATGTCTCTGCCCTAACTTCATCACTCTTATCCTCGATCTTTCTTGTCATCTGATTGTTGAGATTAATTCCCAGAGGGCTATCTACATCCACTGCGGATGTTAAAGAAACCGGTTCAGGTTCGGGTCTTGTAAGGTTCTGAACTCTCTGCAGACTGTTCCAAGCACTTTGAACTGAAGTTTTGAATTTTTCTATTAGCTAGTGGAAATGGTAAAAGGAGCTCAAACACAGCGACTTCCAACTGCGGTGAGCTTAGCACAATCTGATCTGCTTAGATGGGGCAAAGGGCAATTTGGGGTTTACCTGGGAAGGTTACTATAGTCACAGCATGTTTTAGTTTTTACTGGGGAAAGACAGTATTTTGAACACAGTCTTAATGCTAATAACCTGACACATAAGTTGGATTGGGTCTGTTTTATATTTGACGGATATAGGCCACGTGATGGAGGGTTTAAAGATTTTTCTTGAGGATATCTGTGGTCATTACACAGCAGCTAATTAAATCAAGGAAGTTCAACTCTTTTATCATTTGAAATTTTGAGTAAATATTGAGAAAACCAACATAACTTCTTAAGCTGGCGTTCATACAGAAAGCCAGGTATAGGCTTTGTGAGATGTACCTGAAATGTCATCCTAAGGCGCTCAGTAGGGAAAGATGAGTAGTCCAAGCTTTTAAGAATTTTGGGAGACATCTGTCTACCTAGGAAATGCCTCTTCTCTCTGTTCAGCAGTTCCCAGAGTGTGTTTTATAGGGAATAAGGCCTTACACATCTTAAAGTGAGATTTATACTACAAATATATCCAGCAACATTTTAGTTTAAACTAAGCTCTAAATGGCTGATCATTTATAATGTACAGATCTTAATGAGGAAGCATAAAGGCCCCATAAGAGGTGTCATTAAGGCAGAAAGGAGACACTTAACATTCTAAGGACAAACTTGACATTTTTCTTGATTGCAACTTTCTCAGATCAAGGATTAGGTGACTTTGAGGGGAAAAAAAAATCACTTCTCCCTGAACCTCAGTTTCTTTATCTGTAAAACGCGAAGTTCGGTGGCCCTTTTTTCCCCTCAACATGAAAACCACACCTCCTTCTTAGGTAGCTTCTACCCTCTGGACCACAAGCATGAGAACCTAACCTTACTGACCCCATCCGAGTCTCTTTCTTTTTTTTTTTTTTTTAATTTTTATGATAGTCACAGAGAGAGAGAGAGAGGCAGAGACACAGGCAGAGGGAGAAGCAGGCTCCATGCACCGGGGGCCGACGTGGGATTTGATCCCGGGTCTCCGGGATCGCGTCCTGGGCCAAAGGCAGGCGCCGAACCGCTGCGCCACCCAGGGATCCCCCAAGTCTCTTTCTAAAGAAGCTTAATTTAAGCAGAAACATACAGGAGGAGGAAAATGTCAGCTACCCCATGAAGGAGGCACCCAGAGAGAATGTACACTGACCATCCACTACTGAGGTCTGCACCCCATTTCTTTCTTCTTGGAACTTGATAGCAGAGCCACTCGTTCAATTTTATGAGCTGTCTTTGTGCCTTCCCATAATCTCCTTTCCTGCTCTTTTGGCTTAAACCTGATGAGAGTCCATTTTTGATGCCCCAACCATTGCACATTAATTGGTACAATCACCTTGCTGCAAAATATCTCATATGACGCAGTAAGAGAGGCCATTCCTTATCACAGTGGTTCTTTTTGTTTTTTTTTTTTTTTCAAGATTTTATTTATTTATTCATGAGAGACACACAGAGAGAGGCAGAGACATAAGCAGAGGGAGAAGCAGGTTCCATGCAGGGAACTCAATGCAGGACTTGATCCTAGGACCCAGGGATCACTCCCTGAGCCAAAGGCAGACGCTCAACCACTGAGCCACCCAGGCGTCCCCCAGTGGTTCTTTACTTTGACTGCATAAGAGACTGACATGGGGAAAGAAGTGTCAAAAGCCAGCGATATTGGATTCAAGTCTCAGCTGCGCACCCCTACTTATATCCTTTTATCATTTATGCAGTCTCAACTTTAGGTTCTTCATCTGTTAAGTGGGGATCCTAATATGCACCTTGAAGTGTTAATCAGGTTAATCAGGTTATTTACCGAAGACGGCAACTCTGTATTAAGGAACCTGTGTTCTCCCCCCTCTTTTTTAAAGAGAAACAAAGCCCTCATGGAATGGGGTGGGGGGGGGGAGAGGAAACGGCAAAGGTAGGGAAGGGAAGAGGGAGAGAGAGAATCCAAGCAGGCTCCATGCCCAGCAAGGAGCCTGAGAGGGGTTAGATCTCATACTCTGAGATCATGACCTCAGCTAAAATCAGAAGTTGGAAGCTCAACCAATGGAGCCCCCCAGGCGCCCCGTTTGTTCACCCTCTAACTCAGCCCATAACTCAGAGTAGGCTAGTCCCAACAGATGGGGGTTGGCAAAGAGGCAGACCTGGGTTCCAGTTCCCTGTCTACTTTTTCCTCTCTCCATGACCTCAGCAAGTGTTTAAAAACTCCTCAGTGGCAGTTTGCACATCTTTGAAAGAGGCCATAAGAGCCTTTTAGTGTTGCTGTGAATATCAGACAATATGCAAACATGTAGAAGCTGATATGATTACTATTAATATGTACAAATGTCTGCTGCAACAATTAAAAAGCAGACTTCAAGTGTCCTCCCAATAAATATTGGGTTCTAGATGTGTATCATTTCCAGTTCCTTGAAACGATTATCTCGACTGATTTTCTTCCATCCTCTTATAAAATACTGACTGTGAACGTCAAAAGGGCCGTGAACATTCCAGTATATCTCCCCAATACCTGCCATCCTGGCCTTCTGTCTTTTAAGCGGGTAAGTTCAATTCTGCCTCTGGGCCTCCGTGCTTGCTGATCCCTCCCCCATATGCTCTTCCTATAGCTTTTCAAATAACTGACTTCTTTCCTTTACCCAGATCCAGCTTAAGTGGCATCTCCTGGATGATCAGTCTTTCCCTTTTGCGCTTACCATTTTATTTCTTCATTGCACTTCTCCCTACATGAAATCATCTTTGATGATATGTTCATGTATAGATACATATATTGCCTGTGTCCCTCCACCGAATTAGAGTCCCCATAAAAATAAGGATTATATTTTCTTTGCCATAAACAGATCCCAATATGTAATAGTCGCTCATTACCATCATTTATTTTTATTTATTTTTATTATTGTGTTTTCTTTACCATCATTTTTTAAATGAATGAATGAATGGCTGATGATTGATTGAGGGGGGAATGCTTAGTTGGCACCTGGCAACTTATCAATCAATAGTTTGGGGCTGTGAAATACGGGCCCTTAAACCCTAAGTCCTTAAATTTCCCTGTAAGAAGAAACATCATTGATGACTTTCCTTATTGATGGCATCCGAGCAGAGCCCAGCAGAAGGCCAACCGATGTGTGGGTGTGCAAATTAGTTACCTTGGCCCTGGTCCTGGCAGGCACAGCAGAAGGTGAGTTTGTTGAGGGTTTGAGGAGAAAACGTGGGGTCCCTGGCTTGCTAAAAAGCCATCCTAGTTCTATATCTTAGTTCTCTCTACAATCCCCAGGGGGTTCATTCACTTGCAAGAGTGCCATCAGTGCATTCAATTGAAACTCCCAGATTCAGTGAGAGGAGCTCCAGGCCAGAGTGGCAGCCACATGCACCCCTCCACCCCCCTGGTCCTGGCTGCTGAGCCAGTCCAGAAAAAGGGTTTTGCAGGCTGGGAACTTGGAAGGCCAGAGCCGCAGCTCTCTTTTTTCTGGTTTTCATAACAAATAATAAGACATTGTGAAGAAGCACGAGGGAGAAGGATGCCAAGCAGGGCCCCTGCAAATAAAACCGAGAATTCCCGAAGATTCTGAGGTTGACAAAGGGAAAATGCAGCTGCCGTGAATGCGGCCTGTGCCTAAATCGCCCGCCCGGTGCGTCGAGGACGCCTTGGCTCAGCTCTCTGTCCCCGAGCAGAGGCGAGGGATGCTGGTAATAACAGAGACGTCCCCGATGATGGCAAGTCTAATTACAGGAGGAGGGAAAAAAGTGCAGGGAAAGAAAGAGTTTGGTTTTCCCAAGACGTCATTTTATTACCAGCCTGACACGGCAACTTTAAGGGTCATTTCTTTACGGTCACTAAAATACCAAAACAGTCGGAAAAATAGCACAGAGGCCGTAGCCAAAGCCCCTGATGCTTCGCTTCTGAAAACATTTTCCCACAATGGCAGCTTTTAAAAATTGTTTTTCTCCTTTTAATTAAAGAAACAATTTTGTTCCTCTGGATATCTGCAAAAAAGACATCCAGGATAAAAAGAAGAGGTAGGGTGGGAAGAGAGAAGTGAAGAAATAAACACACACAGGCACATGCACACACACACACACACACAGAGAGAGAGAGAGAGAGAGAGAGAGAGAGACCCAGAGGTTTAAAGCATTAAAAAAAGAAAAGAAAAACATAATACCTTTTTTTTTTTTTTGGAGAAAATTTCTGTAAAGTAGGAAAATGTCTTGCCATGTATATTAAATTAGATTTTTCTTGAATGAATAATAATCTTTTAAAATGTCTATCCTTAATCATTAAATATGCTAAAAAGGAAAAGATAATGAATGCTATAAATCTAGAGAAGATTCTTTTGAAATATTATGATTTTTCCTACAGATTATTGTAGTAGAAGACATTGATTATAGTTATCACACAGCTATAAATGAATACAACGTCATTTTTCTTAATCTTAATGATAATGCTCACGTTTTATTAGCTCAGAGAGGACAACATCAATTATTCTGAACTCATGAGGATTTACCATGTACGTAGTGAAATGTTTAGACAGAGGAGGCAAACTATATGTTCAGCACATATATCGGAGCTCCAAACATCCTCAGGGGGTAAGCATCTACTACGGAGTTGCTTGCAAAGCAAATTTCTGCATATCAAGTCTTGCAATTCCATTTCTTCCTTTGTAAAACAGGACATGCTTCTACTGAGAAAACCTGGAATCACGGAGCTTCGAAATCACATTTAATGGTACTGCAAACCTCATTAGTTGCACATGAAATAGCAAAGTGATTTTTTTCTGATAAAATAACAATTATCAGCACTCAGATTGCATAATACAACATATATTTTAACAGTAAGTTCCTGAAACCATGGTTTTTTTATGTGTTTTGCTTTTGTTTTTCCTCCACGCCTCAATGGTACTATAAGATGTGGCATAAAAGTGAAAATCATTAGCCTTTTTGCTGTAACAAGCCTATTATTTCACTACCTCAGGTGACTGTCAATGGGGAATGGAGCCCTATCAGGAAAGCACATTTTTCTCTCAAATATCTTGATGAAGTAAGTTCTAGATTTGCTTTCTTCTCTCTCTGATACTGGCATTTCATTTTCCTTCTATAAAATTAGGCAATTGATTTCTGCTTTCAAGGTCCTATCTGTTAAAAGCATATATGTTTTAGTTTATAGATCTTTAGAATATTTTTACAGTATAAAGCTGATTCCTAACTTATCTCCCGAATTTCATTCTCTCCTCCTCCTTCCACTATTCTGTGCAGTAGGGCTAGAGTAAATTTTTTTAAAGATTGTATGTATGTATGTGTGTGTGTATGTATTTGAGAGACAGAGCGCATGCATGAGCACGGTAGGCCAGAGGCAGAGGGGGAGGGAGAGGAAGAGGGGAAAGAATCTCAGGCTGACTCCATTGTGAGCCCTGTGCAGCTGGATCTCATGATTCTGAGATCATGACCTGAGCCAAAACCAAGTGTAAGACACTCAACCACCTAAGCCACCCAGGTGTCCCACTGGAGTAATCTTCTAAAAAGAAGTAAGATCATGTTACTGGAACATCTAAAAAATTCTTCAGTGGGTTTCCATTATTCTCAGAATAAAATCCAAGTTCATTTCCATGATCAGCAAGGCTCTGATTGATCTGCCATGGCATGCTGCCCCAGCCTCTTCCCCTACCACTCACCATTTCTCAAACTGAGCACTTTTCCTTCTCCACGTTGGAGCTCTTACTTCTGCCTGGAATGACTTCTACTCTTCTCTTCCTTTGAGTCTCACTTCAAATGTCACTACCTTGGCTAAGCTTCTAAAGTGGTTCCTTCAGTTACTGTGTCCTCCCCTAGCTATTTCTTCCAACTGCACTCTTCACAGTCTGTCCTTTTCTTGTTTTGTAACACATTTACATACTGTCTGCCTCTCCCAGCCCACTATTAGAATAAAGCTCCATGTGGAGAAAGATCTTGTCTGTTCTGTTCACTTCTATATCTCAGAACTAACATGGTGCTTATATACAGTAGAGAGGCAATGAGTAAATGAATTAATTCATCGATGATGAGAAAGATCTGTCATTTCATTATGCAATCATTGAACTTCCAAAGAGGGAGACTGATATCATGTAAGACTTCTTAAATCCTGATCAGATCCTATAGACAGAAATATCTGAAAGAATTTTATTTTTACTAATATGATTTAACCTAGCTCTTTTGCCAACTTATAGAAGATTTTTGCTGTGCTTGAGTTCTTTTGTCACAGAGCTATGAATGTCTGGGGCTTTCAAAATAGCTCTATTCTTGACACAAGGAAGCTCAGGGGGCATAGAGAACTGGTGGTAGAGCTAATTTAACACCTATCACTACTCATCAGTGGTACTGCTCCAGTGGTGATTACCACTACTCAGATTTGGAACCCAATCCATTGTAGACAGTATTATCAGTGATACTAAGAAATAAAAATTACAATGTTACCCAGATATTTCTGGTGCCAGCTTTTTGTTGAGTGAGATTTTAGAGATGGAAGGAATAGAGAAGGAAGGAATGAATAAATTAAAATTTTTAAAATAAATACTTTTGTTGGATATGTTGAGGTTTAAATGAATCTATTCTATACCTTAGGAAGATGAGTGATAGGAGTGTCTGTAACCCTAATGAGATGACTCATGCTAAGACCCCAGATAGCTTCTGGATGGTGACTGGTCACCAAAAAGACCAACTATCTGATTCAAGAGTTGAAGAGTTGGGCCAATCCTACCTCTCTGGAAAGGAAAAGTGGAAGACTGGGGAAGAGGGACAGGAGATTGAATTGAAACCTTAATACAACTCTGGACATTATTCTCTCCTGGATCTTGTCCTATGTGATTCTTCTTTTTGCTGGTTTTCCTGGTCTGTATCCTTTGGAATAAAACTATAATCTTAATCTAGCACTTTCTTGAATTCTGTGAGCTATTCTAATGAATTATTATGTTCTAGTGAGGGGATTGTGGAAGCCCCCACATTTTTGGCCAGTCGGTCAAAAGTGCAGGTAGCCTGGGAATCCCCAAAGTGAAGCTGGTGTCTGACCTTAGTGTGGTCCCATGGAGGACTGAAACTTTAACTTGTGAAGCTTAATGCTAACTCTAGTTAGTGTCAGAACCAACTGTACTGCAGTACACCCAGTTGACAGTGAATAAAATAGTTATCTATTCCTTTAATATTTTAAAACTAATTTAAATTTTCCAATCCCTTCATTCTTCAGAACTGCAGGAAGTTTAGTTGCCATATATATATGTGATATATACATATATATCACATATATATATGAGATTTTATTTATTTATTCATGAGACACACACAGAGAGGCAGAGACATACACAGAGGGAGAAGCAGGTTCCCCACAGGGAGCCCAATGTGGGCTCGGTTCCAGGACCCTGGGATCATAACCTGAGCTGAAGGCAGATGCTCAAACACTGAGCTACACAGACGCCCCTCTAATATTTTTTTGTATAATGTATTTATTATGCTTTGAATGCTCCTAAAAATAGAATGCCTTGTGATAAAACTCTAGCTACAGTAAGATCGAAATCCACTTGTACAGTATAAAGGCAGGAGTGACACAGAAATAGTTATTGGAGGAACAGTTATTTAGGAATGATAAGCAGTTGAATATAAAACTTAGTTTTGAGTTTCCTAACAACTAACACAAAAAGCGAAACACAAATTAATAGTCAAGTAGGAGGGCAGCCCGTGTGGCTCAGCGGTTTAGTGCCACCTTCAGCCCTGGGTGTGATCCTGGAGACTGGGATAAAGTCCCACGTCAGGCTCCCTGCATGGAGCCTGCTTCTCCCTCTGCCTGTGTCTCTGCCTCTCTCTCCTCTCTCTCTCTCATAAATAAATAAAATCTTAAAAAAATAGTCAAGTAGGATGTCATGTATGTGTTCGTTAGAAATGTGCACGTCTGGGCAAGCGCATGGGGAATGTGTTGTGAATTCAGGTGAGGCTAAGGGATGAGAATTAGAATTCCTTATTAGGGAATGTTGGAATTCATTGCAGTTTTTAAAATTTAAATTCAATTAATTAACATATAGTGTATCACCCAGTTACCCCACCCCCAACCCCCTCCCCTCCAGCAACCTTGTTTGTTTCCTATGCTTAAAAGTCTCTTATGGTTGTCTCCCTCTCCAATTTCATCTTGTTTTATTTTTCCCCTCCCTTCTCCTATGCTCCTCTGTTTTGTTTCTTAGATTCCATATATGAGTGAGATCATATAATAATTGTCTTTCTCTGACTGACTTATTTCACATAGCATAATACCCTCTAGTTCAATCCATGTCTTTGCAAAAGGCAAAATATTTTCATATTTTATGTTTTCTGATGGCTGAGTAGTATTCCATTGTATATATATATATACCACATCTTCTTTATCCATTCATCTGTTGATGGGCATCTGGGCTCTTCTTACAGTTTGGCTATTGTGGACATTGCTGCTATATTTCTAATGGCTTGTGCAAAAGTACTTATGGTTGTTTGTCTTTTTGCAATTTGAACTCATGGTCCCTAATTAATTTATATTCCTTGGTCCGTTCAACAAATTTTATTGAGCACTCAGTAAGGACTAGGCACTGTATCCCACTAGATCCTGGGTATTAGGGTATATCAATGCATAAGACAGAAATGGTCCTTATTCTAATGAAGTTCACAGCCTCTTGGCAAAGGCCAAGATGCCCCAATGAATAGATTAGGGTTTGATTTTTCATAAATCCTTGTGATTTTTCTTTCCTCAACAAGTCATTCCAAATATGGTTACAACTCTTTTCCACTTATTTTCCGACTTACTGATAACAGAGTGCATCTATATCTTACAGACTTTTTATTACTGGTTTGGATAGTTCTAGGAAAGTACTTCACAGAGTTAGAAACAACATAATCTAACCATCAGATGTCATTCTTTCAAAAATTACTAACCCACCCATCCTTACAGAAATTCCACCCAGGAAGTCCATTCTGGGCCATCTTCCTCAAATCCCTAATATGCCACCATGTTGCTGGAACCTGCTTTCTTCTTTTCGGAGAATCCCGCTACTTTCTTCTCCTCATCGAACTTAAAAATCCCTGCTACTTATTTTGAAAACCTTTCTTATGGGTCATTCTCTTTCTTTCAGACAATGCCCAAGGAATGTGGCTACCTGTGCTTAACCAACAGATTCATTAAAGTATATTTTTACATAAAATACCAGTCTTCTTTTTATCACATCTTCACCCCACCAACAAATGCAAAAGTATCTCCAGGCTAAAAAACAACATCACAACACTAGAAATGTATTAAAAATATCAATACTAAAGGCTTTATTTTTCTTACTTTTCTGTATCTATTGCATTATTCTCTTTTCTTTTGTCCACATAGAAGTACTTAAGATTGTTCAGAATATATTTAGATTATTTAGCTTGGACATTTATTAATAGAAATGTAAATGATCATGTGAGCAAAAACTATGGATTTTATTTATCTTGTTTTTTTCCTATATGAACGTAAGTTATTTAGACATTTGTATCTATTTATAACTCTATACCTGTCATCTATCTATCTTTTTCTGAAATAATGCTATTTATATATGTATGTGTGACTACATATATAAAAAAACATATATATATAATTCTATTATGCTATGAAAAGTTTGATGTTGAGAAAATGATGTTAAACTATGGAAAGCTTGATATTGAAAAAACAAGATGAAAAAGTCATAAGGATAGCTCCATTTTATTCTAGTTTTCTTCAGTTAGCTGGTTACTTCTATATGCAAAATCATTTAAACCACCTTTTTTTTTCATGGCCAAATAAGTAATTGAATGTTTATTTTTTTATAAAAATAAAGTTATTTACCTTACTTGATTGATTACTTTTGCGTAATGTAGACCTAGATATTGACTTAATATTCCCTCTACCAAGTAAACTTTCTATTGAGATGACGTCAAAGGACTTTGTGGTGTGGACAGACCCATAAATCTACCTAGTTTCATACTGAGATGAAGATCTCCAAACTCAAATTCGGTATAGGTCATAAGCAGTGCAATGAATCACATTCTCCAAAGGCATTTGCCCTGACTGCAAATTATTTCCATGTTTTGTAGATGCAACAGACTGTCTCAGGAAACTTTGTCCCTCCTGCCTATAAGCCCTGGGAGATGATGTATGAGCATTCTGGACCCAGGTAGGACGGATGCTGGATCCTGACTTGGGTATCATCTCCTGGAGTACGATGAATCCAGTTTTATCTGGATTCTACGTTTAGCTTTCAAGAAGTGTTTTTTAAGTGCCTATCATGTACCCAGCACTTGAATAGGAGATCCAAGAGGAGAGACCATCATTTGATCTTTAGTAGTCAGTTGAAAAGTATCGCAAAAAGGAGACAAAAACTCATATTTAGGAATTGTCTTCTCTTTTGCAGGAAGTGGCTCCCTGCCATTCCTTCTCAGTGTAAAACTCTAACACAGTTGGTTGCCAGACGCTGCTTAGCTATTATCATACAAAGCAAATAATGTTTAAAGCTAGCAGTTTCCTGTTTGTAAAGAAAACACAGGGCATATAGGAAAAGAGGGGCAGATTTGGCATTGGTTAAGGCTTGAATGCCAAAAAATGAAATACTAATGCAGACCAAAATAAACCACTATAAAATCTGCCTGTCAAAACAGGACTCCTGTCTGTGCTCTGTAGATGCAGAAATAGCCTTTGAATGTTTTCTCCTATATAGACCTCCACAAAAGCTGCTAACAGCTGTGGAGACGGTGCCGAATGGATTTGATGTTGGAGTCAGACCATCAAATCTTTCCAAAAGAGTTTTGATTTACTAAGGTTAGATTATTGCTATATCTGACTTTCTTGTTAATGTACAAATGGGGACACGATGTCATTTTCCCACCGCTCTCTTTCCATTTATGTACTTTAAATGCACTTTAAGGCAGAGAATCTTTAAGTGAGAGAGTAAGCTTTACTGACTTTGGTATGTAATTGTTTACAATCGGTTAAAAGAAGGTACAAAATGGATGGTGAAAAAAAATTAGTCCACTCTTCCATTTCTAGAAAACCAATTCTTATTTATTTCCAAATAAATCAATTTATGGAAGAAACAAGATTTGGAAGAGGAAATACCTTATTTGGGCAGCTTTTTTTCAAGGCATCCAAAGATTAAGGAAAAATCCATCCTACTTTGGTTCTGTACTCTGAGGTGACCGTCCCCTGCCATATTTGCCATTTAAATGCAATGCACAAAAATTAAGGATAATTGATTTTTTTTTAAAGATTTTATTTATTTACTCATGAGAGACACACACACACACAGAGGCAGAGACACAGGCAGAGGCAGAAGCAGGCTCCATGCAAGGAGCCTGATCAGGACTTGATCCCGGGTCCCCAGGATCACCCCCTGGACTGAAGGTGGCGCTAAACCACTGAGCCACCTGGGCTACCCCAAGGATAATTGGGTTCTAACTCGGTTTGAGCCATTAGCTAGCAGGGTCATGTTCAGTGAGTCTTTACACATGTCTGGATTTCAGATTCTACTTGAAAATAAAGGGGTTCAGTAGACTGTTATCAGTTGTGTTCTGGGGGTCCAAGGAGTATTTTTATGAAGGGTCTGGAACATGAGCTCAGAGGTAGGGTTGCTCTGCCCTACTCCAACCAAAGCAGCCCTGCTTCTCGCAGGATCATTCATCTTGCCTTCCAAATGATATTTTGTTTGGCAAGGATTTTGACACTAAAAACAATTAGGGGAGCACTTGCCTGCAAATCTCTCACCTCTTAAAGTATATGGCCCTCTACGGTCTCTAGCAACTTTATCCATGTTGAGCTATCAGTTCCCAAACAATTCATCTTCTCTCCTTTCTGGTAAAGGACTAGAGCTGGGTAAAATTAAACCAAGGAGGTGGGTTTCCCTTATGAGATGATCCAGATTTCATTTGCACAGGAAGTCATGAAAGCTGTCCAAGTCTTGGAAAAGAATTGTTGACTGCAATAAGATAGCTTTAGAGATTTTATAGTGGTTTATTTTAGACTACATTAGTCATTCATTTGTGGCATATCAGCCCCCACTAATGTCAAGTTGTGCTCTGGGACTTTTGCAAAATAGATCACACTTAAGCATATTTTCCAGCTCTCACGCAGTGCGGAACATTTGCGCAGGCTTTTGTCCAGTCCTACACACAGTTGAAAAGATATTTTCTGCCGCCTGAAGTACTACTAACTCTCTTTCTATTGCCAAATGCAGGGCCCTTTCTCAGCTCCATCTTTTTCCAACTTTCTGAGACATATGTCGGTGACAGCTCTCTATCATTGATACAACTCGTCTCATGCCATTGTTGGTTTTTCATCTTCTTCCTTTCTCATGGCTGCTTCTTTTGCTTTCAGTATTGATATTAATTGATGCTTTGAATTATTTTCTCTTGCTGTGCTCTGATAGCAGATCTATGTCTAACTTGTGTGCCCTACCTCTTTATTAATCCCTTATTTCATGTTTCATGTCCATGTAAGATGATGCCCGCATCCACACCTTAGCCCTGTCTTCTTACCTAGTCTCTAAGTCCCTATTTATTTTTGGCTCTATGACATCTTCAACAAATGCTACAGCAACACCCAAAATTCACCTGTCTCAGGCTAAATTCAACTTCCCTCACTCCCCAGCTCTGCTCTGTTTTTTTTTTTTTTTGGTTTGTTTGTTTGTTTTTGTTTTTCCCTCTCTTTCTCTCTTTCTCATCCAATATATTCAAATCTATCTGTGGCACCATAGATTTTCTGTCTTTCGTTCCTGGAAAAGCAGATTCCACCCCCTAACTATTATGTATCTTATTCAAATTTAATAGAGTTAATTGATAAACATGCTAGAATAATAGTTCTACTTGAAACAATGGTTGGAGACTAACATTTTCCCTCTCACACTTTCCTCTATATTCCTGGTAGGGGATGAAAGTTTGGAACCTACTGCCTTAAAGTTCATAGCTGATTACTGTTTTCCTTCACCTTCTTTTTTTACTTTGTTACCAAGCTTCTTTTTTTTGTTGTTGTTGTTGTTGTTGTTTCATTATACCTTCTGGAGTTTTTCTTTTTATGTCACATTTTCCATCCTTACTCTTTTGGCACTCATTGGCAATGCTATTCTCAAGATTCCTGTCACACTTCATTTACACTATGGGTCTTATCACCTACTTGCTTTCAAACTAGATTTTTTTTTTAAGATTTATTTATTTATTCATGATAGACACACAGAGAGAGAGAGAGAGAGAGAGAGGGAGAGAGAGAGAGAGACAGAAACACAAGAGGAGGGAGAAGCAGGCTCCACGCTGGGAGCCCGACGTGGGACTTGATCCTGGGGCTCCAGGAACGCGCCCTGGGCCAAAGGCAGGCGCTAAACTGCTGAGCCACCCAGGGATCCCCTCAAACTAGATTTTGAATGCATTAGTTTTGTCTGTATTTTTAAGTATTTGAAGGGATTATTTTTTCATCCATCCATTCTTCTATCCATCCACATCTATCCACCCATCCCCTTATCTGTTTATTGAATCTACCATATGCCAGGCACTGTGTTGAGCACTGAACTGGAACTGTAATTAAGACAAACAAGATTTCTGCCTCTATGGTGATATTCTGGGTTCCAAACTCTAACAAACTTTGTATTTGGAACACAGAAAATATGCACTTAACACTTGCTGATGAATTGAATAGAAACTGATTGAATATCTTTCTCTCTTTTTAAAACAAGGGCCTTGCATTTCCTTTCTATGTGCCTTTTTATAAGGGTTAGTTGAGTCTAAAGCAGTAGCTATTGATTGCAGTCAAATTTGCCCTTATCTCCATCCCTACCCCCATCCTGGGACGTTTGGTAGCCTCTAGAGACATTTTTGTTGTAACTAGAAAGGGATAAGGGTGCTTTTGGTACCTAGTGGGTAGAGGCCAGGGACACTGCTAAATATCCAACAATGAACAGGACAGGCCCCTTACAATAAAGAATTATCAGGTTGAAAATGTCAGTAGTGCCAAACTTGAGAAACTCTCATCTCAGATATTGAAGTCACATAAATTCTTTTTCTTAAACAGTAAGCTATTTGTTTCATTTATTAGATGTTCTTATTATTAGTTTTACCAAAAATCATGAAATACTTCCTCTTTTAATGCCATGCTCTGAGCTTCTTACATCCAGGCACTACTCAAATTACTATTTATCAAACATAGGAAAAATGTCAGATGCTTCTGGATATAGGATGCTCTGGACAAAGGTAACGTAAAACCCTAACAAAACTGGCCTAAATAATACGATGTATTTTCCCCCCTTTCTTTAAGCAGGCCAAAGAGAAAAGTGACTTCACAATTGGACAATTTAGTAGCATGCTGTTGAAATCAAAGGCTTAGTTAGGATCTTTCCATCATTCTACACATATAGTCAACATCTTGGCTTATTCTCAGATGGCTTTCCTCTTGACTAAGGAATACCTACTTTCTTTCCAGGTAGCTCAGAGAGATACAAAATGTAGTCAGTGGAAGAAGTGGGACTGTTCCCTCCTGTGTATATGTATTTAAGAGCAAAAAAATCTACCCAAAAGATATTTTTTCTTGTCATATTGTGTAGAAATGAGTCCCATGCCTATCCCTAACTAACCTTATAATGGGAATGAAATGCCATGGCTGGCTCAGACTAATCGGAGTTCACCCATGAGTCATATAGGAGATGGGTGGACACTTGAACAAACTTGGAGTCTTGCCAGCAAACAAGGGGGAAGGTTGTTGGAAAGGAGATTACAAATGGGCACCCATTTTAACTGTAAAATCTATAGCCGAGGTTCTGACAATTCATTGCCATTGTGGGTCCCAGTGTACTTTCAGATGAACAAAGAAATTAACCCGGGCAATTTGGCTCCACTCCAAACTGGATAATTGCCTTCAGTTTCTAAAGTTTAAAGTGGGGGAAATTATTCCTTTTTTCTTAAAATATGTGAAAACACATTTCTACTTTAGAAGTGACTGTCATGATCAGGATGAGGGCTGAGGTGAGTAAATCAGGTAAGGGTGCAAAATTGAAGGAGGTACTCACATTTGAGAGTGCCACCTTCGTTTCTGTGCCCTGGACCCCTCCTGTGCTTCACCCTAGTCCAGGCCCTAATAGCTATATGATAATGTGGGCTTTAAATGGAAATAGATTGAGGTTTTAAATATTTGAGGATAGATTTAAGACATTCAGCCCACAATGCAACAATTTTTTTTTTTTCCTGTGAAGCACCTTGAAAATAATTCCCTGCTCATGGAAAGACAATCCTGGCCATTGGGTATATAACAAAACATGGCAATAGGTTTTTTTTTTTTCCTTAGGCAGGGAAAACTTGGTTATAAAATGATTTTAAAAATACTTTTCTCTTGAAGTCTTGACATGATCGGCACTGGGCGCGACCTAAAGATGGAATGAGGGACAGGAGCGGATGACTGTTTCCTTAGCAACAAGAGCCATATGTTTCCTTTGAAACATGAAACCATAAGAAACTGTTCCCCTATATTTTTCTTCCCTCCAGTTTAGTGGTTTATACGATCGTGGTATAAAATTTTAATATTTATTCAACCCGTATTTTTTGAAGACCTACCATAGGCAAAGCAACAATTATATTTTAAAAATTTAAATAGCACTTTTTTCACCTACTATCCATTCAGCTACATTATTAGATGTATGGGCAACTCTGTGATGCAAGTAATCTACTAAAATCTCAGCTCTGACTGCACAGAGGAATCGCCTAAGCAGCTTTTAAAAAACAAAGATGCTGAGGCTCCAACAGAATATGGTTCTGTTGTGCACATCCAGCATCGGCATTTTTTAAAAGTTCCCCCAGGTGATTCTAATGTGCAGTTAGGATTGAGAAGCACAGCCCCCAGAAAATTTACAGCGTTGATAAATCAGCTAAACAATTTGAATTACATCGGTTGGAGATTAGAGTTTATAGAAAATTTCAGAGGGTGTAGTTCAAATCTTTTCCTGATTTACTGTTTTTCAGGACGAGGTTTCAACAAACTAATAAATCAGGGCCCCCCAATTAGTCCGTTGCTGTGTCTACCTTGGGTTTTGGGATAGGAAAAGAGCTGATGGCAGGACTGTAGCTGCCACCAAACCCAAAATCTGCTTCCCCACAGCCTCCGGAAACTACGCCTAGGAAAATAACAAACTGAGAGGCCTCTACCCTAGCTGTGCTGGACTGGATAACACAGCCTCAGAGGCCTGTGGAAAGGATGACCTCCTCTGCCTGTCTGGCCCCTTTCTGCCATGGCTGAGGCTCCCTGAATCTGCTTGACTTGGCCACGGTCAAATTCCAGGAAGTGTGAGTGAGGGCGTAGAGAGAAGATTTGGTCTAGTTCTAATCACCTCTGTGTGGGCCACATCTCGGATGGAGATAGACAAGGCTCTAATTCTCAACCATGCTTTTTGTTTTTGTTTTATAAACACTTGCCAAGTAGGGGTGCTTGGATGACTCGGTGGTTGAGTGCCTGCCTTTGGCTCAGGTCGTGATCCCGGGGTCCTGGGATGGAGTCCTACATCAGGATCCCTGCAGGGAGTCTGCTTCTCCCTTGGCCTGTGTCTGCTGCTCCCACTGTGTGTCTCATAAATAAATAAATAAATAAATAAATAAAATTTAAAAAAAGAATAAGATAAACAGAATGAACACTTGCCAAGTAACAGAAGACAAAAATCATGATCTCTTTTAGTTCAAGTGCCCAAATATTAGAAGGCTGCTCTTTTGGGCGCCCTTTCCCAATCACTCATTGATCTATCGGCCTATCCCACAGGGTTTCGTAGAGTACCTACTATGTGCCAGGGCTGTGTCCAGTGATGAGGGTACAGATGTGGATAGTGCATAGTTCTAACTTATAAGCACCACAAAATCTAGATAAGGTTGCAGACAGGCTCACAGTTCGTGTGATACACTTGTGATAGAGGTAAGTCCAGGGGCTATGAGAATTCCAAGAAATAACCTATTAGCTGAAATCAGGGGATGGAATTGGAAAATGAGTCATCTAAGCTAAAAAACACAGTAGGGGACATAACTACTATTTTAACCTATTGTTAGTGAGTAAGCTACTAAAAAAGTAGTAGTATGTTAAAAAAAAAAGGGGGGGGAGACTGTTATAAGCCAATGGAAAGCACTTTGCCTTTAATTCATCCAGCAAATATTTATTACCCACACAGTATTGAGAACAGTGTGGTCAAGGGAATAAAACAGTTGACATGGGAGAATAGTCCCTATTTTTTTTTAGCTGAGATTGTATTTAGTAGGAAAGGCAGATATTAATGACAATGATAATGGTAATAAAATAATAGTGATAAAAAATAACTTTTAGATCCTCTAGAAACTTCCTACCAAATGGTGGTTCATGGGATAGTTAACATTGGTCTCACCAGGAACTCATGAGACAAGCAAGTCCCATCCCAGACTTACTAGATCAGAATCTTCATTTTAATAAGATCCTGAGGAGAACTGTGTGCACACTTAGGTTTGAAGGACAGTGATGTATGATATGCTAAATGCTTTATGTGGATTACCTCCTCAAAATTACACAACAATCTTATGAAGGAGGATCCCCCTTGAACCTCCATTTGATGTCAACTGAAGGGCTGGGAGCTTAGCTAAGGTCAGTCATTTGGCCAAAGTAGCACTGAAAATAAAGCGTCAGAGTTGCTGGAATCACAGGAGGTTGACCTTCATCCCCGTGCGCTCTGTGTCTACAAATAAAATAATACTTAAAAAGTAACAAGAACTAATTCAACAAGTAGCTCAAAATTTTGAAAGCAGTTTTGGGTTTACTCTACAACCATAGAACTCAGAGGCAGAATATATATATATTTTTTTATTCAATAAGCCAAGCTAGTTTATCTGCATGATCTCAAGAGGAGCTGCCCTGGACATAGAACGCTACAGAGACATAGGAAAGTCGCCATGAGCCCTGTTACAGTCAATGGCTCCAACGGCTTCCACACCAGACCTTCCCCAGAGGTTCTGAGAAGTTGGGATGGTCACATCACCTGCAGCGACCAAAACCCTATGCTGAATTTCCTGGGCTAGCATTCCTTGGGCACTGGTGGGCCTGCCCAGATTAATACCTGAACTACAGTTTCTCTTCTTCCTACAACCTGTTGAGTTAGTCCCAGAGAGTGTGGGACATCTGAAACAGCCACTCAAAATTCTATCAGCTGCCTGAATGGAGGTGGAGGAAGGAGGACGCTACCGTGTAGCAAGGGAAAACAAGTTGAAACAATTTCTCAGCTACTTCCAATCAGCTAAGGAATAAATTCTTCTAGCAAAAGTCAAAACAAGATAGTTTTCAAAAATGTCTTATCAGTTAATGGGACAACCTTAAACTTTGGTTTTCCTAAGGTCTTTTCAAATTCAAGGGGTGACATGCAGGAAAAATATGCCAAGTTCACTTGTTTGCTTTCAAAGAGGCAGGCAAGGCCTCTCACCCAGCTTAGGGGACGGTTCTGAAGTCCATTTCTAAAAACAACTTAAAAGAAAGGTGACTGCAATCAAAGAAGAGATTTGGCAAAATTTCATAATGAAAGAACATATTTTACCCCTCTCAGGTTTGGAGGAAGTTAGGCTGGATAACCCAAACAATTGCTTTTGAGATCTCACTGGCCAATCCCACACATTCATGTGTGGAGGGACCTTCTCCCTTATAATCACAGGCCCCTGGAGTTCATGTCTCTCCCGTCCATCTGGGTTTGCTGGTAACGTCGATGAGATTGTACCTGAATATTTCTTTTAACAGAGAGATTCAAAAGGTTTGATTTGCAAGGTATCTCAATGGTGTCAGATCACATTAAATTGTTTTACTTTTGTAGGGGTAAAAGGAACCACTCGCATTTTTTTTTTTTTTTTTTTTTTTTTTTGGTATGGCTGCAGAGGGAATATCCTGTAGGTGGTTGATAGTGCAATTACATAGAATTGTTCTGTGCTTTTAAAGATGCAACTAACATGAGAATAGCAATGGGGAAGCATCAAGTTCTCAGCATGTGGTGTGCTAGAAAAAAATCATTTTAAATGTGGAGCTTTAGGATTGTAATTCTCATTTATACAGTAAAAATAGAATGACAGCCATCAAAAAGGATGTAACTGATGGTACAGAGCAAGTTTTGCAAACTTACGCCAACTTAAATGGATTGTGGTGGGTGTGGTGTGTTATGTTGATGATTTCAAGCTATTTCAAAACTCTGAGGATAAAAAGAATAACTTTTTCTTTCTTTTTTTAAATCTTTGCAATGTAATTGTGGTTGGGAGTGGGGGTAGGGGTAATTACCCACCTGCCAGATTATTTGCCATATCTGACCAAATATATCTGGTTTCTTATTTGACAACGAAGAATTATATATACTTTCCTTTTTCCCAAAGGCTTTTGTACTATTATCCTTATTGTGCTGTTGCCACCCCCCCTCCCCCGCATAATTAAGTCAGGAAACCATCAGTAGCTTAGCAAGAAACAAGTTGATGCAATCTGAGCAGTGAATGACGATTTAATTCTCTTACTGGGCTTGTGCCTAGAAGAGTTTGAAAAGCCTTTTTGTACCAATCATTATACATAAAACTTAAATCTCTATCATTTTTCATGGGAAGAAATCCAAATAAGTCATTTGGATGATATGATTGGAATGAAATGCATCATCCTCATCCCCAGAATCTTGGCCAAAATTGATTGACTGGGGGTGAGAACTCTCCACTGTTGTGAGACAGGCTCCTAGGTGGCAATTGAAAGAGATTTTAGCTGCCGCATCTAGAGAGTCAAGTCTATATGAAATGACCTGAGGACAGTCCAGGTAAGCAGTGAATGCTGGAGGACTGACATACATGGTTGGGCGGCGAGAGTCGGGTGTTGGTTAAGGAGTCAGAATTGAGAAGCAGGGGTAGTTTTTTCTAAATCCTCTGGGTTTCTACCTTTCAAGTCCCTACTATCAGTTTTCTTGCTATTTGCTGCCCAACCACTGAGGTATTTGCAATATTTCATGGGTGTTTTGTTTTTGTTTTTACAGTTGCATCTCATTTCAAGGTAACTCATCTATAATAGTTCAAGTAGTGCTAACTGAGGTAATGAATAAATCACAAAATCCCAGGGAATTAATTCAAGATTTTTTCCCTTCATCCACATAAAGTTCATTTGGCCATGGAAAGAAGTTACTATTCTCTTCTGCCCACCTTTCCTTGTTGGGAATTCAGACACATGGCCATGCCCCGTTATGAGGGAGGCTGGAAAAACAGTCTCTGCATTATTAGATGGGAACAGGTTGAGCATATAGCCAGGGCCACGAAGGCGTAGTTAGTTCCCCGTAGCAGCTGACCAAGTACATTAATCCTTGTATGTGAATTATACAAATATAATGTGTCTTGTCCAGGTAGTTTTATTAATTTATCTTGTCCAGACATTTTTCTTGCTTCATGCAAGAAAAGCCTTTTATGTACCAATCTTCAGGTCTTTGACTTATGGAAATTATGACTATTCTTCTATATTTTGCTTTATCAAGCACCTGGTATGGTTTCATGACAAAAGAGATAATACGTCTTTCATGACAATGCTATCAGGAGACATTCAATTAGTAGGACCTGTCCAATTCCGCACACCCCTCACAGTATCTCATTTTGCATTTACAGCGCTCTCAAAATTGAAAACTCTTATTTATATTGTCTTAACATTATGCTCCCTGAAAATAAACAGGCAACACCCGAGTATCTCAAAGCAACCCTCATAATGGTGTGCCCGGAAGGATACTAGACCCAGTAAGGAGCGATGGAAATGTAGCAAAAATCTGACACTGTGACCAAGATTATTCTTGATTGAAGCATGTACATGATGTGACTTGGAATGGTTTCAGACATATCAAGCCAAAGAGTTTCATAATTCTCTGTTTGAATCAGCTCAGTTCCTCCACCATAGTACATATGTGCCATGTCCTGATGGAAGCAAAAAAATTGTTTGGGGCATCTCAAGACTGGATTTGGCATGCTCCACAGGATTTGGAAGAAAAGATATGCTTACACGATGTAAATAAAGACCTAGCTGATTACCCTTCCAACTCTTTATCAGTTATAGGACAAATCGGTTTTGAATTGGTAGTGCACTGTCAATGTGAATGGGTTCATAAAAACATGTAAAGATAGCATTTAATAACTTTTTTGAACATATCATTATTTCAGGAAATTTGTAATATTTTTCATCAATTGATGTTGTCCTTCTTTAGAATATTTATTCATTTAAAGTTAAAAAGCGTGAATTATTTCTCAGTTGACATCTGGCCTATATTCAGCCCCTAGTGTTACTTTAAAAATGACTCGAACTTCCAATCCCTGACCAAAATCTCAGTGAATATACACTGGAGATTTATAAGATATACTTAGAGGCTTGCTTTCTTTAAAACCCATTTTTAATGGTTTGATTCTGGAAAGTAAAACTTAAAACATCTTGTCAAGTACTTCTATGATGGTTATTAAAAATACATTTGTATTTCAGGGTAGATTTAAACCATATGTTCTTATTTGCTCCCATTTAGCACATTAAACTACTATTTTGAAAGAGACAATCAGAATCCAAAAAGCCACAAGAGCACTCTCTTAAAAATAGTTTCATATGTTTCTACTTTTAGCATAAAGTAACACTTTTTCCCCACCTGCTAGCACTGAACACACCTGGAAGGGTTTATATTTAGCCAAAACCTAGAACTCATAAAACCAAAATTATATTAAGACTTGGCAAGTTTTTATTTGTTTGAAGGCAAACTGAGTTAGAAGTTAGAAGGCTGCCTTAAATTTCTTTTGGCCATTTTTCTTTTCTCTCTCTGTCTCTTTCTTTTTTCCTCAGCCATTTAAACAATTAGAAGATTGGATATCAAGCAGCATTTATCTAAAGTATTTTAAAACTGTGCCAAAATAAAAGCTAATCATTTTGTAATCATTTTGTAATCAGTATGCATAGAAGAGAGGAAGAAGCAGTAAAGCAGTTGCTGCATGTTTGCTGACAAAATATTTAATCCAAACATTTAATTTCAATCTGCCACTGTTCTCAGTCAGTATAATTACTTTAAGCAAATACCATGTTGGAAAAAATGGTCCCAGCCACTGAAATGTAAATAATACAATATAATCATCACTACCCTCGAATTCATATACTATAATTTATTTGGATCAATTTCATAAATATGGGTGTAATAAATGTTTAAATTATTATAAACATGTGTATCTAGGCTACATTTACAGGAGTTGATTTACTCCTTCTTGTTGGCTACTTATTCCTGGAGTTAAGACTTGCCGAATGAGTCAAATTACACGGATCTTCTTATAATATCAATGGGGATGGGAAAAAAATAGTGTTTCAGATTTTTATCATTTAGTCAAGTTTAGACAAATCATATAATTAATAAGAATAGACATAATTTTTATCCAATATGTGTTTGCAGATTATGTTAAATGTGATAGATAAAATATAAGTCTATTTAAAATAAAAGTTTCTAGAAATATTATAGAAACAACAGATATAGACTCCACCTTAAAGCGGTCACCATCAATAAAAGTGTTAATTTTGGGGGCACCCGGGTGGCTCAGTCAGTTACATGTCTGCCTTCAGCTCAGATCATGATCCCAGGGTCGTGGGATGGAGCCCCGCACCCATCGAGCTCTCTGCCTAGCGGGGAGCCTGCTTCTCCCTCTCCCTCTGTGGTCTCTGTCTCTCCCTCAAACAAATAAATAAATAAATACAATCTTTAAAAAAAATAAAAGAGTTAATTTTTAAAAACTAGGATCAATAAAAATGTGATAGTTGAAAACAAACTACCGTAGGACAAGGCCTTTCTCTTATTTATGTTTTTTTGTATCTTAAGCATCTACCCAATGCTTGACACAAAGAAGGTAAAGGTAGGGGATGTGCCCATCATCTAATCTCTAATCAGATGTGCCTAATCTGCTCTCAGCTATCCTTGCTAAATCTGCCTTACCCACCGTTTCCCCACAGGCAAGCAGCATTTGAAAACTCTCTGTGAAGGAGAGGTCACTGATTGGACTAGGGTGGCCAAATAATTCAGGCTACTCAGGAACCTATAAGATAGTCTGATGTGTAGGGCTTTTTGCATAGAGCTCTGAACCAATCAGGTATAGTCCCTCTAAACTTAGAAAATAATGATCAATACATACTTGTTTCGTTAAATTAAAATAGTAGATCTTTAAAAGTCTACTTACAAACTTAAACTTCTAAAATACTCTTATTTTGATACCTGGGATTTGTCTCAAAATAATATGGGAGCAGGGAAGTGAGTGGATATTTTAAATGAAACAAAGTTGGGCCTGTGTTGATTAATTCTTAAAGCTGGTGATGAGTCTGTAAGAATTTAACATGCTATTCTCTACTTTCTACATTTTTAATAGTTCTCAATATTAGACAAATTTAAAAGTCTGTTCTTGTACCTAGAGTCAGCCCCTGGCCCCTGCAATGTAGAGGACTTTTCTTCCTTAGCGTATTACATATATGTTTGCATAACAGTCCATTGTTTGCCAGAGATACCTCTGCTTTTGTATTTCCCTTCATCAGATAGTTAAGGTAAGAGAACTATTAGTGCCTTCAATTGCCTGTAATAAAACACTTAACTAAATGTGACGATAAGGGCCTTTATTTATCTCAAAATAAGATGTCTAAAGATAGATATTTCTAGGGACAATTAAAAATAGCATTAAAGACATCTTACCATCTTTGCACTTCGTCGCTTTTTAATAATTGATCAAAATTTAGACATCATAAATTGGGCTAGTTTTATCAATCTCTTAAGATGGCAGCTGAAATTCCTGCCATTATGGTATATAATATCAGATATAAGGAGTTATAATTTTTTCCATGTTTGCCTTTTTTCTAAATTCTTCTGTCCATGTTTGCCTTTTTACTAAATTCTTCTGTTTAAGACCATAGCAAAGATTTCTTAATGTCTCACTGCCCACTGACTAGGCATAAAGGAAGACTGGAAAATTAGTAGTTGATATTTTCAGCTTCTACAGAGAGGTATCCTTCCATAGATAACATGGTGAGGAGACGTCCAGAGAGGTCTTGTTTACATAACCAACAATGGTTCCCAGTAGATCTCAGTAAATGGCACTGACATGGCATCTGTTATCAGGTATAGTAGCCATAATAAGGCTGAGTAGCAAACAGCCACGCAGTCTCAGTGCTATAAAATATACCTTTTAAAGTACATTTCTATAGGGTTCAATTGACATGAATTGGACTTGACTGATGTCATCTAGCCTTATTCATGAATCTATGGTTAGGGACAGATTGGCAAATTGTCTTAGCTGGTCATGGTTGATCTTGGTTGGGCTGCTCACATGACTGGCTAGTTGCCTGATAGATAAACTAGGATGGTCTTGTTGGTCTTCCATATATATTATCTAATATATGGAAAAGGGAAATGACTCTATTCTCCCTAGTCCAGTAGGCTAACTTAGGCATATGCTTATGGCCATGGCAGAGAGATAAGGGAAGAAGCCAGAGCTTAAAGGTTGGTTTTTTTTTTGTTTGTTTGTTTTTTAGATTTTATTTATTTATGTCTGAGAAACACACAGAGAGAGGCAGAGACACAGACAGAGGGAGAAGCAGGCTCCCTGCACGGAGCCCCATACGGGACTCGATCTTAGGACCCCAGGATCATGACCCGAGAGGAAGGCAGACGCTCAACCCTGAGCCACCCAGGTGCCCCAATTTTTTTTTTCAAGTTTACGCATGTATCATATCTGTTAGCTTGTCAGTGGCCAAAGTATTACCTAAGAATCAAGATGTTAGGATAGAGACTCTATGTTTTTTTTTTTTTTTTTCCTAAAAGAAATGACAAAGAAACATGGCAAAGTTTTCATACAGAAAACAGGAAAGAATTGGGCCTGTTAATGCAACTAATCTACCAAATCAACCTTTGGAAAAGCTAAACATTAGTGGCTAGCCCTGACACTTCTCTTATCTTCAACTCCCATTTTCAAACCACTCAAATCCAATCAATGTGTCTTCTTAAATGTCTCTCAAATCTTTCCTCTGCTCTCCATTTTATCACCTCTACCGTGGTGCAGGCTCTTAATGAGGATTGGGCAATAAGATCTCAATCGGGGCCCCTATGCAGTGCCACACAATAGCTAGAATGATCTTTAAGAAATGTGTATCTGAGTGTGTGATACTTGGAACATTTCAATGACTCAACATTGCTCTCCAAATAAAAATAGAACTCCCCTACAAATTCTTGAAGATTTTGGACCCTACTTAGCTCTTCCATTTTATCTTGGACTGTATTCTCCACCTTTTAATTCCAGTGTCTTTACAGTCCCCGGTGCTTGCTCTCTTCCCTTCTGTCATAGTTTCTTTGCACATGTTGTTTTTTCTTCCAGGAATACTCTTCCATCTGCTCTTTGCCTAAATAACTCTGACTCATTCCTCAGATCTCTGCTTAAGTGTCACTTTTCAACAGTCTTGCCTGACCTTCTTTATTGGAACCAATCACTGTAATACAGATTCTCATCATAATATAAACAGCCCCTTTGTTGAATTATACTAATTAAGATTTTATATTAGTCTGTATGACCTTTTTAATAACCTTTACATTTTAAAATAATTTTAGAGAAACAGAGTTCCTGTAAAGATGGCACAGAGGGTTCCCATATACCCTTCACCTACTTTCTTGTAATGTTGACATCTTATATAACCATGGTACATTTAGGAAAAATAAGAAATTAATATTGGTATAATACTGTTATTATTATATTAACTAAATTACAGGCTTTATTTAGATTTCACCAGGTTTTTTTCATTTATGTCCTTTTTTATTTTTCAGAATTCAACCTGGGATACCATGCTTTGCTTAACTATACCTTTTTAGTTTTTAATAATTTACGACATTTTCTCAGTCTTTCTTTGTTTTTCATGACCTTGTCGATTTTCAAGATTTCTGGCCAGGCATAATTTAGGATTTTACTCAATTTGAATTTCCCTGATGTTTTCTCGTAATTACAGTAAGATTATGGATTTTTTGAAAGAACATCATAGAGATGAAGTATAGTTCTCATTGCCTGATATCAGAAGGAACATGCTGTCAACCTGATTTACCACGGGGGATAACTTTGGTTACTTGTACTCAGTAGTGTTTGCCAGCTTTTTTCATTGTAAAGTTACTATTTTACCCTCCCATACTCTACATTAGAAGTGAACCACTAAGTCAAGGCCACACTCAGGGGGAAAGGAGTGAAGTTTTATCTGTTGGAGGTGGGAGTATCCATACATTTGTAATCAAATGTTAAAAATCACCACAATAATTATTAAATATTGGGGGAGATGTTTTGTAGTTATATAGAGACTCTCTTTAAGTTTCCACCCATGGATCTTGCAAGCAGAAATTATTACTGTGAATTCTAATTTTCATTATTTTATTTCTCTCATTTCTTCTATATTTATTAGCTAACATTATTCCATCTGGTAGAGAAGACTTCTCTCCTTTCCTCCATTTACTTATTTCTCACATATATTTATTTTATCCTTTGGGCTGTAATCTATGCTATCATAATTTATCTTATTTCTCAAATCGTTACAGCTTTGGACTTTGGGAACACTTCTAGGCAGGCTCCTATGTCCTTTTTATATGACATCATCACTTGTTTAGCATTTCTTGTATGACTTTATGTTTTCATTTTTTATTTAGTTTTTAGAATGGGATATACAATTGAATGATGTAAAAATAAAAGTTATATATAATAGACATGAAAAACATAATAATGTTACATATAGTAATATCATTTTACTAAAATTCATGTTCTCTGAAATTAAGATTATGAGCTCTGCATCTTTCATGTTGCATTTGCCTGATATGACTTTGTCAGTTTATTTTCAACCTCTCTGAATCTTTCTTTTAAAGATTTTATTTATTTATTTATGGGAGACACATACACAGAGAGAGAGAGAGAGAGAGAGAGAGAGGCAGAGACACAGGCAGAGGGAAAGCAGGCTCTATGCAGGGACCCCAATGTGGGACTCGATCCCAGGACTTCAGGATCACGTCCTGGGCCAAAGGCAGGCGCTAAATTGCTGAGCCACCCAGGGATCCCCACAAATCTTTTTTTTTTTTTTTTAAAGATTTTCTTTATTTATTCATGAGAGAGACACAGAGAGAGAGAGGCACAGACACAGGCAGAGGGAGAAGCAGGTTACATGCAGGGAGCCTGACGTGGGACTCGATCCTGGCTCTCCAGGATCACACCCTGGGCCGAAGGCAGGCGCCAAACTGCTGGGCCACCCGGGCTGCCCTTTTTGTTTTAAGTGTTTCTTTGGAAACATTGGATTTGCTTTGGGAGCCAATCTGAAAAGTTTTCAATTGGACTAGTGTGGCAGCAACAAAGATACTTAACCCTGATCAGATCTCTGGCCAAGAGAGAATCTGCTGCAAGGACTGGAGTTAGGTGCCTGCCTTGGCTGCCCCTCCTGTGGGATTTACTGAGGGATATACCTACATCATGCTTGGTCCAGGCTGCCTTCTGCCAATGGCCAACACATCCAGAACACTTCTGCTCAAGGAGAGACTAATTTATTTTTTATTTTTTAAAAAGATTTTATTTATTTATTCAGAGAGAGAGAGAGAGAGAGAGAGAGAGGCAGAGACACAGGCAGAGGGAGAAGCAGGCTCCATGCAGGGAGCCCGACGTGGGACTCCATTCTGGGTCTCCAGGATCAGGCCCTGAGCCGAAGGCGACGCTAAACCTCTGAACCACCTGGTCTGCCCCAGGAGAGACTAATTTAATGATCAGTCTTCGCTGGCACCTCACATAAGCCTGGCTAAAACCTTCTCTCAGAGGCGCTTCAGTCTGAGATGTTTCCTGCCCAATCCCATTTCCTCCCCTTTCTCCTTCCTAAGTGTCCAGCCTGCATCAAGGCCTCCCTGCTCACATTTCCCTTGAACTTTCACAAGTGTCCCCTCCAGTTAATCTTTTGCATTTCTAACTCCATTTTGGTAACTATTTCCTTGAGGACCTCAGCTAACAGTGGATTTCCCTTTCCATTTATCAGCATGACAGAGACTTTGCTCTTCATTCTCTCTCAATTCCTTTCTAGGCGTCTACCAGTAGCTCTCTCTGTTGTCTTTCTATCTCTTCCCTGGATCCTTATATTTCCACTTGGCAGTCTTCCTTCATGAACTTATTCATTTTAAATAAATTACAGAATTTAGGGGCATAATTTTGAACTGCTCCAGTCATCCTTTTGGTGAAAATTCTTTGCTTCTATGTTTCACTTTTCTTTTACACTTTTTTTTTTCTTTATGATATCATTGCATTGGGGTGTGCCCCTTCGTTTTTCATTGTTATCAAATGAGCTTTGTTTTTTCCAAGGCAAGATCTAAGCAGAAATTTTATTGTGTGTGTGTGTGTCATTTTTTTCTGAAGCCCTATTAAGTACTTAAAAAAAAAAAAAATGGGCCTAAGAAGCCTCCTTTTGCTAACCTGGCTCTCTCAGTCTTTGCAACAGTGTTGCAATCAAAGGCTATAGCTTCCCTACTTCAGAGTATATTCCTTTCCCATGAGAAAGTAAAATATTTCTCTGTGATTTTGTCTTATAATATTTATTGCCACTACACCCTGAGTTTCTCCGCTTCCCCTCCTCTTGCTTCTCTTGTGTTTAATCTCAGCTACTTTTAAAAGCCTTCCTACATGTTTTGAGTCTGCAGATACCCTTATTACTCTGACATGGAGTTTGTAAATCATTTTATATTCTCCTTGTTTCTTTTTGTGTGATAGCTCCTAGAAGAACTGCACAAAGTGCTGGCATAGACAACCCTGTTCTCACTGGGAGCCTTTACATGCATAGCAGTCTCCTCCAGGAGCAGGGATGCCCAATCATGGCAGTATTGACAATCTGGATCAGATGATTCTCTGTTGCAGAGGCTCCCCTGGGCATTGTAGGATGATTAACAGCACTTCTGGCCTCTACCACTAGATAAGTGTAAGTTGTGATGATCAAAATTATCGCTATCACCAAATATTCCTTCACAGGCAACTGTTTTCAGTAGAGAACCGCTCTACTGGGCCAAAATTCCAGTGAGAATTGCAAATGTTTTCTTTTTTAAACTTTTTATTCCCATTACTTAGCATAGCTTAACCCACAGTAAGAATTCAATAGCAATATGTTGATAGTATGGATGATTAAGTGGAAAGAGTATCATTGAGTTTATTTGCCCTTCTTGGGACCCCATCTCTTAAGAAACAATAATTTATGATGCAATCATATTTTGACCAACAATATGCTTTTCCCTAGTGAAAACACATGTAGAATTGTACTATTCTATATATGAAGGGGCCAGGAGATGATCCAATATAAAGCTAGTGTTTAGTAAATGAAGAAATTGACACCCATGGAGTTTGAGACTTATGCCTCATTATACAGAAATTTAGTTATAGAGCTGAGATGACCTCTCCACCTATTAAGGCTTTCTCGAAAATACTATGATGCATTGTTTAATCCAAGACTGCACATATTTAGTAAATACACATTCCATAGAATAAGACCTATGAAAATCAAAAGAAAGTTAAATAAAACTAGTATCTGTTTTTACAATTAGGAGAATGGAAGATAACTTCACAGAAAAACATCGTGGTTTAGTTTATGAGAGAATGCAAAGCAACTTCTCTAAACATGCTAAATTATGAAGGAGATATATATTTTAATGGCAAAAACACAGTAGAGTCTGCAAGCTTTTCTAAGGATCTTGATTATTTTGACAGAACAAGATTTATCTTTCAATATAAATAATCTAAATTCAATGTCACTAAACAAAATTTAAAAAGTCGTCCGGGAAGAAGCTATATAGTAGTATATTTGAAATGACAGTGAATTACATCATTGGAAAACGCATTACATTTTAAAACTCTTTTAAAAATATCTTTAAAACACCAAGCACTGAAATAGCCTACAGTACTTTCAAGAGTGATGTTCTCTGTTACAAATGTGGAATGGAACAAGGTTATGCCCAGTTAGGTGGCAGGCTGACTGGCATAGGTATGAGCAGGGAATAAGTAGATACTACAACATAGTTCGTGTAAGATATGTCATTCACACTTCCCTACATTGCATAGTTGGGGCGTAAAGAAAAGGTAGAATATTCTCAACAACATTAACTTTTTTTTTTTTAAATACTGAGTCATAAAGGACTCCTTTCTGACAACATCTTCTGTAGGAGCCACTATTTAAACCTCAACCTCTGGGTGTAACTACTTATTTCTCATTGATTCACTTGGTTGAAGCAGGTGGCTTAAAAAGCTCACAAAATCAGTCTTTTACTTGGAGTTCTATGAATGCACATGGAACAATTCCTAACTGACAGGACTCAAAACCTTCTTATAAATAATACTGTGCCTTAGAACAGAAACTGCAGTATTTTTTTTTACTTAGATTATGACAAAGGCATTGAAAGGTTTATAGGAAAACCCCGGATGTCTTATCAAGAGATAACAATTTCAAGGTCAAGGAGAAATGCTAATTGTATTAAGGATGAAAGAAGTGGAAGTAAAGTTGACTGTAAAAATATAGAAACAAAACTCTGAAATATGTAAGACGAAAATTATGGTTACTATGAAGACAAATACTGCAAAAATAATGCAAAAGTGATGAGCTTCTTGAAAGGAGGAACTGTGTTAGGTGCCTTTGTGTTCTTTGATGACAAATGGATAGGCTGATATTTAATGGGCATTGAATAAATGTTAATAGAAAGAATTAATAAGTATGCAAATTAGGTTGTTATGGATTTCTGGAACCATGTTTTCAAAGAGAAAGTACATTCTAAAAGCAACCTCATTTTGAAGTTCTTTTACACAAATAACCCACTTTTAGTGTAAAAACATTAGAGATCACAAAAAAAAGAAAAAAATTTTCTGTATCTTACTATCTAGATGTAACCAGTATTAACATTCAGAAGTATATTTTTCTAGACATTTTTCTGTTGCAGCAGGCTCTCTAAGTGTTTCAAAAGAGATGGAAGAGTTAGAGGAGAAATAGGTTGTCTTAAACACTTACTGTCATTCATTCACTTGGGGAAGGCTGTTGGGGGGGCGGCTATTGGTGAAGATTTACTCTGAAAAGATTGCAACAGGAGAAACCATGTTCTATCCCCCCTCCTTGGTAGAATTTCTCAGTGCCCACCATCATGAATGTCTCTTTTAGGGGAGATGTTAGACTTACAACCAAAACAAGAAAAGAGAGACAGAGATAGAGGATTCTCTGCTTTTCTAAAAGAATAAGGACCACTTGAATTTAAATTCTGGTTAATCATAATTGAGTTTTTCTGAGAAATAAAAGAGTATTCACTTGCTCTAAGTAAATCAAATGGAAAGCATCTCTTAAAATTATTGACCTCCTTAGTAATTAAAAGTAAGCAGATTTTACCCATTTTCTTTGTTTTATCCTTTCAGCAAGACTGTGAGTGAAGAATGCCTGGGATTTGCATCTCACAGTGCCAGCTATTGTAGAGTCAAAAATATGTGAACAAGCACAACTAGAAAATATCAGGCATATGGCATGAAACACATTTTCATTCATTCTCTAGAGGGGAAAAAATACATTTCGACGGAATGCAAAATATTGTGCTCTGGTTTACTTGCCAAATAGAGAAATGTATGAATTTTAGCAAGGAAACCAATGGCTAGTTTGCATTGGGAGAGTTGAGAGTAATTCCTCTACAAGCAAATAATTTGGACAGGTTAGGTGTTTGGGTGTGAGGATTTAAGAAACAGTTTCTTAGAAGCTGCCTGGTTTTCCTCTCCACTTGCTGACCGAAAGCATGTGTCCTGATGAATTTCATTTCTGCAGCACTCCGGATTTCTGCAGAGCTGAATGCAGGGGAGCCAGTGCTACATTTGTATACCCGGATATTCCTTTATTTTCCAGAAATTTCTGGGCTATTGTGTGTTCATTGTCTTATGAAGCACCATGGATAAAAGAGGTATTAATCTCTTTCTTCACCGGCATCTGTTTCCTTCTAAATAGAATTGTGAGCATCCCCATTGTAACTGGACAAGACTGGCAAACACAAAGTATTCAATAACTCAGCCTGGGCAAATCCTCAGGAATAGCTAATTTCAATTGGCTAACTGGAAACCCATCATCCTACAGTAAACAGACCAACTGAATCAAGCCTATGTCAGAAGGCTGCAGTAGAGTCCTGTTACTTCCAGAAAAAAATTACAACCATAATCTTAGAAGTAAAGGGTGTGATTCTGTTTACTTTTTAACCAGACCTGCCTATATTTTAGGTCAAGCACATGTGTCAAAACGACTGTCTGCATAGCAGTTACTTCTCTTACTTATCAGATTTGTTTACATAGGTAAACAAAACTCATCTCTCCTGAAACCCAGCTCAGAGGAAGAAAAGACTGCAACTCCAGTAGTGAGCAGGATAGGAACAAACCAACAAGGGCAGGAATAGTTCTCTATTTATTGCTCCCAGCAGGTGTCAGATGCCATAGTTTCTTTGCAACCATCAACACCCTGGGGCTTTTTAGTTCCACATCCAAGACAAGGAAGAAGGAGGATGGTGACTAACCCCAAGGGATTAGGTATCTGAATCCTATCCCAACTACTAGCAGACTCCAGCTGCGTTTAAATATTTTTTTTAAAAGAATTTCTGATGCTCAGTGGTTACTGATTATTTCCAGATTTTAGTTCTAGCCCAGTGAAGATTTGCCACAAAGAGTTTATCTGTTATTGTTAAAGTTGCAATTGCTACAGGAAATGTCTTCTCTTAAGCCATTTCCCAAAACATGAACTTTTACAACAGTTAAACAAACAAACAAACACAACTCAAACAAAGCTGACCTAATCTTTAAAAACATATTCATGGCACTGATGGAAGAGGGAGAGGGAATGTGTGGGCAAGATAGGGCGTTTGTTTGAGATTCTTATCAAATACCCTTAGAAACCAAGATGTCATTGCTGAAGTCACTGTATTAATGCCTTTAAAGGACATGAATATGTGTTCTTTACTCACTTAAGTCTAGACTGACAGACAAGGTTAACTTTTGAAACCAGGATAATAGCCCAGCTATTAGAGGGGCATAACTATTCAGAGTTTCTCCACACTCCGCTCTGAGTGTGTTTAGAATAATTTTCCTCAATAGAAAAAAAAAAATTCCTCCACAAACAAAACCATCAAAAACAACCAAATGCTCAAGACACTTAGTAATTTATAATATTTCATTGAAAATTTGAATCAGGGGCCAAACCATTTTCTAAGATGGTATGGGTGTACATATGTGTATGTGCATACCTTAGTATACCGGGTGTTGCATGGAAGTGTTGAATCACTGTATTGTACACCTGAAACTAATGTTAACTAACTGGACTTTACCTAAAAACTTTTTTAAAAAGCATGGAAAGCACCTAATTGACACGTTTACAGGGGGTGAGAGTTTAAAACACCCCAAATGTGCTAACTACCTTTTCATGGTTAAGACTTGTGCTGAGTATCTCAGTTCGCAAATCTACTTCTGTTGTTGCCACTGCTACTTTTATCCTGGGTTGCTAGAGATAGTTGTTAGAGGCCTGTCTTGCCTGAAAAAAATTTCCTATCCTGAATGTCAAACCAGGCCTATCAACTCCCTTTTCCTACCATTCATTCTCCTACCAACTACAACGAGTACATAGACTGAAAAAAGTCCTCTTTTTTGAAAAATTGGTGAGAAATTTTTTTCAAGTGGGTGTAAACTAATTAAGTACCACAGGACAAAAGTCAATACTTTTCAAACATAAAACCACCTCATTCCAGAAACAGACATTTTATGTACTCCCAAAGGAAAAAACAATCCACCCAACTTATCCATGGATATTGTCTTAAATCATTCCTTTTGTTGGCATGAATCACTCTTTCTGTTGGCCATTAAAGGACAAACATTTGACTATATTTTGTTTCATCAAGCTTACAACATAACCATATAGTCTGAATTATAAAAATTAATGGAGATCACATCCACACATAATACAAAATAGAAATTGAGATAATTCAGCTAATTGTGATCATTCTTGCTTCCACCATTCTTCTGTGAGATAATCCAGATAACTTAGGGAAAAGTATGGCCTCCTTTTCTAGATGATTGCCTCAATTAATTGTTTCAGTTTTCACATGCAGATAAGAATGGATTCAGCTAACAACATACCTTTTCAGGTCTTCACCTATTCTTTCTATACCCTTAAAGTATATCACAACGTCCCTATCTAAAGTAAGCTAGTGCTGCCCCTCAGATATCTTCATAGTAAGCTTGTCCCAATTATAGAACCTAGAGAGGACAGTGTTCTATAAGAACCCACTGCCCCTGCATAAGAAATTTGTATTCAGTGCAGCCTATGGTTTTTAGTGTTACACTGCTTGAATTGTCTAGAAAAGGATTATATTTTACAAAATCTCACACCAACCTTCTGTATCAAGAAGTACATATATGGGGGCCCCTGAGTTGTACAGTTAGTTAAATGTTCAACTCTTGGTTTTGGCTCAGGTCATGATCTCAGGGTCATGAGATGGAGCCCCATATTGGGCTCCCTGATGAGTGAGGACTCTGCTTGAGGTTCTCTCTCCCTCTGTCCTTTCTGCTTGTTCTCTCTCTCTCTCTCAAATAGGCAAATAAATCTTTTTTTTAAAGAAGTGTAAATATGGTCTTGCCATTTTAATTTGTCACTCTCCTGTGCAGTTCATAGCTAGTTGAAATCAATTCTTCTCAGAACATGAACCTTGCAGTAAAGAAAAGACAACTTATTTTAATTAAAAAAAATCAAAGAGTAGAAATGAAGATGCAATACCCATAATTTTTGCAGGATAATCACCCCATCAATACCAAAATAATTATGTTCATTACTATATCTATAGCCTACATTGCATTATATATTGTCTTTATACATTAAAAGGCAAGAGAATTAAATGAAAACTTAAGTACATAAACATTTATTTAATGCTAACTCTGCTCAAATTGCATTCTTAAGTATAGCATTAACAATTAGGATACGGACCCTGATTTATAGAGCTCTTAGATGGGTGAAGAAGGCTGATGCAGATGTGGCTAATGATCATATAAGGCAAATCATAAGGCCTGCAAATCATAAGGCTCAAACCAGTGGCAGACAGTTTTTGGGTATAGATGAAGGATCAGACATCCAAAAGGGGAACCATGGTTGGTAGCGCAGAAGAGGACACATTGTAATTGGGTCTCATAGTATGAACATGAAACATAATTGTATGAGTCATAATCTCTAGTTCCTAGTGTCAGAAATACAAAACTAATTTTGGTAAGAAAATACAAATTTGTCACTTCTCAAATTTGGAATTTAAAGGGTGAATCTAGAGATTAATGCTAAAGTGGAAACTTAAACCAATGGCAGGTCTCTTTCTACTTCTCATTGTGCTTTTAATTGTGCATCAGTTTCATTTCACCAAAACACCTTCTCCCTGGGGTTGCAACCCCAGCCAAGAGTGGCTTGAACTCAGTTACCACTTTATGACCAGAGAAGAAAGTAGCTTCTGTCTCCTTACTTCATTTTGAAAAATCTACCTTAAAGCTCTTACTGGCCCAGTTTTCATCATCTGCCTAAATTTTAGACCAATTACCAGAGCAGGGTAGGAAGGACTTTAGGAAAAACAAAGATAATGATTTTCCACCACACAGAATTTGAAGAAAATGGGAACTAGATTGGTTAAAGGTATTTGTGGTGTAAGTCTATGGATAAGAAGGAAGAAAAACTGAAGGAAGTAATACAAATGACACTGCAAAGCTATTTTGGAGGGGGGGGGCAGGTTATATGGCACCCTGAGTATGATTCATAGTGCTTAAATACTTTTCTATGAGGCACAGGGAAACATGATCACCTCTGTCAGAGGATGTAGATTTGTGGGGTCACAGAAAGAAGGGAAGAGAGGGTAAAGAGAGGGAAGTGGGGAAGAATATCAGATGAAGGTCAAGAAAAAAAGTTTCTAGTTCTGATCTGCCATGAGTTGGCTGCATGAATTTGGCAAATTCATTCTCTTAACATCAGGCCCCACATTTATAAGAATGGAAATCAGAATATCTCTCCTATCTGTCCATTAATGTTACTAAGAAAGAATGAGCGTGATTCCTCTTGAATAACTCAGAAGTACTAACTAAATGCACAGTGTTATTATTTGTAATACCACTGTCATTTGAAATTTCATTTCATTAAGGCATTCAAGATCTGGTTCTAAATTTGTTAGCATGGATAATCATTACTTGTCTAAATTTCAGACTCCTCCAAGAAGTATATGAGGTAGAGGAAAATAAAGTCTCATTGCAAATTAATAAAATCCGATAATGTCAGATATTGATAGCTCATTCTAATTGCTTAAGAAAATAAGCCACAAACAAGAAAAATTTTGGTCAATATGATTTAATGGGAAGATCTTGGGCTTTGGGAAGAAACCTGTGTGGCATTTAGTACCTACTCTACACAACACCTGTGATTCCTTGGGAAATAATTTGATCTCTCTGAGCCAAAACAAATGGAAAATAAATGCATTTCCTTGGGTAATAAATTAACCTTTAAGCTTCATCTGCATAATAGCAATATCTTGCCAGGATTAAAAGTAACGAAAGTCTTAAGAAAATATCTGTCATTCAGTGAATATTAGGTCCTTTTATATGCTTAGTTCACTACATTGACCCCAGCTTTCCTGTCCTAGTTCCTCACCACAAATATTAATCAAATATAGTAAATAATATCAGTATTGTACATAAAAGCTATCCATTAAATGGAGAGCCCTCCGAAGATCTCTCCATACCCTTTGGAGCAAATATTTATAATACATCTACTAGACGAAGAGTGGTGTTCTCATTGATCTGGATATGCTTATCAATAGGAAGTAAACAAACAATTAGTAGTCATTTCACGGGATAAGATAAATAAACAAGTTAAAGAACAAATTCTGGGGGAACTCATCCTTTCCTGCTTTCCTCTGGAAAAAAAAGTTGCTATGTTTGAGGAAGTTGTTGTATAATTTTGAAACTATAAATAAAGGCTGGGGTTTGACATAAACATGTATTTTTTCTTTCAAAAGATAAATTGTTATTACAAGTCATTAAAATCTGATCATTTTGTTTTCAGGCGTACATGAAATCTAAGGCACACTATTTATTAGATGGTTAGATTGTGATGATAGGAAAGCTAAAAGCTGGGTAAGAGAGTCTGACCTTTATCTTTCCACCTTTTAACTTTTTGATTCTGGCTTACCATTACATAGAAAATGATTTAAATTATAATATTTTCCATTGTGCAAGGAGCACTTAAATGCTTGTATAGATAGTGCTTATCGCAAACTCTACTGAACTTTTGAACTGTTTTTGTTGTCTGATCAAAGTTTAGTGATATTACAGTTTTCTACTTTTGAGAATACTTTTATAGTCTTAATTGTAACTTGACAGTTTAATGATACTGAACTCTAGATGGTAAATAATATTCGAGGTTTCATCTTTTTTTTTTTTTACCAAATAGATAAGGATAGTTTTTTATAAACTCCTAATAATGGGCTGTACATCCTCAAAATACAATGTCCCTGGAATAGCTATATTGAATTCTTATGGTATACCACAACATATCTACTTAATTCCATGATGCTGTTATTTCTTTTTGGTATATAACAAGATAAGGAAGTGGGAGAAAAACTTAGGATAATTATTCCACATTAACTTTTTTGATTAATTTATTTTTTAATTTAAATTCAACTTGCCAACACAGTATAACACTCAGTGCTCATCACATCATGTGCCCTCCTAATGCCTGTCACCCAGTTGCCCCATCCCCCCACCTACCTCCCCTTCTCCAACCTTCCATTGGTTTCCCAGAGTCAAGAGTCTCTCAAGGTTTGTCTTCCTCTCTAATTTTTCCCTACTCAGTTCCCCCTCCTTCCCTGTGGTCCCTTTCATTATTTCTTATATTGCATATATGAAACCATATGATAATTGTCTTTACCCAATTGACTTATTTCACTCAGCATAACACCCTCCAGCTCCATCCACATGGATGTAAGTGGTGGGTATTCATCCTTTCTGATGGATGTGTAATATTCCATGTATATATACACATACATCTACTTTATCCATTCATCTATCAAAGGACATCTCAGCTTTTTCCACAGTCTGACTATTTTTCTTACTCTTTTGTATTGTACTCTACCTTCCTGAGAGCCAGCAACAGGCTCTACAGGGATTATCTGAGTTCAAATCCTGACTCTGCTTCTTTTATTCATCTTTAAAATGAGAACAAGTGAGAGTACCTTCTCCAGAGGGACATCATGAGAAATTGAGCTGATATGTGTAAACTGCTCAAAATAGGGCCTGGAGCATGGAAAAATCAAGGCATAAATGTTTGCCATTACAGTTCTTTAACTGGGTTATTGGTACTCTGTTAATCCCCAAATATTGTCAGAACAGTTTGGCTCTGTATTCCTCTTTATTTCTTATTGGAATTTGAATCATTCTTATTTTTGTTTTTATACAAAGATATGGGCTTGTTTTCAAATGCTTCCTTTTGTAGTTTTTTGGAAGCGTGTTGTGACAAAGGAAGATCCATCTCATGAATGAAGAAGCATCCAGGGACACATTCTTCTGGACTAACAAATTCTGGGAAGGCCAGACATGGTACCCATTTCTAAAGTGGCCCGATGTTAAAATAAAGTGTGCACATGATAGGAATCATACTGAAAGGCAGAATGTTGGTGTCTGTTTTCTTCAACTATTAACCAGGGACAAGAACCAACCTCACAGTGTTGTTACTTCAAAAAAAGATATAAAAATTATATTTTTTGTTAAATAAATGCAATGTATTCAGCCTCTGTGTGCTGCTTAGTATACACATGTATTATTTATTGTATATTACTATATATTATTTATATCATATTACATTATATGTTGTATATCATATATCATATTTATTATGAAAATTAATAATTAATGATTACTATGATTTCATTTAAGGAATTAACTTGTGGGGCTGGCAAGTCCAAAGTCTGTAACCTGGAAACTCAGGCAGGAGTTAATATTATAGACTGGAGGCAGAATTTCTTCTTGTCTAGAAAACCTCAGTACTTACTCTTAAGGCCTTCAAATGAATGGATGAGGCCACCCACATTATCAGGGGTAATCTCCTTCACTCAAAGTTGACTCATTGTAAATGTCAACCACATCTACAAAACACCTTCACGGCAACACCTAGATTAGTGTTCGATGGTATAATTAGGTACTATAGCCTAGCCAAGTGATATATAAAACTAACCATCACAGGTATTTTTACTGTACTCTTGCTAAATAATAACAATAGTAATAATGATAGTATTTTTTTCCATGACAAACATGATTAATTTACTTAGGTAATGTCCATTGCTACATATGAAAGGCATCATAATATGGTGATTAGGACAAAGGCCCTGGAGCTGTACTAACTGTATCTAAATCCCAGCTTTACCACTTATGGTATGACCTTGGACAAGTTACCTAACTTCCCTGTGTCTCTGTTTCCCTCATTTGTAAGATAGGATTGATTGGAGTATCTACTGTATACCTGAAAAGAACTTTGATTAGTGCCTGCCATATAATCATAACTATCCCCATAAAAATGATGAAATAGTGCCTAGACTTTGAGGGCTCAGCACCTCCAGGAGCAAAACAAGGAATGACCAGTTGTAATACAAATGCTATAACGTAGATGCCAGTTCTACAGGATTAGAGGCGAAAACTATTAATTCTGCCTGGATGCTGGTGCTGGGATGGTATCTATGAAAATTTGAATATGTATGCAAACAGAAGGAAGTATAGACACGACAGATATGTATAAAACTTGTATTTTGAGATTCTTAGGGGATTTCTAAAACTTAGGAAGCTTTTAAGTATTTAGAAAGATATGTTGATATAGTTAAAATTTTCTACTGAATAGAGCACATTAAAAGCAAAAATTGAGTTACCACTCTCAGATCATATATTGATTCAAAATAATGACACTCAAAAAAATAATAATGATGCTTATCTCTACTTACCTAAAATATAACTTTATTCATCTTGTACTAGAAAACAAATAATATAGCAGTCCTGTCACCAATCATATGAGATGGACTAACAATGGGTTACTTATGCACCCAAGCCTGAATACAGTAATCGACCTTACCTTACCCACAAGTGATACGTTCCAAGACCCCTCCCTGATAGGTGCTGAAACCACGGATAGTACTGGACTATGGTGTTCTTCCTATACATACATACCTATGGTAAAATTTAATTTAGAAATTAGACACAGCAAAGAGATTAAAAACAATAACTAATAATAAATAAATAAAAATAAAACCATTTTAACAATGCACTATAATGAAAGTTATGTAAATATGGTTTCTCTCACATGATCTTATGCTTATGTGTATTATACTCATCTTATGATGAGAGCTGAAGGCCTATGTGATGAGATGAAGTGAGGTGGATGGCACAGGCATTGTGACGTAGCCTTGGGCTTTTGACCTTCTGACGATAGGTCGTAAGGAGGATCACTGGCTCCTGAACTGAGGTTGACAGTGGGTAACTGAAACCACAGAAAGTAAAACCATGGATAAAGAGGGGGCTATTATATTGAAATTCCTAGATGGGCCAAGTTATTTAAGTCAGAGTTTCAAATCAAGCAAAGCCAACACCTACCCTCAGGCACACATTCCCATCACCCACTGAACTCACCAAAGTGGTCATGAGGTTGGTCTTAAAACTGCCTGTCAATTTTGCATATGGTCTTTGATTATGTACCATGAATTCAAAGAATCTATTTATTGATTGTTTTTAGTTTATTGTCATTTTCCCCTACTCTGATGAAAGCTTATGATAACAGAGTCAATCAGAGTGTCGGGTGCAGAAGTTTATCCATTTCTGTTATAGACTAGTGTTCGTCAAATTCAAGGAATATATGAACTTCTAGTGGGATAAATTATCTTGAATTTGTGAGAGTACCTCTGTGACACAAGAAGTTCAGAAGTAGCCAGTTTAAATCTAACGTCTTAGAATAAGCAAATATGTTTCATTTTATTGTTTTAACAAAACAGATATTTTCTGTTTATAACTAGTTAAAAGTGTGTGTATGTTTGTGAATGTGCTTAAATTCTCATAAGAATGAAAAGACAACATTTAGAAAGTTTTATGGGCTGCCCAAGAATATGTCCTTGGACTTCTGATGGCTCAGACATTAGTCTGGGAAACAGTAGTATAGACATGCTAATAGCGCAAGGGGAGAAATATTTTATTCGTGTTCTGAAGCAGCAATAATAGAGACCAGAGTTAATTCAACTTTCTAATATTTTCCATAGTGACTAAGAGAAAGTAGTAAAGTGACTCTTCCTAAAGTTAGATGGATTATATAATTTAAATAACTCAAGAAAAAATGTCTTCAGCAAAAAGGCTGTCATAATCTCAATCTTATTATTATTTTATAAGCATTATGGGAAAGGACATTTGACCAAATCATCACTGGTCTTTAAAAATTGTTTCCATTTCATTGATATGAAAGTTAACTTGATATTTGCAAATTTATGTAGCAGAGAAACAGCAAAAACTGGCTAATGCAACGAATCAAAACAGAGCAGCAAAACATCTTAGATGAAATTGAAACATAATTCCAGTAATTTCTAAAAGACCTGAGAAAAATACTTTGATAATGACGAATGTACACTGACCAACAATTATGTGTCTAATTCTAAGGAATTTAAAGTTGACTAATGCCTTTTCTTCTTCCGGTATTTGTAGATATATGAATGACCTTGAAAAAAAATTTATATTTATGTAAATTCAAAACTTGCTTCTTTAGATCAGAAACACAACACGTGAATGAAAAGGCAGAGGGAACAAGGAATCTGGAGACTTCAACAAAATAGTCTCTATTAGAATTAATAAATACTGAAAAGATACTTCTCCTTTAAAAATTTAACAAACCAAATAACCTTCATATTGTTTTTACTGCTATTATGTATTCAAAAAAGCTTAAAATATCCTGTTTTACAGAATATAAAAATTTTATAGGAAGAGGAAATGCATAGAAATAAAGCAAAAATATAATAGCAGTAATAATTAAGAGAATTAAACCTTTATATTTGTTTAAGTGCTCTGTGAAGAGCCTAACTACTCTCTACAATAACACCAAGGACATAGAGAGGGAGGCTGGGATCCAGAGTGGTTTCTTAGCCTATTATATTATTCATTCAAATATTTGTTGATTGTTTAGTTTTGTCTAGGTACTAGGAGGTGATTTGAAGTTACAAAGATGGATCAGATATTGTCTATGCCTTTTGTAGGAGGTGGAAAAATCATATTAAAAACAAATACAAGGGGGAAATGATATGTGACGTTATACAGATAAAACTAAAATTCTAAGAAATTCTGAGAAGCAGTCTCTGGAAAACAGAGAAGCCTTCATGGAGTAAGGAGACACGACCTTTGCCAAGGGGCAAAGTTAAGGAAACAAGGACAATATATGAAGATTATAAAGTTTAGTATGGCTTGATTATTCATTTTACATCAGAAACTTAATGCTATTAAAGCAAAAACTTGGGGCGCCTGAGTGGCTCAGATGGTTAAGCATCTGCCTTTGGCTTGGGTCATGATCTCAGGGTCCTGGGATTGGGCTGCTCAGCGGGGAATCTGCTTCTCCCTCACCCTCTGCCCCATCCACCCCCTTCCCACTTGTGCCTCTCTCTCTCTGTCTCAATAAATATATAAAAAAATTTTAAAAACTTTACCTTTATGTCTCTTAATTTAGTACCTCCTTAGTCTACCATGCTGAAATAGTTATCTAATGTTACATAGAAAATCACCCCAAAATATACTGGGTTATAATAATAACCATTTCGTTCGCTCACTATTTTGGAGATTGGCAGTTTAGGTTTAGATCAGAGGTGTGGTTCTTCTGGTTTGAATCAAACTCTGGGCTTGCTCAGGAATTTGCAATCAGTCAGCAAAGTCAACTAGAGGTTGGGTATTCTAGGAAGAATATTATCCTTTGGGATAATTCATCTCTGTCCTATGTGTCTCTTTTATCCTTCAGTTGACTAGCCCAGGCTGTTCACATGGCAGTTGTGTGGGTTTCAAGAGAGCCAGTAGAAACCTAGGCAGCCTTATCACTTCCATCACATTCTAGCAGCCAAAGTCAAGTCCCGAATCCAGCCCAGATCCAAGAGGTGAGAAAATAGAATTAACCACTGAGGAGAGGAGATACGAAGTCACATCACAAAGGCTGTGTGGTTACAGAAAAGGATGAAGAACCGGGGCCATTAGTAATCAATTTAACACACATTCGGTAAAAAAAAGAAAAGTTATTCTAAAATATTTAGAAACAGTCCATTTTTGTAAGCTAAATACTAGGTTTTAATCTTCAGCAAGTCTATGCGTTTATATACATGTAAATACAAAAATGACTGGTCTTATCCTTAGAAAATCGGACACTGTTTCTGTCTGCTTTATTTTATAGATATTTTTTTTTTCTAGTCACTGGCAGAAGCTGTGAAGGACTGGTTAAAGCATTTTATTTTTCTTCTTCAATCCACTGTCTTTTAACTTATCAACTGCCGTTACAATAAAGGAACATCAATTAATGCTAAATTACAAAGGGATTCTTGTGGGATTGCCTATTACAGCTGCCCTGATGCCAAAACCATTCAAAGTGATAAATGTTTTACACTGAATACCAAATACACTCATAATTATTTTGCCATTTACTAAAAGTGTTGCCAATCTACCTTTGATTCTAAAGAAACTGCACATCTTTATCCACTCAAATATAAAATCTTGTGCTCATGAGATCTACACAAAGACCCTTTTATGTGGGTCAAAAGGATGCTTCCCCCATGCCCATTTAATATGTTTTCTCTGAAGTTCTCTCTGCTGCCCTTAGGGCCATCCACATACTGATGATAAGCATGTAACTTGCATAGCAAACTCCCTCCCTCCCAACCTCACATCACAACATCCAGAGTTCAGTATGTCCCATAATAAAATGATATATTTTTGTATGCTCTACACATACTGCTAAGGTATTGCTTTGTGAATAGAGCCCTACAATATAGATACAGTTTACCAGGAACTTAGCATTTAAACGACTTTCATCTTGACAATGACTGACATGCCTCGCTGAGAATATTATATATTTAGAAGATACTTTTTTTGAAGGCTCCGTACTTAAGAATCATGTCTCATCATATTCAGTGAACTCCTGAACTAAGTCTTAAATGTTTAAAGAAGGGTCACAAAGCCACTCTGCTACAAAAGTCTGCAACTTGCACCCAACTCGTATCACAGAAGAAATTCATGCATAGAATAATTTTTCCTAAGTTTTCTTTCCATTTAGAGGGGGAAAAAAAAAGCTCTTCTACTTTTAGCTTTGAATATTTATCACTGAGATGAGAACTTGTGCTGGAGTCAAACGAAGTAAGAGACAAACTCTAGGGGGCGGGGGAGAGAGTACATCACATTCTTCATAAACTTTGTAAGAATTTCTCCAACACATGCTTCTCCATTTATACAACAGATCAAGGAAGGCTAGAATCCAATTTCAAATCAAATAACCCCCATATCGATGTGCAGGCTAGTTGACAGGGCACTCTCATCAACTCTGTGCTTTCTGGTGGGTAATGTGCACAGTGTAACTTAGAGCAGCCATTTGGCAGAAAACGGCTCTAGTCAAATTGAAATAGCCTTTAGAGCCTTGGTTAGAATGGAGACCATAATGTATGCTTGTCATTTGATGAAAAATAGTGCGTTTAAATTAAGGGGGAAAAAAATCCTGTCGTCCAGATCCGAGCTTGTACAATGACACAAGTGTCAAGATCTTATTTAAAAGTGTTAAGGTACAGTACTGCTCAGCAGCACAGTTTGGAAGGAAACATGGGATCATGTGCTGGGGACTGAAGATTTGCTGCCTGATACCAGCCATAGGGAGTGATAAAATATGTTTCTTCCAGATAATTACTTGCTGCTCAAGGAAACTGGCATTTCTAAATTGATATTTCAATGCAGCATAAACAGATTATGCTGTACAGGTAGACATGGGCTAGTTTTTGTCACGCGATTGGACTTGGAATCACTCAATGCCACATAAAACTAATTCTGTTTTATGCTTACAAAGCAATACAACTTCTCCAGAGTTAAGAAAATGTTCACCTATATGAATATAATGAAAGATTTAAACCTCAGATGGCAAAAGAAAAAAGTTGTGGGGTTTTTTTTAACTGTTTAAATGGATTCTAAGAATAGACATGCTAGAAAAAAAGCTCTATAAACACCTAGAAATGAAGCACTTGCATGGTATTTAGAATGTCTCAGTTTGATTAAGGAATGATTTATCTTCCAGGTACCATCTAAGGGATTTATATGCATTTTGTTCAATTTTTAAAGCAGTCCTGTGAATCGGGTAGTAGCATTATTTTCATTTTGTAAGTGAAATAACCAAGGTGAAAGAGGTTAAGTGACTTGCCTAAGGTCTCCCAGTCATGAGGCCAGGCACCAAACTCAGGTGTCTGACTTGAAAACCTGTGTTATCTAATACTATACACTGGATATGTTCATAATTAGAGCTATTAAGAAATATCTTGTAAGCTTGTTCTCCATGCATGTAAGCAAACATGCTGTATGCAAAGAAAACTAGAAAAGACAACAGCTTTTCCCACTCTCATCCTAATACCTTTGTTCACTGAAAACTCACTGCAAAACTGTGCGAACTGGGATTATAAAATCCCAGTTTACAGACAGCCTGGGCCTTCAAATTCACAGACAACTGCCTGAATTTTTTCTTCTAATAAGTCGGTAGACATTAGAAAGGTAGAGTACCACATAGTGCAGCTTTGCCAGGGTGGAGTACAAAATATGTTATTTTCTCCACCGTATTCAAAGGAATACAGTTCTGAGCCCCCGGCCATTCCTCTTTCAGCCGGAGCTTCTTTTCCAAAGTCTCCATTAATGTAAGCTCCTTAGGGTACAGTTCCAGTGTGAGGAGGGGTTCCAGCAGCTACCACAGACCAGGTTCCAACTTTCCAGTTTACCCCCCCAACCCCCCCCCCCACACACACACACACATAAGAGCAGTTCCCACTACCCAGACAGTGCAACCGTAAGAGTCCATAGGAATGTAATTACACCGGGCAACCTGCCTTCCATTCTGAAGAGCTTCCTTGTGAAGTCCGCACAGGTTTGCTCAGGCTGCCATAACAAAATGCCAGAAAGCAGGCGGCTTACACACCAGAAATTTATGTTTTCACAGTTCTAGAGACTGGAAGTCCAAGATCAAGGTCTGGTTTCTTCTGAGGCCCCTCTCCTTGGCTCGTAGCTGGCCAGTTCTCAGCACGTCCTCACGTGGTCTTTTCCCCTGTGTGTGCACTTTGCTGGCATACCTGTGTCCAAATTTTCTCTTCTTTTGAGGACAGCAGTCGTATTGGATGAGAGCCCGTCCTAATGGCTTCATTTTAACCTATCTCTTTAAAGGCCCCATCTCCAAATACAATAATGTTCTGGGGTACTGGGGGCTTCCACATATGAATTTCGTGAATTCGGCCTATGACAAAGTCCACTTCTACCTTCTTTTCAAGACTCAGTTTGACTCAGAATAAACACATTTTAGTTACCACACTTATGGAATATCTACAAGATAATTCAAAATGATCACACTCTAAATGGATATTTGACACATATGTGGGCAAATAAAGAATTTGTCTTGATGTAGTTTCTGAAACAAAGATAGTATGTCCAAGTATAAGATAGATTATCTTTAGGGGCAGCCCAGGTGGCTCAATGGTTTAGCACTGCCTTCAGCCCAGGGTGTGATCCTGGAGACCCGGGATTGAGTCCCACGTCAGGCTCCCTGCATGGAGCCTGCTAATTTTTTTTTTTTTTAACGTAGATTATCGTTAGGTCATCCCACAAACAGTGACTTTCTCTTGTCATTCTCAAGTGGGAATAGGGTCCAATTTAAGGTGGTACCTTACTAAATGATGAAATTCAGCTATGTCAATTGACAGCTGCTGAGTGCTTTATATATGATTTTATGCTGATATAAATGAGTGAACTTGAACATATCACTTAATTACTTGAGATCTTGGTTTCCTCATCAATGACCTAAAAGTTGTGGATTATGATAAGACAGTTTCTAACTATAGAATTCTGAAATTTGGGGTACAAGGCAAGTGATTTCTATCTCATTGTATTTTTGAGGGTGAAAGCCAGTTGGCTTTCTGAATTGCTCCTCCAACTACGACCTAAAAAATAAGCTTAGTCATGAAATTAACAATTCACAGAGATACAGAATTCCCCCCCAAAATTAATAGTGACCATTATTTTGACTAATTTTTAATTAGTAAAAATAGGTTCCTCTCTAAGAAATGTGCAATTATTTTTATATTAGTTAATTTTTCTCAAAAATTCCCCAAGTACATGTTTTCAGTTATGTAGATATATCTTAGTGAAATTGATGCCTTCTTTGTCCTTTTAAGAATCAAAACAGTAATAAGAATTCAGAGAGAATGTTCTTAACCAAATGTCCAACTCCATATATCTCTATCAAAGATTTCTGGTTTTCAGAGGCAAACATCTTCAGCAATCTTTTGCTATTTCTTCTGGTATTTACCTCAATATCTCATTTAAGGATGTTTAATATTTTGGGACACTTGGGTGGCTCAGCAGTTGAGCATTTGCCTTTGGCTCAGGGTGTGATCCTGGAGGCCCGGGATCGAGTACCATATCAGGCTCCTTGCTGGGAGCCTGCTTCTCCCTCTGCTATGTCTCTACCTCTCTCTGTGTATCTCATGAATAAATAAAATCTTTTTTAGAAAAGTTGTTTGATATTTCTATTAATCCTATTTTTATTAGAAAAATTTTCAAGTGAAAAACTAGAAAGAAGAGTATAATGAAGATACATACACTTACCTATAGATTTAACTACTATAACACTTTCCAATTATGCTTCTTTTTTTCTGTTTTTTAAAAAATTATTTTGTCATTGCTTGATTTTTAAAAATGCTGACTTTCTACTTTAGACGATTTTAACTCTAATATATTCTCACTGTGCCTACAATTAATTGACTTTTCCATTTGTTTAGTTTTATATACCCAATCACACTTTCATCCTTAAATTCTCTAATAGAACTCAAAATATCATTTTTGTATATTCAAACATATCAGATAGTATGTTGGTTTAATTATAACTTCAGTCTGGACTGTTTCTCTAGGACTCTTATACAGCTATTGACCTAGCACTTCCCAGTATTATTGTTATTGTGTAACTGTTTCTCTCTCTCTCTCTCTCTCTTTTTTTTTTTTTTTCTTTTTGCCTGGTGTTTAATTTATGCCTTTCTCTCTCTTTTTTTTCTTTTTGTGTTATTTTGGTGAAGCATGCAATTTAGAAACTTTCTAGAAAAATGGTACATAGGTGGTAAATATTTTGAAATTGTGCATGACTAATTAATGATAAAATGACTTTACAGTTGTTTGATAATTTGGGTAGGTATAGAATGTTAGGATGGAAACACTTTTCTCTTGGAATTTTAAAGGATTTGATACATTGGTTTTAGCTTCTGGAAAGGCTGTTAATAAGTTCAATGCTATTCTGATTTCTTATCATTTGCATAGGTTTCACGTTCTGTTAGCTTCTGTTAGGATCTTGTCTTAATTGCTGGTATAGGGAAATATCATAATAATATGCTTTATGTATTTCTTTTATCATTCATTATTCTGAGTCTGTTTTAATTGTTTTTAACAGTTATAACACTTGTTTTTTTAGTCTGGAAATTTGTCTTCTGACCTCTTTATTGATAATTTTCTCCTTGCTGTGTCTTTTGTTATCTCCTTCTGAAGTTTCCATTATTCATAGGATAGATTCTATGATCTGTTTCTCACTTTTTGTTTCTCTTTCTTTGTCTCTGAGTTTCCCTTGACTTCAATTTTTAAACCTACATTAAAAATCTACTAGCATATTTTGAATCCCCAAGTTCTCCTTTTGTTGAGGCCTTTTTGCTCATTGGTATCTCAGATCTTCTAGATTACAAATTTTTTGATTTCTGACATTGGGTGAAGTGTGTGGAGGGTTGGAATATGCTCAAAATTGTCAATGTTCTTAGAGAGAAGTGGAGTAAGGAGGGTAGTGATCTCAACCATTTAGTGTGGACGACTTTTCTTTTCTTTCTTTTCTTTTCTTTTCTTTTCTTTTCTTTTCTTTTCTTCTTTTTTCTTTTCTTTTCTTTTTTTCTTTTCTCTTCTTCTCCTTCTCCTTCTCCTTCTCCTTCTTCTTCCTTCCTTCCTTCCTTCCTTCCTTCCTTCCTTCCTTCCTTCCTTCCTTCTTTTAAGTCTTCTTGATTTCAGTTATTTGCTTAGTCTTGCAAAAAGCAAGTTCAGGATGACCTGGGAGGAGTACTTGCCTGGATGAATGGGAGAAGAGAATTGGGAGCTCACGTGTTGTTTATAAACTTCATAAAACCCTCCTCTTTTCTTTCATTCTTATCTCATGAGGTCCTTGGTATCTTCAGTTCCTAATCATACCCAGGATTCTGCTTTGTAGATTTGCTTGTTTTTTGGCTTCTTGCTCTGCAAGCAGTTAGTTTTCACTTTCTCAAACTGCCAAGTCCATAATGAGTTGTTCACCCCTGTTCCATTTTCCAAAGTTTTTCCATTATAGAAGACAGAATATTCTGTTGTCTTCCTACCATATTTTAGCCTGATATATTCCTTTAAAAAATTTTTTTAATTGAGCAAATAACCAGACTTTCCTGATATTTTAGTGAGGTTTGGAGGGAGCAGGGGTAAAAAAATTCAATTAAGTGATACTTAATATTAACTATGCATTTCTTTTCCTAAGGATTTCCTGGAATTTATATCAAAGATAATCTACCATGGACAAAGGTATCAAAATAAGAAAAATGTTATGCCTTCAACTCGAATCCATCCTTTTGGCTATTAAAGTCTCATTTAATGAGATATTAAATTGTTAATAAGACAGATTTTTTATTAAACTTTTCTAAATATTTAGAAATATCTTTTCTTCCTCATATCTTACTTTTATCCCACTCCTTCAGAAGGTAGTTGACACTCAGTGTCTAAGTGTTCTTTTGGTCATTAAAACCTGAAGTCGATCTCATATAATTTGTTCAAGCATGCACAAATTTAAACTAACTCAAGCCACAGGCCTACTTTGAGCCATTATTTTATGCTTCCTTTGAAATTTTGATACCTTTCTACTCTGACTCTTCAGAAGTATCTTCTTTCTTGCTTTCTGTGATATTCTAGTCCTAGTTCTCCTGACTACCTTTCTCTTCCTCAAAATTCTATTTGCCATTTACTTTTCCCCTGAAAAAAAAATTAAGCAGATGTCTTTGTTAGGGTTCTGCTTTAGGCCCTCTAAGGTAAATTTTATACTCTTATTACAAGTCTAAATCATAATCTCTGAGTAGGTAAATTCTAAATATTTTTCTTGATGGCTTTGCTAACCATTCAATTATGCTCTAGATTATCTTATCCGCTATGGAGTGCCTCATAATTTTTTTACCAAAAACTCAAATTCAACACATCTATAGCTAAATGTAACTTTGCAAATTTAGCCTGTGTCATTGTCTGTTGTAGAGTCAGTTGGTGTAAAATGGTCTCAATATCAGGTCTGGTAACTGGTACCAGCTACTAGGTCAATCCACTGAAATGATTAACCATGGGTCATATGCAAAGTTACCCATGCTTCTTCACATGATGGTCACAGGCTTCATTGGAGCTGTGAGAGGAGTAATATCCCAACCAAAAACACTTCTTAATCCTCTGCTTATGTCACATTTACTATTGTTCAACTATCCCAGCAAGTCACATGGCCAGACTTAGAGCTGACCTCAGAGACTATTCAAGGGCATGGATGTAGGAAGGCACAAGCCCACTTGGTTCCATTAATGGCAACAATCTATACCCATGTGCAGACTATGATGCTTGTTCTTATGCTTACTATTATCACCATCCTCCTAATCTCCAAATGTGAAACTTCCATGTTTCATCCTCTCTTAAGCACACCATGAACTTTCTTACCTCTGGTTTTAATTCATGAAATTGGATACCCAGCAATACTTTTAAGATTTTATTCATTTATTCATGAGAGACACAGAGAAAGGCAGAGGCATAGGCAGAGGGACAAGCAGGTTCCTCACGGGGAGCCTGATGTGGGATTTGATCCTGGACCAGGATCACACCCTGAGCCAAAGGCAGATGCTCAACCGCTGAGCCACCCAGGTGTTCCACTGCAGTTCTTTTTAAAGAGGCAACTTCATGAGCTTCACTCAAGTCTTTCAATTCATAATCTCCATAGATAGATCTCAGAATTATTCCATTTTGACTGAATCCATAGAATATTCTCATGCACAGTGAAGTTTGAGTATCACCGCTCTAGTTCATTCATGAAAACTTTTAAAATATAACCCAGGCATGGGATTTTTAATTAATTTGAGATTCACAAGTTTTTCAGGAGTATGATGATGTTCATTAGGAAATATAGAAATCCTCTAAGATTGGAAACAGTGTAAATATGAGTTTATGTAAATTTTTCAGTGCCCATAATTTACATTTGGCCTAGCCTACTTCATCAGTGCTCAAATTCCTTGGCTTCATCTGTGCTCGAATTCCTTGACTGGCTTCTTAATCATCCACCAACTCTGATCTCTATACAAATTTTGAACAATGTTGGAGAGAACAGTTTCTTTTCATTTAAATTCCCTTCCTTGTATCTTACTCCTGTCCTCCCACTCTAGAACAACTCAACAACAAAACTATCCTACATTTGTAAAGGAACTGAAGTTACAAAGTGCTTCCACATGCATTAACTCATCTGGTCCTCACAAACTTCTATGTAATGAATTATATCAATTATAAATATTGCATTTTATATAGAGCAAGAACCTGGGTTCATCAAGGGGTTGCTACTAGTTGGAATAAATTGAAACATAATTCAAGTCTCCTGACTTTGCAAACACCTGACTGCTGAACCAGGTAGTCTCACTTAAATCTCCACAAATTTGGACTTATTACAAAAGTCTTTATTTTTCAAATGTGGAGAAACACTAGGGGGAAGCTAGAATTAGAACATTAACACTGAGCTCTTTGATCCAAATTTGAAGTAGTCCACCCTGAGGAACATATACGGCAATTTATCACTTACTGTGAAGGATAGAAGTTTCAAAGCAAAACAATTGCTACATAGGAAAAACAGTAAAAATGTTGGCATTAGTCCATAATGTATGAAAAGGACAGATTTTTTTTTAGAGGCTGGATGTTTTTGAGCTTTGAAAGTGTCTCTGTTCTTATATCACTGGTGTTGTGTTTACAAAAAGAAGAAGAAAATAATTTCCTATTGGTGGAACTTGCTGTGTTCAAAAGTTTATGAAACATGTTAGAAATTTAAAGCAATATACAAACAATTCAAGAGGCTGATGAAATATCCAAGGTGCTGCAGGTTGGGCTACAAGTAAAGCTTATAGCAGCAAATAGGCTTGTTCATTGCTTCTTACTGTAGGTATACTCTCCTTCCTGTGTAGGGGAACCTAAATATAAAATCCCACTGGAAATCATATTTCTCTATTTCTATAGGCTTTTTCCCCTAACTAGATAGACTGGTATTTCTTAAGCTCTTGACAGTTGGACATTACAAATTTGACAACCCAAAGATGTGCAATAAGTCACGTAGGAGAAAAGACACCTGGTGGCTCTACTCAAACACTCCAGTATCACCTGAAAAGGAAAAAAATATACATCAGCGTGCAAGAACAGCTGAGTTTTAACACTTGCTAATTTGTCCACTCTACTGAGATGTTAAAACTGTCATGTTAGAAATACCACTTGGGTTTTGCCATCAACAAATATTGCATAAATTTTGTTGAAAAATAAAGAAGAGGTAAAATCTGTTTCTTACAGGAATTAGATACTAGAAGAGGCCAGTATCTTGAACCCCACTGCATGGTAAGCCACTGCTAGTAACTCTTATGGGCACAATACTCTGGTACATAAACCAGGTTTGACCACAGATTTATAGCACAGGAGGTTTTATTTTAAAAAATGTTAATATCTGTCAACATACAGCCTACATTTCCTCTGTAGTGGAATATGAATGCTTCAGTTTGCCAGAGTTCCCACCCACCCTGTCTCCTGTTTAAGTTTGCCAGTCCCCTGTGTCTTATTCAACTTTTCTCATTCTCCATTTAAGGTAACCATGGACCCATGTCTCCTAGCAATTTCTCTCCCATCACTCCTCTTACTCAATTGATAAATGGTTGGTGTAGAGATCTCTTTGAGATAGGAATGTGTATAACAATTACATTCTGAGGAATTAATCACTGTGTTGTTAATAAAAGTAAACAGACAATAGCTAATAGGGGATTAGTTAAATACATTAGGATATACTCATAAAATGTAATACAACATTGAAATCACTCTTAAGAGGGACATTTGTTGACAAGGAAAGATGTTCATGAACATTGTTGAGGGAAAATCCACCATCAGTATGCAGAGTTCAGTGATGTGCTAGAGTGGCTCTTATCCACACCTAAGAACCAATTGGGCACATCTCTTTCCATCTTGTCCTTCAGTGACTTTACATTAGTAGCTTGAAATCAGACACAGTGAGAGCATTTTCGCTACAGAAACTGGCAAATGCGACAAATCAGAGCTTTATTTCTTTTTCTGGAGAATCAATTATGAAACATTTGCCTGCACACCCCTATTATCATATTTTTTACTATAACGTTGGGAAGGTCTCAGTGAACACAAGAAAATGGTGAGAGAGCTCTTATGTGAAGCTCTAATACTGTTAATGTATTAACAGTAGAGTTATACTTTCTTTTTCTTCTTCTATTTGCTCGCCTTTTCTAGATCATCTTCAACAGGAATGTCACTTTTGTATTTTCTTAAAGTAATGCAATTATGTTTAAATAAAAAGTGTTCCCTATATAATGAGCTTATTAAATGACAACACCTCATCCAGCTGTTATTTCTACATTTTGTAAATGCCAAATCTCAACATTTCCTTGAGAATGCCTGGGATTTAGCTAGAAGTTAAAAATCACATATACCCATAGCCCCCTAATTTTTTCAATAATGTCTAAAGTACAGGAGATGAGCTATAAGGACAATAAGACCATGGAGGATAAAGAAGAAAGCAGAGCACAGTGCTCTGGGCTTGAAAGAGTCCTGATCCCAATACCTAGGAGAGTTCTGGATATCCTAGGGATGCTGGTATTGTGCTGGTTCAAAGGTTTCTGATGTGTAGGCAGACCAGCAACACTGGCATTCACAGGTGAGAAAAGGTAGCCCACAGGGGCAGGCATGACCATGGGTCATTTAGTTCTGGTTTTGACCACTTTGCATGTGATTACTCCTGACATCGGTGTCGAGTTGGAGGCTAGTTTGGCCTCCACTTGACACAGCCTCAGACAACTCAAAGTGTGCAAGTGTGGGACCAAGTACCCAGATAAATGCAAATGTGTTAGCTTTCTTTATATAATTCCTAAACATAACTATACTGTGTCAAGGAAAATTGATCACAGAGATCCGAGAGGCCTTGCAAGATGCTGTTGAAGTCACATGTTCTGTAAATAATTTTCAAAATTTCAGGTGCTAAAGTGCATGTGTATGTGTGTGTAAACCTTTATTCTGTGCTAGAAGTATGTAGAGGTGGAGGGAGATTGGCAGTATTTTAAGCAAGAAGAAACATGATATACATCTTTATTTAGAATCTGAAAACTTCAAGCCTTTTTTTTCCTGCCTGTGTAAGAACTCATAACTTTTTTTTTTAAATTTGTACATCCACTAATGTAAATTCACCTTCAGAGAATTAACCTTAAATTTGTTATCCCTGAAATGCTCTCTAGTGGCTGGCAGGGGAGTTCACAGTCCTGTGCACCGGTGGTCATGAAATAACCTCAGGGAATTTTTGTTTGTTTGCTTGGTTTTTACCTATGGCGAAAATTTCTTTGGGAAATTATTTTATCTTCCTGTATTCCCTATTCGTTTTTCATTGACTGTGCTGCTTTTTTGCCTCCTGTCATAATTATCTGTAATGTTGAGTCAATTTTGAAAGTAAGCCTAGATTTGCCCTAAAGGTGGCAGACTTTCTGCAGTGGGGAAGGGCAACGAGATTGCTCCATATAACTTTATAAAGTGTAAAGACCTCGGAGATGAAAGGAGCTATATAAATGTAAGGCTGTCATTTTAAATTGCCATTACCGTTTGAAATTCTCAAGAGAAGCATTACTGAAATCCGGCGTATGCACCATATTAGATTGCTTAATATCATTAAAGCATGTGCAGCAAATGAAAATACCAATTTCCTCTTATATGTAGTTCGTGTTTAAGGCAGCGTGTCCGAAGCTAGCATGTTCGCAGCTCATTCCAGCATATTAATACCCACTGAAGAAAGCAGAAGCTAACAAAGTATGAAGACAATGGTGTTTCTCTAGCCTGGTGATTGCTCTGTGTGTGTGTGTGTTCGTGTGTGTGCATGTGAGTGTGTGTGTGTGTGTGCTGGTGAAGACAGAAATGCAGGAATGAAATGAAATGAGATGTAGACCAGAGAAGGTTTGATAGGACCTGCAGAGAAGCCTGGACAGAAACGTAAACAGCACATCACTATGTGATTTATGCTTAGCTTTGGCAATAAGGAGACCGGGGAGTAATGTGTATTTACAACAGCAGAGAAGAACCATAGGAACAGAAAAATTATCAAAACAGGGAAAATGGCCTGCCCTCCAATGTGAGACTAGCTGTTTCTGGTCGCCTCGGTCTGCAAGTTTGTTTTAGGAAAGGAGAATGCTCCGCATTAGTAGAGCCATGCTCAACCTAGCAAATGCCAAGAAATAAGCAAGTGAGAGCGAGGCATCAGTGGCAAATTGGAATCTAAGGCCTTTTGTGCTTGTTAAATGGTGGAATGATTATAATTGGAAAAAGTGATGTGCATTAGTTCTGAGTGAATGTACAAGAAATGACAAGCGTGTAACTTAATGATTACTTCACAACACTCAGGACTGCCTTCTAGTCTCGCATCGAAGAGTTCAGCCCTACAGCAGAGAGAGCCACATGCTTTCTCCTCCTATTCATGAGTATTCTCCACAGGTCACATGGAAATAACCCTGAAGTGATAAGTCTCGGTTTAGGAAGTCTGCTGCTTAAGCTGGTGTAAGTCATTGTGACAAAGACTGGTGGGATGTATTTTTTCTTTTCCTTGCCAACCATCACAATCCTTGGCAAGCGAACGGACAGGATCTTGTATTAAAGGAAATAGCATGTGTTTACCCTCCTGGGGAAAAGGAGGATATGAGAAAGTTTCCTGAAAATCAAATCTATTATTCAAATGAGTGAAAGTGGGCCACCTTTCCCTTCACCATTAAAGTAGATGTCTACGTAGTAGGGTGATTTTTATAATCAGAGCGAAAGTATATCTTTGATCTTGCTGAATACAAAACGTACTGAGTGTAATTCTCCTCTCTGTGAGTTAAAAAGTGAAAACAAAAGTAATTCTCAAATGGTTTTCCCTAGTGAGAGAAAAGTATTCTTGTGATTTTTTAGAACCTAAAGAATAAATAATAACAACAATTATAATAGAGTCAATAAACTAAATTATTAACTAGAGTCAATAAGCACATATAATGTGTCAGGATGCAGCTTCTATTTCATTTCATCTTGGGAACTGGTTCTGGAACTACTATGTAGGCCAAGCCACGATGCAGGATGGCTTGCGTGGACTCCATTTCTCTAAAACCCAGGCGGAGTCAAAACTGGTTTATGATGGCTTAGTTTTGAACATAGCTTCAAGACTGCCTCCAGAAGTAGGAAAATATCTCTTCAGAGAGGACAAAACATTAGAGAAGTGAAAGGAATCTATACAATTCTCTTTTATATCGTGATGTGAAAGGTGAGAGATGCACCTTGGATTTGGGTACCTGAGTAGATGTTCCTCACAAGTGTTCACACTGAGTTTCCACTGGCTGTCACTAGGTGGTGTGAGCCGAGACAAGGCAAAATCAGGAAGGCTTTACTGAGGCTTTTTTTTTTTTTTTTTTTTTTGTGCAAATGATGTAGTCTGGTGAGGAATACTAAGGAAAACCAGGAGAGCCATGGAAGTAGTCTACTCTCCATAGCTAAAGTTTCACCTTTTTATTTAAATCCCTATCTTCAACAGCATAGGATCCCTAAATGCTTTTGCCAACATTTTTCAAAAGGATGTCCCTTCTACTACTCGGAAAGGCCCAATGATACTCAGCGTAGCAAAATTTAACAAGCTTTTCTTGGCATAAAGGAAGTAAGTCCTTTTATTATCTCCTTTTTTTTTTTGAAAAGTAGTCTTCATTTAGATATATGATTTACTGTGGAAGGGTTTAATAAGAGAGCTTTTTTTTCCCTTTTTTTTTAACATCTATTAGTAGGATGAAGTGAAGATAGTTACGATGGAGAATATATTATCAAGACCACCGTGCAGGTAATATCCTGCATATTGAGTCTAATCACCCATTTAAGTTAAAGTAAGAGTTGTTAAGAATATGGAGACTCTCACTCTAATGATTAGTGATGAGAATCACCTAGATAATGAAATTAGTATTGAGAAACATATTTTTAGGCAGAATGATTATCCTGGGAGATTGATTAAAAGGATAATTGAAGAACAATGTAACCTTTTTCATAGTTATCAAGTTGAACTTGGTTAAGGTAATTTATCATAATAGTGTGGCTATGACAAATCATAAAAGGACCGGCCACTGCTTAAAAAGATGTTTATTATATATTAATCCAGACATGTTGTCATACCGATGAAATATCTTCACTAAAAATGTGGAGGATGATAAGTGTAGTGGGACAATACCTCGAGCCATCTCAATAACTCTTGAGAAGCCGCTGAAAGGAGTGTGCAATGTATGGAAGGAGGATTCCTGAAAGGGAGTCACAGTTTGAGGGTTCTGTTAGCAACAACAGAAGAAACCTACACCTTCAGTCTTAAAACATTAACAAGGGTTGCGTGATAATTTTCTTCTTCATAAATAAAATGAAAATAAAACGCCTATTTCAAATCAGTCATGAAAACGGATAGAGAGAGGAGTTCATTACCTAACTGAAACTGGAATATAAAAGAACGACAGGATGTCCCTTGCAAAAACCTGTGTTGGCTTTGTGCTGTCTCTAACTGGGCCTTCTCGCTGCTCACATGGTTGGATAACTGAATTATGATTCTTTAAGGGTCTCTTTTTACAGTTTTCTTTCTTGATTAATACATAACAAAATCAACATTTTTCTTTAATTAATGGACTTTTCCAAGTTTTCCTTTAAATTCCAGTTAACATATGGTGTAGTATTAGTTTCAGGTGTAGGGCATAGTGATTCGATGCTTCCATACAGCACCCGGTGCTCGTCCAAGTGCGCGCCTTTCTCCCCGGCACCTAGTTCACCCACCCCCACCAACCTCCCCTCTGAGAGCCATCAGTGTGTTCTCTATAGTTAAGAGTCTGTTGCTTGGTTTGCTTCTCTCTTTTTACCTCCTTCACTTTGTTTTGTTTCTTAAAATCCATTTGTGAGTGAAATCGTATATTTGTTTTTCTCTGACTTATCTCTCTTGCCGTAATACACTAGCTCCACCCATGTCATTGCAAATGACCAGATCTCATTCTTTTTGATGGCTGAGTAATATTCCGTCCTACATATAGACACCACCTCATCTTTATCCATTCGTCAGTTGATGGACACTTGGGCTGTTTCCATAATTTGGCTCTCGTAGGGAATGCTGATAAATATCCACTAGCCTAATCACCAGATCATAGGGTAGCTCTATTTTTAACTTTCTGAGGAATCTCTATACTGTTTTCCAGAGCAGTCACACATTTGCATATCCACCAACACTGCACAAGGGTTAACAAATAGACTTTATTTTTAAAAACAGTTTTAGGTACAGAGAGGTTGAGCAGAGAGTAGAGAGAATTGCCACACACTTACCTTCCTCCACTTCTCCCCCACCCCAGGGTCTCCTCTATTATTAACATCTTGTATTGTATTACTGTGGTATATTTGTTACAGTTGATGAACTAATATTTATATACTATTGTTACTCTTTTGGTTCCCTGTGTTGTACAGTTCAATGGGTTTTGTCAAATGCATAATGTCACATACTCAGGATTATGGTATCAAACAAAATAGTTTCATGGCCCTAAAATCTCTTTATTCTACCCCTTTATCCTTTCCCCACCACTCCCGGCTCTTGGCAGCCACTGATTTTTTTTTTTTTTACTGTCTCTGTAGTTTTGCCTTTCCCAGAATTTCATATAGTTGGAGCTTACAATATGTGGTCTTTCCTGCTTGCCTTCTTTCACTTAGCAGCATGCATTTTAGGTTTCCTCCATATTTTTTGTAGCTTGAGAGCCCTTTTCTCTTATCATTGAGTAATAGTCCATTGTCTAGATGTATCACAATCCATTCACCTAATGAGGGATGTCTTGATCGCTTTTAAGTTTTGTCGGCTGTGAATAAAGTTTCTATGAACACTCAGGTGCAGAATTTTGTGTGGATGTGTTATCCACTAATGTGGAGATCTAGGGGCACACTTGCTGGATTGTGTGTAAAGATTGTGTTTAGCTTGGTGAGAAACTGCCACACTGCCTTGTGAAGTGGCTGTACCATCTTGCATTTCCATTAGTAGTGAATGAGTTTCTTTTGTTCTGTATCCTCACTAGCATTTGTTATATCTGCTTTAGATTCTGGCCATTCTGAGAGGTACATGGTGAAACAAAAGTGGTTCTTATTGGTGGATGTTCTACAAATTTTAATGCATGTATACATTTGTGTAACCACCATAATCAAGATAACAGAGCAATTTCATCACCCCAAAAACCCTCTCATACTTCCTCTTAAATCATACCCTCCTGTACTCCTAACCCTTGGTAAACATGGATCCATCTTCCATTACTATCGTTCTGTCATTTCATGAATGTCATATAAATGGAACTAGACTTTACGTAATCATTTAGACTGGCTTCTTTCATTAAGAATGCTGTCTTTGAGATGAATCCAAGAGTTGTTGCAACTATCAATAATTTGTTCTTTTTTATTTAAAAGTAGTTTCCATTGTATGGATATATCACAGTTGAATTATCCATCACAGTTGAAGTATCCCATTGAAGCACACTTGGACTATGTCGGGCTTTTTGCTAACAAAAAATAAATATATTATAAATATCTATGTATAGGTGTTTGTGTGAAAATGTTCTAAGGTAAATATATGTAGACGTAGAATTACTGGGTCATATGATTAGTATATGTTTTAACTCTCTAAGGAACTGTCAAACTATTTTCCAGAGTATCTTTACCACTTTGCACTCCCAGCAGGCAATGACTGACAGTCACAATTGCTCTATATTTTCTCTAGCACTTGGTATGGTCATTATTTTTATTTTAGTCATTCTAATTGGTGTAGAGTGATATCTTATCATGGTTTTATTTTTCATTTTCCTAATGGTTAATGAGGCAAAACATCATTAGCATACTTATTTGCCTTTTCTATATACTTTTTTGTAAAGTGTTTTTTCAAGTCTTTTGCCTATTTTTAATTGGCTTGCTTTAAAAAAACTGTTGAATGTATAGTTCTTATTGTTTTTTGCATACTCTGGTTACAAGTCTTATGTTAAGTATGTGATTTACAAATATTCTCTTTTATGGTCATGCTTTTAGTGCCATATCTAAGAAATTTTTGCCAAGCTCAAATCAAAAGGATTTTCTCAGATGTTTTCTTCTGATAGTTTCATGCTTTTTGCATTTTTACCTTTAAATCAATATTTATTTTGAATTAATTTGTATAATGTTCATACATATAGATCAAAGTTCACTTTTTTTGCATATGGATATACAATTGCTCTAGCATTATTTGTTGAAAGATTGTACTTTCTCAAATTATATTTGTATCTTTGTCAAAAGTCAACTGACCATATTTGCATGGGTCTTTTTCTGTATCTGTCCTGTTCTATTGATCTATGTCAATAGCAGTCTGATTGATTACTGTAGCTTTAGAATAAGTCTTAAAATCAGGTAGTGTGATTTATTCCTTTTTCAAAATCATTGTAGTCCAAAATCCTCTAGTTCCTTTGCCTTTCCATATAAATTTTAGAATCAGATTATCTATATCTACAAAGATACATGTCGGGATTTTTACAGGATATGAGGTAAATTTGTAGATTTATCTGGGAGAGAACTGACATCTTTACTATGTCCAGTCTTCCAATCCATGAACTCAGTACACCTCTCCTTTTATTTAGATCTTTTTTCATTTTTTGGGCAGGATTTTTTAGTTTTCAGTATGCAGATTTTATATATGAAATAGATTTATACCTGAGTTTCTCTTTTTTTAAGAAATGTTAAAATTAATATTTTAAAAGTTAAGCCCTAAGTTCCTTATTACTAGTATATAGCAATATAATTGATTTTGGTGTGTTGACTTTTTTCCTGTCACCTTGCTAAACTCACTTATTATTTCTAGGAGATTGGTTGGAAATTCATTGGGAATATTTTACATAAACAATCATGTCATCTGTGAATAGAAATAGTTGTATATCTTGCTTTCTAATCTTCTGCATATTTTATTCTTGTTACTAGTTATTTCACCCTATTGCTCTGCCTGGGACTTCCAGTATGATGCTGGATTGAAATGATGAGAGTGGACATCCCTTCTTTGTGCATAATTTTATTATGTCACCATTAACTATGATGGTACCTTTTTGACAGGGGGAAAGGAGTAGGTACTTCTAATCCAATTGAAAATTTCCCTTCTCTTCCTTATTTGCTGAGAATTTTTTATCAAGAATTGATGTTTAATTTTGTCGTGTGCTTTTTCTGCATCAAATGATATGATCATGTGGCTTTTCTTCTTAGACTGCTAATATGGGGCATTACATTGATTGATTTTTGAATACTAGCAAGCTGTATAGTGCTGGGGAAAACCTCACTTAGTCATGATATATTATTCCTTTTATATATTTCTGGATTTTATTTGCTGACATTTTGTTAAGGATTTTTACATCAATACTATAAGTGTTATTGATTTTACACTGCCTTTGCCAAGTATTTTAATATCAGAATAATGCTGGCCTAGTTGTGAAGTTGTCTATCCTCTTGCAGCTTACTGGAAGAGATTGTATAGCATCAGTGCTATTATGTCTTTAAATATTTGTTGGTGAAATCACCTGGCCATGGAGGTCTCCTTTTTTTTTTTTTAGAAGATTTTAAAATATGAATGTAATTTGTTTAATGTTTGTAGAACTGTTCAGGTTATCTATTACATCTTGAGTGAATTTTGGTTGTTTGTGGCTTCAGGGGAATGGATCCATGTCACCTGTGCAGTTAAACTTATGGATGAAGATTCATTTATAATATATTCTTCTTATTTTTAAATGCCTGCAGGATCTATAGTGATAGCCATTTTTCCTTCTTAATAACTATAATTTGTGTCCTTCCTCAATCATTTCTTTATTAGCCTAACTAGAGGCTTATCAATTATATTGGGTTTTTTAAAAAGTCAGTTTTTAGTTTTATTGATTTTACCTATTGTTCTACTGTTTTAGATTTCATTGATTTCTTATCCTTATTATGCACTTCCTTCTGTTTGCTTTGAGGTCATTTTTACTCCTCTTTTTCTAGTTTCTTAAGATGGAAGCTGAGATCATTGGTTTAAGATCTTTAAAAAAAATAGAAGCACGTATTACTAAAAATGTCCCTCTAAGCAGTGCTTTAGCTATATCCATACATTTAGATGAATCATGTTTTTATTTTCATTCAGTTAAAAATATCTAATTTCCCTAGAGACTACTTTGTCTAATAGATTATTGAAGCTATGTTTAATTTCCAAGTGTTCAGAGAATATCTTGTTACATTTATTATTAACTTCTCTTTTTATTCTATATGATCACAAAACTTTGTGCCAGAAATAATATTTTGTATCCTTTTAATTCCTTGAAATGTATCAAAACTTGTTTATGACCTGGGATATCTGCTATCTTGGTGAATTTATTCCATGTTTACTTGAGAAGAATATATACTTGAGCCATTTTGGGGTTTTCTATAAATGCCAGTTACATGCAATCGGTTGTTGGTGGTATTTAGTGGTTCTATATCCTTGCAGAGTCCCTGCCTGCTATTTCTATCAATTATTGAAAAAGGTATGTTTAAATCTCCAACCACCAGTTGTAGTATTTCCTATTTCTCCTTCTAGTTTGTTAGTTTTTGCTTCACATATTTTGAAGCTCTGCTGTTACATGGTTAAGGTCACAATGTCTTAGCAGAATCTCACCTTTTATCATTATGATGCACCACCTTTTTTATCCTTGGTCATTCTTTGCTCTGAAGTCTACTTTGTCTGATTTTAACATGGCCTCTTAAATTTCATTTTGATTAGTGTTTGCATGATATCGTTTCTTCCATGGTTTCATTTTTCATTTACCTTTACTATTAACATTTGAAGCAAGTTTCTTGTAGCCAGTGGGTAGTTAGGCCATATCTTTAAATCTATCCTGACAATCTCTCTCTGGCTTGTATTTAGACCATTATGTAGCATCATTATTGTTACATTAGGTCTGTTATGTAGTAATTTGTTTTCTATATGATTACTATCCCTATCTTTCTCCTTTCTTCTCTTTTCTGTTATTTGAACATTTTTGGTATTGCATTTTAATTATACTTATTTAACTTACTTATTGTGGCTTTCACCATATATATTTACAGATATTCTAGTGCATGATCCAAGTACTATAATATATCTACCTCATATTTTACAGTCTACCTGGAGTCAGAATTTTTATCACATCAAGTGGCATGTAGAAACCTTATCAAAATGTAAGTTGCTGTACTCATTACATCACATGCATCAGCAGTGTTATAATTTTTAGTTTCAAACATTAAATATGAAGACTTAAGAGAACAATTACTCAGATATTTACTCAGATATTTATCACTTTTGTTGATTTTCATTTCTGATGATCTAGGTTTCTTTCCACTATTTTTCTTTCCCATGGCTTGAAGAACTTCTATGGTATTTCCATTAGAGGAACATGCTGGTGATGAATTACCTTAGTTTTCCTTTGTATGAGAATGTTTTTATTGCACCTTCATTTCTGAAGGATATTTTTTTAATTTTTTTTAATTTATTTATGATAGTCACAGAGAGAGAGAGAGAGAGAGGCAGAGACACAGGCAGAGGGAGAAGCAGGCTCCATGCACCGGGAGCCTGATGTGGGATTCGATCCCGGGTCTCCAGGATCGCGCCCTGGGCCAAAGGCAGGCGCCAAACCGCTGCGCCACCCAGGGATCCCCATTTCTGAAGGATATTTAACTGTATATATAGAATCCTGGGTTCTTAGCTTTGTTTTGTTTTTTTCTTCTCTGAGTTGATAGAATAGAATACTTCCCTAGTTCTATTCCTTCAACACTTTATGTCATTATATTGCTTTCTGGTCTCTTTGTTTTCTGATGAGAAAACTGTGACCCATCAGATTGTAAGTTCCCTAATAAAAGAGATACTTGCTTTGAATCCCTTTATAAAATTTGGAAAACTTCTGGGCAGATACTAGTTAATTATATATATACCTGGAACCTGATTGGCAGTAGTTTCTAGGTAAGGTGATCATACATCTTAGTGTTCAAATCAAGACAATTCTGAGCAGAATAGGAGCATGTCAACAATTACTTCAGAATAATAGGCAAAAACCAGAATTAGGTCTTATGGTCACCCTAGTTTTAGGCACTAACGTGCCTTCTAAAGAAGAAAAATATGAAAATCTAGTAGGTATTTATTGTTTCCTCCCCTTAGAATAAAACTCCCATATGAGAAGTCACCTTTTCCTCAACCCATTTTTTCCAATCATATAATTTGAATTAGTGTAGCTATTTTCCTATAAATTTTGCTGATCACTCTAGAGATACCTTCTTATCCAGCTATGATTGATTAGAAAAGGTAGAGGCTCCAGACACAGGCTGACCATTATGTCACTGTACCTTGAAGGTAGAATTGATTCTTCAAGGGTAGAACTCTGATGAATTCTGGGTTATCATAGCCTCTTGAAGATTTGTTTTCTGGTTTTTCATTTTTGTTTTCTCCAAATAGAAGTCAGAGAAGCAGACGAAGTTCTTCTCCAGCAGTGAAACCATGTGGCTTTCGAGCTACTAGATATGTCCTGTCATTTGAAACAAGTCAGTCTACTGTAGGGGTAAAAGAAGCACAGAAGAAAGTCATAGGACATGTATTGGGATCAGCAAGTTCCCAATTTCAGTTGTCCCTTTGTGCTGACTGCCTTCTACCACTTTAAATGCATGAACCAATAGGTCCCTCTACTGCCTAGGTGAACTTTCTTTGGTTTTCAGTCCCTTACAACCAAAAGAAATCCAAATAATACTTCTACTCTTGGGTTGCTTCTGAGACAGCAAGAAGCTCTTTATAAAATGATGAAGTGAAGGAGTAATGAACTAGGAGCAGGCATACAAGCACATGTATTGCAAATAGTGATTTTTTATATTTTTCTTGTTATAACACTGTATTATGTATTACATCTCTCTTAGGTTATGCCTGTTTCTGTTATTGCTTAAGTTTATATTCTCAATGATGTTTATCTAGCACATAAGCTCTAAAGAGGTAAAGCATGAAAATGTTAAAATTACTCTGTATAGTGGCCACTTCATGCTCTTGAAGATGCCTATTATTTGACAATAACCATGTGGGGAAAAAACAGCAGTTTTGATTATTAATCCAATAAACATTTATTGTGCACCCACTTTGTGCTGAACAGGTCTGAAACAAAATAGAAAATGTCATGGCACTACGGAAACTGCATGCAAGTTTTATGAAACAAATAGTAGGTAAGCAAACAAAGGAATACACTAGATCGTTTTAGGTAGTAGTAAGTGTTAGGAAGGCTAATAAAGCAGGGTAATGTGATAGAGAGTAAGTGGGGTGTAAGAATCACTTTAGAACAGGAAGTTAGGGGGCTCCTGGGTGGCTCAGCTGGTTAAGTGTTTGCCTTCAGCTCCAGTCATGGTCATGATCCCAGGGTCCTGGGATGGAGCCCCACATCAGGCTCCCTGCCCCTCAGGGAACCTGCTTCTCCCTCTGCCTCTGCCTGCCACTCCCCTTGCTTGTGTTCTCTCTCTCTCTTTTTCAAATAAATAAAATATTTTTTAAAAAATAAAAAGCATGGGGAGTTAAGAAAGACTTCTCTTTGGAGGCTAAAGGCAGGCAGACATGAGAATGGAGGAGTGAGGAGGTGGGGAAGGTGGGGGAGGTGGGGAAGGATCTACCCTTTAGAAAAGCCATCTAGATTCTGAAGCAGGAATGAACTTGCTATTTTGGGAGGACAGAAAGCTAGAGGTTGATTATAGTAAGGAGGAGTGTGGTACAAGTGGATGCAACAATAATTACTTTCTGCACTAATAGAGGAGAGAAACTAAGATGATTTGAGGAATTTTTTGAGAAATAAGACTGCTCCTAAATGGACTTGGAAGGATTCTCAGATTAAACTAGTTTGGCATGGAGAGAGAATAGGGGAAAAAACTTTCTTGACTATGTATTTAATACCCTTGTAATTGAGACTATTGTTCAATTGTGAACTTAGCTGCTCTCTGTCAGAAGTCTTCATCTGCTTAAAAACACTTTGTAAGTACCACTCAGAGGTACTGGTCTTTTCATCAGCTTATTTTCAAATATATTGCATATCTTAAACATGGTATTGCTCTTGTTTGGTTCTTTGGAACAACTTGCTAGAGTCCCCATACCTAGAGACTCAAAGTACCTAGGAAATGCGAAGATCAGCTGGCCTGGTGTCTCTCAGTGAGAGGCACACATCAGAATCCCCTATGGGAACTTTTCGAAATGTTGACTGAGCTCCATTCTTCAGGACTGGGATTCAGAGGATCTAGCAGTGGGATCTAGTAGTCTAACAGCAATATGCGGTTGTAAAGCTATTTTGACATGTATCCTCCACTGACAGTCTCATTTCTTGTATTACTGTGAATGACCAGAGTTAGGACCACAACCTTAATCTCCTGATTTAGAAGTTTTTGCCACCCTCCAACCAAATGTATATCCTATTCTTACTCAGATATGTTAAGCATGTACAAAAATAGATTACGGACCAAAGACTCCTATTTTTTAAATTTTCTTTAGCATCTTTTGGCAAAGTAATTTTAGAATTAGAAATCTTTACACCAGTTCTCAGAAGAAGCAGCCAAAGAGAAGAAATGAAGAAAGAGAATCTGAGTAGCCCAAATCAAGGATATAAATTCCTGGCATTATGTTCATACTGGTTTCCCATAGACCCCCCTACGAGGCTTTTGGTTATTTTATTGACTCTTTATCTAGACCCAGTTTGGAGACAAACAAGACTTACAACTTGACTTGGTCAAGGAACATTTGTTTGTGAATTGATGGAGTGGAGGAAAAATGGTTACTCCCAATTTCAATTAACCCTTTTTGTAATTATGGTTAGTAGTAGATGCTTATGATAATGTCGTTCAGATTTTCACTGGGGAAGGACAACATTCATTCTTCCCGAAAGAAAACTTGTCACCTGTGTCTGAGTCTGTTCAGTGACTTAAAATATAAAGAACTTTCCATGCCAGACCAAATTCCCTAGACTCTTTTTGGCTTTCCGTTGTCCCTGCCTCCAAGACATGAGATACAAAAGCTGCTAAGAGTCTGCTCGCTCCTCTGAAGCCAGAAGTAGAAGCAGTTTGGAAGACATTTTGTTTCATCTCTTTTTTAACTTCTTTAAAAATATTTCTGGAAAGAGTAGCTAATAATAAGATAGGTAGGTGGATGGCAGGGAGTTAACTAAAATGTTCAGAATAGCTCTGAGTACAATCACATTTAAAAATAGAGAGAACAGGCCGCGCACAAAACCCCACTGACTCAGTGTATCTAGTTCAGATGTAGCAAATGTCCCTATTTAGCATCTTCAAGCTGCTTACACTTTCCTCACCAACTTCAGAATGTGCCTCTAGCACTGGAGAGCTTTCCAAGTCCAAGGACATGGGAATGTGAATTATCAAACAAGCTGGGGATGAAAGGTGCTGAAATCATCTTTTTACAATATTGCCAAAAACAGCTTGAGTTTTGAGGCTGCTAATTGCTGAAACACGTGTTAGCTTCCCACTTCCTTCTGAGCTTATGACCCACTCACCAAAAGGTAAGAAGGATGTTGTAAAAGAAAAAGAAGAATGGCAGGAGGAGGGAGCAGGGTAAGAGACTGTTTAGCCCAGGCCTCCCAGAAAGCCACATTGCATTAAAGGAAGTGTATTTTGTTTGTGCCATCCGGCCATACAACTAGATTTTACCACCAAAGGAACTCAGTCCTTTACTGTGTCTTCCGAACAGCAGTGAGGTAGCCATGGTCTCAAACGTGTGGCAGTGTAAATAGCTAATCTGATTTCACTGTCTTTCTATTTACCGTATTTCTTATTTAACTTTCTAAACAAGTTATTTATGCCAGGCACCTCATTTCAGCCTCATGACGATCTGCTGGAGCAAGCAAAAGTCTCTGTGTTTTCTGTAGGGGGAAACTGAGGCATAAAGAACCAGAAGGAGTTGCCTTTACAACCTTCTTTATTAGGGGCAGAATTAGGGTTGGGCTGGAATCCTTCACCCCTGCTGTGAGAATATTCCACTTGGCTCCCCTGCCATTAGCCATAAAAGTCCCTGGGATATGTTACAAAAGTAACTTACAGGAACCTGTTTTGATATTTCTGAAAGAAAGCTTCAGCTAAATTATTTTTCTGAAGTTGTTTATTAGACAGCCCTGTAAGAAAGCAGTTGTACCATATAAGGGTCCCTTTCAACATTATGAATTTAATACCACGGAGGGATTTGCAGACTGAATTATCCAGACTCATTGTAGATACATAGGCAGACACTAAATATATGAATTAGTGTTCAGTTGTGGCTTTAGCAGATATAAATTTAAGTGTTACCAAATATATATATATACATATATACACATATATATTTGTGTGTGCGTGTGTATATATATACACAAACACACCTTATTTTTGTTTAAGTTATTGGAGAAGTTACATTTTTATATGTGATATCTCTTCAGAACACTTTTAAAATGACTTCTGGAGCATTTTTCACACACAGGTATTGTACTTCATTTTGAAAAATGCTCTTTCTAAAACAAAACTTTTATACTGAATTCGGTAAAGTGATATATTAAAAGGATGGTACTAACTTATTATTACCAACAATGATTACTTTTCTTTTAAAAAGGTCTATGCTTGAATTTCATTCCAAAGATACTCTGAGCCAGCTAAAAAATGCAGAAATGATATCGGGTTGAGATGTCTGAGTATATTCACATTTTGATCCATCATCTCTGCTTAGATATATAACAATAATAGGTAAAATCTGAGTTTAAAAAGAAGACAAACATTTCTGTGGAGACAATGGAACACAAATTCAAATTGGTGAGGGGAATTGAAGACAGAGGCCTACTGAGCCCATGAGTTTAGCTACTTGGGAATAAAGCAGATTCAAAGTGTTCTGTGTAAGGCAGTGGGACAGAAAATGGGACTTGATCAAACTGCTTGAAACCAGGGGCTTAGGTAGGAGCTCCAAATCTCTACTCATGAAATAAGGCTGGGGGTGAAAAAAAGAACTGTTGCTACTAACCAGTTGAGGAGAGGTCAAACAGGATGTGGCCTCAAGACAGGGAATGAGCCAAGTTGTACATGGCCTCCTTGAACATGTCTGACATATCCTTGATATTTCCACATGGCAGGAGGATGAGTCACCATTAAAAGATTTGGTTCTGGGCCAGGAGCCCCGGGAGCTGTGTAGGGGCTGAGTCATAAACCCATAAACCCACTAGAAAGGGAGGCAGGCAACTTGTTGCTTGAGGGAAAAAACAAGTGATCAAAATTAACTAAATAGTTTCCACTATTAGTGGGGGCCGGGTGGGGGGAGAGACTAGAGACAAATATCCCCAAAAAGGAAGGCATCTGAAGTTAAAAAGACAATAAAAGATAGCAAACAGTAGATCATAAGCTCTGGGACTTTGACCCTTACACCAGTAACATCAACATCACCTGGGAGCTTTCCAGAAATGCAAGAGTCTCAGGCCTCACCTGAGACCTGCTAAATCAAAAATCCACATTTTAACACAACTATCAGACAACTCACATACACATTAATGTTGGGAAAGCATTGCTGGAAAAGATAATATATTTATGGAGCTGAAAAATACTTTAATGTAAATATGATTAATTTGCCCTGAGAGATGAAGGAAACAAGTTTAATTTTTAAAAGAGCAAGAAATTAAGTAACAAAAAAGGCAGACATGGTGTAGTACCTGGTGAGAAAATGAACCAATTCAAAGTCTTGAAAATAAGAATTATAGTCATGGGGTGGGGGTGGGGGTAGGGCAATCACTAGCAGGTATATACTGTGACCCGACACAGGTGAAAAGAAAATTAGTGAAATAAAATATTCTCCTAAGATATTTATGCAGAACCTAGCCTGGGAGTACGAGATAGAAAGAGCAGTTGAAATACAAAACATAAACTGAAAAGCTCCTACTGATACCTAATAATGCCAATGGAATTCTACATGAGACTGCAAGAAACAATACAGTTGCATTTTTGAAGCTGTATTTATAATAATTTTCCAGCAATGAAAAAAATGTCACATTGGGAATATACCATGAATACCAAGCCAGCTGAATAACATGACTTTACATTTAGAAATGTTGTATGTAGTTAATCTGCAGAAGGATGATCAGGGGGAAAACCTTAAAAACCATCGAGAAGAAAAGAGCGATAATTCAAATAGCAATAATGATTAAACTATAACATGTGTGTCACCAGCTACAACAGATGACGGAAGATGAAGGAGCAATCGCTTCTATGTGCTGAGGTAAAATAGCTGATACCAGCTGGAGAGGATGGCATTACTGTTCTTAGTTTTTCATCTTTGCCTGTAACCATGCCTCATGTCATATCACTTTACAGTTTATCTCAGTAAATAGAGATTCATAAAATATTGGTAAACTTAACATTGCATAAGTTTGAGAGAGAAAATTAACTTTTGAAATATTAGACCAAGATTAGGCTGTTGAGTACTCAATAAAGTCTGTTGAGTTCTGTGTTGTATCCAGAAGAAGAATAGATATACTAAGTCACTTTTTTTCTTTCTTGAGAAAGGTTAAAGTTGAGATGTATGTTAAAATTTAAGAAAAAATAAATGGAATGTCATGTAGGACTTCTAAATGTGAATAAATTCACTTCCAAAGTGAATAAAAAAGAGAGGTTTATGAAAATCTGTTAATTCAACAAGAAATATAAAAAAGGAATGAAATCAAAGGAATAGTAAACACAGTTATATGATAGATATGTCAAAAATCTTATAAAAATACTGAATTATCCTATTAAAAATCAGATCATTGATTAATCTCATTACTTAATGGGGAAATGCACATAAACTCACAAGACAGTAATATAACAAAATCACAATAGTTACAATAAAACACATTCATCTCAGGTGAAAATTTTAAAATTCAACAATATAATCTATTGAAGAGGATTTGGGGGCAAAAGACCTAATTTATTTACTGCTTTTCAAAATATAGAGTCAACTGGTGTAGAGACCTTTGGAAGCTATCCACTGGGGTTGCTGATTTAGTGTTTTCATCTCTCAGCCTATACCATAGAGAAGCTGGAGTATATATGGGAACATTTAATGCATGCTAGTTGCAGAATTGACAATAAAAGCCAAATTTGTTAATAGTTCAAATATACATCAAAAGGAAAACAAATAAAAAATTTTCTGCCTTGTATTTATTGAATGGAATATTACACTGCAGTTGACATGGAATACCTCATGCATCATTTTAATTAAAGCTCAAAAATGTAATCTTAAAAAAACAAGTTGCAGAAATATATGCGTACACAATGATTACAACTGTATAATTCTTAAAAACATAAAAGACACTGTATATTGTTTATTAATTTATGCATAATAAACAACTAACTTTAAGTTAGTTTTCCTCTGGAAATAGAAGAGCATGAATTTGAGGAGGCAACCATAAGGAGCTTCATTTGTATATGTAGTTAATTTTAGTTTCATAAAATTTTAATATTTTGGTAGGTTTGATCATTTCACAATTTTTAAAAATAGTAGCAAGAGCTGAAAAAATTTCCAATAACCATGATTCTAGTGTTAACTTACTCTTTTCTGCAAAAGTCCAAATCTGATTTTAAATATGAAATGTCTAAAAATGTGTCTTATTTATTCAAAATGTTTATATATTGAGCATTAGTGCATAGAACACCATATGTCAGGCATGGAAACTACAGCAATGAAGAAGAAAGATAATTCTTACCTCCAAAAAGCACAATCTAGAAATATTTGAATAAAAAATATGCCCTCTAGAATAGTTGTTTGAACGCTTGGGACAGCAATCCTACTCTGCAAAGTAGGATTCATTCATTCATTCATTCATTCATTTATTCAACAACTGTCATATCCTATCACACTTTGAACACTGTTCTGGATTCTCGGGATACAGATGTGAAGACCAGCAATAATGACATTCACTTTAATAGTGATGATAATAATTCCTAGCACTTAATAGGTACTCACTACTTAATGAGATACTATTTACATCCTAACAAATATCTTAAGAGGATAATATTATTGCGATTCCAAGTTTATAGATTTTGCATCTAATTTTTATTTCTGATAGACATCTTTGTGTCTGAAATTTTTTTTAAATGTAGGGAAAAAAAAACTTTCAATCCCTCCACACTCTGCCCCTGCAACAGATATTTATTTTTTTTTACTGAACAGTAAAACCAAAGTAGTTCAGAAAATATTTATACTTAAGCTTTTTTCTTTTCTCTATGTACATCAGAGGCCTCTGGAGATACCATGAAATTTTAGTTGGTTTTACTTACACTTTAATTCAAGGCAGCACATAGCATGATGCAGTGTCTTTAGAAGGCAATGCAGAATCGCCCTTTATTACAGTCAGAGAGCTTTTCTTTTTCTTTTGGAAACATATATTCTATTTAAATTCAATTTGCCAATGTATAGTATGACACCCAGTGCTCATCCCATCAAGTGCCCTCCTTAGTGCTCATCACCCAGTTACCCCATCCCCCCCACTCACTTCCTCTTCTGCAGCCTTTTGTTTGTTTCCCAGAGTTAGGAGTCTCTCATGGTTTGTCTTCCTCTTTAATTTTTCCCCACTCAGCTTCCCTCCTTTCCCTTATAGTCCCTTTCACTATTTCAAAATATGACTATAGCACTTTCTTAGAAAACTAGATTTTGTTTTTCATGTAACAAGATGTAAATGCAACATTTCAAGATGAGAAGCTACATTCCAGGACCCTGGGTGGCTCAGCGGTTGAGCATGGGCCTTTGGCTCAGGGAATGTTCCCGGAATCTGGGATTGAGTCCCACGTCGAGTCCCACGTTGGGTTCTTTGCAGGGAGCCTGTTTCTCCCTCTGCCTGTGTCTCGGCCTCTCTCTCTCTCTCTCTCTCATAAATAAATAAAATCTTTAAAAAAAAGAAGAGAGAGAGAGAGAGAGAGAGAGAGAGAGAGAAAAGCTACATTCTTAGGCAGGGCTTCCAGAGGAGGTGGTTGTGAGCAAACACTGCCATGCTTAGCTGAACCCCCACCTCCAGTATTCAGATAATGCTGGACCCGATGGAAGAATGAGACTGGAAATTGAAGGTGGGGGGTGATTCTTTGAAGAGAGTTATTATGCAATCTTTCTACTTCTTGTATCATGGTGGGTAAGAGGGGACTTCTCCTTTACCCTAAGCTATGTTAGGAAGGTCTCAAGATCATTCTTCAAGGAGCTTAACAAATGTTTCAGGACTCGCCTCTGAAAAACTTTCCTTAAGGTGATTATTTGTGGCTGGCTGGCTTCTGATCGTAGCAAGGAGAAGCAGTTCTGTAGGGAACATCTGAAATACATGGATGGTTGAGTGTTTCCTAGTGGTGCAAGTGAGCATCAAGACGACAGCTGTCTTAAGATGATCTTAAGATCAACTTAAATGCACTTTTCCCAAGTGTAGCACTTCATGAGAGAGAATCCATGAGTCTCAGGGACTATAGGAAATTAGGGACCCATAGATGAATTCTTCCCCTGAATTAAAAGAACGATATAGGTCAGAAGTCTCCAAAACTGAAGGATCCTCCAAAGAACTCGTGAATACAGCGCAAAAGAAAATAAATGACTCACATTTAAAATATCTGCTGTCCTAGATGAAACTAGTGCCAAGTTACCTGGGTTCCAGTCAAGGCTAATTCCTCTGTCCTTCACCTCTCCTGTCTCTCTCTCTCCACTTGCAGCACTGAAGGGGCCAGAGCTCTTCACTGGGGAAGAGGAAGAAGAGGGCAACGAGGTGTGGAGCCAAACAGAGGGGATGTTTCAGGTGTTCGGCCCTCAGCAGACCCCAAACCGGGCCTGAGGGAGAAACTTTAATTTAAAATAAAGTTTCAAAGTATTGACTGTTAAGAGCACAGAACATTCTAATTTCTGAACTAAGTCTGACTCTCTCTCTCTCTCTCTCTCTCTGTGTGTGTGTGTGTGTGTGTGTGTGTGTGATTTAAAGATGTTTATGACAGGAAAGGAACCAAAAGTCTCCAGATCTTTACCAGATTTTACTCGGGGAAGAGGCAAGAACAAGCACATAGAGAGGGCTTGAGTGAGCATTGGGGGTGAGGGGTGGGTGGATGGAAGCAGAGAAAAAATGTGTTTCCTTATCTCTTCTTACATCTTGCTTGTTTTGTCAACTGTCTAGTATATGTTTGGCAGGGTTGTTTAAAAGGACAGATGACCAAGCTAGCTGCATGGGGCAGTGTAGGTGCCTAGGGTTGTCTACAGAGAGAAAGCAGTTAACTCTGCAGGAAAATCTGAGGAATTTTTAAGAACAAGAATGTCTAGAATTCTGTGTCCAGTCATTTCTGGTATTGTACTCTGAGGTAACCTCCTCCAATATATCCAGACATTGAGGAAACCTCTCGCCCTTGTACAGTATCATTTTTCTAACCGTTAGAGGAAATTGCAGAGTCTGCTATATCCTTTGGGTGAGCACTAAATGGGGGGAAGATTGAAGCCGAAGCACAGCTGCAGGAGGTGAGATCCAAGCAACGTCAAGAATATATGGAAATGAGAAATCAGGGCAAGAGGTAACTGGAAAACTAAGACTCAGACAATCCCTGCTTTTCGAAATTATTAATGGGAAGTAATGGCCAGGTTTTCTGTATGTATAGGATGAGAACTTAAGAATTTGTATTATGGGGCCCCTAGGTGGCTCAGGTGGTTCAGCGTCCAACTCTTGATTTCGGCTCAGGTCATGATCTCCGGGTTGTGAGCCCTTGTCGGGCTCTGCCCTCAGTATGGAGTCTACTTGAGTTCTCTCTCTCTCTCTCTCTCTCCCCCCCTCCCGCCTCATCCCCTGCTTGCGCATGCACTCCTACACTCTCTCTCAAATAAAAATAAATCTTTTTTTAAAAAAGAATTTGTATTATAAATGAAAGAAAGACATAACTCAGAAAGCTGGAAAATTTAGGCATGTCCAAGTAACTGCCACCTCCATCATATAGACAGAAACTATTAAAACAATTATTAGTAATTAGATTGATAGGGGCATATTTTAACAAATCCCTTTCTAAATAAACTGTAGGTTAATTATTGGCTGGTACATACGCCCAACCGACACCCCATGTTATTTAACATTTATTCTGTCAATCAGAAGAAAATCAAGGTGAAATCACAGAATGATAAGGTGCTTATTTATTTCCTCTAATGCGTTCAATAGACAGTGTTTTGGCTGCTGTGTAATCTTCATGAGACTCAGACATGCTAAGTGAAGCTAGTTTTCAAGTGTCACTCTTGGCAAGTGCGATTCCTTTTTATAAAAATATCCGCCGAGCTTTGACACTTAGACTGAAGTGTGTGTCCACATATCTGCTATAACGTGAATATGTCTTTGTTCATCCTGACTCACAGATCCTTCAGTCAACAAAAGTGCTTTACAGATGAGCAATTCGAGCCTGCAGAATCAAAGGTGGTATGTAAAGCTGTCTTTTTCCAAGGACTGCTGATCATCCTACCTTAAGAAACTAGGACCCAGATGTTGCTATTTAGTTTCCAGATCTCCACGGAACATTTATGCATAGTCCCGTCATTGACATTCTCTGAGAAGAATGGTTACTAGAGACCAGAGATGGCCCCAAATTAGCTGAGAACTTGCTCCACTAGCCCCTGACTTATACCAGAACATCTCCTTTCTCCATTGAACACCAGTATCTACAAAATATCTGGAAATTTCATTTCTTTTGCAGGATTTTATGAAACTCTATATTGTGAGCTGCCCTCAACTTGCACTTTGTTATTGATGAAGATGTTTGTTATCTATATCAAAAACATCAAAAATATATATAAATATATTTTTGAAGCCACGATTTCTCCATTCAGGTTCTCACATAATACTGTTTTCCATTTTTAGTAATAAAAGTGATTTCAAAACAAGAGTCTATAATAGAGTCCCAAACCTTGGTATTCATGATTATGGTCAAGCAGTCTTAAGGTGCCTCAGAATATTTTTTAGTGATTTTTTTTCATCCTTGGTCAGACCCAAATAATATTTGTGGGCCGACAGGATTTTACGTTTTCTCCACAGCATCTTTCTGACAAGTCCCAAACCTTCAAGACATTCAGATGATTGACAAATTCCTAAACCAATGATGACTCTGGTTAGAAGGCAGCATCCAGAAATATTTTTGTAAATATCAAGAAGTCTGCCAAACAAGAGTGAGCTCGAGGTTTTGTCTCACGAATCTAATCTCCAAGCAGCAAAGCCCATTAAGGAAACAACCTGCATTTCCAGACATAATAGTAAGGAAGAAGTTATACCTGCCACTGAGTACTTCGTTTCTTGCCTTGCATGTCGAAAACTACCTCTCTTCAATTTACAGGTGCCCTAGCCTAATTCAACAGGTCAAAGGTCCTAATTTCTAATTTGCTAAGCAATTTATCACATATTACCTACACCCTCTTCAGTCAGATCAAAAGCTACCACCAAATCATGGCAATGAATCCAGATGTGAGGAACTTTGTGATTAATTCACAGGGAGGGTGTGTTGTTAAATATTAGAAATACACCACCAATCTGAAACATAAGGTTTGTATTCAATTATGCGGTTATTTACTTAGTATTTGTGTAAAAATATGTAGAAAGGAACAGGGTAAAACCTTATTTGTCTTTCCTGATGCAATTACAGTTAAATTAAGAGTTATTTAGAATTCAACCCTCAGATAAGAAATCTCTCGGGCTATGCATAGAGGTTTCTGGGAGTACTTAGAAATGTTGCACGAATCTTCCCATTAGGAAGATGTTCTGAAATAACAGACCATATATCCATATTTAACAAATAGAGAATTCCTCTCTATTTGAACTGCATAACGGGACAGAAGGCAGACAGAGCAGGAATTATATCTTAGCTTTTTGCCCAGCAAGAAGAACTGATGCCTAAAGATCGCTACCTCTGGAATCAGACAGCCTGGATTCGTATCCCTGCTCTGTCATTTATTAACACCTTAAATTTTTAAGCCCCAGCATCCTTACTAATACAAATGGGACAATAGAAAATAGTGATGGTCATAGTCACTACCTCACAAAAATGTATATTGAATAATGACCCACATTATTGGTTATTATTTTTATTGTGAGGCCGCAATGATATTTATGGTAAAGATGATGATATCCCAAAGCCCTGCAACAAAGTACTGAGAGTCATCAAGTAGAAATGATGATAGATCATGAAAATCTGGAAATTGGATATTGTAATATGTGAGTAAGTGAAGAAGGTCAAGTATGAAGACTTCTAACAGATAGATATATCTATATTTAAGGCTGTTTGTTAGGTATAGTTCTAAGCCCAGAGTGTCAGAGAGAAAGAGTATTTTTGATTCACTCATATATGTGTTAATTTTCTCTCATGTAATTATCTCTATCGTACTTTATGGGTAAAGAGAAACTAAGCAGATGCCAAAAGTATAAGATTCTCCTTGAATCTCTCTGAATAAGTCTGTTAGTTTAGTGATGTTAGGACAGCCTTTGAACATAGATCTGGATTCAAATTCTGACATTGCCTATTGTTACTTTCCATAAGTTACTTCTGAGTCTTAGTTTTCTCATCTATAAAATGGGAAATTAATACCCATTTTGTTGAGCTGTTACAAGGGTTGGATAGAGTAATATAATAAAGCTCTTAATACAGTATCTAGTCAAGATTGAAACTCAACAAAGTTAGTAGTAGTTATTATTATTATCCCTGATATTAATATGATTATTATCAATAAAAGAACACAAAAATAATGCCTTCCACCACCAAGTATAAACTCCTAAAAATTTAAACTGTTTTCACAAATTTAGCTTATATCAAATAAGTACTATTTGTTTTTTGTTTTTTATTTTTTATTTTTTGGTTACTGTCTATGGCAGCAGACATCGATGCATTCATTGAGCAAATTTTATTAGACACCCACGATGTGCCGAGTGTGTGAGAGCAAACAGAATAAACTTGGTCCTTGCTCTTATGGTAGTTTGAATCTTGTGAGAAGACTAAAAATATGCAAAAAGACAACAATAAAGGAGGGTTACTGCTACCCATGGAAGAGTATCAGCAAAATGGGAGCACCTAACCCAGACTTGTAAAGAAAAGCTGAGTTTGAAAATTGTAATAAGACTTACCTATGGAAAGGGAAGAACGTAGTTTTCTAGGAACAGCACTGAAAAGCTTCAGAAGCCAGAGAGAATGTTACACATTCGAATAATAGAAAAAAAAAAAAGACAAGATTATTCAGATTTCTAGAATGTGGAAAAGTGAGGAATAATAAATGATAGTAGAGGAATAATTTTGAGCCCAATCTTTCAGGGCCTTGTGACTCTCAAGGCAGTGGGATTCTTCCTTAAGAGGAATGTACAGAGAACAATTAGAAGTAGAACAAGCAGAGGCACTTGGATGGCCCAGTCTGTTAGGCGTCCAACTCTTAATCTCAGCTCAGTTCTTGATCTCACGGTCGTGAGTACAAGTCCTGCATTGAAAAAAATAGAACAACTATATTATCCAGCAATCCCATATCTGGGTGTTTATCCAAAAGGATTGGAGTCAGAGTCTCAAAGGAATATTAGCACTTTCATGTTCATTGCAGCATTATTCACAATAGCCAAGATATGGAGACAACACAAATGTCCATTGACAGGTGACGGGAAAAAGAAAATGAGTTATATACCTACAATGGAATACTATTCAGTATTAAAGAAAAAAGAAAACTCTGCGATACGTAATGACATAGATGAATCTTGAGGACATTATGCTAAGTGAAATAAGTAAGCCACAGAAAGATAAATACTGTGTGATTCCACTTACATGAGGTCCCTATGTAGTAAATTAACAGAATCAAGTTGTGGATTAGGGGACAACCTAGGGACCGTGAGGAGGAGGAAGGAAAATGTGGAGTCACTAAGTAACAGAAATAGTTTCAGTTAAGCAAGATGAATATGCTCTAGAGGTCTGCTGTACAACTATTGTATCTCTAGTCAAAACGACAGTATTGTATACTTAAAATTTTGTTAAAAGGGTAGGTATCATGTTAAGTGTTCTTACTAAGGTAAAATAAGTTCTGTAAAAAAACAATCAGGGTTTAATGTTCAGTTACATTTTTGACAAAACTTTTTCAAAAGCACATTTCGTGAATATAGAGGTGTTTGTATGAACTTAAGTTAGGAATCTCCTCCTACATGAGGGACAGTGACATGCAGAACTGGACACTTTTAAGCCTTTTGGCTCTACACAAAACAATGTTTACTTTGAAATTTTTCTTTAAATACCAAGGTGTGCCAGAGGCTTTTCTAATGGGTTAATAGCAGCCTCTGTCTCCTCATATGGGGAGAATCCGAAATAAGATGTTTTCTTTTGTGAGGTGGGCTATCCACTGAACAGGGTTAGAACTATTCCATCAGAAGCCACTTGAATGGTGACACCAAGCTTGAGCACAAATGCTGACCTCTGTCTTGGTAATAAAATGCTGCTTCCTTTCTCCACAGCCAATAAGGCAATATTTTTATTTCTTTCAGTAACACATGATAGATTTTGGTGAGAAAAAGTAATTCTGCAGCAAATTGTGCGGGCAAGGAATTGAAGTAAATGGGAGGTCCTGTCCATTAGCTCATTCTAAGGCCAGGATAAAAGAAAACTGTAACTTTAAGAAGCAATAGAAAAATTAGACCAAACTCTTTCTGGATTTTAAGTTTTAAGAAGTCTCACTTTCTGCTGATTCAGTTGAATAAAGCTTTTTGCCCTTTGCCTTTCCTTCTTTCCAATCCTTAATTTTTTTCTGTCACTCTAGACAAACTGACCATTTATATTCTGTGTTTTGAAATCATCATTTATTTTTGCGGTGGGGGGAAGAACTATCAGATACACCATTAACACTTTAAGTAATTGATAAAAGCGAGAAACGTGAAATTTCGCTTTTTGAAATTCTGTTTATCCATCTTAGAGAATTTATTAACATAAAATTTTCCAAGGAATACAATTCAGATCTTATAAACTTTGCTCTTTGGTATTCACACTAATCAGCTTATCTTATTCTAACTTAAATTTTCTTTTATATCTATTAGCCCTTTCAATCTATTAAAGATTTCTCATAAATTGTTAATAATTCCCCTTAGGCTTTAGGTTCTATTCCAGCAATCATAGATTCAAATTAAGTCATGAAACCTTTTGTTAATTCAATAAGGGGTATTTTCAGTAGAAAATAATGAGAGATCCCTAAAGTACCATAAAACGTTACATTTAGATTTAACACCATTACCTGCACTGGCCAAACTCTGTCTCCACAGGTGAATCCTCCTGAGCAAAGATCCTGTTCCCTCATGTACTAAAGATGATACCTTTAAGCAAAGAGGGGTACAAGCAGGAGAATAAGAAGGTTGGCATCTGGGAGATGCTTTTTCTCTTAGTAACTCCTGCTTTGTAGTGGATTCACTTAATCCTTAAGATTCCTTAAGAATCCTTAAGATTCCTCGAGGTTCATGGGTCCTTTTTTAGACTATTTTAAAGCTTAGGCTTTCACTTCTCTAGTGGGTTTTTCTCTTTGAGTCTACTCTCTTAAAAAAAGGAAATATTTTTTTGTTGAACTTAATGAATACAACAAATAATGATTGTATCACCCCTCAAAATTCATGAGTTGACAGACCGTAAATTATAGTCCAAGTAAGAAAAAAAAAGATTAGACAAGAAACCACACTTCAGACAGATTAGTCTAACAAGTTCAAGAGTCTGCTGACAAAACTGTAATGCTGGGATCATTAACTTGTGGTACTTGATTGAATTAAGAATTGCTCATAAATTAAACATTTTCAATAATGTTACACAACCAAAATAACACTTAAATATTATTGCAATTTTTCTTTAAGAACATCGTTGCTCCCTACCCTTCACTGGTTTCTTTTGAAATACTGAAAACGTGGAGCTACTTTCTGTCTTTGAATTTATTAGACAGACACATTTTTTACTTTAGTAAACTAACTTTGATGACGTTAAGTCCTGAAGACAACTACTGACTTAAACACACAAAAATAAATAAAGGGAGAAATGAAGAATTAAAAGACCCAGGTGCTCCCTTACTCACACGTATAGAAGGGAGAAAGAAAGGGAGCAGAGTGTGAGACAGACACAAATGATGGAACACACTGTTGCTATCAGCAACTACCACTCAGTAATAGTCATAAAGATAGTTTGTAATGGATCACACTTCCAAATTATATTCTGACATCGTGTGTATAGAAATGACAAAATATTTTAAAATTACTTAGGTTGTGGTTTCCTTTTTTGTTAAGCAGAGCTTCCATCGCTGCCAAAATGTGAATGGTTCACAGCTGTATGAGCATACTTTTGTGTCTGAGTTCTTGTGTGTTTGTTGGGAGTGACTATGCATATATTTGTTAGCTTCTGCTGTCCGGTTCACACTGTCAGAGAGAAACTGAAATTGTTTGCCCCTAAGGATGCTCAGGCAAAACAGAAGTGAAGAAGAGACGATGAAAAGAAAAGAAAGAAAAAGAACCAGAACTTTTTTGTATTTGTTTTCCCACGGAGTGCTCTGAATTAGTAGCAATGACATAGGCTACGTTACAGTTTAGTTTATGCTGAAGAATAGCTGCTGTTTCCAAAACATTATGACTCCTCTATATAAAGAGACAGAGCAGCGACTTATCAAACTTTGGGAATCACTTAACTCTTCATAGTCCGGAACATAAATAACTCTGTGGGGGAAACTGCCCCATGCCAAAAGCAGATGAGAAACCAGAATGAGGTTAGAGTATTCTGGGACCATGATGGCAGTTGATAATCCAACAAGAACCTGATTATATGCTTTCTTCATGTTTTAGAAAGCTGTGTGGTCAGATGAATTTCTACACGTAAAACATTCATTTCCCTTTTGGTTTTCTAAGCTGACCTCAGTATCTCCAAAATTGTTTGACAAGATATTTCTCATCTTTTGTTATTCAGGTTGCTTACCATAAAACCATCTGCTGTATCCTCTACATGTGGAGTGTCAATATCATCCTCAGTATCTCAATATCGGTAACAAGAAGCATAACTACCCGACTTTGTATTGCTCACTACACTTTTGAATTAACCATTAGGTAGAGTAGAGGAGACTGTATAATGAAATATTTGAAAATTAGTGAAACCAAGGGAATAGTATTGATTGAATTAGAATTACTTAAGAGACCTCATTTCACTTTTCCAAACCAAATTCACAGCCCTTTGTCCAAAACTCTTGGACCAGATGTGTTTCCGAATAAAGATTTTTTTTTTTCAATTTGGAAAGTAATATGGTGCATCCACTACATATTAGGGAACACTCATAATGGATTCCAGGACAACACTCTGTAATCAAGCACATTAATATAACTGCAACAAAATAGTTGGATAATCACACTGAGTAGAATAAAGACTATAAATAGCCACATGACAAGTTCTCCTGCCAAATGAGTTAATTTTTTGGCTTTTGGTGTTTTCGGATACAAGGTTATGGATAATGGATGGTAGACCCACAATTGTTTTTCCTCTAGATATTTTGAAGGTGATTCTTTCATGATAGCAGCAAATACTAATACATTACTAAAAAAACCCAAAACTTGTTGGCTTGATTTATTAACACTAATTTACTGAAATCTGGTATTTGGATTGAGGACTTTTACTAAGAAAGAGAAAAAAATTGATAGATAGATCTTTACATGGTTTACAGATTACAATATAGGTGTCAGAATAGTGATTCTCTATTTCTACTGAAGATAGGAGTAATGGAAATGACATAAGGCTTCAGGAGATTGCCCTGAAGGAACATTGACTAACAGGCTATGACTATCAGATCTGTAAGACATTAAAGGAAAATGGTCATAAATGCTTAGAAAATCATTTTTTACACAGAAAGAGAAGGAAAATGAAGACAATTATCTATTTGGAATTGCCACATTTGGTTTAAACTGAGGGAATGAGCCCCTTGAATTTATGATACAATGATTACCATCCTAAACCACAAATCCTGACAATGAGACCCATCACTGTCACCTCATTAACACCACTGCTTTTCCTGTTTCCTTATATTATCCATGTCCACCATCCAGAATGGATCCACATCATGCCTTATATACAAAATGGTGGCTGGGTGGCTAGTTTTTTTTTTTTTTTCACTCCAAGTTTCTATATTTGTCGACTTTACATGTGGTTAAAGTGTCTTATTTAAGAAAAATATATCGTTGACAATAACAGAGTAATTACACAGTCATTGCTTCAATCTGGCTATATAAATCATTGTGATTTAACCTACAGTAGTAATAAAAATAAATGATATTGTTTTTGGTTCATTACTGCTGATCTAATAAAATGTAATGAATTAAGAAATTTCCTGAGTGAAACAGACTCATAAAAATAACAATTTACTAATGGTGCTGTAATACCCAATGTGAATGAATAAAGAAAAAAATAAGCGTTTTAATAAAAATCTATCTTTAAGAAAATGTCTTCCCCATTTCTTTCATCTTCTGGCTTTGAGTACAAATGCATATTTAGATAACATCCATGGAGATCATTACCAGGAACTAGAGTTTCAAAATGATTGCTTGCTTGTATGAAAATTTTAATAAAAATTACAGGAATTCACGAGTTTCTGGGTAGCCTACATGAATTTAAGCAGAAAGGCATATTCTATCTTCTGGGAATGCATATGGGCCAAGGACTAACTCTTATTAATGAGCCAACATTCTGAAATGGAAAAACTAGCCCTTCTCCCTCTCTTGGAGGGGCCACGCCCACTTTCTCTTATTGGGCAGCTGATTTCTAGATTAGCTGTCGTCTTCTCTCTCCTCATATCTCCTAACCTCCTAACCTCTACCCCTTATGCCTTCTGCACAGGGACTCACAAACAGTCACAGCAGGAACACATGGCTGTTCCTTCTCATGTTAGAAATGCAAAAATTATTTGAAATGTATATTTCCATATGGCTTTAACTTTAAAACACAGTTAACTATAAATTTCAGGTCAGTGGAGTTTACGTTCCTAATTGAATTATTACATTCTTTGATAATACATTGTTCTTTTTGTTCTCTGTGTAAAAGTCATGCATGCTAATTGTAGAAGAAAATAAACATGAATCAAAATCCCACTGTTTTATAATACTCTTAATATTTGGCACATTTACATTCTTCCATCCACACATTCAGATGTGCAAAAAAATATTGCTCTTTCTTCTTTTCCTGTAACTATTCTTCCTTTTTTATTTTGAATCTCCATTTCTCCACTGTCAGGTAGACAAACATGACTTTGGTTCTTCTTCAAATATCCTATCTCCCCTAGGTTTCCATCATGGCACCCTAGTTATACACAACATTAAGACATTACTGTTATGGAACATATAGGATGCTGCTGAGGAATGATCAGGACTCTGTGTGATCATTAAAAAAGTCAGGAAGAGTGAGAATCATAAAATGACCCAGACATAGCTAAAACAATTTATTGTCACTGAAAACAAAGACAAAGGCATAAGCATTTGAAAATATATTATGCGACCAAAATTTTTCTATGCTCAACTTTGAAAGGATTTTCACATAATCTTTCGTATAATTTCAAGTATTGGTTTCACCTTTTTAAAGAAATTTGTTTATTTATTTGAGAAAGAGGAAAAAAGGGGGTAGGACAGGGGGAAAGGGGGGGGAGAGAATCGTAAGCAGACTCCACACTCAGCACAGAGAACTGCAGGGCTCCATCTCAGGACTCTGAGATCATGACCTGAGCTGAAATCAAGAGTTGGATGCTTAACTGACTGAGCCACCCAGGCACCCCTCAAGTACTGGTTTCTTAAAAGTGATATGAAAACTTAAAAATGTGTACAATCTGAGTGTGAATTATTTTAAAATTTTACATATTGTATCACCTGAGTGTAATGCAATAGCAATCTGTTTTTAGAGACTCACATTCAATCTTCCCAAGTCATCAGTTTTGTTTTTGCAGAATAGCACTTACTTTTCACACTCGAATTCATCAGTTTATATAAAATTTAATCAAATTATTTAATTAGAACAATACCCTCAAACAGCATAAAGAGATCTTTGAATATTAATGTAACTCACTCTTGGTAAGCAAACAGTTCAACAAGTAGTGAGCCCAACAGTGTCAAGCATTCTGTGTGTGGTGCAATTCAGTGACTCATTTTTTGGAGGGAATAGTAGTGTTGGGTTCATCTAGTTAGTTGGTTAAATAAAAGTTAGCTAAAAAAATCCTACCGTCTATTTATCATTGAGTCATTATTTTAATAGAATATATACACATGTGTAAAAATTAGTGATTGCTGCATATGCCCTCTACATTGAATTTTTAAAAATCTGTACATACTTTTTTTTTTTTTTTTACAAACAGTGATAATTTGATCTCGTTATGCCTATGTATCTTATTCCCGTTTAGTATCTTATAATACAGATAAACATTTCTGGGACAAAGTTGGTTAATTAGGACCAAAATATCTTTATTATAATTCTAATTACTTCAGTAAATTTGACTCTAGAGTCTCACGTTCCAAAAAATATTTTCTATCTGCTGTCATATATAGTTTCTAATATTAAGAAGTGACTTTATATTGCTTTGCTAAGACCTCTTTTGTCCCCAGAAGTATGGCAATTTCGGTCAAATGTCATATTCAAATAATGCTTTGCTTTTTTCCCTTTTACAATGATAACATTAATTTGTCATACAATATTGATATATTATAAATATATATTAAGCAATTCTGCAGTTCTGAAAAATATCTCCTTGTGTAGGAGTATCCTTTCAATATAATGTTGAATTTCTTTTCTAATGTTTCTTTTATGATTTCAACATCTATTTTTATAAATAAATATATTTTTTAAACATGGCTAAGTATTTTTTTTTAAGATTTTATTTTCTTATTTGAGACAGAGAAAGCGCGAGCCTATCAGCATATACGCAGGAGTGGGAAGGGGCAGAGGAAGAGGCAGGGGAGAAGCAGATACCCCCACTGAGCAGGGAGCCTGACATGGGGCTGCATCCTAGGACCCCAAAATCATGACCTGAGCCAAAGTCAGACACTTAACCGACTGAGCCAGCCAGGCGCCCCTAAATATGGTTAAGTATTAGTACTTAAATTATATGGCACATAATAGGTGTGGAATATGTAAACATATTCCTACATATGGAGCAACTTGTTATAGCATGGAGATGATCAATTCTCCAAATGTTTGGGGGAAAACTGAGGTAAAATAAGTTATTTCTGATGCTTTATCGTAACCTGTTTATTTTAGGATCAGTTTGTCAATTTGTATAAAAAAGAAATCTGGCATTTTGATACGGATCACATTTATAAATTCATAGATCAATTTGGGGAATATTGCCATGTTAATATCAAGTCCTCCAACCTATGAACATGGAATATCTTTTCATTCATTTAGATCTTCCTTAATTTTTTCCGCAAGATTTAAATTTTTTCTGAGTACAAGTTTTGTCCTTCTTTTTTTAAATGCATATTTAATTATTTTATTTTATTGTAACTGAAATTATCTTTAATTTTCAGAATGTAATTACTTGTAGGTAGAAATATAATTGGTTTTTGTGCTTTTTCTTGTATTCTACACCTTGATCAATTGATTTATCAATTCTAGTAGCATTTTAGTGGTTTTAATAGGATTTTATATATGCTGGTTTGTTTCACATGCAAATAGAAATAGTTTTACATCTTCTTTTTCGATCTGGATGAATTTTCTTTTTCCTTGTCCTTTTCTTTTGCTTTGATTCATTTTGCTTTTTTCCTCTAAATGTCCTGGTTAGAATCTCCAGTACAATATCAAATAAAAGTAACAAGAGCACACACCCTTATCTTACTTTTTTTATCTTTGTAAGAAATCTTTCATCAACAGTATGATGAGATCTTTAGGTTTTTCACAGATATCATTTATTAGGTTGAAAACGTTCCCTTCTATTTCTAATTTGATTACTTTTATCATGAAAGACTATTAGATGTTGTCAAATGCTCTTTCAACATCTATTGTAATAATAATATGAGTTTTATCCATTATTCTATTAATGTGGCATATTATATTACTTGATTTTCAGCTATTAAATAATTCTATATTTCTGACATAAAACATATTTGGTCATGCTATACTACCCTTTTTATATGTTGTTAAATTCAATTTGCTTGCATATTGCAAAAGGAGCTTTGCATGTGCGTTCATAAGAAATATTAGTAAGTAATTTTCTTAGGATGTTTTTTGTAGTTTTTGCTTCAGAGTAATAATATTGGCTTCATAAAATGAGTTGAGAAGTGTTTCCTCCTCTTATAGAAAACATACTTTTTGTTTTAAAGTCTCTTTGATATTAATGCAGACAATCTAGCTCATTTATAGTTATTTGCATAATGTAACTTTTTCCATTCCTTTGTATGTTTGAATCGAAAATGTGTCCCCCGTAAACCAGATATAGTTGGATCTTTTTCTTATCCAATCTTTCAAAATAGGCAAAGGATTACTTAAATAATCTGTTCAAATTTAATGTCATTATTTATTATAGTTAGGTTTAAAGCTGCAATTTTGCTTTTGGTTTTCTATGTGTCCCATGATTTTTCTTGTCACCCTCCTCATTATTTTGTTTGTACTAAGTGCATAGGTTTGTTGTATAACATTTTAATTTCTGTAATTTTTTAAAATTCTATTTGAGTTATTTACTTAGTGAATACTCTGTGGTTTACAATATACTTTCTAAGTCATACCAATCTATTTCAGTTTATACTGAATTATGTTCAGTACAATTAGGTATTTTACTACTATATAGCTCTATCCCCACATCAATTTTTTGTGGTATTACCATTATTTATGTCTATATGTTACAAACTCAACAGTATATTCCCTTTGAAAGAAGCTGAAGGGAAATGAAAACAAATGTATATTTACAGACTTTGCCATATTAAACTTCTTATTTATATTTTCTGATTCTTTTCTATTCTACCTGTGGATTCAAGTTACTGTGTGTTATTTCTTTACTGTTATTTCTTTACAGCTTTGCTCCCAATCACCCATTTGTGTTATATTACATTTCTATAATGCCAAACAATACCGTTATATACCTAATGCTTTATGCAATTGCTTCCTAAGTCAGTCAAGTAAGATTAATAAAAATATATGAAACTATGCCACCATTGTATATTATCTGCATAATTACTTTTATGTTACTCTCTCTCTTTTCTTTAACATAGTTTCAAATTACTGTCAGATATCACTTGCTTCATGCTTGCATAACTTTCTTTAGTCCTTCTTGTAAGTCATTCTGCCAGTGCCAAACTCTCTCTCTCTCTTTTTGTTTATCTGAGAATATATTTTCATGAAGGAAAAATAAATTTCTCCTTCATTTTTGAAAGGTAGCTCTACTGGCTATAAAATTCTCAATTGACAATTTTTTACCTTCAGCACTTCGAATATGTCACCCTAATCCTGCTATCTACTGTTTCTGATAAGAATTCAACTGTTAATATTATTGGAGTTCTGTTGTATATGATGATTCATTTACCTCCTGTAACTTTCAATATTTTCTCTTTGTGTTTGGCTTCAACATTTTGACTGGGGTGTGACTGTGTGTGGATATCTTTGTGTTCATCCTACTTGGAATCCTTTTAGGTGTTGGTATGTAGGTTAATGTCTTTCATCAAATTTGAGGAGTTCTTAGACATCATGTCTTTAAATATTTTTTCTGTGCCCTTCTTTCCTCTAATACTCACATTACAAATATGTTGGTACAGTTAATGTAGTCTTGTATTCTTCTGAGAGACTCTACTTTGTTTTATTTATTCTTTTTTTCTCTGTGTTCTTCTGATACATAATCTCTATTATTCTATCTTTAAGTTGGCCAACTCCTTTTTTTCCCACAAGCTTAAACATATTTCTGAGAATTTACATTGTATTTTTCATTTCTATTGTTGTATTTTCCAATTCTGAATTTCTATTTGGTTCTTTTCAATAATTTCTATATTTTTACTGATATTTTTAATTTTATGAGACATTGTCATCTTTTCTATAGTTCTTTAAATGAGATTTTCTTTAGTTCTTTTAATATATCTATAGTTGCTGCTTTAATATCTTTGTCTGCTAAGTCAAGGACCTTTCAAAAGCAGTTTATATTGCTTGCTGTTCCCCCTATATGTGGGTCATGTTTCCTGCTCCTTTTCATGTTTCATAAATTTTTCTGGAAACTATACATTTTGGATAATATATTGTAGTGACTGGGTACTGATCCTCCAAGGAATTGTTGTTTGCTTGTTTGTTTTTTTGTTTGTTTTTTTTTGTTTGTTTGTTTAGTAACTTGGCTGAACTAATTATAAAGTTTATTTTCTGTGCAGAATATAGCCTATAATGTCCTTGATCAGAATTAAAAAATTTTTTTTATTGGTAGACTGGCTACAGGGTAAGGATTCAGTTCTACAAGATTAACTGTCAACTCCACAATCATTTCAGATGCCAGTGGTAAGCCCAGATTGTTACCAGTACTCTGACCAACCAACTACGAATAAGATGTTTCTAAAACTTCTTCCTTGGGTTTGATTAATTTGCTAGAATAGCTTGCAGAACTCAGAGAAATGTTTTACTTACTAGATTACCATTTTATTATAAAAAGATATAACTCAAGAACAGCAAGATGGAAGAGATGCATAAGGCAAGGTATAAGAAGAAAGCAAGGAGCTTCCAGGCCCTCCTGAGGCATGCCACTTGTGTTTGCCATGTTGTTTATTTTTGTTTTAGAAGAACCCGATCTTGGATTTGAAAAGTTCTGATTTTCCACTTGTTCCTTATTTCTTTTTTCAAAGCCTATTTTCTTTAGTGCTATTTTCCTGAGGGCTTCCCTAATGGCTTCTTATGTTGAATAATTTAATTTCATTCTTAAATAGAAGCATCTAGCACTAGAAATTTCTCTATGTGCAGAGTTTTAGTTTCATTTCACCTTATGCAAGTATTAGTTTTATTTTCCTTATTTTATAAATTGTTCTGTAATTGTGCTAGTAATTTCTTCTTTTACTAGCTTGTTACTTGTTATCATTAGTGTTTTAAAATGTCTAAGTGGAGGAGCATCTGGGTGGTTCAGTTGGTTAAGCATCTGACTTTGGCTCAGATCATGACCTCAGGGTCCTGGGATGGAGCCCTACATCAGGCTCTGTGCTCAGTGGGGAGTCTTCTTGGGATTCTCTCTCTCTCTCTTCCTCTCCTTCTGCTCATTCTCTCTCCCCCCACACACAACAAATATGTAAAAATCTTTTAAAAATGATAAATAAAATAAAATTTCCAAATGGCTGCATTCTACCTTGTTCTTCAAATTGCTCTCATGTTCTACCTACCTGCTCCCTGAGATCAAACTCTCCCCCCAAAAAAACACATTTAAACTTTGTTTCAGATTCTGCTTTCTGAGGAAATCAAGCTAATACCCAGATTTACTCACTTAATAAGATCTCTAATATCTTCTCGCACATTTAGAATTGTATCACAGTGACTTTACTGACTTACAGAGATCATCAGCATGCTCTGACTTCAGCTCCAATTATATTTTAACCCAATGTCTTAATCTACTAGGATTCAGCCATACTAGTCTCTTTATTCCTTGAACACACCAAACTTGTTCCTACAAAATGAGTTCGGGCACTAAAACATTTTTGTCTTAGAATTTCCCTCCTTCCCTCTTATTTTTTTTTAAGATTTTATTTATTTATTCATGAGAGACAGAGAGAGAGAGAGAGAGAGAGAGAGAGATATGCAGAGACACAGGTAGAGGGAGAAGCAGGCTCCAAGCAGGGAGCCCAACGTGGGATTCAATCCCAGGTCTCCAGGATCACGCCCTGGGCCGAAGGCAGGCACCAAAGCGCTGAGCCACCTAGAGATCCCCACCCTCCTTCCCTCTAAAAGACTAGCTTTTTGCCATTTGTGTCTCCGTTTTATATTATTTTTTCCGAGAGATCTCCTTTAGCCACTCAATGCTCAGAATGGTTACTCATTTATTTTCTATTATACAATTTACTTTAATTCTTCTAGTACTTTTCATTATCAACTCTTTTTTGAATTTTTGTCTGAATTACTCTCTGCCATGTAAGATTAGGGATTAAACTTAATTTAAGATTAGAGACCTAAACTCTGTTGTTTACTGCTGTATCTTGCTCACAGCTTGTAAGTCTCTGGCAGAGTAAGCACTCAATAAATATTTGTTTAATGAATGAATGAATAAAACCACCATCTGAAAATTAATCGTCTGCATAGATTATAAAATGAATTTCTGTGGCCTAACCTAGCTAGGTATTTTCCAGCGTTACTATACTTTCTGGTGATGTCCAACTCCCTCTTCAATTCATTCCATTGTGAATTCATCTCATCCTTTCCTTTTCTTATAGATGCTGTTTCCTACTTCATAAAGGGGTTTCACAATTGTTGCTTGGTTAGTGAGTTTCTACGAATGGTGAGCTTTGATAACAATGGTATGGAGTTCATCTTTGATCCTTGAGGGCAGTAGATGCTATCTGTGACTGCAATTAAAGATGTCAAACAGGGGGATCCCTGGGTGGCTTAGCAGTTTAGTGCTGCTTACAGCCCGGGGCGTGGTCCTGGAGACTCGGGATCGAGTCCTATGTCGGGTTCCCAGCCTGGAGCCTGCTTCTCCCTCTGCCTGTGTCTCTGCCTCTCTCTCTCTCTCTCTCTCTCTCTGTGTTTATCACGAATAAATAAATACAATATTTTAAAAAATGATGTCAAACAGTTTTATAAAATTTATAAAATTCTGTGAACAGGGTTATTTATTTATTTATTTTTTTTAGGATTTGCTCTGGATCTGCATGGCATTGTGGCCTTCAACCCCTCCTTCCCCCTTACACTGTTGTTTTCTCTTTATTCATTTCAGTGGTACGGAGATGTATCCAAATCCGATGTTTATCATGAGCCATTGTGTTGTATGTATTACCCTGTGCCCCACATCTAAGGAATTCAAACATTCTGCCTTCCTCTGATCTGGACGTTGTCAGTGCTTTGAGGTACATGAAGTACCTCTGCCGGCTGCAATATATTCAGTTCGTGGAAGTTATAGTGACCTGATATAAACTACTAAACTCCTGTTGGCCAACACTCTGTACAGATGGAGGACACATTAAGTGTAATCGTTAGTACATATTCTGTTCCAAGACCCATTGTAGCTCTATATCATTTTTTTTCTCTTCCTAGCATTTTATTCTAGATACTACCATTGCCAGGATACAGTCCACCAGAACCCTAGCTGTTTTAAAAAGAATAGCACCTTTATAGTTGTTTTGGTTGGCACTGACCTTATATTTCTGAACCAGGAAATAGAGTCTAAAGAGAGAGATGAAAGGTGTTCCTGACAACTTCCAAGGAAACAGGACTGCTACTTTTCTAAATTATACCAAGAAAGACTGTCAATCATTTGTTTTGGTACAGCTTCATCAGCCTCAGTGTATGGGACATTTCTTTCAGATTCTGGCAACAAGATCACAATCAGCTATAGCTTTAAGGTTTGTTATGAATTTTCTAATTTCTCTATATCTGCTTAGATATTTTAGAGGCCTACATCTAAGCAGTCAGCCAGAAGATCCCATTTTAAATTAAAACTTCCATTCATTACCTTTTAAAGTGAGTTATTTAATCACTCATGAAGTTTTCATTTTATTTTTTCTGTATTTGTTTCCATTCTATTTTTCCAAGCTTATTACCCTTCTCAACAATATTCAAAAATTCTAAGTGCGGTAGCACATCTAGAAACTAGAATAACAGAGAAGAAAAAGAGCCACAGAACATTTTTTTTTTCAGTTCATAGTATGTGCCAAGCATAGTGCTATAGGATTTATTTTATCTTATTCTCATCCAACTCTAGAGTTAGGTGTGGTATTATGCCTGGATTACACTGAAGAAACAAAGGCTCAAGGAGATTGGGTAATTTGTTCAAGGTCACACACTGTATATTTATTCAAGTTTGATCTGGAAATACTGTAATAAAGTGGAATCAGAAATTATTAAACATCTGTTTGTTCCTAACCCACAGGTCTCAGTTGCGGATTTAAATGAATTGTTTAACAGAAAAAACAAAACAGAATAATTTCCTCTTTCTAACTCATTTGCTTTTATTTAGAGAGATTTCTCTTCTTTATTTTGTGATAAGGACCCACGCCTAAGATGTGAATAGATATGTAAATATGGTTCCACAATCCAAACTGAAAAAGGATGTTCACAATATCTATGAAACTATATAAGAGCCCTGCTGTGTCCCCAGATTGCGAAATTTAGTCTTCTCTCTCTCTCTCTCTCTCTCTCTAGCTTACCAACAAGTTTTCTGACCACAGACTAGACACCTAAATTATCAATTAGTAAAAGGGCCCTAGTACTCAAGAAGCATACAAAGCTAATAGAATCACAACCCCACGTCCACGATAAAGGAAAATACACTTCTACTTTCAAGAGCCCTGGCTTCACAGTGGATTCTCCCAGAAGAACTGACAGTGGGGAGCTTTGGAGGAGGCAAGCCTCGTGCTTCATGTGCAAAGAAGGAACCAGGCTAACCTGCAAGAGGGGAGGCAGGGCATGTGTCTAGAACATCTCAGCGAAGATGGAGGCTGCAGTGGAGGATCTCACTGTGATTCTACTCTAGAGAGAATGTCCTTGACAGGCTCAAGATTAGAACAAATAAGTAGAATGAGTCCTGCTAATGGAGAGCTTTGAAGGCAACGATCAAGAGTTTATCTCTGATCCAGAGGGAAATGGGTGCCATCCCAGAATTTAATGAACAGGCTCTTTCTCAGGCAGTGCAGTGGCCATGCAGGTCTCTTCCATGACACATTGACTCCTGGATTGCTGCTGCCAGCAAAGGGAAGAAGACACAAACAGGCAACTACTGAATTCAATGAGGAGGAGAAAGCAGTCCATTTTCATGTCATTGATTTCTACAGTTTGTTCACCTGTTTGTTGAGGGTCGTTTCATTTACTCTCTATTCTTTTTATTCCCCACTGCTCAGCATTTCTCTCAAGTATTACTTAGTTATTGACCGAGTGTGATACTTCCCATGTAAGTTAGGCAATTGGGGGAGAAGGAGTGCAGAATGAAGGACAGTAGGTGCTGTTTAGTAAGTTATTCTACTCATGCATAAAAAATTCATTGACCAGAAAGGGTTAATGCCCCTCCAAATGGCTTAACTTAATCCCCAAGTGCAATTGGCTCATTTGAAGGATCTGGCCCATTGAGTGCATGTTAGCAGAGAAGCTGAAACACCTCTTCACTAAGTCCAGTGCAGTGAGGTTAAACCCAAGGGCATATAACAGGTCACTAGCAGAGTCAGAAATGAAATCTCAGCCTTCTGAACCCCCTGAAAGCACTCTCTTCACCTGACTAAGTTTCCTTCTCTTCTGAGAAGAAAATTAAAGAAAGAGAAAAATTAAGGTATCAAATTAAACAGGATTTTATAGTAGATTTTTTTCAGACCCATAGGAAGGAAAAGATTGGAAATAGATGAATCGTACTTCAAGTAAAAGTTAAGCAAAAATTTTATAAATGTTTAAAATGCAACAGAGCAGCAGAAAGGCCAACCAACTCTGTTTTGAAACTGTGTAGCCCTGCCCTTATGCCCTGCAGTGTGAAATCAGCCATCTCTCCTTTGATCAACTCGAGAGATATTAAAATTAACATCATCTCTAAATTACATATAGAACACCCATATTGGAAAGATACATGGAAACATAATTTTTTTAGAAATTAAAATAATGTCTATGAAGAAGAGAACTAAAAAATTAAAGAATTGTACCTTTTATAATGTCGTAGTGGAAATGTTAGAAACCCTTTAATGGAGAATCAGAGGTCTGTTTGCATTCCTGTTCTGTTGCTTTTAGTAGGGATGATCAAAGTTATTTAACCTTTTAGGGCTCAGATTTTTTTTATTTGGAGGAAGGAGATAATAATTCAGAGTAGTCCTTGAGAATTAAATGAGATAATTTATGTCAGGTACTTAGAACAGTGCCTGGCATATGGTAGACACTCGATATATGTTAACTTTTATTATAGCTTGCCATAGGGCTAAGGTGAGATTGCATTGAACACCAGAACAAGCATAAGTTTAGGGAGATAATTTATAGTTACATATATGTTTTGCATTGGCAACGCCAAAGGTAAAGAGTAATGTAATCATGACATTTATATCCGGAGCTAGGGAAAATTGAATAGAATTTTTAAAAATAAAAAGTCAAGATAAAATGTCTAAAGAAACACACACACACATACACACACACAAATGTTACAACAAACAGGCAATATGTTCTAAGAACACAAAGGACATCTGTGTTAAAAGTATTTATAAAGCCATATGTTAAATTTCTATATGGCCTACCAAATCTGTTCTCTCTCACATATCGGATCCTAAAATTTTATAATTAAGGTATCAGTGACATGGTACAAACTGGAAAAGGAGACTTTTAGGATATGTACTTATTTAGATCAAAGCTGTGTCTATAGACAATATAAATTAGAGATGCCTGAATCTGATCCATAAAGATATATAATCAAAAGGTCAAATATATTTTTTCTTCAAAAGGAATTCTGGGTCTAAATTACCTGTATAACTGCCCACACCATCTGTTATGCTGATGTTTCATTTAAGACATTATTTTGGGTAGCCCGGGTGGCTCAGCGGTTTAGCGCCACCTTCGGCCCAGGGCATGATCCTGGAGTCCTGGGATCGAGTCCCACATCAGGCTCCCTGCATGGAGCCTGCTTCTCCCTCTGCCTGTGTCTCTGCCTCTCTCTCTCTCTGTGTGTCTCTCATGAATAAATACATGAAATCTTTAAAAAAAAAAAAAAAAGACATACATTATTTCATGTTGTAATTGAGAATCTCTTGTTCAGTTAGTCACCCTGGCTACACAGACTTTTGTCCAACAGCCCTACCTTCCTTATTCTAGATCAATAATCTGTGAATACCTACAGAAACTCTAGAAAAGCCTGAATGTGCATTTGTGTATGTGCATAGATATGCATTTCTTTGGGAACGGAATAGATAGCATTTATCAGATCCTGGAAGGAGTACGTGACATCAAAAAGGTGGGACTAATTAACTCTTTGGGTCTCCTTAGTTTTTGCTCAAGCATTTTCTGACCAAGATTACATTTTGACCTTTAAATGACTTTTGCCTCTGGCCCCATGACCATGCCTAGCCTACACCCCCATCACTGAACACACTTGATTGTCTTATTCCTAGTTTCTTGTCTTGTTCCGTAACCTTAGCTAGCCAAAGTCAAGTGCTAATGGGATTTTTTTTCTTTTCTGATCATTTACTACACAGCAGCTATAGCTACATGGAAAGCGGATTTATTTGGAAGTAAGAAAGTCACCTACTCCAGACGAAATACCGCTGATGGAGGGAGCACCAGCCTTGCAGACTGAGAAAAGAAGCAAAGCCAGGGTTTTCTTCACTTCAAGGAGCTAAAAGGTAGGTTCCCCAAAGCTGTAAAAGAGGCCTGAATTGCACTGAATCACATGCTGCATGATACTGACGTTGAACTTTTTATGGGTGTGTGTCATAAAGCCCATATTTTTCATGACAGGGAAGGTAGAGTTTATATGACACATTCAGGTACATTTTATGACCCCCTGTGACATCCAGAAGACCGCTGCTTAAGTAGGGAGCATGTACATTTTCGGGGGATGAATTTGGCCTTATTCTTCCCCTCCACTTTTACTCTTTTTCCTTTTTATCTCTGTGTTCTGCTAATTCTCATGGATAACATTTATATGAACATTTGTGTTTCCTGATCAGCGGAAACAACGGTGATCTTTCCTCCTCCTGACAAGTGACATTGCCTTCTCTGCTGGTAATGCCGCAGCTATCATTTGTTAGAATTGAAAGTTGTTGTTGCCAATTCGAAAGGCACTTTTCTAGACTTTTCTCTTCAAAGAAGTAGCCAGAGAATTTAAAATCTAGTGGCCTGTTCCACGGAAGTGCTAGTTGGTAACTGGGAATACTTAACTGCTTTTTCCTCACCTTGCCAAGGAAAAGAAGTCCCCAGTGGGTGGTTCTTAATCAGTTGCCAGTCTACACCCCCACCCCCGCTGCAGACATTCGGTGATACTTGGATCTGCTTTGGGTTGTCGCCTCTGATGGGAGTGCCGTCACTGTCTAGTGGGTAGATCCTACAATGTGTCAGACAGCTCCCCACAACAAAGAATGAGTCAGTCCAAAATGTCAGTGGAGTTGACGTTGAGAAACTCTGCCAGGGAGGAAGATCCACTCACCACGCCTTACATTCCCCTTCCTCAGAGAAGAAGCTGACCTACTTGGGTTTGCAAGTATGAACTGGACATACTTACTGCCATCTGTCCCTGTGCCTTTCTCTCTGGAATCCCACAGGCTGCAGAAGGTGGACCCCCTACTCACCCCACCCCCACCGGCCATCAGTCCTGTGATAGACTTGAGTCCAGCAGGACTGTGCAGCCAGCACTGTGGGTGGCAGGGTTTTGTTTGTTGTCTGTTTGGTGGTAACGGGAAGAGGGGTGACTTCAATTTGGAGGAGTCTTAGCAAAGCCTATTAGGACTATCTAAGCTATGTCCTTCACTATTGCTTTTATCAGTAATAAAACTGACATTTTGATCTCTAACTGTCGGGCTCCTGTATCATTCTCTGTAAATTGGTTCTGATCTCAGGTTGGGAACAGTGATGTTATTTTTTGACCCCCTAAAACCCAAAATCTGTTACTGTCTGATGGTTCAGGATCTTAATGGCTTACCTCCAGAATTCCTGGCCTTCTATGTCAGAAGATCTCATTCAGCAAAGCCTGCCAAAATATAATGCTAACTAATTGATTTAAGACTCACACATTGGCGCCAAAATGGTAAAAATACGAACAACTGAATGTCAGTCTCAAGCCTTCTTTTTAGAATATACGGTTTTTGCTTTTTTATAGGTAACAGAAAGAAAAATTTATTAGAAAGATGTGTTTATGAGATTTTCCCCCCCTGAAAATGGCAGTTAATTCCTCACTCAGAAAGTATAAATAAATCCCGATATAACTGTATGAATTTTATCACTGCCTCCGTGAATTTTCTTCACCGGTGATAGATAGAGCAGCTATATTGAACTCTGGGTAATAAGAAGCAAAGTAAAAGAGAATTAGAGTTTGTGGCTCAAATAAGCGGGAGGAGTTAAAGTTGTTCAATAAAAACGATGGTCCTGACATGAAATAGATCCTGTGACGTACTGTCATAAATAAGGAGATGGATTGCCCAAAGCCACACAGAAGATCAAGCTCCCTGGTGGGTGTCATACTCATATGCGAGAAGAATGTACCAGTCTCACGACTCTGCAGAGGGCTGTCATTCCAAGTGCTGTGAAAAGGAAGAGTGTTATACAGGGCAATGCCAAACACCCCACAACCCTCCCACAAGAGGCCCTATCAGTCGGATAGGCTTAGCGCACCCGAGATGCGCTCCACGATGCTGCGTGGCCGGCCCACGTCCCCTGTTCCTCTGCAGGCCCCTGTGCTGCCCATGGTCATGCAGGTCCCCAGAATGACAGAGGGTTCACCCCCACCCCCACCATCTCTTCAACAGAGGTCAGAGAAGATGGGAGATCACCTGCCGGTGCTTCATTCTTCTTCCCAGAGGAGGCCTATGTCACTTCTGGCCTCAGCAAGGTGATGATCACACCGACTTCAGAGGTGACGGTGGAGTGATGCCTGGAAAGAGGGGAGAACAGGAAGGCTGCGAATAAAATAGCTCTCCTGACTATCACACATTTTTACCAAAATTCCAGAGCAATCCGAGTATACAGCTTATCAAGTCTTTTATTTTATTTTATTACTTTATTTTATTTTATTTTATTTTATTTATTTTTTGCTTATCAAGTCTTTAAGTGTGTTTTCCATTAATGACCAGAGTAATATACAAGATGCCCTGAATGGCCAGGCTAACTAGAGTATGGAAAAGGGCTTTAGTGGGGGCAGAGTTTCATCAGCCTGTTTTGGATGGTGCTGGGTGTAATATTTAGTGTTCCGGAGCCTCTGAGGCCTGCTCAGCCTGTGACCCCCCAGCTCTGTCCGTGGCAGGTGCTGGCACATCCTGCTTGGTGTGCACTGCCACCTGGGGACACCTGCAGCACCAGGACCCCATGTGCTCCTAGTGCTCGTAGGTGCCCAGCTCGAGCTGTTCTGCTGTCCTTGTGACATTTTCCTGAGGAGGTCTCAAAGGCACATACAAAAGTACCTCTTACAAAAAAAAAAAAAAAAAAAAAAAACCTCTTACTACTTTCTTTTCGTCTTTCTTTGCCGTGACATTGATTTACGGGGAGTACTATGGGAAGGGGTGGCTGCCGCAAGCAGACTGCAGGGAAATGAGAGATCGTATCTGTCTAACTTGTTGGGCAAGGTCTCCTGCCCAAGTTCAATTTCCAAGTCAACTTTGAGAAGAAGGCTGAATGCAGAAAAGGCACACGTAACGTAAGTGACTTGGGTTTTATTTTAGTCTGCGTGTCCTTTGGTCGCATGTCTCAACTTTTATGAACCTCCCTGATTTTCCCATCAAATAGCAGGGGAGGAGTCATGCATGCTGTTCTTGTTTACCTCGTTCTTCTAAGTCTAAAATGTGACTGCTTCTGTGGTGGTGTGCTGGGTGAGGAGAGGTGTGGAGCAGAGGGGCCGGTGGGTAAGAGCAAGGAGAGGGGGTGCGGGTGGGAAGAGGAAGCAGGGGGCAAGGAGTGAGAGGGGGAAGGGAAGGAGAAGAAAACGAGGTCCTGTTTGCCCAGGTTTACAGCACAACATGAAGCAAATAGGGACCCTGCACTAGGACACAGTCAGCTTTCACGAACACCGTCCAATCCTAACAGCAAGGAAAGGCACATCATTTCCCAAACACCCTTTGAGAAGGGAAAGTTTATGACGGCTTTAATGTGATGTTCTAAATCATAACTTTTTGCCATTAAGCAAATGTTCCATGATAATGTGGTGACTTTATACCTTTTTTGTTTAATCACCTAAATCTCGGCATTCTTGGAAATCTCTAGGTACATGAGATGCATTACTCTACAGAGACTTTAGGGATGCCGGACACTGAACAGACAAATCCTTGCTTTGTTCTTTAATAGTGATAATAGAAGCATTGGAAGCAATGGGATCAGGGGAATTAGAGGAAATGCTCATTAAAACAAATTTAAAAGGTCTAATGATTAAAATATTGATTAATTAGCCAAACATTGATTAGCAGTCACACTTTATCAACTACAAAGTTTCTAATTACTGCTCCATTATTCCATAGATTGACCTGCTCTCTCCTGTCACTTATGATGAAGAACAATTTTTATTAAGTGGGTTTTGGATTTTTGACCTGTAAAATTTTAATAGGGAGTGCAAAGTGGGTGTCATGTGTGGTTTGGCATTTTATTCACCAAGGGACTAATAGTTACTGTCTCTACTTAACCAGAAGCACAAGAGTGCAGGAGGGACAAGAACACTTAGGGATTAAAATCTTACCATCTTCCCAATCGAGGGGGGAAAAAAAAGTCACATGCTCATCCACTGAATGGGAAAAGAGAGAAAAATGTTTGCCCTTCCAGTTCTCAAGCATAGAATGGATGACAAAGGCACTCTTAGCCATAGTGCATCAGTTACAGACTGTCCTGAAGCATGGAAACACTATGGGTCATACAGGATAAAGGATTTGCTATAGAGAATGCTCTTTGGAAGCACGTTAAGCCATCCATGGATCCATGGAAGGCTGTTGCTTCCGCATCTGGGGCTGGTGCTGATATCAAAGGGGTAGACAAGTGGGAATTAATGATGGACAGGAAGTGGCGAAGAGCAAGGACAAATTGGAACTCACATCTGTCTCTCACTCCCTCCAACTTCAACGATGCAGGTGCCCTGCAGGAGAAGCTGGTGCTCTGCACCTTGGAGCTGCCCACCCACAAGTTCTAGGATCCAGAGATGCTAAAAGGCCACGTTCTGTAGGAGCTGGGGGACCTGCCAGCCCAGCTACTGCTCTACGTCGGCAAGGAGTCAACAGATCAGGACAACATGTGTGAGCTACCACAGTCTCCGCACCTATGTTCAGAGTGTAGCAATGGCCTTCCAGCTTCCAGGTCTTGCACACAGATTTCTCTTGTGAAAGGCACTTCTGGGAAACAAAATTTCAGTTCAACTACGCTGATAGTCCGAAGCCATTCCATAAAGCAAAAAATTCGAATCTGCAGAACCACAGATGTCGATGTCTGAACTGGTGAGCAGACATCGGGGCCCAGCTACCACTTGGAAGGAGGTTTGTCCCTAAAGTAAACCCTTTCCCTTTCAAGGAGAATACTTTTTTTTTTTCCTTTTTTTTTTTTTTTCCAGACACCAGGAAAGTAGAGAAACCAAAAATTGATTCATACCAGGCCAATGAAAATACCTCATTTTTAAATATTTCAACTAGGCAATTTCTGGACATCTTGTAAAAGGAGATCTTGTTGATCTCAATAACTGTCTAGTTAAATCTGCTGAGGCAGTGCTTCTGCCCTGGTCCACCAAAAGAAAAGGCCAATACGCCACACAGGGTTACAATCTCAATATAACTGTCTGAAAGTGCTGCTCCAGGTTTACTCCTGATGAGATCAGCTCGAAGGCCAGAAAGCAGATTTACAGCATGAGCATAAACGAGCAGGGGGCACACCTTTCTGATCATACATATGCTTGACAGGCAAAATGTGCTTACGACCTTATTGCCAAATAAGTAACAGCACGTAAGCTCCGCGCGGTTGGTGGAAAATGACATCCTGAAGACAATTCAGAGCAGAGCATTAGGCTGACAAGACCAACGACCACAGTCTGGGAAGAGCCAGGATGGAGGAGCTCATGCTCAGGGCCCCATAGGAGAAGGGCTCCTCTAGGCTTAGCTTCTGGGCCCACCCAGGGCCCATGTCTTAGAAGCAGCCTGCTCATTCTTGAAGCAATTGAAAGAGAGAGCTGGCATTATGCCCAGATAGAAAGTGCCTTACCTGTTTCTGAATGTGAGGAGACAAGAAATAAAGGGAACAGACTATAAGACTTTTTAAGCCAAGTGAACAAGCCCGAGGTCTGAAGAGTTCCTGACATCCCTCCCATGCGTGTATCTGAATATACAATAGCGCACAGAAAAGGAGGTCTCTTTGCTACCAGTGGCTTTATGGGTCTCCTGTAATTTAGATGGTGAATTTTGTTCAGTAGTAGTCCAAAGCTAAATTTACAAAGTGAAAGGAAGTATTTAAGAAATTAACTGGATTGCTCCAAGTTATCTGGGCACTTCAGACAAAGTGCTTTCTGATCCCGAACTAAGAGTTTCTCTTCCTGACCAGTTAGATTTGCCTAAGTCGCCATAATTATACAGAGCAAGACGTGCAGGTAAAAGTCTACTCTGGCATGCTGCAGATCTAAATATTAACTCAAATTTACACATTAATAGATGAGCCAATCACAGTACTACCTTAGAGTCAAGGGTCATAGTGGTTTTTCATTTTTCTGGTGAAAATATGGAAACAATGTCAGAGAAGTTACATGGAATGCAAAATTTGAGGCTGCTCATGGGATAATACTAGCCTAAGATAGGAGACAAATAAAATAGACTGATAACAGTAAGAGAAGGAAAATAAACTATTTTATTATTAACTTATGTCTTCTTCCCATTTTAATATTGGGCTTTCTTATTGCTTATGAATTTGGAAGAGCCACTTGCATGTCAAGATGACTCAAACTTGCTTTGTCACCTTCGTCATGACCATCTCTGGTTTCTCCTATAATTTGGTGACCACTTCATGTATGTTGATGTTTCCTTCTTGGTTCTTCTTTGTAATTTTCATGTCTAGAAATTAGTCTTATTCAGGTTAAGAGTCTGCCTACTTATAGAAAAAAGAGAGGAAGGGATAGAGGGAGAGAGAGGAAAAGGGGATGGAGAGTGAGAAAAAAAAAAGAGAATGAAGAAAGAAGCAGAAAGAGAATGAATTACTATCTTCATGGCAGTATGTCCTGTGGTTTCCCCCCCAAAAAAAACATTCAAGAAATTCTCCTCAAGTGCCTGCTGACTTTGAAAATCATTCAGTCTTTCCTCATTTTATTTTTTAAAAGATTTTATTTGTTTATTCATGAGAGACACACAGAGAGAGGTAGAGACTTAGGCAGAGGGAGATGTAGGACTGATGTAGGACTCAATCCTGGGACCTTGGGACCACGACCTGAGCCAAAGGCAGACACTCAACCACTAAGCCACCCAGGTGACCACTTTTCCCTCATTTTAGAACTTTTACTTATTTTTTTAAGATTGTATTTATTTATTCTTGGGAGACAGAGAGAGAGAGGCAGAGACACAGGCAGAGGGAGAAGCAGGCTCCATGCAGGGAGCCCCACATGGGACTCGATCCCTGGTCTCCAGGATCATGCCCTGGGCCAAAGGCGACGCTAAACCACTGAGCCACCCAGGCTGCCCATTTTGGAACTTTAAAAGACATATTCAATAGTTATGAATTCAACAGTGAAATATACTGTTCTCAATATGGGATATCTTGAACTTCATAATTTCTTATATTAATTATCTAGGAATAGTTTTATTTTTATTTCATTTCTGAATTCTTAATTTTTTAATATACAGGGAGTCATAATTATACTGTTAGTAATGTAGTTAAATGTTTACTCCAACACCATATTAGATGCTGCAAATCTATTCCAAGAATAGTTATATATTAAAATATACTTTATTTTTATGGTTTAGTTTTAACATTTAGTTATCTCAAATTTTTGAATGACTGAAATAAATTGCATATCAAAATTGATTATTTTTCTAAGTTGCCAATTTTGCTACCATGGACATTTGAATTGCCCTTCCTTCTACATTGCTTCCTAGTAATTATTTCATTGTTCACCTAGTATACAGATAGATGAGATATATAATAGATGGATAGGCAAATAGATGAGAGAGAGAGAGGCTCATAACTGAATTTATGACTCATATATTTCCATCCTTCCTTAAATAATGAAATAAACACCAGCTATAAATTTAAATTTGCTTTGGTTAAAGTACTGCCTTTACCCTATAAATTGTCTTATGTAATGTGGTAGACACCGATATGCACTGTGCAGATCTCCCTTCAAGAAAGTACTTTCTACTTTCTTTTTACCATGGTGAGTCTTGTCAGCCTGTAGTCTCCAGTTGTTAACTGCCATGATGGTCTGTCTCATTGCAGAGATCCCTTTCACCCAAGTTATACCTTTCTTGGGGCAGCCGGTTCAGGAGATGGGAAGAGGTGGAAATGCAAAGATCTGGCCATTTGGGCCAAAACAGGACACTACAAGGGCAATCTTTTCTTTATATCTCCCTGCCAATGTAGGCCGTGGCTTTGTCAGACCTATGTCACAGCAACTTTTTCCTCTCTCGGTTCATTTATTCTTCCTTGCTTAATCCACGTTGATCCCTAACAAACATTTCATATTCCTGTGTCCCCTTGGCTTCTGGATAACCTAACTAGTGACAGTGCTTATTGGGGGTATTCTGAAAACCCACACAATAAGATGGGGTTTGGGAATTTGATCACTCACTACCAGGCTGGTTGTGAGGGCCCATCACTGGTAGTAGATGGAAACACAGCCAGCCACTGGCAGGAGGTAGTTTCCTAATCATTGAAACTTACTCTAATGGGAGCGAATGACTCAGAGCACACAATGTCTCAGTTAAGATGTGGGAAGAAAATAGTAGCTAAAAGGATAATGGGTTGGGGTGGCTGCTACTAAGCCCTACTGATGCTTTGTGAGAGAGATGATGAAGAGCTGGTAGGTAGAGTGTGATGAGGTGTCAAATCCAGAAGGCTTGTAGGTTGCATACAAGGAAGCTCATATCACCTCCAACGGGAACAGAAGGCTGAGAACAAGCTCAGGATGCACTTCAAAAACAGTTCAACCCCCAAACCACGGCAGGTCTATTATGTCAATATCAGGCTAGACTCCTGAGACCCTGACTCTAGAGATGAGAATATCTAGGTGGATCCCCCACAACTTGGGGTTTTTGTCTCCTCTGAATCCTTTTAGGCTGCAGGAATATTCTATCTGTCCTTGTCAAGAAACAATGGTCCCCTACACTGGAAGGCAAAGCAGGAGCTTATCCCCTACAAGCCATCATGGTTCCTCTCAGGGGCTGCCACCCCTTCCCTACTTAGGTATTGAGTCTTTTGTAAGGTTGAGTCAGCTAGAGACATACTGGGTCTGATAAGAGAGGGATGAAACTGTGTTCCAAAAGAGCCATAAGATCTAGTCGGTCTGTGCAACGGAACTGGGAGAGTATGTAAGGGATTGAATCATTTACTGAAATTGTTCACTGGGGAAAAGGGAAGAGTCTCGTATTTAGAGGATTGCTGGACCCACTATGTACAGAGAACTTGATTCAAGTGCCACAAGCAATTGTTTGCCATAGACACGGAGATGCATCTCGTAGCTCTCCATTTGAGGAAGAATTGCTGCAAGCAGCCTGCTGCTGTCAGGTCCTTCAGGGTCTTGCCTCAGCAGCCATGACTGAGATCATTCCCTTCCAAGAATGCGTGTAGCTGAGCAAGGCCAACGAATCAAGGCTGATCATTTCAGCCCAACACAAGACACTGATGAGCACTTCTTGCTCCAAAGTTCCATGCTCAGTTGATGTACTTGTTTCCTGGGGCTGCTTAAAACAACAGAAGTTTATTATCTCACAGTTCTGGAGGCTAGAAGTCCAAAATTTAAGTGTGGTAAAGTTGGATCTTTCTAAAGCCTCTAAAGAAATATCTCTTCTGTGCCTCTCTCCTAGCTTCTGGTAGCCTCAGGCATTCCTTGGCTTGTAAATGCTCTTCAGTCTTGTAAATTCACATGGAATCCTCTGATGTTTCGGTGTATTCACATGACTATGTCTTGGAAGGACGGCATTCATATTGGGTTAAGAACTCATCACAGTCCAGTAGGGATCTTATTTTAACTTAACCAATTACATCTGCAAAGTATTTTCCAGTAGGATCACATTTACAGTGATTGGGGGTCAGGGACTCCAACCTCTTTTTGGAGGGAGGAGGTAGACACAATTCAACCCATAAGAGTTGGCGAAGGGTTTGTTTCACCCAAATGGCAGTTTGAGCTCTCCCTCTGCATAGCCTCATTCCTTTCCCTTTAACTTCCAATCTTTACAGATTTTGATCCTAAAAAACATCTTGCACCTAAACATGTTAGCTTCTGCTTTGGAAAACAAATACAAAACCCAAATTTGTGACTTAATATTCAGATTACCATTTGTGATTTACAAATTCTATTGTTGTCGTTACAAGTCCTTTCAGGGGTCTCCACTTAGTTCCACACGTTCCTACGCCAGTGCTGCGTCATCTTATGTGCTATAGCTGTGAGTCCGAATATCTACTTCAGTGAGCCATTCTATGTCGTTCATCCCATTCTTCATCCAAATATCTTATTGCAACTTTTAACCTTACTCTACCAGATACGTTTTAATATTAGTTCATAAAATTCCATGAAAAGTTTGATTAGAATTTCATTGAATTTATACATTTATTAATGAAGATATTTGACATCATTAAGAATGATACAATCCCATGTGTGACCATGGAGTTATCCCCAGTTGTTTTTTGGGTTTTTTTTTTTTTTTAAGGAAAAAAAAAAAAGCAAGTGGGGAGGAGAGGGAGAAGCAGAGAAGCTGAGCAGGAAGGGCCTCATCCGAGGACCCTGAGATCCTGACCTAAGCCAAAGTGAGATGCTTAACTGACTGAGCCACCCAGACGCCCCATCAGTTGGGCCTTGTATCTCATAATAAGATTTTATATGTTGAGCGTAAAGTTCAGACACAATATTTTTAGATCTATTTATATCATATTTATATATACTACATATATCATTATATTTGATACATTATAAATAATACACATCGTTAAAATTATTTGTCTAAAATGTCCAGTTATGACTTGAATTTGTCAAATCTATCTTTGTAATTCTTTACCTATCTCTAGGCTACATTCTTAGGTGCCCACAAGTTCATGAATTTTGAATATCTTCTTGGTGAACTGATGGTTTTTGTTATCTTACTGTTATTCTTTAACTATTAATGCATTTGCTTTGTTTTCTATTTGGTTAATATTAATATTTCTTCTGATGAAGAAGTTATATTAATATAACTTTTTTCGTTATTTGTTTTGCCGGTGTATCATTTTCTTTCCATTCACATTATTGGATTGGATTGTTAAACTCCAGTCTGAAAGTTTAAGACCTTTAATCAGTGAGTTTAAGCTATTTCATTTATTATGGTTGTTAAAATATCTGAAATAATTCATGTGTTTCTATTTTTATATTTGCCATACGTTCTTTTATTTCATAATTTTCTCCTTTCCTGCTTTTGTTGGGAAAAAAAGCTTAACTGATTTCTCCTTTTCTTCCCCCCTGCCTCCTTGGAAGCTATGGATTCAATTTCTATTATTTTAGTTATGATTTCTACATTTTTTAACATACATATAGAAATGTTTTTCTTTGGACCATGGGCAGAGGGTGACTAGAATGTTTTATTGGCAATAATAGGTCTGAAAGATTTTTTTAAATAAAGTACAATTTTTATAGAACACTTTCTATTAAATCAATTCCATTAATAAATAAATAAAATTCTTGTTCACACGAAATCAATGAGTCTTATATTAAAAGAATTTAATGAACTTAAATAACCTGTGAAAATGACCTACATGATAATAAATCAGAACCAGTCCACAATATCCTCAATTTAATTTTTTTTTTGGCTGGCATAGGTCATTCAGACTAAGAAATCTAAATACTATTCAATCCCCAACCCACAGTTAATAAAAGGATTATGCTATTTTTCTTCTTTCTGTCAAGTTTTTGTTTTTGAAATATTCTGATCTCAGGTTTAAATGAGTTTATGGAAAGATACAGGTGGGTAGGTATATCTTCATCTGTTTGGACAGTTATTGAGGGGTGGTCTTCCACCCAAACCACAATGCAAAACTTTTTACATCCCTGTGACAGAGACTTGTCCTCATTGATATCTTTTATGATCCTCTCATTTTACTATATCCTTCACTCTGGTCCCTTATTTACCTACCACTATACTATTTGAAAAAAAATGGATGGCATTGAACACTTTTGGGTTCACTTTTATCTCCAGAATAAGTTCAATCAATAAATACTTTTTAGACGAGGAGACTTGGTGCTTTGAAGGATGTTGAGGTTTACTTTAAACCTTAAAATTGACATAAACAAAGTCAATATAGTTAAATATGATTAAAATGTAAAACTTAGGTTCTTGTTGTCAATTTAACTTTAGAATTTAAAATTGTTCTTTATTTAAGATCCAACTCCGTGTAGTGTATAAAACATTTAAAAACTTGGGAAGATGTTGGTATTTTTCTGAAGTTATTTTTAAAACCAATTGCAACCATTATTTTATTCTAAATAGAACAAATTATGTAATTAGTATAAAACAAGATTTATGTGTATATATATATTTTAAAGATTTACTTATTTACTTAAGAGAGAGAGAGAGGGCAGAGGGAGAGGGAGACAATCTCAAGCAAACTCTCTCTGCTGAGCATGGAGCCCGACTCAGGACCCGATCCCATAACCCTGAGATCATGACCTGAGCCAAAATCAAGAGTTGGATGCTCAACTGACTGAGCCACCTAGGTGCCCCAAGATGTATTTTTCTATTACTTGGAAATATATTTTATTATCAGGAAATACGCTTCTGTATAAACTAGGATTTTACATTGCATGTAACAAAAATCAAATCCAAATCTTAATTTAAGAGACAAGAGGAATTAATTTTAAGGATACTATGCTCTTCACAAAACAAGGACAAAGTAACAACTACATTCAAGGACACAAGTAACATTAGGATTCTCCCTTCATATCTGGCTCCTGTGCTTCGAACATCCAATAGACTCTTCTCTTTCTCTTTGCAGACCATATATTACTGTCCTTCTCGTCTTCTGAGAAGAGAAGATGACTTGGTTTCTCCCAAATAGTATATAGCACAGCAACAAGTTCTCAGAGAGAAACTGATTTTGGGGACACTTTCTTTTTTTTTTTTTTCCAAAATGATGTTAGAGTCTGATGGGTTCAGCTTACATAAAGTACCCAAACTGCTGGACAGTTGTCTGTAGCCAGCAGATGGTAACTGGAGAAAGGGCTGCAATTTGGTTTACTTGGATTAAGAGTCCTTCCCTGAACCTATCAACTGCAGCCAGCAATTATATGACATCATGCTACATGGCAGCCTGCATTATACTCGTCGTATTCTCTGAACCTCAGTGAGGTTCTCAGCATGGAGATAACATTCTTTTGGCATATCTTCGTTTTTGCCTTGGAAATTCCCAGAAATGGCAAGAAAGCATCCTGCAAGTTAAGGAAAGGGGTTCCACTTGACTCCTTTAAGAGAGTCCCTTGTGACAGTGACACAGTCTACAGAGGGTAATAAAGAGGATAATGAAGAAACCTATTTGCCAAGCCCTTGCCATGGTAAATTTTAAAAAATTAAAAACTGGTCAGACTTGGCACTGAAACTAATGATAATAATATGTGTCTGGAAAATGGGTTAACATGATTAACACAGAGGAGCGACATTATCTCATCTCCTTAGTCCTTTCCAGTTAGATTAAGACTGTGTAGAAATACCCCTTCGTCCACTACCGCTGCTCCATCAGGGCCTGCTGGGTGGAGAGGGGCCCTATAGGCTTGATGACACCCTGTTCTAGCCCCAGCCTCTCAGCCCCATTATCTCTGTGCAGTTAAGGACAGAAACAGAGATTAGGATCAAGGGTTCTCTGACATTACAGATTTGTATTGTTGAGTGATCATAGAATAGTGCTGCCAATAGCCTTTGCTTTTGCAGCTCTGTGGGGAGAGGAGCATATAAGACGGAGAGGAGCTGCGAAGTTGTGACACAGAGCATTTTAGGTGCTCCAAAAGGGCCCTCAGTCTCTAACAGTAGAAATATGCATATGTGTTCACAACAAAACCGTTCTTGCCAACATCAATGAAAAGAGTTTTGAAGGGACTGTACCTTGGCATTTAGCTGGATACAATTGAATTTTTTTCAGGTGCTGATTTGTAAACTAACAACTTTAGAAAAGCTCTTTGTTGCTTTACAAACGTGAAGTGGTGTGATTCCTCTGGGAATTCTGAACAAGCAAATATTTTTGTTAGACGTGGCAGTGTTTTACAGGAATGTTACTTTCATTGGTTTCAGTGTAAATCCTGAGAAGAATTTTTTATTTCACATGGAAAGGGGCTGCCAAAGCATCCCATCTGGGTTACAGAAATCAAGCCTATTAATATGAGAATTACATACACATCTCCTAAGGCGTGGATGGGAGAATAAACTTCATACTCTGTATATGCAGCAGCTATCTTAACATGATAGATTTTCAATGCTCTATAGGACCCATTACTGTGTTTTGGGCCAATAGTCCATGAATTTGAAGGATTTATACAATGGACCATAACAGCTCCTTAGGTACGATTATGTCCCATCAGATGAAAAAATGTCTTTTTAAAACCTTCCTATTAACCTGTTTGCTCCATAGACCATAATCCTTTGAAGGTTAAATTATATACATAGCAAAATGGGCCAAATCACCTCATTTTGTGTTTTAAAATGTATTTATGGTGAAAAAGCTCTCCAAAATGGGAGAGTGGAAATTGTACCCAAGAGTACCATCAAATCAAGGTGATTTTTAAATGTGAGCAACAGGCACTACTTGCAATTTCTGCGAAGGAGAGAAATCTTGATAATCCAAAGATAACACCTATTCCTTCATGTACAATTTACACTCACAATCATCCAAAAATAGATCAAACAATTGAATACAACCTAAGCAGTCAAATAGCGTAACAGCTCTCAGATCTTGGGCAGACCCAAAGAATCATGGTAAAGGTGTAAGCTACAAATCGAACTGAAAAACGTTAGAATATTTCATGTTGTATGTATGTTATCTACGTTTGGTATTTATATGAGAAAAAAATAGGTCGCGTGAACTTTGAATTATTGATATAATTTTACTCTTTTCACAAATACTATTGTACCTAGTGTTTTGTTGAATACAGGCTAGGTATTCCGTGCATTTTAATTAATGTATTGACGAAATCTAGATTGTTAGTTTAATATCTCTCTCAGAAAATAGGAGGCTACTGGTACCACTGCCTTAATCCAAAAAAGCAACTATAAATAAGGAGTTGCTGGGGAGAAGTATTTGATGATCAAGGCATTGCTATACTGCTCATGATGAACCACAAATGGACCTGCCACTCCTAACACCTAGAACCAGTCCTGACAGATATGGTCGCTCTCATTTCAAAGTTAAGGACTGATGGCAGAGAAATGTTTAAGATTTGGAGTGTGTATAGGTTAAACTGTTCCATTAAAATAGTTGAGAAAAGAGTAGTGAATGGGTCAATTCAGAGAAAAGATTCTTAGTCTTTTTCAGTCAGGTGCTTTGGTGATTGTCTTTCTACTGCTATCCTTACAAGTTTCCTTCTTCCTTTGTATTCCTGTTAGTGATGTTCACTGCTTTTTCATAAGTTTTGGAAAAGTACTTTAACATCTTTGGAGAAATGACAATATGATTCTAGAGAGAGGTAGAAAATAAACACGATATAAATAGAGGAACAGAAAAGAAATGTCTAGAACTGTCCAAAAGTCCTCTTCTCTTTCGCAAATGCAGAGGTAGGAAGAATGGACAAGATAACAAAAAATAACCAGAAAAATTACACCCTTTAGTTAAAAAAGAATCTCCATTTTCTTACTCAGATCCATTAGTCTTCTGTACCACATCGAACCCCTATCAGCATATGCAGTGTGGTAGTACACATCCTTACTATCTCATGGTGCAGTTCTCCTTCGGATAGAGATCTGTAAATGGATTTAATTATAATATGGATTCCCTTCTCATCTGTATGCTATGCCAGCTCATTTGTGAGCCTATGCATTATTAAATATGTTGTGATAATTAGGAAGGCTAAACTTAAAGTGATCCTTACTTAACCTAAATATAAACAACCAGTGCAGTTGTGTTGTCTTTCTAGACATTTCCCCCCAATGGTAGAGAAATTAAAACTGAAAAAATCCAAATAGTTTTTTTTCTCCTTCTCTTTTCTATTACCTGGCATGATAGAGGCCCATCTTCATTCACCTCAGCTCTTTCTTTTAAAAATATGCAGGAGAGAGAGGAGGGGGGGGGTGTAAATTGCTGTTGCAAAGACCCCCAAGATCATTGGCTTCCTCTGTGCCTTCATTTTGGGCTGACGGTCCCATATAACAACTTGGTAGAAAGATGCTCTCATTCTGCTTCCCTAAGCATTTATGATCTGCTCTTATGAAGCACACTTGAGGATTGAATCAGCAAAGGCACATGGCTGAAATGCCTGTGGGTCTACTCTTATTCCCAAGCTGTAATTGGAGTTGTGTTGAGACCGAGAACTGGAGTATCAAACTTCCACAAGAACTATAGGAATTCCACTCTCTTATTTTGGAGGACTGTGGGAATGCTTTTCAGAAGGAAAATAATATTCAAGTACATTAGATATTACTCAAATCTGCGTCTTGACATTGGGGTAATGTTCTCACTTCCTCTTCAAATGGACCATTCATCCACTCAAGCTAATAGAGTTTTGCTTGTTTTTGTTTTTGTTTTCTGTTGTTCTTTCTTGGTGTTTTGTTTTTGTTTTTGTAAAATCCAGTTATGAATATTTGACAATGCAAATGCCACACACAAAGTCATGAATATAAATGTTCTCTCTGACTTTAGGCCTGACACAGCCTGCAAGTGGAAAACTTCTGTTGAAAGGATTTTATCTTACTCCCTTGTAAACCACTAATAACAACATTTTTTTTAGTGGATTAATCTTCTGAAAGATATAGTGAATGTAGGAGCATCGTATACCTCTTGTTACAAAATTTTTTGCCATCTTCTATGATTCAAGTTTGTTAAAGAGGAATGATAATGAGAGTTTAATACCAAAATCTCTCTCAACTTTTGTATTCTAAGCAGTCATGATTGTGACCTATTTTGAGCTCTGTGTTACCAGACCAGCATATTGGTTATGCATAGCTCTGCAGAAGATAACATATTAGAAAGAGAAAGAGAAAGAGAGAGAGAGAGAGAGAGAGAATGAGAGAAAGAGAGAGAGAGAGAGAACTAACCTTCTTCCCCCACCTTCTCTCAAGCAAAACATGAACCAGTCACACTGCTGAGCATTAGGTAAACCTAATGTTGCCCTTGATGGAAGAAAAATATCAGGTTCATTAATATTGTAAATAATATAATCAATTGGGAACACATTGTGTCAACTACACATTAGAAACATTTGCTTTTAAAACCTTTCCCAGCAATTACCCAATTGGTATTTATAAATTACAATCACACACACAGATCAAGGAAAATCACTAGAGCAATTACCTATGCATGAATGATTTCACCTTTCAGGACACCAGTAAAAGTAAGACATCAAATAAAACTAGTTTATCTTTCTCTGTGGTCTAGAGATTGAAAGCTAGTCACGCTTAAAAATTAGCATTAATGTTCCAGGCTAAGGTCATGTGCCCATCCCAGTAATTCACAAGTAAAGAAAAGAAATAAAGGAAAGGATAGAAGAAAATTGGAAAATAGAACAGAAAGAAGGTAGTCAACATTATATTAGTCTATAAAACTTTAAAGCAGATACGCAAAAATGTATCTGCCCTTCTCATAAAATGAATTGCAGAAATAATTGGTAACTAGCATCAGATCCCTGGCTGGAAATAGTTTCTGAAACAAAGACTGAAGGAAGACCTTTGTGTGCACACCAAAAAAGCTATCTCATACAACATGAAATTCCACTATTCCATAAGACCTGGGATACACCAACCATCTTTAAAGTTCTGGACCCAGCCTGGTTCCCATGAAAAAATAGATTTCCTCCTTTTACTTCAGTTATAAGGTGGTAAGGTTTGGGGAGGAGTGACGGGAAGGTAATGGAGAAGTACTGAATCTTTGAGGAAAGTACTGGTACAAATATTTTATGATTACTGGCCCGCTTGTATTACTCAGATTCTCTGTGAAGCTTCAGTTTGTATGATTGCAAATCATCATGAACCATAAATGATTTTAAAATACATGATAATGTTGAAGCTACAAGCTACCCAATAATTATCCCTGGCAGTTGATGTAGCAGTTTGATAGATAATAAATGTTTTAAAGTAGAGATGTCACTGCTTAATCGAATTCCCTACAAAGTCACACTTTTACTACATTTTCTCTATGTTGTCTCTGGCTTGATGCCTAGGCTGTTTCTGTAAGGAAAAGCACAGTGGATCAAAATAGATTATGCGGGACATCTGGGTGGCTCAGCAGTTAAGCGCCTGCCTTCAGCTCAGGGCGTGATCCTGGAGTCCTGGGATCGAGTCCCATATCAGACTCCCCGTATGGAAACTGCTTTTCCCTCTGCCTATGTCTCTGCCTCTCTCTGTGTGTCTCCCATGAATAAATAAATAAAATCTTTTGAAAAATAGATTATGCAATGGGTTAAACTACTCTAATGTCTCATTCAGGACCAGAAATGATGAACTGATTGATGGTGAGACATTTCTCCTGCTCAGCTAATGTTACTCTAGCCATGTTGGGTTTCTTCAAACCTGAGAGGTTCATGACCTCCTCAGGCTCTTGTTCTTTCCTCTGCCTCATATGCTCCCCACATATTCTCTCATGGTTCATTCAGATCTCTCACCCAAACTCCATCTCCCAGTGATTGCTCCTCTTTTTTTCCACATCCCTTATCACTCCATCCTCTTACCATGCTCTATTTTCCTGCATAGGACTTATCATTCTCCGAATTTGTCATGTCCATTTATCTGTATACTATAATATAAATTATAGAAGATTTAGAAATTTGTCTCTCCTGTTTGCTGCTTTCATCATCATTATCTGTCTTATAGAAGACATGCAATGTATAAATTGAGAATAAATGCATTTACTGGCTATCCATACGTAGAATCCAGCAAATAGTTATTGACCTCATGGTTGGTTGTACCCCCAATGGTAGTTCTAAACTCTTCACACTACTGGGGTTCTACTGACATTCTTATTGCAATGAACCATACACACAAATCTTAAATGCAGGCAGTGAGGTCTTCATCCTAGGATATATAACAATACTTATCTGGAAGAAAACAATGAGAGAAACAAAACATTGCATTGTGTAACGTGCTTGGCTGGCTTTGACCCGAGATAATCAAAACCCCAACACAACCCTTCCTAACCAGAGATGTACCTGTTCCCCATTCTTGTGAAAACTCTTAACGTGTTTATTTATTTGTGCCATACTTGGGCAGCAAGGAGTCTTATTTTCAAATTGTATCAGTTTGTGTCATAACCTTAATGTTACTTAAAGCTACACCTCTAGGAAAACCTGATTAAAATGAAAATAATTACTTAAGTATAGTGCTTATATTTTGGAATTTTGGAAATGTAATCAGGGTAGACAGCGACTACTTTGTGTTACAAATCTCAATGTGAAATTTCAGAAATCCTCCCTGCATTAAAAATGAATTAACTGTGTGATTATTAATTGTGCATATTCCAATCCCTTTGTGCTGTACTGCATGTTTCTTGAATCTCATTTGAATCCTTTGGCTAAGTAATGTGTCAAGGGGGGTACGAGCCTGAATGCCTGAGTTATTTAAAAGGCAGGACAGCACTTCCAGATTAGAATACCAATGAGTGGGGTTAAAAAGGCTCTACTGTAGTTGGAGGGCAGCTCTCAGTCTGAGAAGTACCTGAAAAGGACCTCTATGGACTAATTTTCAGAATCACATTGTAATGTGGGCTCATGTCAATCATCAGAACAGACAGCTTCATCCCATGATATAAACTAGTTATACATTCAAGAGCTGCCAGACGATCTTCATTAAAAAGGGACTTAGCATTAAAGGAAGAAGGTTGTTTTATTATAATACTTCAAACACAGTTTTTTGTTTTATATGTTCTCAGAATTCTTTTTTGTTCTTTGCTACAATATCAAAAAAAGTACCACAGAAGAAGGAAAACATTAAATATTCCATTTTTTAATAGGAATCAAGGAAGCTTTCTGGTTTAAGGCATTAAAATCATATACATTTTTCCTAAATTTATTCATGGCTTTGAATAACAAAAAGAAATCTCTAGATGTAATAGGAGGATGTTTTTAATCTTTTGTGGGAAGGGATTTGCAGAGCTGACTACTCAAGGTAAAATATCTACTGGCAAAGTATATCAGTGAGAGCTTTATACATATAAATTTGTATAAAAGCTTTGGGCTCTCCACAGCTTCCAGATACCAGTTAGATATTACAATTGATGTCATTAAAATTTAATATAATTGTGTTAGGAGGAAAACAGGAACAATATCCGTGTAAGTAAATCATTGACATTGTAATCTAGTATTTAAAGAAAACTTAACAGGGGTTTAATAAAACAGATAAACGTATCTTTTTACTTATATTCCAAAGTGTCATATCAAAACCTTCATTTAAACATATTTGTACAAGTCAGGTAACCTCTTCAACATATCCATCACAAATACTTATTTACCTAAATCATCTCATTTCTATTATGAAAAATGTCACAGCAAATGGTTTGGTAAATGGAATTAAAACAATTATATAGTCTCCAAAAAAAAAAGGTGTTTGCCTCATAGGCTACAATCAGTTTTCAGTGAAGAAGATATGATATTATGAACCATATTCTCTCCTTCAATTCCAGGGCATGGAACTTCACGTGGCTTTCCTCATTGAAGAGTGCTCCCGATAGATATATAGAAAATTCATCATAAAACACAATTTACAACTTCTCCTTATGACACAATCACACTATTTGTTCATTTTTGGTGCTTCCCTTCTAGAGTCCACCTGGAAGCAAAATCACTAAACCTACTTAGGAAAGCCAGGGGATTGTCCTGGTGAGGACATTCTCCCACAGTCAGGACAGAGAAAACTTAAAGGTCGTTTGATGCTCAAAGACCAAGTGCTATGAAAAAAAAAAAAAACAATGCATATTTGAAGCCTCTGTCTTCACTGTTTCTCCTATGCAGGATACTATTATGCTGCATAATTATAATAATAAAATTACTCACTTATCATCTTGTGAACAGGCTCCAAAATTCACAGCATAAAAAGGACTTAGCATCCTTTCAATACTTTTATTATTCACAACATTCAGAGCAGGTAGTAATTTCAGCAGCCAAAATTTGAAAGAAATCGTATATTAAATTTTTGTCTGATTCCCATAGTACTGTGGGAAGATGCAAGATGGAAGGAGAAAAGAGAGGAATGTTACATATATCGCATGTACTTTCTCTCCTCTTCAGATTTCTCTGTTCTGTAGCTTTATACCCTGACATATTGTTGTTTTACCTACATTCATCATATCTGGCTAGTGATAAAAACTCAGAAACACACTTTACCAAATAAATTTTAAAAATATCAAAGAAAAAATGTCATGTGGTGCCCACGTATCATTTTGATGGTAAGTTACTGAAAAATTGGCCAGAAACACACAAAATGGAGCTGCATGTAAACTGGCCTTGAATTTACTGCTTCTTGTTACTGGATTCAGGGTAAAAAAGTGCTAATGGATTGAATTTTGCTGTTTGTTCAAAATATTTCAATACAAAAATCATTTAAAAAGATTAAATCTTGTTCTTAAGTTAAATGGCTGGGATTCATGGTTCAGACTTACGATCTGGGAATACCTAAGTAAATTAAATTCTATTCTAACTAGTTTTAAATATCACAGAAAAAAAAACAAACAAACAGAAAAAGCCTATGCCATCTATACTCCAGTTAGATTTCCATCTCCATGAGAGTGTATTTTATGCATTTTTAAATTAATCTTTACCTTTCTGGTTTTTTTTTTTTTTTTATAATTTTTTTTAATTTTTATTTATTTATGATAGTCACAGAGAGAGAGAGACAGAGGCAGAGACACAGGCAGAGGGAGAAGCAGGCTCCATGCACCGGGAGCCCGACATGGGATTCGATCCCGGGTCTCCAGGATCGCGCCCTGGGCCAAAGGCAGGCGCTAAACCGCTGCGCCACCCAGGGATCCCTACCTTTCTGGTTAAAGATAGTTTTATGATCAAATATTCACAGCAGTCTGAAATAAAATATTTTCTTAAATTCTATCATATTTTAAGATATTTAATTAGTTTTAAGTTAAAAATTAACAGTTAATTGACATATTTTAATTTTATTTTATTTATTTATTTTTTTTTTATTTTTCCCTTATCTAAACTTCTAAAGAAAGCTGGGTTGAAACACAATGTTCCTTTTTTACTTAGCATTTCTGTTCTATATCCTGTCACCATACGAGCCCCACCGAAACTCTTTTGACTTCAATACATGGATCTGATACCAAGACATCTAGCTATTAGATAAGTATATTTCTTGAAGGACACAGTAACTTTGCTCATTAATACATATATTGATCAGATATTTTTAATACACTGTTCAAGGACCACGGTATTTAGCACATGAAATAACCAAAAACTCATCAGTCATTGAACAAAAAATACCTTGAATACTAACATCTTATTTTATACGGAAGCAGCTTCTGAGAAAATCTCAATGTGTATTCTTTTTTCCTTATAGAGCTTCTACTTACTATTTCCATACCATGGTAACTTCTTATTAAATATTGCTATGGAATCAAAGCCACAAAGGAATGAATCTATTTATTCTATGATTATTCAAAACTCTTTAGTCTAAACTTGAGTAAAAGGAAAAGTAAAGCAGTTGTGTTCTATTAATCTTTAAGGTGTCATTGCAAGCCCAATTTTGTGTCTACTGGCGTTTATGAAAGGAGTTACGAGATTTGTAGAAGTACACAAATGTATTGAAATACATGATTGGATCAGTAGAGACTAAAATTCCAGCTGGAGAAAGTAAAGACCTACGTGACTTTATTTCATATTATATATATATATATATATATGTAATGTGTATATAGACACACACATACATACTACAATAAATACACAATACAATGAAATACACAAATATATATGTATACATACACATAGATATATTTGTGTATTTTATAAATCTATTTCATATACTATATATTTCTTAAGTCTTGGTGTATGAAGCACTTTCTTGATGTTTAGTAGAGATGATTGACTAATTTTGAAATAAAAATACATTCTTCCTGTAAGGGAAGAAGTATACATATATATACATACATAGATGTGTATATATATACACACATGCATACATGTGTACATATTAAACACATACACATACGTATACCTCCACATGTATAAATATATATTTATGTGCATACACATATATACTCATACATGTATATATACACACACATATAGGGGAAACATATATGGTTTAATGTATATAAATGTTTACATGTCTTAGAAGCATATATGCGTATAAATGTCTGCATGAAATATATATTTAATGATGATGTTGGTCAAAAACAACAGTAATTTACATAAATTAGAATGTACAACCAAGAAGAAAACATATTCAGATTTATTCAAATACATCCTTGCGAGCCTCCTGTCTGTCGAAATATTACCAACTTCATTATCACAAATTTAAAAGGAAGGGAAAGATAGAGGACAGAAATAGGAGGGGGAGATAGATACTGAAGCAAAGAAGCATAAATAGAGCTGATCTAACCTGACAGTCCTTTACTGAGGTTCAGGAAGCTTTCAATGATAGTATTCAAAACAGGCTTCCATGCAACAGCAGTAAAGACACCATCAACAGCCACTTCAGGCAGTTCCGATAGAGCTTTCCTCCGAGGATGGAAAGAAGTGATAAGTGGAATGCCGCTGTAAGCATCAGGACTTAGAAAGATTTCTCTACTTTATATATTGATGGCCACGTTGAAAGAATGTGCAGCAAGGTGAGAATCTTGCTGGTGAAACAAAAAACCAAGGAAAGGCGGTCAATAAAAAGGTGGGTAGCAGTGCAGTTGCCCGATGAGAAACCTTGAAGTTAAATGGCATTTTGCAATTCACTGTAAAAGGAGGAATCTGAGCCTGAACAAGAAGAATCTCAAAAGAATTCTCCATTTACAAATGTGCCTTCAGAAAAACTGAACTCGGAAAAAGGAACAGGCTCCAGACCCGATGATACTTCATCACTGCCTCCAGATGAAGAGTGAAACACTGTTTAATCTTGTAGAGATACTTCTTGGCCCTTGTGTGAAAAATAAAGTTGGAAACAGTTTGCTGATCCTGAAAATCTAAACAACTAGTACAGAGTCAAATTTTCCTTAAGTCCCCAAACAGTATGTAATACTAATGAAGCTCTTTTAGAATTATTATCTTTAAAGAGAGATAGCTTTTCTAAATCTAGGGACAAATGAAGTGAGAGTGAATTTCATGTTTCTGGAATTTCTCTCTTTGGTAAACATAATGATAGATGTAAACTGTGGCTTATTTGTTTATTTGCTTATGGAGGATGCACGTACACATGTATTTATCATTTATCTGGAATATGACAACAGGCTGCTCTTTCAAAATACGTGTCAGTACCACTTTTTGGTAAAACGTGGCCAAATTTTTTTCAGTTTTTATGTTTGTTTGCCTTTTATAAGGTAGCCAAATTTGTTGGTTTGTGTTTTGATTATCTGGGGGGAGGTCATATTATTATTACTCCGTCAATGAAATTGTTCACACTAACCAAATAGGGGCAAAGAGAAACAACATTCCCTCTTTTAATTTCCTTGCAGAAATGAGGTCACACTCTACATCCTCTTAACAGAAACAGGATAAAACATACATCTGAAATATTTTAGTCAATTAGGAAAATCCACTCGGAAGCAGTATATTCTTCAAATTATGGCATGATAGTTCCCTATAATTCTACCGGGACAGAGCTGCTATTTAAAGAAACTCTGTGGTTTGAGGAATGACGATAGGACAAAGAAATGTACACAATCCTGAAGGGAGCCAAAAGGACAGATGCTGCAGGCTATCTGAGCTTCTGTTAAATATGAGAACCAAGGGGCATGAACTTTAGCTAGAGAATGGCCGAGCACTAGAAAGTGCTTCCAACTCTTTTGCAATTGCCCTTTGCGGAATAAACAGCCCAGGAAAAAAGATAACAAGCAGCATACACAACAAGAAGGTGGACAAGTGGCTCTGGACAGTGCAATGGGCAATTTAATGAGTAGAAATCCTCAGTATGCTATTTTCACGTTAAGTATGTATATGGATGCTCCTAAAATGGGCATTTCCATGATAGCGAAAAATATTTTTAGGAAGTTCGGAGTACCTATATGTTAGGGGCTTAAAATCATGCTGTTGAAGCTAAATATTTATCTTTTAAAAATTTGCAGCTAAGGAATACCTTATGGGAATTATTAAGAAATCAAAAATGTTTCTGTCTGGGAAAATTGTTTTTACACAGACATAGTTTTATAGTTTATATATTTATAAACTTGTTTTATATATATACTATATATATGTGTATATATATATACAAATGTACCAGTTATATATATATATATAATATATAAAACTGGTCCATTTGTAGTCTCCGCATCTAGTCCATCTGCTAAAAATGAAGTTCATTTCTTTAAGTAGTCTGTAATTATTCAATTCCTTTCCTCTTATCAGGTATCCATAGGACAGAGGAGGTGACATAGTTAACAAAAATAGCAATTAATTTTGCCCTCATGAAGCACTTAGGAGGCATCAGGAATCACGATACTGTAGAACTGTTACAGCCGGATAGGGCCTTCTAGCGAACTCCTCTCCTTCCGAAGACGTCAAGTGGAAATGGGAAGCCATTTACCTCTAGTTTTGTGATCAGGGCATCCAGATTCCCAATCCACTATCTTTTAAAATTTACTAAAAAGGGGATGCCTGGGGAGGGGGGGTCAGCCGTTGAGCATCCGCCTTCTGCCCAGGGCATGATCCCCGGGGTCCTGGGATCGAGCCCCACATGGGGCTCCCTTCATGGGCCTGCTTCTCGCTCTGCCTGTGTCTCTGCCTCTCTTTGTGTCTTTCATGAATAAATAAATTAAATCTTTAAAAAAATTCTACTAAATAGGATGAAGTATATAAAGTGCTTAGCACACCTCCTGGCACAGAGGTAGCACCTAACAATTGCTGCCAAAGTCCTAGAAAGAGCAACAGGTGGAGATGAATAGAGGCACATTGTACGTGCAGAGGAACACAGGCTCCAACTCTGACCGTAAGACAAGAGGTCCAGCGAAGGTTCAGGGTAAGGCTAACGAGTATCAGGCTACTTTCCAAAAGTTTTTAGACTTTCCTTTAAGTTATCAAGCAAATGCTGGTTTGGGTGGCCAACCACTAAGCCAGCTCGCAACTGATCCCTCTAGCTTGGTGGGAGCAGAATGGCCTCCAATCCCTACTTCTTATCCTATACCAGTGTGGGTGTTTCTCCACTGAAGAGACCATTTTACAAGTTCATATGGCAAGCACCTCTCACGTAATAGGTTCTCCATAAAAGGTGATCCATAATAGATGAATCAAAGGACAGCAGATAGGGATGCCCAGGGGGCTCAGTGGTTGAGCGTCTGCCTTCACCTCAGGTCATGATCCCAGGGCCCTGGGATAGAGTCCAACATCGGGGCTCTCTGCTCAGGGGGGAGTCTGCTTCTCCCTCTCCCTCCACCTCCTCCCCCTGGCTTGTGCGCCCTCTCTCTCAAATAAATAAAATCTTAAAAAAAAAAAAAAAAAAAAAGACAGCAGATAAACAATCATGAAGTAATAGGAAAAGTCTAACTCAGAAAACCCCAATGTTAATGATCAGGATTGTGCTTTTCTCAAATGAGGAAATGCACTCTGCACCCCTCACTCACAAACATTTTGCTCGCAGAGTTATGGACACGGGTATGTTTTTCATGGCTGTTTTGGGAGCCGAACCATACCTTTCAGTTCAAATGAACGTGTTGTGGGCAGGTGCTCCCTGGTCCCTCACTGATTATCGAGAGTGACCTACGGGTTTTTAACCTTCAGGACAGAGTTTTCCATTTGCATAGTCTCATCCTGATAGAGCGCCCCTTGTTTGACCAACCAGCCCAGCTCGCCTGTCTGGAGCTAAAGATGCTTAAGGCAAAAAAAATTCTAATTCAGCTAGTTTATACGTTTTAACATGTCTGGAAAACTGTAGAGTTAATGGTTGCAAACCATTTTCATTACTTTAGTCGAGGGATCACTTTTTTTTTTTCATTTTCAAAATGTGCCTATGGGAAAAAGGAAAAAGGGAGAGGCCTGTGAATTCAGCTCCTCATCTCCCTTTGTGGTAGCTGTTAAGCGAGTGCATTAGTAGGAAAGAGAAAGGATAATAGGGCTAGTAATTGGCAGGGCTGTCCAACTACACCTCTCCTCTCTCCCACCACTTGGCCCTGCCCAATTTATCTCTTCCCTAGCCCCTTGATGCCTCATCTCTTCACCAAACTTTTACAAAGTTGCCCCCTGTATCTGGTGGCTTGTTATGTAAGGATTTTCATCAAAGCTTCCACATGAATGTCCTTCCACTTGTTAAATCAATATTAAAACAAGAAAGAACCCCTAGTTTAAAGCGTCCGTGTTGCCAGTCCCCCAGCTGGATGGCCACCGCCAATGGTAAGTGGTGAGGGAAAAGTATAATTAAAACTTAACTTTCAAATAGAGCTCATAGTTTATACCCAGTCAGAAGCTCTTTTCACCACGTGAACTTTCAGGTGGCTGTTCTGAACAAAATAGGTGCTGATTCCTTTTATGTGAAACCCTTAAGATAACTTTAACATGGTCCTTTGCAGTTTAATTTATCATAAATTCTGGCACCATTTATCACTAAATGCAAAATGATGAAGAAATGGCTCTATTAAATCTGAATAACTACTGAATTAAAAAGCTGTTAAATGAGTTGAAGCACATAGTACTGTTAACAATATGTGGAAGTGTGTTTGGCTGGAATAAATTACTTTCACAGTCATCATTTGAAGAGTCTACCTTTGGAGAAATATGTTCAAAATTTCACATCTTGATTCTCTGACTAAATCCACATGTACTGCTAATGTACTTTTAAATTGACTTCACAGAGAACGTGAGAAAATGCCTGGTCTGAAATTCTTAAGTATCAAAACAAAACTCCTCTATTTAAAGACTGAGGCAAAGGCGACTTTAGAACAGGCATGTAAAATCTAATAGCAAATGCCAATTAAGATATATTTTATTTGCCCACTGTTAATCTTTCGAGAAACGGCTTTGTGATATTTTCATGTGATCTAGCACACTAATTTTTCAACAATAGCTCTCCTGAGACAAGTATTTTAGCATCACCCATCCACAGCACTTTTTAAATAATAACACAAGGGTCAGTTCAAACACCTAACAGATTGATTTTTATTCTGGGAAATTAGTTGGCAATTGTAAACAGAGTATTGTTCAAAGTAGGGCTCTCTCACATAATCTGAATGCATTTATATTCTGAAAAGCATTAACAAAAAAGGCTTAAGTGGCAAGACATTTATGAACTTCACAATATAGTATCTGGACTCTAGACTTTGACAAAAAGCATTCCTAGGATCTGTGCTGATAGAGCACTGTACTCCAAGTATGTCCCTTTGCAGGGTTTTAGCACTTAGAGAGGGTGTTCTTAATCCTTACCCACATGAGGGCACTTCCTAATGTCTTTAATTATCACCCTGGTATTGTGATTAGAAACAAAGACTTTTCAATAATAGTGTCCTGTTGCATGTTTAGAGATATTTCGGTGTGAAATCTTTAATAAAGAGGATTTGTGAATGAACTTAATTAGCCCTGTTAAAAACATCCACAGAACAGCAATCTCATGTCCACAGAGAGGGCTGTGTCTTGGCATGGGGCAGGTTCCCAGGGGAAGACTTTCTCTGTGAAAAGCAAAGGTACTATTGTTGGAGAAAGCACAAGCTTTATTTTTATATGTTTACCAAATACAATATCTGGTTTATAGAAAGCAATTTATTCCACTATTCTCAAAGCCAACCAGATATGTTGTTTTACAGGGTTTACAAAAAGATCTATGGACACGATGCAATTTACACACGCACGGGTGTAGGTGCACGCATGTACACACACAAAGAGGCAACTTCTTAAATTCTAAAGTGGTATAGACATACTTTTGTCTTTGTCTTTCTTTGTTTCAAAGGAAACTATATAACTATGTAGAAAAGAAAGCATATATCAATAATGCCTACTTATGCAACATTGGCTTCTTCTTTTTTGTTCTCATGCACCCTTTCTCATCCTCCCTTCTGTCACCCCGAACGCCCCAGGAAAAGAGTTGATAGTCTCTAGGTTACTATCTGCGGTGAAACGGAGAGGGAGAGAAGGATAGACCACAGAAATTAGGAGATTGAGTGGAGGGAGTAGAGTATTTACCTTCTGAGTGCAAAGGATAGTAGGCCAGTCTCTGAGACCTGCAATAGACTCTTGTAGGCTTCAGTAGGTCTTGGGGGACTTCCATTCTGGTACCCACATTATTTTCTCTTCTCCCATTTGATTTCCTCTGGGAGTGCTTTCTGCTTGGGATATACCCCTTAATTCTACAAAGTGAAGGAGCCTTAGGGGGAGGGACCAGATTAGGGAAAACTATTGAGTCTGTTGTAGAGCTCAAAACTCTACTTATTTGCTTGCTGGTTTATTTTCTTCTTTATATTGTACCTTTCTTGTCCTCGTTTAATTGGAGAAAATAGCAGGCAATGATTCAAGGGTAGTAATCTAAGATTAAAGTTTTTCATTTCTCAGAATCTTCCTCGTGCTATAATGCTGAGTGTATATGTGTGTTACATGAAGGATTCTTCAAGCATACACATTGAGGAATCTAATTAAGTGACATCATCCGAACTAGAAATCTGAAGTCAACTCCTATACTTCCCTTTCAGTCTTTTTCCCAGTGGTAGGAAAAACTCCAAAGATTCCCATTCACCCAAGATCCCTATACCCTAATTTTTCAGTCAAATGCTAATCTAGGAAGTTCTATAAAGGGATGTTGCAGATGGAGCTAAGGTAAGTAATCAGCTAACCTTCAAATAGGGAGAATATCTAGGTAGAAAAAATGCAATCACGTGAACCCTTACAAAATAGAAGAGAAAGGCAGAAGAGTCAATCAGAGAAATGAAGCAGTGCAAGAAGAATCCAACACACCATGATTCTGAGACACAGGGGGCTATGTGGAAGGACCACAGGGATGCTGTTAGAAGTTCAGGGACATCCTCAGAAGATAGATAGCAAGAAACAGAGACCTTAGTTCTACAACCACATGGAACAGAATTCAGTAAACAGCCTGAGGAGCCTGGAGACAATCTCTCCTGGAGCCTCCAGCCCTCCTGAACACCTTGATTTCAGCCTTGTGAGACTAGAGGCAAAGGACCCAGGGGAGCACCATGGATTTCTGAACTGTGAGATAATAATAAATGGCTATATTTTTTTAACTGCCAAATTTGTAGTACTTTGTTATGACAGCAATAGCAAGCTAATGCACTCAATTTATTCTGACATTAAGTTCCCTTCTGTCTCTTTTATGTCTGGAATCCACCTTTTCCTCTCTTCGTTCATTGCCAGTACACCACCGAATTCTTGTAACTCCTTCGCTGCATTAGCAAAATACTCCTAATAGGTTCCCCCTTTTTATCTTCCTTTATCCTCAATATATTCACCTTAGTGCTGTAGGGATATTGTTTTTGAAACACAAATCTATGGCTTTTATGGTGGATTTATGGCACACACTGATTTATCCAAGATCCAATTAAGGCAATATTATATAACACTTTAAAGCCATAAACCCATAATTTATAAAAACAAATGGGAAAAAAGTCTATAAGTGGCTAAAAAAAATTACCACACATTTCTAGAAAGTGGAAAGCAGATAGACGATTGGTGAGTCATGAAGCAGGACATGACCAACTCTTGGATCCTTGTAAAGGGTTCCACAATCAGAAGCGGGAGGGGCGGTACCTAAGCTCAGTAGAGAACCCTGGAGTTTGCAAGGGCAAAGTACAACTGGGAAGAGGGTGGGGGGATGAACAAGGGGTTGAAATCATAAGGCTTAATGAAAAGCCAAAAACATAACTGCTAAATTGAATTCTCACTTCCTCCACTTTCTGTGCACAAAACAAATGTTCTACTTAAAGGAAGTGAGCAAACTACATGTGGAGGGTAGGGAATTAGATAAAGTGTGTAGCTGGAGCACACAGAACAGTAGCATTTTCATTATGGGTGGTCCACAGGCATGGTCAATGGCAGACTCATTGACAACTCCCTAGGTAGTGAAGCCTGCCAGAAGACAAGCAGATTTTCTCTCATTTCCTTCTTAAATATGAATAATCTAATAAGGATCATGAGACATTTGATGAAATTCTAGAATATAAAAGAGAAATTTCAGAGGAAACATAATTTAATGAATACAAGATTTTGTTTGAAGCTCTAAATAGTATACTCAAAGATTTAAGAAGATACTACAACCATGAAAAACACACACAAATATGATGTTATGAATAGAAAAGGAATCACAGAGAAGGAGGGAGAAATTTTACAGGCTAAAAATGTGATTATAAAAAATCTTATAGATGGGTTTGAAGAGAAAAATCAATAATCAAGAAGTTGAACAGAAATCAGAAAATATAAATAAAAATTATTTTAAAGGTATAGAGGATTAGTCCAGAAATTTTATAATCATGCCATTAGGAATTCCAAGAAGTAACTAACAATTAGCAAAGGATTGCCCAAGGCCAAAGGACACAAGCCTTTAAAAGGAAAGTGACCAGCACAATTAATAAGAAAGAATCAGAACTAGACATATTATTATAAACTTTCAAAATGCAGACTTAAAACATTTGAAAAGCCCCCAGAAAGAAAAATATGTCTCAATGAGAATCAGGCTGGCATCAGAGTTACCGTCTTCAACAATGGATATTAGGAGAAAGAAGACAAAACTACAATGTTCTGTGGGCAAATAAATTTCAATTAGGATTCTATACCCAGATTCAATTGTGAAGGTAAAAATAACTATAATTTCAGATTTGAAAGAAATAATAATTTACCTCCTAACTCATTCTTCTGAAATTATTTAAAATTTGTTCTACCTAAATAAAGGCAAAAAAATACACACACAAAAAAAGGATAATCTGGTATTCAGGAAATTATGTGTACAAACCAGGAGAGCAATAAAGGCAAGCTGTAGGATGACATGATGTGCCTAGGCCGAGAGAGAATTTAGTCCCAGTGGGAGATGAAGGAAGGAGGTTTTAAGGGGAAAGAGAAAAGGAATGTCAAAGATTTTATTTTATTATCAATCAACTGGGAATCCTCAAACATGCATTTAAAAGTCCTTAAATATGCCAAAAATGCATGAAAAAAAGAAGGCATTAAGAAACTAAAGAAAATGTTGCCCAATAAAAATATGGTATCTAAGTAAACTTTGTAGATGAGCTAATATTAATGTACCAGTGTTAATTTCTTAGATTTGATCATTTTATGATGGGTATGCAAGATGTTGACAATAGGAAAATCTGGGTGAAGGATGTACAGAAATTCTCCATACTATTTTTGAAACTTTTATCTAAGTCTAAAATCAATTAAAAACAAAAATAAATTTAAGCAAAAGAAGATATGATGGTTGTATGCTACTTGAATGTACAATGAACAATAATTATGTGGTCAAGATGTAAACAATAGAAAACAATAGAAAAGCAATTAGTGTATGATATGACTTTGGTTTTGTCTGCATCAAAAGCAGTGTTACCTGAGTACAGCATTGCCAAGGTAGATGGTCAAAATGTCAAAACCTGTAGCTGCAGCTCCTACCATGATTCATCTCAGAAAATTGCCTACAGTTTGGGAATGGAATTAGGTAAAGTGTTAACTGAAAAATTCAACAACTAAGAGACAAGTATGGAAATTGGGAAGAGTGTGCATGGACAGGAGAATGTTTACATTGTTCAGTGGTTGAAGAAAATCAATGATAATCTACTGGAGTTTCTAATCATGATAAATGTCTGCACAATTGCTGCAGCCAACTCTGTTTGTCCCACACTTTCCTTAGACCTGGCAGAAAAAGAAAAATAAGAGCTAAGCCCTAATCTTGACCAAACTCGCTATAAATGCATTATGCACAACAGACACTGATCATACCATCTTCATGATATACATGTTTCAAAGATTCAGAACTTATTGATATCCCAGTGAATAACTTGTATGTGTAGCCAGCTGTCCTAAAGTGGATGAAAAATAATATTTCTGAGTAAAACAACTATTTTCTCACTGATGCTCTAGAACTGAGTGAGTGACCTCCAAAGAAGACCACTTGAATGTGGCCTTTTGCCATGATTGACAAAGATGAGATGGCCAGTGATCACTGGACAGGCCAGTGATACGGAATCCATGGACATAGTGGAAAATAAAAAGGATCACCTGGCCACCATCGTAAATATGATAGCCACAAACTAGGATGTTTTTTGGCCATGAAATGGTTGATATTCTTCTCTATGATGGAGATACTTGAGTTTTAGGCCCTCCTGGCTCATGGAATCTTTTCTGATGTACCCATTTCTTGTATCAACATCTTGCATTTTGTGCTTTGATGTAGTTATAGTCACCACTACCATACCTCTCTAGGACCTGACTACCAACATTATAGCAAGAACTACAAGGATCAAACTGTTTCCAAATACTACAATCCAGAATAAAGTCCCAGCAAGCTGAATAAATGTATAGATAGATAGATGATACATATTGTGATTTTTAGCTTTTTGTGTGATATAGATCATACTATATATATTTATATAGTTAATATATCTTTGAATATATATAAATGGAATATATCTTTGAATATATATATAAATAGAATGTATTACATATAATATATACTTATATACATAAACATACATGTATATGTATATAAATATATATGTATGTATATATGTATACAAAATATACATAATGTAAATATATAAATTTTTGTATGTGTTATAAAAAAATCACAGAAACGGTAAAATTCTCAGTAACTGCCATTTATCCAATTAAAAAAATCATCAGGCATGCAAAGAAGAAAAAAACACAATAGAATAAGCAGAAAAATCAGTCAACCAAAAATGCCCCCCAAGTGATGCAAAATATATATATACATTTGCTATTAGTAAACAAAAAAACTTTTAAATACTAAAACTGTATTCCATATATTCTAAAGGTAGAAGAAAGATTGAACATGTTAAGTAGAGGCAGATACATTATAAAAAAAGACTCAAATCAGTACTCTAGAAACAGAATTATAAGGCCTGAAGTAAAAAATACACTGTTGAGTAGTTTCCTTCAAATCATTAACAAGTGAAAAAATCACAGTTTAACATGGAGGAACATCCTGCTAGTAATTACACAATACACATGCGTACATATATGCAAGTAATTCTACATAAAGTGGTTTATACAATGCATTTAAATAGCATCAGATTTAGCAATGTAGCAATTCGTGAACAGATGACAGAAGGGAAAATGTAAGGGGTCAAGAAGATAGGGCAACTATGGCAGCTAATTCCTTCTTAAGGAAATCAAAATATACTACTTCTGTTCAATATATACATACAGACACATAAATATGGCCCTTAAAATTGTATTGGAAAGCTGTTACCAAAAATAGTATCATACTGCCTTCGGTAAAATGTAGGAAAAGAAAGCAGGAGCGATATAGGTAATCATCATCTATTATAGCAAGTGGTAATCAGTAATATCTATGGCAGATCAATTAAGAAATCAATTAACATATTATCTGGAAAAAGCAAATACCAGAAAAATGGAAAACAAGAAAAGGTATAACATATTCCCTCTAGAGAGTGGATGTACATGGTGTAAATTGAATATTATCTCAAACAAAAGATACTGCAACACTGCCTAGAATCAACTGTGATGGTACATAAAAAGTAATGGGTATTTTAAAATTTTTCGACTTTTAGAATAAGTCTATGGACAATGCACTGAAGATTTAATTGAGGTTTTAATTTTAGCTATTTTAATGTTTTTATACATAAATTAAAAATAATAATGTCACTCCTTTTCCATATTTGTACTTAGAATTTCATTCTCTTGATTAAGTGCTTTGGATAGTGGTGATAATATAATGTTTCTCAATTGAAAAAACTTTTTTACTCATGCACAAGCATTTAAAGCATGTGTGTGTGTGTGTGCGTGTGTGTGTGTGTAGTGTTAATGAAGATACTACCTACTACCTATTTTAATAAAGGTTTTTGTCGGGAATAACGTAGAATGTTATCATTTATTTGTTTCAAAAATAAATTGTTGACGATTATCTTTATATTTTGTTGTCTTTTAATCTTTCTAAAGCAGCCAATCAGAAAGCCCTGCTTCTGAGATGAGGGACTCGTTAAATAACGAAGATTAACATCCAAGAAGGCTTATAATTAAGCTTCAATTCTTCAAGCAGAATATTGGCATATTGGACAAGTGACCTAGGAGTGCAAATCTCTAAATGGTTACAAGTAAGCTTAAAATTAATTTCCCACTAAGATGAATGGAAGTTTTTCAACACGACACCTAGGTTAATGCTATTGTTTTGTAGTGCTGCAGACTCAAACAAGAGAGTTGGTAACAGCTCCTTCAGAGGAGGTAGCTTATCAATACAATCAAGAAAGATTTATTAACTTCTAAAAAAACCCACAAGGTTTGCTTTGTTAACATTGCGAAAAATACTGCAAAATCATTATAATAAATGACATTTCTACTACTATCTGTTTATTTAAAGAATAATATCAACACTGTAATTTGTATAAATTTAAATTTTGAGTTCTTTAGAAAGGGCGAAAAGGGAAATACATTGGTTACATGTAACACAGAAGAATGTTAAATTTTTAAGAAGGAAATATTTTTTGGCAGTAAATTAGAAGAGAAGTCTGTTATATGAGACCTTCTAAGGTAGCATTGACAATAATTTATAGCAAATGTGGAAACAATTTTTATCTGATTCTTTCTTATTAAGAACCTCATAAAAGTCAAAGAAAACATTAAACTACAGCTAAGTAAAAGTGATTTTATAGGCTAAATTAATGCATAATTTTAGTTAATATACAAATGGAGTTTTCCAGTAAACTAACTTTGTATAGGAGTGGAATTTAGTGTAACTGGTGTTCAATGGCAAATAAATATGTTTACTATGTCATTTTATGCTGTATCTATTGATTCTGGTTTTAAGTAATCCCAGAAATATATCAGATTATTTAAATTGTATAATTATCTTCTTCCACAACTGTTTGTATGCATCTATGGTATTTGAAGCATCATAAAAGTGGAAGACACGGTTCATTATGGTATTCAATTAACATAACATATACCAAGGGGGGGTGTGGGTGCATATACAGGTACTCACAGGGATGGACAGATAGGCAGATGGAGACGGGTCAGGGGAGCAATGTCCCATGTCTAGAAGTAATTGACTCTGAGATATTTACTATTCCAAAATATTAAACTCATCCTTTAGATAAACTTACATAAGTGTTTGCGGTTTAACACAAGGTCTGTAATTATAGGCTACATTTTATTATATAACTGAGGTTATCCTGATTGACTAAGAAGTTCTACATTAAATGAAAATGAACTCCTAAAAATCAGGTTTCCTTTTCTTGTCTTGTCTTATCTTACCTATCAATATACCAGCCAATAAAACTCAAAATTGTTAATGCTAGCTCAAGTCAAAATTATGGAAGCAGAGAGAACCAATTAAATATTTCCACAATTACCATTCTCTCACCTTGAAGGGCACTCCCCTTCCTCCAACATAACTTAGGTCACTCTTCTTCCCAATCTTCCCTCATCTGGGCTGAAGCAAGAAAAGGGCATGTGCCATAGCTCTCAAGGCCCTCGGGGTTCAGAGTTCTGTCCACTACCCCAGGTTTCTGTTGTTTCGTTCTCGACTGGCTTGGGCACCAGACTGTTTCTAACAGAGTTTCTCAAAAAGTTTTATCTTTACCTAGTCAGTGGTTAGCCTTTTTCCCTAATTAAGTCTTAAACTGAACCTGTGCTTTAAGTCAACCACATCTTCCACATCTTCCTAGTAGGTGCCATCTTTGTGCAAAAGCTAAATTATCTCATACAGTTCCTGACATTTCTTCCCTGATAAAAGGGATTAGACTAAATGAACTTTGGGAATTTATAGACAGGGGACAAGAATCCCTGGGTTTGCATGGAGAAACTTAAAGAAGAGAAGATCAGTTAGCAGGGCAGGAGGTAGAAAAAAACTTGAGTAAGATATTGAGAGAGGCCAAACTGATGAAGGCACATGTTGTAATTATCACAAATATTGGGTAGAAAGCTATTCACAAAGCTATAGAAGCTAACCAAAGGGGCATAAGACTTATACCTCCCGGAAAAGGGAAAGTTAATGGGATTACACCTGAGATACTGAGTATAAATATGTGAAAAAAGAAGGTGGTATGAGGGATGCAATAAACATAGGGGTTGGTAGTGAAACTTTATAAGAATTAGAATAAGTGTCATTATCTAAGTATTTTATTCAGGAAAAATCAACAAGTCATAAGATAGATCACTCATTTACAGAAGTAGATATACTCTAATGATTATTAATACAAATGGCAGGTTAAGGTGACCAGAGTATACTCTTTGAAAAATATGACTAACCGGGTATGCAAATCAATATATGTTTTAATATAAGTCTTACCTTTCCAAAGGGTTTCAGATGGCTTAGAAGTAGACTCTGAGCAAAGATTTAGTGCAAGTGTTTTATTTGGAAAATGGAGGAACTGATGACAGGAAAGGAAGACAGCCAATAAATGGACCACCATGAAAACCAGTTAAGACAGTGAGTAACTAAAGGCCAAACCTAAGAGAAAGCCATAGTAACCAATGTAAACACACACACACACACACACACACACACACACTTATCTCTTAGGGTTATCAAAACTGTGAGACACAGGAGCTACAGTATCTATACATCAATTGTATCTGTCATTTGTTGAGGATTCCCTGGGACTTTCAACCAGCCAAGCCTGGGGTAGAGCATCACAAGTCCTCCAACATACTTGTAATTAGAAGTCAGTAAGGATTCCTAAAGAAGTAAGATCCTAGGATATAAGTGGGACAAAGACAGTGTCTGCCATATGAAAGAAAGCATTATTTTTAACAGAATAGGATGACTAGCATGTATCCTTGAAAAAAAATATCAAGAATATGTCAGTGTATCTTCAGCATTATCTATGTTGTGATTTTCTTTGACATGTCATGACCACACAAAGGGAAGTACCCAACTAAATTCCCTTGCTCTGACTTCATATTTCCCACAATGATAATATAACATTCTGTATGGACTTGCTTATAGGTTATGAGAATTCAGTATTCTGGTCATGGCCAAAGTTCTTTTCCTGATTGTGCATGAACATGTAGCCATCCTGGATAATACTTCTCTCTCTTTGATTTTGTTTAGTTTTACTTTGTTACTATGAGCCTAACCTATCCGGATCTGCTAATCTAAAGGTTGGAGCCAAGAACATGGATATTCTGCTGAGAAATTATCACCTTTTCAATAATTTTCTGGACAAAACGACTAGTGAGGACATATGGAACATAACAGTTCTTAGTGGGTGGATGTGTATTTGTACGTGCACAGACATTCACACCTAAATCTGTTAACTTTTCCTTAAAAGGAACAGTTATCCTTGGGATAGGCTTTATCCTTCTATGGACCTCAGTGGCCATTTGTCATAGGCTTGCATGAAGCCACATCAGGTATGTTGTTTTCACCATGACACAGACATCACTATCACCAGTATGTATACACTGTGAAGATTTTATTATCCTATATTATCCAAGAGATAAATATTTGAATGCCATTCTGAAGTGGCCTCATGTTTCAATCAAGGTAAAAAAATTACATGAAGCTTCCATGGAAATTTATGAGTGCTTCTGATTCTTTATATTTTCTCATCAAGGTTGTAAGTGATATGTAACTACGGAATGATGGTTAATACTGGAATTATCACCAGTATTAATCATCTTTGTTCGACTGACAGTATATAAGGTATACTAATATTAGGAACTTAAAATGCCTAGGACCTTGGTTCCAGATGTTTCTGAATCTTTGACAATGGAATATAAATTGTGAAACATAAACTTCTTTCTCTATTTCTGCCTTTTGGGTTTAATTAAAAAGAAGATTGAAGACCTAAGGCATAGAAGTGGCATTAGATAGAAACAACCTCATACCACATATCACAGGCATTTGAACAGATTAAAAAGAGTATTTGAGGCTACAGAGGAAACTAAGATAGGTAACGAAGAGATGAATTTCACTAGACACCAACTATCAGGTGGAGAAAAAAGAGTAAGAGAAAGTTCCCCATGAGATCTAATTTCTCTTCTTTTCCCAACTCTGTTATCTTTTTGGGCTTTAGTGTCCTGTCTCTAAAATGGACATAATCATGATTTACCTAAAAGCAGTAATCTTCAACTAGTTGATAATGTCAAGTCTTCTATATCAAGGATTCTATGATATAAGAAAATAAAGTTAATAGATCTTTCCTGGTAATTAAAATAATAGTATTCATTTGAAGTTTTAAGGGATAGATATATTTGAAATTTTGAAATGAAAAAAAAATACTATGCTGAATTGATAATGTTAGTCTCTAATCATAAGAGAAGCAAAGGAGATTGGACACCAAGTGTATTAAAATTACCATAATTGAATAGCCTCCCTGTTACTACATAGCCATTAAAAATCATGCAGAGCATGTAACTTTTTTATTGGCTTGGAATTTAGCCACTGCTCTTATTTTTAAATTTTAATGACTGTGTTTTAACCCTTCGCATAAGGCCCAGAGAACTCCAATTTTCTTTTTCTGTAAAAACAGGCATATTCTCTGAGTAAAATTAAGAGAGGCATACTTGGCAAATCTGTGGTTGAGGAAAATTGCCTTCAGATGATCTAATCATATCTTGACTTTAGTATTATAGATGACACTAAAGAGGATTTAGCTCTTGAGGAAAGCTTGGATTAAGGATTGTTCTTAAAGCATGTAATCATTCACTCTATGTGTTATAAACCATATATTATAGATAAATTAAAAATACATCCTATGTAGATACGGAAAATTACATAGTCTGATAATCAGAAAAGCAAGAATGTAGTCATGGGCAATATGCATTATCTCACATGCAGAAACCATTCCTAAGAAATGGTTGATTTAGACAGAAACACAGGACTGAAAAAGTTACAAGGAAATAAGGCATTAATTATGAATGTTTATTAAACCCCTGCAAGATGCTAGTAATAGTGCCAAGTGTTGAGATATAGAAATTAATGATTTCACCCTTGCTTTCTTAGAACACACATACCCAGCTGGGGAGACAGGTAAACAACAATGATGGTTTGCTAAATGCACATTATATCAAAATGGAAATATGCAAATTGTAAAAATGCAACTGGCTTTCCTGGTCCCTTCAAGCAAGAGTACATCTAGATCTTTCTTAAACAATGGCAGGCTTTCCATTTCTAAGGGATTCCAGAAAAGGGCAGCCAAGGTAAGGTTGTCTATAGTTTCCTTCGAAATGGACTCCTATATTAAATGTGCTCCACTGACAGGTTAGTTTTCTTTGTACTCCCTGGGGATCATTTTCTTTCTCAACAGGGGAGTTGATTCAGTGATCTAATTAATAGCACATTTTCATGTTGGAAACGATAAGTACAATGGTTGCCAACTAAGAGATGTAATTTGGCAGCAATGCACAAGAGATCGTGATCTTCAAATTATGTTACTTCTTTGAATTAGTTAGAAGACAATGGTAATAAATGAAGGTCTAAGTATAAGGCCTAACTGCCACCTTCAAGAATGCAGAATTAAATGTATAATCTAGGTTCCTATTTTGTCCCACATATATCAGAATTGGGTTAATTGAACAAATTATTTTTAAGGTTTTTCTATTATAAATAGGATCCCAAATTAGAGTAATAGTGCAAAACCTAATAACTTGTTTATAGTAAAATCATCCTTGCAGAGAATTTATTTTAAATTTTTGGAAAACAAATATTTGGGACTATGCAGTCTCAGATTTTGCTAAAATTTTGCACTGATTTTGTATCACACTCCTTTCTCTTGTTGATAATCTTTTCAGTTTCTAAGCTGAAACAAGATCACAGCTATTGTTTATGAATATCACACAGTATTAGAAATAACTTCCTTCTGTTCTTGATTTCTTCCCACCAGCTCACTGCAAAACACAAAAATCTCATTGGTTAATCTATCACCCATTTTACTGTGAATGTCCTTGCCTTGAAGTGCCATTCCAAGTTGGTGGCTTTTAGTTAAACATATCCTATAGTCTCAGTAAAACAGAGCACAGTAAAATGGAATATTTTCTTTTAATAATAAGGATACGATGTTCAGAGGTACAAACTTCTAATTACACAATAAGTTACAGTGATGAAAATTACAGCACAGGAAATATAGTCAACAATATTTTAATAACTTTGTATGGTAACAGATGGTTACTACACTTGTGGTGAGCATTTCATAATGCATGTAATTGTCAAGTCACTCTGTTGTACACCTGAAATTAATATTGTATGTGAGCTATACTTCAATTAAAAATAAAACATTTTAAATGTATATAGTTGAGTAAAATATAGAACGTACCATTGTTTTTAAAAAGAACATACCTGGGACGCCTGGATGGCTCAGTGGTTGAGTGTCTGCCTTCAGCTCAGGGTGTGAGAGCGGGATCCAGGATCAAGTTCCCTACTGGGCTCATTGCAGGAAGCCTGCTTCTCCCTCTGTCTCTGCCTCTGCCTCTCTCTCTCTCTCTCTCTGTGTGTGTGTTTCTCATGAATAAATAAATAAAATCTTTAAAAAAATAAAAAGAACATACTTAATAAAATACTGGTCATTTAAGCTTTTTTATTTATTTACTTGAGATAGAGTGCCTGCGAGTATGAGCAAGGAGGGGCAGAGGCAGAGAGAGAGGGAGAGGGAGAAGCAGACTCCCATCAAGCAGGAAGCCCAAAGCTGGGCTGGATCCCAGGACCCTGGTATCATGACCTGAGCTGAAGACAGATGCTAAATTGGCTGAGCCACCCAGGTGCCCCAATAAAATACTGAGTTTTTTTTTTTAAGATTTTATTTATTTATTCATGAGAGACAGAAAGAGAGATACAGAGACATAGGCAGAGGGAGAAGCAGGCTCCTCGGGGAGTCTGATGTGGCTCGATCCCAGGACGCTGGGATCATGACCGGGACTGAAGACAGATGCTCAACCACTGAGCCACCCAGCACCCAAAATACTGTTTTTAGTACTACAAAAAAAAAGGTACTTGGGTCGCTCAGAGGTTGAGCGTCTGTCTTTAGCCCCAGTCATGATCCCGAGGTCCTGGGATGGAATCCCGCATCAGACTCCCCGAGGAGCCTGCTTCTCCCTCTGTCTCTGTCTCTGTTTCTGTCTCTGTCTCTCTGTCTCTCATGAATAAATAAATAAGATCTTTAAAAATAATAATAATACCAAAAATAAGTATGATGTTGTACTCTCATCTGGCAAAAATATCGATTTGTTTTTGATAAGCTGTTAATCAGAATTAACCCTCAGCCAACACAGACATTGTGTTTGTTCCATCTTAACAATTCACATTTCGTATATGACTTCCATTATCTGACTGCTGTCAATTGTTATTTAAAATTATTATTTACATTGAAAGGGCTTATCTCCCTAAATATAAGCTCTTTGAAGACAAGAATTATGTGTTAGAACCACCAGTACCTAGCCTAGATGTTTACACAGTCAGTGCAAAAACAAATATTTAATTATGATGATGACCAAAAATAGATTATTATGAATAAGATCTCTTCTCTTAAGAATCCGGTAAGCTCAGCAAAACAGGTCCAGATGTGTTTATTAGGAACAAAATTGGGTCATTAATCTAAAGATCTTTTACCAATAATATTAATTAGGTTCCCAAACATCTTGCTAAAGTATAATTACCACACTTTGCAGAGAAGGGAAAGAGACAGATGGCAATAAAGTGCTGGCCCTACTCAGATATTTCCACTCTACTGTAATAAAATGAAAACCAAGCCTCCTGTCTGGCAGAAAATGTCTACATCATCCATTTTGACCTGCCTCTAAGTATTGGCTGTAGGGATAACCCTGATAAAATGACATTTTTCCAAGATTATCTTTTTCCTTTCTAATAGTGTAGAACATGGGTTAAGGGCGTGATCTATTGAGTCAATCAGATTAGGACTCAAAATCTTGTTCTACTACTTACTAGATGTAAGACTGGAGCAAACCACTAAACCTTTCTATACGTCAGTTCCCTCGTCTGTACAATGGGGAAAACAATCATGCCTGTCTCAATAGATCATTGTGAAGATTTTTTTTTAATTATGTGGAAAAAGCAACTGGAACATGACATGTGATCAAAGAATAACAATCGATAGTAGCCCAAGCACACCAAATCTGCTTTCTTTCTAAAATTTTATTTCTATGCCTCAAATGCATCTGCAGGTTGTATTCAGAGAACACTTTAGAAAACCTAAGTCTCCAGATGCCCAGCTTTCACCACTGACACTGACTGAATTGTAATACCTAATGAAGGGGGAAAAAAGTACTAAATTTCTATGGACTCCAATTTCCTGAACTATAAAGTGATACAATCAAATGTAGATAATGTCTAAGGTCCCTTCTATGAATGCACTCATGTACTCAGAGCACTCATGAGTAGTCTTTGCCACCCTCTTCTTGAGTGTCTGTCTGATGTTATTTTTATGCTTAGTGTCATTAATATGATTATTAACCAATATTTATTGAGTGTTTACTCTGCAGCAAACACTAGGGTAGGTGTTTTATATAGATTCTCTCATTTAATCCTAATAATCACCTTATTTCATGGATCAGAAAATAGAGGCTCAAGAATGTTAATTAACTTGCCCAAGCTCAAATATCTAAGAAGCACATGACAAATTAAAATGTAAGTCTTTATGACTCCAAAGCCATTGCACTTTCTCTCCCTAATAAATTATTTTTCTCATTTGAATGCTTTCTATTTTAACTCCTGACCATAAGATTTGCCTCATCTCAAAACTGAGGAACACTTCTAGTACTTCATAGTATCAACTGTCAAGATTTGTGTGTGTGCTTGTGTTTTGCTTTGTTCAATTTTACGTCATAAATCTAGCCATAAAAATCTAGCTCAAACCAACTGCAATACAGTATAGCCCTGGGGTCTAATCAGTGAAGATCATATGCACCCAAAGAAAAGAATAAAAATATTTTAACAAGTTGGTATAATGAAAGGACTCCAGCCTGTCCTAATTAAATTAGACCCATGGTTATTTTTCTTACATAAATATTGAAACATCATGTAAAATTCTGTTGTACCCATTTTCTTCAAAATTTAAAAATGCCTGTTTTTCACACTTGCATATTTTGTAGCAATCCACTTTAGGCTTCTCATTTAAGGATTAATCTAAATCTGGGGTGCCCGAGTGGCTCAGTTGATTAAGAGGCCAACTTTTGGTCTCGGCTCAGATCCTAATCAGCAGTCGTGAGATTGAGCCCTGCGTCAGGCTCTGCACTCAGCAGAGTCTGCTTCAGATTGTCTTTCCCTCACCCTCTCCTGCAGCTCTCTCTCTCTCTCCCTCTCTCATAAATAAATAAATAAATAAATAAATAAATAAATAAATAAATATTTAAATATTTAAAAGAGGAATTATCTAAATATATTTTGAATTTATTTGACTTTTGAGAATCAGGAAAATAAGTTCCTTAAATTTCTTCTCAGCCTATAGGTTTATCCTTTCTTTTACCCTTTCTAAATTTATTTTTCTTAAGTTTTAAGGGGTATATTGTTTGTGCCACCTCTTCCTTAAATGGGTTTGTAGCTTTCAATCATTTTTTAGCCTTTTTGCAATGATTACTGTGCACTAATCTTCTTCAGGTAGCCTACACCCATAGTTTCAGTGGTTCGCTTCCATTGATGATTTCTGCTACTTTTCTCTGTGCCCTTTAGGATTCTAGTGAGTCTTTCTTGAGGTCTAGTGACAGCAATTTCAAGTAGTACCTTAGATGTTAAATCCCAGGATTTTGTAGGATTGGATTTTATGTTTTGTTTCCAGTGCCCTTCTATATTACAGTTAATGTTCTGTTGAATTTTTTAATCATACTGATATATTAAATTTTATTTTTAATAGAATTTAGTAACTCGACTATGATTATGAATGCAGGATATATTCTATAAATCTAGTTTGGATTATTTTATTCTCAAATTTTTATCTTGCATTTTTCTATACTGAACTACTTTTTTGTCATCTTACTACCCACTTGGATATTCTTATAAGAACTTCCTGGGGTGCCAGGGTGGACAGTCAGTTAAACATCTGACTCTTGGTTTCAGCTCAGGTCATGATCTTAGTGTTTTGAGATCAAGCCCCACATAGAGCTCCATGCTCTATGAGAAGTCTGCTTGGGATTCTCTCTCCCTGTCCCTCTGCCTCTCATGCTCATTCTCCCCCACCCTTCTCAAATAAATAAATAGAAAATTAGAACCTCCTGAAATGTACACTTATTTAAAAAAATAGAAAAGGAAACCTCCTGAAATGTGTACCTATTGACTTACCTGGTTGCGACCTATTGGATAAAGTCCTCCCAATAGATTATGTTAAATCACTATGTAAGACTGTATCTCTAGGTCTTTTTTTTTTTTTAATTTTTATTTATTTATGATAGTCACAGAGAGATAGAGAGAGAAGCAGAGACACAGGCAGAGGGAGAAGCAGGCTCCATGCACCGGGAGCCCGACGTGGGATTCGATCCCGGGTCTACAGGATCACGCCCTGGGCCAAAGGCAGGCGCCAAACCGCTGCGCCACCCAGGGATCCCTGTATCTCTAGGTCTTAAGGATCAGCAACATTTCTTTACTAATTCCCCAAAATTACATTCTTAAATATAAGATGCTGAGGGAAATAGAGACAATAAGTGTGATGCAGGCCAAATTTGCAGCGTGTCTGTTTTATTTTAGTTTATATACAAATGGAATTTGGAAATGAGCAGCTCTAGTAACTATCAAATAATTCCCAATCCCAAGCTTGGTCCAAGAGCTTGAGAGCATAATGTTATTAAAGGTTTATGAATCAGCCTGGACTTTTCTCCACACTGACCCCTACTTACCCTCTGCCCTTTACTTCTGGGCAAAGATAAATTCTGCTTTTCACATAACATTTTATTATTTGTAATAACAACAATATTGTCACAAAATATTAAATCACAGTAGCTAGGGTTATATTCATGTTTGGCCCTACAGCTTATTAGCAAAGGGAGGAAAAAAAAGCAACTTAAAGGAAGTAAACACTGATACTAAAAATTAATTTGAAATAATCACACTTTTCATTTCCAAAGCTCTTTATATTTCATAAAATACTTTCAAAAATATGATCCCAGGGTAGTTCAGAACATAGCAGCCTTGGTCTAAGAGCTGGCTCATGGCTTATGCTGTGAGGCTCTGGGCAGGTTATGAATATGTACCAGTTTCCTCATCTGTAAAGTGACTCTGATGGTAACTGTACTGACCCCACAGGATTATCCAGAGGAATCAGTGAGTTCATGTGTATAAATGCTTAGGACAGGACATTGTCTGGCAGGTAGACAGTACTATATAATTGGGGGGGGGGAACTAAACTAAAGAAATAGTACTCTTCTTAACACTTTGAGGGAGATGTTCTTGCTTTTCCAAGACTAAGAATTTGTAGCTTAAGGAGATAAAGGACTGGCCCAAGTTCATATGACTATTAAGGATTATAACTATGATTCAAATTCAGCTACTCTAGCTCCGAGTCTCGCTTCCCTCTGTTCGCAGACATTAAATTCTGTAAATTAAATCTTAAGATTATGCATATCTAATCACTGATTTCATTTATGCATTATGCAGCCAGTAATTGTGATACACAGTTTCTGTATAATGAGGTACCTTTATCCAGCAGCCCTCCATAAACATTTTAGCAAGGATAAGAATCACATACTTTCATTGCATTATAGACTTCACATCCGGGTTCTGAACCCACTTCATCAGCGACACTTAAAAACAGTTCTCGGACAAGATCTCCACTAATGAGAGCCTAGAAGACAGTTAAAAGTCAGTATTATTATAGCTGTATCTTTTATGGTCTGGAAAAAAATGAAGACTGGCTACTGAAGGTCATTCTACAATCGTTCCAGAATAACCTCTACACATCAACAGTCATACTCTTCTCTGCAGCTGCGGCCTTAACAAGCATGGCTGTCCTGGTCTCATTACCAAGCATTTATTTTGACTTCCCATGTGCCAAGTGCTGTGTTAGGGTCTCAGGAAATGGGAAAGACACAACCTGTTCTCAAGATGCTCACAGTCTAGTGACAAAGATATATACATATTTACAGAATTAACAGTGGAAAGTAATTTCTTGAGTATTGGAGATATAATCCAGATACCAAATTGTTTTTGCAAGTCATTAGCCCTGGACTTGAATGTATACAAGATTCAAGGGAAACGTCTGCTTTTTAATTTATTTGTGCCTTTCTTTTTGGTACTTTTTAAAACAGAGAATGTATTACTTTTATAATTTAAACATCTTTAAGGCACAAAGATGAACATTAAAGCTGAATCTAACACAAAAAGGAAAAAGCTATCTGTGCAGAGGAAATAATTGGGAACTGTGTGAAGATGTATGAAGAATAGATAAAATAGTGATGAGGAACTGTTTGACTCTGTCGCTGCACATTGAAAAGAGTAGGGAGTATTCTGGAAAGCTTTACTGAAAATGTGATGTCCATGTAGGTTTGCAAGAATTTCAGTTGTTTATAAGGCTGTTGACACGAGGAAGCTATTTCAGGTTTTGGGAGAAGCATGTGAGGAGTTGCAGAGGAATGAAGCCATGCAGGATGGACAGGGAAAGATCATTGCTTTCTCTTTAGCAATATCATAAAATGTCACACAGGGACTGGTGATGACAGCTGCTCAAGTGGGCAGCACCCAAATCCTGTGCGCTCTACCCAACCTGCTAATACTGTATTGTATATTCTAAGGGATTTTAAGCAGAGAGCCATCGTGGTCAGATTTATGCGTTCTGCTGGTCACTTTTAGATCAATTCCTAGGTTCCACTCAATCATTCAATAATATCAAACATCTATAAAGAGGTAGGCACTATTCAATGTTAGGGATGCACCCAAGAGCAAAACAGACAAAAACCCAATAGTACGCTAAAGCCAGCTTGCACCGGTTTGTGAGAGCTTATTTTAACATTTTGAGCCATTTTGCAAGCTGCTCATTAAAACTTGGTAGTTTGAAAGGGCATGATGGAAACACTTATCAGACATCGTCTTATGTTATAAATCAGGGCTCTTCTCCACCAACCCCTTCCTCAGGGAGCTGATTGATAAATACTTACTGGCCCACCACTGCAGAAATCTCAAGTTTCATGGGGTTTATACTTAATACAAATATGTAATTACATCTCTTATATTGCATATAAACGATATTACCTATAGTTTATATTTTTAAATATTTTATTTATTTATTCATGAGAGATACACCGAGAGAGGCAGAGACATAAGCAGAGGGAGAAGCGGGCTCCCTGTGGGGAGCCTAAAGCGGGACTCAGTCCCAGGATCACGACTTGAGCCAAAGGCAGATGCTCAACCGCTGAGTCATCCAGGCACCCCCCATATAGTTTATATTTTATCTAAAAGGTGCTATCGACAAAAAATCCAGCAGGGTACTGTTGGTCAAAGTAAGACTTGTGGAGGGTGAAGGAATAAACCACTCTGTTCAGGGGCCTGGGGGGGTAGGATGCCTGGGGTGACCAGCAGAGTGAGGTGCCTGGTACAGCTGAGGCAGTGTGAGTGAGGCAAGGGGCTTTGGGGACCACTGAGAAAGGCCAGCAGGAGAAAGGGAAGCCTCCCTTTTTGTACAGAATTTGCCTTTTAGGCTGCATGAAATGGGTTGTCTACAACGACTGTCATTTGATTCTTTGCCTGAGGGCCCCAACTCTGATTGCCCGGCTTTGTAATTAACAACCAAATTTTACAAAACTGTATTATACCCTATGGTTGAGTATAATTTTGGTTTTACATTCTGAACAAACCTGCTCCTTCGTGATTTGCTCACACAAAGCTGGTTCTCATCCTCTCCAAATGGTGCAAGTGAAAACCTAGCCGATAAAGAAAAGGCATCAAGGGTCCTTACCAGGCAAACACTCTTCCCTTCTTCAATATTCCCAGAGGACTGGACAGAGCCGCTGCTCTACACATGATTGTCTGTGATCGAGCCAGTGAAACCTTCTCTGACTCAATTAGAGAGGAGACCATTAATGCCTCCCCTTTCATTTTTCACAAAACCTCTTTATATATAGGTTTTCCTTTTACACCAATTCTCGGCAAATTGCAATCATATAAGTCTTTATTTATGCACACTGACCTTCTAGGTGGCAAATTCGTAGAGATCAGAGGCTGTATTTTTTTTTAAAGATATTATTGATTTATTCATGAGAGACACAGAGAGAGAGAGAGAGACAGAGACAGAGACACAGGCAGAGGGAGAAGCAGGCTCCATGAAGGGAGCCTGACATGGGCCTTGATCCTGGGTCTCCAGGATCAGGCCCTGGCTGAAGGCCACGCTAAAGCACTGAACCATCCAGGCTGCCCTCAGAGGCTGTATTTCACTGATTTTGAGAACTATATAAGATTGTCATTAGCAAGGAGCTATTATTTAAGAAGTATTACGCCATTGATGCCAATGGCGATTGAGCAAGCATCACAAATAAGTAGTGAAATTTATTTTAAGCCTGGTTAGCAGTGATTTTTTTTTTTCATTCTCACAAAAGAATGAGCTGAGATAGTATTAGAAATCACAGGGGAAATGAGTCAGAAGCATGCACTGTGGTGTAAGCTAGCACATAGTCAACCACACAGCAGCAAATGGAAGCAAAGAACATGTGTTAGTGCAAAGAATCATGGTCTGCGTGACTTCCTGAAGTGTGGTGAGGAGCTGGTTCTACCTCTTGCTTTCCACCACACCACCACAGTGACAAGGGGAGCCTAAGCTTGGAAAGAGAAAGGAACTAAAATGTACATTATGAACTAGGCAAGAGTATATTAGACCAAATGTTTCCAAGACCCTGATCACTCAGCAGTGTTCTGCACAGCCCATCATGATAAAATAATGATAATTCTTAACAATCTCAAATATGCAGCCATTTTATACCTGGTAGTACAACAATGAGAAGATTTTAAAGCACCATTCAGTCATGACAATAATATTGATAACTACAAGGCACTTTTAGTGTATTTTTTTTCCATCTTATTTCTGAGAATGAAAAGATAAACTGAATAAACTTGAGTCACTTATTCCAGTCAACAGTGTTTTTATTCAAGAAGCTAGCTTTTCATTAATCATTTAGTTCATGGACTCTCTAGTGCGAATACAAGCTCAGTGATTAAGATGTAGGTGTAATATATTTCCAAGATAGAAGTAGCACATTGGCATTTTTTTGTGAATTCTGAACCATTTAATAAATAGATGAAACAGTTAACAAATGTGATTTAGGGACTTCTTGAGGTGCAGATTATTGCTAGCATGCAGCATCAATAGAATGAATATATGCCACTTTCTCTTCACTCTGTTTCAATTCTTTGAAAGGTGTAGCAGCGGTCAATACGATAAGACTCAGCATTTCTCCATCAAATTTGTATTTGATACAAATATCAAAAAATACCTCTTACTTGTCTTATATAGAGACATGTATAATGAAAGAAGGTATCCATTCCAGTTATTCTGTAGAATAACCATATATTTTGCATTTTTAAGTCTGTTTACAAGAGTAATATTTAAAATCTGGTTGTGTTCATTGTTCTCCCCTGCATTGATACACTGGGATGATATCTACCTTCTAAATTTGTGTGCAAATAATGAAGCAAAGAAGAAAAATGAGTACCTTATACAAATGTGTAAGGCACTTGTTTAAACTACCTTAGTAAATTCAAGCAGTGCTTGAACTGGTTAATTAATCTGGCAAAAAATTAGGAAACATGAGAGAGACTTTATTTTCCTAAAGACATATTCTCAAAAGAACTTACAAACTGTCAAACCTCCCAGACAACTAGAAGCAATTTTTATAAGACTTTCGTGAGGGGGAAAAAAAAGCCACTTCTAACCTATGTTTCTTAAATAGAATTCTTTCTATAACACCATAACAATGCTTTTTTTTTCTTTCCAGAGTTTTCAGGTGGCAAAAGCAAAAATATCTCCAGAATAAACCCAGACTTCAAATAATTATAAAAGCCTCCATCATTGTCTAGTTCTACTCTCTGTATCTAAACAGTGATGGCTTTGTAATAGTTAAAATTCTATCCATTTAATATCACTAATTATTTTCTCTCTGCAGCTTTGATGGGTTAGTTATAGCCTGGAATAAAAAACACTGTGGTAAGGACAACTGTACAGCAAGGTTAAGTGCCTTCTTGTCTTCAGTACCAATAATTACCTTTAAACAAAAAAAGGCTGTTTTCAGATTTGACAGTTAATTTACTAATGAGTATGTGGACCCAATTTATAATAAAGTAATATTGACCAGAAATAATCCTACATTGGTACTCATCTGAATTATTTTATTGTTCATGTCCTCTATTAAATAAATTGGAAAGGATTAATTTTGCAAGATGGGATTGTCAGAGACTGCGGCATAAACTAGATGCATGTCAGCACTAAATTTAATTATTGATCACAATACAATAGTGCTGAGTGTTCCAATCCCCAAACAGCTTCCAGTAACTATCAGCAGATTCCAAATATAGAGACCGACGTAAAAATTTGATTGCAGATGACTACACTTTTAATAAATAAATATTTCATCAGCACTAAATAAAAATTTAATTTTACAGTACTATTTAGATCATTCTTTGAAACATGGAGCAAATGCACAGTGAATGAAGGTGACTCCCCTCAAGATACCAATTTTATTTCAATGGCTTAATGGTTGCAGGATTCTTGGGATTATTTTGCTCCTTTTGTTTTGTTAAAGAAATAAAACTTGTAAAGAGAAGACTATTTAGAGCACAGTCTCATGTTGCTGAAAAACATAAAGTGGCCATCAGACTGGCTTGGATTCTTATCTAGAATTCTGGACCACGGTCTCCTGCTACGCATTATGGACTGGTATGGTCCAAAAATCAGTACTGGGCTATAATTTGAACTGTGACAATTTGAAACTAGATGAAAATTGAGAAATTCATTATGTTAAAGTGGCTATACAGTATGAATGAAATGACTAAATAAGATTTTTTAATTAAAATTGTCTGTACACAGGAACTGGTTATATTGTCGAATAGACTTTACTAGTCACAGTGGACATTCACTTTAATTGATAAATCATTTCAACATAATGTAAAATATTCCTGCTTAGCAATCAAACAGATTCACAGTTGCTTTTGCTAGGATTATGGCTAAAGATTCAATAAGTACGTGTTGTGATATACTATATATAAGAACTGAATTAGGTGGTTCTGCTACCAAGAAAATAGATATGATTTTAGTTCCAGGGCTGCTCTCTATGAAAACTCAAATATTCAGTGTATTCAAGATTTTATTAGACAACCATAAAAATTTTATTTCAAATGAGAAAATAAAAAGATATATTAGCATTGCTATTACAGTTTGTATGACTTAGAATATTCATTCTATGGCCAGTGTTCAAATAAAAACATAAAAATATTTAATAGTATATGAAATATATTGTGAGAGTAGAAGTCACTTTATTTTAAATCAGAAAAAAAGTAGCAAAATTGCCCTCCTAAATAAATCTTTAAGGACAAAAAGATACTTACAATTTTTATCAAGAATTTATAGAGTGGAATTCATGCAAATGTTGATGAGATCATTTGACTCAACCTATTTTTAATTTGATATAAAACTTTGAAAATTAATATACTGTTTTAATTTTGATAAGCATTGGTAAGGGAGAAAGTCATTATTATTCTAATAAATTTTTAACATGTATCTTGACAATTTTTCAATTTCCTCTGACCTTTTGAACAATAGCTCAACACATAATTTTTTACTCTAAAATTCATCAGTTTGGTTTGAAGTAGAATTTATTCTTCTCTATCTCAAATTTGAATCCAGTTATTCATTTTTTGTATTACTGTAATAAATTAGTAAATTAAAAATAAAAAGCTTAGATCCATCTCAGAAGTTACACGTTTATGTGACAGCACAGTACATTAAAAAGAGTCTGGGCTTCCGGAGACAAACAGATGGTGGCTCAAAACCCAATTGGCCTGTGAAAGTAATGTCATCTCAGCAATTCACTCAACTCCTCTGAGTCTCCATGTATTTATCTGAATTTTTAAAAATGACTTTTTAATTCAATAATAGACTAATTTTGGAGATATATCTTTAAAAAAATGTACAGGTCAGTTTTAAGAAGATTTGGTTTATGGCTAAGCTTATTATTTCACTAGTCTTCACTCTCAATAGAGTAAATGGCGTCTTGTACATTATATGCGACAGCATACACCGTACATGTTAGGTACCTGCTACCATATCATTGAGAAGTTTGGTTGGTATTGCAACGCATAAAAAAAAAAAAAAACTAAGTACATCAAGTAATATTGAGTTTCCTAAGTATAACAAACATGCATTTTAGACCTTGACTCAAAAGTAAAATAGGACATTGTTTTGTATAAGGTTAGGACTGTTTATAGTTCAAGTAACAGAAAATCAGAATTAAACTAATTTAAGCAAGGCTCTTTATTGACTAATGTAACCAAGAAGAATAGAAAGGAAAGTGCTCTTCAGACACAGTCCAGTAAAGGATCTAAGTTCATTTGTCCAGAGGTCTTTCATTTCTGAATATTAGCTTCATCTCCATGTGGCATCCTCTCAAGATTGTAAGATATTTGCCTCCTTTTCCATCTCAAAGACAACAGAGCAAGGGTTTACAAATCAGACCTGCAGGAAAAGGCTGGATCAGGGCCTGTTTTTGTGTGGCCCAGAAGCCAAAAATAGTCTTAACATTATTAAATAGTTGGAAAAAATAATAAGGAGAGTAATATTTTGAGGCAGGTGAAAATTATACAAAATTTAAATTCTTCCAATGTCCATAAATAAAATTTTATTGTAATATAACCATCCTCATTCATATACTAATCATCGGCGGCTTTTTCTGCATTATAATGGCAGAAAGTTGCAACAGGAATGGTATCCTATGACCAACTGTAGAGTTTACACCATCCACTTTAAGAGACACCAACAAAAGAATTCCACAGCAAAGAAATGCCACACATTGACTGCTTAACTCATCAACGTAGATTTCTGCCTTAAAAGAACCACTCAGACAAAGGAGGTGGAGTTATCTTAATTGGCTTAATTTATTTTTGCTATACAATATAGAAGCCACTATCCACTTGTGTAAATGTGATGGAGGACTGATAGTTTTTTTTTTTTTTTTCATTTTACTGTACTTAATTTTTATTGTAATTTAAAAACACATTAAATTCAATATATTTTAAGGATATTTGGAGCAACATCAGTATGTAAGTTTACCTTTTTACTACAACCTTTATGAAATCTAAACACAGATCAAATATTTCAGAGAACAATCAGCACCCAATTGAAGCTTGATGGTAGTGTAAAGGATATACCAGATTTTGAGGATTTAGTATCAACAAAAGGACGTAAAGCCTTTCATTAATACTTTTTTAAAAAGATTTATTTTATTTGTTTATTTTAGAGACAGAGAAACAGACAGAGAGAGTTGGGGGAGGGGCAGACGGAGAGAACCTTCAAGCAGACTCCCTGCCAAGTAGGGAGTCTGATGTGGGGCTGGATCTCATGACCTGTAAGATCACGGCATACACCAAAACCAAGAGTCAGTCACTTAACTGACTGAGCTACCCAGGTGCCCCTTCATTAACATTTAATACTGTAACCAGTATAAAGGAATTGATTTCCTCTAACAAGGCAGTCAAAGAGGGAGGGAAATGTTTCAGGATAGGGAAGCAGTTCTGCTCCTTTAGTTAGCCAGGGGCCCCCAATCCTTCTCACAGTAGCCATGAAATTGCACCACTCAGATATCCTGAAGCAAGAAGCATAGCTGACCAACCGCTCCAGCTGTGATCCTTTGGAACAACCACCACCGAGGCTGCATTTACCCCAGGATGCTGCCAACCAACGACCATGTACAACTGAAGTACCAGTGCTAGCCCTTTCCTGCAGAGAATGGGTCCAAAAGGCAACGTAAGCAAGAGGACTGACTTCCTGTAACCTTGGCTGAAACTTCCTAATACTGTGCCTGCCGTCTCTCAGGTGAAGTCTCACTTTTCCTGCCCCATCTTCTGCCTTCAGAATTCCTTTCTCCTTCAGAAGTATTTCCTAAACTAAATCTCTTGCACATCTAATCCCTTCTCAGTGTGGACCGGGGCTAACACATTTCTGTTCTGCTCCCATCCCATCCCCTCCCCTAGGCAGTGCCCTTATCTGCACACTTATACCTGGCTGACCAGTCACACACTCACACTCCAACCTGCAGGGAATGGGAAAAGGACTAGGGGAGTTCACACTCAATCATTTTGTAATGATTGATTACAATGATTACAAATGATTGATTTTCCCCTGTAGAAGAAAACTCGGAAGGTGCCCAAGTCCCCTTTCCCTTCATTTCCCCCACAACAACTTAGTCCCATGGTCACATCTAGACACAAGGAAGGGAAGAAAATCTAGTCTCTAGTTAGGAGGAGGTGCCCTGCCAAAAATCCTCGATCCTATATATAAAATGAAAAGATAAACAGTAAAGTCTAGGGGACATTTAAAAGTTTCTGTCATTTAAAGAAGTTTCTTTAAAAGATTTATACTTCTGGATGATTGTTTACTATTCTCCTAGCAATCATAAATAAAGTACATGTTACTCTTTTTGTAGACACTGCCATTCAGGAAAGAGAAATAATATTTTATGTGAGTCATCTGGAAAGAGTCTCTTGAAGTTATTAATACAAAGTTAATAACATTTGGATATTGAACAAAATCAGCAGAAAATGTTAATCCTAAAATTATCACTTTGACATCTCAATTCATAAACGATACTCGCACTATCATTTCTAGCATCAGTTTAAAATAAATGCTTCTGCTTTTGAACAGACTGTATTTATATTGTTCCTTCAGGCCTAAGAGAGGTAACAAGTCCCCGCTCTTTCTCTCCCCAGACACCCCTACACACCATGTCTGTTTCCTTTATTAACAAACATATTATACCACGCTCCTATAAACTGTCCTTTCATTAAAAAACCAGCTCAAAATGTCAGCTGAATGTGTCATTTGATTCCCTGTAGGGATTCTAACTTGATAGAGCAACGCAAGGTAAATGTAAAGGACTTATAGGAAGCCACAAACTTAACTGAAGAACAGACATTGTCCTATTTTTTAATGTAAGATGGTGGTAGTTTAACTTCATTAAAAGGAACCTGGTGTTCTGGCTGCCAGTTGTTCTCCAAAACAACTGCGAGGGAGCCTTCATGAACGTCTTTGATAAATCCCTTGTAGAAAGGCCTGTTGGAGCTGTGAACCTCCACCATCACCTTTCCCATGTTGGAACCACAAAAGCCAAACATTGTCCTAGATACAGTGTCTCTGTGCTTGTCTCCTCTCTGGGTTGGCCTCACAAGGCTGATCTCCAGAGACTGAACCACCCTCGTTCCTTTCCCTCCTGAGTTCACCCAGTGGGAGGTGATGGCAGATACATACATAAATGGTGGTTGAGAGAGCCCTCAAATATTTGTTCTCTCTATTCTCTCTTCTATAGATGGTTGAATATCTCAGCTGGAAGCTGCAGCTCCTGTCAGGTAGCTCTCTTCGACGGTTAAGAGTTTCAGAGAGTTTTGGTAACTACTGACCCTCTTCACTCCTTCCAGTCTAGGAATGATAATGGTTCAGTGCCATTACCAGTATCAACGTACCTCACCATCCCTACTTCTCTTCTCTTCCATATCTTTGTCAATAGTCCTTTCAAGACAACCTCCTCAATCCTCCTGCAGATGTGCTCTCTCCTTCGAGGTGTCTAAGGGATATAGACACCAAAGGAGATTTGAATATATAAAGACCAACCACCGTTTTGAATGTAAAAACCGAATACTACAAAATGTTACTTCTCAAAAGTAACCTACAGATTTACAAAGTAATTCCAGTGAAAAAGCCCAGTTTTTATAATCTTTAACTTTACAGAATGAATCTAGGATGCATTTAAAAATCTTAAAATGTTTAAGAAAGTTTTTGCAAAGTAATATTGATAGCAGAGGGCTTGTGTCAAGCAATATTAAAACTACAAGGGAATGGTAATCAAAGAAATACAGTATTGCATCAAGAACTGACAGATGGATAGTGGAAAAGAAAAGATTCTCTGCAAGCAGACTTACAGAAAAAAATTTCAAATAATAATGCCATCACATATTAGGAAACGGGGGAATTAATCATCATAGGATAATTATTTAGTCCTTGAGAAGTGAAAAGAAATTTAGATTCTCCTCTGAACATTTAAACCTAAATAAATTTCAGAAAGTAGGGGATCCCTGGGTGGCTCAGCAGTTTGGCGCCTGCCTTTGGCCCAGGGCACGATCCTGGGACTCCAGGATCGAGTCCCACGTTGGGCTCCTGGCATGGAGCCTGCTTCTCCCTCTGCCTGTGTCTCTGCCTCTCTCTCTCTGTGTCTCTCATGAATAAATAATTAAATCTTTTAAAAAGTAATAACATAACATATATGTATGCATAACACATTAACCAAAGTTTTCTACACACCCATACAGTATGCTGACTAGATGCCAAAACCTAATACCTAGTTCTTTAATAGGTTTAATTTATTCCTACACAGCTTGGTTTATAAAGTGATCATTCATTTTAACTTCTCAAATTTCATAATCTGTCCATCATGGTTTAAGAATACACCTGTGGGGGCATCCCTGGGTGACTCAGCGGTCTGGCGCCTGCCTTGGGCCCAGTGCATGATCCTGGAGTCCCGGGATCAAGTCCCCAGTTGGGGTCCCTGCATGGAGCCTGCTTCTCTGTGTCTCAGCCTCTCTCTCTCTCTATCTGTGTCTCTCATGAATAAATAAATAAAATCTTAAAAAAAAAAAAAAGAATATACCTGTGTCAGGCATCTAGGTGGCTCAGTCAGTTAAGCGGCCAACTCCTGATTTCTGTTCGGGTCATGATCTCCGGGTTGTGAGATCAACCCCCACATGGAGCTCCACTCTGGGCGTGGAGCCTACTTAAGATTCTCGCTCCTTCTTCTGACCCCACTAAAAAAACAGAATACACCTGTGTCTTCTTATGTATATGTGTGTATACTCACATACGTAAACATATAAAAGATGTACCCAAATGTCCCAAATGTGTTGTTCTTGGAACTATGGGTAATTATTTTGTTCTTTATATTTTTCTGTATTTTAATTTTTCTACAATAATTTTGTATGTTTTTATAATATAAAAATTATTACCAAAAGCATACTCAGAACCCCACTGCACAAATATTTAAATATTACATCATTTGTATGCTACTGGGTTGGAATAGTTAAGCTAAATATTGTAATCCATACCTCTTGCACAATAACTGGTTCAGCTAGGTTAAATCAAAATGAATCACTAGTCTTGAGTTCTCTTCTTTGCTATGGGCAAGACGTGCAGATGTGAGACCTAGAATTTTTAGTCATTTTATTTTCATGAATAAAGTCAGGTTAATGACAAAAATGACATATGGGAGAGGGAAAACCACATAGAACAGAAGCAAGAGATCTTGTCAAATTTTACTTAAAGATTATCTGCAAAATATTGGAATTGCCTTCAGCTGCTAGTAACAGAAACTTCAAAAATTAGAGATTTACTTTAAAATTTATGAATGAAATTTGGGGACAGGTAATGCAGGACTGGAACAAAGACTGATACAATCAATAACACAGACCTCCCGTCATTCTGCTCAAGATGACTGCTAGAGTTCTGCTCATCTTCTCCCTTTTTCTGGCAGAAGGAAAAGGATAAAGAGTAAAAATGAAAGTTACAACTTGCTTCTAGCTGAATCCTAGAAGCCTAACCCAAATGTTACCACTTTTCTATTCTATTATAACTATGTCATATGACCTGAACTACCCATAGGACTGGATGATATGTAGGGTTTTTTTGTTTTTAGTCTACATATATTATCTCCCTGAATAAAATCAAGGTTCTTTCAATAGAGGAAAATGGGAAAAAATATTTTGGTTAGGAAACAAGAAGTCTCCATCATCCTACCCAAACTTGGACATTTCAGTAAGTGTGCCATTAAATTATTATTAAAACAAAACAAAAAAGTCAACAGAATTTTTTGTTCATTTTGTTGTTTATTCTGTTGAGTGGTTGGGGGGGAGGTATTTAGTCTGCTTGTTTCCATGAGAAATGTTTTCTTTTCTCCAATATTATAACAGAAGCCTCAAGATATAAGAAAAGCTTATCATTTGATGAGATTTTTTAATACCCCTGATATGCCAGCATTTAATTAATGCCTAGGTCTTTAATGCTTATGTGTTCTCAACCAATTCAGTTTTCAATATAGTGCTTGACTTTGATTTAAAGTACTAGACATTTCTATATTTGTTTCATTTATTTTATAAAACCTTATTTTCTTTGGAATATCTTTAAGATTATGCCTCACAACAAAAACAATACTCATAAACTGTAATAAAATTTTTCTATAAATTTGTTTATTTTATATCTATGTTATCCCTAAAAACAATTACATTCAAGCCTATGGCACACTTAATATGGGTATAAGCCAATCTCTGAAAACCTTAATAGCAAGGAGATTTCAATATATTAACTCACTTCTATAACAAGAATGATGCATTGGAACTAGTATAACAATATTATGTATTGATTGCATTTACTTTTTAGTTCCATTTATATAATTTTTGCCATTCATCAACACAAAAATGAATGTTTCATCTTTCCTTTTAATTCTTTCTGCTTCAGAAATTTCTACTCTCTCCACTATTCCTCATTGTTCCAAATAAGACCTATGAAAAAACACATTTTAAACCATTCACTGTTTATATTCACTTAAATTTATCTCTAATATATTTCAATATCACTTTACTAAGTGTTGTATAAACACATTATTAACATAAAAGAAAGAAAAGTTGAGTTGCCTTTATTTTGTCTCAGTCATGCCTTGGAACTACATAAAATTTCAATATACATCAAACATAATTTCCTAAATATGTATTTACTGAAAAATTTCTAGTATTTTAAACAATAAAATCCATAAAGTAATTCCTGTCTTAACTGACAATCAGACTTCAGATAAGCACAATCAGCTTCAACAAAACCACCAGCCCAAAATAAGGCAATAAAAGGCTCCTGAGCATCGGCGAAAGTAGTTGTCACAAAGATCTTGTGCCTATAGGTTAGGCATGGAATTATCCTCAGGACAGAACAAATTGATTTAGTGTGTGTGTTTGACTAAAGTAAATGATAAAGGGTAAATAGTACAAATCCAAAAGAGTCTGCAGGTAGATTAGAAAAAACATTTCTCAAGAAGGACCTAGCAAATAACTGGGAGACCCAAAGGCCATTATTCATCCATCTATTGACCCCACATGTATGTATTGAGCATTGTTAAGTGTTGGGCACTATTCCAGGTGCTAAAGATATGACAGCAAACAAAATAAATGAAACTCCTGCTCTCAGGAGGCTTGCATTCTACTTGGATGAAAAATGAACAAATGGATGCATACAAAATGAACAGAATATAAATATCAGAGTTCGATAGGAGAAAATAAACAAAAAAGTGTGTATGCTCTTTTACTATCATGGTCAGGGAAGGACATTGGTAAGATGACATTTGTGCTTTAGTTAGTGAGGAAGTAAGCTGTGGGTATATAGGAAACCAATCACTGAGGTAATAGGAAGGGCAGTAAACACAAAAGTTGTAATTGTCTGATGAGTAGCTAAAAGGTCAGTGTGCCTGCATCAGAATGGGAGATAGAAATGGGATCGCAGAGAGATCAAATGGCCAGATCACACAGCATACCTTATGGACCATGCCAGAGGTCCTTGATTTTTCGATAACTCAACAAGAAACCATTGGAGAGTGGGGAAAAAAAAAAAAAAACGGTGTGCATAACATGATCTGCAGTTTTACCTTTTAAAGATCTCTCCAGCTTCTGGGAGGACATTGACTTCTAGAAGGCCATGAATAAAAGCATCAAGATAGCCAAGAGGCTATTTCTGTGGTCTAAGAAGTACAGCAGTTTGAACCAGGGAAGCAGGGGGGAGAGAGCTAGTCAGATTCTGGATATATTTCTAAGGCAGATCACAGCATTTGCAGAAGATGTGGCTACATAGTGTGAGAGAAAGAAAAAAAGAAAGTAATAAACATTTTATCTGACTTTTTAGGCCAGAACAACTGGAAGGATGGCATTGCTCTTTCCTGAGATGAGGAAGACATAAGAGCCATTTTATGGGGGAAATTCAGGCCTATTAAGTATGGAGGTACCTCTCAGTCATCCAAGCAGAGATGATAAATAAGCAGTTGATGCTCAGGACTCGGAGCAAGGATGGAGATGCAAATTTGTTGTTATCAGCACATAAATATTTAAGTCTACGGGGCTGAGTAAAGTCACACGGAGATTCAGTATAAACAAAGAACACTTCAACATTTTAAAATCTGGAAGAGGATGTAGAACCAAAAATCAGCCTTAGTTGTAGCAGTCTATCAACTGGAAGAAAATCAAAACATGATGAGGTTCCGGAAGCCGAGTAAAGAAATGTGTTTCAGAGAAAGAGGAATGATCCGCTTTACCACATGCTATGAGTAGATCAAGACTAGACCACTGTATATGGCAACATCCCGGTCATTGTTGACCTCAAAATCAGGTCAACAATGAGTAGTTTCTGGGTCATGTAGTTTGTGGATTTTAGGAAAACCAAAGGACTTGAGAGGAGGAACAGCTAAAGCAGTCAGGAGGAATGGTAATGCAGCTGAACAGATCTAACTGTTATTGTTGATTATGGTGTGTACTGTATCTAAGAACTCACCCTGGGAGATTATTTAGTTGTTTATCACAAAGAAAATATCTCATATACAAATCTGAAGGGGACAGAGGGTACTGTGGACTCAGGATAAATAGGGCAAACTCCAGAGCAAAGACATTTCTATACACACATCCACATACACCCACAGAGGCTTCCATAACAGCCCAAGAAAGAAATGCATCATGAACATTTATGAGGGAGGAGATCATACAGAAACTTCCAAGGTTTATTGCAAACTGCAAACATTACTTATATGTAAGTTATGTGCTATTTTCCATTAACTAAATATCTCAGTATAACTCTAAAAGAAGTGTTTTCACATTTCAGACATTTCCAGGGGTGCTAAGAAAGGGGAATATGCCAACTGTCAGTATGCTATAAAATCAATTACCTGGGACAATCCATGTAACAAATACACTGATTCAGGTGTTTAAAATTAAGATTATTATTTTAACAAATGCATTTGTCTAGTTTCCCCAGCAACTGAGAGTGACAGGTGAGAGAAGAACTGCAATAGAGAACAGAAGACCAACCAGAAAAATACAGCAATTTGAGTCCATTAGAAATTAGACACAAACCTAGTTTGCCTAGTTCAGGGGTCCCTGAGGTCTGCATTGTTTTGCTGTAAAGTACAATGATTAATTTTTATTATAGTGGACCTGAGTCATCATGAAACGGTTAAATTAATTCAGCCTTATTCTCTTATCTACAGCATGTAATACCATTTTGAAAAGATGTTTATCAAAAGTGGTTCAAATAAAGAGGTTTGAGAGATTAGCTTCAGTTATCTGAAACATTCACTTACCCAGAAAGAGTTTTCTGATGTCAGATACTGAAGGCCTTAAAGTAGTCAAATAGCTGTAAACGATTAGAAAATTTTCTGTTAAATAATTGTATTAATAAATTATTAATACATGAATTAACCATCTTATTCAATAAAAACTTATTGACTGCATATTCATTGTTCTTGGCAATGGGGACAGAGATAAATAAGAACTGTCTCCTGCATTTCTGGAACTCATATTCCAGCAGTAAGAGTCAATGTCATCCAAGCTTCTCAACAATTTTTTAGAACCAGTGGAAAGTAGTGGCTTGTGGGCTCATAGTCCAGACACTGTTTGGGGAAGGAGATATGTGTGAACTTCCTAATGATGAATTGCTGAAAATTACTGCACATGAGGTAAGCCTAAAATGCGCATAGAGAATAGGTCGCCAACATCTCTGATTTCTGTAGTAGTTTTCCATATTGAGTCTCTTAATAATGTAATATAATGCTGAGTATTTTGATGATATTCACTATATGGAAATGGTCTTTTCTACTACAGCTGTAGGAAGACTAAACTACAAAATATAATTAGATATTTCTTGGTAAATAATTGTTAGACACTAGTCAGTTTAGAAATTTGTATAATTTGCATTGGATTTAAATTCAAGACCTATGAACATCACAAGAGTCTGCCAGATATTCCAGTTGAATTTCTAACTGCCCACTCTGTGTTTCTACTAGATTGTCCTGTCACTTTAAACTTGAGGTAATTCTATATATCAGATCAATTTTTATACATACATAAGGGCATGATAATGATAACATAAGTAGTCATAACACACACACTTAGATTTCTCACCACATACCAACAGAGAAAAGCTCTTTGAATTCTTTCTTTCCTTCAATGGTACCATTTAAGTCTCTCAGTTACACGAACATAAAATCTACACTTGTGATGAGCTTCCAGGTTTTAAAACCATCAATCTGGTCAAGTCTTCCTATTTATTCCCCTTTATAGTGCCACAGCCTCCAGATTTTTCTGGGTACTTGCTGTCCTGCTAACTTTAAATTATTATCCATGCTACATCTGGATGATCTGATATATAGTTATTACCCTAAAACATCTAGCATCTCCCTATTGTCTATAGGCCTCCTAAGTCTGGTATCCAAAGACTCAAAGACTCAAAGACTCAAAGACTCAAAGACCTGACTCTTTATAGAATATCTAAACTTATATAACACCTCCATTTTACTCTGTATGCCCCAATACTACCAAAATGCCCATGGTTCTAACTCACTTTGCTCTTTTATGTTTTTCATTCTGGCTCCTCTGCCTATGAGGCCTTCTCAACTTTCATAACCAGACTGGCTTTTTTTATATATATATTCTTTAGGGGCACCAGGTGGTTCAGATGGTTCAGTGTCTAGGACTGGGAGTCTGCTTCTCTCTCTCCTTCTGCCTCTCCCCCTGCTTGTGCTCTCTCTGTCTCTCTCTTTTCCAAATGAATAACTAAAAATCTTTAAAAAATATATAGTCTTTAGAGCTTGCCCAAGACATCATTTCCCCCCAGGAATATTTCCTTAAAGTATCTATTCTCTGTATTCTCACACTTTGGCTGAGCAAATTTCTATTTCCATACCATTTTATTTTGGATTGAAATTATGTTTATCTGCCTATTTCTACTACATGGCTGGACAATGCTTGAAATAAAAAATATGTGTCTTATGAATGGAATCTTGCCTTTTGGAACAACATGGATGGATATAGAGGATACAATGCTAAGTGAAATAAGTCAGTCAGAGAAAGGCAAATATTATATGACTTCATTCATATGTGGAATTTAAGAAACAAAACAGACAAAGAAAAAGAATACAAACCAAAAGCAGGATCCTTAACTATAGAGAAGAATCGATAGTTACCAGAGGGGAGGAATATGGGGTGTGGGGGGGGAATGGTGAAAATAGGTGATGGAGATTAAGAAATGTACTTGTGAAGAGCACTGGGTGATGTGTGGAATTGTTAAATCACTATAGTATACACCTGAAAGTAATATAACACTGTATATTAACTATACTGGAATTAAAATTTAAAAAAGGAATGTGTCTTATGCATCATTGTCTCTAGATCATTTTCACTACAGAGTGCACTTAATAGGTTCATAATAATTATTTGCTAAGTGATGGTAAATAAGTGTCCAAGTTTCTTTATACTCTGGTTCCTGCCTTTCTTTTCAGTTTAACTCCCCCATCAAACTCCTTCCCATTATCGAAGGTTCTACTCCTCAGTTCCTTAAAACTCTTGCATTTTTCTTCCTCCAGGCTTTGTTAATTCCTTTGGGGCACCTCACTCTCCCTTCTCTCATGGATTCCATTTCCTGATCTAGGTGTGCATGGTGCAGACTGGGGATACCTGGGTAAGAAGCCTCCCTGGACTTTCAAATTTGGCCAGTGACTGCCTTAGGTAATCAGAGCCTTATTGGCTGCACTTTAAGGTTCTATCTTAAATACTATTCTCCTCTCTTTTAAAATTCACTGTCCACACTGTGGTGTTCAGAAAAAAATCTAAATAGGTCTTTGCTACATACTTTAGATATCTTCACATGACTGGTGTATAGTAACACATACCTCTATGCAGATGAATATACCCAATCAGAATCTTTCTTTATGAAAAACAGTAAGAAAAAGAGGAGAGAATGAAAATGAGAGAGGGGGAATTGACAAAATAATGACTTAAGGAAAAGTTCCTTTAAAAATGATAATAATTGGGATCCCTGGGTGGTTCAGTGGTTTAGCGCCTGCCTTCAGCCCAGGGTGTGATCCTGGAGACTCAGGATCGAGTCCCACATCGGGCTCCCTGCATGGAGCCTGCTTCTCCCTCTGCCTGTCTCAGCCTCTCTGTCTCTCTGTGTCTCTCATGAATGAATAAAGAAAATCTTTTTAAAAATGACAATAATTCATTATGGGTTCGGTCAAGGAATATTTTTATTTGGGGTAAGAACGGATAGAATGTTTAGCCATTTAAAATGTCTTTCATGCTTTTGGACTTCTGTTGTCTAGCATTTTTCAAGTTCCATTAAATTATAGCAATAGTACAATCTTTGTGTCCTAATCCTATTCTTAAATCAGTGTCAACCATATTGTAATTTCTGCTTTTCTCCCCAGCATTTTGAAAAATATTCATTAAAGAATAACCAAAACATTCTGAGGTAGAACATATTCTTTTAACAGAAAGCCCAGGAGATGTGTGACCATAAAGTCCTAGTATCTGCAGTAACTTAGTTAAGCCTGTGACTGGCAAGTTCCCTATTACTTCTACAATGCACCCCAAACATGACATACTCACTGCTTTCCTGTGGCCTTTGTGATTGCTTTACATAAGAGATCCTTTTCCTTTCCAAAAGAAATTTCGTTGCTATACTCACTTGTCTATAGGGCCCAAATGCAGCAATATTCCCTCAAATGACTGCTTATTTCAAGGGAACTAAGGTCTTTTCTGTGAGTGTCCATCAAGCTTCCAGCTCTCAAGGAGCCATAAAAATGGGGTCCTTTGAGCTCATGAGTAACTGGAAATTCTTCATACTATGTTATTGTTTTAGCAGCTCAAGCAAGGACTTTTATTCTTTGTCTGCTCCTTATTTCTCAAAGAACAGAAATAGAACTGCCAAAATGCCACAAGGGAAGCTATTCTCATTGTCAGGTCAAACCATAGTCCCATTAATAATGCTAGTGGAAGTAAGAAATATCATACAATTATAGCGATGATTGTTCTTATTAGAATTTCAGTCTCTTGATTTGAAATAACCATTTTTCTTATTACAAGGGAGTTTCAATTTATTGTTGCTTTCTTATTATTACAGAAACTTGGAAATTGTGTGCATTTTTCCTATCTGGTATTATCTTAGACAATTGATTTCAATGACAGATATAAATACATCTCCTAACTAAAAATTGTGCTTTGAGCAATTCATAGGCTCGGTTTAAGGTACTGCCTCATGTTTTCCTATTTGTTTATTGTTTTCATTCTGATTTAAAAAGATTCCTTGACCCTTATAATACAGAGACCAAGTAGAAGAATAAGTAAAACCTCTTGTTCATCTCTCTCAAATCGTAGAGAAGGGGTTGACAAACTTTTTTCCTAAATGATCAAATAGTAATATTTTAGCCTTTATGGGATTTACAGTCTCTACTGGAATTATGCAATTTGGCCACTGTAGTATGAGAACAGCTATAAACAATACATAAGTGAATAGATGTGGCTATGTTCCAATATGACTTTATTTAAAAAATAGGATATGGTGGGGTGCCTGGGTGGCTCAGTTGTTTAAGCACCTGACTCTTGGTTTCAGCTCAGGTCATAATCTCATGGGTTGTGAGATCCAGTTTCAGGTCGGGCTCATGCTCAGCAGAGTCTGCTTGAAGATTCTCTCCTTCTCCCTCCACTCCTCCCCCTACTCCTTGCACACACATACATGCCCTCTCTCTCTCTCAAATAAATAAATAAACCTTAAAAAATAGGGTATGGGTTGGACTCTTGTCCCTAAGGAATCATTTTGTCAGTTGGCCAGAGAACATAGTTATTGTGAACTGGAAAATAATTAATTGCTTGAGCAATCAGGATGTTTATGAGGTCATACTGGTGTGGAGTAGGCCTTTAATCCAATATGACTGGTATCTTTCTAAAAAGAGGGAAGACCTACAGATAGACAGAAATAATACCAGACGGTGAACAGACCTACAGTTAGACAGAAATAATACCAAATGAAAAGGAAGATAGAGATTGGAGTGACACATATACAAGCCAAGGAATGTCTGGGCACTATCACAAGCTGGAGACAAGGAAGGATTCTTCCTTAGAAGCTTCATAGGAATCAATTCAATACCTTAATTTTGAATTTTTTGCCTCTAGAGCTCTGAGACAATAAATTTTTATTGTTTAAAGCTACCTACTTTGTGGTACCTAGTTATGGCAACCCTAGAAAGCAAGCATCAGCAATAGTCTAGCTGTGAGGCTGGCAGGGCAACTATACTCTAGAAGCCCAGTCAGGAACCCAGAAGTTTCTTTCTCCGTATTGCTAGCTGACTTCCCATCACCTTGAACCATGGATCCCTTTGGCTTTACTCAAAGGTCTATGAATGCCTTATTTGATTGGCATTTTATTGCAGAAAATAAAACAAATAGGACTCTACAGGAAACCAAATTATATTAAAAGAGAAATCTGATCAAAATATTAGAAAATTTCATGATACAGCAATACATGTGACTATTAATACATTAAATATCAAGATTAGGTGGTTGGTATAATAGCTAGCAAAATTTTCAGTAGGGATAAACATGAACAATATTTTGATGCGTCTTCAATTATAATATGATACAAGGATATCTGTTATTGTATAGATGAAAAAAGGCACAGATACTGCTAAAAATACAATGGCTTTCACCTACACTCATAATTGAAAGAAATGCTAATTTTTAATTAATGAAATTTAAGATATAATTGTTCCTTTCCAGTTTCATGCCCTCTTGGATTCTATCCACAGATCCTGTGGTTCATGGAACCTTGTGAGGTTAAGAATCCCTCCCGGGGATTCTTAACCGGCAAAGTCATAGCTAGCTCTTCATAAATCCTTTGTTCTATCCCAAGAAAAGAGAGGTTAGAGATTGTCCCACGTAAGGGCTTTTTGTTTAATTAGGTGTCCCAGAAGCTGCATATAATCACTTATGCTACATCCAGGAGGAAAGAACTTAGTCATAGAACTACAATGTTCTCATTCATTTGGGGAATATAAATAATAGTGAAAGGGAATATAAAGGAAGGGAAAAGAAATGTTGGGAAATATCAGGAAGGGAGACAGAACATAAAGACTCCTAACTCGGGGAAACGAACTAGGGGTGGTGGAAGGGGAGGAGGGCGGGTGTTGGAGGGGAATGGGTGACGGGCACTGAGGTGGACACTTGACGGGATGAGCACTGGGTGTTTTTCTGTATGTTGGTAAATTGAACACCAATAAAAATTAATTTAAAAAAAAAAGAACTACAATTAGCTTCAAAGGAGGCTTGAAGTTTAGTCTATACCACATTACATTATGGGGTTCATTTAATAAAAGGAAACTATGGAAAATGAATAATGGGGAACATTATTAGCTATCTTTGATCAAGAAATATATTTCCCTTTGAACAGGCTTATTTTTAAAAAACTAGGAAAGAAAAGTGTCAAAGATTCTTAAGTGTTAAGTGTTAACACAAAGTGTTAAAGATACTTATAAGATACTGCTTAAAAAAAATTCAGGAAGAACCAAGAAGTAGCCCTAATTTTTTTTTTTTTTTACTCTTTGCCTTAAGTTTTGTCTTATACCAAATTATGCCCTAATGCAAAGAAAGAAGGTTATAGGATATAAACAAATGTCACTGCTTTTCATTAGACCTTTCAGGAATCTATTTATTTATTATATTTATTCTGTGTGGTGTGCATCAAACTGACCTCTGATGCCCAGGTTTCAACAGTGGGCAATCAAAAGTCACATCAGTATGGCCCCAGTATTTGGTTGAGCAATAGATCTAGTCAGAATTTTGACCTACGGTGAAAACACACCCGAATATCATAACAAGTGGAGGTAATGTAATCCTGTTATAGTATGGAGAGAACCCCTCTGGATATCAGCAGAGGTAAGCAAAGCCTGGAGATTAAAAATCATGATATAATCCTAATGGCATCACATGAATTTCTGAATCTAGCTATGACTAAGCACTGCCCAATTATATAAGTCAATTAATTCCCCGTTAGATTAATATTTTATTTTTTAAATTTTTATTTATTTATGATAGTCACAGAGAGAGAGAGAGGCAGAGACACAGGCAGAGGAAGCAGGCTCCATGCACCGGGAGCCCGACGTGGGACCCGATCCCGGGTCTCCAGGATCGGGCCCTGGGCCAAAGGCAGGCGCCAAACCGCTGAGCCACCCAGGGATCCCCAATTCCCCGTTAGATTAAATGAATACAAGATACATTTGCATTCACATGCCTCTGTCTGAACCACAGTAATGGTTTTCTTGTATTTTAAAATTTTGGAACTGATGCAGATATTTGGCAACTAAGCACCACATGTATAATCTATGACATTTTCCTCCTCGATGCTTTTTCTTACTTTGACTACTCTCTTATTTGATTTTGAGCAAAATTGACAAGGGTCCTGCATGATTCTCCTCTTTGTAATACACTGGGGATACTAGCTAAAATCAATATTTATTTATTCTCATAACTGTAAAATAGCTTTCTTTAAATCGTAATTTGGTAAGATGCCATCAGTCTATACTAATGGATATCATAAGAAATAACCATATGAAACTGGTTACAGTACTGCCTGTGAGATGTGAATGCAGGCAATATTCCCTAAGTTAAACATTGCCTGCTCAATGGAGACCCAGAAGAAGAAGTTTATCTTTGTTATCAGTATCTCTGTGTTGCCAAGGCAACTAGATTATTTTTAGATTATGGATATTATGAATTATGTAACTCATAATGTGTTTTTTTTTCCTTACAGGTTACTTGGAAGCTAAAGGCAATGTGCAATCCATTTCTACTAGAATAGCAAAATTAGCCTGTGCTTTGTGTACCAACCCACACCCACAGATTCTTTCTTTTCTTTGCCCCAATTCACTCAATTTTAAAGTTCTTTTATATTTTGTTGTATGAATTTTCATATTTGGCTTTAAATTCCTTTTTTGGAAACATAATGAAGAGTATATATGTATTTTCTCTTACTATTTCATTAATGCCATAATAAATTACTATAATTAATTGTGTATATTAACAATATAAATAACATAATTGGGAGTCATTCTTGATCAGATATCATTGATGCCTCTATAATTACAGATGGTTTCTATTAGTTTATAACTTTGTATTTGGGGTTTACTATCTCAGACAAATTGTATATCTCATCATGAGTTTACTATAGCAACAGTGAAAGAGAGCGACAGAATTTTGAATATTAAATTTTTAACAGGGATTCAATGTAAGTTTGAAGGCTTGGCTCTATTGGATGGACACAGTGCTTAATATAATACAATGAGCTTTTACTAAACAGAGGATGAAAAATTTGAAGACACGGCATTAGCCATGAAAATTATCTTTAATTGCAAAAGGAAATCACAGGCCACTGTCAAACAGAAGAATGATGTGGAATATTATAGTAAACTTTTCTGAAATTGGCCTCTAAATTATTAAATATTCAAGTTTTCTCCTGATTTTTGTTATTGACTTTTTAATTTCTCTAAGTAAGATACAACAGACACAAGTGGAAAAAATGCATTATTTTTTCATAGCACTTACATATTCCCTATTATACATTAAATAATTTTCCGTTTAGCTTGCAATTTTCCCTGTCCCTGATTGCTTAATTCAATACCTTATTCCATCCATATTGACAGCAATACTGAAAGCAGCTTAGCATTTACAAGATGCAAATGAGAATAGCATTGCACGCCCTAACTAGAGCTCAGTTAATTAATATTTATGTGGACAACCTTACCATATGTAATAAATATATAATATCAGAAAAATATAATATCAGAATCAATACTGATCCATAATAATAGAAGTAGATTAGACAAATAGATTTGAATATAAAGTCACTGACGGAATTTTTCATTTTCTTTCTTACTGCTTTCATGCAACTGGTTTTTCCAAGCAATGGTTTTGTGGGGACATAACTAGATTATTCTCCCATGGCAGCATTCTTTCTGGAGTAGATGAAAGATATACGATATAAACAACAACAACAAAAAATCTTTGTACTACCCCTCCATCCCAACCATTTTTAAGTAATGTGAAAAACTATTTTTGGTAATCCTCTTGAAGGAAGTAATATTGCGTTACACTATATTGCAGATCCTAGAAGCCCATATCACAGCGGTTTGTACATCCTAGGTCCTAAGATTTTTAAGAACTTCTAGACTTTGAGACAAAGTCATCCTCTAGAAACTCCTTTTATGGAATCAACAGTTACTAATGAAGCACTTTCTGTATGCCAGATATAGGTGATCCCATTATGACATGGCCAGTGAGGATCCTGCCATCATGAGATTGAGGTGCTTGGTGATAACACAGTACTAAAAATAATGTTAAGTTTGGGCTATGAGAAAGAAAAAGGATCTTTATTTTCTCAAGAAATTTTAGTTATGGCAAGTGTTTCCACAATCAACCAATTAATATGAAACTCAATGTCTAGGAAACAATTTATAATGAGAAAATTGAGCGATATCAAACGTTGAAAAAACAGCTTAGAAATATGGAAAACAGGGACATCTGGGTGGCTCAGCAGTTAAGCATCTGCCTTCAGCTCAGGGCATGATCTTGGAGTCCCGGGACCAGGTGCTACATGGTGGTTCCTGCATGGAGCCTGCCTCTCCCTCTCCTGTGTCTCTGCCTCTTTCTCCCTCTGTGTCTCATGAATAAATAAAATCTTTTTAAAAATTAAAAAAGAAATACGGAAACACAAGAATATTCTGTGCAATCTCATTCATATTCCTCAATTAATCTGTGATCTTTTGCATTATCAAAAGTACTACATAATTGGGGTGCCTGGGTGGCTCAGTCGGTAGAGCGTCCGAGTCTTGGTTTTGGCTCAGGTAGTGATCTCATGTGTGGTGAGATCGAGCCCCATAGCAGCTCTGCGCTCAGCACACAGTCTGCTTGAGATTTTTTTCCCTCTGCTCTGACCATGGCTCATGCGTGGGTGCACACGTGCATACTCTCTCTAAAAAATAAGTAATAATAAATCTTAAAAAATGCTGTCCGATTAAATAATGTTCAGAAAAAAAGCTATTTTATGAACAATCAATCAAATGTAATGATGAGAATGTCATGAACAGTCAATAGGTATCAATGATAGAAAAGAATAAACTGATGAGATGAGTATTCTATTCCCCACCTTCTCCATTTCATGAGCTAACCTCACGTATGATTTAAATCGAAATAAATTCCAGATAATTAGAAAAGCGCTACAGATGTCTTTCCCCTTCTAATGGTATTCTTTTATTTCCCTACAAATCCATAGACAGATAAAACAAATTTAAATATCTTCACAGTGCAAAATACACCATTGACACAGTCAAATTTCCAGTAACAAGTGAACTAATAAGTGGTAGGAAAATGCCAAACGTGGTCTCACCAAACCACATTCCCAGCTTCAGAAAGCAGTAACAATTTAATCATTTGGCCACTTCAGTGACATTGAAAAAAAGGTAATGAAATCATTCTACTTCATAATTCAATAACATAATTCATACTAGAGAATTTAAAATGGATTTCACACATTTAAAAATACATTTTTATTTTTATTAAATGTATTTTATATATTACCAGAGGGAGTAGCTAAACAGCTCTGATAGCATTGTAACCAGCTGAAAGCCTGAACTCAAGCGAAAAAGGGGGGGAAAAAAAGGGAAATTTCAAACTCTATTTTGTGTTTTAATAGGATCAGTTAGCAAGTTTAAATTCCCTCCGCTCATTGTGCTTTCAAGTTACAAATGAGATCTAAAACCATAAAGTAAAAGCAAGAAGAAAATGATTTGCAGATTCCCTGATGCTGGAGAAAATATATACAATGGGTTATATGAAGAAATGACCTTTATCTGCCAAAGTAATCGGAATATATTTCATACACATTTTTGAATACTCTACGAGAAAGCAAATTATGTGAGATAAAGTTGTTAAAATAAAAGTAAAATGAGACAAAATGTCACTTCATTCAAAATGTAACGTTATAGAAATAAATTAATGCAATGCAACCAGTTATAAAAGTGCAGAAAGGATCCTTTTTAAAATATTTCTCTGTTTCTCTATTAGTAAGAAGCACACAGTACTGCTTGCTGTACCATAAGATACCCCAGTATCGTCATGTGTAAGACCTTCAGATTTAACCTGACCTCCTCAGAATGGATATCCCCACTACAGTATGTTAGGAGACCTTTTTGATACCACTTTGATAATTCTTTGCAAACCTCCATTAGAAACAGAGAAAAGCCACTTCAAGAGTGGGCACTTACAGCTTACTGTTTACCTATACACTCGTAAGATCAAAACCCCTGGTCTTACTGTTTTTGTTAACAAGGAGCAGTAAAAGTCTTCCCACATACTGAGTTTTGGTTTCCATTTTACAATCTGAGATGACAGACGGCACAAAAATGATGAGAAAACTGTGGGGAGGCTTCCAGAAGATTGATTCTCTCATCAGCTGATTCTTTTCTAGTTAGTCTTTTATTGACTACAAAGGTATAGCCAATGCAGAAAAGGAAAACCAGACTGCCCTGTTTAATCCTGAGGGCATTGGCAAAAGGTGATCACTTTTTGAGAAAACAGAGGCCTACAAGGAAATCAGCACACTGTATGAGCCGTTAAGCTGATTTAAACACACAGGGGATGCCTGGGGTTGAGCGCAAGATCTCTGAGGTGTGAGATGAGAATGAAACCATTCCACAGACTAATATTACTGAGCTTTAGTAGCAGGTGGTACCGTTGATCAGTCAGGAACCTGTCATTTGGAGAATAGGCCAATATATCTGAGAGACACGAAAAATCCTTCATTTTTTTTTCCCTCCTTCTCACCAAGAGGAAAAATATTGCGATGTTGAACTTTGGGCAATTATCAACTACAAGTTATTGCAATTTAGGCACCCGTAAGAAGTGAGCGAAACTAAAACGGGTCTACATTTTCTGACATTTGTCTAAGACTGCAAACTATATAATAACTCGCAGTGGCTGAACCAGGTATTTAGTTCTGGAATGAAGCCTTTATATGCTAGCAGCATAAGCCACAGTCCAGGTACCCCGGAAAAAACCCACGTGGAATTTGCATAGCTAGAGAGAGAAGTAAAGATTCACATTCCCCCTTATGTTTTGCTGATTTTGTGGTTTGGATGGTTGGTTTTGTTATTGGCATGTTATTACTTAAACAATTGCAGAGAAAGATCTGCAATTTGACAATTGCAATTTGAGGTCTTAGAGAGAGGATAAAACGTTAAAGTGTGTTGTTAACTTATATTTGTAATGGCATTGTCTGACCCTATCATTCTTTACTTGCTAATTCCTACAGACAATCCAACAATCTAAGAGTGCGGTGACAAATTAAATAAAGTATAATAGATGAAATACTGCATGTTTTAAAAAGGGATTTCCCCTACAACCTATTCTGCACCATGAACATTTAGATGTATAATTAGAGTTAATAAGGATATCATAAAGTATTTTTTAAAAACTGTTACTATCAAATCCAAATGTACCTAATTTCAAATGTATTGTGTCCTAAAATGAGGAGATACAATATTTGATTTTGCTTTTATTGACCATGAATTAACTATAAAATCCCTAGATACAGCAGTCTTCTCTGAGTAATCTTGTATGATAGCACATATCATTAATGATTGCACCGACGATTCTTTTTTGAGTGTCCACCAGATAGTGTGTCATTTCCTCAATTCAGAATAGGTGATAGCATGTTTGTGTGTGTGTGAGTATGTGTGTGGGGGGGGGCAGGGATTTACAGTCAGTAATAGATGAGTTGAAGAAAATTTGCTTCACCAACTTATCTATTTACCTCTTTACTAGAATGTTTTGATAATAGAGCCCAGAAATAATATACTAAGAAATACCGGAAAGAAACATATGTCAGAAGTAACTTTGCAGAGGATAAATTCCGCTTAAACCAATTCAGTTTTATACATTTTTAAAAACGTATTTGCAATGTATTGCCTTCTCATTACTTCTGTAGCTCTTTGGTTTGAACCTTGACATAATGCACTAATGCTTACATGCGTGAACTCAAATCAGGAAATTATTTTCTCTGATGACAGTCCTCTCTCTTTATATCTCTCTCACCCCCTTACATCTGCTGATGTCATATTGTCCCAAGTCCATTGATACTTGCCTGTTGTAAAAGCCAATTGGCTTCAGCTCCCTCTGTCCTCCTTTATCTCCCTATCTCTGGCTAGCCATAACAAAGATCTGCCTTCCTTCATGCTAGGGATGATATCTCCAGACTTTCTGATTGTCAGAAAATGGCTGAGCAGCACCTGCACATACACCAGAATGATAGATAACATTCACAGAGGCAAATTTAAGGACCAGCATTATGGCAGGTGTTTAGGCCCAGTAGTCCCATCACATACTGTGCAGAGGACTGAAACTTGTTAGGACTCCTGGATGAGGATCAGAGACCCTTGGACCACGGAACCTTTAAACCACAAGATCAAGGATGCTTTGTTCCTTCACAGTCATGATCAGAAGTCAGGGTACAACAAGACTGTGATTTGTCAGATATTGACTCCAACCTCAACCTTTGCAGTACCAGCCCTTCCCTGACCCAATCATGGGGCCAGAGAAGAGCCATGTAGTTGAAGTTGTGTCAAGCATCGCGTATAACCTTTCACGAGTGAGGAAACACCAGTCCCTTCACTGGTGTAGTAATGGAGCTGGGGCCCAAGTCTTTTAGAGGATCCTTGGCCACATAGCAAGCCCAGTGTGTCAGCCTTCACGACTGATGAAGCACCAGCCCCTTCATATGCATGATGTGGGCCTGGGATCCAAACCTTGTCATTGACCAGGACCAGTTGCCTGAAGCACTGGGTCACAGTTGGTTTCCGTGGGACTTTGTAGAAAGCTAGTGCCTTCCCTGGGTGGCCAGGCTCCAGGGGAGACAGAACATAAAGACTCCTAACTCGGGGAAACGAACTAGGGGTGGTGGAAGGGGGGAGGAGGGCGGGTGTTGGAGGGGAATGGGTGACGGGCACTGAGGTGGACACTTGACGGGATGAGCACTGGGTGTTTTTCCGTATGTTGGTAAATTGAAAACCAATAAAAATTAATTTAAAAAAAAAAGCAGTAGCCTTTATCTCTCAAGGGTTAAAAAAAAATCAAAATGAAATAGACGTTCTTATAGTTTATCTTCACAGAGCAATTTTTACTTTTTCTAGAGTTCACATTTTTTCCAAATCTGGATAAATGGTAACACCCACAGTGTCAGCTCCAGCTTCCTCTCTGCCAGGCATTGTTGGAAAGTCACTATACTGTGTCCAGTTATCCCAGTATCATTTGGGTGCTTACTGCCCTTTGCAGCAATCTTTAATTTCTATGTTATTTCCTATAATGTCAATTATAAACTTTCCCTCTCTTTGTAGACTCTCATTCTAAGGGGAAACTTTGCTGCTATAGTTACAGAATCTTTGAAAATAAACATCTTCAGTGTTACTATTCCAGCCACTAAATATTTCTCCATATTTATTTGTTCTTTTTCCTATTTTCCCTATTTGTCCTCCAGCTATCTTTGCTCTATGTTGTTTCTTTCACTGCAAGTTTCTTGTCTTTTTCTTTGCCTTGATTTTTTTATCCATTCACTCGTCTCTTAATTCCTATTAACCAGGGTCCCACCACTGAAAATGTTCCATCTAAGATCATAATATCAGCAGTTACTAATGAGGGTGAAATCTGTCAAGTGCTTTACAAATAAGAGATAATTCTTACCAAATGTCCTCCAATTTTCAGTTCTCTTCCTGTCTCTGATGTCCCCTGCTTTATTAAGCGAACTTCAGAACAGAGCAATTCCTCCATCTTTAAAAATCATTTTATCCCTATCTTATCATATTTAACCTGACCCATACCAAATAAAGGTATTAAAAAAATAACAAGGAAAAAAAATAAAAAGATAACAAGGATACAAGCAAATTAATGATGAAATCAGAGCATTCACTTTCAGGAGCCTTAAAAATTACATGTATCCATGTATCCAGTTAGTCTCTTCTTCCTCTTTTACATTCTGTGCTTACAATGAGTCATTGGACTCTGCCCAAAGAAAATTTTATGTATATATTTTTGTAAGCTATGCCTTTAAAAATAAGCTTTGCCAATTGCATATTTGTGTTGCTTTGCATTAGGATTAATTAATTCTTTATGGTATTTTAGATGTTTTGTGAAATAAAGTCTTTAAATGATTCTTCTCTAACACTGTGGCAGTTTTTGCTTTCAGCTATGCATACATTATATATGACATGCATATTTAATGTAAATATCTCACATATAGATGAAAAGTATGATTGTACAATTTACCACTTACCTTCAGGGGTGGGAGTTAGGAGACATTTTATTTTTAAAAGAAATTACTTGGATTAAAGATAGACAGGTTTTCTCACTGTCGAACCAAAAAAAGGAAACTCCTAGCAAATGTAAACATACAATGGAATTGATGGATAAAATAATAATCTTGCTTATCTACAGTACCAAAAAATATATTTCAATAATACCTTTGCCAAATAGGGAAAAAAAGTAACAGGGGAGAAATTTTATTTCTTAGTCTCTAAAAGTAGAAAGGAAAATTCTGTGTAAGAATACATAAATTGTAAATGTCATTTAGCAGATACCACATATGAAAGTGCCTTCAGTGCACTATTTCCAATTTGCTTAGACAACTTGAAAGTAAAACATCAAGATAAGTGCCCGTAACTTGCCCCAGAAAGGCCAAGCTTTAAAGAGAAATAGTATTTTCTGATTTAACTTATTACTATTGATTCACAAGGGAGAAATTGCATTCTAATATGTATTTTTAAACTAACACATCATACACTAAAAACATCAAAATACATTGGAACAGTGTTTAAAGAAAGAAGAATGAGTATAAAACTATCATAATTCACATGCAAACAGAACCATTCCACTCACAATGGAAGCCTAAAATATGGATAATTTCTTTCAATATACATTTTTTTAAAAATCCAATTAAAGCCAATTGTGAGAGGAAAAAAAGTATCTACCAAATATTTATTTTTTACATGATATTCAAGGTTCTCTTGTGTCTCATTCCAAGTTGTAACCCTCTCATTTAAACAGCTCAATCACTCAGCCTATCACACGGGGTAGCTACTTCCGTACCTCATTCAATCTTGCTTTTCATGCTCCACCTCAGTGCAGCTACCGCTGAACCATAGTTAGATGTCAGGAAGACTACCAGCTGGAGGACTCTGCCGTACATCTCACAGGGGAGTTTTTAATAGAGTCCTATTTTAAACAGTTACACAAGCATTGCTAAGCAGGTGGTTCAAGGAAGTCTGGATTCTTACTCATATTTGCACATCTTTTCTCCCAAACCAGGGATATATAGCAGATTCAAGTTTAGTCTCTGGAGTGTGAAACCAAATGAAATTTGGGACATTCTTTGAATAATTCACTAAATGAATCTATAAAGCTAGACTATTTACTCTCACTGTAACATATTGGTCCTTCCAGATCTAAGTAGACAACTTTTACCTACTTATCTACTGAGCTGACAGGTTACATTTTTTTTTTTGCAGAATGTTTATATTATCTTCACAAGAAAAGATATGAACACATATCAAAGGTTATAGAAATATAGAAGGTCTGAAAAAAATACATAGCATGAGCATACTAACATATACAGGGTTAACTATATAGCCTTGTAATATATCAAGGAATGTAAAAGAATTCTAAAAGAAATCATTCTAGCTGTTGATCTTACATCACATGCAGATACAAAGAAAGTAACCACATAAAATTATATGCAGAGATACTAAGCATCTGAAAAACAACTAAGAAGTTTGAGATTATATATTGAACTTTACACTCACAGAGAAGATATATTGTTTTTGAGAATCTACAGAACATTAACAAAAATAGTTCAAATATTCAGTCACGAGGCAGCTGTAATAAATCCCAAAGGACAATATGATACATTTGTCCTCTGTCCTCAATGGAGTAAAATTTAAATTAGTAACAGAAAGATAACTTTAATTTCCTACATATATTGGAAATTAAATAATATACTATTAATTCCTGGATCAAAATAAAATAAGAAACATTTTGGAACCTAATGACAGTGACAACAGAGCATGTCAAACTATATGGGACAGAGGTGAAGTGAAAGCATAGTTTAAATGCATCAGGGGACACCTGGCTCAGTGGTTGAGCATCTGGCCTTTGGCTCAGGTTGTGATCCCAGGGTCCTGGAATTGAGTCCTGCATCAGGCTCCCTACAGGGAGCCTACTTCTCCCTCTGCCTATGTCTCTGCATCTCTCTCATGAATAAATAAATAAAATATTTTAAATAAATAAATAAATAAATAAATAAATAAATAAATAAATAAATGACTCAGGAGACAAGGAAGATTAAATACCAACCAACACAATGTTTCATAAAAGAGATTGTAGAATAGCAATACCTAAAAAATCAAAGGCAAGAAATAATAAAGGAAGAAATCAAAAAAATTGAGAAGAAAAAATAGAGACAAGTAACAAAAACATAGTTATTCTTTTAAGAAAGAATTTAGAAACATTGACAAAAAGAAGAGGTTATTGTAATGCTAAGACAATGCAAATGAGCAAAATCATGAGGCCATTTCATTTATAAACATGCAAACAAAATTCCTAAAAAAATATTAGCTAACTCAAAGTCCAAGAAAATAGATCATGATTAAGCAAAGTATGTTACAGAAACGCAAGGGTTTTTCAACATCCCAATTATACATTCTATCACATTATTATTAAGAAAATATGGTTTTCTTAAATAATGATTCAAAAACCTTTCGCAAACTAGAAAAAGCAAGGAATTCTTTTAAACAGTAGGGAAACAGATGTGTTAGTTATTTATTACTATATAACATAGTACCCCAAAACTTGGCAAACTAAAACAACTAGTATTTATTATCTTCTATTTTCTCTGCATCAGTCAAGTGGATACAGATAAGCTGGGTGGTTCTCTCAGCCTCTCGTAAGGCTGCTATCAAGATGTGGACCAGTGCCATAATCATCTCAAAGTTTCACTGAAGGAGGATCCACTTCCAAACCCACTCACAGGCCTCAGCAGAACCTGCTTCCAAGCCCATCCACATAACTTACCACAGAAAATCTACGTCCAGCTTATTTATTGGGCCTTTCCACAAGGCTGCTTCATGGGATGGTAACTTGATTTCTCCTAATCTTGGAAGTGGCATCCTATCACTGTGCCATATCCAAGTCATCTGAAGTGAATAAATAAGCTTACTCCACCCTCAGGGAAAGACCTGAGGTTTCTACAAAAACCATTAATACCAGAAAGCAGGGATCATCAGGGGCCATTTTAGGAGCTGTCTATCAATATGTGATACACCAAAATCTACACCAACGGAGGAACTTCAATGGGAAAACTAGAATATGGATGCATTCAACTTGAGATGGACAGTAAGACAAAGATGCCTATTGTCTTTATGCACACTACTTTTGATGATTGATTTACTCTGGTAGTCTTGGCCAACGTGATAAGGAAATGAAAAGTAATGAGGTATATGATTTGGGAGAGAATACACAAACTATCAAGATATGAACATCTACCTTTAAAAAAAAATCAGTAACTATAAAAAGTCTAACAGGTTTACCAACTAAAAAAACAACCTACAAAATTAAAAGCATGTATTTAAATCAGCAACGATCCCATAAAATATGACCCAAGGGCACCGGGGTGGCCCAGTGGTTGAGCATCTATCTGCCTTGGCTCAGGTCGTGATCCTGGGGTCGGGATTTAAACACACACACAAAATAAATAAACACACACACACACACACACACACACACACACGATACTAGTCATAACAAGATAATCATAAAAAATCTAAGAAGTAATGAAAGCAAGAATATAATTACTCTCTTTAAAGGAAACAATAAAATTATAATAAATGACTAGCAAGTTCCAAGTATAATAACAAAATACCATTGACTAGTGGCTTAAACAACAGATATGTATTTCTCAGAGTTCTGGAGGCTGGGAAGTCTAATGTCAACGTGCTGGCAAATTCAGTTCTTAGTAAAGTGTCTTGCAGAAGACGGACTGTCTTCGTGTACATTTACATGGCAGGAGGAAAGAAAGCTTGGTCTCTCTTCCTTTCCTTATAAGGACACTTATCATATCATGGGGGCCCAACCTCATTACTCATTTAAATCCAATTAAATAAATAAATAAATAAATAACTCTAATTCCCTCCTAAAGACTTCACCTCCAAATATTATCACATTATGGGTCAGATTTTCAACATTAATTTGGAGGGGGCCACAAACATTCAGGCCATAACAAGATCATAGATGTTTATCTGAATAAATGAAGGAACATTCAATATAATACAACAGATGATTCTATATTATTTTAAAAATCAATTAAAATTCCAGTTGGAGGGCAGCATTGGTGGCCCAGCAGCAGTTTAGCGCCACCTTCAGCCCAGGGCTTGATCCTGGAGACCTGGGATGGAGTCCTGCAGTTGGGCTCGCTGCATGGAGCCTGCTTCTCCCTCTGCCTGTGTCTCTGCCTCTCTCTCTCTATCTCTGCTCCTCTAATGAATAAATAAAATAAAACATTTTTTAAAAATTCCAGTTGGATTAGTTTTTAACTTTTTTAAAAAAGTATTTCATTTATTTATTCATGAGAGACAGAGAGAGAGGCAGACACAGACAGACAGAGGGAGAAGCAGGCTCCCTGCAGGGAGCCTGATGCAGGACTTAATCCCAGGATTCCTGGATCATGACCTGAGCCAAAGGCAGATGCTCAACCACTGAGCCACCCAGGTGCCCCTCCAGTTGGATATTTTTGAGTAACCTAAAAAGCTTACTCTAAAATTTCATGGGTATATAAAGGTCTGGGGAAACTGATCCAACCTTATAAATGAGGAATAAGACATTACCTGTCTTCTCAGATATAATACTTATAACATATTTAAAGCCATAAGAAAGGATAATATTGATGCAATATTAACAACAAATAAAACGATAAAAAAAGAAAGCTCAAAGACAGACCCTGGCATATATGGGAACATTTTAGACTCATATGTAGTCAAAGAATAGGTTTTTTGAATGTTATACTAGTCTTGCATTTCTGAGATACACACTACTTGATGTTGACATATTAGTCTTTTCATGTATGGCTAGATTCACTTTGCTAGAATTTAGTTTAGAATTTTTATACGTATGTTCATGAGCGATATTAGTCTGTAGTTTTATTGTAATATCTATGTGTAGTTTTAGTATTGGGTTAATGCTGGATTCATAGAATAAGTGGAAAAAATGTTCTTTTTCTTTTTCTGAAGTGTTTCTGGAGAAGTGACATTATTTTTTTCTACAAATATTTGTTAGAATTCCCTAGGGAAGCCATCTGGACCTGTAATTTTCTTCACAGGAACATATTTTAACTACAAATTCAATATCTTTCATAGATATAGGACTAGCGTTTTTATTTCTTCTTGAATAAGCTTTAATAGTTTATTTCTTTCAAGAACTTTTTCCATTTCATGTAAGGCATCAAGTTTATTGGCAGAAAGTTGTTTATAAATTTCCTAATTATCTTTAATATTTGTAGTGATGCTGTGTCTTTAATTCCTGATGTTGGTAAACCTGAGTTCTCTCTCTTTTTTCTTATTCACTCTGTTAATTCAAAGGCTTTATCAATATTGTTGATCTCAAAATACCAGACATTTTTCATTGATTTTCTCTATTGTTTTCTGTTTTCTATTTTATTGACTTTCACTCTGATATTTATTTTTTATTTCCTCCTTTTACTTAGTATTTAATTTTCTCTTTGTTTTTTCCTAGCCACTTAGTATTTAGTTTTCTATTCTTTCTCTAGGTACTTAGTACTTGTTAGTTACTTAAAGTTAAAACTGAAGTAATTAACTTGAAACCTGTCCTGTCCTGTTTTCTAATATAGACATTCAGTGCTATAAATTTCTTTGTAAGTACTGCTTTAGCACCATCCCATAAATTTTGATATGATCTCATTTCTATTCATCTCAAAATTCTCTCTAATTTCCCCTTCTATTTCTTCATTTAACTATGGGTTATTTAGAAATGTGTTCTTTCATTTCCAAATATTTGGCTACTTTCCAGATAGCTTTCTTCGATTGATTTCTAAATTATTTGCACAAACAGTGTATGTTCTCATTCATTTGGGGAATATGAATAATAGTGAAAGGGAATATAAAGGAAGGGAAAAGAAATGTTGGGAAATATCAGGAAAGGAGACAGAACATAAAGACTCCTAACTCGGGGAAACGAACTAGGGGTGGTGGAAGGGGAGGAGGGCGGGTGTTGGAGGGGAATGGGTGACGGGCACTGAGGTGGACACTTGACGGGATGAGCACTGGGTGTTTTTCTGTATGTTGGTAAATTGAACACCAATAAAAATTAATTTAAAAAAAAATAAAAAATAAATAAATAAAATAGTCAGATAAAAGATATTCTATGACTTAGATCCTTGTATATTGTTTGATATTTGTTTTATTTATGGCACAGAATATAGTCTATCTTTTAAAATGTTAATGTATTCTTATTTTTTGTTAATGTATTAAAATGTTATTTTGCTATTTTGCACTTTATGTTTTATAAATATACCAATTACCTCAAATGAGTTGGTTGTAGTGTTCAGGTTTTCTATACCCTTATCAATTATCTATTTCCAGGGGTTATTGAGAGACAGAGAGAGAGAGAGAGAGAGAGAGAGAGAGAGGTTGAAATCTCCAACTATAACTGTAAGTTTATCAATTTCTCCAAGAAATTCTCTCAGTTTTTGCTTATTTTTGGCTCCGAAATCTAGTTTATCCAATAGTAATATAGCCTCTCTGATTTATTTTGATAAGTATTATCATAGTATATTGGTTTTCTTCTACTTTTAACTTTTTTGCATATTTATATTAAAAGTACATTCCTTTACTCAGCGGATAGTTCTTATATCTTTGTCCAATCTAACTATCTTTGCCTTTTAATTGGTATATTTAGACAACTGACAATTTAATTTTTTAATATGGTTAGATTTAAATCAAGCATCTTGGTTTTTGTTTTCCATATGTCATACCTTGGCCTCTTTTTCTTCTTTTGTTTTTTAAAAATTTTATTTATTTATTCATGAGAGACACACAGAGAGAGGCAGACACATAGGCAGAGGGAAAAGCAGGCTTCCTGTATGGAACCTGATGCAGGACTTCGTCCCAGGACCCCAGGATCATGACCTGAGCCAAAGGCAGATGCTCAACTACTGAGCCACCCAAGTGCCCACCTTTTTTCTTCTTTTTACTGCCTTCTCAAGATTGAATGTATCACCAGAAAAAGGAGTATGATGAAAAAAGTAGGGAGATGAAGTGATACTTCTTAAGTATCTAAGTGGAGACTTTCAGTAGAATATGAGTGTGAAGTTCAGAAGAGTAGTCTAGGACAGAGATAAAAATTTCAGAGTCCTGTGCATATTCTGGGTATTTAAGGCCTTGAGACTGGATGCAATCCCTTGGATTGGGAGTATGAATGGTAAAGACAAGAAGATCAAGGAAAAGTCCTAGGCTACTCCATTTTCAGAAGGGAGAGAAAGCTAAGGAAGAAATTGCAAAGGATACTCATAAGAAATCACAAGAGAGGTTGGAGATTAATCATATTAGTGTGTTGTCTTGGAAGCCAGGTGAAGAGAGACTTTAGAGAGAAGGATCAATTATTTAAAATATTGCCTTAGTTCAATAAAAATAAAGGCTGAAAAAAAGACTAATAGATTTAGCAGCATGGGAGTCTTTGATGACTTCAATAAGAACAGGTTTGGTACAAAGAAGACAAAGCCAGATCTGAATAGTTTCAACAGAGAATGGGAGAGAAAATATTGGAGAGAGTGACTATAGATAATTTTTTCAGATTGTTCTCTTGTAAGGGGGCTTATTTAAGATCAATTAAATAACTTCTCATTCGTCAGATAATGCAAATAACATAATAGAGCGGGAAAATTAGCAGAAAATAAGGGAGACTGTTTCATTGCCCAATTCATCTTATGATTCCAGCATAAACCAAATCCCAAACCTGAGAAAATGTAGGAAAAAAATTATAGAATACCCTTCATGAATACAAATTAAAAGTTCCTAATAATGTTAGTAAATTGAATTGAATAAAGCAACATAGAAAAAGTGACAATACATCATGATCAAATAAATATCTTTTATTCCTAGAATAGAAAGTTGGCTTAACACCCTGAAAGCAGTCAATGTAATTTACATATTAACTCAAGAAAGGAGAAAAATTACAGAATTTTTACAGAATTCAATATCCTTTAACAATAAAAACTCTCAGCAAAATAGGAATAGTAAGGAATTTCCCTAAATTGATAAATGCTTCTTTAAAAGTATACTATAAAATGAACAAGTGAAATTCCACATATTAGTAGATATAATGTTTTATAAAGAAAATACCAGAGAATGTACAAAATAACTACTAAAACTGATATATGAATTTAGCAAAGATATATGACACAAAATTCATCTTAAAATAATTTATTCTTACATTCCAGTAGAAAATTAGTGGAAAATGAAAATTTAAAATCCATTTACAGTAGCATCAAAAATTATAAAATACCACTAAAAGATGTTCAAGACATCTACACAAAATACTACCAAAAAAAAATGCTGAGGGAAATTAAAAAAGACTTACACCATGTCCCTGGGTTTAAATACATGATAATTGGTCTATAGATTCAAGGCAATTCCAATAAAAATTCCACATCTCTTTTTTTATAATTTGACAAATCAATTTCAAAATTTGTTTCAGGGGTTCCTGGGTTGCACAGTCAGCTAAATCTTGGATTCTTGGTTTTAGCTCAGGTCTGACCTCAGGACTGTGAAATTGAGCCCGACATCAGGTTCCATGCTCAGTGGGGAGTCTGCTTGAGTTTCTCTCTCCCTCCTCCTATGCCTATCCCCACTGCTCTCTCACTCTCTCTTTCTCTCTCTCTCTCTTTCATTGAAATAAATAAATAAATCCTAAAAGAATATTTTTTTTAAAAAGTTGCTTGGAAATGCCAAAGTCCCAAATTAACAGAAGCAATTAGAGAATAATGACAAAGTATAAGAACCAACCCTACTTGATTTTAGGTCTTATTATAAAGCTAAATTAATCAAGACAACCTAGTATTTCAAAAACAGAACAAGAAACACATAGAAATATAGATCAATGGAATAGAATACTCCAGATACGGGCCTACATAATATGCCCAATTGATTTTTCATGAAAGTAACAAGGCAATTCAATGGAAAGAAGAAAGTCTTTTCTACAAATTATGCTGCAATAACTGGATATCCACGCATAAGAGTGAATACAGACCTCACATCAAACACAAAATTGCCTGAAAATGGATTATGGACCTAAATATAAGACCTAAAATAATAAAATACCTAGAAAAAAAGCATAGGAGAAAATCTTTGCGACTTTGGCAAAATCAAAGTTGTCTTACAACTGAACATAGAAAATTTGAACCAAACTTGAGAAAATTAATAACTGGACTTCATCATTATAATAAACTTTGTCCTCTGGTAAATGTCATTTAAAAAATGAAACAACAGAGGCACCTGGTTGGGTCAGTGGTTGAGCTTCTGCCTTCAACTCAGGTCATGATCCTTTGGTTCTGGGATCAAGTTCCACATTGGGCTCTCCACAGGGAGCCTGCTTCTCCCTCTGCCTATGTCTCTGCCTCTCTCTGTGTTGCTCATGAAAAAAAAATCTTTTAAAAACTAAATAAACAAATAAATAAAAAATAAAACAACAAACCACAGACTGAGGGAAAGCATTCAAAATACACATAAGACAAAAATTTTGTATAAAGGGTATTACAAATTCTTATAACCCAATAATAAGAAAGCAATCTGATGAGAATTAACACAAAAGAACATATATGAATACTCAATACGTACATGAAAAGATATTTTACATTATTATTCACCAGAGAAATGCAAATTGAAGTTAAAATGAGACACCATTACATAAGCATGAGAGTTGATCAAAATAATCTCAGTGAGGAAACAGAGCAGCTAGAAATCTCATAAAATGCTGATAAGAATGTAAAATGGTATAACCACTTTGGAAAACAGCTTGATCATTTCTTAACAAAGTTGAACATCCACCTACAAGGGGACTTAGTCATACTATTTCTCAGCATTGACTGCAAATTGAAAGCACATCTGTGCAAAAACTTGCATATGAATATTCACTGAAACTTTGTCATAGTTCCAAACTGGAAACAATCCATAGGCTCATCAACAGATAAGGGAATAAACAAATTCGGGCATATTTGCTCAATTTTACTCAGTAAAATAAACAGATATTATATATAACAACATAGAAGAATCTCAAAATAATTGTGGTGAAGCAAAGAAGCCAGGCAAAAAAATAAATTAAATAGTAAGTGCATTAACATAAAGTTCTAAAAATGTAAACTGAGCTATAATAGGTAAATTTACTGGTTGCTTTAGGATGGGGGTGGTGGGAGGGATAGATTATAAAGGGACACAAGGAGACTTTGGGGGATGATGAAAATGTTTACTACCTGGATATCCGTAATAATCTCACAGACGTGTACATATTTTGAAACCACTTCTCATGATGAGTACTGAGTAATGTGAAGAATTGTCGAGTCACTATATTGTACGCCTGAAACCAACAGAGCACTGTATGTTAACTATACTGGAATTAAAATGAAAAACTTAATGAAAAAGTTAATCTAATTAAACACTACATTTCAGCTTATTTGACTTAAACTGCAATTCAGAGTTAAAAAATATAGCTCCAATTTAAACTTCTATTAAGCTGCCAAATATAATTGAAAGTTATTATAGCCTCAACATAAAATGGACAAGTACAACTGTGAGGGACTTATAAAGACAAATACCTTTTGTAAAACTGTGTCGGCATATACAGAAAAACTAAGAATTTTACTAAGCAAGGCAACTTATTTATGTTTTTTTAATTTCATTCCAGTTAATATGCAATGTTACATTAGTTTAGGTGTATGCTTAGTGATTTCACAATTCCTACCTTATGTGGTGCTCATCGCCGGTGCCCTTCTTACACCCCATCACCTACTTCTCCCATTCCTGCCACCCACCTCCCCTCCGGGAACCATCTGTTTGTTCTCTTTAGTTAAGAATCTGTTTCTTAGTTGGCCTCTTTCTTTTTTTCTTTTATTCATTTGTTTAGTTTTTTAAATTCCACATATAAGTGAAATCAAATGGTATTTGTCTTTCTCTAACTGATTTATTTCACTTAGCATTGTTCCCTCAAGCGCCATCCATGTCATTGCAAATGGCAAGATGTCATTCATTTTTATGGCTGAATAATATTCCATTATTATATATTATAAAATAATATCATATATTATATATTACATTCTATATATATCACATCTTCTTTATCCATTCATCTATCAATGGACACCACTTGAGCTGCTTCCATATTTTGGCTATTATAAATAAAGCTGCTAGAAACACAAGGGTACATGTATCCCTTTGAATTAGTGTTTTTTTTTAATTTTTTTTATTATTATTATTTTTTTGAATTAGTGTTTTTCTATTCTCTGGGTAAATATCCAATAGTGCAATTGCTGGATCATAAGGTAGCTTTATGTTTTTTAACTTTTTGAGAAAGCTCCATGTTGTTTTCTACAGTGGCTCTACCAGTTGGCATTCCTACCAGCAGCACAAAAAGGTTCCTTTTCTCCACATCCTCACCAACACTTGTTGTTTCCTAAGCTCCTAAGCAAGGCAACTTATAAGCAGCATATGTCATAAAATATCCAATTAGAGCACCACTACCACCAGTCTTTTGGATATTTCTATCATTCCGGTATTACAAAAAATCCTAGCACCTGCAATGCTCAGGATAACAAAGCAGCAGGAATTTTGAACCATGGGAGTAAGAGAGAAACTTTTCAACTTAATATATTTATATAATTATATAATATATACATTAAAATATAATTACATATGTATTTGTTACATGTATAAATATATATTACATATGTATATGTTATGTAATAGCCATTTATATTATAAAAACCTAAATGTACTTCTATTTCTGAAATATAGACTGTATGTCCACTTTCCTTCCCCTCTGCATGTCTCTTCCCCAAGACCCAGCATGCTTTATCTGGATATAGTCAGAGCCTTTTTTTCTGGCACTCTCTCTCTCTCTCTCTCTCTCTCTCTCTCCTCCTTTCTTTTTCTAATTTGAGAGCAGCCACAAGGATATTTTCTTTTTTTTTTCACAAGGATATTTTCAAAGCACAAATTCTTCATTTCATTACCCTACCTTCAAAATGGACACAATGCAATAACGTTGTACTGTTTTTAAAGATCAGAGGCTCATATATCTATAGATGATAGATACATAGGTACATATAGATAGATGACAGATACATAGATACACAGACAGCCAGATATTCATTAAATGCTAGCAATTACTCAACTTAAAATATGTGAACAGTGTTTTCATCACACAGGATTTAGGCCACTTCTTTTCATGTAGGCCATCAGCATACTCGTTCACACAAGATCAAACTGCAGATTTTTGCTTTCCTACTTCACGGGGACTGTTTTCTGTGGTTGATGTACAAAACTATCTTCTCTTTTGGATTCTCCTTTGAATTCCTTCACTAAGGTAGAATAATATTGGAATAAGATTGGAAATCAAGTGTAACCCACAGAAGTAAACCCTTTCTGCTAGAACAGCAGTTCCTCTCCTACTGACACTAAAACCTGACATGTCTTAAACCAGTTTTGCAAGTACTATTGAGGTCCAAGTCTACCATGGAACGGATTTCTGGCAATTAACATGGGCAACAGAAAGGAATAAACAACAGCTTATGAAGGGGCTAGTTCTGGCACAATTTCACTTAAGTTAGTTGTCATCATTTTTCCCAGGGTTATCATTTATGGATTCAACCTTTTATTTTAGCTTTCAGTTGTGTCCCACAACTGGGTCGTGGCTGGTACTGCTTACTCAATGGATCATTTATATTTAAAGACACTAATGTAGTGTTTTACTTGCCATCATGCATTCACCCCACCCTAGCCCCAATGTATTTATAAAGAATGTAATTGATTTTTATCACCAACAACCAACCCCCACAAGGTGGATCACCCACAATGCTCTTTTTGCTATTTCCTGCAGGTGCTGGTAGACTTTCCTGCTGGCATTTTCTTAGATGGGTGTTCAGAAATGAGCTTTGTTGTAGCACACACGCACACACACACACACACTGCTAAATTTCAGCAAAAAAAAAAATAAGATAATTCAAATGCACAAACCATGACAACTGCTTTAGTTTGCAGTTCAATAAAGATGTAAAATTCTTGACATGGCATTTTTAAAAAGTCTTTTTTGAAAGGTTTTTTTTAAGTTCATTATCAAAGATTTCCTAAAATGCGGACTAAACTATAAAGCTACTATTGCTAATTAATTGCTGCTATTCCTATTGTTCTTTCCTTCATAGGCCAGAATACCATAGTTCTAAACAGTTTCATGTGTTTCATGATAAATCTGATGCTTCAAATTGTCACTTGTTGGAGGAGACCATCTGTGCTTCAATGTTGGCATTCTTCATTGCAGGCTAATAAATTTGTCATATTAATAACTATTTCAGCCAATAAATCCGTGGATAGAAAATCTGATTATGGGATGTGTCATTAACAAACTGTTACTTTAAGTTGAAACAAAAGCACCTGCTATCCAATTCTTGTGATCTGTAAGTTTCCCTAAAAATATTCATAATTCTATTTTGTTCTGGAGTCTACATACACACAGTATTTATTTGCCAAAGACCTTGTCTGCCTAAGGAGACTTTGGCTATCTGAAAATGCCATTATCTTATGCTAATGATGTATCACCGCAGTAAGCAATAATTAATTATTCAAAAACATATGACTGCTTGGTAAGACATCCAGTTTAATGGGGTCGATACAACTTAGCAGCTAGTATTAAGCACAGTAATTTTGTGGAACAAACTCTTTATTTTATAATTTAATTTCATGTTTTTTTTTTTCTTTTGTTTTGCTTCTGTGTGTATTATCTGGGCAGTAAACATCTTACCACAGTTTTGCCCTATATAAAATTCAGAATTTTGGTGATTTTTAAAAAGTCACTAATTTCAGCAGAGAAGTTCCTTCATATGGATTAAAATATTAAAGAGTTCTATAAGACTTATTATGAAATAATCATCTTTTCCATCCCTTTCTCTGTTTCCATTCCCTAGAAGCAACAGCTTTCAACTCTTTGACCTGGTTAAATTCATTACATCTAATTCTTAAATCTCTTTACTTTTAGAAGTTATTAATTGATTTTCTAGTACAGAAGATGAGAATTTAGTCATCTGCCAAACATCATTCACCCCCAAACATAAACAAGTTATATATTTCCAAAACTATTTCTCCTTGAAATATATCTAAGTTTACTCATCCTCTCAACTTTTTATATGATAGTTTTAGTTGAATCAATATTCAATGCTTAGATTATTGTTATTATGTGAACAGTATTCCTGCGTGAACTATGTACCAGGTGGAGATTGCTTTTTTGGAGGGACAATATTTTGTTTACATTGAAGAAAATATTTACCTTATTTATACCTTTGTGCTATTTCCCACTAATTCAGCCCCAATCTTCCCCAAGTTGTCTACATTTTCTCAATATGTTCAAATACCTCACAGCAGCTATCAATCCCCTCATCTTGAACACAGATCCCTTGGAATTTTTTGACCTGCTTTTTATGTCTGGAGCATAGCTCTCACTCTGACCACCCCTTTTGCCATGATCCTAGGGCTATATCTTTTTCATGAGTGAAAGCCATTATTTCCTGAATCCTATTATTTCTTTCTTCTTGGTTTACCCACTCCTTCAGTGCCTGAGAAAAGTTATATAAGTGGTAAATTCCAATATCTAAAAATATCCTTGTCTACTTTATACATAATTAATTATGTATAAAATTCTAGGCCAAGTGTCCTTTCCTCTCAATATTTAAATGTCATGCTCCATTGTCTTTTAGTTTCTGGTATCACAGTAGAGAAATCCATGAACATTTGAACTTTTGATTCTTTGTGAACTTTTCCTTGTTTACTTGTTTTTTTAATTGTCCCATTTACATCAGTGTTTTGATATATCATAATGATAGGCTTTAATGTGGATCGATTTTTCCCATTTAATATTTATTTTTAAATACAGAAACTCATGTCCTTCTATGATATGAAGTTCTGAATCATTTCTTTGATAATTGTATTCATTTTACTTTCTCTGATCTCCCTTTTTGATACACCGGCCATTTGGTTTTTGGAATGTATGTCTCTTTGGTCTATGATTTTTGTGTCTAATGATTCTTGGCCTTTTACATTGAAATATGGAATACCTAAAAGCTGACTCAAAGCTCTGCATTGGTGAATGGTCATTGTCAACTGGGAGCTTGACCATAGGTCAGCTGGCAGGACTATATCTTTAAGGAAAGTTGGATGTGGATGACTTTAGAATTTTCTCTTTGGCTACTCAAATTCCCCAAAATAGAATCAGCCTATCTCATGCATGCAGAGTTATAAGCTTCGCTGTCAGGGTCAGGAATCCAAGTTGGGGAGGATACTGGGCATTTCAATAAGAGAAACAACTGAAAAGAAAACTACTTGAAATGATTGCAGTATCATAAAGGCAGTTCAAAATAAGTATTATAAATCAATAGTTTTTCTGTAACAGCAATAAACATCTTTTAAAATTTGTTCACATTTTTGTTATTCATACTTTTTATCTTAGTATATTACTTTATAAAATTTAATTGAAGGAAACAAACTTGTCAAAGATTTCTGTATAAGTTACTTAATATTCTTTATAGTACAAAAAACCTAAATGCCTCAAAATGGAATTAACTCTACTACATATATTAGAATATATTATGTAATGTGTTAGATTGTATATTTTATTACACATAGAGGGTATAGTTATATTGCTATTTTAAACAACAGACATCAATCAACTTCATTTCTTATGGCTCGTACCCAATTCTTTGTAATTTAATTAAAAAGTAGCAAAGGAAGGAAGGAAAGGAAAGAAGGGAAAAAAGGAGGACATTGAAAGAGAAGAGAAAAAGGAAAGAAAGTAAAGGAAAAAGAAAGAAAAGAAAGAAGAAAGAAAGAGAAAGAAAGAAAGAAAGGAAAGAAAGAAAGAAAAAGAAAGGAAAAAAGAAAGAAAGAAAGAAAGAAAGAAAGAAAGAAAGAAAGAAAGAAGAAAGAAAGAAAGAAAGAAAGAAAGAAAGAAAGAAAGAAAGAAAGAAAGAAAAAGAAAGAGAAGAAAAAGGAAGAAAAGGAGGAAGGAAGGAAGGGAAAAAGAGGAAGGGAGGGAGGGATTTATCTTTTCCAGTTCTCCTTACATTCTTGGCCAATAAAACAAAATGTTGGAATTTCAACTGTGTCTTTTATTTACTCTCAAAGTATTTGGCTTTTTTATTGGCTTAGTGGAAATCTCTTCATGCTGTAAGTGGCCAAGAATATGGAAGACACTGATGAGTAGCTAAGCAATTCATACGGTATAGAAAATATTCTAAAGCTCCCTCTCTCTACAACTAATACTGTCCTTTATCAAATGTTGTAAATGCTGAAGTACTGAAAATATAAATCTCAAAACCATAAAAATAATGTAAATTTAGCTCTAAGGCCATCTCAATGCTTTTCAAGGCTCTGGTCTTTGAATAAGCCCTCAGAGTCAGAAGTGCTGAACGTTTTTCTGTCTTGTAAAAGGCAGTAGTAACCTGGCACAAACCAGAACCGTGCAGTCAGAAAGCCAAAGAAGTTTCTTTTGTTACATAGAACAAAGAAATGAGCTACACAGTTTAAAACCCATCAGGGTTTCTGGAATAAGTGAAACTTTTTTGTTTGTTTCAGAACTGTTAAAATTCTTATATACCAAAGGTTTTACAATCAAAATAGGCTATGTTCATGGTACCTTAAGCAAAGGAAATAATTCATTTGAAGAAAACCACCTTAATATTTTTTAATCTAATGGCCCTTTTTTTGGAGGATCATATGACAAGAAAAACAGGTGTTTAAAACAATTAGGGTTCAGTCTTTTCTAACCCTTCTACATAACTCCAAGAAAAAAATAATTGGAGAAGTTAGGATTGCATTATATTTTCTTTGTACAAACTTCAATAATAATGATCATTTTTACCTATTAACTGTGACTTTCATTCTGTGTCTTCTCTTTTGTCCAGTTTTTATAAATTATAAGAGTTTGGAGGACTTGAATTTTACTTTACTTCCTTATTTCCTTCCTGGAAAATAGATTATAATCACCATTAATAGCAACTACTAAAACAAACACAAATGGAACATAAAGCTTTTCCAAGGTGCCACACAGACACATCTATTATATGATTCCAATTTCATTGGAAATCATACTACTTTTTCTGAAATTTATGGTAATGAAAGTCAGTGATTGTTGAAATGTGATAAAATTCTTAAAGAATGTGTCCACTGAGTACATTTTTAATGAGTGTTTACCTTATAGGCAGTAACTGGGGATCAAACAATGCAATATATGTAGGAGATATCTGCTTTTTAGCCTATTTAGCAATCTTCCTCTTTCTTCTAGTAATAATAACTTACTCTTTGGGGGGAAACTACCCTTTCTTATCAATAAATAATGCTGTCAATAATTGGGCAAGTAGAACAAATATATGAATAAAATGATGATATCCTGAAAACATGTCATGCCTAAAACATGTTTCTCCCCATTCTCAGGCCATGAATGAAAAAAGTATTACTTTAAATTATATCTTTTTAAATGACGCTTATATAAGAAAATCAAATATGGAGTAGTCATTGTATTTTAAAAAAACCTTGTAATGAATTTGAAAGCATTTTTAAAATGTAAAGAATAAGTGATCTCAATAAAGTTACAAGACTGAATATTACGTCGAAGATTTGTGATGGGAATTTAAAAGTAAATACACTAATTGTCATATGAACAGTCTAATTGTCTAAATTATACTTAAAGCAAGAAATACATGGCAGAGAGAATAGTCAAGAAAGAAATGAACTTAAAATGCAAAACATAGAATTAAATAAGTTTTGAAAACTTAACTAAAACAGTATTTTGCATTTTGTTTGTGTTTGCAGTTATTAAGATTCTTTTCATCTCAGAGATAAGAATTGAATAAAAACCTTACCAACTATCACAGTAAGTGTAAATGAGATTTAAAAAAATCCAAAATTAAAAATCAACCACATTAAGATGGGCTAAAAAATACAAACCAACTCTATCTGCTCACAGTAGTTAAGCAAAATGAGGTGAAAAAATATTAAAATAAACGGACAGGCAAAATACTGAGATTAGATCTTCTTTCCCACCAAAAAGGGAGAAAAATAGCAAGAAGGAAAGGAAAGAGGAGATAAGGAGGATAGAAGGAAGGAATGAGGGAGAAGGAGAGGTAAGAAACAGTTGGTAAAGAAGCAAAGGAAAAGGAAAAAGAAAAAAAGAAAGGAAGCAAGAAAATAAGGGCAAACACCAATACCCCCAAAATTAATTCCAGAAGGTCATTTAAAAAGAATGAGAATGTTATAAGTTTTTATGAATAAAGGTTTATTTCCAAAATGAATACACAATTTCATGAACACATAAGCTGACTAATATAACATGGAAAATTGAAATACAGGAGAAAGTTGATCAGACTGAAATCTTAGGAGTATTGAACACAGTTCTTTTTATAGATCAAATATACAGAAAAATAAATACTATATAAAAATGTATTAAACCACAGTGATACATATATAACGTTATGGCCTAAAAAAGAAAATTTAGTTTCTAATATTCCATGAAATATTAATTAAATTAACCAAATAGTTGTACATAAAGATTGATGGTAGATAGCAAGGTGGATAGAAAGGTGATAGGTGGGTGGAGATGGATATTGTGCTATAAAATCATTGTATTTCACTTTATACTTTGTAAAATTCTGTCTGTATTCTTATTTGATATCTGTCTTTATATCTTTCCATTAATCCTATACCCAGCATTTTAATCATTCTTCTCCTCGACTTGTGGATAAGTAAGGCACTCCAATTATTTGGTTTACACAGAAGCACGTAATGAATTTACCTACACAAATTTATGAAGGAAACGGAAGGATTTGTTTGGAGTATATGCTCAGGAATTGAATTCCTGTATTAAATATTAAATATTATACAAATATTTCATTTCCCCGAATACTGCAGACCATGCTACAAAATATCTTCACTCATTCATATTACTAGGAGCAGTGTATTCCCCTACATAATCACCAGCATAGATATTACTCAACTTTCTAATATTTGACAAGTGGAAATATTATGCAATTTTCTTAGAGTTTTTTACTTTTTTTCAAATTATTAATGGCAGGTATAACCAGCTCTTCATATATGTGATAAATATTTGTGTTTGACATTTTGTGAACTGGTTTTTCATATCTTTTGCTCATTTTTGTTTTGGTTTCTTATATTTTTCTGAAAATATTTGCTGACTTACAAGCAATCATTGTATACTCTAATATTAATCCATATCAGTTACAGACTTTGAAAATATTTTCTCCATATTTTAAATAATCTCTTAGCATTGTTATGGTATTTTTACCAATCAACAAAATCTGTAAAACAGATATGCAGTTGAATACAGGTCTCATGCTCCATAGAGTTTGCTTTTGGAGGCTTTTCTAAGGTCTTCCTTACCCTAAGGTCATATATATATATATATATATATATATATATATATATATATATAGTCCTTCATTTAAAAACAATTTATTATATATTTATTTTCTCAAAGAACTTGCTAAGTTATCTTATAAATCTTAATAATCTATATATAGATAGTTTTGTGTTGTCCATGTACAAAATTGCATAATAATACATAAAGAAAAAATTGGTTCTATCTTTACGATGTTAATGTACTTGTTTTTCTTGTCCTAATGTACTAGTTAGGTCTTCTCTAATAATGAATAGATGTGAAGTTAATGGGTATCTTTATCTTTTTAAACATATCAAGAATATTCAAATATTCAGTGTTTCACAATTAAATTTGAGTTTCTGTATGTTTATGCAGTGTGTTTCTCAGGTTGAATCTCTTTTCAATTTCTACATGCTTATATCACAATTGAATGCTATGTTTTATTTTCTAGTTCCTGCTTCTTTGATTATGATGACAGTTTTTTCTTCTTTAATCTGTTAATATCTAGATTGCATTGATTGATTTCCTGATACTAACCATATTTCTCTCCTGGAGTTTACGCAACCAGGTCTTACATATATTTCTTTAAATAGATCATTTAATTTGATTTGCTAATTATTGTTATATAATTTTTGAATAACTGAGAATGACAGATGCTGGCCTATAATTTCTCTTTTGTTATGTGCTTACCATATGTTTTTTGAAGATTTTATTTATTTACTCATGAAAGATAGAGAGAGAGAGAGAGAGAGAGGCAGAGACACAGGCAGACGGAGAAACAGGCTCCGTGCAGGGAGCCCGACGTGGGACTCCATCCTGGGACTCCAGGATCATGCCCTGGGCGGAAGGCGGCACTAAACTGCTGAGCCACCGGGGCTGCCCATCTTACCACATTTTTTATGTTAAGATTAAGTTATCCTAGGGAATATTAAAAGAAACTATCCTAAATAAGTTCATGCAACAAATTTTAAAACTTATAACAAAATATATAACTATCTTGAAAAATGCAATTTAACAAAGCTGACATACATGCAGAAATATAAAATCTGAATGGCCATGTAGCTATTAAAAATTGAATTTCTTATCAGCATTCTGGTAACAAAAAATTCCAAGCCAGAACGATTTCATTGGTGAGTTTTATCACAAATATTTAAAAAGACATCAACAATCTTTCCACTCTTTCAGTAAATAGAGGAGGAAACATTTCTCAACTCAATTTATGAAGTCATTATAAGTTAAGACAAAAACCTGACAAAAAATTACCAAAAAATAAAATAAAATAACTGACCAATATCTCTCAATAATGTAAATACAAAACATACCTGAAAATATTATAAAATCAAATCCAAAAATATGTGTGAAGTATCATACTCAAATACCACTTACTGCAAGAATGTAAGTTCCATCAATTTAATTCACAATATGATGGAATAAAAAAATGATCACTTCAATATATGCAGATAAATCATGACAAAATCCAATGCTCTGTGACTAACATTCATAAGCTCTTAGCAAAGTATGAATGAAAGCAATCTATTTCAACTTGAGAAAGGTTATCTACCAAAAACAAACAAAAAAGAGCCTACAACTGCTTAATGATGTAATATTAAATACTTTCTCAGTAACATTGAAAACAATAGGCAAGGATGATCACTCTTACCAATTCTGTTCAGCATTGTTCAGCAGATCCTACCGATAATAATGACAAAAAAGAAATTTTTTTAAAGTACAAATATTTCCATTTATAGAGGGCAGGATTGATTACATAGAAAATCCTAATGAATTTATAAAACAATTATGGGAAATACTAAATGACTTTAGCAGAATAACAGGATAAAATATCCAATAGTTAAAACAGTCTTTTATTTTGACAAAAGTCAATTTATAATTTTTTTCATTGATGAATCATGCTTTCTGCATCTAAGAACTTGTCACCTAAATCCAGGTCAAGAGGCTTTCTTTTAATTTTTTTTTAATTTTACATTTTGCATTTAGATCTATGATCAATCTTGACTTAATTTTTGTATAGGTTGAGATTTAGATTGAGATTCATATTTTTGCATTTGAATTACCAATATTTTCAACACTAGTTGTTGAAAATACTATCTTTTCCTTATTGAACTTATTTTGTGCCTTTGTCAAAAATCAAATGATCGTTTTGATGAAGTCCTAGTAGTTTATTTTTGCTTTTGTTTCCCTTGACTCAGGAGACCTATCTAGAAAGAAGTTGCTATAGCTGATATCTAAGAGGTTACTGCCTATGTTCTCTAGGAATTTTATAGTTTTATATTTAGCTCTTTCATCCAATTTGAGTTTGTTTTTGTGTATGGTATAAGAAAGCGGTCCCAGTTTCATTCTTTTGCATGTTGCTGTCCAGTTTTCCCAACACCATTTGTTGAAAACACTATTTCCCACTGGATATTCTTTCTTGCTTTGTCAAAAATTAATTGACCATATAGTTGTGGGTTCTACTGCACTCTATAGATCTATGTGTCTATTTTTGTGCCAGTACCATACTATTTTGATCACTACAGCCTTGTAATATAACTTATAGTCAGGAATTGTGATGCCTCTAGCTTTGCTTTTCTTTTTCAAGGTGGCTTTGGCCCTTCAGGGTCTTTTGTGGTTGCATACAAATGATCGTGTTTGTGTGGATATATTTCTGAACTCTCTATTTTGTTCCACTGATTTATGTGCCTATTCTCTAACAAATATCACACTGTCAATTTAGAAGTCTTTCACATTTTTGCTAAATTTATTCCATAATATTTTATATTGGCATGACCGCAGATGAATGTTTGTTGTTGTTTCATTTTCCAGTTACTTTCTAGGGGTACACAGAATACAAATGATTACTGCAACCTGATTGTAGTTTTATTTTTTTTTTTAATTTTTTTTAAATTTTTATTTATTTATGATAGTCACAGAGAGACAGAGAGAGAGGCAGAGACATAGGTAGAGGGAGAAGCAGGCTCCATGCACCGGGAGCCCGACGTGGGATTCGATCCCGGGTCTCCAGGATCGCGCCCTGGGCCAAAGGCAAGCGCCAAACCACTGCGCCACCCAGGGATCCCCTTATTTATTTTTTTAAAAAGATTATTTATTTATTTATTTATTTATTTATTTATTTATTTATTTATGAAAGACAGAGAGGCAGAGGGAGAAGCAGGCTCCCCATGGAGCAGGGAGCCTGATGTGGGACTCGATCCCAGGACCCCGGAATCACAACGTGAGCTGAAGCCAGATGCTTAATTGACTGAGCTACCCAGGTGCCCCGATTGTAACTTTTAAAATCGAGTAACGATTTCTCCTCCCTAATTATTATTCAGTTTAGCTGTTTTGGCTATTTTGCTCTTCCAAGTAATGGAGCACAAAAATGACATGATCTAACTCAGTTTTTAAACAGGATCATTCTAATCATGTTGTGAATAGTTTGAGGGGGACAAGGGTTTATAATGGCCATAGCAATAGACTATTGCACTTATACAATCAAAAGATGGTGACTTGGGAGTAGAATAGCTTATGGAACTGTGGAAGTGTTAAAAAAAAAAATGGTTGGATTTGCATGTAGAGTGTGGTTAGAGTTGAAAGAATTCGATGGAAGAATGGAAGTAAGGTAGGCAAGAAAGAGAGGAACCGAGGAACCATAGATGAATTTATTTTTCAGCCTGAACAACTGGAAAATGTAGACATCTGTACTGTGTGGTAAGAAAATTCTATTTTTTTAAAAAATAATGGATAAAAATTTTCATAAAGGAACTATTTATAATAGCAATTAAAGAAGAAATTGACTACTTAAATATCTAACAGTATCAGAATAAACTATATATTGTATAACAAAAAAGAGAAAGAATTCTTAAATACAATATTATATAATTTTAGGATATTAAATATTTGCACATTTCAATGACATAGAAATATGTTCAAAAACGAGTGTTTTTGAAAAAAATTAACACAAATACTATGAAGACAGTAAAAAAGAGCAGAGGGGACTCCTAGGCAATAAAATTAATCTGTAGGACACAATAATGGTGGGTACATGTCATTTTACATTTGCCAAAATCCATAGAATGTGCAACATTAAGAGTGAACCTTGTGTAAACTATGGACTTTGGATGGTAATGCTCTGTCAGTGTAGGTTCATTGATTAGTTCAAATGTACCATTCTGGTGCTGAACATTGATGGCAGGAGGTTGTGTCTGTGTAGGGGGTAAGGGGTAGGGGGAAATACCTCTATTTTCTGGTCAATTTTGCTGTGAACCTAAAGTAGCTTTAACAAATAAAGTTTATTGGGGCACCTGGGTGGCTCAGTCTGTTGAGCATTATATTTTTTATTTCGGTGCAGGTCATGATCTCAGGATCATGGAATCAAGTTTCATGTGGAACCTGCATGAAGCCCCATATTGAGCCCCACTCTGAGCCCCATGGTGGGCTCTGCACTCAGCAGCGAGTCTAAAATTCTCCCTTTCCCTCTCCCTCTACCCCCTGAGCCCCCATGCTCAGGTGCACACGTGCTCTCACTCTAAATTAGGTAACTCTTTAAAAAAACTAAAGTATTATTTATGTTATAAATATATAGGTATATATACCTGTATATCTATGTATACATATACATATATACAAATGTGTATGAAAGAAAATGTTAATTGTAGAACAATTTTATAACTTTCTATATTTTAAAAAATTGTTATCGTGTATGTTGTGTTCATAATCTGACTATAAATAAGGAGTTATTTTAAAAAAAACTATTACATATACAAATTTATTTTTATGAAAAAGCAAGATTAAAATTAAATTTATATATAAAGATTTAAATTTAATAAAATGCTATGTACTGTGAACATGAATGTTTGTACAATTAATATATGACTAATAATAGAGGGAGAATGGTTATTACAATTGAATACCTAATGAAAACAACAATCCTTTTTTGAAAAAATTAATAGCGAACTCATTTTTATTATTCAAATTTAATGTTTTCTTTCTCCAGATATTTTCCATTTGTTTAGTTTTATCCAGGCTAACAACAGGGATAAATACAAATCATCTGAATAATGCAAATAATAATAATAACAACAATAACATATAGTCCTCTACTTAAATAGTCATATTATTCAGGAATTTGGGGAAACAAATAAATTATATATATGTCATACATATAACTTGGCCTAAGAGCTATGATTATTATGTGTAAATTATGGTTTGCTATAGCTAAAACAAACAGGATTTTCTTAGTATTTAAAGGTCCTATTATGAAATTTGGAACATTTAGGTCTATGTGATCATTCATAGGGTTATTATAGATACTAGTGTTTAAAATATTTTATTTTTTCAGGATTTATGGTGAAATATCAAAATATGAAACTTCTCTATATTATGTAATATTCTTTATTGTCTCTAGTTTCATCAGCAATTGTGTATTTTGCTTGTCTGCATTATAGTACATTATAAAATTAAAAAGTAAAAAACATCAATAATTTGGTTGATTTAGTAGAATGGTTCTCACTCCATTCACAGATGTACATGAACACAGCATTCAAGATTAGTCAATGGAACATAGCCAAATGTATTAATCCTTGAAATGCCTAGTTCACTAAGTTGGTTTGAAAATTAAATGAGATAATGTATGCACAACTCCTGAGAAACCTTCATAGCACAGCAGCACTGGAATGTTAGGTACATAATGATGTTGACATTGGAAATGACAGCACCACTCAAGAACTATGTTAAATTTAATTGGAAAAAAAATCAATTGAGCACCAATCGAGTTGAAGATTCCTGGATGCAGATTATGACAAAAAGCCAAAATCATACCACTTCCTAACACCAGAATCTTGCCATTTAAAAACAGAGATGCATATACAGAAAAATTACATGTAGAGTTGTATACATTCAAACAATATACATCAGCACAACACAAATGTAAAGACAAAAGGTGAGAAAGGGACTGCCTTTAATCAGGGAAATCTAAAATATGGTGATATGTCATGTAAAATGGCATCCATGAGGAAGATGAGCCTAAATAGTCTGGCTTAGGGAGAAAAGCCATTTGTTCTTTCTCTTCTATCATGTTACTAAATGTCTGGATTTTAATCTCAGAAAGAAATAATTGTTTGTGACTGGTCAAGTAGAAACTGATAAACATTTAAGAGCAGCTTTTGTAGATAACAAGACAAATGCCTTAGAGAAACCAATATCTTACTACTTTAAAGCTTCTTAATATGATGTTGGGGCTCTTTTATGCACAAATTTATCGGAGCAGTTTTAAATAAATATAAGTTTGTATGCATGTGCACTCACACAATAGTATCACAAAGTTCTCACATTTTACTCACACATATTGTCCTATGTACCAGTAATGATAGTGAACCTCTCTTAGAAAGCATAATAGGTATTTTCTAGGTAGCTTACAAATTTAATTTTAAAAAATTTGAAGGAAGGAAGGAAGGAAGGAAGGAAGGAAGGAAGGAAGGAAGGAAAATGGAAACATGCTTATGCAAAGTTGGATCTGTGCCCTCAATGATCCGCTTACTGACTACACCATATGTTAACCACTTTACTTAAGATGTTTGAGGCACAGAATTCATTAGAGATAAAGTCGACAGGATAATTACAGGAAACTGAAATCAATTGAAGACTGAGTTTTAAGTCCCATTAATCCTTTAAAATGTCCAGCTGCTATGGGTAAACTCATGGAGTGGTTATCACCTTATATGAGAAATAAGTTGACTTTTATTATAGGAGACATTGTTTATAAGAGGAAAATTTTCTTCAGTGATGTAAGTATATGAAAAATACACTAACTCCAAAGAGTTTTTGAATTTCAAAAGACTAAAATAATTGGCTAACCTTGAAATTAAATACAAAATGAAAATATTACATATATAATATATATAATATTTCCATTTGTAGAATCAAACCAAAATGGAGTTACTTATGTCAAGGACAAAATGGAGATGGTCAATGTAAGCTCAAAAAGGAAATTTAACCTAATCTTATAGTAATTTACTGCTCTTCTCAGAAACTAGTAGAGGCCACCAGCCAATCTTTTATCCCATAACAATCCCTTAGTCTGTGAGCAACTCAGAACTTATTGCTTCCATAACCTTGAGTTTCCCCGCTTGCAGGTTGAAAGCTTTGCAATGAGCTTAATTTCTGCTCATTTTATTCAGCATGCAAAGTCTGGTATCTGACACATTATATATGCCTGGGTCCCTTGAGGCAGTTGGTTGCTTAGCTAGTTTTTGCCTTACCTATGTACATGGTAGTAATTATAGTTTAGGAACAAAAGTTGAACATTTCTCAACGTTAACACTCATGTCTACCAACGTTAGTGTTGCCACGGGAGTCATTTCCTTCTTTGTTTCCATAAGAAAGGGACAATAATACTTATCTTCCTCACAGGGGTGCTGTAATATTAAATACTAATGCTGGTGATTTCCACAGGCAGAATTTTATTAGGAACCTACCAAATGATCTTACATATAAAGAAGAAAATCATAGATTTTTCATCTTGCAGATTTTGAAACTCACACTCTCTTCTTACACATTGTGATTGTCAATACTCCCCCACAATTTTATAGCTTTCCTTCAGACTCTAAAAAAATCAGTATATGTCAAAACAGATAACATCTCTTACAAGAAAAAGGGGTGAAAATAGTATTCTCTGGTTGAAAGGAGGCTTATGCATACTTGTGTTGGATTCTTCAATCTTCAAAGGAGGTCATTCATATAAATTCAGTAAAGACAGTAATGTGTGACTCTGATACTACCCTGACCCCTATCCACCTTCGAAGGCAACTCTAACATCTCAAACAGTAAAATTCAGACCAAAAGCTACTTCACTTGCTGCCAAACAGATAGATAGCCTATATCTGAACTCAATTTACAAAACAGGGACATCACTATATGTTAGCCACTTTAATAGATTCAACTTTATTTTCAGAATATACATCTACCTTCAGCAGAGAGTAAAGCAATTCAAGACAAAGAGAAAAAAAATGCTGACGGGCCAATAAGACAAAGAAAAGAAAGCATCAATTAACCTACATTGATAGACACTTAAAAAAAAAAAAAAGAAGAGTGAATCAATTTGCTCATCTTCAAAACTGTTTCTGTGGTACTATCTCTTCTCTTCGAAGTTTCTAGATGTGGTAGACATATTCATGCATAGCATGTTGTAGAAAGCTGTCAGTAGTTCTGATATAGTCACCCCAAGGTCTAATCCTATTATATTAGATGAAAAAAATACAAGGATGCTCACAAGACCAGCCCTTCTTAAGAGACATCAAGAAATACATAAAGTACTTTAGGTGCTTGGCCCCTAAGTGTTGCTAGAACAGTAACAGGCTGCAAACAATCTATGAATCTAGAGATGGCAGTAAACAGGATTGCTTTCAGTTTATGAGCTGTTAAGCCTGTTTCATAAAGTAGCTCATGGTGACTGACAGTTAAAACATTGGGTCATTCACTAGTTCCTGTGTTATGTGCCAAGTGGCACAAGGCCATGAAAAATGATGGTACTGGGAGAAAAATCTTACAACAAATGCCCTTCTTGTGCAGCCACCTCTAGGGAAGATGAACAAAAGGTGTAGAAGTAGTTTAAAGCTATAAACCCTCCAAAAGCAAAGTCTCAGACTGCTGCAACCAAAGTAAATAACCACAATTTCCAGTGACAACACAACATTGTCAATATTATAGTATGCTTTAGGGTAGTGTGGGTGGAAGAGTTGGACAAGAAGTTGGAACCAACTTTATCTGGAATAACCCACACTCAGAATTATGACAGTGTAAATCAAGGATCTCAGTTAAGTGTTTATAAAGATGAATTCTGTGTTTTGTTAGCTTGCACCAAATATACTATGTTCTATGACAATAGTTCCCTATGTGATCTACGCCATAAGCACATATAGTCTGAACTTCTGGGTCCAGGTTGTTGATTGGGCATGGAGCACACACTGTAATTCCCCTTACTACCCAAAACTAACTGTAGTATTTGAGAACATAAATAAATTGTGTAAGGGAAATGTATTTCCAGGTGCCAGAATCTGAGAAAGAATTCACAGGAGTATCAAGGTAATCTGATTAGCCGTGGAGAGTTAGGGCTAGGTAGAGATTACAGCATTTCAGGTTTCCTGAGAAGAAGCCAAAATTACGAAGAATTACCAAGAAGAATTACAGAGAAGAAGCCAAAACCACAGGCCCCTTGTACATCGGGGACATGGGACCATGGCACATATAGAGACTTGGAAACTTGGGCAGGAAGTCACTGCTTGAATAAGCCATGAACTCAGACTCTATACAGAGAGAAACCTCACGAACCAGAAAATCTAGTCTCCATTTTAAGAGTGCTGAGCTTGAATTCGTGGCACCCATCCAATGCAAGCCTGCTTAACATCAAAATAAGCCTACAGGGCCTAAGAAGAGGCTACAAGCAAAACACTATTCAGAAAGGCCTCTACTTCTCAGGATGAATATCCTTCCATTTTCAGAGATTCACAAAGAAGATAAACTCACAGAAAGCAATTACAGAACATAGGAGGAATGCCATTTCCAAAGAGGAGAATTTATACCTGAAGAGATGGTTTAATAGATGCATCTGAACTTTAAAATAATTACAGTAATCCTCAGATAGAGTGAGAAATAACCTTCATGTACCATGAACAGAAAGTTGCACAAGAAAAGGATAGAGAAAAAGAAAAAAAACAACCAAGAGCCTTGGTAAATAAAAACAGCCATTTATATTTTTAAAAATCAGTAGATATGGTCTATTAGTGATTGAGACACAGTTAAATTAAAAAAAATAGCAAAAGAGAGGAAAGAACTGAAGATATCTTTCATAATTCAGTTCACAGAGGTAAAAAGACACTAAAGCATGAGACAGGAAATAGGAAATATGGCAATAGCATGGAAGCTCCAGAATCCATCTAATGGCACAGCAGAGAGGCAACCTTTAAAGAAATACTGGCAGAGAAATAACTAGCAATGAAGAAAGCCACAAGCTCTCTGAATGAAAAGATACATCAAGTAATACAACCAATTAAAAAATCAGGAGCCCTGGGTGGCTCAGTTAGTTAAGCATCTGCCTTCGACTCAGGTCTTCATCCTAGGGTCCTTGGACAGAGTCCTGAATTGGGTTCCCTGCTCAGCGGGGAGCCTGCTTCTCCCTCTCCCACTCCCCCCTGCTTGTACTTTCCCTCTCTCTCTCTCTCTCTCTCTGTCAATACTTAAATAAAATCTTTAAAAAATTATATGCAGAACCATTATTTAAAAAACTCTAGAACTCAAATATAAGGAGAAAATTCTAAAAGCCCCTCTATATATATCGCATGTACAAATTCATGATAATTAATTCACATAAGGTGTCTTTATCAGGGATCCTCAAATCTCCTCCCCACAAGGTCCATAACTCACAAGGAAGACTCACCGCATTTACCCTATAGTCATACTCATGGTTGTGATTTATTACATCAAAAGATGAGAAGCAAAATGAGAAAGGTAATGGGAAGGGCATATGAGAAAAAGTCCACAGAAAACCAAGAGCAAGCTTCCAAAACTCCTGTCCCAGTAGAGTCTCACATGATGCACTTAATTCCTCCTTCATGCAAGTTGTGATAACATGCATGAAATGTCATATACCAGGTAGCTCATTAATGACTCAGTGCCTAGGATTTGGGTGGTGGTTAGTCATGTAGGTGACCCCTGCATAGCATGTACTGAAATTCCAGATTCCCAGAATAAGAGCAAGTATTCGGCATAAAATACATTGCTTGTACAAACAGTTTAGATACACTCCACATTCTTACTTGGTGGAAACCCTCCCAAATCCATGTTTCCAGAGACCAACCAGGTTAATCATGCAAGCAGGTCTTTCTAAGGAGATCAGTCTCAGACCCGCAATGCTCTTTTCTGTATCTGGAACATACTAAAAGACAATGGAGAGTAATTCTGTCCCACTGTTTGTCTTCAAACTTTAATTACACAAATGATTGCTGACAGATGTTGTAAAGGGCAAAATGAGAGCAAATTATTACCTCTTTTCAAAAATCACTCTTTTATTCTTTTACATACTCCATATTGGTCTCATTCATGTTCATGTCTTTAATTAGCAACTCTATGCTGATAAACCCCCAAACAGGTATCTCCAAATCAGATGTCCTTAATGAGTTCTAGGCCAGGATCTCAATGTACATTGAAAATCTCAATTGTACATCTACATAAACCACCCAAAGGACACCTCAGAGTCAATAGGTCCCTAAATCTTTATTCTTGTGATTTAAAAGCAATTCTTTTCCTTTATTTCACATCTACCAATGTCACCAATCACACAATCTAGAAATCTCATGGAATACTCAAGAAAAATCCATCAGAAAGAAGTTCCTAGAATTCTAAGTATGTTTTCCAGAGTGGTTAGGTCTCAGTTAGCAATGTCTCAGTGTATAAGAATGCAAAACTTAATCATGTTCCTGTATATCAACAAGAAACATTTAGAATTTGAAATAAAACAATACCATATATAATGACACCAAAAAATTAGGCACTAGCCCAATATGTGTAGAAGCTATACCCACTTTCAAGATTTATTAAAAATGGTATATTTTAAAAGGATAGAAAAATACATCAATGAAACAGACAGCTCTGATATAAATAGACCCCCACTGACATTTAACTGATATTGGAAAAAGTACAAAGGTAATACAACGGAGGGCAAAAGTTTTCTCTGTTCAACAGATGCTGCTGAAACAATTAAGCTTCCAAAAATAAAATATAGTAAACTGATGCATCCTCACAACTCATTAAAAATTCCACTCAGTGTAAAACTAGGAAACTCCTAAAAGAACACATTGGAGAGATGTGTTGATGCATGATCTTGGGTTGTGTTATGAATTTTCAGGTTAAAAAATAATCATGACCCATGAAAATAATTGATACATTGGACATTATCATATTAGAAACCCGTATTCCACTAAAATGATGAAAAGACCAGCCATAGATGGGGAAAAATAGTTTCAAATAACATATATAGAAAAGATTTGTCCAGAATATACAAAGAACTCTTTAAGCTCAATAATGATTAAAGAAACACCCAATTAAAATGCTGGGCAAAAAATTTTTGAATAGAAACACACACTCTTATAGTGTGAAAAGCTCTATGGGCTCATTCCCCTGTGAAACAAGCATACCTTGTGAAAATTACCTAAAGAAACATCATTTAATGTCTCTGGAAATTGTTCTAGGAGTATACAGCAAATGAATAAATGTTTACACAGGAAGATCTACTCAAAGTTGGTAAGAACAGTCTGTGGTATTTGAACCATGACCCCCTTCCTCCGCTTCAGGAATGTTCATCTATGAATGCAGGGGTCCCTCCTCCAGGTCCCAGTCAAAAGCTATAATGTCAGCTGAGGAGGTACCGGCCACAGGCATTTCACATCCATCCCTAAGTTCAGGGTGCGTGCAGCCAAGAGGTCAGGAACTCCCTTCTTCCAACCAAGCTACATTTGTGGAGTGATAGCTCACCGTAGGCATGAGAGGCTGCGAGTACCAGGGACTTGGCCTACAGAGAACAAACTGAGGATTGATGGAGGGAGGTGGGGGGGATGGGCTAAATGGATGATGGGCACTAAGGAGGGTACTTGATGGGATGAATGTTGGGTGTTTACTATATGTTGGCAAATTGAATTTAAATTTGAAAAAAGAAAGAAAGAAAATAAATAAGGAATAAGCTACTGAGTCCTGCAACAACACAGATGGATCTTCAATGCATTATATAAATGCATTGAATAAATGCATTTCATAAATGAGGCCTTCATAAATGAGGCCAATCCCAGAAGGTTGCATACTGTATAATTCTACTTATACAATATATTATAAGAAAAGATAAAATTATAAAGATAGAAAAAGACTAGCAGTTGCCAGAGGTAGGGGTCAAGGAGGTATTGAATACAAAAGGATCTTACTTTATAATTATTAGTATGATGGGCTCTTTTTTGCATGGTACTGAGTAGAACACGTAACTCTGCATTTGCCAAAACATACAGAACTATGATCTTTACTATATACAAATTTAAATAAAATAAACCAGGATTTTGAGTGGATCCCTATACCAGATGAAACTAACTGTATTACAATTTATGAAATAACCCCAGTGATCATGGTGGACAAAAAAGGATATTACTTAAGTAAGTTTTGGAAAATGGTGTTTGAATAGAAACTGTAAGTTTGAAGATGAAAATAACTTTACATGAGCACTGTATTTGAATTAGTTAGTTTGAACCTCATAGAAGTATGGTTAGAAATTCTAAAATTAATTTACATATATAGTAGGGTTGAGCAAATATGTAAATAAATCGTATATAATGTGAGCCACGTTTCTCACCATCAGAGAAAGACATAAATAAATCAGAGGTAATGTTAGCTTGAAACCTGAGATTCTAGAATACATTCAGTGATATCAGCACAAACTTATCTTCATTTTTAAATATTTGAAATAGTTAGACGTGAAAATATATATAGATATTTGGGTACACATAATTCAGTATATTGTTCCTACCTCTATACACTGACAGAGCCTAGAAGCAGTTGACACCCCAGGAGAAGTGAGAACCCAGATCTTGGTCTCTACTTCTTATTCTCCAATAAAAGGTAACCAAGGTTCTGTAGAGAAATGGCTGATTATAAGACTGTGGCAATGAGAATACAAAATGAGTCTGTAGTTTCTTGTAGCAAGTGTCAGAAAGAAAGGAAGCGGTCTTCAAAGAAAAAAAAAACACATTTAGCATCATCTGACTTAAAATATGTATCTGTTATCCAAAAACTTCCCTACCCTCCCACCCTTGTTTTGAATTTTAGTATTAGGCCTCCAAGCAAAAGAGAGGCTGCATTACCCCTTCTCAGAAGAGACAACATTAGAAATGCATCCTCTTGTTTCCTTCTCTTCAGAGATGCCAGCTTTAAATCAGTTTCAGCTTTCAAAGCTACATGAAATCTCACTTCCCAAAGCAATATACCAACCATGAATGAATCTTAAACCAAACCAATATATTATTCCAGGACATTAACAGACATTGGATGATACATGATGTAAACCAGTCACTCTTTAGTTAATATACATGAGTTTCATCTATTCTTAAAGCTAAAAGAGAACTCTGACAGTGAAGCAGCAGCTTTCTTTTGTTTTCCTGATGGTTTTGTCTGAGATATAATCAATTAAGTATCTATCTTCTGTGTTATTTCATTGAATCTGTCTCAGTTCATAAATTGTTTATCATCGATGAGAGTTCTAAGTCCTGGTTCTAGTCTCGGCTAAGCCAAGAGATAACTGTTCAGCCTTATACAACTCATTAACTGCTGGGAATCAGAGGTTTCCTCTGCAAAATTAGAGGAGCACAATATATTTCCAATATCCCTAAGACCTAAAAGGCTATTTTTATTATTTTTATTATATGAGTTAGGACTGACAATTTAATCAGATCTTTGAATAAAAGCAAATCTGTCTTCTACTTCGGGCCTGTTGTTATAACAGTGACTATGCCTTGTCATTTTCAGCCCAGGATGTTTATTTCAATATTATCCTAAGATAATTAACTGTTTCTTTGGTGAGAAGCATGTCTAATTCATCAGCTCAAAGTTTACCAAAAGGCATCAGAAGCAGCTCCATTAGGACCTCCTCTATACCTTTATCATCATCACAGGATTAGCCTCTTCCAGCTGTTTATCCAAAGTGTTGTGACTATTTCTTTCTCCTTATTGCTGTAAGTTACATTTATAACTGGTATATGTATGTGATATTATCCATCAATCAAAAATGGTCTAATCAAGAATAGATGTACTTTAAATATGGGATGAGAGAGAGATAAAATATAATAAATGTTGAATCAGGAAAACCATGGACCTGCACGATTCATAATTAATCCTCATCCTAAATAGTTTTGTTTACTTTAGTTAGATTACTTAGTATTTCTGGCCCCAAACTCTTAGCCTCTAAAATTTTTAAAAACTTTTTTTGAAAGACTGCTAAAACTATTAAATGAAAATTTGCAAAATCTGGAGTATTTTGAACATAGTTGGTGTTTATCATATGGTTACAAACAATTATTTTTTTTAAGATTTTTTTTATTTATTCACAGAGACATACACAGAAAGAGAGAGAGAGAGGCAGAGACACAGGCAGAGGGAGAAGCAGGCTCCACACAGGGAGCCCGACGCTGGACTCGATCCAGGGTCTCCAGGATCACACCCCAGGCTGCAGGCAGTGCTAAACCGCTGCGCCACCGGGTCTGCCCTACAAACGATTATTTTTAATGAACTTTCTAAATTCTATGAGACTTTTTGATTCATGGTCTTCCATATGTCTTATTCAAATAAAACCTGGTGATACCAATGAAATGTCAGAGATATCATCTTTAATACTACTTTATAGTCACATCCTATAATAACTCACAAGTCTTGCTGAAGATATACTGCCTTTCTAGATTATAAGGTACCTAAATCAAAAATCAAAACTTGAAGAAAATATATTAACCAGCTATTCCAGAAATCTTTATGGGGTTCCTCATAAGACTGGCTGAATATAAGCCGCACATGCATAAGGTAAAAATCCAAGTGGGGTCACAAATAAGATCTATTAGGGGTGCCTAGGTGGCTCAGTCCATTAAGCATATGTCTTGGGCATGGGTCATGATTCTGGGGCCCTGGAATGGAGGCCACATCTGGCTTCCTGCCCAATGGAGAGCCTGCTTCTCCCTCTCCCTCTCCCTATTGCTCCTCCTGCTTGTGCTTGCGCTCTCTCTCTCTCTGTCAAATAAATAAATAAAATCTTAAAAAAAAATCTACTAAGGAAACTTGGAGTTACAAGCTGAATAATTCCCAGAGATCACACAAGACTGGAAGACTTGAATTTCAACCAGCAAAAGTGGAAACATCTTGTTAAACACTCAAGACATTCACTATAGACCTCAGAAGAGTCACACCATAGTAGTAGGACTAGAATGGCTTAAAGACTGTTTCAGACTTTTTAAGAAACTTAAAAAAAGAGAAAAGAATCAAGGTAATCTGAAGTAATATAACTAATTGCCAAAACTAAAAGAAATACAGTGAAGTGTCTCAACAAGGTAAGTCCAAATGCCCAGCATCTAATTAAAAATTACTAGATGTGCAAAGAAGCAGTAAAATAGTCACCCAAAATGGGGTAGGAAATAATTGAAAAAACAGATTCATCACAATGTTATATAACTTTAAAGGAAATTATGAACATATGGGGAGGTATGGAAGCTATTTAAAAGCAAATGGAATTTCTAGAACTTAAAAATACATGAAATGAAAATGGACTATATGGAATAAACAGATTAGACACTATAAAATAATAGACCCAGGAACTGGAGGTCATAATGATAGAAATCAACTGACTGAGACGCAGGAAGAAAATGCAAAAGACCAAAAAATATAAATCAAGTCACAGTGAGTTGTGAAAGAAAACCAAATGAACAATTAGAAATCCAGAAAGAGGGTGGTAGAAAAATACTTGAAGTAATAGGACAAAAATGTTTCAAATTTGTTGAGAACAATAAACCTACTGATTGAAGAGGTTTGATTAATCCAAAGAGAGATAAATGCAAACAGAACAACAACAACAAAACACATCCTAATAACCAGGCATAAAGAGAAAATCATAAAAGCATCCAGAAAGAAAGGACACATTCTATACAAGACACTAAAAACTCATAATTGAATATTTCCTAAAACAATGAAAACCAGATGATAATAAAATGACATTTCCAATTCCTTAAAGAAAAAAGTCAAAAAATACAATGTTTCATTCATATAAAATTCTTTAAAAAACAAACCTAATATATATTGATAGAAAACAGATAGATGGTCAGTGGGGACCTAGTGGGAGGTGGTGCACACTGAAAAGGAAGATGGGGTGGGGAGCATTTTAGAGTGGGGGAAATGTTACATATCTTGATTTCATTTGGGCATACCTTTGTTAAAACACAACAATCTCTAATCTTATTAGCTAGACAGATAAGTATCAACCAAGTTAATTTAAAAGCAAAAACTAAATGCAAATAACATAAAAATGCTTGAAGAAACAATTCACTTGATGTAAACAATGTGCTCATGAAATTATACAAACCAAATTAAGCTAAATATTTTAAATGGGTAAAGGAGGTGACTGATTAAATGATCATTTAATAAAACAAAGGCATATTTTAAAAGTTGGATAGTGCTATGTAAAAAAAAAAAAAAAAAAAAATCCATGCACAGGAGTATTCCAGAAAGGCAGGGTAAGAAGCAGGGTACATATTTTCCTCAGCAAAACAGTAATTTAACTGGAGAAAAACATACAAACAAACAATCATCATTTAGTCTCTGAAAATAGTCCTGAGGGCCTATAGGGATGGATAAACATTCATTTCACAGAAAATCTATTTAATCTCCGTAAGAACATCTAGAGTCTGTAACATCTGATCCATGACTCATTTCCTCACCCCAACCCACACCATGTATGGAAACTCTTCCCTGGCATTCTGTCCTGGGAAGGTTTGACCAAGAAGACAGGAGCTTGCTTTCCCCCAAGCGTCCAGTCCATGGTTATAGTTTTACCCTGGAGGGAATGGCATCCACGTTTATCTTGTTTTTCAGCTCTGTGTTGCTCAAGTTCTATTTCAGGTGCATAGAGCTGAGAGAACCAGGGCGCCCCTCCTCCATCCAGCCCTCCCTCATAGGGCAGAAGCAATCTGAAAATTGGGGGACCTGCATCACCTCTACTCGGTTCACTCTTAGAGCAGAGGTTCCCAGCTGAAAGGGAATCAACAACTGCCACTTTCCCTCAGGGTCCACTCAGAGCTGGCATATCACTCAAGAAAAAGAAAAAAAAAAAAAAAAAGAGTCCTTCTACCCAGTTCTGAAGCAGTGGTACAGAGTTTTGCTTAGGGGTCAGGCAGGCCATAAGAAGAAAGCATCTGCAGTTCTGCCCAAAGACACTAACTTTATACAAAATGCAGTAGAGAAGTCTGTGGCTAAGGGCATTGCTGAAAACCATGGAGATCTTTCTGGAGAGCGACTAAGGGCAGACTGGTATCTCCATGATACAAGCTAAAAGACAGGGCAGCCAGATGTTTAATAGTGAAAACTAGAAAAAGAGAAAGCCAAGAATTTCCCTGAGATCACAGTCAGCTCTGAAGTTGGGAAGGCTGTGCCCATGCACTAGGGTGCACGCACTCATAAGCACTTGGAGAAGGATGTGGGGCAGACCTGAAAGCACTTCACAAGCTGTGTGGTTGTGCGCATGTGTGCACGCACATAACACACATACATCAGAAGGCTCAGTGGCACACAGGGGCTTAAGCACAACCTCTGACCAACACTGACTGAACAATAAGCTACTTTGACCCAGAATGACTCCTGGAAAATTGATATTTTTTTAAAGATTTTATTTATTTATTCATGAGAGATACAGAAAGAGGCAGAGACACAGGCAAAGGGAGAAGCAGGCTTCCTGCGGGGAGCCTGATGTGGGACTTGATCGCAGGACCCTGGGATCAATCACACCCTGAGCCAAAGGCAGATGCTCAACTGCTGAGTCACCCAGGTGCCCCAAAAATTGATATTAAAAATAAAATTACACACATACTTAGCATTCTGGAAGACTGCGTACATGCCCAAGGCTCCATACTCTCAGAAGAAATATGAGAGAGAACCTCCATGCTATTACTTGTGAGATTAAGGTGGGACATAAGAACCTAAACTTCCTGAACTGTAGTGATAGCAACCTTTAAGCTACATACACATTAAGAGTAAGCAGTAAAAATCTAACTGGCTAACTGGAATTAAGCACAATGTTTGATCAGTAAATGGCTACTACAACCCAGGGAAGACCCCTAGGTAGTCAGGATAAAGGAGAAGTAAGAATGGTGGGAAATATGAGCAGGACTATCAGTCACTGCACATAATAGGAAAATAAAAACAAGGAAAAAATGTGAGTAGAGACATCAGAGGCTGTCCATGGCAAGGAAAATGCACTGTAAAATTAGATCAGCCAAGCTACTAAACAAACGAACGAATGGCCAAGTAAATAATAATAACAATAACCTCTGGGTAGGAGATCAATATCCAGAGTTTCTACAATATATTATCTGACACAGCCAGTTTTACAAACGAAAACAAAAAATTGTGAGACATGCATACAAACAGGAAAGTGTGATACATACACGGAACAATCGAAAGGACACAACAGACATGTCAGACAAAACCTTCAAAGCAGCCATTATAAATATGTTCAAAGGACTAAAGAAAATCAACCTAAAAGAAGTAAGAGAAATTCAATGTCTTAGCAGAAAGAGCATATCAATAAAAAGGTAGACATTTTTTTAAAAGATCTGATTCAAAATTCTATAGTGGAAAGTATAATAAGCAAAATGTAAAATTCACTGCAGGACTCACCGGAAGACATGAGCTGCCCAGTGAAAGAATTTGAAAACTCAAGAATAGACTAATAGAAATTGTACAATCTGAAGGAGAGAGAAGACTAATGAATAAACAGGATCTCAGAAAATGTGGGACATTGTAATTACATAAACAAATATGCAATGGGAAACCAGAAAGAAAGAAGAAAAATGAACAGAAAAAAATGTATTTAAATGATGACTGAAAACTTCCCAAATTTAATGATGTATCTACCTATGTATGCATTAAGCTCAACAAATCCAAGCAGAATAAACATTTAGAGATATACATCCAGACACGCTGTTGCCAAACTGGTGAAAGAAAAAGATGGGAAGACCTTGAAATCAGCAAGAGAAAAAGGACTTGTTAAATACAAGAAAACCTCAATAAAGTTAAGAGATAACTTCTAATCAGAAACAATGAAGCCATAAAGTCATGACATATTTGAAGTGGGTAAAGTTAATAATTGTCAACAAGATTCTTATATGCAACAAAACTATCTTTTAAAAATAAAGCTAAGTCAGAGAAAGACAAATACCATAGGATCTCAATCATTTGTGGAATTTAAGAAACAGAACAAATGAACATATGGGAAGGAGGAAAAAGAAATACAGAAAGAAACCATAAGAGATTCTTAAAGAAAGCAGCATCAGATGATACAATCTCATATTTAGACAATTCTAAGGTATCCACTATAAAACAATTAAAGCTAATAAAGTCATGAAGCAAAGTTGCAGGATGTAATATCAAAACAAAAAAATCTGAACTTCTAAATATTAACCATGAGCAATACAAAAGTGAAATTAAATATGCAATTCACAATAGGATAAAAAAGAATAATACGTTAATAATATATTGAACAACTGAATTGTGAGACTTGTATACTGAAAATTATAAAACATTGCTGAAAGAAATTAAAGATCTACATAAGTAGAAAGACACTCTCTTATCATGGATTAGAAGACTTAATATTGCTAAAATAGTAATGTTCCCCAAGTTGAGTCAATAGATTTAACACAATCCTAACAAACTCTTAGTGAATTTTTTACAGAATTTTAAAATGATAATCATAAAACTCATACGGGAATGCAAAATACAAAAAAAAAAATGGCCAAAACAATGTTAACAAGAATAACAAAGTTGGGGCACTTACATTTCTTGATTTTAAAATTTACTGGGAAGCTAGAGTAATCAAGGCTGTGCAGTGCTGGCATAAGGATTAACACATAGATCAATGGGATAGAACTAAGAAACCAGAAATAAATACTGTAATTTATGGTCGATTGATTTGCAACAAAGATGGTAAGACAATTCAAAGGAGGAAAAATAGTCTTTTCAATAAATGGTGCTGAAATAACTATGTATCCACTTTTAAAAGAATAGACTTGGACACTTTCTTATACCACACATAAACTCCAAATATAAGAGCCAGAGCTATAAAACTTTTAGGAAAAGACATAGGATTCAATACTGATGACCATGGGGTAAGCAATGATTTCTTAAATATAAGCCAAAAATATAAGCAACTAAAGAAAAAAATTAATTGATTTCACTAAAATTAAACATATTTTTGCTTCAGAAAAACAGTCAGGAAAATAGACAAACCTCAAAATGGGGGACTTATAGATAAAATAAACTGAGAATTCTTACCGTTCAAAAATAAAAGGACAACCCAATTTTTTAAATGGTCAAAAGCTCTAGACATTTATCCAAAGATGATTATAAAAATGACCAATAAAGGGAAAGGAGAAAAAATGAGTGGAAACATCAGTGAGGGTGACAAAACATGAGAGACACCTAACTCTGGGAAATGAACAAGGGGTAGTGGTAGGGGAGGTGGGTGGGGGGTTGGGGGGACTGGGTGATGGGCACTGAGGGGGCCACTTGGCAGAATGAGCACTGGGTGTCATGCTATATGTTGGCAAATTGAACTCCAATAAAAAAAAAATGATTGGAAAAAAAAATGACCAATAGTCACATGAAAAGATATTCAACATCTCTAGCCAGCTGGGAAAAGCAAATCAAAACCACAATGAGATACCATTTCACACCTACTAGGCTCACTACAATAAAAAAGATAAACCACCCAAGAGTTGGCAAGGATAAGGAAAAATTAGGAACCCCATATACTGCTGATGGAATATATAAAATGATAAAGTCATTCTGGAAAACTGTTTGGCAGTTCCTCAAAATGTTAAACATCAGAGTTACCCTATAACCCAGAATTACACTCCTAGGTATGTACTATCCCCAAGATAAAAACAGATGTCCGCACAAAATCATAAGCACAAATGTTCATAATGTTTGTGATAACCAAAATTGGGGACAGCCTAAATATCCTCAACTAATGAACAAATAAAATATACGAACAAGTGTCATTTCACAATAAAAAGGAATGAAATTCGAATACATACTGCAACTTGGATAAACCTTCAAAATATTATACTGAGAGAAAAAAGCCTACTACAAAAGGCCACATAAGGTATGATTCCACTTATATGAAATGTTCACATGAAGAAAAATTATTAGTGTTTACCTCGTTTTGGTGGGAGGAGGGGAAGTAAAGTGACTGTTAAGTGTACAGGTATCTTTATAGGAGACAAAAATACTCTAAAATTGGATTGTGGTGGTGATTACACAACCCTGAGAATATACTAAAAATTGAATTGTACGTTTTAAGTTGGTGAATTGTATGGTATGTGCATTATATCTCAGTAAAACTGTTGAAAACAATGCACAAATGTATCCTAATTTTTCATCTATTTACACATTACCTCTAAAAGTGACATGGTGCCAGGACCATCTCTAATATTTGTAAGCCTGGGAGGGAAGTAAGAATGTAGTTCCAGGTGCACCTGGGTGGCTCAGCGGTTGAGCATCTGCCTTTGGCTAAGATTGTGATCCCGGGGTCCTGGGATGGAGTCCCACATAGGGCCCCCCACGGGGAGCCTGCTTCTCCCTCTGCCTGTGTCTCTGCCTCTCTCTCTCCGTGTCTCTCATGAGTCAGTAAATAAAATCTTTTATAAAAAAAGAATGTAGTTCCACAAGCCATATATTCAAATATTTAAAAGTTGTACATTGAATGAACAAAACTGTTAGCTACAATACGTTCTTTCCTCCTGCTTTACAAATGTACCACCAAAATGACAAGCATATTTTAAAATATATAAAACTATGATTTTGCATGCCGGAAGTGAGTAAAATATGAAAGATGACGTAATTAAAGTATTATTAAATTTCTCTGGATTTTCTCATGGATCAACAATGTTTGCATGAGTAATAAAATGATTACATATGTAACTCATACATTTTTATATGTTGACACCATCAAATCTATCCCTTGCCTTCATTTCTGCAAAATTACCAATCATGTGGTTATAAATAAGACACTCATATCATTTGTGTTCTAGTTACAGTAATGATTTAAGGAACTAAAAGTACAATGCAGTAATATCAAAATGTACAGAATTTCAATTCATTTTTGTCAAAGACTGTAAGTATATATTGTCTTCAAAAATCATTCCTTTTTATCTAAAATGAACAATAATTTAAAATAAAAGGCAGAAAACCAAACAATTGTTTGCTTTATAATTTTATTTCTAAATTACATAAATGAAACTGAAATCTTAAGTCATATTTTGAAAATTTACTGAAAATTTATTGATTGTATTTTAAATAAAATTCTGTGAAATTCTAGCATCCAATACCTATTTAGTGGTCAGCGTGAAGTCTCTTAGGGTTACAGGGGCATTACACAAGGGCTGACTCCAAATTTCTAGTGATAGAGCTGCTGGCATATTCATGAGAAAAGTTTTTCTGTGTGTCCATGTTATATTGATCCCACTAAAGAATACCCCTCTTGCCTGTGTCTAAGGGCAGTACTAAATAATTATGTTTATGGGTCATTGTATTAGCAGTCTTCAGCAGCTGGTGTAACAAATCACCATAAACATGAGAGCTAAAAGCTCAAAAATTACAGTTGTGTAGGCTAGATGTCTCACACTGATATCCCTGGGCTAAAATCAAGGTTTTGCCAGAGCAACATTCCTCCTGGAAGCTCTAGGGAGAAACAGCTTCCTTGTTTTTTCTACTTTGTAGAGGCTGCGCACATTCCTTGGCCCTTGGCCCCCTTCCTGCATCCCCAGAGCCAGCAGCACAGCATCTCTCTGACCCTGCTTCTGTCACTACACTCTTCTCTGAGCCTCACTGCTCCTCTCTTTCTTTTTTTAAGGACCCCCATGACATTGTAGGCTCAGAAAGCAGGATAATCTCTCTATATTAAGGTTAACTGACTAGTACCTTAATTCCATCTGCAACTTAATTCCCACTGGCCGTTTAACCTAATAAATTCCCAGATTCCAGTGTTCAGGGTGTGGACGTATTGGTGGAGTCATTATTCTGCTTACCACCCATAAGCTCAGTTATGCTGTGATAGCAAACAGAAGAAAATTCCAAAATCTTAGTGACTTACAATAGCAAGGATGTATTTCCTACTTGTGGTGAATGCCCCTCTCAGGTCAGCAGGGAATCTTTGCCCACTGCATTTAATAAGAGACACAGGCTGACAGGGCAGCTGCCACCTTGAACATAGCTAATCAATGTGCCCAACAGAATAGAGACCTCTAGTGGAATGCCCACTAGCAATTCAATGCTTGGTCCAAAAAGCAACATACATCACATAGGCTCAGAACTCACTATTCAGAACTAGTCTCTTGACTCCACTCAACCTCAGAACATTCAGCCAAGATAATCCCATGTGGTACCTTAAAAGGTAAAATCTGGAAGTCTTTGGTGAACAACATTAGCGACCATCATCCACTTGTTACATATACAGATGCTGGATAAATAGAATAAAATGTAATTGATAGCTGAGCCTACAAAAATGAAAGTGAAATCCTCAGATGCGATAAATGAAATCCGGATTCATGAAGATGTGAGCTAGTGCTCTACTACTTCGAAGACGGAAGAAGGGAACAAGGGATGATTAATTAGAGCCAATAAAAACTGAGGGATTGAGATTTAATATCTTCACAGGGAGGTAAGAGAGGGACAAAAGAGGGAGGAGGGCAAAAGAAATTAAGATTTCTGCACTAACCCAGGATTCTTAAAAAGGACGTACCATTTACCAAAGAACCAGAGGGAAAATTCTATTCACTGAACAAGAAAAATCATGTTTCTACCCATGCTCTAGAGGGAGAGGTAGAAGCGCTCCTGAAAAAAAATCCAGCCTAGCTGTGTGTTAAATTCTCCAACTCTAAATATGCTTTTTTTCTCCTTTTGTTTCTATATATTTTTGTTTTATGTATTTTAAAGCTTTTTTGTTCAGTCTATTCATATAAAAATCTGTATTGCGGGACACCTGGGTGTCTCAGCAGTTGAGTGTCTGCCTTGGGCTCAGGGGCGTAATCCTGGGGTCCTGGGATCGAGTCCCACATTGGGGTCCCCCACAAGGAGCTTCTCCTTTCGCCTGTGTCTCTGCCTCTCTCTCCGTGTTTCTCATGAATAAATAAATAAAATCATTTTAAAAATGTATATTGTGAGGTTGTATTGATTCCCTTCATCATTATCAAATTACTCTTTTTATCTTTAGTAATATTTCCTGTCTTAAAGATTGCATTGTTTGATATTAATATAGCTACAGCAGCATCTTAGGTTAGTGTGCATTTTTAAAAAATTTTTTTTAATTTTTATTTATTTATGATAGGCACACAGTGTGTGAGAGAGATAGAGGCAGAGACACAGAGGGAGAAGCAGGCTCCATGCACCGGGAGCCTGACGTGGGATTCGATCCCGGGTCTCCAGGATCGCGCCCTGGGCCAAAGGCAGGCGCCAAACCGCTGCGCCACCCAGGGATCCCATTTTTAAAAAATTTTTTAAAGATCTTATTTATTTGAGAAAGAGAGAGAGCATAAGCAGGGAGGAGGCTTAGTGGGAGAGGGAAAAGCGAACTCCCTGCTGAGCAGGAAGCCAGACATCGGACTCCATCCCAGGACCCTGGGATCATGACCTGAGCAGAAAGAAGGCAGATGCTTAGCTGACTGAGCCTCCCAAGTGCCCAGGCCAGTGTGCATTTAATACCTCTTTTTCTATACTTTATTTTCCACCTTTCTTTAACCTTAGATTTTAATTTTGTACCTTTTAAGCAAAATACTTGGTTGTATTTTTAATGCACTTTCACAATTAGAATATCTAACAAATACTTGTGTGTGGAAAAGCACACAACCACCACATAAAAAACCAAGCCACAGGCTGGGAGACATTATTACCATATGTATAATAGACAGTATATAGAAGTCCTACAAATAAAAAAAGAAACAGACCAATACTCGCATGGGAAAATAAGCAAAGTACATGAACAGGTAATGTATTGAAGATGTAACTCAAATGGCCAAGAGGCAAAAGTTGAGAAACTTCCACAGTAATCAGAGAAGTGTAGATTAAACCCACTTTAACATACCGTTGCACAACCGTCAGATTAGAATTCATATTTAAAACTCTGGTAATGCCAAGGGGCTGGTGTGGATGTAGAGAAACAGAAAATATATATAGTGCTGATGGAGCTTAAACTGGTACAATTACTTTGGAAAGCAATGTGAAAATGCAAAAGTAATTTTTAGGTGTTCTAGAGAAATTTCAAGCATTCCTAAGGAAGCATGGAACAGGGTTTTCACTAATCTGTAATAGTATGAAATTTGGAACAAACTAACTGCCTATCAATATAGAAGTAGGTAAACAATGAATAAATAAATAGAATACAATGGTTGACGATTTTAAAACTGCACCAAAACACATCAATGAATCAACATGGATAAATCTGAAAATACATCACTCTCAATGAAAGAAAAAATAAGTTCCAAAAGCATCATGGCCATATGACATTGTTCCGTATAGTTTTCAAATACCCAAAACAATTCTTTGTATTGTCTAAAAATACATACATTTACATCATATATGGAATTGAATACAAACCAACTGAAGATAACTGGTCAAATGCGGGGATGAAAAAGGGTCAGAAATTAAGACTGGACTTTAGCTGTGTCTACAAATCTTCATTATTTATTTTTTGGAATGAGAAGAACACCTCAAGCAAATTTAGGAAATCAAGAGCAGCTTTAAAATTTTAATGAGGTGCCCGTGGAAATAAGGATCATTATTTTGTTTATCAAATGTTTGAAAGATTTTATGATTAAATAGTTCTTTAAAAATAAAATGCTCCTTAGCAGTATGGGTCTTCATAATAAAATACACATGTAAAATAGATCAATTTTTCAGCTGATATAGCAGAGATAATAGAAATAGAAATTAATTTCAAAACTGACAGTAAAAATAAATGAACCCTATTTCTGAATTTTATATCCATCCTACTGCTACTTCAGAGATAGTTCTCATTAAGGTACACGTTCTCATGGTGCAAATGTACAATTATATATTTAAATAATACAAAAAAAGACAACAAAAAACAGGCTCAACTTAAAAGAAGTGAAAGCATTCAGGCACTAACATTAAAAATATTGCCTTCAGTTAGGCAACAAATTTGCCTTAAGATCGTTAGCCACTGGTACAGCAGAAAATAGAGACTGTTGGATAGATTCTGTTTTTAGGTACACAGGAAGACTGAAAATCTACAGAAACACATTATTTCCTTAAATTAAGTTCAAGTGGACTTTACCTCAAAGTTCTTCTTACCTAAATCATTGAGCAACCTAACAATACTTACAACTGTCGTTTCTTGAAAGCTACAGAAAGACTGTTTGGCAAAACGCTTCTTTTGTTGACTTAATCCTATAATTAAGGTCATTGTGATTACAAATATTTCATCTTCCCTTTACAAGATTTTTCCCATTCCCTTAGCTAAATGCCATTTAAATGTTACAGAATTTTCCTGGAATGAGTTAAGGATCTCTCCTGTAAGTTTCTATAGAATACTGTACTTTCCTAATCACAGCATTTTCCACACTGTAATTCCCTATGTTCTCGTGGGCATTTGCCCCAATCTCAGATGATACTCGGATTGGTCACCCTTTTATGTTGTACCTAATACAGCACCAGTCATCAAATTTGTGTTCAAATGTTCATTGGTTCATAGCTTCATCCATTCATATATTCTCATTAGACTATATGCTCTATTTTCTTTTTTTTTTTTTTTTTCAGTTTCTACTGGTTCTGGAGGGAAATCAGTACAGTGGGAATATAGAGGAATAAAAACAGTAAAATAAATGAATAAATACATATGTAAATAACCCGTTATTTTGTGGCCTACATTGCCTTCTCCTTCACCTTTTGCCTTCTGGCCATTTCTCATATTTGACTGGAGTAGATGACAAGTGGAATGCAGATCCCAAACCAAAGCACTAATAATGGGTAAACACCTGGGAACTTCCAGAATACATTCAGGGTACATTCAGGCATACACATCCAAAAAATAAAGTTATCTCTATGCATAGAAGCCCACACAAAATCTACTTCAAGGCCAGTCAGATTATTAATGAAGTAGGTTTTTATTTGATTGGGTTGCCCAGAATTGAACCACAACCATTTTCTATTTCAAATATGAAGGCAGAGGCTTGTACTTACTACATATGCACATTTTCAGTAGGGTATTTCCAGAAGTTGCTGAAATAGCAGAAACCACAGGAGTTTCTGCAGAGTAATCAGGCATAGGCCAGAGGAGTGCATTCTTTGGGAGTCATCAGGACACACGGCTTGAACAGCCAGCATACACTTTCATACACTCAGGAGCATGAACTGTTGTAAAACTTTGTCAGACAAGTGCTCTCAAGTCTCACAGCACTTGGCCAAATGCAGCAGGATTCTGAATCAGCAACAATGTGAGAAGGGTAAACTTTTTCCTGATTTGGACCCCCGTGTCAAAATCTGGACAGTCCTGTAGGACAAGGCCAGCAATTTCAGTGGCATATGTCTAAGCTAATTCTGATCTTTCAAATACCAGTTAAAGTTATGGGGCAATATCAGTAGAAATCTAACCTCTCAAGGACGCATGCATAGGAAAGCAGATGGCTTGCAACAGACTGTTTAATCCCAAATCAAATAACAGAATCAGCACTTCAGGATGACTGCTTATATAGACACTTTTGTCAGATAATGTGGCTGAGAGCTACACTTCCCACACAGTAAGCTCCATAAAGAGTTTGTGATACACTGATTGATCAGTGGCAAATTCATTAAGCTTATACAGCAAACAGTGAGCTGTAGAGTGCATAGTAAACACTGTCCCAGACTGACATGAATTTACATTGAAAGATAACAAGACATTAAGCTTTTGGTATATAAAGCCTTTTTTGTTGTTTGTTGCTTCATTTCTTCATACAGACCACAGGAAGATGTAAGAAAGCTTGACAGTGAAGCCTGAAGATGGGAAATATCCCTTCTTGATTTATCACAATTGAGAAAGATTTCCATGAAGACAGCAGTGAAAATGCTTCCGAGTTATCCACTTCTAATATGAATCATCAGTATAAATCTTCCTATCAGAGGAAAAAAGTCACTGACAAACCTGTTGCTAGTAGGTGAGGCTATCTTTTGGTTTCTGGCCTGGTGGTTATGGTTTGCTAGATTCTCTACCTTTTTTAAATTAAGGCAATCCCAGACTTTGCTCTTGTTTCTAAGGGAAAATGCAAGTAGATGAAGATGATAGCATAGAGTGACATCCCAAAATGTGCTCTCCATATTATACTAAAAAAAAAAAAAATTAAAAAGGTAGGAGTGATTATATGGTCAAAGAAATTTAGGAAATAATGTCTTTAAAATGTTAAAAATAAGATTCGTGTTCCTATAGGAGTTCCCATAACTTTGAGTATGTTGGTGTGAATCTGAGTCTTTAAGAGAAGATATTGTACGCCGCATTTCCCAAGATTATTTGAGCACAGGTGTGTGTGTGTGTGTGTGTGTGTGCACGTGTATGTGTGTGTAAGATCTTGAAAGACTAAAAGTTCCATGGGATGCACTTTTTGAAATGTTGATAATCGTTTGTACCTTTAACAAACAGTGGCTTCTGCTTTTCAATACATTCATTTTGAAGTTAAGCCATTTTCTTTCCTCTGGTTTAGACGTGCCAATAGATACATGGACTTTACAGCAACCTAGTAGTTGAGATGGGAGAAGAAAGATATGGAGGCAAGAATGTGGAAGATTGCAATAGTTGGAGCAGAAATAAAAGAAAATAAAAGAAACTAGATTGGGGTCTTGGTGGTGGAAACCAAAAAAGAAGAAACTAGCTTTTCAAACATTATAAAAGAAAGAAATGGCAGGACACAGAAAGGTCCTAGACACAAGGTAGAAAGAGAGATAATCAAAGATGGACTCAAGGTTGTAACCCTGGGTGATAGGAGAGCTGTCGTGCTGCTAGCAATAATGGAAAGTAGAAGAGGAAAAATGATAAGCCTGGACTATTATTATGGCATGTTTTAACTGAAGGGGCACAATGAAGGAGCTTTTTATATGTGAAGGAGAAAAATTCAAAATCAAACACAAATTTATAAAATGCAAAAAAAAATTAAACATTTCTTAAGCAAGTATCAGAAAGACCCCTCTAAAACAGGATTTTATTTTGTGTTCATGCATGTATGGCTAATTGATTTGGTTACTAGGGCATAATGTGTTTGTTTTCTCCTTCACCTCTATCTACTGGCATTTTAGCTCTTTTCATAACATAAACACACACATATTATGTATACTACAGAGTAAAGGCATATATGCTTACAATTACATATATATAAATGCAAATACATACCTTTTATATACAAAATATACATAAATTTGACCCCTACACTTGAGTTGCCCTAGCTGGGAAGGCAAAGGTAGTCTTGGGGGAAAATCTGAAAATTTAGCACTGTCAAAGAGTTTTGATTCAATTTGCTAGTCTAATACAGATGAGAATGACAAAAAGTCTTTATTTGCTTGAAGAGCCTCTGAGGTTTTTCAGAACCATTGAAATGCTGTCCTCAACTCAAGTACTTTTCATGTATCAGAGAAGTGGCAAATTTAACAAAGCCTGCACTAATGTTTTGTATTTCTATTCTAAGGAAAATGCTTCAGAAGGTAAACATGAGTATTCAATAATATTGCAACTAGAGACAATGGTAAAGGCTTCTGTTTCATAATATATTGATAAGTAAATCATTTTAAAAGAAGCAAACAGTGTTGTTGAACGCTGAAAGGCTAACCCCAACATAAAATAGAGACAGCTCGAGTACCTTTGTTTATTTTCTGTGATAATATAAAAAATGTTGGCATCCATACTTTTGTAAACAGTAGATATTTTGTGTACATAAGGTAATATTTGAATACAATATGAATAGCAAATCCAAACTACTATTACTGGAGCAATTTTTAACACTATCCAGGGTAATGCATTCCCAAATAGCAAAAACAAAATGAAGGCAGAGTAACGTTTTCTTTGAAATAATTGCAGAGAACCTAAAAGACTCAAGTGCAGAAATTGTATCTTATGCAAAAAATTGCACCTTTATCATGTCTTTAATAAACAAAACTGCATGATAATTTATAAGGGTTGAATACTGGGGAAATGTCACCTTGCTGTAGAATAGTGGTTAAGAGCATGGCCTATGTGATTAAGCAAACATTGGTTTAAGTCATTGCTATTTGACATATTAGCAGTGTGAATTTGGACACATTCTTTTAGTCTATGCCCTGATTCAGTTAAAAAATTCATATATATGTATAAGGGAGAAATAATAATGTATCTCAATAAATTCAGATGTTTAACCCAATGCCATCAGTGTAGTCAATATTTGATAAAGATTAGATGTTTTGTTATAATTATTATAGATATTATCAGAGAATATCCTATAAATAGCATTGTCTGATACTCAAAATACTAAAATAGTTTTTAAAGTCTAGTTCAACAAATAAACCTATAAAAAATGAGTTAAAACTACACAGTAAAAAGTTTCAGGCTGACACCTTCATGTAGAGCATATGGATCAAACATTAGAGCATAGGGGTCAAACACCAGAAAACATATCTCACATCTTCTTTATCCAGTCATACACTGATGGACATTTAGGTTGTTTCATAGCTTAACCACTGTGATACTGCTGTAGTTAACATGAGAGTACAGATACCACTTTGTTATCTTGTTTGCCTTTTTTTTTTTTTTTTTTACTAAATACCCAAAACTGCAATTGCTGGATTATATGGTAGTTCTATTTTTTTAATTTTTTGAAGAACCTTCATACTTTTTTCCAAATGTTTGCCAGTTTACAAATTTACAAATGCAAAACCAATTTACATTTCACCAAAAGTACATAGGAGTTCCCTTTTCTCCAAATGCTTGCCAACACTTTTTATTTCTTGTATTTTTTATTATAATCATTCTGACCAGTGAAGCAGTGGACTTCAGAGACATTACGCTAAGTGAAATAAGTCAAACAGAGAAAGACATATACTGTATGAACTCATCTATACGTGAAATCTAAAACACTTGAATTCACAGAAACAGAGATGACAATAGTAGTTACCAAGAGTTGGGCGGGGCGGGGGTGGAGAAATGGAAAGATGTTGGTCAAAGAGTACAGACTTCCAGTTAGAAGATGGATAAGTCCTGGGCATCTAATGAACAGCATTATGATTATGTAGATAACAAAACTGTGCTACTGTTTACTTGAAAACTGGTAACAGAGTAAATCTTAAATGTCCTCACCCCCCCCCCAAAAAAAGAAATGACCATCATGTGACATGATAAAGGTAACATCCCTATGATGGTTATCATTTCTATCTCTATCATGTCACATGATGGTCATTTCTTTTTTGGGGGGAGGTGAGAACATTAAAGATACACTACAGTGGCAATCACAATGAACATACGTGTATTCAATCAACACACTGTACATCTTTAACTTACACAATATTATGTCAATTATATCTCAAAAAAGCTGTAAAAAAAAAAAGAAAAGAAAAAGAGGCAAGGGCTTCAGCTCTACCCAAACAGTCAGAGCCTGGTGATAATGCTGTTTTCTCTTCATACAGGGTAAGGACAAAAAATATATTATGGACATAGACACTAGCCCCAGACTACTAAGATTTGATAACTGGCTCTGGCATTTGCCCACTAAGTGATCTAAGGCAGTTATTTAACCTCTTTGTAAAATAGAGAACATAATAGAACTGGCCTCATAAATTTACTTTGTGTGTGTGTGTGTGTGTGTGTGTGTGTGTGTGCGCGCAACTGTGTGTATGCATAAAGTGAGTTAATCCATAATAAGGTGTTGAGAATAGTGCCCAGAACTCAGTGCCTAGTATGCTGTCAATGTATAACAAGGGTCAACACTTGCAGAGCACTTGTGCAAGGTGACTTAGCCAATAAATTGGAGCAAGAGCACAACCAGAACAAAAGAGTACAACCTAGCAGCTGTAATACGTCTGACCAAGTAAGCTTAGGAATTCTCTTCATTCTGGTACCTACAGCTCCTATGGGCCTCAATTACTCCCTGTAAGTATTGAGGGGATTTTATTATCAGATATAAATTCATGACACCTCACATACCACCAAAAATATTAACAGTTTTAAGCTGAAGAATCACATTGCTGATCTTCAACTGGGTCTCAGAATACCTGTCAGCTCAGTCCACTAGGCAGCTGCTCATCATTAGCTCAATATTTACTAAGTGAAAGTCTCTGGTATTATCTTTTGATATAGAAATGTTTTATTTTAGAACTGTTTAAGATTTACACAAAAATTGCAAAGACAGTACTCAGAGTTCGCATACAACCCACACCCTATTTTCCCTATTATTAGCATAGTACATTAGTATGACACATCTGTTACAATTGATGAACCAATATTGATACATTATTAACCGAAGTTTAATTCCTTATATTTTACGTAATGTTCCAGGAACCCATCCAAGAAACTAAATTACATTTGGAAGATATGTCTTCTTATGTTCTTCAAACTTTCCTTCCTTATGATGACTTTGACATTTTGAAAAGTACTAGTCAGTTATTTTATAGAACAACTCTAAATTAGGATTTGTCTGTTCTTTTCCTCATGATTACACAGGAATTTTGTGTTTGAGGGAGAAAGAACGCAGAGATAAAGTGCCATTTTCATAGCATCATATCAAGAGTACATACTATCAGCATGATTTATTGCTGTTGATATTAATCTTGATTACCTAGGTGAGGTAGTGTTTGTCAGGTTTCTCCACTGTGAAATTCTTCTTTTCCCTCTTTATAGTCTGTTCTTTGAAACAAAGTCACTATGCACAGGCCACATTTAAAAAGTGGGCAGTTATGCTCCACTTCCATGAGGGCAGAGCAAGTACATCAATTATTTGAAATTCTTCTGCATAGGAACTTTGGCTATTTTCCATTTATTTATTAATTCAATCATTTATATGTATCAGTATGGATTCATGGATGTTTATTTTATATTGTAGGTTATAACCCATTCCTACTTAATTTTGTGGCTGAAATTGGACCAAATTTGCCTTTGGATACTCTTTCAGCTGTTTCCTATGGGACATACCCTTTGACATACACCCATCAAATGGATCCTTTGTTGTTGTTGCTGTTGTTGTTTTAGAGTATTTCCTGACTTTCTCTGACTACAATATAATCAAGGCTCAATCTCTATATATTCTGTACTAGTCCCAGAATTAGCCATTACTCAAAAATCTCTGGGTCCTTATACTGGAGATTTGCATTAGAAAACAAGAAGTGGGGCAGCCCGGAGGACTCAGCAGTTTAGCACCACCTTCAGCCTGGGATATGATCCTGGAGACCCGGATCAAGTCTCACATTGGGCTCCCTGCATGAAGCCTGCTTCTCCCTCTGCCTGTGTCTCTGCCTCTGTGTGTGTGTGTCTCATAAATAAATAAATAAATAAATAAATAAATAAATAAATAAATCGTTTTTAAAAAAGAAACCAAGAAGTGGATGCTGGTGCATGTTGATACTGAAGTGTTATTACTCTAGTTTCTCTGAGTTAACAGAGCAAGGGAATAAATATGTGTGTACACTAATCCATGTATATACGAATACCTATAAATATTTCTCTTGTAGCTATCTGTCTCTAGAGTAAGCCAAATAAGGTCATATGATGTCTCTAACTCTAATTCATTACCACAGGGATCATTCGAGGCTTTTCTCATTGATTTTCTGTAATCTGTCATTAAAACAATGAGAAACCCAGCTGCCATCATCTGCCATCCATTTACCTAGTTATTCAATTCCAGTATATATTTATAGCGATTTCAGGATTGTTAACCTTACCCTCACAAGACACAACTTTATCAACTACAGCACAGTCCTTTGTACACTTGCTTTTGCCTTTCGTCTTACAGACTCCATTTATTTCCAAAGTTACTTGTTTGCCATCTTTTCTCCACATATATTTCAGTGAGAACAATTTGTTCATCTGTAAAATAGTTGAACTATTTTGTCATTTTCTGAATTCTGTCCTGGGATCTCCTAGCCTCCTAAATGATTTTTTAAAATCTGTATACATTAAGATTCACTTATATGATGTAAAGTTCTATGAGTTTTGACAAATGTGTAGTGTCATGTATCCACCATAATAATTTCAAACATAATAATTTCAACATAGTTTCACCATCCTAAAAAATCTCTTGTGCTTCACAAGTTCAAACACTGTGCCCCCTGCACCCTGGAAACTGTTAATATTTTAATCATCTCTATAGTTTTATCTTTTGCCAAATATCACATAACTGGAATCATATAGTACATAGTCTCTTAAGACTGTTTTTTTTCACTTAACAATATGTATTTATAATTCATCTACGTCTTTATGTGGTTTGATAACTCATTTCTTTCTATCACTTTTATTGTACGGATGTACAGACAACACAAAGAAATAAAAGGCATCCAAATCAACAAGGAAGAAGTCATTGGATGGATGGATGTACTATACAGTATTATCCATTCATGTCCCGAAAGGCATCTTCGTTTTCCAGTTGGGGATGATTATGATTACTGGAAGTATTATTCAGGTTTCTGCACAGACATAAATTTTCAAATCAGTTGGGGGAACACCTAGGAGCATAATTTCTGAATTATCAAATAAAAATATATTTAGCTTTGCAAGAAACTGTCAAACTGTGTTCCAAAGGGCCTGTAGATATTTGCATTCTCACCATCAATAAACAAGAATTACTGCATTTGGTTTTAAGCTTTTAGACTTTAGCTATTCTAATAGGGTGTAATGGTGTCTCATTGTTTTTGTTTCCAAATTCCTAGTGATGTTAAGCATCTTTCATTTGATTATTTTCCACGTGCATATCTTCTACTTCTCTCTTTTTCATTTCCCCACTTCTGTATATTTTTCTGAGTTCCTCTATGTAGCTAAGGAAAAAGAAATTATTCAGGTACATTTCAGTTTATTTTATTTTTAAATAAACATCATTTTTTAGAGCAACTTCAGGTTCACAGCAAAATTAAGCAGAAGGTACAAAGATAACCCATACACTCCCTGTCACCACACATGCAGAGCCTTTCTCATTATCAACATTGCCACTAAAATGGCACATCTGTCACAACTGATGAACACAGATCATATCTTTTTTGGTGAGATTTCTGTTTAGAACTTTTGGGCATTTTTTAATTGTGCTGTTTTCTTATTGCTGAGTTTTAAGAATTCTTTGTATATTTTGGATAATAGTCCTCTATGAGATGCATATTGGCAAATACTTTTTCCCAGATTGAGACTTTTCTTTTCATTCCCTCAAAAATAGTTTTGCAAAGTAGAAAATTTTTATCTTAATAAATTACAACTCATTAAGTTTGTTTTTTTTATGCATGGATCATTTTTTTGGTGTTGTATTAAAAATTCAAGTTCATAAAGATCTAATATTTTCAAGTAGCTTTATAGTTTTGCATTTTATATTTAATTTTCTTATAAATTTTGTGTTGATTTATGTGAAACATCTAAAATATGGTCTGGAGGCAGGAGAACATGGGCAATAACTGCCACATCTGTGACATTGATCATGGTCAGATTGTCATTTTGGATCCCTTGGTCCCCAAAAACTTTCTTGAAGCCCCGTTGGGGAATTTTGACAATTTACATACTTCAAGATCCCTTAGGATGTCTTTGGGATAAAACACAAAACAAGCTGTTTGAGAAGATAAATAGGAGTTTTATCTTTAAGAAAGTAATAAAATAAAATAAAATATGTCTAATTTTATTGGTATATAGACCTCAAACTTCTAGAATCAAGACTATGATTTTTCCATTGAATTGCCTTTGTTCTTATTCAAGGATCAAGTGAGTATAATAGTGTGGATCTTCTTCTGAGCTCTCTATTCTGTCCCATTGATGAATGGATCTATTCTTTTGCTAATATCATGCTGTATTGATTACTGTACCTTACGGTAAGTCTTAAATTTTAGTAGTGTGAATCCTTCAACTTCGTCTTTGGTATTATGCTGGCTATTCTAGATCATTTGCCCTTCCATGTACATTTTAGAATCAGTTTCTCAATATATAAAAAATAAGATTGCTGGAGTTTTGATTGGAATTGTGTGGATCTGTGGATGAAGTTGGGAAGAATTGCATCTTAACAGTATTAAGTCTTCTGATCCATGATCACACACTATCTTTCCTTCTCTTTTAGTTCTTTTGATTTCTCTTTTAGGGTTTTGTAGTTGGACGCATAGGTTTGTGCATATTTTGTTAGATTTATTTTCAACTATTCATGGGGGGCATTGGTGCTATTGTTAATTATCCTTTTAAATTTTCAAATTTCAGTAGTTCATTTATGGAATATTTGAAAGTAATTGACTTTTGTATATTAACTTTTATATATTAATCCTGTGGCCCTGATATACTGGTATATTCATTTCTGGAGATTTTTTGGGGGGGATTTTTTACATAGACAATAATATAATCTGCAAATTAAGGCAGTTTTACTTCTTCCTTAGAAATTAATATACAATTAATTTCCTTTTCTTATCTGATTGCACTAGTAGGATTTCTAGTGTGGTGGTAAATAGGAATATTAAGAAAAGACATTCTTTCCTTCTTCCACATCTTAGGAGGAAAGCATGCTGTTTCTCACCATTAAGCATGATGTTAGCAATGGGCTTTTCAAAGATGTTTTTTATTGAATCGAGGACATTTCTTTCACTTCCAATTTGCTGGGATTTTTTTATGTGTGAATGCATGATAAATTTGGTCAAACGTTTTTTCTTCATCAATTTATATAATCATATTATTTTTCCCTTAGCTTATTGATATTGTCAATTACACAGATTGATTTCAAATGTTGAACCAGCCCTAAATATGAGGAATAAATTCCACTTGGTCATAGTGAATATCTTCACTATACAATATTGGATTGGATTTGCTCATATTTTGATGACAATTTTTGTATCTGTAGTAATGATATATATTGTTCTGTATTTTTTTTAAAATTTTTATTTATTTATGATAGTCACAGAGAGAGAGAGAGAGAGAGAGAGAGAGGCAGAGACACAGGCAGAGGGAGAAGCGGGCTCCATGCACCGGGAGCCCGACATGGGATTCGATCCCGGGTCTCCAGGATCGCGCCCTGGGCTAAAGGCAGGCGCTAAACCGCTGCGCCACCCAGGGATCCCTATATTGTTCTGTATTTTTACCTTCTTGAAATATCTTTCTCTAATTCTAATATTGGGATAATGCTAAACTACTAGAATAAATTAGGATGTGTTCCCTCTGCTTCTATTTTTCTGGAAGAGACTGTAATGAATTGATACAATTTCTTCTTTAAATATTTCCTAGATATCCCAGTAAAGTGATGCTGGCCTCATGCTTTCTCTTTTGGAAAAATATAATTAAATATTGATTCAATTTCCTTAATAGATATATTCATTTTTAGATTATCAATTTTTTCTTGCTTGATATTTGATAGCTTATTCCTTAAGCACTGGTCCATTTCATCTAATTAATCAATTTGGTGAACACAGAATTATTCATAATATGCCCTTAATATTCTTTAATGTTCATGGGATTCATAGTGATGACTTCATTATCATTTATGATATTGGTAAATTGTGACTAAAGTATTCTACCTTTACCCACAGGGAATAAGTTCAAGTCCCCCAATGGATGCCTAAAACTATGGATAGGACCAAACCCTATATATACTGTGATTTTTCCTATACATATATACTTATGATAAAGTTTAATTTCTAAATTATGCACAGTAAGAGATTAACAGCAATAACTAATAATAAAATAGATCAATTAAAACAATACTTTAATAAAAGTTATGTGAATGTGGTCTCTCTGCCTCTCTCAATCTTATGGTACTGTACTCATCCTTTTTCTTCATCTTATGATGTGAGATGATAAAATGCCTACTTCAATGAGATATAGTGAGGTGAATGATATAGGCATTGTGGATGTAACATTGGGCTGACCATACATCAGGAGGACCACCTGGTTCCAGACTACAGTTGACTGTGGGTAACAGAAACCATGAAGAAAGAGAAACTACTATACTCTCTTTTTCCCTTGGTTAGCTGACTAAAGATTTATCAATTTGTTTGATATTTTCAAGGAACCAATCTTGGGTTTTATTAATTTACTCTATTACTTCTTTGTTTTTGATGTCACTGACAGCTGCTCTAATTTCATTTTTCTTTTCTTTTCAAATCTGCTTGATTTAGGTTTCAATTCATCTTCTTTCTCTAAGATGGGGATTTAGGTTATTGATTTAAATGTTTTATTCTTTTCTAAGATAAGTGTTTAGGGCTACAAGTTCTAAACAGAGTTTTTGTTATTGCAATCCATGAATTTGATAAGTTATATTCATATTTAGTTCAAAATATTTCTTCAGTTTCTCTTGAGACTTCTTATTTGATCCAGGTGTTATTCTGAAGTATGTTGGCCAGTACTATTTTGGGGATTTTCCTGCTATCTTTCTGCCATCAGTTTCTAGTTTAATTCCATTGTGGTCTGAGAATACGCTGTATATAATTTTTTTAAATTTGTTTAACTGTATTCTATGGCCAAGAATATGGTCTATCTTGCAGAATACTTCATGGAGCTTTAGAAGAATGTATGCTTTGCTGTTAAATGGAATATTCATTCTATAAAAGTCAATTTAATCAAATTGATTGTAATAGTCTTCAGATCAACAATATTCTTACTGATTTATTGCCTGCCTGCTTGAAGTATCAAATACCAACAGAAGGGTTTGAAGTCTCCAACTATAATAGTAAGTTTGTCTGTTTTTCCTTACAGTTCTATCAGTCTTTCCCTCATGTATTATGATGTATATACATTTGGGATTGTTCCACCTTTTGGAAAATTAACCCCTTTTCATTATGTAATGCACCTTTTATTCCTAAGAATTTTCCTTATTTGGGGATGGCCGGGTGGCGCAGTGGTCTAGCGCCTGCCTTTTGCCCAGGGCGCGATCCTGGAGACCTGGGATCAAATCCCACGTTGGGCTCCCGGTGCATGGAGCCTGCTTCTCCCTCTGCCTGTGTCTCTGCCTCTCTCTCTCTCTCTCTCTCTCTCTCTCTCTCTCTCTCTCTCATGAATAAATAAATAAATAAATAAAATCTTTAAAAAGAAAAAAAAAGAATTTGCCTTGTTTTGAGGACTGCTTTGCCCTCCAAAAAATATAGCTACTCCGGCTTAACTTTTATATTGTATTAGTATGGTACATTCTTCTCTACTTTGAACATTTGTGAGACTATATTTAAAGTGATTTTTTTGTGGATGATATGTAGTTTAGGTTTTTTTTTTTAATACATTCTGATAAACTATCTTTAATTCATGTATTTAGTCTATTTACATTTAAATTGATTATCGATATAGTTAGTTCAATATCTATACTGTTTACAACTGTTATCTTCATTGCATTTATTCTTTATTTCTTATTTTTCCCTCATTTTTTTCTTCTCTACTTTTGACTGAGCATTTTATATGATTTTACATTATCTTTTCTCAAAATATTTTCTTTTCTCAAAATAATTATATTTCCTTAATTCTTTTAGTGATTGCCCTCAGTTTCCAATACACATTTTTAAGTGATTTAAATCTATCTTCAAATAAAACTATACAATTCATGTACAGCATGGGTACTTTGTAACACAGTATGTATAATACAGGTCCCTTATACACAGTATTTCTAATTTCTCCCTCTCATTCTACATAACATTCCTGTCAATTATTTCACTTACCTCTATGCTAATCACCCAATATATTATAAGTATTATATTACCCTAAGTAAATAGTTACATACTAGATCAATTAAGACTAAGAAATCTAAGGGTTTTTTTTTACCATTTTTATTTATTTCTCCTTTGAGACATCCCTTTCTTCACATAAATCTGAATTTCTGACTTATATAAATTTCCTTCTGCTTAAAGAATTTCTTACAAAATTTCTTGCAGAGCTTATCTGCTGGTAATAAATTTTCTCTATGTTTGTCTGAAAGGGCCATGTATTTATTTTACTTCAGAAGTTTAATTTTATTGAGTATAAAGTTCTAGGTTAATGGGTTTTTTCTTTCAACCCTTTGAATATTTCAATTTCCTGTTTCTGTGGCTGAGAAGTCACCTGTATTATCTTTGTTGATCTATGTCTTTGTTTTGGCCTGGCATCTTTCAATATTTTCTGTTTTTGGTTTTCTGCAGTTTGAAAATAATGTGTCTAGATGTGTTGCTATAATTGCTTGTTTGTCTTATTTTGGTTTGGGCTGTCATCATTTAACTTGCCCTTTGAGCTTTCTGGATCTGTAATTTCATGTCTGTCATTAATTTTGGAAAATTCTTAGCCCATATTCCTTTAAATATTTCTTCTTCTTTGTTCTTGCTTTTTTCTGTGTTTAAATTACATGTATGTTATACTTTTTAATATTGTTCCACAATTCTTGGAAGCTCTGTTCTTTTTCTTCCTCCATCCCTTTTTCCTTTTGCATTTCAGACTGGTTTCTATTGATCTTTAAGCAGCCTTTCTTTGCTTCACTGTATCTGGTCTACTGATGAGTCCATCAAAGAAAGGCATTCTTCATTTCAGCTACAGTTTTTGTTTTTAGCATTTCTTTTTTCTCTTTTCTAGAGATTCTCATTTTCATCTCTTCTTTCATTTTTTTCTGTGTTCTTATATGTTTGTTTCCCATTACACACCTCAACATGATAATCATTGTTATTGTAAATATATTGTCTGCTTAAAATGTTGCTGTAGTTATAGGTGCCAGAGACTCTAAATTCCTCTATCAGCTTGTTTTCTGTCTCTTTTCTTGACTTTAGCCTTCCCTAGTACTCTTCTTCTTTTGTGCCATACAGCACTTGTAACTGTAATACACTGTTATTTCACCGGAGACTTATTAGCATTGTGGTAAGGTATGACGAAAGAGGGGATATCCTATAACATTCTGATTAAATCTCAGTTTCTTAGAGACCTGTGTCTTGGGGCTATGACCTTGACAAGTGTTTCCCCAGGACTTCTTTTCCCTGACTATATCATTCTCAGTCTACTTCCTTATAGTCCTGGCATCTATTTACTATGCTTTTTGTTTTGCTTTCTCCCCTAGTCAAGAAAAAGAAGATAAAAATGGAATGAAGTGTGAGAAATGCTTTTCCCCCCACCTGTGATAATAATCCAGTGAAGGGTCCCCCCCCCTTGGCGATTTAGCCTTTCCTATGGACGACCCTCAGGATGTATTTCACATAGATTATTCTCCCATTCTTTCAGATTTTTAGCTATAACCCATTGTTATTATACTACAGTCTTATTGATGAGGTGATAAGGTATGGGGAAGTGAAGCATTCTATAATCTTATGATGAAATTTCTGTGTTTTAATGGGCCTGTCTCTTAGCGTGACCTTCTTGTTTCTCAGAGGTATTGCTTTCTTTTTTTTTCCCATTCCATTCAGGTGAGACAGGAAGGCTAACAGGGACTAGAGAACTGCCCTTCCCTAGCTGGAGTAAGTCTTTTTCCCTTGAAAGTGGGATTTTGTTTCAGTCGCATTTCACAATGATGAAAATTCCCTTGCCCCTACCATAGATTTCAGGGGATATTTCTCAGTTCTTTATCCTTAGAACCAGGTAGGGTTTTTAGAGGTAATAACTCATGACACTGTGCTCCCCTGCCCTCCAAGACTGTACCCCCAAGATGTTGCTCACTCTCATGCTTATTCATACTCATCTTCCAGCAATTCATCCCTTAGTCATACCATTTAAGTGTTTCTAACAGAGTTCTGGGACCTTCTTTAGGTAAACAGATCTCAGCTGTGACTCTCTGGATTCCCCTGTGCCCCCTCAGACTTTGAGCCGGTGATTTGACCTGTAAACTTAGTTCTCTAGTCGATCCAAGAAAGTGACTGGTTTTAAGTTTGTTCAGTTTTCTTTTTCTTTTCTTTTTTTTCTTTTGGTAAGGACAGGAGCGATGACTTCCAAGCTCTTTACAAGTTGAAACTGAAGTCAGAAGTGCATGGATTTTATTTAGTAAACATAAACAAGTATGACCTCTAAATTCCTGATTAATCTAACAAAGGAACATAGATTTTAAAAGGCACACACATTAATGTGTTAATTTAAAATGGTGACAAGTGCTATAAACATAGGAAATAGAATACTATGAAGAAGAATAACAGGTAATAATTTAGATTGGTGTGCCCAGAAGGCTTTTGGGGGGAAGACATAATAAAACTAAGACCTGAAGAATTAGTAAGACTGGGACACCTGAGTGGCTCAGTCAGATAAGTGTCTGCCTTAGGCTCAGATCATGATCCTGGGGTCCTGGGATGAAGCCCACATCGCGCTCCCTGCTCAGCGGGAACCATGCTTTTCCCTCTCCTTCCCCTCCCCCTACGTGTGCTCTCTCTTGTTATATCTCTCTCAAATAAGTAAATAAAATCTTTATTTAAAAAAGAGTAAGATTTAAGTTATGAGGGAAATGAAGAAGGCTCAGAGATGGAAAAGACCTGTACTCAATTATTTGCCTAATTTGTGACTAGAGCGAGAGCAGCAGTGGTTCTGAATGGGTGTGGAGTAGCAGGCAGCAGTTTGAGCAGGTATATTAGGCTGTGCAGGTTAAACAGTGGTACTCTGAGTACCTAAGAGAGCCATCAAAGAGCATTCAGTAGGTGTAGTAAAATGATCTCCTCATGTTAGACTTATTCTTGCTACAGTGTGAAAAAATGATTAAAGTGAGGACAACAGAAGCGGAGGCACTAATTAAAAAGCCACAGTATTAGTTCAGGAAGTAGATGCTGGTGGCTTCATCCAAATTCATGACAGTAGAGAAGGAAAAATAAATGAACTGTTTCTGGATGCATTTTTTAATATAAAACAGTAAGACTGGTAAATATCTTCTAACATTATCAAGGGCCAATTTTCAGTTCCACGTGTAAGGAGCTTGGAAGTCACACTCCTTCCTTCCAATAAATGAAAAGCTCAACAGAATGAAAAACCATCAGCTCTTCTTGGATCTGTAAGGGAGAAGAGGTCGAAGTGAAAGCCTCTGCTCCCAAGATTCGAGACCAAGACAGGAAAACACAGGGAGCCACGGCTTATTGGAACAGAGACTCATGAATTGAAACCTCTGCAGAAACCAGTGCAGAGAAAGGAAAACCTGAACTATAATTGATGAACTGCTGGAAGCTCAGTGTGGACAACTCTGAGAGTTAAAATCTCCGGGGGGACCCATAGAAGGAGCCTCCACATTATTGTTAGTTGTATTTCTCGGAGCTAGACTTTAAGTTCCACAGAATATATTGGAGAAACATCTATATGTGTTTCCTGTAGGGGAAGGGGAAATGAGCCATTTTGATTTATACCAGAGCACTCTTGTTCTTAACAAGGTCTACACTCAGGAGAAACCAGTTAACTATAACCTAACTTTTAGGAGATATTATTACAGCCTAACTGACCTGGAAGAAGGGAAATACCCAACTCCAACCCATTCCAGCCATTCCGTACCACCTATTTGGGGCGGGGGGGGGGGGGTGGAGAAAAAACTGAGAAACACTTGTGAATTTCACAGTTTGAAGGTGTAGGCCCACTAAGAGGCTGGGGCTTATTCATTTAACTATAGAATGTGTCACCTCTTCCAACACTTTACTAACATATTATTAAGAGACTATAAAACAGTTCCTTTTACCTGGTACATTATGTTCAACTATCATGAAAAAATTGCAAGATGTACCAAAAGGCAAAAAAATATAGTGTGAAGAGAAGAGTAAGGATCAGAATCAGACATGGAAGAAATGATCAGATTAAGAATTTTAAATGATAAAAAATAATTCTAAATGATTATGATTAATATGCTAAGTACTCTAATAAATAAAGTAGACAGTATGAAAGAACAGATGGGCAATGCAGGCAGAAAAATGTCAATCCTAATAAAGAACCAAAAAGAAATGCTAGAGATCAAAAACACTGTAACAGAAATGAAGAGTGCCTTTGATGGGCTTACTTGTACACTGGACATAAGTGAAGAAAGAATCACTGTGCTTGAGGATATATAAATAGAGACATTGGAAACTGAAAAGCAAAGAGAATAAAGACTAAAAGAAAACAGAGCAGAATATCCAAGGACTGTGAGAAAACTACCAAAAAATGTAACATATGCATAGTGGGAATGCCAGAAGAAAAAGAAAGAGAAAAAGAAACTGAAGAAATATTTGACATAATAACAAGCAAGAAATCCCCCCAAATTCATTTCAGACACCATACCACAGATCCAGGAAACTCAGAGAACATCAAACAAGATAATTGCCAAAAAACTACATCTAAGTGCATCATTTTAAAATTACTAAAAATCAAAGCTAAAAAATATCCTGAAAGAAGCCAGAGGGAAAAAATAAAACCTTATTTATAGAAGAACAAAGGTAAGAATTATATCCAACTTCTCAGAAACCATGCAAGCAAGAGGAGACTGGAGTAAAATATTTCAAATATGCGGAGAAAAAACTACCAACCTAGAATTTTGCAGCTAAAAAATTATCCTTTAACAGTGGAGAAGAAACAAAGACTTTCTCACAAATGTTGAAAGTATTTGTTGCCAATAGATCTATCTTGAAAGAAATATTGAAAGAGTTTCTTTAGAGAGATGGGAGATGATATAGGCCCAAAACTCAAATCTATATAAAGAATAGAAGAGCCCTGGAGAATGAACAAGGGAAGGTAAAATTAAAACATTTATTTTTCTTATTCTTAATTGATCTAAGAGTGAAAATTTGTTCAAAATAATAATAGCAACTATGTATTTGACTATATACATATACATATTTATGTATTTACATATATGTATATATGCTTATATGTATATACATATATGTGTGTATATATATATACATGCTTAAGTATGCTTATATACGCTTAAGTATGCTTATAGACATGTAAAATGAATGACAGCAATGATACAAGAGATGAGAGGGAGGGATTTCTGTGTTATTATAAGGTACTCACAATATCCATTAAGTGGTATAGTGTTATTTGAAAGTAGACTTGCATTAGTGGTAAATGTATATTGTAAACTCTAGGAAAACCACTTTTTAAGAAGTATAACTAACATGCTAAGAAAGGAGAAAAAGCAGAATCATAAAAATACTCAATTAAAACCATAAAAGGCAGAAAAAGAATGGAAGACAAAAAGAAGAACAAAGCAAGGGCAATAAGTAGAAAACCATAATGAATATGGTAGATAATAATCCAACTACATCAAAAGCACTTTGAATATCAATCATCTAAATACACCAATTAAAGCACATTGCAAGAGATGGTCAAAAAAGAACAAGTACATGTTGTCTACAAGAAACCCACTTTAAATATTAAGTGAAGATTTGTTCAAAATCTTAAGGCTGGGAATTAAAAGTAAATAGATGGATTACTTATCAAAAGACAACAAGAGTTACTATATTAATTTTAGACAGAAGAGACCTCAAAGCAAACTATCATGGATAAAGAAGGATATTACATATTGATAAAGTGGTCAATTCTCCAAGAAAATACAATACTCTTTAGCATGTATGCACCTAACAACAGGGCACCAAACAATATGAGGAAAACACTGACAAAAGTGCTAGGAGAAACAGATGAATCCACCATCATAGTTAAAGCTTTCAACTTTCCTTTATCAGAAATGGCTAGCTCTAGCAGGCAGAAAAATCTGTAAGGACATGGATGAACTTAACAGCATCATCAATCAACTGGATAAAATTGACATCTGTAGACTATTTCATCCAAAAACAATAGAATATTCATTCTTCTTAAGATCACACAGAACATTCACCAAGACAGATCACATTATGTGCTATAAACTACACCTTAAGGAATTTGAAAACTAGAAATCATACAATGTCTGCCATCAGACCACAATGGAATTAAACTTGAAATCAATAACAGAAAAATAACTGGAAAAATCCCAAAATATGTGGAGACTAAAAAACATGCTTCTAAATAACACACGGGTCAAAAAACAAACCTCAAGAGAAATTTTAAAATACTATAAACTAAGTGAAAATTAAAAAAAAAAAAAAACAAGTAAAATTTGTGGTGTGCAGTGAAAGCAGTGGTTAGAGGGAAATTTATAGCTTTGACTGTATCCATTAGAAAATAAGAAAAATCAAAATATCAATCATTTAAGCTTGACCTTAGGAAATTAGAAAGAGAAGAAGAAATTAAATCCAAAGTATGGAGAAGAGGATATCCCTGGGTGGCGCAGCGGTTTGGCGCCTGCCTTTGGCCCAGGGCGCGATCCTGGCGACCTGGGATCGAAACCCACGTCGAGCTCCCGGTGCATGGAGCCTGCTTCTCCCTCTGCCTGTGTCTGTGCCTCTCTCTCTCTCTCTCTCTCTCTCTGTGTGTGACTATCATAAAAAAAAAAATCTAAAAAAATTAAAAAAAAAAAGAAAAACAAAGTATGGAGAAGAAAAGATAATGAGAAGTAGAGCAGAAATCAATCACATTGAAAATAGGAAATCAATAGAGAAAGTGAATGAAACCCAAAAGCTGATTCTTTGAAAAGATCATTAAAAATGATAAGGCTTTAGCAGGGTATCTAAGGAAAAAAGAGAGGGAACACAAATTGTTAACATCATAAGTGAAAGAGAGAACACCTCTATATATACCACATACATTAAAAGACAATAAGGGAATACTATGAACAGTCTATGCCCACAAATTTGATAAGTTAGATGAAATAGAACAAAATCTTGATTGCCAATGTAGAATCTACAAAAACAAACAAACAAACAAACAAACAAAAAAAAAAAACCCTTTCAGAACTAATAAGCAATTATATCAAAGCTGCAGGAAATGATATAATTATATAGGCAGAAAATCTGAAAGAATCAACAAAAACCTTACAGAATTAATAAGCAATTATAGCATGGTTGCAGGACACAAGGTTAATATATAAAAGTAATCACGTTCCTATATGTCAGCAATGATAAGTGGAATTTGGCATTAAAAATACTGTATCATTTACATTAACACCCAAAGAAAAGAAATATTTAGACATAAATCTAGAAAAAAAATACAAGATCTATATGAGGAAAACTATAAAACTCTGATGAACAAAATCAAAGAACTAAATAAATGGATAGATATTCCATGTTCATAAAAAAGGATTCGATATTATCAAGATGTCATTTCTTCCCAACTTGATCTATAGATTCAATGAAATTCCAATAAAAATACCTGCAAGTTAGTTTATGAATCTCAAAAACATGATTCTTAAGTTTATTTGGAGAGCCAACAGATCCAGAATAACCACTGTAATATTGGAAGAAGAACAAAGTTGAAGCACTGAACTACTCAACTTCAGGACGCACTATAAAGCTATACTAATCAAGACAGTGTGATAGTAGTAAAAAATAAACACATTGGCCAATGGAACAGATGTTAGAGTCCAGAAATAGATCCACATAAATACAGGCAACTGATCTTTGAAAAAGGAACAAAGACATTAGAGAGGAGAAAAGATTATCCTTTCAACAAATGGTACTGAAACGAATATATGCCCACATGCAAAGAACTGGACATAGTTTTTACATCCTTCACAAAAATTGACTCAAATGGATCATGATATAAATATAAACACTTAGCTATAAAATTTCCTAAAGATAAGAACAGTATGAACGGACTGGACAAGGTAATGCCTTTTTAGATATAACATCATGAAAAAAGCTGATAATTTGGACTACATTAAAACTAAGAACTTCTGCTCTATGAAAGACACTCTCAAGAGAATGAAAAGACAAGTCATAGACTGGGAATAATTATGAACAAAAGATATATCTGATAAAAGACTATGATCCAAAATATACAAAGGACTCTTAAAATTCAACAATAAGAAAACAGAGGGCTTAATTAAGAAATGGGCCAAAGATCTTAACAGACACCCCACCTAAGAAGATATACAGAAGGCAAATAAGCATATGAAAAGATTCAATATTATCATGTATAATATTGATGTATATTATTATACATACTGTGATGACATAGTATGTCATCAGAGAAATGCAAATTAAAACAAAGAGATGCCTACTACACACCTATTAGAATGGCAAAATCCAGAACACTGACAATACAAAATCCTGATAAGGCTGTAAAGCAGCAGGTACTCTCACTCATTATTGGTGGGAATATGAAATAGTACAGCCACTTTGAAAGACGGTTCAGTGGTTTCTTACAAATGTTTACTTTTGTTACCAAAGGATCCAGCAATCATACTCTTGGGTTTTTACCCAAAGAAGTTGAAAACTTATGTCCCCAAAAACAAAGCAAAACAAAACAAAAACAAAAAACCTGCACATGGATGTTTGTAGTAGTTTTATTCATAATTGCCAAATCTTGGAAGCAAACAAGATGTCTTTCAGTAGGAGAATGGATTTAAAACAAAACAAAACAAAACAAAACAAAAAAAGTGGCCCATCTAGACAATGGAATATTATTCAGTACTAAAGAAAAATGAGCTAGCAAGCTATGAAAAGACATGGAGAAACCTTAAATGCATGTTACAAAGTGAAAGAAGCCAATCTGAAAAGGCTACTGCTGCATGATTCTAAATATACATTTTGGAAATGGTAAAACTATAGAGAAAGAAAAAAAATCCATTTTGGGCAGGGCTTAAGAAGTAGAAAGGGACAAATCAGTAGAACACAGGATTTTAGGGCAGTGAAACCACTCTGCTCGATACTATAATTGTGGATATATGTCAAATACATATACGTCCTTATACATTTGCCAAACCCATAGAATGTACAACACTTTCAATGATCATGATGTGTCACTGTAGGTCATCATTATAACGATTGTATGTTGTGATGGTGGATGTTGATAAGGGGAAATTCTACACAATTGGGAGGGTGCATATGAGAAATTTCTTTAGTTCCCTCTTAATTTTGCTGTGAACCTAAAGCCACTCTAAAAAATAGTCTTTCATTAAAACAAACAAAAAAAGACCTTCTGATAGCCCAGATATAGAGGGTTAGGAGAGGGGAAGGTGTTAACAGTGACTCCCAGATTTCTACCTTAAGCAACAGAGAGAACTATGTTGATATTTCCTGAAATAAAGAACATGAGGTAACACATGTGGAACTGGGTAATTGGTGATGGAGACAGGGAACAACACATCACTTTAAACATTAGTTTTAAGATATCAAGAAAGCAAAATAGAAGAGACATTTGGAATTGCTGGCTTTTAAAACAGTGAGATTGATGTATTTCCAGGGGTACAGAATACAAAGTAGAAAATTACAAAGTAGTAAACAAGGTCCCAACAGGTCAATTATAGAGTCCTGTTGGAAAGAAAACTTTCATTCCTTATCTAAGTGATTCTTGGGTTTTCACTCAGATTTAGTCCTGTATATATATATATGCATCTAGAGTCCTATTATAATTTAGGCTCCAGATAAAATATTTTGATGCTGTTTCTTTAGCTAGAGAATATAGTTAAGAAAAACAAAATGACCAAGCATTTCAGGCACAGAACCTATGTCTTGGGAATACCAGAAGAATGAGAAAGCAGTTTAAGAAAAAAAAAATGCAAAAGCAGAAAAGCAAAAAGAAAAGAGAATAAGAGAAAAAAAGTGGAAAGAAAGAGGTCACTACCAAAAAAGGGGGAAAACATAGATAGACTAGATATCCATAGATTTCATTAAGATCATTTTAATTACTGTCAAGTCAAATAATTCTATTCATTTTTTCCTGATATAGAATAAAACATTCATGTGTGATTTCAATTATTGTCATTCTCAGTTATCAACTATGTAACAAGATGTACAAGAAAATTTTCTGACCTTTAAAGAGCTTATAATATATATAACATTGACCTTTCCCTTTAAGCAATGCTCTCTGATGGAGGTGCTGAATTAGATGCAAACTTGTCTTTATACATGCAAAGGCAAGTATGCTATAAAGGTGAATTTTATAATGAATTTATTTTTTTAAAAAAAGGAAGAAATGAAAGAAAAAAAGAAGAGAAGAGAAAGAAAATGAGGAAAAAAAAGAGAAGGAAGAGGAAGGGAAAAACCCATCCATAGAAAAGTACTGACAAACATAAACAAAAATGATAATAATGGTCCATGTCAGTGGATGCTTTTCAAGATCCATTAAGAGCCCTTCATACAAAACATATATTTGTTTTATAATTTGAAAAAATACATAGTGATCCTCATTGTTTATGAGGGAAACATGAATTCTGCTTAAATTATTTGGTCATTTCATGTTCTTCTGAATTACTTAGACATGACTTTATTCTTCAGTTGGTTAATATGGTGCTCACAGAAGCATTTGACAGTTAAGCAAAGTATAAAGTTGATACAGTGTCAGAGGAAATGCTCCAATGAATAGTGTATTAATATAGATGTCATCGGTGGCCTATGCCTTTTTGTTGAACAAATTAGGTTCAATTATGAACTTATCTACGTAATGGCTATTACCATGTAAACCACAATGTCCACTGAAATATAAAAACTTCAGAAATTATAAATCCCTATGACTTTTTCACATACCAAGAAATGTTTGTACCGTGAAGTCCTTTATGCTGCCCATATAACAAGTTCCTTTAGCGTATATGTCTCTCTGTCGGTCCTCTCTGTTGGTAATAAGATTTCTCTGGAAGGCTTTTCTAACAGGATATGGCAAGAACCTACTGCTACCCTATTTCGACCACATGGGGAAATCATTTTCTGTTACATGGTTGCAAAGCCTACTCTCATATTCCGTATTGATTGCAACAGCCCACAGACAGATCATTAAGTGAAAGTGGAGGTCAAACCCATAAACGTAATTTCAAGGGTCCAAATAAGTTGTGACTGTGATAATGCCGGTGGCATAAGCACTTTCCAAAGTTTCCTTTACATAAAATCTTCTAGAAACACACCTCTTGCTCAAAGCATGTTGGGTCCCCCCCTTGCCATGGTATTTGTACAGGGAAGTACAGGAAGGTTTCACTGACTTATCAACCATCTAGGGCAGGGCTCCACTTCTCACTGGGCTTCCCAGGGCTTCTAGGGGCATTTTTGTTCCACTTATATTTCTAGGCTCTTCCAAGGTAGTTTTCAAGGGGCCCTTTCAGAGGATGGCTGGAGTAGTACCAAGACTCAGATATAAGCCTGAAATTTTACATTTTAAGCACCAATTGCAGAGCCCAATTCCTATTTCTCTTGCAAGTCTGCAAAAATGTTCATCAGAGCCAGCTATTGTTCAGGAAACAATTTGCGAGGGGATGAATTCTCAATATGTTGCTTGAGTTATCTCAGATGTCAAAACGACTGTTATAAAGAGATGGCTTCCTAGAGCATTTTTACATATAGCACCTCTTGTAGGCTGAACTATAGCCCCTAAATTCGTATGCTGAAGCCCTAACCCCCAGTACCTCAGAATATGGCTATATTTGGAGACAAGGCCTTTAAAGAGGTGATTAAGCTGAAATGAGGCCCTAAGGGTGGTCCTTATTCCAATCTGACTTATAAGAGGAAATTTGGGCACACAGAGAGACACCAGAGATGCACAAACACAGAGGGAAGACAATGTGAGGACACAGCAATAAGACAGCTATCTGGAAGCCAAGGAGAGAGACCTCAGAAGAAATCAACGTTGCTCACACCTTGATCCCAAACTTCAAGTCTTCAGAACTGTGAACAAATACATTTCTGTAGTTTAAGCATCCCAGCCTGTGGTATTTTGCTAAAATGTCTCTAGCAAATGAACACATCAAGCTTTTCTAGAACGAGCTATACATTAAAATACAGATTTCTAAGCTCTACTCCAGTGCCTGAATCCTGGACCTAGGATATAGAAATCTGCATTTCAACAATTATCCCGAGAGTATTCTGACGCCAATTAAAGTTTGAATATTTCTGATAGCAAGGCCACCTTATCATCTTTATAGATCAACACTGGTAAAGATTTCATCTTTTCCTATTTTATTTTATTTTATTTTATTTTATTTAAATTCAATATGCCAACATATAGTATAACACCCAGTGCGCATCTTATCACGTGCCCTCCTTAATATACTTTTCCTTTCAAAATAAAGTTTTGTGATTACATTTTGGTAGCTACAAGTTTTGAAAACTAAGATTATAGAAAATTCATTCTCTTTCTCTCTTCTGCTCTGTATTAGACACTTGTTACAGAATCAGACTATTTCATAATGGCCCCAAGTCCTGCCTCTTACCTAGATAGGGATGCCTGACAGGTGGCAGACAGTGAACTCTTCATTAACACAGATGGCATGAAATCAGCCTAACACTTGCCAACACCTGCAGACTCAACGAAGACTTGCTCCTTTAAATAATTCTATCTTTATTCTTAAAATTCAAAAGAACATCAAATTAAAACCCACTCACCATATATAGAATATATGACATTTTTAAAATACAGCAATACTTGTTGGAGAAATCTTGGGGCCAAATCTTGCCCTCAGACACTCCCACTAATGTCATATGAAGGCCCTCTCACTATTTTCAACTAATTAAAGACAACAAATCTTATAAAGGTTGAAATGAACATTCTGATCAATTGTAGGGTAGTTTTTTTTCTCTGCTTCTACAAAAATAAGAACCCTGTATATATGCACATAAAGAAATGTGAAAAGGGGCAACGAAGGAGGAAAACATAAGATAAAGCTTTTTGCAAAACATTAAAAATAGCCTTGTTCACTTCTTTAGCTCACTCTCTTGAAAAGGAAAAACTTCATCTATCTGCTGTCATATGGTTCTTAGTTACTAGTTTCTGAAAACTGGGTCCCATTTTTTTCAGGTTTGCTTTTTGTTAGTTTACCTACACATTCCATCTGTGATACAAAATTAACAACTTGAATATCGCTTATTACTTCAGTTCAGCTTAGAAGACATGCATCTAATGCCTAAGTGTCAAGCATTGTGTCACGTTCTGTGATGTTCACACATCCAACTCTACAGATGCGACACATCTTCCTTAAGAGAAAATACAACATTTCCAATGAGTGTCCCAAATACACTTATATGTATATACGAAAATATCCATGCATAATGCATAGTCTCCCTTCCTCCTCCCTCTCCTCCCACTCCTCCTCTCTCTTATATAAATTACAACCATCCTTGCTAGGACTGTCAGTTTCTATCTGATCAGTTAACATAAAGTCAGGGAAATCTTTCAAAGTCGTGAAGGAAATAGACAGGATTTTTATTCCTGTAACCCAACCATATGTTTCCATTTTCTATTCTAACAACAATGAGAATAACAATAAATTATAATATCCACTGGTTGCTTATTTCTGAACTAAAAGCTATGCTATGTGGTCTACATGAGTTGTATGGTATCACTATTAACTCCTTTTTATAGATAAGACTTAGAAAGGATCAATTTTCCTAGGTTGCAAAGCTAGTAACTGGTGTCCCAAGGCATCTTACTTGATTGTTCTATCTCCAGAACCCATTTGTTGAATGCAACGAGCCACATCTAGTTCTGCTGAAACATAAAGTCTTAAAGTGAAATTAAAATACTCTTAGATTCCACTAGGGTCATTACTGAAAACAGCTAGGTGAGGGTGGATTTGCTGTAGAGAATATTACTCATTAAGGTACATAAAGACTGTCATAATTAATCCTTCTCAAAGCTCAGTTCCATTTTTTTTTTCACATCTCATGTTGGCATGCTATTTGGATTCTTCATTTTTAGTGCTGCTTTTTATTTACTGGAATTGTCATGAGTGTTTTTATTTGTATCCTATTATTTTATATTTTATTAAATGTCACTTTTGCCTTTCCTAGTTCTCCCTATACTAGAGTTTTGTGTTTACTTCAGTATAACTCTTCTTGCTTCTTTGTGGGAGTATGGATGTTACTTATATTCATCTGTTCTTTTAATTTTAACTGAAGCATTTGAAGCTGTCAGTTTACATAAAAGTACTATTTTAACTGCATGCCCCAGGGCTGGATGCATATATTGATTACTTTCAATTTCTTTGGTTGTAAATATTTTGTCATTTCTAGTATGATTTTTTGAATAATCCTGTACTTATTCAGGAGTTCATTAAAATGTCTCTTAACATGAAAACTTTTCAATGTTTTCCTTGCTGTTTTTTAATTTAATTGTATTATTACCAATTATGTTATGTTTAATATGATTATTTAAGATATCTGAAACTTCCTTTGCAAATGAATACTTGGTAAATTTTAGCAAATGTTCCAAAAGTACTGACAAAGGATATACATTTTCAATTTATTGGAAGTAGATTTCTATTACAACGATCAGCCCCAAAGTTTCAGTATTGTTGCTCAAAGTGTCTGTAACCTACTTTTGCCCTTATTATATTTTTGTCTGTTTGGTTAATCAATATCTGATAGAATTGCATTAAAATATTCTGCTGTCATTATGGATTTATGAATCCCTCACTCCCATTTTGTCTTTGTTTTAATATATTTTTGAGCTAGACTAAGTGACGTAAGCTTCTAAATATAATGTCTTCTTGCTGTATTTCTCTTTTTATTGTTTTTTTTTCTCTCTTTTTATTGTTAAATAATGACCCCCTTTATTCTTCTTAATTGTGAGAGGACGCTAAAATTTAATTTTAATTTATATGAATTTTGCCATTTTTATTTTTTTAACCTTGTATTTGCCTATTACATTATTTTATTTTTGACCATTCTTTAGGCTTTTGTTCACATATATCACTCATTCATACTATACAGCTGGTATGTATACCATATAGATGGCATTTCAAAATATGGACCGATAAATATTTTGTTTCTCTAATTGCTCATTTTTACAATCTTAATTAGATTTCTCCTCTTTTATTTATTTTTTTAAAGATTTTATTTATTCATGAGAGACAAAGAGAGAGAGAGGCAGAGACATAGGCAGAGGGACACAGGCTCCATGTAGGAAGCCCAATGTGGGACTCGATCCCAGGACCCCAGGATCATTCCCTGAGCCGAAGGCAGACGGTCAACCGCAGAGCCATCCAGGTGCCCCAGATTTCTCATCTTTTAGTGCTTACCTTCATTTTTAGTATATACAGACTTTTTAAAATTTACACTATACATTACTTCTAATTTTTCCTCGACCATTACAAGGAAACACTGCCATTGTTTTTTAAACCAACTTTCTCTCAAATCTTACTTTTTGTAAACATTTTTTAACTCTTTAAAACTTCATCTCTTTACAAAATTAATGTTTGGGGTTTTTACTATTGTCATTGTTGTTGTTTTTAAGTGGGAATAGATCATTAAATTTAGCCAGCAAATTTTTGTTTACAATTCCATTATTTCTTGTATTACATCATTTCTTTATTTTTCCTCACTTTTTCTCATTGAAAATACATCTTTAGCAGATTTTTTTTGTCTGTTTGGGTTTTTGTTTGTTTGTTTTTAGATAGAGCTTATTGGTTTCCATATCTGAATATTTGACAATGTTTTAATTTTGCTCTCACTCTAGATAGGCATAAAACTCTAGGTTCACACTAATTTATCTCAACATTTTAAAGTTATTATTCCATAGTTTTCTGGCATCCGTCTAAAAATTCCAGTTATTTAACTGTTGTTTGAAGTTATATTTTTTTTCTCCTGATTATATTGAAAGATTCTATCTTTATCTTTAATTTCCATAGGATCATTTCAAGGAGTCTAAAGATGAGTTTTGTCTTATTTTTACTCTTCATTCTTGGTTCTTTGTTCCTGGTTTGGATCTGAAGACTAACTGTCTTTCCTTAGTTTTAGAAAATCATCTGAAATCACCTTTCAACAATTTTGTTTCTGCTGTTCTCACCTATCAAAAGGACATTACTATGAATATTTGAAACTTAATGAAAGATCACCTTTTAATGAAACAAAAAATCCTAGAAGCAGTACAAAAATGACAGGAAAATACGGTAAAACAATGGAAGAGGTAAAAAAAAAAATAGATGCATAGCTCAGGAAAGAAGTTAAAGTGACATAAATAGAAAGCCACACAGAAGCACAACAAAGGAAAATAAACATATTTAAGAAAGCAGTACGGTACATGGAAGTAAGGGCCAGGAAAAATAAAATGGATGAAACAAAGTTTTTCTAATTGGCCATTTAACTAAAGGCCCACTAACATAACACCTGGATGTCTGGGTCACTGCCATTTGTTCTAGTTATAAAGCTACAGATCCGGAATTTCGTTTCCTTAGGACTTATTGCCTAAGGAGTGAAGAGACATAGGTTAGAATTGAATTCATGTCTAACTAAGTATGCTCTGCTACATTCTCATCTTATCCTATATCCTATAATCCTGAGACTGATTGATAAAGTGTATCTGGTTTAGATGAGATGGTTCCTAGTATACAGGCAAACTAGTTTTTATGCATACCGTTGTGTATATAAGTTTGAGTTTATGGGGGCCAGATGAACTAATTTAAGGTCTAGTATTACTGAACCTCACTCATTCAAAATTACCTTGATACTAAGTATCAACTGGTGCTAAATTTTACTCTTAGGTGAATGGGTGAAAATCAAAAGTACACATTTTTCCTGTTCATATTGTTGCTGAACTATCTGCAATATATCATTATTCACTTAATTCTTCTATATTGTTTAAAGAATCAAATCATGCTCGATTTATCCAAATAATGTCTGTATCTGATCTTTCCATCAATCGGAGATCAACTTAGAAGACTTTATTGCTGTAAAAGATTGAAAGTGAAAATGATAGCTATGGGGACACCTGGATGGCTCAATCAGTTAAGCATTGAACTTGATTTCAGCCCAGGTTATGATCCCAGATTTGTGAGATTGAGCATGTCAGGCTTCGGCTCAGTGGGAAGTCTGCTTAAGACTCTCTCTGCCCCTCCCCACCTGATATCTCTCTCTCTCTCTCTCTCTCTCTCCTTCTAAAATAAATAAATAAATCTTTAAAAAAAAAAAAAGAAAGAAAGAAAATGATATCTATGGAGAACAGACAAAGGATATCCTAAGCATATTTAATTGGTATCCCTAAAGAAGATGATCAAAACTATTTGACTTTAAAAGTATATAAATTAAGAAAACTTTCCAGGGTCACCTGGGTAGCTCAGTCAGCTAACTGGCTGACTCTCTATTCTGGCTCAGTTCATGATTTCAGGGTCCTGGGTCAAGCCCCACATCAGGCTCCACACTCAGTGGGGAGTCTACTTGAGGATTCTCTTTCCCTCTCCTCCCCTCACTCGCACACTCACATGTTCTTTCTCTCTGTAAAATAAATCCTTTTTTTTTTTAAAGAAAACTTTCCAAATATAAGAAAAGATTGAACCAACTGATTGAAATCACTCACCATTATTCCAAGACAAATGTGAAAGGAAATCAATACCAAGATATATCTTGTTAAAGTTACTGAACGTTGAAATAAAGAGAGAGGGAGAGAGAGGGAGAGAGAGAGAGAGACTTAGAAATCGAGGTTAAAAATACATAAAAAGATGACAGAAGGAAAACTCAATCTGGCTTTAGACTTCATAGAAATATTCAGTGCTAAAAATTAGTGAACATCTACAAAACCCATAAGAAAAGAAGAAGTGATAAAATAATGCTATGGCAAGCCAAGATGTGGTACAAGTATAAAGGTGAAAAATGACAAGTTTTAAAAGTGCAAAAACTCTGATATTATATTTTTCATGGGCCTTTCATAAATAAATGACTATAAAATCCTTTAAGTCAATGCACTTATAGTAAAAGGAGTGGAAGAAAGCATTAAATACATTTAAATGTAATATTAAGACTTCTAAAAATAGTAGCTTACAGCTTTAGAACAGTCTGAAATATAAACTAATATCACTGAGGAAGAGACTCTAAAATGTAGAATAAGTATTCAAATCTCTTCATCTCTTCAATCTCTTTAAAATCTTAGATTAGTCAATGGACATTTGGGCTCTTTCCATAATTTGGCTATTGTTGATGATGCTGCTATACACATCAGGGTGCATGTGTCCCTTCGAATCAGTGTTTTTGTATCTTTTGGGTAAATACTTAGCAGTACAATTGCAGAGTTGCAGTATGGTTCTATTTTCAACTTTTAGAGGAACCTCCATACTGTTTTCTAGAGTGGCTGCACCAGTTTGCATTCCCATCAACAATGTTAAGAGGGTTCTCCTTTCTCTGTCCTCACCAATATATGTTGTTTCCTGTATTGTTCATTTTAGCCATTCTGACAGGTGTGAAGTGATATCTCATTATAGTTTTGATTTCTATTTCCCTGATGATGAGTAATGTTGAGCATTTTTCATGTATCAGCCATCTGGATGTCTTCTTTGAAAAAATGTCTATTCATGTCTTCTGCCTATTTCTTAACTAATTTATGTGTTGAATGAATAGAAGTTGTAATATATATATATATATTACAATTATATATATATATATATTACAATTATAATATTATATATATATATATATATATATATATATATATATATATATAATGGAATATCACTCAGCCATCAAAAAGAATGAAATTTTGCCATTTGGAATGATGTGGATAGAGCTAGAGTATATTATGCTAAGCGAAACAAGTCAGAAAAAGACAAACACTATATGATTTTACTCATATGTAGAATCAAAGAAATGAAACAGATTAACATAGAGGAAAATAAAAAGAGAGAGGCAAACCATAAAACAGGCTCTTAACTAGAGAAAACAAATTAAGGGTTGCTGGAGGGAGGTGAGTGGAGAATGGGCTCAATGAGGGATAGGGATTAAGGAGGGCACTTGTGATGAGCACTAGGTGTTATATGTGAGCGATGAATCACTAAATTCTACTCCTGAAACTAATATGCTATATGTTAATTAACTAGAATTTAATAAAAACTTAAAACAAAAATATTAATAATAAAATAAAAGCTGAGATTACTTTTTAAAATGATATATCAAGTAAGAGAAGTTTAATGTAAGCTGTAGCAAACACCATTCTTATCCTTATCTGAATTTGTTTGTATGAGGGATCCCTTTATCTTAGGGAATATAGGGTCCTAATCCAGCTACAGGAGACATTGAGCTTAATCTAAAATGGTTATGACATTAATTGTCTAGAAGAGCCATATAGCCAGTTCTGCCCAATGATTATAAGCAGAAATCTGTTGGATGAAACTTCCAGGAAAAATGTTACTATCCTGATTTTAAGATAAAGAACAATTCAGAATTTGCGATTGCCCCCTTTTTCCTCCTCCTTTTGGCTTGACTAGGAAAATGGTAGCTGGAGCTGCAGTACAATCCTTGTGACCACAAGGCAGCAAGAATGGGGGAAAAGATGAGAAAATTTTCAGATTAGTCCTGATACTGTGAAGCCACTAAAGCAACAATGAGCAGCTTCTTGCCCACAGATGTTCTACTATATGAGACAAACAAACCTTGATTGATTGATTGATTTTTGGCCAAAAGCATTAAGCCATTATAGTGAGGCATTTTTCATGCAAAAGATGGCATGAACAAAAGGCCATATTTTCAATCCATATTAAAAATAAGTAAATATCTACTTTATACCACTCAAAAAAAGAATACTAGATGAATTACAAACATATATAAAAAACAAAATTTAGAAATTATTAGAAGAAAATAAATCTTATATTATACCCTGGAATGTAAATTATTTTTATGCCCTTGGATAGATGCCATAAACAAAGTTGACATAAAAATAAACATAAACAAAGTCACAGACTAGGAAAGATTCTATATATATATACCAGATAAAGAATTGGTATCAAGAGTATTTATATATATATATATATATATATATATATATATATATATATATACACATAAACTCCTACAAACTATTATATTATCCTTTCTAATTATGTGTTTATAAATATATATAATATACATATACAAATATGTGTATAACATTTTTCTCAATTTTAACAAAGTTAAAAATAAAATATGCCAAGCAGATCTTGAACTGTTTTCTCTCAAGCTCAATCTTGAGAAGGATGCTGGTTTACATATATATAAATCAACTCCAGTGAAGCAAGGAATAAGGAGCAAAGACTCATCTCTAAACTTTAGTGGGATTATTTTCAAAAGGATGAAAAAAATTAAGGTTAAAGATGTTTATGCAGTTAATACAATCCTATGTGTTTATGTGTTTGTGAAAATATGTCATGCTATGTTGAAAAAATACATAAGCTATTTAAAAAGAAGAATATGAATTCAGAGTCAGTGCTACTCCTTATTAGCTATGTAATCTTGGGTAAACAGGGTAACTTCTCCAAACTTCTGTTCTCCGTCTTTGAAGTAGGTGTAACGGTACCTAACTTTATTTAGCAAATTTATTACACAGTATGCCTGGTACAGAATATAACAGATATTCATTCTATTTTCTTCCTATACTTGTACAAACTGTTATTTTAAATAATTTTTAATTTATGATTTCCATATGTTACTTTCATTTTTTAAATCAGTTTTTGTTTAAACTTTAGGTAGTTAACATATAGTGCAATATTGGTTTCTGAAGTAGAATTAACTGATTCCTCACTTACATACAATGCCCAGGGCTCATCACAAGCGCTGTCCTTAATCCTTATCACCCACCTACCCCATTCCCCCACCCACCCCCCTCCATCAAATCTGTTTGTTCTCTGTCGTTGAGTCTCTTATGGCTTGTTTCTAAATGTTACACACACATAAATAAATAATAAAATAAAATACTCAAAATGAAAACCAAATATTTTAATGTATAAATGCAACTTTTAAAGTTTAAAATCATACAGTTAGGGCAGCCCGGGGGACTCAGCGGTTTAGCGCCGCCTTCAGCCCAGGGCATGATCCTGGAGACCAGGGATCGAGTCCCATGTTGGGCTCCCTGCATGGAACCTGCTTCTCCCTCTGCCTGTGCCTCGTCTCTCTTTCTTTCTGTGTCTCTCATGAATAAATAAATAAAATCTTAAAAAAAATAAAAAATAAAAATAAAATTATACAGTCAACCTCATTTGTAAATATTTGAATAACATTAATTCAAAACCTCCTTGATTTTAACAGGTGATTTTTAAATGTTTACTACATCTATAAATAGAATAAGGCATACAAGTTGGACTTAAAAACACAAGAAATATTATGTTTTTTTAAAAACCTGTAATTAATATATCAAACATTAATTTTAAAACAAAACAAACGAAACAGATGAGTCATTGAATTTTCTATATTTAAAAAAAATTTTTGAGTATAGTTGACACCCAATGGTATAGACTTCATGTCAACTATCTGACGTAGTTGACTAAAGCCAGATTATTAATTTTGAAATTCAGTAATGGAAGTGTAGTTCAAGAACTGTTAAAATATTTAAGGCAAGATCTCTCAAAAAACAGTCAACTCACAAGAGTAACAGTGTACTAGCAGTGTAGATTATTTCTCATAATGTACAGGCAATCTTCATTCCATCTTGCTATAGATTATCTAAATGTTAACTTTTTGTTTTCTTCATACTGAAAATTTTCTTTTTCCTCTACTTTTATGTTTAGCCATATTTGGATAAATTAATTATTCTGTCAAATTACACGGGCAATCATAATAAAATTTTAGGAAATCTGCTCATGTTGAGCTTTTTTTATTTGATTTATTTAAATTCATTTCATGATGAAACAATAAGTTTTCTTTTTATCTATCCCTGGACTGGTAAATAATGACAAAACTAATACCAGCAATATTTTACACAGTTCTTACTAGATTTTTCTGTCAATAGCCTTACAAGTTAAACTACTAAAAAGGAATTTGGGATGATCAACAAGTTCTCTTTCTTCTCAATTTCCAAGTTAAATGAAAACCAGTTAATATTATTTTGACTATCTTTACCTCTTCCTTACCATCCAAACAGCTACACCTTAATCTGAGCCTCATCCTTTCTTTCCAAGACAATGCTAGTGCCCTAGGACTCTCCCTCCACAAGACACTCACATTTTTAAAAGGCACAGCTAATAACATGATTCTCTAGTTTTAAAATCTGACTTTAACTTTGTGGTTTGTGTATATATTTAGAATTTTGGCAATGTTGTGTTTATGTAGATAAGTTTAAAACCAGAAGTTTCAGTTTTGCATCATGTTATTTTGTTTCAGATAAGTGTAAAGAATGTGGGGGAAAAGAAAGACATCCTTTGGCACTCTGGATGGAAATGGGACATCTTCATGGAAAAAGGAAATGAAATAACAATGATATGTCTTTCAAATTGAATTTCTTTTTTTTTAAGATTTTATTTATTTATTTCTGAGAGAGAGAGAGCACGCATGAGCAGTGGGGAGGGGCAAAGGGAGAGGGAGAAGCAGACTCCTCACTGAGCAGGGAGCCCAAAATGGGGCTCAATCCCATAACCTGCACCAAAGGCAGACATTTAACCGACTGAGCCACCCAGGTGCCCCTCAAATCGAATTTCTGACTTAAGTACTATATCGGTTACAATCATTAGAACAGGACGGTTATCATTTTAGAACCACATAAATTTATTTTTATGAAACTAAAATTTTTGGAAACAAACCATGTGGTATTTTCAAGAGAAGTCTCTAAGCTGCTTCTATTTTTTTTTTTTTAAATAAGCTGCTTCTTCATAAACATGGTTTGGTGGACTTACATTACACAATAAGCAACAAAAGATAAAGTCCTTTTACAAGCAGAAGAGTCACATGTCTTTTTCATTGATTTTGTCACTTCATCACGCACAGCAAATCTATGTCAACATGAGTGGGAAATCTCAGAGGGAAAAAATGTACAAGTCAAGGCCATGAAAGCAGATGATATACTTAGGAAACTGTTGTGGGCATAATGAGAGGGCTTGTCTTTCAGAATAGGAGTCACAACACTGTGTCCAAAGAGATGTTAAAGACTTTTATTAATTTAATACAGTTATCTCTCAATTCAATATGAATGAATTTTTTAAGAAAGAAAAGAAATACAGCTATGTATGGTAGCCCTACTAACTGGGCATCATTAATTCGCTAAGTATTATTTGTTTCTTACTGTACTAGTTTCCTAGGGCTGCTGTAACGAAGTACCACAAACAGAGCAGCATAAACACCAGAAATTTATTATCTCACAGTTCTGGAGACTTGAAGTCTGAGATCAAGGTGTCTCAGGACCATATTCCCTCTGAACATGCTAGGGAAAGGATCTGTTTCAGGCCTCTCTCCTAGCATCTGTGTGTTTCTGTGTCCAAATTTTCCCTTTGTCTAAAGACATTGGTCATATTGGTTCAGGGACCCAACCTACTCCAGCATGCTAATTATATCTGCAATGACCCTATTCCCAAGTAAAATCATGTTGTAATACATATGCAGGGGTTCACAATTGAGCCCTTAACACTTACTAAGACTTGGTATTTCCATCACCCTTAAGCATTAGGGATTATGTGGGGAATCATTCTCCATTCATTATTTTTGAGAGATTTTCCTCTGTTAGAAACAACACAAAGAAAATGAAAACATGGTCTTCTTGTCAAAAGAGCTTGCAATTGTGGAAGGGAGATATACTGTGGATATATGAAGAGATGTCTAATAATATAAGACAGCAAATGATGTGGTGAAATGAATACTGCTATGAACAAGGAATAATGGAGGTCTGGAAGGCTTTTACAAAGATGTTCAAGCTGTACGAAAAAGTTGTACAGTGAACAGAAATTTATGCACAAAAACGTGGAAGTCGTGACTTATACAAGCACAGACACACCTGTCCACACAATCAGATTTTTTTTTAAAGGGGAAAGTGGGTGCAAGGCTGAACTCATTTGGAGAGATCCTTGTTTGCTAAGCTAAAGAGTAGATTTTGTCACATAAACAGGATTTTGTCACATAAACAATGGGAAGCCATAGAGGTGTTTAAGTAACATTCTAAAAAGATACTTCAGGAAAATTAATTAAGGCAGCATTGCAAATGACTAAAGGAAGGAGCCATGGAAATAACTTACATTAAGCCTCGTTAGAGAATAAACCAAAGGATGGACACTTTTCTTTCACATATGTGAAATCCCCATCCCTCTTCTGAAAGAATTCATTTTGCCAGTCCTCTTCCTTCCCTGACACTTCATCAATTATGAAGCAATGGAAGCCTGGAAAAGCTGCAGGAGTGGACTTACGGCTGTACCTGATTATGGTCTGCTGGATCATCATGAAACAGAATGACACGATAATTTGAAAGCCCAGCCTCCAAAAAAAAAAGGGGGGGTGGGGATCACAATTTCCCAAATCTACCAAAATAACTTGCAGTCACAAGACGGGAAGTGAGTTCATATTTCTGAAATATTGTAAATATTATCAGAAGGTAGTTATGAGCAGGCTCATACTGAAACTTGTTAAGAGAAGAAGGTCATTGTTATTCCGGACTGCATATGCAAAGGAAGAAAATTGTTATGGAACAGAGGAAGAGTCCCCTCTTTGTGATTCAGGAGAGACTGGAGCAGGAATATGCATTCAGTTTGGGGATCTCATTATAAGAAAAAGAGAGACTGACGGCAGGAAGTTCAGAAGAAATCAACAGGAATAATTAAGGAACCAGAGGTACTTACTCTAGAGGAAATATTAAAAGAATAAATAATATACACGCAGTTGGCTAACTAAGGGAAACAGGAGAATTGTCTACAAATACCTAATGTGTGTAAACAATGAAAACTGAAAGTCGATATAAAGCCTAGAGCAAGAAGGTAAAATTAAAAAGAAGGCAACTATATAAAAAAGAAAATTCTAGCAGAGTACAGGAGAAAGCAAGGCAAAATCTGTACAATAGTTGGTCTCACTTTTCTCAGGATATTAAAAACAAACTAGCCAAATAATATGTGTGTTCTGCGAGGTCAATTATCCATTAAATAAATAAATAAATAAATAAATAAATAAATAAATAAATAGTGGAAGTTTTTTCCCCTTTTTATTTTTTTTCCCCTTTTTAAAAAAAAATGAATCTTACTATCTGGTCACTAATAGAACAATGTTATAGGAAAAGGGGTTTTCTTTTTTTTTTTTTTTTTTTGGCTTAATCGGAAAATAAAAATGCAATTTAGCCACTTGAAGTATCTGAAGATAGAACATCATGTCTAGAAGTTAGAAGAGTCCAGCTGATTTTGTCCTCTCTTATCTGGGACAAATTCTACTTTCCTGCAAATGGAGGAGATGAGCTGAATATTTGTGTTGTTTTATCCTTTTTCATTACCACTCTCCCCTTGGAAGCAAGGGCATTTTTTTAGGAGGGCTACACAGCTACTCCTGACCTTCTCACAGGCTTCTCTTCTCACTTGGAACTGTTGGATAAACCTATCACCACCAAATCACACTCCCACACCTCCTTCTTGCATTTACTTAACCTGGAGTTTCTTTCATAATCTAGCCAATTTGAGGGCTCCCACCAGTACCTCTCGAGCACGGAGCAAGACGACCAAGGGGAGGCTGGCATCACTAGGAACATGATACCTCTGCCCATTATCCCCAGTGCCCAGCACAGTGCTGGTTACAGATCTCAGAAAATATTGGCAAGTTAAATAACTATGCTGGGATCCCAATCCTTTCTGAGGAAATGAGTCCTAACCCTCCCTCTCTCATACTCTGAAAATGACAAAAGAGTTTAGGATGACTTTGTGATCATTGTTATGCATTTGTCTTCTTGTTTGTTTCCTTTTTTTTTCTGGAGCCTGACCACTATTTCCTTGCTACTCAAAGCAGAATATTTCATTCAAAATAACATTCAGGAAAAGCACTATCGCTCGTCTCTGTTTTTATACAAAAGTATAGATTGAACATTTACCCTCCTATCACACTTCACTATGCTCAACGTAGGTTAAATGGAGTGTTCTGGAACTGGAGGTATATTCTGAGGTTGAATCTGCTGCTTTGTTTCTATGTTTCAGTTTGGGTTACATGTAAATAGGATCCACTCCTGCTTGACCTGTGTCATCAGAGATGCTTCACTTTTCCAAAGGAAGTCCCATCCAGGAAGGCAAATAGAAATGCCTTCAGAAGACCAATGCAGACTGAAGTATCTGCAAGATTTATTGACCACTTCTTTGTAGAAGGACACAACCATGGGAAACCGCCTCCCCACCCATCACCGTTCAGGGAGCAGCTGGTGTCCACTACTTTCAATTTTGATATAGTTCCTCCTGTAACCCCAGTAGTCTGGCATCTTTTCTTTTCAAAATAACACCTTTATTAAACACCTACTAAAGGCTTAACACTTTTATAAAAAATAACTTGAGCCTGTCTGAATTTCATAAACTTTCTATATAAAAGCGCTTTAAACCTCAGCTCATTACACAAAACCAACTGACAAATATTCTGTACTTTTATACTTCAGCCAGTAAAAATTACTGCTTATTCCCTGGCCTACACTAATATAAAATTAATTCTATTAAAAACTTAAATATAAAAACACATATTCTTGTAACTTAAACTTTTATTGCTATGTAAGTTCCCTTCCACTTAAATTTTAAGAAAGCAACAGTGAGATCAGGTGGGTAGTAAATTGACCACAAGCCTATATCCCATGAATGTGAAGACATATGGTGTTACTTGGAGCTGGAGAGTGAATGTTCTCCTGGTCTAGCACAGTTCATGAAGTGAAGTGTAAAATAGGACACAAGTGACTTGGGTACAGTCATTTAGCATCTGTTCCAGTCATGTTAATTCAGGTTGGACATCATATGAAGGCAGGAACATAACATGATGCAGCAACACTTTAAAAAACATAATTGCCAGCTTAATAGCTTGGCAAGAAATGAATGCTTAACCTTTGCAGGCATGATATCGGGTTCGTTTTAAGAGTAAGAGCTTCCATTCCCCTGAAACCATGAAAACATGCCATGAAACAAAGGTGTCCTTCACTCTAGTAAAGGTAGTGGTGATCACTGATCAGTCATTAATTTATTCAGTCAGTCTTTAAATCTCAGCTCAAATATGAGCCCCACCATAAAGAATGATGACTAACAGTTGTAAATGGATATATATTAGAAGCAGAGACAATAGCAAGTATGAATGACTTCCCAGAATCAAAAGTAGGAAAATTCAATAAATGGGGTATTGGTTTCTTACTAGAAAAGTACATGAGACAGTATGTGGAATAAAAACAAATTGTGTGATACAAGGCATCTTGACTAAGGTCTTGAAGAATAGCATATATTTTAGCCAACCCTTTATATCCTGAATTTTCTTCCGTATTGTTTTGCCTGGATGGGGGAAATAGACTATACTTTCTCCACTTTATGGTGTTCTGAGGCTACCATCAAAGTTTCCATTGAATTATTTTATTTTTTTAAGATTTTATTTATTCATCCGAGAGGGAGAGCAGAGAGAGAAAGAGAGCAAGAGCATGAGCAGGGGTGAGAGGCAGAGGAAGAGGGACAAGAAGACGGAGCCCAATGTGGGGCTTAAACCAGTAGGATCATGACCTGAGCCAAAGGCAGACACTTAACCAACTGAGCCACCCATGTGTCCCTCAATTGAATTATTTTAAATGTAACAAATGTAGCAAACAACAACAGTCAATACACTATGTTCATTAGCATCAGACCCAATGGAAATTCAATAGTGTCATAACACCATATTAGAGAACAATTGCTAAATATGTGAAATGGAAACTTTACATAATTTCTATACAGAGCTTAACAATAGGAAGGCAGCATGATATAAGGGACAGAACAACTAAGTCAGGAACTATGGCTTCTACACATGGACATTACTGAATTACACATGAGTCAGTCACATGAGCTTCAGTTTCTTTAATTTCTGTAAAATTAGTGAGGTGGACCAGATGGTCTCTCAAGATCCTTTCCAACTCTACAGTCTATTTTCAATTTGTGATCTATTATCATTAACAACAACAACAACAACAACAACAAAAACTAATGGGTTTTCATTTCTAAATAAAGTTGATATTACTTAATAAACTTTAGTTTGCCCTAAGCTATACATACTGTTAATGAATCTCCATTAGGACTAATACCATCTATTTCCAAGATAGCTTGTTGAGAAGCAGCCTAAGGATAGAAAATAGAATGTTTCTCTGATTCATGCTTCTGAGTACTTTGGAAATAAGACTCACAATTTTAGCCTCACAGGCACACCTTGGAGATACTGAGGGCTTGTTTCAGACAACTACAACAAAGCAAATATCAACATAATGCAAGTCAGATGAGTTTTTTGGTTTCTCGGTGCATATAAAAGTCATGTTTACATTGTACAGTCATGGTCTATTAAGTGTGCAATAGCATTGTGTCTAAAAAAAATGTATATACCTTAATTAAAAAACTACTTCAGGGGTGCCTGGGTGGCTCAGTCAGTTAAGTGAACAACTCTTGATTTTGGCTCAGGTCATGATCTCAGGGCCTGCTTGAGAGTCCTTCTCTCCTGCTGCCCCTACCCCACACCCCAGCTTGTGTTCTCTTTCTCTCTCTCTCAAAACAAAAACAAAGGCAAAAAACACTGCTTTATTTCTAAAAAATGCTAGTCGTCATCTGAGCTTTCAGCAAGCTGTAACCTTTTTGTTGGAGGACAGCTTTGCCTCAGTGTTGATGGCTACACACTGATCAGGATGGTAGTTGCTGAAGGTTGGGGTGGCTGTGGGCAATTTCTTAAAATAAGACAACCATGAAGTTGACCACCGCATCAATTGACTGTTCCTTTCCTGAGCAATTTCTCTGTGGCATGCAAGGCTATTTTATAGCATTTTACCCACAGTGGAACTTCTTTTTAAATTGGAGTCAATCCTCTCAAATCCTGCTGCTGCTTTATCAACTAGGTTTATGTAAGATTCTAAATCCTTTGTTGTCATTTCAATGACCTTTACAGCATCTTTATCAGTAGATTCCATCTAAAAACACTACTTTCTTTGCTCATCCAAAAGAAGTAACTCCTCATCTGTTCAAGTTTTATGAGATTATTCAGGATCTACATCTAACTCTAGTTCCTTGCTATTTCCACCATATCTGCAATTACTTCCTCCACTGAGTCTTGAACCCTTCAAAGTCATCCATGAGGGTTGGAATTAACTTCTTCCAAACTCCTGCTAATGTTGATATTGTGATTTCTTCCCATGAATGACAAATGTTCTCAATGGCACCTAAAATGGTGAATCCTTTCCAGCAGGTTTTCAATTTTCTTTTTTCAGATCCATCGGAGGAATCACTATCTATTGTAGCTAAGCCTTATGAAATGTATTTCTTAAATAATAAGACTTAAACATCAAAATTACCCCTTGATCTATGGGCTGCGGAATGCATGTTGTGTTAACACACATGAAAATCACATTGATTCTGTTGCACAGAATCAGATCTCTTGGGTGACTATGTACATTGTCAATGAGCAATTATATTTTGAAAGGAACCTTTTTTCTGAGCAGCAGGTCTCAACGGTGGCTTAAAATTTTCAGTAAATCATGTTGTAAACAGATGAGCTGTCATTCAGGCTTTATTCCATTTAAAGAGCATAGGCAACATAAATTTGGCATAATTTTTCAGGACCCTAGGATTTTCAGAATGGTAAATGAACATTGGTTTCAACTCTAAGTCATCAGCTGCATTAGCCCTAAAAAGAGTTAACCTGTCCTTTGAAGCTTTTCAAGCCAGGCATTGACTTTTCTTCTCTAGCTATGAGAGTCCTAGATGGCATCTTCTTCCAATAGACAATTGTTTCGTGTGCACTGGAAATCTGATGTTTAGTGTGCCGCTTTCATAATATCTTAGCTAGATCTTCTGGACAACTTGCTATAGCTTCTTGTTCCTTCACTTTGCACTCACGTTATGGAGACAGCTTCTCCCCGTGAGCTTTGTGAACTGACCACTGCTAGCTTCCACCTTTCCTTCTGGAGCTTCTTCACCTCCCTCAGCCTTCAGAGAATGAAAGAGAGTTAGGGCTTTGGCTTAAGGAAATGTTGTGGTTGGTTTACCTTCTTACCCAGACCAGTCAAACTTTCTCCATATCAGCAATAGGGCTGTTTTGCTTTCTAATCATTCATGTGTTCACTGGAGTAGCACTTTTAATTTCCTTCAAGAATTTTCCTTTGATTCACAACTTGGCTAACTGGTGCAAGATTCCTAGCTTTTGGCCTGTCTCAGCTTTTGACATGCCTTCCCCAGTAAGATTACTCATTTCTAGTTTTTAATTTAAAGTGAGAGATATGTGAATCTTTCTTTCACTTAAATGGTTAAAAGCATGGCAGGGTTTTTATTAACTGGCTTAATTTCAATATTGTTGTGTCTCAGTGACTAGGGAGGTTCCAAGAGAGGAAGAGATGGGTGAACAGCTCGTCACTGGAGCAGTTAGAAAACACACAACCTTTATCAATTAAGTTCATCATATCACTTAATATGGGCATTGTTTGTGGTGCCCCAAAACAATTACAATGGTAACATCAAAGATCAATGTTCACAGATCACCATAACAAATAAAATAATAATGAAAAAGGTTAAAATATTGCAAGAATTGCCAAAAGGTAACTCAGAGATAGGAAGTAAGCAAATGCTGCTGGAGAAATGATAGACTTGCTAGAAGCACGGTTGCCCCAAAACTTCAGTTTGTAAAAGACCCAACATGCACAAAGCACAATAAAACGAAGTATTGCCTGTATCAATTTTTTATTAATTGTACTGAGTGCCTACTATGTGCTAGATAATATGCTAGTTATTGGAAAATAAAGCAAGGTACAAAAATGCTTTGCAATCATGTTTGCCGTCGCTAGTATTCCCATGTCTTTTTTCTTTTAAGATTTATTTATTTATTTGAGAGAGAGAGTGCGAGTGGAGGGAGAGGCAGAGGGAGAGAGAGAGAGACAATGAAGCAGACTCCCCGCTTAATGCAGAGCCTGATATGGGGTTCAATTTCACAACTCTGAGATCATGACCTGAGCCAAAATCAAGAGTCAGACACTTAACCAACTGGGCCACCCAAGTGCCCCTATTATTCCCATATCTTATTAAGCTTTTCTAGATTCTTTTCCTCATAATAATATTTCCAAAGCCCATTTTTCAACCAAAATTTTAAAAACTTAGTGAATTTTTCAAATTGCAACACAGAGAATTTTCTCAAAAAACTAAAAGGCTTCAAAAAAGAAAAATAAGAAAATATCAAACAGAATACATGTACTCATTATTTCAAAATCAAATAATTACTCTGAAGTTATTTCTATACAATGTTGTTATAACTTAAAGAAAAACCAGAACTGTTTAGCTAACTATTGTTATATAAGGCAGCAGGTAATATGTCAAGTTTATCCTTTCAGTTTTTTAGCACATTTTAATAGGTAACATCTATGCATAAACCAAATTATCATAGTGGGTTTGAATAATTTCTAGTTGTGAAAAAATGAAAAAGCATAAAGTAAATGTATATTAAAATGAAGCAGCTTTACATAGTGCATATTTTTTTTAAATCATTTGTTTGTAATACTCCAGAAAACACTTCAGATAGATTTCCAACTTCAATATGTCCTGACCCATGCCCGTAACCAGCACTCCAGCCAAACATAAAAAATAATTTTCTTTCATCCACAACCTGGCTCAATAGCCTTTCTCCACCTCAACTTGTTTCTCAAGCCATTTCTATCTCTAAACAGTACAGTCTTGTCCTGAAACACAGTTAACAGCACACATGACATGTAGATAGTAAACACTTTGGTAGATTATATTATTGTTCCTAATATTATTGTTCCTAATTTTTCAGGCCATCTCTCCTGTAAGAAGATCATACATCCCCTGCTCATTGACTTGTAGGGCTTTCCTGAGGGAGAAATTGTATCCTCAAAAACACCCCACACATTGCTTCACACATGCTAAGTACTCAGTAATGGTTGTTAGAGCAACATAAGTTGTTGGAGAAAATGAGAAAGAAATTAGGATATAAATATATATAATGATCTTCCATAAAAAGGAAATTAGAGTCTCACAGTTATTTAGAAGACCTTACTCTTTGAAAAGAAAAATCATTTTCAGTTTTCTTGGAAATCAGTAATTCTCCTCAATCAGAAACTAACTAGATTGAAATATCCCTGAGAACCAAGTATTTCTCAATACACAACAATGATCAGCATGAATAAATATTTCCTGAATTGAAAGCATGAAATATTTTTGATAGCATGAAATATCTGTAATGAAATATTGAGACTGTATTCATCAAATTCATAGAAACTGGAATCAATTAATGTTTGGATGTACATGTAATCATGGATATAATAAAGCAACTGAATGTTTTTACAGAAAAAGGGAAGCAAATAACATACCTTGAATACCTACTGTGAGTTAAATAAGATTGACCCTAATAACAGAAATAGTGATGAGGATAATAGATAACCTACAGTAACTTCTATATGCCAGACACGATTCTAAGCCTTGTATACATATTAACTCCTTTAATTTCCCCCAATAACTTGATGAGGAAAGTACTATCATCATCTTTTATGTCATTATATTTTATGAATCAGGAACCTGAGAATTAGTGAGTTTAAGAAATGTACCATCAGTTGCTTACTATGTGTCAGGGACATGCCAAGCACTCGATACACTTTACCATGCCTTATTCTCATAACTATCCATTGAGGTAGGAACCATTTCACTAAGCAAAAGCAGAGATTTTGCGAGGTTAAGTCATTTGCCAAAGGTCGCAAGCTAGTAATAGAGCCAGGATTTGAATCAGATTTGCTTGATTCCTGAGAATGAGTTCTCAGTCACTACTCCATTCGGAAGAACCGCACACATAGACACACAGAAACACACATGTCCACACATATACACAGGAACATGCATAGAATACTAAATTGTGAGTTACACCAAACTTGGAGTGATATAAAGTGTGTTGAATGATAGTTTCAATTCAAAATGATTTCCACAGACAGGAAAAAAACGTACTTTTATAAGAAGATGTTGAGCAGCAATAGATGTTATGCCCCATATTTCAATCCAGTGGGCCATCAGCACAAATAAAATATAAGAAACATAACTATTTATGATTACATGTATGATAATAACAAGGGTTTAGGGGGTTTGTACTTAATGACATCACAGGAGCCAATACTGTAGAGTGGCCACCAAGTGTCAGATTGATCTGAAATGCTTCACTATGAATTATGGACCTCTCTACTCTGCATTGATCAGACCACCTGAAACACTGCAATCAGTAATGAAGGGCCTGGGAACTTGCAACCTGTAGAACAGAAGAAGATGTGATAGTTGTCTGTAAACATAGTAGGACTATATCGGGGAGGAAGACCATAATTGGCTGGATACAAACCTTAATGGAAGAACAAGGTATGGTAATTAAAGAAGATGGATTTGGGGCTCAATCTAAGAGTCAAAGACGCATAAACATGGAAGGGACTGATTGTCTTGACAAGAGCACCGTCCTTCAAGAAGTGACTGGAGTTCAGCACGTTGGAGACACTGTCCAGTAACTTCAAGCATGCGTCACTAGGTCCTATTCAATGTCTCTTCCAAGCCTCACTTTCTATGATTCCATAGAGTCTCATGGAAGTAGAAGAAAAACAAAATAAACCTATAAGTTTGAGTAGAATTCAAGCTGACAATGGAACTAAGGCGACATATTATTTAATGTAATCCCTCCGTCTCTCCCACCAATTCTGGACTAGCTTGACCCCCACATACATTTCAGAAAGTAAAAGAACAAGAAGCCTCATTTGTTTTCCAACAAACAAGCCTCCCTTATTTTCCCACTGCCATATGTTGGAAACAAACTTTAAAATGATTCACATTTCAACACACTCCAGCTGTGCTTTTCTCTTAGGTACGCAGCCTTTTTCCTGGCCCTAAACATAAAATACAGTAGTATTTTACGAGTAAAAATTAATATTTTTATCAAATCACACTTGAAAAGAACTTCAAAAATTCAGCACAGGCAGGAACACATCCTTTTTCACTCTCATGAGGAGTAGAGTATGTGAAACATACACACAAAAAATGTATATTGTCGCTTTAGTTCCAGAACACTCCCTGTCAAAAGGTCTCTCCCCCCCTCCCCACCTGACTGTTGTTTCCAGCATTCTCTGTCTCTCCATTATCCTTTGCTTGCTAAAGTAGCTTAGTCTGTAATAAAGGCAACCGAGTGCCGGCTTGAGACTGCCATGAAAACTCACATCCATATAAAGCGTTTTTCCACTTTTGTTAAGCTTCTTATCACACACACACAAAAGAAAGAACCCTCTCTCCTTCTCTCTCTCTACACCTCTCTCTCCCTCTGCCCTTTTTAAATGATCGTTCTAATTTTATTGAGACTCTTTTGCTAGGGTACCACACTACAGTTCACTCACTATAGGAAAGTGAACCCCAAAGAGCCAGCTTGCAACTATGACAAACCATTTCCACTTCTTATGTTAACATTTCATCTCAGAGGACTCTTTTCTCTCTCTGGCAGCTGCAAGGCACCTCTTTGTCTCTATTGCGCTTACTGTGTGAAGGTGCGTCATTGACTACAGTGAAGTGAACTCGAAATTGCCAACTTGAAGCTGGCACGCTTTTTTTTTTTTAATTTTGTTTAAGTTGACACCCCCATGGGACTCGTGCAGCCCTAAGCAGCAGTTTATACTTTCATGACATTTCCCTTCTGAGACAGCCGTAGGCAGAGCCAATATGCCAACTCCTGTATCTGGGGGCTGGGAGAGTTGGTGATTTGCTGGAATTCATTTGATCACACCTGCACCCCCCTCCCGTGTCCATCACAGGTGTCCTTTCTCATTGTTCTCTCTTCTCTCTTCTGAACTCACTTGGTTCTTTAAAGTAGAACAAGTTCTAAAATGCTAACTGTGGTGGCCCTCTCAACAGGAGGATTTCCCAGCAAGAGAAAATGCAAGGCATTACAGCAGTCCGCTTCCCAAAGCTAGGGACAGAATTTTCTTCTCTAAGTCCATTTCTAGGACCCTTACCAGGACATAGCCATAAAGAAAATTATGCAAAGAAGTGGTGGCTCGAGAGAAAGGGTACTGAGCATGCTGAATATCACTTAGACCAGCGGTTCTCAAAATGCAAGCCAAGGACCAACAGCACCAGCAGCACCGGGGAACAGGTTGGAAATGCAAACGTCTAGATCCCACCTCCACCTCAGGCCTACAGAATCAGAAACCCTGAGGGTAGACACTGTTAATCTGTGTTAACAAGACCTCCTGGTGATTCTGGTACAGAGTAAAGTTTGAGCTGTCTAAATAAACTAAGCAGCTCAAGTACTACTGTATTTGACAAAAAAAAAAAAAAAAAAAAAAAAAAAGTCTGTGGTTGGAGGGAAATCAAGGATGTGTGCAAGGATAACAGGAAACCAGGATGAAACATAACAAAGTTATCATTGATGATGCAGGAAACTGGAGTTTGGCAAGCTGAACTGATCAAAACAGGACCGCTTCTAAAACGGATCATTTCTTTGAAAAATATCCTTAAGAACGTGGGTAAAAATTAAATCCAAATATCGAGATCAATTGCTCCACACTAGCATCTGCTGAGATAAATGTGAGGAGCGGTGATTGCCAAAGCAAGTGCGTCCCAAGCACTCGCTGTGTGTGTTCCGCTGGTCTCAATCCCAGGGACAGAGGCAAAGCTCTGAACTGAGATGAGGATGTAGCGAATCAGAAACTGGAATCACTGTCTGGGTAGGCAAACTGATGTATTTCTGGGGGAAAACTTATGCATGGAAAGCCCAAAAAGTGTTTACACGATTGTACCTAGTGATCCTGTTTTAAGAATTTAACCAGAAGGGAATAACTGAAATGCATAACGTTTTTAACACAAGAATAATTATTGAGACAAAAATATTTTAAAAAAGAATATTTAAACACAATTTGAATAAATATGGAACGTCTATACAAAGGAATATTTTGTTTCCATCAACATCATGTCATAAAACAGTATGTATTGACATGACAAAAATGCTCATGGTGTATTGTTAGGTGTAAAAAAAAAAAGGCGAGTCACAGAACTCTATCTATACTCCCAATCTTATTTTTATATGTATTTTTTTATACGCAGTGAAAAGTACTGACGCAATATTTACATATAAAAGCAATGAATTGATATTTTGCCTATAGTTAACCTTCACTATTGGGCTATTGGGGTTTTTTTCTTATATTTCTGTATTTTTTTCTACTTTAGAATACTCAGAATAAAATCTGTTCCTTAGAATGGCCCTGGTATCTGCCTTCTTCTGTGACTTTGTTTCATACTTCTCTCTCCCTCACTCTCTGATCACAAGATACTCTGCCTTTGTGTTTTGTCAAATATCCCAAGCATAGTTTGCTCTTGGAGCCTTTGTACCCTCTGGTCCCTGTGCCTGGAGTGCTCTGCCCCTAGATCATCGTGTGACAGGCTCCATCATATCATTCTGCTCCATGTACCACATCCTCAGAAAAGACCACGGAGGCTGAAGCCACTGCCCTGCCCCACACATCTGTCCTCATCAGGTCTTTACATCACTCATCATTATCTAAAATTATCTTGTGCATGTGTTTGCTTACTTACTCTCTCTCTCTCTCTCCTCTCTCTAAAATGCATTGTCCCTGGGAGTTCACTTACCTGGAATATCACAGTATCCAAGAACCAAGACCAATGCTTGACATGGAGCAGAACCTCATTGTTCTAGAATTTATATAAAAACTGAAAACACAGGCTATTTGGTACTTCCTACAGATTAAAGTCATCCTGTATCTAGAATTTTCCTTTATCTCCAACCCACTTTAAAAGACTTATTTAGGGCAGCCCAAGTGGCCCAGCGGGTTACGTGATTCTGGAGACCCTGGATCGAGTCCCATGACGGGCTCCCTGCATGGAGCCTGCTTCTCTCTCTGCCTATGTCTCTGCCTCTTTCTCTCTCTGTCTCTCATGAATAAATAAAATCTTTAAATAATAAATAAATAAAAATAAAATACTTATTTGTTTGGGATAAAGAGAGGAGAGAGAGAGAGGAGAGAGTGTGAGCTTGAGCAGGGGGAGTGGGAGAGAAGCAGACTCCTCCCTGAGCTCCAAGCCCAACACAGGGCTCTATCTTGTAACCCTGCAATCATGACCTGAGCCGAAATCAAGAGTTAGGTCCTCAACTAACTTAGCCACCCAGGCACCCCCATCCCCAACCCACTGTAATTCTTTGCATATCAATTTCTTGCCAGGTCTGAATTATCAGAAACCCAAATGTCCACTTCAAAAATTAAGCAGTGAAATGATAATAATATCCATACACTGATATATATCTTTGTAAAGTGAGGACTGTAAGAAAAGAAAACCACGGCCCCAAAGTGCACAAATAAGAAAGGTTCCTTGGAAGAGGTGTACCTTGAGATTGTTAAGGAAGTGGTGGGATTCACCCTCATGGTGGTAGAGGATATTCACTTGCAGGGACAGCATGAGCTGGAATTAAGCAAGGCACGCTTGCTGCGCCCCAATAAGAGGACCTGCACTGCTCCTGTGAGTAGGATGCTCTACATTTATTTTTATTTTATATATCGCATAGTATATATACAAAAAAACTATAATCTCTAAAACTTTAAAGTGGAATAATAAAGAATTTGTCTTCTTTTTGTCTCCCTGTTCCTGATAGAGACTCTAAATTTAGAGTTTCCTAAGTGATAAAACAGTATCTGTTACTCATGATGGGCCTCCCAAGCCACACCTGACTGTGCTATTGAGGCGACTCACAGTGAGCACCTAGATTGTTTCAGGATGGGAGTTGGCCTTACCAAAAAGACGAAGCACATAATTAAAGGGTTCAGACTTTGAGTCACATGATATCAGCTCAACTTCAGAGAGGGGAGAAGGGCAGGAGATACCAGTTCAGCCACATGGCCAATGATTCAATCAGTCATGCCTACCTGATAAAATTCCAATAAAAACTCTACACAATAGGGCCACCTGAATGGCTCAGTCTGTTAAGCCACTGACTCTTGGTTTCAGCCCAGGTCATGATCTCCTGGGCCATGGGATTGGGCTCCATTTTGGGTTCTGTACTGAGGGGAGTCTGCTGGACTCGCTCTCTCCACCTTCTGCCCCTCTCCCTACTCTCTCTCTAATAAATAAATAAAATCTTAAAAACAAAAAAGAAAAAACTCTACCCATTAAAGCTCAGATGAGCATCCTAGCTAGTGAAACATAGATTTATTGGGAGGATGATGGGTCTTGAGAACAGAGAGGCTTCATATTTGAGACCCTCCCAGACATCACTCACTACAACTCCTCACTGGGCTGCTTCTGATGTGTATCCTTTCTAATAACCATGTAACCATAAGTATAGGACCTTCCTGAGTTCTGTGAGTCATTCTAGTGAACTACTGAACCTGAGAAGTAGCAGAAATTTGTAGCCAGTTGGTAAGAAGCACAGGTAACCGGGATGCACCAGAGCTTGTGGCCGGTGTCTAAAGTGAGGTGAAGCCTGTGATGACTCCAGGTAGTTAGTGTGAGAACTGCATTGCATTCAATTATGGAAAAACTTGATTTTCCAAGAGTTTAAAGCAATTTTTTTTTACCACACACGCCCGTGAGAATTTTATTTAATGCTCCTATTTTCCAGATGTTAGTCAAAACTTACACCATAGTTCCATCACTAACAGGATATTATATCCATAAACTGAAATTTAACCATGAGCAGATTTAACATAGTCTTTCTTCATTTAGAAGCAGATAAGTATAATATACTCCTGGGATTTTCCAAATGAAATTCAACAATAGAAGTCCTAATTCTATAGAGACTCTACATATCCTAGGGCCTTATTCTATAGAAGCAGAAATTCTTCCTGTAAAGTAATTTCTTCCTGGTAGTTGTAGAAGTTCAGGAGTAATGTCACTTACATGACTCCTACTCGTGCAGAACTATACACAAGATTGAAGAAAATCTGAAGCTATGTGCAATATGTTATTGTTGCTTTTTATATTTTAATACACAAATTTGAGATTGATTTGTGTATCTTCTGTACTAAAACAATAATTGTAAGATCAAATAGTTTGGAGTAGAGAGAAGAAGAAAAGAAGAGAAGCTTTAAAAAGACATCAATTGGCCATGAACTGTTTTTTATTGTTCATGCTGCTTATTTCAGGGAAGTGACTATAAATATTTCCTTGATATGGTAAAATTCAGGAATTGGCCTGAATCTTCTGAAGAGGGGAAGTTTTCATGTTCATATCAAACAGTTCCTGCTTTTCTTGAAAATGCCACAATTGAACCTTTCAAAAAAACTCAATTTATTTTTACTTTTGCTTTGTAAAACACCAAAGTTGAGAAACATCTAGCTCAAAACCTAATTGTGGAGTTAAACTATAACACAACAGAGATGGCCGATATGCATACTAAGATCAAGGCTGAAGTTTTTGATCCTCAGAAGAACTCCTAAGGGAAATGGATCAAGTAATATAATCGCCACTTTCCACTTAATGATGTGGAGTGTTTATTTTTAATAAAGTAAAAATAGGGAATGAGCAAATTTTCAAAACATCCTAAATCCTCTATAAACTATTATAGCATTTCACTATGGGATGTGAGGAAAGCAACAACTGGAACTGAGCTGGTGTCTTCTGAAATAGATAGCACCATTCTCATTAATGGCAAGGTTCAAGGCTGGCTCCATAATATAAAAAGGATACTGAACCAGGACTTCTCCCCTGTTCAGCGGCCAGTTTCAGTGGCCAGAAAAGAGTTATTGCTTCTTTATTTAACAATTTCTGTGAGTCTTTAGAAGTGCAAACTATGCCCACTGACTCCATAATCTTAATTATTGTGCCAAAGATCTTGTCCTATCTCTAGATTTCATAACAATAACAATTAAAACAATTGATATTTATTAAGTCCCAAACACTGTATGGTAAGAACATATGTGTGTGTATGTGTGTGTGTGTGTGTGTGTGTGTGTGTATTTTTTCCTTAATTCACTTAATAATAGCTCTATTTGGCAAGTAGCATTGATTCTATTTCAAACCAGGGCAACTGAAAAAAGAGATTGTTACTTGCACAAGATGGCTTAGTGTTGATGACTTAATAGCTAATTTGTAGTAGAGCAAAGATTTGAACCTAGGTTTGTATGTTCTAAAGCCTCAAATCTTATCCACTACAGGACACTGAAAAGAATGGCCCTGTGAGGCAAAAAATAGTGGAAAACAGACCTTCAGCAATCTGTATCTAGAAGGTTTCTGTTAAGCTTTTAGGTCCTCAACCAAGTCTGACTAAAAAATCAGGTGTTGCTTTGGAGTCTTTAACATTAGTCCATTTGTTTTTTGGAATATAAGTTATTCCTAAGTAAAGGTAATTTAAACCCAGTCTTTTACTTTTATACATAACGGGTACCTGAAAAACTGAAATAATGTGTGAACATCAAATGACCTATACAATAAAACAAAATTTAAAAATTACAAACTACAAATACACACATTTTTAGAAGCAGTCTTTCATGCTGTTTCCAACATTTCACACATATTCTATAATTATATATGTTTTCTTAATTAAATTCATGGCCAGCCAGCTTAAGTCCACTGAGCTTCTCAATGAGATTTATGATTCATTCTTTTCAGCCCTTACTTATTTCCACTCCTCACAATTGTTTTTCAATAGTCTACACTTCATATATCTCTCTAGTACATAAGCATGTTCATTTTCTGCTTACACTCACTTTTATAGATTAATGACAAAATTCAATGAAATTGTTATCAGGTGCTCAAACATTCACCCAGAGTGGTAAAGCTTCAAAAAAGAATAACTGGCTGGCAAACACCATCACCAAGAGAAGTTGTTGTAGATTATACACAGTTGTGGACTATAAATATGTATGAAAATCCAAGGGAGAAATATGGCAGAAAGGTTTTTAAAGTGGAATACAGACACAAATAGACCAGAATTTGAATATTAATTCTAGGCGTGCTTTGTATTCTATGGTTTCCTCAACCATAACATAGGAGTGATAGTAATCCCTGTCTTAGTCAGTTTGGGCGCTTGAACAAGTCACCGCAGACTGTGTGGCTTAAACAACAAATGTTTATTTCTCACCATTCTGGAAGTTGGAAGCCCACATCAAAGTGCCAACACAATCAGGTTCTGGTTACAGGCTTACAGATACTTTTCCTTGTATCTTCACATGGTGGTAAGAGGACAAGCCAGCTTCTTGGTCTCTCCATATAAAGGGACTAATGCCATTCACGAGGCCTCTACTCTCATGACCTAAGTACTTCTCAAGAGCCCCCCCTCCAAATACTACCATATTATGTATTAGATTTCAAAATATGAATTTTGAGGAACACAAACATTCTGTCTATAACAATACTTATCTCATATGTTTATCCTAAGGATCAAATGACATGATGCAGGTAAGGGACAATTTCTGATATACAGTAAGGACTCAATAAATATTGGCTATTATCATTTTTACAATTTTAATTATTATAAGTACTGTACTTTAGAACACAGGAATTCAACAGGATCTATAGCACTAAGATTAACTCCATACTTCCCTTTGACATTCAAATCAAGCTTAATCAATTCTTCCACCCTAATAGTGCACGGTAATCAGAAGTTGTCCAGCTTGAAATGAGAAATTTTTTGTGACTTTCAGTAAAATATCAGAGACTCGAATCTCTCTTCAAAATAAAAGATATTAAAAAAATGTTTTTAAATAAAAGATGTTTCCTAAGTAACATAGTTACATAGTTCCTAAGTTTCAAATTGTTTTGAAATTTTTAACTGGAATAAAATAGAGTTAAAATTATATCTGGTTCAAATTTATTGATTTGCCTAAGGTCAGAGATAAGTCAATGCTTACATGGAAAAGAGCCTCAGTATTCTGAATCATTTATTAATTTTAATTATGACAATGGTCAAAATTTAATATATTAATACACTTAATGAACCAGAGTAGAATTTGCCTCTGTATAAATTCTCACAAATAATCAAAGTGAACACTTAGCAAAAAATAATGCACTATTTCTAGCCACTCGGACACCATTTGGGATGGCCAAGAGCAATTTACTGAATGGTATCAGGGGAATCTAGGTAAATAAATGTAGAACTATATTAATGTATTCAATACACTTAATATATTACTAAATTTATTAAATAAATATTAACAAATATTCTCCCAAGGAGAAGAGGGTCACATTCATTATTAATCACAATTTTTAAACTGGAATGGAGTAAGCCAACAAAGGATAGGCATGATGTGTAGAATCTAGTTGTATACTCTCACTAAGGAGAGCAACATGGACGGTTGCCTTGAGATGAGAAGGAACAATAGTTTTGATCCAAACTTTTAAGTTTTCTATGTAATTCCAATAAGTCAGCTTTAGAAACCAATGGGACCAGAACTGGATAGATCTAGGTGCTGCATTATTGAGAATCACTACAAAAGACCAATCGTATATCTGAAGACTTTTATAGAGAGAAGAACAAGGACATTTTAAATTTTCAAATAAGAACTCTGTTAAAAATAGTCAGTCAAAAGTTTAAAATAGAGTGCCCCAAGCTTTAAATATGTCTAGCAAATTGGAAGAGAGCTACAACTGGAAAACTCAATGAAATTTCTTTGGCAATCTTTCAAAGAAATGAAGAAGCAGAACATGAACATTTTGTCAGGCCTCAGGAGTCCTGGTGAATATTCTATAAACAATGCTATTTCAGTATTATCCCCAGTCACAGTCATAGCAGATGTTATCCTTCCAACCCTTACTCTCTGGCTTACAGGAAAAAGAAAGGGAAAAAAAATCATCCTTCTGTATATGACAATAGGAATAAAAGGTAACTATTTTATCGATTATCAATTCAAAGATGGTAGGCTGGATAGTTTTGACTTGAACAGAACCATAATTATAACGGCAAAGAATGGCAGTGTGGATTTATGATATCCTGTTTTCTCAAAACTCAGCTGAACTTGAATTTTGTTCTATCCACGGTATTTCAGAGGAAAACAGAAAGAGATATAACATCAGCAATAGTTAGTGGCAACTTTCTATGAGATTGGCAATGTATTCACTGTGAAAATATTGAGTCACTAAGCCTTCAGACTGCATTCCAAAAGTCTACTAGGGACATTTCAATCAAGGGTGTGAGAATGTGACAGCCAGGCCATTGGGGCTAAAAAGCATTGTACAGAATTATGTTGGTGAATCTAGTGCCCTCCAAATGACCTCATGTGTGGCCATGGTATTAAGTCATGGAGAAACCTATTCATAAGTTGAAATTTTTTTTCCAAAAAAGGGAAGAGAAAAAAGTCTTGAGTTACCAGTAAGACTGCTAAATTACCCCATCTCCCAATGGGATGATTCACTTTCATTTCCAATAGCAGTAAAGCCTATTGACCCCCGTGGTGTTATCCTTCTCACTGCTCATGCAGTACTTTCTTTAATCTCTCGGATCAAAGATTGGTCAATAAAAATCATCTCTGCTTTTGTGGGGAGCAAACAAACTGCACTCAGTCCTATGATAATTGTAAGTTTTCGCAAAATTCTAGAGAAAGAAATTCCCATGCGTTGTTATTAAATTGGCAAAGGAAAAACCTTGTCTTCTATTTGGTGAGTCCATTTAAAATGCACTAGCTTTTCCAAGTAAGGTACATATTACCTCTCTTGGGGAGTTTTGTTCTGTTTTTTTCCCCTTCTTCCTAAAAATTTTAAATGAATTTTGAATCAGTGAAAGATCTCTTACCAATGACCCTGAACACTGAAGTCCAATTTTTCTGCAGAAAAAAATTACACGGAGGTGTCATTTTGAAAAAAGAACATCAATATAAATGACAGCCTCAATATGAACTGCCCTTTGCAATAAAGGAAACATGCCTCAATCCCAAACGAAAAGGACAACTTCTTTGGTGAAAGAGTAGACCAGTTGTTTTCTCCATTAAAGTTTGGTCCACTTTGCTAAGTAGTAGCAAGTTTCGAGAGGAGATGGAAATAATATCTAGATATTTTGGGTTTTTTTTTTTTTAGGTCTGATTAGTCAATTGAAACTAAACTCAGTTCACTGACTTATTTCATAATAGATCATCTAACAGTCACTCATGGGAGATTCATGGTTCTACTGAATTATTTCAAAGTTGACAAATTGATAATTTAGTAGGGCACAGTTTGCCATTTCCAACCCCATTAAGCTTTTAAAATTTTATTTCAATTTCCTAATTGCTGGTCATAAGAATACATACTACCTTCTGAACTCTATTTCTTCCATCCTTGTTTAAATAAAAAAGTGATGGGAAATTAACACTTTGCAGAAATGAACTCTGTAAGGGATATTCTGATACCTTTGCCATCAAAAGGAAATAATGATCAATTTCAATGATATGCTGTGAAATTCCAATTATGGGAGATAGTTATTCTAAATATTACTAGGTATTTTATGTAATGCACCAGGAAAAAAAGAAGTAACTGAAATATGAAAATCTATAAGGGCTATTAAATACAGAATAGGAGAATTGATTGCCAGGGAGACAGAACATATTCCACACTGGAGTTTACATTCTCACATATTTTGCTCTGCATTAAGATGGGTATTACTGCTGATTATTTTCTGTATACACGTTTTTAATAATTGTATTATAGGGAACCACATTTGCCTACTCCATATCTTATGGGGCTATTACAAAAACAAATGAAAGCATATACTTTAAAATCACCAGGAGAATAATATTAAATTTAAGAATTATCGTTATTCACCACTAATTTGAGAACACAATTTAATGAAACTTTGTTATGTTTAAAAACAGTTTTCATTATTTTAAAAAATAATAATAATTAGGAGTATTGGCTTTGGAGTAAGAGACTTGAGTTTAAAATTCCAAATTTATGACCTATTCTTATAGAGTTCTTATAATTAGAAGTTTCAGTTTCTTCTTCTATAAAATTGAAATTTCAAAAAATATATCACTGCTGGGGCACCAGGGTAGATCAGTCAGTTAAGTGTCCAACTTTTGATTTCAACTCAAGTCATGACTTCAAGGTTGTGAGATTGAGTCCCATGTCAGGCTCTGTGCTGGGTGTGAAGCCTGACTAAGATTCTCTCTCTTCCTCTCCCTCTGCCCCTTCCCCCTTAAAAAAAAAATAGATCATTGCTATGTGGTATGAATTCAATATAAATAGTATATAAAAATGCTTACTTTAAATAGCTAACTTTTATTGAACACTTACTATTTCCAGGCCTTGTTGGAAGTACTTTTCTCATATTAATCATTTAAACTCCACACTAGTCTATAAGGTGGACATTATGACAACCACATGTTATAAATAAGGAAACAAGAGAACAAAGACATTTAGTAACTTGCCTAAAGTCACAGACCTAGTGAGTGGCAGAGGCAAGATTTGAACCCAGGTAGTCAGACTCAAGAGCTTGAACTCTTGGATGCCACATTATCCTATCTCTCTAGCTAACAATAACTACTAATTTGTCAACTGCTTATGTTAATGGGTATAGAAGTGTCTTGCATTGAAAATATTAAGGTTTGCATTCTTTCAGCTTGGGCTTTGATTCTCAACGGTGATGTCAACATGGACATCCCGGTTGATGTCTCTAACTCTCTTCTTTACCAGTAATATGAGAAACTGACTTTTTCTGCAACAGAGATCACAGAAGATGATAGATATAGATATGCTAACTAAGCATGATATTTTAGGGGCCATGTTGTACCCTGGGGGGAAAAATTCTACCCCAGTAATCGCAATGCTTTGTGAGTCCATGGCTTTCAGACTGTGTTTCCTAAATCTAGGCTTCTAGGAACCCTCCTTAAGAGTCGGAAGAAACCTGAACTTCCTTGACCCCAAAACAATAGAATTTCAAGTTTGTGCTTCAATTTTATGCTCTCACTAAGAATACACTGGGGGGAGAAAGGATTCTAGAGCTAAAATATTTAAAATCTCTGTATTCAGTGGTCTGTACCTTCCAGCTAAAATTAAATTATCCTATCAATGTTACCACTTATAACACATGCTAAAGAGATTTGGAAATGCTGATTAATTTAAGTGTAAATTCCTTTTCAAGGAACGATATACTAAACAATGTGTTTCTCAGTTTAGGGAAAGTTTAGTTAAACCATTCATTTACAAAATGCCATGAAAAGAACTAGGAAAAGGGCATAGAAGATTGTACATTTCTATCTCTAATCTGACTTGACTGTGTATATACAAATTAACCACTATCATTTCATTTTTGTGGATGATACTATCTCAAAATTTGTCACACAAATACCTCAAAGTTAACACTAGTTGACAAGGAATAAATCCTAGACCCACGCATTCACTCATTTGAAAAACACTTAATAGATATTTATTGAAATTTGTGTAGCAACTGCTATACACACACACACACACACACACACACACACATATATATATGGAAAGAGAGAGAGAGGCTAAAAAAACAGAAAAGTATAGAAAATATCTTAGTGTACTTCTATAGTTTCTGCAATTTTCCATAGCTTCCTCCTTCCTCATGATTCCATGAACAAACCTGCATGAGTTAAGTTTTAAGCGATATCATTTTAGGACTATAAAATTAGGATACTCTTCTTAGAACAATATTGTGATACACAGAGAATTAAGTGAAGAAAAAGAACTCAACCAGAATTCTGGGGAAAAGCATCATTAGCAATCATCGGTGTATTTTCTTACTATAATATCTCCTGTGCATTTTTTAAGTAGTTGAAATTATTTTGTATGTTCCAATTTTTAAGTACACTTAACACAGAGCCATTTAGAGACCTTAGGTGGAAAGGAAGTTAAGATGGGGTGTGAATGATCCCTGACACTGGATAGTTCCTGTCACATTGAAGCAAACGTCCTGTCTCAGGTCATTTAATATAAGTTTAAGTATGCAGAAATTAATTACTCAAGTACCCCAGAAATTTAAAATGGTAAAAAAGGCCATTTTATTGTTCTATGCAGCTCTGCTGTGGATAAAGAGGAAAAAAAAAGATACCTGTCACTAAGTCTCCTAACTTAAAAAAATTGTTAGCACGAACTGAAAGAGAATAGAATTGAGCTTAATTAAAATTCTCACCCTCAACATCTGTATCTATAATGTTTATTTTTTAATGCTGCCTATCGGGAGATGGTCTCAAAGTTTTAAGCACTGTTTCCCACGCTTTCATGAGTGCAGAGTCACCTGCACATCTTGTTGAGGCGCAGGCTGTGACTGAGTCACTCTGGACAGGACCTGAGAACCCTCAGGCTCACAAGCTCCCAGGGGATGGAGATACTGCTGGTCTCTCCCCAGATCCCACAGCCCAAGGGGGGATGCCAAGGTGAGCAGACCCTAGGCCTCTGCCTGAGTCAGGGAGCACTTTGAAAGAAGAATCTGTCTACCTTCTTTTGGGTCATTGAGTCTGGTCTGCTTCTTATTTTGAAGCCACAAATTGACTTTATAGGCATCTTGATTCCCAATATTTCTGTGTCCTCATAAGCACGTTAGTGGGAAATTAGGAGAAAAAGAATCAGGGGCAACTCATTGTAAGCATCAAAATCAAAACTTAGGTTCAGATTACCTTTAAAAAAATTTTTTTAAAGGAAAGAAAGAATGTAATGTCACACAAGTTGCTTCCACAGCCAGCAGTGAAGAAGTTGGCAAGGAGGAGCTGCCTAGCAAGTTGTAAGAATAATGACTCTCCCACAGGACACAAAACTACCTTTTTATTCCTATTTCTTTCAATGCAAAGTGTTCAAATGATATTAGCAGCCTAAACCTGTGGTGCCGACAGGTGAGTGTAGACACATCCTAGGAGAGTCCACGCCTGGGGCCAGGCACAGATGGCTGTCAGTGATCCTGTTCGGCATTAAAAATCTCCTGCAGCATGAGAACCAGAGCAGAATATAATTTAGACCACATTGCGAACAAAATCGAGTGGGAGAGAATTTCACTTTTAAATGTTCATTCGCCAAAAACAGAAATAAACAAAAACAATCTATCTGCATAGCATCATGTTCCCCTGAGGCAAATGATTGCATCTATGCATCAATTGGTTTCAGAGAGAGCTCTGTGAGCCAAGATAATTAAGTCCTGTCCTGCCCAGAAGCAGGGGGATGGGCAAAATGACCTCTTGAAGTCCCAATCCTGTAATTTAGGAAATGCTAACTGACTCCTTCAGTATAACCACAGAAGCAGTGGTAAGGGGGTTAGCAGGCACTGGTAGCCAACAGGCTTCATGCTTTAACCCTCTGTCAGCCATGCCCGAATCTTCATAGAGAAAATGTCTTTTCTTCCAACACCTGGAAACTTCCAAATCCTGCGGCCCTCTAATCCCAGAGGAAGTCACCATGTAATAACTTCCTACTGGCATTAGGACATTCTCCAGGGAGTCACAGGACCTTTATGGGTAGCTGCACTGTTTGGTAAACAAGCACAGATTTTTTTTTTTTTTAACTTGTAGTTTTATAGAGAAAGGTACAGAATCCAAGGCCTTAGAGTGTCTTGAGAGATCATGTTTCCTTAATGTTTCAGACTATTAATTAATACTGATTTTGAGGAATCCTCAGTGATCCGGAATGCTGTTGGCTGGGAAAGTTTTCTTTTAAAACTACATGTGTTAGATTTGATAAAGTATACTCTGTGTGGATGAGCAGCTTCCAGAGAATTAGAATACCTGATCCTGATCTCTCCTGCTCACCCTAGGTGGCTGTCTTTGTAATGTGTAGCAGTAGTGGGAAGGAAATTTGGACCAGACACTGAACGACTTTGTAATGTTACCAACTTTTAAAAACAAGACCAAACAGAAAAAGTCAAATCCACCTTCTGATGGGGGTTCAGAAGACGAGGGCTTGTTTCACTGTAGATGGAAGAGAGATGTTAGTATGGGGCATTATGGGTGCTTTGACCAGACTGCCAATGTCAGATTGAGAATCCGTGACACAGAAATGCAGCAGCAATCGGGCCTCCCAGGGAATTCCTTACCCAGGCTCCTGGCTCCTCCGTCGTGGGATTCAACAGCTTATGATACTGCAGATGTTGTAGTTGTGGATCAGTTGATGAATCCTCCTGCTCTTCTCCACTAGAATGCAATAACATGTTGCCAGAGACCTTTTGTTTTTGTTTTTTTTTCCCTCTTGAATCCTCAGCTCTTCTAAGCTTAGTATCTCTCGCCCGTAGTAGGCCCTCACGAAAGAGTCATAGGACAAATTTTAAATAAATCTGGATTTTTTTAACATAAATTTTCCTAGAGCTAACAGAGGTTCACTGACCCTTTGATAAAGACATTTTTTTAGGTAGAGTTCCTTTTAGTTGTAGGAGCAGTGTATTTAAATATTAATACTTTTCATGGGACTCTTGGCTTTATCTGTGGAACTGATTTCTCATTGTCCTACTATCTTAAACTAAACAAGGAAATTGGTCCCGTTATGGATGATGAGAGAGAAGGACAAAGATTCCCGATTAGCAAAATTAATATCCCAGATAAACAGGGAATTAAAAGCCAGATATGTAATCAGGTTCTTAAAATATTCCGTTACCTGTTCAACCACGAAGTGCAACTCCCTCCATTACTAATAGAGTTCATCCATTAGCTCAACAATTATATTAATGGAAGCACTATTTAAATCACATGAATGCCTAATGACTTATTTTTAAATTTACATGTATTTAAAAAGTAAATATACAGTATAGAAATGCATCTGCGTGCAATTAATAATAGCTCTTAAAATTTTTATTTTCTTTTTTCATGTGATAATATATAACATTTTTCCCATAAGAAATAAAAGCAACTCATCAGAAAATATCAAGGTTTATTTTTTAAACAAAGCACTCAGATACTAAAAAACTGAATACTTCATAAAGAAAATAGGTTGCTCTCTCCTAAAATTGCCTCTAATGTTAGCTGAATATTAATAAAATCCATAAACCATTAGTACATTATAGCTGCTTTGTTCTGAATTACATAGACCTTTTATGTTTATTCCTCAGTGAAAATGCATAAAAAAATGAAATCCACTCTAATTGTACTCTCTGAAGATAGCTGGTAAAATCATTTCTAGCAGCTATAAATCAATTGTAGTATTAAAATGACCTGCCAGGTGCATCTTCTGGGTATCAGACTAATTAAGGGAATGTATTAATTGCAACTATTCATCAACACCACCAACGTTGTTAGGTAACCCTTACAATGAATCTTTTTTACCATATTATCTAGCAATAAAACTGCAGTTTTATAAAATGTGAAGAAAAAGAAAAAGAGAAAGCTGGAAAAGCGGCTTGTGCTTCTGCTTCTACATTTCAAAACGGTCTTACAGAGTTGCAAAGTGGCTAGAATAACATTTTTTCCTACGCAAAATCTTTAACTTACCTTCCTGCTTGGTTTGTACAGTGTTTTATTTTTTATTTTATTTAGTGTTTTTTACTGCTTCATTTTGTAAAATACCTCTAATATATCCTAATAAGTCAATTCGCAATTTTAAAACCTAGTTATTGTGCTGCCTTTATTTTAGCATATTTTGGATAGATATGTATACATGTGTATGTGTATATATATATGCATATATACACATGGACGTATAAAACCGCATTGCGTGGTTATGTGTGCATGTGCTTGTGTGTGTATATGTGAATTATATATGATATACGTATATATATATATACATATATATATATATATCCTTTCCCAGATGGTAGTCAGTTAAGCTATAATAGTAATTAGTATCAAAAGAATGTCAGAAAAATGTAGACTTTGATCTTAAGTAGTAAACTGAGTAGGCTTTTGAAATTAATTTCAAATGGCTGCCATGTCAGTATTACATTTTCTATTCCTCAAAGGAGAAAAAGAAATGTAAAATCTAGAAAACTGTTGCAAAACAAGAAGTGTTTTTTCTTTCTTAACGAGCCAAATCTAAGAAGGCATTAAGGGGCTCACTAGTTCTAAGACAAACATTAATTCATTTTGTCATCATGGTAACATTTTTGAGTTTGACTCTCTTTAGTACTCTAAATAATACAAATGACAAAATGACAAATTCCACATAGAAGAGACTGCTATTTTCTGCTCTTCGGTATAAATCACTTGAAGACTCTGAATTGACCCTGAATATCCCTGAAAAACCAGTTCTAGAAGCTTGTTCCAAGTTTCTGAAAATGGGGTTCCTTTCAGATCAGGTCTTGGCAACCTGCTACTTCTTTGGAGTTTCTCTGCAAGGAAGATGTTCCACGTTTAGAATGCTCTGCATCCACAGAATCCAGAGTGGAAAGGGTTCCAAGGTGACCACGTATTACACTAGCACACTTGATCCCCATCTAGTTGAAATGGAGAGAGACTAAGTCACAGGATGCAATGTTCTCAACAGCATTAAGAGGAACAGTCACTAACATCATTTGTTCAAACACAAGTTGCTTACTGGTATTTGGTCCTGACTTCAGGTAATGGCCTCAGGTTGGTACCTAAGACTCGTGCCAAGGAAAAGGAATTTTCCTCCTGCATGGTTGGCATTATAAGATGGGATAAGAAATTTGTCAAACAATTATTACCCTAAGTCTAAGAAGAATCTACTACCTCCCCCAAAATGAGCACCCTGGAGATTTAAAAAAATAAAAATAAAATGACAGTTCTAAGTTCATTCTTGCTCTCCATTTCTCAAGAAGCTAAGCTAGAAGAAAATAAAATAAATAAAAACAAAATTGAAGGCTAATGTGGCAATTAAAACCCCCCATGTAAGAGCAACCGGGGCAGAGCCTCAGGCCAGATTGTCCAACAACTACTAAAAAGCTCCAGGATGGGAAGCCAATCATTTCAGCAGCGATGCCTTCAAGGCGCAGTACTGGGCATCTGAGTACCATGACCAGCCTGTAAAGACACAGTCATCTGCAGTCTAGAAGGGACTGGAAAGAACACTGATGCATTTGCCAAAGGAAATATCCAGGCTTCTTTACTTCTCTAGTGGTGGACAAAAAGAGGGGAACTGCCCATGAATACTTGACATGTTTCTTTTGGTTTGAACTCTCAAAGTTAACTCTGGAGAAAGGAATTGACAATTTTAATGCCGGTGCCATTTTTGATCAACCACTGTGTCAGGCGCCATGCCAAGCAATTTGCAAGCATAATCTATTTAACCTCGCTTCATCCTCGTCACCATCCTAGATGAGGGAGCTGAAATTCAGGGAAGACAAATAATTGTAAAAAAAAAATTCCATAATTAGTTGAGAAACAGGATTTGAATTCAGTTCTGTTTAATGTTAAGTCTATGTCCTTAATCATTAAGCTCTACCATTCCTACCTACTCACAGAATTCAGAGTCATCTCAATGTACAAGTAACAAACATGAATTTCCCAGGATTCTCTTCCACCACCCTGATTTTTGTTACTCCTCTATACCCAACAAATAGCATTCACTCGGCCGATGTCTTCCAAATTTCCTATATATTCGTGGAAATACACTTTCGATCGCAACAATTTTAAATTTTGATCTCTGTCATGAAGACAAGACTGGTAAGACTAACCCTCTGTTAAATGAAAGGTAAAATCTATTGTGCATGCCATAACTTCACTGCAAAAAAAATAAATGTAGGTTTTTAAAACAAAGATTTTTCAGATCTTTGTTTACTCACCTGGGTTTTCACTTCATGTTATTTCAGGAAGACTTTTCCTTCCAAGTAACAGGGGGAAAAAAAAGATATATTAATAATTATCATATGTAACACCTAGAAAAACCAGAAAATTTGCACAACACAGAAAAGCAAATGTGACATGCTTTTCTTTATTCAAAAGTCATAATAGAACATAGCAGAGAAGCACGTATCAGACCACAGCTCTGAAATCTATACTGTCAAGACTAGAGCGACAATAACCATGACTGTGGTGAAGATACATTATTCTCCATACAATTAAAACAACTATCCTGTTTTCAAACACTCTTACTTAAAGTAACAAAAAAATGTGTTATTTTGAAGATCTTACTGACAAAAAGAATCGTTTCACTTACTGCTGCTAGTCAAGGAGAATGGAACAGGGCAAAATCCCAAAATCACTTTGGGCTCTGAAACAAATGTGCTCATATATATATATATTTTTTTATTCAGGGATGCTGTATGAAATTCTTTTTATTTTTATTTCCCTGCTCTTGACAAGCTCAAAAAGGAGATTTATCCATTGTATCTTTGTGGTTTGCAGGCACTGTACAAAATGAAATAGACCTAATTCAGAAAATGCTTATATGCTATTCAATTTTCCCAGTAGTCCCATTGGTTGACACCTTCTTGAAATTCTCTCCATGCTAGGATAATTAACTCCCACTCAAGCTGACATTTTGTATGGCTCTTCACTTTCTGTGTATATATCAAAGGCACGATTATCTCTGACAACATTCAAGCCTGTAAATATAATCTCATATTTTCCAGTCTCTTCTTTTACCTTTGACACGGAGTCCATCATCCATTAATTCTTCCAAATCCACCCATCATCAGACCCTATCCTTTACCTGTGGAATATGTAAAAGAGAGTTTTTCAGATATTTCTGCCTCTCCACTCTCTACCTCTTCCTACAAGTAAAGGAATTTTTTTTGGCCAGGATTTTGACTGTGTCAGTTCACTACTCTGCTCAGCTCTTGAGCCTTATATCCTCTGAAATTCAAACTACAGTCCCAAAAGAAAGTGAAGTTTTAGCAGCATCCTTTAGAAAAGACCTTCTCAGTCTTCTCAAGAAAGTTAACTTCTTCTTGCGCATTGCCACCACCGTACCTTGTACACATCTCTATTTTATAACACTTTTCACATGGAAGAGTTCATTATCTGACGCCCCATTAAACTGTGAGCTCCTTGAATGCAGAAATTTTTGTTTATGTATCTTTTAAATCCAGTGTCAGGTATTTTGACTGGCATAAAACAGCGGTCCTTCAGTGTTTCCTTGAACAACTGAATAAAGACCCTATTAATTACCACCACCACCATCATCGCCCTGCCACACATAGGCTACTCCTCCTCTCAACTCTATCCATTGAGTCCTGCTCACTGGGTGTTGTACAGAAGTGATGAATCACTAAATTCCACATCTGAAACTAATATTACATTGCATGTTAACTGATTGGAATTTAAATAAAAACTGAGGTAAAAAAGATCCTCCACAAAATTGAGTTAATGTATCATTGCCCCCAAGTATATGGCAAAATATTTCCTCTAAACTTGAATATTCTTTGTAGTATTTAAAATGTATATTCCTCTTCTCTGCCAAGTCTGGCCCTTTCAAAGTGCTGATCAATATGAACCTCAGTCCTTTGAGAAAGCAATTACCCCACCTAACTCTACAAGTCACTTTGCCATTTGGTCGAGGAGGAAGACAACAATGATGATGATGGTGTTGAATACCATTAACTATGTTTAACACATTAACTAAGAGCCTATATTAATTTCTGTGTATCTATCTCTTTACAACAGTTTTGAAATGAATGTAATAAATATAAATTATCACCATTTTACAGATGGAATAACTGAGCCTGAAAGCAGCATAAATACCTGTTAGTACCAACTTTTTGGCACTAACCAGGACTTAGTTCTGTATTAAATCATGAGCAAATGCTTTAGAGTCTGGGAAATCTCCTTCCAAATATTACATTGACCGATAATGACCTAAAGGACTCCTCAAGGAGTCTGACCTTCAGTTTGCTAATTTATGGAAACTGGTCAAGGAGTCCAAGAATTGAGTTGCCTTTTTCTTATCCCCAGCCAAGATAGCATTGATGGCCATGATATAAGTCTGTCTTCTACTCTCCACATGCACAAAACAAAGAAAAGGAGTGAATTTTTTGTTTTCTTCATCACTCAAAAACACCGATCAAGTTCTCTAATATTTAGCCTATTCGGGACAGGCATTGTATTATTTAAGATTTTTAAAAATTGGAATTCCTAGTTAATCATGCAGCAACTATCTATATAACTATACCCACTACTACTATAAAGGAAAAATAATCTGCTGAGAAAAATATAACTGTATTATATTGCCATGTGAGAGACTTTCCTGAAAGAAAAGTAAGGGGAAAAAAAAAAAAGTTCAGAAATCATAACATTATTTCCATTTCATTAGGGGAGGCTTTACCCGGGTAACAGCATTTAAAATAGTTTTCTAATGGAACCTTTTAGTATCTACCTGGATGATCATTTCTCATCCTTAAAATCACAAGGGGCGATTTGACAACCTCGATTTCTTAATGTAGCTGTTTGAAACACTCCTTTGTGACACTCCTATCTCTATGCTTAGTTAAAGCCCTCTGCAGCCTTCAAATGGGAACCAAATGTCTCCTGTCAAGAAAGAGCCTTAACACATAGTAATATAACCAAATGTTACAATTTATCTTTTGACTGCCCTAGAATTTTCCTGTCAGGGTGCTATTTCTAACTGGCCTAGTCACATTCCTTGGTTTTGCTTCTGACACAGTCAGAAGGGGCTCCTGGAAATTATTGATCAGCTGTGGCCCTGCAGTGAGAGCCTGAATGCCATTTAGTCGCATTGCTGCCAAGAAAGCGATATGCTGCAAGTTGTCACGAAATTCCCACCATGCTGGTTTCCTTTAGGTTCATTGATGCCTCAAAAGGAAGTCTGAAAAGCAAAGAGGCGACTGATGTGGATGGCGAGAGAAGGAAACACAGGTGGGATTTGAGGGTAACATCAAGAAAACATTTGTTAAGAAACATAAAACTCTCTCGGGTGCTTGTAGGCACCCTCTCTAGCACTGCCATTCCGACAACACCCGCTCTCTGCAGTCCTTTATTCTCCGGTCTTCTCAAAGGACTACTGAGCCATAAGCAATAACACAACAGGGAGTACTTATGTCAGCCCCCACACACATTTCTGTGAACTGAAATATGAGGTGTGGCTAAGTAGGCCTCACTATTGCCGGGGTCTACATATTTTATCTGCACATTCACTCCCTAGAACTGCTCTCCTATTACTGCCCTGATTGTAGCTAAAAACAATAAATGAAAATATGCTGAAAGATGACAGTCTAAAGTCATAATAGAAATTACAGGCCCATAAAGAAGCACTGAGGTGCCTGGATGGCCATTTGACTAGGAGTACGGATGTCCTGCTCAGACACAGCACAGCAGCCCATGCGCCCCCCGCCCCCCAATCAGGCTACAGAATGCACATTCTCAGCATGTGCACAGAAGCCCTGAAACTTCGCCAGTTGGTTTTCCTGGTAGTGACTCCCTGGCACCTTCTTTCACTGGTTCACACAAAGTTAACCGGGATGCTCTCCACCCCAAACAGGTGTCACAACAAACTAAAGGCACTGCCCAAGCTCACATGACATAAATAGCTAAATATTTCTTATGTCAAACCTATAACATTAAATCATACTGGTGGCACTGGGAATGTCAAATTCTCACCCATCTCTAAACAGGCTACAAGCAGGTCAGCTATTTCTGAACATGTTCGTGAAAACTCAGTGAAAGGCTGACTACGATATTCTTAGAAAGCACAGTTCTGTTCTAAAATGTAGTGATTGGTATTCAATGGGGAAAAAAAATGATTCTGGGGTCCATACATTTGGGAAGTTCTTTACCACATCCTGGATATACACAGTCCTAAAGTCTCGAAATCTCTTTTTTCATGGAGTCTCATTCCATTTACTATTCCATGAAACATAGCTTGGAAGTCATTGTTTTATTCATCTGAGACGGTGGAAATTTCCGTGCCATTCATTTTTATCAGAACTGTCCTTTTCGGACAGAAGCGCCAAGTCCAATCAAACTCGGGTGTGCCAAGCAATGTAAAGAAGCGTGATGTTCAAGGATGGCATTATTGTTTCTATGTGGCGCTGCCCCTGGAGCGCATCATCTAGACACCAAATAACTTAAGGATCCCTTAGAACTTGAAAATTAAATTCTTATGCTAGAGAACGAGACAAATCCGTCTCACATTAGGTGTTATTTTATTATGAGACTTATACCTGGATGGTGGGAATTTTTTTTTTCATGTTTACCTCCATAGAAAAAGAAGTTTGTAGCTATGCCATCATCACAGTATAAGCTGCTACCCAGATTTATATCCCCAAATTCTGCACAACCTTCACCAGCAATGGTGCCTCTGCTTGGACCCTCTAATGCAAAACAAGCATGCACTCAGCGAACTGCTTGTGGCACGGGAGGAAAGTTCCACCTTACCCACTGATTCACCAATCCCTTTGATCATGTTTACTTTTCAGTGCATTGCTTTCTAGCCACCTGGATTCAAAACTTTCTTTGTGCCTTTTAACATCGATTGGTGAATTTAAAACGCCTTCAGAGCATAGTTTCTATACTGAAACTAAACAAGAAATTCTTCATTCTTTTCCTCTCTTATCACACTTTTTTTTACCTTCCTTTTGTCCTCTATCTCCTACTTATCCCTTTCACCTTTTCTCCACTTGCCTCATTCTCTTGATCCATCACACACAGCCCCGCCATCTGTTCCCGAGACTTTAAAGTAATTTTGGACAGAAGCAAAAGGCCCTGGAATCCTTAGTAATCCGCTTCAGATCCAGCTACTGAGCACTGGTTAGGCTCCTGAACGGCCAACAGTCTTTGCAGGCAACTACCTCGGAAATTGAAAACCTGTTAGAGCACCCATCGAATAACATCAGCCTTGAAACGAAGTCCTACAAATAGAAAAGAAAATGTCCTTTCGGTGTCAAGCTAAGGCACTCCTGAAACAATTGCAAGACGGGCTGCAGGTGATCTCTATCGATGGGCCTCAAAGTGGCTGCTGCTTCTCAGCCGACTGGTTCCCGTGTCATTAGGCCTCTGCCTGGAAGGCCGAGCAGCTCACTGTCTTGCACAAGAGCATCCCGTCTGGGAAGGCATCGCAAACCCCAGACACCACACATCCGAGGGTTAATCGTGGGGTAAGCGAGCAACACCTGCACAGAGCATCCAGCCCTGCAGTGCCTGGGCTGCTTGACCTCTGACCCAAGCCCCCACCCCACCCCCACCTGATCATCTGACAGCCATCCACACACCCACCAAACAAAGATTCGGCTCCGCAGGACTTAGAGGAACTCTGTCTTGGCTGAGATCCCCTCCATGATCATTCCTATGGTTCAACATTTCCATTGCTGCCTAATACGAGGGATATTTTTAAGCAGATCATGCTGTTTTTGTGGCCAGACTGCAGAACTTCTAATGTGCCCAACACGAGGCATTTCCAAGAAACTCACACCTTATTGCATTGCCTCCTCCTAACGAGGCCTCTCTTTCTTGTCTCAGCCCCTGTCCCATCCTCACTGCACGCCCCCCCCCCCCCCCCCAAGCCTCCTTGCACTGGCCTGTGTTTCCCAGGCTCCCCTCTCTGCGGTCCCCTTGTAGTCTTCTCCAGATGACATGGATTCCTCGCCCGGACAGCCCTGGTCACCCTGCCACCATCCCAACAATGCCCACCGCCTTTCTTTTCCCACTGCCCTCCTATTCTCCACACACACACACACACACACACACACACACTCGTCCCCCCACCCCCGGTCCCAGGACAACCAAGCTCTGTGAGATTGGGACAAGGAGCAGGAGCAGGAAATGTAACAATGGCAGAGCTGTGACAAGTTAATTCAACTCCTGCTGTTAAATTAACCAGCGTTCCAGCCGAGTTAACGCGTCACCCAGTTTCAAAAGGTTAAGCTCCAAGCTTAATCTTATTCATCATTATGAACTCTTCAAATTGGCTGAAATATTTAAAATTCAGTGAAATGAAAGGACCGCAGGAAACATTTAAGAGCCAACTGCCCGGTCTTCAAAAAAATGGAGAAATAATCTACAAAGATTAGGAAAAGGAGGCTTCAGAATGGGTGAATGGAGACAGTCGAGCACCAGGTTGGAGTGAATAATAAAAGGACAGGGAAGACAAGGGCATCTTATCGCCCCACTATCATAAAGAGATTCAGGCGTTAGGAAGAAATTTAATGGAGCACCCTGAAAATGCTTGTCCTATCTCATCATAAGCAACAGACCACAACTGAATGCTAATGAGAAGGGCAGGGACAGTGACACCTCGGAGCTCCGGCTCCTCTGCGGGCACAGGCGGGGGTGGGCCGCGGGGCGCCCCCCACTTAGCGCTGACGGCCTGGGGACCACAGCCCCCCAGCTCCCGCTCGCCCCCCTGGGACCGCGGAGCCGGTGCGAATTTGGGGAGAAGGTTCTGTGCAGCAGAGAAGCACGCTGGAGCTGCTGAGCCTCGCATTTCTCCGCAAGCCGGTTGCTTAGGACACAGCAGGGCCCAAGGAGGGTTACCTGGGTCCCTGTTAGCAGGACAAGCCCCGCAGACCTGGAGGGAGGTGAAGGAGGTGAAGCCGCACACGCCCCTCCGGGCCTCCCGGGCTCTTGCCCCTGCGCCACCTCCTGCACCTCGGGCCTCTTGCCACGAATAACTACATTTTGCCCAAGCTGGTCTCATGCCTCAGTTTCCTCCCAGGTGTTTCTCAGCTCCTCTCCGCACTCTGTCCCCTGTGTTTTGATGCTACAGGAGGGCTGGAGTCGGGTTTTCCCTTCCTCCAGGTGGGCTAGGCTCCTGGGGACACCCCAGCAGGTGAGGCTCTGGTTAACTAGCTGCCCCTGAGGGCAGGCCTCCTTAGGAAGGTGAGAGTGCTCAGGGGCTTTTTTTTTTTTTTTTTTTTTTTTCTCCAAGTGCTTTTCACACTGGTTTCTTTTCCTTCCCCCTGCTGGCAGCCTAAGGGCCTTTTTCTCTGATACCAGGCGAACTTGACCCACCTCCTGGAGGTAAATCACACAGTAATGTGCCTCTCCTCCCCTCCCAGACTGGGCCCTCCTGGGGTTTGCAGCCTCAGAATGCTCCTCGCTGAGCCTCCAGCACTTCGCCAATCACAGGTCGGGTTTTCCTGTCTGGACTCGGGTTTCTGCAGGTCTCTCCACCCCTGAGCCCCCTCTCCTCAGTGGAAGCCATGGCCCCTTGTGTGCACCTGCCTGTGTCGCCCACCTTAGGAGCAGCAGTTTTTCCTGGGTCCTCCCCTCTCTTACAGATCCAAGAGATGTTGATTTTTCAATCCATGCAGCTTTTTACTTGTGAGGAGACCAAGAGGCAACTTTCAAGCTCCTGATATGCCAACAGGGAGCCACGAGTCCTTTGCCTTCATTCTTATTGCCCTAATTATTTAATTCCTCTGATCACTGCCTCAGTGGTATCCCAGAAATTCTGTTCTGTAGTATTTCCATCATCATTGTTTTTGGATGTTTATGCCTTCCTCTTTGGCCTAAGAATTGTTTAATGAGGGGTTTTGTAGATTTCTAGACAAGAGGGACCTCTTTAAAGTTTTGTCGCTAAACGCCTGTATTTACTGCATTTGACCACAGAATGTCTCACAGACATTCTCACAGAATATTATTCTCACAGAATATTATTTTTCTCTGTGGCATAAATTCTCACAGAATATTATTTTTCTCTGTGGCATTTAGTGAATTGTTTTTGTTTTTGATTGGCATAGAGTCAGCGTGGGTATAGAGTCAAGATTCTTGGGCAATTGAAACCACGGTTTTTTCTCAATTTTCAGGTTCCCACCTTCAACATATATTTCTAAAATTAAATTAATTTTAAAAGTTAATTACCATATTAATTGTGTGCTTTAAGTCTCATAGATCTATGTATTTTTTACATTTAAAGGGACTTTGGTTCATATAGAAACTGATATTGTTATGGTGTCTCTGCACATTCTGTAAGTGGCTGTGTTATTTGGCACACGTATATCTATAATGGTTATGTATGTGTCCTTAAAGTTTCTACATTCTCTCTATGTATTATGTAGCTTCGAGTTCTATAAAAGTCCTTTCAAGCCTTGTTAAATACTTTGAATCTTGAATTCAAGCTTGTTGGATAGAAAAAATGGGATCCCTGTTTTGCGTTTTGTTTTTTTGTTTGATTTGACTGGTGGCTTAGACCAAAACCATAGCTTAAGGGGACCACTCCCAAAGAACTGAAGTCATGGATGGGTGGGGTGAAATAAGGAAGGAGGCAAAGCCAACAGAATCAAATTATATGGGCTTATAAAATTGGCTATAGTTACAGATACCTAGTTCTGAACCTGCAGGACTATTTGTGTAGCCCTATGAACCACACCGGTTTCCAGGGGATGAAAGGCAGAATTTTTTTTATCACAGGCATCTGCTCTCGCTTATTCAAGGCTGGCTCTGTGGGTGTTAATTTTTTTTTTTTTTTTTTACATTTCTGGGTTGTCCATAACTGCTGCGCAGCTTTTCTTGAGCAGCCAATGCCGTGACATCACATAATCCCTTCTACTGGAAGTGAGGTAGAGGGCATAGGTTCAAGGTGAGGCACTGTCAAGTTCATACAGGTCCAACGTCTACTTGGAACCAGTAGCCACAGCAGTGTCTGGGGTCAGAAGAGGACTTAGAATGGTGCACAAAAGTGTGCAATATACGTGGCATAGCTTTACCAATACTATTTTTTTTTAGTCTTTCTGAGTCTCTTTGTTTCATGTATTAACTTGCACATTGCGTAGTTAGGTTTTTCTTTGCAAGTCAAGTTTGAAAAGGCCTCTTTTTTTTCAGTAAGTGATTAATCGCATTTAAATATGTTGATATGACTGATATAGTTGGTCTCAGTTCTGTCAGAGAGATTGGAAGATAGACAGACATACAGGTATAATTAATTACGTTATTATTATTGTGTTTTACTATGTTTTCTATTTTCCTTGCTCTTTTTCCACTGTTTTGATAGAAAAATATGTAATTTTTCTAATGATTACTTTTATACTAATACTTATGTATATTCTCCTTAGCCTCCTTTCCCTTACATAAGCATCTCTGATTTATTTTCTCAGCTTGAAGTAATGTTTCTTTTAGTCCAAAATGATAATTACATGACATTTCATTAGCTTTTCCTATATGACACTTTCTCCCTTTTCTCATTTTCTTTTTAGTTGCATTATCTCTACTTTGTCAAGCACATATAAAAATTACTTGGTTTTCTTCCATACTTATGTCCATCTAAATGTTTTCAGTTTTTAATGTCAATCTATTTCCCGAAAATTCCCCTAGCATTGAAAGGTTAGATAAAATTTGCTCCACGGTAGTTTCCTGGAGAAGAGTTTGAAGGTATAAGAGTTTTTGAGTTCTTGCAGGATTAAACTGTTTTTGCTTTAGCCTAATTTTTAGAAGACGGTTTGACTGGATTTAAAGTCCTTGTCATTCTATCCTTGAGTTTCTTAAAAACATTTCTTCAGTGTTCTTGATTTATGTGTTGCCATCCAGAATTCCAATGCCAAGTTAGTTTCCTCTCCTTTTTAAGTGGCTTGCTGCTTCTTCTTCTTCTTTTTTTTTTTTTTTAATCTTAAAGCCTGAAGGATTTTTTTTCCTAATCTTTAAAGTCCAGCATTTTTACTAGAGTATATTTCAAAGTAAATTTTTGCCAGCAGATGGAGGACTTTTTCAATATGTAAAATCAAGCATTCTTTTAATTCAGGAAAGTTTTCTTTTTTTTTTTTTTTTTTTTTTTTTTCAGGAAAGTTTTCTTAGATTGTCATTTTAAATATCAATTCTGTTCTATTGTTTTGTTTTTGTTCTTCTTGGATTCCTATTATATTAATCTTTTTTTTTCCTCTGGTCTTTTCTCATACTTATTATTTTTATTCTTGTGGCTCTTTTTCATTCTTATTTTCTGTATCTTTTACTATTAACAAACATGTCTAATTTCCCTTGGGCATCTTGTAATTAATTTACTGCTCTACTACTGGTATGACCATCTTTTTCTTCAATTATTTTTTTAGTTCAGTCAGCATTCTTACATTATACGATTCTGATGTTTCCGTTTTGAGTTTCATAGCTGCCTTTTATACTTGTATTTATTCTAATTCATATTGGAGCATTTCCTTGTTTCCTTAGCTCTTTATCTTCAAATGCTTTTTCTTCTTTTACAACCAAGCTTCCAAGCCTCAAATTCATACTTCTCACATCTATACTGCTGCCCTTGCTCTTGGATATAGTATCTTCCCAAGTTTGCTATCTTCTCTGGTCTCATATGCTTTCCCAGTGTCCCCCTTTAATCTAATCTACTAGCTACCAGACTTCCTCTCAACATTTCCCCATTGGGAATAGGACTCTCTTCTACCAAGGTTGAACCCTACTTGATGTGATCAGAATTTTGTCCCCACAAAATCACTTCTCATCATCTTTCTTCCATCTAATTTTTTATTTTCTTGAAAGGTCAAGAGGCTGCTTCTATTTATGTTGAACATTTATTGACTCATTCAGTGTGAATTGTAGTGTCTAGAATCTTTGTCCCCTAGTTATCACTAGCCATATGCTACAGGTAATGTTATTTTTGATTATCTGCAGGGTTTTGGAGGCTGTTGGGAGAAATTTCATTTCTGAATGCAGCCATTAACTTATGAGAATTATGACATATCAAGTAATATAATATGAATATTAAACTAAAATATGTCACTTAAAATCTTTTAAATGATTGAATATTGATTGATTTACATTTGGACTATAGGACAGGGTAAAACACCTGTTTCGAGGTACTCTGAAAAAATTTGGAGCACCAAATTAGATTAATATGTTTACTTTTTTCCATTAGTCACCAGACAAATTCATAAGTAAAAAAATTGTGAAATTTGGAAGTAATGACAATATTTTAATTTCATTATAGCCAATAGATTAAAATAGTGCATTATGTTCCTCTCATTTAACGGATTACCCATAGTTTCTATTGATGAATTTGCTCTGAGGGTATGATACTAAAGGGTATTAAAAATTCCCATATTCGTGTAAAAAAAATTCCTTTGACTTATACATAGGTAAAAACCACAAATTCATTCAAGTCTCGGTTGTGTAAATAGCAGATCCACCTAAAAATAGTCCAGCTACCACATAGCTAAGTACATTAGTAAATGTACTTTAATCCATTGAGTATAAATTCTATTTTTTAGTATAAATTATATTTTAGATAAGGTATATAAATATATAATATGTAAGCATAAGATTTTATTGAGGACAAGTTATACTATATATATTTTTTTTTTTAAAAGATTTTATTTATTTATTCATGAGAGACACAGAGAGAGAGAGAGAGAGAGGCAGAGACACAGGCAGAGAGAGAAGCAGGCTCCATGCAGGGAACCTGATGCAGGACTCGATCCTGAGACTCCTGGATCATGCCCTGGGCCGAAGGCAGGTGCTAAACTGCCGAGCCACCCAGGGATCCCCTACACTATATTTTTATCTTTTTAAGACATTTGCCAAACAGTGATGAATTATTGACATTTCCTAGTTAGTGTTGCTGAAAACTTGACACTCAATTTACAGTCCCATGATCTGTCTCTCTTCCATTCTCCAACTTTTTAATACAACATACCTTGACCACACTCTGCTCTCATTTCCCAGGCTTTGCACAAGTAATTCATCCTTCTTTGGAATGTCATTTCATTATTTTCCAAGTAAGGCCTCACTCATTCATACCATTTTTGTTTAAATTTTTTCTTATGTACTGTGTTCCATGTCTAGTCCCCAGCATTTTGGCATTTTGTTTCTCTACAAGACTCTTGAAACTACTAGAAGTATTGTAAAATTCTGTTAAATGTAGCGGTCTACTCCCAATATACACTTTGCTAAGAAGCACAATATATACAAAATATTATATGTAAACATAACATACATTTCAATTTATGTATTTTTGCCAAATACATCACATATCAGTGTCAAGATCTATTTATAATACCCATTATCCTTTCCTTAAGTAACATTGAGTGTGTGCATGCACACACATACACACAAAACACCTAATAAAGAAAAATTGATGATTATATGGATATCCATGAGACCCTTAAAATTTTCACAAATGTAAAATACAGTTAATAGAGATTCCAGTGGTGGTTCCTGTGAACCTACAGTTTAGGGTACCATATTCTATAGTGGTCAGCACTAATCATTAATTTATCAATTAATTTAAAATATTATCTGTACAATGGAAAAAATAATCTTTAATGTTCTGGTCAAGATTCATGTCCATTCCTTAGGCCAGATTTTATTACCTTCTGCACCTCCCCCTCCTTCCCACCAAATATTTCAAAGAAGCAGGGTAACGGTTAAGAGAGTTGATCCCAGTATAAAGTAATTCTTTTTTTTGACAGTGTCATAGATCTAACATGCTTTCAAACCTCATCATTTAATGTGTCCCTTATAGGTTCTTCTCTTTGTATTGTTTTGGCCATCTGCTCACACTTGCTCATACTTGGTTTCTTTCTTTTTTCTTTTTTCTTTTCTTTTTTTTTTTGCAGTGATTCCTGACCACATCCCAACAAATCTACATCCAGTGTTATATAAACCTTCAGTAAACATAAACAGTATTGGAATCAATAGATGTCAATGACCAAACTTTTCAAAATAGAGGTTAACTACCAAGAGGCTTATAGGCATAATCTGGAGCCTATCAATAAACACTTAAAATCCAAATGCTCCAAACCAAGAAAGAAATCAATAGTCATGGAATCTGAGATCTTAGAATAAGAAGATGGCTCAGGAAAAAAAAAAACAGCTCAAGAGAATTTCTTGCTTTCAAACACATAAATACTAGTTTCCTCATTCTACAAATATGTCCACTAAACCTCAGACATATTAAATGAAATGCCCAAAGTCCCACAGATAATATTAGTAGTAGAGAAATAAAATGATCCTTATACTCCTATGTCCTTTTATTGTCCTATGCTGAGACGACTCGATCCCAATGGCCATCTTAGTTTTGTATAGGAGTATTTTAACAAATTTATAAAATAGCAGCATTAAATCTGCATTGTAACTGACATAATGAGTAAAATTTAAATTGGCCAAATAAAAGCCATTTTATTTAAACCTTTATTAATTGAGAAATAATAATGCCCATAATAATGGAGACAATTTTAAAACAAAAACTGATTAAATAAACAGTATTAATACTATGTCTGAATATGGACTATGCAATTCACTAAGGGAAAAACAGAGAGTAGATAAAATTCAACAGTGTGGTCAAAAGAGCAAGAATTTGATCTAAAATATAATCAACTATACAATAACTAATAACTTTAGTTAAAATTATTGTAATTAATAACTCAATACTTGAAATGTAAAGCATTTTAACGCCTGATATAAATACCTAAAAATTGTAAAAAGTTAGGACTTTCTTACCTTAAGACATACTAAGAAAGTCTTCAGGGAAAGATAACCAGGTTACAGGGTGGTTAGAAGACTATTTGGTCAAGTTAGGGCATAGTCAATCCAAACGTAGTTTAAAAATAATGATTTTTGTCCTTAATAATTTAAAATGTGCAATAAGCCCAAAGCCTTCTATAATTGGCAATAACTCAAGTATAATGTATAATTTTAATGAAGGAAGCATTGTTGCTGCAATAACATTGGCTTTATTGTCTCAGAACTAAATGTTAAATGGCATTATATTTAAAGAATAAAATATATTTAATTCAACTCAACAAATACTATTGTTTTGAATCATGTTCTTAATGTCAAAGATTACCAGCTGGAATTTTTAAAGTATTATTTTAAAAACTTTTGAAGACTTTGAATTTTCATTTTATCATCTCTGAATAGCCTACATAATAAAAAAAAGTAGCTATATACAAATTTACTGCAGACATAATCTAATGACAAGAAAATGCAGAAAGAGAAAGTCTATTTTATTTCCTATAATGCAACCTCTACAAAACGAAAACAATGAACTCTGTCTTATGACTATTACAATCACTTTTAAATAAGTGATTCTCATAATCAGAGTTACTGGTAAAGAATTTATCAAAACAAGTGACTCTCTACTGAATATAGCAATGAAACCATGCACTGTGGAGTGTTTCTTTAATTATTGTTTCCCTTTTAAAAATGTAATGACATACTTTAAAAAAGAGGAAAAGAGAGTGCTCGTAATTCTCATTCGTAACACAATAGTGGAAACTCACAATTCATAGCATTATTAAGTCTATTGTTGACACTATGTGCAAGGCTGGCACTTCTTCCATTTAGATTGATGTCGCTTAATCAAGCACCACTGATACTTTGTAGTAATTTGCAAGAAAATATTTGAGATTTACAGCAAGATAAAAGCCTACTATAGAAGTAGAAAAAATATGCAATAAATTAAATAACATTCCTAACCAAAATCCAAAGGATGTTCAACTAATATGGCATTAAATTTAAAATGACATGGGTATATCAAACCCTGAAAGAATAGGGTTTATGTTATGATTTTAAAATATCATCTTGAAGCAGTTTTCTAGTATCACCTATGTATTTTAAACTTGAATATGATAGCATTTCCTGAACTTCATTAACACTACCTCACTGGGACTCCTCCATGCATGTACATACATTAACTAAGCCCTCTGATAGATATGTTACCGGCTCTGGACTTGAACCTAACTCCAACAGGCTAACTCACCCTTTCTTATCAGCTCTCTTATTTTGTAAGTATTCATTTCTCTTTATTGTACATCTGGCAAGTTTGACCGCATTTCTGGTTGTATTTCATTGTTTTTGAACACAGAGATTGCAACTCTTTTTTTCATGCAATAAGGCTCTTTACAAATCCAAGCCACGGTCTGATCATGGACCTATAAGATGATAATATAAAGAATTATTGGTTTACTCCCTGAATAGCTGATTGAGTCAAAAGTGCTGCTAGGAATGATCTGACTTTGTTCCTTACCTTTTCCTATACCAAAGTTCTAGCTGGTGATTGAGCTACTATCTGTTACCTCCGACTTCCACAAGGAAAAAAATGTCCTGTCTTTGAAGAGCAGTTTTATTTTGGAGAAAATTCTATTTCAGATATTATTCAGAGTTGATCTTCCATGTTTCTGTTACTCTAGGATTACCAAATATAGCAAGACCAGCAACCTATAACTACACCTAGTGTCAGGCAATAATTCGTAAGACATAAAGCCAAAGTGTTAAGCATAATATTGTGGGCCTAGAAGATCAGTATGATTTATTGAAATTGTCTAAGACAAACCATTCTAAATTAGTATATTTTAGAATGGTTTCAATGTATGTGCTAAGTTAAAGATTTTCATTTAAGTAAAAGGATAATTTTATTTAATAGGTGATCAGCTTGAAAACTAAAATTTATAACTTAAAACCATTGAGGAGCAACTGTAATGAATATCAAACTGTATTAAGAAGATGAAACATAGGACATAAAGGACCTGATATTACTTAGTCTGAAAAAAAAAAGTCCAACTTTAACAGAAGTAGCTGTAATAGGTGGGGAAGGTTACTGTTCAAAGCTGGGCAGTGATCAGCTTTCTTCAGAATTCCCTGGGAATAGAATAAAAAGAAACTCTCTTAAAATATACCATGCCAGTTCTGCAATCAGGGAGAAGCAGCGTACATTAAGTGTTATTAAATACTGGAAGTGATTCAAACAGATTTAGTAGCAATTTTACAAGTCTAAATAGAAGATATAAATAATAGCCCCAAAAGCATTTGAAATAATACCACCATCTTGCCTCTATTTCACATTTTATAATATTGAATGCTTGTTAATATACATAGTCTTATTCGATCATCACAAGAAACTTGAGAAGTGGAAAGGTAAATGTGTCCTCATTTACCTAATTTAGCCTCAGATTTGAGCTTTTTTTTTTTTTTTTAGATTTGAGATTTTTATCAAAAAGGCATGGTCACCTCATTTTTAGTATTGCTCAAAGTGCCCCCAGTTTAGACAAAATTATATGCATACCGTAGATATAGCCCCCTACACCCTATTTTACAATTTAGAAAATCAAGATGCTCAACTGGGATAATAAAACTAATAAGTGGCAGAACTGATATTTAACAGGAAGCTTCTTATTCTTTAATGTTAAAGGCATGGTCTAAACAGGACTAGATCATTTTTAGAGTGTAATTTAATTCTTAAAAAGAGGATTTTTTTTCTGAATAGAATGATGACTAATTGACAACCAAGTTTCAAGACTTCAAATTTTCCAAATATTTGTTACAAGAAAAATTTTTCCATACCTCAAGAGTCTTGGTTTATTATAGTTCAATGAAAATAGTAATAGGAGGTGTAGAGATTCAACATGACCAAAACTTCCTTGAGACTATTCCCATAGAGAAGTGCCTCTATGATTACTGCACTAGAATATATTTATAACTAGAGGGAGTTCTGTAACTGCTTTGACTACTAGAATATAGTTGAAATATACTTGAATCAGTTTCTAATCCAGGGCCTTAAATGACCCCATCTTGAACTTGTCTCTGGGAACATTCTCTCTCTTTAAGGCTTGGGCTGCTGCTGTGTAAACAATCCATCTACCTTAAGACCTACAAGTTAAAGTGTCCAGATTTAGGTAATGTGTTCAAAAAATTCCAGATGAGTTCAGCCATCCAGCCACCCTGCTTAGGGACCAGAAATGTGTGTGAAGCCAATCTGACCCTCCACACCATCCCATCCAGCAGCTGAATACTACCAAATGGCATCACTAAACATTCCATAAAAGAAAAGTCCAAATTACTGATTCACAAAATCATGAGATATTTAAAAACCATTTCTTGTTTTGAGCTTCCAAGTTTTGGGGGTAATTGGTTATGAAGTAATAGATAAGTGGGACAGAGTCTGGTGCCTGAAAGTGAGATGTTATGATAACAAACAAAACGCACAAAATGTATCAAATTGGCTAGAACTGGGTGGTGGGCAGGAGCTGGAAGGAGCTCTTGGTGAAACAACCAAGATTGGCCTTAGGGAGACTATTAGGGCTTCAAGGACAACGAGGGAAATGTTATTGAAGGCCAGTGAAAAGGGCAGCTGAGTTATACACAGACAGAACAGTTAGCAAACTGTTGCCTGCAGCAATATGGAAAATAGAAAAGCAACCTAATGATCTCAAAAATCTTGCTACAGAGATCTGCAGTCACAGATTCTTCCAGCTACCCATAACAAAATGAAAAATGAGAGAGAAACTTAGGAAAATTTTCTTAAGTTTTCTTGCATAATATGGAAGAAATCCTTAGGAACTCAGGACAGTCTTTTCCAACCCAACAAAAACTGCTAAAAGTAGGAAATAGCCTGAGAGAAAAGATCCAATTCATGGTCCTATTTAGTGAAGTAAAGTCACTAGGGTGAGAAGGTGAAAGTCAAAGGGTCAAAGTGTAAAATCTTTTTTTTTAAGATCCCAGAGAGACTTCAGCCCTAATAGTCTCCCTAAGGCCAATCTTGGTTGTTTCACCAAGAAAGAGTTCCTTCCAGCTCCTGCCCACCACCCAGTTCTAGCCAATCTGATAGATCCATTCAGCTAGACAAAATGATTTATTTGGCAAAACCCATAGGCCTCCTTTTATTTATTTATTTTTTAAGATTTTATTCATTCATTGGTGAGAGACGCACACAGAGGGGCAGAAACATAGGCAGAGGGAGAAGCAGGCTCCCTGTGGGGAGCCTGAAATGGGACTCAATCCCAGAACCCCAGGATCATGACCTGAGCCAAAGACAGACACATTACCACTGAGCCACCCAGGTGCCCCCAGCCTTTTCCTTTTAAATATTGGGATTCTAAGGGTCTTGAGGGCTCAACTAAAGAAGAGCCTATTTTGGAGATTTGTATGGGTGTGGTGTCATGTGTTGGAATGGATTGTAGATTGATACACATGAAGTTTATAAAAAATAAAAGAACTATATCTCTTGAACTGAAAAAAGATAGTTATATTACAGGACCCCTGATCTCATACAGGCAAAAAGAAGGCTTAGAAAACTACTTAGCCACAAACATAGGCTATTTCTTTTTTTTTTTTAAATAAATTTATTTTTTATTGGTGTTCAATTTACCAACATACAGAATAACACCCAGTGCTCATCCCGTCACGTGACCCCTCAGTGCCCGTCACCAATTCACCCCCACCCCCACCCCTCCTCCCCTTCCACCACCCCTAGTTCATTTCCCAGGTTAGGAGTCTTTATGTTCTGTCTCCCTTTCTGATATTTCCCACACATTTCTTCTCCCTTCCCTTCTATTCCCTTTCACTATTATTTATATTCCCCAAATGAATGAGAACATATAATGTTTGTCCTTCTCCAATTGACTTACTTCACTCAGCATAATACCCTCCAGTTCCATCCACGTTGAAGCAAATGGTGGGTATTTGTCGTTTCTAATGGCTGAGGAATATTCCATTGTATACATAGACCACATTTTCTTTATCCATTCATCTTTCGATGGACACCGAGGCTCCTTCCACAGTTTGGCTATTGTGGACATTGCTGCTAGAAACACTGAGGTGCAGGTGTCCCGGCGTTTCATTGCATCTGAATCTTTGGGGTAAATCCCCAACAGTGCAATTGCTGGGTTGTAGGGCAGGTCTGTTTTTAACTCTTTGAGGAACCTCCACACCGTTTTCCAGAGTGGCTGCACCAGTTCACATTCCCACCAACAGTGTAAGAGGGTTCCCTTTTCTCCACATCCTCTCCAACATTTGTGGTTTCCTGCCTTGTTAATTTTCCCCATGCTCACTGGTGTGAGGTGGTATCTCATTGTGGTTTTGATTTGTATTTCCCTGATGGCAAGTGATGCAGAGCATTTTCTCATGTGCATGTTGGCCATGTCTATGTCTTCCTCTGTGAGATTTCTCTTCATGTCTTTTGCCCATTTCATGATTGGATAGGGAGAAAATATTTGCAAATGACGTATCAGATAAAGGGCTAGTTTCCAAGATCTATAAAGAACTTATTAAACTCAACAGCAAAAAAAACAAACATAGGCTATTTCTTATAGAAAGATTGAATCCAACATTAGATCAACAGCTGAGAGGAAGAAGTCAATAGGCATAGGGAATCCTTTGTATGGAAAAGTACTGGGCTCTATCCCATTTACAATTGCACCCAAAAGCATAAGATACCTAGGAATAAACTTAACCAAAGAGGTAAAGGATCTATACCCTAAAAACTATAGAACACTTCTGAAAGAAATTGAGGAAGACACAAAGAGATGGAAAAATATTCCATGCTCATGGATTGGCAGAATTAATATTGTAAAAATGTCAATGTTACCCAGGGCAATTTACACGTTTAATGCAATCCCTATCAAAATACCATGGACTTTCTTCAGAGAGTTAGAACAAATTATTTTAAGATTTGTGTGGAATCAGAAAAGACCCCGAATAGCCAGGGGAATTTTAAAAAAGAAAACCATAGCTGGGGGCATCACAATGCCAGATTTCAGGTTGTACTACAAAGCTGTGGTCATCAAGACAGTGTGGTACTGGCACAAAAACAGACACATAGATCAATGGAACAGAATAGAGAACCCAGAAGTGGACCCTGAAATGTATGGTCAACTAATATTCGATAAAGGAGGAAAGACTATCCACTGGAAGAAAGACAGTCTCTTCAATAAATGGTGTTGGGAAAATTGGACATCCACATGCAGAAGAATGAAACTGGACCACTCTCTTTCACCATACACAAAGATAAACTCAAAATGGATGAGAGATCTAAATGTGAGACCAGAGTCCATCAAAATCATAGAAGAGAACACAGGCAACACCCTTTTTGAACTTGGCCACAGTAACTTCTTGCAAGATACATCCACAAAGGCAAAAGAAACAAAAGCAAAAATGAACTATTGGGACTTCATCAAGATAAGAAGCTTTTGCACAGCAAAGGATACAGTCAACAAAACTAAAAGACAACCTACAGAATGGGAGAAGATATTTGCTTTTTTTTTTTTTTTTTTTTTTAATGGCAACACATGCCTGATTAAATTTCAGAATTGCTTGAACTGGAGATTTCCATAATGTTCTGTTTTCCCCTTTTTTGAACAGCAGTGTCTATTGCTTTTTTCCTATCCTATTCCTACCTCACTGTTGTACATTGGGTAAGGGGAACACATAAATCTTATATTGTCCACAGATTAAGATCAAGAGAAACCATACATGAAATACTGCACACAAGGAGCCTAATGTATACCTGGATTTGATTTAGAGAAATGAGATCTTGGACTTTGAGATAATACTGAAATAGAATAAGAGTTTATGGGATTTAGAGAATGTGAGTTTATTTTCCATGAGCAGGAAATAGAATTTGTTGTTCAGAGTAGATTGTGGTGGATTGAAAATGGCTGCATATTTCTTGAAACTCTTCTCATTGAGAGTTTGGCCATCATTCTTCTCTTTGAATTAAGTGAGCTCTACTATTGCTTTGACTGATAGAATTCGGCAGAAGTGACACTCTGCCTTTTCAAGTCAGTAAATCTCTTTAACTCAATAAAGAACATTTACAAAAAGCCTACAACTAGCATCATACATAGTAGTGAAAGACTATACATTTTTCCCCTAAGGTGGGGAACTAAGCAACAATGCTTCTCTTACCACTTCTACTCAACATTCTACTAAAAATTCTAACTAGCACAATCAGACAAGAAAAAGAAATGAAAGATATTTAGGTTGGAATGGAAGAAATACACTGTCGACACAGTTTCTCCAAAAACCTGCAAAAAAGAAAATTGGAACTAATAAGCAAGTTCATAGAATACAAGGTCAATATATGGGGCAATTATTTTCATATATACCAACAATGAGCAATTGGAATTAGAAGTTAGAAAACAATATTTATGGTAGCATCAAAAAATGAAATAGGGACAAATAAAAAAAAATGATGTGCAGGGTTGGTATGTGGAAAACCACAGAAACCAAAGATCTTTAAAAAAATTGAATGATATTCCATGTTTACATATTGGAAGCTGTAAAGTTTTTGTAGATATTCTTTTTTTATTGAGGTATTGATATTCAATATTACATTAGTTTCAAGGATATAAGAGCAATTTGGCATTTGTATACTTTGTGAAATGGTCACCACAATAATTCTAGTCACCTTACAAGGTTAATTCCACGTTATTGACTATGTTCTCCATGTTGTAGATCACATCAGCATGACTTATTTATTTTATAACTGGAAGTTTATACTTTTTAATCCCCTTCACCCATTTCTCCTTCCTCAAAACCTGTCAATTCTGACAACCATCAATCTGTTCTCTGTACCTATGGGTCTGAGTTTTATTTTGTTTTGTTTTGTTTTTTGTTTTATTTTTTAGATTCCACATATACATGAAATCATATTGTATTTATCTTCCTCTGTCTGACTTATTTCACTTAGCATGATACCCACAAGGTCCATTTATGTTGTCACAAATGGTAAAATTGTGTTCATTTTTATTGCTGACTGTGTGTGTGTGTGCACATGTGTGTACCTGTATATAGTTTTTTTGATAGATACCCAGTAGTGAAACTGCTGAATCATATGGTAGATCTATTTTTAATTTTCAAGTTAACTCTATACTGTTTTCCATAGTGTCTGTTCCAATTTACATTCCCACAACAGTGCCCCCAAACTCTCTTTTTTCCACATCTTTACCAACACCTGTTATTTCTCATCTTTTTGATAATAGACCTTCTGACAGGTGTAGATGATATCTCATTGTATATTGATTGGCATTGTCTGCTGATTAATGATGAGCATCTTTTCATATGCCCATTGGTTATCTGTATGTATTCTTTGGAAAAATGTCTATGCAGATCCTCTGCCCATTTTTTAAATGGACTCTTTGGGGGATCCCTGGGTGGCCTAGCGGTTTGGCGCCTGCCTTTGGCCCAGGGCGCGATCCTGGAGATCCGGGATCGAATCCCACGTCAGGCTCCCGGTGCATGGAGCCTGCTTCTCCCTTTGCCTGTGTCTCTGCCTCTCTCTCACTGTATTCCTATCATAAATAAAAAATTTAAAAAAAATTGGTTTATCTTAAAAAAAATTGGTTTATCTTCATAATTTCATGGCTACTCGAAGCTGATTAAATCCTCCCAGACTTTAAAATAAATAAATAAATAAATAAATAAATAAATAAATAAATAAATAAAATAAAAATAAATGGACTCTTTGGGTTTTTTTTTTTTAACTGTTATTGAGTAGCATGAGTTCCTTATATATTGAGGATATTGTATAAACATTTTAACAATATTCTTCCAATCTATGAGCATGGAATATCTTTCCATTTATTTGTGTCTTTTTTCATCTTTTTCACAAATATCTTATAGTTTATAGAGTGTAACCTTCACTTCTTTGGTTAAATTTATTTCCAGCTATTTTATTCTTTTTGACATGATTATAAATGGTATTGTTTTCTTGATTCCTCTTTCTGATAGTTTCGTTATTACTGTATAGAAACAGTAGATTTCATATATTAATTTTGTATCCTGCAACTTTAGAATTTACTTATTAGTTCTAATAGTGTTTTGGTGAAGTCTTTAGGGATTTATATATATATTATCATGTCATCTGCAAATAGTGACAGTTCGATTTTTTTCTTTCCAATTTTGTGTGCCTTTTATTTCTTTTTCTTGCTTAATTGCTGTGGCTAAGACTTCCAATATGATGTTCAATAAAAGTGAGAACAATGGGTGTCCTTGTCTTGTTCTTGATCTTAGAGGAAAAGCTTTCAGCTTTTCACTGTTTGAGTCTAGTATTAGTTGTGGGCCTATCACACATAACCTTTATTATGTTGAGGTCCACTCCCTCTATAACCCCTTTGTTGAGAGTTTTTATCTTAAATAGAAGTTGAATTTTGTCAAATGCCTTTTCTGCATCTATTCAGATAATCAGATATTTTTATCTTTCATTTTGTTAATGTTGTGTGTCACAATTGATTTGTTAATGTTGAAGAACCCTTACATCCTTGGAATAAATTATACGTGATCATGGTGTATGTATCTATCATCCCACTTTCTTCTGGCTTGCAAAGTTTCTGCTGAGAAATATGCTGATAGCCTTCTGGGTTTTCCCTTGTACATAACCAGCTGTTTTTCTCTTGATGCTTTTAAGACTCTGTCTTTAAGTTTTGACATCATAATTATAATGTGTCTTGGTGTGGCTCTGTTTGGGTTCATTTCATTTGGAACACTCCTGACCTGGATGTCTGTTTCCATTCCCATGTTAGAGAAATTCTCAGCCATTGTTTCTTCATAATTGTTCTTCCCCTTTGTATCTGTCTTCTCCTTCTGGGACCCCTATAATGTGAAGATTATCCCATTGGATGTTTTTCTAGAGTCTCTTATCTTTTTTAATTTTTTTTTTCCTTTTTGTTGCATTGTCTGGGTGAGTTCCATTGCTTTATCTCCCAGCTTACTGATTCATTCTTCTGCTGCATCATTCTGCTGTTAAATCCTATGGTTTATTTCATGGTTCAGGTATTGTAACCTACAGCTCTGTGACTTCTATTTAGTACTTCCTTATGTTTTCTATCTCTTTGCTGAAGTTCTGACTGTGTTCATCCATTCTTCTAATGAGTTTGATAAATATCTTTAAGACCATTAATTTGAATTCTTTGTCACGTAAATTACTTATTGCCATATCATTAACATCTATTTCTGAGCTTTTGTCTTATTTTTAAAAAATATTTCTATTTCTTCATTTTGCCTGACTCTCTGTGCTTGTTTCTATGTATTAGATAAAACAGTTACCTTTCTCTGGTTTGAAAGAGTGACGTTGTGTAGGTCATATTCTTTCTATTTAACCTTGCCCCAGCTTTTGGTTGTTTCTCAAACCTTTGTGATTATCCAAACTGCTTAATTTATTCTTGATATGCCTCTTAAAAATGAGGCTTATGTTTTTTTTTTTTTCTTGCTTATGTTCCCTGGGAACACTTCCTTACTTTCTAGATGTGGAAAACCTGAAGTCTCTCCTGGAGATTGTAGCTCTAGGGTAAATAGGCCTTTTTCACAAGAATACTGGGGCTCTATTTTAGTCTGCTGTTGTGCAGTGCCCTGGCAGTGGTGGCCTGCCAAGAACTGTCTATTCCATTGTTACAGTTCTGTGCAATTCTGGAATGCCATCCCTCTTGGCCAGGAGGGCCAGAGGATCAAGGGGCATCTCCTGAGTGGATTGTACATGCCCTCTGGCTTTAGTAAGGTAACTGGGAAGTTTAGTGGGTGTGGTATGCTCCCCAGCTTCAAGAAAAGTAGCAAGAGAATGTCTCAGCTGAGCACCCCACAGGCTACTTCAGTGCAGTGAGAAGGTTCCTTGTCTGGGCTCATGTGCAAGCTTTTGGCTAGGAGCTAGAAAAATGCCAAGATTGCTCTCACCCATTAGCCCCAGTCAGGAGCAGAGAGATGTTGCAAGCACCTGCACTTGCAGAATTTAGCTAGGGAATGAGAGAACTCTGTTACCATTACTCTCACTTGGCCCAGACAGGGAGTGGGGGAGCACAGCAACTACTTGTCCTCTCCAGCCTCAGCAAGTGCTGCAATTGCTGCTCCACCCATCCTAACAAGAGATATGAAGGTGCCTCCACTTGGCTTACCCTCCTTGTGCTAGCAGGCTATGTGAAGAGTGCAACAAAGATGTCTGCTAACACCTCCATCTCCAGAAAGTGTCTCCACTGTGTCAGCCCTCCAACTGATGACCCCAGATCAACAAATTGATCTCCCTTACATATAATCAAGGCACTTTACAAACTGCTGTGGGCTTTTTTGTTTGTCTTTTGCTCTGTTTTGTTTTGGGGGTTTTTGTTTTGTTTTGTTTGCTGAGTCTCTGAGTGAGTGAGACTGCACACAGACCCTCCAGAAGGGAAATCTCACTTCCTATTGTACTTTGGGATCCCCAGATATCAGCCCTGTTGATTTTCTAAGCCACATGTTGTGGGGATTTGTCTTTCCAGTACAGATCTCAGGTGCCAGGGTTCCCAATGTGAGGCACCAAATTCTTGCTTCTGGGGAGAATTACCTATCTGATGAGTTCCCTCCTTATTGCATGTGCTGTACTAGGGTGAGATTTTTTTTGTGAGACAATTTCTCTGCCTCTTCCTACTCATCTTCATGTGGTCTAAAGTCTTCATGTGGTCTAAAGTTCCCCTTCTAATACAAGTTTACTGAAAGTTTTAAACCATGCAAAAGGTTGTATTTTTTCAATTGCTTTTTGTGCATCCATTGATATGTCACATAATTTTTCTCCTCTAGCTGGTGGATTTGGATGAATTACATTAGTTGATTTTTTTAAAATTTCGAACCAGACTTGCATACCTGGGATAAATCCTACTTGGCTATGGCTTGTAATTCTTTTATGCATTTTTGGATTTGATTTGCTAATATTTTGTTGAGGGTTTTTGCATCTATGTTCATAAGAGATCTGAGATTTATTTTCTTGTTTGTCTGAGATTTATTTGTATGTTCATAAGAGGTCTAAGATTTATTTTCTTGTAATGTCTTTGATTTTGATATTTGTGTACAATCAACCTCATAGAATAAGTTAGGAAGTATTCCTTCTGCTTCTACATTCTAAAAGAGATTGAAGATAAATAGTCTAAACTCTTCCTTAAATGTTTTGTAGAACTCACCATTAAACCCATCTGGGTCTGGTGCTTTTTGTTTGGAAGATTATGAATCATTGATTCAATTTACTTAATTGATATAGGCCTATTCAGATTGTGTATTTCTTCTAGTGTGCCTTCTGGCAGATTGTGTGTTTCAAGGAATTGGTCCGTTTCATGTAGGTTATTAAATTTGTGGACATAGAGTTGTTCTTAGTATTCTTTTATTATTCATTTAATGTTCATGGTATCTATAGTGATGTCCCATCTTTCATTTGTGATGTTAGTAATTTTTATTCTCTCTCTTTTTTAATTAGTTACCTTAGCTAGAGGCTCATTGATTTCATTAATCTTTTCCAAGAACTGAGTTTTAGTTTCACTGAATTTCTCTATTGATTTTGTTTTCAATTTCATTGATCTGCTCTAATTTTTAAAAAAAGATTTTATTTATTTATTCATGAAAGGCACAGAGAGATAGAGACAGAGCCATAGGCAGAGGGAGAAGCAAGCTGCCTGCAGGAAGCTTGGTGTGGGACTACATCCCAGGACCCTGGGATCATGACCTACAGACACCAAAGGCAGACACTCAACCAAAGTCACCCAGGTTCCCCTGCTCTAACTTTTATTATAACTTTTATTACATCTTTTCTTCTCACTTTGGCGTTTCTTTGTTCTTTTTATGGTTTTCTAAAGTAGAAGCTTAGATGATTGATTTTGGATTTTCTGTCTTTCCTAGTGTTTCCCTAAAGGCACTGCTTTTGCTTTATCCCCGAAATTATGATAAATTGTGTTCTCATTTTTATTTAGTTAAAAATAGTTTAAAATTTCTCTTGAGATTTCTCCTCTGACATATGTTTTCAAAGTTCATTTTTGTGCATTTGTCTATTCAAATTTAACCATCACTGTTTGTTAAAAATTATTTTTTTCTTCCTTATCACCTTTATTGAAAATAAATAGACTATATTGGCCTGAATATATTTCTAGATACTTCATTTTGTGTCATTGCTTTATGTGTCTATCTTAATGCTGATACTAGACTGTGTTGGTTAATATAGCTTTATAGTTTAACTTTAATTTGCATATTCTAAATTCTCAAATCTTGCTATTTTTTGAAATAAACTTTTTTTTAAATTAGTTTTTATTGGTGTTCAATTTACCAACATACAGAAAAACACCCAGTGCTCATCCCGTCAAGGGTCCGCCTCAGTGCCCGTCACCCATTCCCCTCCTCCCCCAGCCCTCCTCCCCAACCACCACCCCCAGTTCGCTTCCCAGAGTTAGGAGTCTTTATGTTCTGTCTCCCTTCCCAATATTTCCCAACATCTCCTTTCCCTTCCTTTATATTCCCTTTCACCATTTTTCATATTCCCCAAATGAATGAGAACATACACTGTTTGTCCTCCTCCGATTGACTTATTTCACTCAGCATAATACCCTCCAGTTCCATCCACATTGAAGCAAATGGTGGGTATTTGTCGTTTCTAATTGCTGAGGAATATTCCATTGTATACAAAAACCACATCTTCTTTATCCATTCATCTTTTGATGGACACCGAGGCTCCTTCCACAGTTTGGCTATTGTGGACATTGCTGCTAGAAACATCGGGTGCAGGTGTCCCAGCGTTTCATTGCATCTGAATCGTTGGGGTAAATCCCCAACAGTGCAATTGCTGGGTCGTAGGGCAGGTCTATTTTTAACTCTTTGAGGAACCTCCACACCGTTTTCCAGAGTGGCTGCACCAGTTCACATTCCCACCAACAGTGTAAAAGGGTTCCCTTTTCTCCACATCCTCTCCAACATTTGTGGTTTCCTGCCTTGTTAATTTTCCCCATTCTCACTGGTGTGAGGTGGTATCTCATTGTGGTTTTGATTTGTATTTCCCTGATGGCAAGTGATGCAGAGCATTTTCTCATGTGCATGTTGGCCATGTCTATGTCTTCCTCTGTGAGATTTCTCTTCATGTCTTTTGCCCATTTCATGATTGGATTGTTTGTTTCTTTGGTGTTGAGTTTAATAAGTTCTTTATAGATTTTGGAAACTAGCCCTTTATCTGATATGTCATTTGCAAATATCTTCTCCCATTCTGTAGGTTGTCTTTTAGTTTTGTTGACTGTATCCTTTGCTGTGCAAAAGCTTCTTATCTTGATGAAGTCCCAATAGTTCATTTTTGCTTTTGTTTCTTTTGCCTTTGTGGATGTATCTTGCAAGAAGTTACTGTGGCCAAGTTCAAAAAGGGTGTTGCCTGTGTTCTCTTCTATGATTTTGATGGACTCTGGTCTCACATTTAGATCTCTCATCCATTTTGAGTTTATCTTTGTGTATGGTGAAAGAGAGTGGTCCAGTTTCATTCTTCTGCATGTGGATGTCCAATTTTCCCAACACCATTTATTGAAGAGACTGTCTTTCTTCCAATGGATAGTCTTTCCTCCTTTATCGAATATTAGTTGACCATACATTTCAGGGTCCACTTCTGGGTTCTCTATTCTGTTCCATTGATCTATGTGTCTGTTTTTGTGCCAGTACCACACTGTCTTGATGACCACAGCTTTGTAGTACAACCTGAAATCTGGCATTGTGATGCCCCCAGCTATGGTTTTCTTTTTAAAAATTCCCCTGGCTATTTGGGGTCTTTTCTGATTCCACACAAATCTTAAAATAATTTGTTCTAACTCTCTGAAGAAAGTCCATGGTATTTTGATAGGGATTGCATTAAACGTGTAAATTGCCCTGGGTAACATTGACATTTTTACAATATTAATTCTGCCAATCCATGAGCATGGAATATTTTTCCATCTCTTTGTGTCTTCCTCAATTTCTTTCAGAAGTGTTCTATAGTTTTTAGGGTATAGATCCTTTACCTCTTTGGTTAGATTTATTCCTAGGTATCTTATGCTTTTGGGTGCAATTGTAAATGGGATTGACTCCTTAATTTCTCTTTCTTCAGTCTCATTGTTAGTGTATAGAAATGCCATTGATTTCTGGGCATTGATTTTGTATCCTGCCACGCTACCAAATTGCTGTATGAGTTCTAGCAATCTTGGGGTGGAGGCTTTTGGGTTTTCTATGTAGAGTATCATGTCATCGGCGAAGAGGGAGAGTTTGACTTCTTCTTTGCCAATTTGAATGCCTTTAATGTCTTTTTGTTGCCTGATTGCTGAGGCGAGGACTTCCAGAACTATGTTGAACAGCAGTGGTGAGAGTGGACATCCCTGTCTTGTTCCTGATCTTAGGGGAAAGGCTCCCAGTGCTTCCCCATTGAGAATGATATTTGCTGTGGGCTTTTGTAGATGGCTTTTAAGATGTCGAGGAAAGTTCCCTCTATCCCAACACTCTGAAGGGTTTTGATCAGGAATGGATGCTGTATTTTGTCAAATGCTTTCTCTGCATCTAATGAGAGGATCATATGGTTCTTGGTTTTTCTCTTGCTGATATGAAGAATCACATTGATGGTTTTACGAGTGTTGAACCAGCCTTGTGTCCCGGGGATAAATCCTACTTGGTCATGGTGGATAATTTTCTTAATGTGTTATTGGATCCTATTGGCTAGTATCTTGTTGAGAATTTTTGCATCCATGTTCATCAGGGATATTGGTCTGTAATTCTCCTTTTTGGTGGGGTCTTTGTCTGGTTTCGGAATTAAGGTGATGCTGGCCTCATAGAACGAATTTGGAAGTACTCCATCTCTTTCTATCTTTCCAAGCAGCTTTAGTAGAATAGGTATGGTTTCTTCTTTAAACGTTTGATAGAATTCCCCTGGGAAGCCATCTGGCCCCGGACTCTTGTGTCTTGGGAGGTTTTTGATGACTGTTTCAATTTCCTCCCTGGTTATTGGCCTGTTCAGGTTTTCTATTTCTTCCTGCTCCAGTTTTGGTAGTTTGTGGCTTTCCAGGAATGCGTCCATTTCTTCTAGATTGCCTAATTTATTAGTGTAGAGCTGTTCATAATATGTTTTTAAAATCGTTTGTATTTCCTTGGTGTTGGTAGTGATCTCTCCTTTCTCATTCATGATTTTATTAATTTGAGTCTTCTCTCTCTTCTTTTTAATAAGGTTGGCTAATGGTTTATCTATCTTATTAATTCTTTCAAAGAACCAACTCCTGGTTCTGTTGATCTGTTCCACAGTTCTTTTGGTCTCGATTTCATTTAGTTCTGCTCGAATTTTAATTAACTGTCTTCTTCTGCTGGGGGTGGGGTCCATTTGTTGCTTTTTCTCTAGTTCCTTTATGTGTAAGGTGAGCTTTTGAATTTAAGTTCTTTCCAGTTTTTGAATGTATGCTTGTATTGCGATGTATTTCCCCCTCAGGACTGCTTTTGCTGCATCCCAAAGATTTTGAACAGTTGTATCTTCATTCTCATTAGTTTCCATGAATCTTTTTAATTCTTCCTTAATTTCCTGGTTGACCTTTTCATCTTTTAGCAGGATGGTCCTTAACCTCCACGTGTTTGAGGTCCTTCCAAACTTCTTGTTGTGATTTAGTTCTAATTTCAAGGCATTATGGTCTGAGAATATACAGGGGACTATCCCGATCTTTTGGTATCAGTTCAGACCCGATTTGTGACCCAGTATGTGGTCTATTCTGGAGAAAGTTCCATGTGCACTTGAGAAGAATGTGTATTCAGTTGAGTTTGGATGTAAAGTTCTGTAGATATCTGTGAAATCCATCTGGTCCAGTGTATCATTTAAAGCTCTCGTTTCTTTGGAGATGTTGTGCTTAGAAGACCTATCGAGGGTAGAAAGAGCTAGATTGAAGTCACCAAGTATAAGTGTATTATTATCAAAGTATTTCTTGAGTTTGGTTATTAATTGGTTTAAATATTTGGCAGCTCCCACATTCGGGGCATATATATTGAGGATTGTTAAGTCCTCTTGTTGGATAGATCCTTTGAGTATGAGATAGTGTCCCTCTTCATCTCTCACTATAGTCTTCAGGGTAAATTTTAATTTATCTGATATAAGGATGGCTACCCCTGCTTTCTTTTGAGGACCATTTGAATGGAAAATGGTTCTCCAACCTTTTATTTTCAGGTTGTAGGTGTCCTTCTGTCTAAAATGAGTCTCTTGTAGACAGCAAATAGATGGGTCCTGCTTTTTTATCCAGTCTGAAACCCTGCACCTTTTGATGGGGTTATTAAGCCCGTTCACGTTTAGAGTTACTATTGACAGATATGAGTTTAGTGTCATCATATCTATTCAGTCCTTGTTTTTGTGGATTGTTCCACTGAACTTCTTCTTCTTAAAGGGGAATTTTAAGAGTCCCCCTTAAAATTTCTTGCAGAGCTGATTTGCAGGTCACATATTCTTTCAGTTCCTGCCTGTCTTGGAAGCTCTTTATCTCTCCTTCCATTTTGAATGAGAGCCTTGCTGGATAAAGTATTCTTGGTTGCATGTTCTTTTCATTTAGGACCCTGAATATATCCTGCCAGCCCTTTCTGGCCTGCCAGGTCTCTGTGGAGAGGTCTGCTGTTTACCCTAATATTCCTCCCCATAAAAGTCAGGGACTTTTTTTCTCTTGCTGCTTTAAGGATCTTCTCCTTATCTTTGAAATTTGCAAGCTTCACTATTAAATGTAGAGGTGTTGAACGGTTTTTGTTGATTTTAGGGGGGGGAATCTCTCTCTTTCCTGGATCTGAATGCCTGTTTCCCTTCCCAGATTCGGAAAGTTTTCAGCTAGGATTTGTTCAAATACATATCCTGGCCCTCTGTCCCTTTCTGCACCCTCGGGAACCCCAATTAAACGTAGGTTTTTCTTCCTCAGGCTGTCATTTATCTACCTTAATCTATCCTCATGGTCTTTTAATTGCCTGTCTCTTTTTTCCTCAGTTTCCCTCTTTGCCATCAACTTGTCTTCTATGTCACTCACTCGTTCTTCCACCTCGTTAAGCCTCGTCATTAGGACTTCTAGCTTGGATTGCATCTCATTTAATTGATTTTTAATTTCTGCCTGATTGGATCTAAATTCTGCAGTCATGAAGTCTCTTGAGTCCTTTATGGTTCTTTCTAGAGCCACCAGTAGCTATATAATAGTGCTTCTGAATTGGCTTTCTGACATTGAATTGTAATCCAGATTTTGTAACTCTGTGGGAGAGAGGGCTGTTTCTGATTCTTTTTTTTGAGGTGAGGTTTTCCTTCTAGTCATTTTGCTCAGTGCAGAGTGGCCAAAAACAAGTTGTATTGGGAAAAGGAGAAAAAGAGAGAGAAGGAAAGAAAAGAGAAAAAGAAAAAAGAGAAAGAAGAAAAAAAGGGGGGGGAAAGAAGAAAAAGAGAAAGAAAAAGAAAGGAGAAAAAAAGGGGGGTGAGGTGGGGGAAGCAATCAGAAATCAAGGAGAAAGAAAAAAAAGCACAAAACAAAACAAAAACAAAAACAAAAACAAAAAAACACGGGAGAGTATCTTCCAATTCTGTATACTTTAAGTCCCTTGACTTCCCCTGGAACTGGTCCGTCTAGGTGGTCTTCTGGGGGAGGGGCCTGCTGTGCTGATTTTCAGGTGTTAGCACTTGGGGCAGCTGCTCTGCCCCTGCCTGGTGCAGGGCTCAGTGGGGGTTGTTCACCCCGTGAGGCCCCAGGAGGAACAGCCACAGTGGCGGGGCCAGCTCTGCAGCCCTGGAGTCAGCTCCCGCAGTAGCTCCAGGGCTCTCCGTCTGCAGGGCCTGGAGGCTCCGGGGCGGGGCCCCTGATCTGCTCAGCTGGGGCAGGAGCGTCCTTGCTGACCTGGGCCCTCCCGGCCTCTGCCTGTCCCGGGGGGAGGCTGGATCCTGGGCTGTGTCCCGGCGCCCTGTGCTCCGGAGCCTGCGCTGTTGGATTCGCGCTCCCGCCCCGCAGCCCCTCCGGGGAGCTGCCGCCCGAGCCCCTCCGAGCTGCTCCGGGTCCCGCCGAGCGCTGCAGCCCTTAGGGAGCTCGGGGCGCTCTCCCAGGGCGCAGGTGCCTGTTACTGTCCCAGGGAGCCCGAGGGCATCCCTGCCCTCCTGAGTCCTGCTCCACCTCCCTGCGGGCCCCTTTCCGCGGGGAAGGTCGGTGCAGCTCCTGCTCCTCCGGGACGGGGCTCTCCTGTCCTGGGGACACTCGCCCCGGCCTCAGCCCGGCTCCTCGGGGCCCCTCCCCCTTGGAGGCGTTTTGTGTCTTTATTTCTTTTTCCCCGTCTTCCTACCTTGATAGAAGCGCAAACTCTTCTCACTGTAGCATTCCAGCTGGTCTCTCTTTAAATCTCAGGCCGAATTCGTAGATTTTCAGGATGATTTGAAGGTTTTCTAGGTAATTTGTTGGGGACAGGTGACTTGGGGACCCTACTCTTCCGCCCTCTTGCCCCTCTTCCTGAAATAAACTTTTTATTTGAAAGTGGTTTTAGATTTACAGAATTATTGGGAAGATAGTATGGAGAGTTCCTGTATATTTCATACTCAGTCTCCTCTATTATTAACATCTGACATTAGCATGGTATATTTGTTGAAATTAGTGAAATGATATTGAGGCTTTATTATTAAATGATGTTTATACTTTATTTAAATTTCTCAGTTTACCTTAATATCTTTTTGTATTATAGGATCTAGCCCAGGGCATCACATTGAATTTAGTAACTATGTCTCCTACAGTTAACATCATACTTAATGGTGAGAAAATTTAACACTTTCCCACTAAGTTTTGGAACAAGGCAAAACTGTCGCCTCTCAGCACTGTTCTATAACATTATACTGGAAGAAGTTCTAGAGAATGCAATAAGACAAGATAACAAAATGAAATATACACTGATTAGAAAGGAAAAAATAAATTTGTCTTTGTCCACAGATGATGTGATCATCTATGCAGAAAATCCAAAAAAACCAACAAAGAAAAACTCTGGAACTAATATGTGATTATATCAAGGGTTCAGAATGTAAGATTAATATATAAAAAGTCAGTTGCTTTCCTATATAGGTACCACCAATGCCCAAATACATAACTCTGATGAATGAAATCATAGAATAACTATAAATGGAGAGATACTAAATATTCATGGGTAGGAAGACAATACTTTCAACACATTAGTTCTTTCCAAATTGATCTACATAGTCAATGCAATCCTAATCTAAAACCCAGCAAGTTTTTTTTTGTTTTGTTTTGTTTATCTTGTTTTGTTTTGTTTTTTGTTTTTTGTTGTTGTTGTTGTTGTTGTTGTTTTTTTTGGATATCAACAGATTGATTTTAAGGTTTATGTGGAGAGGCAAATAACCCGGAAGAGCCAACATAGTATTATAGGAGAAGAACAAATTTGGAGGACTCACACCACTCAATGGCAAAATGCCATGGAACCACAGTAATCAAGACTGTATGGTATTAGTGAGAGAATAAACAAATAGATCAATGGAACTCAGAGAATAAAGAGACCCCAAATAAATACACATAAATGTAGTCAACTGATCTTTGACTAAAGGACATAAGCAACACAATGAAGAGAGTCTTTTCAACAAATGGTGCTAGAACAATAGGATATCCACATGCAAAAAAAATGAATCTAGACATAGGATTTATCCCCCTCACAAATATTAATCCAAAATAAATCATAGACCTAAATGTAAAACAAAACTATAAAACTCTTAGGAAAAAAACATAGGAGAAAATCTAGATGACTTTGGGTTTGGCTATCACTTTTAGATAGGACATCACTTTTAGATAGTCCATGAAAAAAAAAAAAAAACTTGATAAACTAGATTTTTATTAAATTAACATTTTCTGCTCTGGGAAAGACAGTATCAAGAGACCTGGAAAAGACAAGCCACAGACTGGGAGAAAATATATGCAAAAGACACATCTAATAAAGGACTGTTACCCGAAATATACAAAGAACTCTTAAAATTCAAAGAAAACAAATGGCCAACTTTAAAAATTGACCAAAGGACCTTAACAGAGACTTCACCAAAGATATAAAGGTGGCAAATAAGCACATGAAAAGGTGCTATGAAAAGGTGCTCTACTTCATATGTCACTGTTAGGGGACTGCAAAATAAAATAAACACTACCCACCTGTTAGAATGGCAAGAATCAAGAACATTGACATCACCAAAAGCTGTCAAGCATGTGGAGCAACAAGAATTCTCATTCATTACTGGTTGGAATGAAAAATCATATAGCCACTTTGGAAGACAGTTTGGTAGTATCTTACAAAACTAAGCATACTCTCACCATATGAACCAGCAATCACACCCCTTAGTATTTACCCAAAGGAATGGAAAATGTATGTCCACACAGAAATCTGCACATGGATGTTTATAACAGCTTTATTCGTAATTGCCAAATCTTGGAAGCAACCAAGATGTCTTTCAGTAAGTGAATGGATAAATAAATTCTGGTATATTTAGACAATGGAATATTATTCAGTGCTAAAAAGAAATGAGCTATCAAGCTATAAACAGATACAGAGGAAACTTAAATGTACATTACTAAGTGAAATAAGCCAATCTGAAAAGGCCACATCTTACGTGGTTCCAAATATATGGCATTCTTTTAAAAAGCTAAACTATGGAGACAGTAAAAAAAAAATTAGTAATTGTCAGGGGTTGGGGGAGGAAAGGATGGGCAGAGCACACAGGATTTTTAGGGCAGTGAAACCACTCTGTATGATAACATAAGGGTTGATATATGTCATTATATATTTGCCCCAATCCATAAAATAACAATACCAAGAGTAAACCCTAACATAAACTATGGTCTTTGGGTGATAATGATGTATCAGTATAGATTTATCAGTTATAACACAGTTGTAAACTCTGGTGCGGGATATTGACAATGGGGGTGGGCTATACATATATGAGGGCATGGTATATATGGCAAATTTCATATATTCCTCTCAATTTTGTTGTAAATGTAAAACTCTTTAAAAAAAGGTCTATTAAAAAATCTTAGGGAAAAACAAGAAACTCAATCCTTACTTCAAAACTCACACAAAGTTAACTTGAAATTAATCCTAACCCCAAACATACAAATTCAAATTATTAATATTCTAAGATATTTTACAAAATATGTGGTTTAATCATGTATAGACATATAGAATGATCTTGATCTCTATAAAGACACATTTGGAGAGAGAAATCAAATTTGGCAAACTGTTAGCAATTGATCAGAGTGAAGGGCATGTGAGTGTTCTTTTGACTATTCTTGAAACTTTTCTGTAGGTTTGAAAGTTTTAAAAATTAAAGTTTGGGGGAGAAGACAATAATAGAATCAAACTGAAACTGAAAAATGGAAAACACTGCATTATACTCTGGGACTGCTCTGCATGCCTTGAAATAATTAAATTTGACACTATTAAATATTTCACCTTTAGCAACAAATGACTTAAAAAAAAACTAGAGAAAGTGGCAATCAATGACAAATACATGAGATGAGTACAATGTCTGATTCCATGTACATGATATTCTGGAAAGGCAAAATTATAGGGCACAGAGAACAGACCAGTAATTGCTTAGGGTCTGGCATGAGGGAGGACAAAGGGTATAAGGGAACTTCTTTGGGTGATAAAATTGTCCTATAGCTTGATTACATTGGTAGCTACATGATGGTAAGGTGTTTGTCAAATCTCACGAAACTGTACACTAAAATGAGAGAATTTTACTGCACATAAATTAAAGTTCAATAATTTAAAAAAAATAGTTGATAATAAGTGTGGAGGCTTCGACCTCTGACATTGTCTGCAGTAATCAATCACAGAAAGAATGATGAAAGTGATCTTGACAGTCTCTCAGAGTAGAAATTCCCAACTGATGCACCAAGAATAGGTTCCAAGAATCCTAGTCTCCTCGCTGCTCTGTGGGCAGCTGAGTAGAGCCTGGGCCCTATACTGGGTCCTAAACTAGACATTACAAATGGAGGCAGCCTCAATGGTTTACCCCATTGAGCTATATTATTATATTAGTACTGTCTGTGTTTTCTATGCCCTGAAGAAATGCAGGAAGCCCGGTCATAAAGGAAGATGGCCCTCCTTGGAGGGAGATGGCACTGTAGTTGTGACTGCTTCACTCATCGGCCTACTAGCTTCTAGGAGAGTAGCACCTCGGTGATTAGGGTGTGTTGCCCACTCCAGGATCCTTGTAGAAATCCGGTCCATTCAGAAGAAAACACCACTGCTATTACAGACTATCCACAAAATAACATGAGAAATGCTACATTACAAAATTTAGGGGAAGCAGTCAAATCTGTGGTTAGAGAAAATTATTGACCCTAAAATGCTCTCGTTATTTAATAAGGAAGAATAAAACTCAACCAACATAGCATTTAATTCAATAGCCTGGGGTGGGAGTTGAGGAACAAAATAAACTTAATTTAGCCATAAACAAAAGAGTCATATAATAAAGCAGAAACTAATACATTTGAAAAAAAAACCTTGACATTGAATATCTTGTATACACAAATGAATATGCAAATAAAAGAAAAATATTCCAAATGAAAATCAAAATACAATAACTACAGTTATAGCAATAAATAAAAATATGAAATTTTCAATAAAAAAGTTGAGTTCCTAAGATTTTTAAAACTACTAAAATCTAAGAACACAAATGTAAACAAACCAATAACCTCTAAAGAAATGAGTAAAGGTGTGGGTGGCTCAGTCAGTTAAGCATCTACCTTCAGCCCAGGTCATGATCCTGGGTCCTGGGGTCTGGGATCGAGCTCCATGTCATGTCTCCCTGATCAGCAGAGTCTGCTTCTCTCCCACTCTTCTCCCCCCACTCTTTCACTATTGCCCTCTCAAATAAACATATAAAATCTTTTTTTAAAAATGAGAAAATGTATCAAATATTAAACTCAATTTTCTCATGTTGTGTGAACTTTTCAGAAGCATAGAAAAATTCTATGAGGACTATCTAGTGATAAGTCCAGATTTTCCTCTTGTTTTCTATATTTCCCAAATATAGTCAACATGCATTACTATGGTAATCAAAAACTAAACACTACATTTTATGTTTAAAAGTAATAGTCCAGACTAAACTTCTGTTACTAATCAATTCCTTTTGGATTTGGATTTGGCAACCCTAACACCTCAGCAAATTAAAATGAAAACCAAAGTTTTAAAAATTCATCCTTTGAATGCCTGGGTGGCTCAGCGATTGGGTGCCTGCTTTGGGCTCAGGTCCTGATCCTGGGAACCAGGATCGAGTCCCTCCTCGGGCTCCCTGCAGGGAGCCTGCTTCTCCCTCTGCCTCTCTCTCTCTCTCTCTCTCTCTCTCTCTCTCTGTCTGTCTCTCATGAATAAATAATCTTTTTTAAAAATTAAAAAAAAATAAAAATTCATCCTTATCCCCACCCCTTTTTTTACGTCCCAGTGAATGGATGTACAATTTGTTAAACGAGGATACTTGGTTGGGAGTAGAGAAGTAGTTTAAGTACATTTTAAACTAAAGGAACTTCCAGAGACTTGAGTGACTGCATGTGAACATAAGCATCAGGAATTATCAAATGGATCCATCCAAAAAGCCTGCCTTTAAGTTCTCCCGCCATCACTTAACCACCATATGAAAGAAGAAATGTGAGATGAGGTGTTGAATTATAAATTCCTTTTGAAATCAAAGTTGTACTTTTGTCAAATTACAAGAGTTCCCTCCCAAATAAATAAAGAAATAAAGAAGTAAAATAAAAATAATAAAAGAGTTCCCAAGTTTCTGACAAACTAATGGTAAATTTATTTTTTCTTTAAACATAATAAAAGTATAGGGGAAAGACACCGCTACATTTGCTCTGTTGTGCTGACAGACAAGCCTTTAGCTGCCATCAACGGGGAACACAGAGACAATTATGTAAGAGAAAATCATTTTGAAAGAGTCTGTACAGTGATTGTGAAGGAAGACTGTGGTAGTAAGAAGTCATTCTTTTAACAGAAGAAAAAGGAAGACACACACTATAGCATGAGGAGAGAGAAAAAGTTGGAATCACGTAAAAAATCCTTAGTTTTATTTCCTTTCTTCTCCATTAAAACTTTAATAATTGAGAGACAGACCTCAAAGTTATCTAAGACAATAAATAGATTCAGTTAAAAAAGGAATCCAAAGTTGTATGCAAGAATTGAAAGAGTGGGGAGTAAGGGGGTGGTTGGAGACAAACCCCAGTAGAGGGAGTAAGGAAGTTATACGCAGTATCCTCACCTCTTTCACAAATATGAATGAAGTGAGGGACACACACTAAGGAATGAAGTTTCAAGAACATGAGGAATTTCAATATCCGTATACCATTTACTGAGTAAGTATTCATCCTATGTTCTTTATGCCAACTAAATTCTTTCCTATAATGGAAAAGCAGTGCCAGGTGGATATCAGCTCATGGCTGTCCATTAGATAGTTCTATAGTTTCTGAGTGGGGTCAGAATTAGGGAAGTCAGTTTTTTATAAAATACTTAGCCTTGTTTCTTGGAAGTCAATATGACCAAACTGACATGGACTTAGAGCTACAGAACTTGATTTTTAGCACATACTATGCTAAACTATTTCATATGCATGATGTATATGTATTGCTTTAAAACCATTACAAGGAAGATGTGTTAGAATCAGATGGGAAAAAGAAAAAACAGCACAAGGGTCGCCAGCCATCACACATAGGAAGAGACCATTTAAAAATGGGGGTCTGACCATAAATTTTCAAAGTGCTATATAGGATGAGATTAACCATACTCTGTTTCAGGAAGATGACAAGCAGATGTGATTTTAAACCTACTGTGTGAAATATGTAAGAAATCATAAAATACAAAGATATATCAAAATATTAAAAAGAAGGGGGTTCCTAAATTTTTATTTAGGGGGAGTTTATGGATTTATTCATTCATGAATCCACATAATACATACTAGCTTTTATGATATCTGTGACAAATGGAACAGTAAAAGAGAAACAGTCTCTTCTCTCATGTATCAGACAAAGACAGTAGTTTCTTTAGAAGGGGAAAATGAAGACAATTTGTTAAAGTAAAAATAAAATATTAGATTTTTTTCTTTGCATTTTTTAGCTGAGAAATAAGAAAGCTATGAAGCTGTAGTATTGTTTAGCATACAGATTGGCAAGGCCATCCTCACTAAGCTCAAATGTGAGCCCATCAGACGTGCTGTGTGGTTTATCAGGACATCCTGATGGAACAGTGGGAGGTCAATAAGACAGGTGGCCTTTGCTCATATTTGAACTATTGCAGTTTAATTGCACCAGTTAAGCAGATTTACAGATTACATTGATCAGTTTTAATGAAATTCACCCTCACAAAATGAAGTGAAACTTCACCCTCACAAAATGAACAAGAAATTCAGAAAGACTCTTGCAAAGGAGCCACGGATCAAAGGCAATTCTCCTAACACGAGTACAACTGAACAATTAGAAAATGGCAGTGCTAAACTCTCTCCTCCCCCCTTGGGCAAATATCTTATCAGCCACTTATGAGTTAAAAGTCAATGATAATCTCATCAAATCAAATACAATCATGTTACTATCACTAACCTGTTATAATTGACAATTCTAATATTGGCTATAATATAATTATTAAACTAATGAGAAAAAAATGTCACACCAAAAGCAAAAAGAAATAAACGAAGTTGCATTCAACTTCATTCTTTTTCAATCCCTACAATTGGCCAGGTTTATAATATAGTTAGCATATTTGTATTTGATTATATTTATATTTGAATATAAAATATAATTCATACATAATTGAAAAAATATTTGGATGCAGAGGCATAAAAATATCTTACTGCAAGGGGTGCACTATCAAAAACACTTGGAAGCCATCAATCTGGAAGATATAAATTCTATAAATAACAGGTTTGTGTGGCTAATATCAATAATCTGGAACATTCTAAAGGATATTTTGTCAACATTTGAAAAGAAATGTAAATATAATGAAAAGCATGCAGCAATTATTAGGAAACAAGGATGGCTTTTGTAAAATTAACTTGCATAACTGACTTGATTCGTCTTTTTAATAATGTCACTCTGACATTAAGAGAATGGAGCAAATACTACCTTGACTTGAGCAAAGTACCTAGAAAAAAAAATCAAGATGTGAATAAAATACTAGAATTTAGATGACACATGCTAGGAGGAAAGCTAATATGATAGATAACCAGAATCATCTTTGCAGCTCACTTTTTCTAGTACAAGTCCGAAGTCTTTTGATTGTTCTGAAAAGGCAATCTGTAACCCATTGAACTTACCACCTTCCACTGCCCCCGCACCCCATGCCCTCACTACTCTCTGTAGCCAGTTTAAATTCCATGACTCAGTCATTACAACCATTCTTTTGCATAGGCTCCTAGCTCTCTTATTTCTCCCTGGCTTTTTTTTTTTTAAGATTTTTATTTATTGATTCATGAGAGACACAGAGAGAGAGAGAGAGGCAGAGACACAGGCAGAGGGATAAGCAGGCTCCATGCAGGGAGCCTGATGTGGGACTCGATCCCGGGTCTCCAGTCACACCCTGGGCTAAAGGCAGCACTAAACCGCTGAGCCACCCGGCTGCCCTCTCCCTGGCTTTCTAGACTAAACTTCGACCCTCTAAACCTATGCCTGAATGGAAACATGACAGCAGCTAAACTAATCACAGCCATGCTATCTAGTCTCACTTTAAATTCATGAGCAAGTAGCCCTCAACACCACCCAGGATTCTATTTCCCTCATCTGTTCCCATTCTCACCCTGTTTAACACGTATTTTACAATGTTTTCTCTTTTCAAACATCAATGCTTTCTCTTCCATTCTCACTATGACTTTGCTTTCTATTTCACTGAGCCATTGCAGCCACCCCTATGTATCTAAGCCCATCAACTCTACCTATCCTTCTGTTAACACGGAGAATGGCCAGGTAGGTTCCTAGATGTAGCCTATGGAGATTCACAAAGGGGGTAAGATTATACTCTACTTGCAAGCTAAAAAATTAATTTGCCAGTTTCATGAGTGATACCAGAAGTCATGAGAATCCTGAGTTAGACACAAAAGATCATTACTCATAGAAATCACAGTACCAAGAGCATGGTCACTTTTCTGTAATGGTCCCTGTGATGTGATTTTATTTGTCAACCTGGCTGAGCCATGGATGTCTAGATGCTCTGGAGATGTTTGTGTCCTCCCAAAATGCATATGTTGAAACTCTGACTCCCAATGTAATGGTTTTCAGATGTGGGACCTTTGGTAGGTAATCAGGGTTAGGTTAGACCATTAGCTAGGGGTCCTCATGATAGAATTAATGTACTTATAAGAAGACAAGGAGATACAAGATCTCCCCCATCCCCTCCCAAACACACATACCTAAGTACCTACCAAGGAGGACCATGTGCAGACAAAACCAGGTAGAGAGCCCTCCAAGAAGTCAACTATGCTCACGGACTAACCTCAGATTTCCAGCCTCTAGAACTCTGTTGTTTAAGCAGCCTGAACTGACACCAGATATCTGGTTATGTATTATTTCTGGATGTGTCTGTGAGGGCGTTCCTCTCTTAGATTAACATTTGAAACTATAAACTGACTGAAGCAGAATGCCCTCCCCAAACTGGGTTGGCTTCAACCAGTCCATTGAAGACCTGAATAGAATAAAAAGGCTAAGAAAGAATTTTCTCTCTCTGCCTAACTTTGAGGGTGGACATTGATCTCCTCCTACCTTCAGACTCAGGCTTGGACTGGAACTTATACCATCAGCTTCTCTGGTCTTCAGGCCTTCAGACTCAGACTAGAACAATATGTATTTCACCTGTGTCTCCAGCTTGCTCACTGCAGATCTTGAACTTCTCAACCTCCACCAGCCACATGAGCCAATTTCTTCTAGTAAATCTTTACATATCTATATAGAAAATCTCTTTGGTTCTGTTTCTCTGGAAAAAAAAAACTAATACTGTTCTGTAAGCCTCAATTCTCATAAGTAATGTTATAGCGATCAAGTGACATCTGCCCATGCAGTGGGTTTCATTACAGAAAAGGAAATCTGAGCTTCAGCAACCCAAATATTTTATAATGGGATGAGACACTATCTTCATTGCACTAGACAGAAGCAACCCTATCTTTTCTCTGAAGGGAGATGGATTCTATCTCTAATTTCCAAGGCTATTGGCCAAACATCTTTACCAAGATAGTCCAGAACAAAAAAGCAGCAAGTGCCTTTGCTAACAGGACACATAGAAACGTGAGAGGCACATGAAAATTGTCTCCTAACATGACCACCCCCTCTATTTTCTTGTCCATTTGAATCTATCCCGTCTTGCCTACTTAAAACGTTGCTTTGGCGATTTCCCCATCTCTCTCCTGGGGAACCATTTTTCTTTTTCTAGCAGCTTACTCCCATTTATGTAATTTTTTCCATCTTCCAAAACAACTGACTCATTTTCATCTCATTTACCATCCCCATTTCTCTCCTTTCTTTCATAGCAGATCTCCTGGGGGAAAATAACTGTTTAGACTCACTACCCCCAAGTGATCTTCTATTGTCTCCAAAACTCATTCTAATAAAAAACTTCACCTTCCCATCACTCCACCAACCCCCTTCTTGTCAAGATCACTAATGACTTTTCTGTTGCTCAACTTAATGGTTGGTTATCAGTTCTCATCTCGACCTAGAAGCAGCACTGGAAAGAATTGTGTTCCCTCTCCTTTGTGAACACAGTCTCTGCTAGTTTTTTTCTGGAAACTTTTCACATCACCTTTACCATCATTCTCTGACCACTCCTCACTTTCCTTTGCTGGTTGCACATCACCTCTCCAACCTCAAAATGCTGAAGTTTCCTGGGCTCAGCCCTTGGATCACTTCTGTACTCTATCTACACTCATTCTCTTAATAATTTATCTAATATACAGTTTTAAATAGTATCTACTATATCCTATTGACTCTAAAAGCTGTATTTCTGGCCCACATCATTTCCCAGAACTCCAGACTTATATGTCCAACTGCCTCGTTAACATTTTTTTTCTTGAAGATTCACTTGGTTTCTAAAACTTTCAAGGTCTTAATATTTTCTCCTTAACTTGCTCCTCTTCCCCATTTAGGTAAATGACAACCATTCTTTCAGTTGCTCAGGCCCCAAATCCCAAAGTCACCAATGGCTTTCTCCCATATTCTGCATCTAATCCTTTAGCTAATCCTGCCTGCTCTACTTTCAAAATTATCCAGAAGGGAAGTGATTTTCACTACTCCCTTTGCTACCATTCTCGTCTAAGCCACCAATATCTACAGTAGCAACCTCCTCACCCTCAAATAACAACAACAAAACAACAAAAACCCACCGGCTCTCCTTCCTTTTGTTCATGGCCAGCTTTGGTCTCTTCTCAATAGAGCAGCCAAACTGATCCTGTAATAAGTCACTCATGTCATTCCTCTATTCAAAATCCTCCAGGGGCTTTCCAAAGTAAGAGCTCAAATTTATTGCAGCGACAAATGAAGAGACCATTTTTTTTCTCTGATCTCATCCTAATCTCCTTCTTGCTAATTCCACATTGGCTACACTGTCTTCCTCTTGTTCCTTGAACACACCAGGTATCCTTTCCCCTCTAGACATCTCCCATCCCTTCTACCTGATAAAATCAATCCCAAGAGGCCAAATGGTTCACTGTCTGTTTCCTTTCCTTGGTGAGACTTATTTGATCGCCCTATCTAATGTTATAACATATTTCCTCTTCCTTCAGATTTCCCATCTCCCTTTCCTTTACATGGTTTCCTTAGCATTTAATCATTAACATTCTATATATATCATTTATTCATCCCTTTCACTGCCTACCACCCCCCACTAGAATGTTTGTTTCATAACAGCTGAGACTTGTGCCAGTTTTGCTCATTCCTCTATGCTTAGCACCTACAACAGTGCTTCTAATAAGGATGACACCTGATATTTATTTGAAGAGCTGATCAAGAAGCCATTCAATGAGACAGAATTCAACAACCAGAGATGATTTTCCACTCAAAAGCATAAATGAACCTGGGGCACACTATGCTAAGTGAAATAAGCCAGCCACAAATGGCCAAATACTGCATGTTTCCACTGATGAGAGGTATCTAAGATAGTTAAACCCACAGAAGCAGGTAATAGAATGGTGGAAAGTTTCAGTTAAACGGGATGAAAAAGTTCTGGAAACCTGCCCAACAACAAAATACCTGTATTAACAATACTGCGAAATGCGCTTGAAAACTCAAAAGTAGATCTCATGTTAAGTGCTCTACACGTAACTTACTACAAAAACAAAAGTGAAAAAGCCAAGAGACATGAGGCAATTTTGCAGGTGATGCTGTTTATTATCTTGATTGTGGCAATGTTTTAATAGGCATACGCATATGCCTCAACTCATTAAGTTGTAAATATGAAATACGTGCAGGGTTTTTGTATATCAATTATATCTCAATAAAACTGTTAAGAAAATCAGTCATAAAAACAAAGGAGAGGGGCATTTAATTTGGCCTCTCTCTTGCGATTTCCTACATATCATGTTCTTTGGACCTTAGTACCTAAGTATGGGGTTTTTCTTCAACTTTGCATTTCTTTCCTCCGCACTCTTCATTTCAGTTATCAGTTGCTCAGTGAAGCATCTTCTGTTATAAAACACCTCCTTGAAACCTACTAAATCTCCTTCTGTGCTGCCTCTGAAGAATGTTCATACTTGTATTGTTGCCCCTATTACACCGTGTTGTAACTGTTTGAGGCTTTCTCTTCAAAACCTCTGAGCTACTAGATGTTCAGATCCATGTCCATGACTCACTGTATTTGACACCCCATGTCCAATATGATACAACTGATTTTCAGAAGTAATTGAATCTGTTTCCCAAAAAGTCTAGAATGATCTAATTTTTCCAAAAGGTTTAGTATGAAGCAAACTTGTCATTAGTAAATATCCATTATTCAATTATGAAAAGTGGATCTCAAATATTGTGACAAAAACATGATCACACAAGAGACTGAGCCTCCCATGACTGGATGTATGATGTAGGCAGAGCCTGGGTAGTCAGTGCTCAAGGGCCCTTGTGCAGGAGCTTGTCCAATCACACTGGAAGCTAGACTAGAAGAGCCCTCAGAACCTGAGAAAATCATTCTCTGATCAGAGAAAATCATTCACTGATTTTTCTGCACTTCTGCATAATTTGTAACAGTCTTTGAGGTTTTAGCATGCTGTGTTGTCCTAGACTAGTACAATTTGGATGCAATTTAAAGATTAAATGCAAAGTCAGACATAGATCTATAGTGAACACCTGTTCAAGTAATCTGAAATATTTTGTAGTCAAGATATATTTTCAATTTAAAGGCCTCCGTTTGTTTTCACATACTTTTCATATTAATAAGCTTAGCTTTTAAATAACACAAAAGTATTTTGCAGTTCTAAAATGTTATTACTAGCAATATTTCTCCTTTACTGCCTAATCTTTGTTTCTTCTTCTCTCCCCCTCACTCTTTTTCAAATTTTAAAATTAGTTAGTTGCATTTCTGGGCAATTTTTTTATGACTTTAAGGTATTTGGAATTTAGAAGCATCTACATTTAATACCGAATTTTATTTTTTAAAAAAGATGTATATAAGCCTCATAGTGTTAATGTTTCAAGAGTAACAACTTTATTTCGTAATACCTCAGTGACTACCAAACACACAAAAATTATCCCTTTACTGATACTTTTATCATACATCATATTTTTTCACTTAATCCTTTTCTCACTTTATCCTAAAAAAAAAAAAAAAAAAAAACCTAGGAGAGACAGATATTATTTTCGTTCTATAAAGAGCATTCTAGTACAGAAAGGTTTCAATGACTTGTCCAAGATCACATGGCAAGATACAAGATATAGCCGATTGAAAAGTAGAATTTTCTTCTGATTTTAGCCCAGAGCTCAGTATATTTCAAACTGACCCTTCTAACTTCCAGAGTCTATCTGGGGGATGGATATTTTTAACTATCTCTTAATTTCTTCAAAACAGAAAAGGTCCATTTGCTTTTGTTTTCCTAAGTTAAGCAAAGAAAATACACTTCATATTTCTCAAATTTATTATTTATTCATAATTTACTATGTACCTAAAAAACCAGAATTGATTCTTAGAATGTAGTATTTAGTACTTGAATTGCGGTTGCCCCACTAATATTTTTTTTTCTTTCAAGTCTGCCCTACCCTGGCCCTCATCTCCATAATCATACCATCACATATTAATTCCCACCTGGCAGGAGACCTCTTCTGCTCTTGATTTTAAAGGAAACTGACATAACTTAAAATCATTCAAATTCCAAAAAGCACATTTAGTTTTTTGGCTAAAATGTTTTCTGTTCCTTATTATGCAAAAGTTTGGTGTCTTATTTTTTTTTTTTTTTACTATGAAATAAGTCCAGTTAGTCTCTGTACATCAGTCACTAATAGCAGGAAAGTCACAAAAAATGTGCCATGACTCTAAGTTACTAGCACAATAAGTCTTCTCTGAGGGATGACTTTTGAAGTCCAGGAACCTGCAGAAACCGAGAAAATATTTCTTCAAAGTACATCTTATGATTTCAAATTCCTTTTGCTATGCTTATGATAAATCCATACATTTTCCCACTCTTATTCACATCACACTAATAATAGATTTTCTTTGTTAATCTCATGGTAGAAATAAAGATAGTGATAGTAAAAATGGGAATTTGGAACCTGAAATCTGTGTCTATTGTCATTCAGTAAGTCGAAATCTTCCAGGGTATATAAATAATTATTTGAGGAAAGTAGTATAGAAAAATGTGAATTAGTTTCAGTAATTTTGCAAGCACATATAGCAGTGGACTATAAAATGTGCTTTTATATATATGTGTGTGTGTATATATTATATATACACATAATATAAATGCAATAAAAATTTTGCAATGTCTAGGACATACACATGGTCTCCCTCAGCTTTTCCCTCATTTTAGGTGTACATATAACACTGAGAAAAGGGAAACTCCTCAGAAGGCAGAGAATAGTTCCTAAGAAAACAAAAATAGTAGATGGTAAGTTACCTAACCATTCAGTAGGGATCTTAATCCTGCCATGTTAGCCTTCAGCCTCTGAGAAATAAATGCAGATAGAGATGGGGTTACATCAAAAAGTGGCCTCCTATTTACTGGGTAACTTTCTACCATAATATTCAATAGTTCCAACAAGCCCTCAGCCGGCTTGTTAAATGGAATCAACCCTTCAAGAGACAAGTCAAGTTGGAGCATATCGCTGAGGTTGTCAAGACAATATCCCAATGTTCCAAAGACTTCTGATCCTGAACTTGAAGGGGACAGATATCTACACCTCCACGGCTAGATCTGCTTTAATGATACAAATTACTAAACATTCTAGAGCACCACCAAAGATTATTTCAAGGAAGTCATATCCTTACCCACCCAGCCCATGAAGTTACAATTCATATTCATATTACAATTCACATTCAGAATAATATCCAATCCATTCAATGGGCAATCCATCCAAACAGGCCCTGTATATCCAAAGCAAAGGGAAGGAGGGAAGCATGGGTAAAAAGAAATGAGTGGCAAAAATCACATACTTCTGTCTAGAAAGATTATACAACTGAGCAGAATCCAGCTCACGTATCCTAAATTGAAATGTGATTAACAACAAAATAGAAAGCATGGAAATCTAAGTAAGATCTTCACGTGGGAAATGCAACTCAGTAAAGAGTTTTCTTCTTCTCAGCTTATGTATATAAATTCACCATAACAGGGAGTTGAGAAAAAATACACAGTTCTCTCAAAATCTTTTTGAAGGATTCAGCTTGCTTCCCCATTTAAAAAAGGGTCAAGTTCAAAATTCGTGGAGCTTACAAGAATTCTCGAAATGTTCACTGAACACAGAACATGCATGAGCCACGTACACGATGCGTCCCTGGTTTAGGAAGCACATAGGGGCAGAGGTATGGCAATTTCGTAGAACTGATAATACATGATACGCAGATGGTGCAGAGCTTTCAATTCCTCGGCTAACTACAGAAATCTCGATTACCAAAATGACATTTATATGTTGTTTGTGTCTCAAGAATGATGATGGGAACCAGGCAAGAAATGAGGCATCTCTCAGTTGTTTAAATCACCCGAAACATTCCATTCTCATGGTGCACTGTGGCGTGAGCGAGGATGGAGAGACCCAGGCTTTGGCCATGGTTGCTAATTTCCCTGGGTTCATTACTTTCTGTTTCTTTCTGACACTTGCTTTGCGCTCTTGCTCCATCTCCCTCTCCCTCTTTCTCCCTCTCTTCTAATTAGGCCACCTCTTTCTTCCTCTCATTCTTGCTCTAAATATACTTGCTAAGTCCATCGCTGCAATCGCCTCTTTTCCACGTTATCTTTTTTTAGGCACAATGCCAGTGCCATTTTTCTTGTGATTTGTGAAAGTCTTTCTTTCCTCTGTCCCTGCCCAGGCCTCCTACCCCCTGCCTAAGCTTTTCCTTTTTCCTTTATTATCTACTATACTCTCTGTTATATTTCTAGCCCTTAAAGTTCACAGGGCTCGTGAGGAAAGAAAACTACAGCTGTGGTGAAACAACAGAGGTTTGTCCAAACACTACCCTTGGTTATTTGGATCCAGTTTACAGTGTTGCCTCCAAACAACAGCTTAATTACGGGAATCTTGGAGCGAAGGGGAAAAAAAAAAAAAAAAGGAAAGAAAAGAAACCTGTAAAAAAAAAAAAAAAAAATCAAGCCAAAGCCATGGAAAAAGCATTTCTCGTCTGTTTGTTCTCAAGTCTTAGGGCCCTAACATTTGCCCTGCCCCTGCATCTGGTTGATGAAATAAGATGTAGCTAGATTCCGCGCCCCCCCCGCCCCCCGGTTATGGGAGAATTGGACCAAAAAGCTTCCATTCACCCATCTACAGTGAACTCTCAATAACAGCACGACACAGAACACATGCCATCTCAAGCTGTAAGTAAGTGGTAAGCAAAAGAATATACATTTAATTGGAATAGGAGGTTTGCAGTCTTAGCCAGAACCCTGAGGAAGGCGATCAAGTCCCTGATGTCTGAGCTCTTAGCAACATGCAGAGGAATCTCAGGAGCTAAAGAAATCCCCCAAGGAGAATTGTGAACTGGAATGGCCAGTTTGGGCTTCCACACTTGAATCCCTTCTTCCCTTACTTATGCAATTCTGGCTGTTGAAGTCCTTAACTTCACCAGTGTTGTTATATATTTTGTTTTTCCCTATTACCCTCTTGCGTTTATTTTTACGGCTAGTTCAGTTGCCTAAAATCACTGCCCTTACTCCATAGGCATAAGATGCCAGGTGAATTCGCCCCAGTACTGATCAGCATGTTTATTTTCAGTTCACAAGTAAATACTGTTTTCCACGCATTGAGAAAAGAATAAATATATGTAAAGTCTTCTAGGGAAATTGATCATTAGAAATGTAATTGGATCGCTTGCCCGCCTTTCCTACTCCACATGCATCTGCAATAGGTCTACTGAGCTGCTGACCTATAGGGAAAAAAAATTTCTGATTGTAACTGGAAACATTAAGAAAATCCTATATTTGCAAAATTAAAACCATCCAAAATGATAGTACCAGGAATACCAAATTAAGTTCCCTGTAAGCTACAGCCAGAAGTCAACAGTACAGAGGCAGGCAATGGAACTGAACTTCCACACAAAACCTCACAAAACCACACCTGAAATAGTCTTGAGGGAAAGCAGGAGAGTGAAAAATAGACGGATTCTAAGTACATCATTAGGAAATTAAAGATGAACGGAAGAGAGGAAAAATAAAGAGAAAAAAGCAAAAAAGCAGGGATGCGGCTATTTAATTAACACTGATGTATAGGCATGGATACGGTGTGGATAGAAATTCATACTCTCAGAATCTTTTAAAGAGAAATACTGCTGTGAAGAGAAAAGGAGGCATTAACACTGACAAGCTTTTGAGCAGTGATATTTTTCCCTATGAAGGTCTGTGAAAATTGCACTGTACTAGTAATATTTAATTGTAGCATAAAAATTAAACACCATTTACTTGATATAAAATAGGGATAGTATGTAAATTAAGTAAGTTTCAATTCATGTCTTCTTACTCACATCTGTTGGCAGTTTAAATAGTTTTAGTGTCATTAATTGTTATAAAAGTGCAAGATTTGCTGTATGCTTGCCACTTAGGACCAAAGGCACAAAAGTCTAATTGAACTAAGTAATTAGTAATTTGTCATTTCCTATTGTCAGCAATTACTTTCCATTAGAAATCCTCACTGAAAATTCTAATTTGAAGTGAGGTTTGCATTTTATTGCTGTCCATCCAAATTAGTTTAAAATTGACAGCTACATTTTCATTTAAAATTTTAAAGATATTAAATATGCTTGAAGAAGCTGAAGCATACTCAACTCCACACAAGCCTCTGCGTATGGGTGTGTATGCGTGCACCCACGTGCCCGCACACACACAGACACACACCACACACACACACACACACACACACACACAAGAGAAGACAGCCAACACCAAAGGGGGTGCCTTTTATTTCCCCAGAGGGTATTGCTGGGCAGATATCACATCACGGTTGCCTCTGAAATTCCAGGTTTCTGATTCTTGCTTTTACATGCAAACCCCTGCAGTGGTGCTCTCACCTGCCCGCAGATGGACCGGGAAACAACACACTATTAGACTCCTTTCTGGGGTTCTGCGCTCCCTCTGGGATATGGCTGTTGGAGGGTTTTCCATTTGTTCTGTCTTCATGCTCCACTAGTCAATCAACACCTTCCCTTCCCTACGTTCTGAGCACTGTATAAAGCGAAGGGGGGATCTAACCCTCAAAAATACTACCAAGGAGGCAATTTATAATTAGCATGGGTCCACTGGTGTACTTTAAACCGAGGGCAACTGGGGAGTCAAAGCTCACCCTTGGTTTCTTTTGTAAAAGTTTGAGCCCTGCGTGTCATCCCGACCAGATAGTCTTCCTATATTAAAACTTAACGAGTCTATTTTCCCTAAGAGTACAGCTGGATTTCTTTAACAAATAGACTTGGTTTCCAACTGTTAAAATTAAGAATATAGAGATAAACTTCACAGATTTTTCTCTCTGCACCAGTATCAAAATCCTGAAACTGTGCAACAAATCTTTAACTAAAAGACTTGAGTTGATAATAGCTGTGCACAAAAGCCCAGTGTCTTAGGGGCGGCTACCAAAAGTTGCTTGGGGAAAAGCATACTCACATACTTATTATGATAAAGATGGCTGTGTCCATAAAGAACGGATTTGATTTATTAACCTAAAGTCAGAATTACATTAAAGGCCAAAAGACAATGAAATTTCACAATTACATGTCTAATAATTTAATAACTAATAAGGGTGGTGTTGAATGCATCTCTGTATTAATTAACCGAAGTGTATGGTTTACTAATTTCTTTTCCTAAGGTACATACAGGCTAAAATTGGCTTGTAACACTGGAAATGGTAATGAAATTCTCTCATTTTTTTAAAATGACATTCTAATCATTACTCTAAATTCATATACTTTCACAGAACAAATTCTCTACTGTTACCCCTTTGGTGACTAACTAGATATATCACACATCTGTAACACTTAAGTGAACATTAATTAGTGCTAATTTACAATCAAATTCCAATGGAGAAGCAAATTATGCTTTCTTGAACATCAAAAGTCTTTATCATGACCATTAGGATGAAGAATGCCAGAACATCTTAATTATTTCTGCTTATAAATAATGTTTTCCACAAATCTTCAAAACGCACAGGAGTGCTCTAGAAAGCAGGAAAAAAAAAAAACAGGTCTCATTATAATTCGGTTTTAACTTAGTGCTAATGCAATTCATTCCAATGTATACCTTGCTCTCCTTTCTTTCTTCGTCGTAATAGAAAAGAGATTGTCTGAGAGTTCAAGAGCAAATTTTTTCCATTGGGCATATTGTTCGAGGTCTATTGAAATAGATTTAAGAAATTTTACAGCACTGCCACAAGATTTCGCTACATATCCAAGATTGTCTATAATATCCCAGTTTTATGTGAACCAAAAATTATTTAAACTGTGAAATGTTTGCCTCCCTACATGTATCGTGTATCACATCTCAGTAGATTCACATAGTTGCAAAGCAATATGCTTCACAGAAGAAAAATAAGCAACAGACACTTACACACTCCTAGTCGGCTCATTCTAAAATTGCGTATAATTGCCAATAAGGCACTAAAGAAAAGAGAGAATTAAATTAAAAGTTCAATAAACACTGATCAATATGCTTGTAAATACCAAGTCTATAAAATGATCTTCCCTTTAAATGTAGTTATTCCACGGCTACGTGTTCAGTATTTTGGAATCCAGCTGCCCATTTTTAAATCTAGTTAAATTTATTTCTAATAGCAACGTGCCAGAGATCTAAGACTGGCCGAGAGGATTTTTTTTTTTTAAAGAAAGAAAGAAAACAGCAGCCTGGGTTCTTAAACTAGTGCCGTCCCCTGGTTTAGCATTAGCTCACAATCAGCTGAATAAAGAAGTCATCTCTGTCTCAGATGTAAATAAATCACAAGCCTCAGTTACTTTACCACTAGCTGTTTGTCATTCAGGAAAATAATGGTTAATCAATGTCTAATCAATGAAGATGTGTAACATATTAGTTTGCAGTCCTTCATCATCCTATTTTCTTCAATTGCCTGGGGGTTTGTGTTCAGTACTTACAGAATCGATTACAATTGAGAGTGATCATTCAGCTCATGTTGAGAGCTGTCAGCTGTGCTTTCCACGAGGCAGTTTTACTCTTGTGTTTAATATGAGATGCTAATATGTAGCTGCATCTGACAAACTAGGTTCCATGGTGGAACATTTTATGAGAAGTGCTTAAGTAACTAATTGTATCACTACATGTCACTTGATGAAACTAAACTTTTCCTGACTTCACAATAATCATAAGCATTACTGGCTTGCTGTGGAAAATTAAAGAGAAATAGCTGCCTGCTTGAGTCTGATCATGCCTGCAGGGAAGGTCTAGGAAAGGCAACTACCGATGACGCCTTTGTAAATCACTCCGGGGAGGGGGGCGGTGGCCAGAGGGGACATGATTCTTGAATTTCCATATGCAGCAACGTTTGCTGACACAGACACGGTGTGTCCTCATGGGCAAGCATCTTCGAGTGGCTCCAGTTTCCCTGCAAACACCAGGAGAAAAGTTGGACATGCAGGCTCCTGCTGCATTTGTTTTAGGAAACAACCTTTTGTGGCTATGGGCATTTAAAGTCCAAAGAAAATGCTAATTGCCTGACAAGCCCGTTTTCCTTGCCATTTGTAAAAATGTATCACCAACCCATGCCTCCTAAGGAAAGCCTGGGAGCCAGCTGAAAAGGGGGGGGGGGAGAGGAGAATCCTGATTTCCTTTCAACAACAACACATACTTGTCAAGTCAGGGAGCTTTTTGCCTTAATTATGCGTTTGTGATTTGCTTTGCAAGTTGGGCTGATGACATTCACAGAGCCCAATGTTAAAAACTAATAACGATAGGGTATTTCATTAGAAACAGGTTCGGATCCTGAGAGCCTGGAGCCCAAGAACAAGCTCAGGTGTCTTATTGCCAGTATCAGTTACAACAGCTCCCTCTACTGCCCCTGGCTGGGAAGCAGCTCGCCGAGGGCCGGAAAACCCTTCTGCAGTTCAAGCTCATTGACACTTGGCTTTATAGCCAAGATTAAGAAACTTTAAAAAGTGTATCCATCATCACAAGTGACCTAAATGTGCTCTTAAACTTAAAACTGTTTTAATAGAATCTTGTGATCAAGCATACCGGAGAAATTTAAAATGATCTAAGATTTTTTTAAGTTGTAATAGTGCATTAACTTTATTAAGAGTATCGCTTTAGTGATAGATTGTCAACTTTTATGGATATTTCGGGAGATGTTTTAATTGTTTAAATTGCTGGGATAACTGACTTAACTAATGACAACACCTTGCAGAGAAAGATTGTTTCACACTCAATGCCAGAAATGCTCAATGAAATATTGAGCTTATATTGTTTCCAGTAACAGTGGGAAGAAAAAGACTTTTAAATTTGTCTGAATCCAAATTTTTAACGAATCTGACTTGTTTTAAAAATCCTGATTTTAAAGGCGAGCCACGGAGATCCCATCAGTGATGAGGGAACTACTTGGTTTGCTCTCAGTTTTAACTCCCTTCGTTTCGCAAATAAATCCCATTATAGTAATGAGTACATTGGACTGCTGGAAAGATGAGAGAATATCTGCCAAACAGTGGTTTCCATTTTGAAATAGAATTTCATGATCTTGAAGAGCAGATATAGGGAAGACGTGTGCATTCAATTTTAAATAATGGATATATCTTTCTGGGTTGATAAGCTAAATGCATAGAGAAAGAATTAGAATTCATGAATTTATACTAAATTTTTTATGCAGGCGTAAACTGTATTCTTATAAATGAGTCACTTAGCTAACCTGACCTGAAAAAACCAACACAGGAATATCTCATTTTTTAAGTGAATCAAAACTCTGTGTTTGTGTGTGTGTGTTTGAAGATATGATAAGGAGAGACTAAGGACAAAATTGCTAGAAGCACTCATTTCCAGAAAGATTACCAACCACAAACATGCTAGAATTTTTACAAAATCTGCATGGTAGGGTTTCTCTCCTTTGTATCTAAATTTCTTACTAAGAAACAGTTAATACATTTACATCCTGAGGTACTTCAGTAAACTGGACAGGATTATTTCTTATACATATTTCTAGTGACAATTAGGATATTTCCAAAGAAAAAAAACTGACATTTATGCGGTACCTAATGTATATGTCTCCAGGCTGCGCATAAACGTATGTGTTATCACACACAGCTGCATCAAGCTCTGCAATAAACTCGGTCAACATTTTCTAGAAGTTACTCTTTTTTCCTATTATTCACATCACTCAGAGTATGAGAAACCTTGTTAGCAGGATGTCGTATAAACTGGGCTCACATATCCGTGCAAATATTTGTAGTCTTCTTAAATTACATTTTACCATCAGCAGTTCCTAAATCGAGCACATACACTATAAAAGGCAAACCAACAAAGTATGTAAAAGATCTTCATCTATCTCTTTGCACAGCTACCAGGGGAGGTGAGCTAGCCCCATGAATGTCTGCACTTTGATATGAGAGCTGTGATAATGATGAAAAGTTAATAGATTTTTATCTATATCAATCTGATGATCATAGACCTTGTTATTTTTATTATTTTTTAAGAAGGGGATTGGTGCTGCATGAATATGAAGGCATATATTCACAGCATTTCTTAGATTTTATAGGTACAGGGGCTACAAAGCCTTCTCTCCTTTCTGAGGTAGATAAATTGAGTTCCATGCAGTTTACTATGTAGGGGTCTTTCAAATGAGACCACAAAATCTTAAATCCTTACCCTCCTGTGTGGACATTAAAGATCCCATGACACTTTTCATAAGAGTAGGGGCTTGTCACCATGCCACTGGGCAAATTCCTGGGACCTACCTGAAAGTCCAACAGCCAGGTTCTCTCCACAGGATATTAGTGTATTAGGTACCCTGGAAAAGTTCAGTATATTTATTCAATTTATTAGAAATGTTATCCTAATGGTTCTGAAAATATCTTTTCTTCCTTTTTTTTTTTTAGTAAAAAGGAAAGGAATCAAAGGTCTCCTTAGGCAGAGTTACAGTAATGTTTGTTATATGAAATCAAACTTCCTTCCAAAATATTTGATTAGTCCGTTTCAAACACAAATGCCTACAGTATTAATTTTATTTAAAACACAAAAACAACCAGTATATAATAAAAAAATCTTATAATCCATGATCCATGCTTTCTGATACAGGTAATGTAAAATAAATGATATAATCTACAAAACAATGACAAATGAAAAACTTGGAAAAGGTTATGGTTTGACAAGGTAACATTTTTGAAATCTGGACACCAATCAAATTGATGTAACTATCAGTGATGCAACACTCTCTGACACTAAAGTCTTTACCACTGTCTAAAACATATAGAAGAGCCTATTGTGATTGCTTAACGTCAGCTTCTGTTCATAAGCTCTTTCATAAAACTGAAACCAGGAAAATGATTTAAAGCAGTTCAATTTGTCTATTTACCTTAATCTTTAACTATTCCCATATGTCTGGCTACATGATGTATGACTCTTCATAAACCAATTTTTCAAAGATATACACGACAGAAAAAAGTCAGGCTCCTAACCTTTTATGTGCTGAACTTTTATAGAGCTCGAGAAAACAAAATGCTTTTAGGTTTCAGAAGAGGCGGGGGGAAAGGGTGAAAGATGATTTTCTTCCTCTCTCTCTCTCTCTCAGTAAATATTTGCATTGGTGAAAGTACAGCATGCACTAATTTCTAGGTGTGAGAAAAGCTGTTGTGAAGGTCCCACCCACAAACGTAATGGTAAAGGTCTTAGTTTAAAAAAAGAGCTACTTAAAAAAATGATGATCTGTAAACTAAGATCATTGAGCTCGTATACACGCTTCATTCAGTTGAGGTCGGATTATTGTGCTAGGTATAATACAGTACAGCAGGGTGAGTAGAAAATAAAAAATGAAAATGAGAGATACCTCAGTTTAAGGGGGCTGAATTGTGATCCAGATGGAACTGCTTTAGCTTCAATCTTAGAAAAAACAGTAATTGGATAAATGAGTCAGTGTTGAAATAGAATGTCCTGATTATTTTTTAAACCTCACAAGATCATTCAATCAATTGTAATTAATTTCCATGTCTTTATAAAGATGGAAATAAAGAAAAATTATAGCGTTTTGCTTATTTGTGTAGACATATTTACTGAGCATCTACTGTATGCCTAGAGCTGAACAAACAACTGCTACAGGACAAATTCACTGTCCTCTTGCAGCCTATAGTTTTAAACTAGGAAACCAGCTTCAAGATCATTTCTATTAGGTTGCGATCATGAGTCAGTGTGAGAGTGAAGTTTTTCTGGTACTTTTAGTTCTTAACCCTCTTGAGCTCAGTCCTTATGCAAATTTTGTTCTATAGCCTGTGTTATTTTCAAGGTACACTATAATTTCCCAGCTGATTTGTCCAAATTAGAAAATATAGTCTTCTTTCACAAAAAGGCACAAAACATTAGAATTCCTGTGATGAATACATAATACAGAAGAGAGTTAGCATTTTGTTACACATTGAACCATGTGCCCAGCCCAATTCCAGGAACTTTGCATATTTTTACCACCAACATTCACATCTTTCATAAACAGATTAAGATCGGGTAAATCATTTTATAGACTAGTATAATCTTTATCTTGAAATAGAAGGAAGTTAAATAGAAAAATCAATGAATCATTAAAGTTAACTCTTATTACAGTGTGTGCAGTAATCAACTTGTATTATAATGCTATTTCTTCATCTGTAATTAGAGAAATGGCACTTTTCTTAAACAGAATTTGTACTAATTGATAAGCCAAAGGATTTAATGCAAGTTCCTTAAAAAGTAGCTTATAGGCTAGAAAAAGGCAAGCCTGTCAAGGTAGAAAAAAAAATAACATTTGAATTATTGTTACCATCATCAAAGCAGTACGGAAATCCAACATATAAAATCTGCATGACAAAAATCAACAAGACGCTATTTAAAGGTTGTCAAAGAATTTTATTTTCTGCAACATCACAGAATGATTCTATGATTGTTCGTGCCATTTGACCAAATACCCAAATGTCAAAGTAAGAGTTTTGTACCAGCTTCTACAGTCCATGGAATTTATGTCTTATTTATACATTCGCTAACTCCAAGTCAAATACTGAAAGTCTTTGTTTATTTGTACACAGACATTATTTACATATGTGTAATATTTACTATTATACATGTAAGTATACTTGCAGTTCTTAAAATACAAATACAGCTATTCTAATTTTGAAAATGAGCAGTCTAAAACCTACAAAATGGGTGCCAGGATGTATCTAACATGAGGATGTACATTTTCAATTTATTAACATTCTGAAAAGGAACTCAGAAACTCAAGAAATCTCTATATCTCCAAAGTAAGTATATGCCACAATAAGTTATTATCTTTTTCTATTGGTAGGAATCCTAATTCCTAATCTTTTTCTGATTTCAGAATAACAAAGGTGCCATCTTGAAGCAATTTGGAATAACTACACAAATGAAAGCACCTAATAATTAGAGAATGCAAAGCTGGTATTTAATGAACATATACTGGCAAGTCTCAGAATGTAGGAAAAGGCAAACACATCAGTATATTTGGTAAGACTCTAGTCTGTTTACTTAGAAATCTTGCCACTTGTCCTTAATACACTGATAAAATAAAAGAAAAATGATTTAATAAAGGAATCAGACAGCACAAGGCATGTTTACATATGGCTGTTTGTTTGACAATCAGGAAATTTCAGAAGGATGAAACACAAATGGGAATGCTAGGACATAACTTTAAAATTTTAGGTTATTTTTAAATTTGTCAAATATTTTATTAAATTATTTTTAAATAGAATAATTTTAGACACTTTTAACCTAAAATGAAAACGATCAGATTTTCTACTTAGCTCATTTGAACTAATACATTTAAAATCAACTATTTCACACACACACACAAAAAAAAACCTCATTGAAAATAGTTTTTTTAATTCCAGCTTTTTTTTTTTTAATGGTTCATTTTAGAACTTCAAGTATGCTTGAGAAACTGACTGTGGATCATGTATACAATGTAGGGTCAATGCTGTATTGAATTTCCAGACCATTTTCAGACTACCTTCTGGCAATGGAAGCATTTTGACCACTGACACTCCCTATGGGTATATCTGACTATCCTGGTACAATGCACCATTCCCCATTATTGAATCTACAACAAACTGCTGTAGGTTATTCATTGATTGAGTGTTTAAGTATATTCTTTAGGAGCAAATAGAGAACTAATCTGTAAGCAATCACATAAAATAAAAAATCAGCAGAATTCCTGCTTCAAAGATGCTTTGAGCTTGAGTACTTAATTATGTGCATTCTTTGATTATATTGTGTCACATTCAATAAAGACATATAGGAATTCTATTTCTTTATATTACTGTAGATTCTTCTCCGTGCTTTGTTGTACCATGCAAGGAAATTAAGAAAGCACCTTTCAAACCAGCCATACCAAGTCAAAGCGCGTCTACTCTTTTTATACTATTTTTTTTTTTTTTGCTGGCTCGATCATAATATTCACCAGGATGTTTATTTAACCAATGAAGATGCTAACAGTGATGCAATAATTTTCTAATGCACGTTCACCTAAATATCAGGCAAACTGTTTTCAGCCTCAAGACACACACATATATAGTCAGTCGCATAAGTCTGCATTTGTCTTAGCTAGACTCTATTTTAAAAACAAGTTTAAGGGCTCTGCACAGTCTTCTTAAACAATTCAGAACTTGTGAGTGTGTGTGGTGGCATGTGTGGGGAAGCGGACAGCTCTGCGGCCATTCACACGGTCCCTCTGTCAGTGTGTATTTAGGACAGCTTTCTAACATGAAATCAGCTCAGCTGCAGAGTCGATTTCAGGGATTTTGAAAGAGACAGAGAGAAAGAACACTTCAACTCCTTAAAATTCATCTGCTAGTCCTCTTCTCTGAAAACCTGAATGTGTTTTCTTATTTCTCAGAGAAACGACTTTTTAGAACATATCTGCCAGACTAATTTCTTTTTGTTGGAATTAGCTTGATAGGCTTTTAATATTTTAACAAACATCTCAAAATGTTTAAGAATAGGGGAAGGCATTCAAAAGATATAGGCATTCAAAGCACAACATAGAAATATGCATACTTTAATACCTGGCTTTAAAAGGAAGTGGTGAGAAAATGCAGGGGGAATATTTTCTTTTTTTACAGTCGTGTATCACGCAATGTTTTATTTTGTTCTTTTGTAAAATAGACTTTTGGTTGGTTAGGATTTATTTGTTTTGTTCTGTTCTTTTGCCAGCAAAGCTCTCATTGAAGCACCATCTGCATGACAGAGGGAAGAGAAGCTCAAAGTATTAATATCAATAAACAAAAAAATCACAATTTCATCTCGATTCTTTTTCTGAAATGCAATAGCAGCAACGCCTTGATGTTGATGCCTTTTTGCTGAACTATTTCCACTTGGGCTATCATTTTATTGCCTTACTAATAAGAATTCAGTAAAATCTAGAGTTTGTTCCAACTAAGGAAATGCTTGGGCATTTTCAGAGATTACTAAATACGGAAGTCGTCTATTTTAATAAAACACTTCAATAATATTGCTTTCAAGTGGGAAATAACCAGAGGATAAAAACAATTTTAAAATACAAGCAAATAAACAACAAAAAAAGAAAATGCCAATTTCTATGGTCAATGTCACATTACTACTCATTTCTCTGCTCAAGTGTATAGAGTTCTTCAAGTGTAACAATTAACGATCCAGGTCAGTTAATCTATGTGATCATGCTGTAGGGACCTGGATGTGTAAGGGAATGTGGCCCATTCATAAAGGACTGTGCACTTAGGAACACGGACATAGAAATGATAGTTGGTTGCTCATAAAATAGAAAGAAAATATGTCAACGATAGGAGAAACAAAGATTTCTCTTCCCTGGAGTTATTTCCCCTAAATTATGAACAATTTTAAAAGATTTTTTCGTAAGTGGGCAAGAGATACAATGCAAATATTCTTACAATCTTTTTACAACATTTTATAAATTTTTATTTTATTCTTTTGTAAATTATACTTTTAGTTAGGTAGGTATTACAATGATAATGATAATACTACCCAATTTGAGATCAAGCTGTTACTTATATATATAATAGTTTCATCATCAACTACATATTTTATATTCTTGTGAATGCATATATTTAACCAAGATATGCAAAAAGATATTGGGGAACTTTTTAAAATAATTCATAATAGAATCATTTTGTGTCTTGCAAGGAAATGTCTTTCTTCAATGTTAAGAAAGACTCTTGCTACTGCTTATGGTTGACCAGTAGAGAAATATCCATATCAAACAAATAAAAAAAAAAAATCCAAGTCACCAGTAATTCCAGGGAACATCATCTGAAAAGACTTGAACCCTATTTCATTCAAAACCAAATTCGGGTAGCAAATTTGCAATGAGTATTTGTGAAAGAAAGGAAGAAAAGAAAAAAAAAGGAAGAATGGACAGGCTTCAATAAGAAAGCTAAATAGTAGGAAAACCCAGAAGGAAGTAGATGATATAAAATATGTAATAATATTAAGTTAAACAGCCTCTGCTATCAGACATGGAACAGCATCAATCTTATAATTAAGTAATATATACATAATATGGTTTCTGGGCTGACAATTCATTACTGAAAATTTCACCATGGATTTTTTAGTATGTAACTCACCTTACCTCATTATAATTCTCCAAGGACACATTTTATGAAGGTGAGTTTATGTTTTTGTCTCAAATAAAAGGACCACATTGCACCCATGGCTGTCTTGTTTCTGAACCACACTGTTATAACGAAGCTGCCCTCTGTCACAGCCACACCAGAACACCCAAGGGTATTCTAATAAACCATCAACAAATGGTCCCCTTAGAAACCACGGGACAACAGCCGTGGCTAGCCACAAACACCTGAGCTCGGAGAGCTGCTACCTGGGAAGACTCCACTAGCAAGTCTCAGACCAACCTCAAGTCTGGGGGAGACTTGCCAACATGGCCAGTTTCTGCATCGGCAGCCACAGCACTCCCTCCAAGAACAGTTTTCACGTATATACACTACAGGAAGGATTACCCTTTGTTTCTTCAATGAACACAGTCTTTCTCATGCATGCATTTTTGAACCTCAAAGAATGGCAGGTTCTTTCTAAGTACTTTTGAAATTTTAAAACTCCTAAATTCCATTGTCGGAAATTGGAGTTCTTTGTGCTGTACTTTTCTGGTAATAAGCAATACATTTTCTTCCCACAGCTAATGTGGATCTCAGTTCTACCAACGTAGTGCATGGTTTATATTATGATCTAGTATAGCTATCTTTCATTTGGCATAGGTCTGAAAACATTGCCTAAAATTGTATGATGTATCTAAGTTTTATGAGCTAATAAAAATAAATTCCAATGTCCTATTATATAGTCAATCTATTGTTAGAGTGAAAAGTGAAGATACTACAAAAATAAAAATATATATATTAAAGGTTTGGAAAACAATTTTGGAATAATCTTAGTAGCCCACACAAGAAAGAAAAGATATGAAACTTGCTGAATGTTATGACAGAAAATCAGAGTCGTGTTTAATTGTATGAGAAGAGAATAAGGAATATATTTAATTTCTTTTCAATTTGCTAGTTACAGTGATTTTTAGACAGATTGGATAATTTGCAAAATGCGATAATTTCTCAAATACTGCTATTTATTTAGGTCAGTTACTTATGACTTGAGAACTGAGCATGTCTTGTCTTTTTCAGGATCAAGGCCTAATGTCCTGCAGACCCTGTGTATCTTGTTGAATATGTTGACTTCGTTTGAATTGAATGGGGCTTTGTGTAGCTTTCCTCTACTTCACAGATGATGGTGATGCAAGCTAAAAATAGTGAACAATATGTTGAGAATTTGTTTGTGAAGAGAGAAGAAACTGAGAGGTAATGACTGGCCAGAGATGCTTTAAGCTCCACCGAGGGAACCATACTCAAAGATTTCACAAAGGTTTATTTGGTATTGACATATACATGTATTTCCCCTCTCAGCTGGAATGACTCCAGAAGGGCTGTCATGGTTGGTCGAGTAAATAATACATGCTTTAAAAACAATTATAAATCTGTATTCACCTGATGGACTTTGTATTCATTCCAGTCAATTGGGCATATAATACTCGTTTAAAAAATAAGTACATATAATGCATTAAAAACTGCTTAAACGCCCATTTAACCGGAGAGGCCAAAACAGCTCTAAAATGGAGCATGTGATTAACACTAATGGAAGCTCTGCATATGTAATGAAGGGAGAACCCCAAACCCTTTTAGAGAGGGTATGACAGGAGAATGACAGCTGGGAAGCACTAAGATCTAAGGCTGCTATTGCTTCGGAAAGCGACTCTGTCCTCAAAGCAGCCAATAACTCTCAGTGTGGTGAATCCTGGGGTCCAAGGCAATAAATGTACTGATATTTTTGGCAAAATAATGCCAAGAGGAACGGCAGTACCAGCCTGATGATAAATAAATCAGTGCTGCCATTGGGTTGCATCTCTGTACGTAAACAGCTGTTCACTGATCATAGCTCTCGTCCCATTTAAAGATTTCATGGGAGATTCCTTCTTCATAATGTATGTGAGTTTTTAATGAGTATAATGTGGAAAAAATCCCATATTTTAGCTCCCCAAGGCTTTCTTTTTTAAAAGAAGAAAGGACACGTGCAACAGTTGGCATAAAAACAGAAATGATTCTGACTTATTTCTTTTGGTTGGGGCTTTAAGAGGGAATTTACCAACTAGCTACATAGATGGTGAGATTTGGGAAGCAATTATAAGTTTGCCTGTCAGCCAGTTGCTTCTCCATTAGCCTGAAGAAAGAAAAAAAAAAGTTTGAAATTATCTTGAAGTGATTTGTAGGAGGGGTTAAGATGATAGAAACTCTCTGCTGCAATGCCAGCACATACCTGGGCGTGATACGCATGCATTCCTGAGCACTCTCCAGCCTTTACATTAAACTCGTAGACGAACTGCCCATGGCCTAGGGAAACAGCATTCTACATGACAGTGGGATGCAGAATAGGACAGTCGGATGGGAGAAAAGGTATACAAGGTGTGTATCGTGTACTTAGAGGCCAGACAAAAGAGAAGGCTGGGAGCACTCAATGGATAAAATGAAAGCATGGAGCTGCCTCAAGGAGCCCCCAAAACAAGACCTCAGGGTCCCCATCCATCACATTGCTGATCACCTGCCACATAGTATCTCACTGGTAACTGCTGGAAATCTGCCCAGCCTCAGCCTCTTTTCCCTTTTCAGTATTAAATTGTAATCGTTTGAATGTTGCTAGAATATAAATAAATTGAGGGCAGGGACATTTGTGTGTATAGTTTCTAGGCATTATTGCAAATACCAAGAGTGCCTAATATGCAAGAGATGCTCACTGAATGTCTGTTGAACAAATTAACTGAATGAATAAATGAGTAAACACAGTAATGCTGGCAGAGGCGCAGGATCAGAAATTAAGTTTGAAGTCAAATAACAAGCTGGTTTCCTATGTAGTCTCATCATCCAAGGTATAATAAAGATAATTTCAGCTATGAATAGATGCTTTGAGTAGATAAAAGCTTTGACAAAAGGACATACAGAGTAGAGGATAAGTAAAACAGCTAGCAGCAAGGGGAGAAGGGAGAAGACAAAACGAAAACACCCCTGGAGATGTCTTGGGAGTGCCATTAAAAGAAGAACACAAAAGTGCAGATCCATAAAACAAAGGTTCCTTGGAGACTTTTGAATCTAGTTCTAGACTCTGCAAAGGTTGGCATGTCATGTTTACTGTTCTCTATTCCCATGAGATAAATGCTGTCTTCCTTACTGCCAGGTGTAGACTCACGATAAATCCCTATAGCCTGAGCCTGGCAAACTCAATGTCCCAATCCTCTTGAGAGTCACAAAATACCAGGTCCCGTGCAAGAGAGTGTAAGTGTCTCCTTCTAAACTCTGTGTCCACTTTGTTACCTAAAAACAACACAGCCCGGAAGAGTCCCACCACTTCTGCTTCTCTCTATTGAGCTTCCTAAACCCAGTCCCAGGGTTGTGAGTTGGCAAGATTAGAAATGTGATTCTATCGGTTTCCCACCTTTCTCTATCCTCCGGATATTCCACACCAAATCTTTCCTTTACCAGTGAGTAAATAAAGCTCCCAAATGAAAGGAAATAAATAAATACTAGGGAAGTAAATGGGGGAAGGGAACTACAGTAAAATAAGAAGAGCCTGCCACAAAGTCCTCTTACACACATATCACCAGGCAGTCCTCAACACCTCCCTACAAAGTTAGCTTCATCTTTGATACATGAACACTGAGACTACCTTGAGAGAATAAGTAACTTGCCCAAGAATGTATTGAATGCCTGCAATACATTAGCACTAGAAGCCCAGGTATCAACCAGAAGATGTGCCCTCTCCTTCATGGAGCTATTGTGTAAAGGAGATTAAAAAAAACAAATATGAAATTAAATACAGCATGGTGAGTGCCACAAAAACCCCTAAGAGAGCTTCTAACGCAGATCCAGGGGGTAAACTGGTGGATACTTTGAAATCTAAAATACGAACTGGATTCAGCCAACTAAAGAGGCAGTGAAGACAGCCCCTGTAAAAGAACTGATATGTACACAAGACCAGAGATAAGCAAAATTGCAAGGGGTGGAAAGTTGCAAAAAATGATGCCAAAGAAATCAATGGAGACTGGCTCGTGCAGGACATTGTAAGCCATGGAAAAGAATTTGGATATTATCATGAGGACAATAGAAAACCATTCAAGGAGGTTAACAAGTGTGATGTATGATCAGAGTTGTGTTTCTGAAAGATGTATCTTACTGTTTTCTAGTGGAAAACAATGAGTTAGAAAAAAATAAAGGAAAATTACTTAGGTTGAAATACATGAATTATGAATATATAAAGGGTTTTTGTCTGACAAAAATACCAATTTGATATGGTTCAGCCTAGTGGTTAGGCAGTTATTACTTGTATCAAAGCAATTAGAGGGAGAATAAAAGCTGTCAATGCTTTCCTTATCTTCTGTAGCTACTTTTGAGAAGATATATTCAGCCTTCGAAGATTGATTGGATATGACAAAAGGAGAGAAAAGAGGCATCAAGAGGGACCCTCCCCCAAAATTTCAAAATATAGCAACTGGGTAGATAGTGATGGCATACCCACGAATCTAGGAAAAGAGGTGAACAAAACAGGAAGAGAGAGACAAGGAAACAGACTCCTTGCAAGAGTTTACCTATTCCCAGAACTCACCATGCATGCAGTAGAAGAGATGACTTTAAAATAAAAATTCTAATTTTAACAAAGTAAAATGAATTTTAAAAAGAATGACATTGTGAGCAGATCTACCAATCTTTATATTTAAAAACTAAAACCTTAATCTAATTTACCAATCCCTATCTTTCTGTAAAATAGATATCGCTCCCATCCCATTAAAAAAATAGGCTCCTATTTTTGCATAGATTCATAATCTGACCTTCTCCAGGTTGCCAAAGCCTAAGAAATAGCTCCAAGACTGTAGATTAACCTTTATAGGGTGTACTTGACATGAATTTTTAAGAGATATAGTGTCTTCAAATAAATGATCCCAACACAAATTCAAGATTCAATCAGCATTAATGGTGGTATTAGAAATGATAACTTCAATTATAAGCATAATGCATTTTCCTTTGGGAGATCAATTTATGTAGAGTAGGTACTTGGAGTTTGCCCTGGTACAGCCATACTTCAAATCTGCTTGTGACCAAGAAAAGACATTTATGCTAGTTTGATTTTAGATAATAGCAAATGCTTTAAAAAATTAATAGTATGTAACACATTTTCCAGAAAGTTATTTTTTCCAATCATCTGAGAAAAGAGATGTGGGTTGAAATTAAAACAGATAAGATATGAAATTAATAAAAGAAACGTACAGTTTTGTCCTCATGTGAATTTTATATTCAACCTATGGTTTTAAAAAAGTAGCTATAAAATATTGCACTACATAAAACTAAAATAAGCAATTTATCTCAGTATTATTTTACATCATTTCACTTTTTAAAAAAAAGAAGGTAGTCTTTAAGGAGATATATGACTAAAACTATTAAGTAAATTAAGAATGTTGACAGCTATTTTTAAAATGAAGATCATGAGAGTTCTCCTAAAAATGAAAACAAAAGTACCTATAACATCAAAATGACTAAACTGAAAACTCAAAAGAATTTCTTTCTCAATGTAATTTAGAGAAAACTATAATTGGGAGAAATTTTCCTGGAGATATTGACAAAGCAGTATAGAAAGATATGCATTTCTGAAACTATAAAACATATGGATTGATATCCATGTGTAAATCTATAAAGTATCTTAAACGAATGTAGTTGGACATTCTTTTTAAACTATATAGCCCTAAAGTATTAATAATTATAGGTAACAATCACTAACAGCTTTTTATATGCCATGTAAAATATATCAGATGTGTTAGATACTTTGCGGTAAATACAAATTAGTCCCATTTTACAGATGAATAAACAAGCTTGGGAGTTTAAGTTACTCAACTGACTTCTTTGGGCTGATGAGTGGCAAAGCCAGCCCTTGATCTACAGCCTGTGTGTTTCTCAAGCGTGAGCTTAACTGCAGCGTGCTGTATATTTCCCGTTAGCAAAGGGCAAGGTCACCTGACTCCATTATATATTTTTTTAAGATTTACTTACTTATTTGAGAGAGAAAGAGAGAGAGAATACACAAGAGCAGTTGAAGGGACAGAGGGAGAGGGAGACAAATATTCAAGCAGACTTCTTGCTGAGCATGGAGCTGGGCACGGGGCTCCATCCCAGGACCCTGACACCATGACCTGAGTAGAAATCAAGAGCGGGATGCTTAACTGATTGAGCCCCCCAGGAGCCCTCCATTATATTTATTTTAGATCAGTGTCTTTTTTCACTTTTAACTGAAACTGGGGGAGCTGGCACCAAGAGTGAAAACTGGAGGCCATGGGTAGGACTATACTTCTGGCTTGATCATTGAGTTTATACCAATTGAGTCGTCTATCCATTCAGTTTTCCCATCAGTAAAATGAGACTTAGACTAGATTAAACCAGTACATCATTCTGATTAAGTGATATTTTTGATGTTGTTACTGGTTATTAAATAGATTCATCATATAATGTTAAGCTTTTAAATAGGAGCCCCTCCATAAGAACTCACTTTTAAATAGTTCAGTACAGTATTCATTAATTCATCCAACACATACTTGTTATACATTCAGAACATCTTGGTGGCGCTTGGGTGGCCCAGTGGTTGAGCCTCTGCTTTCTGTTCAGGTTGTGATCCCGGGGTCCTGGGGTCCTGGGGTCCTGGGATCCAGTCCTGCATCGGGCTCCCCACAGGGAGCCTGCTTCTCCCTCTGCCTATGTCTCTGCCTTTCTCTCTCTCTCTCTCTCTCTCTCTGTGTGTGTGTGTCTCTCATGAATAAATAAATTTTAAAAATCTTTAAAGAAAATGACGTGGTGGTAGTTTGAGGAAAATAAAAATCAAAGTCAATCAATGTTTTCCATGATGTAACAGTCTACTTGGAAAGGTATGAAACACAGGTAATCAGCACAAAATTGCTAAGCCATATACAAGCCAGTGCAAAAATAATATAGTAAAAATCATGCACATAAGTAATGAAGAGATGTGGAATAAAGGCATGATCAGTATACCCAGCTGTAACTAGAAAACACAATTGAAAGGATGGGTTTTGACCTAGAACATCAAAGAAGTGATGAAGATGGATGTCCAAAGAGAAAAACATAGGAAAGCATGAGAATATATATATTGGAGGCTGATAAAGTTGTAGTAGAAACAAGAGCCAGAAAGTTCAGGGAGGGTGTTTGCAGATGGTCTCAAAGATCATGCAACACAGATTTAAATGAAAATAAAAACAACTTTGTTTTGACTGGTTCTTCACATTGCTTTTGAAATTTGAAAAACAAAAAGCTAATTCTAATATACTCTTTGTCCAAAGTGTTTGCCTAAAGTATCTGTCAAATCCCTGTTCCCTAAGTTAGTCTATGAGTTTCACTCGAAACGCATTACATGAGAAAATCAAACTCAAATATTTCCAAGGCAAGTTGAAAAGTGGTCATTCCTAGCTTCTAATTTTCTTTAAAAAAAATATCTACAGACATATATATACTTTAGATTTTCCTCTGCCCCTTTTTAATGTCTTTATGGCAACTGCATATCTTTTGTTTCAATTTACTCTCCCTTGTGTAACTTGTAATGCCTTCTGCAGAATTCAACAATTCAGTCTGGAGCCAAAGAAATAAAACCCTGATGACTTTTGAAGAGTTTAAGATTCATGCAGGAAGAAATTACCTTGGTTAGTCATGTCTATTCTTATTAGCTGACCAAAGTCTGCTTTTGCTGAGAAAACGGTGGGAGTTTGATGTGAAACCAAGACTCAGTGGATCATGCTGTAGGGTTTGTTTTTAATCACCGAATTCAAGAAGTAGCTAGAATTTCATTTTGACTGATCATATTGTTGTACATGCTATCAAATAATAGCCAAACGAGATAGAATGAAATGAATATAATCCTTCTTCTTTAGATTATGTCAACAAAACAAGTGAATATTCCATGGTTCAGAAACAATATAAACACATTTTTAATAGAAACCTACATATAACTGTCACGAATGTCTTTCCAAATAAGAATACTGTGGGCAGCTACTCAACATCGAGATGTGTATTACATTGGGGAACTTGTAATTGTTCCCTCAGAATATGCTATGAACACTGCAATGTTTAATCAATTAATCATGCAGCTACAGTTTTGCAAAGCCTCGACCAGGTGAGCCGTGAGTGTTTCTGCACAGTGTACATGAACTAAGAATGTGAACACAGAAAAAAAAAAAAAAAAAAGCCTTTTTAAAAAAAAAAAAAAAACCCTCTTTCCCTTGTTCGAAGCAACAACAGCAAGGCCAGTTGAAACTCTGGACTAAGAACATTCACACATGGTCTGAGAGAGTAAATGGTATCCCCTAATAACGGTATTATTTAATATCTAATAAAAATACTGCCCACATTTGTATCAATGGGTAAAAATAATACCTAATATCTATTGAGTAATTAATTATTACGTGCCAGATACCAATGCCAAGTGCTCTACCTAGAACTCCATTATTCCCACTATTACACTCTTCCAGTGGTTCTCAACTAGAACTAATTTTGACCCCATGCGACATTTTGCAACCTCTGCAGTTGGTTTTGGTTGTCAGAACTTGAAGGAGAGCAGTTGTGATATTTGCATCTAGTGGGTAGAGGCCGGGAGCACTGCTAAGCGGCCTTCAGTGCACGACAGACCCCACAACAAAGAATTATCCAGTCTGCAGGTCAATAGTGCCAAAGTTGAGAAACCCTGCTCTACTTTTACCTCCTTATGACGGATGAGAAAAAGGAGTCTTGAAGAGGTTAAATGAAATGCCAAAGGTCATAAAGCCAATAAGTAACTGGGGTGGGACCCCAACCCGGCACGGCTTGACACCAAAACCCACACCCTCACCATCACGTCACACTCTTGCTGCATTGTCGCTCATTAGAAAATCATGTGCCTCGTTGCACACAATCTCACAGTGCAGCAAACCTAGCGCTTTGCATCAGAGGCCCTCGGTTTGGTGGAAGGAAGGCTGCTCTCTACCTCTTCAATCTTCTTCACCAGTCAGTCCAATTCTTATCCATAATCTGGGAGCCCACATCTAGAGTTTTCCTAAATGTTTCCCCTAACTTTCTACGATTCTAGCCCTGAGCCTTCTAGCAAGGTGACCTGATTACCTATCTTTCCACTGGGTGTTAGATTAGCCTCCCTTAGGCTTTGCCCTTAACTCTGTTCCCTGCTTCTCAGCAATCAGAATTCCCTGGAGTGACCCCCTGCTGACTTGGCCATCTTCTCTGTCGATAGAATCCTGCCTCCACTGATGCCATGGATGACTTTTTCTACTCCTATGAATGACCCCAACACCACTGGGGAGGTAAGCAGGATTCCGCATTGCCTTTTCCCTCCAACTGTCTGTGGAGTATCAGACATTCCTTAGGGAAGCCACAAAGAGTTGACTGTCTTCCACTCTGAAGTAGTAAAGATTCCTAGGGGAGGGAATCTGCAGCCTGCCCTCCAAACCAAATTGCTGAAGACCCAATGTACTTGCTCACTTACCTGCACACACCCCAGGGGCCGATCTAAAACAGGCCCAACAGAGCTAGCAGGCAGCATGAAGCTAGATTCTCCAGCCTTGGGTCATTGTATTTTTACACCCATCGTGGAAGTAACACACACGCCCCCAAAATAGCAGCTTCACTACACCACAGTATCAGGATCTGTAATTTGTCTCTAAATATAGATTTGAAATACAAGAAACAACTCTTCCTATTATGTGCCCTTTTGAAGGGCCAGATTTGTTTCTTCAGAAAATGAGACCTGGAAGAAATCATAAGAATGTACTAGGGTATCAACCAGAACTACCCCCGAAAGTGGAGTTCATTCCACAGCACTTAAAGATGTGACTGCCAAGTGGATTTCTGGTTCTCAAAATCTGCCTATGTCACGCAGAAGTGAGGGGTCTTTCCGCCCCAGTTTAAACAAATGTAGATCATCCTACAGAGGGCTTTGGGGGCTGTGAAACCAGGAGCTCTTAACTCCATGACTGAAGATTGAAGTTCTCCATTGGATGCCACAGTCACTCAATAGTCCTAAGCTTTTGCAAAGAAATATGCAATGTAGTCACTCCTAATAATCATAATGGTTCATAATAGGCCACTCATGATAACCCATGGCTGGTGATCTGGGAAAGTAAACAGATGTCTCAAAGTTAAAATATTATCACTCTTGGGGCACCTGGGTGTCTTAGTTGGTTAAGCATCAGCCCTCCGCTCAGGTCATGATCCCAGGGTCCTAGGATCAAGCCCCTCATTGGCCTCCCTGCCCAACACTGAGGCTGCTTCCCATTGCCCCTCCCCCTATTTGCTCTCTCTCTCTCTCTTTCTCTCAAATAAACAAATAAAATCTTTAAAAAAAAAAATAGTATCAGTCTTACATCCCATTATACATACCAACAGTAGATACCTAGAATATGGATTCGTCACCATAGCTAGGTAATTGGGATTCACATCAGAACCTAAACATTAAGTAACAGTTTCTTATCCTTCTCTCTAAGTCATTGCTCAGACCTGGTGGCAAAGACAAAAATTATCCAGTGTGGATCACATTTCCCTGCTGGAGGAGGTCACTGAGGGAACACAACCCCTGGCTGATACTTGAGCTGACTCCAGGTAATCAGAGGAGTGGCTCCTATCCCCGGCCCCCTCCCGCACCCTTGGAATATGTGTGGCACCCACCATTCCCACACTAGGAGCACTACCAGGGCACAGCCTTGAGAGTTCGGTGTTATGGGGACTGTCTGGACTGCGTATGTGACTGAACCCCACTAAAGCCTCTTTATAGATTACGATTCTGCAAGGTGGGGTGGGGGGGCAGAGATCTCGCTTTAGCACAGCCCAAGACAGGCCTCGTGGGCAGCCCGCTGACTTAGTACAAGTGCCACCCACCCATCTGGAGCGGCCTGGCTCTTTCTTCCTTCTTCCCTTGTCCTCCACGTGCAGGGGCCAGTGCTGGAGTCACCGGGGGAATTCCTGAGCTTGGGCACCAACACCCCACTCTACCCACCAAACCAACCTCCCCTGCTCCTGGTTCTAACGATGATTAAAGTCCAGTTGGCAGCATGAGAGCGAAACAGGAGGCCCCCCCCCCGAAATTTCCGGTGAACAAGTGCAAAGGAACCCCATCTTAATGATCCATGCCATGAAATGTCCCCTCCGCACCCCCAACTTCCCTGGCTTGTCAGGGCTTCTGCTTTATCCCTTCTGAGGGGAGCCCCAGGCTGTCAGCACCCCGGAAAGGGCAGCGCAGTAGGGAAACAGATCAAGCTCCTGTGGGAAAAGCGATCAAGACAGTAAGAACCTCACCTCGGCAGAGGGGCTTCTGGTGCTGGGGTCAGGCCACCGCTCTGCCTCCCCCAGGCCGCAGGGGGGTGCTGGCGCAGGGTCGGGGGCCTACTGCTTAGAGTCTGAGTGGCCTCCCCGTTGTCTGGAAGCTGATCAAATGCCTTGGAAGTCCAGCAGGGGGGTAGCTTGCCCCTTGAGCTCAGGATACCACGGAAATGCAGTCAGCTGCCTCTAATGGAGGCCTAGGCGAGTCTGATTCCAACCAGTCACTATTTGGGGGCATCTCGTTGTTGTGCCCCCACTCCTATCTAGTATCTCACCTGAACACACTCACGCACACGCCCACCCATACCCCTTTTCTGTCACTCCATCTACGTCCAGGTGTTTCAGGGATGCCAGCAGCTGGCGAACCCAGGCCTGCTGAGGCTGTCACCGAGCTAGCCCCCGACATACAGGTCGGCCCAATTGTCACAGCCAAGTAGCAATCATTTGTCTTTCCCTTGTCTCCTCAGAGCAGAGGCTGATGTTCAGGGTGGTTTTAGAATACGGACAGGGGTCTCCACAGCCAGGAAAAGACATCTGACACCTCCCCCTCCCATCCCCCAAACCGTTGTGACTCCTCGAAGGCTCGAATTCAGGTCTCCAGAGGTGAAGGGAGCGTGGATTAGCCCACTGTGCGGCCTTGCCCACAGCATAGTATAATATTAATTAGTCACCTTCCTTATTATTCAGTCAAAATATCCCAGACTGAAATAAATTACATTCTTAGCACATATTTCACACCCCTGGATCAAGTCTTGCAAGGGTTTTCTTTTATTATTTATAAGATCATGTGCTGTCTTCCTGCGGAAAATGAGATGGTCTGCATGAGGAAAAAGGTAAAAGAAATGCAGAGAAATGAAACAATCAGATATTCCCTAATGATATTTAAAAATAGAAAATTTGCTACTGTTACATACAGCATGTTCCATCTTTTGAGATTTAATGGCTCTCTTGTGGTTTAATGGAGAATTACTTTCAGTAATTGATTATTAAAATTTAAAATTGCTAACCATCTTCATTATTAGATGAGCGAACATGTTATCCTTGTAATTAAAAAAGCCCGAGACTCACTTTCATCCTGTTGACAGAGCGGGCGCACCGTCTCCGCACTCGGACTTGATGGTTTCAGGCTTCTTGTTTGACAAAAATAGCCAGCCAGTCATTTGATGATGAAAATGCAGAACATCCACAGAGACTGAGCAGAAAATATAATGAACGAAAAAATAAAATAATAAAAAACCCTACAAGCTAATTAAAGTTTTCAGTCCCGACTCATTAAATGCTCTGCATCACTTATGTGATATTTCCATGCGCAGGTGGCGCTGGGCGCTGTCACGGTCTTGGGGCCTCCCTCCTCCAGAGCCTAACACCCCCCCCTCCTCCACCTGCCCTCTCGCACCTCACCCCAAGATGCTACCATTATGAATTGTTGGTTTCGGCAACACACTCCACAGAGGGGGACTGGGAAAATACACTGGGATTTCCTGCTGTCCTCGGTGTGGTAGGCTCTTGCTAGACTTGCATGGAGCACCCTGAGGGTCAGGCACCCTGATGAGTCCAACCTGTGGTGCCTCAAAATCCCTGACCAAGCCTTCCATCCGAAGAGGGAAACCTTTACCACTCAGTTATCCACACACCGGGGGGCAGGGGGGCGGTGAGAATCTGCCTTTTTATGGGAGCCTGCACTGCCCTCCAAGTTTTCATCACACCCAAGTCTTCATTTAGACAAGGCAGCCCTCAGATCTCCACAAGGGAATCTTAGAACTGTCAACAAAAAAGTCCATCAAAAGGGACATTTTTCACAACCCAAGTATTAGACAGATGTCAGTCTTCAGGAGAGGAAAATCCAGAGGGCTCGAGAAGCACCTACATGAGTGAAGCAAAGATTTTTGTGCGTGAAGATTTATTCCGAAAATCAAGGAAAGCCATCTGAATATCAGCATTCCTATAAAGTCTCAGTTGCTTAGCTCATAAAATCCATGCTCAAATGTCAGGTTTTTTAATTGACTAATCAATGACCTGCCAATATTTTCTTAAGATTCAGACCCTCAAGGATGTCCTCTCTGCTTCAACCCAGCCAACCTTGATTATTCTTTGACACAAATTACCACCCTACCCTTTGTCCACACTCAAAGACTATGATATCACTGGTCAATATTTAGACTGTGCTGTAGAGCTGTTCTCGTGTACCTGTCCTTGTGTTTGTCTTCCCAATTAGATTATGTGAGCCTCAAGAGTAAGAGTAATTTCTTCCTTTTGCTATTTTCACTTACCTATATACCTGATGTCGAGCTCAGCAGACATCAGGGGTGCCACTCATCTGATTTGCTTTCTGGGTTAGATATGAAAGTATGACCAGAAGCTGAGATGTCCTATACTGATTAAATATAACCTTGGGTTTAGGACCCATTTAGACTAGATCAGCCTTTCTCAACCATGGAAAAATTTTCTCAATTTTCCCACCAATGGTACATAGCTAGTTGCATTCTAGATGCATGCGAGGTAAGCAAGCTAATTACACACAATGAGCATTAGAGCTTAGTTCTCAAGACTTCTTAAGAAAGACTGGTCAAGATTGCTCTTCCAGATTACCGGCAGGAAGTTCACAAAGCCAAATAAGAAAATTCTTTTCCTCTTCCATAGTCTTTCTGGCTTTGATGATATAATGACTTTGCTTCCGGAACATAAAGGGCCAACCAGTTTTTAAGGCTGTCTCATGTGTGAACACCTCATAATCACTTCATAAGCCCAAACACCATGGCATCCTACTTGTGCCAGTGACACATACTTCCATGCTCGATTACGTTCTCCGTATGCTGACGATATCATTCTCATTTAAATATTTCTCTCTCTCACAGCACTTAGTTCCTAACTTTTAATGTGTAAGAGATTACAGTACATATCAACTAATTAAATAAATGAATTGAATAGATGAAACCAAGCGAATGGGCTGATCCTGATTTTTTTCCCCCATTTCCTAAACTTCCTTCTTGAATTGAAATATGAATGAAACTAGCTACCCAACACAAGTATGCTGATCAGGGGTCTACAGAAATTTCTTTCTCACATGGGCATCAAAACCTTTTGTCCGCAAACAAATTCCTGATCTTTTCACCTCAGTTGACAGCAATCCCATAGTTTCAGTTTCACAGGCCATCACCTCTGAGTCATCCTGGACTTCTCCCTTTCTCTCATACACCTTATTTTATCCACCAACAGAATATATCAGCTCTTCTGTCAAAATAGATCCAGACTATTGTTCACCATCTCCACCACTACCACCCATCCCAAGGTACCCTCAGCCATCACCTAGATTATTCTAATCGCCTCCTAGGAGCACTATTTACTGTCAGAGATACTCTGTTCAACATCATTTGGTTCAAGTCATTCCTCTCCCCACATCCTCCATGCCCCGTTTCATTACAATGGCCTACCAAGTCCTACAGGATCTGCCTGCCTCTCCTCACCTTTCACATCCACTCCTCTCCACTCCCTCACTGTCACCAGGCATTTTGGCACTCTTGCTCTTTCTCCAAACAAGCATTCTCTGGCCTCAAGAAATGCCCCGAGGCCTTTGCACTTACTCGTCCCTCAGCCAGGATTGTTTTTCACCAACACAGGTGTGAACAGGAGCTTGCTCTTTCACTTTCTTCAGACCGCTGTTCAAATACCACTGTTCTATTAAGACCTTGAAAGATCTTTACATCTGCTTATTCTACAACTAGTTTAATCCAGTTAATTTATCAAGGCAACTAAAATTAAAATGAAGAAATTACAAAGATTGCAAACTGTTTACAGAATATTACCATATCAGGGGAAAAATCAAGCACTGGCATAGTTTGGGTGCATAATATGGGCACTCAACAAAGGAATGCTGGGGCTTTCTGCCAGGAGACCACTGAAGAAGCGTTTCCGCTGTAATTTCTTTCTATCCTGTCCCTTTATCTTCTACAAAAGATGAGAATGCCTAAGAAGGGTTCCCAAAAGGTTACTGACAACCAATTGAAATGGCTTATACCATCCAAATTAGCTTCAAACATTGATTCTATTGACCCTTTTTTTTTCTATATGGAACATGGTTCTTGAAGGAAGGAAGGAAAAGAAGGGGAGAAAAAGAAGACAATTTTTCATTGATACTTCTTTGTAGTCAGACAAATCAAACTCACACCAAAAATTCAAAGAGCAGCAAAAGAACTTATACAAGGTTTTGTTTTTGTTTGTGTGTGGGTTTTTTTTTTTTTTAACTACTACATCTCACACATTATAGTGTCCTGGCAGCAATACAGCTGATAACAGCCTGCTGGCATTAAAACAATTTGTGAAAAATATTCCAGTTTTGCCAAATTCTTACAACCTTAGCATGTTACGGGACCTGGACCAAAGCTAGTCTTTGTGATGGAAGGAAAGACTTTGTAACTTTCCCTGATAAGAGATTTCATATGTTCTTGTTTTTTTTTTTAAAGGGTTACCCAAGGATCCCTGAAAATTGGATCTGGATGGGATATTGGTTGAGCCACTTCGTCCTTTTAAAGATAAGGATGCAAAGACTTGGTGAGGGTAAATAATTTGCCCAAGGCATAAGATTTGTTACCAGCAAGCTGGGAATAAAACTCAATCTCCTTGGCATTCATTGTTCCTTCTGACTCGCTGTGTTTATAACTTTTTGATAATTGTGCCATTTCTGGCGGTCACAGTGAAAATCAACGGATGTTAGCCATGCCACCTAGGAAGTTAGAATCCAAAACTTGAAACCAAATGGTAACGTGAAAATAGACATAGTCGTAATTATGATGAAATATATTTTTCAGTTTACAATTTCTGATCTTCAAAAGGTTTTCATATCTATTGTCTCATTTTATCCTCAAAGGAATGTTCTACAAACTATATAATAGGAAATATTGCATAAATATTAATAGATGACATTGAATACTCCAGTGTGCTCTTTGGGGAATGGTCAGGAAAGGAAAGTTGCTATGGTTTCTTACATGTATGAATGAGATGGTGCTTTCATCATATTTGCTGGATGCCACTAAATTGGTTTTGTGGATCAACCTTTATGTCTCTACACAGCTATAGATACATCTACAGCTATCTATAGATATACACAAATATGTATACATACGTACACAGGTATGTCTGTATATATGTGTGGTATATATATTATATATATATACATGTATATAATTTCTCTCCTCTGTTCTCATAGTCATATTTGGAATCCACTAATGCTCTTTGCTATATTCCATGTGTCAGCACAGACGAAAGCCATCTCAGGGCTCTGGAAATGGCAGAGAGTGAATAATTAAGATGAGGCATCAAGACATTGACATGTCATTCACTGGTAACACAGAGGGACGGGATGCCAATAGTACTTTCTAAATATGCCACCAAGGGAGGGATTTCCTAGATCCTTAATAAAATTGGCCCCCATACATAATGGATACTACCAGCCGGTACCTGCTTTCCACTGCAGAGCTTATGTCAAAATTATGAAGGGAAAAAGGAAGAAAGGGATATTGTTCATTTGCTTATGGAGAGACAACTGTCTATTTTGTGAAATTTGAGTGGAGTCAGGCAGGGCCTCTGGCCAAAAGTATATCTCTCAATGCTTGTCATACTGCCTGAAATCCCACCATTATCGACTGGGTCCTTTGTGTCTTGAATCTTTTTCAGGCCTTAAGCAAACCCATTAAAATGCATATGCTCTTAAAAGGGCCACAATATTCTCACAGATTAGGCCCTTAATTAATGGAGCTCAGGATAAACCAGGGATAAGGAGAGTGACAGTAGAGGGGTGTTTTTAAAATAATACAACACAAATGTATTTCGAGATATGGAAAACTTGCCTGGGGCCATTAAACATATCAGAATGTTGAGTGGGATTCTCTGTGTGCCTCCAAATGGGCACTAGGGTCCACAGTTCAAAATAACAGACAAAAATATATATATATGCTCAAATTATAAAGGAAATCACCAACAATTGGGGCTAGGCAGTCTGATCCCAACACTGAGGAGTTTGGTGCACTTAATCAAAAACTGGAACTTGGCTTTCAGAGGGGGACCCGGAGCAGATCCTTTACAAAATGTTAAGCCTGTTCACCTTGCTCGTGGGGGGAAGGTCCTGATTTTGTTTAAACCTTTGTCTGAGATATTGCATACCCACCAACAAGTTTTATGAGCCACTTGCACAGTGGTGTGGGCCCTCTTTGTCTTTCTCATAAGAGTCAATGTCCTGATAGGTTCACCACCAACAAAGACCTAATTCTAACTGACTGGGTATCATTAATGCTCAGTTTCCTAAAATCTACTCAGTTTAACTAACATGCGAGAGCTTAGATGATAAGCAATCACATCATTTTGCATGAGATTAAGAAGCTAAGGTGGAAAAACACTATGAAATCGCCATGAGGGGGAACTGGCAGCAAAGTGCTCATGAGAGTGGCTACGACCACTGTCCCACGCACGGCGGGCAGAGAACTGTGCATTCCAGGAAAATCCACGTCCTTACCTTTTATGGCATCTGTTCATTTGCTTACTGTTAAGTGGGGAGGGAAAGATTATCCAGATTCTCTGCTGGAAACCCTGTTTATGATTGGAGAGCACCTCATCTGGATTTGAAACGACTCCTGGTATCACAGAGAAAATCCACAATGCACTGGAACCTCACAGATCCTCTTCCTGGCAGATGCCCCAACTGTGAAGCATCCTGAGAAGCAGCAGGTTGTTTGAAGAGGAGATGTCCTATGACCCCACCACCACCACCACCAAGGGTACCCTACTGCCACCGGGGACAGATTCTAAAAACCTAGATAGACTGGACGGGAAAAGGCTCTATTCACTCACTGGAATTTCCTGACACTTCCATGAATGTCAATAGACACCAGTCCAAGGAGTATATGATGCCCCAATATATTCTGGTATAAAAGCTGTAAGCAGAAGAGTCTTCAAATAAAAGTACTGGGGGGAATGTCTAAGTCTGTGGACGAAGAGCAGACCATTCTCAATGGCAGCGTGTCACTGCGGAGGGGCCTCGAATCCCCCAGAGCCACCAAATCATCTGTTTCATTGACACAATTATTAAATCATTGATTAGTGTGCCGAGTGGCCGTATTGCTTGTCTTTATTACAGGTGAATGGTAGCCGCTGCCAGCTGTTTCCATGGCAAGTTCTTCAGCTGCAGAAAAGCTGGCATGGTGCCCAGACGCAGCCTGGGAGCCTCACGGCTTCAAAGTGGTTTTCCTTTCCCCCAGCGAGGCTTCCCCCTGTCATTACATGGTTTCCCTGTGCTCTCATCATTCCGACAATGGGATCTCTAAAACCAAACCCAGAAACGAAGAGGTAACCTGTTGGCAACTAATGAAACACAGAGAGATTGTTCAAGCAGGGTAGATGCGAAATGGCTTTGAACCCGTTTAAACGATCTGCTTGTGTCCCATCGCCCCATGGTCAACACAGGCGTGAAGGCAAGTGTCTGGGGCTCATAAAAATTACCCCTTCTTTGCCTTAAAGATCCGCCCTCTTGTTGCTTCACATCTCAAGCTCCAGAAGGAGCTTGCTTTCTGTCCACTTGTCCAAATTCTACCCATCTATCAAGGCCAGCTGGTCTCCCAGATCTCCAAGACACTTTCCCTGGACGTGCACCCTGGGCTGAGTTTGCCTGTCTTTTTACTCCTCTGTTAATTGAGGTGCGTCCCAGGAGGTACAAGGGCAACTACGGGAAATTTCGAGAATCCATGCTGCAGCATAAATAAACTAAGGCACTTCTTCCCTCTGAGCCCAGAGGTCCTCTCGGAAACTTTCTCCAACACTCCTATTAGCTCCATCAATTGCTCAGCAGCAGCAGGTGAGAGGAAGTTTATTTGCCGTCCTTGGTGCTGAGAAAATAGGACAGGCCTTGCATCAGGTGAACCAGGATTCAAACCTCGGAGGGGCAGTTTCCTAGATATTCCAACATGGTATCTATTTTAATGCCATGAGGCTCAGTGTTTTAATCCATAGAACAGTAGGATCTTTCTCACAGTGAGAATTACACCCAGTGACTGGCACGTAGTAAGCCCCAGACATACGAGCATTCCCTATCCTATGCCCACGCCCTCCACAAGGGCACTAGTTGTTCACCGCTAACCAGATCCTCTCTCTCCGAGTAGATTATAAATTCCTTGAGAACGAGGCTACAGAAGTTTCTCCATGCTAAGGCTAATAGTGTGCATACATAAGCTGTAAAAGTTTGGAGCCTTTTTCCTAAAACAGTAGGTATGTGGACTAGAAGAAAGGAATTTTCTGAATGAAAATTGGGGATTAATGAGCTAACACTTTCAGGTAGTTGATTCCAGCATTATGATCATTCTCTGTGAATTCTCTGCTATGAAAAGCCATAGAGTTAATAAAGTCCTATCTCCTTTTGGCCCAGATACATAACCATTTTAGTAATCCGCATAGGGTTCTTGTCTGAGAGAACTCTGATGCATTCTTTCAATGTCTCCATAGGGTCTGCTCGAGTCGGGAGATGAGCATCCTGGTTTGATCAGGGCCAGCTTTGACAAGTGGTAAGTGAGAACACATCTACCACATTTAGCTTGATGCACTCTGCCAAATTGTGTTTGAGAACCATTTTGAAAGAGGATAGGAGTTAGCACAGATATCAGGTCATTCTCCTTGGGAGAAGAACAAACTTATCATGAATCTGAAATTGCACAGGGCCAGCAGGATTTTTTACTGCTTTCCTGCCAGCCTCCCCAACAATGCGTCATCAAGTGGGCCGGTTACTCTATGTAGGCCAATATATATTAGAGATTAATTCCTTTCGTTCAAACTCTGTCTTTTGAAATCCAGCTCGTGATACAAATACAATTTCAAATTTCCCAACTGAAAAGTCCCCTGGTTCCTCCATATAGTGAATGCAAACCCTCCAGTCACTGAGAAACAAATAGATGGAGTAATCATAGAATCACAGAATTCCCAGCGCTGGCAGGGACCTCAGAGACCATCCAGTCCAACCCCCTCATTTTAACAGATGAGGAGACTGATGTTAGTGGAGGATTATAGCCTCAGGGGTAAAACAGAGTTCATTAACTTATCTTAGAAAGGACCTGTTTTTGTTGTTAGAATAAATGATTAAATGATTCCAGTTTCATGTCGCCTCCCTTATTCAGAAAGTTTGCCATCGCCTTCTCCTTTTGTCCGTGTAACCATGACAATTGCTGGGAATAATATAGCTATCAGTGTAAAAATAGCTTCATTAGCATCAACAAGGAGCTCGCCAATCAGCTTGGACCTATGAAAGGGCTGATAACCACCTTCTCTGCCTCACAGTGTGCAACACACATGCTCTCCTCACTCCTCCCCTAGGCTTGGCTCTTCCCTCTTCTGAGGCTCTGTTCGTCACAGTTTGACAGCTGGGATTTACAAGTGGAATCCTACCTGAGAAAGCCCTGTTCTCAAGCAGGCTCAAATGGATCTTGCCCTGGGATTTCTAGCCTGCCTCTGCTTTCGAGAACCCCTAATGTCAGGTCTAAGGCAAGAAAAAAAAAGTGAACATTTTCCCTCTGTGTATACAGCAGAGAGCTGAGAAAAATTAGATATAATTTAGAAATGGACACAATCGTTAGCAGGAATCCTTTAGAGAGAGTTGGGTGTTTGTTTTGGGCTCTTCATTTCATTTTTCCAGTGCCGATCCCCACCCCACCATGAGCAGTTTGATGGTTTATGCTAATTTATATAGGTTTGTGTGTATGCAATAGGAAACAGTTTGTCAAAGTTTTCATCATACATGCACATACACCCTTAAAAAATCACAAACCAAATAAAAATGAAAACTGGGAAACAAAATTAGCAAAGGGCAGAGAGAGGCTTTAGACCCATTTTAGATCATGAGCTAGATTCATTTTGGCTAAATTTCATTAAAAGAAAATTAAACTGAGTTGTCCAGTTGAACTACATGGAAGAAGGGGAGATTGATGGAACAGTGCGCAGCGGACTGTTCAGAGATTAAAAGGTTACAAAATATACCATGGCCTTAAAAAGAGATGAATGGATCAGTGGAGCAGAATGGAGAGTCCGGAAATAGATCCACACATATAATATGATCAATTGATTTTTGACAAAGGCACAAAGGCATTTCAGTGCAGAAAACAATAGTGTTTTCAACAAATGGTACTGGGCCAACTGAATATTCATTCACATCCAGAAAGATGAACATTGATCTGAATCTTGTACCACATAAGAATTTTTACTCAAAATGGATCATAGACCTAAAGGTAGAACCTAAACCTATAAAATTTCTAAAAGGAAGCATAGGGAACAATTTGTAAACTTGAGTTAGGCAAAGATCCATAAAAAACAAAATTGATAAACTGGGCTTCATTAAAATTAAGAACTTCCCTTCAAGACACCATAAAGAGAATAAAAAGACAGCCACAGAGAGGGAGGCAATATCCGCAAATCACATTTTGGATACAAAATTTGTTTCCAAAATATGTAAATAACTCTCCAGATTCAACAATAAGAAAACAATTTAATATAAATATTTAAATAGGAAAATATTTAAATAGCCACTTCACCAAAGAGATTATAGGATGTCAAAGATGTCATGACAGTAGAGAATTTGAAATCAGAATGAGATACCATTATATCACTCTTTCAAGGGCTGAAAGAAAAAAAGATTGATCATACACAGTGTTGGTAAAAATGGAACAACTAGAATTCTCATCATTGTAAAAGATGATATAAATGGCACAACCACTTAGAAAAACAAGTTGGCAATTACTTTAAAAGTTAAACATACACTGATTATGTGATCTAGCCATTTCACTTCTACATATTTCCCCAAGAAAAATGAAAGTATATGTTCAAAGACTTATATTTTGGGTGGGGGGGATAAGACTTATAGTTTGGGTGAGGGGCATTAAGGAGGGCACTGATGAGATGAGCACTGAGTATTATACTTTATGTTAGTAAGTTGAATTTAAATAAAATTCAAGAAAACCCAAAGACTTAAATTTTATTGTTTATAACCAGTCTCTTTGGAATAGCCCAAACTGGAATCAATCTAATTATTCATCAACAGGTGAATGGATTTTTAAAAATTGTGTTAGATCTATAAAAAAGAATATTTACTCAGCAAGAAAAAAAGAATAAATTATCGATACATAGAACAGCATGATGTTATTCAGGGAGAAAAAAAAATGTCTTCATTGAGGTCAAAATGCTTACCTTGAAAATAAGACTTAAAATAATCATGTTGAGTGAAAGAAGCCAGATCAAAACAACACCAAAAAGAAAGAGTACATATTGTATGATTCCATTTATATAAAATTCTAGAAAATGCAGGTTAATCTACAGTGACAAACAGCGGAACAGTGGCAGTTTGGGGATAGCGAGGAATTTGGATGGAGTAGAGGGTGGGAGGGTAATGGGAGAAACTACAAAAGGGCACAAGGAAAGTTCTGAGGGTGATGGATATGCTGATTATCTTGATTGTGGTGAAGATTTTGTGAATGTGAATAAATGTCAGAACGTATCTAATTTGACAGTAGTTAAAAAACAGTGGGACAATAAAAATAAATACACCATGAACAAATTTATTGATTTCATTGCCTTTACTGATTATAGAGCGCCACTTTTGAACACATAGGTCAAGAAGTGGGGTTTGAAGGAAGCATGGCTAAAGAGTCTTTATCATAAAGGTCACACGATATCGCCAATTTTGGTATCTGAGGTCCCTTATTTCAGCTTAATTTGGAAAGTGTGGCTTTGAAGGCAGCAATATTTCCAATAGTGCCCTTCTTCAATTTATCCTCCCTACTTCAAGTACTACCTACCTTCTACTTAGATCTCACCAAGCACTTTACATGCATTTTTCTCATTTAGTCCTCCCAGCAGGTGTTATCGTACCCTTTCCACAGAGGAGGAAACTCAAAGTCATGCTCAAAGTCATACAAACAGTAAATGTTAGGTGGAACCAGGATTCAGAAGGAAGCCTGACTATAAAACCCCATGCCCTAAAAAGTTGCTGCTTATTCAGAAGATAGGAGGAAAGCATTGGGTGTGAAAATAACACTGAGTTATTTTGACTTCATTAACCTAATGGTTTGAAGGGGATACCTCGGTCAAGTTCATGATCTCTTCTTCATAGAGTTCAACAAAATACATCTTACTGCAAAATCCTTAGTAGAGTTGACACTTCAGGGCAGGGGTAGACTAGGGAAAAGCTTGCTTCTCCCCGATAACAGAATTTAAAGATAGATGAAATCATGGATGAAGATAAGTAGACATGAGCAAATATAGATAAGTGAGATAGAGGAGACCTAGAACCACTAAAGGTTTTCATGTACAGCTGTGCAATTTGTTCACTGTACAAGGGCATGTGGCTGAAGAGGTAAGCTGGGATTTGCACCCGACTTCATTCGCCAGGACTAGGCTTGTGTCCTCACTCAGGGCTTCACCGACAGAGGAAGAGGAACCTTAAAAAAAATTGCACGAAGTTGCAACATGAGTTAGGGGTGGCCTTGATAAACAGATTTCCTTTGTTTGTCTTTTGTTCTTTTACTCTCTTCCAAACTCATGGCATTACATTATTGCTCTGGATTTTGCATTATTCATGTCAAATAATCTGCTAAATAATGTGTCCTAGAAGGCACGATCTGAGCCAAGGTAGCCCACATAAAAAAGAAAAAAAAATAATGGCATAAATGATAAATGAAATAAAGATTTTTAAAGAAATTTTATGGTATTTAATTAATCTACCAGTTTTACTAAGTTGCTTTCAAGTGAAATGGCTCTTTACCAGTGCCTTTTGAAAAGGTTAGAAGTGAATTCCCTGAGCTACAATCATTAGCATATAGATGTCTCTAAGTGTTAATTTCTGTTTTCACTGAATGAATGTAATTTAAAATGAGGCCCTTTCAAATCAGTTAACTTCGGCCATTTAAGAAAGATAAGAAAAATGGACTCAAGCCTGAACCCCCAGCAGAACCTGCTTCTTTGGGATAAGTACTATATGCCACAGCCACGCACTACTTTGGGAAATTACAGATCCGCTCAAAAAGAGAAAGAGGGTTTGAGGTGAGCAGGTTAAAAGGACCCCAAACATTTGCTTTCGATTTAGCTAATCAAGAAAAGGAAATTGAAAATGAATGGAGAAATCAAGTTTGAAAAATATGGCGGTTGTGTCCCTATAGAGAAACCCAGGAATATTGCAGGAACACCAGGCCTTTACCTCTGCACGGTGCTTGGCACGTGGAGGTCAGGCAACACACTTTGGCAGGATTGAGTTGTGTCGTCGTAAACAGAAATATACGTCTAATAGTGATCTCAGAGATCATTAAGGCTTTTATTCTACTCATGCTCCCTTTTACAATGTCTTCTTTCTACAGCAATAACCCTTGGAAAATAGAAATCAGGTCCCATCAATCCTGCACTTAACAACACTTCAATGACTCCCCTTGCTCTTCCTTAGCACGAAATTCAAACTCTTACACGCACGGCCCATCAGACCCTACATGATCTGTCTTTGCGGCCTTCCCTCACTCTCCACCTCACTGGGCCCCGCCACGCTGGCTTCCCTTGGTCTCACGCACACAGCTCTGCCCCACCTGAATGGAAGGTTCTTCCTGCAGCTCTCCCGTGGGCAGCTCATGGTCTCTCCTCCAGCCTCCATCCAGGTCACATGTCACAGGCTTAGAGAAGCCTCTCCTCATCGCCCTACCTGGAGCTCCCCGGCCCCAAACCCCAGTGGTTCTACATCTCATCACTGTCCTTCCATCATTATGTTTTTCAAAACCGGATATCCTCGTTCCTCCTTAACATCTGTCTTTCTCCCCTGAATGTAAAGGCTTTGTGAGAGTAGGGAGTTTGTCTCTCTTATTCAAAGCAATATCCCTGGCGCCCGCGCACTAGGCACAGTGCCTGCCTCTTTGTAGATCAAAGAACACTTCCTGACTTAATCTATAAGTGAAGAGCCGACAGGTGCATTTACCATCCCCGCTCCAGAGTTTGGCAATGGCGTGTAGACCTACCAGATACATAGAGCCCACTGTTTGTACAGAACAGGTTAAGTGATTCTATCGAGAGACAGTAGAATCACTGCCTTCCAAGTGTTATTTTTAAAAGCCACCTATTACGTATATTCTGCATAGCATTTAGCACACAGGAGTACAATTGCACACAGTGCTTGTCTGTCTACCGCACTTAGACTGGATGTCTCTATTAAAGGACCACCTTCCATACCCTACACTGTAAAGTGTGACAGTGAAAGATCACTTCTGGCTCAAATTTATATCCCCCAGATATTCAAATACACATTAAACATTCGATTAGTCCCCACCTTCACCAGAATTCAGACACTGCCCCTCGGAGGCCTTCTTCAAGTTGACTTCTAACACCATTTTGCCTCAGCAAGGAGGAAAAAGCGAGTCTTAAAGTTGAGAGATCCCGATAAACATATGAAATTATTGGTTCGGGGCTCCAATTTGTGTGACTGCGTGATCTCATAGATCTCTTCAAGCCTGGAGCAGAGCTGGTGACTTCACTCACTCACTCATCCTTCATGCAACAAGTGCTGTTGAAGACCTACCCCGACACTGTGCTCTAGACAGTGAGCCAAGCACTGGCTGCACAGATCCACAAGGTAGATTAAGGTCCCTCTTGGAGTTCAGTGTCTCAGAGGAGATGGTGGGGAAGGCCTCTCTGGGAGGCTGTTTAAAAGGATGACTTCAAGATGAGAAGAAAGCACTCGTGCAGACATCTGGAGGAGAGTGTTCTGGGTGGAGAAGAGCCTGTGCTGCGGCCCTGTTGTGGGAAGAGTCCGTGTGTGCTGAGAGCTGACGGAGGCCCCTGGGCCTGGGAACATGCTTACGAGAGGAGTGGATGACATTGCAAAGGGTGGCAGGGCCCGGATCATGGGAGACCTTGTAGGTCATGGCAATAACTTTCATGGTGCCATGGACCATGGAGAGCTGTGGGAGGGGCTCAGAGAGAAGCGTGATAGGCCGTATCCTCATTTTAAAAGATTATTTGGACTGATATTAGGAAAACAGATCAGTTGTGGACCTTTGTAAGTGTCTCTCCTTCACATGCTAATATCCTCTGACAAAATCTTTCTGGAACTAACGGGACCTCAGTTGGTGCTCTCAGAAAATTCCACAGAGGGTGCCTCACTTATCAGGGTATCTGATCTCACCATTACACTCATCATGACTTCTACGTACACTGGGACACTGAGGCTGGGAATACTGGGGAGTCCTTGTGCGTGGACACCGAATCGGTAATGGGTTTCCTCATGAACAACTTCATTCCGTCGAAAGGAGGTCATTCCTTCTTGGCTTGCTTGCTTGCATGTTTGTTTATACAGGTTCCAGTTTTATCACTAAAGGTCACATTTTTAGAGGCAGAAACTGCAGAACTGTGACTCCTACCTCCTGCTGTAGTGCTAAGCTGGCCCTCCCCAACCTTATTGACAAAGATGATGCGTGGGCTGTGTCCCCGAACACACACACACACACACACACACACGCACGCAGACACACTAGGGGTGATGGATGAAGGGAACCAAGAGTTTTGTAGTTTTGTTTTCTTTTTTTCTAGGGCAAAAGTAGAATAATACCTTGAAGGTCATGTAGCAACTCGGTGGCTCAGATCAGCACTCTACACTGGCTCCTTCCCTCTGCTTCAGGAATCTATTTAAAGGACTCATATCTCTCTGTGTCCCTCCTTCCTTCAGCTCAGAAAACACCAGTGCATTAAAAAACATATCTATTTTCTGTGCCCTAAATATCTTTGGTAGCCTGATTTGATATGTCAATGAAGATAAGATGACAAATGCATTACCAAAGTGGACCCTAAACTGAAGATATCTTAGCTAAAGAAGGGATAGTTCTCTATATTGAAGGGTAAGCTCCAGAGTTCACGAAACAAGTGTGTCTCAAGTTGGTAAATTCAGAATACAGCCTGGATCGTCTGTGCCCTCATAGCCCTATTTATGCAACAAATCTTCATCTACTACTATGATAGCAATAAGCTTAGAGGATCCAGATAGTTACTGTAACAGCTAATCTCTATTGAGCAACTATGTGCTTAACATGCTTTATCTTTCTAGTGTATCATTATGATGAAGCAATTGTTATTATCCCCATTTTACTGATGAGAAAAACTGAGTTCCAGTAGGTAAATAATTTGTCAATGTCACATTTTGAGTAAGTGAGAGACCCGGGATTCAAAATTCCAGGTCTGTCCAATTCCAGGTCCAAACTCTCAATCCTGTGTAATGCTATTTAGTGCCTCTAAGCAGCTCCCAGTAGGTGGGTCAGGATGAAATCTCTTCATATTCACCTTAGAAGGTGCTATATGTAGTGGTCCTGTGGGTACTCGGAGAAGAGAGTTCTTGGGTCAAAGTAGAGGTTCAAGAGTAATGGAAGTGTGACTGAATCTGTGGTGCCAGAATAACATAGAGATTATAATATCATGCCCTGGAAATACATTGCCTGACTTTTAACCTGCTAATCTGATTTTGGGTTCTTATTCAAGTTACTTAAGACTTCAGTGTCTCAGTTTTCCTATCTGTCAAATGGGGATGATAAGATTACCTATTTTATTAGATCGATAGGAGAGTTTAATGAGTGAAGTGATGCCATATGCTTAGAACAGTGTTTGACATATAATAAGCTTGCAATAAATGCTGCCAATTCTTATTTTTATTACAGAAAATGTAGGAGGTTATCAGTGTGGATTAGGTGGTGGAAGAGACAGCATGTTCAACTAAAAGAACACTTGCAAAAGTCCATAAGCAAGGCGGTGTGGCAGAGTCAAAGCATTTCGAGGCCTCTGTAGGTTGGAGTTAGGGCTTCCATGTATACAGAAAGGAGGTATCATCGCGCAATAAGGAAAGGAGGCATGCACCATGACATTAAAATGATCTTGCGTGTAATATTTGAATTAGAGAAGAACCTACACTTGGTTCTCATCAATAAAATGGAAGGGGCAGCCCAGGTGGCTCAGCGGTTTAACACCGCCTTCAGCCCAGGGGCCTGATCCTGGAGACCTGGAATCGAGTCCCATGTCGGGCTCCCTGCAGGGAGCCTGTGTCTCTGCCCCTCTCTCTCTCTCTCTCTCTCTCTGGGTCTCTCATGAATAAATAAATAAAATCTTTTAAAAATAAATAAATAAAATGGAAGACTTTGACGAAATGCAACCCATTGCAGCTGTAATAATTACCAAAGTCTACAATTCTTACAATATCCATTTTAATGTTCTTGTGGGATTTATTCATGGGTCTTTTGAGTCTACTAGCCACCTGACATCATTATAACAGCTGATACAAATTCTTGACTTACATTTAATGTCATCAAGTTTAGTGTTGCCCATATCCCTGTAAATAGGCAATCCTGAAATTTTGGTAATTTGTGTATTTATTTTTATTTTTATTTTTTATTTTTTTGTAATTTTTGTATTTTGATCAAATTTTGGATTAAGTTAAACTTTTCACCTAGATATTATCAATCCTGTCATAGAATCTTTCTTTTAAACAAGTCTGTGGAAATATATTATAAGTACTTCTCAGAAATAATAATAAAGAGAAACACTAGGGACATAAAATACTAATATTAGTTAATGCTACATGGTAATATTTATCTAACAAATATATGCAGTGTGCTTGACATTTCCCCTGGTATCAATTTATTTTATTTTTTTTCACCTACGGTAGCACAAGTATTTAAATAGTAAATATGCTTTGTGCCTAAAATGTTCACAACCATAAAAACATGTACATCTTGTTTTAATACCTTCCTGACACATTTTTAGAGATGGATCCGGAGCACAATATCTATCCAAAGGCCTGCTATTAGGGAAATCATTTGTTTCTAGCCAGTCCAATAGCTGCAAAAATAGGAATTGCCATTGTGCTGTAGATCACAGCATTATGTTATTTATAAAGTGCTGCAGTGGAATAGAGCATTGCCATCCATCAGTATCCAATCAGCAAAGAAGCTGGCAGAGGGAAGTGGGGTGTATAAGAATGCATTGGCACAGACCATTTAAACTGGCAGATTCTGGAGCTTGAACTTGGCAGTGGTTTTTGAAACTAATTTATTTGTTATTTGCGGGAAAGGGTTACCACTTTGAAACATACTCGAAAAGTTTCCAATTTCAGGACATTGAGGAGTCAAACACTGCAACCAGCACTCTCATGTGATTTCCTCCCAGCAGCCCCTTCGCCCCATCCACATAACTGATAAGATGTCATTTCATTCCCTGCCATGGTTACTTTTTTTTTTCCCATTCCCTATTTCTGTTTTTAAAATTGAATCCTCTCCGAATTCTTTTCCATTTTTAAACACCACCTGCTCTTTTTTCTAAAGTACCTCCAGAACAGGTTCACATCTCTTGAGAGTCCCATTAGATTTGGAAGTGATGTATACATGCTATTTGTGGCTCAGCATTAAAGGCTAGGGTAGGTACCGATTCGTTATTTTCATAATTAGTATCATGCAGACATAGTCAAAATGTCATGGTCATCTATAGATTCAATGCAGTTCCAATCAAAAACACAGTAGGATTTTTCATACACTCTAACAAACTGATTTTTAAATCCATATAAAGGAATAAAGCTCTAAAACCAGCCAAATATGTTTGGGTTAGGGGGGAGGGGGGTTGGAAGCAAAGAACAAAAGGGTCTTGCTCCACTAGAAATAAAGATTTTTATATAAAGCTGTGGTAATTCATACAATGTGATTATAGAGTAGAAAGGGCAGATTGACCAATGGAACTGAATAAGAATCCCAGAAACAGAAGTGTGCATATAGGTGAACTTATTAAATAGTCAAATAGGCATTAAAAACACATCATCAAAAAGACTATTCGTAAAATGACATCTAGACATTAGCTTCACTTATTAAATCATAAAAATAAAAATGAAATCACATGCTTCACTAAACAATATGCACAGATATAAATTCCAAGAGAATTAAACTTACATATAAAGAAACAGGAATATTTGTGGCTTTAGGATGCTAAACAATCAGGAGTTATAAAAGAATAGATGAACTAAGTTTGCCAGATCAAAATTAATATTTCTGTGCACTAACGAGACCATAGACAAAGGATATAGACAAACCACACGCTGGGAGAAGACATTAGAAATACATAATTCCAAGACGTTAGGATCAAGAAAACTTAAAAAAAAAAGAAAAGAAAGTTACTCTTACATGTGATAAAAACACAACCAAATAGTAAAATATTTAAACAAATGTCAAAGAAGACACAATCATTGGAAATATATTTACATGTGTTAATATTATTAAAATACTAATGTGTACTAATCAGAGTGACAAAAAACAAAAATTAAGTATGTAACACTAAGCGTTGGTGAGGATTTAGGTAACTCATTAGTTGCTAGTAAGGGCATAAATCATTAGGATCAATTATGAAAGCATTTTGGCGGTGCCTAGGAATAAAGAAAATGTACAAAATTTCAAATCCTACAATTCAATTCCTCTGCATGTATCTAACAACAACATAAACACAAGCAAAGCTTTCATAAGGAAATAGAACTTATTTTTTACAGCATTGGCTGTAATAGTACAAACTTTGAAACAATCCAAAAATAACATATAGAGAAATGGATGAATTTTGGCATAAACTTAAAAAGCAGCAAAAATGAAATATACACACACATAGTTAGATAAAATGATGTATAAAATGATTGATTGATTGATAGATAAATCACCATGAATAAATCTCAAAATATAATGTTCAGGGTGTTTTTTTTAAGCAAGTTATAGAACAATATGTATAGGCTGATAGCATTATGTAATTTTTTCAAACACATAGGCAGAAAATGGCATATCTTGTTTATGGTTACGTATGTAGTGAAGTATAAAAACACTTAAAATTTGTGAACGTAATCACATTTGGGGAGAGAGGGGAGGAACTATACTGTCTTAGTTCTCCGAAAAATAGTATGAGACAAATATCACAAAATATTATTTATTCATTTGGGATGGTGATGCTGTCTTCCATGGAAAAATAAAGCTGTGAGGAGGGGCTATGGCATATTTCTGCTTCTTACACACTCGAAGAGTTAACATCATATCTCGTTTCATACAAGTTTACCTCCCTGAACTTGAGTTATGGTTATTTTTCACATTAGTATTGGAATAAATTTTACTTTGAACAACTTAAAATATCTACGTTTAAGAAGCAACTGTCTCCTGAGCTTACATAGACATGAACTAGTGTGGAAGATTTAGTGATCTTAAAGCACAAAGGGTTTTTGTAGAGCTGCAGGCAGCAATCAGGAGGGGCTCTCTCCCCGAATTCTCCTTCCCTCCCAGCAGCCACAGAGCTATGATAATCTATTAAGGTATTTCCTTGAGTAACTTCTGATCACCCTGTGCTTGTCCTCTCATTGCCTTCCTTCCTACCATTAAGGGGTAGCTGTAGCAATTAATATTTTCAGATACTTGGTGTTTTTTTTTTTTTAACACCTTACTGATCTAAAGGGACAACTAGCTAAGATGCAGAAAGTTTTGACAGGAAGAATGGGAATGAGAAATACCCCGTGTCAGAGCACTTATCCGTTTGGACTAAGTTTGGCTTAGTAGAGAACAACTCCAAAACAATTTCAAAAGTCTAATTGGTTTAAATGCAAATGTTTCTTTCTCACACATGTTACACATGCAAAGCAGGTTGGTGGAGGGTTCTTTTTCACCCAGGAACTCTGGTGATAGAGACTTCACCATTTCTTAACTAACCATCTAGATGTAAACTTTTTGGTATCATTGGTGGGTCAATAACAAATGAGAAAGGCACACAAGCTTTTCATTATCACACAGGGTTCAGGAACCCCAGGTATTTTTCTTTCACATGCTAGGAGGGGGAGAAAATTGAATATTGGTGACCACTGGTAATATTTGCCAAGGTGTAGGCTACGGTTAAAGCTGGAAGCTAGAGAGGACACACAGAAAAGATAGTCAATGCAAGGGTGGAAAGAGGGGTGAGAAGTACAGAGGAGCAGACTTCCCAGTCCCTATCTAATCCCTTAATAGATTCAAATAATTGGTTGACCTACAGAAATTGGAAGAAAAAGTTTCAGCCTGATGCTTTCAATGTAGACTTCAGCGTCATAAGTGCAAGACGCCTTGAATCAGAAACACAGAATATACACATTGAGAACTTTTTTTCATTTTTCAAGACAATTCAAGCCAGATACCATTTATTTTGCTGATGACTACAATTGACATATAGGTGCTAGGTCTTCTGTGATTTGATATGTTTGTGAGAAAACACAAAAATCAAAGAAGAGTAATTCATTCTCATTCTTTTACTTCTGTTGATTGGATTCCTTACAAGAAAATGAACATTTGGGGGATCCCTGCGTGGCTCAGCGGTTTGGCGCCTGCCTTTGGCCCAGGGCGTGATCCTGCAGTCCGCGGATCGAGTCCCATGTCGGGCTCCCTGCATGGAGCCTGCTTCTCCCTCTGCCTGTGTCTCTGCCTCTCTCTCTCTATGAATAAATAAATAAATCTTTAAAAAAAAAAAAAGAAAATGAACATTTGTTGATGTTCCAGAAACACTTTGTGCAAATTTTTAAAAATCTTTTAAGAGGATTTTATTATCTTCAATGATCCTAGAGCTTTGTGCAATTATACCTAAAATTAATCTCATTAGGATGAGTCTCTTTACCAAATTTATTTATTATACTATAGCTTCCATAATATATTTGATTCTCTTCTGGCCATCATTAAATTGTGATAATCTACGCTGGCAGTTCTCTATGTGAAGTTGCATACTAGATATTTTTATGTCCAAGGCAATTTAATGCCAAAATGTATCCATGTTCTGTAACAAGAAATTCTAAACAAATCTAACAGAGCTTGTCTGCTTCCTTTATCTTTTGTAAAAACTATTGGTAGTTGCAAAAATAACATAATCTTCCTCAAGCATAGTATTTAATTATTGGCTCATAATATTATTAAGTTCAATGCAGCAACTATAATGAGTTTGTGTTCAATTCTGCATTCAGAATCAAGATCTAGGGATTAAGTAATCTTCTTATATTCCTATTCATAACCAAAATCCAAAAGCACTATCTCAATTTGATAAGATGTAAAACCTCAAGGAAATTGCTATGGTCAGCTGGATCTGTAGTTTTAATTTTGATGTAGAGATAATATAATAAACTTCTCCAGGAATTTTTTTTTCTTACAGTTCATTTAGACTCACTGCATTTTTTGCAGGCACGTCTCTGACAGCAAACCCAGAAGGTTTTTTCTCCTCATTTTCCCTTTTTGACAAAGAAAGAAAACAAAGTCAGCGAGTAATCCTTTTCCTAGAACAAGAGCAGCAGAGCCTTTTAAAGGACCTTCATTATTTTATGTAGTAAATGTTCACAGCTCTCAAATTTATTGGCATAGCTGTCAACATGTATATTCAGTTTGATAATAATGTTCCAGCTTAACGAGGCCTCTTGGAATTATTTATTATTAAATTTCATTACTTTCTGCAAATGTTCATGCTGATTAAGCCCACCCTTTCAGGCTCTACCACACTTAGACCAATCATAGTGTGACGAGAGCTAACGTGCTTTCCACAGGACCTGTCTTGTCAAATCTTTAAATATAATTTAATGAAATGTCTGTTGACGTAACTTTGGAAAGTGGAAAAACTCATTTATAAAATCAACCAACCATACCTGAAGAACATTTGCACTCTCTGACATGACAAGAATTACTTAAACATTTTGGACTGCCTTTGATTGGAAAGAATTGCCACATGTGGCATTCGCCAAATATTCTATCCACCGTACTCTGCTATGAACATGGCATGTTTCTGCTGGAGAACATTTCTTCCAAGGCTCGGATCTCCACAAAAAATGCTTTGAAAAAAAATGCTTTGAAAAGTGTCAAATTATATAGAAATATTTTATGACATTATCATTACAGATGTCGACAGAAGAGATCTTGCCTAAATTCTTGATGATTTTTAAAGGTAAGAAGCAATACCATAGTAATATATTATATATTATCAATATTGCCATAAGAGGAAAAATTACTAGAGAGTAATTTTATGCAGAGAATGAAGAAGGCCTGCAAATGAAATATATATGTGTACACATACACACCCACATAAACCTATACAATACATGTAATTTCCAACATGGAATATGAAAGTGTTCAATGCAGTAAGAACGAGAGGTATGTCAATAACAGAAGGAGTGTGGGCCCATAACAAATTTTCATGGGAAAAAAAATCTTCATGGGCAAAAAAAAAATCTTCATGGGCATGCTGTGGGATAAAAATCTTCTGTTTTGAAAAGAATGACAGTCAAAAGCAGGTTGAATTTGCCCTGGGGTGCTCCCACAGTACCTCTGAGTTCTGCCTCAGCATCAACCATATCTTTACATTTATTTGTTACTGATTCGTCCTTCTCACTTTTCATGCATTCTTTGAGGTCAATGACCTTGTTCTTTTTTTATGTTTCATCTCCTGAGCAATAAGAAAAGTATCTAACATGTGGGAGGTGATCAGCAAATGTTAGGTAGATGAGTCAAAGGGAGAGAAAATAATTATGGCCCAAAAGACAACTTTGGAAATTTCCTTACATACAAATTGATTTAAAATTATTTTCATATTTCTAAAAAAAAAAAGTACTGGTGAAGATGGAGGTAGAAATTTTTTTTTTCTAAAATCCTGGAAGATTATATTATATGCTTTCTTTCTGATATGGTTTGGTTGGAAATATATCTTATTCAAATCAGCTAATATTTGAATGCCTACCTTTCTAGGTAATGTCAAGATGATAGAAAGTAATATATGAAATACATTCCCTACTCATGAGAACTATATAGTTTGTTTCAAATGCATGCTAATTTTACAAAGCCCATTCAACATATCCTCAGAAATGTAAAATTTTGAGAGAACTGCGTGCTGTGAGAATCTAATGTTTTTCTCTTGGAAGAGCTCATGGAAGTGACATATTTCAAGTTGTGCTTTGAAGTATAGCAAGATTGTGAATAAGTGAAGGAGGCCTTGGGTGAGAATAAAAGTCTACTTGTAGGGAAGTGAATATGAAAAGGAGGTCATGAGAGTTTGCCCCAAACAGACAATGATCAGCCAAAGTAGAACCCAGAGAGGTTTTGGCGACAATAGTTCCACATTTAAGACAATTTGGAAGGTAGGGTATTAGAGATTATGATAGGGAATAAGATAATAATCAAGAAATGGGCTTCAAGGTGACTCAAACAGTAACAGCCATGTATCCTTTTAACCATACCTTATTGAATGATTGTGACGCTCACACTGAGAAAGGGGAAAGAAAAGGATTTTAGAAACAGTATTCTTTTTTAAATAGTATTCACTGAGGGGTGCCTGAGTGGCTCAGTCGCTTAAGTGTCTGACTCTTGATTTCAGCTTAGGTCATGATCTCAGGGTTGTGAGATCCAGCCCCATGTCCAGCTCCACACTGGGTGTGAAGGCTGCTTAAGATTCTCTCTCTCTCTTGCTCTTTCTCTCCTTCTGCCCCTGCCCTGTTTGCTTTCAAGAAAGAAAGAAAGAAAGAAAGAAAGAAAGAAAGAAAGAAAGAAAGTATTCATTGAACTATTTTGTGCCAGGTCCTATGATTTACATATTTATCTCAATCTTTATGATAATTCCTTCTATAAAAGGAAAGTGAAGTACTGAGAAGTTATTTGTTCCAAAGTCACAGAGCAGTTAAGCGGACTTGAACCTTCTGCCTTTCTGTGCCAAAAAATATGGTCTTTTCATTCCCCACCCCTTACCCCACCCCATGTATATACTGCCTCCCAAAGATCCCTTCCAACCGCAACATCCAGTGACTGGGATCCTCTACACAAAGGACTTACAGTGTGGTATGCAAAAGAGAGAGATAGAGAGATAGCGATAGAGATCAATAGATATAACCAATAAATAACAAGAAAGCAACCCACAAGGCCAACTGCAAAGTGAAATAATTTTATCAAAATCTTGGATGAAATAAAAGAATCCTGAAGCATGAAGAGACAGGAAAAAAATCATATCACCAACATAATCACACATCCATCCATCCAAACATCTACAAATCCAGAACCTCAGTTTCTTAATCATTTAACCTATTTTGAATCATCTTACAATTGCCATTTTATTCACCTCTAGTGTTTACCCACAGATACAATTGTGTTTCGCTGAGTTTGGGAGGATGTGAGAGCTCATAACTCGGCGAAAACTGGAGTGAGGCAAGTAATCTTCAGAAAACTGTCTCCAACAGGGGGAGGACTGGTAATCAGCCTCACACAGGCGGCGACCACAGCTACCCCAAGAAGAACTAATCAATCCCAGAGTTTACTCCACACTCCTGAAATGGTCTTGAGGCTCTGGTTTGTATTCCCCATGATTTTTCCATCTCTAACTTAAGACTGAAAATCTCTCCTTCAGTTTCCAGTCCTTTACAATAATGCACCAAAGTTAAACGATAAACAGGAATGTTCTACATGGCTCTGACTCTGTAGTCTCTATAAAGTAAGTAACTAGATTCCATCCTATAGGGGCGCAGACCAAGCCCCCTTCACAGGGCACTGGAAGAAGCTTCGCAGATATTTTCTGCCCAGGAACATTGTAGTTCCTGTAGTAGGGTCGGTGGCCCTCAGACTGCCAGTCCTGTAGCCAACCTGTGGAACACAGTGCGATGCCTGGGCAACCCCTGGCCTCAGAAAGCATGGTGACAGCAACGTCTGCGGAAAAGAGCTCTATTGGAAAAGCTCTTCAGCCTCGAGTCAGACACTCTATGGCTTGAAAGCAAGCTCCAGGACTTTACTCTTCTGCTTTCTCTTCTGTGACCGCAGAGTAGCATAACTACCCATCTGGGTTTTTTCAGTGATTTAAATGAGGTAGACCATGCAAAGAGCCTGTGGTAGTGCCTGACACTTAGTTATCCCTGGTACTGTTTGATATGTCCTACAATATAGCTAAGAAAACAGAAGTTTGAAGAGTTTAAATGTCTTTTCTGCTATCACACAATGAAAAGACCCGGACTGACTCCAAATTTGTGTCCATAGCTAAGAAGAATCCATGATCTGGAGAAAAATGCATTTTAAAAACATGAATTTAGGGGTCAGAGTTGCTAGGGCAATTTCATAATTTTATAATTAACTAAAAATAGCTTTATTATAAGCCAGGGCATCTCAACAGCAGTCCCAATTTTATCTGGACATCTACGCTTCACTGCTTATACTTCACAACAAACCTTCAAATCGGAAAATTCACTGAAGTAATTAAGATTTTTAATTGGAAGAAAAAGTATACAATTTGCAAAATGAATTTAATTAGCCCTCAGACCACTTACTGATCCAACACATAATTTCCAAAAACAATTGTACACTTCCATACATAGTCTTTGCTAAAAAGGAAACCTTATTATAAAAACAAAACAGCTAGAACTAACTTATAGGGTAAATGTGTCCTGATCGAATTATATTCCTGCTTCTTGGCACTTAACCCAACTCCCTTTAATGTCTCACTTCTTTCTTTAATGCTTTCAAGCTTGTTTTTTTATTAATTATACAAATCATTAGTATTAAAAGACAATATAATGGTTTCAAGAAGTAGCTTCACAGACTATCTGCATATTTAATCAACTACCTCTAAATTTTTAATCATTTGAGTCCAGGTTCTTGTCTTGAAGCTTAACTTGATAACAAACCTACCAACTGGTAGAACTAATTGGTACAGAATCAGTCAATAATTTATAAGGAAAGAAAAAAATATTAGATGTTATGAAGGTATAAGACCATCAGCTGCCGTTATTTCTGAGAGGTAAAAGCAAAAAACGGGACTTGGCTCTACAAATCCATGGCGCACTGGTGACATCCACTGGCTGTCCTTTGACATCGTCCAGATTCTTTGGATTTTTAATATAACACAGGAAATAAAAATCAGTGGGTTTTACATAGTTATACCTTTCTTTAATGTTAACATTATTTGGATTAAACTATATATCCATTACATTTAGTACAACATGTTTCTAATTTTTAAAAGCTTGAAATTCAATAATCCATGAGAATCAGTCTGTATATTCTGAGTTAGAGTGACCAATGAAGCTCTTTCCCACTGTGAGCTTGAAAGAAGACAGACTGAAACACAGTGGGAGGAGAAAATATCTTCACTGGTCATATGATCGGTAAATATCAACATTGTCATTTCATCCTAAAGAGAATTTGGTAAATTGCCTTGCTGCTGTAATTTTGAAAACAGTGGAACATTTGACAAAGACTAGCACTGGGCAGGAATGGTCAAGTGCACTAAGACAGTGGCTCTCATGTTTAGTAAGCATCAGAATCACCTGGGTTGCTTAAAACAGATGCAGATTTCTGGGGCCACATCCGAATCTGTGAGAACTTTCTAGTGCATTTTGTTCACAAACCACACTTTGAGGAGCACTGCACTAAAGGATATACTCTTTTATTCTGAATGCTCCATGGAATCGATGGAATTCCATACAGAATGCAGAACATGGACTATTTTGGACATCCTATCGGTGACAACATTGAGTTGACAGGTTCAACTTTATCAGTGGAACAAATTCTTTAAATAATCATTTTGCGTTGTTTCTTTCCAAATGCCATCATCAGATCATTAAACTTTCTAAAAATTTCTTCAAATCTTCAGGCAGTGCACGTAAGGCAAATAACTTACGATTACATACATATAAAAGTCAGATGCCCAGAAAAAAAAGGGGGTTTAAATGGGTGAAGGATGGCTAGTGTGAAACATTCAAAGACAATACATAAGTTATTCTCACTATACATATCAACGTGTTAGCACTATTGTATTAGTGGTAGTAAAATTACAGGTGATTTTTCATCCCCCCACCCCCAGTTTTTGTCTGATTTTTCTTTAATGAAGACATATTATTTATGTGATTTCTTTTAAGTTTAGGGAAGCATACCCTGTAGGTTCTGGGGAAATCATGGTTGTGCAGGGAGGAGTCAGTGGTGCTTTCAGCAGTCTGATGATATTTAATCAACCATCATCATTATTTTCATCATCACCCCCTTCTCCCCAATCCCATGACTAAGCCTTCAATCAACCAGGAGCTTTGTGGATGATTTTAAGAATTGAGTTCTTAAAACTGAGTGCTCAAAGAGTTTGGGTATTTCCTTGGAAGCTATGATTTAATACCTTCAAGTTAATAATTGTGACCTGGAGTAAAGAACAGTTTTGAAAAGAACCAAGAAGGTTAAGGCTAAGCTATTTTCTATGAAACGCAAGAAAAAGGTATTATAGAGATAGAGTTATAAAATGCTAAGAGCAGAAGAGAAAGCACCTAGAATTTAGCTAAAGGGGAGGAAACTATTGTTTTCCATTTGGGGGAAGAGATTGAAAATTAACCAGGGAGCTTGCAATTTCTGCTAAGTTATTTCTTTTTACTGTAGTAAAATGTCACGATGTTTGAATGTACAGCGACCAAAAAAAGTAATGTCCTTTCAGAAAACATGCTAACACCTGCAGGCTCCCAAGGATCTGGGTGGGATTCATGTGTATCTAGGTAATGCTGCTGGTAGTGGTCTGGGTGGTTTGATGCCAAAGCCATTTTGTAGTCTTCAGGATAAAAGCTGAAAGCTAGCCTAGACTTAGAAGATAAAAACAGGTCTCTTTTAATGAAAATTCTCTAGTGCCTTTGAATTACAAAGGCCATAGCCTGGGGAGAGAGACTAAATGTAGATTTTTCTTCTTCCCTTAAGGAATTGGCAGGCATCTGCCAAGAAGTGTGTTCCTTGTTCATTGAGAATTAATGGGAAATAACGAACGCACATGTTCTGGCAGACGAATAACGTGCTCAGATTGAAACACTAGATTGGACAGACAAGACACCCATAATCCACGTGTGTTTCTTACCAGACAAGAATGCCAGTTCACATTAAGAAATGAGAAACCATTGAAGTGGGCAAACTTAAAAAAGTAGAGAGTACAAACTGACTTAAATAACATCCCCCATGGAGATAAATCTGTCTCTTTTTCCCCTCTAAAGTACAAAGAGATTTATTTTTCTTATTATAAAAAGTATATCCACTCATTAAAAAATGTAAAGAAAAAAAATAAAGCCAAATATAAAGCCACCTAAAAATCTCACTAATTTCATATTATAGTCAGAGCAGGGCAACTATTTCTACCATTGTTCTGTCAACATCCTTCCAGCATGTGTGCATATGCACACACACACACACATACACATATGCTTTTTCTCAGAAATTATGGAGATTTTTTCCCCATATCAATGAATACGGATTTATGATCATTTGTTATGGCCAACCTCCTAGGTATTTCTTGTTTACGATTTTTCACAATTTATAAATGACGCTGCAGTAAACAGTTACTCTTTCCCACTTCCAATCCATTATCCACATACCTTTTTTTTTTTTTCCCACATACCCTTAGAATAAAATCCAAATCCTTCTCCTTGGCTTAAGAGGGCCTGTATGGTCTAAATGGTACCTGTCTCTCTGCTATCTGTACTACTCTCCCTGTACACACCATGTTCAACCATTGTGTTCCTCAAACGTGTTATATTTTGCCTCCAGCTTTTGCACATGTTCTTTTCACTCCTTGGAAAGCTCTTCATCCACAGGATTCTCACATGGCTACTTTTTGATTGTTTGTGTCTCCTTAAATGACACTTCCCTAGAGAGGTCTTCTCTGCCGGTCTTATCTAATGTACACTACTCATTCTCTTGTTCTCTTAATAGACTCTTACAAGTAACTTGAAACCATTTTTTAAATTTGCTTTCTTGGATTTTGTCTGTATTCTCAACCAGAACATAAGCTCCACAAGATCAGTGGCTGTTTCTTTCATGTACATCAGTTTGTAATCAAGCATATAGTGGGCACTAACAAAGGATCGATCTGTTGCATGAATGAATAAGTGAACAGAGGAACAAATGAATTGATGAGTATGTGTTAGTGCATTATTTGACAAATTTTCTCTTCAGAATAAGTTTCTAGAAATCGAGTTTCTAGATAAAGGGAAATTCACATTTTCTATTTTATATAAATATTGCCAAGTATTACTCATCCATAAGTAAGAAGGAAATCCTGGCATTTGTAGTAACATGTGTGAACCTTGAAGGCATTATGCTAAACAAAATAAGTTAGATAAAGAAAGACAAATACTGTATGATCTCACATATACGTGGAATCTAAAAAATAAAACAAGTCAAAACAAAAAGCTGAACTGATCAATACAGAGAACAAATTAGTGGTTGCCAGAGATGGGGGGTGAGAGATGAGTGACATGGATAAAGGTGACCAAAAAGGTACAAACTTTGAGTTATAAAATATATATAAGTCCTGAGAATGTAATATACAGCATTACTGTAGTTAACACTAAAAGATCTTAAGAGTTCTCATCACAAGAGAAAAAATTTAACTCTATAGGGTGATAAATGTTAACTAAGTTTATCATGGTAATCATTTCAAAATATTCAGATAGCAAATCACTATGTTGTACACTGAAAACACAATGCCATGTATCAATAATATATCTCAATTTTTAATTGCAAAAATATATATATTGCCTACCAAAGCATGGAGCACTTGAAATTCCCACCAGTAACATGTTTGGGATGTTTAATTTCCTTCCCTACATCCTTGGCAATACTTGATACAAATCTATTAGGCAAAGAAATTACTGACCAAGATTTAAATTTTAGTTGCTGAATGCTAACGAGACTGAACATCTTTTTAAATGTTTATTGGCTATTTTTAAAATTACCAGTTCATTTCTTTGCTTTTTTTCCCACTGGGATGCATATCTTGCTTATTGATATACGAAGGCATTTTGTATACTAGAAATAATAATCTTATTTCTTGTTAACAATATTATCAATATTTTATCCAATTTTTCTAAGTCTTATTTATGGTGGTATCCTTTTCTTTTACATAGATTCTAATATTGTATGTGTCAGCGCTTCTTTTATTTCTGGCTTTAATATCATGATTAAATACAACCATAATTGTACAAAAAAATCCCCCCATCATTTTTCCAGTTCTTTATGATTTCGTATTTTATGTTTAGGTTTTTGAACTATCTAAAATTTATTATGGCATAAAGAGTGAAGTAGAGAGCTATGAAATGCTAGTTGCCCCATTAAACCTAAAAAAATCAACTGTTCCCTCGTTGGTTTCTAATTCCGTGCATATTCTTGATTCTTTTTCTGGTTTCTCTCTCCTTTTTTTATTTTAAAGAAATATGAATTTGTTCGATGATATTTGCGTGCAACAAACTTCATTTCTACCAAAACCCAAGGCATGGTTGCAAGCAATGAGGGCCGTGTCTTGCTCCTTTCTCTGGTGATTAGTGCTATTTGAAAATTTAGCTAAAAATGTTGCTGTAAAATGGATCTTCTGCCATCCAAGGCCCCTTGGTGCTCTGGGAAGTCTATTCCCCACTACAGGTTCTGCCCCAGAAGCCCTCATCTCTGCCGTTAGAGGTAAAATACTTAAGTGTCCTTGGCGTCCTCCATTTGCTCACCCATACATAGAGCTATAAGAGGAACACACATTTCTGCTCCTTGAGGAAAACCCAATCATCCGCTCGCTTCTCAGTTTAGGCTTACCTGTATTTCTCTGTCCTTTGGTTAGGCCATTTCTATTTCTTGCAACATAGAAATTCCTTTTCTCCTCTTTGGATAATCTAGTTTTACCACTGCTCAATAGTCAAGATTTCAGCTTTTTTTTTTTTTTTTTCAGAAGTGTGGGATGCAGTGTGTAAGAAGAGTAGGCTCAGATGTTTACACTCACAACGCTGCTCTCTGCTTCCTGAACTAATAATAGGAAAAACAGCAGCTTTCATCTTCTTCTCAATGACAAAAACAAATTGAATTAGCTCAATTACACAAGGATCACATCAGTCTATTTAAAAATTATTTTAAACACTTTATATTTTAATATCTGTTTAGTAACTAACACCTCACCACTTTCTAAGTGTTCCTGGCTATTCTTGTATGTTTATATTTCCAGACAAAGAAACAATAGAAATAATAATCTTATTTCTATATATATATAGAAATATATATACATATACATATATATAAATAATATTTCCAAAAGCCCAGAATAATTTCCTCACAATGTGTCACAGCAACTCTGGATTTAAGAGTTTGAAAAACGACCTCATATTCAATTCCTCCTCATCACTGTACATTCAGAAATCAACAAATCTCTACTGAACACTTAGTATCAGCCTTAGACACTTTGCTAAGTTCTGAGGCTACAACCAAAAGCAAGATAGTCCTTCCTTGCCAGGAAGTTACATTTAATAACAAAAATTAATGAATAATTCAACAGAGACTGATGAGCATTTTAAAAGACAAGTTGAAAGAATATATAGTTGGGTAACCTAATCTAATCCATCATCAAGAAAATTGTCCTGAAGAAAGTAATATTGTTACCTGAGCTCTAAAAGGGGCAAACAGTTAGCTGAATTGGAGAAGATGCAAGAACTTGTTCAAGATAAAGGGAACACTATTTACAAAAGCCCAAAGTTAAAGAGAACACTTCAGAATAGAGTTTATTCCAGGAAATGGACTGGTTGGAAAATTGAATGCAAGACAAAGTGGCTAAAGATTGTGCCACAAATACAAAGGCAAAAACACAAAAGCCCCATGGCCATGTTCAGATGCTTTATACAAGGGCAATAGGAAGCCATCGAGGCTTTTAAGTAGTAGAGTACTATGACCAATACATTTTGAGAGATCACTGACTATAGAGTGTAGAATGAGGTTGGAGAGGGAGAGTAGATGTGCAGAGATAAGAGGAAGAAAGGCCATTCAAAAGCCAGCTGTGGTAGTCTAGGAAAGAAAATGTCTTCAATTTGTGTAATGGCAATGGGAGTGGAGAGAAGCATGTGGATCCAAGTGACATTTACAACACTTCGTATTCTTTGGATATGGAAGGTGACAGTCTCTCAATACTTTCCAGGTTACTGTTGGGGAAATTGAATGGTGGTACCACATTTACTGAACTGTGAAGCTCTGATAGGGACCATGTCTTGGGGGAAGACATAGAGATCCATGGAAATGTGCAGTTTTATATAACTAGAAGATGCACAAATGGAGATGTTGAATGTGTAGCTGAATACATGGATTGCAAGTTCAGAAAGGAGGCTCGGGTTTTAAAGGTATATAGTATGTGAAGCCATGGCATTAAAGGAAAGACTCTACATGGATGGGATAAAATAAGAAGGGAGGGGAATTAAAGCTGGGCCAAGGCTAGGCATAGCAACATTGAAGGGATGAGCAAAAATGAAAATTAGTTGTAAAGAAGACCAAAACAGGTACCCAGAAGGATATGAGGATTCTGTTGACGTGGAAAACAAAAGACGGGAGTAATTCGAGGAGAGAGTGGTTAACAGCACCAATGTTGGTGAAAGAACAAGTAAGAAAGGTCTAAAAAGTTCCCTTTTAGGTGGCCTCAGTGCTTCAGTGAGGTAGAGGGAGGTCAAGGATTTTGACTGAAGAAATACTGATGTGCAAGAAGGTGGATTATAGAGGATGAGGCCACGAAGTGAGTTAGGGTTCATGCCAAAGCAACCAAAGGGTGACTTTAAAAAAGAACATAAAAATGCAAATTATTTATTAGCTGAGGGCAGCCTGCTTCTTGGTTTTTGTAAAACAAACTACATCCACTCAAAAGGCCAATGTCCAATTCAAAGTTTCTGATTTATGGTCCTATAGTTTGAATTTTCCATTTCTGCTGAAATTTTACTGGTGGTAGTCTGCCCTTACACGCCACCTAAACCTTGATGTGGGGCACGGTCCTTTCCCTAGACTTTCTACAACACTCTTCTGAAGCATTTGTATGTATGGAAACTTCATGTAAGGTTTGGGAAGATGAAAGTTGTCAAACTGTAGAAACACAGCAAAATTCTAAAACATTTGTACTCATTATCTCTGTTCTTAAGTGTTTTTTTTGCCACTTGGACTCTGGACAGCTTCCAGCCTCCCACTGTCTCACTAGGTCCGTGGATTCATTGTCTCACCACCCTCTCCTCCCCTAAATTCTTAACTTCCTAGACCCAGTGAGGCTCTTGGTACTTACTGATTTCTTTCAGCATTGAGTCTTCAGGTCTCATCTTCTTTTCTTATAAAGATGTTCTAAATAAAGACAAGTCTTTCTCTAAGAATTCTGAAGACATCTGTTAAAATTGTAACTTTAAAAAAAAAGACTTTTTATTTTTATTTGAGAGAGAATGAGAACAAGAGCGAGGGAGCACAAGCGGGGGTAGGGGTAGGGGAGCGCTGTGCAGGGAGCCCAACATGGGGCTCCATCCCAGGACCCCGGGATCATGATCTGAGCTAAAGGCAGATGCTTAACCACCTGAGCCACCCAGGTGCCTCATAAAATGATAACATTTTCAGTATCATAATTGTCACCATCTTCCTAGTTTCCCTGGCCCTAAACTTGCTCATCATTTTTGACTCCTCTCTACCTTTTCCCCATCCCTCTCATCCAATCACTGATATCACAGATTATTATCTCTCCATAAAATGAACTTTTCGTGTCCACAGCTCTAGAGTAAGTTTTCTTGATTATTGCAAGATCATTGCATGGGTCATCATCCTTTGGTTCCCTGCCCCACCCTTAGTCATCTTAAACACAGTTGCCCCTGTAATCCAGACAACACCAGAGTACTTCTACCCTCTAATTATTTCACTCATTCATTTAATAGACCTTTCTGGGAATTTCTAATATGTGAGGAAAAGATAAAAGAATGAAGGAGCCCATCTCTGATTTCAAACAAGTAAAAAAATGGGGTGACACACTGAGGTGTCTGAATATCCATAACTAAAATGTAAACCACTTTGCCAAGCCCCCTGAAGCTCCCCCTTAATGCAGCAGGAGTTTGTCTTTCTCATCCTATTTGCCATGACTTCCCTCTCTATCACAATACCCTGTACACTTCAGTTACAATGAAGCTATCATTTGCTAAAACAAAACAAAACAAACAAGAAACTTTTAAATTCAGGGGTACCCAGCTGGCTCAGTTGGTAGAGCTGGGGACTCTTGATCTCAGAGTCGAGAGTTCGAGCCTCACATTGGGCATGGGGATTACTTAAAATCTTAAAAACAAGCAAAAAACAACTCTTAAATTCAATCTGTGCCCTTGTCATGCTGCCTGGCATTGCCCTTCGCTGGCCCCTCATGGTTCTTGCTCACAGGTTCTGTAAATGTTAACTCCTACAGGCTTCAGCACCCACCTGAAGGTGCCCTCCCATCTTTCAGCAAGTATAACCAGTATCTCTCTCCTATTGTCCTAACAGTGTAACACTTACCCAGCCTGGACTCTAGGACAGATACTTGTCTATCTATACTCTATTCAATTTTGCATCTCAAAAGTGTCTTCCACATAATAGGCACTCAATACATGCTGAAGTGAACTTGACGAGCACACGAGGTAAGAACACTGTTTTCAGCTCATCAGATTGCTGACATGAAAAGAGCTTCTGAGGACAGCAGAATCCACGAGTGTACAAGTAGGGACACATTCATTCAGTGAAACTTCATTAATTTCTCAGGGATGCACCAATCACCTAGGAGTCTTTTTCATCTCCCTCCACTCAGCTGCGCATTAGCCCATTTCCTGTGTTGTTCAGGCAGGGTCTCTAAAGCTGGGTTTTCAGTTTTCTAGATTTCCCATCATATCAATCTGTTATTTGGAGGAAAGAGATGGAAGATACAAGGATCCCAAATCTCACTTTCTATTTTTAATTAGCCAAGTTGAAGGAAGCATGAGTCCTTGAATCCTGGTGCAGGCAGGGACAGCTATCCACAAGGTCCCCGTGAAATGGCTGGGCTCCACCCCCACCACTGTACTCTAACCACACTACTTCCATTAGCACAGTCTCACGAGGACTAAAACGAGGGCAGAGGCACAGTACGTAATGTGCACTGTACCATTCTTGGCAGGAGGGACAAACGAGTGGCAAGGCACTCAGTAGTGGAAAGGATAATATTCCAGGGAGGCAGAGTACCTAAAAGTATAGTCACTAATGTAATAAAAAAAATAGATTAAGATTCTAGACAGAATCAGACAACTATGAATGATATAACTTAAGAAGTGATGGCACTGAGGATGGTGGTCCCTTTCATAGAAATGAAGAAATGGATTTAACCAAGGCTACGTAGCTACTATGTAGTGGGCTGGAATTCAAATCCAGCAAGTATGAATTCATGGCTATAATCTTAACTCTAGTTTCTAATACTTTATGTATTATGTGGGGTTGAATTAGGAAGTAGTGAATTTTTACAATTATATAGGAAATTGACAAGGCAAAGGGCTAGCCACCTGGCACCCAGCTGCAGAAAGAAGCATTTATGCTGGTTTGAAATTCACTTGGATACCTTTCTCAAGTCAGGGGATCTCTGCAATGAACTGGGTGAGTATAGTTATGTGCTCAGCCAAAAGTCTGGCTTTTCTCTGGTTCACATCTATAATTTGTGGCTTGTGGTATATGCAATTAGAGACAACGCCAACAGTGCTTGGATTACCAGCATGCCTCAACGTCACAAATAGCAAAATTGTGGGAGCCAGGGCTGGCAGGAGGTGATCCATCCCATGAGAGGCGGGTATGACAGTTTGGCGGAGTGCTCGGTAAATATTACAAGAACCCTGCATCTCGAGCAAACCATTCTGTGCCCCCATTCGTGTGGGTAACACTGACCAAAAGTCACCTGCTGTTTCTTTAGAGAGTATGAGACAGGAAACTGGAGGCCTTATACCAGCCATAGTCACCAAGGCCAGGAGACAATGCAGGTCATAGTATAGTATAGTGGTGTTTCCAATTGGGGCGCATATAAAATTATGTTTCTATAATTCATTTGCTTTGAAATTCTACTTATTTTATCATATGCATTAGAAGACATTCTGTGTAAGGGGGTCCATAAATTTCATCAGGCTGCTAGATGGATCCAAGGCACGAGAAAATTTAACCATTGCCTGGCAACAGAGAGGACTTTTTTAAACAGAGATGTCACCTCAAAGCACCAAGTTGTAACCACTACCAAGGACAAACTTTCCTTTTCAGAGAATTCATAATCCAGGGAATAGTCTAATGTCATTATCATAATACAACTACCACGAAGAGTTGGCATTGCTGGTGATGAGAAGCTAGGCACCGTGTGGGATACTGATGCACTGCTGTTGACCATCCTAAAACAAATCGACACAAAAATCTCCATCTAATGTCCTCAGATCAGTCAGAGATTACACCATTATACACGTGAAACAAGCACTTATTCTGAATCAAAACGCTCCTAAAATTTTTCATCTTGTTTGATCAGGTTTCCTGTGTGTTTTCAAAATAATTACTTAATTCTTCCACATAAGGAAATAAAACATAGACCAGACAATCTGCAGAGTTTCTTTCTAGGAGAGTGAAGCATACTAATTCCAATATATGAAAAGATAAAAGAAGAAAATAGAGCTGATATGACCTAATCCTAATCCAAAATGGTACAAGATAGTAGAACTTGGCTAAATCAAATGAAAAATAATCCAAAGATAATTCACATTTTTCTTGGAAATCCATTTTAATACTGTACTAACTTTGAATGTGTCTGATATTTTCAGATTTAATTTCATATTAGACTTATACACATGTACACACAAACATACACATTCAAAACCCTATTTATCAGAAAGAATCATGAAGGATAATGTCTACCTTCCCTCAGTAATTTTGCTTGACTCATGCTTTAAGATCAAAGTAAGCAATTACATACAACATCTGGTCTCCACAATAATAAATTTAGATTGTGAATGAAGTCAGAGACACAAATAACGAAGACAAGCACCGATTGGTCAATTTATGAGCCTAGTATTTAAAATATGACATTCTCTGATATTGTCAATTTAAACTGAGTGCAAAATGAGAAAATGCATTTCAATTCAAAACACAAACTACTTTTATAAATTGGAAATAAGTCAGAAATACTCAGGGCTATTCTGAAGGTTGAAAGGGTCGGTGTGTTTACCTTGCGCCCTCCCATGTAGATGGAGGTCCTGTGTGTCTTCCAAGCCCTCGTGGATACCGGATGTATATTTTATAACATCAAATTTATGTTCTAAGTTTCAGTGTTTCAAGAATTAGGTTTGCCTTGGCTGAAAGTGAACTGAATATTGCTTACATTCCACCAATATTTTTTCAGTAATAACTGGTTTATTAGCACTTCATGTTTTCAGATGCTTTGTTGCCAAAAATGTATAACCTCTATGGAAAACCAAAGTATGCATTTTTGAAATGTTTTTTTTTTTAAATCTCCCTAACTTTCCCACAGTGTTGTTATAGGACCAATTAGAGGAAATGGGCATATTTTGAATGATTTTAATTTGATGTTTTTCTTCTCTTTTCTTGAACAATGAATAGCCATCCCACAAAAAGTAGGATAAAAAGAGTTACAGTATCCCAACAAAAACTTCTGAGATGGTCTCAGCGGAAAGGAGGCAAGCATTTTGAGTTTTTAAAATCTTTGGTTTCCAAACTGATGTTGCTAAGGTAAGAAACTGAAAAGTGGTTAGGCAAAGAGAATAGCACAAATTTGCCTGTTAGGAACTTTATAATTTTGAATCTTTGATCTCACCAATTTTGATCAGGTTTATGATTGAGTAATGAAAGGATCTAAAGAATCTGAAAGTTACAGCAGGGGGTCAATGTGAAATATTAAGGTGACAACTGTCATAGATCACAGGCCACAAGAAGGCATGTGCAAATTATATAAATCCCCTCTATATTTTGATCATTTTCTTTGAAAAGATAGTTCCAGGTAGTCTTTAAATGAATGAAATAAAATGCAATTAGTAATGTGCCACTAATAGTTATAATACCAGTGTAAATATTTTAGTATAGTTAATAATTTAAGAACCTAATAACAGTCATCCTGAAAAAAAACCAACATATTTCAAAATAATTTTAAGCTGATACTCAAAAATATGGATTTTAAGGTTACAATAAACTGAGAAAATATAGAATTCAAAATACCTTTTAGTCCTATTAACAAGTTCTGGGTAGCTTTTTCAATGGATAGCCTCAAGATTTTATCATTCTTTTTAAGTTACAAAAAGAGTAGTGTAATTGAAATTTAGTCTGCAAATAATTCATCCTGAACCCTCAAGTTTTTTTTTTCATATTTTGTGTTTGAGAATTCAAATGCTACTGTAATATATGAGGATAGAGAGATGTTTTATATGCATAGTTGACGAAAATACTATAGTCATGTAAAATCACACAAGAACACACCAAATCATTTTTTCTGAGGTTTAATTTTAACTAATGAATTTTAGATGATGAATGTAATGTCAATCCAAATCTTTGCTTATCTGCAATGCACAAGCTATTTTTTGTAACTCGTAGGTGAAATAGATTCTTTTCACCATGGCAACGTTTTCTCCCTTGTTTGTGGTCTTTCTTTTCCTTTCCTTTTTTTCTTTTTCTTTCTTTCTTTTTTTTTTTTTTTTGTCATGAGTCCTTTTTCTTCAACAGTTGAACAAGTCACTTCTGGTTTGGCTAAAGAGCAATCCTAGCACAATAATGTTTCAACTTGCAAGGAAGAACACCCTTATTGAGTTGATAGAACTCCACCAGCTGGATTAGATCTGTAAATCTCGTGTGGCCATCATCCAGGGTGTGGAAGAGTTCACCATCATCTTCCACCTATAGGAAGGAGAACAACAAACTGTTAAGAAGGACAAACAACCCACAAGGACCATCATATTCTATTGCCTGATGTGTCTTCATACACTAAAGTGGACAAGTGGATGAAACCAAAGGATGATGGAAAAGAATGCTATGATGTGTGCATTTCTTTTCTGTAACTTCACTTGTATACAGAAGAAATGTCATTCATACCCTAGTGTGGCTCTACTTTCTTTACTCAAATTCTCCAAACGTTCTGTGGTTAGAATAATATGACACTATGAATCAACAGTGAGAAATCTGCACTATTCAGTATAAAAGTAAACAAAAGATTTTAATGCTCCCACAGAAATTAATTTCCATATTTGAATGCTGTCTTATCTAACAGCTTCTTAGTATATTAGAAACAAACAGTCATATAATTTCTACCAGTAAATTGATCCTGATGCAATCAAACATTATGTTAATGGAATGACAGCTCCTTATTTTTTAAAAGTTTTTCTTGTCAGTGAGGTCTTATGACATTAAACAACTCATACTCACCCAGGGACATTATTTACAGACTCAGTGAGGTTGGGAAGATACTTCATAGGGACTTTGGGTAATTCCAAAAAGAGGCCATTCAAAAGGAAACTCTAACAACTTCACAATCTTATATAACTGAAAGTAGGCTGAATCTCTATTCCACACTACCTGGTTCCGATATACAGATCACATGCACACACACATGTGCACATACACAGAGCATCAGCAGAAGCAACAGATATCCCAAAGCACATTGCGTTAGCCAGGAACAGAATTACAGAAATTTTTGAAATGTGCTCAGAATAGTTTAAATATTCTCCAGTTCTGCAGCACCTGTGTATATATATCCATGATTAAAAACAAAACCACAAAAACAACAACAACAACAAAAAACATGTTTGGGATAAGAAAAGAGAAAAGGGGTTGCCTGGGTGGCTCAGTTGGTAAACATCTGCCTTTGGCTCGGGTTGTGATCCCAGAGTCCTGGGATCCAGCCCAGCGATAGGCTTCTTGCTCAGCTTCTCCCTCTGCTCGTGCTTGCTCTCTCACTTGCTCATTCTCTTTCAAATACATAAATAAAATCTTTAAAAAAATGTCTCTCACTGAATATTTTAGGTCATTTGTTAAAAAAAAAAAAGACAGCGTTTGAAATAATGGTTTTTAAAGAACTGGTAGTAGAATTCAGAAAGTATCTTTAGTGGCCTTTTAACAATAGGTGGCATGGGGTCTATACAATATTGGTAAATCATATTTCATGGAAAAAGGGAAATTGAATTTTTACAATTCCTGTATTTCTTATATTAATTCAGGCTCATAAAACCGTTTCTGCCAAACTGAAGTCTAGTCAAAGCACAATCACCCCAGTTATATTTAATAAAAGATCCAAAGAAAACCAAAGTTTCCCAAAGCTTATGCATTAAGATCATCTCTAATACAAGAATGTGAAATCACAAATTACTTACTGGTATAATTTGAAAATGCTTTATTTTTTGTCCATGACTCATTGACAGTACAAAAGTTTTGGGGTTACTCTGACTATCCCGTACCAAGAAAACTCTAAAGAGAGAGAAGGAATTTCAATATGTTTCTATATTTACTCATGTATTTCAGAAAAAAATATAGCATGTAATAAATCCAGGAAATATTTATAAATGCAGCCACAGTTTCCCTTTATTGTGTATTCAATGATTGGATTGTCCAACATGGTAAACAATATGGTATAACATAATCTTATACAACTGTCATCAGTGCTAATTAAATTTTAATAAAATAAATACACAGCCCATTTGTCAGACTGTTCGCTCAGAATAAGGAAATATAATGCTATGCTGACATCAATAATTAGTGCTATTTTTTTTTTCCATTGGAGAATTGGGTATTCACATGTAACACATTTCTGCAGAGAATGGGGGGCATGAGCATATCATTACTTTAACTTCTGGGTTATGTTAGTCCCTGAAAAGAGAAAATTCCCTCTTCAACACCTATCCTCCTTTTTCTTTTGATTCTGGTTCCTGTTACATACCCAGTAGAAACTGAGAAATGAATATATTCGACAAAATCAATCCTGAAATCACCTATTAAATGTTTGAGTACAATATTTTAAGTAAAAGAAACCCCCAAACAATATATATTTTAATCTTGAAGAATGCAGCAGAAAACCCTCTATGTCAGGCTAGCAAAATAAGACATGGCCTGATGGCCTAAGGGAAAAACGCTGCCAGGCGTGGATTCTTATTTACTGGCAATAGAGTGCAAAACCAGCTTTGTGTTAATTGTTGGCAAACAGATTGTGCAAACGATCCCTCCTGGTGACTCCAATACTAATCTCACTGTGCCTGGGCAAAGAGGCAGCCGAATTTGAGCCATCACAGATGTCTGATGAGATTATCCATTTCATTTGTACCGTGTGAGATTCCTACATTACATCACTGGGAGATGGGACAAAAGGGAGTTTCACTGGTAAGGCAAGCTGTAATTCCCTCCCCATTCCCGAGCGGATCACCACCACCATCTAGTGGACTGCCTGGCATCATCACATCTTTCCAAAGGATCCTGTCCCCCTCCTCAAATTTTTTATTAAAAAATTAAAAAAAATAGAGATGTTACCATCCTTTATGCAATTATTTTATTCTATTTATAAAAACCAGGCTCTGAGAGTAGGAAGATTATAATCCTCCAAAACATTTTAACGATTCTTTGTGATTTATTTTTCTTGGTCTCATCAGATTGTAATTCTGCTGATTGTTCAAATTTATATCTAAAAAGACTGTGCTCCACATAGAGAAGTATATTAAAATCTTCTCTTATTTAGAGTCTAGTGAAATGCTGACTTGCTATTAATAATCTTCCATGTGAAGATGCATTTTTATCCAAATGTCAGTATTAAATCACCTTGAAATCTTGTCATCATCTTAAGCCAACCCTTGAAGATAAAAGATCCCATCACCACTTGTTTAAATTGATGCTGGTTTCATTTCTCATCCAAACCTCAATACAACCTCCTTGATTTGTACTGCATTTGAAAAGTGAATTTAGCCAGTATTATAGGAAGTATTTGAAATACTGAGTAATTGGAGAAAAAGAAAATTCTTTAGATTGTAAATATTTCATAATACAATTGACATTTCTCTTATATCTCCGATGGTACCCCACTAAAAGATGACAGAGAAACACTCAAGTACTCTTCATAGTTACACTACTTTAAGCTCTTAAAATTTAGAGAACATAGGAATGTAAGAGAGAAAAAAAGCAAGCAGTCAAGATATACATAGTTTTAAACTGAATGCACTCTGTATCAAACTTAAAACTATACAGAACATGTAAGATTATGCCATGACACAAACTACACTTTGGAATCACATGTTCAAATCAAAATGTGGATACCTCAAAACAAGTTCAGTTTTAGCTGAGATACTACCATTGGCACAGAATGGGCAATATTAGTGATTTTTGGTTAACAGCAGAGTGTCCTATTCAGTTATCTGTTCGTTTATGCACAACTACTAAGCACACAGGATGTAATAGGTATTATGTAGGTATTGCTAGGATACAATGGTAAGCTCCCATATAGAACAAAGTCACTTCCGTTATCATAAGCTAAAGTCAAAACTATGTGTATTAACTAAGTAATTACTGATTCTAAAAGAACTCAAAATCACTACCATTCAAAATCAAACTTACCCATCCACAAGTCCTTGCTGAATAATCAATCGCTGAGCTTCTTCTCTAGAAATTTTGTGGTGAAACCATGGCTGGGACCGGTGGATGGCTGAAGAAATAAAGTGGAGGAATACAGAACTCTGTTTGAAATGCTCACAATTTAATTACATATACTTTCCACCAGAGCCACCCAGTCACCATACCAAAGTGCCCATCCATCCAGACATCCAGTCCCCGTGAACAGGCACTGACATACCCATGTTTGTGGCAGAGCTTTGGGAAGAGGCAGTTGGGCTACCGTGGGTGGCCAGGCGTAAACATCCTTTTTTCTGCACAAAGAAAGAGGAAGCAAATTTTAATTTTTGGGGTGAGACAAACTCATATCATAAATATTTTGAAGAATGTGAAGTTATTTGTACCCTCCAAGCGAGTCCTTCTTCAACAGCAACTGAAAGGGCTTCTGTGGGATTTTCTATAACTCTGCTTTTCTGTCCTGAGAAGTCCATTGCTACGAGAGAATTCTCTGATATACTTCTCTGGAAAAAAAAACACATGTTTTTACTATGAAAATATCTTTGAAAATTATCTCTTAGTGTTCTGCTGGCAATGCATTTCCACTATAGAATGTGATTCCAAAGGTGGCTGGCAGGAAATTTAAAAAATCAAAAGTACATATTTAAGATAAAAAAGGTGCTATGAAATATTTTGGTTAAATAAGTTACATAGTTATTTGTCAAGGTCATTGAATTAAGTGGTTGAGAAAAGAGACTAAAAGCTTTCAAAGTTAGCATGTCTTTCTCTTAGAAGAACCCTATCTTTTCATATTCTCTAGTAAAATGGGAACACGCCAAATTAGAAAGAAATAACTCTTCCTGTGGATAAAAGACCCACCACTTCTGAACTAGTCTCTACTATGATTGCGATTCATCCATTATCATTTAAATGTCAACTGTGGGGGCACCTGGGTGGCTCAATTGGTTAAGCATCTGCCTTCTGCTCAGGTCCTGGGATGGAGCCCCAATGTCAGGTTCTTGCTCAGCGGGGAGTCTGCTTCTCCCTCTCCCTTGCCCCCACTCATGCTCTCTTACTCTTTATCTCTCTCTCTCTCAAATAAATAAATACAATTTTTAAAAAATGTCAACTCTATTTACTGATGAAGCAGCTGTTTCATAAGACTCAAGACAGACAAAAGCTTTAACAGATTGACTTACATCACTTCTTAAGAAATAGTATTCATATTTCATAATGGAACAAACTACAGTATGTATTTTAAAACTGTATCACATCAATGTTCATCTTACTTAGACAATATAATTTACGGGTGCCTGGGTGGCTCAGTCAGCTGAGCTCCGACTCTTGATTTCAGCTCAAGTCATGAAGTCAGGTTTGTGAGATGAAGCCCTGTGTGGGGGCTCCACAATCCACGGAGCAGGGGGGGGGGGCTGCTTAAGATTCCCCCTGCCCCTCCCCCAGCTCATGCACATATGCATGTGTATGCATTCTCTCTCTCCCTCTCTCTTGAACAAATAAATCTTTAAAAAAAAAAAAAAAGAAAATTTAGTGAAATAATGACTCTGCTAATTCCATAATATTAAAAATTCTATGATCTAATAATCTGAGTATTCTTTTCATCTTGTGAGGACACACATGGAAAAACTGAGAGCTGGGCAGCCTGGGTGGCTCAGCGGTTTAGTGCCACCTTCAGCCCAGGGCATGATCCTGGAGACCTGGGATGGAGTCCCACGTCAGGCTCCCTGCATGGAGCCTGCTTCTCCCTCTGCCTGTGTCTCTACCTCTCTAACTCTCTCTCTCTCTTTCTGTGTCTCTCATGAATAAATAAGTACAATCTTAAAAAAAAAAAAAAAAAAGAAAAACTGAGAGCTACAAAAATAAATCTGATAGAAAAAGAACTGACATCACCAAACAAAGATAATTTAGACAGGTAATACAGTCTTCCCTTTGCCATTACTTTTTGTCTTCTCTGAAGGTGAATATATCCAAACCTAGACTTTATTTTTTTGTTTAGGGCTCTGCTTTGCAAGCATCTTTTAAAAAAGAGTGTCATTCCCAGTCATGCATCCTAAAAAAGAAAACATTTTCAAATCTCCCGTCAAGAGCCTCAGTCAGTTTGTAAGAATTAGCACTCTCCCAAAGGAAAAAAAAAAAAAAAACATTCAAAAACAGCATGGACAATGTTCAACACTTACTCTCTACTCATTAATAGGGGAGCGAAACAAAAAATGGAGTTCTAATGGTAAAGGAAGAGCCAGTGTGCCCCTGGAGACTCACAGCTTAAGACTGTTTTACAGCTCTCCACGTGGTTTCAGCCCTTCCCTAGCTTGGTCTAAAACCCTGTAGTCAAATGTACGCTTGAAAGAAAACCTTGTCTATGCAAAAAATCAGGGGCTCACTTATCACTGCATCATACGTCCTCCATCGTTAGCGTTTGCTATTTCCTCTTCAAACCCTGCTGTAGTGGTCCACAATCTTATTACGGTTCATCTTTATTTCTAGAGATCCGGCATGCAATCTTTCATTTGTTACAGGAGCCTTTGTAACTGACAGCTGCTCTTTCCAGACAGATGCTGTCTCTGTAATCTCTATCTGCTGTCACACCTTAGTTTGCCCTTCTCACCCCATGATCTTCTGTGCCGGGCTGTAGACCAGTCGGGTACACTTCTGCTTTGCCGACATTAATGAAAAGCCTCCACCTGCCCAAACCACAGAGTAACTAATCTCAATCATAATGATAGCTTTATCCTTATAATATCTCTACTTCACATGCCAAGATGGGTGCTCTAATCACAAGGTCCTGATAACACAAAAACACTGTTAGGAAAGAAAAATAAACATAGCCAGTTGTTTTTGTTTTTGTTTTCCTACAACAGGATAGAATGTAAAACAAGTTCCCGTGTTCCCTAATTACTTGACATTAGTAGGGAGTCTATAGTACAAATAAATATTTTCATTTGCTACATTAACAACACTAGGGAAAACACGGGAATATAGCAAATGTTTTCTATTGAATAGCAGGTGGTGGATGAAAAATTAATAGTTTACCTTTGGTGGACAAAGAAATAGAAGTGAAGCAGAATCTGACTTGAACTCAAAAGGTCATTTTCAGCTCAATTTCTTTCACGTAAGAAAGTGATGTTGATAACATTCAGAATCAGTGTATTTCTCAAATATTGGTCCCTTTTTCTAGCTCTTTCTTCTGGTGGAATAAACAGGGCAAGCCCTGAAAAAGGGTCCATGATTTTAATAACACATCTCTTTTTTCAAGAAAGAAGAGGTCTGGCTACACCTTGGATTATCCAATCCACACTATGAGATCAGATCCAGTCACTCCTAGTGAGCTTTGGACATAAAAATGTTTTCCCGGCAGTTTAGGTAGGTGATGACTAGTAGCCACACACTCTCTGTCACCCTATTGGAAAGATGTAGATAAACCTGCAGCACAGTCCTTAGCAAGAGGGCACAGGAGTTCCTGATATCTGCTTCATACAGAGTCACAGGACTTTAGAGATGTAATCAATTCCCGGATGTAAGCAACTGTCCACCTTGTTTTACACTGCAGGACACTGGTGACTGAACCAAGGTCACACAGGTAGCTTATGGTAAAAGCAGTCGCAGACCCTCTCTAAGGTTTTTTATGTACCACAGAGTAGGAGGTACAGGAAGAAAGTGCAGTTTTCCACATCCCAATGCTCTAGTCATCCCAGCCATCCTAACAGACACTCCTTTGTGCTGAAAAGGACCAGATATTTGGCTTCCTGAAATATCTGTTTATGATTCTTATTTCAAAGGCAGATAGGGGTGGCCATGATGTGCTGTACCTAGCTATGATGTGCAATATGGTAAGGGAAAAACTTTTTTTCTTCTTTCCCTTCTCAAAATGTATCCCTGGAGGAGTTAAGAATATTGTTCCTTTAAAAATATAACTAAAGTATACTCAGTTTTCTATGATTCTCACTGAAGATAGTGGTTGGAAGAAAACCAGCAGAGGCAGTTGAGGAGCACTGGCATCCATTATATAGGTCACTGATTCTTCCGTGATAACCTAGAAAGGTGGGATTCTGTGTAGACATCAAAGTAAACACAAACACCTCCCAAAACATCTCAGTTTCCTTCATGTAAGTTAAGAAGAGTGGAGATATAATTCTCAAGTGCTGTTCTGTTTGATCTTGACAACTGCCATACCGGACAGCCAGGTCCTCACTACACAGGCCCCCTACAAAATCCCTACTTCCATCCAGATTCACTCAAGTGTCTTTCCCTATACATGGTGTTGAACGAGCAGTTACACTAACCAACACCATGATATTGATCAACAATAGGACCACTTTCAGTGGAAAGTGGCAAGGATAATACCATGCTCATATGCTAATGACAGTGATGAGACTAGAAAGTACTTTGTTTATGACAATTTTTTTCCTATGATTAAGAGGACTCTAGACAACTGCCTCCAAATGTATGGCTACTATTAACATGCTCATCCTAATAACATTAGACTCTAAGAGAAATTTAGAAGGATTTAGAAAAGGATTAAGATAATAAAATCCATTATTCTTTATATACATGTGGATTGAAAGATAAAGGTAAGCTGACAAATTATAAAAATACTCACCTAGAGCAATTGCTTTTATAAAAATTCTTTCCAGTCTTTAGTTTCTTATTTTAGGGCTTAAAAGTAATATGATACAAAGATGAAAAGTTACTCTTCCATAACATAAAGCAACATAACTACAGAATTGGAGTTCTTTTTTCCATATTAGTCTATCAGACTTTGTAATCAACATTATTTCATGCCTCATTCCTAGAACTGAGCATTTCATCTGCTACATTACATGTGGGGAAATGCGCCTTCCTTGGTCACAGCCATGAGGAGCATGTTTTTAACCTAAGTGGAAATGCAGCACGTCAGCTGATTTGCAACACAGACGCATACACCCAAACTCCTAATAGACTCAATATTAAGGAGCAAGAGCAAAAATAACAGAACATAAACTTTTAAGTTCATAAATACATTTCTTGTGTTAATTCACAATAAATTAAAATTAGATCCTAAAGAAGGGAAAAGATATGTCTGTGTGTATCTGCAAATAAATATTCAAGTTGCATTTAGTATGAATCTGAGAAGTGGTGTTAGACTTAATGTGCAACCTATATTTTGGCTTGCAGTTTTTGGGCTTCCTGAAGAGCAGTTTGCTTTTCTAGGACCCAGATCTTAAAACATTTTATTGTTAGAAACCCAGAATGCAAAAGAGCTCACCCGTGTATAGTGCAGCTTTTAAAATTCCAAACAGTTTTATACGAGGCTACGAAAATTCCAGAATTAATATTAAAATAAATAAATAAACCCACAATCAAAGGAAACACCTACAATCCCAAGGAAGTTACTCTAAAAATCATATCAAAATTAAATTTCAAATGTTGTAATGACACAAAGATTCACATAACCCTTTCAAATATTTACAAATTTTCTTTAATATATAACATTATCGGGATCCCTGGGTGGCACAGCGGTTTGGCGCCTGCCTTTGGCCCAGGGCATGATCCTAGAGACCCGGGATCGAGTCCCACGTCGGGCTCCCGGTGCATGGAGCCTGCTTCTCCCTCTGCCTGTGTCTCTGCCTCTCTCCCTCTCTTTCTCTCTCTCTATCATGAATAAATATTAAAAATATATATATAACATTATCTATTTTAATCGAATACTTCACGATACTCTACTGCTGTGATCTGATCACACAGGCTGCAATCATGTGAAATCCAAGAATAAATAATTCAATAACATTATGTTAGGATGGTGTCAAAGAATACTTTACTTGACCAAAAGAACGTAAATGTACTGTAATGTACACTTATAATGCACTATTATTGCAAATTAATATGATGTAAATATAAAATATATAGATTAATAAATATGGTCCTTACCATGGGTGATATACTCTGAGAACTGCAGCCACTTCTACCTTGATATGGATGCATGTAATTCTGGTACAGCTGCATGCCATACTAATAAATAAAAACAAATAAATAAAAACACATTCCCATCACTTTTACTACACAGGTAATTTATGAAAAAAACCCAATATTTTAATTAGTTATGTATCATAATATAAAAAAATAAAAATTAGAAGCTTTCCTTAAAACAAATGATTTTGTTAATTATGAAAGGTAAGCTTTTAGTGGCCTACAAAGATACATTTAAAAAGACAGTACTTTTTACTTGAGCCCACACTTAAGGTCTAGCTCACCAGTATAAAGACCTGTAGCGGACATTTCTACTTGTTCTTAGCATCAACACCATTTGGAGTGATATAGCATCTAGTGATAAGACAGCTCACTTGGGAAGGATGCCAGACTTCATGGAACAAAGACGGAAAACTCTGTATGTATCTTAAGCAAAGCACGGTAAAAGTCACCACAATTCTTCAATGACCAATTGTTGACTTATACCGTCTCTTTGGCAAATCCATATACTTGATCCTATGTTAAAGATTCTTGACACTGCAGCATCCTCTACTAACAATACTCTTACCATATTGTTTAAGTTTTGGCTTTAAATTCAAGGAAATCAAAATGGTAGGGAATCAGGCTGATCTCACAGAAAGGATCACAAAATACAACGTAAACAGCAATAGAAAAAAACCACAGCATCTTTATTTTCAGGAGGTAGCATAGCAAGACTCGGCTGCCAGGCTTTCAGGCTTTCAATTGGAAAGTGGGTCTGGACTGTAAGTGGGTTACCAAGTTTGAAAAAATTAAGAATGCTGTCAGAACCAAACTTATTTTAGAGGGCTCACCATCAGAAGCTAGAAGGTACTCCAGTTAGATTTAAGTTACTTTGTTTAAAAAAACAAAAAGAAAAAGAAAACAAAGCAAAACTGTAGTGAGACAGAGAGGTCTTTACATTTCTTGTCTTTTCTTTTTTCTGGCTACCGTCAACAATTCTATTTCACAGAGCCACAATGAACTTGGAAGTAGGTCCTATATAAAAGAGATTGAGGAGACACCATGGACTACAATCTCACCCTTAGGATGAATTCCATTTAAATATTCCAACAGAGCTGTTTCTCTACAAGACTATTTCCTTAAAAGCAATTCCAGCAAAGTGGATCTATTTGGTAATTAGGCAAAAAAAAAAAAAAAAAAAAAACAGAGGGCGGCATGGAGAGTCTCTCTGTTTCCAAGAGTTTGCTTTTAAGATGAATACAAACCGACACCCATTTAAAATTCTCTATGTTTATTTCTTTATCCAATTATTTCCCAACTTATAAAAATTATTTTTTAATTTACAGTGTGATTGACATTAATGGGACCTAATGAAATTTCCTTTAAATCAACTCTAAGACTACCATAACCATAAAAAGAAGACATAGGAGCTTAATTCCTAGTCAAGTTCATTTTGGAAACTATACACTAACTTCTCACCAATACTTTCACAAGGTACAGGCAGGTTATTTGGTTGCCTTTTATTTATCTGCAGTGAAAAGCCAGCTACCTACTAATAAGACTGTTTCTTATTGTATTGTCCCTGGTACCTGTAGTGTCAGGCAATTGTTTCTGTGGTGTTGGTGGTCTTTAGTAGGCATTTTACTCTGGCGAAGGGGTAGGGTATGAGTTACCTTAACATGTCCCTGCCCTACGGAGGGACAGATAAGGGACCAAAATATGTAAGAAGCTAGCAGAGTTCTAGTCAAAGGGAAGGGAAGACAACACATAACTAGGACATGGTACATGAGCAATTCTCAGATTTTCTATGAACCTATAATACTGGAATTTCTCCAAAGAGAACAAGAGGATCTTCCTCCACTACTACATGAACAGTTTACATGTGTGTATGAAAAAGAAAAGGAAATACAAATAACACAAGAAGCCAAATTCTTGGAGGAGGCAGGATCTAGTAAGTAGCATGGAAAGAAAATCCAGGGCCCTTTCAGTCCAATCACCCTAACAGCCTTGTCTCCCCTGCTCCTCCAACTAAGTACAATGATAAACTGGAAATACAATAGACAACCAGAGGAGAAAAATCACCTCTAACAGCATGTGAGTCCAGGTGCACCGGCTACCTGGGGATGAAGAGGTGCCCCACTGATGACAGGCTGCCAGCAGAAACCAACTGACTCCCCCATTAGAGTCTTTCAGATTTGTGCTGGTAAGCCCTGGCTTCATGTATCTGGATATTTTAAAGTGTAAAGCAGATCACATTATTTTCCCAATTGAAATTATTTGGTGGTTTATCTTTGTCTCCAGGATAAAGGTTCTCACTGATGCTTGCCTTGCTCTTGACCTCACCTGTAAAAGCTTACCACAATTAAAAAAGAAAAAAAAATACAGGGAACATGGATGTGGTAGACAGAACAATGGCCCCCATATGTCTACATCCTAATTCCTAGACCCTGTGAATATGTTAGGTTACCTGGCAAAGAGGAATTAATGTTGCAGATACCATGAAGGGTGCTAATCAGCTGACACTGAAATTGGGTGATTATTTTGGATTATCTAGGTGGATCCAATATAATAACAAGGGTCCTTAATAAATGGAAGTGGAGGCACAGAAGAAAACCAAATCATAGCAGGAAGAGGTCTTAGTTCAATATTGCTGACTTTGAGGGTAGAGAAAGAGACCATGAGCCAAGGAATCTGGGCAGCCTTTAAAGTCCAGAAAGGGCATGAAAAATGGAATCTCCCCCACAGTCTCCAGAAAGGAATGCAGGCCCTTGGACACCTTGCTTTTCAGCCAGTAAGACCCAATTCAGACTTCCTGAATGACAGTGGTGTAGGATAATAAATCAGTGTTGTTTTAAGTCACTAAGGTGGTGGTCATTTGTTACAACATCCATAGAAATATATAATACAACAGAGCAAATGTAAATTGGACATTTGTGCCCTAAAAGAGGCTTTAAAAAGAATCAAATGAGAAAAAAAGTAAGAAGGGGACAATCTTCCAGAAACTAAGCATTTTGGATATGGCAGGATAATACAAAACAACACAAAAAAATAATAAGAAAAAAACCTTTTAGTATATTACATCAATTTTTGGACACACGCTTCTTTTCAAATTTTAACATTCATCAATTTGCCTTAACTATAGCATCTTCTACTCACTGTCACCAAGTGACTTGTCACTGCCTAAAATGTTTAGTGAGATCAAGATATCATTTGCATCGAGTCTTGCAAAAGGGATGACGCTGGCTAGAAAGACAACTCCAGAGACCATGGCAGAGCACTTGTCTAAGAAGTTCTGCTTTCCCAAAGCTCTTGACGGCACAGAGCAGGATAGCCCATGGCTCTGAGATAAAAATGATTCACGAAAGCCAGACTTAGAATATGAAGTTTTACAGATGCCTCACATAATTTATTACACATATATAGTATGTATGTGTGCATGTGTGTATATACAAAATTAATAAATGATGAAAATCAACATCTATAGTCCTAAATAAATCTAAAATAACTAAATGAAAATAAAAATCATATGAAATATTAAAGCATCATATCATAATTTTATTGGCATGATTCTTTTCTTCCTACTTATACAAAAAATAATGGTGTTATTCTAGTAAAATCAGTGGCATGTTAGAAAGACTTATGATTAAAGGAAGTGTGCTTACCATCCACTTCAGAGTTGGGTGTCTGACCTTGAGATCAAACTAGAAGGGAGGAAGGCTTGACTAACAAGGTGGGAAAGCCATCTCCTTTACCAGCCTAGCCTGATTTCCAGAGTTCTGATGGAAGGAAAGAGAAAACCAGAGACCTCAAGGTATTTTCTCTACTATAACTGTGATGGGTTCAAGTATTTCAAAGAGTGCCAGCCTCTTCAACTGTAAAAGGAGAGGCCTGGATGAGGTCACTGGTTCTTAGTCAGGCAAACATATGGACTTCATTCACTAAATCAGGATCCCCAAGGATGGGGCTGGGCACACAGAACTTACAACATTCCTCAGGTGATTCCAACGCACATCCCGGGTTAGCTAGTTACTACTTCCTTGACTGGTTGGTTCCCAACACCCTCTAAAGTTCTTTTCTTTTTTTACGTTTTATGACAATGAGAGCAACATAGAAGCAATTACTTACCATAAGGGTCAAAGAATCCAGACTTCTAAGCTTTGTTGAAACCAAAATCATGACAGTCATTTAACAGTAGACTATTTGAAAAACAAAGCTCTTCTAAAAAGGTAACTTCAGTGGCTATCTGCTATAACAGCAAGAGGAAGCAAATTTCATAGTTATCCAAAAGCTTCCTTTAAGCCATTTAAAAGTTTTTCTGCCAATACTACTTCACATCCACCAGGATAATTATTTTTTTTTTAAAAAAGGAAAATAACAAGTGCTAGTGAAGATATGGAGAAATTGGCATTCTCATACATCACAGGTGGAAACATTAAATAGCTTAGCCACTGTGGGAAACATTTTGGCAATTCTTCAGAAGGTTAAAGAGAATTACCATATGCCCAGCAATTCTACTTCTAGATATACAGCCTCCTAGGTATATAACCTCCAAATTGAAAACGGATATCCAAATAAATACATGAACACATATGTTCACAGCAGTACTGTTCATAATAGTCAAAATACGCAAACAACCTAAATGTCCATTAATGGGTAAATGAGTAAACAAATTGTTTATCTAATATACATATATATATGTGCACACACATACAATGGAATATTATTCAGCCATAATAAATCTGTACTGATATAGTACAGATAAAAGGTGGATGAAACACAAAACAGTAAGCTAAATAAAAGAAGCCAGACACAAAAGGTCAGATATTATATAATTCCATTTCTAAGAAAAGTCCGAAGAGTAAAATCCTATAGAGACAGACACAGAAATGGACGGTTACCAGGAGTTGGGAGTAACTGCTTATTGGGTATGCAGTTTCCTTTGAGGTGATAAAAATGTTTTGTATGCTAAAAGCTGGACAGAGGTGGTGGGTGCACAATATTCTGAATGAACTAAATGCCACTGTATTGTTCACATAGTTAATGTGAACACAGTTAAAAATACGTTCATCACATTAGCATAGTTGATTAAAATAGCTAATTCAGTTCATTTTATGTTATGAGAATCTCAATTAAATAAATTAAAAGAACAAAAGATAAAACTGTCTTCCCAACCTGGTATTACAACTAATAATTCTGATTCTGATGATTCTGCCTTGATCTTCAAAAGAAAATGGTTGATAATTTTTATAATTATGAAGTTGTGTTGAATATACTAGCATACAAGTTTTGAAATGAAATATGTGTTCTCTGTACATTCTAGAAGAAATCATTCTATGTCTCTCTTCCTCACATTTTTTAGAACATTCTTAACTCCTTTCAAAATGCTCACCAATAAATTATACTTATTTAAGTTGGAATTTCCACTTAGCACAAAGGTTGCTGTTTTAATAGTATATCTACAGTAAAAATTACATAATAATTTTATGTAAACTAGAAAGCAATTTATATAACACTTAAATGAAATAAATGTAAAACAATTGCACTAAACATACCTAGGCAGACACATTTTCAAATATGCGTCATGTTGGATTGATGGCAATATTTTAAAAATGCAGACTGAGTCACGTATAGAAGTTTTAATCAGGTATACTAGCTATATATGTAATACTCTTGAAAAAATAAAATTCAGAGCATTTCTAAAAATGGAATATTTACTCCCCACACAAAAGATAAATGCATTAGACTATTTTACTCTACTAATGTTTATCTTTTAGATTTAAAAAAATCATACATTTGGGTACATGGACTCATAGTGAGTCTTTGCATTCTGAAGTACAGATATTTTCAAACTTTGATGGCACTCACAGCATTTAATAGAAATTCACGCCTGCAGTGAGATTACCTTAAGCAATCTAATCGCAGTCACCCAGCACGTCCTACTCTGCTCTTCTTCTGCACAGAGCATTTTCAGGTCTCGGGGCCCTCCCGCTTTGTTAGGCTAGAAGGCCACAGCACATTGTTTATCGTTAATGCATATCTTGAAGGTAACACCTGTTGAAATAAAAGCCACTAAAATTCTCCTATATATAAGAGAAAGCTGTCTCTTTTTAAAAGAAATTAAAAGAAACTCAAGCTTACCTAAAAGGCTGAGGCTTGCTTTATTCATCTATCAAAATATTAAGCCTGTACCTTAAAGCAGAATCCATAGTTAGTCGGTGCTCCGTGTTTTTTTTTGCCTGCCAGTGACACATAAATATCACTATTGCCAAATTCGCTGAAAAACTGCAAATGCCGTGGTTCCTTTAAAAAAAACATATTGAATGTTGAAATGAATACACAGTTTTACACACTCTTTTGTATTTCTCTTATATTACACAATTTATAACTTGGCAAAAATTATTCCCAAAAATGTCACAGAAACAGAAAGGAAGAAAAATTAAGTTACTATGTCCTTATAGAACCGGGAACTTGATACAATATTATTTGAAAAGTGACAAGATGTTTACGATTTAACTTCTAAGATGCACACACACAAAAAAAACTTATCTTCCTATTTTAAAAATTTTCTCTTTTACCACCATTTCAGGAATCTCAGGGAGAGAAGATAGAAAAGAATGGCTTTTGAAAATGTTTTCCTTGTCCAGGTTTCAAATAATGGCAGTTCAACAAAGGCAAGAACGGTGGTTTGAGCTTCCACAGCAGTTAGAGAAGAAAAAGGAGAAAGAGACGAGGATGCCTGCTTCGTTTAGAAAAGATCACCCCGCAGGTTTAGGTACTGCCTAGCACACCACGGCAAGCAATGAAATAGGCAGCATGACTTCCTTCTTTACGAAAAGAAGGAAGCCTGTACAGATCAGTTCAGGGAAATTACCTGGCAGTGGAATGTGTCTGATTTTCAAGGCAAAGTGGAATCATGAACAGCTATTTCTTCTCTGGGAAATCCATGAGATTTAAAGCTGGTCATGGGAAATCACTGGGTCATATTATCCTGTGATAGGTTAATAACTTGGAGAAGTGCTTAATTCTGGGGTTGAATGTATAATCAGAACTGACCAGAATGCATTTGTTCTTCAAAACCTTGCTACTACTAGTGTGGTCCCAGACCAGTGGCATGGGCATCAGCTGGGAACTTATTAGAAATGCAAAACCTGTGGCCCCACCACAGACCAACTGAATCAAAATCTGCCTTTTAACAAGATCCCAGGTGATCATATGCACTGAAAATTGAGAAGCAACGCTCTAAAACAAAACTAAACAGAAGGGACAGAAAACCCAGAACATTCAGCAACCCATTCAAATCCATATCCAAAAAATTTCAGTCATTTACCAGCAGGCTATTCCATCCCTGATGATTGGGAAAGCGACAGTTTCTGTGTATGTCACTGTTCCTCTGTGTGTCACTGTTCTTAGGCATTTTGATCTAATGAATGACTACAGTTCCCGTCTCCATGGGAGAATAAGGCAGAAAAGAAAACTGTTAAAAGAGACCCAGCCTAGGGCCCTTGGAACAAGGGAAGAGGAAGGAGAAAAGTACTCTTACTGTCATGGCCTTTAAAACTATTTTTTGATAGAAACTGATTTGCTAGTAAAAATGTCTGATTCCTATGAAGAAAAGATAAAACCATCCCTGTCTACTGATACTGTAGAAGTCGATGTAGCTGAGTCATCTGGATGTAAGAAAAAGGCAGCTTGAGAAACCCTAGAAGGCTACAGAGGCCTGATGAGTTTCATCTCCTGACGGCTTTTTGCTCCATTACTGCAGATATATCAAGGCTTATGATACTGTAAGACTACAAGCTGGGGAAGGCATGGTTAGCAAAGACTACGCATGCACACGTGCACACAAGGGGAGAGTCAGAGGGAGACGTGCTTAGATGCTTCTCTGTAAATAAAAGTCATAGTCACATCCCCAAGTCTTACTGCAGTGGTTAACTAACCCCCACGCAACCCAGATCTTCAGAGAGTATAATAAATCAAGACCTTCTCACAAAGAAAGGACAGGAAATAGTCTCCTTCCCAGGCAGAAATGTCATATTAGACATTAGATAACCTGCATAATTTATATCAAGGTCATAATCCTTGAGGTTACCTAATACCTCGAATTTCTTTTTTTTTTTTTTAAGAGAAACTTAAAATCATTTTCATGTATAGACTGTGGAACATGAGCTCATTAGACACAGGCTAAGGAGAAGAATATTATGTACTGAAGTACAGCAAAGTCAGACAATACGTTGAAAAGAGCTAAGATGTAGACTGAGACTACAGGTTTGACGCTTGTAATACTGCCTGGCCAAGGGGAAGACCACTGCAAGGGTAAAAGTATGGATTCAGCAGAAGGAATGCAGAGCTGTCTTTTGTATAATGGGCGGGCAGGAAAAGGAGATGAAGGCTGCAGTAAAAATATAATGGGCAGTTGACTTTAATTAGACACCTGTTGAAGAAATAAGAACTTAGGAATTAAAGAAGCATTATCACATCTTGCAGTGAAGGTTCACTCGAAAGAGTGAAATCAACATCATTACTGGATTTTGAAGCCACTTTTCTCTGATGTTAAAAGTAAAAAGATAATCCAGCACATATTTGTTTTAGAAACACCTTCATATGTAATTTCATACTTAGGAACACAGGGAAAGGAGCAAACGCACTAAAATTTAGCCTAGAGAAAGTCTAAAACCTTAAGTACAGAACAGGTATGTATCCTACATTATTCCAGATAGCAAAATTTGAAAACTGGCTAAAATGTTCAAGAAAAATTAGTTATACTAGTAGTCAAATGATATATACTTAAAAATAAAAGATTTCCATAAGGGAATGTGAAACTAAATTAGCAGAGCCCCATTCCATCACTTATACTTCAAGAAGACACACACAAGTACACATGCACACATGTGAGCAGCAACAAAGGAAACTGTGTATGAGGGAAAACTGAGGAAAGTATGGAAGAGTCAACTCTTACTCCTTGTGACTCCATACCACCTGAATATCTGGTAGCTGTCATTAGCTGTATTCTGGGCATTTCCATTTGGATGCCTCACTCTCAACACAATATATCCAGAACTAAGACCATAATCCTACTTCTAAGATAATGTGACAGCAAACTTCCTATTCCTGTTTACTCTATTAAATCATTTCCTATTTCTTTCTCTGAGAACATTTAAAGTGTTTCCTCTCCTTTCACATCAATCAGTCAACAAACCCTGGCCATTTGCCATTTAATCTTGTATCCACCCTTTTCTTCCCCCTCCACCACTCATCATAGGTTAGATCCCATCACCTCTACTCCAGATTACTGAATGACCATCTAATTGGCTTTGGTATCTCTAGTCAATTTCTCTGTCTCTCTGTCCCCTGACACCTTGCCTCCTTTGCTCCCTCTTCCTTGTTCTCTTTTTTTGTCTCTCCCTCTATCCACCTGATTTTTTTCAGCTTTCTACAGCCATAGTAATCATCTCACTCTCCTGCTTAAAATTTTTCATAGGCTTCCTACAAAAGTGATAACTACCCCTCAAAGATATGTCCATGCCCCTATCCAAGAAACTGTGATTACAACCCAATTTGGAGAGGGTCTTTGCAGATGTAATTAAGTTAAAGATCTCAAGACGAGACCATCTCAGACTATCTGCATGGGTCCTAAATCAAATGACAAGTGTCCTTATAAGAGAGAAAGAAAGAGGAGACGGCCATGTAAAGACAGGGAGGCTGGAGGGAGGCTGCCACAAGCAAATGGGTGCCTGAAGCCATGACAAGCCAAGACAGAAAATCCTATGGAAATTTAAAGGATCACATAATGAGAGTAAGAAATAAATAATGGATGAAAGTTTCCAGCATAAAGAAAAATAAAAATTTGCAGATTGAATGCATATGTTGAGAATCACATAAGATTTATCAGAATATATTTGAATGCATAAAAACATATGGTCAGGGAAATTACTGAACACCAATGATTTCCATAATATTTGAAAAATGGTCAGAGAAAAATGACAGATTACCCACAAAGAGTTAACAATGTTGTCTGACAACAAGAGATGCATGAAAACAGAATTAAAATAGCCACCCATGAAAACTCTCGAAAGTCATTGTACTTAAAAGATATCAATGCACTGCATAAAACATCAGCACTTATAAAACACAGAATAAATCACACTGACTAGACTACACACAGAGACACAGACAACACAGTGCTGAACATTGTGAGAATTACATGGACGAGTGCAGGTGTGTGTAGGCGCATCTGCACAAGTGGGTCTATGTGACTGTATGCACAGGTGTATGCACACAAGCACACAAATGAATGCATATATCCACCCCTGATCATAATAGAACTTCCTGTAGGAAACAGGAAGCTATAAAACAAAGCTAACACACACACAAAAGCTAAACAAAGCTAACACACACACAAAAGGAAATTAGGACCTATCACAGACTCAGCTGAGTGTTACTAACTGCATCAACAGAAACAGAAGTTCAGAAGTGGGCAAGATCAGAGGGATGACCTGGGGTGAAAAGAAGAGACGTGAACTGTGTAGGATCTCAAAACCTGCAGCCTAGGGTAAGGACGAAGGGGTTGTTGAATTCGGGATGGAGAAGAAATGAGCATAGTATGTGGTACCGAAATAAGAGCATCTAGATTCCATCCCAGGATGTATGTTGAAATTAGTGGGAAACAAAGCTAAATAGCCAGTTTTTAAACAGATTATGGCAAATGTTTGGGATCTAAAATAAATTTACCAACTCTTCATATCAAGTAATAAATTAATAAAAACAAAGGAAAACCCACTTTAATTTTTTTAAGATTTTATTTATTCATGAGAGAGAGAGAGAGAGAGAGAGAGAGAGAGACACGCAGAGACATAGGCATAGAGAGAAGCAGGCTCCATACAGGGAGCCTGATGTGGGACTCGATCCCAAGACTCCAGGACCATGCCCTGGGCTGAAAGCAGGCACTAAACCGCTGAGCCATCCAGGGATCCCTACTTTAACTTATAATTTGTAACACAACATTGACATTTCAATTACCTTTGATGTCCCTTTAGTAGAAAAATATAAACCAGATCTTCTTAGAAGGAAGTAAATCTTTTTCCAGGACTTCTTTCCCTGTTCTTTTGCATGTAAGAAGCCATGGATTTCAGGATATGTGCTTGAACTCAGAAACATCTGGAAGAAAAGTTAGACATTCTCATATTGTCTCTGAATTGAAGACATAGTAGCTTTATAGCAACCATGTTAAGATTTTAAACATAAACACATAAAATCTAATACCACTTACACATACCATTACAGAAATGGTGATATAAATAGGGCAGGAAAGATGTCAGTCTTTTGACAACCTGAGGCAAGTTCTAAATGAAAATCTGTTCACAAAATATACACTCTAAGCTGTTAGTACTTAGCCAGATACCAAAAGGTAAGTTATTTGATTGTCTATTTGAAAAGCTATATTTCATCCTGATACTTTTCATCATTTTCTATTATTTTTCCCTGAGAATCTACCAACTTCATTACACTATAAGTAAAGACCACAGTCTTGACTTCAATTATTCAGTTGTTGAGAAAGTTGAGCTGAGTCCACCTGCTTGATGAGATAAAGCAAACAATCTTTTCTTTATCGTCTCTTGTGCTCAGTAGTGGGTGGCTATAACACACTGTGTTTTCCAAAGAGAACTACAATACTATCTTCCATCCCACATGCTCTTCTGCAAAGTGATTGTACCACTCAACCATGAAGAGCTGGAGTCTGTTTCTCTACCCCCATGAATCTGGGCAAGGCTTATTATGACTGCTTTGACCAATGGAATATAGTAGAAGTGATAGCTAGTTCTACTTAATTCTTAGAAGCTAGTGGTCACTAAGAAATGTGAGCACCCTGAGAGAGCTCTGCTGTCAGAAGCCCAATGCACTGGGAAAGCCCTTAAGGATGGAGACCCCATGAGGAGAGAGAGGGGGGGGCCAAGGGGTGGCAGGGACACATAGTAAAAAGCCATCTTAGAAGGGGATCCTCAACCCCCAGAGTCAATGTGCCTCAGAGATGACCCACCCAGCTAAACCCCTTCCAAATTCCTGACCCACAAAATTGTTGGCAAAATGTGAGTGAGTACTTAAGCCATTAAGGTTTGGAATAGTTTGTTTCACAGTAATAATGAACTGAGACAGTAGGCACGTGCTGGTCAGGAAAATGAGAATGAAAAGGAATAGCTCTATATGAATGGTTGTGCTCAGCATCCTTAATGAGACAGTGGAAATGAATTAGCATCTCATTAAAAGAAGAAAACAGAAATCTCTATGAATAAACAAATGGAAAATGGAAAAACTGGAAGTAAGAGAAATTACTAGCTAAAACGATGTGACATATTTTAAAAGGCTACTCAGGGAAATGCTGAGAATAGATATGTATGTTTTTAAGTAAATTATTAAAATTTTTTTAATTTAATGAACCACAGTTATTAATTAATTGACATGCAAAACAGGCAAGTAGGTTTTTTAGTTTGAGTGCTTTCCAAGTTATTAAACCAAACCAATTAAAATTTAAAAAGGAAGTCAAAGAGGTCATACTAGAAAGAGAAGAAACGTTTTAAAAAGTGGAAACATTGCCTCAGTGGAGAGAAAAAGGTCAGAGGCACATGCAGGACTATCTGATTCCAAAGCTATGATTTTTCTGGTTTTTGTAATTTCACATTAAAGTAATATAACTATATTATAGGAGAATTGGGGAAAGGAGGTGGAATAAAAACTCCAACCCACCACCCTGTCATAATCCAATAGTGAAGCACTGAGAGGGCCTGGGAGCTGGGGGGTCTGTAGGCACAGCTGCCATTCAGCCTGATATTCTGAGGGGGTGTCTGTGAAACCTGGCGGCAAATATAAGCAGCTTTTAAGAAAATCTCTTGAGACTAATTGTATTTCTAAAATATTATGAAGAACAAAAATGAAATATGACTTCTTAAAAAGCCCATAGGAAACAGATTTCACCCAATATATTTACCAATATATTTAAATGCCGATATATTCACAGTAGTATCTATATTAGAAATATTAAAAGTTGTCTTCTTTAAAGATCAGAGAATACTGAGTGGGTTTGAGGATGCTTGGAGGCTTAGACCAAACAGCTACCATTATAAAGACATTGCTCAACATTAACCTGTTAACAGCTGCAGAGCTTCTGATGTGAAATCTACTGATCTACAAAAAATAAAAGAATTAAAATCCTTACCTTATTATAATGAAAATATCTTTTAAAAACGATCACATAAAGACACTGTCAGTTTAGATGCAATGAGCCCCAAAGATGTAAAACGAAGATTTATAATTAAATAACTAGTATTCTTAATTCAGCTAAGACATTTTAGAGTTCTGTTCAAGTGTCCAACATAGCTATGACACATGTCAGTGTATAAATTATACATTTTTTATATCTTTTTTCCTCCTTTCGATTAATTGCTAAATATTTTATCACAAATAGGATTGGGGATATTTATTATAAAACTTAGTACTAAATATCCATTAGCAAAATATCCACGATTTACTGGGATTTTGATTTTTCAAAAAGACTAACATAATCTTTAAACACATCACAGCACAAAATTCTGTGAGTTTCCTTTCATGATACACATTTTTTTAAAAAACATTAAAAATCCTTTGACAATTGGCTGAAACCAGAAAGAATAATGGTGTTAGGAGGCTTTCTTGATTTAGGGACTTCTTTTTTCAGGTTTTGTTCTTTTTTTTTTTCCTATTCTTTCTTTCCCTTTTATCTTCACCTCCAGCAAAAATTAATCAGTTGGGGTATAACATTTCAAAATCTGGGCATGTAAAAATATGGACCTTAAAGTTTCCCTTTATGACACGGTTACTTACGTACTTTAATGGAAATATATTTTACCTGCAAAATCTGTGTGGGGGATATTTCACCATTGGTTTCAGTTGCAAAAGACACCATATGCTCTGGAAAAAAATACTGACGAAAAGATACAGGTTACATTATCTCAAAAGCCATGCTAGAAAAGATTCAGTTATGACCAATATAGTAAGCTAGAGCAAAAATTCTTTTTATCGGAGTGCTGAAAATTCACCAAAAATGCTTCTTTAAAATGCCAATCCTTGGATTCTACTTCCAGGTATCGCAATGAGAAGGTAGGAGTAGGGCCCAAAGATCAGCAAACAACCTCAAACAATGTGGATGCAGAAAGAGCCACATTCGTCAAATTACAAAACACTGCCTTCAGGAGGACAGCGTGCTTGTTCCTGTATCTCTCCCCTGAGTCCTGGGGCCACTCTGGCAGGTATTAAAGAACTATCAATCCATGTCACAAACTCAAGGCTCATAGAAGTAAAAGGTATACGTAAGGTCACAGCCAATGCAGAAGAGCGAAGACTTATAGTAGGGCCAGGAGGCTAAAAGTCCAGTCCTTTCAATCTACTGTTTCCAACCATGTTCAATTGTAAAATTTTCCCTAGGCAGTTTGTTTTAAAGTAGGAATTCCCAGTCTCATTCCTGGAGAGTGTCTGATTCAGTAGGTCTGGGTAGGTCCTGGGTCCTGTGTACTCTCTCCTACCCCAGGTAAATTTTATGATCAGACAAGTTCAGGAAAATACAGACTACAATACTTCCTTCCAAGGACAGGGTTTTACAACAGTTCTATTAATATTTGGTCTAATACTGTGGTCAGTATTAGTTACAGCATTCCTGGGCTCTACGTACTTTGAGACCTTCTGTCCCTCCACCCTCATAAAACAAGCAAAAATGTCTCCAGACATTGTCAGATTGCCCCCAGTTGAGAATCACTTCTTGTGGACTTTAGGTCCACAAAATGAGTGCACAGCCTTGTTCAAATAATAAGAAGAAGATATAGCCAAAACCAAGCACTAAAACCATATGCCTTCAACTATACTTCTAAATTCCTGCTTTTAACAAAGATTCACAACAAGAAAATAGTTTCCCTTCAAATTCTAATTCTATTTAATTTTTATTAGGACTCTTTTATTTTCTCTGTCAAAGATCATCCCATTATGTTTTTATTAATAGGTTCAAGTAAAAGAGAACATAAGAGGTCTTTCAGGGTTTGAAAATATTCTATTATAGTGTGTATCATATATTTTTCATAAAAGATCCTTTCAATCCAATTATCCAAAACTTCATGTAAAAATATGCTACAGCTGCAGAGACAAAAACAATTTAAAATAATGAGCCCAGAGGCTATTCTGACTTCTCCAGATCCCCAGTCTTCACTAGAATGTGACACACATTTATTTTCTTTTAAAGAGAATTATAATGAAAGTAGTACTTATTAGATAATGCTCTGGTCTTTATCTCATTTCTACTTAGCTCAGTAATTACTCCACTGAAAAAATATATTTTGGAACAGCAAGATTCATGTCAATATTAAATTTTTGGCCAAACTATAGCACTCTCAACAATCAGCAATCTGTTTTCACTTTAGAAATGTTCTTATTTAAATTTCCTAAATTTTGTGAAAAGTGTTACACTATAATATTTTGGAGCTGCTTAAGGATATTTAATAATTTATTCAACCAAAATTAAATGTATAATAGTTTTCTTAAAAAGCAAGAAAATGAAGAAATAGCTCCCCAAAAGGGTTCACCTGAACTTCTGTGATAATGCTGACTAATCACTGTTAGAGTAAGAAGAAACTTGACTGTGATGTTCATGGAACATAATATTTATCTACAATTTACCAAATAGGGAATTGCATTTGATTTATAGTCACTCTTTTCTTCACATAATATCAAATAACATAACATTTAACAAATTCATTTATTTCCCATAACTATTAATCGGGATTTCACTTACCATTGGGTTTTTAAAGAATTCATATTTGGCATAATTTTTTCTAAAGTATAGTTTATTTTCTTCTTCCATTCCCCAGTTAGATAGCACTTCAATCACCAGCTCATGATCTTCCATTGTTCTTTCTGTAAGGAATGTTTACGTGAGTATGTTAATAGATGGATGGATAGATGGATGAATGGATGGATGGACAAATGAATGAATAGATAGAAAGACAAATAGAAAGAAAGAAATATGGACACATTTATCTATACAAATAAATAAAACATATGTAAGTATCTTTATTAAATATAGCAAATTTTAACTCAATTCTAGACTAGCTAGATTGATAGTATTTTGTGCAATTTTGAATTAGTAATGTTGATTTTTTATACCAAAGCAGATTGTAACCTGAGGAGAAAAATGACAAAATATCACAATGCACTTTTTGCTAATTTTCAATTCCCTTTATTGCTATGTAAATGATAATTACATTTGATAATAAATCTGCATTAAGAATGCAGGAGCTATTCTTTTTTCTCTCATTCGTCGTGATGCCAAAATTAAAATATTTGCCTCAAGGTTGAACAATTCACCCCATTAAGAGATGAAAAATTTTGACAGGTTCAAAATGCACTTAAGATACATAGTCTGGATCGTTGAGAAAAGTTAAAATAAATGCTTTAGAAGGAATAATTTTAATGCAAGAACATACAATTTTTAAGAAATCTAATTTCTTGCGGTACTTTATGCTTTCAGAACTAATGTTCAAGCAAATATACTTTGGGTAGGGTGGGAAGGCACTTAGGAGGAAAGGTACTTAAATGAAATAAGCAAAAACAACTTTACAGAGGGAAACGTTACATGCACGACTCCTATTTTAATAAGAAACTTGATGTCCATAGCAGTGTTATTCATAATAGCCCCACACTGGAAACTACCCAAATGCCTATCACCATGAGAATAAATAAATAGTGGCAATAATGGAAAACACATACTACAACAACACACAACTGTATGGGTGAATTTTACAAACATGGTATTAAATGAAAGGAGCCAGATACAGAGAGTACTTAAATAAAGTGACACTTAAATAAAGTTCAACACAGGTAAAATCAATCTGTGGTGCTAGAAATCAGGATAATGGGGATAGTGATGAGGGAGCACAGGCACGAGGGAACTACTGGGTGTGGGAGATACTGTTTGTTCTGGGTGTTGGATATCCAAGTTTCTGCAACATCTGAGAGTTCACTGAGGTTGTCCACATATGGCTTGTTCACTTTTCTTATGGTATATCATATTTCAGTAAAAGGTTAAAGAAAATTTACTGTGAAATTACTAATGCAAAACAGGAAGTGAAGAGCAGCCAACAAAGGGATATAGATAGGAATGCTCTGCCTTTTTTAGGTGCTTCTAGGATCTTTTTGAAAAGTATCTGTGTCTCAAACATTCAACACTCAGTAGTGATCTGTTGCCTACAACACCCAAACCCTTGAAAGTAATGTCATACTTAAATAGAAGCTTATTCATCTGAAAGAAGTTCTTGTAAGAATTCTCCATGAATATGGATGAGTTTGAGCTAAGTGTGCATGAACACTCTGGGTTCTGTTCCTAACTCCAATTGCTGTTTTTCAGTCTCACTGACAAGCTCCAATAGCTCCTCCTCTCTTCTAAGATGCAATTCTGGGCTCAAATCTTTTCTTTCCCTTTCTTCAACTAATTCACCCTACCTTCAGCCATCCCATCTATCAAGGTCCTTGAGATGAAATCAAAGGCTACAGGTGCTTTTATTCATGCTCTAGTCTCAACAGTTAGACTTTCCACCACCTCAAGACTTTGTCTAAATCTAAAGTCAGTACGGTGGTTCCCCTAAAACATCGATGCCAGCAATGCCAATTCTTAGCATATCACAAAAAGAAATGAAAGCAGTGACTAGAACAGATGTTTGTACACCACTGTTCATAGTAGCATCATTTAATGGGTAGAAACACCTTCATGTCCACCAACAGATGAACGGACAAACAACATGTAGTACACACAATGGAATTCAAAGGAACAGCCTTAAAAAGGAATGAAATTCTGAAACATGCTACAACATGGATGGACCTCAAAGATACTATATATATAAGAAGACCTAAGTACAGATATTGTATGATTCCATGTATGTGTGATACCTGGAAGAAATTCGTAGACACAAAAAATAAAATGGTGGTTGCAGGAACTGGGGAGCAAGGAGTTATTGTTTAATGGGTTCAGAGTTTCACTATGAGAAGATAAAAATGTTCTGCAGATGGGTAGTGGTGATGGTTGTACAATATGAATGTACATAATGCCAACGAACTATACCCTTAAAATGGTAAATGTTATGTGATGTACATTTTATCAAAATAAAAAATAAACTTGAAAAGTCATCTTCCTTTTTCTCTTTTTCCTAAATTCTCCTTTCTCCATTGCATTTTTATACCCACTCCTATACCCTTCCACTTCTGCTATTCCCAGATACCAGGGATTTTTCCTTCAAATGTCTCTCGACAACCCCTCACTCATTCCCACTGTCACAATCCCAATTTAGACCTTCACCTTTCCTTTAAAAAAAAAGATTTTATTTATTTATGCATGAAAAACACAGAGAGAGAGAGAGAGACAGAGAGAGAGGCAGAGACAGAGGCAGAGGGAGAAGCAGGCTCCATGCAGGGAGCCCGATACAGGACTGGATTCTGGGACCGCAGGATCACACCCTGAGCTGAAGGCAGACGCTCAACCACTGAGCCACCCAGGCATCCCAGACTTTCACCTTTCCTTAACTAATCCCCAAACTTCTGGTTTCTCATTCTTCCAATCCAACCTGGACACTGATACCATAGCAAACCTCATAAAACATGTGTGTCAATGTGACCCTTGTTCAAAAAGCTTGTCCACTTCCTACTTGCTGTGGGATACATCCATGTAGTCTGGCAGCTATACCATTCGTTTATCCATTTGACAAATATTTACTGAAGGCCTACCACGCATCATTCATCTTGGGGTTTAGAATTTAGTAATGCATACAGTTAAAAACCACTGCCTCCTGAAGCTTTCATTCTAATGGAAGACAGACTATAAATGAAATGTAAATCTTAAAAGACAGTGATAAACACTACAAAGAAAAATAGAGCAGGGCTTTAGGAGAGAGGAGGCCTTAGGAGAAAAGAATTCATTTTCAAAAGCTTGCCAGAATAGGTCTCATTGAGAAGGTAATGTTTGAACAAGACCCAAAGGAGAAGGGGGCATGAGCGAAACAGACACCCATAGGAAGAACCAAAACAAAGCTTCTGAGGCAAGAGCAAGGCTCTATGTTTGAAATACTGCAAGGAGGTTAATGTAGCCGAAGCTGAGTGACCAAAGGGCCAAGTATGAGGAGAAGAGGTTAGAGAAGCAATGGTGATGAGCTGGGAAGACTGGATAAAGCCTTACAGTTCATAGTGGAGTTCTGGCTTTGCCTTGGAGTCAGATGAGAAGGCATTTTGAACAGAGAAATAACATGAACTTATATTTTCATTGGATTGCACTGGCTATGGAGGAGAGCTGATTTTAAAAGGCTTAAGGGTAGACGCAAGACCATTTGGTGTAGAATACTGCAATTAATGAGAGGACAGATGATATGGCTTGGATTAGAGCAGTAGCAGTGGAAATGTACGAAACAGGCAGACTCTGGATATATGCTGACGGTAAAGCCAACAGGAGTTGCTGACAAATCGGACATGAAGAGAGGGTGGTTAGGGAAAACACCAAGTTCTCCACCCAAATGGTTGGAAGGATTGTGTTGCTATTAATGAGTCTGAAAAACTGTAAGAGAAGTAGGTTGGGGAGAGTCAGTGGCACTGAGATATCCAGTGGAGAATCGTATCCCTAACAACTTCTCTAGTCTTAGTTTTGTCTACTTCTTACACAAACCAGCTGGTATTTCAGGCTTACGAAACATAGGTTCACATTAAACATACTAAATGTTAAGCATGATATCCATATTTTTTTGCAACTGCAGAGGAAGAAAATTTCAAGGTAGTGAGCAAGATATTTGCTTGTTTTATCAACCTATGCTTCTTGGTACTGATCACCTCTATCACTAAAGAATCCTATGTTCTGCCCTCAAGATACACTGTGCGGAGCAGAGGGAAAAAGTTACAGAAGTGCATTCTCTTTACTTTTGAGTTCACAATAGACCTTATCAATCTTTGACAAATATAAGTGCTTGGAGAGAATCATGCCTAGATAATTCTCGATTGCCTCATACAGGAACCCACCTTCTGTCTTCTGAGAAGAGCTGCAGTTAAGAGGCTGGTGGAGGAAAGGATAGACTGAGCTAGATAAAAGTGGACAGTGTAGGTCCCAAGTGACCCTGTATCCTGTGTCCTTCCAGAACGAGAACACTTCCATAGTGATGAGGTGATGGTGATAAAACAGCAGATATATTTAATGGTGGCATGTGGCCCAAACCAGAGGGCAGCCTTAGGAGACATCTAGCTTCCAACAGATACCCTATACCTAGCATGGTGGAAAAGCCATAGCTGAGGACAACATGAGACAGATGAGTTCATAACATCTCACTACGGAGAAAGAACATGGCAACAGTACCACCCCCCCAACCCATCAGGCACATCCAAGAGCTAAGAGAAGACCATGAACTTAAGTGGCTTTATGGTAGAGTCAATAAACTGGAGAGGAACTAGAGTTTCCAGAATATGAAAAGCTGGACAAGAGTTAAACAAACACCTGTCCTAGGACTTAATGCCTCATCAGCATGTTGCAGAAATGAGAGTAGGTCTGAATCTTCAATTGAGAATATTTTAAATCTGTATGTAACTCATTTATAATATTTTCAGTAGGCTGAATAGTGGCCCCAACAATATCTGGAGCCTATAAATGTTGCCTTATATGGCAAAGTCTTTGCAGATGTCATTAACTTAAAGAGACCAAGATTATCCTGAATTATCCAAGTCGTCTTGAAATCCAATTACAAGGAGACCTTTACAAGACAGAAAGAGATATGACCCAGAGAGAAGAGGAAAGGGCAATGTGACCACAGAGGCAGATTCAAGTGACAGGGACACAAGCCAAGGAATGATGTCAACCACCAGAAGCTGGGAGAAGGAAGGGAAGGATTCCCTCTAATGACCCAGAAAGAGTCTGCCATCATCTTGAGTTCAGCCCAGTGACATTAGTTGTGGACTTCTCACTTCCAGAACTGTTACAAATTGCATTCCTGTTGTTTGAAGCCACCAGGCCTGTGATAAAGTAATATCACCGTCTAATTGAACAAATTATATTTCCATCTTTCAGAAAAGGAACCTGAAGTTCAGAATAGTGAACATCTCAGGATTTGAAGAGCAGCCACATGCCTGATCCGAAGTTGATGCTCTTCCTCTGCAAGCACTGCCTCTGCCTCCTCCTACAGCTCCCACTGGAGGAGCATCCCCTGCTGCCTCTGCTGAGCCTACTTATGCCCTGATCATTTTGTCCAGATCCACTAAAATCCTCTCTCATGTTCCTGCAGCCCTCATATTTCAACTGCCTCAAATTCTTTTATTTTGAAATGTGTTCAATAAATATTTGGTAATTAAGTGAAAATAACCACATTTTGAGTGTAAGGGGAATGAAAATAATGGGCATTATTTTAAATTATATCAGTCTTAACCTCACATGAAAGTAACAAAATCATTTGAATTTGGATCGTCCCAAAAAAGGAAATAAAACAACAAGGGTAGAAAAGCCAAACTGTATTTGAACAGTTATGACAAATGCTAACAAAAAGCACTTTGGGTAATATCTGTGATCACCAACCAAGCAGTAATTTACATGCAAGAAAAGCCCACCCTACCAAGGTATAAAGGAAAAATAACATACAATATTCACAGAAAATTTCACAGAACTATAATACCAAATGTCTAACACATGACTGCAACGGTAAAATATTCTGGTAATCTTAAGAAGAATTTCTTCAAATAAAGCTAGACTAGAGTACGTGAGAAAACAGAAGACATATTTTTGATTCCTTCAAAGATGATTTCTGGATATTCTATTGAAACTTCAGATAACATATAAAAAAGCAAATAAACAAAGTCCAGAGGATCAGATGCAGCTATGAGTTCTCACCTTATATCCTCCTCTGGTAACAGAAATAAAATTTTCATATGATAGAATCTGGCTTTTCTGAAAATTATATTAATAATCTTTTTAAATTTATACATTCCCATCCCAATTTGAATGCACCATCATACACCATCCTCCAATTAAGTCTCATTATGTTAAAGGATTAATATTACAATAATCCGAATAACCCTAAAAGGGATGTTTGATTATCAGTTAATCACATCTTGCAGAAACTTCCTGGTTTCTTTTTTTAAAGGCAGACACCTAACTAAACACAGACCTTAGTAGAGAGGAGGTCAGCATGAAGATACAAGATGCTTGGATGGATAACTGAGAGGAAAAGAAGAATGCTAAAGAGGAGGCAAAAAGTTGCTGATGGCACCTAATTAACTTTCAATTGACTCCTCCTCTTTAAAGTCATTCTAAAACCAATTGGATTTTAACCAACTGAATGATTCTACTAAGTAACTTATATATTTTAAATATCAAAAAGAAACAGATTAATTCTGTAACTAGGGACTCTGTGCTGCAATACTCAAAAACACTGATACTAGGAACTGTCACTCAAACTGAATTCAGATACTTTGTGAATTACCATGTGATAAATGACCCTAGGTAACTGTCTCAAAAATTCATCATGATTCTTTTAAAGACCTTATTTTTAAAACTTCATAAATCCATCTAAAATGCTATATTAAAATATACTATTAAAACTTTATAGATACAAATCCACTTTGAAACGTTCTGCAGTATTTTTCAGGCATTAGAAAGTGAATGACAATGACTGAATACCACTTCTATGTAGGTAGAAAAATAGGAGAGAAGCCCTCTTAAATCACTTCAAAACAACATCCAAAAAAGAGAAAAAACGCCTACTAAAGAGCAAAGAAATGCTTTCTTAAAACTAAAACAAAAGCTTCAAATCACTTTAAATTTTATCTTTGTTTCCGACAGACCAGTGTGAAGTGTCATGGCAATGCAACAAAATATTGCCAAATAATAGCAACATATAATTGTTTTCTATTTGATTTTCAGAAACTTTTTCTTTAAAAAAAAAAAAAGAAGAAAAAGAGTAAAAGAAGTTTCTTCTGAAACTGTTGATTTCACTTCAAAGTCTTTTAAAAACCCTCAATCCTCCCAGAATGGAAAGTGTTCACCTGTGACCTTCTGCCTGGATTTCTTCGCTGAATCTACTGAAAGTACAGCGTGAGGCTCAAATAGAAACCTGAGTCTCTACTCTTCTCATCACTTGATAAGAGAAGAAACAAAAGTGGCTTTTACCTCTAATTCGCCCAGAAAACAATTCTTTGTATACCTTTGTTACAGGAAACTCCAGGAGACAAATGGTCCTTGTACTTCTCTGGGCTAGGCAGAAACTACATACATTTTGTCAATCTTATTTTCAGATAAAAATGAACAGCCTCTGACCAAGCAAAACAAAAACTGGAGAAGCAAAGAATACAATAGGGCTCAATGCTGAAAGCTTTCTTAATCTAAGAAAACTATTTAATACCAAGGAGCTCCTCTGGAAAAATTGCTACCACCGTATTCAGCCCCCCAAGCGCAATTAATAGAAAAATCTTGACACTTAAGCTTGATGGGTATACTAAAGGCCTTGTGGATCATTCTTCAACAAACTGAAATATTCTTCATATTATCCCTGACTCACTGATCACAACTTGTATTCATAGAAATCCTTACTTTTCCGCCAAGTATCTGCATACACATCACCTCAAGCTGACCGGTAAACACCTGAAGAGTTTAGAAATAGCTTCCATAAATTCTAAGTTACCAAATGCATCCTTTAAAGATAGAGCAAATTTCCACCTGGGCACGGCATGTGACTTCTTTGGTTTCTTTTGCAAGTCTCTTGTTTCTATGTATGTTGTAATCCATCCTTTGAACTGCTTTATATAAGTACTTACAGTTTAGTACAGTTTAGTTCAATAACCACTTATGTGTCCTAGATGCTCGGTTACAAAGAAATACACAGAGTTCCAGCCCTTATGGAATTACTGTCAACTTTTAATAATATGATCACTGTTATGATAGTTGCAGAAAATGTTAACAGCAGGTCAGAAGATAGGTACTTGGGCAACTTGGAGCTTCAGGAAAATGTCTAAATCTTTATAAACCTCTTAAGTTTTTAAAATTGTGGGTTTTTTCTGATTTCTAAAATAATACATTTCCATTATTGAAAATTTGAAAACAATGGCCAGCAGACAATCACCATCCATCTTTAACCTCTCAATCAGGAATTAGCACTGAACATTTCAGTATATTCCCTTCTTGTTTTTCCTCTGGGTCCATATGAATGTATGCCTATATATTTTTCACAAAATTTAGGAAATACCATACATATGTTTATATGTACTCATTCAGTCAACCAATCATCTTTAAAATCTTATACCTGTCCACATCAGACTTCAAAAAAAAAACTCCAAAAACATAATCAAAAGCTACATGATTTATATCCTATGGATGTATTGTAATTTGTTATATCCCTCTATTATTATATCATTAGGTTTTATTTTTCTAATTAATACTACCTGAACAACCTTATATTTATTTCTTGGCAAAATTTGGTTGTTTTCCACACCCCAGTCTAGCATGTACTTGTGGAAATGTCTCTACCTCAGGACACAATTCATCAGTTACTCCCAGTGCTTCTGTTATGTTCAGGATTTGCAATTTCCTAAAGGATGTATGAGAAATGGTAGTTCCAGCAAGCATCCTAATTGTCTCAAGGAACAGCTGCTTGGAACACAGAACAGACAGCTCTGTCTCCCTACCTACTCTCTGATAGAAGGGGCAAATCTACTTCATAAGGTTGAGCATTAGGGTGCCACCAACTGCTTTTTTCTTCTCCTCTAAGACTGTGGCACTAGGTTCGCCGGCTGTCAGCTTGGACAGCTGAGGGTTTTGACCTTACTTTATTTTTATGATATTTTCGGGAAATGGCTAGCAGTTATCCTTTGCTACCATTTTTTTTAATTTTTTTATTTTTAAGGATTTTATTTATTTATTCATGAGAAACACAGAGAGAGAGAGGCAGAGGGAGAAGCAGGCTCCATGCAGGGAGTCCAACGTGGGACTCGATCCCGGGGTCTCCAGGATCAAGCCCTGGGCCGAAGGCGGCACTAAACGGCTGAGCCACCGGGCTGCCCCTTTGCTACCATTTTTGACCAAAATTCCAAGTAAGCTTTGGAAGAGGTATAGCCAGGTAAGGATGGGTGAGAAAGGACTCGCTGAGGGCCCTAATGGCGTGAGCAAGAAAACGAAGGAGTGGAAACTGTAGTGCATGTGGGCAAGTATATGCACTTCTTTAATGTATAAACTTAAAGTGGAGGAGGGGCGGGGAGACAGAAGGCTGGACATAGGAGGGATAGTTAGGTCACAGGTGCTACAAGCCCCACAAAGGACCTTGGACCCTAACGCATGAAGAATCAGGTCTGCATTCACATGGATAACGCTGGTATGAGCAGAGGCAAGGGGACCAAATACAAGGCTAATATAAACCTGAGGAGAGAGATGGTAAGACCCGAACTCGGGCTACATGAACACTGAGGAGGAAAGATCAGCTGGACCAGGAGGCAGAGTTAGCTATAAGCACTCTTCTTGGGTTCATATTCTCTGCCTGTAGCCTTCATGTGCCACCAGGACATAGTGCCTCCTCAAAGCTCAGGTCAGTCTAAGGAGAGAAGGAAGCCTGATGCCACATACCCTAAAGGCGTCACAATTATTTGTGCTGGTGATAAGGGTGGTCACAACTCTGTAGGTTACAAACAGCACTGAAAGTACAACTGCGTATCAGCTCCAGACAACAGGAAAAACACTTGTGACTCTTTTGTAAAAGAGAAAAAAAGTGAAGGAGCAGCTTCAAAGCAGGCAGCTGTGAGGCGTTAACTCGTCGTTGCTGTGCACTGTTTCTGTCTTAAAAGAGATCACGTGGGTTTAGCTGCACACATAAAAATGGTTTCATTAAAAGCCTCCAGTCATTCATTTTGCTTATTAAAGCCACTCCACAATGATATTCACAATGGAACTCTCAGCTGTCCCTAGCAATGACACTAAAATACAATTAATTCTTCTTCCCGAGGAGTCTATAGGTATGCGCTTGAGGTACTATGTTAATTGCCACTGCTTCATACCATGGCTTCAATTAGGAATCAAAATGGGAGCAAGACAAACATGGATCCCATTAAGTTCCAGAGGACTTAAAACTGAAGTTTCTGTCCCCACCCCACTCCCCCCCTCAATCCTCTGATGCTGATTATAAAAGCAGAGGGCTCCATCTGGGGATCGACAGTGACATCCAGTGGCCATGAACTAAAACATACCAGTTACAAAATGTTACGTATGTGAGCAGGGCAAATATTTGTTGATGTACTGATATTTCAAATTCAGTGTCTATGAAACTGTGTGAAACTAGAACCTCATCATAACATGATCACAAATCAGGCAAATCAGAGATTTGTAACAAAATTAGGATATTTAGCTGCCTTCCATGATTTACTCTGCCTATTAAAAATCCCAGCAGCATACGTTAAATAATTACTGCCAGAGGAGATGAAATATTGATATTGTATTCAGAGTTCCAAATGTCATATTACCGTTTATGTTATAAACCAATTCAAGGATAAGTAATTTCCAACACGATCCTCTTGCTCAGTCAAGAGAAATAGTTTGCTCTGCTATGAAGTGAACTGGGTTAGATGAGGTGGACCACAGTAATTTCAATACTACCTTGTTAAGAAAAATTTATCTGAAAATTTTCTTGAGCGTTCAAAATTTTAACTTTTACTCAAACCACGCATGAGAGACAAAGATGGAGAGTGAGAAAGAGACAAACCAACCATGGAATCCTAGGAACGTGAAGAGAAACAAACTCACTTCAGTGGAAAATGCGTAGACTTTAGAATCTGAAAGGACCCACATGTGAGCCATGTTTGATTCTAGGCAAGGAATTTCATCACTGAGTCTCTGTATTCCTATATGTCAAAGGGAGATGAGAAAACACATCTTGCAGGGTTGCAATGAGGCTAAGTAATGAGAACATTAAACATTAAACCTCTCATTCTGTGCCTTGCATGTATACGATGCACATTAATAGCAGCTATCACACATATGCATTCATATTAAAACTACTATAAAATAAAATAATAAAATAAAATAAAATAAAAAAACTACTAAAACTGAAGTTTCCTTTGCCACAGAAAATGTCTCTCTGAAAACACTTTCAATTCCATAAATCTATCATATTTTGAACGTTAAGTGCTCTTCCATCTGACTTTAGAATTTGTGATGTGTTTTAACATATCAAAAGCAACAATAGTAGCATATTTATTAACAATATAAAATGTCTCTGACCCTTTCCTAAGCTCCTCTTGGTCATTAAAGTGACCTCAAGTACAGAAAACCCTTAACTCTCTCTCACCTATCCCACAAGTCACCATGTTCTCACCTCTAAAGCTTCAGAGTCTCAAAAGTATCACATCTCATACCAGTGTAGACTATACTGTGAAGATGGTACAAGGAGAAATGACAGAAATGACAGATAGGCCAGGATTTATTGATCCAGGAAGCCACAGGTAGTTTGATGTAGAAGCAAAACAAAGTTGCTTATTAGCCTCTAAACGGTTGAATTCTGGCCTTCTTGGTAGTATACAGTTGACCCTTGAACAATGTGGAGGATAGGGGTACAGACCTCCCCTTGCAGTCAAAAATCTGGAAGGCTTACTGATGACATAAGCAGTCGATTAATACATATTCTGACATTACATGTACTATATACTGTATTCTCACACAAAAGTAAGCTAGAGAAAAGAAATGTTATCAAGAAAATCATAAGAAAGAGAAAATAAATTTACAGTACTGAACAGGATTTATTGGGGGAAAAAAACACATATAAGTGGATCCACAGAGTTCAAACCCATGTTATTCAAGGGTCAACTATACTTTCAAAACTAAATCAGGATCATATTGCTCTCTGACTCAAAGACCTCCAGTCACTTTATTTTCTCACTCAGTGTAAAAGCCAAGCCCCTCCGTGGAATATAAGACCCTATATGAGCTGGCTCTGCAGCAACCCTACCGAAATCCACTCCATCACTCTGCACTCTTGCTCCAAAAGCACTGGCCTCTGGCCACTGCCTGAACACAAGCACACTGCCACAAATATTCTCCTCAACATCATACTTCAGGGACACCTTCACTGATCCCTCTATTTAAACTGTGTCGCCCACTCCCCCTCCTCCGCCAAGATGCTCTTTCCTTCTTCCTTGCCTTTTCCTCTTTTCCCCAGCACAGGCAACTCGAGGTTTTTAAAAGTTCACATTTCACCCCTTTGCTTTTACAAAAAAAAGACCTACATTAGTACCTGTTTATGCCAACCAACAGAAATCCAAGGAGGATTTTTGCTTTTACAAAAAAGGTGAAAAGTGAAAATACCATTCAGCGTGTGCTTTGCAATGAGCCCTTATAAAGGCAGCAGGCTCCACAGAGCAGCAGGGAGAGCGGTCCTGCCAAGCTCCTTCCAGGGAACTACACTCAGCATCTCAGCATCAAGCAAGCCCTCATAGCTTTGAACTTTGTCTGGGAGCATCTGTGCTTTATCTTGTTTTATTTTGTGCATCTGTTGGCAAGATGTGTCCTAAGATATCAGAAAATGCTAAGAGAGGTTATTTCTGGGATCTGGGAATGCTCAAATGTTTTCCCATATAAATTAACAGTAAATACTTCTTTGCTCTATACCATTTCAGCTTACAAAAGTATTCACAGGAGTGCTCTACTTACAGATAGCAGGAGAAACCTATACTTATCATCACCTAAGGGATTACAAATTTTAGCCATATGTCTCTTACTTTCTCTTCCCATGAGAATGCAAACTCGTAAGGGCAGTATCTTTTGTCTGTTATGTTCATAATCTACTCCCCAAGATCTACACACAAAATAGGCTTGGCATAAAATAGTCAATAAACAGATATTTAAGCTGTTTGAGTAAGTCAACAGGAAAAGGCAGGGAGAGTTCCTAGTTTTTTGAAATCTGTAAAGTGAAAAGAAAAAAAAAAATAAGATGAATTTTTAGGTGCACACACATACACAAAAAGAAGGTAGTCCACAAAAGGAAACACAGATTATGTTAAAACGGAGAAAAAAAGAAAGAAAGAAAGAAAGAAAGAAAGAAAGAAAGAAAGAAAGAAAGAAAGAAAGAAAATAGAGATTTTCATTAGCTATCATCTAATGTTTCAGTGCATCCTTACAGAACTAAAGCAGCTAATAAATAAACCAATAAAAGAAAGAAAAAGAAGCTGGTAAATCTAATACGCGTTAGTATTGGGGCAGCATTATATTGGCATTTTTCTGTTTAAAGATACAACCTGAGTGGGGTGCCTGGGTGGCTCAGTCAGTTGAGCAGCGCTGGGACTGAGCCCACCTTGTGCCTCATGCTTAGTGCAGAGGCTGCTTCTGTTCTTCCCCTGCCTTGTGTGTGCACAGGCTCATGTTCTCTGTCAAATATATAAATCAAATCTTTTTTTTAAAAGATATAATCTAAGTGAAAACAAAAGGAAAGAAAAAGAACACAAGAAAGCTGTGAAACAATTTCTTTCTCATAATCTTTGGTCTAATGCATGGTTGATGAAGCCATGAGACACTATTCTCACATCTTTGATTTTATTTCAGCATTTCCAGAAAATAGAGTAATGGATAAATACATTTCTATTTGATGCCTAAAAGTTTAAATTTAGTATGTAACTCAAATTAATTCTCAATGTTCCATTTTAAGTCTCTACATTAAAAGACCTGTGCATTTTATTCCTTAATATAATTTTCTGTGTGGTTTCAGTGAAAACTGATACTTGATTTAAAGAGTAGATTTTTATCATTAAACATCAAGCTATTTTAGGGATTAATTGTAGTGACTATAACCAAAAAAAAAAAAGTTTTTAAAGTTGCTCCAAAAGAAAAAATTAAGAGTATAAAATATTGTAATTACATAGTAAGCTAATTAAGAGCTGTATTCCTGGGCAGCCTGGGTGGCTCAGTGGTTTAGCGCCACCTTCAGTCCAGGGCCTGATCCTGGAGACCTGGAATCAAGTCCCACATCTGGCTCCCTGCTTGGAGCCTGCTTTTCCCTCTGCCGGTGTCTCTGCCTCTCTCTCTCTCTCTCTCTCTCTCTATCTCTCGAATAAATAAATAAAATCTTTTAAAAAAAAGCTGTATTCTCACAAACACATATAAAAGTAGTTTAGAATATGGCGAGTATCTATTGAGAGTTAAAACTATACTTTTAGGAGATTCATGGTCATGAATAGAAGTTAAATTAGTTACAAACAACAATGCAGAAAATATATGTTGAACTTTTTCTGCTCTAAGAAGGCGAGACAGCATGTCATACTGGCCAGTATGACATACCTTCAGAATTCAGGTTTTCTGTGAATGTTATCTGATATGGAGGGGGGTTGGGGGGAAGGATTTTGCAGATATGATTAAAGGATCTTGAAATGAAGAGATTATCCTGGATGATTATCTGGGTAAACTCTAAACAGTACCATTTTTGTAAGAGAGAGGCAGAGGATGACTTGACAGACAGAAGAGGAAGCTCCATTGTGACCACAGAGACAGAGACTGAAGTGATGCAGCCAGAGCCAAGGAATGCCAGCAGCCACCAGAAGCTGGAAGAGGCAAGGAACAGATTCTCTCCTAGAACCTCCAGAGGAAGTGTGTCCCTGACAATACCTTGATTTCAAGTCAGTGATACTGATTTCAGACTTCTGGCCTCCAGAACTGTGAGAAAATAAATTTTGGTTGTTATAAGCCACCAGGTTTACGGTCATTTGTTACAGCAGCCACAGGAAACTCATATGGAATTCAAAGAATCGAATGACATTATCATAGCAAACTTACTTCTTTTTCACTACTTATTATGGGAACATGTTTTTTTTTTTTAACACTAATATCTGTAAAAATAAGAAAAGGTAAAATAGTACTGTTGCCAAATTTTGTCTCCCTCTAGCAGAAGAATGAAAATCTTCTATAACTTATTCTTAAAAATTAGGGGGAAAAACCCTCTACATTTTACAACACAGAGATGCACTTCAAATTAAAAATATATTTTTTTAACAATTGTTCTTTATGTTTCTGACTTTAAAAGGTAAAGAAGTTACTTAATTCTTCAAGAAAAAGTTAAGGTGCCAGAACTACCACTATTGATACTTCCCATGTCTGTGTGACAATTCAAAAAACAGTTTATTTTATTAACTTCTCAAAAACTGTTCATTGTGCTACCAAAAATTATTATGAAATTCGTCTATCGAGCACCTGGGTGGCTCAGTGGTTAAGCAACTGCCTGTGGCTCAGGTCATGATCCCAGGGTCATGGGATTGAGTCCCACATCAGCTCCCCACAGGGAGCCTGCTTCTCTCTCCATCTGTGTCTCTGCCTCTCTCTGTGTCTCTCTTGAATAAACAAATAAAATCTTGAAAACAAGAAAGAAATTTATCTATCAATTTGTACCTTATGTTTTGGCTCCCAAATTCCCATCGATCGCTATTTAAACAAAGAAGTGTAGGAAATGGGGCAGCCCAGGTGGCTCAGCAGTTTAGCACCACCTTCAGCCCAGGGTGTGATCCTGGAGTTTCAGGATCAAGTCCCACATCGGGTTCCCAGCATGGAGCCTGCTCCTCCTTCTGCCTGTGTCTCTGCTTCTCTCTCTCTCTCTCTCTCTCTCTGTGTGTGCCTCTCATGAATAAATAAATAAAATATTAAAAAAAAGAAGTGTAGGAAATGTGTAATATTTCTACCCTTACTTTCACTTTGTGATACATTCTTTGTCTCCCAACCACCAACACCAAAAATAAAGAAAAGGACTATTCATAATTCTCTTTTCTTTCTGTCTGAAGAAAATCTTTGCCATATGATTGAAATGAACAGAAATGCAATGATGTGGACTATGGTTCTGCATCCTTACCTAGTCCTATGTGAGGCAGATGCTCAAAAAGGGTCCAGCTGTGGTCATCAATGTAATGATTCTTCAGGATCAACAGCTGGCAAACATCTCGGGCAGTTATGTCACTGGGTACCTCTAAAGCCCTGCTGGTTTCATCTTCACTGTATACTTTAATTACCTGTGTAGGTAGAAACAAGAAAATGAGCTAACATATCCTATTAAAAATATCATTCTAATAAGTCATAAAAAAAACTTACTGGTTGTGCTGATTACAAAGTCCTTATATGGATTCTTGTACATTTAATTTCCTAAAACACTGAATGAATGTTGCCTATCCAAGACTTGTTTATAATCTGTCAAAACCACTTGGTCTGACAACTTCCACTCTCTTCAGTGTCTACAAGAGGACACTGAATGACAATTTAAGGTCATTTCTCTACCACTCTGGTCTATTAAAAAGCCTCATATCTTTTAATAATATTTCCATTCCATATTTATATCCTGTAAATTATCCAAGTAGCATGGGTGATTTATTTCCAGATACATATAGGTAGTAAAAGCAATAAGTAGAATCAGCCTTTATGAAAAGATTTCTCTATTCCAGGTTATGGAGATTTTGGTAGACTGGCTAGATGTATATCAAATCCTTTTCTTTTTTCCCTTGCAATTAGTTGTGACCGTGGGATTGAGTGTTAGTCAATGGAGTATAAGTACATTCAATGTTGCACTATCAGGCCTAGGCCATAAAAACCTCCCATATATTGTCCCCCAATATACCAATTATACCACCCTCCCACTGAATGGTAATGACAAGGACCAAGAGGGAAGAAAAGTCATGGGACAGAAGGAGCTTTTGCCCCTTCATGACCACATGAGCCAATTAAGAATACCCATATGTAACTTTGACATAAGCAAAAAATAAACTTTTATTGTGTTCACTTACTATGAATTTGTATTTATCTATTACAGGAGCTAATGTCACCCTAAATTACACAGAATTAGAGAGAATTTCATATACGATAGTCCCCTCAACATTTACCAAGTAGTGCTATGTGCTAGAATTTCTGCTATTAATTATGGTATGTTATATAGTAAATTAATTATAAGAAGATAAATACCTATGATAATAGTACAGTAAGATCAACATATGCACATTACACAAGTGAGAAATGGTAAGAAAATTCACTATAAGAAAACACTTGTTATGAAAATATGGACATTTTTAGTAATTCAAACAAGTGCAAATTAAAATGATGTACCAATTCTGTCCTACCAATTTTTTAAATTACCCTTAATAACAGTGTGATGAAACACTTCCTCTCTTACAGTGACAGGAGTGATATGAATTGGTAAAATTATTTTGTATACCTGTTGTAAAGTATTAATGGTCCATTCCTTTGATTCAGTAATTTCACATAGTTAAACTATCTCAGCAACTCTGTCCTAAATGTGAAAAATGGCTTCAGGCATAGACATATCCAACAAAGCATTACATATAATTCTATCAATCTAAATATTCAACAATGAAAGAATGATAACTGACAGTACTTTCCTAGAATGGAATATTATATAGAGCTTAACAATGTTATTCAAGGAAATGATACAAGAACTTTAAAAAATTCTTAGGTAAAATAAAATCATGACACCAAAGCATACTTTGCATGGTACAGTGCAACCTTCCTTGTTGGACTGGCTACCAGGCACCTATCTTCTTCTAACAAAATTCTTATTGCCTTCGAGAGCACACTCCCTCCCCCACCATCAGTCTTTGTAGTTCTGGAAACTCTACCATCAGCTCAGCCATGGGGAGGGGGCTTGTTTGCTTAAAAAAGAGCCAGTTGTTAAATGTTCAGGAACTGCAAGCCAGGCATCTACCTTGAAATCAGCCATGGTGTGAGCATGTATACTAAAGAAATTGGCAATTGCTACAAATAAGGTCTTCCTTAAAAAAAAAAACAAACAAACATATTTTTAGGGCCAGCTTACCAGCGGGCCACTGCCTCAGATCCTGATAGATATTATCCAGACTGATCAACCAGCACCCAGAATCCCTTTGCCAACAGTAATTATTTCAGAGAAGGGCATAAGACCTAACCAGAGCCAGTCAGAGCCAATCAGAGAATCTATTCACATAACTATAGAGTGGACTCTCTTTTCCAGTAGGCAGACATAGGATGAAGCAGATAGCATCCACAAAAGTAAAGACTGGGAAAATGAGGACCCCATGGAATGAGCCACGCTAAGAGATAGAGTCCTGAGAGTATCTCTGAGCTCCTGGATCAGCTGAATTGGATTTCTCTGTGTTTTTATCACATATGTGCTGTGAGGCTCTAAGTGTCTAGTGGTAACACCCACCTACTTATCTCCCTTGCTCTAGCCGTGGACTCCCTCCAGTTCAGTCTCCATACTGCTAGCAGAATAAACTTGCTAATTGTCAATCCAATCAGGTCATTCTGCTAATGAAATTCTTCAGTGGCTCCCCATCGTCCTAACTCAAGCAGCTCATCATGTTTACTAAGATCTCTTATAAGGTGCACATCCTTCACTAAGTGTTTTAGTACAAGGCTGTCACAGAGAGTGACTGTTGTTTCCTTCAGAGAGCTTAAAGTCTAGTAGGGAAAGCAGTATTAAAAAAATAATTACAAACTAGGGCATAAAAATGCTGTATATTACTAACCATAAAATGGGGTTAGGAGAGACATAACCTGCCAGAAGGAATCTGGTAGGTTCTAAGGACTAAGAGAAGTGAGGGATGACAGGGGCAGCCAACAGGTAGCCTGTTCCTAAGGAAACCAAAGTGATGGGCAGGATGGTGGTAACAGGGATGCATGGTCCTAAGTTCAGAACTGACATCAGAACCATCGAGCTTTTAAGTAGTAAACAAACACATAGACATGGATACATCTGGTGAGGGAGAAAAGGAAGAACAAAAGAAAAGACAATCTAGGACCAAACCCTGAGAAATACCAATATGTAATGTTGACTTAGAGGCAAGAAAGTCTCAAAGATCAAGAGGAGTAAAAAGAGAATCAGGGAACCCATGCAATAAAGCCCAAACTCTAGCATGCACACGACATGCACACCCTCCAGGAAACCAACCTACACAACAGATCATTCTGTGATCCTAGCCAAATGTGACAAGTACTTGCAACCTGTTCTTGGTTGCATGTGAGTTATCCTCTACTTGGAATCAATGCTTCAACCACCAATAACATGCTTAATTTGGCAAATTCCTACCTTATCATTTGGCCCCAGCTTCCATGGCACTGCCTTCAGAAAGTCCTCCCTGACTGCCCAAGGCTTTGTAATTTATAGTGCCCTTTTTACATGCTCTTATTTTGTAATTTTCTATTTGCATGTCTTTTTCCTCAACTGTACTAATAAATCCCTTCAAGGATCTATTTATCATTTGACATCATACTTAAGGTACCTAGCCCAAGGCAGTGTATGGTTTAATAAAGATCTTTGGAACAAATGAACTTTGTACCCCTGTAGTGCCAATCAAAGTGTTTTTGACATAGGAGGGACTCAATACATATTTATAAACTTTAAAAATATTTTGTCACAAAGTATGTGAATAAGCTCGGTAAATTAAAATTCTTTTCAATAATCAAGAAAGAAACAAGTTTTCTGATAAATAGTTCTAGGTAAGAATTGACTTAGTATCGCTGTTTGTGGGCAGTTCTGAGTTGTGAAATCACTGAGGTTGCTATATAAAGTGGTATATGAAAATACACAGTCAAAATCAGGTGCACTTGTTTGAGCTTTCACTTCAATTGATTCATTTTCTCGTTCATTAATACATGTGGTTCACTAAGATCCCAAGGTCCGTTTGGAATCTCAGTGTTTCCCATGATGGCATGCAGGAGGTTAATGCTCTTTAGCATGTGTCTTGAGGATCCGTATCCAGGTTAGATAATTGGTAGGATTCTAAGGGACGCTGTCCACTGTATCTCCATGTGCTGTGGCTACCACCAACTGGATCAGGTGCTGGTGCATGCTCCTGACAAAAGCCATTTGAAGATGTCCACTCCTGAGGGGAAAAGAGGATCTGACCCTGTGGCTGCTCCTTCACGTGGCACAACCATGAGCCACTGTCTCAATTCCCTCATGCCTGAGAAAATGGGGGTGGGGTGGGGGAGAATGTCATGCCTGAGATGGGGGTGGGGTGGGGGAGAATGTCATGGTGGCCACTGAGAAGGTTCCCAGTAATTCCTGGCTACCCATGTTTCTTTCCAGTGAACTCCCATCACCTGGGCTAACAGAAGTATGCCTCTTTTATATCAGAGGAACTGAGAAATTTAAAAGAAAAAAAAAGCAAAACTAAACTGGAGACCTTCTGAAGCCTAAGCCAAATTCAAGAAGTGGGCAAGAATTGAACAAGAGGTAAATCTAGGGAAAATGAAAAAGGTATCTACCCAATTAGGAAATGCCAATTATTTTTTTCAGACTATGTCACTGCAAATTTGAAAGACACAGGTTGTCAAGAATCAAAAGACATATATTTAGAAGGACTAGGCCAATTCAATGTTTGGAATAGGTACATGTACTCATTTTAAAATGAGTAACACCTGCTGGAAGTAAAGCTTAATATTTTCTTTTGAGCTCAGTTTCAAACTCGTATTTTTAAACTTTTATTTAATTTTGACATTTATCCCCAAATACACATTTATCTAAGAATGATAAAATTATATATTTTTAAAATATTTTATTTATTCATGAGAGAGAGAGAGGCAGAGAGAGAGGCAGAGGGAGAAGCAGGCTCCATGCAGGGCAAGGAGCCTGATGTGGGACTCGATCCCAGGATTCCAGGATCACTCCCTGGGCCGAAGGCAGGTCTCAACTACTGAGCCACCCAGGGATCCACTAAAATTGTATTTTAATTGATATGAAAGCAGCGGAAAATCCCTGTCATCTCTGAAATCTACTCAATAAATGTGAAAAGTTCCTTATTCTACAAAAGGGTGCCTTGTCAGAGTCTCATTTTATTACTATTTATTTCTCCTTGAAATCTATGAAAAAGGGAAAGATAATCTAAGCCTATACTCTCTAGTAGAGTTGAATATGTCCCTTGCCAAAAGTATTACTCCACAAAACCGTCCTATTTAAGAGAGGAAGTCAAGTCATCTGAAAACCTCCATGACTAGGATGGATTAAAACTAGGTTAAAGGGACGCCTGGGTAGCTCAGCGGTTGAGCGTCTGCCTTTGGCTCAGATCCTGATCCTGGACTCCCGGGATGGAGTCCCGCATCAAGCTCCCTGCATGGAGCCTGCTTCTCCCTCTGCCTATGTCTCTGCCTCTCTCTCTGTGTCTCTCATGAATAAATAAATAAATCTTAAAAAATAAAACTAGATTAAAAATGTTTGTGATCAAGTAAAAAAAACAATAGCAGGGCTGTTCTTAAGACTCATTAGGGCAAAATAGTGGTATCCTGTTTCTTCTACATACTGAACGGTAAAGAAGAGATTTTAAGATCATATAATTACGCTACTTAATAAAGGGATATTATAATTTCCAGTTTGGCGGTCCAAATTCCCAGCTTTCCTTTATAACATGAAAAAAATAGGGGGAGGAAAATATTATGCATACCAACTGATCATCTGAAATGATATGCCAGCAGGAAGAAATCCTGCCTGACACTAAAGAATAGGAGCTTTCTTTGTTTCATCAATGAATAGATACTTGACCAGCAAGAAAGACATGCACGATAAGGTCTGTCTATAACATCCCTGCAGCATAAACAGAGCGCCCAAGGACAGCCAACCATGTACACACAGGCTGTGTTTAGGCAACCCTTCCGTGTCACTGTAATCCTGACAGTCAGGGCAACCTTGGCCTTTGGAGTGGTTTACAGCTTCAAAAACTGCTCTGGGAGTATATGGCATCTAGCAGTGAAAACGTTCTGCACAGACACAGTAACCCCTGCAGGGGATATGCTGGAATGTGAGCAGAGCAGACCTCTGTTTTGGCTGACATCCTTATCAAGGCAGTTTATACACTTTATACTTCAAGTCCTCTAGACTGCCCTCCACAAAAGTGGCAGCAAGAGATTAAAAACCCATTTTCAAAGCAGTAGACACAACAACATTCAAATATACAGAAGTGGCAAGAAATGGTTAACTTTTTAGAAGAAAGTTTGGGGCCCCTAAAGCCTTGAGACTAAAAGATAATATATTTAAAATATAAGACAACGGCCATTTCTGAAAAACAAAGAGATCAAAATTTTTTTTAAAGATTTTATTTATTTATCCATGATAGACACAGAGAGAGAGAGGCAGAGACACAGGCAGATGGAGAAGCAGGCCCCAAGCCGGGAGCCTGATGTGGGACTCAATCCCAGGACTCCAGGATCGCGCCCTGAGCCAAAGGCAGGTGCCAAACCGCTGAGCCACCCAGGGATCCCCGAGATCAAATTTGAAAGTCACTCCAATACATATCATCTTGCCCCCAAAGCACGCATAGTATTCATCTGCTACAATCACCATCTGCTACAATCACTGTTCTGATTCTCAGAACAGATTATTCAAAAACTTAGGAAAGCACTGGGCAATGACCAAATGGCCAGCCTTTGTCTTCCTCCCTGCAGACCCCAGGAATGTGATGGCATGGTATAGCTAGTTCCTTCCCAACCTGGATCCATCCTGGAATATGTGAAATGAACTCAGGGTTGTCATCGGTCATGTGGCAATGTCACAGAGTAAAGGGGGCAGTAACCCCTTGATAAGTAATTAACTACAGGGTAGCTTTCCCCCCCTTATCATTTTTTTTTAAAGAAAGAAGGAGGAAGGAGGAATAATCATTCAGCAGGTAAAAAAATGAGCATGGTTTAAGCATAAATATATGACCAAGAATCCACAAAATGAAGTGAGAAAAACTAAAAGAAGGAAGAAGAAAAGGAGAAAAAGAAAGAAAGAGCAAAAGAAGAGAAAAAAGATCACTGGGACATGGTTATCTCCTGTGTCAAAGCTTCTACTTTGGGAAAATTTAAATTTAATTTTTAAATTAACGACATTCAAATATTACATTTAATATGTAATTAAACATTGATTCTTATGAATTACTATTTAATTTAAAATAATTTAAACAGCATGTTTAACTACCAAGACCTTACTATAATGAAAAGTATCTAACTTCTAAAATGAAACATTAATTCTTTTATTGTATCTATTAATTATATATGTTGTTTACATACCGTTAATAGGAAGCAATAAATAAGGCCCACAGAGGTGTGAAGTAAAGCTTATTTCTACAGCTCTTTAAAAGCTCTTTAAATGTTATCCAAGTGGGCAGCCTGGGTGGCTCAACGGTTTAGCGCCACCTTCAGCCCAGGGTGTGATCCTGGAGACCTGGGATGGAATCCCGGGTCCGGCTCCCTGCGTGGAGCCTGCTTCTCCCTCTGCCTGTGTCTCTGCCTCTCTCTCTCTCTCTCTCTCTCTCTCTCTGTGACTATCATAAAAAAAGAAAAAGATTATAAAGCTATCTTTCAATGTTTCAGGTTTTTTTCCCTCTATTATTTTTAACAGATAGGGAATGTACCTAAATCATGAGAAATATTTTTATATCAAGGTCAGAGCAGCCCTGGATTTTTACATTCTTCTAAATAAGGAATGCAGTGTCCTGAGATAAAAGAAGACATTCTTGAATATTTTGAATTAAGCAACTCAGTGTGTTCCCTTGAAGGAAATGGAAAATAATATATTCATTATTACTTATTCCAAATCTCTAAAAAAAATGGTATATTTTAAAAACAAAACCTGTTCCAAAAGGCCCTAATAGCTCATGAAAAGCTACTGCTTCTTTATTGCCACCTTGTGTTATTTTTCTAGCTGTCAAATATTTATTAAGAGCAAAATAGTACATAGTTTAGAGAAATCACGTTGTAGGATATCTTAAATTCTCTCCATTAAAAAAGATTTCAAGAATACATTTTATTTAAGCATGAAGAATACATATTCAATTAGTTATAAGATACTAACTCAAAACAGATACTGTCACCAATATCAGAACTACAGAAATTGACTGGTACAAACAGGTCTATTCCACATAGCTCCTTTCAAATTGATGCCTTATAATCCTTTCCTTATTCTCTAACACCAAACATACTATTTTTTCTCAGTTTCTTGAAACAGCCATGCTCCTTCCTGACACAGGGCCTTTGCATACACTACTAGAGCTGCTTTTTACACTGTCTCCCCACCTTCTACTTTTCATCCCTGAGACGAACTATTATTTCTGCAGGGAGTTTCAATGGCCCTTCCAGTTTAGGTCCAGGCCCTTTGTTCCATGTAGGTATGTCCAAAACCATGTAATTACTATCCATCAGCCTCCACTGCTGAAAATGCTGCATGACAGCAGGAATGATATCAATGTTTGCTTCCCATTGTGTCCCAACAGTTAGTACGGTGCCTGGAACACAGCTGATAACCAAAACTATTCTTTTAGTGATGAATGAACCTATCATGTATAGCCCTGTAGAAGACAACATTAGGGATTTTAAAACAGTAGTTCTGAAACTTCATAGGGTTTGAAAATCTCCAGGGGAGGAAAAAAATACATTGAGACCGAAGAGAAAACATACACAAGTTTTCATGAAATCTGTGAACTGAACAAAGGTGGATAAGGTGATTTCTCTGGTCCATTTCAATTCTGGTACTCTGTGTGAATACACGGATACGCAGACAGATAGACAGATACACACACACACACACACACACACACGGTCCAAGGACACCCGGGCAGGACAAATATTTATTGGCAGAGACACACCAAGGTCTAAAGAAGCAAAAATATGCCTACAACGGCAGCCAGACCACTTTGCCAAGATCAGAGGGACTAAGTCATGCAGAGCAGGTGAGGAAGCGCCGGGGCCAGGAGGCCTGCAGAAAGAGGGTCCTCACCAATCAGCACAAACCAGTGAGGCGGCCACCACAGATGGGATCATTTTTTAGATACACGACTGACTTTTTTCAGTGGTTGGAAATAACAGAATTAAGTTTTAAATGATACTTTTACAAGAATATGACTACAAAGTGGTAAGAGAATACGACAAATAACCACAGGAGGATCTAACCATTTAGAAGCAGGTTCTATAAGTAACAGAAAAATCTACCCTACAATGGCTTAATTAACCAAGCTGAGGTTAATTTTTCTCTCACATTCAAAACCAGATGAAGACAGCACTGAGTTGGGTGAGGTAGGTCCATCCAGTCACCAGCGAAAGAGCCAGGCTCTTTCCATTAGCCTGCAGTCCTTAGGGTCACAAGCTGGGTCATCCCCACAGCAATCTCTGTAAAAACTCTGAATGCGTGTACCTTTGTATGTTATTTCATCTCAACAGGAAAATCACAGGGCATGCCTGGATATACAGATAAATGAATCCAGAGTTGAAGGACCTCTGTCACTGGAGATCCATGCAGAACTTCCAGAAGTTCTGGATATAAATTCAAAATATAAGGATGGAGATTTAGAATGTATTAATTTGTTTCCCACTCAGCATTAAGCCAAAGGGTCCCAGTGTGGAAATGCCCCAAAGCTGGCATGGCAGGGGATTTATCACTGAAAGCTTGGAAGAGCAGCTTGGAAGAGCAACACTGCCAAACCAGGGCCTGGCCAGGCTTCCAACCAGGAGAAGAAAGCCAGTCTGCAGGTCAAGGGGGCTGCAGAAAGTCTCCTGGATGCCCCTCTGCTTTATCTGAGTCTCCAACTCTGCTCTTGACCTTTTCTGCCTCTTTCTCAGGCCAAGGGCCCTACAGGCTGCTCCTTCCTTGGTGGTCCTTTCTCCCTCCAGGATAGCAAAAGAGACTTAGATGGGGGTTTTTTGCAAAGAAGAAATCATCGTAAGCCCTTTCAGTGTGCTCTGTTATGTGGTAGGGGAAATAAAAGGCAAAAGAAACAGCTCCAATTTCATTATAAAAGAAGGCGAACATTAAAAACGAAGTCTAAAGATACCCTAAACCACGCACAGACATGTCTACATATGTGTGTGTGTATGTGTGTGTGTTATTTTAGGACTTAAATCCAATATGAATAAAGAGGGTCAAATCCCAAATCCCACACTAATGTTTCCAATGACTTCATCAAAGGAGTGTTCTCTGAACCTCAGTGTTTTTAAAACTCATGTAATTCCTGTGAAGATGCCAGTGCTGACTAATTCATCTTTGAAGTAAAAAAACCTTCACAAGTGCTAATGCTTATTCATATTTAAAGCAGAAAACCATTGGTCATGCTTATGTTGGACACAATGTTATTCCAGTATCTCGTTTCAGGCTTTAAGCGATCATTTATTCCCAGAATATCCATACAACATGTCTAAGCAAAAAAGTTAAAAACAGTGTCCCACAGTGAGAAGGACAAGTTAGGGAGGGGCAAACAGGAAGAGAGGAAGGAGAATATTTATTAGTGCCCAGGACACATCGGACTTTTTACTGCAATTCTTAGGCTGCCTGGCATCAATTGAAGCACTTTTAGGAACAACCTTATTTTACTAAGTTTTAAAAGTACATTTCCTCACATTTAACTTCTCTGAAACTTGGATGTAACTTACCATCAGTGGTATGTCAGATTTAATTGGAGAAGTGCAAAATAATGACACTTCTTGTAATTGAAGGTGCCATAGGAGCAGCGAAATATGCTGTGTTTAGTCTTTCTGGGACATTTGGGAGGTATTATCATAGTATATATAGAGTATAAACTTATAATAGCGTACAAAATACCGCTTTCTAGACCTAACATTCCCATGGTGTGACAGTACCAGGAGCAAGTGAATTATAACCATTTTTGTAATTTTACTTTTCCTTCGTTTTCCTAAATATTTATTTGATATCAGTGCAAAACACATATAGAGCACATTCCTGTAAGAGAAATGTGATCAATACTGTTCGAAACACAAAATACTAAAGGTCAAAGGTCTCATAGAGAACACCCACTGAAATCCTCTCATTTTACAAACAAAGAAGCCGATCCTGAAGAGGGGCTGACTTGTGTGGGGATGCCCAGCTATTCACTGGCGGAGCCAGCCCAGGAATCTCTCCGGGCTCCCACCTGACCCTGTGTTTCCCACTCAGCATCTCCCAACTTTCACGCTGCTTTAGGCCGCTGCATCTATATGGCATCTCGGATAAAGGTATTAGATAACTAAAAACCACAACATAAAAATAAAAATGCACACGTGTCCCCAAGTACCTAGCTTTCTGAATGTCAAGACAGGTTGTTTTGGGGGTTTCCCTTTTTGCAGCATTCACTAGCCAGAAAAAGTGCATGTCCCGAAACAGCCAGCAGAGGGAGTCTTTACTTCTCAGTGAGCACAAATAGAGAAAATACAATGGTATGAAAATTGCAACTTTAACATCGTTAACCCTACAGAGGTCCCATTATAATTACAAGCTCTTAAAAAGTTTAAAGCCATTTTAAAATACTCTTAACAATTTGAATTTTTCAGGTAAACCATGTGTACATCTTAACTTCAATAAGGATTTTTTTGGCTACGTTTTATACACACACACACACACACACACACACACACACACTGTGTATAAAGTCACCTCAGTAACAGTCTTTCCTAGAACTCAAGCTGGAGGTTCTCCCTGGCATTTAGGAAAGTGATGTTAAAATACTTCTTTGAATCTTGACAGAACTAGAACTATGTAAACGGATTTGACTTCTGAAACTTTATACAAAATGAAGTTCCTGGTATTTTCACAAGCCCAACTGAATGTAGATGTCCAAACACGCACAGCCAATCAGGAAGCGTTTACAATCACTTTCTGACAGTGGTGTTTCTACCAAAAATGACTTTTGAATTCCTCTTTAGGAACTGTCTGAGGAGCGAGTATTTTTAATAACCTTCAAGGGTAGAAAACCTCTACCCTACCCTCTCAGAGGGTTTAATGCCTGAAATTACCAAAAGGCTTGCTTCTTTCTTCTGCCAAAAAGAGATTATTATTTTCTAGATTTGACTTGGGGTGCTGGGGCACGGCCAGGAGAGCCAGTCCCAAGACTGCCCCCAAGCAAGAGTCTGAGCCCAAGGATTTTTAATCTGCCTTCACTGCCAAATGCGGACCAGGCATTGTGGTTTATAAAACAACATGAGTCATGGCTCTCATTCATATGGAGGTTCAGTCCAGGGGCTCATGGTGACAGGGGCTTTGGAGTCCACTCTGTGATCAGATCCTAAACCACCGGGTCACTAGTATTGAGTCCTACATTCTTCATACTATAGAATGGGCAAACTGCTGGCAAACTGGTAGGACTCAATTAATATAAGTAATTTTTACTAAACATTTTTTAAGGATTTTATTTATTCATGAGAGACACAGAGAGAGAGGCAGAAACATAGAAAGAAGGAGAAACAGGCTCCTTGCAGGGAGCCCCTGACGTGGGACTTGATCCCTGGACTCGGGATCACACCCTGAGCTGAAGGCAGACGCTCAACTGCCAACCCACCCACATGTCCCTACTATCATTTTTTTTTAATGTTATTTATTTATTCATGAGAAACACACACACACACACACACACACACAGAGGCAGAGACACAGGCAGAGGGAGAAGCAGGCTCCATGTAAGGAGCCTGACATGAGACTCGATCCCAGGTCTCCAGGACCATGCCCTGGGCCGAAGGCAGGCGCCAAACCGCTGAACCACCCAGGGATTCCCCCTACTATCAGTTTTGAAAGCAAACAGGCTTTTAGTGAACCTCAAGAGACTCGTACAGTCCCACCGAGCTCTAAGGAACTCTGACATACAGTTTCATCGCTTTGTCTTTGAGGCAAGATTGAGTGCACAACAAGAAAAATGACAAGAGGAAAAAGGAAGATCAGCAGGAAGGTGAGATTGGTCCCACAAGAGGACTGCGGGAGGAGGCCAAGTGCAGCATGCACGCCCATGCGGTGGGAGAGGCGGCCTGCTGCAGGCACGGCACTGACCTGGAGCTCAGGCCGGCCTGGTCACAGACCAGACATGTGCTTTGAGCAGGACATTTGGCCGCCAGCCCCCCGCCCCCCACCCCACCCCCCTGAGCCTTACATTCCTCATACAAAACTGGGTTTGAGTTCTCACGAGGACTTAAGGGAAGGTGTCATCAGTGCTGAACACATTAGAGCTGTTTTTATTTTATAGGTGTGTACCTAGGGCAGTGAAGATACCAAGTTGTCCACAGTAGCAAACTGGAGCTGGAAAAATGTAATGAAGAGGCAGGGTGGACCGGCTGACCTGGCCCCTAAGTGCATGGCTTTTCACCACAGGTGTGAAAACAGGTGAGAATGAAGTGAATGCAACAGGGAGACAAATATATCAGCTAATAGTAATTATATACCAACCTTGTACCTTCCCTACATTGGGCACTTGAGTCCGGTGATGATCAAGTGACACAGCCTCTGCTGTCATATAGTTAACATTTCAGTAATGTCACCTTTGTCTACTCAAACAATGTCTTAATATTGGGCACAATTTTACCTGTTTCAAATACATAACTCCAATGTCCCTGTCTGATCCTTCCCAGTACAGTGAAAAGAAAAATAAGCTAACCTATCTTATTATAGCTAAATCTACGTTTCCAGATTTAAAAAAAAAAAAAATCACCAATATAATAGTTGGATTAATTTCTTTAATTCCATTAGAGCCCACCTAAAGTTACAGAAAGCTGAGGGAACCAGCATTTGAAAGGTACATTGTGGGGTGCCTGGGTGGCTCAGCAGTTGAGCATCTGCCTTTGCTCAGGGCGTGATCCTGGGGTCCCAGGATCGAGTGCCACATCAGGCTCCCTGCATGGAGCCTACTTCTCCTCTGCCTGTGTCTCTTCCTCTCTCTGTGTGTCTCTTATGAATAAATAAATAAAATCTTTTTTAAAAACAATGAAAGGCACATTGTCTTTCTCTCCCTGGCTGCATTACATCAAGGTCAACTACTTTTTGTTCGATTCATTTGTTACAAGGGAATTTTTAGATAACTACCTTAATAGGATAGGACACAAAAAAATTTATATTTGTACTAATAGGGAGATTTTCAACCCTTATGAAACTAGTAAAACATGCCATTTCATAGATGAAGGGGGGAAAAAGGGAACTTGCGTTTGTTGAGCTTCTACTATGTGCCAAGTACTTCTAAATATTTCTCCTATTTAATCCTCATGACTGTTCTGTGAGGAAGCGTCATTATCCCCAAGACAGAGAAACTGATTCTCAGAAAAGTTTAAAAGAAGGCATCCAAAGTCATACCACTGGTCAGTGACAGAGCTGAGCTCAAACGCAGAGCCTCCTGACCCTAAAACACACCAACGATCTCTACTAAATCACATTTCCTCAAGATTCACTTCTCGGGAAAAGAAATACTTTGTGAAAACACAGAATCCATTTGTCTGTGTGGTACGCTTCCTAGATGGATACGCCTTGAAGTTACCCTGTAAACAATTAAAAGGGCAGAAGAAAGATCAAGGATTAGCAAGCATGAGAACTCTGGGTAAACAACAATAATCATATTCCTTTTTTTTTTTTTTTATTTACAATAGTCACACAGAGAGAGAGAGGCAGAGACACAGGGAGAGGGAGAAGCAGGCTCCATGCACCGGGAGCCCGACGTGGGATTCGATCCCGGGTCTCCAGGATCGCGCCCTGGGCCAAAGGCAGGCGCTAAACCGCTGCGCCACCCAGGGACCCTCATATTCCTTACTACATCACAAACACCTTCCAAGCAGGCCAGCCATCTGTGGTCTCCATCACTTGCCTCTCCTCAGAAGCTCTACCCTCTCCCCACTTACTGTATCTTCGCCTATCATCATATAAGTAATGGAATACATTTTGTTGAAAAGCTTAACCATATTTTGCATCTGGAAACAAATAAAAATCTCAGGGGACAAATATTTACTGAACGCCTAATATGCTAGAAGCACTTGTAAAGGGAGGGTGAGGTGCCCACCAAGAATAGCTGTGCCCCCACTCCCTGATGAATCCCAACTCTGATGAGAAGACGGTGTGGGGAGCTCAAGGCCTCCATTTCCTGCCTTCCTCTGTCTCCAGGGTCGACCACATGACAGGATCCCAGCCAGTAAAATGTAAGCAAAAGCTCCGGGTTACCTCAGGGTGGCATGTTAACATCTGACAGAGCAAGCCGGCATGCCCTTGGTGCTTCCCATTCTGTATGCCAGGAATGTGAACAGGATGACTGGAGATTTGCATTTATCTTTCCATAAAAGGAAAAGAGCCCCACACTAAGGAACATACAACAGAAAGCAAGAAGGAGCTTGGTGCCTAAGGACATTGTCGGGCTGCTGCATTAGTTTTGGATGGAGGCTTCTGGTAAAGTGAAAGAAAAATAAATCTCCCTGTTTAATGCACTGTCATTTCAGTTTTCTGGGTACTTGAAAGAAAAATTCAGCTCGTAACTGACAAAGCACTTTATTTAAGGAGCCTCTTAAATTTTTTTAAAATCTAGATGTAAGACAAAAAAAGACAACTTTTGAAGACCAAATAGTACACGATTTATTAAAACAAAAACAAACGCAAAACAAGACACACAGAAAAGCCTAAAAGTCAAACCTGAATAGTCAGAAAACATAATTATGATCTACAACTGTGGAAGGCTAATGAGACTTCAGTATCATAAACGCTAAGAATAAAACTGATGTCATATGGTGGTACCTACCTACTGAATTAGGAAATAAGTGACAAAGGCATGTCCAGTGATACTGAATCAAGGCATTACTAAGAAAGATGTGTGGAGAAAGTCTTAAGAAGCTTCAGAATGGTCCCGCAGCTTGGCTGGCACACAGACAATAGGCAGCCTTTGGGAAAGCAAAGAGAATCTTCGAGTTGTCTATAGGCCATAAAGCACAAATGTATGGAGGGACACAAAAGTATGGAGGGACAAACATCAAACAGTGTTTAGAGCCCAAGGAGAAAAAGCCACGTACTGAGCGGAGGTTTCCCATGAAGCTGGGGAAGCCACGGTCCACACAGGCCCCAAAGCACAGGGGATGCTACATACATTTGGACTGAATTTGTACGTATTTAAAAGTTTCTGGGCAAAATAGTGATATGATAATCTGTATTCTTTCATTCTTTACAAAATTATTTTTAGGATGTCATCGCAATGATTCTAACTGTATGAGGAAGGAAATGAATATAACATAAACTATTCTCTTGTATAGACAGAGAATTGAATCTTCTGATAAATGGCACTGCTCCATATTATACTCATGAATTTCAGATTTGCAAAAGGATTTGAATCTTAAGGAAAATATATTCAAGAAATTATCCCTTTTTTCTTCTCTGAGATTTCAGAAGATGCTTCAGGATCCTGTGTGCTTATGAATATCTCTCATAATTGTAGTATGGATAAAAAAATGCAGAAATGCTTGTAAACGTAATTTGCAAAATAATGTAAATTTGATAGAGGCATGAAACATGCCTACTCACAGAACCAGAATATGGACATCTGGCCTTCTGATCTTGAAGGCTTTCTATATGAATTTTATATTACACTTAATGTATACTTTACAATCCTTGAATCTTTTGTTAATTCTCTGGGATCTTAAAATAGTTTCTTGATGTAATGTACCAATCTAGACTTCTGGGTATAAATTTTCTTTCTCTTTCTATCTCTCTCTCTCTCTCTCTCTCTCTACACACACACACACACACACACACACACACACACACTTTGCTGCTTACAATTGCTTTCTGAATAAAATGTTTTCTACACTAGAACATATGGGAGTTGGTGGAGGTGCAGAGGGAGATGAAAGGATTTGCCTAAGCTAATTCCAGACTAGAAGTTGAATGGCAATTATACACCCCATAAGGCAATTTCATTAACATATTAATTTCAGGAGCTAACACATATCTAGGAGAAACACACTGGAAGTCACAAGACCTAGATTCTATTTCTAGCTTTGCCATTGACCTTCTGGGTGACCTTGCATAAGTCACTCAACACCCAAGAGACTCAGACTTCTCTCATAAAAAAAAAAAAAAAAGATATAACCTAGGAGTTATCTGAGAAAAATGCTATAAGGTAAAAGATTCATTCAGAACATTAGGTGGGGATGCAACCATGTGTGAGACATATGATGAAATTTCACTAGAACCATGATTAACCAGAATCAAAGAAATTAGACCCTACTAGAATTGGAGGAAACCAATAATTTTTTCCTAAAAATTTACTTGATAAAGAATCTACCAAAAATCCCTGTTCCTCAAAGATCAAAGTGTATTTGATCTTCTACAAAAAAGACCCATACTGTGTTAAGGGGCCATGTTTAAAGTTCAAATTCCTAGTCACTCTCAGGAGAATCTCATGGCCATTTAGATCAGATATACAGGTTGATAAGAAAATTACTCCCTAATGCTATTAAGCATTTTCAGAAATGCCCTCAGCCTTTCAAATGATTAGGATTCCAGCTGACAAATTATTTTTTAACGGCCACTCATTGAGGATGAGCAAAGATTATGCCAAACTTACAGAAAAAGCACCTGCTGCCTTCTTAGGAAAATGAGAAGCTGCTCCTGAAATACTCTAAGAAATGCTTGTGCTAATTTGTCAAATCATCTTAAATTACGGTGCATATAGAAAATGACAAGTTAATTACCAGTATGGAATAATTTTCTACCTCGGAAAAGAAGTCACAGTGTGACCAGAGCAGATGGATATTTTTTAGTCAGAAAACTATCCAATTCCTATAAGAGATATTAAGATTTTAAGAATAGTCTTCTAGATAAGGGGTCATTTGGGAGTTAAAAATGTCAGGATAAAGAAATAGCGTAAGTACTTTCAGCAAATGGTGATGTCCTAAATTATACAGAAATTTAATATGTGTACTCACTGGAAAAGAATAGCACTGGAAAGGAAAATTTTGACTTATGTAATTATTGTAATAAAAAGACTTGACAAGCAGATTATAAAAGACCAAGAGAAATCACAATGATGTGACCATCAGCAGCTCAGACTTAACACCAACTATAATCACAGCTTTCCAGAGTATTCTCATTCTGCTACTTACCAGTCAGTGCTGGATTTTCTAGCCAAGTTTTACTCATACCAACTACCCCTGGACTAAGTGCCCAAAGTCCTTGAAAACGATAGCATTTCTTTCTAATGTTTTACACTCTAAGAAAATAAGAAATGGTTTAAAGATTTTAACTATGAAAACACAAAATATATTATTTGAATCACAGAATTACAGACACCAAATACGGCCATAGAAAGCATTTAATGAAAATCTCTCAGTTCTTACATTACAGGTGAGAAAGTAAAGACCGCAAGTTTAAGTGACTTGCCCAAGGTCACACCGCTAGTAAACAGAAAGTCCAGGTGGTATGCTTCCTACCACACCGACATGTCATCCAAAAGGACATGATGAAAGCTTCTCGGTTATCCTAAACTGCAATTATTGATTGGATAAAGAACTCAGACCTAAGAACACACATTTGATATATATTAGTATACCTTTTCACATTCCAGTGAGTCAAGTAATCTATATAGTCATTATTAATGCTAAGTCTAAATCAAAATAAGGATTCAAGCTCAAAGCAAAATATTTTTAATTAAATTTGCTTCAGATGAGAGAAAGGCATCAAGAAAGATAAAGAACAAATGTTGGCAAAATTACCATATATGAATCCAATGCCAAGTAAAAGTGTCCCTAGTGAATGAGTGGTTGCCTGAATAAGAAAATAAACTGAAAACCTAAAAATTAAAAACAATTAAAAAGAGATACTTCTTGAAAAAAAAAAACACCCTAATTGTTGCATTTGTCATTTTCAAACAAATTAAACCATGACCTTTGACTTATGGAATACACTAATAGTTAACTAATAGTTAACTATTAAAAGTCAGGTACGGAAATAAACATTCCAGTTTCTAGTGTTACCAAAACCATTCAGAAAGCAGATTGCCAAAGATGTGTTTTAGTGCCTTCTTTTTCTATACCAGAGATTTGATTCTTTAAGGAAGTCAATACATTGTTCTTATTTGGTGTATTTCCAAGAAAAGTTTAGTATATTCAGTTTTACTTAAATGCTACATTGCATGGCATATATACTATTACCTTATAAAATATGACGTTAAAAAAAAATATGACGTTGCCAGTAAAACATGGAAATAAACTTTACAGAAAACTAACAGATACAATATTTTCATACACAGGATTGATTGCATTAATAATTAACAGAAAGCTCTTTCACAAGGGAATATAATGGAAAGTTTCTCTTAAGCAAATAGGCAGCAACTCAATAGAAATTGGTAGAAACCAGAGGCTAATAAACTGGTGCCATATGTTTAAACAGAAAAACAATTATATAGTCCATTCAACAATGAAGATGGATGTATTATGAATTATAGTGAAACAAAGAAACTGCTTCTCAGTAAACAAATATAAAACATAATAGCTAGCAGATTTCCTATTGAACTAAAGGCAAAGAGGCCTGAAGTTACAGAAGGAAAAAAAAAAAAAAAAAGCAAAGCTTCAATATACTCTCTAAATCACAATGCCCTGAAATCGAGACTAAACTGCTTTTACATGGAGCTTTTTTGCCACAGAGATACTCTAGCACAGCATTTTCCCTCTTTGTCTAATTCCACTAATATACCCTTTAATTACCTCTAGCCTCAATGAATGACAGTCTCTCTCAGGATATGTAACTAGAGTTTCCAACATATTTATAAACACACAGTCACAGGAAGAAAGAAAAACGGCAAGAAAAAGGAAAGAAGAAGGCAGAAGGAGTCACATACCCTTTTCTGTAGGACTATTGGCGTTATTGTGGGCAGAGTCACTCTTCTCGCACTCAGACTCATGCCTGCTCTTCGTAGAAGGATCCCCTCTCATAGATCATGGACGAAATGAAAGAAATCTCTTACAGTTACTCCTTGGGAATCTCAGGGCTCGGTGCACAGAAAACTAGGAAAGTAATAAATGTCACTCTGCTTATGTGATTCCAATCTACCCAAAGCCAATTAAGGATGGCTGTGGGACAGGACAAGGCAGCAACCAATCAAAGCCAGGAAAACCCCGCCTTTGTCCTTGGAAACACATTCTGATACTTTTGTTTATGATATTTAAAGAACCAGATTAACAGGCATCTAGTTCACTTAACTTTTTTTTCCAAAACAGTGCAATTTAATGCCATCTTTGTTGACTAAGCAGCTATGTCTTTAGTTTACTAAAACATTTCAACATATGGCAGATAAGAAACTGTTTACATGGGTCTATTTAAAGTATACAAATATGCAGATGAGCTAAATTTACTTATGTAACTCATAAATTTGATAAATGGGTCGATTGGAAAATATTATATAAGGTGCAAAAAATAATCCTGAGGTTAGAATTGGTATCAAAGTATTAATTTATGTATTACAATAAAGGTTTTTAATATTCATTGATGCATTTTTTTATGTATTTCATTTCTTAAACAGCTAAAATTTTTGTATTATAGACCTTTCAGCTATCCTTAAGGTTACACACTTAAGTATTCCTGTTAAATATTACCTTAACAATTGACCTAAAAATAATAATGCTAACTATAAAGGGTGCATTAAACAATATATGAATTTCAAACGTTTATAAAAAGCACAGATCTCTGTAACTTAGCATCTTTCACTCAATCAAAAGCATTTGAACAATAATCATTGCTCAAAGCAAATTCAAAATGTTAACAACCACTTTGCCTTTTTTCTTACAATAAGTGAAAACTGTATTCTAATACTTTGGGGGCAGAGTTGGAGGAGGGTGGCTAACAAGAAAATTCCCAATGAAGTCTAAATAAAGAGTAAAAGAAACATTCAACATGATAAAAACTATAGCAATATTAAAACTAATCTGAGTTATTATGGTAAGATCCCTGCTGGACCGATGACTTCACAAGGATCTACCCTGTGCTCTTCAACCACGACACATGGAATGACCCACTGCGATCAGTATGAGGGAAACTCCTTTAATTTCTAGCATACAAGGTGGTTGTTGTAGTAACAAGGCAAAATGGAAGATTCTAGGCAACTGAGACACAAACTTTCCATTTTATTACCTAGACTGCTACTAAGCAGGGCTCCCTTTACTGCTTTATACTTAACGCTTTTGGGTGTGTTTTATATGCATGATGATCTCCTATTTCTCAAAAGGAAAAGAGACACTACAAATTCTAGGGTTCCCTACATTGAATTTCAAAACCTACATTGATCCCTCACAATGGTAGCTGGGGGGAGGGTAGAATTCACTTAATATAAAAAGTCACAGATTGATCTAGTGTGAGGGCTTTCATTTCATACTTATCCAAATAGGTTTACTGTGGCCTTTTAAAATAAAAATATCAGTAAAAATCCACCGGTACTGGGATGGGAGTTACCATTTGTAAAGTGGAAGATTCTAGTTTAACCTTAAATCACTCTTTTGGCTGACTAACAATAACAAAGCCCACAGTAACTACGTCATTTCTAGATTATTATCTACAATATTTGGCTTTTTCTTTCTTCTTTTCTCAATTTAGTTTTTGAATATTACAAAGAAGTGTGATCTCTGGTCTCAAACAACAGGTTGCACCATAATCAAAGCAATTCATTTAATTAAATAATGAGGCAAAGTACCCACTATGTGTTCAGTGGTAGGAACATACTATTGAATAAAGATATGGTCACTATCTAAAGTAGGACAGAGAGAATTCATTTTTAAATTTTAAAAAAATCACACTTAGTAGTAGGTTATGTGAGTCTAATAGTGATTAAACTTCAACTACCAGGGATGCACCAAGATAGATGAAACTATACATCACAGGTGAGATCACCACTTCAAGGAGGAAACATTTTCTTTGAAAAGTGACTAGGAGAAAAGAATATGCAGAGTTTGATGCCTGATGGGGAGATAAAACGAGGTTCCCAAAGCTGATTCCACATTTTGAGGTCTAGACGAGCGCAAAGTCAAACACTGTTTTACTTTACACTATAGACTTTTTACACATGAAAATGAATCCTTAAAGTCAAAATGATGTCCAGCCTCTATATTTATTACAGTGCAATACAGCTGCCCTATAAGGGCTTTAAAAAACGCTTGACAGACAACTAGTGTGATAGGTCATCTCTTTGGAATACCTGAAAGTTGAAGTTTATAAATTTTCAGTGAAAACCACGAAGAGCAAAATGTGGTATTTTGTGACTCTATGTTGCCAAAAGGTCATTGTCTTTGAAAAATGAGACTTGCATACACTTTTCCTAGTCAATAGGCTGAAAGACTAATGAGATGACATTCACACTTACGACAGGCAGTCTCATTTTTCAGTGATCTTTCCAAGTGTTCATATTGACTGTGCTTTATCTTACCTCCCACTTACTGTAGACACTGATTCAAAATTTAACTTTAGCCTATGTTTTTTTTTTTACCATTATTATAAATGACTTTCACACTCACTAACCTTGTCACTTGATCCTTAATTTCTTCAGCTTCTGCAAAATGAGGATAAAAAGCCATGGCCAACAATTTTCAAACTGTTATGAGGGTCAGGGAACTCAAGTTTGTATAGGGCTTGTAAGGGACCAAGGCAGGGCCTGAAAAGCCCTGCTACTGGGGAGAATGGGGTCTAGGATGCATTCTCCTTAGGCTGTGTCACAGGTCATTCTTTCCAAAACCTAAATTTGATAAAATAAGGTTTTGAGTTTCATACAGCAGGATCAACAATGAAATATATAGGATAGCATTGTACATTATTTTGGTTCTTGCTCGGTATTTTGATTGAAAGTGCATTTTGCCACTAAAAACATGCACATCGAGGTTTTGGTGTGAATTAAGAATAACAAAAAATAACCATTATAATGACTATTAATAATATTTATGTGAGCACCCAATATGAGCCAGGCACTGAGCTAGTTTTCACTGAGTTTTTACCACAACACTATGAGGGAGGTATTAGCTATTCTGTAGATGAGGAACAAAGGCCAGAAGCACAGACAGCTAAAAAATGGTCTCAGATAGAAGTACATTCTGCAAAAGAATCTGCCCAGGTTCCCAATGTGCATAAGTCAGTGAGCCATGGTGAAAATCAGATCCAACCCTTTCTACGACACCCCACTATTTACTCTACAATATTCTCTCTCACGTTGTACTATATAATTTGATATAATATTAGCATAAAATGTCATCATACAGCACTTACTTCTGATGTACCCAAGCATTTGTTAGTTCTTCTGATTCAATAAATATGTATTGAGCACCCTACTACGTGTAAAGCCCTATGCTTTTTGCTGTGGGGAATTCAAAGCTGATAGCTCCTGATTCCTATTCACCAAAGGAACTGACCCATGAAGACATGTAAACAATTAGTCAAAGTAGTGTACAAAATAGGATCCAAGCAGAAGAGAATGCTACATGGGTACCAGCCAACCTCTAGGTTCCAAGCCTGCCTTTCAAACCTCTTCTTCCACTCAACATTAACAAAAGCTTCTTATAGTTACCAGAAGCACATTCCATATGTCTACATCTTTGTTGCTAACGTTCACTAGCTAAATTCTACCTAACTTTCAAGGCCCAAGACAAAGCACACCCCTTCTGAAAGTGTCACTGATTATGCTTCCTTCAAATACCTCTTTTTTTTTTCTTTTTTTTTTTTTGGGGGGGGGGCACAAGTTTACCTTAGAATTGACAGGTGGAGAAGGAAGAAGGGAGAGTCAAGGGATGCCTGGGTGGCTCAGCGGCTGAATGTCTATCTTTGGCTCAGGGCGTGATCCTGGGGTCCTGGGATCAAGTCTCATGTCGGGCTCCCTGTGGGGGGCCTGATTCTCCCTCTGCCAATGTCTCTGCCTCTCTGTGTCTCTCATGAATAAATAAATAAAATCTTAAAAAAAAAAAAAAAAGGAAGGGAGAGACAATACACATACATAAGTTGCCTGTTAAGGTTATGCACTTTCTATATATTACTTCATTTTATTCTGATAACCCTGTAAAGCAAGTATTATTTTTGTTAAATAGATTTTATTTTTCATGAAAGACACAGAGAGGGAGGCAGAGACAAAGGCAGAGGGAAAAGTAGGCTCCCGATCCAAGGACCCGGGGATCATGGCCTGAGCCAAAAAAAAAGGCAGACACCCAACCACTGAGCCACCCAGGTGCTCCAAGCAAGTATTGTTTAATCCTGTTTCACAGATTCTAAACATATCCATCTTTTTCATGCTGCCTCTCTACCCTTTGTCATATACTAATTTAGTCAAGCTATTGTTTCCTATATATGTGTACTTTCTATCATTTAGAATGTAGGCTCCTTAAAGGTAAAGATAGGTCTGATTTCTTTTAAGCATCATGCTGTCTTACTCAGTGGCTTTATACCAAAAAAACAAGTGCTATAAGGTAGATGAATGGTTCCTGATTAATAAGTTCTACAAATTCTTCTTTGGCAACCAATCGACCAATCTGCCTTATACGAACACAACTCATTCTGCCCCTCTCTCTTCCCCCTGTATACTGAGGCACTGTATACACGGTACCCATTCTGGGGCAGCTCATTACCCATCCAGGTTCATCAACTCCCTTAAAAACTCATATCAAGGACAGCCCGGGTTGCTCAGTGGTTTAGCGCCTCCTTCAGCCCAGGACGTGATCCTGGAGACCCGGGATCGAGTCCCATGTTGGGCTTCCTGCATGGAGCCTGCTTCTCCCTCTCCCTGTGTCTCTGCCTCTCTCTCTCTCTCTCTCTCATGAATAAATAAAAAAAAATTTTTAAAAACTCATATCAATATTTACCCCTCCAAGTCATTCCTCCATCTATATTATACCATTCTTTATTTGCACATTTTTAAACTTTTGTATTGCTCATGTCCTGCTCTGTACGTACTAATACATTGTTTTAATAAACCTTCCTAGGTCCCGGTTTCCCGCCTAATGAAAATACAGTCCTTAAGGATGGGACCCACTCTCTTATTTCCTCCACTGCTCCCAGAATACCTAGCAGTTGCTCCCTGTACACCGTAGGCATTATGTTCATTCATAATCATTGTGGAAAGACTAGTCGCTCTGGTTACATAGCAGACAAGCCTCCTTTCTCATCTTAACAATTGCTTGCCTTATGATTTATTCTGAACAAAAGCATACAGTCTTCTTCACAGAAGCATTTGGATATTCTTTTACTATTTGACGTATTTCTACCAATGGTTAGCAATGTAAACACTAAATTTAACTGTTGTCCTAAGAACACTGATTTCAGAAAAACCTTAAAATATTTTATTATGGCAATTAACAGTCTAGATCTTTAGACATAAACTCAGTACGTCTAGTTCTAACCAGCTCATCTTATTCTACTAAGGCACTTTGCTCTCCTATGTATGTGACATGGCATTAGGCTTCTCCCTTGATAAGCCTGGTATGACCTACCTCTACCCTATTTCCTTCTCCACTCTGGCAGTTAATTCTTTATATATAGGCTATAATATATATATATATATATATATATATATATATATATATATATATATATATATGGCTATATATATATATTTTTTTTTTTTTTTACCAATTCAAAGTCTAACAGAAAATTTCTTTCTTCAAAAAATTACTGAATGACTTATAAGGCCTAGTGATGATAAATATTAGCAATCCACAGTTCATTCAAGTATTTAAAAAGTACCTGTGTATTCTACACCTGAATTAATTTTCTAGGAGCATTATGCCTGCCTACCAAGGAACTACTATCTACAGTAGGGCAGATGGACACTTAAAAATTAATTATGACAAAGTGTTAAGTTCTATAAACCAGTATAAAGTGCCAAATCAAGAAAAAAAAGGAGCTAACTTCACCATGAGAGAGGAAACATGTTTCCTAAGTGAAAAAAATATTCAAGAATGAAGATAATTCTGGTGCGCCTGGGTAGCCCAGTCGGTTAAGTGGGTGACTCTTGATTTCAGTTCAGGTCATAAGCTCAGGGCCATGAGATCAAGCCCCATGTTGGGCTCTGAGCTCAACAGGGAGTCTCCTTAAGATTCTCTCCCTCTACTCTCCCCGCCCCCATAGTGTGTTCTCTCTCTCTCTCAAATAAATAAATAAATCATTAAAAAAAAAAAAAAGAATGAAGGTATATCCAGATAAAGAAAACATATACAAAGATGAATCTGGAATAATAGGGAGGGGAGAGCCAGGCAAAAATGGTGTTTCTATGTCACACTGAGCAGTTGGACTCTCATCCTTGAAGGTAGTAATATTTGATAAGATATGAATTTTATCTCAGTGTGGAAGATGAAGTGGGTTATTTCTGAGAATGGTAACTAAAACGAATAAAAACAGGGAGAGGGACCTAAATGAGTCCAAGAGAAATGGAAGTTACCAAATTAGAAAGTCAAGATTCCAAAGATAACAAGGAGGTAGAAACAACAGGATCAAGAGGCCAAATACACACAAAAGTCAATTTTTTTGTTTCCTAAATGTGAGCTTATAACATAAGTTATAATTAACCAAAGCATAGACTATTAAAAGACAAACACCTTGTCTACACTCTTCATATTTCATATAGTTTAAGGTTTTCTTAGGAAAAATAGTCTATGAAAGATAAGATCAAGAGAACAGACAGAAAAGAAGCACCTACTTTTCTTCAAGCTCTGAAAAACTTAAATTGAAAACAAAAAGAAGGGAGTGGAGCAGGAAAAAAAAAAAAGAAGTAATTTCCTTGGTAAGAAAGAAGAAATCCTCTCTCTCTGACCATACACTAAAAGAACTTCTAGAAGCTAGAAAGTCATTGGGATTAGGCTGATAAGAACACATGCAATTATAGTAGGAATTTATGTAAAAGAGAAATGCTGCTGACAGTAGATTAAAAGAAAGTAAATTTAAAAAAATAGAAGTTCATTATAAATACCATTCTTTAAGAGTAAAGAAATGCAAAGCTGAGGCAACCCAAAACTTCCCCAAAAAAGCCAAAAAAAAGGGGGGGGGACAAATCCTAAAAAGTAGTTCCACATTAATTAATCTTTTAGCAAACCAAGGATTACTAAACATTAGAAGAAAACAGGAAAAAGGACATAAATATGAACAAAAAATATATCCCCCTCCTAAAATATCAGAGATAATTCAAAAGAAAATTAGGATCTTATAATGTCTAATCAGACTCCTCAGATCAGGTGAAGATTCAAGGTGCTATAGCATTGACAAAATAGAATACCATGTAACAGGAGCAAATAAAGAACCACAGACCATTCTTGGATATTATAAATAGTATGGAAATGTAATAATATGTTATTATAATAAAAATAAAAGCTAATAAGCAATATGGAAGATAAAGATGAATGAGGCTTCCTTTAATGTAAAGTTCAAAGAAATGAAGAAAAATGAAAAGAAAAAAAAAAAAAAACACTTGGAAGAACAATCCAGAAAAATCAACACATAAAATATGAGTCATAGAAAGAATAAAAAAAGAAAGTAAAAGAAATAAGAAAAGGCAGAAGAGAAGATCCCTGAGCTAATGAAAATTACAAACTATTAAATTAAAGAGGCCCATAGATGGTTGAGTAATTTGAATGAAAAAAGAATCATGCTAGACAAATAGTGGCAAATGGGACAACTTCAAAGAGAAAAGATAACACTTCAGAATCAGACTGGTATCAAAATATAATCTCATTTCTCATTAACATTCTCCATGAACATAAGCGCAAAACTCCCCAAAAAAGTAATAAAAACCAGGGGTGCCTGGCTGGCTTCATTGGTAGAGTGCAACTCTTGATCTCAGAGTCGTTAATTCAAACCCCACATCAGGGTAGAGATCACTTAAAAAACAAATATATAAAAAATTTTTTTAAAAGCAGAGAAAAAATTAATAGGAACCAAAGGAAGTCAGAAATCCATCTCTGCAAGAAACATCATACCCCAGAAGTCATTATTGTATTAAGAAAACTTCACACTTTCCCATTTCCTTTAACACAGAAATACTGGGGCACCTGGGTGGCTCACTGGTTACATCGGCCTTTGGCTCAGGGCATGATCCTGGGGTCCTGGGATCAAGTCCTGCATCAGGCTCCCCACAGGGAGCCTGTTTCTCTCTCTGCCTATGTCTCTGTCTCTCTCTCTCTCTGTGTGTCTCTCATGAATAAATAAACATCTTAAAAAAAAATAAAAGGATCACAGAAAGACTGAAAAAAATTCAAACACAAAAATGAAAAGCCTTCCTTATTTAGTATTTGGACTTTGACTCTCTTCCTCATGAAACTCTTATAAATACAATCTAAGAACCTCCCCCCTTGAAAATAAATAATAAAACCAAGCCATCACTGAATTCATACAAACATACTAACAATGGAAAGAAAGGAGTAAAGGTACAGGAGAAACAAATGACAGAAGAGAACTACTTGGGAGAAAAGTTCTGCCAAAGATCAGATAAAATTTAAGACCATACATTAAACCAATAATAAAAAAAGAATTAATGAAGCAAAATCATGTATGTTCACCCAGAAAGTTAAAAACATTATGGAAGAAACAAGACAGAAGAGGAGATGAAACATCAGCCGACAGAGCTCCAGATCTAATTGCTGTGTGTATGAAAATCATTGAAATCAGAGTTAAGGTAAACAAATGAGAGAGACAAGAAAATCAGTCAAAGAGAGAAGAAAAACCATTTTAAATTTAAGAAGCATTAGAAAAAGAGACAAAAGTAAAGAGATCTCTACACCTGTAAGTGGAATCTCCACAGAAGAAAATCAAAATAATGGAAAAGAATACATGTGTTAAGACAAAATAAAAGAAATTTTTGTGCAATAAACTACCTATGGAAAGGGCACACTTCCCCAGAGAAACTAATTTTAACAGTCAACAGTAAGATACTTCAGGAAAGTTACTGGACTTCAAATTTATTTTTTAAAGATTTTATTTATTTATTTATTAAGTGGGAGGGAGGGGCAGAAGGAGAGGGACTAGCAGGCTCCCCTCTGAGCTGAGAGCCCAATGCAGGGCTCCATCACAGGACCCGGTATCACAGCCTGAGCTGCAGGCAGACATTTAACTGACTGAGCCACCCAGGCATCCCTGGACTTTAAATTTAGAGATTCTTGGGCATCAAGACAAAAAAGCTCTAGTAGCATTAAGGGGTGAATCCATCAGTTGCAGTACTTCTCCACAACAACATCCAACCACAGGCTTAGGAGCGCCCCCCCCCCCCGCCCCTCCCTTGTCTTTGGTAACGCCACTGGATGGAGTAATGCCCATGAAATTCTTGAGGAAAGAAATATAAATGAGAGTTTTTGATCTAGCCAAACTCATTAATTATAAAGGCAACAGCCAAAGTTCAAAAGTTTTGAACATATGCAAACACATAAAATCTCGTTCCCATGGGATTGTCTTGAGGAATTTACTAGAAGATAAACTGTAGTCATCCAAGAGATGGCTGGAAAAATCAGAGTAGAAGCACTATAATAAATACCAAAACTACTTATGGGACTAATTCACTATGTCATTATGTTGCTATAATAAAATATAAGTAGCATAAGCCTTAACAATGCAGAAATGATAAAACAAACAAAAAAAGATGAAAGTTAAAGGAGGAAAGGTCCTCAGATCAAAAGATATTATTTAAAACTACAAATCATGAAAGAATTAAAGTAAATTATTTTATAATCCTAAAATCAGCTAGTAGAAAAGGGAGAATTAAGAGGAAAATATTAATTTTATTATTGCTCCTTAGAGGAGATTAATAAATAATCCTTAAACAAATAAGAGGATTAAAGATTTTTGTATTGTAGTCATGACAACAGGAGCAAACTTTTCCAATTAAAAGAACACAACACTAAAAAGGCAGAACACATCGTGAATATTTTTCCAAAACCTATAAGAAATATAATATAAAGTAAAATAGCAGTATTCTTACCAAACTTTTATGTTATCTCATACTGAAAGGGAAAAAAATCTCTGTACTTAAATTATACAGCAGATTCCAATCTATTCTGTGGGAAAGAGATCACTCTAAGTGAGAAAGTTTAAAACAAAAGAACAGGTGGTGAGAAAGGAGAAAATGAAGGAAAAGAGCGGTGGAAAAAGAATGGAGAAGCTGACAGGGAAGAAAGGAAAGAATGCAGTGGTCAGATCATAGAAGACTGAACTCAGGACAGAAGTGCACTGAACAAGCAATGAACTTTATAATGGTGAATAATGTGAATCACAATAAAAGCTGACTACAAATATCAAGGTATCATATAATATGCATTTGTAAAGCATACATTTTAGGAGATAAAAGGAAAATAATCTCATAGAAACATTACTAACCAACAACCCTCTCAAATCATGAAGAAGAAGCAGGATTTTTTTTAAGTATGCTCCACACCCAACACTGGGCTTGAATTCATGACCCCGAGACCAAGAATCACAGGTTCTGTCAACTGAGCTAACCAGGCACCCTGAAAAAAGCCGACTAAAAAGTTGCTATAAATATAAAAAATATAAGTAGGCTAATATAGTTAATAAAAGATTTAACTGAATTCTCAGGTTAGAGCAGAGATTATAACTTATCTATAAGAAAGTGATTTAAATAAAAATCACATTTTAGGTCACAGTTAAAACCCCCCAAAATTCTAATATTGGAAGGAGTACAAACAACAGTTTGTGATCACAATACAACAAAATGAAAATTACTACTAAATCTGGGGTTAGGAAGGAATTAAAAATTTTAAGACTCTTCATGCAACTCTTCCACCAAAGAAAAAACAAAAGTTGAAAGTGCAGAAAATGTATGTAATAATAATAATGGATATAATGAAAACACTATAAATCACATCTCTTATGCTAAAACAGTTCTCATAATTACAGCCTTAAACAACATATCTATTAATATATAAAAATGGAAATAAATTCATTAGCATCCAAAAATTAGAAAATATCATTAAATTAAACCTGAGCAAAGCAGAAGGGATAAACTAATAAGGGCAAAAGTAGGAATTTAAACTTGGAAAAAAGCAAAATGGTAGAACCAATTAGTAAGACCTGTTCTCTGGGGACAAAAAATAAAATAGGGCAAAAAAATCTAGGAGATAAAAAACAGAAAGTACCAATATACAAAAGAAAAAATAAAACATGATTAAATGATTACTTCTCTAGATTAAAATTCTCTAATTCTCTATATATTCTCTCTCTATATATAGTGAATCCAAAAAACAGAAAATTCAAAGACGTCAATCACCATAGAGAAAGCTGTCAAAGAGCTACCATCCCAAAAAGGTGAGCCTGTTCTAAGACAGTTTCAGATAACTTCTGTGTAACCTTTAACAAACAGATCATTTCTGTGCTACTCAAACTGTTTCAGAGTAAAGAAAATGTGCAGTTGTAGCCGAGAAAGTTAGAACAAGATCAGTGAGGAGTGTCTTTCCATATCTGATATACCTAATATAAATGCAAAGCTATAGTCCCTCATTTTTTTACAAAGGTATTAATACATTCATGTGTATATGCAACAGTTGGTACTAAAATATCAATGGAGAAAGGATGATATAGTCAAAATAGATTGACTGTACCCATCTGAGTAAACTAAGGATACAGATTATTTTTTCTTTTTTTAAGATTTTATTTATTTATTCATGAGAGACACAGAGAGAAAGAGGCAGAGACATAGGCAGAGGGGGAAGCAGACTCCCTGTGGGGAGCTCAATGTGGGACTCAATCCTGGGACTCCATGGTCATGTTCTGGCCCAAAAGCAGGCACTAAACCGCTGAGCCACCCAGGCGTCCCAAGGATACAGATTCTTTACCTAACATGATATCCTAAATTGGACTCCAAAATAGAACGCTAAAGAGAATTTCTAAAACTTAACTAATTTATAAATATCTTAGAATAACCAAAAAAATGGTTTAACAAATCTTGTGGTGAGAAAAGTCTTGCTAAGTAAGCCCTACAAGTCATAAACAAAGTCAACACATTTAAGTCATAAATATTTGTAATATTTATAGCATAAAAGACTCTATACATAAAGCTCAAGTGCAAGGCACAGATTAAGACCAAGTATGTGCAACATACTTAAGAAAGGACTAATATACAGAATATATAAAGAGTTCCTAAAAATTCACAGAAAAAAAATACCCCCCCAACGAAGAAAGGGCAGAAATGCACATACAATTCATAAACACATAAACATCTTACATAAACATCTAGAATATAAAAGCTTAAAAAGATATTCCTAGTAATAAGAAAGATTGTGGAGAATAAGGTATTTTCAGTACTGGACAAAAATATAAGATGGACAATGTCAAATAATGTCACCAGTGTTAGGAAAAGAGTGATACTCTCAAGTACTGATTAAAGTAGGACAAATGGCAACAGACTTTAAGAAAGGCAACTCAGCAGTATCTATAAAAATGCCAAGAAGATAAGGGCACCTGGGTGGCTCACCTGGTTAAGCATCTATCTGCCTTTGGCTCAGGTCATGATCCAAGGGTCTTTGGATTGAGGCCCATGTCTAAGCTCCCTGCTTAGTGAGGAGTCTGCTACTCCTTCTCCCTCTATCCCTCCTCTGTTTTTCTCTCAAATAAATAAATAAATTCTTAAAAAAAAAAAAAAGATCCTAAGAATCCACTTTTTTTGACAGAACTATTCCATTCCTTGTTCTCTACCAACTAAGTAGCATAAATATATATAAGAGCATCTAGAAGCAATGTTCACTGCATCACTATTTACCAGAAAAAAATTAGAAACTGATATGTTAAATATGTTTGCATATTAAAAACATACATTGCATTAAGACTATGGAATGTTGGGTAGCAAATGATAGTACTAAGGTATGGATTAACAAAAAAGATTACAAAACCATACTGTTGAATTTTTTAAATTACAGAATAATTTAGTATGACCCCATTGTGTAAAAACAAAGAAAACACCTATATCCACATTAACTGTAGGTAAGTGATAAAAAAGACCCAGAGGAATTCATACCAAATTTTTAACAATCCGATCTCAAGTGAGGAAAGTGAAACTGAGGAGAGATATGAATTTGAAGTGGTTATTTTCAATGCTTTTATTTTTATAATTTCATATTATTTACTATTTCTGTAAAATTAAAATATAAAAAGCTGTAAGACTACTCAAGTTAAAAAAAAAAAAGACTACTAAGTTAAAGGTCAAGTAGTTAATAAAAGTAGTGTGCCATGAGCTCTGACTGCTCAAATATTGACAATAGCCCCTTAAGAATCTTTATTGTATTCTTTACTTTTGAGCAATTATCTCTGGTATCAACATTTAATGCATTCTATGACATATTATCCATTTCTTCAAAATATTTTATATTTAAGAAATACATATTACTTATACAACCAGCAAATATTAGAATTGTCTATGAGGTCATCTTGTGTAACTTAATAACCAGGAATCCTTTCTAAACTACTCTGGTCTGGGATGCCTGGTTGCTCAGCGGTTGAGCGTCTGCCTTCCGCTCAGGGCATGATCCTGGAGTCCAAGGATCAAGTCCCACGTCAGGCTCCCTGCATGGAGCCTGCTTTTCCCTCTGCCTGTGTCTCTGCCTCTCTCTGTCTCTCATGAATAAATAAATAAAATCTTTTTAAAAAATAAAAATAAAAAATAAAAATAAAAATAAAAATAATAAACTGCTCTGGTCCAATGATCATTCAGCACACCTTGGAAACCTCCAACTACGAAAGATAATAACCACTGTGTCTTGTATCTTCATACCCCTGTACCCAAGGGGCTCCCAGCAGGTGACTAACCATTAGCTAAATGAAGTGCTCTAGTTTTTAGGGTAGTATTCTCTTCTGATTCAGATCTCTTCAGGTACAGATCTGCTGTCTGTGCCTCTGCCCTCCAGCTGAAACAAGCAGGGTTTTAAAGAGGGAATAGTGTGGGGGCACCTGGGTGGCTCAGTGGTTGAGCATCTGCCTTTGGCTTGAGTCGTGATCCTGGGGTCCTGGGATCGAGTCCCGCCTCATGCTCCCTGTAGGGAGCCTGCCTCTCCCTCTGCCTATGTCTCTGCCTCTCTGTATCTCTCATGAATAAATAAATAAAAATCTTTAAAAAGAGAGAGAGAAAAGTATCAGCCATAAAATATATTTCCACTACCAGATATACACACCACATATATCTTGCACATGTTCTACCTTCTATCTTTCTAATTAAATTAGAAACTGTTTCCTTCTATTTTCTAAAGACTATCCTTTTGTCTCCTGTGGCACACTGAGTAATGCCCCTCACCGCCACCAAAAGTCCACAGTTTAATCCCTGGAAGATGTGTATATGTTATCTTACATGGTGAAAAGAGTTTTGCAGATGTGATTAAGTTGATAAGAGAAGACTATCCTAGTTATCCAGGTGATCCCAAGGTATTCAAAGGGTCCTTATAAGAGGGAAGCAGAAGGGTAAGAGTCAGGGAAGGCTGTGTGCCAGTGGAAGCACACAAAGTAAAGCAGAAGCAGGGGTCAGAATGACGTGAGACCAAGAGCCAAAGATTGCAGGTGGCTTCCAGACACTAGAAAGCAAATGGAGCCCCCAGAAAAAGTAAGGCCCTGCTGACAACTTGGCTTCACATTTCTAAGTTGTAAGAGAATAAAAATGTGTTGTTTGAAGCTACTAAATTTGTTATAATTTGTTACAGCAACAATAGGAAAGTAATACATCCCTCTTCCCCTCCTACCTTCTTAGGAGCCTTATTTTATATTCTCTTTTCTCCTCTAGTATTTAAGCTTTTCTCAACTGAATTCCTCCAATTGGCTTTTAAACATACTGAAGCCCTTAGGTTTAAAAACAAAGGATGCTAAAGTTTCCTTCCAGCTAAAACATCTATCTTTTCTTTCTTTCACCAACAAACTTCTCTAAATCTAATCTAAATGCTCTTCTCTGAAGGTCTTAATCCACCCTGTCACCAATGATCTCCTTGAAGCTACAGAAAATGGACAGTTTTCATACTGCATTCTATCTACTCTTCAATATCACGTGCACAGTCTTAACTAGCTTCTCCCAGTTGACTCTCCTTTGGCCACTTATTCAAACCAGAGATTTCAATTACCACATTATAGGCAGATACTCACTAATTTACATTTCTTGCTCAGACATCTCTGTGAAGCAGTATATCCCTATATTTAATTGGCTGTGTGATATCTCCAATTGAATGACTCAAATACACCTTGAACTCAAAAAAGTCTAAATTATCCTCATGATGTCACTGTTTATCACCCAAACGTGGTCCTCTTTCAGTGTTTCCAGCTAAGTGAATGGCGTCACCATTCATTCAGTTGTATAAGCCTGAAATTTCATAGTAATTCTAATATGCCCCACTTTTCACATCCTACATCCATTTTTTCACCAAGTCTTGCTAATTATACATCCTAAATATCTTTAAAATCAATTTACTTATTTTTATCTCTTATGACACACTCTAGGAATGAAGTGGAAGCTTCTGATTTCCATGACCACTCATCTCCCCTTCCCATGGTCATTAAAATAGCTAACAGGAGAACACACAATTTTGGATGCTTATGGAAAGATTCCTCCTACTTACAGTTTCATCATGATTATCTACCTGAGTCCCTCAAAACTAATCTCTTTATGCCCTTTTCCCTGTTTGTCAGTCACTCCAGGCCTTAAACTCCCAGGTCATCCATTCTTGAGCTCCAACTCTCTGCCTAGGAAATGTACCTCTCACCTTATCCATACTTCCCCAACTACTGAAATCCTTTACTATGCCTCTGGATCTCACAGTTAATCATGAACAAAACGCCACAAAATGCAACCACTTCTCTCAACTTCTTAATTCTGACAACCTTGATTATCAATGAAGATCACTGTTCCATACTCAATGGCCCTGGACCCAGAGGTGGGCAGAAGTTCTTCTTATTCCTCATTGCTCTTTTTTAAACAGATCTCCCTTCTTCTTTTCTAAATTTGCCTACCATTAAATCTTCTATCATTAAATTATACCACCCACTATTCTTCCTGATAGCAGTTATCTTTGATCATCTGAGCTACTCTCATGAATGGATTAAGGCTATCCATCAGGTCAGAGAACAGAGTGAATATCCTTAGGAAAAACATGACTTCATCTAGAACTGCTTCAATTTCTCATACACAAGTCCAACATTTGATAAGAAATACACTGGCATCCAAAGTAACAGAGGCAGGGTGGGGCAGGAGGGAAACAGACCATGGAAAAAGATCTAGATATTGAAGTTCCCAGATACAGACTTCAAAATAATTGCAACCACTATGTTCAAGAAAATGGAAGGCAAAATGGAGAATTCATAAGAACTCAAATCTATAAAAATGAATGAAATAGATATTTTAAAACATTTTAAACATTTATCTTAAAACATGGATATTTTTAAAATATTATTGAAAAAGACAAAAATGGCATTAAAAACTCAAAATTGGGGTGCCTGGGTGGCTCAGTCAGTTAAGCATCTGCCTTCAGCTCAGGTCATGATCTCAGGGTCCTGGGGTCAAGCTCTGCATCAGGCTCTGTACTCAGTAAGGAATCTGCTTCTCTCTCTCCCTCTGGCCCTCCCCTCCAGCTCATGCTCACTCCCTCTCTTTCTCTCTCTCTCTCGTAAATAAATAAATAATCATTAAAAATAAAAACTCAAAATGGTCTTAATAGTGGTTGGATATAGCTAAAAAGATTGCTGAACTGGAATATTGCAGTAAAAACATTCAGACTGATAAAAGAAGAGCAAAGTAGAGGGAAAAAAAAAAGAACATAAGGTATGTATGAGGCAATTAAAATAAGATCTTAATGGCAGCTGAGAAAGAACTAGAAAAACAATATTTAAAGAACTTTCTTCATTTGGTCAAGATACTCCAAAACTGAGGAGAGCCATCAAGTCAAAGAATTAAGAAGCATTATGCATGTTAAGCAGATAAATATCTAAAAACAGTAATTATGCTCAAGGAAAGACAAGGGAAAATCTTAAAAGCAGCGTGGAGAGGAGTGAAATCTTTGAAAATCCAATGGCAAGACTCACAGCTAATTTCTTAACAAAAATGATAGGAGTCAGAAGACGATGAAAAGATACCTATGAAATATTAATAGGAAATAATGCCAGAAGTTTATCTACAGTAAAAATATCCTTCAAAATAAAGACATTTGGGATCCCTGGGTGGCGCAGCGGTTTAGCGCCTGCCTTTGGCCCAGGGCGCGATCCTGGAGACCCAGGATCGAATCCCACGTCGGGCTCCTGGTGCATGGAGCCTGCTTCTCCCTCTGCCTGTGTCTCTGCCTCTCTCTCTCTCTCTGTGTGACTATCATAAATAAATAAAAAAAAAAAATTAAAAAAAATTTAAAAACAAAACAAAACAAAATAAAGACATTTCTAGGCAAAGTAAATCAGAGATCATTTTTTACCGGCAGAATTGCATTAAAATAAATATTAAAGAGAATTTTTCAGGCAAAAAGAAATTGATTCCAGATTTATTTTAATTGCAGGACACAAAGAAGAGCAATGGGAAAAGGTAAGTATATTGGTAATTCAAAATGAATTTTGAGTGAACATATCAATATCTTATGAAATTTAAAATAAATATATAATTAAAATATCTGACAACACGAGCACAAAGGATGGAAGGACAGTAATAGAACTAAGTGATCTGAGTAGTGGTGACAGTACCCCTTGGGTAAAGTCAAAGATGCATGTTATAAAGTCAAAGACAGTCACCAAAGGAATTGCAAAATACCGTGAAACTATAAGATAACAGAGTGAAACAGTTACATAACATAAAAAGTACTTGATAAGTACAAAAGAAAGCAGAAAAGGAAAAATGAGTAACATAAAACTGGTAAATAGTGAAGGTATACAATAAACCATTTGAAGTTGTAAAACATTGTACTCATTTTCAGATTAAAGTTGCAATAATTTCTTCGTAGATTTTCTAATTGTAAAAACATTCTAGGTAAGTTTAATGAAGTGGAGTTTTTCTTATTTGAGGGTGTCTATTTTATTGGTGCTGAAAATCACACTTGTTTTGTCTTACTGTGAACCTAACACAATTAGTTGACCTCATTGCACTTAAACTAACACAATTAGTTGACCTCATTTGCACTTAAGCATTAAATCATATTTCAATTCATAAACTACAAAAGATTTCTATTCTTATATTTTTATTTTTTGAAGATTCTATTTGTTTATTCATGAGAGACACAGAGAGAGAGAGAGAGAGAGAGAGAGAGAGAGGCAGACAGGCAGAGGGAGAAGCAGGCTCCCCGCAAGGGGCCTGATGCAGGACTCGATCCTGGACCCCAGGATCACATCCTGAACCAAAGGCAGACGCCCAACTGCTGAGCCACCCAGGTGTCCCTATATTTTTATTTTAAATAGGAAGTTTTTATTTGGCCCAACAACAGAGTTTGATTCTATCTTTATGATCATGACATATATATGCTCTGCAAAGAAACAAAAGAACATTTAGAAGACCAGCACTAATATTAATGTTTTGATGTCAGGTTTAAAATTACTTATCCTTATTTTGTTAGAGAAGTTGTATCTCCTCAAAAGCTTTGTTAAAAGAGTGAAACCACCTGTACTTACTAGATGTGATGAGGCCTGATCATGAACTGTATAATAAAGCCAATTAGATCTACAATTAATCAATCAATAATGAAAAATGAAACCACAGATTACATCTTTGGGTGATATTGAAATACATTGTATTTGAGCCCGCTTAATGATGGTGTGACCTCAAATAAAGTACCTGAGGTACTTCCCATGCTCAGTCTCCTTATAGCGATAGTACGTGTAAATAAATATGCATTATACATATTAGCTGCTAGTATCATTATATGTTGTTAATATTGTTGGTATTATGTTGGAAGACTTGAGTTTTCATCCCTTGTCCTCTACCAACTCTCAGAGCATCTTTTCCTCTCTGCAAAATACATTTTTACAAAATGGACTTTAAGTATTTTTCCATTTATAAGGTGGAAAACATTAATACAAACTTGAAAACACTCATTTCCTGAAAGAAACTAAAATATTTCTCAGAGCAATGACTAGAATTAAACCTCTACAATATAAAAATCCTTTTCAGGAGTCTTCAGTATTTTTCTTTTATCATTATTACTGCAAAAATACAAAGGAATACACTGACTTGCCACAAATCAATGTCACCCTGATGATTGAAGGCACAAAATTAAAGCTGCTCTTCTCCCAAATATAAAGCACACTTAACAAACTACCATATGATGTTTTGCCTATTCCTCTTCCTCATATCCATCAAGAAACTGCTAATACCTTTAAAAAGTTACCCATTTCCTTATAGGGAAAGCTCCAAGTTAAAGAATGAGACATTTCACCATCTTCAATTTCATCAGTGGAAAAGAAGCAGAAGAGAGAATGTATTTTGAAAGACACCTTAACTCACAGTGGATTTATTACCATTGATCCCAAGTAGCAAGTCAGTTTATTTTCAAACCATTTCCACGGGCAAAATAAGTTAGATGGCATAAGAAATTTCATTAAAATGTATAAGATTTTCAGTCACTGCTGTATTATATTTGATTTTCACTTTTCTTTCTATAAATTAAAAGTACAGGACTATAAACTAAGTAAGTATGTCCCAAATATCTGACAGTATTCCTGTTTCATTAGCAAAGTGCTTACAGCTATTGAGAAAAATCAAAAAGTGGTCATACAGATAATATAAAAACTTCTAATTACAATGGTCAACAAAGCACAATTTGGTAACTGAATGAAGCACTGTTAGGCCTCAGCAGATCACAGATGAGTATTACATAGCTCCCACCTAAAATCACTTCAATGCAGTGGGTCAGATGCTATAAGGGATGCATGAATCATGTGTGTTGGGCCACACAGAGAAACAGCACAAGATAGATCTGGGAAAGAGTAATATATTTTTATTAGACTGAAGGAATATATAGAGAATAGCATGTTATAAGATTGGAAAGTTTCTCTGGAGCCAATCTTTTAGGCGACAACTTGAATAGACGAGTCTTATGTTAATTTTATAGGCAACAGAATCCAGTGAAGGTTTTTAAGGAGTGTGACATGACCAGAGCTGTTCTTCTGGGAAGACTAATGTGGCAGCCGTTCATCAGATGAACTCATATGGAAATAGTGTAGGTCCCCTGTTTTCTTTTACAGACTTCTATCTTCTAACAGACTCTACATGTCACCTTCTATTTAACATCCTGTTCTAATTTCCATATATACTTTGACCCTTCTCTTTGTGCAGCCCTCTGTATTTGCCATACAACATGTGCTACAGTATTCAAAGAAACCTTCAGAAATGAACCAGTGCTACCTTGAGGAAGACCAGAGTCATGTCCAATAACCTTCATGCTAAAAACAGCCCAGACATCACTTTAAGAGCCAGAAGTCTATATTTAGATTCAAGTGCCTTGATCAAAACGATAAGCTTAGGGGAGCAAGCCATCTGAAGGAGAAAGAATAATTACCATATTGGGTACGGGCCTCCTGGGGATTATAATTTCCACTTTATAATAATGCAATTGATGATCAAAGATGTTAGAGGTTAACTCGCTCAAAACCACAAGGCTGACATAATGCTTGGCAAAATTTGGACCCAGAAGGGGAAAACAGAAGAGAGAAAATAATGAAACACATAATGTTCTCTTAGCTGAATAAAAGACTGTAGGCCTGAGATTAAATGAGCCTACCAAGTACAAAGCAAAACAGTGTGTTTTTTAAAGACAATTTTTAACATATTTTAATGAAATATCATAATCCCAACAGTAAGAGGAAAAACTGCAAAGCTTCCAGAGAGAAGATAAAAACAATAAACAAATCAAAACACAAAGTCTTTCTTACAAATAAATAGGAATCAGATCGGCAACAAGCTTTTTTATCTTCAAAACTAGATGCTGAGTGATAGTGGATTAGTATTTTCCAAGTTCTGAGAGTAAAATTATTTTGAACCTAAAATGCTATAGCTAGCCAAATTATTAAAAAAAAAAAAAAAAAAACACTGAGTGCTAAGGGAAGATATCCTTAAAAATAGAGCCCTTTTCTCTAGTAATTATGGATGAAGACCCTTTCTGTTTCAGGTATGGTGCTAGGCATTCATTATCTCAGGTGCACTACTCTGTTCAAGGCAGTTTTTCTCCACAAAAAAAAAGTTGTCTTTTAGTGTTAGTTTACTAGGACACTTTATTCCCTGAACATGCTAACGCAAATATTTTTACGGATGAAGTATTTCTACTACTGGAATTGACATAATAATGTAATATTGTTTATATTACCAACTCTCATACCACAGACTAACAAAAAACATTACTGATAATAAAAGAAAGGAAGAAAGGAGTCAATTGGACAGTCAGTGAGTTGAAACTCTAACAAATACCTCAAGGCAAAGATCCTGACTCACTTTTATTTTCCCTAGTTCAAAGTCTGCTAACCTTACCAATCATAAACCAACATTGGGAATTATCTTTTTTTCCTAAAGAAAAGTGCTCCTGACATAAAAATTTTCTCACATTTGTAAAAGTACTGCACCAGATAGGAAGTGACGTGGAATCACTGCAGACAACACTGGAAGGTGGTGAGCACTCAAAGGGTCTTTCCAAATACTGTGTTTGCCACAGCTACTTGTGATATACACATCCAGTTCCAAAGACAGTCCCAGCATTTGTGTAGGGCTTCACTCCTACTCATTCTGATCCTTCCACCTTAGAACCACAGTGGTTACCAAAATATTTCTTAAGCCAAATGAGATGGTCAGCTTCTCATCAGTTAACAGACAAATCTGCGTTTCCAATCTTCACAAATGCTCTCAGTAAGAAGAGTTAAACCTCAAGCCACTTTTAAAAAATATTATGCCATGTGGAAAAATGCTTTTATTGTTTAAATGATCCATTTGATGGTTTTATAAAGACAAGAAAACTACTGACAATGCCCAGCCAAGGGTAGGCAAGAAATGCAGAAATGTTGCCAACGTACCTCAGCTTAACAGCAGCATCCTTATGTTCTCTCATTAGACTCTCCTGAGCAGATTGAGTACAACTACTGAATTAAATAAAGGCCAAAGAATTTTTCTACTCAAATCAACGAACCATCTGGTCTGCTATGCTGTTTCTGCCAGTGGTCACAGCAGAAACTTTGAGAAAGCAAATGTGGACATCATTATAGAGCTGTATGTAGGTGGAGAGAGAAAAGTATTCTTAACTGTAATTGTGGGAGAATATGCATTTTCTGACCACAAGTTCAAATATTTATGTGGAGTGACTATGTGATAATGATACTGATTTAACAAAAATAGCAGAATATATAGATGCAGCAAATGGGTGAGATCCTTTAAAAGAGACTGTCTTAGGAATTATTCGGGTAAACCTCATCACGTGGAGCTTCATTCCAAATTGTTTACAATAAACCTGCATTTCTATCTTCAGCCACCTCTATCCATTTGACAGTTTATTAACAAATGAGAGACCATTATTTTCTGGCATAAATAGGAGGAGTTGCAAGCTATTTTAAGAAACATGGTTCTAAAGTCAAAGCAGGAGTTTTGAATATTCAGCTTGCTGCAGGGAAAGCTATTTTGAGAAAAATATGGTTTCTCTTTAAACCTCTCAGACACCTTTATTAAAAGTCCCAATTCAGATAAATCATTCCAGAAATTTTGTATGGATAGCATTCACTGAAAGGTACATCTCAGTTGCAAGACAAAATTAATAAGGTAGAAATACATTCTGTGTATGCTGAATGCACACACATATATAGTACATAGAAGCCTTTCCTGGAATCAACGCATATATTTACAGACATTTTACAGGAGCTGGAATATAAGACTGTACTCAAATGCTATTTATAATGATTTGTGGTTATTGTTGTTTTTGCTTTCACAAAACTATCCTACTAGGATGTATTTAGTTCAAATTACAGCTATAATAATACCTTGCCCTTGGAAAAAATACTATGCTAGTTAAAATATTCTACTTTGCAGTTCCACAGAATATGTCACAGAAAAAGTTTTCAGACATCTTATGTCCTTATTCTAACAATGTTCCTGTCCACAAGCAATTTTTATATTCTTGCTCGGGAATACTAAGTTCTCAAGTCCAGCAAGAAACTCAGAGCCTCATTAACTTCCTAGATTTCCTAGTGTGGGTGCTCATGTCATTCTCTAGAATTGGCCTGAAACAACTTTTCACTCTTTCTCAAAATCAGATAGTCACAAGGAATTAAGATCAGTCACCAATGGGAAGGCTTAAAAGATGGTTATCAATTTCTAAGAACAAGTTAGTTGTTCTAACACTATTGAGCAGTAACACCACCACCAGAAACATGTTGCCTCCCAGTAAACTGAATGTGACTGTACTTTCAGATATATCAATTCTGGAATAAATCAACTGCCTGACTTTAAAAAAAAAAATGCCCAAGTGAAACTAAATCCGATAGTTTAGGAGGGGGCGGGGGGAGGGGAAAGCAACAGTACTATTACTGAGGTTATAAACTAGTGCAAATTGACATTTAACTTATGCTCTCTACATACAACACGTAGCACCTTGACACTAAAGACTGACATGTGTCTTTAACAGCAGTTTCATCAGATTATGCTTTGTAGAAGTAGCTTCGCTTTTTAAAAATTTCACAAACAAGACACAATTACATTCTTCACTATAATGAAAAGAAAATATTAACTCCATTATTTGCTGTAAAAGTGTTCTAAATACATAACTGCACTGGTTCTATTCTAATCCACATTTGCAAAACCGCTCCTTGATTTATTTTGTGAACAGCTCCATCATACATGTAATCACATGGCAACGCTTGGCTGGAATCCTATATCAATCATGCAGTTTGTTAGCCTAGTAAAATTATTTGGCCTAATAAAATTTCTATCAGTCCTAAGAAATTGCTTTCAGCTCTAATATTAAGCTGATTAGAGATAATACATAGAAATTTCTGTGTATTTAATTGAGAGTTCCTCTCAAACCCAGTGGCTAATGAGATAAATTGGCACTTAAAATACTCTTCCACACCAGTCTTCTGTGTAAATGTAGACTATCTAAAACTAGGGATGGAAAAAGAGTGCACAGGGAGATTACCCTGGCATTTACAACTCAATGAGGTGCCTTCTACTCCTCGAAGTAAAAGGTTTTGACCAAAGAACTGCATTGAAAGTATCTACAGAGTGACAAAAGTCTTGGAATCCTTCAAGATTAAAACAAACAAACAAATTAATTAATTAATTAATTTAAAATAAATAAATAAATAGGGCCACCTGGGTGGCTCAGTGTCTGACTCTTGATTTCAGTGCAGGTCACGGTCACAGGGTTGTGAGATCAGCTTTGTGCTGGGCAAGGAGCCTGCTTAAGATTCTCTTTCCTCCTCTGCCTCTGTCCCCTCCCCACCAAATAAATAAATAAATATACACATATAAGTAAATATACATATTAATAAATAAAATAATTATTACTCCCCCCAACCCTGACATCAGTAATATCCACAAGCAGAGCTTTGGGCTCAGGGTATCTTAACAGTACTTACATTTTTCAATAAAAGAAGGAAAGAGAAAAGGTTACTTTGCCCAGCTCCAACTGGGTCCTGTAACACCCATACTTTGATTTTGTTAATTTTCAAAGAATCAAGATATATGAAGGCCTAGTATCTTCCAATCCTCTGTATTGCTGGTCTGAGGGCCAGAGATTTCCAAATGCCTCAGGGCAGTTTAATTCCCTATCATTTGTCACTAATCCTCAGAAACTACTTCCTGATCCCCCCTGCCTTCTCCAAAGCAGCATCCAGTATTCTGGGCAACTAAGCAGACATGCTTGATAAGCTTGGCCCAGAGACTCTGTTTCATAGGCTACTGATCTCAATGAGACCTTTGGGACCCAATGCTGAACAAGCCAGCTCTCACTTGGAGATCCTGCCCTTGGCCACCGCCAATGAATCCAAGCAGGTGGCTGGCACCAGCCACTAGGCACACTGTGTTCATGCAGCATTCATCTTCACAGGCTGGAATTCGTGTACAGAGCAACCTGTTAACGATCTGAGAAATTAAAGAGTGGGTCCTGCATTCAGTGACACTGTAGAAAGATGAGAAAACTTGAGTTCTATTCTTGCCTCTATTCCACTCAATAAAGGATTATGGCCAAGTACTGGCAAGCAATTTAATTCTCTTGGGTCTCGGTCTCTACATTTGTAAAACAAGAAAACAAATCATTAATAGGAACATTTACTGTTAAAAGTTTAGATCAATGTACAATATGTGATCAAAAATTTTTTAAATTATGTTCAGATGCATTAAAAAGTTAGAAAAAGATGAGGTACCCAAGATGTTAGCAAGAGTTATTTCTAAGCAATGGGATTCTGCTTTTAATTTTTATTCAGGGGTTTTACCTCTATCTTTTGTTTGCACATAATTTCTAGTTTTCCATAATATTTATTTTTTTAAAGCACATATTTTTTAAAGATTTTATTTATTTATTTGAGAGAGAGTGAGCATGAGCAGGGGGGACGGGGAGCAGGAGAGAGAAAAGTAGGCTCCCCACTGAGAAGGGAGCTCGACTCAGAGCTAGACCCCAGAACCCTGACATTAGCTGAAGGCAAGATGCTTAACGGACTGAGCCACTCAAGTATCCCCTAGATTTTCATAATATTTAAGTTTATTTACATACATTATTTAAATGTAAACATCTATTTAAAATTTAAAATATAAAATAAAAGTAGATTTCCCAATTAATTTTGGAAAATTTTATACATATATATATATAAATTATTTTCCAATTAAAGACTGATGTGTAAGATCACTCAGGTAAGAATCTTCTAGAGCACCAAACTTTTTTGTATTATGTATTTTAATAGAACTTTCTAATTTACATATACACAAAGCCTGATGGAACCATGTATTTGGCATCATTAACTCAAGTCCAACCAGAAAAGTCTTTGTGTAATTGTTTTTGTAGAATGTAGTTACAGATGCTGGGAAAATAATTCACTTGAACGTATCATTCTCATTTTGAATCACTGAATACATATTCATTGCTGAATATACACTAATAAGCCAAAAGTCATAGAAACTTTTCATAGTCTCAAATCTATCAAAATTTTTCCAGATGTGTACACAGAGATGTATTCTCTTTTGGAAGTGACAGAAGTTTCTTATGCAACCTTGCTAGTCACTACAAATATTTGGGGAGGCACAGGGTAAGACTCTCACTGCTTACTTTGTAAGTATTTTGTATGTGGCTGAGCATTGTGCTCTATGACCTTTTTTTTTCCATATGTGAAAATATTCCTCAGTTTATGAAAGTTGGCCTAAATTCCCGCCTCTCTTTTCTTACTCCCTTTCAGCATCGAGCTGCTTCTCTCATCACATTTCATCTCTGCCTCCACACTTGTCCTTGATCTGTTATTCTCCAGTCATTTGCATTTCCTGGTGATAAGCCTTGAGTTTTATATAAATGTCATTGCAACTATGCAAGAACCCACTCTAAATCACAAATTAATACAAGTTATTTTATGTTATATAGTAGCCTGTACCTTTAAAGCACTTTACTGTAAAGATATCCAAAGAAAGAGTTAAGCCAAAAAGCAAAGTGAATAGGACGTGTGTGTGTTTAACTATAGTAACTATATAGATAACTATGCATAGTTAATATTTAAATAAATGAATATAAGGGAATATACAAAAGACATTGATAAAAGTGGATTCCTATAGGGATTGGGGGAGACATTATGAGCCAATGGATTCAAGAATGGAGCAAGACTTTTCAATGAGTAATTTTAATGTATTTTTATATTGTGAACTACATGTTATACCTACTCAAGGCAATAGGATTACAAATTAAATGAATAAATGAATTAATAAAAGTATTTTCAATGTATTTAAAGCTTTAAGACTATAGTCTTCTAATGCACTCTCTCTTCCTTTTCAAATTCCCCCCGCCCCAAACAACAACAATGACAAACACTAAGGCCATCTACAGAGACCAGGAAGCAAATTCAACCACAAACTTTATTACATGAAAACATAAAATGACTAGAAAGAAGAGTGATAGATGACTTAGGTGAATGGAGGGAGGTCAAGCCTGAGGGGCAGAAGCAATGATAAGCAATCCAATATGTCCTACAAATGCTGAAATACTCAGAAATTAGAAATAGAAGCCACGTACAGAGGAGGTATTACTAAATATTAAAAAAGAAAAGGTCACAGTTTATAAGTCTGTATAACGGGTCTTTAAACTCAGGAGTCCTCCCTCCAAGATGTGGAGTGAGAGGAGACAGCACTCAAGGGCAACCTTGTCAGAAGACAGATCACTGAGGCAAAACAATAGCAAAGAGCTTAGGCTGTTTTATAGGTAGTGGACAGCCACTCAAAAATTAACATAGAAGAATGTCATGTTTGGATTTAGGTTTTTAGAAGGAGTGGTCTAGCAGTAACAGAAAAAGAAAAGAAGAGTCTGACCTGGGAGACCAGCTGATGACCTTTATAGACTACTGCAATAGTACAAAACAAGATCAGGAGTCTAATAAGAATAAGCTGAGTAGAAAATTTAAACAAAAGCTGCATTCTATATATTTTTTAAAGATTTTATTTGTTTATTAACGAGAGACACAGAAAGGCAGCAGCATAGGCAAAAGGAGAAGCACGCTCCCTGTGGGGAGCCCGATGCAGAACTCGATTCCAGGACCCTGGGATCACGCGCTGAGCCAAAGGCAGATGCTCAACCAATGAACCACCCAGATGCCCCTGCATTCGGTATTTGATATCCACATATAAACTTCCAACTTGAAGTATACTGTATGTACTCCACTCTATCCACAATTACAAATAATTTTTTCCCAAACATGAGTGATTAAACTGTAACAGAAGTTACACTTTTAATAAAATCTCTAATATTAATATGTTTTAGTAAAACAAATAGCATTATTTCATCTTTTGAAACACTGATTTTCTAAATGAATTTGTACCCCAACAAAAGTCTGAAGAATCCTGAACCCTAACACAAAAAGGTAATTAATGCCTCTCAAATGATTAAAATGCCAGCTTTCTTTAAGGGGAAAAAAAAAAAAAGGACTGAGAATTAACCAAAACCCTTAATAAAAAGTTTCCTTTTATATTATTCTAAGTTTCTCTTAAAATTACTATTTGGGATTCTCTCATTGTTATGTATTTCTTCTCGATTACTTGAGGAATTATTTAAAGTACATTTGGCCTAAGAAGATAAAAATAGCAAATAGTTTAGAATGGCTGGAGCAAAAAACTGATAAATACACAAAGACAACATTTGGTAGAATAATATGTTCTTCAAGTTGGGACTTTTGGCATCTTATTTTTACACTTCAAATCAGGCTCAAGGAAACATAAAACACAAAAATTACCTTGAACTTTTCAGAACAATTTTTGTTTAATCCTGAGGAAAGTTGGAACTGTCACAGTACAAATTATTCTGCTCAAGTAAAGAACTAGAGTTCACTCGTCATCAAAAACACTGTTGAAAAAAAAAATGTTTCCTAGATCTAGTCTTTAATCCTCGAAATACACTACAAACCTTGATTTACTTAATCTTACTCTAAGGAATGGAAGTATTGTCAGATATTCCCCCTTATTATCAGTGAATTAATTACACCACATCTATGGCTTTACACAGCTCCACTGCTGGGTGGTATCATAACAAGAAAGCCAAACGCTATTACTAGACTATCAATGAAGGTGAAAAATAACAGGCAAAAGGGAAAACCAGAGGCAGATTTTGACTCTCATATATACTTGCATTAAACACACTGGCTAGAAATGTGGATAACATACATACATTTAGAGGCTTTTAAAATAATCTTCATCAGTGCGTTTCACCCTCATAGCACAGATACAGAATCATAAAGACAGGCCATAACTGTGATCTTTCATTTTTATTCATTTACACAATAAATATTGCTAAGTATTTCAAAAATATGTGAAAAGGGATTATAGAGAAAAATTAGCTATAATCCCTCCTACCAAGGGCTTACAGTCTAGGAGAAGTACCCATAACTTGCCTTAGTTATATAAGCAGTAAAAGTGCCACTCACTTTCCCTGAATCCAAAAATAAACTGAAGGATTTAATTAACTATACTAACTAACAACTCCCAAGGATAAAAGAAATTAGGTTGATTTTAAGAGAAATAAGACAACGGGTGGAGAGGAAGGATGGAAGGGTGAGTGGGTAGATGGATGGAAAGAAGAAAAGATGGAAGGAAGAAGGAAGTATAGATGGATGGGTGGGTGGGTCAGGGAGGGAGGGAAAAGAAAGAAGAGAGAGAAGACAAGAGAAAGGAAAAGAAAATCAAAGAGGGCCACCTGGGTGGCTCAGCCAGTTGAGCATGTGACTCATGGTTTTGGCTCTGGTCATGGTCTCAGAGTCAGGGGATCAGATTCTATGTCTGGCTCTGCGCTGGTCATGGAGCCTGTTTGGCATTCTCTCTTTCCGTCTCCCTCTGTCCGTCTACCCTCACTCTCCTCACCCCACCTTGTGCATGTGCACATGCTCTCTCTCTCCAAAAGGAAAGAAAGAAAGAAAGAAAGAAAGAAAGAAAGAAAGAAAGAAAGAAAGAAAGAAAGAAAGAAGAAAGAAAGAAGAAAGAAAGAAAGAAAGAGAAAGAAAGAAAGAAAGAAAGAAAGAAAGAAAGAAAAGAAAAGAAATTAAAGAAAATCACTATTCATCTTTAGAAACAGAAACATAGGGACGTCTGGGTGTCTCAGCAGTTGGGTGCCTGCCTTCAGCCCAGGGCATGGTCCTGGAGTCATGGAATCGAGTCCCACATCAGGCTCCCTGCATGGAGCCTGCTTCTCTCTCTGCCTATGTCTCTGTCTCTCTCTCTGTGTCTCTCATGAACAAATAAATAAAATCCTTAAAAAAATACAAATAGAAACCTATAGAAAAACGAAAAGATTTCCTTTTGTTGTCTAGTGAGTTCAAGAATTGATACCTCGAAAGGAGGAAGCTATTGAGAAGGATGAAAATGAAAGCAAATACATATAATCTCTAGGATACTTGAAAGAGTGGAGGGAAAACAGCAGGGGCTGACCTGAACTAAGAAATTTAACCAACAAGAAGTCCTGAACCATGTTCCCTTTGCTCTTCTCCTCATCACTAAGTAGAGCACACTCTCCAACTCCACGGAGTCCCCAGAACGTTTTCCCCTTCATCCTTAGTCAGAAGAAGACATCTGCCACCAGCTGGTGCTGAGAGCAAGGTGAGCGCTCACTCCCACTGCTCACAGAAAGTGCAGAATCCAGTTCCTCTGCCAAAGACAAGTAGAGGGGGAGGTTGGACTGCTGGGTTCACAGATACCAAGCTGAAATTTGGAAAGCATTATTCCATGGAAAATTGATAAACAAGGTGATTAAACACTGGGCAAATTACATATTAAATTTTTTAAATAATTGCTTCTATGGAAAAATGCATTCAAAGTTTCCAAAATTACCAATGAATTTTTGAAATACAAATTGCATAAATAAATGTTGAGATTGCCTGTACACGAAATGAGCATTCATTATTTATGTGCATGCTTATTTTTCTAGTATATTATTTACTATATTTGAGTATTAAGTAAAACACTTATACTAGAACATAACTTTTTATCACAACAGTTGAATAATAAAAAATAGCTGGACTGAGTATTTCTGGAACAAATACTGTTTTGGGGTCAGGTCCTTTTTGAGGTCGCAAAAATTCTTTCTATCATGGTAATAGTTCTTTAGATGATCTCAAAGTTCTATCTATAGGTCTTTACTTACCATTTCTGAAGTGCAAAACTAATGAGCATATAGGGTCCTCCAGAGGCAAGAGCAACAAAGACAGGTGAGAATACTGACTGGGACCATAATTGTCTGGATGACCTTGAAGTGAAAATGTCACTTCCTCTCTCTCTGGAATGTAGTTTTTCCCGACAAAGAGGAATAGTTAAGTGGGATATTCTCTGAGGTTCCCTTCCAGTTTCCACCATCTATTATTCTCTCAGGCGCTAAGCCTTTGTTCTGGTTATCCTATTGCTGCATAACAACCTGTCCCAAAACATGGTGACTTAAAACAATCGTTTTACTGTATTTCATGCTTTTGTGGATCAGGAGGGCAGGGCTTCACTAAATAATTCTGCAGGTCTACATTGGTGTCAAGGTATTCGGCTGGTGGATGGGCTGGTCTGGAGGATTCAAGACCATCTCACTCTCATGTCCAGCATCTTGGCAGGGATGGCTCAATAGATGAGCTTGACTGAGACTACTGATCAGAAAGATTTCACGTGGTCTCTCCAGCATGAAGGTCTCAATACAGTCATACAAGGCTCACATAAGAAAGCTTAGGTTTTCCAAATGTCTTTGGAAACAGGAAATGGAAGCTGCCAGTCCCTGGGCACCTGGATAGCTCAGTCGGTTAAGCATCTGCCTATGGCTCAGACCATGATCCCCAGGTCCTGGGATCAAGCCCACATAAGGTTCCCTGCTCAGTGAGAGCCTCCTTCTCCGTCTCCCTCTACCTCCCTCTCCACTTGCACGTTCTCTCTCTCTCTCCCAAATAAATGAAATCTTTGGGGGGAAAAAAAGAAAGAAAGAAAAGGAAGCTGCCAGTTGCTTAAAGCTTTGGACCAGGAACTGTCACAGTGTCACCTCCATTATATTATAAATCAAATAATCAGATCCCTCCAAGATTCTAGAGAACAAGACAGGAATGTGAAGCATAGCAAAGAAACTATAGCCAGCTTTAATCCATCATAGCCTGTATCTAGGAATTGACACCAACGGTGCCACTCATTACTCTGTTCAATGTTGCACAGTAGAAACTGAAGAGATAAAAAAGAACAGTATCTGCCTTCAAAACAGGTCACAATTTGACAAAAATAATGGCAAAGGAGGCATTCCATTTATGCTTAACCTAATTCAAGTTGATTTATTCTATTGTTACTAATAGAGTGTTAAACGATAAAAGCATATATGGAAAAATGTCACGGAAAAAAGAATACCAAATTATAAACAAAAGTATATATACATAACATCTGGAAGGAAAGAGAAAAAAGTTTTAGGATATAAGATTCATTTCTCATTTTTAATGATATAAGATGGACTGAGTGACATATATCTTCAATTCTTAGGCAAAATATTATGGAACTTTATACAACAATCTGTAGGAAACATCTGTCAATTCTAGTTTTATAATCAACTAACCCTTTAGTGTATCAGATTCTTAATTCTTACAACTAAAAATAAAAACCCGACCTATAAGAGATACTAGTGAGACCCATTGTTCATATATAATATGAAAATGTGAAAAGAGGGATCCCTGGGTGGCGCAGCGGTTTGGCATCTGCCTTTGGCCCAGGGCGCGATCCGGAAGACCCGGGATCGAACTCCACATCGGGTTCCCGGTGCATGGAGCCTGCTTCTCCCTCTGCCTCTGCCTCTGCCTCTCTCTCTCTCTCTCTCTCTCTCTCTCTCTCTCTCTCTGTGTGACTATCATAAATAAATAAAAATTGAAAAAAAAAAAAAAGAAAATGTGAAAAGAAATCAGAATTCTCTAAATATAAAATTAAAATGTTTTTCTTCAAATAATTAACCTATAAAAACTTCCAATCACATGGTCTCTTCTAAAACAGATCATTTGTTTCAACAAATAATATTTCTCTAATAGTCTAAATGAAATAAATTAACAATGCAATGCAGAATAACTCATACCAAAACAATCAGGTCCACAGGTTCTTTGGGTCATCTAAAGCATGCCCCCTCTGCTGTCTGTATTTGGAACTAACCACAGGCAAAAACATATTTCAAGAGCGCCCCCGAGTGTGGTCTACTTCAACAACCACTTTTGCAGTCCTATGCCCCTGACAATTCCCATTACCATATAAGTTCTTAATTAAACAACAAATAAACCTTAAATTATTTTTTTATTTTAGTCCACATACAATGTTGTGTTAGTTTCAGGTGTATGACATAGTGATTCAATATCTTTACAGGTTACAATATATTTGCCATATTCTTTCCCTCTGGCGATCATTAATTTGTTCTGTGTTTATAAGTCTGATTCTGCTTTTTGTTTGTTTATTCATTTATTTTGTTTTGTTTTTTTAGATTCTACATGAGTAAAATCATATCATATTTGTCTTTCACAGTCTGACTTATTTAGCATTATATCCTGTAGGTCTATCCATGTCACTAATGACAAGCTCTCATCCACTTTTCATGGCTGCATAATACTCCACTGTGTGTGTGTGTGCAACATATCTATTTTATCCATTCATGTATTGTTTTTTTTAAGATTTTATCTATTTATTCATAAGACACACACACACAGAGAGAGAGAGAGAGAGGCAGAGACACAGGCAGAGGGAGAAGCAGGCTCCATGCAGGGAGCCTGATGTGGGACTCGATCCTGAAACACCAGGATCACACCCTGGGCTGAAGGCAGGCACTAAGCTGCTGAGCCACCCAGGGATCCCCTCCATTCATCTATTAATGGACATACAGGTGACTTCCGTATCTTGGCTATTGTAAATAATGCTACAATAAATATAGTGTTTATATCTTTTTGTATTAGAACTACTCTATTTTTAAAGGTAACTCAAGTTCAAATTCAAGCTAAAAATAAATCTAGACCTATAGAAACAGACTCATCAGGGTTGAGGCCCAGGAAACTGCACTTATATCAAATACTCTAGGTATGTGTCATTCCTACTGAAGCTTGAGAATTAGACACCCTAAAGCATTATATATAGAAAAAATTTTTCTAAAGTTAAAGGGTAATCATATCGCTAAGAGAACATTGCTAGCTTCTTTTTATTAAATAGAATTTAATTCAATCTCTAAGTATTTGAATCTTTTTTTTAATCCCATGCTTTAAAAACCAGTAATCTCTGCACTGATATTTATAGCCTTGCATTTATTCTAATGATGCATGTCTGACTAGCTAATGGTGACCATGTAGTGGCAGGACAGGTCCGCTTCCAAATCTCTGCAAGTGACCTGGGTTCTGTCCAAGGGGAAAAAAGATTGAGAAAATACTTTCCCCTCCACTTTATCTACTTTGCCCAATTGTTCTCTAGGCCACAAGGCAGGGTTTTTACAACTTAAATCTCAATTAAATCCCAAGCAAGTGTCTGTCAATGAAAATTAATTTAACACCCCAGAGTACAGCTAAACTCTTTCATCAGAATGCATCCTTATTTGAGAATGATCCAGTTTCCCTGGTAGTTTCAAAAAATCATTCAAAATCCTACAAATTAAAAATAATAAGGATTTCTGACATTTCCTGAAACAATAATAAAAAGCATTTTTGATATTTCCTGAAAGCAGTATACCAATGCCACAAGAAAAACACTAGAGGTAAAGGAGATCAGAATATATTAAAGTTGGGTTTCACATGCAGTCTAAAAGACAACTCTTTACTAACTGGCACAGACCATGTTTCACTGCATAAAATTTGTGATAATTGAAAACACAAAGTGGGTATTTTATACACAGTTTTTAAACAGAATGCTACCTATCAAATTTGTATTAGGTACTCAGGGCTAGAACTGAAATCTGAAAATCTGGGTTCAAGTCCTGTCTCTGTCATGCAATACAATAGGATTTAACTCTTGATCTTTGACACTATCTCTTCTCATCTATAAAACTGAATAAAACTAACTCATACACTGGCAACAGGCATATATTAAAAGGACAAAAGCTATAACATGTTTGAAAGTATCTTACAAATTATATCATCACTAATATCAAGGAAGGATATATGCCACCTTAGAAACCAGTGTAAGAAAAAAGAAGTCAGACTCCTCTACAACTGTACAGACCTCCACAATCCAGGATATAGTCTTCATAGTTTTGATGAATCACCTTTCTCAAAGAAGGAAAGAGCATTTTTATATTTAAATTTTGTGTGATTACTATAATTTTATATATTTAGAAATAAGATAATCAAGTCTAAGCTAATGTTGAGTGAAAGGAACCTTTAGAATAATCTAAAACTGGTTCTGTTCCTACAGGCACATTGGTTATACCACATTAAAAGAGTGACATCTCAGGAATGCCTACCTCTAGAACTACGTTCCCTTCAAATACTACTCGTAGTATGATCTATTAAAAATATTCCTTTTTGGTTCTAAAGATGTTTTTGAAAGTTAAAAAAAAAAAGAAAAGAAGGGAGGAAGGAAGAATGAAAGTTAACAGGAATCTATAAATCTTAATGGATACAGGGCAGTCTGAATTTAGATCCTGCCTCTATCACTTCCCAATTGTGTAATTTTGATCAAATAATGTAATAGCTCTTAAACCTAAATGTCCTCCACTTTAAGATGGATATGGTGATAGTGTCTACCTCATTGATGTATTGGGAAAAAAGGATGTTATAAAACTTAATATCTTATTAGTACAGCACCTGGTGCACTGTAAGAACTGAAAAAATATTACTGATAATAATAATAATTGCTAAATTATAACTATTTAAGTAAGCCTCTATACTGATAGGTCAAAGGAATATCTAGAATTGAAGATCTCTTGATTTCTAAAGAATAACTGAGGAATGCCTCATGATGCTGCTGATAGACAAGATGGAGTAAGACCAGTATGATAACATAATTATACAGTTGACGCTTGAATGATGCAGGGATTAGGGACACCAATCCCCCACACAGTCAAAAATCCACATATAACTTTTGACTCCCAAAAAAAGCTTAACTACTACTAAGCCTACTGTTAACCAGATGATTTACCAGTAACAGAGCCAAACATATATTTTGGATGTTATATGTATTATGTGCTATATTATTATGTGTTATATTATATTATCAAAGTAAGCTAGAGAAAAGAAAATATGGTGAAGAAGTCAAGTTCGCAAGTCAAACAAAATACATTTATAGTATTATCCAAAAAAATCCTTGGATAAGTGGGCCCACATGTGTTGTTCAAGGGACACACGTAAACACAAGGATCAGTACAAAGAAGGCACTCAATAATAGTGGTTAAATGAATTAGCAACATGTTGAGAAAACTTAGCATTGACTAACCACCAATCCTGAGTGCAGGCTAACATGGCAAGCTTTGTCTTTCCTTCATGAATGAAGACATTAATGCCATTTCCTCCTATGTGCATATGAAGCAAAGCTGGGAACGACAATTACTGTAATAAAAGAATATAATTCAATAATATCCTGACATGCTGGGATAGCAGATCAAAACTAAGGTTTAAATAGGGAAAGGTAAAAATCCTATAAAAAATTAAGCAATTAGGGATCCCTGGGTGGCACAGCGGTTTGGCGCCTGCCTTTGGCCCAGGGTGCGATCCTGGAGACCCAGGATTGAATCCCACGTCAGGCTCCCGGTGCATGGAGCCTGCTTCTCCCTCTGCCTGTGTCTCTGCCTCTCTCTCTCTCTCTCTCTCTGTGACTATCATAAATAAATAAAAATTTAAAAAAAAAATTAAGCAATTAAACAAATGATATACACCCTTGGTTTTCATGCAGTCCCTAAGAAGGCATTTATATAGAGATTTTGTTGATCACAAGGCAAAATGAACTTATTATCATTGAAAATGCTCAAGGAGACCATATGGATGGTCATCTATCAGATATTTTAGAAATGAATCCTACTCTGGGTAAAAGTGCTATCTGAACCATCTGTTCATTCAGCAAGTATTTACAGAGGACCTACGATGTGCCAGGCACAATGCTAAGATCTGGAAGCGCACTGATGTCCAAGGCAGACTTGGCTCTTGCTGCCACTGGTGAGCTTCCTGGATCACAGAACACTGATAAGCAAACACACTGATAAAGCAACAGACCGGACCTGGTAGATTATCTCAGAGCAGGACACCTAACGCAGAATGGATAAAGTCAAGTGTTTTTTCCAAGAGGACTTTGTAACCAATCAGAGGAGAGAGAGGAAACGTGAGGGAACTAAGAACTAGGATTTTTTATTTCTAGCATAGGTAGAGTATGCCACTCCTAAGGAAGGGAAAGCAGAAAGAACAAGTGGAAGAGGAAAAGGATTAATTCAATTTGGAATACACCAAATTTGATATGCCAATAGACAGTATAAGTGAAGATATGTAGCAGACTGTCTAGTATGACTAGTCTAGACTTCTATGTATATTGCAGTTGAGGCCATGGGGGTAGAGGAGATCACCAGAGCAATAAAAGGAAACTAAGGTGAAAAAAAGTTCTAGGATGAAACCCTAAGGAAGCCAACACTGAGATCTTATGACAGAGGCCTATAAGTGATAGATGTCAAAAAAGGAAGAGTAGGTCAAAAATGCCCCAAACTGCTGAGGTATCAAAATAAGCCCTTAAGTAGGTCTTCAAAATAAAGTGGTTTTCCAAAGCTTCAGTGAGGGCCACTTCCTGCCGAGCTGAAGAAAACAGAGCCGAAAAAAACACCTCAAATGTGTAAGGACCCGATATCCTCAATATTAAATGATATAGACGCCAATAAAATCAGGGAAGCTTTATTTATTTATTTATTTATTTATTTATTTATTTATTTATTTATTTAGATTTTATTCACTTATTCATGAGACAGAGAGAGGCAGAGACCCAGGCAGAGCGAGAAGCAGGCTCCCTCTGGGGAGCCTGATGTGACACTGGATCCCAAGAACCCAGGATCACAACCAGAGCCAAAGGCAGACGCTCAACCACTGTGCTCCCAGGTGCCTCAAAATCAGTGGAACTTTAGAGAGAAAGAATTTTGGCTAGAGAAAAGCTGGGAAGGAAAAAAAAAGTTGATAACCAATCCTCCCAAGGATTACAAAAAAACCACTTCCAACAATACTGAAAACAACGCTAGTGTTTCTCAAATTTTTCCACCAGGACTACTGAAAATGCAAAAGAAAGTAACTTACACAGAGCTTGCCATCTCCAGGTGGGCAATGACACTAAGGTATGAAATTTGTTCTTAAAAATCCATGTAACTTGTGCATGACGCTCATAAAGACAGGGATGTTTATTTTAATACAGAAATATTTTCCCCCATTTTCAACTAAAATGATTGTTCCAGAAAGGTGTTCCATGTTTATCACGCAACTTCCCATATGGCCCTCCCACCATCCTCACACACCCCATATGCATACACGCATCATATACTCCCACTTTGAGCAATATGGAGGAGGTGCTTCATTCCACAAGAGTGACATCCTCTGGCAATCTCTGCGAGCATCTGCCAGAACCCAAGTCCCATGAACGGCTATATGACCTGTAAACACCTCGTCCTTTCATTTTCCTTAAAAATACCCCCTCTTCAACCTTCAAAGTATGTTTCAGACATCATGGAATTTGATGGCTACAATGATGGAATTTGATGGCTACGAGGGACTTGAAGCATATGCCTCTTCATCTTCCTTACCTAACGAGTCATCATTTATCAAGTACTCTGTACATGGAGGTTGACCCAATCCCTTCAAATATTTAGTCACTTTTCTCTAAACCTTTCCCATGTATTTCCCAAGGTGCAGACGTGGTTTTGTAAAGAGGCTCTTATGCCTTTGAGACAAAGACAGGTTCAGCCTAAATGAGGTCATTAAAACAAAACATCAAGTTCCCAGTGCCCTGAGATTCCAAGCCAATGACCTACAGAGTGTTCCAGCTGATCTTAATTTCCCTGGCACAGCACAGTAAGAGTACTGTAATATAATGCAAAATGTCTCTAAAGAGAAACTAGATACTGGCTCAGGTCTTGCCAATACACAGTTAAATAATACCAAAGTACTCCTTTCATCTGAATACTGGGCTTCACACGCATATGTCACCCTTCCCAAGAATGAAAGTAATCTTCCACTATGAATGTGGGTTGATTGAAAAGCTTTTATTGGACTCAACTCCATAAAGCATACATGCTTTTTAACTGGCACACATGGCCTGGTGAGACTGAAAACGCTTCCAAGGGGACCAAAGAGACAAAGAACAGAACTTATTCTGAGTAAGAGTAATCCAAATTTAGAATGTGCTAATAGTGGTAAATCAATACTCAAAGTTTATCCTGACTCGGATCTCTAACATTTAACAATATCAAACCCCTCCCAGTAACTAAACTAAAGTTCACTTTTCTAAGTTTTCTTGCAAACTCTTTATCCCTTGTATTAGGATACATTCCCAAATATTCCCTCAATATTTCACTTCTTCTGGTCCTCTTCCACTCATTAATTCATTAATTTATTTTTTGATTCAGCAAAATTTATTGAGAGCCTATTAAGTGCCAGGCATTGCTCTATCAGCTGGAGGTGAGCAGCATATAAAACAAAGTCCCTGTCTTTACAGGGCTTATGTTCTAGTGGGAAAGGCCAGAGAATTACCACATATATATGTGAACATATAATATGCCAGATGTTATATGCCAGAGAGAAAAATTAAGCTGAGTAAGGGAGAAAAGACAGTGTGGGTGTGGAAGAAAGCAATGTCGATCTTCAAAGTCCATCTGAGCCAAAATTCATTTTTAATGATCCATCATCCAATAAATCAGTTAGGGCCTCTTATAATGTAACTAAAAACAATGAATTGGAAACCATCTGAGATGGAAAAAGATTTGTTACCTACCAATCAGATTCATTCACCTTCTCAATTTCTGGACAGTTTATCAATGAGGCTTTACTGTTAATGATATGTTACTCTCTTATTTAAATACAGTTTGTTCAAAATGATACACTCAGAAAAAATTAGGGGGTAAAGTTAATTTTATCATACCTTGGCCAAAACAACACAAAAGTGAGGTTTCTGCATGACTTCTTCCCATTTTTTTTTTAATAAAATGCCATTGTCTTATAATGTGCTTTAAGTATATTTTCATCAAAAGTTTAGGGCTATAAATTTAGTTTATTCAATCTAAGGAAAATGTCAACCATATAATTGGAAAAGTTAGTCCTCACTCTCAAATCAGTCAGCCAGATGAGACTTATATTCTATCAGGTAAGGTCCAACTTTACTTTTCAATTCAAATAAAGGTATGCATTCTGAGAAGAAATATATTTAAAAATACTGAAAATTGTTTACAGATTATATAAGGTTACAAGATATAACCTCAGGTTTATCCAATTTATCTTCAAAAATCTGGTAGCCTCAGAAAGGATTTGTCACATTTAGAAGAATCAGAATTACTAGCTACTGTAGATGCTGTGGCACACTGTCCAGACCTGGCCGCTTCAGGACTAAAGTACTCATTCTCCCATCTGCTAGCACCAGCCACCAAGTCCTCTAAGCCAAGTTCCCTTCCAGCCACTGCACTCAGCCCAAGAGAGCTGCCATGGTCAGGTCCTTCCCAGGGAACCCACCCCCTCTGCTCCAATTCTGAACAACTCTAAGGCCCACGCAGCCCCAGAGCTACTATGGGATCAACTGAGGCCTGTGCTGTGGCTGCACAGAGGCCCAGCTTATCCCTCTGTCCATTCCCATGGACAGTTTTCAAGAGTTCTGTCCAGTAAATGCCCTGCAGGCAAACGTGTGCTCCAAGTCGGTCTCCCAGGGAACTCACCGGCAGCACTAACCTACAGCAAGCACATCAGGTACTCACAGGCACATTTTCTTTCAGCTACTGGTTTATCCCAAGTATTGAAAATAGCAGAAAATGCATTTAAGTACTTGACAAAAGATTATTTCAATATTTCATGCTGATGCACTATTTACTTTGTTCTTAGGAAACTCTCCCTCAAAGGTTATATATTCTGTGACAAGAGTCAGGAGAGCGAGAAACTAAAGTCAATAATTAAAAACTGAAAAATAGGGGCGTCTGGGTGGCTCAGTGGTTGAGTATCTATCTGCCTTTGGCTCAGGTCATGATCCTGGGATCCTGGGATCGAGTCCCGCATCAGGCTCCCCAGAGGGAGTGTGCTTCTCCCTCTGCCTATATCTCTGCCTCTCTGTGTCTCTCATGAATAAATAAATAAAATCTTTTTTAAAAACCAGAAAAATAGGGCAGCCTGGGTGGCTCAGTGGTTTAGCACTGCCTTCAGCCCAGGGCCTGATCCTGGAGAGCCAGGATTGAGTCCCGATGCAGGCTCCCTACATGGAGCCTGCTTCTCCCTCTGCCTGTGTCTCAGCCTCTCTCTCTCTCTCTCTCTCTCTCTCTCTCATAAATAAAATCTTAAAAAAAACAGAAAAATAAACAGTAAAAATTTTTATCAGTCCCATCACACAATCATATACCTGATTTTAGAACATTTCAACACTAACCAAATTTCTCACTTCTCATCATGTCTCTCCTTAACAGAAACTTATTTAAGACATAAAAAGACAGGAACTCCTTCTGATTTGTGGTGCTTCGATTAATCATTAAAGGAAGTTTTCCCTGTGTGTGATGCCCTGGAGGTTTACATGCCCCAGGGTGATGTACCAGGTGAGAACGTTATTATGAGCATAGGTGGGTTCTCAGAAAGGTTAGTTTTAAGATAAAGTACCTGTGGAAGAGCAGGATCTGAAAACTGTAAGTTTGCACACCTCGTATCTCTGCATTTCTACATCATAAGCACTGGCCCAAGTCATTCACCAATGATATTAATAGTTAATAATTAAAACGTTTGCTAACACCTATTACCCTTTGCTCTGAGAGATTCCTATTATGAACCCAATTGATATATCCACTTGACTCTTTCTAACATGAGAATTTTTATCCTACAGTAAGCTGCAAGGAAGTATAGCACTCCACCAAACACTTTTTTACTTATAATCTCATTAAATAAGAATAATGTGCAAAATGTACATTATATACATTATATCTATAATGTACAAAATCAGAAATATATCCATTAATTTTGTTACACATGACCAAAATATCCTATGTGTGTAATAAAAGCAAAGATATATACTGTTAAAAATCCTACTGGTCCAGGATCCTAGCATGCAATTTTATTTTTGTTAATAAAACTGGTAATAGAATTAAAAATACTTTTTAATTTGATGAAGAAGATAACTGATGATTACAATAAATATGTCAAAATACAATTTGTTAAATTTATTTGAACTATTTATCAATAATCCACTGATTAATTCTTTTTTCTTTTTTTTTCTTTTTTAAAGATTTTACTTATTTATTCATGAGAAACACAGAGAGAGAGAGAGAGAGACACAGAGACACAGGCAGAGGGAGAAGCAGGCTCCATGCAGGGAGCCTGATGTGGGACTCGATCCCGGGTCTCCAGGATCAGGCGCTGGGCGGAAGGTGGCACTAAACCACTGAGTCACCCGGGCTGCCCTTCTGTCTTTCTTTTTTTAAGATTTTACTTATTTATTTGAGAGAGAGAGAGAGAGCGCAAGCGAGCATGCATAAGTGGGAGGGGAAGGGCAGAGGAAGAAACTGGCTCCCTGCTGAGCAGGGAGCCCTATGTGGGACTCAATCCCAGGACCCTGAGATCTTCACTTGGAGCCGAAGGCAGACACTTAACCAAATGAGCAACCAAGGTGCCCCATTTTCATTCTTTTTAAAATGAAAAACAAGGAACACAATATACCCTAGCTGGAGAGAAAAGCAATAAATATTTAGACCAAATAGATAAATGCAACAATTCATTTTATGTTAAGTACTGCCAAAGAAATGCACAGGAAAAGGTGATGGAGTAGAGGAAAACAAGATAAAAAAAACAAGTGTGGAGGGATACTTCAGGCAGTCTAGTCAAAAAGGCCTCCTTGACAAATCATCTTACACTGAGACCTACCTAAAGAATAAAGAGGATGGGGATCCCTGGGTGGCTCAGCGGTTTAGTGTCGCCTTCAGCCCAGGGCGTGATCCTTGAGTCCTGGGATCGAGTCCCACATCAGGCTCCCTTCATGGAGCCTGCTTCTCCCTCTGCCTGTGTCTCAGCCTCTCTCTCATGAATAAATAAATAAGTAAAATCTTAAAAAAAAAAAAAGAATAAAGAGGAGTCAGCTATAAAGAGCAAGGAAAAGAGGTTCCAAGAGGAGACAACAAAGGCTCTAAGGTAGAACAAAAGATGCCAAGTTCGTAAACAGGTAGGACTGCTCCTGCACTGTGGCTGGAATATAATCAACAAACAGTAGAATGCAGATGTGGTTATGAGAGAGATGCCAAATCATGTAGGACCCTTAGGCCAAGGTACAAAGTTGAACTTCATGCTAATCTATCAAAAAGTTTTCAACCAGGCAGTGACGGGTGTGATCTACCTTTCTAAGAGTTCGCTTCTAACAAGTGTATGGAGAATGGACCAAAATAGGCTAATGTTAGAAGAAGGCCATGTATGAGCCTCTTGTACGTGAGAAGGTAGTGGCTGAAGTTGGGATGGTAGCCGTGGAGATGGAAAGACATTCACGAATTCAAGGATATTGCCATGAGAGGTATGGCAGTACTTAAAAGACCAAAAAGAAGTCTCCTTGGATTTTGGCTAGAGCAACCAAATGGATTACTCAAGGGTGGAGCAAGAGGAATCTGGAGAAGGACTTAGAGGTTATGACCACCTCCACCCTTTAAGCCAAGCAGAACCACCATGCACTGGACTTATATGTCAGCCTCCAATGTTTCACATCTAGTATTACATCCTTATTTCAAAGATTAAATATAACTTCACCACTAACCTGGCACCTCTGAGATATGACACCTTTTCTGACTCTCTATACCTTGATGTAGATGCGCAAGTTCTAGTTTAACTAGCCCCTCCTGCCCCTATCATCTCCATAAAGCTGGCTCCTATGCTCCTTGTCCCATGACACCTAAATGTGCCCTTTATCACAGAAAGTGTGGCGACTGTGTTGGAGGATCTGAACAAAGGGTGAGAGGAAACTTCTAGGGCCAGTGGGACCAAAAAGACCTCCCAGACACCCGAACCACCACATGTCACGTTACGTCTATGGACAAGTGTATGTGAATAAACAGTCCGCTTATAAATGCTCTTTTGGAATAGGTACTTGGGGCACCTGGCTGGCTTAGCTTGTAGAGCATGTGACTCTTAATCTTGGGGTTGTGAGTTTGAGCTCCACAATGGGAGTAAAGATTACTTCAAAATAAAATCTTTAAAAAAAGAGAGAGAATATTAATCCTCTCATTTCTGTTTATTTTCTCTGGAGCTTTGAAAAACGTGGAATGAGCAGAACCAAAGAGAAGTACAAGAAGGAAAGGATGCTCTCCCTATATCAGCTCTCCCATTTCTCTCCTAAATTGATTCCCTTTGGCTCCCCTGCCTTGGCAAAGACTTGTGGCCACTCCCTAGGTTCTCCACTGAGCTATCCCTTACCTAGAGTGCCAGAAGGACAATGGCCGAGTCTGCCTATCCCTGCTCAAATACACATCAGGGTATTCTTACATATGGAATTTCTTACTATTCTATATAAGCTGACATGTTTAAAAGCCACGTCCATAGGACTACAGAAAGATTTTTTTATATTAATTAAGATCCACATTTATATTGAACCATGAATGGCTCCAATTTTCCCTCTGGTGAAAGAACATAATATATGCCCTTAGGGAAAAACAAACCAGAAGCTGAGCTTTCAGGAGAAGTGAAAAATAAAACCCATATTGCAGATAAAGGTTGGATTGCAAATGTACCCTGCAAATTAACCAAAAATTAGAGGCAACCTTCAAACTGGAAATAAAACCCTGACAAGCAGATCCGCTAGGAGATTTAAGTTTTAAAATAGGAAGAGACAGCTGTCTTCTCTTACAAGTGAAAGTAACGAGCATGAAGTAAGGAGAATCCTGAGTTGGTAGCTCCTGTCATCAGAGGCTAAGGGACATCACTAAGATGCAAGCTCAAGACAATGGCCAAGAGAGGTAGCCACCATTGAAGGGTGGTATTAACTCAAACCACTGTCAAATAAGTTGAATTAAGTGAATTGAAGCAAAGGAAGTAGAGACTTTGAACTGTCTAGGCCAGTCAGCCAAACTAACTGGTAAATCACCATATATCATAAGTACATAATAAGGATTTGATTTTGCGTCCACTGTTTTTTGTTTGAGATCTTTTTTTTCTGGGGACACGAGTCATCGTCCATCATTTGTTCCCCACCTCCAAATGCCATACCCATTGAAGTTGGAGTTCCTGCTCACAGAATTTGTTCGCACAAACTTCGCCGAGCAGTGGTCCAGGCCCTCGTGCCCCTTTGGCCACAGGTGACTGACAAACACCTGGACACACTGAGCTAACAGGTATCTCCAGATGTGGACTCCCATCACTTACCAAGTGCTGAACCACAACTAGGAGGAAAGATGTGTTCCCATGCGGTGGCCATTAGGGGCCAGGTGCACTGATGTGCAATCAAGACAAGCAAGACTGAAGACAAATGTGAGAACAAAATGGACATAGAAAGAGAAGAAGAGATTATATGCTGTGCTTGTGGCAGAATGGAGAAAGTGGCTACCTTGATTCTGGCTGACTTTCTACTCCCCCTTTTCTTTTCTTTTTTTTTTTTTTTTTATTTATTTTTTATTCATGATAGTCACAGAGAGAGAGAGAGGCAGAGACACAGGCGGAGGAAGAAGCAGGCTCCATGCACCGGGAGCCCGATGTGGGATTCGATCCCGGGTCTCCAGGATCGCGCCCTGGGCCAAAGGCAGGCGCCAAACCGCTGCGCCACCCAGGGATCCCCTCTACTCCCCCTTTTCTGATCTCTCATGCGATCAGTGAACTTTTGGCTTTCAGATACTATAACATAACCTTTCAGGCCAGTTCATGTAAGGCTCTGTTTCCTCCAAACAATCAATACTTGGATAAAATACCAACTAAAGTCCATTTGTACTATTCTTACCTTTTTTCAACTAAATGATACTGTCCACAATGTTGAAAGATCAGAGTCTAAAAGTGACAGGGAATAAGAATATCCCTGATTTTCCACCTAAATCAAAGAGAAAAAAAATAAGTCCAATTCCTATGCCCTTCATGAGGACATTGTTATTCAGTGGGTGTTGCAAGAGGCCTTGCATATCAACATTTTTAACAAGCATCCCTGCTGATTCTGAGAAAGGTGGTCCAATGACCACCCTTTGAGGAGTACTGCTCTAAAGCCTGCTTCAATATTGCTACAAAGATCTGTGTACTTTCAAATTCCTCCCAAGAAAAATGATATTCATCAAGTGCCAACATTCAGAAGTAGCAAATTGCTGTTGGAAAGACATATTTGTTTGAAACCCTAATAGGAGCAAGTATTGTTTCTATTATTTTTGTCTGCATATATAAGATATTTGCATTTCATTTCACATTAAATGGGATTTTGTAAAATGGCCTGGGGGAGCCTAAATGCAACTTATGATGCTGTTTCCATCTGAAAATGAATTTAAATTTCCAAAGAGCTAATTTAAAGACCTTTGAAATAAAACCAGTTTATAATTTGAGGATTTCATGTATCATTCCAAACTGAGGCAATGTGATTATCGATGGTTTTAAATGATACCAAGGAATTATTGTTATTTTTGTTATTTATTATTGTCTAAATACTGGTATTTTGGTTATATGAGAAAATATATTTTTCAGAGATGCATACAAAACTAGGTTGGCATGCAATGAGAAGATGTTCAGGATTTTAAAATACTTCAACAAAGACAAGAAAAATTTCAAAAAGGAACAGATGAAGTAAATGAAGCAAAATCTTGCTAATTATTGAATCTGGAAAATGGGAATATGAGACTATAATTGATTGCTTTCTACTTCTGTGAATATTGGAAAAATGAGTATACGGGAGTTTGGTTAATGTAGCAGCCATGCAAAATTCCTACAGGACTGGGTAAATTGGGTTAATTACTAGCATCACAAAGGAATGACATCAGTGGCCCATTAATTTGGGGAGAGATGAACTTGTCTTTTCGTAGTTTCTGATATGTGAGAGAAAAAAGAACTCAAAGGCAAAGCATATGGAAAAGTAATTTCTTAATTATTTGAAAGATATTTTGTGTTTTTCTGAGATATACGAAAAGGTTTAATTTAATACAGAATAGATCAGAAACAGTGTGGTAAGGTGCAAAACACATTCAGACATAGTATTTTTTTGATCTAGGTTCTTAAATGAGTATTAACTAATGGTACTGTCACCCCTGCTCTGACATTATGAGCAGTTATAATGAACAACCCTGGCATGTTTTTTCCTTGTACTACCCTTACAATTCTCGACTTCTGCGGAAACTGGACCTTCCTAAAAAAAGACTCTTTAAGGCTCAAGAAATGCAGATTTCAGATCCTCGCTGTGCCACAGTCAGCCACGTGGCATTTCTTAGCCTCAGTTTACTGATCTGTAAAACAGCATTCAACTAGATGACCTCAAAGTTCTCCTCCACCTCAAACATTTATAACATAGTTTTTCATAGCTGTCTTTTTATCTTTAAAATCTTCAGATATGTTATTTTGGGACTCCTGGGTGGCTCAGCAGTTGAGCATCTGCCTTTGGCTCAGGGCACAATCCCGGAGTCCTGGGATCGAGTCCCACATCGGGCTCCCTGCATGGAGCCTGCTTCTCCCTCTGCCTGTGCCTCTGCCTCTCTCTGTGTGTTTCTCATGAATCAATAAATAAAATCTTTTAAAAAAATACAAAAAAAAAAAAAAAACTCAGATACGTTATTTTGAATAAGTTGTACTACAAAGTCCTGGGAAGGAATTAACCAGACCTACAGGACAAGCTGAGTCCCAGCACAAAAAATACCTGAGGGTAGACAAACTCAAGACAAGAACTGATTCTTCTGCAAGGGCCAAGGATCTCTTACTCCTTCCCTTTCTTCAAATAGTAAGTACTAAGGGATGATTTCCTGGTAAATTTCAATCACAAAAAGAAAAAGAAAGAGATCTAAATTCATAAATTAAGCCACTTTTAATAAAAAGTTTAAATTGCAAGGAATTTTTTTGGACCAAGTACGTAAAGAAATCTGCTTTAAATCTGCTCTATTGGTAAACACAAGGAAATATGCCTAGGAAATATATCTGGCCAGTATTATAACAAGAAGGAGAGAGAATAAAGAATCCACATTCTATCTCATTCTAGCTCCTATTTTAAAAGAAAATACTGAAAGCCTATAGCAAGTATTATATACTTTGAGACACTGTATTTTCAAACAGAGATAAGGCATATCCTATTTGTGGCTTCAGTGCACTTTACCACTCACGCATTATGTAGATAGCTCAATTTCTTAAAAAAAAATTTTTAGAAAAAAAATATATATAGCCTGTAAAACGATTTTTGACTATGTTTTTGAAAGGCCACATGAAATTTAACATGTCTAGTCTGGATTCTTTCAAACTTTCTGGTCAATTATTCGTAAATAACAAGCACAATTCTTCACTTTTTCTACAGGGAGAAAAGAATTGTTAAAATGCCTGGAATGGTTAATCAAAACAAGTGAAAGAGAAAATATAAAGAAAAGAGACATCAGCCTCCTGTAAGGTGTCAGCCATAAATAATAGTCAATAGAAATCTATCACATCCAGTCATTTACATCATCTCAAGTGAAGGTCAGGGATAATCAGGCCAGAAATACCATCTTGCAAAAGGGTCATCTGTGTCACAAAGATACTGAGCTTAGGAAATTACTGACATAGAGTCAGCTGTTCCCAAAGCATCACTCAGTCCAAAGAACAGAGCATACATAAAGGAATAAAAACAAAGGATCAGTTCTAAATGCAAAGTGTAGGTGGGAAACATAAAAGAATGTAAAAAGGAACCCTCCTCTTCCCTAACTTTGGGACATCCTTCTCTTCATAGAGATCCCAACCCTTGGGCAGGCGAAGAGATCACCCACTGTGAAGGGCCCTTTTCGGGTGGGAACACCCCTCTGGGACTGGTCTCTAGGAGGCGGGCCAGAACTCTCTGCTCATGAAACAGCACTGCCGTCTGTGTGGGTGCAGTGCTCTGAGAAAGTGACTGTAGAAATAGGACACAAGGCCAGAGCAGGAAACCGGCCGAGCCAATGGTAACACAGCACCCTTTTCCCATTTTGCCAATTTGCTAAACCTGATCCAAAGAAATGCTATCATTCCCCCGGATAAGAAGTCTTACTGTGGGATGCCTAGTGGCTCAGGAGGTTGAGTGTCTGCCTTTGGCTCAGAGCATGATCCCGGGGTCCTGGGATAGAGCCCCACATCAGGTTCCCTGTGAGGAGCCTGCTTCTCTCTCTGCCTGTGTCTCTGCTTCTCTCTCTGTCTCTAACGAATAAATAAATTAAATATTAAAAAAAAAAAAAAGTCTTACACTAGGATGATGACCATGTACCGTTAGGGCATGCCCTGAATTAACCCTGACACCTGTGCCCACCCTCTCTTTTTTTTCTTCTTCTAAGAACATATTTTCTCTCTATTCAAATCAAACCTTGCCCCGCTGACCTCTCCTAGACACAGGCATTCTCCCAGTGTTCATCTAGATCTCTCCCTCTCTGCTCCTCTTCCATCATCCAACTCCTAAGTCATAAACCAACTCCAAATCAAAGCCCCATTGTGATAAGCACCCTCTGTATGGCATTTTTGCTTAGCTCAGGGCCCCAGAGCCTAGGATGGTGCAAGGAACACAGCAGGCCCTCCATAAATAGGGAAACAATCTGCTAAATTCCCCAGCCGACTATTATGTCATCATCAGACATTTCCTTTTCCCATTCTGGATCTCAAGGGCAATCATCAATTTTTCCACCATCATATCTATCATCCATATTCCCATCTTATATACTAACCCAAAACCCAAGCTCTTCAAAAGTCCAGACAAAAACAGGGCTGTTTTTTGCTTGGGCTCTGACTTTAAAACTCATCCTGATAATACAGCTCTCGAGAATCTCCTCCTTGTTCATTTCCTCATCCAAAGTCACAGTCCCGCCCACTTAAGGACTTGCCTCCCCCATCAAAATCTCTAATTGAGAACATACCTCTGCTCTGGGAATATTTACTCCCACTTTCTCCAGTCCTTTTCCAAAAAGCACATGCACCAATTAAACTTCAAACCGCCCCCCTCAAACATATATATATATATATATATATGCCTTGTTATACCAGACTTCTATCAAAACCCAACAGTCCATGGAAAGCTTTCCTACTGTCTTTATTATGTTATGAAGAACTCATCTATTCCCTAGGGTATCTCCTTCATTCCTAAAACCATAAACACATTATTGAACCCATCATAGGTAGTCAAAGTGCAGAAAAAGGGAGAGAGAACAATAGATGTGAAGAAAGGATCAACTGTCTTCTCTCCGCTCATTATCCCTCTCCTCACTGCAAGCATCTGACTGTTTAAATTTATTGCTTCTATCCTTGCAAGAATAAGGTACATTTTGCCTAGTGAAGCCTCTCTTTGTTTTGCTGATTCAAAATTGGGAGGGAGTATATTAAGAAAAGATGGGATTATTCTAGGATACACTGATTTTTCTTTTTTTTCCAAAATGTATAATCATGGTGGATCTCCTCATAGTTGCTGGGTCCTTGAAATCTAATTTGCCTAAGTCAATCTCAAACCAGAAACTGAGAAAGAAAGCAAAAAATCATAAAAAGAAAGTCCATCTTCTAATTATCACTAAGAAGTCATCTGCCTTCTTTATAGCCAGAAGCCTCCAAACTGAGGAATTCACTGGCAAAGAAGACATGTCAAGTTCTCAATTCCAATTACCTTTTGCCACAGATTCATTATATACCACTTCCCTTCAGTAAGTGAGGTTGGCTTGGGTTGCAAATGTGGAAGATTAAAGAAGGTATTAAAGAAATCAGACAACCTCTTTCTCACCCCAATACCACTGCCCTCCTTCTGACTAAAATTGATAATTATCACATGTAACTCTCCCACCTACCCTGGAAACAACAATAACTCCCAGACTCCGTACTTTACATATACTCTCTCATTTAACCCATCCCGAAAGCCTGGTCAGTAAGTTTTACCATTCCCATTATACAGCTGTGAAAACTGAGGCCTCAAAGGAGAATGATACCGAAAACTTTGTCAGCCAATAGTCATTTAAACTAGGCCATATTAACCCTTTGTTACTTTTATAAATTACTGAGTATCTTAAAAACCATATGGATTTAGAACTCCTAAGATTTTTGAATTAGGAAATTTTAAAATGCATACCTGCTTTTTCCTTGAATTTGCTTTGGGAAACAGGCCTGCTGACAACACAGATGTAAATGGAGAACAGCATAGCTCAGGAAAAGGGTTTGGAATAGATGGCATTTCCAGAACATCAAGATCTTTCTTTTTTCTCCTACACCAAGAGAACATAGGATGTAATTTACATAAAGCGGAATGTAAAATATAATTGCTGACAGGATTAAGAAGTTACGGCCAACATGTGCCACTCTGTGACAACACTAATATTATATGAAGTATACAGCAAAGGTCTGTGATGTACTGTATGTGGGTCACAATAAAACACGTTCATTGGTTATAAACCAATTTTCTATAGTAGTCCTATCTTCTTTTTCGGAGGCCTTCTGAAAAAAAAAAATCACTAGGCATTGTTAACTCCAATTCCAGCATTTTTGATCATTTTCCTGAAGCTGAAACACAGACTCTGTAACCACTGATGCAAAAAACCAACCTGAGAAGTTAGACATTCTTATGGATCTATTAAATCGACAAAGTCTACAAACATTTAGTGAATCCGTCCCTATGCTATTTCACTAATCACTTTTGGAAGTTATGGCTTATTAATTATAGCTGTGGCTCATCTCACTTCAAATTTCATTCACAATGTTGCCCACACACAGTCTGTTGATTTTTCAAGTGCTTATAGATACTAAACCGCAAGGCAGTGTTTTTGAAGAGGTAAGTGAATAGAACTTGCTAGTATAAATGTACTCTAGTCCACTGCAGAGTAATTTTAACTTTAGTGAAGTTGAAGCACTTTGAAAATCTGGGGGGGGGGGAGGGGAGAAGGAGGGGGAGTACCATTTCAATGTATGAATATAAAAGACTACAGATTTTTTTTTTTTTTTTTGTATTGTTGCAGTCTTTTTCCTTCTTAAAGTCTGTGCAGAATTGTGAACTCTAAAGGCACTTGGTGCTGAACGCTATGGAGATTGGGAAACCTTGTAAAGCCTCTATTCTTTCCTACCGAACAGCAAAGCAGGGCTGCTCCGATGTCAATCCGTGCTTTGCCTCCCCAGGGTCGCTGCAAGACTCTATGTGGGAGGTGAACTCATTTATGCCACGATTTTTGTAATATATAAAATAAAAAGGATTCGGGTTGGGGAGGGGGGTTGGGTTTTGGTGGGATTTTTTTTTTTTTTTTTTTTTTGGTTTTCTTTCTTTCTTTCTTTCTTTCTTTCTTTCTTTCTTTCTTTCTTTCTTTCAGTGCAGGGCCACGAGGGGGTGGGGTGGGGGTCACCCGGCCTCGCGGCGCACACGACGGGCAGAGGCGGGAGCCCCCGGGAGCTCCCACTGAAACGGCGATGCTATTTATAAGGCGCCGGGAGATCGCAATGTCCTGCCGCGCCGGCGGGAGCCAGCTCCAGGGGAATCGTCTTCAGAGACTTTCACAAACTTGGCCCCGCTCGGCACATGGCTCGCCCCCGGGCCCGCCTCCGCAGCCCCCGCCGGCCGCCCGCCGGCCACTCCCCCGCGCCCGCCGAGGGCTGCCTACCTGTCTGCGGCGCGGCCGCGGGCCCCGGCCGGAGGGGGCAGGAGCGCCCGCGCGGGCCCCCAGGGAGCGGGCGCGGGCGCGGGCGCGGGCGCGGGCGCCGGGCCGCGGGCGTCGCCCCTCCCCCGGGCAGCGCCGCACACCTGGGCGGCCAGCGGCGAGTCCTGGGCGGCCGCCCGCCCCGCGGCGCCCTGCCCGTCCTGCAGGGAAGTGGTCATCGTCGTCGGCCGGGGGCGCGGGGCGCGGGGCGCGGGCCGCGGGGGCGCCGGCGCGGGCGGGCGGGGCGGGGGGCGAGGCCGGCGGCGGGAGGCGAGGCGCCGGCTCGGCCGCCGAGCGCGCTGCAGGTGCGGTGGCCTCGCCGCCTGCGCTCCGGGCCCGGGCGCCGGAGCCGCGCGGCCGAGCAGTCGGCGAGGCGGCGGGGGAGGGGAGGGGGCGGAGGAGGAGGGTGGGGAGAGGGGAGGAGCGGCCGGTGGGTGGGGGCCGCGGGCGGCGGGCGGCGGGCGGCGGGGCGCGGCGGGCGGGGGCGGGGAGGGCGCCGGGCGGGCCCCGCCGCCGGCCCGGGACGCGCGGGGGCGCCGGCGGAGGTCGCGCGAGGCCCGGGTCCCGCCGCCGCCGCCGCCGCCGCCGCCGCCGCCGCCGCCCCGGGGGGGCGCCCGACGCGAGGCCGAGCCTGGGGCAGGGCGGGCCCGCGGCGCGGGAGGCGGGCGCCCCCGCGGGGCCTGGCGGGCGGGGCGCGGACCCCAGACCCTTCCTGCCGCGGCCGCGACACCGCCCCAGCGGCGGGGCCGCCATGACAGGCCCCGCGGCTCGGCCCGGCGCCCCCCACGCGCCGCGCGCCGCCTCCCGCCCGCAGCCTCAGGCCGGGCGGCCGCGGGAGCGCGCAGGACCGTCCCCGCGCCGGAGGCACCTGGGGGGTCCCGGGATGTGGGGATGCTCCGCGAGGCGGGGGTCACCCGAGGGCGCCCGGGCGCGTAGGACACACAGGACTGCACTTCTAACGCGAGGCGCCCCCGCGCACCGCGCCCTGCTGCGCCCCGGCGACAGCCTCGCGGGTCAGGTGCGGCCCCGTCACACGGCGGGGAGGACGGGGCTCGCGAGCTTGCCCGACCTGCCCCCAGCCGTCGGTGCGGCGCCGCCGCCTCACGAGATCCCTGCTCGGAAACGCAGGCTGCTGGGAATGGTGCGGCGGTGCCGCCCCCGGGCTTCCCCCGCTTGGCTCACCTGCGGGCACCCCCCGCCGGAGGACGCGAGCCGCCCTCTGAGGTCGAGTCGAGTCGGCGGTAGCTGCTCCTCGGGGCACACCTCGGCCCTCGCTGCCCCTCGGCAGGTAGGCACTTCAGCGCCTTAGTCAGCGCCACACCAAGGGCGGCGTGGCCCCTCCTCAGGGCACACCTCTCTGCAGGTAGGCACTTCAGCGCCTTACATCAGCACCACGCCAAGGGCAGCGGTGGCCCCCCCTCAGGGCACACCGGTAGCTGCCCCTCGGGGCACACCTCTCAGCAGGTAGGCACTTCAGCACTTTACATCGGCACCACACCAAGGGCTGCGGTGGCCCCCCCTCAGGGCACACCGGTAGCTGCCCCTCGGGGCACACCTCTCAGCAGGTAGGCACTTCAGCGCCTTACGTCAGCACCGCGCCATGGGTAAGTCCGGTCCGGGAGGTATGCTGAGAGAGACCACACTGACGTTACCTTGATTACAGTATATTGTTATAATTGCTTTAATTATTAGCGACGATCGCCCATCTCTTACTGCGCCTAATTTGTGAATTAAAATTCATCACAGGTATGTATGTACAGGGAAAACACACACGTAGTATATACGTGATCCGCGTAGGCGGCGCCGTCTGCTATTATCCAGGACTCCAGGTACCCACCGAGGGGCCTCGAAATGTATTTCTGCGCGTAAGGGTGGACTACGGTGATTACACCATGCTCACCCCCGGGGCTGCAGCAGGCCCCCTCGGAAACCCTGGGTGCTGCTCTGTGTCTTCTCCTCCCCCAAGCTCCCCCATCCCGGTGCGCTGTGGAGGATTTCCAAATGTTTCACACCCTCTTTGTTCTTGGACCAAATTAGGTAACATCTGTCCCTGCCATCCGGTTCGCCAGGTTTTGGTAACCTCCGCAACCCCTGCCCAGGGAAGGACCAGCAGTGCCTCCTGGAGAGGCGAGCGGAACCCTCTCTTCCAGCCACAGACACCGCAGCAGCAGCAGCCACGGCTAAAAACCAGGGCTCGCGAACACCCAGCTCGTGAGGACACCGGGCTACGCCACGGAAGGGAGATCTTCAAGTCCAAGAGCTCGTGGAATCCAAGTTCTTCATTCTTCTGACGTCAGAATTGGGACCCAGTAAAGAGCAGTATCGGTCCGGGTCCCACGGTGGGTATGTCTCCAGGAGACATTCAAGGAACGGTGCAGTAGCCACCCAAGGACAGAAGGGTGGTCCTCCTGAGGGATACCATTCATAGTACTCATCGTGACAGAAGTTAACACGTATGGATGCTGTGAGCCAGGCAAAGCCCTGGCTCCCATCCGGGTCCCTGAATATGGTCTGGATTCCACATGTGAGCTTTAAGAGTTTCATGTAAAAGCATGCAGTTATATTGAGGCCACTCCAGCAAACTAGAAAAGAGGTTATATATTTGCAGAGAACTTGAACTAAAGACATAACTCCTCCTCCTTCCCCCTCTAAAACGGTATACTCTGGGCATCTAACAGGAAGGGGAATCCGTGGTTCAAGTTTGTGCCCACCCTGCTCCCGGCAACTCTCTCTCTCTCTCTCTCTCTCTCTCTCTCTCTCTCACACACACACACACACACACAAAGAGCAGGCTGTCTTTTTTGTCGCAGAAAAGGGTGGTTGAGGGAACCCTGGGTGGCGCAGCGGTTTGGCGCCTGCCTTTGGCCCAGGGCACGATCCTGGAGACCCGGGATCAAATCCCATGTCAGGCTCCCAGTGCATGGAGCCTGCTTCTCCCTCTACCTGTGTCTCTGCCTCTCTCTCTCTCTCTCTCTCTGTGTGTGACTATCATAAATAAATAAAAATTAAAAAAAAAAAAAAGAAAACTGTTTATATCTTCGGAATCACTGGAGTACTATTTCCCAATAGTGTGTCCTGCTCTACTTCCCAGGATAAATGTTTAACCTCAAGAAAGAGTATTCATTTGTTGGAATGAGATCTCAATCGTGTCTCCCCTCTCCAGGCATTTTTCTCGTTTAGTGAACATCCAAGGAGTATCCATTTGCAGGCTTTATGCTCCTTCTCTAACCCCCATGGCAAAAATTATAATGCCTGAAGTCATCAGGGACGAAAGCAAAACGAACCAGTCTCTGAGGGATGGGAACTTAAATAGTTGTGTCTTGTAGACTGGTGTTAAATATTGAACTTGCATCTAGAGACCTTGAGGCTCTGTACCAAGAACTACTAGAATTAGCTCATTCACATTTCTGAAGCAAGCCAACAAAAGAACTAGTTTTTCTCCCTAAGAGGTTTACAAAAAAATAATTCTAGGGACGCCCGGGTGGCTCAGCGGTTGAAGGACTGCCTTGGGCTCAGGGCATGATCCTGGGGTCCCGGGATCGAGTCCCACATCAGGCTCCCCGCACGAAGCCTGCCTCTCCCTCTGCCTATGTCTCTGCCTCTTTCTGTGTGTCTCTCCTGAATTAATAAATAAAATCTTTTAAAAAATTAATAATTCTAAACAAACAACTATGCAATCTAAAAGAATACTATGAGACCTGGTACAGTCTAGAAGGATACAGAGGCATTTTTTCATCAAAAAGGAAGTTGTAACGGGAGATTTTCCTTCCCATAACTAACAAAGATTTCTGAAACCATGAGGCAGATATGTTGAGGCCAAGATTTCTGTAACACTACGGTATCTTGGTACCAAGATTTCTGAAACATTAAGATATCTTGGCACCACGATTTCTGAAGCACCAAGGCAGGTATCTTGGGACCAAAGACCGGATCCTCCCCTGTTGTCCTTTTTGACTTGAACCTGTAAAATGGCAAAGGAAGCAGTTTGCCTTCTGACCCCTCTCCCACTGTCTGCCCCTTTGCTCCTTCCCTTCCTCTCTCTCCCTAGGGATCCTAGCCTTTCTACCCTTCAAGGAAAAGGTGACTTCCCTGCTCTACTACTCTCCCTTCCTTTACTCATTAGTTCAAATTTCTGAACCCTTTTTGTTGAGAAAGATGACATACATCCAGAAAAGAAGTTCACAGACAAAATTGTATGATGACTAATCACTAGACAAACACTGATGGCAGGTCATGAATTGCAGTCAGCCTCTAAAAGCCCCTCCCTCCAATCCAGATGTTCATGGTAATTGGCTCGACTTGATTCCCTTAAGGTTTTATTTACAATATTCTTTTTCAAGTAGCTGTAGCTCTTTCATTCTTCTATTGTATGTGACTACCACAGTTTATCCACTCTACTGTTGGTAAGCATCTGGACTATTTCCAGCTTCTTACTATTATTAATGCTGCTGCGAGGAACATTTTGTATATGTCTTTTGATGCACATGTGTATATATTTCTGGATGGTATATATGAGTGGCACTGTGAGGTCATGGTACACATATGTTCAGCTTTGGTAAATCTGCTAATTTCTCAAGTGAATTGTACCAATTTCACCCCCCAGCAGCATAAGTTTCTACAGCTCTTCACATCCTTGAGGATTGGAATATTACTCAAATTTTCACAATAGACATTCTGGTTGAGTATGTAGCCTTATTTCAGACCTTTCCTGATGAATAATGAGGTCGAGTACTTTTTCAGGTGATTATTTGCCATTTGGACATCCTCTTTCGTTAAGTACCGATTCAAGTCTCCGCCCATTTTTATGTTGCCTTTTTTTAATTCTTTTATAGGAGTTCTTCATATATTCTAGTTACCAGATCTTTGTTAGTTAGATTTGGTAAGTGTATTCCTCCATTCTATGTCTTCCATCTTGTAACTCTTAATGGTATCTTTTGACAAATAGAGGTTCTTTTAAGTATTACATAGCCAAAGTTATTTTTTATAGCTATTAGTTTATATCCTGTTAGAAATTTTCTATATCTATTCCAGAAGTTTATTGTTTTGCCTTCCACAGTTAAATCTGTCATCCAACAAGAAGGATATTTTTATCTCAGGGTAGGAAAAGTGTGAAGGTGTGAGGGTGTAAAGATATTTTTTTTCCCCATATAAATAGGTAATTTTTACAGCTTCATTCATTGAAAGGATTTTCCTTTCCTTACAACTTTCCAGTGACTCTTTTGTTATCATTTAATAGTCCACCTGTCCAGGACGTTTTCTGGGCCCTCTCTTCTACTCCATTGGTTTACTTATCAGTATTTATACCAAAATTGCATTGCCTTAATTACGATGTATAAAAATTCTTAATATTCAGTAAAGCAATGCATTTTATTTTGTTCTTCAATTTATTAATTTTAGAATTAGCTTCACGAGTTTTACAAAGAGCTGCTGGGATTTTTTTATTGGCTTGCAATACATCTATAAATCAGTTCAGAGAAAAATAATATTTAAAAAAAATAACATTCTCAATCCAAGAAATTGCTGTGTCTTTCCATTTGGTGTATCTTTAATTTGTTGCAATGATATTTTATAGTTTTCTGCATAGATACTTTGCATGTATTATTAAACATGCTCTTGGATATATGATATATTTATTTGGGTACCTTTTTAAAATTTGATTTTCTATGATCTTTTTATCCACATCATTACTTCCATACATTAATTTTAAAAATTTAACTGAAAACATTTTTAGGTTTTCAATATACATGAATGACCATATATTATTTATGCATAATAATGACAGTTTTATTTATGTCTTTCTAATTTTCATATCTTTTATGTTTTTCTAGCTTTACCACACTGCTTAGGAATTTGAGTACAATGTTGAATACGAGTGAGGATAGCACAGATTTTAGTTTTATTGTTGATCTCAAAGGAGTAGATATTAAATAAAATATTGTCATACATTTGTCATAGATATCCTTTATCAGATAAGGGAGGAGGGCTCCTTCATATTGCTTTTTGCTAAAAAAAAAATTGGGGGTGGGAAGGGGCAGAGAGAGAGGGGGAGAGAGAATTTCAAGCAGACTCCCTGCTAAGCAAGGAGCCTGACTTGGGGCTTGATTTCACAACCCTGAGATCATGACTTGAGCTGAAATCAAGAGTCGGCCATTTAACCAACTAAGCCACCCAGGCACCCCCTGCTAATAATTGTTAATCAGGAGTGGATATTGAATATTATTAAGCTGCTTTTCTGCATCTACTGAGTTGATGGTGTTCCCCCTTGGTTCTAGTAAACCAGTGAATAATGTTGACTTTTTAAATGGTAAACTAAGCTTACATTAACAGTATAAACCCTACTTATTCTTGCTTATATATTTTTGATGTTTAAAGTTTTTGAAACTATGTTCATGAGTCAAATGGTCTGCAGTTTTCTCATAAAGAAGAAATATATTCATTTATATATAAAATGCATATAAAATAAATATAAAAGTATGTTTTACTAAATATATAATATATTTAATAAAGTATATTAAATATTTTATATTAAATATATAATAAGTTTTTTTAAGATTTTACTTTTTTTGAGAGAGAGAGGAAAAGAGAGCAGGGGGAGGGCCAGAAATAGGAATAAGCAGACTCACCACTGAGTGCCAAGCAAACTCAGAGCTTGGTGCCAGGACCTTGAGATCATGACCTAAGCTGAAGTCAGATGCTTAACCCACTGAGCCACCCAGGCATGCCCCTCTCATAATATTCTTGTGAAGTGTTCATATAGGGTTATGATGGCCCAGAGATAGGAAGTGGTTTTTGTTTTTCTTTCCTCTAAGGGTATATATAACATTGGTGTTATTGTTCCTTAATTATTGATATAATTTACTTGAAAGCCATATGACCCTGTGGTTTCCTTTGTGGGAAAATGTATAATAAATGATTTAATGTCTTTAATAGTTATAGGACTATTCTTAATTCTTATTACTTCTCATGTTGATTTTGACAAGTAGTATTTTCTAGGAATCTATCTTGTTCATCTAAATTTTCAAATATTTTAGCAGAAAACTATTCGTATTTTCCTTTTACATTTTTAATACATAAAGGATTTATTGTTTTGCCCTACTCTTTATTCCTAACATTGAATATTTATGCCTTCTCTTTTTTTCTTGATTATATTCACCAGAATTTATCAATTCCAAAGCTTTCCAGGAATGATCTTATTGTTTCTGTTATATAAATAATATAGAATAAAAATAAGCAAAATAAACAATACAATTGTTTACTTCTATTTTTATCTTTCCTATTTTCCTCTTTCTATTTTTATATTTCCTATTTTCCTCTTTCTTTTTTTATCTTTCCTATTTTCCTCTATTTTCTTTGGTTTTATTTGCTCTTCTTTTTTTCTCTAAATTTTTTACATTGCAGTGTTTAGCTCTTTGATATTTAGCTTTTCATATTTTTTTAATATTCACATTTCCAAACATATATTTCCTTCTAGGTATGACCGTAGCTGTATCCCTGAAGTTTTAATCAGTTATATTTTCATTACTATTCAGTCCAAAATGTTTATATTCCCATTGTGGTGGTGTTTTTCCTAGCTGTCTTTATATTTTGTTCTTTTTCTAATAGATAGCTTAATCACTTTGTTGTTACAGAATATAATCTATATGATTTCAGTCCTTTGAAATTTGTTGAAACTTGCTTTATGACCCAACATATGGTCAATATTTATAATATTACATGTGTGCTGGAAAATAAGGCGTTTTTTGCAGTCCTTGGGTTTACTGTTATATATAATATGTCCATTAGCTCAAACATGTCAACCACGTTGTTTACATTCTCTGTTTTTGTACTGATTTTTTGTTTGTTGTATCATTTTCTGAGAGATGTTCTACTACAATCTCCCACTCTGTGAATTTCTAAATTTATTTTCACTCTGTGTGTCCTATTGTTGCTGTGTTTTAAGGCTGTATTTTTAGAGGTTAGTTTAATGTGTTACATGCAAAACATGTTGTGGCATGTTAGAATGATTGGGTCTTCATGGTAAATTGAAGCAATTAATATGTTTAAATGGCCTCCTTTACTTCAAGTATCTTTTCTGCCTTCAAACATCTTCAACATTTGTCTGATGTTAATACGGTTTGGTTGATGTTTTATGGTACTTTTTTCCCCATACTTTGTGTCATTTTTCTTTAACTTCATGTTTAAAAGTGTCTTTTGTGAATAACATTTGATTAGGGCTTTTTGCTCATTTGATTTTTATCCAATCACATGATCATTGCTCTTAATTGAAACATTTAAACATTTTGGGTTAAATCTCTGTCCCATTGACTGCTCTCTCCTTATCTATTTCTGTGTGCCTTTAATCCTTTTTACTTATCTTCTTTTGGACTATTTCATATTAGTTCATCTTTACCCCTCTGTTTATCCATTTGTCCCATCAGATCCACTTTCCATCCTTTTCCACCTGCCCTGAGCTATAGGAAGGTCAATTTTATGGATGACATAAAAGTAATTCCTTGCTCTCTGATATCTGGTTGGTTTTGTTCAAAGGAAGCCACCAGCAGGAGATTAAACAGTGAGGAGAGTATGAAGTTGGGATATCTATTCCCTTTTCCACTATCTGCCAAGTTGCACAGTCCACTGCTTGTGTAGGCGTTACTTGACCCTCCTCATAGGACTATGTGGAAATTTCAGGCTGGGAGAACTGCACAAATGCTGATACTCTGGTTACTGCTGTTGCTGTGAGTGACAAACTGTCCCTTATCTCGGACCCAGGAATCTTGTGTCTTCAGCCAGGGCCCTTGAAACTACAGTAGAATAATTTTTCAGCTTGCAAGTCAGTCAAGTAAAATCTCAGACCCTTCACAGTTCCTGACACAATAGAGTTCTACACTATCTCCTTTTGTTGTATTTTGTTTTGTTTAAACTTGTTCACATCTTTATAAGGAGCTCCTTTATTAAGGTCTCTTAAAGTGACCTACCTTGAGTATGCCATCTCTTTCCTCGTTTTTTAAGTTGGAAGTAATGTACATTTTTACTATTCATTCAATGATTCTATCAGAGATTACAACATATATCCTTGATTAACCAAAATACATTTGTTTAATTTAACCAACTTTCCAGGCAGTGCAAGGATCTTAGAATACTTTATCTCTATTTACCTTTCTCTCAACTTTTATGTCACTGTTTTACGTATGAATCTCTGCCTGTCTTGTATATGTATATTGTGACTTCATAATATATCATTAACATTATTTGACACAGTCAATACTCATTTGTTTTTACTCATATGTTTACCTTATTGTTGGTCTTTATTCTTTCTGAAATCAAACTTTAATCTACAATTTCTTCTAATGAGTCTACTGGTGATTAATTATCTGTTTTGTTTGTTTGAAATGTTTTTATTTTACCTTTACTTTTCTACATATAACAACTATATTATTATACCATACAATTCATCACTTCAAGGTACAATTCAATGTCTTTTCATATATACGCAGATTTGTGCGGCCAACATTACAATCAATTTTAAAATACTTTTATCACCCCAGAAAGAAACCTTGCTCATTAAAATGCTCTTCATTTTACCAATGCAACCCAAGTAATCACTCATCTATCTTCTGTCTCTATAGAGTTTCTTATTCTGGACATTTCATATAAAATGAATCATACAAAATGTGGTCTTTTATGATTGGCTTCATTCACTTAGCATAAGTTTTCAAGGTTCATGAATTTCGTGGCATGTATCAGTACTCCATTCCTTTTTTATTGAGGAATAATGTTCCACCATATGTATGTATATTTTGTCTATCCATTAATCAGTTGATTGATATTTGGATTTTTTTTTCACTTTTTGGCTATTGTGAAAAGTGCCACAATGAACATTTGTGTACAGGTTTTTTGTTTCTCTTTGTAACTACAGAGATGTATGATTGTTCCATGTTTAGTCACTTAAAGAACTGCCAGAATATTTTCCAGACTCTGTACCATTTTATCTTCATACCAACAATGTATAAGAGTTCCAGTTTTTCCCCATTCTCTTTTCTTGTTTGTTTTTGTTTTGTTTTGTTTTTCCCCATTCTCATTACCACTTGTTATTATCAGTCTTTTCAGTATAGCCATTCTAGTGAGTGCCACGTAATACCTCATTATGATTTTGAATTTGCATTTTCCAGAGAGTTAATGATGTTGAACATCCTTATGTGCTTATTGGCCATTTATATAACTTCTTTGGCGATATGTCAGATCCTTTCCCCACTTTTGAATTATTTGTCTTTTATTATTGAGTTATAAAAATTCTTTACATGTTCTACATTCAAGTTTGTTATATTTGTGACTTGCAAATATTTTCTTCCATTTTGTGGATGTCTTTTTCCTTTTTTGATGATGCCTTGGAATCACAAAGTTTTTAATTTTAATAAAGTCCAGTTTTTTTCCTTTGATACATATGCTTTTGGTGTCATAGCTAAGAGGACCAGGGTCTCAAAGATATACTCTTATATTTTATTCTAAGAGTTATAAAGTTCTTGCTTTTATATTTAAGTCTATGATACATTTTTATATATGATGTGAGAAAGGAGCCCAACTTTTTTCTTCTATATTTGTATATCCATTTGTTTCCATTATCATTTATTGAAAAGACTAATTTTTTTTCATTGAATTGTCTTGAGATCCTTGTCAAAAGTGAATTGACCATGAATATGAGGGTTTATTTTTGGACTTTCAGTTTTAGTCCATTGATATACATGTTTTTCTTAGGTCACTACTACACTATTTTCACTATTATAGATTTGTAGGAAGTTTTGAAATTGGGAATTGTGAGTTTTCCAAATTTGTTATTTTTTAAAGATGTTTTTAAGCTATCCTGGGTCCCTTGAATTTCCTTTTGAATTTTATTTTATTTTATTTTATTTTATTTTATTTTATTTTATTTTAAGATTTTATTTATTTATTCATGAGAGTCACAGAGAGAGAGAGAGAGAGAGGCAGAGACACAGGTAGAGGGAGAAGCAGGCTCCCTGCAGGGAGCCTGACATAGGACTGGGTCCAGGATCATGCCCTTGGCTGAAGGCAGCGCTAAACCGCTGGGCCACTGGGGCTGCCTTCCTTTTGAATTTTGAAGCCAACTTGTCAATATCTACAAAGGAGCCTGCTGAGGTTTTCCTAGGGATTGCACTGAATCTGTGCTTAAATTTGGGGAATATCAAGTCTTTTAATCCATGAACATGGGATATCTTCCCATTCATTTAAGTCTTCTTTGGTTTCTTTCAACCACGTTTTGTAGTTTTCAGATTATAAATGTTATACTACTTTTCTTGAGTGTATTACTAAGTAATTTTTGTATACTTATCTTGTATCCTGCAGCCTTGTGAAACTCAGTTATTAGTTCTAATAGTTTTGGGGTGTTTTTTGCTGTTGCTCTTGGTGGATTCCTTAGGATTTTCTATATACAGGATCATGTCATTTGCAAATAGAGACAACTTTAGTTCTTATTTTAAATCTGAATATCTTTTACTTTGTCTTTTTTTTCTTTTCCTCTTCTTCCTCTTTTCCTTCTTGTCCTCCTCCTTCCCCCCCTCCTCCTCCTCTCTTGCTCTTCCCCTCTATTGCTCCTCCCTCTTCTTCCTTCTCCGTCTCCTTTGCTTCCTCCTCTTTCTTTTGTTATTTTTCTTTTACTTAATTGCTCTGACTAAAGCCTTCAGTATAATGTTGAATAGAAATAGTGAGAACAAATTTCCATGTCTTATTTATTATCTTAAGGGAGAGTATCTGATATTTTAGCCTTAAATAGGATATTACCTGTCAGTTGTCATAAGTGCCTTTTATCAGTTAAAAAAAGTTAACTTCCATTCCCCCACTTTTTCAGTGTTATTATTATGAAGGAGCATAGGATTTTGTTTCTTATTTATTCTTATTTATTATAAAAGTAATTTTACTTCTATCCCCCCTCTCCCTTACTCTTAAGATTTTCTTTTATTCTGGGTTTTTAGCCAATTTCACCATGATGTACTTAGGTGAGGATTTCTTTTTATTTATTTCTCTTGCAGTTTGTACGTGGTCTTGAATTTGTGACATAATATATTTTTTTTTTTATCAATTTGGAAATGTTTCCATACATTCTCTCTGTAAATAGTGCTTCTTCTTCTTTCTCTTTTCTACCTTTCTGGGATTCTAGTTGTACATATCTTAGACCTTATCACTGTGCCCTCCTTGTTTTTTAACCTTTATTATGTATTACCAATGTTTTTATTTCCCCATGCTTTGTTCTAGATATTTTTTCCTGACAGCTGAGTTCAAGATATTAATGAACTCATCCATTCATACATAATTTTGGTTATGTTTTTAGTTTCTATTTTTTTTTAATTTTTTTTTTAATTTATTTATGATAGGCACACAGTGAGAGAGAGAGGCAGAGACACAGGCAGAGGGAGAAGCAGGCTCCATGCACCGGGAGCCCGATGTGGGATTCGATCCCAGGTCTCCAGGATCGCGCCCTGGGCCAAAGGCAGGCGCCAAACCGCTGCGCCACCCAGGGATCCCAATGTTTTTAGTTTCTAAATACCCATTGCAATTCTCATTCTTCTCTCTTATATCCTTGAAAATAATCGGTGTTATTTAGAATATGTGTTTGATAATGTCCATATTTGAAGCTCCTGTTTCTCTATTGTGTGCTATTTCTATTATATTTTATTCATATACTGTCTCTTTGTGCACCTGATTATATACTTTTATTGCTTATCTGACATTGATTTGCAAAATGACTTAGAAATAATTGAAAGCCTAGGATGATGCTAGTAGCTTCCTTTAGAAAGGATTATATTTGCTTCTGCCTGATTCCTGAAGGAACTAGCATTCAGGAGTTACCTCATCTGGAGATGACTCAAAGGTAAGGTTTAGGCCCCCTAAAGACTTATCTACTCTGATTGTCTGTCGTTGCTAGAGTACATCCACTTGGTGACCCATCTCTCATCAAAGGGTATTAACCAAGACTCCTTTCTCCACTTTTATAGTGCCTTGTTGTCTTAGCTCTCAAGAGAGCATAAAAAATTCCTCTACCTTTCCACTTTCCTCTAGAATTGATAAAATGTTTCATTTGATCAAGCATTTTCATCAAATCTTAACCTATTAAAATAGGACTTTTGTAGTCTCCACCCTCCCAACTCCATGCTAGCTGTGATAGCAATGCAATTTGTAAATTGTGGAAAAGGCTATCTGAATTAAGAACCATACAGTTTTTTAAGTAGTTTTTAGAAGTTAAAGTCCACCCCTGAGTCTAAGCCCTTCTAAGATAGGGGGTTGCTGCTGTGGCCAGCTAGTGCTGGACTTAATTCATAGGAACACAATCTATTAGAGATCCCATTATCTTCTGGTAAGTCGTCTACTGCCACAAATGGCCATTTAAATAATCTTTGCACCTAGTTAAAAATGAAGCTTCTAGGAGCAATAATTGAGCTGACATGCAAAACTACCTGTACTTTTTATGAATTGATCCATTCATCTCCTCCCATAGCCTTCAGATGTTTGTCTTGACTCATGTAAAAATTGTGGCATGCTTATAAGTTCCTATAATGCCCCAATTAAGTCCCACTACTAAAAATGTTTCAGCAAATTTGTGATATGCCTGCCTGTGTTGCTCTTGCTTTGTGAGAAGAAATTTGGAACTCCAAAACTATCAGTCTGACACTTTTATGAGCTACTACATTCAATAGAATATCATTTTTTAAAAAGTGGAAAGAAAACCACAACAGTACTCCAGGGAGCATGCTTTATTCTCTAGCCCTGGAAGCATGATTTTTATAGTGAGTGCCTTTCAACACACCTGTGCCTGTCTTTATTAGATCAAAAATGTGCACTCTCTTAGTCTCCTGAATTCCAGATGGCTCACAGAGAGTCTGCTACCAACTTTTTAAATGAAAGTGTAAAGTACAGCTATTTTACATTTCAACTTTTATTACTTTCAGTGGCTGGATATAGTTCCTTTTTCATTGTTATTATTTTTTTTATGTAAACAAATTAGGTATCTCTTAACATCAGTTCCAGCAGAGCCAAAGACTAGCCTTTGAAAAAAATGCCTTAAATGAACATCAAGATTAAATAAGGAAAAAAAAAAAAGAGGGGGGAGGGGAAGAGAGAGAAAAAGAGAAAGAAAAAAAGAAGGAAGGAGGGAGATAGTGGCAAGATAAAATATACGTAAAAATTTACTTAAGGAACATTCTGCAGAAATTGAAATCTCAGGTAACAGTTTTTAAACCAGCAATGCACCATGGATTTGGCCTAAGGAAATCTGAGAATATGCCTGAAGAAATACTGCTATATCCTTATTTCCCTCAGGAACCTCTTTTTTGCTCATGGTTCTAAGGAACTTGGATTTTCCAAGAAAATTAGAATGTACCTGCAGAGTTCAAATGCTTGTGTAAGAAAGCTCAGTGTATTGTAGTCCATTTACAATATTCTGCACTTTGTGTACAAATGCTTCATTTGGTTTTAGTTTATGTTCCTTTCCTTATCCTCAGCATTGGCTTTGACTTCTTTTTTGTATATTTTGGTTGTTGCTTTTATTTTTAATGTTATCTTACTGTATGTGTGCAGGCCAACCTCAGATGTTTTTGGAATGAACCTAGTGATGGGGAGATGAATATATAATAATAATATTTAATAGCTTATAATGATTACCGTGTACTCTACAGCTTTGTGAAGAGCTAAATGACCCACAAAGTGGGTATGGACAAAGAAACATTATTTTGTTAAGGCTATTTTGATTTTGTATTTTCCCCTCTACTTATACCTAGCTACTATGTATTAGGGATCTCTCTTTTATTGGACACTCGAATACCAAAGGAATAGGAGGAAGCTAGAGGTCAGATTTCAACCTCTCTTCCAGTGCCAACCCCATATCACTATACCCATCTAAGGCCCACTTCGCATTTCTTCTTTGAATCCCCAAATGTCTCTCTCATAAGAGGATTTATCCAATGAGCAGATGATGCCTACATAGGTATGCCTTTGCTTTAAGGATAAGATGGGCCATTCGTTCCTTTCTTAAGCATTGATGCAGAAGGTACTGTCTAATGGGAATGGTATTCTAATAGTAAGCTAAACCAGGCCTTGTCTCAGCCTTCAAGAAACTTAGACAATATTTTAGCAAGCACATGATTTTATAGGAATACAATGGACAACTTAGAAATAGGTATGAGAATAATGACATTTCTTTTGGCTCGATACTGAAATCTAGTCTTTGATGCTGAGCTGCTATTTTGCCTAATGGAAGATACTCAGTTGAGTTCATTCTTTCTTATCTACTGATTTCTTTTTGCCACATGAGGATTTATAAGTAGTGCTCAAAATTTAGTTCATCATTCTCTCTTTTTTTTATCATCATTACCCCCAGCTTCACCATGAAGACGGGAGTGGCCCTCAGGCCCACTCTCCCCTCTCTCCCCTCTGTCCTCTGCCCCCTCTGGGTCCCTCCTCTGCACTCCCTCCCACACCAGCCTGGGCCTCCCCCTTCTTCAGTCTTTGCTGCTCTTTCCCTCCTCCCTCTCCCCCCTGCACTGTTCTTCAAACACCACCGGGTCCCTCCGTGTCCACTCTTACCTGAAGGAGAGCTAGACATCATGTCGTTCAGCCCTGCGTTTGCTACCCGGACCCTGATCCCGCAGGATTCGGGCAACGGGCCCCAGATGCACATGCATGAACGCGAGATCCCACAGGTGTCTCCTGACTCTGTCTGAGGTGCCTGCCTTGGCGGCAGGAATCCAGGGACACAGCCCTGGACGGGTGGGAGCTTTGTGAACTCTGGCATCCGTCCTCTTCAGGCCCCCCTGTGCCCACTCTGACCCCCGGGGCACAGGCGGGCTGTGAGCCAGAACGTGGCATCCAGCTGGTCCCCTCATCTGTGTTCCCATCGCAAGCGCGTCCACTCCCCAACGGGGAAGGTGGAAGCCTAATTTCCTTAAGAACCGGTAGAGGAGGATGGCGTGTGACTGTCCTGCTGCCTCTGTGTTTCTCCAGCTCCACGGCCAGCTCCGGGTTTGTGGCAGGTAGCCTGACCTCTCGCTGCACTTTGATGTGACCGACGGCATCGCTGGGAGTTTCTCATGTGCTTCTCACCATTTTCCTCCGACACATCTTGTGGTTTGGGGAGTGAGGAGGCAGGAGCTGTGAACCCAAAGCTGCCACCGCAGATTTAGGGGCACACATTCACTAGGACAGTCCACTGATGGGCGAAGGCTGAGCAGGCCAGAGAGCGCAACACAATGAAACTGGGCAGATCAGGTAGACTCTGCTGTCCCGTCTGGCCCAGACCTGTGCACAGGAATCCGACAGGGCACATCACGCACAGCACAGCTGAGTCCTCGGCCGGGGCCACACTGCGCCTGCATCCTGGGGCCGGGGCGGCTGTGCCTTAGATGGAGCGTCCGGGGAGAGACGCCCTTGGGACCCACAGCAGACGATCAAGAGCACGAATGCCCAACGATCACGAGAGTCATGTTTACTTGGTGGAGTTTTTTCGTTTTTTTGTTTTGTTTTGTTTTGTTTTTTTTGGCTGTTTGTCTCCCGCTTTAAGTGAATAAGGTCACACGTGAACAAAAGTTGAACGCGTGGTACACGGGGGCCTGGCTGCCTATATGTCCGTGCGTGTACGTATGTGGAACAGTATCCATGTGGGGTTGGCTTCCAGAAGAAGGTGGCCCCTGTCCGTGACCACAATACCACGTAACACTGAGGAAAACAGATGGTAATGAACGTGTCACATCCGAATGCAGATTTCCCCAATTGTCCCAAAACTGTCTTGTGTAGAATTTTTGGATAAGATTAATTGGGTTTATACAGTTCATTGGCTGCTACCTCTCCACCTCTTTGACTCCTGATTCTAGAACATTCCTCCCACATCATTGATTCTACGAAGCATCCAGTTGTTCTGAAGAGTGGCCTTTCTGTGTGGTGTTTCCCTATACTGCCTCGACACAGGGATGTAGGTCTGTGGGTCTGATTACCGGGTGTCCTAAGGGCAGAGCCGGAGGACTGTTGGTGTCAGCCACTGCACATTGTGTCATGTTCAAGGCCCGTGGCGTCAGCACGGCGGTGCTCAGCTGTGCAGCTGGATTCAGGACTGAACCCCACATGTACTCCCTGTAAAGCCACATCCCCATCACGGTGACAGGGGAGCCAGCGCAGGGCAAGCGCAGTCCGGGGGGCGGGGGGCAAACGTGTTCCCTCCTCTGCACGTGTTTCATCTGCATGTCTGCAGACTCTATTTCCTCGTGTTTTACAATAAACTGAGTCTTTACACGTCCATGCTCAGCACCAGACCCTCCTGCGTGTGGTTGTTCCCACCAGAGCACCTCCCGCATCCCATCACACAGCACTGGCTCTCCCCCTGGACTCTGCCTGCCTCCCGTCAGGAACCGGCCCTTTCTGTGATGCGGCTCCCGTGGGAGGGATGCGCCCGTGATGGCTAAGTGCCCCTTCGGTGACAACAGAGGGTGTTGAGCTGTACAGTCACATGTGCTATGTGGGATGTGTTCTGAGCGGCTACAACAGAAGGCTACTATTCGAGCCACAGTCCTGTACATAATGCCCAAGATTCCCAGCTTTCATTGGAAAATCAGTCATCATACCACCAACCAGGAAGATCTCAAACCAAACGAAGGACAATCAGTAGACACCAACGTTGAGATGACACACACGTTAGAACTACGAGAGAACAACTACTATGAGACATACCTTGTGCAGAGATCTATACCGGGCATTTCCATCCCTACCTGTAGGATCCATTGGAAAATTTGGGAACGTCGTCTGCAAATTCTTTAGGAAGCTGAGGAAAATAGATGGGTATCATTCAGGAGCTTCCTTCGACTTGATATCCCAGGTGCCATCTCTCCATATACATATATGAAGAAAGAAAGTCTATTTTCCTGTTTGAAAGATTGTCCCATCTGGCTATTAGAGCCCAAGACCATCAAAGATTTGAGTCTTTTCCCCCCTTCTCATTCTAATTCCATGTGGCTACCCAGTTAAACCATGTCAAGTAGTTTGTCGGACAGTTGCAATCTTTAGTATAAATAAGAAGCTACTATTCTGATTTTATATGTCAGTGTTAGAGACATTTTTAGCAAGAGTCATATCTACTAATACAATCAATTTCAGGTCAAAGTAGAAGATTAGACTTGGGTCTGAGGTGAATTTAGACTCTAGAACTGTTAGTCCTGCAAAGGTAGGGACTATATTTATCTTGTTCATTACTCTCTATTTTAGAGTACCTGGTCCTTAGCATTTAATATATCTGAATGAGTGAAAATTCTATCTTCGTAGGCCACTGAGAAGTAGCCACTCAATTGGCTTCTCTCTTGGTGGCATCAATTATATCACACAATTTCTTTTGAACTTCTTGGTAGGCTGTAGTATTCTCATTTTATAGATGTCAAAAATTAATTAAAGTAGTTAAATAAGTTTCCTGTTGTCATAAAGCTAAAGAATGAATTTGGAACCTTGATGTAGAGAAGTTCAAAGCCCAAACCCTTTCTGTTACATCATGGAACCCATAGGAATAAATCAAACTAAATAAATCAGAGATCACAATTAAGCTGGCACTATCAGGTAAAGCTTCTTGGAAAAGATTTATTTGAACTAGGATTTAAAGATTGTTCAGCATTTCAACCTAGATATCAGCAGGAAGCCTGGGTGGCTTAGCGGTTGAGCGTCTGCCTTTGGCCCAGCGCATGATCCTGGAGTCACGGGATCAAGTCCCACATCAGGCTCCCTGCGTGGAGCCTGCTTCTCCCTCTGCCTATGTCTCTGCCTCTCTCTCTCTCTGTCTGTCTCTCATAAATAAATAAAATCTTTTTTAAAAACCCTAGATATCAGCAAAGCTAAAGGGGCAAGGTATTGCAATATTATGCTGGGGAAACATAAAGTAATAAAATCCAGCTTTAGTGTATAACTAAAAGTTATAGAATGGTAGGAAATGAATCTAGAGAAGTCTGACACATCATTAAATTCTGGAATAGCAGATTAAGGAAGTTGAACATCCTTCTAGAAGTAATCAGAAGCAAACAAAGTTTTTAAAGAAGATATGGAACATGATTAAAGCCATGCTTCAGAATGATAATTCAAATTTACCTGTTTCTCACTTGCCAGTAAGGAGACTAGTTAAGATGTTTTTAAAGATAATGCATGTGATGGCAGTAAGAGGGGAGACAAAGGATTCAAAGAACTGAGTCTCAAAGCAACATAGGTAGGGGAATTCCGTGAGCATTAACAGAAACAAGAGGATGATGTAAGAAGACCATGCATTTGATTTTGTAGACATTACATGTGTATTGTTTGCACTGCATCCAAATGTAGGTGACCAGCAGAAAGTTGGAATGTGAGCCTGTAGCTTGAAAAGTCTCAGCTAGAGTCAGCTAGCTGAGGATTCTTCTGCTAGGAGGCAATAATTGAAATCACTGGGTAAATGCGATTATCAGAGGCAAGGGTATGAAAAGTAAAGAGTAAAGACTTGAACTAACCTCAGTCAGGAACATTTCGGGTGCAGAAGGAGGAAGAAGAAGCCTCAAAGTAGACAGAGAAGGCGCGGTCAAAGAGGTAGGTAGTTATTACTTCCCTCAGGGGGTTATTTCTGCTGGTTTCAAGACTGAGAACTACTGTCTTAGTTTAATGATAGAAAATGATGAAAATAGCTAGGAGGAAGTAAGTTGGTAAATATGGATTAGGCCAAGGCAAATTTGATGAGCTGAATAGAATTTTTTTGTGGCCATTTACTAAAAAAAAAATTTATTTTACAATGCTACTTCAAAGCTGCCTTATTTTCCCAAACTTTCTCCCGCTATTTTGAATTAAAGTAATAGGCAATACTAATGGATAATGGATTCCTAGTAAATTCTTAAAACATTCAGCCATATTCTTCTAAGCAATGTTTTGATTCAAATGTGAATTGAAATACTAGCAATTGATGTAATAGCAGACTTTGAAATAAAAATAATCAATAGAATGACTTTATCTCAGCTATTAACGTACTCTTTCTAATATTTTGTCTCTGAAATGCTAATCCCTCTTTGCCCTCTGGTTTCCTATAGTCAGTAGATTAGATAATGTCATTTTACTTTTTAAAATTTCCAATTTGACATAAGTAACATTTGCTTCTCTATCCTTTCATAATATTCAAGCCATGGAAATAATATTCTATTTACAGATATTTTAGATTGACAAGCATACAACATATTTCTACTGTTTCAGTATGTAATACTTTTATATAAGTAAACAAAAAGTGAAAAAGTATCTTTATTGTTCAAGATCAAAACTTGTTTCGTCTTAAAGGTGTGCATATTTCATAGCTTTCTGAATATATTTTGCTAATTTAGCCTAGTTCTTTTTGAATAATAAAGGCTTTAGAAAATTGCTTTTCAATTACAGAAAGAATTTTTCTTCAATTAATCTCTATTATTAACTTCAACTGACAGGAGAACCAGGGAAAAATCTGTGTAAATGCACAGACCATTTAGAAATTGTAATCTCTGTGTTGATTTGTTGTCATTTTTAAAGAACATTTTGATTGGCAAAAAATAAGGAAAGGAATCGATGTCATAGTAAATATGTTAGGAGAAGACAAGTAGAATAAAAATTAAACCAAAAAAAGATGAGAAATACCCAATGGAAATTTAACAGAATGGTCTCCAGAGTCTAATAATTCATTATTGCAAGGTGAAAATATCAAATCTCCTATTTGTAATTATTTCTTATCTGAAAAATAGAAAATAAGTTAAGCTGTATTAATCTTTAATATAGATATTTACACTGGCACCCTCATTGCCTGTATTTATCAAGAAAGCATGGATCATATGATGTGTGTAAAGTATATCAATAGTATATGGTATTATCCAAAGGTCTTTAAGAATTACTCCATCCTTCTTGGGTTCCCTTTCAGTATTTTTGCCATGTGTTGCAATTTCCTTGTTCCATTAAGTGAATTTAAAAATTTTTTATTCTAAGTATTATAACCTTTAAATATTTTATAATGAGGAGGACAATGACCATGTTCATTTTGTTATACAAAGAAGTTCACTGGCTTTCTTGTTGAGGTGCTTAAAATGATTGTTTAATTAAAAGGTAGGTTACACATTTTTCTTTACACATTAAATAAGTGCTCCAAATTTGAACTTTGCTGCAATGATAAGTGGGCCTCAATAGAATGTTACCTTGTAGATATTTTTTGAGAAAAGAAAGATTTTAATTCATCCCATCAAGATTAAGTTGATTTTTTTTTTTTAAGTTGATGTTTTAATAATGAGTGATTCACTGTTTCTCATTAATATAGCAAAATATTTTTAAAATGGATCTTCAGGGCAGCCCAGGTGGCTCAGCAGTTTAGCGCCGCCTTCAGCCCAGGGCCTGATCCTAGAGACCTGGGATAGAGTTCCGCATCGGGCTCCCTGCATGGAGCCTCTCCCTCTGCCTGTGTCTCTGCCTCTCTCTCTCTCTCTCTCTCTCTGTGTGTGTGTGTGTCTCATGAATAAATAAATAAAATCTTTAAAAAAATGGGTCTTCAGAGGCGTTTCCATTGTTATGTGATTTTGCTGCATTTTAATAGCAGATACAAATATGTCTTCTATACTCATAATAGCTTCTTAATTTTAAAAAATAACATTTTATAATCTGTTTAAAAATATTCTATACAATGATTTCAGTGAATCTTGAACACATTGCTATAAGTATAACAGTGCAACAACTTCTGATCAGGTTTCAAAAACAAATGATTGGTCCCCAAGAAATTACTCCCTTGTGTCATTTAGTTGCTGAATTTCAAGTTGCTGAATTTCAACAAGATGTCTACGTATTTGGTAGATGAGACTGAAAAGCAAGTATCAGAGTTTCCTGAGTTGCTGAATTTCAACAAGATGTCTACATATTTGGTAGATGAGACTGAAAAACAAGTATCAGAGTTTCCTAAGTGCTTTCCTTGATGTACTCATTCCATTGAAATATATAAATTTTTTGTGAGGTATCTTTTCATCTATGTCAGTCCTTAAAACCAGGTTTAAAAGGCTGAAATTGATTCTCAGATCACTAAATGTAAGAAGGCTTTTATAGAAGTTAAGCATATTCACTTAACATTGTTTTCACTAAAAACAATTATCAGTATTTTATTAAGAGTAACATTTTAGAGGTACTGAGTGGCTCAGTCAGTTAAGCGTCCGATTCTTGATTTTGGCTCAGGTCATGATCTTGGGGTTGTGGGATCAAGCCCCACATCAGGTTCTGTGCTCAGTGCAGAGCCAGCTTGAGATTCTCTCTCCCTCTCCCTTTGCCCCTTCCTCCACTCTCTCTCTAAAATAAATAAATATATTTTTTAAAAGAAATAAACATTTTATAGGGGCGCCTGGGTCACTCAATCAGTTAAGCATCCAACTCTTGGTTTTGGCTCAGGTCATGACCTCAAAGTCATAAGATTGAGCCCCACATCAACTCTGCACTCAGTGCAGAGTCCACTTGGGATTCTTTCCTCTCCCTCCCCCTCTGTTCTTACCCCTGTGCTCTCTCTCTAAACTAACTAAATAAAATCTTAAAAAATTAAACATTTATATATCATTAATAACTTTAAAAATTATCTAAACATTTCATCTTTAATCTCGCTTTATATTTTATTTCTATAACTGTGTTTTATTTCATACCACATGGTAGTACATTAGTAGATATATATTTTTATAAGTTATTATGCATCTTTGGGATACATTAAATTTTTTCACTATTAAGGGTTTACTCTTGGGATGCCTGGGTGGCTTAGTCAGTTAAGCATCTGCCTTTAGCTCAGGTCATGATCTCAGGGTCCTGGGATTGAGCCCCATGTCTGGCTCTCTGCTCAGCTGAGAATCTGCTTCTCCCTCTCCCTCTGTGCGCTCTCTCTCTCAAATAAATAAATAAAAGCTTTTATTAAAAAAAAGGGTTTACTATTCAAATAGTTTAAGTTCACTAAATCAATAAACTAGAATGAACAAAATAAAATGTTTTTCTATGAGAATAATAATTATATTTAAGAGTAAAGAGTACTTTGATATCTATTACTATATAGGCACCAATGAGAACTGTATTATCACTTTCATGGGCCCTATGCACTCTGCCTTTATGGGTTTCTTCCATCAAAAATATTTAACATTTTAAAACTGCATTGGTATAAAAATGAATATAATAGAATATATTAATATTACTCATTTTCTCTAACCTAAAAGTTCATTTGCTTCTTTCAATTTTAAGATAAGTTGAAACATTTTTATGATCCCCTTAAAGTACTGAGGGCCCTACATCTTGTGCCACATTGATAAGTTGTCCCTGGCACCAACACCATAAGAGAGGAAATAAAGCTTCTCATATTTAGATTTTTGTTTCTGAACTGGTACACTATTAGTTGCAAAATAGACACATAAGGAACAGTTATACTTTTTGAGGAAGGGTTATTACAGAGGGTGTATATTTTCTCCAAATAATCCCTCAAAGACATTAAATCTTCCTGTTTGAAAGATGGTGGATTCTTCAGAACAGCAGTTAGGACAAGTGAAAGGAAGGAATATGGACCTAAAGCTACAACCTAAGAACAGGTACACAATGAAAGCAGATTATATACATTACAACCAGAATTGATAAAGCCAAAAGTGAGGGGTCCAATCTTCAGTCAGATTAAACCCTTAACTCCATCCCATGGCCTACAGGTCTGACCCTTCCCATTCTTTGCTGTTTCATCTTAGCCACATGGCTTCTTTGCCATGCTTCCATCATACTGGCCTTTCCACTGTCCTCAAACACAAGCATACTAGCTCACTCCAGCCTAAAGGTCTTTGCTGGCACATTCTTTCCCTACATTACGGTAAAGCTAGTCCCTTGTGTCATTTAGGCCTCTGCTTCGTGTCACACACCCCCCCCCCCCACCCCCGGTCTTTTTTTAGCCACCCTTTTCCTTACTACGCTGTTATATCATCCTGTTGTGTTTTTTAAAATCTTTTTTTTTTTTTTAATTTTTATTTATGATAGTCACACAGAGAGAGAGAGAGAGGCAGAGACACAGGCAGAAGGAGAAGCAGGCTCCATGCCGGGAGTCCGATGTGGGATTCGATCCCAGGTCTCCAGGGCCGCGCCCTGGGCCAAAGGCAGGCGCAAAACCGCTGCGCCACCCAGGGATCCCCTGTTGTGTTTTTTCATTGTACATATCACTGTCTGAATCTACTCTGATCATTCATTTGTTTATTATCTACCACCCCAAATGGAATATAAGCTCTGTGGTTGCAGAGGACAAGTCTGTCTTGATCACTTGTAGCCCAGCAGTGCCTAGAACAATGCCTAGCATTCAAGAAATACTTAACAAATGAATCAGTTGAGCTCAATTTCGTGGCTACCTCAAGCCCTCCCTCTTCTACTTCCATTCAAGCAGTTCAGTTCATGGCACTGTCTATGATGTGACCTTTCCTTTTTAGGAATGTCATCTTTTTAGAAATTCAACACCTAGATTAACATTCCATATCTGAAAACAACAATCATAACAGATACAGGATAGCCTAGTATACAACTTGGCAACTGAGGAAAACTTCCCCAAATATCTTAAATGCTCATATTTACTGGTGCTAAGAAACTTCACTTCACGTGAGTATGTATCACATGATTATTAGCTAACTGAAACTCCCCGTTGTTTCATAAAACGTCTTGTGCTATAACTTAGGTGACAATTTTGATGAAATGACATCATGCATACAGTGATCATATCTGTTTCTCATAGTGGAGGCAACAGCAGAGAATGCAAGGCCTCATGTTTAAATGTGATCTAGCATCATTTTTAGGCCCTCTTTCTCCAGCCATCGAGAGCTATTCCCAAACAGAGAGTTTTTCACTCCCTATGGGACACTTTTGATAGGCTTACTGTCAAATGGTCACTAATTGGTAATACTCAGCTCTAAAATTAAACTATGGAAGATGATTTTGGAGTTCCCCAAACACCAATGTTGACTTCAGTCATGAATCCTTCTGGATTCTCTTCAATTTTCGGTCCTTCCTGGTCAGACTTCGTTACCCATCCATCCCCACATACACTCACAAACCAATCAACCAGGAAGTGTTTATTTACTGCTGATGGTGTGCTCAGTACTGTGTTAAAGCTTTGTGGATATGGAGGTGAAGTGAAAAAAAAAAATCATTGCTGTTCTTAGAGAACTTAGAGTCCAGATAAGAGACAAAATTACTAGGCATTAAAAAGCATCGATGGTTGTTAACTGGATTTGTTGGGGTGATCATGTCACAGTATATACATATATTAGATTGTTAGCTAGTACACCTGAAACTAATATAATGTCATATGTCAATTGTCTCTTTCTTCCTCTCTCTCCTCTCTCTCTCTATATATTTGTACATAACATTATGTATATTGCTTTTATGTATTATTTATATATTTGTGTATATAAAATGGTAAAAATAAAAGCAACAACACCAGCAACAAAAAGCACTGAATATTAGAGGACAAAATACAACTATAAGAAGTGGACCTAGAGCTCATTCTCCAAGTAAGAGAGAAGGGCATTTCAGGCAAATGGATAAAAGGCATAAAGAAAGGATGAATATGGCTTGTTTGTGGATTTTGAGGAGACTGATTAAAATGGACTCTATGTTAGGGGAAAAAAGTGGGAAATGCGGTTAGTTAGCAAATGAGAACGTATCATCAAGACGTTGAATGCTAGACAGAAGCATTTAGATTTGTTTGAGCAGAAAACTTGGAATTATATTTACTCTCATCTTTCTCCTGATGTCCCAAATTTGTAGAGAAAATAAAAGACTTCTTTTTGTTGAATAATTCCTTCCTGGAAGTCTTCTATTTGTAGTAATGACAGTCAAAACCCTCTGAAGGTATGTTAAGAATAGTGGCTGAAACCTCAAGCTGGGATTTTTAGCATTTATATGTTTTTTTCATAAGGTCCTTTTGCTATTTTTAAGCTTAAATAATTTGGTTTGGAGGAATGAGAGAAATGATCTTTAATGAGAGGTGACTTTTTTCTGACAGCAAATGGTTTTTTCAATTTCAGCTAGTCTTAGGACACATTTAACTATCATAAGCAGTTTTTGGTTTGTCTCAGGATCTGGAATAAGAATATATTAAATTCAGCTAGGTAATACATGCCTAAATATTTATATTTTTAAAAATATAAGTCATTTCTATCACCGTGTGAACTAAATTATTGTTAAAAGAAAAGAAAATTTGTGGAGCAGGTATTATGAACTATGGCATTGGTCAGGATAGACTAAGATAAATTACTGTAAAAAATTTACGTTCAAGTCCCAGTAGTGTAACAAAGCAAAGATTTATTTCCATCATGGGTTGGCAGGGGTCCTGTTCTGATAATTGCTCAGAGACCCAGGCTGACAGAAACGTCATCATTTGCAGTTCCACCATCTGGAACACATGGTCTCCGGGCTCCCAGCCTCAGAGGAAGAGAGCATGGAAAATGGCACACTGGCTCTTCCGTGCTGTGACCCATTGGTCAGAACTAGTCACGTGGCTGTGGCCAAGTGTGCAGAATCTGGGAAATATAGTCCTCCACGTATCCGGAACAGGTGGGAACCAGAATCTGGTGGGCATTAGTAAGTTCTGCCAAGACCCGGGAGGGAGCCAGTGTGTTCCAGAGGTCTTCAAGAAAGGTGAAAGGAATAATATTATCCCCACTTCTGCAGATGAAGAAAACCAAAGTAGTGTGATGAGGTAAAAAGGAATTTGGGTCAGAGGTCCTGGGTTGGAACCTCAGCTCTGTTATATGTATTCTGAGATATAAGACAGATCTGCTTACATCTCACTCCTGAGGCACACACACTTAAATTGTGCACATCACCACTGGATGGTTTCCCTGACCCGTTGCTGTCTTCCTGTAGCGTTCTGAGATGCTCTCTCATCACTGTTCTATATGGCACTACTGTGATCGTGGTCAATTTCTTCAAGGAAACGGCTGTTCTTACTCACAGTTTTACTCCTTGAGCTGTGCCCAGTAGCTGGCACCTGGTACTGCTTAATATTTATTGAGGGAATAAATTTAAATACTTAACTCCTGGTCATCTGTTGTGCTAATAGCGATGTCAATGAAAATGACGATGTTGATGACGACACAAATCAGCTTGCCATATTCTAGCCAAGTATAGCCCAAAAAAAAGTTTGTTTTGTTTTGTTTTGTTTTTTGCAAATTCCAGGGTTTTTAAAATCTGTAACAAAATTACCTAATATTACACAGTAGTAGACTGTATATAAAACTCACAGGCATGTTTATTTACTATTTTATTAATTTCCTAGGGCTTCTGTAACAAAGTGCCACAAACTGTGTGGCTTGAAACAACAGAAATATACTGTCTAGGGTTCTGGAGTCCAAAAGTTAACAAGACTGAGGGAGAATCTGAGGGCTGGGAGGGAGAATCTGTTCCATGCTCTCTTCCTGGCTTCTGGCGATGGTTGGCAGTCCGTGCCATTTTTTGGTTTTTAGAGGCACCATTACAGTCTCTGCCTCCTTCACATGACCTTTGCCCTGTGTGCTTCTCTCCTGTCTTCTTGCAAGGATACCAGTCATACCATGTTAGGGCCCACCCTGATGATGTCATCTTAACTTGATTACATCTGCAAAGACTCTATATTGAAATCAGGTCATGTCCAAGATATTGGGATTAGGACTCAACATATCTTTTTATGGGATGCAGTTCAACCCATAACTATGTATGGTATTTTTTAAATATTTGAGCCAACATTGATAAGATCAGTAGACTTCAAATAAAAATCTAGATTTCTACTTCTCTTGAAAAATCAGAAAATCTTGAAAGAGATCATCTGCCTTCCTCCATGGATCAATCCCCTGTCACTAACATACCTTTCCCTTCATATCTTTCCCTTCATCTGGGGCCTGTGCTCTCCAGCTTTCCACACTCCCCACTGATCATTAATGCCTCCCTGGCCAAGTTTCATCGTTAGTACTGAACACGAATTATGACAGCATCAAAATGCCAGAATTCCTATATTCAGCCCCCTTTTATCTACTACATTACCTACATGGCCCTGATGATTTACAATTTTGGAACTCCTGTTATGAAAAAATTTCAGTTCTACTAGTAGAGACAAAATTTTGCTAAATTCATTTTATTGTACAGTTTTTCTTTAAGACTCAATATCATTTACTACCAAAAATAATTTATTCATGACAAATTGTTTCAGAATGACTTATTTAAGGAGTCTGGAACATAATCAGATAGAGCCCACAAGAAATGGAAAGAGAGTGTCAAAGGAGAAAATAAGGTCAATAATCACTTTTCAACAAAAGCAGCTGAAATTATGCTGGCATTAATTAAAAGGAAGAGACATAGAAAATGAATTGTATTATATGACCCACCCATGGGCAAGATAAAAAGATGCTGTGTTCAGAAAAAAAAGATTTCAATACGATTAAAAGTCATAACAGTCAACTTTTAAGAAATACACAAAAAGAATTTATAAGTGAACAGAGAAAAATCTCTGAGGGGACTCATGAAATGAGGGTAAATGTTAATTCTTTCTTAAAATTGTTGTTTTATTTATTACTAAAAAGAAAGTGCTAACTCTACGCAGTATTCAAGGACAATGGACTTAACGAAAGGGAGCAACAGTAATATTCAGACCTACTGGACTGGATGTGAATCTCTCCCTCAGTCGTTACATTTTATATGCTTAAGACTCATTTCATTTTTTTTAAGATTTTATTTATTTATTCACGAGAAACAGAGAAAGAGGCAGAGATGCAAGCAGAGGGAGAAGCAGGCTCTCTGCGGGGAGACTGAAGTGGGACTCAATCCCAGGACGACCTGAGCGACCTCAATCACGACCTGAGCCAAAGGCAGATGCTCAACCACTGAGTGGCCCAAGACTCATTTCATTTTTATTTTTCACTTCCTCCACTGAATCCAAACCGGCTTCTCCTTTTGGATTCTCCAAGTTAAAAACAACCCTGTTTTCTGGTCACCTGAGCCAGAGACATCCCTGCATGCCTCACCCTTGACCCTCCACCACATTCAGTCAGGGATCTGGTCCTGTCATTTTTTACCTCATAGATATTTTGGAAGAAATCTTTCCTTTTTTCTGTCCTCACGGTCCACACCTTCATGAGGCCCTCTCTACCACATACCTTTTTCAAAATGGACCTATGAATAATCAGATGAATACATTAAAGTGATATAGGTCCTCATCATCGTCCATGTGGACTATTCCACTTCCTGGAAATTGGTCTCCTTACCACATGCCACCCCCACCCCCAACCAAATTGCTATCTTTTTTCCACCCCCACACTGTAGCTATTCACACTTCTATGTCCTATATAAAAATTGCCCCTACTCACATGCATTTAATACCTTTTCTTTCACCTTCTGTTACTCATCCCTCAAGTCCATTTCACTTGCTCTGTGGAGTCTTCCTGGTTGAGTTAGCTTCCTTCTGTACTGTTCTAGTGTCTCTCTGTGCATATCTCAATGTACTTGCTCCTCAAAGCAGGGCCCCGGGGTCGGTAGTCTCCACTGTCTGGGAGCTTCTAAGAAGTGCAGAACCTTGGGTTCCCCCCCACCCCAGACCTACTGAGTCACAACGCACATTTTAAGATGATCTCCAGCTGATTCTAATGCACAGAGAAGTTTGAGCTGTGTGACTAGCGATATCATTAGAGGTTTGGAGTTCTGTCTTTTATACCGAATTCTTAGCTCTTCTAGATGAGAACCACACATTCATTTTTGTATCATCTAACAAAGTGTATGCTGAGCACTTACAATATATAGAGGAGGGAAAGAGAAAATGGGAACAGACAGTTTAGTGATCACCCAAGTAATAGTGGCAAAGCCAGGACTCCCCAGCACTTACATATCAGATCCTTTCTCCTACCCATGCTGTGCCTCTTAAGACATCTTTCTTCTCTATTCTAAAATCAAGAGATGTTGGAAGACACCCTTGCAATCACAAGGCTATTGTAAGTGGCAAAGAGGACTCCAGGACACAAGTTTTTCTCTTGACACTTAGTTGAGGATCTTTACATGGTGTCATTTGGCCTCTGTCACAAGAACAAATGTGAAACACATTCATTGAACTTCTGTTCTCACGATTCAAGTTTCAAAGAGCATCTGCCATAATGAATAAAAATATATTTGTGTTTCTCCAGGGTGCTTTGATTCAGTGGGTCCTGGGTTACTGTCCAATAAGTCAAGCTCAGTGAACATCATGTTTATCTCAAAGTTAAAACAGAAGCCCTAACTAAGGAACAAAAAAGGTAAGAATTAATTATAAATGTAAATATAACTAGTCAATTGACAATTTGATTTTTTTTCTATCTGGTGCAACAATTTGTAGCTGATAACATTAAGCATCTTTTTACAGTACATTTTAAAAATGCATATAATGGCTTCAAGCTTCCGTTTTGAATGAGACATATTTATACTCCAAATGCCACATTTACTTATGTATTTCCAGTGTGTCTGAATATTTTGGGAAGGAAACAAATAGGATGATTGTGTAATTGCCACCAATATGTTTTGCTTTGCTTTGTTTCACTTTTGAAGTAACAACCGTATTATGCCATAAGTGGCCTATTCAGTAACGAAGGCAACAAATTATTTGTTGCCTGTGCTGTATGTGCCAGGCACCATCACAGGCTCTGCCCTCAGAATTCTGCCTCTCCGAATTTTGTGGACTAAAGAGGGGAGATAGCTAAAGCAGCAAGCAGTTACAATGAGTTCATGAAGGCAGGTAAACACAGTTAACTGCAGGGCATCTAGGCAAAACAAAAACAAAAACAAAACAAAACAAAACAAAACAAAAAAGCACCTGGTCTAGGCTTCAGAGACCTAGAAAAGCCTTTGCAATGAAGATGAAGCTCAGTCCCAAAGAAGAATGGAATTTAATCAGGCAAAGTATGTGGGACTTTCCAGATAGAAGTATAGCTGCGTGTGCAAAGGCCCTGACCTAAGAGAAAGAATGGAAGATTGAAAATAATTGTAACTAGTTCAGCGTGGCTAGAGCAGTGTTATTGGTGCAAGGTAAGGAGTAGTTTGTGGTGTGATGAGGGTTGATGTCAGGAAAACAAGGGCAAGATCATGAGGGGTGCTGAATACTATACAAAAGAATTTGGATGCCATTCTAAACAAGAGTAATATGTCATGCTTTTTTAGTGCTTATATGAGTGGGGCACATTGCTCTACATGTATCTCATTTAGTCTTCACATCTGGTGTATGTTCTAGATACTGTTATTACTCCCGATTTTATAGGAAATGAAACTGAGGCACAGACACTGAAAGTACTTTACCAAAGTTGCACAGTTGGGCAGTAATGGAACTGGGCTCCTAAAGGTAATGAGAGGGGACATGATGTAATTTTTGTTTTGTAAAGACCATTCTGGCTCAAGTGTGAAGATAGGATTTGAGAAGATATTTCAGCAATCCAAGTCAGATAAGCTGAAGACTTGAGCTAAGTTGAACCAATGGGGGAAGGAAAGAAATAGATAAGTAGAGGGATGCTTAGGGGCATAGTAGGGCTCGGTGATGGGTCAGTAAGATGTAAGACCAAGAATGTGACCAAATGGGCTTCTCCAAATAGAGCACGAGTACCAGATTTTAGGACATATACAATCAAATATGCATTTCCTATGACCATATTTGTAATTAAAATGACTAAAATAAATATCAACTAATGTCCAGCTGATGACACAGAATTTAATTTGAATAGTGGCATAATTTAAATGAAGAAAGTGAAAGACCTAGGTTTCACTTTATTAAAAAATACTATGTCATCTAACCGGGGTGTTATTTCATTCTTTGGTTACTTATAGTACAGCTCTCTCCCTTTCTGTCTTTTGTTTTCCTGCCAATTCTAATCACCTAGCAGGAGAACCTCATCTATGTGTTCTCTTAATGTTGACAGGAACTCAGAATTCAGGGAATTTCGCTGCATCTTTTAGACCCTTCTTGATAACTCAGATTCCAGGTTATGAGCATCTTCTTTGATCCGTTTCTCTGATTATCCTGCTTTGTATACCAATATCTGCACTTGGGTCTTGCTCCCTGTAATTACCTGCCATTCACAAATCTTTATACCCTGGCCTCTCTAGCTCAGGATCCCTATTACTAGATGCCAAACCTATCTATTAGTTCATTAACTTGTTCATATTTAATGGTCTCTTCTCTTCTGCAATTTTTTTTGGGTAATATTGGTAATTTTATGATACAACTAACATCTTTCAAATACTGATGCTTATGACTCTTACCCATAATCTGTATTAAAATGTCAACCAATTAGGATTATTCAGCTGTGTCCAATGGTCTAGTTCATCTTTGAAAAGACATTTTGAACTTTTTAAACTTTTGTCCCTTATTTTCATGATGCACCTTTCCTTTTTCCTTGGCTGTAGAGCCAAACTTTGAACTCTCTTTCAATCTTATATCCCCATTTCCTTCTCTTTAAAACAACTATCCTGTGTGTTCATATTTCAGGTCTTCACCCAATTTATAGTCCTGCCTGCACTTTTGGTTCCAATCATCCAAATTCTGTTCATTTCCACTAGGGCCAGTGTTCAGGGCCAATGTAATTAAGAGCCATTAATCCCCATTTTATATTAAACTATTATTAGAACAGCCAAAAACATGAGAGTACATAGTCATGTTTTAAAGATAATCTATAAGGCAGCCCCGGTTGCCCAGCAGTTTAGCGCCATCTTCAGCCCCGGGTGTGATCCTGGAGACCCAGGATCGAGTCCCATGTCGGGCTCCCTGCAGGGAGCCTGCTTCTCCCTCTGCCTGTGTCTCTGCCTCTCTGTGTGTGTGTGTGTCTATCATGAATAAATACATTAAAAATCTTTTTTTAAAAAAATAAAGATAATCTGTAAGTTAAGGGAAAGGTGAGGGAAGAAACTTTTCTATTGCTGAAAGGACAGAGGAATACAAACTGCATTTATAAAAACCTTAGAAACATAGAAAATGATCAGGGCAAGAATAAAGAAGAAGCTAACCTATTCTTTGTTTTCATTTATCTCCCTGTATAAGTAGTATCTGTTATCATTTATTTCTTGAGTATAAATAACAAAAATATAGCAAATCAAAGCAAGGTTTGAATAATACAGGATTGGGGCAAAATGGCCAGTTGACAATAACAAAAGATACTGGATTTGGAATACATTGTAAGTGCAGGAGTAGTAACAAAAGAAATGTGAATTATCCGTTCAAGATAAAAATTCCCAGGAAAGATAAAAAGTAGAAGTAAATTAGAATGATTAAAATGCCCCTATCTAAAAAAAATAAAAAATAAATAAAATGTCCCTATCTTTCTTTGTCATTAACATCGTAGGAAATCATTCCATTGGTAAACTTTTGTTGTTTAATCTACATCTGATTTCACAGTTTACTGCAGGGGTCAGCAAACTATAGCCAGCAGGCCCACCAGCTAAGAATGCTTTTCATATTTTTAGATGATTGAAAAAAATCATAAAAATAACATTTCATGGGTACCTGGGTGGCTTAGTCAGTTGGGTGTCTGCCTTTGGCTCAGGTCATGATCCCAGGGTCCTGGGATCGAGCCCCACATTGGGCTCCTTGATCAGTGGGGAGCCTGCTTCTCCCTCTCCCTCTGCCTGCTGCTTGCCGGTGCTTGTGCTGTCTGTCAAATAAATAAAATCTTAAAAAAAAAATAACATTTCATGACATAGAAAAATTAAATGGAATTTAAAATTCAGTGACCACAACGTCTTATGGAAAAATAGCCATGTTATTTGTTAACGTGTTGTCTGTGGCCGCTTTTGTGCTCTAATGGCAGAGCCGAGTAGTTGCCACAGAGACCATATGGCCAGGAAAGACTGAAGTATTTACTATCTGGCCATGTACAGATGAAGTCTGCCAATCCCTGATTTCATGACTCAAATTTAAGTCTCCTCTCATTTGATAAAGACCTTTTAACCAACATATTTTGTAAGTATTCATTCCCAAACCAATGGATGCCTATATAATGACATAATTTGGAAGTGAACAAAACAAGCCATTTCCTATACAGATTATCATGTTACTTAATTACCAGTTGTACAAAAACAGTTATTTTTATGGCATATGTAACAGCTGAGCAATCTAAAAAAGTTATCTAAGATATTTTATTGCTGTTTTTGACTCCTATGTACTTCTCTGGAAAATTCTTTTTAAAGAAAACGAGGTTGATTTGGACATACAATGAGAAATAAAAATCCTTAGAAATCCTAAAAGGAACAGAGAATAGTGACAAATGAATAAAGGGAAGTAAAAAATGTCATTTTTATAGCACATAAGCATATCCCTTCAGCAATCAGAAAATCTGTTGTATTTTCCTACGTCATCAGTGTACTCAATAACTTCATTTCAAAAAATGTAAGAGTTTTGGGATCCCTGGGTGGCGCAGCGGTTTGGCGCCTGCCTTTGGCCCAGGGCGCGATCCTGGAGACCCAGGATCGAATCCCACATCAGGCTCCCGGTGCATGGAGCCTGCTTCTTCCTCCGCCTGTGTCTCTGCCTCTCTCTCTCTCTCTCTGTGACTATCATAAAAAAATAAATAAAAAAAATTTAAAAAAAAAATGTAAGAGTTTTTAAAATAAATAAATAATAAGCAAATAAATAAATAAAACAAGAGCTTTAGTTTTTGTTAACATATTCATAAATTTGGGAATTAAGACAACTACACAGTATATATAGCACAGGTAAACACATATATAAACAATTATCACAAAGCAGGTCATGTCTATATCAACCAACAGATTTTATTAAAGTTTAGGAAGAATGAACTTATATACTGATTCAGTTTGATAAACTGAATTTTAGACACTAATATAATAGATTAATAAAATTATATAGGAATGAAGGAGAGTTTATAAACTAGTATTCCAAGAAGATATTCTATCCTTTATGGGTTTAATATATTTATTTTGTAAAGAATATATACTTATTCAGCCTGCATCCATCCCAGCCAGTACTGTGGTTAAGCACACAGGCTGTGATCTATAAAGACTTGAGTTTAAACCTCAACCTCATCTTTAACCAGCCAGATGTTCTGAGACAATGTAACTCCCTTGGATTCCTGTGTCTCAGTTTCTCTCCCTCTAAAGTAGCAATAATATGCATGTCATAAAGTTAACTAATATAAACCTTAGTTCATTGTTACCATTTTATAGGGGGCTTTATATGCTGGGCTCTATGTGAAGAATTTTTACATAATAGGAGTATGAATATTTACTATCTTCTTGATTTTTCCTTCCATCAGTTTATTAAGTAGATCATTATTCCTGGTCTCTTCAGCTATGATTTTTTTCTATTAATCTTAGTGCATTATGAGAAAATGTAACTGTTTCCAACAACTCTATGTTGTTTTTGAAATTTACCCATCATATGTCCATATTAAGTCTTCAACCAGTCCCACTAGGGCCAGTGTTCAGGGCCAATGTAATTAAGAGCCATTAATCCCCATTTTATATTAAATTATTATTAGAACAGCCAAAAACATGAGAGTACACAGCCATGTTTTAAAGATAATCTGTAAGTCTTAAGGGAAAGGGGAGGGAAGAAACTTTTCTATTGCTGAAAGGACAGAGGAACACAAACTGCATTTATAAAAACCTTAGAAACATAGAAAATGATCAGGGCAAGAATAAAGAAGAAGCTAACCTATTCTTTGTTTTCATTTATTTCCCTGTATAAGTAGTATCTATTATTATTTATTTCTTGAGTATAAATAACAAAAATATAGCAAATCAAAGCAAGGTTTGAATAATACAACATTGGGGCAAAATGGTAATCTTTAGTCATATTTATGTGATAAGTAATAAAATACAACCGTCATTGACTGCCATAATATGGGGTTTTAAGGTTGCTCATCAAAAAGCAAATGCCTGCTCTGTGAACTACCCTGTAACCATGGAGGCAGTCCTAGTGTGAGCTTCACTGAATGAGGTCCTGTTTTGGTCTGGTGTTGGCTTGAGGAGATTGGAGCACACCCAGTTGGTCACATCCAGGACCTCATTGGGAATTTCCCTTTAACATGAGCATGACTCAGGTCTGGTAAATAAAACCAAACATTCCTAAGAATGGGAATTTTATGTTTCTGGATGAATAGCCATTTCTGAATGCCTATTCCAATTGTCTGATTTCTCTGTTATACCACTGCTTGGAAATTTGGATCCATTCTATAGTAAACTGCATAGCAAATCATGCAGAATTTTGGCAAATTATCTTTTTGTTCAGAAGGCATACATGCCTCTCTGAATTAATAAGACATTGGTCTAGTTGGAAAGTGTCATGCCATTCACGAATAGGAGGACTAGGGGAGCAAGTGAAATCTTTCCTGAAGATTTGGTCTTGGTTTGGTTTGATTTGGGCTGCCAAAAGATGCATCTAGGGGGATTCCTTGTATGTTTAAGAAACTCCTTAATAATAAATACACTGTGAAAGGGGAAGCCAGATAACTCTGGAGCACCATCATCTTTTCTTCCAAAAATACTTGGGATCTTTCCCAAAGGGGAGAGAGTAGATTCTGTATTGTCTTAAAAAGGTTGGATCATTCTCAGAGGTGACATTGAGGCCACTGAAGGAATGACTCAGATGAGGTGAATTAAATGGAAAGTCCCCAAGTTTCCTCATAAAGAACCTTGGAACCAAATCTTTCATGAAAAGATTTCTGTACCAAGAACCCACACTCTCTTGGGAAGGGTGTTTCCTGAGTTTGCCATTCTCCAGGCTATAGGCTATCTCCAGACAATCAAGCTGTGTTGGAGTTCAGAAAATAAAATGAGACTATGTCTGAAAACTCCCCACATTTCTGCATGCAAAGTGGAAAATTTGATGGGTAATCATTCAATTTAACCAACTTCAGTCAATAATCTTTCATACACAACATAAAAATAATCCATTGTAATTTCAAAAGTTAGCTAGTTTGGTTCACTAAGAGTTTCTTTAATGTTATAAAACTAGGGCAATAGGTACTGCCAAGTCCTAGGCATATGGCTCCACCATGTGGATGAGCCTCTGCAAATAACACTCACAATTTTTAAAAAGGAGAAGTTAGTTATAATGAAAATTGGAGATCATAGGTCAAACCCTCACTTTATGTAAGAGAGAGACCTAGAGAGGTCAAATTATTTACCTAGTTATGCATCACTACCAAAACTAGAATTTGGCGGCTCTGTTTATTAAAGTAGTTGCTTGAACTAATTAAACTTTACTGTTAATGCACTCATTCATTTTAATTATTAAATAATCAGATGATCATGTTCAATGGGTATTTGCTTTATTTCTGTCTGCCCATAATCCAAGCTCATTTCTTATTGGGCAGGGACTCTGTTGTGTAAATGTGGTGAGGCGAAGCCCCACTTCCCTCAAAGGAACTAGAAGAGCTTTCATCCCCTCTTCTCATCCCCACCGCTAAGTAAGATGCCAGCTTGTCACTTAGGTGTGCCAGCAGGAAGGTCTCTGTAGGAATATTGGCTATGGAGGAAGTAACCGAATCAACGTAGTTGGGAGTTGTTCTGGAGGCAACAGAGCAGTTAAGTCAAGTCTCAGTGGTAGTGGCTGTTCATGTCAGCAGCAACAGCACAGGCCAATGGCAGCACTGCTGGAGGCAACGTTGCTTCCAGGCTGATCATGAGATATAAGCTTAGCTACATTCTGTACTTCCTAGTGCCTAATTCGGACCCACTTTCTGAGCTTGGTTCTTCAGCTACCTAACTGAAGAACTACCTAACCTGCTCCATCTGCTTCCACCAGAGCCCTTTTCTGCTTAGTAGAACCAGAGCCAGTTTTTATTATGAAACCAAGACCCCAATTTTAAAAAAGTTGTTACGGGTAGGGCATTGCAGCACAGAACCTCAGTGAAACTGGCAAAACCCAGCACTTTCATCTGGCCTGGTTGAGGAATTTAAAATCCTAGTCATTTTAGGAATGGAATTTTTATCTGTCTGATCCTAACATGCAAAAGTGAAATATCTAATTAAATTATTTTCTGTGATCACCAGGGAACAAATCCTACTACCCAGTGGCATCATGCTGTTTATTTGCCAAGAGAGTCCACATGTAAGTGCTCCAGTCACCAGTCCCGGTCCCTGAGTTAGCCTAGTCTAGCTCATAGCCCTTGAGTCATCCCCAGGCTTTAAGACTCCTCTCCAAGGCAGCAGACATCACTAGTAGGGAAAAGCCATCTCCTTGGCTCTACTGAGCCCCTTATCTGCAGAATTCATGATCATAATAAAATAATTGTCCTAAGCTACTAAGTTGGGTTAATTTTTTTTTATGCAGCGAAGATAACCAGAACAGGAACCTACACCAATTCAATGACTAACGGACTAGTTGGATGACGAGGAGATTGGAAAAGCAGGACTGGAGGGTTGTGCGGGAGTTTGGAGAAAGGTTATGTTGAATGGATATGACCTCTGAGAATGAGCTGTGAGTGTATTTCTCAGGAAGCTGTATGTCCCCCACGAGGCCTCTAGTATGGATAAGATGACCCACTCAGTAGATATAGGTCAGCCTCCCTTCTCATCAAGGCCAGTGGATTTACAAACCAGGTGTCCATTGTGGAGGGAATGAAGATTATGTATGGCAATGTCCACCTGGCTACAGCTTTGATGACTGCTCTGTTCTCTGTTATTGGTAACTGATCATGAACTCTTGAAAAGCATGATACCTAGTGGAACCAAAGGACTATTTGGTGTTAGTTTGTCTGTGTGGGATACTATCCTATTATCTTTGGGGCAATGCAGAATGGGGAACAGTTTTTTCCTTGTTGCAGTAGATTATTTAGTTTGATTCATTTTGCTGTCCCTGGTCATTTCTCTTTGTCATTACATGATCCATAGATTAATTGGTTGCCTTATACAAGGCCATGATATCCCAAGCAAAATTTCTTCAGTTTAAAGGAGCTAATTTTTAAAAGATGCAAGGCAAAAGGCTAATGTTCAAGGAATTCATTGGTATTATTACATGCTCCATTACTCAGAAGAAACGAATCCTTGCAGATTCAGATGTACTTTATCCAAGAGTCAACACCTCACGAGTCTGATGTGCTGTTCTACAGGGTGTGGTTTATGTTCTGCACAAATGACCATCACATGGAGTTCTTTTTCCCATTGGCCAGAATATAGAAGTCTGGGATTCTGGGGTTCAAAATTGTGATGGAGGCTCTTAGGATTATATTTACTGATTCTTTTGCCAATTGTCTGCTTTCTATCCTTTTGATTTGGGATTCTAATAGCACCATGAGTATAGGGGTTCCACTGAATTGGAAGCTAGGTCTGAACCTACTTAATTTGGTTCTTCATGCCCTATGTAAGCAAGCAAAAACAAAAATCAAAAGAGAAAAGATGGTTAGTGTTGTCACTGTATTACTGTGTTTGTTCCCCTTGAGGGAAAGTAGAGCTACTGCTGCTCTTGTGGGTAGGAAGGAAATGTCAGTGTACAGCCTTATTTGAGCAAAGCCACCAGGGGCTTGTATCCTCACCATACTGGGTCAAGAATCGTGACCCACTGAGTTTCAAGCTGAAGGCAAAGGAAAGTGTAGTGGAGGAGGAGAGTCATAAAATTCAGTTAATCTCTCAGCTGCAATACAGAGCAACCCCACTTAGTCCTCATACTCCCTTTTTGCTGAATCATGTTGCTTTGTTTTTGCTCCTGCAAATAAATTTGCTACCAAGAATTCTGACTGGACATGCTCTCCTAATTTGTCATGAACTCATTTTCTGGAAAATGATACAAAAGGCCATGGATGGTTATGAGTTTATATCTATTGGAATAAGATAAATTTGTAACTTTTTAAATTAAATTATATTACTTAAAGGAATTATCGCTGTAAGAAGAAATATTTCAAGTAAATAGACAGAAAAATTTCAAAATAGAGCTTATGACTTAAATGTTTCATCAGGTGGTTATTTAAGGCCAGAGAGTTTCTCATTTCTGGATTTTATAGTTGTGGAGATGGTACTTAGGAAGTTATTGGTTTTTAGATGATTTTTTAATCATAAAAATGTTTATTTCTCAACTTCGCATAAAATTTTTCCTGTGCTAATCATAAGGGTGATATTTCAACTAGTCTCTACCATGAAATTGAACAGCTTTCCTAACCTATTCTTGATAATATAGTAATCGAGTCTAGAAACAAAGACTTACTGCTTTAGTATATTGAATTAAGTAGCTTTTTATTGGGAAGAAGAATGTCAAATTTTAACTCTAAGCATTTTTCATATTGGAGAGACTACAGTTCATGATGATATTTAATATATTAAAATATCAAAAATATTTTGGGTTTTAAAAAGTGATTGCCAACTATGGGATGGAAGTAAGCATTTTATAAATGTTTGAATTATTTGCTACCAGATAGTAAAATAAGTTCCTGAAGGATGCAAGTTTTTGCATCATACAAAGGGAATAATGTAATGATTTGACGGTGTTAGAACCTTTCAGAATAAATTGGTAGTTATGTCAGAATATTATTTCAGTATTAAGAGTATTTTATCACAGAAAAATACTCAATTAAGATCCCAAAATGATTTACCACAGACATTTTAAGCATATCCAAACATTTCCACATAAATTAAACATGATGTAATTGAGTGTTACATTAAGCAATACACCACTGTTGATTCATGTGGAAATCACAGAAGTTTCACTGATTATTATCCTTTCAGTGTGTACTAATGGAGATGACATAGGTATTTTCATGAGAATCATGCTGTAAATCAACTCTGATACACCATTTGTAAAGATTGAGGTAGAGTTGTCAAAATGTCATAGTCTATTCATGCAGATTCATATGTTGTTTAGAGCTTAATTTATAAATAAGCACTGTTAGGGTTACTTTAAATAAAACCATATATTTAACCAGCTCTTTGCGTTTACCAACACAAGTTACTGTCTATTAAAAAGTGACTTTTTATGGTTTATTTTCTGTTTTAGCATAAAGAAAATAAAGGCAATAGGCTCTTTCGTCATTCTGGTCTTTTGCATTTCCCAATGATCACAAAAATGATTTGATCCCTATTTACTTACATCCACATGCACCAAAAACAATTTAGGGCAGATTACTGAGATTTGTTTTTCATATAGAAAGATTTAAAGAAAAATTAAAAATAAATAAATAGACTTGGATGAAAAAAATATTTTGAAATTTTAAAAATTAAGTGTTTTAAACATGGTAACGAAAGTTAAGAATGAAAAAGTTAAATGGACCAGGAGTGAGGTTAATATCTAAAAAACATACACTTGCTACTAAAGAGCCACAAATTTGGCTCCAAGCTCTCCAGCAGCCAGATATTCCTTAAATAGCTTGGGGCTGTCTTCCTACAAGAAGCCAACAACCAGTCTGAATGACCTTGAGGCTACTCAGCCTTGCTTAGTGTGGTATAAGAAGATTGCAAGTAGACTGTGCTTTACACAATATATTTGTTACTGAGAAACTGCAGAAATGGAAACTTTGCACATGGATCATTTTATAAATGTACTAGTGAAAGGATTGTAAATAGTCCCTTTTAAAGAAAATCTAAAAATGACTCCCTGTGTAACATGGTACCAATACACCTACTTCTCTTATGCACTTGGAATGTTCATGATTGATTTTCTGAAATCAATGTATAATATTCTGGGACCATTCTTTTATCTCAGTATCATGGTAGTAGAAATATTCAATAGATGCTCTGAATTTTCCAATGACTTTACCCTACTTGAGAAAACCTCTAATGTCTGCTTTACTATATTGTGTTGTGTTAGTCATTTTTCATTGCCTTGTTCAAGTTTCTGAGGGCACAAAGCAGCCTCCACATTTAAATTTTTTTTGTGCAATACACCAGTATTTGAAAATACAAATACACACATATATAGCTATATTCAGAGATACCCCAACAGTCTCCAGTTAGTATGTACCATGTTACTGTCTACCAAACTCTAAATATTGAACCAGGCATCACTTAAAATATATTTATCTTTTAAAAAAAGTTTTGTTTGTGCTGAAATGTGTCTCCTGTGATTCTTGAAATAAAAACAACTAGATTTAGTAGAGACTTTATATTTAAAAGGGACCTTATAGATGAATTATGTTTCCCATTTTGCAGGTGAAGAGCACAGGATGCAGAGAAGGTAAGATTTGCTTCCTGTTGTCACCCAGGGCCCTGCACTGAGCCTAACACATAGTAGGTTCTTAGTGAGTACTGTAAAATGAAGGCTGAGTGCTTATTATTCCATGATGGCACTGCACCAGCATTCATCTGTGATGGTTCATTAGGCCTCAGAAGTGCACTGACATGTCACCTATGAAAGCAGAGAAATCGCACTGTGGTGTTATATTCCCATTTGAGAAGCATAACTTTCTGTACTAATACCTGGCATTTTCAAGTGCTAAAAGATCTAAGTCAAAAAATAGAGTCAAATTAGAATCCTTGCCCAATTAAGTCATTAAGACTCATGACCAATAAAAAGCCCAATTTATACTTATATTTATTAAGTTGAAAAGTGCTTTAGGGCAATGATCCACTTGGAAAAAAATGTTTCAATGTGGATGACTCAGAAAATAAATCCGTAGCAACATAAAATGAGGGTATAATCACTGCAGACAGACTAAATCTGTAGATGTCTAGCTAGTTTACCTCAGCATGAATGAAAAATAGATATACTAATCAACTATACAACAAACTATATAACCTAAGTGACAGAAACTATTTTAATAATTAGTAAAAAATTAAAAAAGAGCCGTTAATTTCCCCGCACAGCATCTATTTATACTGAATAAATGTAAAGAAATTGAAAGCAGTTCCTCTGTTTGCAACAGAGAATTGAAATAAAAGACAGGAATAATTGGATATTCTTAGTGACATAATGTCACTATCATTTAGTTCTTCTGAGAAATATTTAACTAAATACAGTGCTATTTAAGACCTAAAGCTGTCCACTACCAACAGCTAGTCAGCCAGGGTGTCTTTTAAAAGAGACACAAAACAGGTTAAGAGTGAATAAAAGGGGCAGCCCGGTTGGCCCAGCGGTTTAGCGCCGCCTTCAGCCCAGGGCGTGATCCTGGGGACCTGGAATCGAGTCCCACGTCAGGCTCCCTGCATGGAGCCTGCTTCTCCCTCTGCCTGTGTCTCTGCCTCTCTCTCTGTCTCTCATGAATAAATAAATAAAATCTTTTTAAAAAGAAGAATGAATAAAAGAATATTGGAGAATCAACTATGCATACCAAATAGAAATTAAAGGCAAAATAGTCGTATCAAGATCGAAGGTAAAAAAAAGAAAATGAATAGGCACAAAAAAGGGAGATTTAAAGCCACATTGATGATTATGAGAAGCATTTTTTATTTTGCAAATCTCAAGCAACATTTAAAGAAATTTAAGAAGAAAAACTTGCACAGTTCTTATTTCTATTTTCACTGCCTCCATTATTCACTGCTACCTTCTTGTTTATTTACATCATACGATATAATCAAACTATACACATCACTTAGTGCTCTGCTTTTCTACTTTTTGTTTTTCTGTGTTATTATATAGCCCATGTTTATAATTATTTGAGGGAACAAGATATTCCATGGATGTTTACTTATCTGTTTGTCTATTGTTGAACAATCAGTTTGCTCCTTAGGTTTTATTTATAATTAACACTGCATTTGAATTCTCTCTACTTTTGGGGTTTTTTTTATTTTTAATTATTGCCTTACGATAAATTCCCAGGAATAGGGGGAACTGCGCCAAATGGGATGAACATTTTACCGTACACTCCATAAGTGTTGCCAAATTGTTTTTTAAAAGAAATATTCTTTAAAAAAAATATTCTAGTTTACACTTTCATCAGCAGTATCTGAATGTATCAATTTTACCCAAAAGTTGACAGCAGTTTTGCTTTATCATTTGACCATACATGTGCTTTGGGATGCTTTTACTTTTCTTTCTTACCCCACTATCCCAAAGGGATGAGTAGATGAGCTTGGAGAGCACGGAATTTTTACTCAGGTTGGATAACCAAGGAACCTCGTTTATATTCAGCAGCCATTGTTACATCTACTCAGTAGAATACTATTCAGGAATAAATAAGGATAAACAGAAATGCTAATAGTGGCATAAAAAACACATTCTGGAATTCAATTCAGAGGATAAGGAAGACTTAAAAGGTTTGGCTTGTCCACTTATGTTTCCAAATCCACACCATCTGAGAGACAACTGTGTATACCCTTGTTTTATGCCAAAGACTTTCTTGCAACACAGTCTGTTTCCAAGGGTAATACAAATCTATTTTTCCAAGAACATTGCTTGCTGCCTAACCATTTCTAGCTACCTACAAAGTTCAGAAGAAATGGATCGAATGTGAGGTCCTGTAATTTTGTTGGACAGGCATAAGGGGCCAATTGGGAACATTGCAAAATATGCTATCTAAAAGAATAGGGCATCTAATTTCTTTTCTTGGTATTTATCTCTCTCGTCCTTTTCTAATTAATTGAAAATCATGTGCTTTTTAGAATGTTTGACTTAAACTGTAATATTTACAAAAATACCTGCTCGATATTAAACTCCTCTATATTTGTTTACAAGAATGGACTCTGGAACTAGATTGATTGCATTCAAATGCCAGCTTTGCCACTCAGCTGTGAGACTTTGCATGTTACTAACCTGTCTGATTCATTTTGCCCACTTGTAAAATGGAGGTAGTAATAATAATAATGATAATACCACCTGTCTCATAGGACTGTTGTGAGGATTAAATGAACTGTGATTATCATCATGTCTGGAACCAGATAGTAAAACGTTCAATGAATTATCTGCTATGTTGATATGTGAAAAATCTGATTTTATGCACTGCACAGACTCCAAAAATCCACATTGCAGTAGCTTATTAGTGACCTTCATTTCTCCTCTCCTTGAATTGTCATTTTTCCATTTAATATATAATACATAACAAAAATCCTAATAACACTAGCTAACATAACTGAATGCTTACTATGTACCATACATGTTTCATACACATTATTATCTCACTATCATCAATTTTTCTTTGAAACTGATGTTGGTTTTCAGACGCAGTGACAAATGCTTAGAGAAACTAAAAAACTTCACTAAGTCCGACTAGTAAGTGGCAGAACTTAAACTTGAAAACACTCCTGCTCATCAGAATATGTGCAGAAAAAGACAGAAAATGTATCCAAATATTGCTAATGGTTTTCTCTGGATCATAAAATTAGAAGTGATGTTATAAAATGTCTCTATATTTATCTCTGTTTTATGTAATAAGAACATATTACTTTGATAATGTTATTTAAATCTCTTTCAAACTGTGTAGATATTAGCATTTCTACTTCAAAATGAATAATAGTTGCTTTATTGCTCACTCCTGTGAACTAAAAAGTAGTCTATCTTTGAATCAGTCTTTTTATCCTTTGGACAAAGCAGTTCTATTACAGCTTTCTAAAAATGAATATAGTGTTTTAGAATTTGAATTTCATCTGCTTGTTCTTAGCACAAATGTAACACACACAGATCCTTTAAAAATTCAAGTTAAAATCCAGCGTTAGTCTTAACTTGGCATCATAAAGTTTCCTTGCTCTTACCCTTTATGTCTCTGAGGGAAATGCCCTCATGAGTTCACTTGGGGATCAGCAACTGAGAAGAAGGCCGAATGGAAGCAGAAACAGTCTAGTGACACTCAGAGGAGGCTGGTTTGTCCCTCTGTCACTTCTCAGAACTTATAAGGAATGGAGAAGAGGAAAGTAGGTAGTGTGTGACAGATCAGATCCATGGCCAACTAACATCTATTCTGGTGCCTACTAGATCCGAGATGCTTTTATCTCATTCTGTTTTCCAAGACCAGTGTGAAGTAAGTCTTCTAGTCCGACCTTACACGTCAGGGCAATAAAGCTCAGAGATCAAGCAGCTTAAATACCATGCAGCTGATAAGTAGTAGAAAAGGGATTTGAAACCTGGTCTTAACCCTACTCTTTTCCTCTATATAATGCTGCCAACACATTCATCATTCATAATGCCCAGAAGTTAAAAAAAAAGGCAGTAATTTGTTATTTAGCATTATATGTAAAAAAGTATCCATAAATTGGAATACTGTAACACAATAGAATTAGAAAAAGAAGTATGGGTCTGTGTGCACATCAGCTCTGTAGCTCTGTACTTCCTTTGCTTTTTTACAGAAGAACCTATTCTTTGATTACATGCTTCAGCTCAGGATAGTGTTTAGTAGATCTATAGTCCTCGCTATAAAGTACAAGGCAAATTTTCATTTAGTGATTTGTAGTACATAGATCCTACTTATAAAAACAAAGAGTTGGACCCATAATGCTACTGTAACTAGAACCACAATCCACAGACCTGCTAATTATTTTCTCCTCTGAGGTCTCTGGAAAGGTGATGATAACGAATCCTGTGACCCATCTCTAAGGCTTTCATCATCTTTGACGTTTCTGTCAATTTATTATTCTATACATCTGTCAACATGGAGATTAAGCAGAGAAGAGTGTGGGCTTAGATTGCTTTTAGAACTTTATGAGGATAAGGACATTTAGACAATGGAATATGTTACTGAAGCACGTTAGGAAGATTTTCTTTTTCTTTTCTTTTCTTTTCTTTTCTTTACTTTCTTTTCTTTTCTTTCTTTTCTTTTCTTTTCTTTTTTTTCTCTTTCTTTCTTTCTTTTTTTTTTTTTTTCCAAGAGTCTGAGCTGTCATTTGCCTGGAATGGTTCAGGACAGTTCTGCCTGGAGGCAGGACTATGGACTCATTAACCTCCTAGCCCTGCAACTCTGTCAATCTCAATTCTCTCCACGGTTTCAATCAGATACAGCTGCCTCCAGTTTCATTCTGGTTGGTTTCGTGTGGCTGTGAGCTCTTGCAATTTTCTGTATTTCAGGGGAAAAAAAGCATCTTCAATATGTGTCTGTAGCTGTGCATGAGGCGGTGTGTATGGTGTATCTTTCCTCACCGAAAGGCTCAGCATAAAATGTATTAATAGATGAGTGCACTGGTATATAGAAAAGCTCCATGTGCCAAATATAGACGATTCTTATTATTTCTCTTTGCATATAGATGAATACACAGCTGTGGTGCTCTCAGGAGGCCTAGGAGTCGACTTGGTCCAAAGGAATGACTGTGCTATTTTTGCTCTTTCCCTCACATTATTTCTCAAGGCTTAAGGGAATTTAAATGTGACTTACTTGGCAATGACAAGTCTCTGCCCCCTCGGTGCCTCCCGAATGAGATCATTTACACAAGTCACTTCACCATATCCCATTCTGTTTCTTCATACAGAAACAATAGATAGAATCTAGATTTCAACAAAGGACAGGTTCTTCTCCTGTCTGCACCCCCCACCCCACCCCCGCAACGCCACTGCCCAAATGGCTACTTTAAATCATGTTACTATTATATTCACAGTACTGGTGTGAAAATTCATTAAAACATATGTTTTCTAGAAGAGACAAAGGGTCATTCCATAGAACCTTAGTATTACTAATGGAGAAACTGGGACTCAGAAGTTAAGTGGCTTGGATAGGCTCTCCCAGTGAATTAGTGGCATTACAGAGATTGGGACCCCGCTCTCTGCTGTTCTGGACCAGCACGCAGACCTCACTGCCTTACTCAAGACCCTTTGCACTCCCGAACAAAACGGACTTTAGCAAAAGCAGTAAAATCTCTCCTGAAATGTTACTTCAATTTTATCATGAAGTAGAATTTTGGAACAAATACATTTATTAACACACCTGTTATTCCTTGTAATTCTTAAAGAATTCTATTATCTGCAAAACAGCGAAATTTGTTCCTTTGTGGAAACCTGTTAAAATGGAGACAAGCTATAGTCAAGTCAAACTTAAAATACACAGTGAACACAAATTTAGAGACGGTGAGCATTCAGTTATTCTACTCTGCAGAAGGAATAATAAAGGCCTTGGGGAAAAGTGGGGAAATGATTAGATGCCATAGCACTTTACAGAGTGGGCACTTAATGAATGTTTTTAAATTCGATAAATGAATTCACTTACAGGAATTTCTGAGTTTGCAAGCCATTATTACAAGTACTTTGAAAGATTCTGTGCCTTCTAATCTGCTTATATGCATTTATGGCAAAATATGTTTAAAAGTGGAAATCATGTCAACTTTGAGCAAATTTAATCTAAATAACCAAAATTTCCTTGGTGTCTCTTTTGAATTTGAGGAAATCCTGCAATAGCTGAATCGAGATCGAAGCTTGGCCATTGTCATAGTATTGTACCGACATTACTATTGCCTCCCACTATTTCCTAACAACATTTGTAGGGAGGTGGATCAATATTTCCAATGAGAGAGTAGAAGAAAAAAAAATAAGTGATCTATTTCTCAGGCAATCTAAAAAAAGTAATTTACTGAATTGCTCATTCATTCTTTCAACAAACATTTATATCTCGTGCCTAATGTGACAGACAATCTGGAAGAATGAAGACTCTGGACTCAGCGTACCTAGGCTGTGTTCTGGTTTTCTGTTTGTTAGATATGTGATCTTGGAGAGTTTGTTCCTCAGTTTCCTCATTTGTAAGGTGGAGGTAATAATACCTATTGTTGTTATAGGTTAAGTGATTTAACATCGATAAAGCATTTAGAAGAGCATATGGTAAGAACAAATTGATGCTAGCCTCTAGCAACAAATTGTTGCTAGTATTATGCATTACGGACTACAGACGGAGGATAAACATAATAGATATGGTTCTGTCCTCATGGAGAATAAAGGTTAGTAGGGGGGAAATAGTCATTAAGTAACTAACTGAACAACTTCATCACTTTATACTACATTTACATTAAGTGCTAAGGGCAATATAGTGCGAATAATATAACACAGATGTAACATCTCTCTGAATAAATGTTCATGTGTCATTTCTTCTATTGCAACCAAGTGAAACCACACTTCACTTTGATATTCCACACCCTGGTGACTGAGTTTCAACATCTTTGCTATTTCTAGGGTAAATCTTACCCTTTCAAGTGAGCAGCAAGCAGAATTTCACATCAGGATCATTGTGTTGGACAGATACCCTTGAAATAGAGTAGTTTTCCATTTTTCTTCTCATTTCTTTATGACCACTTAGCATTTTTTTTTAAAGATTTTATTTATTTATTCATGAGAGACACACAGAGAGGCAGAGACATAGATAGAGGGAGAAGCAGGCTCCTCGCAGAGAGCCTGATGTGGGACCCGATCCCCGGAACCAGGATCAGGCCCTGAGCTGAAGGCAGATGCTCAACCACTGAGCCACCCAGGCATCCCACCACTTGAAGTTTTAAGAAAGCATTCCTAATTTCAGTTTTGCTACATTCCTTAAAGCAAAAATCTCTGTGATGCTCCAGAGACCTTTGTCCTGATAAAGACAAGTACTTCTGGGAAGAAATGAAAAGACCAACTGCCAGTGTTTGTTGAAGGGGAACTCAGTTGTTCCTCACATTATGCAACAGATGGCATTGACAGCCTGATGGCTGAGACGGAGGAAACATACATTCCCGTTCACCCAACCACCGCTAGCTCGCTCCACGACACCGTGGCATACTTACATATTCTTTTCTTCTTCACATCCCACTGTTCAGCCTTCTAGAAGTGAGCTCATTCAGATAACCTGCATGACTATTAGCCATATATCCCTTAAATGCACTTGGCATCTCGGCCCCTACTCAGATATCAAAGATGTTTGAGGCAGATTTTAAATTCATATTTAAATGAATGTCAGCTTGTTCCAGAGACAGCTCATCTAGACAAGGATTTTAAAAAGAAAAGAAAGCTGTCAAAGCATCTTCAAGAAGTCAAGCTTGTTTGTCTGATTTCCTTTTCTTAAGAAATTAAACAACACAATTCTCACATTAGGATTCCCAAAACCAAGACTGGACAAAGAGTGAGCCAAAAGTCCCAGAATTACTAAAAATTGTTCATGTTACCTTCAATACTTGTATTAATGACTTCTCTTATTTTTTAGACAAGGTTTTTGAGGTCTCTTCTAAGATACAGGGGTGGTCAAAATATTTTATTGCCCTTTTTCCCCCCTTATAACAACAGGGATATTCCTTACGAGAGGGGAATAGGAAACTTTGGACTCACCCTCTAAAGTGGAAGACACAGATAACAAACGCACGGGCGGCCTGCAGTGTGGGGGGGTGCAGTCCAGGACTGCCCTGGGGTAGAGAGTGAAGTGTTAAAGCCATTCCGCTGTGTGGTGCTTGAGTGCACTAAAAATAGGTAACCCTGAACTATCCTGCAGTTGAAGGACAAGATAAAAATAGGAAATAAACTTGAAAAATAATCGTATAAATAGAGTGCTGGGATTAACAACTCAACCCACAGGATCGAATTCACTAATAAGATTTGTTATTTTTATTGAATGCAAAAGATCGAGCGCCATTTAGATATTTAAGAGAAATGTTGCTTATAGAAGAATATTCTGAATTTAAAATGACTGACATTCAGGCAGTGATAACTTACACTATTATTTGGGACAGGGTTTCTTTAACCTTTTTAACTGGGATGTCTCTTTATATCTTTTAGTGATACTCTTCCCGCTTTTATAGAAACAAATAGAAAAAAAAAGAAACTTGGATATTGTCCATCAGATAGATAGATAAAACTGATCTTGCAGATGTAGCTAAAACCCAGCAGTGATTTGGAGCGTCACAGCTTTGCTCTTGTATTCAGTTCCCAGTAAACAGTAAGGACTGGGAAGAGCCTAAGACGTGGAAGCATTCAGTACTCATTTAGCTACTACAGAGACAATATCAAATGATTTAAGATTCTTCCTATCTGCCTAAAAGACGATATTTAAAATTCACAAATTCTGTTTTGGAAGAATCTATCCTGGATTATTAACTCTTGGCCCATGTTTCAGCCCTCTCCTGTTGTTGCCTTCTGTGTTTCCACCAAAAATCCTCTCAATTCTTAGCCCCGCCTCTCTTTCCTCCCTGTTCTCTTCCAGTGCCACTGCCATGATTCTAGGGCCAGAACTCTATCAGTCCACACTTGGATTTTAGCAAAAGATACTTAGCTTTTGAATTTCTGCTTTTGTCCACTTCTAGCAGGTTAACTTAAATGTATAATTATGTCCTCTTTCTGCTCAAAAACTTCAGGAGATTATATAGAGAATGAACTTTAAAATCTTAGCCTGGAACTCCAGATTTTCTAAACCTGCTACTCATTTTAAAAGTAATTAAGTATCCATTTGTTTTTACTTACCACTTTATTAATTTTAACCCCAGAGTCCTCTGTCCCAGTTCATAGCATAGAATAATAAAATGTTACCAGTAATTTACCCTGTGCTCCTTGCTACTCTTAATCCCTTCTACCTTCCTCTTGGAGATAACGAATGTTCTAAACTTGATATTTTTCATGCCTCACTTCTCAAAAGTTTTAGCGCATATATATGTACAAATAAATTATAGATCTTTGGGGTGCCTGGGTGGCTCGGTTGAGCATCCGACTCTTGATCTCAGCTCAGGTCTTCATCTCAGGGTTGTGAGTTCAAGCCCCATGTTGGGCTCCATCCTGGGTGTGAAGCTGACTTTAAAACAAATAATAAAAATAAATAATCTTTAATTTTATAAAAAAGATTATCATTCTATATAAGTCCTTCTTTGGCTTGCTTCAATTTTTTCCTTAACATTTTGTTATTAGGATTCATTTGTGTTGTTACATGTAGCTATAGTTAATTAATTTTCACTTTTGTATGATGCTTTATTGGGCAAATATATCTCAATTGGCTTTGGGCTCGTTACCTTTTTTTTTTTTTTTTTAATTACCAAAGTGTGCAAAGTGTATTGCAGACATTCTTGAACATGTCTCCTGGAAAGCGTTCCTGCTCCAGTTTCTCTTGGGTGTATGCCTGACAGTGAAATTGTTGAGTTTTAGGCTGTACCAGTAAAGATCCTGGCAGGAACAAGATCAAATTGTGTAATTGAGGAAAGTTTAAGAAAGGAGCTATTACAGGATGATGAAGCACCCTAGGACTAGCAAGGGCAGGGAGTCATAACAATCTCTATCCTTGAAGAGGCAAGGGGAGGAAGTGATTATTCAAGCCTAAAGGGGGTAGCTGCAGCTGTAGCAGAGGATTACCCAACAGAGGTCTCTGGTTTTTTTCAGCCAAACAACAGCTTGGCAGAAAGGAAGCTGATCTCACTGAAAACCCTGACCTCACTCTCTACCCTTCTCTCCAAGGTTTTGCCAGGATCTCTCATTGGCTGAACCCAACGAGAAGCCGGAACGCAAGAGAACCCACTGATGAAGTCTACAGAGGTCAGCTTCTAAGAATACAGAGCAGGGTGGAGATAGCTGGACACCGGATCTAGAGAAGTAAAAGAATATATGCAAATGTTAAATATTACAGAATTCCATCCTATTTTCCAAAGTGTTTATACCAATTTACACTCTCAATGGCAGTGTAGAAGCGATTCTGTTGATCTATCCTTTCCAAAACTTAGTATTCTTAAACTTCTGAATTTTTGTCAATAGGTTCAAATGGTATCTCCTTATGGTTCTGAGGTGTATTCCCTCAATTACTTATGAAGCTGACCTATTCTTTTATTTATTAATAATAAATATTAGCTAGACACATCAACTCTTCTATAAAACTCCCATGCATGTATTGTGGAATTTAACAAGTTCATTCTAAAATTTAAATAGAAAAGCAAAGACTCAAAAATGGCCAGGATGTTTTTGAAGGAGAAGAAAAGGGAGTGACTTCTCAATATATGAAGGCTTGTTATAAAGCTGTAGTAATGAAGAGAGGTACAGGAGTACACATCCTAAAGCAACTCATTAATTAAGAGAACTTCAGAAATGGTAAAGATGGTATGTCAGGTCTCTGGAGGAAGGCATGCTTATTTAACAAATAGAGTTGAAAATATGAACTCTTCATATAGAAGGCAAAAGAGAAAATAGATTACTTTCTCACACCATACAAAAAATGAACTTCAAATGCATGCAGACTTTAATAACTTCAGTGTTTTCAGAAAAAATTCCAATGAATACTCTTTTCTGAAATTCCTTAAGGTAGGGAAGGATTTCTTAACTATGATACAAAAAAAAAATCCTAACCATAAAATAAAATACTAATATACTCAATTAACTTTAAAGGATTTTTTTTCATTAAAAATGCAAAGAATAGGAAACAGGGGTGCCTTGTGGCTCAGCCAGTTAAGTGGCCAACACTTGATTTCAGCTCAGGTCATGATCTCAGGGTCATGAGATTGAGCCTCAAGTCTGGCTCCATTCTGGGTTTGGAGCCTAATGAAGATTCTCTCTTTCTACTTGCCCCTCCACACCCCTCTCTCTCCCTCTCAAAAAAAAAAAAAAAAAAAAGGAAACAATAAGCTACAAACGTGAAAAAAGACGTTTGTAGTGCATTTAAGGAACAATGACTAGTCTCAAAAATATATAAAAATTTCTCAAAAATCAAAAAGAAAAGGACAAACGACCTAGTGGAAAAAGAGGCAACATAATTTTCTAGCACCCTTTTTTTAGGACCATGTTTCATGAACTCTTCTAGTTTATAATTCTTAGAGGACTGTAATTGTGTCTTGTTATCTTTGTTTCATTATCACTCTGCTCAGTGCCTGGTAGAAAGAAAATGGTCAACAAATGCTCATCGAATCAATGAACAGACTTGCCACTCTAGAATGATGTAAGCTCTACTAACAAGATAGCATATGCACACTGCTTTCAGAGCCTGTGCTCTCATTTGCAGTTTGGACACCTTTGTTCCTGTGTTTACCAAGAGGAACCAAAGGAGCATTGTTTACCAAAGGAACATTACCAACTCCTGTACGTCTTTGGAGTCCAGATCATGAGTCCTCTTTGCATCATAAAGCCTTCACTGCCTCTTCCATCTACCAGATGTCCTTTTGGGACATCTCCTGCACTGTTGAATTGCATTACTCCAGATTTCTACCTCTGTGCCACTTCTCCCTCTTAGATTCGAAACTCTGTGAGGGCAAGGGCCATTCTCTTCTAAAGTACCTCTCACCGTTCTATAGGTACTCAATTAATATTTAGTGAGGGTGTGTCACAAGATCTAGTACAAATTAATAGCCATCTGTCATGTTTCAAAATTGCAGAATAACTGTTCTCAGAGAAATATTGGTCACTCCATTTTGATTTTTCCCAGTTTCACGTACTAGCGATCAGTTTACAAAGGCTAGGGATATACTCTACCAGTGATAGCTTATTGCAAAAAACAAACAAACAAAACCCAAAACTTGGCAGTGATTAATCATTCCAGTGCAAATATGTGACTGGAAAAAAGGCAGAAGCAGGGCATAGTACAAAAAATGAGGGCCATGGAATCAGATATCTGTCTTTAACCTCAGCTGTACCCTAAGTGAGGGCGTTCATAGCTGCTCTAAGCTCATGTGTAAAATGGGATGATAAAACTCACCTCAGAGATCACCTAGCATATTGGTGGTGCGTAGATGGTACTTAACACATTTCATTATCCTTAGTTCTATCCTCCCTCTTACAAATGATACTATGTTCAATCAGATCTTGTAGCGTTATGTTTTTTAGTTAACACTTAACTATCAAATCCTTCAATAAACTTTGCTACCAGCAAGTTGCTCTTGTCAAATGAACACTTGCATTATATCATATCCCCTGACTTGCCTAAAATTCTTAATTGGTGAAAGGGAAACAATGACCAAAAAGTAAATCTCCCCCTCCCCACATGTGTATAGTACACCTGGTTGCTATAATAGGTAAGTACCTCAGTAATTGACTTCCCAACTTTACTATTAATAATTTCATACCTTCAGGAAAAGTGAAAATCACGTATAATTATAATCCATATACCTCCCACCTAGATTTAACAGTTCTAATAATTATCATAATAATAATGCTGAGGTTAATGAGGGCATTAGAAGAATTTCTTATATATATTATTTCTTGGTGATTTGAAGGTATCTAACTCCCACCAAGAGAAGTCACCTAATGGGTTTCTTCACTGTGAACTCTTCAATGAACCTTTCCCTATTCATTACAGGAGCAATTTCCAGACTGTGAACTACCAAAAAGAACAAAGTTTGGGCTACTCTTCCAAAATTCCACTTCCTGGTTTCTTGACTTAGCTGCACCTGGGCCTGCTCTTTCTCTTTTCCTATGTGGGGAAAAGAGAAAGAGCTTCCATTTACTCCCCCCAAATGTTCATGAAATAGTAGGCTTGCCAGATTTAGCAAAAAAAAAAAAAAACAACAACAACATATAAGACACCCAGTTAAATGGGATGCTTGGGTGGTCCAGTTGGTTAAAGCATCCAACTCTTGATTTCAGCTCAGGTCATGATCTTAGGATCCTGGGATGAAGCCCCACATCAGGCTCTGTGCTCATCAGGGAGTCTGTTTGGGATTTTCCCTCTCTGTCTCTTTCTCTCTCTCTGACCTTCTCTGCTCTTTAAAATATATAAATAAATCTTTAAAAATTTTTGAATTTCAGATAAATGATTAATTTTTTTTAGCATACATGTAATCCAAATATTGCATGGGACATACTTATACTGAAAAGTAATTAGCTGTTATCTGAAATTCAAATTTCACTGGGAAATCTGTATCTTATCTGGCAACCTCATGAAATAAATGAGTCCAAGGAGGTTTGATGGGGCTGTAGATCTCTGATATTTGGGCTCTCATGCTCACAAGTCTGAAGATAAAATGAGACAGAAAGATAAAGGGAGAAAAATTTCTGTACCACAATAATAAGGGAATGATTAAGTTGGAATTGTTTTGATCTAATTGGGAGTTAGAGTGTCTGAGGTATAGTTGTGTTGGACTTAGTAAATAAAATAGTCTGTGGGATTCTGGGGAAAATAGGGTATGTGGACCTGAACAGACTGAATGAATTTATGATTAGGGTTAAAGCCATATGTGTATGAGTTTAAGAGCATGTATTGCATCTACTGCCACATCAATTCTGTATACCCACCAATCATGAAACCTCAGAGGCATAACTAGAGGGTTGCATTTATGGCTCCCACATCGGCGTCAGTGAGGGGGTGGCCATGTGACCCTGCTGGTCTTGGCTGAAGTTGCTCAGGTCAGGGGATCTAACTATTGAAAGCTCTAGGGTGGCCTCAGTTGGGACTCTCTCCATGTATCTCTCATTCTTTTCTGAGGACCATCCAGCTAGCTCAGAGATGTCTTTCGCACAGCAACATTCTGGGCAGGGGAAGCATGCAAATGCATGAAAATTTTTGAGGCCTAGTCTCCCAACTGGTGCAGTCATTTCCACCTCATTCTATTAGTCACAAAACCTACATCTAGGGGTGGGGAAAGGGCTTTGTGTCTTTAGTGAGAGAAAGACAAGAGCAAATGGCAAGAGGTGTGGATACAAGTGAGTTAGAGAATAGGGGCCACCACGATGGTCTACCCCAAGGAACGAGGACGGCTAGGAACATAAGAATAAATTGGAAAGTAAAGAAGTTGCTTGTTTTGAAAACTATAAGTTTGGAATGTAGCACTTTTCTTTCTCCAAGATGAGTAATTTGCAAGACTTCCAAATGAATTTCTCCAGTTTGTGAAGCAGAAATGCCAACAGCTCTACACAAATTACCAGAATGTTTCACAATTCCTCTCGAAATACCTGTCAGGAAAGTTCTTCTGAGGGAGCACATGGTGGCATTTTTCTTGCCATAAACAAAATATATCCATCCATATGAAGAGTCTGAGGTGTTAAAAATGAAAACTTACAAGAAAGTGGTAACACTGAAGAGAAAAGGAAGACCAACTAAAGATCCAGAATAAGTAGATTACTGTGTTGGTGTCCCTTGAGATATAACACGCTTTAGTTCATTTGCAAAGGTCAGCAATTGGAGAGAGCACACTGAAAAGGAGTTGTGAGAATCTATCACTTGTCTGCTTATGTGACCTTTGTAAAGCAGCAATCTCTGTGTACTTTTTTGCTCCACATGTAGGTCAAATAATATGAAAATCATGTGTAAACTCTAAAGCACCAAATAAATGAGCTATTTTTACATCAAAAATAATCTAAGACAAAAGCATTCTGCCCATGGAAATCTTCATTGTGATCTCTAACTGCAAATTTTTTTTTTCAAATCATTTATCAGAATCAATAGATGGTAAAAATGATGAGTTTGAGTCTTCGATTTTTTTACATTTACTGTTTCTCCTGGTGGTAGGTAGAAAATGAACGGGCACTAGACAAATAATTGTATCAGTTGGGACTCTTGGTTTCAAATACAAGCAACTTCCGTCTCGCTTGAGGAGTTGGATCAGGTGGCAGTAGGGATCCTGCTGGTGGTCAAGGCCAGACCAGGCTGTAGAGTGGGAGGGAGCGTCCTTCTTCAGAGGGACGGGGAACATGTTAGGTAAATAATACCTGTTCATTAATAGCAGTGTTAGAAATAGCTTTAGGGGCGCCTGGGTGGCTCAGTCGGCTGAGTGTCTGATTCTTGGTTTCCGTTCAGGTCACGATCTCATGGGTCATGAGATCAAGTCCCAGCTGGAGCCCCACGTCAGGTCTGTGCTCAGTGGAGACTCTGCCTGAAGATTCTCTCCCTCTGCTCCTCCCTCCACTCACATGCTCTCTGTCTCTCTAAAGTAAGTAAGTCTTTAAAAAATATTTTTTTAAAAATGAATTGTGTGTCAGACTCTCTTAAAATTCATTTAATCCTTACAACCGATCTCATGAGGAAGATGTATTATTTTATTTTTTAAAGATTTATTTATTTTAGAGAGTGAGCACATTTGTGCAAGCATGAAGAGGGACAGGGGGACAGGGAGAGAGAGACTCTCAAGCAGACTCCTGGCTGGTTGTGGAGCCGGATGCAGGGCTCGATCCCAGGACCCTGAGATCATGACCTGAGCTGAGATCAAGAACTGGCTGCTTTCACCCACTGAGCCACCCAGGAGCTCCAGGAAGGTGGTATTCTTAAGGCAGTTTTTGAGAGGTTAAAATGAGGCCCAGAGAAAATAAGTCATTTGCCCAGGATCCCATGTCTTGTAAGAGGCTTATCTAGGACTCAAGCCCAGGTATTTTGACTTTAGGTATAACCGTGTACCACGGCAAGAAACAAATAGAAGAACTATGAATGGAAATATGATAGAGTAAGTCTCTATATGCAAAAAGTTTTTCCAGAACATTGCTGGTGTAAAAGGCAACTTCCTAAATGATATTAGGGTTGTTAACATTTTTAATGTTAAAAACAGTAACAACTATAAGAAAAAACAAAATACAAGAACACAATATAAATATATATATATTGGGTATAAATATATTGTTTTGGATATAAATATATCTACATAGGGATTTATTTCAAAACATTAACAGTGCTTGGGGCCCCTGGGTGGCTCAGTTGGTTAAGCATCTGACTCTTGGTTTGGCTCAGGTCATGATCTCAGGGTTGTGGGATTGAGCTTGGAGTTGGGCTCTGCTTTCAGCATGGAGTCTGCTGGAGAGTCTCTCTCCGTCTCCCTCGGCTCCTCAGCTCCTCCCACCCCCACACCCCGCCTGCGTGCTCTCATGCACTCTCTCTTGCTCTGAAATAAATAAAATCTTTAAAAACAAAAACAGTAACAGTGGTTATCTCTGGAGAGGGGAGTGGGATGCTGGAGACAGAGAAGAGTATTTCACTTCATTTCTCATTCCCTATAATTTATATAGAATCTGGATCACTTAAAAATATGTCTTATAAAGAAATAAACTGGGGGGAGAGGAAAAGAAAAATGCCTATACGCAAAAAATTAAATAGGAAAATTGGTTTTAAATAATTTCTGTATCTTCTTAAAAAAAATTTTTTTTTTATTTACTTGAGAGAGAGCACGAGTGAGTGGAGAGTGAGGAGCAGAGGTAGAGGGAAAAGCACACTCCACCCTGAGCTGAGTCTGATGTGGGGCTCAATCTCACCACTCTGAGATGGCAACCTGAGCCGGAATCAAGTCAGATGCTTAACCGACTGAACCATCCAAGGGCCCCCCTCTATCTTAATTCTGCTATTATTTGAGAATATGGCTGGTGAAAACCACTTGTCTCAAATTTCTTTCCCAATTGAGTAGGAAGGTTAACACATGTTCTCCTCCTAAAGCAGTGTGGATAAGGTAATCATTTCAGGATGTATGTGTATGTGCTCTTTAAAAAATATTTTAATTAGGGCAGCCCGGGTGGCTCAGTGGTTTAGCGCCGCCTTTGGCCCAAGGCCTGATCCTGGAGACCTGGGATTGAGTCCCACGTTGGGCTCCCTGCATGGAGCCTGCTTCTCCCTCTGCGTCTCTCAAGAATAAATAAAATCCTAAAAAAATGTATTTTAATTATAAACTACTTCAAGGATGCTAAAATCTGGAGTAATACGAGTACACTTGATCCTTGAACAAATGGGTTTGAACCATTTGGGTCCACCTATATGTGGATTTCCATTGGTATGATAGTGTTAAATGTATTCTCTTCCTTATGATTTTCCTAACATTTTTTGGCTTTATTGTAAAATTGCAGTATATAATACATGTAACATACAACATGTGTTCATCAGCTAGTCATGTTATCAATAAGGCTTCCAGTCAACAGAAGGCTATTATGGTTTGAGGGAGTCAAAAGTTATATATGGATTTTCGATTGTGCAGGGGATCGGCACGCTGAATCTCCACATTATTGCAGGGTCTAAAGTACTTGTTTTCCAACTGCAGTTTATAAAATAAAATACTACAAACAAAATTGATGACACCTGTAAATTTCCCCAGTCCAGTCTTCATGTCTTGGTACCCACTAGCAAACCTGTGTATTTTTTCTATGGATACAGCCATAATATTTGGTATTGTTTTGCATATCTTATATCACGTGTCATAAAATATGCAGTGTTCCACAACTTGCTTTTCTTGCTCATTTTTGAGCTATATCCATGTTGACATGCATAACCTTGGTTGTTCATTTTGACTGTCGTACAGAAGTCTGTCATATGAATGTACTGCTAATGTTGAGTGCTGGATAGGACTCTTTTCTACTGTTATACACAATGCTGCCGTGACTTTTTTTTTAAGTCATCTCTACACCCAGCATGGGGCCTAAACTCACAACCAGATCACGGTCGCATGTACGACCCATTGAGCCACCCCGGGGCCCACTTTTTTTTTTTTAATTTTTTTTTAATTTTTAAATTTATTTATGATAGTCACAGAGAGAGAGAGAGAGAGAGAGAGGGGCAGAGACACAGGCAGAGGAAGAAGCAGGCTCCATGCACCGGGAGCCCGACGTGGGATTTGATCCCGGGTCTCCAGGATCGCGCCCTGGGCCAAAGACAGGCGCCAAACCGCTGCGCCACCCAGGGATCCCCCGGGGCCCCACTCTTAATGTCTCCATATGCACAGGCATAAGTACTTTTCTAATAAAGATTAGCATGTTACTAGCAAATTTGATGGTTGTGCCCTATATTTTCCCAATAGTGAAAGAGTTCCATTGCTTTGTTTTCCTTGACAACACTTGCTATTTTGAAACTTACATTGTTGCAAATTTGATGGCTGTGATGTATTTTTCTTGTTTTAACCAGCATTTCCTTATTAGTGAACAGAATTCTTCCCATGTCTGCTGACTTTTCAGATTTACTCTTATATTTTTTTTTCAGTGTGCACATTTCTATTGGGTAGTCTTTCATGAGTTTCAGGAATTTTATATTTTTACACATATATATTGAAAACATTCTTGTGGCTTACTTTTTCACTTCTATAGTATTTAATGTACATGCCTTAAATTTTAATATATTTAAATTATACCTTTTATGAATGTCCCTTTGTGTCTTAATTTTTCCTATGCTGATACATGAATATATTCGACAATTTTCAGGTAAATTTTAAAATGTTACTTTAAAAAGTTGTATTTAGGGGCCCCGGGGGCATAGTTGGTTAAGCATGCAACTCTTGGTTTTGGCTCAGGTCGCGATCTCAGGGTCATCAGATCAAGCCTCACATTAGGCTCCGTGCTGAGTACAAAGTCTGCTTGAGTTTCTCTCTGCCCCTACCGCCCCCGCCCCCTGCCACTTTCTCACTCAAATAAATCTTTAAATAAAAGTTGTCTTTAATCCAACTCAGATGTATTTATGGTTTGAAGTAGGGATCGAAATTTACTTTTTTTCCATGTGGATAATCAATCATAATTTTACAAAAGTCACTCCTTTCGCTATTGGTTTACGATAACAGAACTTAAGTTTCCATATATGAGGGTCTCTTCAAGTCTGATTTAAGGAAATAGCAACATTTAACAGTGTGCACCTGACATGCATCAGGAACTATGCTAAGCATTTGATATGCTTAGATCACGCACTTTGGCGCTGAATGGGCTACATGTATACCAGAGAGCCCTGATGAATGATGCGCCTTACTATGACTTATTTGTTCACTGGTTCATAGAGATAGATTGATGAAATTCATAAGTATGCTGCTTGACACAAACCAAATATATAACTTGCTTTTATTAAACAGAGGAGGGAAAAATCAACACATTTTCCAAAGAGGCAGATACCCCAAGAGCTTTAGTGAAAACCAACATAACACCAACTTGTTTGACCAAGCTTTTAGAATAAATGAGCTATTAGATTCTTAAAGTAGGACTAGAACATGAATGAGTTCTAGACCCCAGTACAGTTATAAACCAACAAATTAGGCATGGTTTTGCTTAACAGTTTTAGCTTTAATGTAAATATATATTATTACTTAGAACATTAGCATCTGAACTACATAATGACTTTATCATTTTAATTAAAACCAGAATTTCTGGAACCTCCAAATAGCCTTTGAAGTTTTCCAGTATGGACCTGGACTAACCCCTATTCCTCACTACATATCAAAAGTGAAATAAATTGTCCCAATAGATCAACATTTTCATAAGGTGATTTCTAAGGCTTCTGGCACATAAATGTGTAATATCTGTGTGACGACAAATGTCACGATTATATACAAAAAAATATTTAAAATGTTTTGTGTGCAATTTAAGTTCTAAAGATTAAAAAAACAAATGTTCCATGTTAATAAAATATTAAAATACTATGAGCTTCCCATAAATTTGACATTGATTTTGTAATTACATGAAGAACACACAAGATTAGACTTGCACACTAAGTGATTCATCATTTTAATTAACTGTTGAACCGAATATACTTGTTTGATATTAGTTCTCTAGATCATACTTTCAGCCAAGAGACTTTAATATAACTTATAAACATTTCCAATTAAACTGTAACATTGAGGCAGTAAATGTTAGATCTACATTTGCTATGTGTCACACAAATATAAGTCTACGAATCTCCATGTATCCTTTTGTTATCCTTTTGTCGAAGTCACCATTGTAGAGAATGTGTAAGTGAAATCAACAAAAGGTGACTATTTCTCATTTGAAAAAAAAAATGAAAGTCATTAACACCTTGTCTTAAAGTTCTAAAGCAGCATATTCAGCTTTTAAGGCAAAAAAAAAAAAAAAAAAAAAAAAGGCCAAAAAATATCATAACTTATAAATTCTGTAATTCTTCTTTTGGCATTAAAAGCCACAGCACAAATTCTTACACTTTGACAATATATTAAGTGTACATCTGAATATACATTTGCCAACATTCTCCATTAGTATGAAGTTGTTCTGTGAAGCAGAGGTGAAGTGTGCATTGTAACAGGGCAACATTTAGTGGCCATCCTGGGCATCAGAGGACATGGAATGGCTGAGTCTTGACCTTCCGTTCACGGATATTGTATTTGATGGAACAGTAACCTAAGAGAAAGAAACACATTTTGAACCCATCAATTTAAAATGAGAAAGCAATCTAATTTTCAATTTTCAACAATTACCGCATTTTAACTTCTGCTTAATTGTAAATAATATTTAGCATTTAGTATTCAATAAATCACAAATAATCAAGAATAAATGTTCACTCTACCATAAAATTAAAAACGAGAGTTGTTATTTCCACAACAAACAAGTTAAATAATCCATTAACACATCTTAGTCTTTACAAAATTACCAAATCAACTCAAAGGACAAGAGCACAAACAGACTGCAGGCCAAGCTGTTAAAGAGCATTTTTTGCTAAATTAATTCTGGCTCCCCAAAAGTGCCGTGGAGAATGTAGAAAAATAAAGTGAATTCCACAAAGCAAAGAATTTTACACTTTTTGTATCGATGTTACATAGTAGCCTGAAGTTCCCCTTCCAGGTACTCCGTATTTATAAGAAAATACAGCTTTGGCTTTTAAAATACTTTCATATAGGGGAACCTGGGTGGCTCAGTTGGTTAAGCGTCTGCCTTGGGCTCAGGTCATGATCTTGGGGTCCTGGGATCGAGCCCCACGCTGGGCTCCCTGCTCAGTGGGGAGCCTGCTTCTCTCCCTCCCCCAGCTTGTGCTAATAAAATCTTTTAAAAAAATAAAAGTTTTCATATAAAGGACTAGGGGATTCCTGGGTTGCTCAGCAGTTTGGTGCCTGCCTTCAGCCCAGGGCATGACCCTGGAGTCCCAGGATCGAGTCTCATATCCGGCTTCCTGGGTGGAGCCTGCTTCTCCCTCTGCCTGTGTCTCTGCCTCTCCCTCTGGGTCTCTCATGAATAAATAAAATCTTCTTTAAAAAAAAAAAAAAAAAAAGGACTAAAAAAAGTCAAATCTATGACTGCTATGCCAAAACAGATACAGAATGAAAGGTACTTTTTCTCCCAATAACCTCAATTCCAAAATTTTATGGCAAAGTCTCCTATTTACAAGTGGTAAGTGAATGAAATACACGAAGAATTTCCTAAATTCCAAGTTATTTAGAACGATTTTTAAAAGTCATTTGCATTCTGGAGAGTAAATAGGTATAATATTTTGAAATAATCATACATAAAATGACAGTATTTTAAGAAACATGGTTAATCTCTAGATTACAATTTGACTCATTTAGACTCTTAACCAAATGTTATCATCTTCTCACAGGAAGAGACCTGAAGTACAAATTCCAGTGGTTCTGCCAGCAACAAAGTCAGTGGAAAGGAAAATACAGTGGACAAATTTAGTTTGGATTGGGTTTTTTCATTCATTGCCTTTTACTAAACAAAGACTGCTCATCTACACTAATCAGCTTGTTTGGCTCTCTATGAATCCGGGATACATAGAGTGTTGCCACCATCCACCTGAAATAAAAACACTAAAAGATGCCACCTGGGTGACTCAGGTGGTTAAGCTGCCTTCAGCTCAGGTCACGATCCCAGGATCCCTGGATCCAGCTTGCTTCTCACTCTCTCTCCTCTGTCAAATAAAATCTTAAAAAAATAAAAGCTAAAAGAAATGTTGCCACCAGGAGAAGGAAATTCATCTGCATTTTGTTTAGTATTCCTGTGGGATTCCTTTCCAAGATGGTCAACAGACAGCAGACAGGTAGTGACTTTTCATTATGTAACTTGGGCCCAAAGTTTCAGTGTTAGGGATTATTTTTGTGACTACTGCCAAAATTGCAGTTTTTATAATTCTTTGTAAAGTAAAGAAATTTTAAGCATTTATTTATTTTTATTTTATTTTATTTATTTATTTTGTTTTAAGCATTTAAAAAACACACCAATGACTCGAATACAAGTAAGAGATGTTTATTGAGGTACCATTTATGGAATGGAAAAACTAGTATCCAGTTAAATGTCCATCAGTAAGGAACAAATAAACCATGGCTCATTCATAGAGTCAAATACTATGTAGTCTTAAAAGAATTGGGGTGTGTGTGTATATGTGTGTGTGTGTGTGTGTGTGTGTGTATACATAAGACAGAAAATTTCAAAGAGATATTTATGAATCTTTATGAATCTCTTTTACAGGATTCTATTTTTGTATGTATTTAAATATGTTTGTATACTACTAAAGTGGTCTGGAAGGTTTCACTGTAATCCATCACGAGCAGTTACTTTGCGGGGAGAATGGTATTTTGTTTGATATTTAAAATTTTGTACACTAAACTTTCAAGCATGAGAAGACATCATTATAGACTAGCCCATAAATTCTGGGAGGCCAGAAGCCTTGTCTAATGTAATGCCACGATATACGCATGTTTATTTTAGTGCCTGGCACAGTGAAGATCAATGAATATTTCTTGAACGGAATATGGTAACTTTTTGTAAGCATTTATAAAGTACTGCTTGAATTTTTTGAATAATGAACATGACACAATAAAGACATGTTTTTAAAGTAAAGAATTTACTGTTGAGAGCATCTGCTAGTTGACTGTGTATCCTTTAAAGAGTTTTCAAGAATATTCAACGTAGCTTTCTCATTCTTGTGAGAAGCATTAACTATGAAACCATCATTTATTTTTAATTTAAAAATATATGGCAAGAACTGCCGGCCTGAAGCCTTTGGACTGTTGAAATTCCAATCGAGGAAATATGAATCAAAAGCAGAGCAATTCAATGAATAAACCAAGCCAGCAAGATTCTGGGTGACTTAGCTAGTTTTTCTTCCTTCTAAGGTTTCGATGTAGCCAAAGATAAATTTTACATTCTGAGGAAATGGTTAATATCAACTACCGAATGCCATTCATCAGTTTATTTTCAGACTTTATTTTTACAAATGTATATTCTACTTGTAATAGTGTGATGACTTTTAGTGACTGAAACATCAGTAAGAATCAAGAGCAGCCAAAGTCGTTCTTGCATCAACACAAGTCAATGACAATAGGTTACCTAATCTCTTATTCTCTGAAAGCAATTTGCTGATTCACACATAAATCTTAACACCAACCACATTTTATGAAATATTGAATAAGATTTATTAAAACCTTAGAAGAAGACAGATCTCCGTGACTACACTGGGGTCAAATAGGGGTAAGGTGTGGAAAACAAAAAATCTTAAGAAATATGAAAAAAAAACAGGGCATGTTCATGACCACATTTACACTAGAGCAGTCAACTAGATAATTGTTCTAATGCGAACCAATTATTATAATGAGGGTTAATTACGTGAGTATGAACCAGAGCCATAAGGCAGGTTGGTACCTGGAGTTAAATTGAACATTTGGGTGCCAAAATATAGGCAAACCTGGAGCCAACTTTCTGATGAACAATCTAAACCTACTGTCAAAATCACTGAAGATTTTATTTGGCACCCGAACTGTTGTTCTATAAAAGAAATGTTAGAATTTAAAACAAACCGGGAGGAATGTTCAGTACAGGACAGAAATATGGGGCTTAAGCAAAGATCACAGGGAATTAGAGCCTTGTGTCTATTTCTACTGCCTTTTGCAATATAATATTTTTTTGAAATATAACACGTGTACAGAAAAGTGCACTGAACTTACCTAAGCAACCCAATGAAAACAAACACAAACATACATGCATATATAATCCACCACCAGGCCAGGAAAAGAATAGCTCCCCGCTCCACCCGCCCCCGCTTGTCTTCACTTAAAATGTTGACATTTTCTCTGTTATTAGAGGTCTATCATTTACACATTTACAAAATATTGCATAAGATCATTATTTATCTTGATCACTTAAGATTTTGGGGTCCCTCTTCAGTTGTGTGCCTGTCTTGCTCCCACAGGCCCCCAGCAACCCCCTTCCTTTCCCTGTGGAAGTAACCCTGGTATGATCTGTATAATTACTTCCTCGCTTTTAAAAATAATTGCCACCTACGCATCTGCCAGACTTACACATACAGATTTCTACAGGTCTTTACACGGGTGCGTGTGGCTGCATTTTGCCCAGTGTATCCTGTCTGATGGTCCACTCTGAACACGGTGCTTCTCTTCTTTTCGGGTATTAAGGTCCTGTGTACTTGGGGCTATTACAAGCAGGATTTCCCGAGGGTGCTTCGAGCCCAGTCCTGGCCGACCTCAAGGCCCTGCAAGCACCCGGGCTGTCGCAGCTTCTACTTCAGAAGCGACCCCCGCACAGAAGGGGGCACCTGGGCCTCCCTAGCCGCCCCCCACCCCCGGCAGGGGTCAGACGACTCACCCTTTTCAGCCTGGCCGCGGCCTCCCCCGAGCGGATGGCGGTCAGCAAGCTCTGTCGGGCCTGCTCCGGGTCAGGGCCCTGCAAGGTCAAGGAACTTTGCCTCCTAAGAATGAAGGCCGGGCAGTCCGTTGGAGATGGTGTCTGGGAATTCTGCTCATGATGTGCCGAGTTATTCCCCTATAAAAATAAATGCAAAATATTCATGTGAATACCAGGCGAAGAACGGGCCATTAAAAAAAAAAAATATCCATCACCAGTATTCCTGAAGATGCCCATTTGCCAGGCCGCACCCTCGCCCACGCGGTCCTGGGTCTGTGCTCAGCTGGAAGGCGAGGGCACCCCTTGTCCTCCCTCAACCAGGAGGCTAAGTGAGACAAGGGGCACTGCTCTTCACTGTATGAAACAGCGGTAATTTTACCGGCCCTGGGTCAGACGGTGCTGATTTTGCCAGTGGAGTTGGCAAGAAGAGCCAAATTAATAATGATAAAAATTCCACAGACTAAAAAAATGCCACATTTTTATAGTTACGACATACTAGGTTGTGAAATTATTGTTTTTGACAGTACAAAATGGACAGATTGACGATTTTATTATTGGTTGAACCTAACGCATTTTCAAATAAAGGAGTATTAATGACTATGCTACGTGTAACTGCTTTATTTTGTGGCCCTGGAAGTCACAGGGGCTAAGTGATGACCATGTCTTATTTTTCCTTTTATTTTTTACTTTAATGGACTAAAAGTAGGTATTAGCAATTTCCAAATTTAAGAATCAAAAATTTAATTAGACTTCTTAGGAAAGAATATTTATGATTTAACTGGAAACTATTATCAAATGATCTTAAAAATGTCTTTTGTTAAACCGCCAAACGTCTTCACCAAAGATGAGCTAAACAGAGCGCAGGCAGTGACTCAAAAACTGTATTATCTAAATCAAACTTCTGTTGTTTGGGAATGGCATTCCATCCTAAGAAGAAACACAGGCTTTGTTCCCAAGAAAAGAATTAATCTCTAGATCATACATCTCTTCCTGACATTATATCCAAGCTAAGAAACATAAATGTGAAATATATAAAGAAATATTCCTCGAGATGACTATTGCTTTGAGATTGTGGAAAAATCTTTATTTGGCAATATCGTTAATGTTCTGTTACTCTAGGAATGTTTGATAAAGTCGTATAAAATACCTCTGGAACTGTCACACAGTTCCAGAAAGTAATCTTTAAACACTCTCAGAGTAAAGGTACACAAAATATTTTTTAAAAACTGCACGGGGATTATTGTAATGCATACTCTAAATTTCATCCTTTCCTCTGACTATCCTGTTTGAATCTAGCAAATTATACTACTCAGTTGACCAAACACTAAGTCAGCAAATGAACCTTTTGATGTAAGTTACTAAAGTTAGACAGTGGCTAAATGACATTCTAGTCAACATACCAATAACTGGAAAAGTTGACACTGCATTAAGAAAAATGGGAAATTAAGAAAATTATCTATTTAATCTCTGGCTTCGGTTTAAATTATTTATATGTGTCGATGTTTAGGAATTCTGGTTGAGTGTATGTGATGGAAAATGCACAGCTGAGAAATGTTTGGTTATTTTATCTAGTCCTTAAATACTGCTTATGTTTCTATATAATTAAAACTATTTATTTTGCTATTATGTAGAATCGGAGAAGAAAATAAGCCAGAACGTCCAGAGAAGTGGTAAACAAACTGAGATAAGCAAAACAGGAAAGCAGAGAGTCAGAACCAGAAACCAGTACACGGCGCAAATGCACGAGCAAAGAAACTGTAATACCTGCTAATGACAATCCTAGAGCGATGACCTTACAGTAGCGCCCAATCACGTTACATGAATTAGAAGAACTGAGAGTTAACAATCAGATTTTATGCGTTGCTACTCTTTTCTCCCTGTGGTAGCTTGCTACTAGGTTAACAGGAATTCGGGGGGCAGCTCGGGTGGCCCAGCAGGTTAGCGTCGCCTTCAGCCCAGGGCGTGATCCTGGGGTCCCCAGATCGAGTCCCACATGGGGCTCCCTGCGTGGAGCCTGCTTCTCCCTCTGCCTGTGTCTCTGCCTCTCTATGTCTCTCATGAATAAATAAAATCTTTAAAAAAAAAATAGGAATTCGGAGCTAAGTAACACACAAACATACCAACATGCCTGTCAAGCCCCACTTAAACCATGTTGTTATGATGAGCCCTTGTTTTTAAAAGGGTGACATTACCTTATCACTCAGGCATAGCTGGGGGATGCCCGCGAGCTGATTTACAGACGGAGCCTGCCCTTCTGTGTCGGGTGGAGGTGGGGGGGCCGCACCGTCCCCGCCCGCCCCCCTGCGCACCTTGCTGAGGGACTGTGACCGCTTCACTACGGCGAGGGCGAAGGGTGAGGGAGCAGAGCTCGCGTAAGGTCTCGGGGCACCGAAGGTTTTCAAAGTCTTCAGGTTCAGCGCTGCTGACTGACTCGCAGGGAGAGGAGCAGGGGAGCTGGGAGGAGGAGAGGCTTCCATAGGCTTCTCCTTGCTGAGGTCACCGAGGTCACCGACGGGGTCCTTAACAGGGGGCTGTGGGAGGGATGGAGCTGCTTGGCTTAAGGGAGAAAGAGTTTGCTCCGGAGGAGGAGGAGGCATCGCATCCCTCTCCTCCTCTTTCTTTACTAGTTCTTTTGGAGCGGGGTTGGGGGCCACTTGGACACTCTTGGCAGCCGCAGATGTCACATAGTGACCTGAAACTCTTTTTTGCATCTGCAGGAAAAAAGAACTTGGTTTGGTCTGGGGATTTGAAACCCGAGATTTAAGTTTTGACTCCAAAATATGGTTTATGTCTTCCAAATTAGGCACGAAAGGAGCTGTGCCAGAGTCTTTTGTCATTCTGGGAGTAGCTTTCACGGGCTTCCCCACGGCGATGTGGGGGACGTGGGGTGAGCTCTCCACGCTGGGCACCTGATGCTCTGTTCCCACGGTAGGTTTCAGTTTAAGGTCCGCCTGTGGCTCCTTTGGGCTTTCAGAAATAACAAGTTCGGTTTGCATGGCAGTTTCTTTCACATTTTCGTGAATGTGCTTTTTTCCTAAAGTATGTATCTCCTGATCATCCTTATTACCAGGGGTTTCTGATTCCCAATTTTTCAGTATCTCCAAGGATTTGGGAGGCACTATTTTATAAGTAGTCATTCCAATTTTAGGTATGTACTCTCTTGTGATTTCATTTGAAGGTTTTGGCTTGGGATCGTAGCCTTGTCTATAAAGTGGATAATTCTTTATATGAGAAACAGTTGAATTTTTATCAATCCCATCTAGAGGAGGCAAAAGATCATCATCACCATGTGTATAAATTGGATCTTCTATGGTGAGTTGATTATCTGACTGTACAGTCAGGAGGCCCGGACTCCTTAAATTCCTTGAGGCATCTATAGAATCTTGGGGACTTAAAGATGAGTGTTGAGTTGGTTTATTGTTACTTGAAGTCTGCACGCTTTCATTAACTTTGAAGTTAGACAAGTCATGATCTTGGTGGTTCCCATCAAAACTGTCAACGGAAGGGACTGTCTGAATGGCTGCATCTTGCATTTTTGTCTTTTCCTCACTGAGTTGATTCAGTTTTTGGTGTTGTACTAATGAAGCAGCCAGATGATTTTCCTTATAACTTTCAGCAGTATCAGTTTTATGTGCCTGGTGGTTTGATAGTCTGTCAACTTCCATGTCCACGTTGTTATTTTCGGCAACACCTCCTACATCGATTTCTGTTCTCCTCACTCCATTTTTCATATGGTCTGTGTTCGGTGGAATGACAATTATTTCATTTTGATCTACTGAGAGAAAAAAATATTGTCAAGTTAAATGTGAACAAGTAGAAAAACCTCAAGTTTTCAATGCCTGCCTCCCCCAAACTGAAATAGGTTGGTTTGAAGGCTACAAGACAATTTTCAGCTAATTATACAAAAGCAGGTAGTAGCATTAGGGAAAACAGCATGGGCTTTGGTATCATAGAAACCTGAGTCTAGAACCTGGCTGGGTTTACATGTTACTTAACCCCTTAGAGCCAAACCTAATTTGCTCAGATATAAAAAGGTGAAAATATGGATATTTTATATGTCATTTATACAACATGCTAATTAGGATACGGAATATCCCTAGAACAAGCACTCCATTGAAGATAGCTACATTTCTCCTGATAAGTAGACTTCACATTTCAGTCAATGTTAAGAATGACAAAAGAAATGGAAAAATTCCAAAACAGTACTTTTCTTCTTCTTCTTTTTTTTTTTTTTTTTTTTCCTATTTTGATCTGGTCTATAACTCCTATATTTATATTTCACACCTTACATTAAAAAGGAAATAATCCTAGCAAATGTTATCAGTTTTAATTAAGGCAAATAACGGAAGTATTACCTTTAAGAGGTAAAGTGAAAACAAAAATCTAAGTTGACTGTCTTGTTAACTAGGTGTCTTGCTAGAGACTCTTAGAGGATGTCGTTTTTAGTCATGCTATGGGTGATTTCAACTACATAAAAACGATCATGTGGGTTTTCATTTTTCTCTCAGGGAAAAGATACTTTATTTTCCTGTCAGAGTTCCAAGCGGGGAAAACCACCTCTCTTTACCCTGGATTTCTTTTCCTCTTAATTCTAATTCAGATCACCCAAAACCAAAAATCACTCGCCAGTGTCTAGGTTAATAAGCAACAGTTGTCAATCAGCAACATGATGGCAAACAATCGGAATGAGGCATCTAGAAGGAAACACAGGTCTATGAGTGTGCACCATGTGTTTAGTCCACAGCAGTGATTTATACACTGGGTTCCTCTAGCCAAATGCCCAGAATTATTTCTCGTGGATGACCAATTAACCACATCTTCAAAATCCTTAGTGGCCTCCCCTTCCAGGAACAGTAGTTTGCACTGTTCAAGTGAAATGTGAGCCTTGGGAGTCAGATCGTGAAAGAATGTCAAGTATTTCTCTATAGTTGTATTGTCACTCATTTTTACTTACGAGATAAAGAACAAATTCAGTGCCTAAAATGTCACGAGCTATTTTAAATAGTTCTTCTGTTAAAAAGAAAAGAAAAGAAAGAATATGTGTGCACGAGAAAAATATCATGTTGCCAGGTAGATTTGTATACAAACAATTTCTTAAAATACCTTCATATTTGTACACTATCTAATTGCATGGGTTCTTTTTGTTTGTTTGTTTTGGTCATGTTGGTATGTTTTCTACTATGTTACAAGATTCTTATATTAAACATCTAATTTTTAAATGGAATTCATTTTTATTCTTCCTAAAAGAAATGCAACTGATTATCAGAATATTTATTGTCTATACAACTGACCTCTTGATGACTGATAATTAACTTTTATGATTAGTGACACATTTGATTAAGAATCATCAAAAAAGCACACTTCTGCACATTTCTTTTACTTGATTCATAAGTATTTTTAATATCTATACGAAAAGTACTATTGTCAACACTGCTATGAGGACAAAAGAATGTAAGAAGAAATGGTCCCTGGCACCAGGAAATGAATGTAAATATATTTCCTTCTCTCTTGCTTATTTCTCATTTTCCAATGAATAGTATAGCTCAGTCACACAAGAGAAATATTTTCCAAAACAAAGTATCAACAATATATTTTCAAGTCAGTTCCCTGTAACAAACCCTAACTAATTGGTTTTAGAACTCCAAATGTCTATTTTTCACTATTCTCTAATTCTGAATCGCTCATCAAAATCTCATAGTTATTCCCAATGATAAGCCTGGAAACCTAGAATCATTGCTGAATTTAGTAGCTAACCCATCCTTACAAAGACCTGACAATGACACTAACCAAATGTCAATGAATGGTTAGTTAGGCCATTTTCCAGTGATAGCCAGTAGAAGGAAGAAGTAGATTTTGTGCTATCCTGTCCTGTCCCTACTCAAAACTGACACCAACAACTACAAAATTAATCATTTGACTTACGGATCATTGAAACAAGTATATGGGATAGCTAAAAAAGAAGGAAGAGAACTAATTAAGATCATAGAAATTATTTACTTAAAAAATCACCTATGGGGCACCTGGGTGGCTCACAGGTTGAGCGTCTGCCTTCAGCTCAGGTCATGATCCCAGGGTCCTGGGGACTGAGTCCCGGAAGGCTCCCCACAGGGAGCCTGCTTTCCCTCTGCCTATGTCTCTGCCCCTCTCCTCTGTGTCTCTCATGAATAAGTAAAATCACCTAAATACTTTGATTTTAAAAAGTAGAAAAAACTCACCTAGAGTCAACAAAGGTCATTGCAAATCAAATGTAAATTAAAAAATATATATATTATTACAGAACTATACCTGTGGCCCTAGAACAAACTTGTTGCAGGTAAAACAACATATATCCATATCTATCTATCTGATGTGACACTGGGATAATCCACATTTTATCCAAACATGAATATGTATATCCCTATGTTTTCTAAGAATCTTCACCAACTTTCGCATATTAACAGACTGGAGTATGAGAATTCATAAGCCAATTCCTTCACATCTCCTTAAAATACCATTGTACATTCCTTGCATCTTGTATTTGTGCAGTATCAGATTTCTGAAATTCAACTTTAAGTATAGCTCTTTCTCCACTTCTGAAGGGGCTACATCCCAATAACCCCATCATAACTTGAAAATATTGATAAGTCAAACGCATTTACTACATCTAAGCTACAAGATATCAATAGCTTAGCCTATACTACTTTAAATGTGCTCAAAACACATTAGCCTATAGTTGGGCAAAACCATCTCTCACAGAGCCTCCTCACAAGAGAATAGTGGTAGATGTACAGGTTGTTTACCCTCATGGGCTGACTGGGACCTGCAACTGCTGCTGCTCAGCATCATGCAAGAGGATGATATTGCTAGCCCAGGAAAATACCAAAATTCAGATTCTGAAGTATAGTTTCTATTGAATGCATATCACTTTCATACCATCATAAAGTCAAAAACTTGAGTCGATGAATGTATGTATTTTAACAATGTTAGTATTCTACTACGTGCTATGAGGAAGTCAAAGTATCATATATAATTTCTCTAAAAAAACCTGTCCAACTTGACGGGATGAGCACTGGGTGTTTTTCTGTATGTTGGTAAATTGAACACCAATAAAAATTAATTAAAAAAAAAAAAAAAAAAAAAAAACCTGTCCAATCTGGTTAAGGAGACAAGACCTTTTAGAGAAATACATGGCTTCTAGTAAACAAATAACAAGTGAACTGGCAAGATTTGGAGAGTGGTTGGATGGGTGATGGTAGGTGGAAAATTATATTCCTTGCAAAGAAAAAAAAAAATGAGCATAGCCCGAAAGATAGAATGAAGTGAAATAGATCATAGCAAAGAGAAGAAATTGTCTTGATTTGGGGGTGAGGGTGTTGAAGATTCTGGTAAATAACACCACATAATTAGATGATTTTGACTTTAAAAACCAGGCACACAAGTTTCACCCAAGTAAAGCAACTTGAGTATGAAGGAAAACAGGTTTGGACTTGGGAGTCAGTAAAAAAGAAAAAAAGAGAAATCCATCACACGTAGATGCATAGAATACACATCTTTTAGATCCAAGATAGTAGGTTAGACAACTGCTAAGATTTAACAACAAAAATAGTACACATGGTCGTTAATAGCACACTTTAAATAGTAATATTGCCTGAGTTAGTTCAAATCCAAGGTCCACTACCTACGAATTATGGGAACTCTTGCGAATTACATAATATCATTTTGGCTCAATCAACCGCAAAGTAGAAATGAAAATAATAAGACCATAAATGAGTTAATATATAAAATTAAATGAGTTTACATAAGGTGTTAAGTATGGCTCCTTAGAAAATAGTAAGTACTGTGACTACTAGAACTCACCGTTCTCCTGGTTTGTGCCCAATGACTTCAAGTCTTTTACATGGTCAACTACCCTCTCTCCATTGCTTGCATCATATACCATCATATGTGGTCCTCTGCAAAATAGGATATGGTATGTTATATGTTGATACTATTTAAGTGTGTGTGCGCACGCGCGCGCGCACACACACACACCCCAGATGAGAAAACAGGCAATAATTTCCAAAGACAGATGGATTGAAATAATCATTTTCTTTCTGCCAAATACTGGAAATTTAATAGCAAAGAAAAAATACAATAGAGAGGAAATGCTGCTATGAACCATTAGCTTTCAAAGAGTGGTCCTATTACAAAGAAGATCTAAAGAGCTTGGTAAAAGGGACATTTTTCCAAAAAACAGTGTCTTTTTGTTATTATTTGTCTTTTAAAGGAAAAGAAAACTAAACTAGTCTTGGATCTGGCAAAGCCAACTTCTGGAAAATCAGGATGTGGACTGACCTCAACTGGTTTTGTTTTTTTTGTGATAGAAAGGTTTAATTTGGAGACAATCCCATGCAAATTACAGTAAAACTTTGACGAAGATGGTTTATTTTGCCTACTTGATTTCATCTTTATTCACACTGTGGCATTTCTAACACCGTATAAGTGTACTGTAGTATAGATTTCAATTCCCAGGATGAAGGGGAAAGTGCACTCTCTGCATTATAAAGTTGACTGTAAAAATATTATTAGTAACATCATAATCTAATATGCATAATTGTTTTATAAAATCGGTGAAAATCCTTGAGAAGCATTTGGTGAAAAATTAAAAATTAAATTTAGATCTAAATTTCATTTAGATCAAACAGAAAATAGGGAAAAGCCATACAACACACACTTTTATATTTAAGTCATACAAATTAACTACATGCTATAGCTTATCTGACATAGCGATACCAGAACTGTTGAATTTGAGATTTAAAAACAAAACATGCAAATGGATACTTTATTAATAAGCATTCTTATAATTATGGTGACTAGAATCTAAACCAAAGGGACTACTTACTATATTTAAAATATCAGATCTATAATTCAGAGACTAGTATTAATTAAACAAATCATCACCAACACTTCTGGCACATAGACTACTTACTGTCCATCTGTGTTTCTAGCTTCTTGTTTTTCTTCTTTGGAGTTTTGTGAGGACTCTCCAGTAACATTGCCAAGGGCTGAGTCAGGATCATTTTTCAGTGTATTTATTATATCAGTAGATCCAAAAGGGACGTCTTGTGACTTCAGAGCAGTATTTTCAGCCTCATCTTTAGGCACTTCACTCAGTTCTTCCTTTTCATCTATCTCTTCAAGGCTATGATCAGAGCTTATTCCAGCTACAAAGAAATGAAGATATAATCCTAAATATTAATTTGCCTCTTCATCCTATGCAATCTGAGCAAGAAAAGAATTTTTTAAAATTAATAATTAGCTGGCTCTTTTAAAAGCTAGTCCAAAACTAATAAAATACTCTTCTAATGGTGAATAATCACATTAACATGCAAGCAAATTATCTCAGGCATATACAACTCTAAAAACATAGAATATATATTAGAAAACATAGAATATATTCATAAAAATATGCTATCACACTAGGTTTTATTCATGGTAGAGAAAAAAGTTATTGAAACTCATAAGTTAAATCAGATGTCTACCTCTGAAAGACATCTACAGAGCTTTGAATTAAAATGACTTTTACATTCATACAATAGCGCTAAATGTAAATTAAAAGAACATGAGATTTTTATATTGTTTACAAGTACACTTAAAAAATTTGACTCGTAGTTATCACAACAACAGTGGAGAATGATCTGAGCCCCTTTTAAAAATGATGTTCACATCCTCCTCCATAGCTGTTAAATCAGAACCTCGGAAGGGTGGGACCAGGAATTTTTAAGGCTCCTAAGGTGATTGTAATACAAAACCAGGGTTTAAAACCACTGATTTAAAAAAATAAAAATAAATAAATAAAAAAAATAAAACCACTGATTTAGATGCTTAATACACTTTTTGAAAATACAAACAAATATTATTCAATGAAAATTATTCCCATTCAGTTTGATTCTTAGAGGCAACTTCCTTTAAGGTTTTTCCTATATATTATCAGAAAGTATAATGAGCATACAAGCGGATTTGCATACTCCTGCTACCTTCTCTCTTTTCTGTTAGTTCATTTAATATAAATGGAAGCATACTATACCTGATGTTTTTCAACTTCTGTTTGTCCACTTAACTGTCTGAAAAATCATCCCATATCCATATGTGCATGTGTGTGTGTGAGAGATTCTTTTCAAAAGCTGCAGTTAATACTTCATCATATAAGAATGTGTTTCATCATTTCTTTAACACCAACAACAAATGGCCAACAGATTAAAAGAGGAGACATCCTAATTGCTGTCCACACTAGCTGTGAAAGTTAATTTAAACCAAAGAATGAGGTTCTGAATTGTTATTTAAATATAAGTTCACACTTCCATTTGCATAATAGCAGCTGAACAAAGTAATTTTACACCAATGGGGGAGGAGAGGTGGTATAGCATTGGATCATAGTGATCAGCACATCCACAAAATAAAAACTTCAACCTATTAGAAGAATATTAAAAGTACTTAAAATGTATGTCTTTATCTCTAGGCAGATCAACAGAAAATTGTGCTATTTATGCTATTTAACAAATATGGAGACTTTTAATGACAGTTTCATGGTGAATGAAAAAAGTAGATTTCTCAACCAAAAAAATATTAAGGCATTTGAATTTAATTTTTAAAAAATATATTTTGGCAAGTCTTGTTTTATTATGACGTGTGACAGTGTCATTATGAGAACAATATACGATATTATGCATCTGCAATAGCACATATTTGTGTAGTAAGAGTATATTTATATAATTTGAAAACTGAGAAAATGAATGGCTGTTCCAGTTTAGATACAAATGTGTTTTATAAATGGCCCCTTGGCATATATTAAGCTCTTCAGCAAGTTAGATTAACTGAGGAAACACTTAGCAAATTATTGTTATCTCTATTTCTCTCTTACCCAACAAAAGTATTTGACATAAGGCCACCACGATGGTTCAGTCTGTTAAGCATCTGACTCTTGGTATCAGCTCAGGTCATGATCTCAAGGGTCATGAGATGAGCCCTTTTTCGGCTCCATGCTCAGTAGTGAGTCTGCTTGAGAATCTCTCCTTCTGCCTCTATCCCACCCTCCCCATTCTTCACCCCTCATTTCCCCCCCACCCCCACTCCTAGGCATGGGCATGCACACACGCTCTTGCTCTCTCTCAAATAAATAAATAAATAAATAAATAAATAAATAAATAAATAAATAATTTTTTTTTTTTTTTAAGTATTTCACTTTTCTTTAAGTATGGGGTCTCTTACTGAGAAACTGATCTCAGTTAATTAGAGTATAAAGAATGAGTTACATATTTCAAAAATCTTTTCAAATTATTTTTCTGAAATTTTGTAACTTGATAGTTAACAAGCATCACACAGGCTTACCTTAAAAAAAAAAAAAAAAAAAAAAGCTAGCTTCAAGAGTATTCCTGTTCTTAAAAGTCTCAGGAAAGGCTGGGATTCTTTTTTAAAACTCTAAAAATACAAAAAAACCTTTTAGAGTTGGTTGTCTGACTAGCACAAATTTCCCCAGGCTTCAAAAAATAATAAATCAAGTTTGTTTTGTATTTGTTATATGTATGATGGCCACATTTGAGGACTACAATAAAAAAAGATTGGGTAGGGGCTGTGAACAATGAATAAATTTCACAAATATCATAGCACAACTATTATATTTCAGCTTCGTAAGTTTTTAGATTTTATAAAATTTATTTAAAAGATTTATTTTTTTAGATTTTAAAGATTTTATTTATTTATTCATGAGAGACAGAGAGAGGCAGAAACACAGGCAGAGGGAGAAGCAGACTCCTTGCAGGGAGCCCAATGTGGGACTCGATTCCGGGATCACGCACTGAGCCAAAGGCAGATGCTCAACCGCTGAGCCACCCAGGTGTTCCATCAGCTTCATAAGTTTTAAGGGAAGAATACTTACTTTCAAAGAACACAGCGTTCAAAATCTTTGTGAAGTTTTAGGATTTAACAACTTCCAAAGTATAAGTGTTAAAAATAATACAGAAGTCATCTTTTAAAAGTTTAATTATTGCAATTTTTACCTTTACTTAGCTTTATATGATTTGAATATTTTTAGATGCTTTTATTTTAAGATTTTTTTTTTTTTTTAATTCATAGAGACACACAGAGAGAGAGAGAGGCAGAGACACAGGCAGAGGGAGAAGCAGGCTCCACACAGGGAGCCCGACATGGGACTCGATCCAGGGTCTCCAGGATCACGCCCTAGGCTACAGGCAGCTCTAAATCGCTGCGCCACCAGGGGCTGCCCTATGATTTGAATATTTTTATCTTAAGGTTTTTCAGTTCTTCTAGGGAAAGCAACATTGAAACAAAAAATTAAAATTCAAAAATTCTTTAAAATTCACAAAATGTAATATGTAAAAATGAAATTTATATACAAGCTTTTAGAAGACATGTTTGTAAGTTTTGTAGCATTTTACTTTTAAACAATTAAAGCTTTTAATTTCACTGAGACTTTTGGGATACTTTGTATATTTTTCCTGGATATGATTGAAATCCTTCTCTTTCGTAAAATAAAATCGTATTAAATTATATCTATTCTATCCCCTTCCCCTCATCCCCTCTCCCTAAGCGAGGGTGAGCACTCTCTCTCAAATAAATGAATAAAATCTTTTTTAAAAATGGGGGATGGTGCGTCAGTGGCCCAGTCGGTTGAGTATCCCACTCTTGCTTTCAGCTCAGGTCATGATCTCAGGCTCTTGAAATTGAGCCCCGCTTCAGTGTCTCCACTTAGCATGGAGTCTGCTTTAGATTCTTTCCCTCTTCCTGCCCCTCTCCCTGCTCAAGCTCTCTCTCTTAAACAAAATCTTTTTAAAAAATAACATTTATTTTGGTGAACTATTTCTTTTTATTCATTCAAAAAATGCTCACTCTATTAGACACTATTTTAGTTGCTGCCAGACAGAGCCGTTTTCTCTTTCTTTTTTAACAACTGAGATACAATTCACATTCAGTAAAATTCACTTCTGGAATCCACTTTGGAATACTCCCATTTTCATAGATAAACAGCTGAGTGACTACCACTACAATCAAGATAGGGAATAAGTCCATCAATCTCCAAAACCGCCCCAGGTCCGTTGGTGATCATCCCCTGCCCCTAACCCTGGACTCTACTAACTACTTTCCCCATAGCTTTGCCCTTACAAGAATGAGATCACACAGCATCTAGCCATTAAGACTGGCTCCCCCACTTAACATAATGTGTTTGACATTCACTCATGTCATTGCACGTAGCAGTCATTCCTTTTTATGGTTTTGGTGGTAGTACCCCAAGGTATGGATTAATCATAGTCTACCCATTCCTCAGTTTAGGGACATTGGGTTGTTTCTCATGTTGGGCAATTATGACTAAAAATCCTATAGAAATTTACATGTAAGTTTTTGCATCCACAGAAGTTTTCATTTTTCTTGGAAAATACCTAGGAGCGGGATTGCTGGGTTGTACTGACAATGAATGCTTATGTTTTATTTTTAAAAACTTCTCAAACTATCTTCCAACCTGTCCACACAATTTTGCATTACAATAAGCAGTATGTGATATTAGTTCTAAATAATGACTCACTCTGAGCTAATAAAAAACTGAATAAAATTATTTATGATGAAATACAGTTATTACCTAACTATAAATTTTTGCCATCTGGTAACAAAACAATTCCAATAACATAAAAATCTCAGTCAAAAGCAATACTACAGAAAATAAGCCATGCCTAGATAACAAAAGAGTAGTTCAAGAAAGAAAAAATATAAATATAATCCTTTATATTCATAAAGTTAAACACTGGAAATAATAGAGTTCAAAGAGTTTTGCCCAAAAAAGCAGAGAGCCAAATAGAAGAAAAGCTGAAATCCTCCAAAGCCATGCTTTGCCATATTCATCTATCTGGTTAGGGAAAACATTCCAACTCCAAACCTATAATCGAATTTCAAGTGAAAGGGGGAAACTACTATTTCTTTGAGACATTTTTACACACGGGATGAACAAGTAACCAAATGTTTCCATGGTGATAATCTTAATCTGCATTGAACCACTGGGCAGGAAAGGCCCAGTTACCTACTTGTCAGAGATGCTACAGCTGCCTCGGGTGTTCCTGGGCCCTCGGAGAGAGGGGCTTCATCCAGCAGTTTGGGCACAGTGCACTGCTCGTGACTGGGGAGCCCAGGGCCAAGGGAGGCTTCTGCCAAAGAAGTAAAATCTGTGGAAATGGCACTTAGACAACAGAGTTAAGGCAAGCAGAGAACAAGAAGCATTTTGAAGAAATCAGATTGGTTAGCTCACAATTATCCGTGCGTTAAACAAGAAGAGGTAACTAGGGGAAAAAAGGAAGAGAAAGAGAAATAGATATCAAGCAAAGTTTGAATAGCATTCACACCTTTTTTCTAATACTTTCAAATCATCTCTGTCACTTATATAGTTTGGTATTATTTAACAAAATTCCTTTGTAGGACAAAACAGTATCATTGGTATTATTCTGGGTAGGACTTAAGAAATAAGAAAAACCATGACTAGTTATATTACGGTAATGTTTTTAATCAAAGAGGACAGGAGATTCCTATATAAGACGTCACAGTCTCAAATACCTAAAAATCACCTAGGGATTAAATATTTAGGAGCATTTGGGTGCACCTGAATTTCTCCTGTGTTTATGAATATTAATTAGAAAAATTAGGTAGGTTATATTGAGCTATTTTCATACCTATAAAATCATCCCTATGCTAAAATACTGTCATACTAATATTCTATTTTTGGTTAGACAGTAGACATATTCATTTATGTCCAAGAATTAAGAAACTATCACATTTATTCCTATAATAGCTACTATTAAAAATATAGGGAAACAGTATTAAATTGAATTATTTTATTTTTACAGGCATTTGGAGAATCCAAATGAGACCATATAATAGAAAATGTTTCATGATAATTTTTTACCACTGAATTAGGACACTATGTATGTTGAATTCATGCCTCGGGCAGTTGCATGAAGAACGGGACCTTACACTTTGGTGTAAGTTTTCTAGTGAACACACTAAGGTACATCCCAAACTAAGATGTGTCCTACCTTTTGGGAGGGACATTAAGAAGTGGTAATCTGACGTTGCATACAGAAAAGTCTTAGGTACCATCATGGAACTGAAATTTTGAGTTCTGTCAGTTTCATACTCAACCCAGGGTGGAGATTTTTTTCATTTCACCATATAAAATTTGGGAAATAGAGTCAAAGCATCTGTATCTCTTTCCTACACAGAGTTAAGTTATAACTAGATTCATTCCCTCAACCAACATGAAAACTCTTTTTCAGTAACTACGTGATGTAGTAGGAACAAAGGCGTCCTACCTGGGCTGGCCAGCCCCTCAGGAGAGTTTGCTTCCAAAACACCGTCTGTAGGAACTGTATGTCCTGTCTGCAGGGCTGGAGGACAGAAGCAGCACAACTTAGAAACAAGCCACACTCACGAATGTAGCAATTCCTCAGTAGCTTTATTTTTATAGAATTTGAGAAGAGATAGCCCTAACTTTGTTAGAAGCCATTTCACCATCCAGCTTCAATACAACTAAAATCTCCTTAGGTTCCCCTTCCTCCAGGTAGTCAATCCTGGAGTCAGAGTGTCACAAATGATCTCAAGCTCAATTTTAGGATCAGGGAGCTGTACAATTATTATTTTTTCATTGTGTTGCAGATTTTAAAAAGGTAGTTCAGTGAGAATAATCAGACTATTAATATCACTAAATTTAATTAAAAGCTTAAGTTTGTTTTTTAGTAAAAAGACCTGATTCATAACCTATCTCACTTTCCTGTGTATGTGAAACAGGACACACATAATATCTACTGGGAAAAGTAACATTACCAAGCACACGACTATGTTCAGCACTTTGATGCAGGGGTATTTTGGAGGGTGGGGAAGGTGCTTTTCGCTTTGTCCTTTTCAAAGATGAACTGCTGACAGAGGTACTACTGAGCTGCAGTGAGCCAGTCCTCACTATGCCTGCTCCACAGGGATTCTGGAAAACAAAATGACCAGACACGATCTCTATTTAGAAATTAACAGTGGAACTTCAGGAAGAGACCGACCTTTATATCAACTGCTTCATATACCAATGTGAGACATAAGAGTCATTCATTCAAAACCACTTACGGAGCATCTGCCATGTGCCAGGAGCTGAACTAGGAGATGGATATGTAAAGTAAAATAAATATGGTCCTTCTCAAGAAACTTAGGCTAGGATGGAAGAATGGCATACAAACAACCAATTAAAATGTAGAGGACTCATAAGCATTACAGTCAAAGACTAGCTTTCAAAGAAAATTATGGAGAAAATATTGATGTAAAGTAAGAGGTGAAAATGGAAGAATATCTGTACATTAAAACAGCTGGCTTGATTAATCGTCTTTTTGTACTAATGTATTAGTGACAAACATCTCAAAAATTTCTATGTCTACCCAAGGCAAGGTCATCTGAGGTCACCGACTCTATAGCCGGCTAATGCTCACACTCACAGCATGTGACTGTCAGCAGACCCTAAGACCGTCCTGCCTCAGCTGGCTGCCTGGTGCCTCCTGGCGCCCAGCCATGTCATCTCTTTCTCTTTACAGTTAACCTGCTTAAAGGAGCTGTTCATAGTTTTTTGTCTCCAGTTTCTCATCCCCCACTTGAACCCTTCCAACCACCTATTTCCCAACTTCTGATCCATTAAAACTATTCCTATCAAAGTCATCAATGACGACCACCACACTAAACTAGTGGCTAATTCTTTGAACTCATTTATTTGACCTGTTAGCAGCACTGAACACCCTCTTAAAATTCTTTTTTTCTTACCTCCAGATGACCACATTCCTATTTTGCAGAGATCCCAATGCTCCCTTTTCTTTTAGAGTTGTTTTTCATCTCAGTCCTTGGATATGCTCTCTTTAGTATCTATGTTTACTCTGTTGGTCATCTCTATTCCCTTGGATTTATGTATTATTAATGCTAATTCTAAACTTATGCCTCGATCCTGGACCTCGATCTTCTATTTAATATCTAAGGTGATTAGATGGCATGTCTAAAACTGAGATCCTAATAATCCTTCCTTTCCCCTCTCCCATGAAAAATAATCCTGTTCCCACAGTCTCTCCTGTTTCAGTAAAGAGCAAGTCATTCCCCTCCATTTGTTCAGGCCAGTAACTCTGGATCATCCTCATCTCCTCTCTCTCTCTCATCCTCATCTCCTTTCATTCTCTCTCTCTCTCTCTCTCTCTCTCTCATCTCCTTTCTTTCTCACAGCCCACAGGAAGTCCATCCTGTTGGCTCACCCAGTTTGACTGAATTATCAAGAACCTCCTAACTGGAATCTGCTTCCACACTGCTTCTCTATAGCCCTTTCTCAACACGCCAGCAAAAGGATCCTATTAAAATAGAAGTTTGACTAGGTCACTTTGTTCATAACCCACTAACGGTTTCCCAATGGGCACAAGGCCAAAGTCCTTGTGAGGACTCCTAAGGCAGTTGACCACCTAGCCCCTAGATCTCTCTGACCACCTCCTCCTCTGAGAATGGAGTAGCAGACTCCGCTCCAGCCACACTGGCCTTCATGCTGCTCAAGTGTGCCAGAGTGTTCCCACCTCAGGTGGTTGTACTTCCTGTTCTCATACCTGGAATGCTCTTCTAATAATTATGATGTCTTTCTCATCTTCTTCAGTTAATTTCTCAAATGTCACCTTTTCAATGAGCTCCTCCCCCTATACTTTTCCCTTTCCCCAGCTTGATCTTTATGATCAGCATCTAATAGCTCTAGAACCTACCATGTTATTGGCTTATTCACCTTCTTTACTATCTTCCACTGGAGTTGAACATAAGAGATTTTTTTTTTCTTCCTACTTTTCTCATGGTTGTATCTCCAGAATAATGTCTAGCTCATAGAAGTCTCTCAATAAATAACTGAGTGAATGAAAGAAGGAATGAAATACTGTCTTCTCCTCTTGTGAATAAAAGGCCTTGATAAATGTGGATTAGGAGAAGATGGAAATCTTGAGTCATTCCAATCTTGAGACAATGCAAGTACACCTAACAGAAGGGAACTAGTTCATACAGTGTTTGTAGTCCTAATGTCTTGCTACACACCAAGAAAAATGTAGCAAACTTTACTTTTTGTAATTTCATATGTCTGTCAGAGAAGAAAGAGGGAAAGTTTGAGTTAGTTGTCATCACTGTGAATTGTGTTTGGTACTAAAAAGGAGGGCAGGTCATGTCACAGGGAGAGAGCACAGTCGGGCGCATGATGGCATGCACCTGATGGAACATGTCTCTCACTGAGGATAACTTCTCTTAACAAGGGGACACACAGCGTGGCACCTGGCTGACCTGACTGGTAGTCAAACCACTAAATATCCTTCATCCCAAAGGAGGAATAGCTGCAGCCACCAACCTCCTCTCCTCTCAATACTATAGAGCTTTCAGACCTAATCCAGTAAGGAAAGAGTAAAACTCATCATCTAAACCCAGACTGATTCAGTCACCAAAGCCAATTCTGATTAAATATAAGGGATATTCCTCACCCCTGCCCCCCTCTGGAGTGGATGTGGGGACAGATCCCTCATTGCAGTTTGGACATTTGAAACAATCAGGAGTACCTTTGGCAATGAAGGACTGGGAAAGAAATCTACTATATTAAGCAGCTGGATGAGAAGTATTTAAATATTTTGAGTAGAATGTAAAGTTTTTTTCTTATTGATTAATGATATATCTCTGGGTTTGAAAACTTTAATTTGGGGATCCCTGGGTGGCGCAGCGGTTTGGCGCCTGCCTTTGGCCCAGGGCGCGATCCTGGAGACCCGGGATCGAATCCCACATCCGGCTCCCGGTGCATGGAGCCTGCTTCTCCCTCTGCCTGTGTCTCTGCCTCTCTCTCTATCTCTCTGTGACTATCATAAAAATAATATGTGACTATCATAAATAAATAAAAATTTAAAAAAAAGAGAAAAAAAAAGAAAACTTTAATTTGCTATCTTATAAAATTAGCAAATTTAGGAGTTTTTAGGAAAAAGGAAAAAGGCTGAAAATTCTAAAAAAAATGTGACACTTCACTTTTCAAAATAATGATGTAAAAATCAAAAGCAATAGAATAGGTCATTTTATTTCTCAGGTGATTTTACTCTGTAAAGCCCTATTAAAGCATGCCTCCTCCCTCTCACAGACCTAGTTTACCAGTAAGAGCACAGGAAGTGATCAATAAGTCATTGCTGAATGCACAAATTTGGGCAGCATTTGATTTTCCTCCTATTTCCATGCTGAAAACATGTTTCCCATGCTTAGACTGACTGCTTCCATGAGGTCTAGACCTGTGTTCCCCTGTAGGCCAGATTCCCAATCAGTCATTTGTTGGTCTTTTCTATTACCTGATAAAAGCAGTCATGACTTGAATTAGTCATGAATTTCTCATATGACAATATCTGTTTAGGAGTTAGAGCTCTTAAATTTTGGTCATAATAAAATATACAGTAAAGACATTAGAAGGGAGGACTTTGCATATAAGGACTTACAAGTTTACACGAACCTAACCATAACTCAAAGACAAAATAAAAATAGACGCACATGTTTCATTTACATCCCTACAGGTCTTAAAACAAGCTAACTTCTTTTTTCAGGAGGATTCATAATTTGTATGAATAAAGAATTTAAAATTTGTCAAAATATACAGATTTTAGTTTTACTAAAAATTTTCAATAGTATTTATGAAGACAGTTGTGGGAAAAGAAGGGTAAAGGCGTGAACATTTTGAAGGAACACATATTTTGTAACTTTATCCTCTAGTACTTAACTCTCTTTACCCTGTCTTGTAGGTGTAACATGAAAGTAAACGGACATACATTATTAGAGCTGCATTTGAATCCAAGAGACTGAGAAGGAAGACATTAAAGAAAACACCAAGATTGTCACGGAGTGGTAACAGGAAGATGTATATGACTTGTCATAACTGGATTCCATGCTATAATTATGGTTAAGACTTATTAAGTTTATGACAAAAATGTAATTTTAACAATTTACATAGGATGGTCCAAGAGCAGAAGTTTTCAAAGAATAAGAATGGTGAGAGTTTAGATAATCAGCAACAGATTAATGATGGAAATATAAGTTTTATTCTGAGGTACAATATTACTGTTAGTGTTCAAGGAAATAGCTTAATATATATTTGTCTTTTAAGACAGAGACAAGTGTTTTTGTTGTTGTTGTTAGAGAGAGAGAGAGAGAGAGAGAGAGCGCATGTGGGTGAGAGGGAGAGAGTCTTAAACAGGCTCCACCCCCAGCACAGAGCCCCACACAGGGCTAGATCTCATAATCTTTGGATCATGACCTGAGCCAAAATCAAGAATCAGACACGTAAATGACTGAGCCACCCAGGTGCCCCTGCTTTCTTTTTTAAAGACTTTTAGAAAATAATTCCAATCAACTAAGAAGGAAAGGTAAGGTAAGGTAATAAAAATCAAATTTGGAGTTATTTTGTGTTAAATAACACTATTAAGACCATAGTAGAGGAACCCCCAAGCCTTGAGAAAGGGATGTTCTATATCTACTGCAAACATCCTTTTCTTGGGTAAAAGCCCAGAGGAAAAGCAGCAGCATTTAAGTTAGAAGATCTAGGTGTTCCTAAATAGACTGCACCAAGAAATGTGGTGTGTATGAGGAATGTGGGTGGAATATACTTAGCTAGCACACAAGAATAGAGAGACTCCTAACTCAAGAATGACTACTTCTAGAAAGCAGACTCACTAAACCACCACAGCTGCTTAAGTAAACACATCATGCGTTCCCATATAAAAAGCTAGGAAAACAAAAGCAAAAATGAACTACTGGGACTTCATGAAGATAAAAAGCTTCTGCACAGCAGAGGAAACAATCAACAAAACTAAAAGGTAACCTACAGAGTGGGAGAAGACATTTACAAATGATGTAGCTGATAAAGGGCTAGAATCCAAAACCAATAAAGAGCTTATCAAACTCAACACCCCAAAAAAACAATCTAGTCAATAAATGGGCAGAAGACAGGAATAGACATTTTTCCAAAGACATACAGATGACCAACAGACACATGAAAAGATGCTCCACATCACTCATCATCAGGGAAATACAAGACTATAATGAGATATCACCTCACACCTGTCAGAATGCCTAAAACCAACAACACAGGAAACAACAGATGTTGGTGAGGATGTACAGAAAGGGGAGTCATCTTACACTGTTGATGGGAATGCAAACCGGTGCAGCCACTCTTGAAAACAGTATGGAGGTTCCTCAGAAAATTAAAAATAGAGCCACCCTGCAACCCTGCAATTGAACTACTAGGTATTCACCCAAAGAATATAAAAATACCACATTAAAGGGGGACATGCACCCTGATGTCTATAGCAGTGTTATCAACAAATTATGGAAAGAACCAAAGTGTCCACTGACTGCTGAATGGATAAATAAGATGTGCTGTGTGTGTGTGTGTGTATAATAGAGTATTAGCGTAAAAAAGAATGAAATCTGCCATTTGCAAGGATGTGGATGAAGCTAAAGAGCATTATGCAAAGTGAAATAGGTCCAGTCAGAGAAAGACAAATATCATATGATTTCACTCATATATATAATTTCAGAAACAAAATAGGTGAACATGGGGGAAAGAAAAAAAAAAGAGAGAGGCATATAAAAGAGACTTAAAAAAATACTGTCTTTGTTTAAGAGAAAGAATATGATGGGGGGGTGGGTTGGGTAGGGGCAGAGGGAGAGGGAGTAGTAGGTTCCCCGCTGAGCAGTGAGCCCAACATTGGGCTCAATTCCAGGACCCCAGGATCATGACCTGAGCTGAAGGCAGACGTTTAACCAACTGAGCCACCCAGGTGCCCCAAAAGTGACTCTTAACTATAGAGAACAGTGTTGCTGGAGGGGAGGTGGGTGGGGGATGAGCTCAATGGGTGACAGGGATTAAGGAGGGTACTTGTGTTGAGCACTGAGTGTTATCTAAGTGATGAATCACTAAATTCTACTTCTGAAACTAATATCACATTATATATTAACTGGAATTTAAATAAAAGCTTGACACATTAAAAATAAATAAAATGCCAAAAGAAAAAAAAAAAAAAAAGAAGGAAGGCCCTCAAGTGTCCAACCACACTGCGTCCTCAAGCCCTAGTCCTGTGTCCTTCAAGAGTATGTGCCTCATAGTCTCTTCACCATTCCACCCTTGCATTAGTCAGGCTGGAGCTATCCGGTATTTTTGAATGTGAGTTGGTGTCTAACTGGAGAGAGGCTTCTAGAGGGTTTACAAGTTGGAAGGAGGCCTAGTGTAATGCTTACCAAATGAGCTTTGGAGACAATGTCAGGGCTTGAGCCCGGGAACACGGCCATCTAGTGTCTCTGCAACCTTCAGCCTCCTCATCTATAAAGTGGGAAAAGTAACAGTCCCTCCACCTCAGAAGGGGCTGGATGCTTATGTGAAATGACATGTGTGAAAACTCAGCTCAGTGCTCTGTATACAGTATCTGTTCCATAAATACTAGCTAATGTCACATGCAGCTCATCTAGTGTAAAGTATGGGAAAGCGATCTGTAAATAAAATAAGCAAATGATAGTTCTAATGTAGAGTTAGAGTGAAAAGAATGGATAAAAGGGGGTAGTTATTCTACGGCTGTACTTCATCTGCAATTAATAGTGGTGGTAAGAGTCCTAGTAGAGTCCATCTCCATTATAATCAGCCTTAATATCCCAACAGTGCCCAGCATTCAGGAACTGGGACTTAGTCCACCGCAGAAGCCAAATTCATCATAATTCATTATGTGTAAAAATTCCACCTTGAAGTCACCTCGGGCACCTCCATCTTACTTTAAAGGAATTTAATAAAACCGCAATACTTAATACTTGCTTCAATCTTGGTGATGGGTATATGACTGTGTATAATATGTAAATCTGAATATTTCTTAACTTTAATGTAAAGAATTAAAGTTGAAAAATTGTTTAGAACCGTCTTTAGCTTTTGGCACTGAGATATGTTTCATCTGGCCAAATCATGACTGAAAAATTTTTAAAGAGGTTGAGATTAAACCATATTTAAATCCAAAGGGTTTACAAAACAAGAACACAGAGGTTTTTTACTTACTAGGGGAAAACACTTTGGTTAATGATTAGAGATGTTCAATTATTTACTTTAGAGTCACTCAGTCTGCCTGCTATTAGGAAAAACTGCACCCCTAACAGGAATGCACATCACTGAATTTTACAGTCTGTGAAAAGGAAAAAGCTGCACAGAGAAAGAGAACACTCTAGGGAAAGTGGCAAGTCAAGCTGAAAACCATGCCAGATACTTAATCCCTCAGAATTCACACCCAGATCAGGATTTACTGGTTCAAAATGGAACTAAATTTAGCTGAAGAAAATAGAATTGAATGGCATTCAGTAGATTTACTGAGTACTAGCTCTGTACAAGTTATTAGATCACTTATTAATCACAGTGGAATTATAAGATGTGGGTCATTGAAATCAATATATTCTGTATAAGAGAGTCAAAGCAAAAAATGCAAACAGAAAAATTAGAAAAAAAACTTGAATCAAAGGAAATACAGTAGCCCAACTTCAAGGACATTTAAATGTTTCTGTTAGAAGCTTTGGGTTTTTCTGTTTATAATTTCCACATGTGGGGAGGGATGGGTTAGAGAGGAGAAAACCTAAGCTACCCCACTGAAATGGTCTTTAAACTCATACTTTTTTTCCTTCTTCTGAAATGACAGATTCACATTATCCTTCTCCAAACTGAATATTCTCTATAAATACTATGACGTACTATTCACTTCCTATGAATTGTATCCCAATGCCTTTTACATAACTAGCTAAAGGTCAAGCTCGAACTCTTAACTCTTGATGGAAGAAGTCTAAGATAATTTTACAACTTACACAACAGATCAGTTTTAAACTCCAAAACATGCAATTATAATAAAGTAAATGTGATATAGAAATATGAGGTACCGTAATGAATTTGTAAAATAAGCAAATTGTAAAGGCAAGGTTTTTTTTTTTTTTAATCACAGTGAATTCAGTTTTATTACTGATTTGATCATAAAATTAGCACAATCCCGTATTACATGCAAACAACGCATACAATGATAAGGGGGGAAAAGAGAAAAATCACTGTAAACCCCAACAAATATAGGTTACCTCACAGAAGTTTGGTGTCCAACCTTTTATACATATCCTCTATATTTGTACATACACACATTTTTTTTACTTGTATTGGACGAAGGCATTTATGCCAGTTTCTTTCTTTATAAAGTTTTTAAAAATAAAATGCTATTTCAGTGAGGCGAGGGCATGTTTGTATTGCTGCCCTGAATCTCTTTCCACATCCTTCCAATTTCCTTAAATGGTACTTCCTCTGGACTCCTAAAAAATCTAGGACTTATATATCCTATTTTCATGTTCTCTCAATAAACCAGTTTTAAGATCCTTCATTGATAGCACTGCAAGTCTTAGCCTGTCTAGGTCAACTTAGATTAAGAAAAATCCTATCAGCAAAGGAGTGTAAGAAATGGAGGTGATATGTCAGGTACCAGACTACTGTACTTAGGGCAGTAGTATCAGGGCCCGGAGCTCTTAAATACATACCCTGTAAGCAGTCATCTATTTGCCAATTTTAAGGGTGTTCCTATCAATTTGCTCAAATACATTCTACGACAGCAAGTAATGAGATTAAAGCTGGATTCGCTTAGAAGTGTCTAAATACCACCACTTGTAACTTGTATATCTTTTGGTTACTAAAATTATATATTATATTATATATTAATCCTTTCACGGGATTCTGGGTGGCCAAGCTTGCCACTAGATTTCTCTCAAAATGGTCTAGATTTAAACTCATTAGTCAATAATAACATCTGTATCCTCCAGTTAAACTCATTAACCTGAGCATATCTTCCTCAAACTTTGTATCCTTTGCCCCTTTTTATTGATGCTGAAAGCACTTGGGTTGCCTTTTGTGTTACAGTCATGTGTCCAGGGAGAAAGATGTCAATCAATGTTTTGCTTTTGTTATTGTACTTTAGAGTTTCAAAAATCCTCAGAGAAGTAATATCAGGACTAGGCCTCACTATCTGATAAACTCTGATAAAACCAAAGATCCACATAACAAAGCATTTTTATCTCTTAAAGGCCAATTTTAAAAGACAACGAAAGAATAAAATAATTTGATCGTACTAGAGCTGGAAGAGGCTTTTTTACAAATTTAGTTACAAAATGTTATTGTACAGAGAGAAACTCAAGCCACAAAGTAGTTCAATGGCTTATTCTTCAAGGTAGAAGACAAAGAAGACAATGGAAAAAATGACAAGAGACCTATTGGTAGATCTAAGACTATCAAGCCAGAGTAGGGCTTTTTCTGGCACAATATACTTCCTTTCTAACCCTTCTCCATGCATATCAGAAAAATAAAACACAAATTTTACAACCTGGGTTATACTCTTGCAAAGTTTTTAAATCTCTCTCCCTGAGGCAACCTGTGATTTCATTTCATCAACCCTATAATACTTTGAGATATCATATAACCAAGTCTTATTAGTGGTAATCCCTTACTAATGACATTTTTTAAATGCCCAAAGATGAGGGCCTAACTTGGTAATACATCTCAGATGAAAAAAGAGAAGATAAGTCACCAGAAATCAGAGCTCAGGATCAAGTTAAAAAGACAGACACGCTGGGAATGGAGGTTCTCTATGGTCAGTGATCAGAACAAAGTGTCTAGGGGTAGAAGAGTAGTGAACATCTATAGATTGACTTTAGGGCCTCCGGCTGAGTAAAGGGGCAATCAAGGGAAAAAATGGGGCTCAACTCAGTTCATATCAGAAAGGAAGCCAAGGCTGTATGGCAGTCATCACCCAAGTGACCCCGCAGTCCTGTCACCATGGCTTCAGGAAAGAGGCCTGCTTCTCTCTGCTGTGGTCTCTAGTAACCAGCATTGGTTACCAAAGAAAGGCATTTTCTCCCCCATGGCTCCCAAATGTCATGGTGGCAGAAAGTCTAAGTAAGCTTCATACCATAAGAACTTCTAAAGGAATATTCCTAACACTGATTATCTTAAATATTAATTCAGTAGGTACTTCAGAGAGGCACAACTTTTATGTACTGGTAGAGAAGGGGGAGAAATCCACCCTAATTCCATTTATGACCTATTGCTCTTTGAATAGTATTACTCTTTAAAAGTTTAACAACTTTATAATGAGCATAGTTCTTTACGTCTGGGTCAGAGGTAAAGCTGGCAGAAACTAAAAGTAACGGCTCAGAGGATTTTCAAGAGCATTAAATGAGTAATGTGCTTAGTACCTGGTCTGAAATGTTAGTAAGTGCTACATAAGCATTAGTCATTAATTTTGCTCTTGTGATTAAGACCCCTTGAAAACCTGAATAAAACTACCAAGAGAAAGTATATTTATATATGAGAAAACCTTAAAAGGAGGAAGCAGATTATACTGCACTCGGGCATTTCTCTACTGAATGAAACAAGTCATATTTTTGGAAATACAGACAGCTGTATCCCGTATATCAAACTAAAAATGCCATGGCAACCACTGTTCCTAGGCAATTGTAGAATTATGTGTGTGGTTTTCTTTCTATATGGTAAATGTAAGTGGAAAGTGGCGGGGAAAATCAAATGTTGTGTTATAACCTGGAGAAAAAAACCAAAAAACTAGATTTCTTAAAGATTACAAATACATGCTCTCTTTTTACAATCTTAATGACTTCATAAAACATCTCGGATTAAAACTCATTAAGCGAAACTAAAACCAAATATACTCTTGACATTTTATAAATATATGACAATATATCATCTTACCTGCTTATAAACCATGATAAATATGAAAAGGTAAAATTGAGTCAAAAATGAATAATGTCAAACATTTCTTAAAAACAATTAAATCAGCTGTTAAAAAATGAGCACACTCTATGTATTAAATTTCACTTGCATAATACTGGATGGCAAAGTATTTCCATTTCTCAACATTGAGTGTCTGCACCAGAATGCAAAATAAGACCAAATAAAAAAAAGTTCAATCAAGATAATTCTTTATTGTGTTTCCAGCCAAAAGCCAATATCCTAAAGAAAAGGAGGTACCGTTCTAGCAGCCTGGGAAGAACTGTTTTACTGCTATGTACACATATAACTCCAAAGAGCAAAACCATACCAAATGTGCAAAAATAAAGAATTCTCCAAAAGTTGCTGTGGATTCTGTGGGTCAAGTTTATCTGCAACTTGTGTCCAAATCTTTTTCCTCTTATTCAATTGGAAAATACTCTTAAAAGGCTGATTTGTCCATAATACTAGGACATCCTTTGGTGACAGATTTTATTGAATGTGCTCCTCACAGAAACTTGGTCAGCAAATATGGTACAGCTACTGGATTTCTGAAATTAGTTCCAATCTCAGAATTCTAAGTCCTTTTCAATTTAAGTCAATGTCATTGCATTTCTGACTTTTGTCATGTGTGAAATAAATGACAATCTACGTAAATAACCACATACATATCATCTTATTCTAAGTAACTGTATGCATTTATATAGTAATACATGCAACATGGTTTAGGTAAACAACAGCAGGAGCCAGCCATTACATATGTTGTTGCATAAATGGCATTTCAAATCTTTAGGCAGAATCATATTCACAAACTGCTCAAAAAGATCTGAGAAAAACTGCCAGAAATTTTCTAATTGGATAGTTCTCTTCTGCAAATGAACATTTCCAGATTTCCATAGAAGACAGTATATTCACCTTTATAAGGAACATGACACAAAGCCTTGAAATGTAAAAAAGTACATAGAAATTTAGGGACATGAACAAAGATGATAGCAATGACAGTAAACTATGGATTCTTTAAAAGACATTCTTTAGGTGGATAAAAGAATTTTATTTGCAAAAAAGTTCCAAAAAACAGGTTAGATTCTATTACTAACTTGGATCTTTCTTGAATTCTCTTTGGAAACTACACAATTAGTTACCAAAATTAGCTCAGAAAAAATCAACAGTCTTTTATGTGAAGAGTTTTAGTTTAGGCTCCAGAATCACTATCCAATACTTTAATTTGCCAGTATTAAGAAATGCCTTACATAAATGAGACAAATTATTAAATACTGACACCAAGAAGCATAAAATAGATGTGGTGGACATTTTTTTCCAAGCTACAGGTAGACTGATCCATAAGCCTGCGTAAGACAAACAGAATATTGAGGACTACTTAAAAGAACACTACCATGAAGTGAAAGCTCAAAATGAATAAAACTGCGTTAATTGTAAGTCACTTTGTCATGCATTACTGTTATTTATCTCTCTAGCTCTATCTTTTGACACTTCACCCACAAGAGATAAGCGTTTGCCATTTCTAATGTAATGTATTTCCAGTCTTTTCTTTCTGCTTTATTAAAGGATGCTTTGGGGGAAAAGTATAAAAACCAGAACATTGTAGGTCTGTTAAACAGCGCACCCTTGTGGTTTATTCTAAATCCTGAACAATAGAAATCTACAGGATAAGAATATATCCAAAATTCTTCAGAGATTTGAAAATAATTCTTTTCCAGTACTTTTTCCCAGCCTGCTATTACTTTCAACCATCAAAAACAATGCCTTTCTAAAGTTAGAAATTCAGGGGCACCTGGGTGGCCTAGTCAGAACCCTCTGCCTTCGGCCTAGGTCATGATCCTGGGGTCGTGGGATTGAGCTCCACATCAGGCTCCCTGCTCAGAGGGGAGATCTGATTCTCCCTCTCCCTCTGCTCCTACCTCTGCTCGTGCTCTAATAAATAAAATCTTTAAAAAATAAAGTTTCAAATTCAAAACTAAACTGTTTAATAAAATGTCTATAGTAATAATGAGTATTTTTTATTTAAAATTTATTATTATTTTTAAAGATTTTATTTTTTTATTCATGAGAGATATACATATGGCGGGGGTGGGGCAGAGAGAGAGAGAGAGAGAGAGGCAGAGACACAGGCAGAGGAAGAAGCAGGCTCCATGCAGAGAGCCCAATGTGGGACTCAACCCTGGGTTTCCAGGATCAGGCCCTGGGCTGAAGGCAGGGCTAAACTCCTGAGCCACTCAGGCTGCCCTATTTTAAATTTAAAACAGGCAGTAAAGGGATGCCTGGGTGGCTCGGTTGGTTAAGTGCTCGGTTGGTTAAGTGCCCGACACTTGATTTCAGCTCAGGTCGTGATATCAGGGTCATGAGATTGAGCCCCACGTCAGGCTCCAATCTGGGCGTGGAACCTACTTAAGATTCTCTCCCTCACTTTGATCCCTCCCCTCCGCCCCAAGCTTACACTCACATGAGCTTAGATGCTCGCTCTCTCTGAAAAAAAAAAAAAAAAAAGATATATATGGAAGGTGATAGATGCGTTAATTAACCAGATGGCAAGAATTCTTTCATAACGTATATGTATTTCAAATCACCACAATGTACACTTTAAACAACTTACAATTTCCTCTGTCAATTATACCTCAACAAAACTAAAAAGAAGGAAAAAAAGGCAGAACTGCCCCCTCATTTTGATCGGTTTGTAGAGGGCCTTGAATGCCTAGAAAATAACTACCAGTTATCAAAGTTTCCAAACTGGGAAGACAGGTTAAGTACTGGTCTTCTCCTTATTCTGCACCCTGGATTTCTCTAAAGCCTGACTTCAGCAGAAAGAAAGGAAGGGAGAAGGAAAGATAAGGAAGGGAGACTAAATGAAGGACTCACTAATGGGTTGCAAAAATAAAAAGAAAACACACTGAAAATGACCCTGAGCTTTTAAATCTCAGAGATCAAAAATAAGTTTGATTTTCAATATGTTGATTTCCACGTAGTGGCGAGTGAACAAGCAACCATGAGTTCAATCTGCAACTGGAATACAATATTGGGAATGGAATTAAAAAGTTGACATATTTGTTTCCCAGCACTGTTGCAACAACTTAGTATGACTAAGTGGCTTAAAGCAACAGAAACTTGCTCTTTCACAGTTCTGGAAGCCGGAAGTCTGAAATCAGGCTGTTGGCAGGACCATAGGTGTCTGAAAATATAGGGGAGGATCCTTCCTTACCTCTTCCAACTTCTGGTGGCTCCTGGCATTCCTTGGCTTATGGCAGCGTAACTATAATCTCTGCCTGCATCATCACATGACCTCTCCTTTTTGTCTCTGTCTCTGTGCGTGTGTCTCCCCTCTTACAAGAACACCAGTCATTCGATTTGGGCCCAGCTTAAGTCCACACTGATCTTATTTATTGACCCTTAGCTTGAACATATCTTCTGGGGAGACACTATTCAAACTACTACAGCTGAGAAGTCAACAAAGAATACGTCTTCTCTGAAAGAGTACGGTAAATATAGGCTAAGACCATGGATTCGGGTGCCTCCAAATTCAGAAAATGGGTAAGGGAAGTGGTGACAAGAAAAAAAGAAAAAGAGTTGAAATATAAAAAGAGAATCAGGACCAAGGAAGAGAGAAAAATCAAGACCAAGGGGGTGATTTAGCACATCAATACGATGAAGAAGTTAAGGAAATAAGTGCTGAGATGTCCAAGAAGGCATGAGTTCACATGAGCATGCACACGTGCACATGTACACTCACGCACGCACACACGAACACAACCAACCATAGCTTAAGAATTTTTGTCATGAATAAATAAAAAATGATACTTCAGCTTCTCTAGGGAGAAACATAATTCTGGGGTCCTACTTAACGATACATCAAAGAACTACCCAGATGTCCAGATCAAAAGAAAAAAATAATTAGAAAATTGTATAAAGATGTCCAGTTTGCCAAAGGCAACATACAAAAAAAAAAAAAAAAGATTACTTAACATGGGAGCATCAACTGGTCATAGAGCAGAGGGTGAGAATCAAAAGAAACAGCTTTTGGTGAGGCCACTGGAAACAGAGCCTAGAATTTTAAGAGCAGACTATTTCTTTGACGATGTAAACCTCTTCAGGCCCAAAGCACAAAAGAAGTTTACTGAAATAGAATGCATGAGGTCATCTGGAATAAGGATTTGTGACCAGGGGCTAAGATTTATTTCTACATAAGAAAAAAGACAAAAAATAAAAAGAAAAAAGACAGACATTGGTAATTTAAAATTTAAAAACAATCCTAAAAGTGCTACCTTTTAAATGCCTTACTATGAAGAAATAAATGTAAAGGAGTTACACCCACAAAATGAAGTCTTTGGGGACCGTGACTCGGCCTCTGCTTATCTCACTCAGTTTCAATCTCCACTTCCTGTTCACGCCCAGGCGTGCCATAGGCTTCACAACACGGTTCCTGTTGCCTGACTGAGGCGCTCCCACGTAGATGTTAATACTGAACCCAAGATCACCTCTTCTATAACACTTCACCCAACTACCAAGTAGTTACTTTGGAAAACTATAGCAAACGATTCTATCATTTGAAAAAAAAAAAATAATAAGTTTCCTCCTGATTTGCAAGAGGTGTCCATGGTGAGATTTTTACACCATGGACATTAGATAAGAAAATCTCAACAAAAGTAAGAAGGCAGCTTAATAGATAACTACTGAGTTTAAGTATCTTTTTTGCTCATTTCTACCTGGTTGCCATTTACTTTTTAAAGATTTTATTTATTTGAGAGAGTGAGCGAGCGAGCGAGATGTAGGGGTGGAGGGCTCAGAGGGAGAAGCAGACTCTCCACTAAGCAGAGACTCCAGGATCGTGACCCGAGCCGAAGGCAGATGCTTAACCGACTGAGCCATCCAGGTGCCTTGCTATTTACTTTCTGAAGGCACATGTGATAGTTTAAAAATTACAATTAAAAACTATAGTTACAACTTTTTAAAGTTGAGAAAACACAGAAATGTTTGTTACTTGGTTAGGGGGTTAGTTTACTAAACTTCCAAGGGGAAATAAAACCCTTCAAGCAGATACATGAAAACTTCTCAGTGTCTCAAATATCTCAAAATAAAATCTGCTCTCAAAGTTACTTGAATCATTTGTCTGATTTCAAGCAACAAAACATAAAGTCTCCTGTTTAATCACATTTACTTAAGATTAAGACTTCATTTATAGTCACATGAGTAAAGCAAGGAACATACAATTTTTTTTTTAAATTTATGATAATCAGAGAGAGAGAGAGGCAGAGACACAGTCAGAGGGAGAAGCAGGCTCCATGCACCGGGAGCCCGACGTGGGATTTGATCCCGGGTCTCCAGGATCGCGCCCTGGGCCAAAGGCAGGCGCCAAACTGCTGCACCACCCAGGGATCCCCGGAACATACAAATTTTATAGGCACGAAAAGTAGTTTGCAAGTGGACTTCCACAAAACAGCAAGCTCCAGGGAAATGTGGGAGTAAACAGAAGCAATAGTAAGTCAGTATGGGGAAGAGATATACCCAGAATATAAGAGTAAATAAAAGTAACTGGAAAACACTCTATATGAAAAAGACTTTTTTTTTTTTTTTAAAAACTACGGAGTATCTATGTACCAACAAGACACCAGGATTCCTGTGAGAACCCCAGAGTCAGTTCAAGAAGATACATCTAGTTAGAAACCCATGAATGCAGCATAAAGACTGGAAAAAAAAAGTCCAAAATTAAATATTTGCATTCCCAATATATGCATTAAGCACCTCTGGTTGGGCCGTCGTAAAACACAGCTTTAAGGTGTATGGATGATTTATTTGCTTGAATATAAAAGCTACTTAAAATTGACACATTTGTTCTTCACTGCATCACAGAACTATACATAGGGTAATCTCTTCCCAGTGCCAATGTTATTAATAAGAAGGTTATTACATTAGATGGTACATAATCATCTTAGTACACATCAGTGATGTTACCAATCTTATTAGCAGTTTATGTGGAAAAGGAAAATAAGAGAAAAAATAGAGAGTCCCCTGCCCCACCTTCAAAACACAAAACAAAATCACATACCTTCTCTGTTTCGTCCACACTCAAGGATTTCACTACACAAGAAGCTGGCCTCTCCTGGATGTGAGCGAGGTCCTGGGGGGCGCTCTGAGACCCTGACATTGGAGGCAGTGGAGCTCGCCTCTTCTTGGGTGCGTCCGATGGCAGTGTGTTTGAAATATATGGCTTGGAAATGGTATTGGACCTTGTAAAGGTTGGGCGATGCTTACTCACTAGAGGAGTTGCAGGGGCACTTGCAGTCTAATAAAGAATGAAAACGCAAAATCTATTGGTCATTTCAAGATAAAAAGCACATGCAATTAAAAACAGATGAGAAGAATCTTATAAAATACTACATAAGAAAAAACTTACCTGCTCCCGCTTTTTCTTACTGCGCTGAAAAAAGCTGAAAAACCCTTTATTTTCCTTCTCCTTCATAATGTCTAGGTTTTGTGATATTTGGCAGGATTCTAAAATAGAAGAAAAGCCTCTTACTTTGGTGCATGGGTTTACCTCCAAGTTTTGCCTCAATTACTTTCCTTTGAAAAATGCATACGATGATAAAAGCTACTAATTACGGTCTGCTATGAACCATGCACTCTGCTAGGCATTTTATATCTTCTTTCTTTCTTTTTTTTAAAAGATTTTAATTTATTTATTCATGAGAGACACACAGAGAGAGAAAGGCAGAGACACAAACAGAGGGAGAAGCAGGCTCCATGCAGGGAGCCCGATGTGGGACTTGATCCTGTGTTTCCAGGATCAGGACATGGGCTGAAGGCGGCCCTAAACCGCTGAGCCACCCAGGCTGCCCTATCTTATTTAATTTAAGGCAACAAAGAGGGACACCTGGGCAGCTCAGTCCGTTAAGCATCTGCCCGCAGCTCAGGTCATGATCCCAGAGTCCTGGGATTGAGCCCTGCGTTGAACTCCCCGCTCATCAGGGAGTTTGCTTCTCCCTCTCCCTCTGCCTCACCCCATCCACATTCCCCAACACTACCCCTGCTCATGCTCTCTCTCTCTCTTTCAAATAAAATCTTAAAAAAAAAAAAAAGAGCAACACGGAAATTTAGTATTTAATTTTATTGTTCCTATTTCACAACAAAGCAATCTGAAGATTAAAGAAATGAACATACATACTTGGAGTCAATAATCAAGAAATGACAGAGCTAGGACATAAACTCCATTCTCTGTGACTCAGAGTCTGTGTTCTATCCACAATTACCAGCATTTCAGAAGTTAAAATGGGCATTTTGAATTAAATGAGATATGAAACTTTCATTAAATTTGTCCTTTTGTTTACTTTGAATTTTTATTTTGTCTCAGAGTTAAGCAATTATGAAATATTTTATTCTCTGGGGCACCTGGGTGGCTCAATTGGTTGAGCGTCTGCCTTCAGCTCAGGTCCTGATCCCAGAGTCCTGGGATCAAGCCCAGCAACAGGCTCCCTGCTCAGTGGAGAGCCTGCTTCTCCCTCTCCTTCTCCATTTGCATGTGCATGCACACTCTCTCACTGCTCTCTCAATCTCAAATAAATAAAATCTTTTTCAAAAATATTTTATCCCCTAAAACATGATATATTATAATTACTGAGTACTTTGAGTGTTTCAAAAACATTATTTCTTTAATATGATGATTCTCAACTAGGGGGCAATCTTGCCCCATCCCCACCCCAGAGAACACTGGACAATGTCTGGGGACAATTTTGATTGGCACACTAGGGGTAGGGCAGGAGAATGTGCTACCAGCATCTACCGAGTAGAGGCCAGTGATGATCCTGAACACAATATAATGCACAAGACAGCTTCCCCAAAACAAAGGATTATCTAGGTCTACATGCCAATAGTGTCAAAATTAAGAAACCACATTTTAATCAGAATGGCAAATGTCAAACCTCATGATTGCATATTAACATTCCCTTTTCCAATCAGTATTTCCTAATGTCACCTACAAAGGCCTACAAACTATGACAAATCCAGTACTGCTGAGTAACCTCGGCCCAGATGGCCTCTAAATACCATTTCCCCCTAAAAAGGGACCACAGCCGCATAAGAATGGTTGATCCTTTGTCAATATCATAGATTGTAAACAGGAGTCTGGAATATCTACTTACAGCGGAGAGAAAGAAATAAGAGTCCCCTGGGGTCATTTTAAAAGGGCACAGGAATCAATCTGATTTTTTTTTTTTTTTAAGATTTTATTTATTCATTCATGACAGACACAGAGAGAGAGAGGCAGAGACCCAGGCAGAGGGAGAAGCAGGCTCCATGCAGGGAGCCCGACGTGGGACTCGATCCCGGGTCTCCAGGATCACGCCCTGGGCTGAAGGCAGCGCTAAACTGCTGGGCCACCGGGGCTGCCCTGATATGGTTTTCACTGGCCAGAGTCAGGACAATCTGGCAGCATATGAATTACTCAATAAATTGAAACATTCTGCATATATTTAATTCCATGAATTTGTAGCGATGCTAAAAAAATAACTGATCCTTACTGTTTATCTCTGTGTACTGCTAAGGAACCAGTCTGTTATTTTAAAAACTGATGAAGGGGAGCACCTGGGTGGTTCAGCCATTTAAGCATCTGACTCCAGATGCTTAAAAAGTTTCAGACAGGTCATAACCTCAAGGACCTGAGATCGAGCCCTGCATCAGGCTCTGCACTCAGCAGGGAGTCTGCTTCATATCATCTCCCTCTCCGTTTGTTCCTCCCACACATGCACATTTTCTAAAATAAAACCTTTTTAAAAACTTTTTCCTGTAAATGAATAAATAATGATGAAGGTAAAGAATCACACATTTTTCCTGCCTCTTCTGAATGAATTCTACCTACAGAGACAAGTAGCTGACATGGGGAAATTTGCTGTTACAGAAATAGCTCAATAAATAAAGGAATATTTGCAGATGATGATTATTTTCCAACTCCTAATCAAGATTTAAGCAATGACTATTGATAGCTAACATCAAAAAAGGGAACTTGAAGGGTGCCTGGATGGCTCAGTCTGTAGAGCATGAGACTCTTGATCTTGCGGTCATGAGTTCGAGCCCCATATTGAGTGCAGAGATTATGTACGTACATACACACATGTGTAAATACATAAATGTAACTTGCTATTGTGCTAATGGAAGTACATAATACCACCTATGAAGTATTCTTGCCAAAAGATCTCACTCACATCTGATCAAGTCTCTAGATTTAATCAATCAATTTACAGGAAATAGAGACAATCAAGAAACGTGTTAAGTAGCACCACGGGATACAATCCACAAAATTCTGAATGTGAGAAACTCGGTAAAACAGAAGACCCAGTTTCTTCAACAAATGAATTGTAAATTTAAAAAAGGAGAGAGAGAGAGAGAGAGAGAGAGAGAGAAATAAGGAGCGGGCAATCTGTCAGTTTTGAAAACATTTCTATAAGGAGCACACATGTGTTTTATGATAAATCAGAATATAACTTCAGTGATATTAGAAACAAAGTACTATATACGGAAATTTGTGGGATATATCCAAAATAGCACTTAGAGGTAAATGTATAGTCTTAAATACATTTAAATCTTAAATACATACCCTTTTGTAGGACTACATGTGCAGTCTTTTTATTTAAAAAAAAAAATGTTTAAAAATTAAATAAATTGGGGCACCTGGGTGGCTCAATTGGTTAATAAGCACCTGCCTTCAGCTCAGGTCATGCACCCAGACTCCCGGGATGGAGCCTCCCATGAGGATCCCTGCTTCTTCCTCTGTCCCTCTACCCCACTTGCTTGTGCTCTCTATTGCTTTCTTTCTCTCTTGAATAAATAAATAAAATCTTTTTTTAAAAAAATGAAATAAATTATGACAAAATAGGGGCTACTCCAGGAAAGCAAAGATAGTTAATGCCAATAAATATATCAGTGCAATACGCCTCAATAACACATTAAAAGAGAATTATATCTCACAAATTAAAACCAGAAATCTGATGCTTTAAATATTAAATAAGCAGTATGCATTCTGAACAATGAGTTTACTGACAATACTAACTTAATAATGAACATGTGGATAGCACTTTATGGTTACAGATTTTTTTTCACATCTCTTATTATCAGAAATTATCACAAATTACCATTCTGATTCCTTTTTCTAAGGTAGGGAATGTAAAGAAATGAAAGCAGATGGTATTGTCCCATTATACATACATGAAGCTTTGGTGACCACAGAGTCTGAATAACTTGCACCAAGACACACAGGCATTAAATGGTAGAACTCAATATGATATCTATTCAAAAAATGATGTATTAATACCCTAACTTTTCCTTTTTTTTAAGAAATGTTATTTCGTTTTAAGATAGAGTCCTCCACTAACTGAATGTAGATATATAATTAAATTCAGTTGGAACAGGAGATAGAAAATTCACATGGTGGACAGCGCAATAACTACAGCCAAAATATTTCATATAGTTATTTTTGGTAAAGCAATTTCCAGGCACCCTATACTATATCATCCTCCATACTACAACCTAAGTCTTCCCTTACAGCTCTAGGACAGAGATCACCACAAGTCAGAGTTAAACACTAAGAAACACAAGCGCTTGAGCTTACTTAGAAAAACAACTGCAATGTATAGTCTCCTGTTTCCAGGAGAGAGGCTGTAAGTAACTGCATACAAAGTTCTAAAACTTCTGATAATATTAAAATGAGGAGGCGAGGCATTTACAGCATTGGAATGATCTTGTAGATCCTAACACCGTAAAAGGAGCTTTCTTAATTTTCCTATTCCAATCTCTTAAGATTATATTCACAACATTTAATACTCTGAATAAAGACATTTTCTTGGCTGGATGGGATATTACAAACCAATACATTCAACACCTTCAAAATCAAGCCAATAAGATTATGGAATTTGCTTTGGGTTATGTAGTTAGATAATGGCAAAGGTAGGAGCAAAAGTACCAGGATGTTGCTACTGGAAAAAAAGCAGAGACTGCTTTGTCCAATCTCTTATTATAGAAGTGGTAGGTGAGATCCAGACAGATAAAAAGCTATTTGCTCTATCAGCTTGCTAAACGAAGTTTGACAGCTAATGCAGTTTCAGAATTAAAACATCTATGTTCTGATTATTAGCTAGTATATGCTTTACAAACACAACAATTTTCAGCTCCTTTGATAAACCTAGTCTTTGTGATAGCCACTAATAATAAATAATCACACAATTAATTTGTAGACTTAATTCTTGGGATAGAGAGGCTTATTATGCTATTGGAGAATTGGAAGTGGTAAAGAAAGAAGATTCCAGTAACACAAAATGTGTAGTTTCTTTTTTTTATAGAATGGGAATTATTATAGTAATCAATTATCTGAGCCTATCCTTTTTTTTAATGGAGGAAAAAGGCTTCCAGATTTTATTACTATTGGCTAATTTTTAATAAGGTTTTCTTCTATGAAAGTAATGCATTCCCATTATAAAGTTCTGTTAATATAAAGAAAAAAAGAAAAACAATCACCCATAGCCCTACCACCCAAAGGTAATCAGTATTACATATTTTATGTACTTCCTTTCAGAAATCTTATGTAAAATTTTTTTTACATACTGTATTAAACATTTAAATGTTTTAAACCCTAATTTTAACAAAAGCATTTTCCATGTTATAAAATATTCACAATTTAATGCTGCAAGAATTTCCTATGATGAATATACCCTGATTACTCTGAGTAACTGTTCAATGTAAATAATCAGAGATCCTTCCACAGTACCACCAAACTATCAGCAACTGTAATGAACCCAGCAAAATCATTTTTTCTTGTCTGAGAGTCAAAAATAAGTTTTGCACATTCTTAGGATGATATTAATTTTTAATCAATTATTGAAATGTAATTATTGTATTAATTTCAAAAATCAAGGGGGGGCTTACTTTTTCAGGAGATAAAAGGCAAGGGTTTTCTTATAGAATGTGCATATTAGTAATGTTAAAAGGTAAAATTAGAAGCTTATTTTTAATTTATCCAATAAAATAGAGATTTCATGTTATAATTTTTTCTACCGATTCATATGTCTTACCTTGTAAAGATGATTTATTGAAGGCAGTAACAGAAGTGGCTACAGAAGGAGGGGGTAAAAGAGGGTAAATTGACTGTAAAGATGATGTTTGTTCAAGAATAAAACATCACTGAGTTGAAATAGCTGTCTATGGATTATATAAATCCACAATTTCACGATAAAGTTTGAAGTGCTCCATGCACAGATGATGTAGTAAGTCATCATCCTTCACTAAACTTTTGTTTCTAGTAAAACAGATTCATGTTGAATAAATAAGCTCGCAGTTGTCTATCAGCATAGAAACCAACACTATCTACAATCTCCAAATTTTAATACATTATTTCTGTAGATTAATACTGCAAGCTATTTTTATTTAAATATTTTAGGAGTTAGATTAGGCCAGCTGATTTTGGATGAACCTAGAAAAAAATCTGTCAAATTTACAAATTTGAATGATAATTAAGACTCAAAACCATGGTGAGTCTACAGTAATTCACACTTGATAAAAACAAAAATGAATTTAAATGTAAATCTTTATTTTCTGTTTAAATCTTGATGCCACAAAGAATTAAGCTAAATCCCACCAAAAAAAAATACTCATAGATGGAAAAGTGTAACCAAGGTGGATGACAACTAAGAAAGACAAGTTTTTATTCTAATTTCAGAAACCGAAATCAAGTTCAATTTTATTACATTTCACTTTCTCATCTTCTCAATGACACGTATTGACTTCTACTTATAGGATCCATTAACTCGCCATTATGAACTTCAGAAACCTTATACATAAACACAATACATACACTTATATGCACATCCTGTCAAATGAATAAAACAAAAAATCTTACCTCTGCTGACATCCATGGCATATAATTCTCTTAGTCCCAGGTCGTTAAGAGATTTTGTCAAATCAAGGGGCTCCTGAGATTGATAATCTTTCAACAACAGTGTATGAAGTGGATCAAACTCACATTTGCTGCATATAATGGGGGCAAGTTCTTGGAGTGGTGCATGTGGGCTAACTCTCACTATTGTCTTCTGTGTTTTCTTAAAATTGATCACTACTCTCACAGTTTTCTGAAACACAGATTAAAACCAGTTATTACCATAATTTATCACTAAGACAAACTTTCTACAATGATGTCTACAATAAAGAGATGATTTACAATTATATAGAGTCCTAAAATATATAGTACTTTTCTATTTTGGTGTAAAATTATTTTTTTTTTTTTACTGAAGCATATTCTTAGAAAAAATTTGATTAAGTAGTCTAGATTAAATCCATAACCCATCTAAAAAAAAAAAAAAAAAAAATCCATAACCCTTGTAAAGGTGTTAGATTTTAACTATAAAAGACAACGTAAAAGACTCATATCTGATACTGATATTTTTGTTTGTTCCCCAAAATATTATAAAATGAGCAAATATCCATAAATAACAGTTATACATGTTCTATTTTATGCTTTGATTGAATATTTATCTAATGGTTTGTCAACTGTCTCCATGGAATAAATAAGTATTTTGGTTAAAATATAAAATTTTTGTGCTTCTCTCTACTGAAAAGAAGATAAATAAATGAGATAACCCGTGTAAAAAGCTTAGCATTGTGTCTAGCACATAGTAAACTATCAATGAATAAATTTTAGCTATTGTAATTACCTATTGTCACTATTATTCGACAATAATATTTTGGCTAATTTTAATATATTAAAACAATATTAAGATATTCCTTAATATTAGCTACCTAGTACTAATTAAAATTGAGAAGATTTTAAACATATCACTTTAATGTAATTAACTCGTATACAGATGGAACTTAGAAACATGTTACCATGGTAAGTGTAATCTATGGTTTGCAGATCCTCAAAGTTTAACGTGTATTCATTAAACTAAAACACTATGTATAATCCCATGCAATAGAAGAAATACTATTTCCACCTAGATACATAAGATATGTATCTAGACAGGAAATAGCCCAAATCCTAATTCTTAATATCAATATTTTATAGAACATTAATGGTTTAATACTATAAAATTAACTTTAACATGATATGAAGAATATACGAGAATATACACACTCAAGTCATATGTAAATAAACTATTAATTTAATATAATTAGCCTTTATATATTTTCTGAAGTTAAAAAAAGTTGGCATTCCTAATGAAAAAATATTTCTTGAAACCCATAAAATTCTATTCCTATTGCTTATAGCAACAGAACAATTTTATAAAATGAACTAATGATATTAGAATGATTCTGGTTAAAAAAAAAAGATTGATTCTAGTTAAAATTTTTTGAAAAAATATTTTTTTTTTGCTTAAAATTCATACATTATGGAGCACCCGGATGGCTCAGTTAGTAAAGTGTCTGCTTTCGACTCAGGTCATGTCATCAGGGTCCTGGGATCAAACTCCGCATTGGGCTTCCTGCTCAGCGAGGAGTCTGCTTCTTTAACTCCCCTTTGCCCCTCCCACAACTTGTTCTCTGTCTCTCTCAAATATTTAAAAACTCATATATTACAGAAAACTGAGTCATTGTATAGCTCAAATGAACAATTTAGAATAAGTTATAACCACCACTTACCAAGTACAGCAAACCCAAAAAATATTTTCAATAAATTCTTAAATAAACTTTCATTAAAAGATTCAAAAACCTTTCTCTAAATATCAGACACTTTTTGGGACACCTGGGTGGCTCAGTCAGTTAAGTGTCCGATTCTTGATTCTGGCTCAGGCTGTAACTCAGGATGAGATTGAGGCTCACACAGGGCTCCGTGTTAGTAGGGAGTCTGCTTCTCTCCCTCTCCCACTGCCACTGCCCTACCTCCACTCGTGCACTCATGCTCTAATAAATAAATCAATCTTTAAAAAATACTTTTTAAAAGAGTAAGTTAAAACACAGATAGATCATTGGGATGTCTGAGTGGCTCAGCGGTTGAGCATCTGCCTTTGGCTCAGGATGTGGTCCCAGAATCCAGGATTGAGTCCCACACTGGGACTCCTGGGGAGCCTGCTTCTCCCTCTGCCTATGTCTCTGCCTCTCTTCTCTGTGTCTCTCATGACTAAATAAAATCTTTAAAAAAAAAAAAACAAAAACAGGTCACTTATAATTGTCAGATTCTGATATGGTCCTATAGATCACTTTAGAGCATCTAAAAACTAAAGTATTCCCCAAAATCTAGTTAATCCAAAGACTGATAACCAAATGAATCCTAAACAAAGTGGCCTAAGCAAACAAAACAGCCATGTTCACATCAAATTTAACCAGGGAAGTCCATTTTTATTTCATTTGAAGTAAATATGAGCTGCAGATAATGGCCAAAAACATCAGTTTAATATTTTTGCCAGAAAAAAATCAAAATCACAGTGACAGTCTTACCTCTGGTATTATAGGTGTAGGTTTTTTCTTATCCAAAATTTTTGGCTTTAAAATGACTTTCTCCACCTCCAACATTCCTATTGGTGTGTTTGGCTTAAATTTAATGGGATTATTTTCAGCTGACTGTGGATCAATTGTGTAACTGGATGGATTTAAGTGATACTGTGCACAGAGGAATATCAACAAGTCCATCATAGGTTTACTGTAAAAAAAAAAAAAGAAACGTAATACTGATCATAAATCATAAAACAACGTCATTAAGTGTTAAAGTTATTGTTCCTGGCATTTTTCTTAGGGTCATTCTGTTTTCAGTGGATAAAAACAAGGATATAAAATAATATGTGTGAAAGCAACTTAAAAATCTAGCTACAAGATTTTTTTTCCCCCCCACTACAGGAAGTGGTGTACACATGGGAGCCTGAGCCCTGCATTCCAAGTGTCTCCCTGACTACAAGATATTTAAGTGGACAAAATTATAATAGCTAAAAAGTCCTAAATATTGTTCAAGACAGCTTGCATCCTAGTGTTGGTTTAACCATTATCTATATTTTGTATCTGCCAAGTAGTCATCCTATTATAAATTTCAAGAGAAGTTCTCCCTTACCCAAGAGTACTTAGTTCAGCAAATGCTCCTTTCACAATATTATTTTGAGTACCAGCAGTCTCTGGCTTATAAACTGGTTATATTCCCAAGATCTCATAAAAATGAAGCATTAAGAACCACTGCCACTTCAGGGTGCCTGGATGACTCAGTCAGTAGAGTATACAACTCTTGATCTTGAGTCCTGAGATCAAGCCCCACTTTGGGTATAGAGCTTACTTAGAGGAAAAAAAAAAAAAAAAAAAGAAACAAACAATGAACCGTCACCACCCTTTGGGCTTCAGAGAGCACAGTTAGTATCAACAGGAGGAAGCCCACAAAATTCTGAAGAGTACAGTTTTCCTAGTTCATTCAAATGACATTTAATATTTTCTAGGCCCTGGAGACACAATACAAGTGTTACAGCGTATCTACTTCTCATAGATCCACACTACTAGATGGACTAGCCCAAGTGTTGGCAAACTATAATCTGCAGGTCAAAGTGGGACCATAGCCAATTTTTGTAAATAAAGTTTTATTAGGACACAACCATGCTCTTTTTTTTTCTTTCTTTGCATAGTATCTAGGGCTGCTTGTGTCTTACAATAGCAGATTTGATTAAATGTGTTGGAAACTGAATGGTCTACAAAGCCTAACATATTTACTATCTGGTCCTTGACAGAAAAAACGTTATGGGCACTTGGGCTCCAACAATTAAAAAGTAACCAAATAAATACATAATCTCAAACAGTTGCTTAAGTGTTAAATATTACTGTTCTATTTATGCCAATAATAGAACAATGTGGTCTCCAGTCCTTAATTGTCAGCCCTTAAGGAAAGAACACTAAAAAAAATCTTCTGTATTCTGTACTTTCCTTAAATGTCGGTGATCTTAAGCTATTAGATCTTATTTAAGAATGAGGCACCAAAACACTTTATAAAAGTCCTATTTTCCTGAATTAAGGTATAGGTGGATGGGCTTCATTTGATGGTAATTGGGTGCCAGTTATTTTTTTTCCATGGGGAAATATAAACGTTCGTAAAAAATTCTCCAACTTCTTGACTACATAATATGAACCTAGCTACTAGCTTTCAGAAACTTGACAGGGTGAGGCTAGGAATATCATCATTCGGTCTGACATTTTTAATTTAGTACATCAGTGTTTGTATGCACTTCATCCCCACTCGCCTAAGTTGAGTTCCTTGATCTATAGCTTTTCTACAGAGGCAGTCTTCTCTTGGAAGAGAGTCAGTTGTCTCACACTGTGTGGCCTTGAGGTTAAACAACACTTTATATGGATTCTCAAACTATCCCGTGTTCACCCACAGACCTCACCCTCATCTTCTGTGGCAGTTACCCATTCCTTCACACCTCTTCTCTTCCCCCACCTACAAGTAGCACTCCACTATATCTATATCAAGAAAAATAATAAAAATTCTAAGTGCCTTAGTTAAAAAAATTTCTCTGAAATGTTTCAGTTCTCAAAATACATTCTCTATGTCTTCATTAGATGCTTCCACAATAACAACTTAGGAGTTTTATGTCCTCTTGAGCTACCTAGTATGCTAATACATAAAATTGTTTATAATTGTCTAAATTTTGGCAGTAAGTAGTAGATATTAAATTTCATCCACAGGAAGACTAGCATAATGGGATTATTCAAGTTTATTTTTTGGTAACAAAGTATTCTATGAGACCAATTTGATCTACATACAAATTCTTGACTTGGAAATGATACCTCCCTTATCTGACAGTAAATAAAATTAAAAGGGATTAGGTAATGCCTTGGTAAATACAATTATAAATATAGTAAAGCTGGAAGAGGAGAGAACGTTCACTGACAATCAAAATGGAGTGCTGTCTACTACTGTCTATGAATAAATGATATGTTCAGACTGTCTTTCTCTCTATACATATAAATGTCCCAAGTAATAAATATAAAAACACTAAAGCTTATACTTTAAACATCTTTCACCTCTTAAATGAACATTCTTCAAAATTGCTGCCCAAAATACACAAATGTTAACAAGATAAGAATAGTGTCATCATTTTTCATCCCCCACATACAAATATATGAACATTTAAGGGAAAAAAATTTTTCCATTTTTAAAAAGAATTTAACACTCTTTATACACACTTATTTAACCTTTTTTGATATGTCTTAATGAAGTATTACATTTTTATCTGTGACGTTTTTAAATTAATAAAAGTACATCATGGGTCAAGAATATTATAATAATGGCCTATTCCCTCAGTCAATTTGGTCACCTTTAATCTTTGCACATGGTATCAGATTTCACGGCAAAAAGGTTGCATGCTGACTAGACCTATATCTTGCCTTCTGAACTCAACACTGCCCAAATATTTTCTAATAAAAATGTCTCTTTAAAAGGCAACTGAAAATCATAGAACTTCTTTATGACTTTATTCTCATTCTATAATTGTTTAATTCTTTGTTCAATAATTCCAGAAGCCAGTTTTGTCTTGAAAGTTTTCCTATTTCCTGACAGACAAATGCAACAGATCAGAAAGTTCTATAACAAACACAAACGCAAATGGGAATTTGGTACTGCATACGATAATGGTATTAGACATTCCTAGGGAAAGAATTGAATTTTCAACAAATGGTATGGGAAAACTGAATAGCCATCTAATAGAAAAATAAAATGTATGTATCCATTTTATGTAAATGCCACTGTGGTAAATGCCAAGTGGACCAGATACATAACTATGAAGATATTACTACGGGGAGGTAACAGGATAGAAATCCATCTTTATGTAATTTATGTTCTAGAGCAAGGCTGTCCTATTGTTCTGCAACATGGAAATTTCCTGTGCTGTATAATACATTGGCCACTCACCACATGTGGCTATTAGGCACCTGAAATACACTGACATAATGGACTAAATTTTTCATTTAAACTCAATTTAAACATCCACATGTAGTGAGTGCCTACTGTATGGCCAGAGTAGTTCTGGTACATTGGTACTTCAAGTAGGACTCATGGACCAGTAACATCAGTATCTCTAGGACCCTGCTGACATACAAATACTCAAGCCCCAGTCCAGATCACTGAATCAGAAACTCAGAGTGGGGCACAGCAACACGTACTTTGACAAGCACTCCAGCCAGGTCTCATGCGTGTACTACAGTATGTGATCAAAAGAGGATAAAGAAATAAGAAAATATATAGTACATCAGATAATGAAAAATAAGATAACAAAGGATGTTAGGAAATGTTCTAAACAAACAAACAAACAAAAAATAACAGAACTGAGACCTGAATGGAATGGGTTATCTGGGGAAAGGGCATTCCATGCGGAGTTGACAAGCTGCAAAGGACCTGAGGCAGTAATGTGCTCTACATGTTCAATAAAAAATAGAAAGCAGTCTGCTCGGGTGAAAGTGGTAGACTGAAACAGAGTGATGTGAGATTTTACCAAATGAGAAAGAAAACCACGGTAGGAGGGATGTGGTCTACTTTACATTTAAAAGGATTATATGGGGCAGCCCCAGTGGCGCAGTGATTTAGCGCCACCTGCAGCTCAGGGCATGATCCTGGAGACCCAGGATAGAGTCCCACGGCAGGCTCCCTGCATGGAGGCTGCTTCTCCCTCTCTATCACTCATGAATAAATAAATTAAAAAATAAATAAAATAAATAAAAGGATTATATGCTGTTTTATTCATTTTTTATTTTGACTTGAGAAAAAGGCATGTTTCATTTTTAAAGTAAAACTAAAAAACAAGTGTAAATAATAGGGGGTATTATACATGATTTAAGAAGCCAATGTCTTATTTACTTATTTAGTGTGTGACTTAATTTTCTTTTGTCGCTATTGTTGTATTCAGAATAGTCTAGGGGAGCAGTTACAAAGCTAGTGAAAAAATTTAGAGGAGATAGTGGCCTAGACTAGTCAGATTTCAGTTTATTTTGTGAGGTGATGATAGGATTAAAGCCAATGCCAAAAGAAAAGGGTAAGGAGACATAAGAAACAGAAAAAGAAACTAAGCAGTAGGAAGAGGGCAGGAGTGCAGGAACACTAGCACATGAAAGAGCTGTTGACAGGAGCCAACAGGAGGCCTAAAGTGCTATTTTAAATAATTTGCTATGTGATACACTTATTCACCTTTCCCTGGTGACCCATAGACCATCACTAAGGTCCTGGTAGCTTCAGGGGTGGGGTGGTGGGGTGGTGGGGTGGTGGGGTGGTGGGGTGGTGGGGTGGTGGGGTGGTGGGGTGGTGGGGTGGTGGGGTGGAGTGGTGGTGGTGGTGTTAAATCGGGAAAAGAAAGAAAATTTGAAAAGGTAGAGACTGAAAAGTAAGAGTCCAAAAATAAGATATAAAGTCAGAGTCAGGGGAGGCTGAAAGGACATTAACCCTCAGGAATTTACAATAATATAAAGGGGAATGAATTTTCCACAAGATCTAGAACAAGGGTTCAGGCCAATCTTATCTAGACCTCAGGGAACAAAGTGGCCTCAGAATGTTACTTGGCTTCCATTTCTACTTAGAATTTAACTCCTTTCTTGCAGAACCAGCTCTTAGCAATGTATATTCCCAGGACCTGAAACAGTGACAGTACAGTGAGGACAGTTTCACTGAATGAGAATATTATAGGAACCAGTGATTATTTCTCACTCAGGTAATTCTGGTATCTTACATAGCAGACAATATACACCTGAGTTCTCTGCATGGTATTGGATGTATGAAAAGGCAAAATTGTTGAAAAGAGATTCATATACTTTCAACACACACACAGGCACAAAAGCTGGTTTTTTCTTCCTTAATTAATAAACTTGACTAGTAGCCTTGTTGTATCTCAAGTCAAGACATCTTTACACAGAGGTGAGATTCAAGCATTAAGTTGGGCTAAGACCTTTTCCAAAAATAACCTCAGACCAGTTCAAATGCTTCAAGTATTTCACTGAAGCCTCAGCATTTGGTACTAAAAGTACAGAAGCGAGGATTCTGACCTAGCTGATTTTGAGGGTGGGAATAAATGTCTTTTTTTTTTTTTAAAGATGTATTTATTTATTCATTCAGAGAGAGAGAGAGAGAGAGATAGGCAGAGACACAGGCAGAGGGAGAAGCAGGCTCCACACAGGGATCCCAACATGGGACTCAATCCAGGGTCTCCAGGATCACACCCTGGGCTGCAGGCGGCGCTAAACCGCTGAGCCACTGGGGCTGCCCGGGAATAAATGTCTTAACTCTATCATATAGAAGCCTTAACACCATAAAAGTAAGGCATTAACCTTTAAGCAGGCTCTATGTGCAATGGGGGCTGCTCTGGGGATTCACTAGTCACGAACTGCACCATAGAAAGCAAAATCATCTTCTGAGTATAGTTTAGAATTACCTAATTCAATTACCCAGGTTATTTCTAGCAAAAACAATAATTTTGTTTTGAGGATAACTATCTCAAGTTGCTGTACAAACAGCAGTTGGCTAACAAGTTCTGCCCCCAGAATCAGCACAGGAAGGTGATTGTGTTCCTGTTTGCTAATGCAGGAGAGCGCATGCCAACAGTCCACCCAAAACCTGAGCCAAATTATTAGAAGTAGAAAAGGACTGGCTGAACTTGGTCATCACTTCCTCAATCAAATAAGAAATAGTATTGTCTTCCTCCATACCACGCCATCACTTTGAATTTTGGTTTATTGGGATCCCTGGGTGGCGCAGCGGTTTGGCGCCTGCCTTTGGCCCAGGGCGCGATCCTGGAGACCCGGGATCGAATCCCACGTCGGGCTCCCGGTGCATGGAGCCTGCTTCTCCCTCTGCCTGTGTCTCTGCCTCTCTATCTCTCTGTGACTATCATAAATAAATAAAAATTAAAAAAAATTTTTTTTGAATTTTGGTTTATTATATGATTTAAGAGTTCACTGTGCAATATTATTTTCAGATTTTTTTCTCTTCTTGTAAAATAATTTCCTGGAAGGCAGATCTTTTTTTAAGATTCTATGAACTTCTCTCTTCTTTGAAATGAAGAAATCCCCGGGACATTTCCTACTCCCTTTAGAAATAAATGACAATCCCGCATGTGAATTTCATATTATCTCATTTGAAAGCTCACAACCACCACAAAAGCTACGCCTGCTTTATGAATGAAAAAATTGAGATTACAGAAGTTACACGACCAGATTATGAAAAACATATACACAATTACGGTACAGTCAAAATTAAAATTTCCTAAGTCCTAACAGAGCTACATTTTAGCCTCCTAAATCATACATCAGGATTCAGGATGGGGTGGATGGTTTGTAACAGGCTAACTGCTATCTGCTGTAGTTTTACTTAAAAAATGATGACATCACTAAATCACTCTCTAAATCCTACAGTGACACTTCATGCATTCATAACACCTGTTAGGGGTAATCTTGTCCTAGTTTTGCTCTCTGCTAGATAAGACCATCATTTTTGTGTTTCAAAGATCCAACTAGATATAAAAAATGAAGGTCATGGTTCCTCAAAGAGCTTCTGGATCAGCAAGATGTCTAAGAACTGCCTCAGTGAATCTCCAACCCCTGGAAGTGTTTAAACAAAGTCACTTTCCAGCAGGGTGGCTATGTAATTTATCATCCAATCTGGGACACCTGAGAGCAAAAGGGGGCACTATTAGTAATTAATCTGGGACAACAGGTATAAACAGGGACTGTCAAAGGAAAATGAGGATGCATGATGATAAGGACTTACTATAAATAGATACATTTCAAGTATCTGATAGGAGTTGAATTTTATGAATAAGAGTCTTCCTTATAATTCTTTAAATCTGCCCTAGTATCCAGTAAAGCATTATACCATTTTCAGTGCATCCTCATAATTGAGTTGAGTTGAAATGGTTCTAACTGCCCCTTAGAAATGTATACTAACAACAACAAAAAAAATGTATACGAACAACCCAATTAGACTTACAATGATAATATGGGAACTTTTCAAACACTCCTGTTATCACTGATGTTTATTTACCTTATGTTAATCAACCTAGTTCAGTAATGAGTTCAGGAATGAAATAATGCTAACTATTCCTAGGTGCATGAATGAAGAGGATCACATACATAAAACAAATAAACCTAATCTCAAAATTGAGAATGCTTACTGAATTGTGCTATAGGAAACACTTTAGAGAAAGTAACAGAATTAAGATTTGAAGACAATAACAGATCAGATCAGTATTAATTGACGAAAGTTCTTACAGCAAATGCTAAAAACAAGTATTTCGGAAAACTGAAATTCACCACCTTAGGCTAAATCTACTTGGTCATTTATCTCGGATGTTACATTCACAGCTAGTCCTAAATAAGTACCTTCACAAAAACTGTGATTTAATAGCATACCTATTAAACAAACACACACACCCCTTATTAAAAGAAAAGTACTAGAAATATATCTCACTGCAATTGGTACAGTTCAAATATGGACAATGGATAAGACAAAATTTTATTAACACAAAAGTTAGAAATCATTAAAAAAAGACAAGTTAACAAGATGGCATGTGCATTATGATGTTGGTTTTTTAAAAAGTGACTATATACGTATGTGTACACATAAACATCTGTGTGTATCTGTGCATGTGTGTGAATAAAAGGTTATATACCACAATATTAATAGTTGTAATCTGTCTTTTAATAATGACATGGTGTTTTAAATTTTTTGGCTTATCTGCATTTTTCCACTTTATATAATCTCCAATTATTGTGTTTGTAATTATAAAAAACTAAAAAGAAAATTAGCAAAAAAAAAAAAAAAAATTAGCAAGGGTCACTGGTGCCAGGAAAGGAAGAGAGGAGAGTAGTCCACCTAAGAATGACACTCAGAGGACATTTATGAGTATTCTGTTACCTTTTCCCAACCAACCAGGAAAGCAATTAGCCAGCAGAGTCTTATGGGATCCCTAGCTTAGGGTTGTGGAGGGCAGAACTTGAGCCCAGATTACAGGATTCTTCAGTCTCACCAATAAAAACTCAAGCACTGTTATACTGAAGTAATAGTAATAATTCCAACATTTATTTTAAGCAGCTACAATTGAATCAGTACCTAACCAAAATTTAAGCATTTTTAGGGAGTTCAACATGATTTGTGCCAAGGAATGGATTTTCAGCAGTGTGTTTTTGAAATCTATTCACCTATTATATAATGTATTTACTACAATTTATCATTATTTGACACTTTTCAATAAATGTAAGTATGATATAAAATTTTGAAATTCTTGAAATTCATACTGTTTTGTTATTGATTTTTTTTTAACAAAATTGACCCACATTGATCCAGTATTGTCATGTTTCATAGTCTACTTCTTCCAACAGATGGCACTGTAGTCCACATAAACCATTTCTGAGCTAGTTATCTGAGCTGCCAGTCAAAACTGGGCTCTCAATTCTGCTATAAACTAGAGCTGTTGGACAGGCAAATTATGTCACAAACCACGTGTAACAGGTCTCTGGGTCATTTTACAGGCAAAGGCCAGAGAAGTAAGATGACTTGCCTGAGGTCACACAGCAAGTTATGGAATCAACCAACTATAAGACCCAGAATTTCTAACTTCAATTTCTATGCTTTCTTTATTTGTGTTTTCACTCATGGCATTCTCAGATTTGTTCAAATCAAAACAAATTTCTATTTATAGTAGGAGTATAAAAGAAAAATATATCTGTTATAAATGGTGTTGATTTTATTCCTCCTTTTTGTAGGAGAGTATGCTAATAAAGCCATACAATGCTCCCTCCACAGGCTAAAAAAAGAGAATTAATGTCCATCTTTTACCAAACCTCCCAAATGAAAACTATTTTTAAAGTGTCCCAGTGAAAGAGAATAGAGGGGAAAAGGAACACACGCTTATTTAGGGAGAAATAATTACATATTGGGCAGACACCTGTCTATAAGAATCTAGAGTGATACACAAGCACATCCACGTATTTTCTTATTTTCTGTAGTGTTTATAACAGTTTAGCCCATAAGCTCATTTTTCATTAAAATTTAACTTTCCCAAGTACCTGTAGACACCACTACTTATACTGTTGCACAGTGCAGCGTTTTCTGAGGAGGGCAGTCCCTAGGCAACTTATCTCCAACAGCAATATCCTTTAATGCTTACTTTTATTTAGTAAGGCACAGAACTGCTCCATCTGGTGAAAAAGGTTGTTTATTCCGCCACCACATACACACACACACTCAGCTGTTTATGTATGTCTGCATACGTGCACATATGAGATATGTTTATATATGCACATATACATACACACTATATATATTACACACACATACAGTAAATATTTGAATTCCATCTCCCTTCAATCTAATCATCCATGATTGGAACACAGAAATACCCAAGGGCTTTTTAGGCTGGCACTGCAGCTCCCCTCAATGTAAGCAAAGTTTGCAACGGCAAGATGGCAGACAAAGGGTGACTTTTGGTCCTTAAAGAGGCATTACCATTAAGCTCTAGTACCAAAAGACTGGTAAGTCAGTGCAAAGTTACCAACCTATTTCAGGACAAGTTTTTAGTTTCCCTCCTGAGCATAAAGTCTATTACCACCTCCGACCTTATTGTGTTCCCTAATCTGAATAAGCTCTTTGGTGAAAAATAAATGTACAAATAAGGGCATTCTTCTGAAGATAATGCTATGCGTTCACATTCCTGCAAATGGAACATTCTGAGCATATCTCTGCATAAGTTGTATATGAAGACAGAGAAACTTTCTAAAACTCTTCCCCAAGAAGACATTTTGAGGAAAAAATATAAATAGATAAATGGATATATCTGAAAAGTTAAATGAAGCATATGTTTCCTAAATCTTTATTCCAGTCTAATATCGATATTATTCTTAAAGGAAATACATCTAAATAATACTACCAAAATAAATAGCATACACAAGGAATATTTAGACAAATTAAGGAAAGATGGTCTCAAAAAATTGAAGATCACTCACAGTGACATATGAACTCTGACTTATCTAAGAAAACATTATGATGTAAACTTATTTAAAATGACTCTTCCTTAATCTCCCACTAAATTCCTGAACTGTTTTGTTGAAACTTTTCATATTTCATTTATAGTAACAAAACCAAGAAGAAATTTAAGTTATACATGTCATGGGTCTTCACTTTAGGTAGCTAACATTTGTATTTGCACATTTTGTTGTTATAGTTAAACACTTTTGTTTCTTAGCCATGGGCCAGCGGTAGCTGTAACATTCAAGATACTTCAAACTATACTCTTAAGATATCCCAATTGCAGCCTAAAATATCTAAAGTCATTCCTAAGATAACAGGAATCACACAACCACTCTTAATCATAAACACTTAGTATTAAAAAATTAGTCACTGATCTACAACTGGAGTTATTCCTGAATGATAAAACTATTAGGAACAGTCCCTGAATCAAATCCCCTATTGAAAACACAGATATGAAACAAATTCTGCCCTCAGGAAATTTTTTCAGCCCTAAACAAATTTTAAAAAGCTATCAGAATTTGGGACATAACTCTTTTGTTCTCTACGTGGAGAAATTGTCTTTACTTAGAAGATCCTAGGAAAGTAACCAGGGACCATCCAAACAAATGTCTCTTCAGAACATACCATTTAAGTTGCTACCTCCATCTACATATAAGAATTTAGGGAGGCAATATTCATTTTAATGTATTTATTAAGCATCTACTATATTGCAAGAAATGGCGTTAAGCACTATGAAGTAATGACACCTGTGTGGATCTTGTGGTTTACTCAAGAAGACATGCATATTAATTACAGCAAAGAACGATCTATGATAACCATCAATGGTACAAAATGTCAGGGAAGTTTGAAAGTTGGGGGTAACAATTAATTCTGGGAAAACTAAGGAGCCTTTGTCAATACAAGTGTCACTTGAGCTACATAAATTGGAGAAAATGTGGGTGGTAAAGTACTCCAGATGGAAAAATTTTCAAAAAGGCATGGAGGTGGAAAAGTAGACTCTCTGTAGAACAAAGAGTCATGTGGCTGAAGCTAAAGATACTCAAAGGGGAGTAGGGAAGGAAATCCCTACCTAAGAACAAAGTCTAAGGAGTACTGGTGAAGAAACCATTGTTGCTTGTCAGCATCAGTAAAAAACTAGGAAATATACTGACTAGGAAATATTACTTTGACTTCAGGGAAAATAAGAGGAACTGCCTTCATTACCCCTGAATTAGCCACATCCATTATCATCATTATGTTTAAGCCAGGATAATAGAATTCTTTTAAGGATTGAAGATGTTAGCCATAGTGTCTACTCACAAGATGCCTTCCTTACCTAAAAGAAGCACAATCTAGATGATTACCTGCCCCTGAGCTAGAAGCCCACCAAGGACAATCACAGGTTTCACAATCTCCTCAATACAATTCAGCCCTTGATCTCCAAAACCACTTTCCATACAAAATAAATGGCAAAACCAAACTTAAATAAAAATTTAATACACAATACTACATACTGCCTGCTAATGCCAAACTTTTCTATTTTCACATACTTTCAATAATTTGTGAAGTTACACCTAAACTTGATGTAAATCTTAAGATTAAGGTTATCTTGAATGAGTTTCTTCTAGATAAAACCACATTGTAAGAATGCAATACCCAATATGCTACTTATTCTTTTATTTTACCCACACTCACACACACATTCTCTCTTTCTCTCTATATATATACAAAGGTCAAATCAGCTTAGATTTCTAAAACAGGATTCCTGATAACAAACGGGCAGTTGAAGGTGAAAGGTGGAACAAGACCAAGTATACAACTCATGTAACTTTCCACTTCAAAATGAAATGGAAAATTACACTTGGCTTTATTCCATTTTTCCAATTTTTATACAGGTATTAAAAATATCGGCCTCCTAAATCACCTTTCCACTTCTTGGTAGGTTAAAGTTTAATTTTACATTTCTATTAAATGTATCCACATTATGAGTACTTTAATGAAATGATAAGCATTCAAAGAACTAAAAAAATCCTACTAGTTTTACAGATAAACTTACCTGTTTTGATACAAAAGAGAGTATGACATTTTAAAAGTAGTAACTTCTGCAAAATTAAATTCAGCAAGGCAGCTTAAAATGGAAGGAATAATTTGGAGAGGAAGGAAAGAATTTTCTTATATGCTATTGGCTTGCTTTGTAGGTTGGACTAACAAAATTAATACAACCAAAGACTTTTCTTCTGGATAAGGCTTTTTTTTTTTTTTAAGAAAACTTATTAAATAGGTAGTAAAAGGAAAAATAGTTCTAAATTTAAGAGTCACTTGACTGGGGTCATCGAATTCGTAGCATTGATACTAAAATATTAGAAAAAAATTATCACCTTTTAACATATTTAACAGATAACTAAACTGATGAAGTATTTTGTCAAAGAAAAAAAATTAAAAAGTACATATACAACAGAAGGTATCAATGACAGAAGGGACCTACTGCTCTTTCATTTGCTCCATCATACCTGCCATGAACAGTAGTAGATTTGATAATATCCCCAGGTAGCACCACTGAGAGTTCAATGTCTTTATCTATCGTGTTTTCTTTCTGTTCCATGATGCAAGCAGAGGATTCTACAGTATCATCTGAAGAGGCATCAAGATGCTTGGTCTCAGCTGGAGGAGGTGGTGCCTTGGCTTTTGGTTTTCTCCTTAAATAAAAACAGGACACAGAAAATAAAATACATCTATTTTTAAAGTAACTTTCTAATATGATCTAATTTAATAAGAACACTGTGTGTGTGTACATATTTTCCACATCTAGAAAAAAATGCACCAAAATGTATATTGTTTAACATGTTAGAATTAAGGGTTTTTTCCCCCTTTTTTAATTGGCATTTTCTTTTGTTTTTAATAATAGGACTCAATTATTTGGTAATAAAAAGAAACATAAAAGATTTGATACCTCCATTAAGTTCAATTAATGTGTTTTTAAGCAAAAGTGTAATTTTTTTCTTTGATGAGATAAATCATAAAAATCCTTAATGTATCAGGATGGAGATCAGTACCTCATTCCCACACCTCATATTGCTCTTGCCTAATGTGCCGTTTATTCTATTTGTTTCCAGTCTAGTGCATTTGGCCTTTCTATCCAGATAATCCCTACCTACTCTTTAAACGCTTCAACATACAGAGTCTCTCCCTATACAGCAAATACAAAAGATTCCATAGATGTAACTTTTTTTTTCCTTTTTTTTTTTTTTTTCTGGGTACCAGTTTCATCTAACTCCTTGCAAGAAGGCAGCATGGTATATTTCCCATTGCACTTAGCAATGAACAATGAACTGTGGTTATTTAATACAATAGATTTCTGCTTCAGTGAAAAAAATCTATAATTCTATAAATAATTACTCTAATGCTTCAGTGTCACTAGGGAAACTCTTAACCTATTTATAACAGAAATAGGTAATAGACATCCTGAAAAAATTCACATGGGCCAATTCATTGACTTGGGTTGAAAATTGAAAAAATAAAAAAATATAAACTAACTGCTAGTAATGACAGACATATTTTTCTAAGTAATGCAAATTAAAGCTTTTGAAAATGTTGCCTATATGAAAAGCTAATTGCTTTTGGAAGAACAACTACTACTGCTTTCCAGAAATATATATATTTTAAATCCTCCCTCTCCCCATTTCCTACACAAAGTAAAAACCAAACAAGATAAAAGAGCTTCCTTGTAAGTAAATATGTAACAGCCACCCATTTAGTATTTTCAAAATTTAAGGTCTCATAAATCCAAGCACCTTTATGCACTTGGCAGCACAAAAAGCAGAAACATATAAACAACTATATATATATATATATAGTTATATATAGTTATATATATTGTTATATATTATATATGGAGAAAAACATCTAATTTCAAAACGTTTTTAATATGTAGAAATTGACTACTCATGTATTCAACATACAATTATCCTGTAACAGACATGTAGCAGATTCAGCTAAACACTGGGGATTTAAAAATGGTAAGACCCAGCTCCTACCCCAAAACAGTTCAAACCCCCAACAGACTGGTAGATATATATGAAATCATGATAAAGTTTGATGACTGCTCTAACGTAGGTACACACGGTACAGATGAAGCTCAAGGAAAGAGAAACTTTCCTAGGAACCCAGAAATCTTTTACAGATGGGAAACATGAGTTGAGTTCAGGAGAATGAATAGAAACTCACAGGGAAAAAAAAAACAAGAAATAATTGATATTTCAGGCACAGGAAACCAAATGGAGTATGAAAGAAACTGGTACTTCATAGAATTGAACAGTTTGGTAAAAATCCACAGAAAAGTCAAAGGAGGCAAGAAATCAGTGAATCTTTTTTTTTTTTTAAACTTTGATAAATAAGAGAATGCAGAAAAGCAGCTTAGTATATAAACACACTAAAGTCAATGGCCTATACAAACAAATGCAAAATTAGAGAGTATAATGGGGAAAAAAGCCTTTTACAATAGCAGCAAAAATGGATCTTAAAAATTGTTACAATACATAGAACAAGAATTTTGCAAAATCTGTATGAAGGAAATCTTAAACACCAAATATTCACTTGGATCTCTCCCTTCAACTCCAGATTTGTAAATCCAACGCCTACTTGACATCTGGACTCAGATGACTAACTGGAATCTCCAACTCAATTTAACTTCTTTTAAATCCTTTTCTCTCCAAGTCTTCCCATCTCTGTAAATCACAATTCTCCCAGTTGCTTGAGCCAAAAAAAAAAAAAAAAAAAAAAAATCCCATCACACATAGAGCTGCAATCCACTGACAACTTCTGCTAGCTCCAGGTGATAGACCTGGATTCCACCAACAACCCTGTTCACCGAACACCTCTGTTCAAGCTCCTAGGGGATCCCTGGGTGGCTCAGCGGTTTAGCGCCTGCCTTTGGCCCAGGGTGCGATCCCGGAGTCTCAGGATCGAGTCCCGCATCGGGCTCCCAGCATGGAGCCTGCTTCTCCCTCCACCTGTGTCTCTGCCTCTATGGCTATCATGAATAAATAAATAAATAAATCTTAAAAAAAAAAAAAAAAAAGCTGCTAAGCAGGCTGCCTCCTCCCAGCATTGCCACTTTACATTCTATTCTCAACATAGCGGCTGAAGTGACCCTCTTAAATTGTTAATCCAATGAGCACACTTCCTCTCATACCATCCAATGACTTCTGACTTCACCCAGAATAACATCTAGAGTCCTACAATTTGTCCTACCTTACCTCTGGTCTAACTTCCTCTCCCCCTGCATTCATGGCACTCTAATACTGTTGACTTTTGCCCTTTCTTGAACACATTGAGAATAATTCCCCCACACACTTTTTTTTTTTAAACTCCTAGAACATTCCTGACTCAAGATGATAGGACCTCTAGTTCTCTGCTTTACTTTTTGCCTTTGGGCTTACCAGCGACTAACCTGTTTATCATGTCTCTTTCCAATAAAGAACAATCACAGGACAATAGGGACTGCCCTGTGCCACACATATATGCAAATGTATTGAATCTCTGGAACAGTGCCTGTCACAGAGCAGGCACTCATATCTACTGAATAAATACAGGGACTATTTCCCACAAAAGTAGAGGTACCTATCCATCTAACGGAAGGAAAAGTCCTCCATACCAAGGAAGAGAATGAATCTTTAGGTCAGAATTACCTGTTGGATTTTTAGACATCGATTATATATTATTTTTAAGAAGATGAGTACTGAAAAATAGATACTGGATTTATTAGCAGGAAATAACTGGGAAACTTCAGGCTTTAAGAGTTTCATCAGGAAGGCTGAAGAGAAGCCCAACTGCCACAAGCAGGGGGGTGAAGCAGCAGGAACTCGGTCCGGGGCAGGATTGGCTCTCAACAGTGGCAGTACAGGGGCACCTGGGTAGTTCAATGAAGTGTCTGCCTTCAGCTCAAGTCATGACCCCAGGGTCCTGGGTTCCAGTCCCACATCAATGAGCTCCCTACTCAGCAAGGAGCCTGCTTTATCTCCCATTGCTCTTCCTCCTGCTTGTGCTCTCTCACTCTCATTCTCTCTCAAGTAATAAATAAAATATTTGTTAAAAACAACAACAAAATACAGTGGCAGTACAGAGGTCTGACAAGCACCTCCTGCTGGGGCCATCTTCCTCTCAGCCCTGACTTCCATCATTCCAGGAACTTTCTCTTCTCCAAATGTGACTCATCTTGGTCTCCATTTGAAAGTGCTCCCCTGCCCCCAACCTCTATACCTTTACACATATTATTTATCCTTCAACGTCCAGATTGAGTGACAATTCCTTGGGTCATCTTTCCTCTCTACTGCACACCACAATGAACTCTGATTCAGAGTTTTAATGTTCTGTGTATATGTGACTTTTATTTCTTAAAGTACTTTGAGTCTGTGGATGAAAACTTATCTGAAATTACTAAAGATAAGCCAACTTAAAAACAAAAAGCAGAACAAAGCACTAGTTGAAATATTATTTACACAGAACTTCAAGAACATTGTAGTGTTCCCTATTATTCAAATAATACAGTATTTGTGACCTTTGTTCATGATAATTGGAAACCATATTGGTCATCAGACCAAGATCTTTCTACAGTGAACTAGAAATCAAACTGGATAGATGCAATATCCAAGTAATTAAATAATGGACACACAGGAAAACATAAGTGTCATATAACAGAGGAGTAACCTTAAAAATTCAGAGCAATGAGAGCATGCGGAAACTAGCTTTGTTGGGGGGTGGGAAGGTATACACTTCAAAAAGAAGAGATATAGGGCTCAGTTCTTGAAAGAAAAGTAGACTTCAGGCAAGCAGAACTGTAGGATCATTTCTATGTTGGTGGCCTATTGTGATCCATTTACATTAAATTTTAAAATGTGTCAGTTAAAGTTTGCTTACTACACAGTATCGTCTAGTGAGAATACTTGGTAGAGGCCTGGATTTGGTCTGAATCCTAAGATTTTAGACTTTGTTAGCAGCCTTTTACTCAGAAACAAAATTTTTAAAATACCTTTTACCTACTCACATCTCTTCCAATGTTCTGGGGTTATTTTTGTTTGTTTGTTTTGGTTTTTGGTTTTTTTTCTTCCAATGTTCTTAATTTTTTGACTGAGATGCTTTGGAGCACTAAAATTAAATGTCACCCAAAGCCAAAGGTATAGTTTTTTTTTGTTTGTTTGTTTTTTTTTTTGTTTTGTTTTTTTTGTTTTTTTTTTTAATTTTTATTTATTTATGATAGTCACAGAGAGAAAGAGAGGCAGAGACACAGGCAGAGGTTCTGAGAAGCAGGCTCCATGCACCGGGAGCCTGATGTGGGATTCGATCCCGGGTCTCCAGGATCGCGACCTGGGCCAAAGGCAGGCGCCAAACCGCTGCGCCACCCAGGCATCCCCAAAGGTATAGTTTAAATCAAAATTTATAACCTAATCCAGATGTAGGAAGTTCTGGTAATACCAAATATATATATATGTTTATATTTATATCTATATATATTTTTAACACATCAACATGCAATAACTGTAATTTACTGCTTAAGAATGCTATTTTTTTTTAAAAAAATACTAGTTTTCATTAGTAGTTTAAAATCACAGTAAAGGTCATTGAAGTCCTTCCACCCCTTTCCTTTTTTTTTTTAAAGACTGTATTTGAGAGAAAGAGAGAAAGAGAGAGCTCGAGCGAGCATGGTAGGAATGGATGGGGCAAGGTACAGGGAGAGGAAGGAGGAGACTCCCTACTGAGCAAGTAGCCTGACACAGACAACACTGAGCTCAATCCCAGGACCCTGAGCCTGGGACCATGACCTGAGCCCAAGTCAGGCACTGACCCAACTGAGCCACCCAGGCACCCCACCCCACCCCTTTTAAACAAGAAGTTTGAGCCAGTTTTCCAACCCAGGAGATTTTCAAATAAGCTCTTCTTCCCCAGTGGTCTAGTTAGACTATCAATTTTCACTCTATAGAGGCCACCAGCCATAACAGAAAACAATGGCAAACTTCGAGGCTTAAAAGTTAACAAGACATAACATCAAAAATGAATATGGTGAACTGAGTAGTATTATATACATCCATACTCTCATTTACAATAGATTTACATATGAATACTTATTTCTGTTTGAAGCACATAATTTCCTTTTTCCCTCCAACTTGAGGTATAATTGGTATGCAAAAAACTGCAATTAATATATGCAATTTGGTAAGTCTGTACATATGAATACACTTGTGTTGCTATCACCACAATCAAGGTAATAAACATATATACCACCCCCCCTAAAATAATGCTTTATTCATTAAAATTATCTCAATATTATACTTAATTTTTATAATGAAAATTAAGGTACAATTTCACACTATGTGATAACATTTTTTAAAATATCAAAACATAATTTTAACATAGAATTCAATCGGTATCCTGCTATTACTACTGATTGGTCTTTTTATCACTTGATTTACAAAGCACTTCACAATCATGTGCCCTTTTTTTTTTTAAGATTTATTTATTTATTTTAGAGACAAACATGAAGACATGGAGAGCATGAGTAGGGAAGAGGCAGAGAGAAGGAGAAAGAGAATCTTAAGCAGGCCCCACCCCAGTTCGGAGCCCAAGTGGGGCTGGATCTCAGGACCCTGAGATCATGACCCGAGTCAAAACCAAAAATCTGCCTCTCAATCCACCTAGCCACCCACATGCCCCTCATGTGCCCATTGTAAACATTACTCCATCTCTGTCAATATTAATATCCTTAAAATAAATGAAAAGAAGCAATAAATGAGAAGCTCAGCAAAACAACGGAAATCTACTCAAATCCCTCTTAGTTTGAAAGAAAAAGAGCTTTAAATTATATAGGAAATATATGTACATTCCTTAAGAAGCTACTCAAGTCCAGTGGGATCTCATGTGTTTGCTATATTTATACAGTATTCCTATAGATTCACTCAAGGAAGTACTATACAAAAATACAGCTCTAATATTAAAGACAAAAATATAAAAGTGGAATAGTCAGTCTTAAAACAATAGGCTTTTTACATATTACATTCTAATGCCCAAAAACAAACTGAACAGGGACGCCTGGGTGGCTCAGCAGTTGAGCGTCTGTCTTTGGCTCAGGGCATGATCCTGGAGACCTGGGATCGAGTCCCACATTGGGCTCCCTATACGGAGCCTGCTTCTCCCTCTGCCTGTGTCTTTGCCTCTCTCTCTCTCTCTTTCTGCGTCTCTCATGAACAAATAAATAAAATCTTAAAAAAAAAAAAAAAGAAACTGAACAGCCACCCTCTCTCAGTATAGGGGGCTACCAAACCTAAGATATATTATGGTAAGTACTGGGGAGGCAGCCATTCAAAATAACTAGCAATGTTTGGTGGCCCCTAAACCTTGCATTTCAGCTATAAATTACAGACCAATTCCTCAAAGCAATGTCTTAGTGTCTCTCTCCAGGTTTACTGAAATAAAGAATTAATTTATTAAATCTAAATCTGTTCCAATGGCGGACATAACATTGTGCTACATGCATGAGGGAATGCAATTAAGAACAACAAAAGGGGGGGATCCCTGGGTGGCTCAGCGGTTTAGCGCCTGCCTTCAGCCCAGGGCATGATCCTGGAGGCCCGGGATCGAGTCCCACATCAGGCTCCCTGTATGGGGCCTGCTTCTCCCTCTGCCTGTGTCTCTGCCTCTCTCTCTGTGCGTCTGTCATGAATAAATAAATAAAATCTTAAAAAAAAAAAAAAAAGGTTCCTTTTCTTGATGAGCTTATATGAAATTAGAGTGACTATTGCAAAGCGGCTTTAAAAGAGAAACAATAATGAAAGGCAACAAAGGGAGACCCAAAAAATTATACGACTCTTAACAGACATTTCTCTTGTCAAGGTCACCAATCACCTATGTGTGCAAATCTCACAATTACCTGAGTCCTCTCAGTTACATCTGAGTAAGTTCCTAAATTCCAGTAAGGACACATTTCACAGCTGTGTGGCAATCATGCTGGGCATCCTTTTCCCTCAGCTTCTTTGTGCAACAACACAAACTACTGTGGTCTTCCTCCTTCACTGTCACTCCTGGGTCACAAGGCCCTCATCTCCCAGCCCAGGCTCCTTCCCTGCCTTTTCTCTTCTCCTCAGTAGAGGAGTGATCTTTTACATATGTAAATCTGATCACCTCGTATCTTCGATCTCTCACTGGCCTCCCAATGCACAGAAAATAAAACCCAAATTCCTGTCCTTGGCTTACAAGGATGAGCCATCCTTGGCTGTCAAGGCGCGATTTTAGAGCAGGAGAAGCAGCATCAAGGACCTTGTCAGAAATGCACATTTTCAGGCCCTACCTCAGACCTACATAAACAGAAACACTGGGGGGTAGAGCCCTGCAATTTGCATTTGGCAACTCCCAAGTGATTCTGATGCATAGGAGTCTGGGAAAGCATTGACTTAGCCTCTGCAGACCTCTGTGCTCCCCTCAGGTTACTCTGTTTCAACTCCCAGTGTAAATCCACTGGCATCTTTTCCCTTCCTCAAATAGACCAGACCCCTTCATCTCTGAGGACTTACACAGCTGCTCTCTCTATCCAAACTGCTTTTAACCATAGAACTTCAAATTGCCTGCCCCTGACCTCATTCAGACTGCAGATCAAATGTTCCCCCGACAGAGGTATTCTCTGGCCGCACAAAAGAGGTGCCCATGCTGATCATCACCCATCTCTCGCTAGTCTTCACATAACTGTTTTGTCCTCATCACATTTAGCACTATCTGATATCATTCTGCTCATTCATGTATTCACTTGTTTATTATTTGATGTTAGCCTCCAGAATGAAAATTCCAGGACAGCTGGGACCTGGCCTGTCTCATTCGCTGAGAGCACATAGAGCGCTAAGTGCCACAAGGCAGGGTGGTCTATAAGCGTCGGCTGATTTAACTGAGGGAAGAAAAGAAGAAAAGAGGGAAGGTTATATCAATTCCATGAGTTCACAGGAGAATAAGAGCTTGATGGGTTGCTGAGAATCAACTATTTTGTGATCAGAGATATAAAAAGTTCAAAAAGACCAACACAGGTAAAAGTATTCAACCCTCTGGAAGATTCTAAATCATCTGCCTATTGGAGGGGGTGGGCTGGGGGGAACAGGATTAAGGAATAAATTGGCCCAGATTGAATTCTGGAGTGGAAGGAAACCTCCCTTCATTTTGCCCAGATGTTTGGTAACTTGCTGTGGGTCAGAACTCAGATGTCCTAACTATAGCTTCCCTTGACCAGTGAGGACCATGATTGATAGTAGGAAAGAATAACCTAATTTCACTTTTTAAGAATGGAACTCATCTTTCGGGTGGGTACATGTGGCATAATGTACTAAATAAAGAGACAAGGGTATTCTTCACACCAGAGTAAGCACTTATAGGCTAGTGCCTTCACGTCCCCAAAATGCCTCCAATGAACACAACAGAAAAAGCAAATAGTTTCATCCTATTTTATTACCATATCATCAACAACTCATATTACCACTGAGTGCTGGCTCTGCTGGAAACTGCCCTAAGTGTTTTACATCTACTAACTCATCCTCACAGCACTGTGTAAGGTAAGTGTGCCCATTGTCATGTTCCAGATGAGAAAATTGATGTGCACGTGTTTCAAGAACTTAGCTATCAGCGCTGGAGTGAAGATCTAAACCAACGCTGTTGGATTCCAAAGCAAGTGCTCTTAACTGTTATACTATGCCATCCCTTTGGGAGCTGAAACATTCCTATAAAACAAAACAAAACAAAAAAAATGAGCAAAAGCCAAGTGACAGAAAAGAAAAAACTGAGCAGTTATTGAATATCTTACTGCTAAGAACTGTGTAGGAGCCTTTTTTCTATTTTTAATATTATGAGGCAGCTACCATTGCTATTTAATTGGGGTTTGCAAAGGTTAAGAAACTTGCTCCAAAGCACATAGAATATGGTACCAAATCCTCTCGATAACCTTAACAAGAGCCATCTAAATAATCTCTGGTATTTAAGCAGAAATGCAGATGCGAGATGTGCAAGTGCCCACTCACACCAACAGAGACTGCTACTTCCCCAGGTGGAGTTGTGGACACAAAGTACTGGGAATCAAAAAGCATGGGAGTGTCCTAAATGGGCTACTTGTGTCACCTTAAATTAAACATTTCTCTGGTCCTTCATTCCTTCATTAACAAAATACAGGTATTGAACTAGATGATCACAGGTCCCTTTCCACATCTAACATACAGAGATTTGTGCATAATGTTATTAAGAGATCAAAAATGGAAGCTCAGATAAAATATTTTACACCTGAGAACAGAGCACAGTGTCCGAGATAATTTACAAATAACATCTGGTTGAAAGAGTGCCATGGACAGAACCCCCCATGCCCAGGGAACTCCTTCCTATCCTGACAACACTCTGACCCTGGTCAGGAAAGGGTCTCTCTCCTCTGAGCTCATAGGAAATGGTTCCATTTCCAAGTGCCTTCCTCGGTCTTGGCATACACACTAGGAAAAAATGATGAACAGAGTGACAAACTCAAAAAACAGTTTGAAAAGCCTCTGGTTTCAGTCTCCCACACTCAATGCTTTCACATTTCAACACTCAGAATACCAGGTACCTACCACAAGCCGTTCATCACTTAGGGTTTTTGCACCCACTGTACCTCAACTCAAATCTGATCAGAAATCCAAACAACTGAACTATATCCTGGGTTTCCATCACCCTAGATTTCTCTCCTTCTCCCCTTCAGAAAACACACACAAAGTGTACTGATTTCTATTATCTTAATTTCCACTTTCCTGTTCCTTCCAAGTATCATTTTATTTCCCTCCTTCCTTTTGCAGCCAGATTTCTAGAACTATGCTGGAAGTAGCCAAGTGGCTATTGAGCACTTGAAACATGACTAGCGTGGCTGAGAGGTTATACTTTTAGTTTGATTTCATTTATATTTTAAAACTGATACTTGATTCAGTTGTTGGAAAATATTTAAGTATATTTGGAACAACTCCAGTATTTGGATCTATTAACTATAAATGTTATGACAACAAAATACAGATCAAGCTCTTCTAATGAAAATATACCATCTGAGTGGAGATGTACTCTAAGTGTAAAATATACACATTTTAAAGGTTTACTACAAAAATATCAAATATCTATTAGTTAATAATATTTATATATTGGTTACACATTAAATAATATCTCTATATACTATAGTAAATGAAATATATTCCTGTGATACAGAGCCTATAAGATGGCCCCCAGTAGCCCTGGCTCCTTGTGTAATCCCCTCTCACTGAATGTGGGTTAGATTTAGTGACTCAGGTTCAGTGAATAGAATGTAGCAAAGAATGTCACTTCTGAGATTAGGTTACCAAAAGACTGTGGTGTCAGTTTTAGGCACTCTCACTAAGAAAAGTCCGGTACCATGTTGTCAGCTTCCCTTTGTCTCTGGCCAACAGCTAAGGAGGACTTACAGCCTGCCAACAGCCCTGACTGTGAGCTTGAAAGTTGATCCCACCTCAGCAGAGACCAGTCCCAGCTGACATCTTGATTGAAGCCTCACCTCCTACCCAATAATCTAGAGAAGTACTGTTCTGTATAAACCCTATGCCTCAGGGTGCCTGGGTGGCTCAGTGGTTGAGCATCTGCCTTTGGCTCAGGTCGTGATCCCGGGGTCCTGGGATTGAGCCCCATATCAGACTCTCAGGGAGCCTGCTTCTCCCCCTGCCTCTCTCTGTCTCACATGAATAAATAAAATCTTAAAAAAAAAAAAAAAAAAAAAAAACCTATGCCTCACTTCCAGCATCAGGTAATCCGACATACACACTGTGCTCAAAAGCACCCACTGCTCATGCCATGAACAGAGGACATTTTTTCTTGCAATCAACCAATGAAACTCCTCTCTTTGGATGCCTTGTCTTTCAAGAACCTTTCTTGTTTTACACATGGAAGTCCTTCCCACTTTAAAATCTTTCAGTATCTTGTTTATATTTATAGGACTTATGTATAAATCCTTTTGTTCAATAAGTAGCTATGATTAGCCATCACACCTAACACACTATGTAGATGAAGTGGGGTAAATCCAAAGAGGTTTTCCCTTCTAGCACTAACAGTATGGTAGAAAGAATAAAGAGAAAGCCAAATAACTACAGTAGAGGAAAAAAGTACCCAGTACCCCAGGCTGCCTTGTGTCTTACAGTGTAGTTCTCAATGTATCTACTTTATCTGCCGGAAAAGTTTTTTGAAGCAGAAACCATGAATATATATTTTTTGTATATTTGATTATCTTTTTCAGAGTACCCTTATTTCTTAAAGGATGAACTATTCAACTCCAGTTTTCATTTGGTTTATTCGGGTTTTTTTTATTATTATTATTATACCCCTCAAGTCTTCCTTTTTTTTACCTTTTTAGGAACTTAGCAATTGTGTTAAGGAAGGTACAGGGACATAATAGAATCTCTTTGTCATACAAGGTCTTCCAGGATAAATCGGCATGGGTAAATGAACCTTTTGTGGCTTAGTTGTCAGAAACCCAGAAAGATATAAGGTGTTTCCTTCTGTTTTAACCAAATATCCATTCCAATAGTGGAAATGATAGTTCCAAAAGCTATTTCTAGTGAGGAAACATTTAATATCCACTATGGTAGGCAGCTAATGAAAAGCTAAATAATTTACACTCCCTACTCCCAGTCTACTTCTCACCAGGTGATTTCTGAGAAATTTCTTCAACATTCAGTGATATCCAATAACATTCTCAATACCCAAAGCCTGATTTCTAGTCTTCATTTTGTTTATAAAACCACACTATATATCACATTTTATAAAAGTTGGTAGGACAATAATTTACTTCTGTTTCTAATCCAAGCTCTTATTCAAACACACACACATACACATACTTGCAATCCTTGAGATCATAAATGCATAATCTGGCTTTCACCTTCTTTGGTTGGGGGGGTATCGGTGGTATAGCAGGGGGAAAACAAAAATATCTAGCTCACTAGATACATAAAGTATAATCTCCCTGTGAAAATACTAAGATACTACATGTAGAAAAGCACAAGGTGATGAAAAGAAAGTTAAAAGAAACTACATATGTATAACCAAGAGGTACTGATAGAGTTCAAGATTTTGAAATAAATCAGAGATTTTGGTTTGTGCTTAGGTCTGCACTTATTAGTGAGCTGGTCATTAATCTCTCTGGAACAATTTCTTCAATCACAAAACTGGACAGTTTATCCCACCTCACGGGATTGCTGAGAGGGTTAAATGGATAATGCATATTGCTTAGCCCAGTGGTCCTCAAACTTGGCTTGTGGGGATTTTTTTAAATCTCCCCAAATGATTCTAAAGTGCAGCTAAGTCTGAGAACCGCTAGTCTAGCATAATGGCTGGCTTTTAATAAATATTCAGTTAGAGTTAATGATTATACCTTCATAAGAACTTTGTATATACTGAAACATTGCCTAAAGGTTGCTACTTAGGTCAATACATTTTGTATAAATTTAGGAAGGTCTCAGAATCACTGAATATAACAAATCTTAAAAGGAGTTCAAAAGTTTTGTAATAACTTTTCCAAATCTAAATCTCCATAATATTTTTGCTTCCTTTTACCAAATAAGGAAATTCCTTATAAAAGGAAAAAATAAATTTCCCTTGATATTTTCACTCAGGTCTAATTTAATACAGAAAAATGTACAGATACAAGTGAATGCATTCTGATTCATAATCCACATTCAAGGAACTACCACACAAAGACATAATTTAGAAAAATGTATCTATAAATTTAAAATTAAATATTTAAATTTCTCATCTGTTCCACAATTGTGGCTGCAACTTCAGTTTGTCTCTGGGCTTTTCTAAATATCTTATGGGGAGGTTTATTTTTTATGCAAAGTTAAGAAAGTCAAACATCAACAAGAGGTAGGATAAGGAAAGCCTCCAGTAGAGACGTGCTTATCAAAGGAAGAGATAAAAAATTCATCAAAACAAATGAGCAAAGTTAAAAAACAGACCTAAAAGCAGTATCAACAATGGGTCACAAGACAGTCAACAACATTTATTGGGCACCCACTGTGTGTTCAGTGCTATAGAAAGAAACTAGATAGATTAAAGAAATACCAGGAAGTCCTCAGATACCAGTAACTTAAAAACGAAATAAGTCCAACCAAGCAATTTGAAAGATAACCTAAAAGGACCTCAAACACACACACACACACACACACAAAAACAAAAACATAAAACAAAAACAAAAACAAAACAAAAAAAACACTAAATTAACTGAATGTCTATCTAGCTCCAGAAACTAAATTTATTTAGCAAATACTTTCTCTCAAAAACAAATTGAAACTCTAAAACCATACCCCAGTGCTCACTTGCTGCTCCATTTACTCTATGCATAGATAGCACTCTGCCTAGTAAGTGATAAATGTTAGGAGCAACTGGGCTCAGCACTGTCTACTAAAGGCTTCCTTTGAACTTTGTAATTGTTGCCTTGCAGGCAATGTATATGGGACACCCAATCCAGTTTATGAAAATTGGTCTGGAAAGGTAAGAAAGTTGCGATTAACAAGAACTGGGGATAGAGAACTAAGCAACACTTCTTGGACCTTTTTATTTCCCACATAAAAGTTTAAAAAGCCCTATATATTTCCACTTTCTCAAAAGAGGTTAAATACTTAAAATTTTTTAAAGAGAGGCTGATTAACGCAAAAAAAGTATCCATAGTTCGTTTTGTCGTATTATATGCTCTAAGACGATAAAATAATAAATTTTCACCCCTAAATGGAATTAAAGAGTCCTTAGTTGCAACCAAAATGTCCTTCAATAGGTGAATGAACAAATAAAATATGGTACATCTGAAATATTATTCATCACTAAAAAGAAATGAAGTCTCAAGCTGGAAAAAAAAACCTTGGAGGACCCTTAAATGCTTATTCCAACTGCAAGAAACCAGTCTGAAAAGGCTACATTGTATGACATTCTGGCACAACTACAGAGATAATAAAAAGTTAAGTGTTTGTCAGGAATTACGGGGTGGAGTTGGAGATGAATAGAGGAAGCACAGAGTTTTTTTGGAACAGTGAAAATACTCTATATGATATTATAATGAAGAATACATGTCATTATATATTTGTCCAAACCTATTTGTCCAAACCTATAGAATGTATAGCATCAAGAGCGATCCCCAAAATAAATTACGGATTTTAAATAATTATGAGGTCTCAGGGTAGGTTTATCACTTTTGACAAAGGCACCACTCTGGTGGTGAATGTTAATAACGGTGGGGCGTGGGGAGGGTGCTATAGAAAATCTATGTACCTTCTGCTCAATTGTGCTGTGAACCTAAAACTGCTGTAAAAAAAAAAAAAATTAAGTCTTTTAAAGAAAGTTCTTAGTTGGACTATTTTGGACTATTTTTCCAATTTTCTAAAGCATGTTAGATATAGAACTAAAACATTAAATGTGGATATTATAATTATTAAGATATATGTACTTACATATAATACTGAGTGGGAATGTATATGTTAACCAAGCAAGCACACAAATAATATATTTATCATAAAATGAAATCAAAAGTTGCCTTCAAGTCACAATTTCAATAATCTTCTCTCAAATACAGGAGTAACTCAGAGATATTGTGGGTTTGATTCTAGACCACCACAATAAAGCAGAAAATGCAATAAAGTGAGTTAATTTTTTTCATTTCTCAGTGCACATAAAAGTTTTATTTAAGCTATATGATAGTCAAAGTGTGTAATAAATCACATTGTTTAAAAACCAGTGTATACACATTAATTAAAAGACACTGTATTGCAAGCCTTTCTCAAGAAACAGGAAAAGTCTCAAATACACAACCTAGCCTTACACCTAAAGGAGCAGGAGAAAGAACAGCAAATAAAGCCTAGACCAAGCAGGAGGAGAGAAATAATAAAGATTAGAGCAGAAATCAATGAAATAGAAACCAGAAAAACCATAGAACACATCAACAAAACTAGGAGCCGGTTCTTTGAAAAACATAGTAAGACCAATAAACCCCTGGCCAGACTTACCAAAAAGAAAAGAGAAAGGATGCAAATAAAATTATGAATGAAAGCAGAGAGATTATAACCTACACTAAAGAAATACAAACAGAGGCACCTGGGTGGCTCAGTGGTTGAGCATCTGCCTTCAGCCCAGGGCGTGATCCCAGGATCCTGGGATTGAGTCCTGCATTGGGCTCCCTGCAGGGAGCCTGTTTCTCTGCCTCTCTGTGTCTCTCATGAATAGATAAATAAAATCTTTAAAAAAATAAAGAAATACAAAAAATTATAAGAACATATTATGAGTAACTATATGCCAACAAATTAGGCAGTGTGGAAGAAGAAATGGAACTCTTAGAAATATATAACCTACCAAAACTGAAACAGAAAACCAGAACAGACCCAAAACCAGTAAGGAAGCTGAAGCAGTAATCAAAAATCTCCCGACTTACAAGGGGAGTTCTACCTAACAAAGAACTAATACCAGGATGCCTGGGGTTGCTCAGCGGTTGAGCGTCTGTCTGCCTTCAGCTCAGGTTATGATCAGGTCAGGACAAATAATGAAAAAGTCTGAAATAATGCAAAATTACCAAAATGTGACACAGAGACACAAAATGAACAAATGCTGTTAGAAAAATGGTGGTCAGGAACACCTGAGTGGCTCAGTGGTTGAGCGTCTGTCTTTGGCTCTGGGTATGATCCCGGAGTCCTGGGATCAAGTCCCACGTTGGGCTCCCTGTAGGGACCCTCGCTTCTCCCTCTGCCTGTGTCTCTGCCTCTCTGTGTGTCTCTCATGAATAAATAAAAAATAAAATCTTTAAAAAAAAAAAAAGAAAAAGAAAAATGGTGGTCACTGCGGGTTGCCACAAACCTTCAATTTTTTTTTTTTAAAGCAGTATCTGTGAAGCATAATAAAGCAAAGTGCAATAAAACAAAGTATGTATGTATATACATACTTTGGTAAATATTAAACAGCATTTAGTTATTAATCTCAGGTAAAGTTTTAAATCTTTGTTGGGGAGTAGTGTGTGTTAGAGTAAACCACATTCAAACAAAACCTTCACTGCATACTGATAAAGAAAAGTCCTTGGAATGATCTTCCTAGTTAGAGGTTTTATCAAATACTGGCTAGAAAATCTACTTGGAAATAGTATCTCAAACTTTGGAAATATGAAAATCTAAAGTAGCACCTTATAAAAAGAACGACCTAATGCTAACCTCAATGTTAACTATAAACTTAAAAAGTATTTATTAAAATACAGGAGAAAATATTTTGGACCAACAGGTAAAAGGTTCTTAGACATGACATCAAAGACACAATCCACAAAAGATTTTTTTTTAAATATTGAGAATTTTTTAAAAATTAAACTTTGGCTCTGTGAAAGACCCTGTTAAGAGGATGAAAAGACAAACCACAGAATAGGAGAAGATATCTGCAAGTCATATACCCAAGTGAGTTATATCCAGAAAATATAGAAAGCCCTCTAAACTCAACAGAAAGAAAACAATCCAATTATAAAATGGGCAAAAGCCCTTATACCAAAGAGGATATAAGAATGGCAAATATGCACATGAAAAGATGTTCAACATCATTTTCCATTAGGGAAGTGCAAATTAAAGCTGTGATGAGATACCACAATGCACCTAAATCGACAACTACTGACAACATCAAGTGCAGGCAAGAGCATGCAGAAACTGGATTTCTCACATGTGGCTGTATAACGTGAATGCAAAATGGTACAGCCACTTTCCAGTGGGAAAGACTGGGGCTATAATAGGAGGCTAAACACACACATATGACCCTGCAATCTACTCTTGGTATTTGCACGAGAGAAATGAAAACTTATGATCATATAAAACCTGTATATGAATGTTTATGGCAACTGACTTTGTTTATTCATTCTCACACTGGAGCGCACTGGGGTTGTTTCTAGTTTGGGGTTATTAAACGGTGGACATCCAAATAATGGACTCCACAATAAAAAGCAACAAAGTCTTGATATATTCACCATCTCAGATGATCTCAAAGGCATTGTGCAGAGTGAAAAAAGCCAGTCTCATAGGGTTATGTACTGTAAACTTCTATTTATATAAGAGTCCTAAAGTGATAAACTGAAGGTCATAGAATACAGATCACTGACTGCCTGAGTTGGAGGCAAGGTGTGACTATTAAGGGATGACACAAAGGAGCTCCTATGTAGTGATGCAACAGTTCTTTATTCTGATTGTGGGATCACACAAATCTATATTGTGTAGTAAAATGTCATAGAATTATAAATCAAGACAAGTAAATAATAGATAATACTAATAAAGAATCCATGTAAAAGCTAATGAAGTCCAAATAAGGTCTGTACCTGAGTTTGACTATATTATACACCAATGTCACTTCCCTGGTTTTAATAATGTATTATAATTATGTAAGATATTATTGGGAGAAGCTTGGAGGAAGGCATAGGGAAACTGCATTGTTTTTGCAACCTTTAGCCAATCAGACTATTTAAAAACAGAAAGTTACAATAAAAATAGATTATCTAAGATAGTGATTCTCAAAATTTTGATAGGCATTAGAATCATCTATGGAACTGGTTTCCAACAGATTTGCTTAAGTGGTCCCCACATTGTACCTACTTAAATAAAATTTGTACATAGGGTCCAGATGATATATACTGGTAGATCTAGCATATTACACTTTGAAAACCACTGGGCTAAAATAAAGGCAAAGGTATTAGAAAAATGATGATCCCCACTAATACGTATTCTTGTGCTGTACTTATTTTTTTATAGTTTTATTTATTTATTCATGAGACACACAGTGAGAGAGAAAGAAAGGGAGAGAGAGAGAGAGAGAGAATGAGAGAGGCAGGCAGAGACACAGGCAGAGGGAGAAGCAGGCTCGATGCAGGGAGCCTGACCTGGGACTCGATCCCTGGACTCCAGGATCACACCCTGGGCTGAAGGCGGGCTAAACTGCTGAGTCACCCGGGCTGCCCCTGTTGTATTGTATTTAATGGCCAATTACTAAACAAGTCCTACCTATACAGACCCCAGACAGTCATAGACTAACTGAACTAAGAGGCTCTCACCTATAGACAGAGTAAAAGACATGCAAATGAAATTAATTCTTGATCTATTTTAAAAGCACAAATACTATTATTCATAACACAGAATGATATATCAATCTGATATATCAATCCAGAGGTGAAAATACTATTATAAGAGAAAAAAAATACATGCTATTAAAACAAAAGCATGTTGGGAAAACAAAGCCACAATATGAAATAAGAGCCACATTTTTAAATGTCCATTAAAGGTCCGTTACCTGCACTTCTATGTAAGAAAAGATTGTTGGCAAATCACACGCACATATAATAAGCATCAAGGCATTTGATTTAAAAGCTTCTTTTGTTAGGGAAAAAAAAACATGAAAAGACCAATCTAGACATTATTCCATATGCAACATAATAAAAATTAAAATCCAATCTGTTAAGACATCATTCAATCATTCCCCTCTAAGAGGCCATTCACAGAGATTGGTAAGAGCAACACATTTCAAACCCCCAGGCCCATGCTTTTGCATTTGAGTGTCTGTCCTAAACAGCTACTAAACTTCACCTTACCTCAAGGAGGAATGACATTTTCCCCAATGTCTCCCCCTCCATCTTTTTATCAAAAGAAATGCAGCAATAAAACAGAATAAATCAAGTCTTGGAACACCATTTCTGAAAGCCTGCTAATCTTTGATCTTAAAGAGTTGCTACCAATTCTTAAATACTAGCTCATCTGCTCTCAATTCTGGGGAAAATATTTTTTGGATGAAAAAAATAATGGCATGTTCTAACTTATGCTATTTAGCTGTGCAATATAATAATTAGCAAACATAATAAGAAAAATCTAGAATGTGGATAACCTACAGCTCGGTTTCCCTACAAATCAACAATGGGGGGGGTGGAGGTGGGGAAATAGGATTGGGGCAAGAACTGATGTAGAACAGGAGATTTAAGTGCCATAAGCATCAAAGGAATGTGGAAAATTGAATCCAGTATGGACAAACTGATTGCTAGAGAAATCTGAATTAAAACGGAGTATTAGATGATATGTTAAATTTGCTAGATATAGTATCACAGAAAGTAGGTCTAAAAACAAAAGTCCTTATCACCCATACATATATAATAAAATAAAAATATATAATCATAAGTAAAATGACTTTCTTCAAAAGAGAAGAAGGGGGAAAAGTAGAGGCAGGGAAGGAGATACCTAAAGCAAGATCAAAAGGGGTTTCTGAAACTAGGTGAGGAGGTAATGAATACTCTCTCCTTTTGCGTTTTAGAAGTACTAATATAGAACCCCCCCAAAATCTTATGCCCAATGTACAGGTGAACAAAACAATTGGAAAGAATTGGGAAACAAAGAAGAAATTGCTAAGGCTAATCAAAAATGCACATTTAGAATATATCTAGAAATCTAGAGCAAATATATATTGATATCCTAAATGAAGGTCACTTCTGCCTTTTGTATGCAAAATGAGGAGCTATGCTGGAAAGTGTGAAGTTTCTTCCACTCTAACATTCTCAATAAATGCTTTAAACAAATGAAGATCATCATTTTTCTAATAACTGTGTCTTAGTCCTAACCCATCTGGAGCCCTAGGCTGCCACTAATCTACTATCTCTCTCTCTACTTGCCTTTTTGGATATTTCATATAAATGGAATCATAAAATATATGTCCTCTATTCTCTGGCTTCTTTTACTGATCATAATACGTTTGAGGTTTGTCCATGTGGTAGCATGTAACTGTACTTTACTACTTTTTATTACCCAATATCATCCCATTACAGGACTATACTACATTTTATTTATCCGTTCATTAATTGACGGACATTTGGGTTGTTTCTACTTTTTGGTTATTGTAAATAATGCTGCTATAAACATTCACAGGAAAGTCTTTGCACATACCCCTTTCTGGTATATCATTCTTGGTAAGACTTCACACAAAACTAATGTAGCATGTTCCTAGTACTCAGTGTAATTTCTCCCAGATCCCTCCACACACAGGGAAATAATTTAAAGCCATGATTCCCCAGTTATTTGACATCACTGACATTTAAAAATACAACATCTTTATGAAAGACTAACAGATGTTCAAGAATTATTAGCCATACTTAACACTACAAAAACACAACCTCAGACACAAATTATCCAAGAAACATTTTATGATTCAAGCAATTCAAGAATTGCTTTTCCAGTAAGCCATTCTTCTAACTACAGATCAACGGGTTACTATAAATATTAAATGGGCAATAAATATAATGAATATAATTAAACGTCTTTGTTTGAAGGCAAGATATAAAGCAGCCATTAATGAGTAAACAAACACATCTAACAAAAAAGAGGTAGTTGGTATAATGAAAAATACAACATAACTGCATTTACTTACTGGTTTCACTACCTAAATCCAGAGAGATGGGATTCCCTCTTAAGTGTTGCTTATACAATAACATAGTTCAAAATTGTACTTTTACACTCAGATGTAGAATTGCAGAAATGTTTTTATATTTTTCTTACATATTTAATAAATTCATTTGGGGACAATTTTCTCTAAAGTTTTTATATGATAGGTATTGACGTTATTATATATAATATATATAAAAATATAATAAGTGTTGACAAAGAAGATGCTTTGAGAATAATGATTTTGGAAAATGATCAAGAAGAAACACAAGTACAGGAAAAAGCCCTCTGTATTTAATCAGAAGTTCATTTAAACCGCCATTTAAAGACACCTGGGTGGCTCAGCGGTTGAGCATCTGTCTTTGGCTCAGGGAGTGATCCCATGTCAAGGGATCAAGTCCCACATCAGGCTCCCTGAAAGGAGCCGGCTTCTCCCTCTATGTCTCTGCCGCTCTGTCTCTCATGAATAAATAAATGAATAAATCTTTTTTAAAAAAGCCACTTAAGTGAGAAATCAAAAGTTCAAGTAAACCTTAAGCATTGTGACTTAAAATACACAGATATAAATTCACTGATCTTTGATGTAGAATAAAAGCGTATCTTTGCAAATATACACACTGGTTGGATTTTCACCCCATTGGATCTTGCATAAGTAGCACACAATGGCTTGCCTTCCACTTACAATTTTTTTTAAGTGAGCTAAGGATTTCAAGACACCTGCAAGCAATTTGAGTGCAAATTCCTTGATTTTTATCATTTTATTTTATTCTTTTCATGGTCTCTTTCACACTTAATTCAACAGTACATTTTTGATAAAATATAATAAGAGGTACCAGCAGGCAATCTAGAAAGTAGCCTACTGGCTCCAGGGGTTCATTGTGCCAAGCACAGCCATTTCAGCATGTTTTACCAAGGAGGTGGAATTCTTATTTGATCCTGTGAGGGTTCACTAAAGTTTAAGAGCTTCTACAATATTACTAGATATAGGATTGCTGGAGAACTTTGATCCATACACTGAGAAATCTAAGAAATTGTGGCCCCAAACTCATTTTTATACTTCATCCAAACACCTACAGTCTAAGCAAAAAACGCATCAACTACCCCTGAATCGTGTAAGAAAGGTAGTAATAATGAGCACACTGTGGATCAGATCACAGGTCAGAAATTATACTAATAATTCTCTCAATTGGGTAATAAGCTGTATTAAGATATAAAGTACAACTCTCCAGAAACCATCATTTTTACCCTCTGTAGTAATAATTCCTTTTATCTGGGGAATGAATAATCTGGAACTATCCTTTTAATTAAATGCTTTCATAACTGTTTTCAATTCCAAAGTAAATAAAATAATTTAATAAAAAGTTAAAACCTAGAAATAAAACCTTGCATGTACCATCAGATCTGAAAAATCACAATGTAATTGAAAATCATATATTTACTAACAAAAAAAAAAGGTCTCTATGCCTTCATATCTCATTTTTTGGTGTCTCTTTATTACAAGCACAAAATGGCATATTAAACAAAGTAATCCCTGATTACATATTTTATACTTTTTTTCTACAGCAAGAATCTTCAAATGATTGACTGTAAATGTTCACAATTCTGACTAGTGATTAGTTCAGAGTAGTAACATCTGATTAATGACTGGAAGCTTGCTGAGTCCAGGCACTTTAATGCTCTAGTGCTATATCCTGAAGAATCTAGAACATTTTTTGGCACAAAGAAGACGCTTAATAAAATATTGTTGAATGAATGAATTCTGTCTCTTTAGATACACACACACACACACACACAGTCAGGTGCTCAAATGTTTTCCCAATCAATAAAAAAAAAAAAAAATCCCAATTTCTTAGTAACATGCCAAAATAGGATTGTTGATAGATGTTACAAAATCAAAGTTTCACCATTTGACCCTGATTCTCAGAAAGCAAGGAGAACTTGCACAAGGAATAGATTATTTTCAATCATATAAAAATCTGGTTATGTTTAAGCAATGTAGACAACCAACCATTAGGATTCCTAACATCTATATCCCATTAAGAGTTTTCTCTTCCCCCTCCCATCTATCATAGTCTTTTAACTTGCACTGACATTTTCTCACATTTGTTAGTTTGACAACTCCCCCCAAATAAATTATTTATTTATTTATATATATATATATATATATATATATATTCTCCTCAGTATCGGTCAAAAATATATCTTAAATTCCTGTGTGAAAAAGGTCAAATTATAGATTAATTAAAATTAGCCAACTTGATAGAGTAAGCATAGAGTTAAATAAAGATACTGATACTTAGGAAAGAACTCTGAACCAGGAGGTAAAGCAACATGAGTTTTCCCACACACATTACCACACAACAGCATTCATTAAGCTGCCATTACTAGCTTTGGGTCAAAAAAGAAATACAAGGGTGCCTTGGTAGCTCAGCTGGTTAAGAGTCTGCCTTCAGCTCAGGTCATGACCTCCAGATCCTAAGAGGGTCCTGAGATCAAACCCTGCATTGGGCTCCCTGCACAGCAGGGAGTCTGCTTCTCCCTCTGTCCCTCCTCACTGCTTGTTCTCTCTCTCTCTCAAATAAATAAAATCTTAAAAATACAGCATTCCCTGCTCTCAAAAAATTAATAGCTTATTATTTTACCCAATTATACATGAAAAGTCCCGAATGTTACCTTGTTCTTCCTTTCTCTTCAGGTGTCTTCAGTTTCATCCATCAATGAGCACAGATGAAGTACTCTTAACATCAACAGTGCAACTCATTAAGCTACAATAGGTGGGAAACTATGTAGGCATTATACTTAATTCTTAAAACAATCTTGCAGAATTTCGCTGTTTTTTTGTATTTTACAGCCTAAGGAATGAATTCCTGCGAGGAGGACTAACTTGTCCTCAGTCATAGTTGGTAAACTGCAGATCTAGGTTTGAAATCCCGGGTTTCCACACCCACTTCCTTTCTCCCTGCCATTCTGCTGCTGAATCTCCACCATGTGCGTCCAGCACTGGTGAAACAATAATCTGAGGGCTTAAAATCCTATTTGGAATGACAGAAAAAGAAACTGTATGAACTTATTCAATAAATATAATTTATTATTTTTTTCTGGAACAATATGTAAACGAAGCCCTGGCTCACCAGAAGAAAACCATGAGACATGTATGCTAAAGACTAATTCACTGGAACCATGCTTTCATGATCTATATAAAATGATAGTCTTTTCAAGCAAAGGAAATCACCCACATTCTAAAAAGTAAATTATGTGTCATCTATCTGCCTGGTTTAAGCAACCTAAAATACTATTTCCAACCCTCCTAACCACTACATATTTCAGCTTCACAGAAAGGTAGCTAATTTAGGGTAGAAATACTGTAAAATCTATTGCAATTCTTCCAAGAAACAACAGAAGGAAATGACAAACGTACAGTAGTCTCATTCATTTATACAAACTTTCCCTGAGGAAACAGGCGGATCTGGAAACAAAGGCATATATAACATGCCAAGTACTGGTGGTCAATACAGCACGAAGTCTTAGCAAAGATTTTGTTCAAAAATAGCTCTCAGAATATCAAAGCCATTAAAACAACTTTAGCACAAGAATTCTGGCATAATAGGTGTGTCCTGTATTATGAATGCCAAGATAAAGGAGCTAAATAACGGACATTCACTTTTTGATCCTAAAATAAAACCAATCAGATATATTGCAACGCTCTCACAAAAAGTTCATTATGTGCTTTTTGTCCTGAAAATTTCATAAGCATTATTCACATGTTATTCTTAGTGTCTTAATATCTTTCTACCACTTTTCTTGAGGAAAAGCTCAAAAGCAAAAAATAAAAATTAGAAAATACAAATACTACTTACATTCTATCACAAAGGCAAAACTAATCCTTTATTTCTTTTTGATGGACTGTGGCTTATTTTCATGAAGTTGATGGGATATCTTAAATCTACACTTCAAGAAATGATAGCTGACTTTGACTAACCTTTTTTCCAGCTCTGAAAATTGGAAAATCATGTTTCTGTGATTCCACAAGAGTAATGTAAAACAAAACGGCAAATGTAATCACTCATCAATTAATCTTTAAATATTCTTTATTTACTTAATAGTTTTACATTGTTTTTTAGCATCTCTCTTGGGGGGGGGGGGGACAGAACTTAGCTATGCTTTTACAAGAAGTCAAAACTTTTAACAAGTTACCCCAACAAATGCAATCACCAGTGGACTATACATGTGACTTGAGAGTTAACTGACAATAAGAAAGTTTAAAAGAACCGGGGAGGGGGTGTCAGTACTAAGCACAGCATTGAAACAGTTGGGGTTTAGAAAAAATGAGTTTCTAGTCGTATAACTCCATATATTCGGCTTTTGGATTAACCATTCCATTTTTTTGTGTGAATAAATACCCTCTTTCCTTTGACAAAGTTAAACAGTGCTATGAAGGCATTTAAACATTCCATTTAAAGTCATGGCTATATAACTCCAAGATTGTGTAGAAAACACCCAAATTTAGTTCCAAAGACTGATGCATAACCATTTCAAACATGAAAATGCAATATAACTATACTCCTAATGTTGAATGTATAATGAGTTTGTGTTAAATAATTCTATTACTCACCTTAGTTTTTTTCCCTTATTCCATCTGGTTCAGTAATTTGCTTTCTAAAGAACATATGCTTAGTGGGAGTAAACAACACACCACAGAGGTACAGCCTCCTTTTTCTTATTAATGACATCATTAAATCTGCCTATTTATAGTCTCAACTATCCGACCTCATGGCCTACATGGATAAACGGATTTGTTTCATTTGTAATCCTGAATGTGTGCTTAGCAGCAATTAACCAGGCAGATAGTAACTTGATATATCTTTTTGATCTGTAAAATAAAATATGGTGAGATTGCATTTTCTGTTGTGTTTATATGTGAGTCTTATATAAGGTTTGTGATTAAGATTTGAAAAATAAATCTCGTACTTATTTCTATAGGAAAACTAAATTGAATTATACAAGTCAGATTTCTATAAGGTATTCAGAAACATAGCTCCTGCTTAAAAAAAATATACAAAAAAAACTAACCACTCTGATCCTACTGAACTAATTATTTTTCAGGTTTTAGATATATTTTGTAATAGCAAGTTCATTTACAATTTCAACACTAAGAAACACTAACCTAAGAAAATTTTTCTTAGGTACAAACAACTGTTACTTCTCCATTCTCTAAGGTTTTTGTAATTTTATCATTTTTAGGAAGACTTCTTTAAATACCCAACAGCTGTTAAGAAATACCTTTGCACACTGTTAGTGGGAAGGTAAAACGGTACAGCCACTATGGAAAACACTATAGAGCTACTTCAAAAAATTAAAAATAGAACTACCATATGATCCAGCAATCTCACATCTGGGTACATTACCAAATGAAATGAAAAGAGGTTCTCAGGGAACCCTGGGTGGCTCAGCGGTTGAGCGCCTGCCTTCGGCTCAGGACGTGATCCTGGGGTCCTGGGATCAAATCCTGCATTGGGCTCCCTGCAGGGAGCCTGCTTCTCCCTCTGCCTGTGTCTCTGCCTCTCTCTGTGTGTCTTTCATGAAATAAATAAATTCTTAAAAAAAAAAAAAAAGAAGAAAGAAAAGAGGATCTCAAAGAGATTACTTCAATCCCATGTTCATTATATAGCAACTTAAGTGCCAATCAATGGATAAATGAATAAAGCAAATGTGGCATATAAATTCAATGAAATATTACTCAACCATAAAAAAGAAATCCTGCCACTTATGACAACATGGATGAACCTTCAGGGTATTATGCTAAGTGAAATAAATCACACAGAAAGACAAATACTGTATCATATCACTTATATGTGGAATCAAAGTCCTGAACTCAGAAGCAGAGCCTAGAATGGGGGTTTCTGCAGCTAAGGGGTGGGGGGAAAATGAAGAGATCTTGGACAAAGGGTATAAACTTCCAACTACAAGATGAGTATGTTTCTGGGATTGTAATGTACAGAGGGTGATTACAGTCAGTAATGCTGTATTATATTATTAGAAAGGTGCTGAGAGATCTTCATCATAAAAAAGGGGAGGGGGCACCTGAGTGGTATAGTCAGTTAAGTGTCCAACTCTTGGTTTCAGCTCAGGTCATGATCTCAGGGTCCTGGGATTGAGCCTGGCATTGGGCTCCATGCTCAGTGTGGAATCTGCTTAAGATTCTAGGGGATCCCTGGGTGGTTCAGAGGTTTAGTGCCTGCCTTCAGCTCAGGGTGTGATCCTAGAGTCCTGGGATCGAGTCCCACATCGGGATTCCTGGATGGAGCCTGCTTCTCCCTCTGCCTGTGTCTCTGCCTCTCTCTCTTTCTGTGTCTCTCATGAATTAATAAAATCTAAAAAAAAAAAAAAAAAAAAAGATTCTCTTTGCCTCTGCCCCATTTGGTCTCTCAATTTCTTGCTCTAAATAAATAAATCTTAAAAAAACAACAAGTGGTAATTATATGATGTGAATTTAAAATTTTGGTGGTAATCATTTCATAATATATAAGTGTATCAGATCAACACACTGTACACATTAAACTTACACAATGTTATATGCCAATTACATCTTAATAAAGCTGGGGAAAAATACTTTGTACCACAAGACAATGTGAGTTCACTTTCTTTACCTTGTTATTTAAGTCCCAGACTTTCAGTGGAACCCATTTGGAAGTTTAATTAAAAGAAACATATTGATTATTCACAGATATCCCACCCCAAAAATTTGGCATACACAAGAAGACTTGTTTCCACATTTTATCTAAGATCACATCATACCAGGCATCTATTTAAAGGATGAAGTTAGAGTGGTCTAAAAAGAGAATGAAGTTTTAGCACACACATTTTTACAAAGGAAGTACAGTATTATAAGCAAAGTGATGAGTCAGGTTGTGTTCTTTGGTCAGTTAAGCAAAATCATATAATCAAGGAAGAGCCAAGTCATAATTCTACTAGTAACCTTCTTGTTCATGGATCATGCTGACAGAGTTAATATTACACTCAGGGCCTGCTCTAAAAGTAATGTATTATGGATAGGTTCTTTACAGGTCTTTAATTTAGATAAATCTGAATGCTATTTTTACTCACTAAAGAGGTGTTAATACAGAGAGAACCCATGCCAGTATGGTATTGAAAGAAGAGCACCAATCTGTAGATCAAAAGGCTAATTATAGTCTGAATTTCTTGTTAAGTAACACACCACCTTTGAGTCTTAGTTTACTTATTTACTGACATTAAATGAAGAAAATATTCAAAGTATGCTTGACTGGGTACTTGTATTACAAGAGACAGTGATTATTAGTACTTGGCAAAAATGAAAGCTCTAAGTATAATTATCATATTATTTATTGAAATGTTCATGATAATTTGAAAGAAATGTCACCATGGCTTAAAGCTTGAAAGTATATCAAATAAAAACATAACAACAATATATATACACAGTTTAATGGATTGTTATATTTAAATTTTTCTTTTCCAAAAAGCACAAACTATACCTTTGCATATATATCTAATGTGTCCAAAATAAATTATATACTCTCCAAAATGTCGATTCACAAAACCATTAAGTTCTTCAGCTTTTTCTGTAAAAATTCTGAGAGTCCTCAAATATATTAAAATATTTAAAAGTAATTAATAGCTCAAAGAAAAACATTAGACCATTTTTAAAAGCAGATGTTGAGAAATTTTAAATTATGTTTACAAATCATATGTACTTACAATTCTTTCAAAAAATCTTCACAAAATGGGACCGTTCACTGGGTATTTACTCTTAGAGAATGCTATACCAACTGTCCTGTTCTGTTACTGACTCAACTGTTTATCATGCATGTAAGTGCCAGGCACTTCTTACCTCTGGCAAATATGTAAAAGAAGGAATTTACTGGTCTTTCAAAATCATTCCGGGAATGATCATGTAACATTTTCACAAGTCCTTCTTCTAAAGGGAATGTGTTTAATACAGTAGTTTTAAAAAGTAGCTCCTTATTTAGCAGTTTTAAAATTAGAAAATTCAATGGTTTTGCCTGTTTTTATAAAAATTCTTGCAGATTCTTAACATATACAATTCTTTTAAATTTTTAAGCAACATCTCACTAGATAATTTGTTAGATCTTACTGGTAAGAAACGCATCTGTAGGATATTTAAGAAAAACCTTAAAATTATTTGTAGAATAATTTGAAGAAAGCTGGGTAAATAAAATTTGCAGAAAGTCTCAGGTATTTGATTTTGTAAAAAGGAAAAGGAAACAGTCATATTTCCTGCAGAAGCTTCTAAGACTTCTTGCAGTCTGTTCAAGGAAAACACCCTTTCCCATCACAAAAACCCTAATACGGCCAATAGCAGCTGATACTTGAGTTACATGGTTTTACTCCTCCCAGACCAGAAGACTATGGCCCTGAAGCAAATGGAGTGGCATCTGAAAGGCTAGATTTTATAGTCCTTTTATAAATCAAAAGTCATTTTTGTTAACAATTCAGATTTTTTTTAGGATGTTCAAAATCAAATACAGATTATTCAAATAAGAGCAACAGAAACTGTGGTCCAAAGTTACATGTTCCATTATTTCCATTCACAGAAGCATTATGTCTCTTTCTACATGTGCAGTGTTGACTCTGATGCAAACTAAACCAAAATAAACCAAAGTTTAGTTTAAACTAAAATAAACCAAGGACTTCCACTGGAATTCCCTTCTAGTTTTGGCGGACATCAATGGCCTCCAAAAGAACTCTATAGCTATTTTTCACCTACATCTCTTGCCACAACAAAACCTCTTTAAAAGGGTGTCTATACTTTTTATGTGTACTCCCTTACCTCATATCAGCTCATGAGATCTACTTCCTTTGGCTGGTACCTCCTAACTTTACTGATACTGTCCTATAGTTTTATTATCACCAAAAACCTTTATGTTGCTTTGGATTTTAAAGAACAGACCAAATAATAAATAAATAGATAGATAGATAAAGAACAGACCTCGTCACTGCCCTTATCTCACTTGACTTCTTAGCACTACTCTAAACATATGATATTACCAATCCTGAAATCTTTCCCTGGAACTAGATTCCTACACATCATACCTTCTGGTTTGTCGAAAGAGCCCCAATTTGCCTCTGTGGTCCCGGCTTTAGTATAGTAGTTGGGTTTTGGTAAAACCCAAATCCCACCGCACCTCTGCTTTATTTTCAAAGGTGTCCCACATTGCTTAATCAATCACATGGTCATCCTACCTAAAATATTAACTGCCCATTTTCTTTCTACATCTCTTGGCTGACTAATTAGGCATTACAAACTTGGCAATACCAAAAGCAAAATCTTCATTTTTCTTCCCTTAGTCTTCCCATCTCAACAGCCCCAGAAAAGGCAAAAATCTAAGAATTAACTTCCCCAGGAAAGGCAAAAATCTAAGAATTAACTTTAATTCTTGTCTTTCCTTCACTGCTCACATTTAGTTCCAAATCAATGCTGAATCCAATCCCCATTACAACCTGGGGTCAACCTGCCATCCCTTCCACATACATACCACCATGTACCACCTGATTCTGCTCTCATGCCACAATTTGAGCTCTTATTTTTTTTAAGACGTTATTTGACAGAGAGAGCACGTGCACATGCATGGGGAGTAGCAGGCTCCCCACTGAGCAGGGAGCCTGATGAGAGGCTCTATCCCAGAACCCTAGGATCATGATCTGAGCCAAAGGCAGATGCTTAACCGACTGAGCCACCCAGGTGTCCCTGCAATAAACATTTCTGACAGTGAAATTAATTCTATGCAATCCCTTAAAAAGAAAAAGTATATCAGTTTCAAAAATTTAAATCCATAACTTATTAGTCAATTTACACTTACAGATACAAACACAAACGCAGACACATATACTTTCTTTTAAAGGCCTCTGGGTGAATCACATGGAAAAATTTTTGAGATTTTTCGTGAGAGCTTTTTCTAGATCAACTTTTTTTTTTTAGTGTGACTTCCTCTTGGAAATTCATAATTAAACATTAATTTTAAAGCTAAATATTATTTTCCTTGATTTACAAAGACAGACATTATCATCACTGCATAGTATGAACAGAAGCTGCAGTAGTACTCCTATTCATTTAGCAACCACTCTACTTTTGTGTATTTGCAGCTTTGTGCCTTATTTAGAAACCAAATGATGTTTGCCCTGGGCGGCACTTCCAGTGTCTCTGCCGGGCTAACTGGAAATCCAAAAGGCAGAGTAAGCAACAGACACAGTGGAGATGCTATGTTTCCATGAAGACATAAGTCACCTTGGGAGGTCTCTGGGCAAGAAGTAAATATAATTCTCAGTCAATAATTTGCTCTTCCACTTAGTCAAACTCCAGAACAGACATCCTTTAAGAATACCTTGCCTATGATGTGCATATTTTCCCCTGGGCGTTTCCTTTATCTTGGGAGAATTTCAAATACACACATGCCCCCTCCAGAATTTTACCAGCAGTTAGCAGTCTGTTTCCTTCCATAATATTCTCAATTTCATAATGTTGCATTTTAATTATGAAAGTAATTTTCACTACTTTAAAATCAAAAGCAACAAAAATAAGATTCAGCACCTTAATTACAGATTATAATGAGTACCACATAGGGAAAACAAACATTTATCTTCTTTGCTGTGATTTATTCGACTCTTTTTTTTTTTTTAATCAAGAAGGCTTTTATTTTTTAGGTGCCCTATATCCATATGACAAAAGTAACACAATAATTGCCTATGTCCCAAAAAAGTACATATGGACACTACTAGGTAAGGCTGAAACAGTTTTCTAAAAACAAAATTGCTATTAACAAATTGTAGCACTATTGACCTAACATTGTGGGGGGTAGAAGGGCAGGGGGAGACGGAGAGAGAGAACAACAAGCTGACTCCATGCCCAGCACATGAGCCCAACATGGGGGCTGGATTTTGCAACCTAAAGATCATGACCTGAGCCAAAATCAAGAGTCAGATGCTTAATCTATTGAGCCACTCAGGCACCCCTAACATTTTTAGATTAAAGAATGCTTTGATATCATCACTCTCCCACACACTGCAATTACTACAGACCAAAGTGATTCTCAGGCATTCTTTCATCCTTTCTCACAACAACTCAAATATGCACTCTGCTCATTTATAAAATACTTAAAAGATAGGAACTATTTTAAAGAATTTATTTATATACAAGGCACGCAGAGGCAGAGACACAGACATTAGGAAAAGCGAGCTCCCTGCATGGAGCCCAATGCAGGACTCAATCCCAGGACCCTGGGATCAGGACCCTGAGTCAAAAGTAGACGCTCAACCACTGAGCCAACCCAGGCATCCCAGATGGTAACTACTTAGAGAGTTAGTCAGTGAGACACCTAGAAGGCAGTATTTGAATACAGAGCCTATAATCTATCCATTAAAGTCATATTTAATTCCAAATATGCTCCAAATTAAAATTTTAAAGATCTGATCTGTGAAATGACTTCTCTATAAGCACTCTGCACTCAAAACATTTTTTTTAAAAGCATGAGGGAACTACATGCCTAGGGAAAAACCAATTAAATTGACTTATTTTCAACAGACATCAAGAGTGTACCAAAGTATTAAAATCTCACTGCTGCTTTTTAGGAAAAAAAAAAGTGAAAATAATTTTGTAAATAATTGATGACATTGATTATCAGTGTATGTAATTTTTTAAACTGAACAAAGCCATGCATTATTTTAATGGTGTTTGCCACAGACTATCTAGTAGGAAAAAAAATTCTATCCTTATAATTTAGAACATTTTTCATTTAAACAATACTTCGAATTCCCTCATTACTTTGTATTGTCTTTTCTAATTTTAGATTTCCATAGATTACAAAAGTATGAATAACCTTAATGGCTAGTGTGATTATAGCATTTAATTTTCATAGTTATGCTTGAAATGTTATTAATAGTTCAGTAGACTGTCTAGCTTTTCAAGATTTTTTTCTTATGCTATGCAAAGGGAAGATTAAGCCTTCAGTGTATGATTATGTTGACTAAGTACTTGGGGACTTCCAACAGCAACAATGCAACAAGTGACAAAATGCCACAGGTTTTACAGAAAGGCAGAACAAACGCCTCGTGGGTTGCAGGCTCTGGCCCTCAGCAGTGTCAGGAACATGTGTTCTGGCTGGACGGGCCAGAGAAGCAGCAGGTCCAAGGGCCACCTTAACCTTCTCAGTCTTCCTTTCTCTCCTCCGCTCCTGGTGATTTCTCTCCATGCACAGTCCTGACCTCTTAACTTCATTCACACTAATTTTAAATACTGACTATATGCTACATTTTCACTTATGCATGTTTTATATTCTCAAATAAGATCCTTCAAGAAGGGAGTGCTATTACCATAGGCACGTAATGTGGAAACCATTCAAACACTCTGCATATAATCCTACAGTATCTTTTAATATTTTATTTATTTATTCATGAGAGACACACACAGAGAGAGGCAGAGACATAGGCACAAGGAGAAGCAGGCTCCATGCAGGGAGCCCGATGTGGGACTCGATCCCAGGACTCCAGGATCAGGCCCTGGGCTGAAGGCAGACACTCAACCACTGAGCTATCCAGGCATCCCTATTTTATCTTATAAACCTATTTTTTCATCTGTATTTTCAATCTCTAATTAAATTTTAGTTCCTTTCTTTAAAGAATTCACAGATATTTCTTCAGTCCCCTGAGTTCCATACAGTTCCTGATACACATATTTTGTACAGCTTCTTCTGCAAAATCCTTAGTGAGATGTATGTATCTGTTGTCCAAAATACTGGTTCTCTCAAAAAATGCCAGTTTTACTGTTAATTCCTCTTAGAAGACACCCCTGCTCTCTCCCCCCTTCCTCTCACTGAACACCCGAGTCCCCTGTCCTGTGTTCACTAAGCACTGAGAAAAGGACACTCACAGTTACTCAGTGCAAAAGCTCCATATGATACTTATAATGCATCATCTATTTCCCATCCTACAGTATGGATTATTTAAGGAAAACAAATTGCCATTTTCATTTTTTTAATTCCATTGGGACTAGAAGAGTAAGTGATTTTTAAAATAATGAATACAGGGCAGCCCTGGTGGCGCAGCAGTTTGGCGCAGCTTGCAGCCTGGGGTGTGATCCTGGAGACCCGGGATCAAGTCCCACATCGGGCTCCCTGCATGGAGCCTGCTTCTCCCTCTGTCTGTGTCTCTGCCTCTCTCTCTGTGTCTATGAATAAAAAAATAAAAATAAAATAAAATAATGAATATAAAGACCAAATGGATATCTAAGGGAAAGTCGTCAGATATTCTAGAGAACCCCATGATGAATTGAAGTAGTCTTAAAGAGTTGGGGCTTCTTATTTTGTTTTTAAACCCAAGGCTCGGGATCCCTGGGTGGCGCAGCGGTTTGGCGCCTGCCTTTGGCCCAGGGCGCGATCCTGGAGACCCGGGATCGAATCCCACGTCGGGCTCCCGGTGCATGGAGCCTGCTTCTCCCTCTGCCTGTGTTTCTGCCTCTCTCTATCTCTCTGTGACTATCATAAATAAATAAAAATTAAAAATAAATAAAAATAAATAAAAATAAAAAATAAAAAAAAATAAACCCAAGGCTCTTCATGATTAACCAGGAATGGAGCCACCACTTCCAGCAGGGGTTAATACCAGAAGTCACACCAGTTACATCAAACATCTTTGATGTGAACTAGGAGCTCCAAAAGTGAGAGACAATGTAACCGCTGGTAGTTGCTATGGTAGCAAAAATAAACCTTGTACAGATATTCTAGTCATCCTTTAACTATGCTTTATACTTGCTGGGGGTTTTCAGTGGTGGTTGAGCCCAAGAAAGGAAAAAATAAATCTGAGGCTTATTCTCCAGGAAGAAAATAGGAAGCTGATACAGGAGTTACTGCTGAAGTCTTCTTTGATTAATAAATAGCTAGGGGAAATCCTCACCCCCACCAAAAAGGGGCGGGGGGGGGGGGATTTTTCCCCTAGACAGGTATAAAACAGGCAGCAGTGACATTAAAAAGATAAATCTAGCTTTTCAGTTGAATAGGTCTTAAGTTTAGAGGTTTTTTTTTAAGTATAAAAATAATTCTTGTTAACAAAGTTGATCTTGGGACTCCTGGGTGGCTCAGCGGCTAAGTATCTGCCTTTGGCTCAGGGCGTGATCCTGGAGCCTGGGGATCAAGTCCCACATTGGGCTCCCTGGCAGGGAGCCTGCTTCTCCCTCTGCCTGTGTCTCTGCCTCTGTGTCTCCCATGAATAAATAAATAAATAAAATCTTTTTTTTTTTTTAATAAATAAAATCTTAAAAAAAGTTGACCCTGCTGCATGGGGAAATGAATCAGGAATATTTCAAAATATGGATTAAAACTTGAGGAACCTGGAGAGCTCCTTCCACATCTGGGAGTCCCTTTTGACTGCCCATATTCAACAAGGTATTTTACACACACAAAGGGAATGGATCCATGCTAGGTAGTACAGGAAATGAACTAAAATATGCAATCCTGCAATAAATACACACAAAACATCTCAAAAGTCATGCCAAATAAAACAGAGAATATATATCTCGGTAGAAGCATGAAGAAAACATCCTGGAGGAGGTGAAAATTGACATTGTTTTACAGGAGGCTGATTACAGACATTGAGATGGACTAGGAGAGACCTAGAGAACTGCATATATAAGTAGAGGCAGGCATAAGTAGGGCTCAGAGAATATCATGTAGCTTAGTTTATGGGTGGTCTAGCAGCAGTGGCTCAAAGAGCCAGTGATTAACACTACAAAAAAGTCTCAAATCATATCACAAAGAGCCTGAATAACTCCATACCTCTCAGCTTCAGATCCATAATTACCGCCACCAACTGGCTTAAGTGTCACTTTTCCAGTTCTTTCTCACTAACCCCTACCCATAGCCCCTTCAATAGGAATTCTGGAATTGCTTTCTGATCCCAAGAAGCCTACGTATACTTCCTTTTCCTCAGTTATGGCATCCCCATTGCAAACTTCTCAAATAGCAGATCAGGAAAAGGGAGGAGAGTCACCATCTCCCTAAATCTCTTCTGCACCTTCCATAGGAGTATATTACTCCAGCTCATTAGCAATACTCCTCTTCCTCCAAGGGTATGGACATCTAGGTATATTGCTCTTTTATCCATGTTAATCACTTCATTCCAGGTCACCTTCTACAAACACTGAGGAACTTGACATCTGGCTCATAGTAAACTTACCCTTTCTTTTGCTCTCACTTAAATTTCAGAGCCCATATTGATGGCCCATTCAACATCCAGTCTAGCTCACTGACTTCACAGCTGTTCTCCAACACCACAGGACCTTGTAATTACCTGAAATTTCACATCATATATATCAAACTTTAATATCCTGATTATAACTTCTTCCACCTTTTTGAATCCTGTACCAACCCTCTGCACCCCATGAACTTGACCCCTCAAATAAATACCCTAGCCTTATTTATTTGCCATCTACCATACACTACTTGGCAAATCACTGGAGTTACACTTTCAACTACAATCTCAATTATTTTGCCTCCTTTACCCTCCAGTTTCTATGGTTCATAAAAACCCCAAATAGAACTACTAAAATAATACAATCCCTACTCCCATATAGTCTGAAGAAACTAAACCCTGTAAAATTATTCCATTGATTTCAGACTGTCTTATTATTTTCTAAATTTCTATAAGCAAGCTGGAAATAAACTAGTAGAATTTGAAAATGTTTCGTTTTTATGTTGAATATATTTATACCAGCCACCCTAACAAATGGTTACCAGTTGCTTCCCCAACATCAATTCATACTTCTTACATATCTTACAGTCCTTGTAACTAGTTGGGATTGATTCCCAGTAACTAGCCATATAAATGGGCCCTAATTGCCCAAAAAGCAGCAAATCTCACCATCTTACTTCTGAGATTGACAATAACTCAAGACCAAATCAATTAGAGGCTGGCATTACTATGGAGACTGTCATAGTAGCCATAGGCATTGCTATGGAGACTGTCTCAATGCTGGTCCAGAGTGCAGCCTAGGAATCTTTCCGACAATCACAGTAAGAGACCTCTCCAAAAAAAGACTGATGTGACATTTAGAATGGCTGCATCCTTTGTGTGATCATGTATCAGAGGGCCAGGGTTCAAACCCAAATTTCCTCTTCTTCCTCCTCCCCCTATCCCCACTTATTTTAATCTAGGGAAAGGATGATAACGATAGCTTAAGTTATGAAAATCACATAAGATATAGGCAAACACTCCACCACTGAGTTATCTGGGCCCATTTTCTTCCTCTAATAGCTACTCATCAGCTTGAGAACTGAAACAGGAGATTTTACAACTTAGGCTGATTCAGTTTTATGGCTGGTGGCATGTTGAGCAAAAGTCTGTCTAGGGAAAAAAGAAAGCTTGAAATTGAGCCAGCTACTGAAGAAAAGTTAAAATGACTGACCCTGGAGTTTAGACAGAAAGGGAAATAAATGCATGAGAAGCCAGATAACCAGAAAAATAAAATATGTTAAAGAAATGTTAGGAGCAGCAGAATAGGTTAGATAGGAAAGAAAAGAGAATAAGAATTAGTAGAGTGAGTAGTTTCTGAATTTATCATATCAGAGGTAGGCTAATTCCAGTTAGCAGCAAAAGGAATGGTTTGCAGGAGTAGAGGTTTTTAATTAAAAACAAAAACATTAAGATAGGGTATTTGACTCATCCACTACCCTATCTTAATAAAGATCACGATGACAGGTTAGAGGGGACTGAGAAAAAACTGTAGGAGATATGGACAAGTAAGAATGTGGTAGAGAGTATTTGGCCAGATGGTATCAATCTCCAAGGCAGGGAGATTCTTGATTGTTTACGACCTCTTCCAAGAATATAGAATAATATGAAGCAAAAAAACAGGGCATAAGGAAAAAAACAAAGTTAATATTACCTCTGTGGCCAGGAGAATAAGTATCTTCCAAAGGAAATGCAATCTTTTTGAAGAACAAGAATAATGTGAGGAAGTAAAAGGACATGTGAAGTTGAAGCTGTGTTTGTCAGAGAACAGGTTCAGAAGATATAGCTAACCCATTAATTCTCAAAACTATTTCTAGCCTTGTATTATTTCTATTCAAATTTCAGAACAGGTGAAAATATAAGATTAATTTAATTACTACTTAAATATCTACCTGAAAACCTATAATCAGCAAGCCTACTTCTCATATATCAAAACTTAGATTGTAATTGCAGATATTCTCTCCACAATTACCCCTTTTATAGGACATTTTCAAAAATAAGTAATAATTGGGTATGAATGGATAATTCTCTGCTAAGATTATTACTTACTTTCCTACTCTTAAGTTGATGGATGTTTTACACATATTGGGCTGATTACATAACTGTGAATGCTTCCAAAACAGCCAGCTGCAGGTTGTGTGTGTTTAAGCTTACCAGTTTTTTTTTCTCTCCTTATACTCAAATGCTTTGAGAGGAAACAGATGAAAACAAAAATATAAATATCAAGATAAAAATATCAAATATACTCTTTGTAACTAAACACAAAGAGACTCCTTCATTTTTTTTCCTTTATTAAAAGTTATTAAACTGGCATTTTATATTTGCTCACTAAATAAAAAAGCTTTTTAAAAAATGTAGAGACTCCACAAGGAACTCAAGAAAAAAAAATAGTTTACATAATATAGCATCCATCAGTGAGGGGAAAGTGCCTTGGAGAACTCTTCAGTTCTCTCAAGAAACTAGTTAAACTTTATGGGATCCCTGGGTGGCGCAGCAGTTTGGCGCCTGCCTTTGGCCCAGGGCACAATCCTGGAGACCCGGGATCGAATCCCACATCGGGGTCCCGGTGCATGGAGCCTGATTCTCCCTCTGCCTGTGTCTCTGCCTCTCTCTCTCTCTGTGACTATCACAAATGAATTGAAAAAAAAAAAATGAAAAAAAATTTTAAAATAAGAAACTAGTTAAACTTTTGACAGTTTTAAGCACCTGAATTAAAAACACTGCTAAAAGACAGAACACTAGCCTAGAAATTACTTCCTTTCCACCTCATACAAAACTTGAACTATTACCTTCTAATGTACTCTCCACAGGATAACCCCCTTCAGAAATCTCCAGGAAAATACATATCAAAATTACTTCCCATTCAGAAAAGAATGTGTATAATTACATGTGTATATTTGTATTCTCTACTCACACTTTATTCTCTGCAGCTTATCTCTAAAAAGTCCTCTGAAAGATATCATTCCTGACATATAACAGATTTGGAACATTCTCCCAGAATTATAGCTGATTTTCTGGTATTTTGGAATTAAGAACTAGAGATTAGCTCTAGCATCCCCTGTTGCCCTTGCTATGATTTCTAACTTAAAAAAAAAGTTTAGCTGCATTAATCAAATTATTTTAAATATTTATACATATGTTTATTCACTGAGAAAGTCTCTAGAGGCATGGGGAAAAAATTCTCGAACCTATATATCTACCCACTTAAAACAACGGAAAAAAAGGGTCAAAAATCTTTCACAGGACACATGACCTTCTGAAAGGCCCAAAGTGGTATTTTTTAAGATGTTAAAAATATAACAGCTTTATTGAGATATAATTCACATACGGTAAAATTTACTCATTTGAAATATAAAATTCAATGTTTTTTAGTATATTCTATCAACATAATCAATTTTAGAACATTTTCATCACCCCAAAAAGAACCAAAGGTGATTTTTTTTTTCAATGAGGGCTGGGGATGAGGAAAGTCAGGAAACGCGGACATGGAAAACAAAGTAAGGTCTCATCTATCACTAAGATCAATGTTAAGGAGCTTAATACCTATATTTTCTTTTAGGAATTTTATTTTATTTTAAAGATTTTATTTATTTATTCATGAGAGACACAGAGAGAGGGAGACAGAGACCCAAGCAGAGAGAGAAGCAGACTCCCTTACAAGGAGCCCCATGTGGGACTTGATCCTGGACTCCAGGATCACGTCCTGAGCCCAAGGCAGACACTGAACCACTGAGCCACCCAGGCGTCCCTTCTTTTAGGAATTTTATGGTTTCAGGTCTTACATTCAAGTCCTTGGTCCATTTTGGGTTAATTTTTGCATATGTTATAAAATAGCGGTCCAGTTTCATTTTTCTGCATTTGGCTGCTCTGTTTTCCCAACACCATTTACTGAAGAAACTGTCTTTTCCCTGTTGTATATTCCTGTTTCTGACATAGATTAATTAATATATGTATGAGTTTAGTTCTGGGTGCCCTATTCTGGTTCCACTGCCAGAATCATACTGTTTTAATTACAATAGCTTTATAAGGGGCACCCAGGTGGCTCAGCGGTTGAGCATCTGCCTTCAGCTCAGGGCATGATCCCGGGATCGAGTCCTGCACCAGGTTCCCCACAGGGAGCTTGCTTCTCCCTCTGCCCATGTCTCTGTCTCTCATGAATAAATAAAGTCTTTAAAAAAAAAAAAATAGCTTTGTAGAACAGTTTGAAATCTGGGAGCATGATAACTGCAGCTTTGTTCTTCTTTCTCAAGATTACTTTAACTATTCTAGGCATTTTGTGGTTCTATACAAATTGTAGGATTACTTGTTCTAGTTCTGTGAAAAATGCTGTTGGTATTTTGATAAGGACTGCATTGAATCTGTACGTTGTTTTGGATGATACGGGGATTTTAAGAAAATTCTTCTAATCCATGAGCACAATTTATCTCAAGAAACTAGTTTGTGTCTCCAATGTTTTTCATCAGTGTCTTATAGCTTTCAGAGTACAAGTCTTTTACCACCTTGATTAAATTTATTCCTACTTTATTTTTTATGCAATTGTAAATACTATTTTCTTAATTTTTCTTTCAGCTAGTTCATTATAAGTGTACAGAAACTCAACAGATGTCTCTACGTTAATTCTGTATCCTGTAATTTACTGAATTTGTTTATTAATTCTAACCATTTTTGGTCAAGTCTTTAAGGTTTCCTGTAGATGATGTTATCTGCAAATAGTGGCAGTTTTACTATTTCTTTCTAATTTGGATGCCTTTTTTCTCTTGCCTAATTGCTTGTCTAGAACTTCCAAAACTATGTTGGCGAAAAAAAGTGGTGAGAATAGACATCCTTGGGATCCCTGGGTGGCTCAGCGGTTTTGCGCCTGCCTTTGGCCCTGGGCATGATCCTGGAGTCCAGGGATCAAGTCCCACATCAGGCTCCCTGCAAGGAGCCTGCTTCTTCCTCTGCCTGTGTCTACCTGTCTCTCATGAATAAGTAAATAAAATCTTTAAAAAAAGAAAAAGAATAGACACCCTTCTCTTGCTCCTGATCTTAGGATGCTGAATGTTTTTCCATATTGAGTATGTAAACTACAAGTTTGTCACATACGGCCTTTAATATATTGAGGTACATTTCCTTTACATATACCTTGTTTACAGTTCATCACAAATGTGTTAAATTTTGTCAAATGCTTTTTCTGTATCTACTGGGATGACCAATGTGGTGTATCATGGTGACTGATCTGCAAATGTTGAACTATCCTTGCCTCTTTGGAATAAATCCCATGTGACTATGGTAAATAGTCCTTTTAATGTAGTTGAAATTGGTTTGCTAAGATCTTGATTTTTGTTCATCAGAAATACTGGCCTGTGATTTTCTTTTATTGTGTGTCTGTCTAGTTTGGGTATTAGGGTAAAGCTGGCCTCATAAAATGAGTTTGGAACCATTCTTTCCCCTTCAAGTGTCTGGAATAGTTTGAGAAAAACTGGGATTAAATCTTTGAATATTTGATAGAATTCACCAGTGAAGCCATCTAGTCCTAGACTTTGGCTTGTTAAAGTTTTTTTTGATTGCTGACTCAATCTTACTAGTAATCTTGGTCTATTCAAAAATTATTTTTTTTCTTCATGATTCAGTCTTGGAAAACTGTTTCTAGGAATTAATCCACTTCTAGGCTATCCAACTTGTGGGTATATAATTATTCCCAGAAGTCTCTTACAATCTTCTATATTGCTGTGATACCAGTTATAACTTCTCTTTCATTTTTTATTTTATTTATTTAGGCCCCCTCTCTCTTTTTCTTGAGGAATCTGGCTAAGTTTGTCAATTATGATTATATTTTCAAAGAAACAGCTCTTATTACCACTGATCTCTTCTTTTTTTGCCTCTATATCATTTATTTTAATTCTGATCTTTATTATTGCCTTTCTTCTACTACTGTTGGGCTTCATCTCTTGTTTTTCTAGTTCCTTCAGATGCAAAGTTAGACTGTTCATTTAAGATTTTTCTGAGGTAAGGATGTATTAACACAAGCTTCCTTTTGCCACATCCCATAAATTTTGAAATGTTTCCATTTTCATTTGTCTCTGCCTATTTTTTTTTTTTAATTTTCCTTTTGATTTTCTTCATCAACTCACTAGTTATTTAGTAACACATTGTTTAGGCTTCATGTATTTGTAGGTGTTTTTACAGTTTTTTTCTTATAATTTATTTCTGATATCATAACCACTGTCATTGCAAAAGATACTTGAGACGATTTTAATCTTCTTAAATTTACTAAAACTTGTTTTGCGGTCTAACATGTGATCTACCCTGGAGAATGTTCTGTTTGCACTTGAAAAGAATGTGTATTCCGCTGTTTTTGGAAACATTCTGTAGATATCTATGAAGTCCATCTGGGCTAATGCATCATCTAAAACCAATGTTTCTTTTTTATTTTCTGTCTGGATAATCTATCCATCGATGTAAGTGAAGCATTAAAGTCTCCTACGATTATTGCATTGCTGTGAATTTCTCGTTTTGTGTCTGTTAATATTTCATATATTTAGTCACTTCTATGTTGAGGGCATAACTGTTTATAAATGTTACGTTCTCTTGTTAGATTGGACCTTTAATCATTATGTAATGCCCTTCTTTGCCTTTTGTTATGGTCTTTGTTCTATAATCTATTTTGCTTCACAGATGTCTTGCTCCCCCGGCTTTCCTATCATTTCCATTGACATGGATTGTCTTCTGCCCTTCTTTTGCTTACACTGTGTCTTTAGATTAGAAATAAGCCTGTTATAGGAAATATAGATGGCTTTTTTTTTTTACTTAATTCATTCACCAATCTTATGATTTTGATTTGAGCATTTAGTTCATTTACAACTAGGATAATTTTTGATGTACTTACTTGATAACACTTTTATGTACTTGATATTTTGTTAAACGTTTTTCTGATTATTTTCTTTTCTGTTTCTTTCTTCATCTCGTGAACTCTTCCTACGTGATTTGACAGGTTTCTTTAGTGGCATGTTTAGATTTTTTTTTTTTTTTAAGATTTTATTTATTCATTCATGAGACACAGAGAGAGACAGAGACATAGGCAGAGGGAGAAGTAGGCTCCCTGTGAGGAGCCCGATGTAGGACTCAATCCTGGGACTGGGATTAGGCCCTGAGCCAAAGGCAGACACTCAACCACTGAGCCACCCATGTGTCCTGGTATTTTGTGCATCTACTACAAGTTTTTGCTTATCAAGAGGTTCACATATAATAATCTATATACACAGCAGTCTATTTTAGGTTGATAGTCACTTAAGTTTCACTACATTCTAAAAACACTACATTTTGGGGTTCCTAGGTGGCTCAGTCAGTTGGGCATCTGTCTTGCTTTCTGACTGGGTCATGATCTTGGGGTCATGGGACTGAGTCTCATGCTAGGCTCTGTGCTCAATAGGGAGTCTGCTTGGGATTCTCTTCCTCCGCCCCTCCTTGCCGCTCACACTTTTTTCTATAATAAATCTGTAAAAAATATAAAAAATAAAAACACTACATTCTTACTCTCCCTGGATGTTTTATGCTCTTGACATTATATTTCACATCTTTGTGTTTTGTGTATTCCTTCCTGATAATTTTACTACTTTTGCATTTTAACATTTATACTCACTTTATTAAGTGGTCAATCCACTACCTTTACTATATTTGCCTTTAACAGTGAAACTTTTTTCTTTCATAAGTTTTTATTTCTAGTTATGACCTTTTCTTTTTTAGCTTACACAAGTTCATTTAATAATTCTTATAAGGCTGGTTAAGTGATGAACTCCTTTAGCTTTCTCTTCTCTGAAAAACTCTCCTTCAATTCTGAATGGTAACTTATTCTTGGTTGGTAGTTTTTTCCTTTGAATATATAATGCCACTCCCTTTCTAACCTGTTTCTGCCTCCAAAATAATCAATTTATTTAAAGTCTTATGGGGTTTCCCTTGTATGTAACTAGTTGTTTTTCTCTTGTTGTCTTTAAGGTTTGCTTTTTATTAACTTTTGACATTTTAATTATAACGTGTCTTGTGTGGAACTCTTCAGATTTATCTTCTTTGGACCTCTCTGTGCTTTCTGGACCTGGATGTCTATCTCCTTCCTCAGGTTAGGGAAGCTTTCTGGTCCTTTTTCTCTCAACTCCTTTTGGGATGTCTCTAAATGCAAATGTTAGTATGCTTGATGCGGCCCCACAGATCCTTTTAACTCTCCTCATATATTTTAATTTTTTCTTTTTGCTGTCGTTTGAGTGATTTTCCCTACCCTTTCAAGTCACTGATCTGTTGTTCTGTATCATCTAGTCTGCTGTTGATCCCTAGAGTACATTTTTTGGTTCAATTATTCTATCCTTAAGCTCTGTGAATTCTGTTTGGTACTTTTATTTTTCTATCTCTTTATTAAAGTTCTTGGTGCATTCATCCATTCTTCTCCAGAGTTCAATGACCATCTTTATGACCATCACTTTGAACTCTTTAACAGATAAATTGCTAATCTCCATTTCATTAAGGTTTCTTTTCCTAGGGTTTTGCCCTATTCCTTCACTTGGAACATGTTTGTGTTTCCTCATTTTGCTTAACTCTTTGTGTTTGTTTCTCTATATTGTGAAACAGTGATCCTTACTGGTCTTAAAAAAAAGTAGCTCTGTGTAGGACATGAATCCTGTTATTCAATCTAAAATGCTAGTCCTTGGTTGTCTATTAGAGCTGTCTCTCTGGATTGTTTCAGATTCCTCGGGTCCAGAAACAAAATGGCCTGAACCTGGTGCTAAAGGGGGCATCCCCACTGTGGCCTGCACACATTCGCTGGTTCTGGTGGGGTTGTGTCAGTAGCACAGAGGATCAGGGCTGCTGGCCCACTGTCTGATTGAGCTGTGCAAACAGCACAGGGGTCATGGGTAGGGCTACTCACCTACTATAGCTAGTGGTGTTGTACATCCGGTTCAGAAGGCTGTGTCTGGCAGTGCTGCTCCAGGGGCTCATAGAGGAGGGCTTAAGTAGTTAGGCCTTAGTCTGTGAGCTAAGCATTTAATACTTAAGTAGTTAGAGTGATAGTACAAAAATGGCCACCAGCACTGGGGCCAGAAAGGTAGAGGAAGCCTATAAAAATGGCATCTGTCTGCTACCATTCAGATCCTAGAAAGTGTCCCCAGACTTCTGCTCTTCTAAGAGACACCAAGTTTGGCAAGTGAATCTCCTTCACCTCTGGTCTAGGCTGTTTTCAAACTGCTGGTTTTCACAATGGGTCCTGGGATGATTGGGTCATGCACAAGCCCTTTTAAGAAGAGAATCTTCATTGCCTATAACCTTATGTTTCCTCTGAACATAATCTCTGTTGGTTTCAAAAGCCAGACATTTTGGGTTTTGTCTCTCCAGGGCAGGACCCAAGGATCGGGGTGCATGATATGGGGTATAAACCCTTTGCTTCTTAGGAAGAAACTCCCTTTATATTTTGTTTGATTGCTTCTTTTTGTTTTTTTGTTTTTGATACCTCCCTCCCACACCCCCATTTAAGGCTACCACACCAGGAGTGGGGTTTTGGCAAGAGCAGGTCTCTGTCTCTCCTACCTATCTCAGTGTGGAACTTTTATCCTTTGTTTGAAGTTGTTCTGCTAGTTCTCAAGTTCTTCTCAGACGGAATTGTTCCATATGTAGTCGTGTATTTGCTGTGTTCATTGGAGGAGGTGAGGTCAGGATCTTCCTATATGGTCATCTTGAATTGATTCTCCAAAATGCCAGTACTTTTATAAGCATCATTGCCCTTTTTTTAAACAGCTAGTCTCTGTTCTAAAACTAAAAACTGGTAATACACATTTATATTGATATCAAAAAGGACTGGATAAGTGCTCATTTTATTTTTTAACCCAAATCCACCTTTGATAAGCACATAAAAGATACTATTTTAAGTAGATATATTTCCTGAGCTAATTGCCATGGGATCCTTAAAGAACAGAGTCAGAATCTTGGTTATCTCATAATTGGGAATGGTCAGCTTTTCACATAGGATCATGATTATGAAACATATAACCCAAGTTCAAAAAAATCTAAGACCAAATTCAAACTCCATTACTAAAAAAAAAAAAAAAAAAAAATCCATTACTATGTGACCTTGAGCAAATTATCTAACCTCTGTAAGCCTCAATTTCAACTTTCAAATGGAGCAGTACTAATCACTATAACATGTTTATTAAAACTGCATATGTAAAGTACCTAGACAAACATTAGATGTCATGAGGAAGTTTCCTTCCCTTTTCAAGTCACTTAAAATTTTTTTGACTCAAAGAGACTTCTAGTAATAAATTTTTGAAATATCAATTTTTTACTAATGGCTTCTATACAGAAAGAACACTTTTGAGCATATACTTTCTCTGTGAGATCTTGCTGCTCAAACACTCCTGCCCTAAAAAAAAATAAAAAATAAAATAAAAAATCAATATTTAGGAGATTAACTGACCTGCTGATCTACCCCCAGATTAATTTCCTTCCAAGGCCGACTAGATCCTGGAATCTCTCCTTGGAGTGGACATTCCATTGGAAGACACACCCTACAGTTCACACCCAGAACCATTCTTACCACAAAACTCCACTAAATTTCCAAACAGAGATCACTACTCAGCTTGGGAGAAAAAAAGAATTACCAAGCTCATTGTCTGCTTCTTACTTCCAAAAAGCAGGACCCCACCCCCACCCTAAGAAGAAACAGAAACTCTTATATTTTACTCTTATGGGCCAAGCCCAACCTCTAGTAGAATTCAGACCTCTGAAATATTCAATTTATTCCTTCTGGAGTGACTTCTACACCACTTAAATTGTAGAAAAAAATGGGACATCTTTTCCAGATGGGATAAACCTCTGCTACATGACCGTGGTTTATAAACCCTTTAAGGAAAGGTTTTAGCCTTTTCTTTAAAAATAAGAAAGAGGGGATTTCATACCATCTTAGATTTCCAGCACTACCAAAAGTCAACATCTTATAAATATTATATACTTTAGTAAACAAAACTTAATTTTGGGGCGTGTAGGAGGCTCAGATGGTCTGCCTTCGGCTCAGGTCATGATCTCCAGGTCCTGGATTGAGCCCCACATCGGGCTCCCAGCTCAGCAGGAAGTATGTGTCTCTTTCCCTCTGCCTCTCCTCCTGCTTGTGCTTTCTATGTCTCTTTCTCTCTCAAATGAATAAATAAAAAAAATCTTAAAAAAAATTTCAAGTATCTTTCCATGTAATTGTAAATTTTACTGGAAAATACTAGAGAAAAACAAATTACAACAATTTGCCCTAATTTATCTATGTTCTTGTACAGAGTCTTATGACTGAAATCTAGTGACCTAGAAGCCTGTTGTACTTTGAGAGACTTGTTTTTATAGCTTCCATGGTAAGTTCTATGTGAAATTCCTTTCCAGTTTTAATGGATCTACATATAGCAAAGAATAAAGTGTAAAAAAAAAAAATTAAAATAACCTAGTATGTTATATAATAGGACAGATATTTGTACAAGGAACCATTCAATAATTCAAAATCAAACATAAGTATTTTATAACAAGCTCCGATTAGTAACATTTTGCATATGTGGAATACTAATAAGACCATAAGTTAAAAAAAAAAAAAAGACCATAAGTATTTCCCTTTGTAAACTGTCAGGAAATATGAAAATCATTAGGGTCATTTACTGGAAAAGTACTTTTCAATTGTAAAAGGGTGTGTGTGTGTGTGTGTGTGTGTGTGTGTGTGTCTCTCTCTCTCTTAAAATTCGTATTATAAAAAGTTTGCCAGATGGTGAAAACAATTTTTATATAATTATTTAAACATAATTAGGACCGCCCCCCCCCCATTATTTGACTTTCTGTCTGCAAGTACTAGGTCCTACAAATTAAAGGAGGAAGAATGAATTTGAAGAAAGCAACAGCAAAGCTCTCTGTGTTAAGCTAAAGAACTGTCTGCCTTTTTAACGTGCTAATCTCTGAAAAATCCAAATCTCAAATGAAGAAGTGGAAGCTGATCCAGAGCCTTCTCATCTGTATCCTGGTGATAGCAGTCCCTATTCTCACGGCATTATTATAAGGTTTAAATTATGCATACCATAAATCATTCCATAGATAGAAGATAAAAGAAAACTACTTGTCTAAATGCTACTTATAAGAGGTAAAAAGAATGCCCTTGAGTTTGGGAGATATCTTCTACCTGGGGGACGTCCCAATCAGAACTTTCAGAAGTATACTGGCAAAAGTTCATTTCAGGTGTTTTGTGGGAGGATATGAGGTGAGGCAGGCATAGAAAACAAAAATCAGGTGAGGGGAAAACGCAGACATACTGAAGAATTATACAATGCCATGTTTAGAAATTCTGACATTTCAGTGACCCTTTACTAGGCACAGTGATGGCCCAGCGAATTTCCGACCATCTGGCAAATTCCATTGCTCAATCAGGTGCTCACTCCTGAAAGACACAGTGATAGCAGAAGAGAACAGAAAAAAGAGGGACTCAGGACACATACAGCACAGGGAGGTGGACTCACCAGGAACCACAGGGAAATTTCATCCCCAAACACAAAGGCTGATGGTTCAAAGACAGGGACAGTCCCCTTCCCACCACACTCCTTTCCCTCCCCTCCCTGCTCTGGGTTGCTCTAGTGTTTTCTCATTAAGTCAACACCATTTATACATAAGAGCAAAAGACATTGTTAAACTCACAAATCCTTTCCCCACCCAACAAGTAGGAGTGTTTAAGACCTCGTATTAAGAAAAGCAAAGAATATGAATTTTTAAAGTCTTCTAAATCAATGCCAACAGCAAGAGCCAATACAAACAAAAGTGAATTGTGAGAAATACTTATCACACTTACCAGTCTTCACTAAGCCCACTTCCTTCTAGGACTCTTCTCATCTTCATCTCTAGGGAAAAGTTGCCTCCACATATCAAGTAATCAAATATGTTTATTTTGAAAGGGAAACTACCCTAGATGTTTCTTTTAAAGTTATTCCTTTACAACGACATTCTAAAAGAAGATTCTTTAAAAATTTTTTTAAAGCTACACAGTATTTCGAAGCACTAACAAGACTAAAAGGATACAGAAATAGAAAAGTAATACAATGCATTTATGTGTGTATAGAAGAGACTAAAACAGAAATTGCAAGGAAAAAATGATGCCTTTTACTTGTGACAAAACCTGAAATTCCTCAAGGTTTAGAAAATTAAAACAAATTCCACTTAAAATATTTTTCATGGTATTACTACTAATCATTTCAATTTACTCTGTATATTTTACTAAGATTACCTTTGCAGTTATCTCCTAAACCTTTCTTGCTTCTGGAATAAATAGACTGACCAATGGCCATTCCCTAATTATATTAACTCTCTCTGGGACTGTATGCAATATCTTCATCACAGCCTCTTACAGGGTTTAAATGGCCATAGTAGGCCTTTTTAGAAAATCACGCAGAACATATGTCTAAAATATCTCAGATGCTTTCCTATTTTCTGGAGACCAAAGATCTCACATCAAAAAAGTCTAAAATAATGCATGCTTAGAGAAAGCTCTGAAAAGCACAGAAAACCTTAAGATGTACATTTTCTTTAAAAATTATTTCAAAAAAATAAATAAATAAATAAATAATAAAAATAAAAATTATTTCAAAGTTTCACTCAGACATTTCAAAATGCTTTCAAAGAAAGTGTGTGAGGTTTTTGTCAGGCTGAGAAATTAGGATTTTCATATGTAGTAATACCAAATACAAGAACTACAAGCTGGGCAGAGCCAGGAGGAAAGCAGCAGGGACACTGTGGTCTGAAGAACATGGCACATGAATGGTCGTCCTGATGTGACAGGGTATGAAATGTAGGACATTACCTACAATATATTTTAGACAAACACCATTTAATTTTAATCCACGTTGCTTAGATCTAACTTTTTTCAAAAAAAGGAATTTAAGAACACACAACGCCAAAAGCAGCAACAGTAAAATCCAGAAAGTGCAGTACTGTACAGGGCAAATTGCCTGCTCTCTTCAAAAGTCAGGCCATTACTTGAAGAAATTTACAGGACATAATCAGATGCCTAGCAAAGTCCCTGTTAGCTCCTAATTAGAACAAAGTGCTTGTAAATGTTTTTGAGGCAACTCAGCCAGTATGACAATGGACTGAGATTATTACATAATTATTATATAAGATTATCAACATGGAAGGGTGACAGACATTAAAAGAAAAAGGCAGTTGGGCAGCCCAGGTGGCTCAGCGGTTTAGAGCTGCCTTCAGCCCAGGGTGTGATCCTGGAGTCCCGGGATCGAGTCCCACATCGGGCTCCCTGCATGGAGCCTGCTTCTCCCTCTGTGTCTCTGCCTCTCTCCCTCTCTCTCCCTCTCTCTCTCTGTCTCATGAATAAATGAAATATTAAAAAAAAAAAAGAAAAAGGCAGTTGATAAAGAGCATGAACAAAACATCATTTCATTTGGGTAAAAACAGGTATATCAAAATAAAAAGATCTTAAAAAAAAAAAAGATCTTGAATTCTATATATTGAAGTATAACTAGGGATAATTTCTAAGCAAGAGAATGTTACCTTATATTACTTTTGCTTATTAATATCTTCTGAATTTCTACAATGGATATTTATAATAAGGCAATATTAATATGAGATTATAATTAATAAAAGCCTTAAAAAGAAGCTAGGTTTTTCTGTCCAGGCAACCAATCTCTTATTCCATATGCATAATGATAGATGGGGTTTTTTGGGTTTGGCCTCCCAAAAAAGAAGGGAAAGAAGTTTAGTTAATAAAACTGTCTGAAGGAAAAAATTGATTGAAATTCTTTCACAATCTAGTACTGCCTGTAGAAATTCAACGCTATTCATGAGGCTAAAAGGAAAATGAAACATTAGTTCCAGGAATCTTTATGATGTCATGAGTTACAGGTAAAATGTCAATGTAACTGAAAGTCCGTCCCTTCATGTGCAAGCACCACCAAGCTAGGCAATGTTAGGTCCCTGCTGACATTTGCCAAGCAAGGTAGGAGGAGGAGGTGATAAGGTAACAGAGGAAAAAAATCAGACCTATAGCTTCTCCACTTACATTACAACCCAAAACATCCTCTGCCACCAAATGACCGGCAATAACTTAAAACCAGCTGCTGCAAACTTAAACAGCTCCCAGCAGATTAAGGGATGTTATGATCAAAGTTCAGCAAGTCTTTCATGTACCACTGGTATGATTTTAGTTCTCATTAGTTTTATACATCATTCCTTCAGAAGACAGGAAGTAGTATGTAAGGCAAAATTAGTATCAAGTTAACATGTACATAGTTTATAGATTCGATATACTGGCATATACCCTCACTTTTTCAAAATAAAAGATACTATCTGAGTTACCAACTTACTGCATCTCAGTTTCAAATGTACACTTCATTTCAGGCCCCGTGATATGCAACAGAATTCCATTAAGCATTTCTCCTTTAATGTAGACATGAGGTTAAGCTTTCGCATAGGGGGCACTGAGACACTATGAAGGAGGGGCTTCCTGGAATTCCCTGCCTGGGCTGGGGTTTGGGAGTGTGGGTGTGTAGACAGAGATCTGGTAAAGCCTTGCCCAGACATAGGGCAGAGAACACGATCCCTCTGGGATCTTGCAGCCTCTCCTCCTGGAAATCGTCTGGGTTCCTCTCCACACAGAAACCAGAGCCCCTACACAGACTTGAATGCTCTGAATGCCTCCTGCCTGTGCAGAGCCTGTTGGCAGGGCCCCTCTCAGCCTGCATTTATGGCCTGGACGGTCACACCCTGACAAGTGGCTCCTTCTACAACACCCATCCCCAACATTTACCATCCCAACACTCCCCATCAACTCACAATGGAAAAAACTCCTGTTCCCCCCACCACCACCACCAGCAATGAGACTTCCACTGCACGTCTATACCGGCTGGCCATCTGCACTGCAAAGGGTGGCCTATTTGCCTCCTAACACCAGAGCAGCTCCAAACTGGCTCAACTAGCAGGAGCGTCTGCTTTTTGGAGGCTGAACCATATCTTCTCTAAGGAACCATATCTTCACCTTTATAAGTCTTCCTTGGTTACTCTTCCACAGCCTAGGGTACTATGTAGTGTTTCTTTATATGTCATGTTACTCTTTTATCATAGTAATTCTTTATATTAAGCTTTTCGTCAAACCATCATGCAGCTTCTACCTCCTTACTGGACCCATACAGCTATAGATGTCAAATGCTGAATAATATGGTCAGTTTTCTCAGGCACATGCAGTGAGAAATTGGTATCATCACCAGAAGGTCCATTACTCTTTTATTCTGCTGTGGCTTTTTAAAGATTTTTATTTATTTATATTCATGAGAGCCACAGAGAGAGGCAGAGACATAGACAGAGGGCTCCCCACAGGGAGCCTGATGCAGGACTCGATCCCAGGATCATGATCTGAGCTGAAGGTGTGCTCAACCACGGAGCACCCAGGTGCCCCTCTGCTACTGCTTCTTTTAAGAGTCTGACATCACAAGCTCACCTTAAAGACTGAAAAGTCTACACATATCTTCGGTAGGTCACAAATTACACTATCATGTGAGACAGATGAGATAGGACTAAAATATTTGTCTTTATGAGAACATATGTGTTTATGTACTCAAAAGAGAAGTTAAAGGAAGATAAAAAGATTTAAAAAAAAAAAAAAAAAAGCCTGCTAACCCACAGATGCAAGGCTACAATCCTGCCCAAACTTTACTCTAAACCCATTACTATTTTATGTCTCAGTCTAAAGGAATGTAAGCAAACCTGGGTACTCAGGCCAAAACCTAGGCACCCTATTAATAAATAAGCTAATCATTTTCTTTGCTATTCATCAAGGTTGAACATTAGCACTGCTCTTTCAGAAAGCTCTCAGCTATTAAACTACTTTCTCTTTTGCTCTAGCTATTGTACAATAAAGGCTCTATTTCTTAATGAATACACCACTATCACGAGGCATAGTTTTGGGTCCCTTTACAACTGTTCCTGTTGAATTAATCAAACAAGTCTACAAATTAAGGAGGTAAATCATCTTTACCCAAGACAAGAAACTCAGAGGCATTAAGCAATATATATATTCACCATTTTAGTGACAGAGCTTAGATTCAAACCCAGATCTTTGGTTTTTTCTTTTTAAAGATTTATTAAAGGAGGGTGGGGAGACAGAGAACTGAGGGAGGGGCAGAGGAAAAGAGCGAATCCTGGAGTAGACTCCCCGCTGAGCACAGAGGCCTACACAGGACTTGATCTCAGCACCCTGAGATCATGACCTGAGCTCAAATCAAGTCGGCCGCTTAACTGACTGAGCCACCCAGACGCCCCTCAAATCCAGATCTTTCTGATCCCAAAGTCTATGCTCTTTCATTTCATAATGACCCACATACCCATTCCTCCCCTCTAACACCTATCCTTCACCAAAATGAAGCATACCTGAAAAATGTTGTCAGCTAGTCTTTTCAAGAATTTGATTACAGTTTTTGGACTATAGCATATTCCAAGAAAACCAAAAGGAAATATAGAGCACTCTTAACCCCCTTTCCAAAAAGTGAGTACTTTCTTCCTCTACCACAGAACTGACCTTTATTTTGCTTCCTTTTTCCCAATGCAAAAACATGCCATATTAGATACAAATGTTAGTAAATATTTCCAGTTTCAAGCACAAGTTTGAAACTGAAGCTATATAATTCTAACCCTATGTAATTATGCTAGGCTGCAGAATTATTAAAATTTACATTGAAAGCATCAGTTATTCCTGAAGATGAGGTCAGAAATCAATAGTGATATTGACTTGTGGCTGGCATACCTAAAACAAATCTTAAGCATAAAAAGTGGCCAACAAATTTAAAAGAAAATGTATTTGCCATAATTTTAATATGAAAATTTTCAATGCTCTCACTGCAGAATTTCTGGCTATATAAATCAGCCTTTTTTTTTTAAGCAGTGAATAGAAAAGAAAATCTGACGCTCATGCAAATTTCTGGATTGTATTCCTTCTTTTTTTTTTTTTTTTTTTTTTTTAATTTATTTATGATAGTCACAGAGAGAGAAAGAGGCAGAGACATAGGCAGAGGGAGAAGCAGGCTCCATGCACCGGGAGCCCGACGTGGGATTCGATCCCGGGTCCCCAGGATCGCGCCCCGGGCCAAAGGCAGGCGCCAAACCGCTGCGCCACCCAGGGATCCCGATTGTATTCCTTCTTTAATGTATCTGCCTCTATGTCTCATCACTTACGTAAAATTTAAGTCTAATATCAATTTGTTTCACACACACAAATTTGTTTTTAAAATATCAATCCTCCAATCCTTTCTGAAGTTTGTGAAGGCTGTGAGCAGAAGCAGTCTGAATTCAAACAATTTTTCAGATAAAACCATAGCTTCTTTGAGGAATGTCATCATGAATGTTACTCTGACATTTCATCTTCAATTATAATTTACTCAAGTCAAAATTTTTCTATTTTCTCTTAATATTATAAGACTATAAATAAAACTATTCCCAAGTATTCAGCTTGGGAAAAGAGTTGTACTATAATTTTCCTAACAGGGAGTAGACAAGGGAGAAACGTTACAAGATCTCAAAACATAGGTGGACTGCCTGCTAAGAGTAAACAAAATTTGAAATGTGATTGTAAAAAACCATTTTTGGTCTCTGCTAGAGAGAGAGCGTGGTCTTGGTTGTTTCAGGAAAGATAAGCACACATTACACCTTCTCTAAGACAACACAGCTAAGAAACTCAAAATACATGAAGGAACAATTTGAGGTCTCTGAAATTAAACTGAAGTAGGTGGATTGGAGAAGACCAGAATTCAAAAGTACCAATGAACTGGCAGTGAGTTAATTTTTTTCTCTCCACTATACCACAGCCAGGATTCAAGGCAGCCCAAATCTCAGAAGCAGACAATGAATGCAAAGAGTACAAGGAAAAGCCCTGTGGTTCAGAGTCAAGGAGCAGAAAAGGGGTTTCAATGCACAGCAAGAAGAAAAATGCCTTTTGTATTTTCTTTTGCAAAAACCAAAAGTATTTCTATATAATAGCAATGAACAATTTTAAAATACCACAAAAATGAACTACTTGGATGAAACTCCATCAAAATGTATACAGGATCTATATTCTGAAACCTACATGACACTGATAAAAGAAATCAAAGACGACTGAAATAAATGGAGAGACATACAATGTTCATAGATTAGAAGACTTTACACAGTATTAAGAGGTCAATTCTCCCCAAATTGATCTATACATTTAACACAATTCCACTCAAAACCCTAGCAGGACTTTTATAGATACAGACAAGCTAATTCTAAAATATATAGTAAAGCAAAGGAATCAGAATAGAAAACAATTTTTATAAAAGAGATCAAGCTGGAAAACTCACACTACTAGATTTCAAGACTATTAAACTACAGTAATCAAGTCAGTGTGGTACTGACAGGCACATAGATCAATAGAACACAACAGAGTCCAGAAATAGAGCTACATAAATGTGAAGAACTTATTTTTGACAAAGGTTTAAATTCAATAAAGAGTCTTTTCAACAAATGATGTTGGAATAATTGGACAACTGAATGCTAACTAAAAAAAAAGAAGAAAACGAGGAACCTAGTCTTAAACTTTATATCTTAAAAAAACTTAGCTCAAAATGAATAACATATCTATATACAAATGAAAAGCTGTAAACTTTTAAAAATAGAATATTTTATGATCTGGTATTATCTAATAAGTTTTTAGATAAGATACACAAAAAGATTCATAAAATAAAAATATGATAAATTAGACCTCATCAAAATTACAAACTTTGCTCTATAAAATACACTGTTAAAAGAATGAAAGCACAAGTCACAGTATGGAGGAAATATCTGCAAATCACATTAGACAAAGAATTTACATGTAGAATATATAAGTAACTAAATATGCCACAAGGAGTGTAGGGATCCCTGGGTGGCTCAGCAGTTTAGCGCCTGCCTTTTGCCCAGGGTGTGATCCTGGGGTCCCGGGATTGAGTCCCGCATCAGGCTCCCCCCATGGGGCCTGCTTCTCCCTCTGCCTGTGTCTCTGCCTCTGTGTCTCTCATGAATAAATAAAATATAATAAATAAATAAGCAAGCAAGCAAGAAACCACCAGCCCAGGGCACCTGGGTGGCTCTGTCAGTTAACCACCTGCCTTCAGCTTAAGTCACGATCTTGGGGTTCTGGAATCCAGTCCTGTATCGGGCTCCCTGCTCTGTGGAGAGCCTGCTTCTCCCTTTGCCTCTGCCTTTCTCTGTCTCATGAATAAATACAATCTTCTTTAAAAACAGAAAGAGAGAAAACAAGTAGGCCAATTTAAAAATCAGCAAAAGCCTACTTAAAGAATAAAAGGAAATAAATATTTAATAGATTGGCCTTTATTACCACACAATTTTCTTTTTGTTCAGCCTCCATTCCATTTTAAAGTAAAAATATCTACAGGAAGAAGTCATTGCACAAGTAAATAACATACTTACTTCCATTATCTAGGAACATGCTGTATATTTCTAACAGAATAATGGGCTGAAGAGAGATAGGATAATACAAACTCCTATTTTAAACTCTGCTAGTTATTGGAGTCTCATAATTCTTGAGCATTCAAAAAGAAAAATTAACAATGTCTTTTCTGATTCTTTGTAGTTACACTTGAAGTAAATGGGAAAATTTATTTAAGCTTAGAACCTAGAAATATAGTTTAGCAACTAAATCAAAGTTTATGCCAAAAATGACATAAATATTTAACATCTTTTATGTTTGTTATTTACAGTCAACCCAATTATCTAGACAACAGATTAACATTCACAAATCACAAATGAATGCTAGTAACAAAAAGGAAAGTATGTTTGCAGGGAAATTACAGTTAAAAGTTTGCAATAAATAAAAGATTTGTATTTTTGTAAACCTCGCAGCATAATTCCTGGCATATGGAAGTACTCATTGTAATTCCACATGGTATCATTTAATAGCATCAAAAAGGAATATCCACCATAAGGCCCATAGATCAAACATTCCCCTTTACACTGAAGGTTTAACAATTCATGGATGCAAACGTGTGCACCTGCCAGTAATAAATATGGGAGCAGGGAATTATCTAAATGTGGAAAACTTGGCCTCATACAGTAGGAAAAAGCAAAGGATGGGGGTTAGTAAAGTCAAAAGAAAGTTGTGTGCCCAGTTCCATTGCATCATTCATCAGGCAGTGTTGACTTACTTTCCAAGTAAGGTCCATGGATGATGTGATGAAGGGAGTCAGAGCATAATTATGTTCAGGGACTTACACTAAATGAATTTTACAAAAAATTAGAGTAGAACTCTGAGATAGTTTAATACTGAGAGGTTTTATTCTTTGAAATACCAGTATTTTGGCATATAACTATTTTTTAAATTCTATACAATGATCCAATTATTTTTACTACCAAGAAGTTTGTAACATTTAAAACTCAAACTCAAAAAAGGGATAAAGGAAGCAAAGGGAGGGAAGTGAGAGGGAAGCAAAAAGAGAAATGAATAATTAAGGGGAGACATGACTAGAAGGTGTCCAAAATCAAACAATCAGGGGACATGGTAAATGGTCTTATCTTTCTGAAGAACAGAAATTGCTACTTCAGTAAGAGGTTAAAGGTTACAGTACAGAGTTTTAATTCAATTTAAATAAATAAATATTTCCTTAAATATAAGAAAATTCCTACTATTTAAAGCCATAGATAAATAAATAAATAAATAAAGTCATAGAGATCTTATCATAAATTGTAAAACTGGCCATAGAAAAAGAACCAAAACTTTTGGAGGAAGTTAGAAATTTTTATTTTAACAATTATACATTAAGTTATAGCACATTTCTCTGCTTTTCAATAAATGTATTATTAATAACAATATGTGTTGTCCTTAAAAAGTGATAAACCAGTCAGAAAAGTTAAAAAGAAACAGAGGCACCTAGGTGGCTCAGTCACTTGAGTGATCATGATCTTTGGCTTAGGTCATGACCCTGGGGTCCTGGGACAGAACCCCACATAGGGCTCCCAGCCAGTGGGAAGTCTGTTTCTCCCTCTCTTCCCTGTTCACGCTCTCTTGCTATGTGTTTTTCTCTCCCAAATAAATGAAATCTTTTTTTTTTTAAGTTTAAAAAAAAAGTTTGTCAAAATTAGAATTGCTTATAATCCTTCATCTACTATATTTTGGGATAAAGCTTATAATATCTTCTATCAATTAACACTGTACAGGGTCCTTTTCCCATCTCCCTTACCTTCTCAAACATGGTTTTACTCAATTTAATCATAATACGTATTACACAGACTAGGCCAATTATGGAGGTCAGTCCTAGAGATTCTTGTTAAAATTTGTCACAATGGAGATAAGCCATTCATCAAGTCTATGCCAAGCTGACTGGGCGATGGGCTGCATCAGGCACATCTCACCAGGGCTGGAGGCAGAAAGGATCTTTTGGGAGAAGCAATAGTGGGGCATACCTGAATGATGAGAGAAGGATACAGCCTAGGTGAAGGGAGAGAGGGAGAGACACAAGTCCTCTAGGCACAGGTAAGAGAGAGAAAGATCCTTTAGGGACAGGGATAGGAGGTAAGGCTGGAGAGGAAGGCAAGACCCCTACCAGTGTTATCTACGAAGATGGGAATTGGCCCTTAGCATTAAACAAAAGTAGAAAGGAAGCGTTTTAAGTAAGAAAAAGAAGAAAATGACAATCAGTTGAATTTTAGGTGCATTGCTTGGCTGATATGCAGAATGGATTGGAGGAAAGCTAGACCAGAAGCAGGAAAACCACGAAGACTAATCCAGACCAGCAATCTCCAGCATCAATGAGAGGGAAAAGCTGACTTGGTCTACACTTATCAAATCTGGTTGTGTTTTATAGGTCTGACAAAAAGCTTATAACAAAACCATAACTGTCAACTTTGCTATTTCTTCATAGTTCACTCTGCTAGTATTTTTAATCATATTCGCTGTGTGGATTCTTTGCAGACATGCATAACTGACCATAATGAAGATGAGTTTATAAGTAAATGATATGTACAACACTTCCCAGGCACTCATAACTGCAACACACTAAAAGGTAACAATCATGGGAGGCCAGCAGGGTGGCCCCAGCACAGCAGGCTCACCCTCTTCCCACATTGCATCTCCAACATCCCACATAGCCTCTTTGACCTGCAACATGAGGGATGTCCTCAGCGCACAGCCCGTGTTAAATACTGACAAAGCTTGGGTGCCTGTGTGGCTCAGTTGGTTAAGCATCTACCTTCGGCTCAGGTCATGACCTAGGGTCCTGGGACTGAGCCCCAAATTGGGCTCCCCGCTTAGCAGGGAGTGCTTCTTCCTCTCCTCCTCCTTTTGCCCCTCTGCCAACTTGTGCTCACTCCCTCTCTCAAATAAAATATTTTAAAAATACTGATAAAGCTTGTTTCTTTTATATCACATATTAGAAGTAGTATTTTCTTTTTCATACTAGTGAGTCATTTCATATCACCCCCCTACCCACTTGTAGATCCTACTAGTGTACTATTGTTTTATATACACATTTTAATCAACTTTTCTTCTAAGCAATAACATCAAAGCCATGAATTTATATTGTTTTCTAATGGGGTAGAATAAAAATGTTCACTAAAAGCAAAAAAAAAAAAAAAAAAAAAAAAAAACTATATTCTCTTGAAAACATTTTGAGAAATACTTGATAGACCAGAGTTATTCCAGGCAGGAACCACCTCTTATTGACATTTGTCTCCCCCACACACTAGCAGAGTACCTGGTCCTGAGCAGGCACTCAATAAACATTTCTCAGAATGAATAGACAACCATGAAGTTATAGGCCTAGATTTGCTGAGAAGGTTGTAGGTCCCCAGCCTTGGAGTTATTTAGCATGAGTGAGATGATCATTTGCTAAAACTGGGAGATAGGGTAGGTGACCTGAGAGAAGTCTAGCATAAGTATTATAATTTGTAAAGAGAAATAAGAGAGTGACTTCCCAGGTCTGGATAGTGACTGGCTAACTTGTGTATCACAAGTTAATCACAAACATTGAGTTTGACACCCACTTCGGCCACTTACAAACTCTACGTGTAATCTTGAGCATGATTTTTTTTTAACTTATTAAAGTGATATATGAATAGTTTTCTACAATTCGGCCATATTTTAAATTCCTGCAATAATCCTATTCGGTGACTGAGTAATATACTGATGATCTTTTTTTTTTTTTTTTTTTTTTTTTATGATAGTCATACAGAGAGAGAGAGAGAGAGGCAGAGACACAGGCAGAGGGAGAAGCAGGCTCCATGCACCGGGAGCCTGACGTGGGATTCGATCCAGGGTCTCCAGGATCGCGCCCTGGGCCAAAGGCAGGCGCTAAACCGCTGCGCCACCCAGGGATCCCTATACTGATGATCTTAATTTTATTTTGCATTTTAAGTTTTGTGTTTTGCAACCATACTCATAGGATAGCTTCTTTCACTTTGTGCAGTTTCTTCATAAAATGCCAATAGAGATGCACTAATTTTATAAAATAAACTCAAACTTCATAGCTTTTTCTGTGCTCTGTAAAGCTATAAAGAATGTATTCTTTGGAAAACCAAATAATCTTGCCTCCATAACTAATCCCAAAACCTTCTAGAAGATAGCCCTCTGATAACTTTCTTTCATTTGTTCTACAATCCATTGATTCAACAGCTCTAATTCTTGATTCAAAATTTTAATTTATATATTTTCTAGATGATCCTTCCTTTCATCTGGAATTTTTAACCTATTACCATCAATCATTATCTATTATTCTTATAACTTAAAAACTTTTGGAATCCATTATAATACTTTTGTTCTCTTTTTCATTAAATTTGCAAGAGTTGTGTGGCTTTTTGAAATCAGTCATATCTGTCAGGGTTAAATGTTAAATAAAAATCTGAAAAGGTTTAAGGAATCTGTTAGTGATCTTTGAGAAAAACGCTTGAACTTTTGACATCTGCGTTAGCTACTCTGACCTTATTTACCTATTTCCTTGCTTTCAGTTCAGTTTTCCAAGGTACAGTATAACTTTAGCATTTAAATATTAATAAAATAAGGTACTTAAGTATTTTAAAAGATTCTTAAAGTACTTAAATTGAAAAAATAGACTAAGTTTAAAATTTTGTGTTAAGCATAGTGCACAAAAGTTCACAGTATTTTAAAGTACACTGTTTTCTCTATCAATACATTTGGAAAAGACTAAGTGAAATTGTTGCAACCAGACAGAGCCAGTTTGTTGCTCTACTCACAGTCTTAAAGTGTAAGAACAATGTTTCTTTTTATAGCTAAACAATGCAGTACCTTCTATAACATTCTCTAAATAATCTCAATGTACATTTGTCAACAGCATTAGACCACACTTAAATTCTTTAATCATCACCCTATATTATCCTCAAAAAATACCAATACATTAAGTAGCTCAAACATTCTTATTCTTGTCTAAAACAGCGTTAACTTAGAGCAAAATCCTATCATTTCAATCGGATATAGATAAACTCTACGCTGACAAATTTTAAGAAATAGCCTTCAGCAAGAATCTTACAGCCACATCTTTTAAGATTTTTTTATTTATTCATGAGAGAGAGAGAGAGGCAGAGACACAGGCAGAGGGAGAAGCAGGCTCCATGCAGGGAGCCCAATGGAGGACTGGATCCCAGGATTCCAGAATGACGCCCTGGGCTGAATGCCAGCGCTAAACCGCTGAGCCACCCAGGGATCCCTTATAGCCACATTTCTATAGAAACCATGATATTGAAAGATATATGCTGTTTATATGTTTTAGTATTCTGGTAGGTATGCTCAACAATATTCATACAAGCCATTTTGATATAAATAGCACACAGCAAAGGAAATATTCGTTATTAGATAACAAATCTGATGATGAATTATTTCTACATTATATAATAAAACTTTCCTAGACAGCAAAATCCTTGTTTCTGGAAGAGGTCATGTTGGGGGCCCTATTTTTCGTCTGCAAGATCAGAAGATTAATATAAACATCATAACATGGTCCTAAATTCTGCAGTATTAGTTGCCTAAGCTAAATGTAAAATAGACCAATTTACAAAATTGATCTTTCAAAAACAGACAAGTTTCAGAGTATTAAGAATCCTAAAGACAACAACGAGAAGACATTTATCCTCTAAGTAACTGACTTTGGAAAAAAAAATTACCATGATAAAGAACAAATAGTGACAAAACTAACTTGCAACTCTTTTGTTCAGAGATCACTTAACTTTAGAAAGGTATTAATGTACTTATAACAGGATAGAGCATACTCTTCAATTGTTTTTTTTTTAGAACTTCAACATTATAAACAAATACCATGTTGTAAATACCTAAACTATCCAATTACACACTATCATCCTCATTTTCATGAAGCACATGACAAATTTATTACTTTTGAAAAGCTCAGTTACTATCTTCTAGTGCTGAGTTGGTAATGGTAAACAATCTCTCAAACATAAGTACCTTTACACACTCCAGCTCAAAATTTTGTGCATTACGTGTATTTGCATGACATTCATATACCTAGAATTTTTATAAAGTCACATCATTCTAGTAATACTGACATTCACCAGTGAACAATTTTAACAAAAAGTAGTCTTTAAAATAAATGTCAAATGTTCAGAAATTTGTACTTATCTCAGAAAAAAAGAATGTCAAACTCATATTAGATACATTTCAAAGAGAAAAACATAAGAAAAAATGAATTATTCCCTTTTACAGATCTCACCCTGAATCTATATCATTTTACAATCACAAAATTTTCTAATGAAAATAAACATATCTTTAGATGCTTGCCTATGGAATATTTTCCTTTCCTGGTATTTGAGATAGATTCTATAAATTCAAAATTTTTCCTTAAGATATTTGAAAAATGGATTTGAGGTATTACGTTTGAAAAATGTATGTCTTACATACCATATTTTCAAAACAAATATTTATCAGGAAACTCTGGTTTTTAAAAAGCTTCACTTATAAAAATCCAAGTTATTAGAAAAAGTAAATCAAAATCCAAGCTATTAGAAAACAATCTAAATTATATAATGAAATGTGCCACATGAGTTAAATGATATACCAATGCAATTGAATAGGATATAGCTATTAAAATTTTAATAAGGCTGTAGCAATACAAAAATATTTACAATTGTCATAATAAAAACTCAGTAGCTAAAATTTTTAAACAGTTAAAGGAAACATCCTAAAGTCAAAATAGTTAATTTTTTTGGATGATAACATTGAATTGTTATTTATGCCATGAATAGGCTTTTAAAATTTATAATTCCCCAAACCATCAAAGCTCAAGATTCTTACTGTTGAATTTTATTCCATTCTCTAAAGGGAATTCAGACGTCAGAAATGTGGAGCACAACTGCAGCTTTAAAAAAAAAAATCTATCCTAAACAAAAATGTTTAAAAGAAAAAGAAAAATGAATATATGAAAGGCAAGTACTAAATTAACTAAGTTATAAAAGTATTCAATATCATACATTGTTTATACTTATAAAAACTAGATCATAAAGATTTTCATCATTAATGATACTGGTCACTTCTAGAAGGTGAATTGAACAGAAATGGTGCCTAAAGGGAACTTTATTGGGGCACCTGGGTGGCTCGGTGGTTGAGCGTCTGCCTTCGGCTGAAGGCATGATCCAAGGGTAAGGGATCAAGTCCCACATCGGGCTCCCCGCAGGGAGCCTTCTTCTCCGTCTATGTCTCTACTTCTCTCTGCTTGTCTTTCATGAGTAAATAAATAAAACCTTTAAAAAAAATAAAGGGGAATTTATTTCTTAAAGATGATAAAAAGACACAAAAAAATGATTTCTGGATGATAAATCTGAACGTGTTTTATAACTTTTTAAATTTATCTGTAACTTTAGAAAACAAAATACAAAGAGGAAAACAACATAAAATCCTTTAAGTATCTGGGCATATTACACTAAAGTCACCAACTGAATTAGGTAGCAACCATGAATTGATGAGGAAGGAACTACCCCGTGTATATTTCATGTCAACAGTCAAACTCATGTTAGACTTTTCTGTCAGAACACTTATCATTACATGTGCATGGACCACAGAGACTCAGAAGACAGGGAAGCTTAAAAGTCTTTTTAAGATTTTATTTATTCATGAGAGACACACAGAGAGGCAGAGACATAGGCAGAGGGAGAAGCAGGCTCCCTGTAGGGGCCTGATGTAGGGTTGATCCCAGGATCATGCCCTGAGCCAAAGGCAGATGTTTAACCACTGAGTCACTCAAGTGTCCTAAGAACCTTAAAAGTCTTAAGAGTTATAAACCATAATTTTGGGGCAACAGATATAATATACAAAGGAAGAAAGTATAGAGAAAATAGTATTTTTTCAATACTAAAAAAATTCTATGTGAAAATTTCATGCAAGTACTCAGTTAATCATTTGAACAGTCCTCTGAAGTAGGTACCATCATCATCCCATTTCTCAAATGGGAAAAATGAGATAAGGCAACATAAATAACTTCCAGAACCACTCGTTTGTAAGCAAAAACCAGAATGCAATCAACTAGTCTTTCTGACCACCAACCCAATCCTTTTGCTACCACCCCAGCCTCCTGTGAGATCAGAACATTTCTCCCAGGAGTATTACGAAAACACCTTAAAGCTAGCAGACAGAAAGTCAATGTCTGGCCCCAGCTTTGCTGCCCAAGAGCTCGATGACCCTAAATTGATACCTGTACCCCTCAATCTCCTTGTGCATAAAAATGTGCAACAGTGGACTAATACCTTATTTTATCAATTCTAAACCACACTTTTTATACTTTTTCAACAAATATAAAATCTGGTTGTGTCTTACACTCAATGGCATCTTACAATTGCCATTGTCCAGCTGACACTCATGATACAGTTCTGCTCACATGTGGTCCTAGGTGTCCATCTTGCCATCAACTCCAGGGAATTATTTGCATCATTCCTGTTATGTATATTGGTACTGCCAACCAAGCAAAACAACAGAAGGTAAAGAAATCTCTTGAAGATGAAAATATGTGCAAGTAACAGTTGATGAGACCAAAGACTTTATGCATCCAGCAAGACTAAAATTAAGGCTTCAAGCGTCAATTAATCAGAAAGTTTCTACTGACTTTGAACCAACGCTGCTTTAACTTCCAGCGGCATCAAGGAAAATCTAAAAACTACAGTTAGTCAAATAAGAAAATGGCAGTCTAAACTTGCATAATGGACATAATCAACTTGAAAGAAAATCCCAGAAGCAATAGAACATATTTCTAGAAGTGCTCTTGACTAAGAGGACAAGACTGAATGAAGTCATAGACAACTGTGAGTTCAAAGAAGAGTCAGATTCTAAATAAAAAGTTTACCCAAAAAATTTTATTTTGTTTCTATGTTCCTTTTTATGACTGTGTAAGAATGATACGGTGAAAATGTGTCAAATCAATTTAAAATCCCTTTCAATTTTATTAAATGTAATTTAAAAACTAAGTGGTAATACAATTGTTCTATATCTGTTTTGCTGATGGTTGTGAAGGTGTGTTAGGACTGCATGTTATAACCCACAGAGCTTTGTCAAATCTTTCAGAATTAAACATTAAACTAGGTAAATTTTACCATAGATATATTATACCTTAATACAAATTTTTAGGAACACTGTACCAGTTTAATTGGCAGTTTTCTTCTTTTAGCAGTATATAAAATAATGGGGAGTCAAAAATTTGATGGCATCTTCGATTCAGTGAAACACAAGGTATCTAAAAACTGGGGCACTTGGGTTACTCAGTAGGTAGAGCAACTGCCTTCAGCTCAGGTCCTTATCTCGGGGGTCTTAGCATTGAGACCCACATGGGGCTCCCTGCTCAGTGGCAGGGTCTGCTCCTCCCTCTCCCTCTGCCCCTTCCCCTCACTTTACCACTTGTGCTTCTCTGACTCAAATAAATAAAATCTTTAAAAAAAACAAAAACTTTACCTTTATATTTCTTAATTTAGTACCTCTTTAGTTGACCATGCTTAAATAGTTATCTAATGTTGCATAAAAAACCACCCCCAAACATACTGGGTTACAATATTAACCATTTCTTTAGCTCAGTATTCCGGAGATTGGCAGTTTAGCAAGTAGCCCACTTGCCCACTCTCAAACAAAATCTTAAAATATATTGATTTTTTTATATAAACTAACTCTGGTAAACGCTAAAATCCATCATATGTGACCAGTGCTCTATACTGGGTTAGACTTTCCATACTCAAATGCAAATATGTGCACCAGTTTCTCAATTTTCTTGGCTCTATCAAAATTTATTTTTATTAATTTTTTTAAATATTTGTTTATTCATTTGCTGGGGAGAGGAGCAGAGGAGGAGAGAAAGGGACAAGCTAACTGCACACTGAGTACAGAGCCCAATGTGGGGGTCAATCTCATGACCCTGAAATCGTGACCTGAGCCAAAACCAAGAGTGGAATGCTTAACTGACTGAGCCACCTACAACTGATTTTTAAAATGTATTCTGATTTCTGGAGGGGGGGGAGGGGCGGCTATGTGGCAGGATCAAAGTTACATTTTAAAAATCCCCATCTAAAAAACATTAAGGATGGAATCAACAAGAGAGAAGTTGAGAAAATGGCACACCCAAAAAGTACATCCAAGTTTCTGTCACCAAGTTAAGACTAAATAAATCAAGAACCTGAAAAACATTCTACAAAAGTTCAAGGGGAGGAAATGTTTCATTTATATTCTCCAAGTCAAATTCTAAATGAATCTACTCACATTAATCTAAGTTCATAATTCTCTGTGGTAGCATTTTTGTCAGATATCACAACTAGCTTAGAGGTATTTTGAGATTTATTTTCAACATCCAATAGCACAGAGAACAAAACCATTTTAATTTCTGACACTTATAAAAGAAACTAGACCAGTCAAGAATACTTGAATGTCTTTCAATTGTGAATGTCTAAAAACTATATGTGTGTGTATATATATATATATTTATATAAATTGATTTCAGTGTTTAAAAATGAATACACTACCCTACCATGTGCTAGGCATTTATGATCTATATAGGGATTTGGTAAGGTATACATTGTCCCTGTCTTTCTCAGATTTTATAATATATTTAGTCCACATCTATTATTTATTTATATTCTAGAATAAAATATTGAAGATAAATTTTATATACACAGGAAAAATCTTCATAAAAGGTGAACATTTTTGTAATACTAGAGAAGGACAGACTAGTGGTTAATGAATGTGAAAGGTTCTACACTACTACTCCCATAACCTTTCAAATTTCTAACTTTGGAAAGATCTCACCTTTCTCTGCTTAAATTTCTCTAGTTCTAAAACAAGCATCTTAGCACCCATCTCTAAGTTGCCACAAAAGTTAAATACATATTAAGCTCCTGGTGTAACCCCTGGCTTATAGTAAACACTTGATACTTGTGAACTGATTTTTACGTTAAAAAGTAGGGCCGTTCTTTAACATAGAATGGATCTTATAAAAAGAAAATTGTAAAAAAAAAAAAAAAAAAGAAAAGAAAATTGTTTAAGTACTGTTATGTGGTTACAATCCATTGTATACTGAGATAGAAAGTCTTTTTTGTATTTAATGCAGATTTTTTATACAATTTGTATAAATTAGAGTTTGATTATTCACCTCAAAGATTTCATAAGTGGTTCCTTTAAATATCTTTCAGTATATAAGGCCAAACATTAGATTTCCAAATTTTAAAAAACCGATTTTTAGGGGCACCTGGCTGGCTCTGTCTGTAGAGTATGTGACTCTTGATATTGAGGTTCTATGTTCAAGCCCATGTTGAGTGTGGAGATCACTTAAAAATAATTTAAAAAAACATTTAAAAAATTTTTTAAACTTTTCCACAATTATATTTCAGAAAGTGACATATACTTCTAATTATGACTTATATAGGTATATCATCAAATGGATTGATGTACATAGAAATGTTAATACAGTACTCACACATCTTCATCAGTCACTACTTTAAATACAGTTTTTCAGCACAGCTAACAGAATATACTAATAAAAACCCACACTGTCCTATGACATTTGTTTAATCAACAACAAAGATTTCATAGTCATTCATTTACTTTAACCACTGGATAAACAACCATGTACCTTCAAAAGACCTCATGTGGTAACCAAATGTTACAAAATTATAAAGTCAAACTAGACCTTCAAGAAGCTTATCAGTGAGGAATATTTTATCTAGAATCATGACTGTTTAGTTTAGCTAAAGGGACAGAAACATTATTCCCATTATGTAACTGACTCCCATCGCCCAAGTGGAACTTTGAAGGTACTAGTTATTTCTCCTTGTCTGACTGCAGGATTGGAGCCCTTTCAAGTATCAACAAATAATAAAAAATCATGAGCTAATTATTAAATGAAAGTATTTCCATCCCTATTAAAATAAGAAACGGACAGTAAAGTAGCAAACTAAACACAGTTTCAAGTCCAGTGTTTAAGTGTTTACTCCCCAACATCACAACTGACGTTATTGGTCTTCTGGAACTCCTCAAGCTGTTTACAAAAAAATTATTAGCGGTCAAACTGACAAACTCCAAGACATTTATATAATATACACAAGGGAAATTAACCTATCAAGTAAAATTATAAATAAGAGAAAACTTAAAAATGTAAATACTGGCTCCAAGACATTTATATAATATACACTCAGCAATGGACAAAACACAAAGCATTAATTGATTTTGGTCTTCTTGGTTGTACTACTGAACCTGTTGAAGAGTGATAGATTTCTGAGAACTCTAAGAATTTCTGTGTTTTTCTAGAGTAGGGAACAGATTTACTTTCCAATGGAGAAGAAATTGAGGCATATAGCTTGAGGTATATTTTGCATGCGTGTCTGCCTAGTTTTCCTTTGTATGATTCATGGAAGGTCTGGATCCCCCACTTCCACCTCTTTCTCTTTAACCAACTAGGACTTCCTAGGGAGGATCTTTTGTCTTTGGGGAACTTTTGATTCAAGGGAAAAAGAAAGATCCCTTGTTGACATCTTAAGCATTACAACCTGATAAGCACTACTAGTTTGAGGAAAGGCACACACTGAAATCACTTTTTCTACTATGAACTGATCTTAAAGCTGTACTTGATTTGATTTCTGGAGCAGGAAAGTGGGTACAATTTCCAGTGCTCATGTAAAACAAGAGAGTACAGTGATGAAGAATGTTGGCTTTGGAATCAGCCAGGCCTCACATGAAAACCTTAATTTCCCTTATTTAATCTCAGTTAAGAAAACTGCATAAACCTCAGTGTTTCCTCCTGGATAAAGAGATAAAACATGAACCCCATGTGTTGTTGGGAGGATGGAGTTCACGTATGTGAAAGTGCTGCCACAGTTTATGGTGTTAATAATCCCAATAGATAAGGATTATGATTTCCAAGAAATTTTTAAAGAAAATATTACAACTACCCTAAATCATCCGTGTGTTCCTTCCCAAACAATTCCTCTTCACACAGCTCCAAGCATTCACCCAGATTCCTCCATCTGACATATATGAGGGAGAGAAGAAAAAGAAAGGACTAGAAGAAGCAGGCAGTTTCCTCCACTGCACCCCCTATGCATAAACTAAGGTTTCTTACACCACCAAAATCCTAATAGGGACAAAACAATGATTTAAAACCCATTATACAGGACTACATAACATGAACAAGCACTATTCTACAAAAAGGATGCAATAAAGAAGCAAGCAACTGTGGATAAAAAGATGAATAAATCTTGCTCTTAAGAATCTTACAATTTAATAAGGGAAACAAGCTTATAAACAAAACACAAATAGAAGACAGAAGGGGTTAAAAAAAAAAAAAGACAACAGAAGGTAATACTTGCTCTGACAGCCTTAGAGGTACAGCACCGTGAAAGAAAAAGGGAAGAAGAAATAAATCTAGCTTGAGGATCTGTGAAAGCTTCAAAGAAAAGGTGGAATTTGGAATTGGGCCTTGAAAAATGTGTGGATTCCTCTGGGCAGTGAGTTGGGCCAGTAGAATTCCACACTGAAGAAACTCTAAACAAAAACAAGGAGGCTGAAACGCCCCAGTTCACAGAAGAACCACAGTCCATCTCCCAAGTCTGAAAAGAATTAGGTGGAAAGAGACAGTGGAAGATGAGGTCAGAAAGGAAGTTAGGACAAGGCATCCGTGCCTTCCCAATGCCTACTACAGAGTCTGACCTTTACTAAACTGGCAAAGAGACCTTTATGGGAAGAAAAGGGGCGCCTGAAAGGAAGTGACTCATGGTTTGAAAATATCCCTGTAGTATATGAAATCTTAAAAAATAAAAACTAGGAGCAAGAAGGGGGAATCAAAATAGCCCAGGCCTAAACAGAACATCAAGAAATGGGTATTAAAAAAAAAAAAAAAAAAAGAAACACTACATTTTAAGAGCCCACAGGTTTAGCGATTCATAATTCTTATACATTTCTTCTACTCAGGGTAAAAAAGTTAATAGTACATAGAGTAGGGATTTAGGGATAAAAAGGGCTCACTAGGATGTTTGGAAGTCAAAATAACTCCCCAAATTTGCTAAGTATAGGTTTGATACTAGTTATAAGGGGCATCTATATTATAATAAAGGGATACCATCTGGGTAGATGAAACACAAGAAACAAGGTCTCAAGGCATTTGCGGTATGTGTAGAAGTTATGCTGGGGACACAGTCAATGTTTCCGAGGTGGGGGGGCAGGGGTGGTGTCCCTCTAATGAATTCATGGCAGGCTCACAGCTGGTTACTGAGGCCACAGAAATCCAGGCCCCAAAAGGAAAAACTTAGTTACCCAGGGAATTAGGGCCCAGCCAAATCACCTGAAGTTCAGGGCAGGGCCCCAGTGAGGCATAAGAAACGCCTATGGGCTCAGTGGCAAATCCCTGGGTCTCTGAATGCTGAGAATACATTTAACGATGGAGATTAGGGTAACAAGAATAATTCCAGATCGCCACCACCACTGATAGACAACTTTGTCTAGATTAACCAGTTTTTGAACACATAAATTCTTCAATACTGAGGCAAGGCTGAATTAGACCCAAACTAAAATTGTGTTACATGAGCATGAACTTGTATCACAATGTTTTCTGAACTCATCTAAATTCCTTATCTGATGTGAGTGCAATAGCAGAGGTTATTTGAAAACAAAATGACCTAGTACCAACCAACGAAAATAAAACCCTTTTATCCAAAAACTAGACAAACTATTGAACAAAAAGTCTTTCAGTCCACCATAATCTTAGGAGAGCTTGCATAATTGGGCCCAGTTTTACCTATAGCCTCACCTGTCTCTGCCCAGCCTGTCCACTCTATTCACACTGGACTAGTCCATATTCCCTAAAACTCAGGGTGCACTGGTGTGTTTATGCCTCCATTTACAGTATCCATCTTCCTTTTCTGGCTTGGCAAGGCCCATTCATCCTTCAAGTCACCTACACTATAAGACCCCTAGTGCCTTCAAGCAGAACTAATCACTGAATGAGTTCTTACAGTATTTTCTACATACCTCTCCTGTGGTAGTATCTTCAAGATCAGCTCACGAGTTCGCTCTTCCAAGAAGCCTTGAGCTCTCGCAGACATCCATGTCTGCCTTTATTCCCAGCCTTGCCATAAACTGTATATTACATCACTGCTATTTCAACCACCCAATTACGAACAGCTCATGAGCCATAGCTAAGTCTTATATTTGGCATTTTATGGCCTCTACTGAGCCCACATTATGGAATAAGGTAACTTATCGATATGTTGAGTGAATCAACATTCTTCCAGTTTCTCAGTGATTGATAAGGTTTTGTGTATTTACTTTTACATATTAATCTTCACCATTTGAATGAAGATATTTATCCTTATTTCACTTGTATATTCAAATTGCTCAATTTCTTAGAAATTTGCTATGATAGAGATTTTAAAACTAGAGAAATGTCAGAAATTTTATTAAACAGTGGGACTATAATAATTTAATACCACACATATTGCTAAAATGAAATTCAAGGATTTCAATAACAGTACCCTACTGTGTCTGCCACTTATAAGGTGCCAGCCTTGAACAAGACAGGGTATTTATCCTCACCACCCCTTCTGGGCATCACCTGTTATCTAGAATCCATCAAAACCAGCAATGCCCCTTACTTTTCAGACTTTCCCTCCATTCCCTTAGACACTACCACTACTATCTAATCCTCATATTGTAAACTACTACAGCCCATGATTATTAAAAAGCAATCTGGTAACAATAGCTACTCATGGTCTATACCCTTTGTTTATAATACAGATAATTCTCACTGCAGCCTGGGATATCTAGCCTTAAATATACAAGTTACTTACCCCAAATCATACTGGAATAGAGCTAAAGTAAGATTTTAGACTATATGAAGGATGCTTGGGTGGCTCAAAGTAAGATTTTAGACTATATGAGGGATACCTGGGTGGCTCAGCAGTTGGGCGGCTGCCTGCCTTTGGCTCTGGGCGTGATCCCGGGATGGAGTCCCAAATCAGGCTTCCTGAATGGAGCCTGCTTCTCCCTCTGCTTTGTCTCTGCCTCCCTCCCTCCCTCCCTCTCCCCCTCTTCTCATGAATAAACAAAATCTTAAAAAAAAAAAAAAAAAAAAAAAAAGATTTTGGAGTATATGACTCCAAAGCTATGCTACTCCAGTGGTTCTCAACCTTTCCCATGCATCAGAATCACTTGGAGGGCTTATTAAAACATTGCTTGGCTCTACCCTTCCACTTCCTGATTAAGCAGGTCAGGAGGAGGTCTGAAAATCTGCAATTGATAGTGATCAGAACCCACTTTGAAAATCACTACACTATACCACCACCACAACAAAGTAAATTACATTAACTGAAGATATCTGGATAATCCTGTAGCCCTTAAGATGATTTGCTCTTGACAGAGGGCACCTATGAGCATACTCTCCTCATGGTAAAATCTTATGTTCTGTGACAGAGAAGTGAGACAACACGGGAAAAAAATTGTGCTGGGGAGATGGTCTTGTATGAGAAAATTCAACAAAAGTTAGGTACAATACCAATTCCCTAGAAATGTATATGGCATCTGAATGCAAGTAATCAATTCTCAATTCCAATTCTAACTTCAATGTGGAAAAACAAATGCGTGAGAGCAGACCAGGAGAATTTCTAAAAAGAAGATTATGACTTACTCTACCAGACCATTAAAACAGAGATACTGCAAGCAAAATATTTTTGGGTAGAAAAGAGGAAAAATCAATGGGGTTGAATGAAAGCCCACTAACACGTGAAAAAAAATAAATTTTAATATATAAGGGTGTCATCTCAAATCAGTGGGGAAAAGATCAATGGTTCAATAGAGAATGTTGAGGTAGTTTTGGTTTTTAATTTAGACTATTTCATACCACAAAAGAATAAACTTCAGTTTATATCAAATATTTAATCTATCAAAAATTTAAGATAAGGGAATATTTTATTTTTTTAGATATTTATTCATTCATTCATTCATTCATTCATTCATTCATTCAAGACACAGAAAGAGGCAGAGGGAGAAGCAGGCTCCATGCAGGCAACCTGATATAGGACTCGATCCCGGGACTCCAGGATCATGCCCTGGGCCTAAGGCAGGTGCCAAACTGCTGAGCCACCCAAGGCATCAAATAAGGAAATATTTTAAAGACTTAATACATGCATTTCTAAGCAAGGCAAAGGAATACACATGGAATTGCTAATATAAAACTAGAATGCTAAAAATGCTTCTGTAAACAAAACTGCATGATAAATGATAAAACTGGGGGACTATTTAGAACATAGGACACAAAAGGTCAGTAGGTTTTATATATTTAGTACAAAATATATATTAAGAGCTTTTATAAAATAAGAGGAAAACAGGAAAAAAAGTATGAAGTGAACTTTTAAGAGAAAACCAAATGAAAATTAAAACATTGGAAGACTCTCAAACTCAATAATGATCTAAGAATTACAAATTTAAAATAATCATAATCATTTTCCCTTTTCAGACTGGAAACCTTCAAGGTTTGACAATGTAGAAACTTTTTTTTTTTTAATCAAACTGGAAAAACTGGAAAAATGCAATGAATGCTCAGTGATGTCAGGAAAGGTGCCAAAGTGTCAAACACAAAGTGCATTTTAAGGAGAGAAGGAAACAATTGTTCAGACACTTGATATGTTTCAATTGTGTATAATCCTGAGGACAGGTTTTTCACTGACTCATTTTCCTTGACTTTAAAAGATGGAAGATTTTGAAAGGTTTTTGTTTAGTTATTTCAGAGGTGGTAGGTGGTGGGTGGAAGGTGGAGGGGGGTAGGAACTGCTAGTTTTGCCCTTAGATTTTTTTTTTTTTTTTTATATACTATGAACTCTCTCCCTATTTGGAACAGTCTAGTGCAAGAACAAGATACTGTTATTTTCATAAAATATACAAGTACTGTCAGGGAATTCAATGATGCTCAACAAATCTTTAAAATTTTCTATATCTCTGAAATTTCAAAACAGTAATGCATGACAAGTGTTCTTCATACTGTTCAAATAGCAGCCAGTCTTGGTAAGAATGCTTGTATTTATTAGAAAATACCGATTTAAAATATAAATACACTATAGTGGGCCACCTTCTTCTATGATCACAAATTCTTTCTCTATGACCTTGAGGGTTCTTACCAATTTTCAATAGTTTATGACCAGTGATAACCTGATTAGAATACCTTAATGAGGAAAAATGCAGCTGTTTGCTTCTTTATGACCAAAGTACTAATCTGCCCTTCTTTGGAAATAGCATTAACTATTTTTAATTGAATGTGTATCCATGTGGAAATGAATCCAGCATGACAAGAATATGGCACCAACAAGCTCAGTGGGAAAGAACACCTTCATGCAGATGTCGCCCCACACTCCTTACCGGAGAGAATGTGTGCAGTCAAGAGAACTTCATCAAGAATTTAGAAAGGAAATGCGTAATTTATTCAAACTGACTCCCTTTGTTTTAAATCACAGATTATCAACAACCAACCCATAAGCAGTTCTCATCCTAGGTACCTTTTTACTTTTTTTTTTTTTTTTTTTTTTAAGATTTTATTTTTTTGGCAGAGAGCACAAGCAGGGAGGTTGACAGAGGGAGAAGGAAAAGCAGGCTCCCCGCTAAGCAGGGAGCCCCACCAGTAGGGGGCTTGATCTCAGGACCCCGGGACCATGGCCTGAGCTGAAGGCAAATGCTTAACTGACTGAGCCACGCAGGCACTCCCTTAGGTGACTTTTTTAATGTAAAGGGGGCTATTTATGGTTTACAGATGTGGAAAGTATGTGACCAATAGTGGAACGTTCTAGGCCTATATTCTGCTACTTCGGCTTCCTGAAAGAGGAATGAAATCTGAGCTGTGGATAGGAGAGGTACAAAATAAAAATCTAGTCTTCTTCTACATGCGGGGACTGTCTTCTAGTCTCAAAGATAAGGTCTTTTCATTAGGAACCACTGCCAATAAAATTCAGTGAAAGAACATCTTTAGTTAGTTGGTTTTTTTTTTTTTTCCTAAAGGAAAAAAGGGATAAAGGTTTACAATATACACATTGTGTGCTCACTATCTCCAAATCTATCTCCAGGTAGAGCCTTTTCTAATGATTGCAAAGGGCCAGAAAATCTGCTTACAAAGAATCACATTCTATGAACTGATGAGTTACAAAACAGCATTATTTATATTTGGACAACAATGATCCTTTACCAAATATTAACTACTGATTTACTGAATAAAAACTAAAGTGAGCAGCTTAAACCAATCTTATGAACTTGTATGTGCTGATGTTCAAAACTTTTAATAATTTAGTTACAGACATTTAATTGTGAAATTAATACGACAGGGAAGGAGTTGTACTAGTATTTCATGGTTTTAGATATAAATACTTCCAATTAATCCTAGACATGAGTCTACAAGACAGGTATCTTCATTTTCAAATTAAAAAAAATACAAAACAAAACAAAAAAAAGAACAGATATATAGAGGTTAATTTGTCCAAAATTTCCTAACTGTTCAATGGTTGAGCCGGATTGAACACAACCAGATCTCCCTGAAATGCCAAGTCTATAGCCCCCAGACTATTCCTAGAATGTCTGATGATCACTTTACACAGATAACTTACAAGTTTAAGGCAACAAAGGTGACTAGAGGCTGGTCAAGATGAAGAATAAACTCTTTTGTTGCCTGAAGTCAAACTGGCAGCTCTATTCCTGTGCCTGCTGAGCGCAGGCCCTGGAAGCCTCAGCCACGAAAGGAATAGGCCAGAGCCACCTCTTGCTGCCATAGCAATGATCCTCAGGCCTCCTGGGTTGTTGGATATTCCCTTTAGGAATTTCCCCTTTGGCACCTCACTGGACCTTGCCACAGTGAGAACAGCATTCTCCAGTCTCACATTAATAATCCCAGTCTGAAAAAGACAGTTTTGATACTTGGTTCTGGCTAAGAAAAATCAGTGCTAATGACTTCCCAGAATCCAATGAGAAGAACTAATCTCAGGAGGAAGGCCTTAAGGGGCTGGGGGAAAGGCACATAGATATTTACAACTTCTATATTTGCATAAAGATTCTGAAAAGGTTCATTAAGGCATCTGAGAAACCAGACATGATGTTAACCAAGGGGGAAAAAAAAAACCTTAAAACTGCATAGTAACTGGCATTTCAGAGATTTGGACTTTCCTTATTTTAAAACAGAGAGAGTATTGTTTACACTGTCTTGGAGGTTGTTCAAAGATGTGTATTTTTAATAAGACTGAACCATGTTTCCAATTCAGCCAAAGTGATTTTATTCCATGAATACATTTTCCATGTACCATATAGTAATATTTTCAATACAAATAAGCTGCCAGTGCCCAGCCTGGTGGGTACCTGACATACAAGTATCAGTTGAATGAAAACAAAACAAAATTAATGAACTATTGATACGTTCAGGAAGATGTCTTATTCTTGTTACAATCGGCTACCTATTAAGTGGCTTCAAACCCAATCCTACCCAACTAATTCAAATTTAAACACCCCCCCCCCTTCTCAAAACCCATACTTGTCCTAAAGCTCACCTTCTTCATCCTTCACTGGAACCTAATATTCCCAGCCCTCCTATCCTCCTTGAGCACAGCAAAGATTAATAACCAGAACCCTCCTTGGGTCCACGCTCCCCCAGGGCTGCTGGGAAAAGACCAAGGCCGGCCCCAGGACTACACAGACTGCATTTGAAAAAACATATACACTACTTCCAAACCAACTAGGTAATTACACAGCAGACACTCAACTTCCCAGCTTACTCTATTAACTGACTACAGATGGTCCTTGACTTACAATGGTTTGACTTATGGACTTTTCAACTTTATCATGGTACAGAAGCAATACACATTTAGTAGAAATCATATTTCGAATTTTGAATTTGCATCTTTTCCCAGTCTAGCAGTATGCAGCACGATACTCTCTCATGATGTGGGAGAGGGGCGATGCCATTCCCAGGCGGCCATGTGATCATGAGTGTAACCAACTGATACACTTAATGACCATTCTGTTGTTCGCTCTCAGTATTCAACACTTTATTATAAAACTGGCTTTGTATTAGAGGATTTTACCCAACTGTAGGCTCATGTAAGTGTTCTGAGCCACTTCTAAGGTAAGCTAGACTAAGCTATCATATTCGGTAACTAGTTTGGTGTATTAAATACCATTTTTTACTTCCTGTATCTTCAATTTATGATGGGCTTATTGGGACATAACCTCATCCTAAGTCTAAGAAAATGTGTATTTCTATTTCCCCCTAAGAATGTCCTGTCTTTGCCATGTCTCTCCCTGATGGCAAGTCACAGGACCTTCCACACAGATTTCTCTGAAACTTGGGAAGGCTTTCAGTTTCTACTGTTTCAAATTCTGAGACTGGTTTCCTCACTGCTACAGACTTTGCAGTCTTTCAGTTCTGGAATTACCTTCACTCAAATCTAAAACTTATACCCTTATCATGCACAGTAGATAATTTCATTGGAAACAATCCAAGTGTCTAACAATTGAAAGTTAAAAAAAAATGTAAATACACAGGCAAACAAAAGGTTACACAACTATCTCAAAAAGCAATTTTTTTAAAAGATTTTAAAGAGAGAAAGCACAAGCATGCACAGAGTAGGGAGAGGGGTAGAGGAGGGTGAGAGAGAGAGAAAAAAATCTCAAGCAGACTCCCTGCTGAGCACAGAGCTCACCAACCAGGAGATCATGACCTAAGCCAAAATGAAGTCAGATGCTTAATCAAGTGAGCCATTCAGGTGCCCCACAAAAAGCATTTTAAAATGCATTTCAAATAACTGAAATAGCATGCAATCCTGAAGAATATAAAAATAATACAGTTAAAAATCTAAACATTTAGAAGTCTAGATTGATGCATGCTATGCACAGCATTACCTAAACTATATCTGAGAGAACACTGGTTTTAAGACATAAATCAGGAGCACCTGGGTGGTTCAGTAAGTTAAGCATCTGCCTTCAGCTGGGGTCCAGATCCTGGAGTCCTGGAATGGAGCCCCACATTGGGCTCCTGCTTCTCCCTCTGCCCCTCACTCCACTTGTACGCGCGTGCTCTCTCTCTCTCGTTCTCTAATACATAAATAAAATCTTAAAAAAAAAAAAAGATATAAATCAGTGTTCTATGATAAATTTGGAAAATGTTACTTTCCAAGTTTCCATTTTATTAGTCCATTCTCTATATCATATTAAAATCCCTGAGAACACCATAAGAGAAAAAAAGATTAATTTTGTTTAACTCATAATCTCACAAAATTATTTGAGCATGGAAGTTGTTCTTACAAGAAACAAATTGATATCTTTATTCAGAAGGTACCTTGTGTGGGGCACCTGGGTGGCTCAGTTGTTTAAGCCCTCCACTCTTTTTTTTTTTTTTAAGATTTTAATTATTTATTCATGACAGACACACAGAGAGAGAGAGAGAGAGAGAGGCAGAGACAGGCAGAGGGAGAAGCAGGCTCCATACAGGGAACCCGACGTGGGACTTGATCCTGGGTCTCAAGGATCACACACTGGGCTCAAGGCAGTGCTAAACCACTGAGCCACCAGGGCTGCCCAAGCCCTCCACTCTTAATTTCAGCTCAGGTCATGACCTCAACCCTCATGGCAGGCTGGTTCCAGAGAGTGGAGCCTGCTTCAAATTCTTTCCCTCTGCCCCTCCCTGCTCTCATGCTCTTGCTTGCTCATTTGCACTCTCTCCCTCAAAAAAAAAAAAAAAAAGGAAGGTGGCACCTTGGGAAAATTCAAATCATGTTAACAGTTGTTATCTCCAGGTAGCCTAGATAATAATGATTTTTCTTTACATATTCCTACTGCATTCAAATATTTTATGATAAGCATGTCACAATTTTGTAATCAGGAAAAATAAAACCAGCAAAAAAAAAAAAGTTTACTCCCATTTACTTGTCATTTCTACTATTTATTATATTGGCTTTGCCACCCCTGTCAGTTCTCAGGGGAGGGTGTGGGGAACAGGAGAGCAGATGCAAAGTGATCAAACCAAATGGATTTCAAATGACATTTGGGTTCCACTCAGATCTGCCCCTGCCTGGTCATGTGACCCTGGACAAATTATACTGTAAACCTCAGTTCCTCTCCTCCACAATCTGGATAACAACTACATCTACTTTACAGAGTGACTAATGACAAGTAAATGCAGTAGCACCTGTCATGCATTTGACATAGTATCTGGTGACTAGTCAGTGTTTTGTAAATATTCAACGCTTTTAAGACCAGAGTCCTATAAGCCACTGCCCACTGTTCTTAAATTACTATGACCCTGGGATCCCTGGGTGGCGCAGTGGTTTGGCGCCTGCCTTTGGCCCAGGGCGCGATCCTGGAGACCCGGGATCGAATCCCATGTCGGGCTCCCGGTGCATGGAGCCTGCTTCTCCCTCTGCCTATCTCTCCCTCTCTCTCTGTGTGTGTGACTATCATAAATAAATAAAAATTTAAAAAAAAATTACTATGACCCTGATCTTTTTAATTAGTGGAAATCTGAACTTAAAAATATTTGTTTAAACCCTGAAGTAACTGAGGTTCCATATTATATACAGTCTTGTAAAACACATTTATTTAAAAGAAAATTTACTGGGAACACCTTAATGTTCAAGAAACTTTCCAAGTACAGAGTCTATGCATAAGTATAATTCATTCTGCCTCAAAATTTTCATTATATTAAGAAAAAGTAGATCTTAATTAGGTCAAGAAATTCTGAATAGCCTTTTCTATATCCAATCTTACCTGCAAGAATATGGAAAAAAATCCTGTATTAGAAAAAAAAAAAAAAAGCAAATCTAGAAAAACATTAATACAACTATTTAATTGTATTTGCTCTAATAAAGGCTTTTAGTCACGGGTTATGCAGGGTTAACTTTCGGATCATGCTATCATGCTGCCACCAGAAGCTGAAGAGTTACAGCTTTCTACGATCTGGAAGAAATGCTGCCCACTAGCCTCCTATCCTAAATGATAGTATCACTGTAATCACAATGTAAAAAAAAAAAAAAAAAAAAAACTTCAATATATGAGTCTATGGTTAGAATAGTGTCTCGAATTCCCATTCCCTCTTTTGAATAATGATATTCTTGTCCATGACATTACAATAGAAAATGTTCATTCACTACGTATCAGTCCTAACAAAAGAAATCAAAGAAATGCAGTTAGAGTTACTCTCCTCTCACAGAGAAGAAAAGTGAAATACAAAAATATAAGGCAATTCCCACAATGGTGGAGTGAGGAAACAATCACAACTGCAATCACCTTGGTAGCATACTCCTAATCTCAGAGGGGGGCATTTTTCTCCCCTAAAAGGGAATGTGATTTTCATTAAGATTAGTACCCATTTTGTACTCAGTGTTCCAAGAACAACTTCCCTGCACTTGGCACAGACTTTCATGGAGGACTGATGAAGAAAACCAACCTCATCTTCCTTCCACTTCCCGGGAGAGAAAAATGAGGACAGACACGTTCTCTTTCTCTTTGATTTCCGTTTAGTACAATAACGATGTCAGCATTACAAGAAACTGTTTCCAAAAAAGCAGGTAATATTTATAATTTAACAAGCAAAACCGAAAGCCTGTTATGTGCTGGTGTTACTTCCAGACTTTGGTGCTGTATAATTATCTTCTTCCACCGGACACTGAGGCCTGATGAGGGGAAGAAAGTACCCAGCCAACAAGTAGAACAGAGCCTGGGTTCCAGATCTCCCGTCAACCAAGTCCATTCTGCAACAGCTGCCTGCTGAGTGTTACTCTGACTTCTGGCTGGACCAGTTTTATTTGAAACCAAAAGCAAAGCTGGTAAATGCTCGAGAGCCAAATGCACTGGTTCACCGCATTGGACAACTATATGGTGGATTGTAGAGTTAAATGGAGAGAATTAGCCTCACTTAAAATGCTTTATGGAACGCTGTACACCTGCGCATACATTAAACTTTTAATTTTTAAGGGTTTCTTTTTTTTTTTGATGAATTCTGGCTTAGAATTTCATCTTATTTGAAGACAATGTAAAAAGCCAACTTGCTGCCAAAAACATTCTTAGAAAAACAAAATGAACAAACTTGTGTTCTACTATAATATTTGCAGTTTTGTACACACCTTGAAGTAGACCTTCCAAAAACACTAGGGAGAAAGAACACTTGTACTGATTTTTCTTTCCTAGGTGCCCATTCAACAATTTAATTTCTTCCACTCATGATACACTTAAATTCTCAATTTCTTCTTTCATGAGCTGGAAGAAAATACCCTTTTTTATTTGTTCTTATTCTTTAGCTACTATTGTTCACATCAAAGGCTAATTTCTTAGACCAGTAGAATAACCGAATCCAAATAGCAAGGCTCCTGACGATTGACATTCATTCGACACAAATGAACACAATTCTTATATATTAATTAATCATGCAATTAATGACTAATTGCTTCATTTTCAAAACCTATACTCTATAAATCAAATGTTATTCTATCATTATTCAAATAGGAATATTCAGGCTATAAATAATCACATAGTATTTATGTCCTGTTAAGCAACCCCATGATGGCCAAACACTTGGTTTTGTCTAAATTTGAGACGGAAACCTTACTCAGAATTTTCACTTATACTACTAATGAAATGCATATTCCTCTCATAAACACCACCACAGGGAATAATGCTAAAAGATAATATCAGATCAAGAATGGAACTTTATAATAGAGTGCTAAGAGATTTACAACAGCTCTTTAAATGGTGTAGCATTTGATGGTGGTTTAACAATTCAATGATTAATGGCTGTAAAGCTGAATGTTACTCAGTTTGATGCTTGGTTGTGTAACAGGGCTTTTACCTCTCTAGTGAACAAATAATCCACTAGCCTTCATCCCCAAAATGGACCTCTTGCTCAGGTTCACACAAATTCAAATAATATCTATCCAAAACTCATCATTAGGTGTCTAGTTACGTGAAGGACATTAAATTAAATCCAGCAGTATCACAAAAGAAGAACATGGCCTCTGCTTTTTAGGATTTCACAATCTAGTTAAGGTAAACATACCAGGAAAAGAGTATTAGCACAGTAGATTGTAAACTGTGTAAAGAATGCTAAAATGGCCACTTCATAATAGCAAAGTGATTAGGGGAAAGGGAATAAATCCAAGTATCCATCAATAGGGGATTAGTTATGTAAGTCATGGCTCACCCCTACATAGACATAGTACATACTAGGGGAAAAAATAGAGCCCTTCATGTAGTGAAATGGAGTAATTACCAAGTTATAGGACTAAGTAAAAAATCAAGGTACAAACCACACCAACTGCCTATAAAGACAGAGAAACAATATGCATATACATACTCATTTGCTCCTGAGTGTAAGGAGATGCACTCTCCGATATGGTAGCCAATAGTTATATAAGGCTCTTCTGCACTGGATATGTGGCTAGTGTGACTAAGAATTTAAATTTCAATATTTTGTAATTAAATTTCAAAACTGGGGATTCCTGGGTGGCTCAGCGATTTGGCGCCTGCCTTTGGTCCAGGGTGTGATCCTGGAGTCCTGGGATCGAGTCCCGCATCGGGTTCCCGGCATGGACCCTGCTTCTCCCTCCTCCTGTGTCTCTGCCTCTCCCCCCTACCGTGTCTATCCTAAATAATAAATAAATAAATAAATCTTTAAAAAAATAAAATAAATTTCAAAACTAACTCAATGCAAAATATTTTGTTAAAGATAGCATTCTTGTTTTGTAGAACTAGAATCATGTTAACCTTTGCATTGTGTAATATATCATTTAAACTGAATTTTTGTTTAAGATTTTATTTGAGAGAGATATCAAGAGAGAGCATGGCAGAGGCAGAGAGAGGGAGAACCAGGCTCCCTATGCTGGGCTCAATTCCAGGACCCCAGGATTGTGACCTGTGTGTAAGGCAGACACTTAACTGACTGAGCCACCCAGGTACCCCAAAATTAAGTTTTTTAATGTAGTGCCTAAAAAAATTTAAATTGTAGCTGTGATTTCCATCATATTCCCACTGGACAGCACTGGTAAACAATATCCTACCAGGATTTGAAAGAACTGGTAACATTGCCTCTGGGGAGAAAACCTGGATACCAGGAACCAAGGGACTAAAGAGCAATCTCTCACTGTTTGGTCATTTCTTCTTTTGACTGTTGTGCCATTTGGATATATTGCCTAAAATAAAATAATGAATAAGTGGTGTGACCTATAAACACCAACATAAAGAATTATGTCATTAGAATACAATAATTATCAATTATATTTTGGATGGAATCTCTCCCTCCAAAAGTATACATCGTACTTTTGAAGAAGTTATACGTGGTCTTTGACATAAAATGCTTTCTAATAACCTAAGATCACAGAGCTGTTTCACAAACAGTACGAGTATTGCCAACTGAACATAGAGATTAAAGAAATAATAAGAGATTAAAAATAATATTTTATTTATTCATGAGACACACACACAGAGAGAGAGAGAGAGAGAGAGAGAGGCGGAGACACAGGCAGAGGGAGAAGCAGGCTCCATGCAGGGAGCCCGATGCGGGACTCGATCCCGGCTCTCCAGGATCACACCTCGGGCCAAAGGCAGGCGCCAAACCGCCAAGCCACCCAGGGATCCCCACCACTGTCTTTTCTTTCACCACCAGAGACTGTTCTGGTTTCATTTTTCCACTCATCGAATATATTTTGCCCATTTTATCCCTTCTTCATCTACATCCCCAAATAAAAAATTATCTCTACATTTCCATTTAGCACTGAGTCCATCTACTTGGCTAAGCAAAGGGTGGCAATGGGGGAGGGGGGCTTAGGAAATACTCCCCTTCACAATGCACAAAATTTAATTTTTTTTCCACGAAGCGGTATAAAAACGTAAGTAGCTCACAAAAGGCCCGAGTAAATGAGTACTATATACAACTGAGATACGCTTAATGTATTTAAATATAAGATGAAAAATCAAATTGAGTATATACAGGGTATTACTATTTCTTTCACATTTTTCCCATCTTATTTTAAAAACTAATGTGTTAGAAATTTTTTCTGCTTTGACGTAGTTGATTTTAGAGCTTAAAATCATGTAGCCATGAAAACTCATTTTAATTAGCAATGGTAAGTTTAAGGGGGGGAAAATGTTGCCATTCTCATTTGCACAGCACACCTCTCCTTTTCTCACTCCTCCAGAATGTTCCACATAGGGCTACGTTGGTAAAGATCATTTTGAGGAAATACTCCTAAGGCCACAGAAACAATGTGTGTAAAGCCATCCACAGCTCAGCCCAAATAAGACAGGTTCCTCATCAGTCACACAGATCACATAACCAGGATGAATCATCAGCACAATAACCAGAGATTTTGACTAGGTTTGATTCAGAGAGCAAGGCATTCCGTATAGCCTTTAACTATTAAAAACAAAATGGCTAAGTGCCAGAATTTTTAAAAATTGCTTCTTGACAGGAAGTCTTATAAAATTCCCTGTGAAGATCAACAGATGGTAAAAGATAGAATTAAATAGCCATCACCATACTGCTCCCACCTCCCAAACTGCATAGGCCTACAGCTCAGCCCATCATTTCTTGGTATCCAGAGGCTGTTCCTTTAATGCCAATGGTGTCTTTGTGTTCAAAGCATTCCAATTATCTGTGGGGTTCCAGAAACTTGGTCTCTACCTTGCCTAAATTTTATTAACCCAAATCCGTGATATTCAAGTATTTGTTACTGTCAACTTGATGTGCTTAGTATTTGGAAGAATACAAAAAAAAAAAAAAAAAAGAATCGATTTGGTTTACCAAAAATTATAGCAAATATTCATTCAACACTTTCAGATAACTTTTAGAAGTGCCACTAATTTGAACTTGCATGATCTGCTTAACGTCCCAAATCACTGTGATTCACAAAAAAAATGAAAATCTCAAAGTAGTGCATCTCCAACATATATAGGAAATCCTGACCTTGATTAGAAAAACTCTACGGATGCCCATTAGCACAGTCAAGGCTAGACCACATACAACTATCAATTTAAGTTGGAAACATGTTCCTAAGGCTTCACAAGGATACCAGCACAAACTTCAGGACTAAATTTTCTTAGCACCACCTAAGAATGAATTTCCTATGTTTTTCTACATACACATAGGCACACAGATGATTAGACAAAATTTAGACATTGCTCCTTTCAGACAAGATTGTATTTCAAAAGTGATATATGGTAAACTGGAGTAAGCTACAGGTTGGAATAAGTTCTAGATACAAAATTTGTCCCGAAAAAAAGGTGATGGGAAAAACCAGTCTATTTCCCCTTTCAGATCACTCAGGTTTTTCATCCAAACAAAGTCATCCGTAACTTTCCTAGAAGGGGAAATGTTCACAAGTAATAAAACTATCACGATAAAACCTGCCCTCTTTCAGAGAAAGAGAAAACTGAAGATAGAAGGCTGGTAGCATAGGATCATAACATAAAATTTAAAAATTATTTTCATATGCTAAAATTCTTTTCTACTACCTCCAACCTTGCTCTCCTTGCACAGCAAAAAGGTTTTCACTTGAAATTAAAGCATCTAGCTGATCGCTGGGAATGGACAACTTACATAAGAGCGAAAGACGGGAAGAAAACACGCCCAGAATCTGATAGGCACTTCACTCAGGAGTTTTGCTGCCAGCAAATGACCAAAACATGAATATCCAAGAATATGGGGGCTGCCTGAGACATGAAGTCCTTTAAGAAAGTCACTCAGTGGGGATCCCTGGGTGGCTCAGCGTTTAGCACCTGCCTTCGACCCAGGGCCTGATCCTGGAGTCCCGGGATCGAGTCCCACATCAGGCTCCCTTCACGGAGCCTGCTTCTCCCTCTGCCTCTCTCTCATGAATAAATAAATAAAATCTTTTAAAAAAATTAAAAAGTCACTCAGTCTCAGGCACCTGGTGGCTCAGTGGTTGAGCATCTGCCTTCAGCTCAGGTGGTGATCCCCGGGGTCCTGGGATCGAGTCCTGCATCAGGCTTCCACAGAGAGCCTGCTTCTCCCTCTGCCTATGTCTCTGCCTCTCTCTGTGTCACTCATGAATAAATAAATCTTAAAAAAAAAAAGTCACTCAGTCTCTTTCCTCATTCTATTAAAGCACTGATACTTGACTGGCAGGCATAAAAGAACAACAGAGAAACACTTCTGACAACTTCCACTTTAGCACAAAGGAAATAATAAATTCAGCAGCTCTTATAATTATCTTGACCACTGTGGACTTCAATTGGCCTCGAAACTAGAGCACTTCCATTAGACATGGGAATGGTAGGGTGGTAGCCTTGTTCCGATTTAGCAACTTAATTTCCTGTTTTTCCAGCAGATCTGAACTGATACACAACTGTAGCAGCTGTTAAAATTCTGGCTCCTGTCACCACTACTCCCCTTGGGGTCATCTCCTACTTCCTCACTGTCATTTCTCCAGAAATAATACATGTGTGCATGCGCACGCAGGTTAGAGAGAGAAAAACCCTCCGGGACTGGTGACGAACATCCCATCTAGGTTTCAGCATCTTAACTCCACTTTCTCAAATATATCTTGGTATAACTGCAGAAGCTGTAATGTTAGGCTACAAAGGGAAATGGTATTAATGTTACAAAGCCACCGGGATGCATACACATTACTTGGTGTTAATCCTCCAAATTAATCACACTGAAAAACAATGAACTTTTCCCAATGACACTACCATTTTAAAAATACATTGACGTCACTGGCGTTCAACCCTGTTTAAAGTCAACCTATACGCTACACAGAAAAGCAGAATCATTATTTTGTAAGCATTGGCCAGATCATGGACTCCACTACTATAATTCAGGTGCTCTTTCTTTCTTTTTTTTTTTTTAATGTTTCTTTTTTTTTTTTTTTAATTTTTTATTTATTTATGATAGGCACACAGTGAGAGAGAGAGCCAGAGACACAGGCAGAGGGAGAAGCAGGCTCCATGCACCGGGAGCCCGACGTGGGATTCGATCCCGGGTCTCCAGGATCACGCCCTGGGCCAAAGACAGGCGCTAAACCGCTGCGCCACCCAGGGATCCCTCAGGTGCTCTTTCAACGCCACCTCATTCGGTTGCCTCTGAACCACTTGGGTTATTTTCAAAAAAGTCATCACCCACCCCGCATCCCGCAAAAAAAAAAAAAAGAAAGAAAAAGACATGGCATTTCACTCTCAATTCTGTCCAAAGTAATTTTCTACATGTCTGAGGCAATTATAAAAGAAAATCTCTCTTATTAACCCAGACAGGCGTCCCCCATTAACTGCGGTCTGCTTTGGGCAGCTTCCCTTGCCAATGATCAAGCAGCCGCGGCCTGGGAGCAGAGGTGCCCCCTTCTGAGGGCTCGGCACAGGTGGACTGTAGTCTCACCCTGCGTGGCAGGGCCTGCGTCGGCCACCTCGCTTCATCTCACCTCACGTCATCAGTGGAAGGGTGAGTCCAAGTCCAATATCCTGAGGTGGGGATAGAGAGCACACGTGTGAGTGCACACGGGAGTGAGACACCCCAACCACATACTACGTGTTCTATAATGTGGGGTCTCTCCCCACCAATGGGGGCCCCCAAATGCAGGGCGAGGAACAGGAGGAAGCCAGTGGCCTGGAGCAGTGAGAGAATTCACCTGAGGCAGAACAAGAGAGAGAGAAAGTTAACTAAATATCCAGCAAGGGAGCCTCAGGCAGGACAGCAGAGGAGAGACCGCAGGGAGGCAATGGGTGGGGGGCTGCTTTTACTGAGGGGGAGGGAGGCCGTCTGGAGACCATAGAATCTTCCCTTTCCTGTAACCGTCCTGGGTGTAAGTAGCCCATTGGTTAGCTCGGGCCTGTGGCTACCTAGAGACGGGTCCCCATGGACCGGTCTGTACTCAGCCAGCTGGTCTCCACAGGCCCTCCCTGCATGCCGCGGCTCCCCCTGTTGCCCCAAGGCGATCTCTACATACACCTTATTATGACTGTTCCAGGTGATTATTAGGTATGTGTTTACTCTTACGGTGCCTACCTTGTAAGTTCAACTTCTCACAGGTGTGTAGGCATAAGGGGGAAAATGGTACACATAGGGCTGGTACCATTCCAAGTTTCAGGCATCCACTGGGGGATGGAAGAGATTCCCCCCCCCCCCCAGATTGGGGGGGGGGACACTACGGTACTTTTTACAAATATATCAATTGTTTATGTATACAAAATGGTTTATATTATCTCTGAAGCTCTCGTTTCATTGGACAGAGTGTCTCTAACAGGGAGGGGACAAGAGGATGGAGGGAGAATTAAAATGAGGGACTCCGAGGCAATCCTCCTCCCTGTTTCCCTAGCACCTCCTCTCACTACCTCATAACCAAAACCTGAAAGCCTTAACGGGGCACTATTTTTTCTCTCAAGACTTGGCAGTTAAGAACTGGCCCGATTCTGTAGTATATGTGTGCTCTCCTGTCTCTGAGCAAATTCCCTGAGCTACATGCGTGAAAAGGCACAGACAGGGCAGCCCAGGTGGCTCAGAGTTTAGCGCCACCTTCGGCCCAGGGCATGATCCTTGGAGACCCAGGATAGAGTCCGAGTCCCACGTCAGGCTCCCTGCATAGAGCCTGCTTCTCCCTCTCTGCCTCTGTCTCTCTCGTGAATAAATAAAATCTTTAAAAAGAAAGGAAAGAAAGAAAGAAAAGAAAGGCACAATCAGGGCACAACATATATTGGAAACCCAAATACCTTAATTCATCACCAATGAAACCTGGAAATTCTGACCTTTGTAAACTTTTAATACTTTTAAAATCATGATAAATCAAAATAGTACCAAGTTTTCAGCTTTCTAGGAGTTGAGTTTAATAGACTTTTTCCTCTCACTGTGGCATTCTTTGCTGTCTTAATACGGAGATAACATCCCAATTAAAGTACTTTCTTCGTCAAATTACTCCACATTTCAACTCTACGGCTTTTTTAGGTCTAAAGCAATTTAATAGCTTTAACTTATTTACATTTATAAACAGCATTATAAATTTAAACTATATGAAAATAATAATAATTACCCAAGCTCATGCTAGCATTTTCCTGGACTAGTCAGTTTTTGAGAAACTTTTCCAAGGGATTCATTCCTCAGATATGAAGTTTGTATGCAAAACTGAAGACATTTGGCCCTTTATAAATAGTCCTGGGAAACTTCTCTCTCCCATACTTTTAGTTTATTTTTACTGTAACAGATGGGGAAAAAATTTAGCAAAGCAGTCATTAAAAAAAAAAAAAAAGCCTTACAACAACTACCATACTAATGTTAGAACACTAAAAGCCTACAGATATGAAATATCTGTAACAACAACAAAAACATTTGCTGGAAATTATAAAGGCAGTTTGACTTAACTCATAAAGTAGGTATAGATTTCAAAGACCTAGATGGGAACTCCTTCAGCTTTGTTCCTAAATATCTTGACTATGTATTAGTCATTTTTCACCAGTGTCTCTAGCACATAAGTTTAGAACTTCTCTTTAAAATATATTCCAACATCACGTTAAAATTCTGCAATGCTTGCCAAGGGATCACACCTGTCTTCCCTTAAACAAAAATCACCATTCTGCAAAATCTTACTATATTTTATGAAAACAGAACATTCATCATTTTGTTCCAATTTATATTTAAGTTCAATACTTAAAAATCCTCCTGCCAGTAAATAGTCCCTACTTCATTTATCAATTTCATGAGTTAGGCCAAGAGGGTTAGCCACCTTTTTCTCTATAAGGCCACAAGGCAAGTATCTTTAGCTTTGCAGACCATATGATCTCAGTCTGGACCATTCAGCTGTGATGTGAAAGCAGCCATAGCCAATATGCAAAGGAGCAAGTATGGCTGTGTGCCAATAAACTCCACAGAAACAGAGGATAAGAAGTTAATATCCAGAATATATACAAAACTCCTAAAATTCAACCACCAAAAAAGCAAATCTGACCAAAAAAATAGGCAAAGTAGAGTGGTGGCTGCCAGAGGGTGGAGGGGAAAGGGGAGGGGGAGCTATGTTTAATGGGTATGCAGTTTCAGTTCTGCAAGATAAAAAAGAGTTCTGGAAATGGATAGAGATGCTGGTTTTACAAGAGTATGAATGCACCACTGAAGTGTACACTCTAAATTGTTTAAATCTTTTTTAAAAGATTTATTTATTCATGAGAGACACAGTGAGAGAGGCAGAGACACAGAGAGAAGCAGGCCCTAGGATCAAGCCCTGAGCTGAAGAGGCTCAACCACTGAGCCACCCAGGTGCCCCAAGATAAATCTTGTGTGTGTGTGTATGTGTGTGTGTATATATTACATATAAATTACCACCAAAAAAAATTACGATTAAAATACTGGAAATATGACCACCAAAAAAAAAAAATTACAATTAAAATACTGGAAGGCTCATTTCAGTCTTCTGGACTTACTTTGCTGGGCCATAGTTTGCTGATCATAGGCTATTGTACATTATTAAGCTCTAAGCATAATGTTTTAAAGGTAACATGAAAATACCATTTCTATAATAACATCATGTTCCATTTTTTCCTGGGTTAGAGGATTTTTTTTTGGTAAAGCTCATAACATCAGGAGCCAACCTCCTAGTGCCTAGAAAAATGTGTTTTATATAGAGTAAGGGCTCACACGTTTTGAGTAAATGAAAGCAGTTGTCTCAATAACATGAAGCTTGGCATTTATATTATGTAGATACACCTGGCATTTCAATACTGTCATCAGGTTATTATTCAATATCCTCTAACACATTTAGAGGATATTAGACTTTGGACAAAAAGTCTAATATGACCTTAATGTCATTTTTCTTATCTGATAATCAAAAATTCCTATTTTTGAAATTACACTATAACTTTAACAGCTACCTAAAGCCACTCTAAATAAAAGTACTCTAGCCATTCAGAGTAATCCATAGTGGCAAACACTGGGTGCCAATATGCCTACTGAGGAAGAGAACAGGTTTGGGGATCAGATCTTGTTCCTGTTACTCTTTCGTCACTTAAATATGTGTGGCTCTGAGTATGTTAGTTTAGCTCTCTGAACCTCAGCTTCAACAACTGCAAAGTAGAGTTGATATACGTCTTCAGAATGAATTAGCAAATATATATTTTTAAATACCTAAATGGAATCTTTAAAGAAGCAAACTAAAGCTGAAAATGAGTTGCCTAAAAATGATTAATAGCAAACCCCATTCCATTTCTCGCTTTACCTCCATTTCAGATGTTTGACAACTACTTAATCAACGGTTCTCAGATCTGATGGGACATCACAATCACTGGAGCAGCATTTAAAACCTCTCCACAGCTTGTCCCAGCCAAGACAAATAAAATCAGAATAGGTAGCAGGTGTGAGAGCATGGGCGTTAATTTTAAAGATCCCTAGGTAATTCTCAGGTTGAAACCTCAGCTAAGGTACTCAACTTCTAAGTAGTTAATAAATGTTAGCTAACAAGAATTCGGTTTATACAATCAGTAATGTTTTCAGAACGAGCAATGCATCCAAATAATAGCTTAAGAAAGTAGCTGCTAAATCATTTAATTTTTTCTATGCCCTCAATGAACTCCATAGCTCCAAAGCTGCAAAATTATAAGTTTGTTTTTTGTTTTTGTTTTTTTTTTTTACCCTAGACCATTCCTGAAAATTTGTTTCAGAATCAAAACATTAAGGTCCTTCAAAGCAAAGTTAACTACCCTTTTGACATTTAAATTCCAATGAATTAAAAAAAAAGGTGGGGGGCAATAGGTCAGGGCAAGTAAATAACAAGCACTAGCAGTTCTAAAGATAATGTACACTGACTCTTTGAAATTTAAATGTATTTTTACAGTGGTCAGAAAAAGAAGATTAAAAAATAAATGCCCTGAACTAGGCAACCAAAGTCCTGGGTTGTCCTTCAGTATTTGCCATTCATTTGTTCTGGAACTTGGGCAAAGTCACTCAGTGTCTCTAGGCTTCAGATTCTCATTTGTAAAATACAGAGTTGCACTAGATTTCTTTAAAATGACTTGTTACAACAATGTAAAATTTGGAAAATTACAGAGGGATTCTTTAGAGCCAGGGATATCCAAGGAGGACTAAACTAGGCCTCATAGGTTATTAGAGTCCTGGGTCACAGTTTAATTAGTTTTATAATAAGGAATTTACTTCCCAAACCCAATAATTTCTTTTAGCATATGGAGATTGCTCCCTGCCACCTCCCATATCTAAGATACTCCCCCCCCCCCCAACTAAAATCATTTTTAATGTTCTGGGGTCTTTGAGAGAAAAAAAGCAATACTGAATACGGACTATTCAACAAATGAAAAGGTACTTGGGATATGCCAAGAGACAAGGCAGAAAAGTAAAAGACGACATAATTTTCTTATTTATACTTTGCAAATATTGATCACTTCTCTAAACAGAATGCAAGGTGAAATGGTGTGGTGGGGGTGTTGCTCTAGATTAGACGTTGAAGCATTTTTGCTGATGTCCGTCCTTAAATTTGGAGAGAGGAGTGTCAAATTCCTTAAAAGTATTTTCTTCATAGTTGAATTAGATAAAGCAGTTTTGCACACTATTTTCAAGAATGTATCAGTTTAACTCTTAAATTCTCAAAGGTGAAATCTGAAGTATCTTAATTGTAGTCACGCTTATGAGACAGCTCTTTCCCACTCCTTCATCCCAAAGCCAACTGATCTCACTCACCTATTTTACTCAAAAGCACTGATCTCTGAACACCGGTAAGTCTATTTTCACGTATATGCATACATTGTTTTAATCGTCCCTTAACCTAATCCATTTTCAAATCCCCGGGGTTTAATCCTGTCTTCTTTTGTGGCACCCAACTACATTTCAGTATTCCTGAAAGTTGCCTCAGCTTCAACTTGCAAATCTCTGCAGTTCCCCTTAGAGGCCCATGCTCCGATGATGATTAAGATCTTTCTACCAATAGATTTCTTTGCTCACACATCCTGATGCGAGAATAAATGGAAGAATGTATAATACTGAACAACGAAAACACTGGGAAAATAATAGGAACGGAAGTCAGCAGTAACAGGGCTATTTGCAGAGGGCCGAAGATAATTCAAACAAATGAAAGAATTAATTCATACGCTACATGTTTCCTCTACGTCAGCATTATACTAAATATCTTTTATATTAGTCATGTGGCTTTGAGACTTTTCCATGTTTCCTCTAGACAACTGCCAACGTTCGCAGGGTCTCTGATGAACAAACACGCTGTGACTTGCCTCTAAGGAAACGCCTGTCATGTTCCAGGGAAAAATGACTTCTCTGCGCTTAAAAATTAAAACCAGGAAAAGGGCACAACGCTCATTCATTAGGTACAAAGTCGATTTTTCCTTAAACTTTCTTTCTGGAATGTTTGTGTTCTCTGTAGGGCACTGCTGCCTTCACATGAACTCAGAAAGGAAACGGGGTGGGGGGGCAGGCGCAGGGAAAGTCCGCCCGCATCAAAGGGCTCCGCGAGCGCCCACCGTGAGCCTGTTGAGCAACACGAGGGCTATTCCCAGGTAGGACTACCTGGGCCCATTCCTGTTTACCCAGACGCGCAGCGCGGGGACTGTCAGCAGACCTGGCAGGAGGCCGTGCCCCGTTCAGCAGTAACCCGCCGTGTGACCCCCCCCGGCTCGCGGGCCCCGAGCGTCGCTGTCCCGGGGGGCGCGGCCCCGCTCACCTGCCCGCTCACCTGCCCGCCCCCCTCCGCGAGCGCCCCGTCCAGGTGCGGGCCGCCGCTCCTCCAGGGCTCGAACAAGGGGCCCTTTGTTAGTGGGCGCTGAGGACTCCCCGCCCGACCCGGGCATTCCGCTGCCCTTCGGCAACTGCGAGCGGCCCGGAGCCCCGGCGGCCCCCTCCTCGCCCGGGGGTCGCGCAGGTACACGCTCCCCCCAGGTGGTGGGTCGGGCAGGTACACGCTCCCCCCAGGTGGTGGGTTGGGCAGGTACCCGCGCCCCCCAGGTGGTGGCTCAGGCAGGTACACGCTCCCCCCAGGTGGTGGGTTGGGCAGGTACCCGCGCCCCCCAGGTGGTGGCTCAGGCAGGTACCCGCCCCCCCAGGTGGTGGCTCAGGCAGGTACCCGCCCCCCCAGGTGTTGAGTTGGGCAGGTAGCCGCCCCCCCGACCCCCGGGCAGCTTACCCCGCGGCGGCGTCCTGCGCGCTCCGGGCCGAGCGCTCCATGGCCCCGCGGGGCGCTGCGCGGGCTGCGGCTCCCAGGCGGCGCGTGGCTCCTGCGGGCGGAGAGGCCGCTGCTCAGGGCGGGACGCGCGGCTGCCCGAGGCCTGAGCGGGGCCGGCGGCGGGCGAGAGCCGAGAGCCGAGAGCCCCGACCCCCGACCCCCGAGCCCGGCCCCCGCCGCGCTGCCACCTGCGGCCCGAGGCTCCGAGCCCGCGGGCGCCCCCGCCCCAGGTCCCGGCGGCGGAAGGCGGCGCTGCAGCCCCCGCCCCGTGGGGCCGAGACCCGAGGGGCCGCCCCGGAGCGGGGGGGGGGGTGGGGGGGGAGCGGGGCTCGCGGGCTCCCGGCCGTCCGCGCCCACCGCAGGCCCCGGAGCTCCCGGCGCCGACCCGCCTTCCCGCCTTCCCGCCGCGGGGAGGCCTCCGGAGCGGGCCGGGCGGAGGCGAGGCGGCGGCCCCCCCTCCCCGGCCCTCCCCGGCCCTCCCCGGCCCTCCCCGCCGCCGGCCCTCCCGCGCTCACCCTGCCCCATGCCGCGGCCCGAGCGCCCGGGCTCGCCGCCACCTCCGCCGGGCAGCCCTCCAGAAGTGCCGGCGCGGCTGGGCGGCCTCGGAGCGCGAGGGGCAGAGAGCCGGGACCGCGGGGGGCGGGGGGCGGGGGGCGGGGGCCGAGGAGGACTCCCCCTCCCCTCCCCCTCCCCCTTCCCCCCCCCCCCCGGCTCGGGGCCGCGCGACAGGTGGGGCGGAGGGAGGTACCTGCCCCGGGAGGCCCGCGGGCCCGGCCGCCGCCGAGAGCGCAGCAAACCGCCGAGCGCCGCCCCGGCTCGACCTTCCGCCGCCGGGGCGCCTGGCTCGCCTGCTTTTTTTTTTTTTTTTCCCCTTCCCTTCCCTTCCCTTCCCTTCCCTTCCCTTCCCTTCCCCAACTTGACCTCTAAGCTCGCTACTCGGTCAACAGCGCACCTGCGACACCGCGATTTTTCTAATCGGCGGCAGGTTTAAGCTTGCCCTGCCCCGGACGCAGAGTCCTTCGCCTCCTTTTTAAACAGGCAGCAGCCGAGACAGGAGGGCTGGAAGACGCTGAAGACCACCTCTTAACTAGAACAGACCGTAGATTTTCTGCACCTCTTGGAAACGGGACAGGAATAAAGGGCCCCCGGCCGCGGGCTCGTCTGTGCGTTTCCGTCCCCACGTGCACGCTCTAGCTGGTTCCCCGCACCTGGCCAACAGGTACACTTGCGTGTCTTGCCTGGTGTAAGTGTCCCTTGTAAAGTGCGAGTCATTTTTGATGGCTCCAACGGCTTGCTTTCGGAAAAATGACGTGAAACCAAGAAATTAAACTACAGTTTAAGAATAAAGATGTTTCAAAAAAAAAAAAACAAAACAAACTATTGCACAGACTAGGTGAAAGAGCGTCCTAAAGGAGGCCTCTGCTGCAAAATTAGCATCAAGCAAACGAATCTGTGTTAGCCGCTTCGCCCTAGTGATAGGTTAACCTTTGACAGCTGGCAAAAATTAAACTGCTATGTGGAACCAACGCTTGAGTGAACGCATTGTAGCTAATCAAAAAGATTGCTGAAATTAGCATTCTAAATAAATGCCCAGCAATATGCTATTTCTCTACTTTGGGCAGTCATTACTATGTATTCCTTTCTGTGCCTAAGACATTCCTTTCAATGTATCTTTCCATATGAAAGGGTGGGGGGAGTGGTTTATTTAGGAAGTGAAACACTATCGGAAAAAGTTGCATTTTAACATTTTACCTAATTTAAATATTAATTCAATTAAATGTATCTGGCTCTTATTCTCTAAACTAAGGTAAAACAATTTCATGAATTAATCATGCCTCTAAAGGACTTACAGTTGCTTGCACAGACAATAACGCAAGCGTTGAGTAACAGTGAAATAAAGTCTATTGACTTTCAGTCACAAAACCAACAGTATACTTTAATTAGTCTCAATCTTAATTTATGACATGCTGATAAATATTGACTCCATCAGTCTAACCTGAAACATAAAGCATTTTCATAATGTTTCCTAACTGCTGAAGGCGTTTTCAGTGATCACCAATTTTTCCTGTCCTCCTAGTTTCAGGCGTAGGGGAGGATTACATTCTCCACCCCACTGAAATTAGGTATAGAATATAATTTGTTTTAGTAAATGTGAGCAGACATGAAACATTTCATTTCCTGGTGGAATCACTAAAGGGCCAGCACTTGGCTCTATGCCCTCTTTCCTTGCTGTTGCAACCATGGAAGGGAATATTAAGATGGAAGGGCACGGGACTGAAGCATCCTGGATTTCCAAGCATCACTTAGCCTTCTTTAGGTATGATTGTGTTTGACAACTCTCCGAATCATCAATAGGCTAGATCTGATGTGCCTCTCATATGTTCCTAACCTATACCCCCCTAGAGTCTGCTAGTTACAGAGTTCATTACCCAAACAGGAATCACAGTTGCTGTAACTACCTCCTCCCAGTCCTCCCCTCTGGTTATGCTGAATTATTGCAAAATTACCCAGGTTTCCAAGATTTGGGTTCATTTCTCTGTGTTTGGAAATCTCCCCTCCTTCATTCCATCCAACCATTTCTAATGCATGTACTTAGGTATTTGCTCTTCTGAAAGACCTTCCTGACTATATGGGTAGAATTAGCCCTTCCCTCTCTTAGCCCCAGTAAATTCTGTTACGTGGGGCCAGGCCCCATGTTATTTTCAGTTTTCAGTTACACAGTAACTGGTGTGGGGGGTTGTGAACTTAAGGGTGCTTGTCTTAATGTGTCCTGAAAGGACTGTCCGGAACACCACAGGCTCTTTGCAAATATCTGTGGAATGAATAAAGGAGTGAAGAAATCATTTAAGACTCCATTCCCCCGGGGGAATTTTAAGAGGCAAGTGGGACCTTAAATGAGGATAGGATTTTTCAAAAGGCCTATTCAAAAGAACTGGTAGACCATTTTAAATGAAACAGATAGTGAGTTTGTCCCTTCTGAGAGAGACTTATTCTCCATGTGGTTAGCTACCTGATGGGGTTAGTTTCAAAATCACCAGGTAGAAAGAAGAGCCATTTAGCTATATATCTCTTTGAATAATTTAGGTTTCAGATATTTGCTTGGAGACTATTAAAAGGGAAAAAGACTTAACATACTTAATAAAGCATATATGTGCCTATATAAGAAGCAGACACTATAAAAAGAGCAATACAAAAATTGTTAGAAAAATAGAATTGGGGAGACCTGGGTGGCTCAGCCGTTGAGCATCTGCCTTCCACCCAGGGTGTGATCCCGGAGTTCTGGGATCGAGTCCCACGTTGGGCTTCCTGCATGGGGCCTGCTTCTCCCTCTGACTGTGTCTCTGCCTCTCTCTCTGTGCCTCTCATGAATAAATAAATAAAATCTTTTTTTAAAAATAGAATTGGAATTTGAATACTTTGTAAGCTATTTGGAACAATGAAAAAATTTTTGATATTTAATTTTTTTAAGACTTTTATTTATTCATGAGAGTCACAGAGAGGGGGAGGCAGAGACAGAGGGAGAAGCAGGCTCCATGCAGGGAGCCCAATGTGGGACTTGATCCTGGAACAGGATCACACCCTGAGCCAAAGGCAGATAGATGCTCAACCGCTAAGCCACCCATGCATCCCTATTTAAGTATGTTTTTAAACAAGTATAAGTGCCACTGAATAGATTTATTTAAAACAAAAAAGAAGGGGATCCCTGGGTGGCGCAGCGGTCTGGCGCCTGCCTTTGGCCCAGGGCGCGATCCTGGAGACCCGGGATCGAGTCCCATGTCAGGCTCCCGGTGTATGGAGCCTGCTTCTCCCTCTGCCTATGTCTCTGCCTCTCTCTCTCTCTCTCTGTGTGTGACTATCATAAATAAATAAAAAATTAAAAAAAAATAAAACAAAAAAGAAATCATACATACATAATAGTTTGTTATCATTTTATCTTCTTATAGTGTTCTTATAATTTACAGTATTCCTACATAACTTAAAGCATAAAAGGTGTTGGAGTGCGTGGGTGGCCCAGTTGGTTAAGCATCTGCCTTTGGTTCAGGTCATGACCTCAGGGTTCTGGTATGGAGCCTTGCATGATGTTGTGCTCTCCAATCAGTAGGGAGTCTACTCTCTCACTCTCCCTCTGTGCACTATCTCTCAAATAAATAAAATCTTTTTTATTTTTTTAAAGATTTTTATTTATTCATGAGAGACACAGAGAAGCAGAGACATAGAGGGAGAAGCAGACTTCTCACAGGGAGCCGGACGTGGGACTCGAACCCCCAACTGGGATCATGCCCTGAGCCAAAGGCAGATGCTCAACCACTGAGCCACCCAGGAGTCCCAAATAAAACCATTAAAAAAAAAACAACAAAATCTTGTTGAAGTCAATGTCTTCCATATAAACATTCTATGAGAGAGCTTTATCCTAAAGTACCCAAATGCTTTTATCTTTCCAGGAATTTAAGACAGGTTTCTATTTCGTCACTGCTGTCTCGGTCTTTGTGGTTGGCATATCTGCTTTTCCTTCCTCTCTTATTTATCATTTTATTTTATTTTTTAAGATTTTATTTATTTATTTATTCATGAGAGACAGAGAAAGAGGCAGAGACACAGGCAGAGGGAGAAGCAGGCTCCATGCAGGGAGCCCGATGTGGGACTCGATCCCAGGGTCCTTAGGATCACGCCCTGGGCCAAAGGCTGGCACCAAACCACTGAGCCACCCAGGGATCCCTATCATCTTATTTTATTACCTTCTACTTTCAAACTGCCCAGTAATTGTTTCATAGGTAAAAATAATTTAACAGATATATTTTTGTTGAAATATTGTAGTTTCTTTAATACAAATAGAACTATTTTATGAAAAAAATTTTCTTGATCTTTTTATTTGAGGGAAAACTTTTCTCTCTTTGCATTTAAGACAGAAATCTTTGCAGGAATATGTAAAAAATGATAAAGTTTTGGGACACCTGGGTGGCTCAGTGGTTGAGTGTCTGCCTTCAGCTCCAGTCATGATCCCAACATACTGGGATCAAGTTCTGAATCGAGTTCCCTGCAAGGAGCCTGCTTCTCCCTCTGCCTGTGTCTCTGCCTGTCCATCTGTGTCTCTCATGAATAAATAAATAAAATCTTTTTTTTTTAAATGATAAAGTTTTTTAAATGATTGCATGTTTATCTAATATCTAATGTATGTAATTATAATAAAACTTAGTAGTTTTGTCCATTGAAATTACTTCCAGAGCAATTGTTTGTTACGTTTATTTAAAAGCAAAACAGGGCAATCCGGGTGGCTCAGCGGTTTGGCGCCGCCTTCAGCCCAGGGCGTGATCCTGGAGCCCCAATATCTAGTCCCACCTCGGGCTCCCTGCATGGAGCCTGCTTCTCCCTCTGCCTGTGTCTCTGCCTCTCTCTCTCTCTCTCTCTCTCTCACTCTCTCTCTCTGTGTCTCTCATGAATAAATAAATAAAATCTTAAAAAAATAAAAAATAAAATAAAAGCAAAACAGGGGCCATCCATTTCTGTTAGGAAGGACGTTGGGTTTGAGGTAGGTGTTAAGGAGAATAACTACCATGACTTCAAGTACTTTGATGAAACCTCAGATGCGAGGCCTTCTGGCCAAGCATCCGCGATTTCATAACGTTGGGGCCTTCGTGGTATCCCTGGGGGTTGCAATTTTCTATAATTTTGCTGTGGCCCAACCAAGAAAGAAGGAATATGCAGATTTCTTTTTTTATTTTTTAATAAATTTTTATTTATTTATGATAGTCACACAGAGAGAGAGAGAGAGAGGCAGAGACACAGGCAGAGGGAGAAGCAGGCTCCATGCACCGGGAGCCCGACGTGGGATTCGATCCCGGGTCTCCAGGATCGCGCCCTGGGCCAAAGGCAGGCGCCAAACCGCTGCGCCACCCAGGGATCCCGGAATATGCAGATTTCTACAGAAATTATGATTCCATGAAAGATTTTGAGGAAATGAAGAAGGCTGGTATCTTTCAGAGTGCAAAATGAATTTGGAATATAAAGAATTTCTTTGGGTTGCATCTTATTAAAGCTTGTCACTTACTGTCCTGTGTTCCTGAGCTATGAAACACCAACACTGGGTTATGGAATAGTTTCTCTTAATAAACAACAAAAAAAATTAAAATTAAAAAAATTTTTTGTTTAAAAAGCAAAACAGGGGTACCTGGCTGGCTCAGTGAATGGACCATGCAACTCTTGACCTCAGAGTCACGAGTTGAAGCCCCACATTGGGTATAGAGAGCTTACTTAAAACAAAACAAAAAATTAAAAGCAAATACAATAACTAAAGTTTGTATTGTTTATGTAGTTTTTAATAACCATGGTAATCATAGCCATTTTTTTTTAATTTTTATTTATTTATGATAGTCACAGAGAGATAGAGATAGAGGCAGAGACACAGGCAGAGGGAGAAGCAGGCTCCATGCACCGGGAGCCCGACGTGGGATTCGATCCTGGGTCTCCAGGATCGCGCCCTGGGCCAAAGGCAGGCGCCAAACCGCTGAGCCATCCAGGGATCCCAATCATAGCCATTTTTATGTGTAAAGAATACTCATAAATGTATGCTATGTGAAATAAATAACACTCAAAAAAAGAAATAACACTCAAATGAAATGGTAATATAATGACTATATATGTTAAAGATTTTATTTATTTATTTATTTGAGAATGGGCGAGAGAACAGGAAAGGGGTGATGGGCAGAGGGAGAAGCAGACTCCCCACTGGGAAGGGAGCCCAGTGTGAAACTTAATCCCACAACCCCAAGATCATGACCTGAGCCAAAGCCAGATGCTGACCTGAGTCAACCACCCAGTCTTTAATACATTACTTCCTCCTTAAGTATTGTAGATCACACTTAGGATCTTAGAGGGTATTTGAATGTGGAAGATCTTACATTTTTCATAGTTTTATTTATACTGTTAAACAGAAGAAAGAAGTCATATTTGGCTATAATATTTCTAAAATATCAGTAAATCCATTTTTTCTCTATCAAGTTTAACTTTTGCTTATATCAGAGTTTGAAGAAAATAATAGCAGTACTATTTATAGAATAACAATGTAAATTGAGCTTTTCATGGCCTTTTGTTTGGAATTATAACATTATACCATTTATCTTTTGGGGGGTCATTTATACTAGAGACTAAAAGTACTAAAATAAATTATTTCTTGTCAAATTTAATGAGTTTTTAACTTATATTTTATATTTTAAAACCTAGAAAATCACTGTATATTTTCTTAGCATAGAATTTCCAAGTAGAGGGATACCTGGATGGCTTAGTGGTTGAGCATCTGCCTTTGGCTCAGGTCGTGATCCCGGAGTCCTGGGATCGAGTCCCACAACAGGCTCCCAGCAAGGAGCCTGCTTCTCCCTCTGCCTATGTCTCTCATGAATAAATAAATAAAAATCTTTTTTAAAAAAGAATTTCCAAGTAGATCATATATTTATGAATTAAATTCTGTATAAAGGAACATTTATTGAATATTTGTAAAACCTAGCATTGGTTTAGAGAAACAAAGATGGCAAAGATACTGCCTCTGCCCTGGAGGGGCTATCAGACAACTGGGTTCATCAATAATATTTTTGTGGGATTCAATCAAGTGAACATCTAGAAAAAATTGGTCAATAATCATTGTAGGATCCCTTATCTCTCTTCCAATAGATAAAATTACACATTATTGCAGACCTAATTATCAAAAGAAGAAATGCCTGAGTTTTGTATGCTATACCTCTTATATAAATGGTACTATATTTCTATATTATCATATACATTTCTAAGTGAAGGCTCTTATTAACATGCACACATTCCAGGATAGAGGTGAGGCCTCTGGAAACATGCATGGGCATGCAGACATGTAAAGTATTTCGTACTATAGCCATGCGGGAGGGCAGAGTTTTCTGTGCCCATCCAAATTCTAAGCTGCAGATTCTGATATATCAACAAGTTGTCTAAAATCTCTTTTCTTATTCCATGATGTCCTTTCATCAAAATTAATTTCTATTTCTGGATTCTATAATTCTGTTATTCGTTGGCAATAATTGCCTTACTCATTGCAAAATGATGAGCCCTTTTATGTCCTTAAAGTATCAGCTCTGTTAAAAGTAACCTTGTGATTTACATTTTAAACACCGTTCTTACATGGATGTTTTCTTTTCTTAAAAACAAAACCAAAAAACAGGCTAAAGACCAAAAAGTAAATTCAAATTATATCTATTTGATATAATTAAATCTTTGTATTTAGCATTTAAATATTGCCTGTTGAATTGTTACTATAGATGGGAGCTACTTTTCTTCCTTAAGGAGCTTGGGAAGCCCTTAACTGCTTGTCAGTTTTCATACATCTCAAAGTGTAAAACTTTTACTGAAGCAGCCACTGACTTTGGCTTTACAGACATAAGACCTAACAAGTCTCAGCATATTTCATTTTGCCAGGGCTCCTCATTCAACTCCTCTGCCTTTTCTCTTGGGAGGCTGAGCATGTGTGTGGTTAACTAAGTACCACAGCAGTTAAGAGCTCAGGCTCTGGAGCCAGACAGATTTGGGTTCACATCCCTGGCGTGGTCACTCACTATCTGGGTAACATTAGGAGACTTACTGTTTCTGAGAAAGAATAAGCATCCAGTGAAGGCAAAATAAACATCCAGTAAGGGTGATGGAAACTCTTTCTTAAAGAATGGGAACCACCTGCATCTTGGTTAAGGCTGGTCTGTAGAACAGAAGTCTTCCTGCTTCAATCTGAGGACTTCTAGCTTCTTGTACCTGTGATGACCTTGGTCAAGTCATTCAACTATTGAATCTTCAATTACCTTATCTCTGTAATGAGTCTGAGTTCTTTTTCTCTCCATCTGCATTGAGTAATCAAGCTCATTGCATTACAAACTATTGAATTGGGACACTTGGGTGGCTCACAGGTTAAACATCTGCCTTTGGCTGAGGGCGTGGTCCAGGATCGAGTCCCACATTGGGCACCCTGTCTCTGCCTCTCTCTCTCTCTCTCTCTCTCTCTCATGAATAAATAAATAAATAAATAAAATCTTTAAAAATAAATAAAAAATAAAAACTGTTGAATTTATTTATACAGACTATTACTAACAAAACTTCATGTTATAACACCTTGCAAAGTGCTTTCATTCACTGAGTCTAGTTTGAGCCCTTTAAGAGTTTGCACAGATAAACACTCATGTCTGTATTTTACAGTTCCAGGAATTGAAGCAAATGACTTGCCTGAGGACTCAATGCTAGTGAAGTGGCAAAACCAGGAACAAAAGCTATTTTTTTGTTTTATTATTTTTAGTAACATTATAGTTACCTTGCTGCAAGGATAAAAGATTAGTGCACAGAAAACTAATGTTACTATATAAATATCATGCTGAATATCCTTTCCCATCTCTGAATCCTAGGCCAAAGGTACTGGCTACCTAAGCCTGCCTTGCCTTGTCCCAAAAGACCTACTTTAGTTTGGGGAGACTTTGAAATTGTGGATGTTTCCATTCTCATCCAAGAAATATGAAGGTCAGAAAGAAACACAAAAATTTAAAGATGATTAGAAATTCAGATGCATTCTGGCATGAGCTACCCTTGACCTAACTTAATTACACTACATATCACCCCCCCACACACACACACTTATAAGGAAAAACAAACTATCTGAGAATATAAAAGGCAGCCAGTCAAGGAAAATAACTCACAAACTATATATTTGGAATATGGATGGTATGATGGAAAAAGCACACCACCAAAAGTCCAGCTAAAGTAATAGACACTTGGTTGGATGAGTACTGGGTGTTATAATGTATGTTGGCAAGTCGAATTTCAATGAAAGCAAATTTTTAAAAAATAAATAAAAAATAAAGTAATAGAAATTACTGTATCTAGCACATATCAGGCATAGTGTTTCTGATTTTTTGGTCATTAATTAGTGGCTATTTTAATTATTTTGCCCTGGTGACTGTGGTAGAAATGGAAAAATGTGATAGAAAAGCAGAAAAGGGTGGAACTATAAACTAATTGTGTATGTGTGAGGGTGTCAACTTTGAGTCTTTTTATATGTAAATGGAAAAAATAATACCTGTTTTGTTCACAGACTGAATAGAATGTCTAGCACATCAAGGGTACTCAAGCATCATTCAGACCATACAAGTCTAAGTCTGAATTAAAAAGGTACTGGAAGGGGCACCTGGGTGGCTGAGTGTTTGAGCAGATATCTCACAGCTCAGGGTGTGACACTGGGGGTTCTGGGATCGGATCCCAGGTCCTGGCATCGGGCTCCCCCCCTCCCCAGAGAGGCTACTCTGCCTCTCTCTGTGTCTCTTATGAATAAATAAATAAAATCCTAAAAAAAAAAAAAAAGATACTTGAAAAAAGTACTAGAAGGAGCTATGCAGATTACTGTTGAGAAAAATATTTCCTTCTGGGTACATAGCATTTATCAGACATCAGAAGATACTTAGGTAGAAGATTATTTGTGTGAGGTGATTTTCTTTGGTATGTTTTTATATGATTTTATATTTATAGGAACTACTGTATACATTTCATTTGGTATATATTTTCTAGATCTTTACAGTTTTTTTGTTGTAATGAATAAGGTGGATAACTTTGGTCACCTAGAACAAATGTTCTCATACAGAGATCTGAGGATGTACTAAGTGTATAGTTATCTTTGGAATAAAAACATGAAAGTGGAATTAAGATGGTCTTTGTGAGGGCGCAAAAGGAGTGTATACAACTGTCAGTTTTAACCTCTGAATTCCCTGACTGCATGGAAACTACTTATGACAATCCATGACCTTTTATTTGGAATGTTACTAAAACAGTGTTTTACACCAGGCAAACGTGAGGCTACTTTTTATATATTTTGATTTGGATTAAGTATTGCCTCATAGCTCCAGGCATGATTCTTGTGCATGTTATAAATTTTGCAATCTGTCAATGCTATAGAACAAGCTGAGCTATTGCTAAGACTATTTCAACACCCAAGAACTTCCTTCTAATTCTTTCTGAAATATCTCATATATATGTATATATATATATATATATATATATATATATATATATATATATATATACTATTGGTGATGTTTAAAGTGGGAGTGATCTTTTCTCCAGCAAATTTCTTCTGCAGTAATTTAGCTTATGTCCCATTCACTTCCAGCTCCCAACCTCCAGACATCTTGGGAAGGGATTTATGCTTCCGTATCTTTTTTTCCTCCTTAACTTCATCATTTAGGAATTCAAAATTTTGTCCTCCTAGATGTGCAGGAAGTTAAAGGAAGTTGAAGAATTTAAAAAGTAAGTTAGGGGCAGCCCGGGTGGCTCAGTGGTTTAGCGCCGCCTTTGGCCCAGGTCCTGATCCTGGAGACCCAGGATTGAGTCCCATGTCGGGCTTCCTGCGTGGAGCCAGCTTCTCTCTCTCTCTCTCTCTCTCTCTCTTTCTCATGAATGGATAAATAAAATCTTTTTAAAAAGTAAGTTACTAGAACATGCTAATGGTAGTTTTGGAATACAATCCTTTCATTTATTAGTTCTGTGCTTCAAATGACAATAGCTGTAGAATTCTAACAGGAAAAAAACAATAAATTACCTATTATTTCACCATTAGCATGTCTTTAAATTTCAAAGTTAAGGCAGTTCAATGAAGCTAGTCATTTTACAATTATAGTTTTGTTAGTGGGAATTCATAAGCCCTTTATCTAAAGGAAAGTTTGGAAAATAATTTCACATATTTTAGTTTTTTTATCAGTAAGAAAGTGATAGGGATGCCTGGGTGGCTCAGCGATTGAGCGTCTGCCTTTGGCTCAGGGGGTGATCTCAGTGTCCCAGAATCAAATCCCACATCAGACTTCCCACCGGGAGCCTGCTCCTCCCTCTGCCAATGTCTCTGTCTCTCTCATGAATAAATAAATAAAATTAAAAAAAATAAAAATAAGACAGTGATAAATTGGTATGATATTCTATGTTGCAAGATTTGAATAATGAATAAAAAACAATCGTACTCTACTAAAAAATCTGTCACAGATAGGAATAATACAATGTTAAATCTGAGAAAGAGCCATCATTACATTTATTAGAAAACTGTCAGATTTAGTAAATAAAAACACGGAATGCCCAGGATCGACACTTTTGGAGGCTCACGGATCGGATCCTTGAGCCTGGGTGGCCCTTCACGCCTGCACTTGTCAGCTGCTGTGCTATGTGTCCCACATGCTGGGCTTGGCCATGCCTGGACTCTGTGCCACACCCACCCCACTGCCCCGGCCATGCATGTGGCCCTTTGGCCTGCTTGGTGTGCACATGGGCCGGGTGCGGCTGTGGCAGCCTGCACATCTAGGAGGACAAAATTTTGAATTCCTAAATAATGAAGTTAAGGAGGAAAAAAAGATACGGAAGTATAAGTCCCTTCCCAAGATGTCTGGAGGTTGGGAGCTGGAAGTGAATGGGACATAAGCTAAATTACTGCAGAAGAAATTTGCTGGAGAAAAGATCACTCCCACTTTAAACATCCCCAATAGCATCTTGCCAACATTTGATGGGAAGGAGGAGCCCAAAGTTGGGGAACCAGAGCCTGAATTGACCTCCACTCCTAATTTTGTGGTTGAAGTTATAAAGAAGGGTGGCAAGAAGACCCTGGTACTGACTGGACTGTCACTAACCAGAAGATGAGGTTAGGCAAGAAGAGGAGGAGAATTTTCTCCATCAGGGAAATGAGCATTCAGTCCATCGGTCAGTCTGTGTGAAAGAATGCTCAACACCAATTCCATGGACCCGGCCTTCTATGACCACCTGATGGATTTCCTGGCCGGCTGAGGGGTGGCTAACACTATTGCAGAAGAGTTGGTGATGCTCAGCACAGCCCTGAAGCACCAAGAATACATTAATTTTCTCAAAGATCCCAAAAGTTTTGTCAAGAGCCAGTAGAGCAGACAAGACATTGAACATCTTAAATGTATGGCAGGCTTTGGCCTGGGAACAGACCTACCCCGAAATCAGTTACACATGTGCTTGGAGATGGCTTTCAGCCTGATATCCCGGAAAGTAATCCAAACTTAAACTATTTCCTTTGCCCTCTTATTTACTATTCATTTATTTCCTCTCTACAAATCTGTTATTCCTAGATGTTTGTATAACATAATGATGGACAATAAAATTGGTTTATCTCCTCCAAAAAGAGAAAAAAAAAAACAGGATGCCAAGTTAAATTTGAATTTCAGATAACAGTGATTAATTTTTGGCATGAGTATGCCCCCATGCAATATTTCGTTATGCAAAATAATTATTTGTTGTTTATCTGAAAGTCAAATTTAATTGGCATCCAGTCTTTTATCTGGCAATTCTACCCTAAAGGTATCCTAATTCTTTTTAAAAGGCACATAGCTAACTAAATGCTGACACAGGAATAGGATCTGAACAGTTAAGGAGTTTACAGATGCTGCTGCAAAGGATTGTTATATAGTAGCATGTTTTAGAAAATAACTATATTTCATAACCATAATTTCATAAGAAACTGGAAACAAGGTAGCTGTTTACAATGGAAAACTTTGAATCTATTGATTCTAGTTACCAAGCTCTGGAAGCAGGCCACCAACATTAGGACAGTTGGGAGCTTCCTGGAAAAACACTATATGCTGCTTGCCTCGAGTATTTGCCAATGGGTTGCAAGTTATAAAGACATTCAATTTTATCTACATTTCCTTCTTCCTTGATTTCTGATATCGATTGTGTCACTTTTTTTTTTCATTCCAAACATGTTTATTTATGTCTTCCATCTTTTATTCTTGCTAATTTTCCCAGAGACATGTTGATTTTATAAGACTTCAATAACCAACTTTTGGCTTTGTGGTTCTCCACTGCATGTTTATTTCCAAATTTTGAAAATGCAATCCAACCCATTGCTTTGTGAAATGGCCCCTGGGTAAAGGTAAAATTGGGGTTAGATATCAATTTATTAGGCATGTTATAGAGATGATACAGCCCTGAGTGAAGGCACCAATGTTTTCGGTGCCTCCTAAATCTAAGAAGCTTTGTTTTTGAGAGCTGTGTTATTTAGCGAGAATAGTAGTTGTAGCCAGATCCAAATTACAACCTTCTTTTTTTAATAAAAATATTCCTTAGAAATATGAAGCAAGAAAACATGATGAAAAATAAAAGATCTTAAAATTCTATAGAAGAGATTTTATTAACAATGCAAACTACAGCACATGGTACCTCCCGGCAAACCATAAAAAGAAAATCTCTTAGTAATGTTGTGGTGATAATACATTTGATAGTTGTTATATTTATTGTAAGTTGTAAAGAGCTCTATATATTTTGAAGATATAATTAATTCTTGTGACATGCTTATAAGGCAAAGAGAAGACATAATTATTCTTATTTTAAAGATGAATAAAAGACAGCCCAAATTTATTAGAGGATTTCCCAAGGACACAAATAGTGGATGAGTAGTGCTTAAGGGTGCACATTTTTAGTAGGGAACACAGTACATTGGCTTACTTTAGTCTCAGGAACTATTTTTAAATTATTTAAGGAAAATAACATTATTTTCAGTTATTTTAATATTAGATTAAAGTTATTCTAATTACTGGGGTGCCTGGATGGCTTATTGGGTTAAGCATCTGCCTTCAGCTCAGGTCCTGATCTCAGGATCCTGGGATCCAGCCCGGAGACAGGCTCCCTGCTCGTCAGGGAATATATTTCTCCCTCTACCTTTCCCTCTCCCTCTGCCCCTTCCCCCACCTGTGCACTCTCTCTCTCTCAAATAAACAAAATCTTTTTTTAAAAAAGTTATTCTAATTACTCATAATGTATTAATGTTATTAGAATAACTATAAAAATAAAAGTAAAAATTTGTTAAATCAAAATATTTTTCAAATTTCTCTTGTAAAAACAATCAGCCATGCTAGATGGCATATCCAAAGGTACTATTGTATAGGAAAAGACAATATACAGATAAAGTCTTTAACACCTTAAACTAGATGTCAAAATATTTTTCAAATTTCTCTTGTAAAAACAATCAAACATGCTAGATGGCATATCCAAAGGTACTATTTTATAGGAAAAGACAATATACAGATAAAGTCTTTAACACCTTAAACTAGATGTCAAAGTCAGTAACTGTGATGTAGTTTTTGCAGTACTGTTGTTGGGGTCCAGAGTCGAGAGCCAAGAAAGAATTCTTTTTTTTTTTTAATTTATTTTTATTTATTTATTTTTTTTTAAAATTTATGATAGTCACAGAGAGAGAGAGAGAGAGGCAGAGACACAGGCAGAGGGCTCCATTCACCGGGAGCCTGATGTGGGATTCCATCCCGGGTCTCCAGGATCACGCCCTGGGCCAAAGGCAGGCGCCAAACCGCTGCGCCACCCAGTGATCCCCCCAAGAAAGAATTCTTGAGACATCTTCAGTGCAAGAAGGTGGCTTTATTAAACCGTGAGGACAGGACACAAGGACAGAATGAGCTGCTGCCCCAGGACTGTGAGAGACAACCCATTATATGCTTTGGGGTTGGGGGAAGTAAAAAAGATGAGGGGAATTCCAAAAGAATTTTCATATGCTAAAGAAGACTCACCGGATACTGGAGGCCTTGCTATTGTCAAATTAAAGTGTTTTTTTTTTCCCTCTAGCAAGGCATTAACATTAAGACTGTTGGAAGTTTCCTGGAGGACCATTATGTTCAACCTGCTTCAAGTATTTGTCAATGGCTGCAGGTTAGAAGGTCAATTAATTTTATCTACATTTCCTTCTGCTTTTGTTTCCCACATCAACTGTGTATATTGAGATCCCTAAAGAAAAGATGAATGGATAAATCACTTTTTAAAAGAATAAATTAAAACTGTCATTTATTTTTGTCATATTATTGAAGCTTGCTAAAGCTAACTTTATTGTGTAAAAGTCCACAGGAGATGATATTAAGTACTTAGTACTTTTGAGTTTTGGTGACTAAATGGGGAGAAATTGAGGAGCTATTAAAAGAACAGCTGATGGCGCCTGGGTGGCTTCCTCATTTAAAGTGTAGGACTCTTGATTGCTGCACAGGATGTGATCTCAGGGTCCTGAGATCCAGCCCCATGTGGGGCTCTACACTGGACGTGGACCTGCTTAAGATTCTCTCTCTCTCTCCCTCTCCCTCTGTCCCTCCTTCTGCTCAAGTGCTCTCTCTGTCTCCCTCTCTCAAATTAATAAATAAATAAATATCCTTGAAAACAACAGCTGGGTGATGAGTGGGAATATTTGTAGGGTCTAGTAAGTATTTCTGCACTATTAATAGTATATATTTACTATTTAGTATTATCCGTTTAGTTTTATTCATTTAATTTTACATATACGTGTTAGTGTTTTTGTTTTTGTTATAAGATTTCATTTATTCACGAAAGACAGAGAGAGAGAGGTAGAGACACAGGCAGAGGGAGAAGCAGGCTCCATGCAGGGAGCCCGATGTGGGACTTGATCCTGGCACTCTGGGATCATGCCCTGAGACAAAGGCAGGCTCATAACCACTCAGCAACCCAGGTGTCCCATGTGTTAGTCTTAAAATAGTATTATACATTTACTATTATACATTTGCTATTTACTTTTATTTATTCATTTACATTTACTATTTAGATATTTAATAAAGATATATTAATGAAAGATATATCCTGACCTAAAAAAACAAAATACACTTTTTGTTATAAAGGCTTTTTGTAATGATTTGCACCAACAAATAATGTCAGGATTCAAATATAATCTTGACAAAAATCTTGAAGTGATCCTATTCTAATGCCCATTTTGTCTCTCAGAGAGGCAAGATTTCATGCCCAAACTCCCAGATTAGGGGGCAGAGGCAATATTTAAAATGTAAATTCAAAATGTTTAATTTAGCATTGGTCACTAATTATGTTAACAAAATCTTGCTTAAAGCAGAGATTAAAGGATAAATATCTATCTTATAGATGAGGCTGTAATTATGGAATTTAATAATTCTGTGACATTTCTAAGATTTGATCTTTATCAGCCATGCAGAATTTCAAACCTGGCTGAGCAGCAGTCACTTGTACATTTTAAAAATATCGATTCTAGGGACACCTTGGTGACTCAGTGGTTGAGCATCTGCCTTTGGCCCAGAGCATGATCCTGGAGTCCGGGGATCAAGTCCTACATCGGGCTCCCTGCACGGAGCTTGCTTCTCCCTCTGCCTGTGTCTCTGCCTCTTTCTCTGTGTGTCTCATGAATGAATGAATGAATGAAGGAATGATAAATAAATAAATAAATAAATAAATAAATAAATAAATAAATAAATCTTTTAAAAATATATCGATTCTTACTGTTCCCATCTTCTCTCACCCTGCTCCTCCATGGGTATAGCCCAAGTGTAAAGTACTCTCATTTCAAAATATGAGAACGTCTTAGTTAAGCCATAGTAAAACAAAAACAAAAACAAAAACAAAACTGTCCCTCTTTTGTCTCTCCTGAAACAGAAATTGGGGAATATACCAAATAACTCTGAGATTCCTTACTGTAATCAGAACTTCTTAAGGATGTCAAAATCCCCAGGGCTTAGCACAGAGTTTAGTGGGCATAAAGGTCACCATATGTTTACTGAATTGACAAAATAAAAAAAATAATCAAGGTTCCTATCTTCTAGCAGCTTGCTCCTTTTCCTGGGTATGGTGAGACATACACACAGAAAAGGACAGCAGTGCAACAGGTGTTCAGAAAGCAAGAGCTCCAGAAGTTCTGAGTAGGAGGAAATCTGTGGAAGACTTTGTCAAACAAAGAGCCCTCAGTAGGTGTAAATTTGAGTAGATAAAATGCAGATGCAAAACCATTTCTGACTGTGGAAGCGGCTTGACCTAATGTGTAGTCACTGAAACGAGTTCTCAGTCTGAGAGAGAACATGGACCCAGTCCAAAGGGGGCATTTGTGATAATAAAACTGAAGAATGAAATGTCAAAACTCAAGGGAGAACTTTGAATTTAAAGGCGGGATGTATATATCATATAAAAGGCCAACTTTATTTTATAAATGATAATTTAAAACTGCAAAATGGAGCAAATACTCGGCACACAGCCTTAGGAGTTTCCCATATACCCCACAGAGAGCAAAGGGAAATTGCTAGCTTTCTGAAGCAGGTTTTTGGGGAGAGAGTAAAATGATGCTGTCCTTTTTACCTGCTTTAGACGTGGTTAGACCAAGTTCAGGTGTATGTCATTTCTGATCAATTTTCATTGCTATATATTTCTTCGCTGGATTTCTTTTTAGCACTTCAACCTGGTTGGCAGGCAGATAAAAAATTACGTCTAAATGAATGAAAATATCTTTACTGACTTTATTTTTCCCATTATCAGTTCAGTCCCAATACTAGACCCATATTTTTCAGTTTCATATAAACTTTTTGAGGGAACTCATCCACTTTTATGACTTCACTTAGCATCTGTTTTAAAAACTCCCAAATCTTGGGATCCTTGGGTGGCGCAGCGGTTTGGCGCCTGCCTTTGGCCCAGGCACGATCCTGGAGACCCGGGATCGAATCCCATGTTGGGCTCCCGGTGCATGGAGCCTGCTTCTCCCTCTGCCTGTGTCTCTGCCTCTCTCTCTCTCTGTATGACTATCACAAATAAATTTTAAAAAAAATAAAATAAAAAAATAAAATAAAAACTCCCAAATCTAAAAAAAATAAAAAAATAAAAAATAAAAACTCCCAAATCTACACCAATAGTTATCCCAATTTTACATCCCCTTCTACAGTAATTTAAGTTACTTAATATGTTGGATATTTAAATTGTAAAAATTCACAAGTTGAACTCTGAGTTTATCACTCTTTTCCTATTTTTCTCATTACTAATAAGTCATTATCTTTTGAATAACATAGACGCCTAGCTTTTGAAACCTATGTCATTATTTTTTCCTTCCAACTTTTACTGACTTCCCAATTCTCAGTAATACTTTAAGGTTTCAAACCTTCTATCTGTTACTATTTGGTTCACATCACTTTGCATGTAATGTCATTGCACAAATAATCAAAACTAGTATTTAGCAAGCACTTATTATTATAGTAGTAGGGATGCTTCATCAAAATTAATGTAAAAACACTTAGATGTGCCAGCCTTTTCACCTGGAGGCAGGAAATGACTTTATAATCATTACAGTGGTCAGGAAAAACATTATATCATCTTCATTCCCACTAAGATAAAAGATCAACAAATATTTTTTTAAGATTTTATTTATTTATTCATGAGACACGCACACACACACACAGAGAGAGAGAGACAGGCAGAGACACAGGCAAGAGGGAGAAGCAGGCTCCATGCAGGGCAAGGAACCTGATGTGGGACTCAATCCTGGGACTCTAGGATCACGCCCTGAGCCCAAGGCAGGCGCTAAACCACTGAGAGACCCAGGGATACCCTCAACAAATATTTTTTAATAGCAATTTAACTCCACTATAAGGATCAGAGTGTTACCTATAAGGCAATATAATTATGTTGCCTTGAAAATCATCTCTACGCATTCCCATAGTAATGAAGTTTTGAGGATATCATATTTTTTGCCAATATACTGTTAGTGTACATTTCCATGGCTTACAAGATCTCCTAAAGGGTGAAGGTGCTAATTGCTTTTTATATTGCTCTCTCCCCAGCACTTTGAACAATACCTGGAGAGAACCTGTGGGCCTGTCTCCTTGCTTATACCAAGGAACCACTATCCCCTAGAACAGAAAAAGCCTAAGCAGAAAGAAGCTACAGGAACACCAAGCAAACCAAGCATAGGTCTTCCTTTAAGTTTTTTAGTTTGCTTAAGTCCATGTGTTCTGCTCTGACTAGTGGGAGACGGCATGGGGTAACCCACTAGTTGGCTGGCGAGAAGTTTCCTTTCACATAAAAAATTAAAGAAATGTAAATTTTCTTGCAAATCATAGGTTTTGAATATTTGCTAAAAATGAATAAATGGGAATGAGTATGATTTTCTATTATATATGATTTTTTAAGGATTTTCTATATGTAGTAACATGTCATCTGCAATTAGTGAATGTACTTCTTTCTTAGAAATTTGGATGCCTTTTATTTCTTTTTCTTGTCTGACTGCTATGGCTAGGACTCTCAGTTTCTACATTGAGTAAAAGTGGTGAGAGTGGATATCCCTGTCTTATTCCTGGTTGTAGAGGAAAAACTCAGTTTTTTACCTTGGAGAATGGTATTAGAGGTGGGTTTTCATATATGGCTTTTATAATGTTGAGGTATATTGCCTCTAAGTCTACTTTGTTGAGAATTTTATCATGAATGGATCTTGTACTTTTCAAATACTTTATCTGTGTCTATTGAGATGATCATATAGTTTTTTTCCCTTTCTCTTGTTAAAGTAATATAGCATGTTGATTGATTTGTGAATATTGAACTGTCCTTGCATCCCAGTAATAAATCCCATTTGATTGTGATGAATGATTTTTTTGGATGTATTTTGGATTCAGTTTGCTAGGGAGATTTTTGCATCTATCTTCATCAGTAATATTAGCCTACAATTTTCTTTTTTGGTAGTGTCTTTATCTGGTTTTGGTATCAGGGTAATGCTGGCCTCATAAAATGGGTTTGGAATCTTTCCATCCTCTTCTATTTTTTGGAATAGTTTGAGAATAAGTATTAACTCTTCTTTAAATGTTTGATAGAATTCACCTGTGAAGTCATTTGGTCCTAGACTTTTGTTTGTTGTGCATTTTTTTTATTACTGATTCAACTTAATTGCTAGTAATCAATCTGTTCAAATTTTCTATTTCTTCCAATTCAGTTTTGGGCGATTATATTTCTAGGAATTTTTCCATTTCTTCTAGGTTGTCCAATTTGTTGGCATATAATTTTTTCATAGGATCCTCATGATTATTTATATTTCTGTGGTGTTGACTGTTACTTCTCCTTCATTTCTGATTTTATTTGAGTCCTCTTTCCTTTTTTTTTTTTTTAATTTTATTTATTTATGATAGTCACAGAGAGAGAGAGAGAGAGAGATTGAGAGAGAGGCAGAGACAGAGGCAGAGGGAGAAGCAGGCTCCATGCACCGGGAGCCCGACGTGGGATTCGATCCCGGGTCTCCAGGATCACGCCCTGGGCCAAAGGCAGGCGCCAAACCGCTGCGCCACCCAGGGATCCCTCTCTTTCCTTTTTCATTATGAGTATGATTATAAGTTTATCAATTTTATCAATCTTTTCAAAGTATCAGCTTTTATTTCATTGATCTGTTCTCGTTTTTTTGTTGTTGTCTCTATTTCATTTATTTCTGCCCTAATTTATTATTTCCTTCTTTCTTCTGGCTTTCAGCTTTGTTTTTCTTTTTCTAGCTCCTTTACGTGTAAAGTTAGATTATTTGAGGGTATTTTTTCTTTGCTTCTTGAAGTATATTGTATTGCTATAATTTTCCCTCTTAGATAAGACACCTTTCGATGCATTCAAAAGATTTTAGACCATTGTGTTTTAATTTTCATTTGTCTCTATGTATTTTTTATTTCCTTTTTGATTTCTTGGTTGGCCAATTTATTGTTTAGTAGCATGTTATTAACCTCCATGTATTTGTGTTTTTTATATTTTCTTACAATTGATTTCTAGTTTTATACCATTGTGGTCAGAAAGATGCATATGATTTCAGTGTTTTTGAATTTATTGACACTTGAGTTATGCCCTAACATGAGATCTATTTTGGAGATTATTCCATGTGCCCTTGAAAAGAATATGTATTTTACTATTTTGGGATGAAATTTTCTGAATGTATTTGTTAGACCCAATGGTCCAATGTGTCATACAAAGCCACTGTTTTCTTTATGATCTTCTGTCTGAATGATCTACCCATTAATGTAAGTGGGGGTGTATAATGTCCCCTACTATTATTGTATTACTATCAATTTCTTCCTTTTTGTCTGTTAATAATTGCTTTATGTATTTGGGTGCTCCCAGGTTGTGCATAAATGTTTACAATTGTTATATCCTCTTGTTGGATTACTCTCTTTATGATTACATAGTGCCCTTCTTTTTATCTTGTTATAGTTTTTATTTCAAATCCTGTTTGTCTAAGTATTGCTGTGTAACTGGAGAGGTATTGAGGTCTATATCTATTGATATATATATATATATATATATATATATATATATAGTGTATATATATATATATTTACAAAAATAATTCTCACATATAATCCATATTCATGATTTAGGAGGAAAAGAATCAACTGTATGGTCTCCTCAAAAATATTTTCACCGTTCTTTAAAAAGCAAATAAGTTCCCAGATGCTGGAAACTTTTAGACTTCTGTAATAGAAATACTGTATTTGACATAATGCACCAATGCATTCTTATACTTAGTCATCTTCAGATGCTGGTGATGCAGCAGCTTGCGTTTTGAACACATGCCTAATATGGCCAGATCTTCTGGTTTATTCCACTGAGTAGAGAAACACAGCGAGTGCCATTAAGGCTAAGCCAACAGGCTAAGTGTTCCTTGAAGAAATAGGCTGTGACTAAATTGAAGTGTTAGCAGAGAGGAAAGGAAGTAGAAAACAGCTTTTCAGCCTAGGGGAGTGAGTAAAGTAAGCTGATAGTGGTAGGGGAAGAAGGTCAGATTGCATGTCCTCATCTCCCCACTTCAAAGGTGGAAATTCCAGGAAGTAGAATGTATTAGAAACACTCAGATAAGTACAAGATAACCTGAGAACACTAAAGAAGTGCCCTGCATCCCAACACCTCTAGTAAGAGCCAGCTTGGTGACATACCAGTGTGGTGCAATGGTGAAAAGGATTGGAGAGATGAGTGAGCTCAACACAGTGCTCCTGTCCTCATGCATATTCTTTAGACAGAAGCTATTAGAAGGTGTTAATGGAACTAGGGACCTAATATAGGCTGGCCTGGAGCCAGGACAAAGAGTACTAGTGTATGAGGATGACTCAAATGTAGTAAGCATCAGTTGCATCATAGTGGTAACAAGTACAGGGATCCTCCAGGCCCAGCAAGATCCAGAAGACAGCACGTGTAGATCTCTGGCACCATTATCCCTTTCCTCCATGAATTCACATAAGCCCCAAAATGTCCAGAAGCCACATTATAGAGATAGGAATCTGAAAAACTGAACATGTACTTAAAAGACACTGAATCATTTAAAAGGGATACATGGGGCAGCAAGATAACTTCCTCAACCCCCTGCCATGTCACTCACAGGGGTAGCTCATGAGGATGAGGATGGGGATGAGGATGAGGGTGAGGATGATTCCACTGAATCTTCTTTAAGCACACAGAGGCTTATTCTTGACAGGGCGGAAAGAGGGATGATCAACCACTGCCTGCTTCAGTCTTGAGAGAGAAAAAAGAGTGAGGAAGTTGGTGCCCGATCGCTGATTCTGTGCAACTATTTCCATCTTCACCCTCTTTTTTAAAATTGTCCTCTTTCAACGTGACAGTTTGGCTGACTGTAGACAGGGAGTGTTGTGGCTGAGAACACAAAGATGGCTATCTTTGATGTCTTTGATCATAGAAGATTTTTAGTTAAGAAACACTCCAGCAGCTGCCTCCTCTTTACCAAAAAAACCAAACCACAAAACTAAAATGCCACTTTTCATCAAGTGTATGAATCATTCCTTTTTTTCTTTTTATTCTAAATTCCTTCTAAAAAACGAAATAAAAAAATAAACTGCTGAAGTTAGTTATTGCTCTCTTGTATTGCTTTTCTTCCTTTATTTTTTTTTTAACATGGTGCCTATAAGAACTTGCCTAGGCCAAAAAAAGTGGGGGGAAGGGAGAGATGCATTATAGTTAATTCTAATTAACTAGGCAAAAAAAAAAAAATAGGTGATCAAGGATGCCTGGGTGGCTCAGTCGGTTAAGCGTCTGCCTTCAGCTCAGGTCATAATCCTGGAGACCCGGGATCAGTCCCACGTCGGGCTCCCTGCTGGGTGGGGAGCCTGCTTCTTCCTCTCTCTGCCTGCAGCTCCCCTGCTCTTGCTCTCCTTTTGATAAATAAATAAATAAATAAATAAATAAATAAATAAATAAATAAATATCTTTAAAGAGAGAGAGAGAGAGATAGGTGATCTGCACAACATGGTAAAACATTCAAACCTAGTTGACATTTACAGCCCACTATGCCCGAGAACTGTATGTTCACCTGTATAGACCACACATGGAGCTGTGTAATAATCTCAGTACATTTAAGAGAACTAAATTCATACAGAGTTTGTTTTATTTTTTTAAAGATTTTATTTATTTATTCATGAGAGACACAGAGAGAGAGGCAGAGACACAGGCAGAGGGAAAAGCAGGCCGCAGGCAGGGAGCCCGACGTGGGACTCTATCCCGGATCTCCAGGATCAGGCCCTGGGCTAAAGGTGGTTCTAAACCACTGAGCCACCCAGGCTGCCCCATACAGAGTTTATTCTCTGACTGTAATGGAATAAAACTAGAACTTAGTAAGATATTTAGAGAAAATCTTAAATACCTTGAGAATTTCTAAATAGTTCATGGGTGAAAAAAGAAATCACAAGGGCAATTAGAAAATTTTTCAAACGTTATGTTAATGAAAGTACATCGTATGAGAAATCGTTTGCAGCTAATGCAGTGCTCACAGGAAATTAACATTGTAACCAACATCCACATAACTGATGGTGACTGGTTTTGATCAGATTTTTTTTTCAAAGGTTAGCTGGCTTCTCTAATTTAGAGAAAAATGTAGGTAGAAATCTAAGCAAATCTTGAGAATATGTGTGGAGACAAAATTTTAAAGTAAATGCTAGGATTCTATTTTTTTTAAGGTTTTATTTATTTATTCATTATAGAGAGAGAGAGAGAGAGAGAGAGAGAGAGGCAGAGACACAGGCAGAGGGAGAAGCAGGCTCCATGCCTGGGAGCCCGATGTGGGATTCGATCCCGAGGCTCCAGGATCACGCCCTGGGCCAAAGGCAGGCACTAAACCGCTGCGCCACCCAGGGATCCCTATTTTTTTTTCTTTTAAAGATTTTATTTATTTATTCATGAGAGACAAAAGGAGAGAAAGAACGGCAGAGGGAGAGAGAAAAGCAGTTCTCCTTGGAGCAAGGAGCCTGACTCGGGACTCAATCCCAGGACCCTGAGATCATGACCTGAGCCGAAGGTGGACGCTTAGCCAACTGAACTACCCAGGTGCCCACTAAGTACTAGGGTTTTACAGTAAATATGTTGTAACAACCATTGGAGATCTTTGAAATGCTCCTGTAAGTCAGTGAAAATATACATGTGATATCATACTCCGTTGTTTGTTTTTTTGTGAGCATTTAATGGAATAACATCTAATGCATAAAGCAACATCAAATATACAATATACAAAAGAGAAAATCATATCTAATTATACGGCACCTACCTTATTGTTGTTGCTTGGTACAAGCATCTCCATATAGCTAGTACTACTTAAAGACTAAATTCACAGCATAAATCTAAACATGGTATTATGCAGTATTATACGGATAGACACAAAAATGGAAATTCATTGGTTTAGATGCTGGATTGAGTTGAATGGAGAGGCAGATGGATTTTTCTGGGTTTAATAATTAGTAAAGACTGGTGGTTTTAGTAAATACACAAAGCCTTCATGGCTTTTAGTGTGCCTAAAGTATTTCTTTGTGCTTTCTAATATTTGAGTTCATAGATTATTAGTGGCTAAATATCACTTGTTAAGAAAAGAGGTGATTTGGACTTCTGCACAGGGCCTTTTATGTACCTTCATTAGCTCAATTATAATTAGAATGTTCTTTTTCAGTATTTAATATTGATATTGTACCTCTCATATAAGCCCAGATCAAAATTATACCACCATCAGATAGCCTTCCTTAAAGATCCATTCCCCATCCCTCAATATATGAGCTTTTGCCTTCCTGTTAGCTGCATGGTCTCTTAGTTTATTATGTCTGGAACTGTCTTTATTTGTTCTTCCCTTGATATCAGGCACCCCAAATCCTTATCAGAGTAATTTGTACGTAGTAGGTGTTAACAACAATTGGGAATGAGTGACAAATATAATTACAGCAATTACTAACATATGCCACTGTTTCCTGTAAGAAAAGGGTCCAAGAAATGGAAGTGACAAACTTCCTATAGTTTATTCTTATCAACCCCCTAAGAAGAGGTTGAGTTTTGTGGCTGCAGTGTTCCATGACAGCAGCTGTCCCCAAGACTTCTAGATACTAGCTAGAGTTTGCTTAATGTATGATATAATGCCAGGCTCACCAACTGCCAGCTAAGGATGGTTTGTACATTTTGTAATGGTTGGAAAATGGCAAAAGAAAAGTAATGTGAGACATGTGAAAATTATATGAATTTAAAAATTTAGTGTTCATAAAGGAAGATTTTTTTTTAGAAGATGGCTTCACTCATTTGTTTGCATATTTTCAATGGCTATGTTTATGCGACAACAGAGTCAAGTAGCTGCTGCAGTGGAAACTGTGTGACTCGTGGAGCCTAAAAAATGTTCAATATTTGTCCCTTTACACTAAAGTTTGTCAGTCCCTGACATAGTGAATTATTATGTCCATATGGAATATCAAATTTTCTCTTTTAACATTTATATTGTACAAATCTGGAAAAAATCTCATAGGCATGATTGGTTAGAATACACTTTTATGTGAGAGACAATGATCAAATCTAATGCCACACATTCTTTTACTAGCTACCAATTCTACATCACACGGATCATTTTGTTTCATGATCTCTAACTTGATGGTGGATTCTTAACAGTGGTCATAACAATTTAAAGTATTAATCTGTAGGTAGATTTGTAGAATTTCCTTGGCATTGTTTGAATAATAATTTAGTATTGATTGCCCTCTGAGAATAATAAAAAGCATCATGTTTGAAAACAAAGATGGGGGGATAAAAGTAAAACCTCTTGCTTTGTGGGTTATCAATAAATATGGGCATTTCAAACATTTTAAAAGGCCTAAAAAAAATAAAAAAAAATAAATAAAAGGCCTAAAAAATAATGCAACAGTATTTGTTATATTCTAATATAGGGCATGTAATGTCTTGTGGATGATGTGGAAGGATAATACAATTGCGAATTAAAAAATGAGAGACACAGGGGCGCCTGGATGACTCAGTCAATTAAGCATCTACCTCCGGCTCAGCTCATGATCTGAGCCCTCCAGGACTTTTGATCTACAGAACTGTACGATAATAAGTGGAAGTTGTTTTAAGCTACTATACTTAGGGTAATTCATTGTATAATAGTAGAAAAGAAATTCAAACCGTACCATATACCTTTAGCTATTAATATTTCTTTTACATACATACACATAATTTAAATTTTATGTATTTATTTCTAGAGAGAGACAGAGATGGAGTGGGCAGAGGAGTAGAGGCAGAAAGAGAGAGAAAATCTCAAACGGACTCCACACTGAGAGAGTAGCCTGACATGGGGCTTGAGCTCATGGCTCTGAGATCATGACCTAAGGCAAAATCAAGAGCTGGCCCCTTACTGACTGAGCCACCCAGGGGCCCCTTGACTATTGATATTTCAAGATACACACTTATGGGTATAAGATATGGATCTTAAAATGTCATTATTTAGACAACTGTCAGATCCTAAAAGACCGAGTCAAGATTATCAATACTTTTTTTAGTTCTGAAGAGGACACCTCACGAAAGCAGGACGTTGAACTAATTTCTAATATTCAAATAGGAGAGAAATCTAATTTTGAGAATATTTTTAGTGTTTCTTTTTTTTTCTGATTGGGTAGATGAGAAAACCTTTTTTTCTTTTTTCTTGATCTCCCCCGAGCTCTCAATTTAGTAGACTCTGCTTTTGCAAATTGAAATAAAACATTTTCTAAATGGTAATTTATTCTCCCTGAGGCTTCAGAATTCAGGAACCAATACTTTCCTGAGTCTTTTAGCTTTTTTTTATGGCAATGATAATTAGCTGTGCCAGTTCAGTAAGAATGTGTCCTTCTTTTTACCAGGACGCAATTAGATAAATTGATTATGCAATCAAGACCATACCAGGAAGTTTCATACTGTAAGAGAATAAATCTCACTTCATCAGTTCTGACAAGTTGTACTTCAAAGGTGAAGCCAATGCCCATAAAACAGTCCCAGAAAATTGGTCTGATATGGTTCCAGAGCTTATAGGCTGTAAATAACGTCACTCCTTGGCAGCCCAGAAATCTTATTATATGTTAGGGACCTTGAGGAGAGAAGAATCTACCCAAATTTATAGATTCTACTGTTGAGATAAATTTCTGAGATTTAGTTTCTTGGTCTCAGAATAAAACAGCCAATAAGAACAATTCAAAAACTATCTGTAAAATAATAGAAGTTATTGAAAATAAATCTGAGATTCTTTATGAAATTTACAGAGAAGTTAATTTCCTGGCTGGGTAGTTGTTCGCACTATATGGTTCTAAATGAGCTGACCTCAGCAAGGAAGCTTTTGTGGTTAATTAACACCTCAAGCTACACCCACATGCCAAGATAAAATGAGACCAGCCTTCTCTTGTCTTCAAGAATAATCTTGGGGATTATTTGTTTGGTGTGTGTTTGTAGTTTGTGAGTTCAAGTGAATTGGAAAATAGTTTATGCCCACTGGAGAGAACACATTTTTTGGTAATTTTGGTAATTTTTGGTTATTTCTGACACTAGAACCAGATTTAACATCTTGTTTCCCTAATTAATTAATAAGCTAAATAAAATTTTAGCACATTTTGACTCAACATTTGTATTAATGTTTTCAGCCTTTTCAAAATGACACATTGTCAAAAATATAACTAAATCCACTTTAGGTTTTACACCTAACTTTTCATAATTTTATTGTGATTAATAGTTTTTAGCTATGGGATTCTACTCTGACATAAAGATTGCTTAACTTTTCTTTTTAAACCATTAGCTTTTAAAATCTTAAAGGAGGACAGCTTGGGTGGCTCAATGGTTTAGCGCCGCCTTCAGCCCAGGGTGATTCTGGAGACCTGGGATCGAGGCCCATGTTGGGCTCCCTGCATGGAGCCTGCTTCTCCCTCTGCCTGTGTCTCTGCCATTCTCTCTCTCTCTCTCATGAATAAATAAACAAAATCTTTTTAAAAAATAAAATAAACTCTTATGTTATACTGTTGTAACGTAATAGTTGCCTTGTTCTTGGTCCTGGAAATTTCTGTGATGTTAAAAATGAGAGTAAAAGATTTTATTTCTCTAAATCAATTGGTTAATTTAGATTATCACTCTATTTGAACTTAAAAGCATCATATCTGTTTCTTGGTAATTTATTGTTTCTTTGCTTAGGTTTGCAACAGTATTTTCCAATTAGTAAATTCATTGCTAACTTTGATATTTACATTCACTTATAGTCATTTTTACATTAAAAAAAAAAAAACCTGATAGATCATACTTTTTGAAGTATGATGTGATACTATCTAGGAGCAATTATAATTGGGTAAATGATAGCTAGCACTAGAGAAAGAGGAGTAAATATCAATGGTTGAGTATAGAATGTGATCATTAGGAGCACTAGACAGACAGGGATAATTAAATAATTAATTTTTCATGCTATTTTTGGTAAACTGAATATGGGAAAAAACAAATATTTATATATCTTGCTTTATTTTTAGTTTTCTTATAGACTGTCTTTCATTTTGATGTACATAATAAAACCAGTAACAAGATTTTAAATAAGTTAAATATTTAGCTTAAATTGTATTTTGTCAAATGATATGTCATTTGTTCTTACCTGTCTTATTCTAGGGAGAGACTTTATAAGATGGATAGAAGAGTCGGTCCTGATTAGCCAATAAGTCTTCATGACCATCAATTTTCCCCAGAATCTTAGACACCAAACTATAATTTAAGTAATTACTATGGCATTAGGTTAATTGCTTAGCCAAGAAACTCTTCTAGTCAGTTACTAACAAGCAAAAACAACAGGATATAACTCCTTATTTTTAATTTCAAAAATAGCAATTAAATTCAGCAAATGATAGGTTAAATTGTTTTATTACACGATCAACGCAAAAGCTGAGACCCTATTACAGATGACATTTTACTAGTATTTCCCAGGTAAACGTAGAGTGAAAGTTAGAAATTGCCAGTAAATAAATCCAATATTTTACATTATTTTCAAAGAAAATATATTCATTCAGAAGTGTTACAGTTAGGGCACCTGAGTGGCTCAGTGGTTGAGCATCTGCCTTTGGCTTGGGTTGTGATCTTGGGGTCCTGGGATCAAGTCTCTGATCAGGTTCCCAACAGAGGTCCTACTTCTGTCTCTGCCTATGTCTCTGCCTCTCTCTGTGTGTCTGTCATGAATAAATAAATAAAATCTTGGGATGCCTGGGTGGCTCAGTGGTTGAATGTCTGCCTTCGGCTTGGGTCGTGATCCCAGAGTCCCAGGATCGAGTCCTGCATTAGGCTCCCTGCATGGAGCCTGCTTCTCCCTCTGCCTTGTCTCTGCCCCTCTCTGTGTGTGTCTCTCAAATAAATAAATAAATAAATAGTCTTAAAAAATAAAATAAAATCTTAAAAAGAGGAATATTACATTTCTTAAGGGATATCCTGAATCATACTTTTTACCTGAAGTCACATTACTGTATATTTGGTTGGTGTTCCATTTGGAAAGACTTCAGGATGTCAGTTTCTACTTTGGATATTGGTTGACTGCATGATGAATATGGAAGAAAGTGTGTCCTAAATTTCCTTGGAACCATGGGAGAAAGTTCAACTATGTGATGTTTTTTCTACATATATTATTTTGTATTTGATGTACTCCTAATTATGTTGAGAGAGCTAACATTTCCATTGTTATAAAAGCTTATATTTTCTGTCTATATAATTTTCTCAGAAGCATAGAATAAAGAGCCTGGACAGGGTTGAAATTCTATCATGTCCTATAATGGTCAGTGTGAAGTAACAAGTGAAAAATTGATTAGGTTGGCTTCCGACTGGCCATAGTATTTTAAATCAGAACTGCTTAGGGAGGTAAGGGATAATGTATGGGCTGTGGTTGTAGGGTGGAAAATTCATTATGGTACAGACGTGCAAATAATGCGTGGGGCTTTTTATTTATCTATAACTGATAAAATTTTTCTGAGCCTTCAGTTCATTCAGCAGGAGTAATTATAGTAGGGATCAAAACTTCAGTTTGCCAGTTCAATGTATATCATTTTCTTTCACTTTACACAGTCTTTTTCTAGTTAAAAACAATTTGATTATGTAAACCTTTAGTCAAATAAAAACCAACTCTTTATCGAGACTATTTGTCCTGTGCCTGCCCTCTTTATAAGAGGGAATCTAGATGAGGGGAAAGTTTAGGATCTTCATTGGAGAGGTGGAGTGCCTCATGATGGTCTTTGTGTTGGTCTGGCTCTTGGATTTACAATGGTTGATGATTGATATCCACTGACTTGTGCTCATGGTCCGGTCCATGAGTGTCTTGCTAGTGTTCATCATTGAAATCTATGGCTAAGAAATTATGGTTTGTTTATCTTGATTAAGTCAGAACTTAATTTTTTTTCCCTGTAATTATGTACTGTCTTGATCCTAGATGGCACTACAGATCTCCTATTTCTTCTGGGTGTGTCTTCCACACCCATGTGTGTGTCTCCCACGTGCTTTCTGGTTGGTCTGGTCTGCCTGCATTGAAGTTTTTTTTCTAGGAGTGCTTTGATTTCCTCATTGTAACCACTTTTTTAACCACTTCCCTCCAGTGCCTCGGCATTATTACAGTTTTCCTCTTCCTGTCCCAGTGTCAGTGTAAAGATGGTCTGTGGGTACTCAGTGGGAGATGGGCCAAAACTCCTGCTTCTGGCTTTCCTTTCAACCTAATTAATATCCCACCTCCCATGATGTTAACTCTGAAAGAGGTAGGCAGATAGCACACATCCAACGGGTTATTTTCTCTGCTTCTTTTTCTTCTCAATATCACCTTTCCTGGAAGAGAAAGGCTTTCTGCTCCTTCCTTTCTGAAAGAAACTTGCTGATGCCAGATCACAGATTTCCTTTTCCTTATGACCTATAATAAAATTTGGCCAACCAGTTTGCTCAACCTTGTTCTTAATATATTAATAGGAGGGAAAGATATTTGGAAAATATTTTGTTTCTTAATAAATTTTGATACTCAAGCCTATTGGCTAGCTGAGAAATTACACTTTGGTTTTCAAAAGCTGAAGATTTTCTTTCTTTCTTTCTTTTTTTTTTTTAAAGATTTTATTTATTCATGAGAGACACACAGAGAGAGGCAGAGACATAGGCAGAGGGAGAAGCAGGATCCTTGCAGGGAGCCCAATGCAGGACTCGATCCCAGGACCCTGGGATCATGACCTGAGCTCAAGGCAGATGTTCAACCACTGAGCCACCCAGGCACCCCAAAAGCTGAATGTATTCTTGTTTTTTGGATTTCTGCTGTAATCTTCATAACTATCCTGAAGGCAAATGGATGCCTCCAAAACCATTTCTTTATTCTTTCATACAGCAAAAAGTTATTGAGCATATGTTATGTGTTCAGTTCAGTTTCAGGTGTTTGTATGCTAGCAGAAAAGGTGAACAATACATGAGAGAGATAAGGAAGGTATTACAAAGTGATAAATTCTATGAAGAAGACTGAAGCAGAAAAGGACAAGTAGAAGTGTTGGGTGGAAAAGTTGTGCTATTCTCCATAGTGGGGGAAAGGCTTCATTGAGAAAGTGACTCCTGAGAAAAATGTGAAGGAATTGAAGGAATTAGTCATCTGATATCTGGGGAAGAATAGTAAATTCAAAGGCTAAAGGGTCCATAGTGTGTCTGCTTGGAACAAGAAAGTGGTAGGAGATGCGGTCAGAGAGGTAATGGGTAGTTAGAACATATAGGGCCTTGTAAGTTAGAGTTGGACTTTGATTTTTACGTAGGGTGGGTCAGGAACCCCTTGGAGGCTTTTTTTTTTTTTTTTTAAGATTTTATTTATTTATTCATGACAGACACAGAGAGAGAGGCAGACACAGGCAGAAGGAGAAGCAGGCTCCATGCAGGGATCCCGATGTGGGACTCAATCCCAGGACTCCAGGATCAGGCCCTGAGTCAAAGGCAGATCCTCAACCACTGAGCCACCCAGGTGCCCCACCACTGGAGGCATTTACGTGAGGCATGACATGATCTGATGCAAGTTTTTAAGTCTGTAGGAAGGTAAGCAAGAAAATGAGGAGGCCATTGGAAGTTATTGCAGTAATACAGATGAGGGATGATGGTGGCTTAAACCAAGCCTCTGGCTGTGAAGAAGTGGCTAAATTCTGGCTATATTTTGAAATTAGAAACATCAAAATTTGACTATAAACCAGATATAGAAAGTTAAAGAAAGAAAAGAATCAAGAATGGCACTGAGAATTTGGCACTGAAAACTTGAAAAATGGAATTGTATTCAACTAAAAAGTAAAATGAGCACATTTGATGTATGGGGGGAGGGGATATCAGGAGTCCAATTTGGACATGATAAATTTAAAATGTCTGTTAGACATCCATGTGAGGATGTTAAGTCATCAACAGTTAGATCTATAGGTCAACATCCAGGGGAGAAGTTGGGTTGGAGATGTACATTCTTTACATTATTACCATATAGTCTTTCTTTTTTTTTTTTTTTCATATAGTCTTTCTTACCTAAGAGTAATAAAAGCTTGCCCTACTTGAGAGGAAAAGGAAAAAACAAACAAACAAACAAAAACAGTAAATTTAAAAAAGTTAATGGAATGCCTGAAAACCAACCCAAAAGTTCTAACTAATTGTAGATTTTAACGAACACTTTAAAGCCCTCTCCAACTAGAGATGTAGAAGTAAAAAAGATCAGAGAAGGAACTTGCTCAACAGTTCTTCATAATTAACAGTATTCAGATTGTTCTTAAGTTTCAGTTATCTGCTTGACTTGTTCCTTCACCTTCTTCAAGTCATTGCTCAATTATTTCTCTCTTAATGAGGCAAGGTTGACCACTGTATTTAGACTTCAGCCTAATTGTTTTACTGTTGTCATTCCAAATCTCCTTAAACTGCTTTATTTTGTTTTTTATCAATAGCATTTGTCACTTTCTTAAATATGATGTGATTTTCTTATGTTTGTTCATTTTTACGTTGTTTAGCTTGTATATAGCTTTCAAGCCTACTGGCCTCGCCTATAATTCTGGCTTTGGCAGTGGTCACTGGTTCCCTGAGGGCTTTGACCAGCTTCATGTGGTTGCAGCCTGATTCAGGCACGCAGTGCCTTTCCTCAGACTCACATCTTAAATTCCTGTCTTAGGGCTTCTCTGACAGGGCAGACTGCCTTTGGGAACCTGCTGGGTACAAAATTAGTGTAACCTGAAGGTGGGGGGGACTGGATCCTGTAGAAGGTGGGCATTTTATTCCCTCAGGCAGATGTTCCTGGACACTTTTACAAAGTATCTCATGCGTTGTAGAACAAGAGAGTGGCGGCCAACTTATTGCATCCAATAATTGATACTTCCACCATCCTTTTATTCACCCTGTCCCTAAATTTTGTTCACTGAGATCATACTAATAAATTATTCACTTATACTTACATAAGTCTTGGTCACAGGCTCTACTTTATGGAGAATTCAGGCACTTATTTTTTTTTTTCCTTCTACCACTTCAGCTGCCCAAAGATACCTGACACGCCCTAAGCATCCAGAAGATTGTCTGGCATCTGACAGGCTCTCAACAAATATGTACTGAATTGAATTGAAAGTAATTTGGTTCTCTAATTACTAAATCAGGTAAGGTTTAGGAATTTGTGATTTCAATGCCAAAGTGAAACTATCAAAATGATATATTACCTAATAGTCATTGAGTTAGAACATAGTGGGGATGCCTGGGTGGCTCAGTGGTTGAGCATCTGCCTTTGGCTCAGGTCATGATCCCAGGGTCCTGGGATTGAGTCCCACATCAGGCTCCCCAGAGGGAGCCTGCTTCTCTCTCTACCTATGTCTCTGCCTTTCTATCTGTGTCTCTCATGAATAAATAAATATAATCTTAAAAAAAAAAAAAGAATTAGACCATAGGGGAATTCAAACAGAATTCTCTATGGCAATAGAGAGTAGGTGTTGGGATGCCTGGGTGGCTCAATGGTTGAGCACCTGCCTTATGCCCAGGGTGTGATCCTGGGGTCCTGGGATTGAGTCCCACGTTGGGCTCCCTGCAAGGAGCCTGCTTCTCCCTCTGCCTGTGTCTCTGCCTCTCTTTCTCTGTGTGTCTTTCATGAATAAATAAATAAAATCTTTAAAAAAGAGAGTAGGTGGGGATCCCTGGGTGGTGCAGCGGTTTGGCGCCTGCCTCTGGCCCAGGGCGCGATCCTGGAGACCCGGGATCGGGTCCCACGTCGGGCTCCCGGTGCATGGAGCCTGCTTCTCCCTCTGCCTGTGTCTCTGCCTCTCTCTCTCTCTCTGTATGACTATCATAAATAAATAAAAATTTAAAAAAAAAAAAAGAGAGTAGGTGTTAAAGGACTTGTATTTAGGAGGCATATTGCTTAGGATGTGTGTGTTACTTGCTATATGTGTAAATTTGGAAAATTTTTTAACCTCTCTGTGTTATAATTGCCTCATCTCTAGAATAGGTATAATAATTATCTCTAGTTCAAAAGGTTGTGAAGATTAAGTGCATTTATATATGTGTATATATACATATATATATATACACACCTGAGTGGCTTAGTCAGTTGAGTGGCTGACTCTTGATTTCAGTTCAGGCCACCATTTCAGGGTTCTGGAATTGAGCCCTGCTTTGGGCTCCATGTTCAGTGGGAAGACTGCTTGAGGTTCTTACTTACTCTCCCTCTCTCTCTCTGCTCCTCTCCCCACTTGCACACACATTCTCTTTCTAAAATCAATCATATATACATATATGTGTATATATATGTACATATATATGTAGGATTTGGCATGTATAATATCCATGCCTTACAGTAACATGTTTGAATATATACAGCATACATAACTACAATTATTATTATTGTTGCTGTTGTTATTGATTTCCACCACACATATTATGGAGACTCAGCATCAAAATAAGTGGACATCCCCACCCTTCACCATTTTCTTGTATTTGCTTGTTTTCAGTTACAATTAGCATTTACTCTAATAAACGTTTAAACAATATAGAAATATATAAAGTTCCACAATATGTTCCATTGCCATAGCTCTACTGAAGGTTCATTTTATTTGAGTATAACTTTGTTTGCTGATACTATCAGCCCAACTTATAGATGAATTAATCAATTCATGACAAATACTATCATTACGATGAATATTATATACTAATCTACCCTTCGGCCCCAATGCAAGGTTCAGACAACTTATTTTGCCACTGTTAAGCTTATGGACAGATATCAAACTAAATCTCAGAATCCTAGAATTTTATCATTTGTGAGATACAGATTGCCTACCCCATCAATTTTGAGGGAGAATTTAATGTCATAATGTTCATAGAGAGGCCTGGCACAGGCTCCTCTGGCATGTAGTTGAAGATCAATAGCACTGATTGAAATCAATGCTAATTGGAATAGCACGAATTAGAATCCCATCCATACTCCATACTTCTCAGAACTTGTTGCTGTGATTTTCCTAAGATTCAAACACAAAGTTTTAGCTCTACAAATGTCTAATTAGTACTTGGTGAACAGAACTCACTTTCATGAAAATAAATGTTCCAGAGATGAATGTTAGGGATTGAAAGCTTTTTATTAACCATAACAGCACCAGTTACAGAGTTATTTCAGCTGCACTTCAATTTGTAATTTAATTTAATAAATCACAATGAGAATTACTAAAAAGCAACCTAATCAGAGTTCTTTAAATTCTTTTAACTTGGCATTAAATGCTAAAGAAATGCATTTATTAAGAAAGCTTCTTGTAAGGCATAATACCTTGATTGAGATATAACCTGTGATTTACAAAGTTTAAACTTATAATACATGCTCAGTGTGGTTTTTTTTTTTTTTTTTTTTGAAGATTATTTATTTATTTGAGAGAAAGAAATTGAGGCGGGGACGGCAGAGGGAGAGGAGAAGCAGACTCCCCTTTGAGCAGGAAGCCCAATGTCAGCTCCATCCCAGGACCCCGAGAGCATGACTTGAGCTGTCCAGGTGCCCCCTGAGTGTGATTTTTTAAGGTAATAAAGATAAGGTAATGAATGGAAAACTAGACTTGGTGTTAAAAAATTAATCTCTAACTGGATGACCTTGACTTAATCTTCACTTTGGAAGCCTATAAAATATGTGGTTATGGGGATGTAAAAGGAGATTATAAACAGATATCTTCTATTTTCTTGACTGGTGTTTTTGCCAAAAAACTCTACAAGGAAGGTCTTGCCTACAGTCAAGACATTATTACTTTAGGAGTTGGGAACTTCAAGTGAGATTCAAAATAGCAGAGTATTTCCATGAATATGAAGGAGGAAAGAGGACTGCTTAGTTTCATTGCAGACAGCTGCCAACTTGAAGATGTGCTACAGTCTTTTTCTATTATAAGGTGATTTATGAATATTATTATAAATCCAGCTTAGCACTTTTATTGCTTTAAGTGCCATAAACTCATGGGATCTGTAACCTCACATGTAATAAAATTCAAAAAAGATGAGAAAAACATGATTTCCAATCATTCAACCCTCTAATATGAATTTATTTACAATCACTTTGACTCCTGAAACTAGCTAGTCTTAATCACAAGTGAGATAATTTAGCATAATCAAATTGTACCTTTTTACATCAGCGCTCATTACGTGCCTGAGGCAAAGCAGGTATCAAATTAAACACTAGTAAATTCCAGTGACTTCATTTAGGGAAAATGATTATCTCTAAAGTAAACCAAAATACTGGAAGAAAACACATAACGTTTTTCAAAGAGGTTTCTGAAATTTGAAACAAACTAGCAATTTGCTTGAAATAATACTGAATAATTACTGAAAACATTTGTGTCAGTATAAAAACTCACTAAAAGCATTTTCAGAATAATTCTTCAAAAATATGATCCTAGAATCTAAATTATCCCTTTCGGCAAACTTAACGTATTTCGATGATCTAAAGCTACAATGTTAAAATTTAAAAAAAAAAAAACCCAAATCCCAGAAAAGGAGATGAGAGTACTGTATGAAGTCTAAACTGTTTGGGATTATCATTTTTCAAAGGTGTTTCCTGCCCAGTTTTAAATGTCAGGTGCCAAAAATGATAAGCAAACAATTCTGTCAATAGACCACTTATGTCCCTTACTCTGTTCTTCTCGAAGTGACAAAGTGCCTTGATTCCAGCAGCGATTCCCCAGTCTGCTTTCGCCTTGGGTTTCCGCTGTGACCATTAACTGCTGAAACTGAGCCCAGAGTCCAGGATCACAAGATCTGAATGTTGCAAGGGATCCTGGAGAGGTGAATTAACTCATCCCTCTACCTCTAGGAAGGGAAAACTGGCCCCAGATACTTCCAGAGGAATAATTTTGCATCCTACTGAGAGGGAAAGACTAAGTAGTGGGAATTTCCTTCCGAAACTCGGTTGCATACTTTTGGACTATTTCTATGCTAATGCTGTTGCAACAGCAAGTAAATGTTCTGAAGTGTACATGGGCGGTGCCTCCCCACACAGCCAGATTAGCACATGACTCGGCTTAGGCATGTAGCTGTTACAGATTCATTAATTTGCCTGAGAAAATTCCTTTTATGGATTAAACAACCCCTTGGAATAGAACCATTTTTATACATCTTATTTTACATGGCTCTCAGTATTTTTCCACCTCTCCCTTCCCTTCAGCTTCCTTCTCCATTCTTCCACTTTTCTTTCCTGTGGTCCTCTTTCTCCCTGGCCTGCTCTCTACCCTCCACCCTGCGTAACCACACCACTAAGCTTGACGGTTAGCTCATTACCTTGGCACCATCTTTCCCCTGACCTTTTATATTCTGTTGGATGCCAGATTCTGGAATTAATGCTTTAAAAATAACTCCCAAATCAGTACCTCTTTTCCATTCTGTTGCTGCTGCCTCACTTCAGGCTCTTATGTTCGGCTTGGATATGATTTCCCTACTCGTCTCCTTGCTTCGGTTTCTTTCCAGCTCCCAAGTATATTGTGTGCACGGCTGTCAGGATGGTCAGCACGAAGCACAGCTCGGACTTAATCCTGCATTGAAACCTTCACTGCTGCCACGTTACCTGCCCAGGCATCCAAACCCCTTGACCTGGCTCTTATACCCGTCTTCCCTCCCCCACTGCCAACACTCATCTTATGACCCGGTTCCAACCTAACTTTCTAGAGTTACCATTTGCTTTTTGCTTTTGACGTGGGTGACAGTCTGCCCGAACCATATTAAATTTGCTGAACACACTACACTTTAAACTTTCTTACATATTTTTCTCTAATTCTATGTTTTTGCAATCTTGCAATCTTGTTTCCTTCATCTAAGATTTTCTTCTTCCAATATTTACCTATTGAAACCTGACTCCTCCTTCAGTTCCTAACCAATTAACCAAACAATAACAGCAGCTATACTTTATTTTTTTTTAATTTTTATTTATTTATGATAGTCACAGAGAGATAGAGAGAGAGGCAGAGACACAGGCAGAGGGAGAAGCAGGCTCCATGCACTGGGAGCCCGACGTGGGATTCGATCCCGGGTCTCCAGGATCGCGCCCTGGGCCAAAGGCAGGCGCCAAACGGCTGGGCCACCCAGGGATCCCGCAGCTATACTTTATTAGACTCTCCTCCTAACTTATCAAGACATTCTGAATACTTAGCCCCTGATCCCCACCCAAACACGTACTGGGAAGATATTATTATAACCATTTCACAGGTAAAGAAACCGCAATACGGAAATGTTAGTGGTTTTTATCCTAGGCTGCATAGTTAATAAGTGGGATGTTAACACATCCTGGTAGTTATCAACCTAATATTCTTTCTTCCTTTAGCAGAACTCTGATTTTTATTTTTTGGAAGGGGTATTAACAGTGTGACCAGCTAAAACAAGAAGACATCAAAAACTACATATCTCAATTTCCCTGATAACAGGGACTGAGTCTTTTTCTTTCTTTCTTTCTTCCTTTTTTTTCTTTCTTTCTTTCTTTCTTTCTTTCTTTCTTTCTTTCTTTCTTTCTTTCTTTCTTCTTTCTTTTCTTTTTTCTTTTCTTTTCTTTTCTTTTCTTTTCTTTTCTTTTCTTTTCTTTTCTTTTCTTTTTCAGAGAGAAAGAGAGAGAGGAGGGGGGAGAGGAAGTGGAAGAGACAGAGAGACCTCTTAAGCAGGCTTTGCCCCCAGCACAGAGCCCAACTTGGGGCTTAAATTCATGACCCTGAGATCATGACCTGAGCTGAAATCAACAGTCAGATGCCTAACCAACAGAACCATCCAGGCACCCCTTGGACTCTTTCAACATACTTCTAGCCAAGGAGACCTAAATGGTAGTCTGCTGAGAGTTTTGGCAACATTTTCTTGTCTCTTCCATGGCTTGTTCTTTTTCCTTATCCTTTAGAAAGCAGGGCTGAGATGCCTGGGAGGCAAAATCATCTGGGAACTATCAGGGTGACAGAGCACTAAGGAAGGGAGAACAAGAAGATGAAAGAGTCTGAGAGGTTGACGGCTCTGAGAGTTGCTGCACTGATGCCTGTCCAGAAATTCTTGTTGGGTAGAAAGATGAAAGTTTAGTTTGATTAATTTGTGCATTGGGTTTTCATTTGCTGATACATGAGCACAATTTCCAACTGGTGCATGATGGAAATGGGTTTCACACCTATGCTCTGTCTCCTGGATTATTCTTTGGATTCCATCATCACTGGCCCTGTCATGATGTACATTAAGCCTTACCTGAATCCCCAGCTCAGAAATAAAATTTTGGGGGCACTTGGGTGGCTCAGTGGTTGAGCGTCTGCCTTCAGTTCAGGTCATGGTCCCAGGGTCCTGGGACTGAGTCCCACATCCCCGTGGGGAGCCTGCTTCTCCCTCTGCCTGTGTCTCTGCCTCTCTCTCTCTCTGTGTGTGTCTCTCATGAATAAATAAATAAAATCTTTAAAAAAAAGATTTTATTTATTTATTCATGAGAGACACACACAGAGAGAGAGAGAGGCAGAGACACAGGCAGAGGGAGAAGCAGGCTCCATGCAGGGAGCCCAATGTGGGACTTGATCCCGGTCTCCAGGATCATGCCCTGGGCCTAAGGCAGTGCTAAACCACTGAGCCACCTGGGCTGCCCATAAATTAAAAAAAAAAAAAGAAAGAAAGAAAGAAAGAAAATTTTCTTCCTTCTGCACGCCCATTAAATTCTGAGCTAATTTTAAGGCTTTTTATTATTTCCTCTTTTTATTTGGAAATTTTAGTGTCAATTGTAAATTTCTCAAAAGCAGTCTGTAACTTCCTTCCTTACATGTAAAAAACACTGAATGTTTGCTCTGTCGGATTAAAATCCGTAAAACTCACTGTATAGTTTTCTGTTACCTGAGTTTCCTATGAATTAGTTTTAATCTTCTTTAAATTTGGTATAGACATAAATGCAATCCACAGCATACTGAATTGGGCTCCCATTGATTCAGTTAGGAACCAGCACCCTCAGCTTTTCCTGAGTTTGTGTTTATTGACTCAGGGGTCTGTAGAAACAAGGCCATCTGCATGTGGTTCTCCTAGGCCTCCTCATTTTCCTCCTGAGCTGCTGCCTCTGATGCTGCTGATACAGCCACTCCGCCCATCCCAGACTTATGGGAGGAAATGCTGCATTCACTACCTTTTCAGTCCAGACTGAGACACAGTTCTTCTTCTACTTACTCATTGCACAACTGAGATCAGGATGCATCTTTAAAAACAGTGAAAGAGTAGGGAATGATGCAATGGAAGGAAAACACACAGAATATTTACAACTATTCTAGGCCCAGGCCCACTGGCTTCCAGTTTTATTTTCTTGGCAGCCCCATGACCTGGGCAGTTCACCTACCCACTCCCCACCAGAATTTCCACAGCTCTCCATGGCTGAAAGTCCACATTGACCGCCAACCCTAGAGAAAGACTAATATTTGTTTCCTTACCCCATTGTAATGCTTCCTTCCCCTAGGCTTCGTTTCTTCTTTTCCCAAGATTGATAATGGCAATATTAATTTCTTTTAAGGGACACCCAGGTCTCACTCATGGTAGCCTCTGTCCCTGACTTGTTTTATCACTCAAAGTTGATTTGATTTGACTTATTCTGATATCTGCAGATACTTTGTTATATGAACACAAAACCTGATTATAGTCTGAGTATAGTATACAGATTGCATTTGGGATATGGGGCATCATAATTGGTTTCCGATAGCTGATGAATTTTCTCAATGATACCTAACATTGTCATTGTTAATTTTGTCAATTGCTGGTGACACTGAGATAGTGTCACTAGTTATCACAAATAACAATTTAAATTTTAAAATGTGATGGTAAAGTCTCAATTTCAAGTGGCTCAAAGATCTAGGAAGTGAGTATAGATAAAATTTTAAGACATTTTTGTGGAGAAGGAGATAAATAGGTGTCAGGCCTGGAGTTGGAACTTGAGGGAGTGTTAGGGATCAGGTTTATATGAAATAAAGAAATATGAAGAAGGAAGAGGAGGGCAGAAAGGAGGAGATGTGAAATGAAAAGGAGAAAGGAGAGGAGGAGAAAGAGAAGGAAAGAAGATGCAAGAAATAAAAAGAGAAAGACCATTCTAGTAAAAAATATATGATTAATTCCACTGGTTAGTTTATGATTTTATACTATTTATGATCACTTATTATCAACTTCAAACTGAGATATTATAAATAACACGTTCTAATTTTAAACTACTGTAGTAGAAAGTTATAAAACATATTATTATTTTTGCATCTTTTAAAAAATGAAAGACTCCAAATTGTGCTCCATGGGGCTGAGGCAAGAAGTTGTCAAGCTATTTGGCCTGGGAATTCAGTCATCGAGAGAGCTGCCAACTGAGCTCCGCCTTCAACAGGAGAGTGAGTTTGCTTCACTCTTCTCTGACCTCCAGCACAGAAGGTAAGTTGTCCGTAGACTTTGTAAAATTAAGATTGTTCTTCCCTTTAAGGGCAAGACCCCATTTGCTATTTGATCTCTTCCTGGAATCCTAAGGTGATATAATAGCCACTAACAAGGAAACAAGTAATGAAGAGAAAACAATGATTAATTAATGATGATTTTTATAGATGAATTCATAATGATTGTTGGTTGGTATACAGACTTTCTTGGTTGACTAAGATCAATGTGATAAATTCTTTACATTCTCTCAAGTTCTAGAATATTTTGTATTTTGGCAGGTAAGTTTTTTCAACTTGAGTGATTCTTGAATGTTTAGTTTATATTTTTTGAGGTCTTTGGAATATATCAAGTACCATGAACAATACAATTGAGTTGTAAGATTAAACTGAAGTCATGTGAGCAACATCGTGGTATTATATGTGATGTACAGTGTTCATGGATAAAAAGAGAAAGCTCAGCTCTCTGTTCATGTACAGAAAGGTTCTCTTCTTTGAAGAGAAATTATTTGGGAATTAAGGTGGAATATGAAGTTGGAAGCCTCCTTTGTGTTTTCTTGTTCCATGCAAGCAGAAAGCCCCTGGATTACAAAGCCTCTGTAGTAACTGCCACCGCCTCTTGCTAGTCTTTCATTTAGCAGAAGAGGAGGTCAAATGATTCTTGAAGAATAGATCCTCATTCCTCTCCTTCCCACCTCTTTCAAGCTCTGGTATCATAGAATTAATGTTAAATTGGTAACTATGCCATCTTAAGTAGCTCAGATCTAACAAGCTGAAATTTAGTTGGTTAAATGTAAATACTACTTCCCTCTGTTACCCGCCCCAAATATGATTAGGAAATGCACAGTAAATGTAGAAATGGTATATTAATAATAATTAGTATACATGTTTTTATTTTTGATACTTCTTTTTTTTTCTACAAGTAAGCAGCCATATTTTAATTTTTTTAAAAAAGAGTTTATTTTTACAGTAATCTCTATACCCAGTGAAGGGCTTGAACTCCCAACCCTGACATTAAAGGTCTCATGCTCTACTGATTGAGCCAGCCAGGCACTACAGCAGCCATATCTTTATAAGAAAGGTTTAAACGTCATATAAAATTATTTTGAGGGTGGCAGCCTGGGTGGCTCAGCGGTTTAGTGCTACCTTTGGTCCAGGGCGTGATCCTGAAGACCCAGGATCAAGTCCCACGTCTGGCTCCCTGCATGGGGCCTGCTTCTCCCTCTGCCTGTGTCTCTGCCTCTTTATCTCTCTCTATGTCTCTCATGAATAAATAGATACAATCTTTTTAAAAAATTATTTTGAGGTATACCTTAGTGGTTTAGTTGGTTAAGCAGCTGCCTTTGGCTCAGGTCATGATTCCAGGGTCCTGGGATCGAGCCCTGTATCAGGCTCCCTGATGGATGGGAAACCTGCTTCTCCCTCTCCACTGCTTGTGCTTTCTCATTCTCTCTCTCTCTCTCAAATAAATAAATAAAATCTTAAAAATAAAATAAAATATTTTTGAAAGCTTATAGTAAAATATTTTCCCCAAATTCCCTGCCTTCGAAAGTTTATGGAATTCTGTGAATAGTGGGATCTGATCTTTGCCATCTTTGGTTCTACAGAAGCCACCCTCAATCTTTCAAAGAGAGAGAATTAATACAGAGACTTCATCCAGATGATGGAAAACAGAGAAACTAAACAAGGGGTGGTGGTTAAGGTAACCCAGAGAAGCTCTAATCATTCTTAGTCCAAAAGGACAACAGATGAGGATGTGGTTACCAGAAGCTGTACTCAGGGTGGAGCTGATGCAATGACTAGCAGTGATTGCTGGGGACAAAGGCTAGGGGGTTGTTATTAGTAAGAGCTAGAGCCACAGAGGAGACATGGGCACTGTTATTTCTTAGGACACAAGGACAATGTCCTCACTTCTCCTTGTAAGGAAAGCTGTTAGGATAATGAAATCTTACTTGTGTCTTTGAAAGTTTTCTTCTGTGTTTTGATCCTGTGAACAGGAAATAGCCATGAGCTAAACTGAATTTTGTTCAATAATGATAGTCTGCAAGGTCCAAGTCAGTAAACGAAAGACTGGTTGATAAGATATCAGATATTTATCGATGTGTAAGCAAGGTTGTCTTTTTATCCTTTTTTTATGTTATAATATAAAATAATAATTTTGTGCAAATTTTGCAAGACTTTTATTTATGCCCTCCCACTTGTCACTCTGTAGTATAGAGAATAGAAAGTTAATAACAGCTGTATTTTTTATACTTTCCATGTGCAAAACTCTGTTCTAAGAGCTTTATATGTATTAATGCTCTTAATTCTCAAAGCAATCTTCTTATGAGGTAAGTAGTATGATTAACCCTTTTATGGAAGAGGAAGCTGAAGTACAGAGAGGTTTGCTAAGGGCACAGTATCATATATAGATGACATGGTCATGTTTCAGGGTACGAAAAATGGCCTTTGTGATCAGCTATGCTATGTGATTACTGCCACAAAAAAAAGGTCCTCAGAAAAATGGACACTGATTTGGAACAATAAAATGGAACACTGATTTCTTGTAGACGCTGCCCACATGCCAGCACCTTCAACCAAGCCACCATCCTCTCTTACCTATACCACTACAGTGGACTCTGGACTCGTCTTGTCCCTCCCGTCCTTATCCTCTTCAGTCTGTATTCTGCAGGGCAGCTAGAAGAACCTTTTAAAAGCACAATTCCTCTTCTCAAAGGCTTCCACTGGTTGTCCATTGTTAGTTGTTAGCAACATTACTTAAAAATACTGTATGATGGTTTCATTGGGCAGGCATCACCCAGGGAGTTGGAAGGGCCATTGCTTTCCTGCTGTGACCGGGCAGCCATTTACCTACCTATCTTCACCTGAAAAGGACATTGTCTTTACTTTTCTTATACTCAGGCCATAAGCAAGCTCTGTAAATGAGTCAGGAAATCCTGAAAGTATCCTCACCGTCTACCTATGAGTAGGGCATTGATCCCTGGGCAGCAGTTTCAGAAAGTCTGCAGACTTGAATGTTCGACTCGACTCATCCCTAGAGACCCCCTGAGGGCTTGTGAGTCTGCTGAAGCTTCTGGCAAAGTGACAGCCATTTTGTAACGTCTCTCAATGGTGCTATTTGTTTTGGCCTTTCCTGGGTAAATTTGGTGTACAGCCAGGGCAATAAAGGGCACTCTTCAGACTAGAGTTGGAAAAGGCAGCTAGGATGAATCTCTAAGTAGCAGAGAGGGATATAGGGCAAAGGAAACTGGCTAAGGACACAGATGAGCTAAAATTCACAACTTACGCACTTATATTTGACCAAACAGCAAAAGCCAAAAGAATGCTACAATGGGCCTTCACATGCTGGGAGAAATGCTTAGTCCCTGGGGTGCTCTACATTTCATCCCTGTGGCAATGAACCATGCCAGGATTTCAACCTAAGTGCTGCTCTTAACTGGCAAAATATCTTAGGCATTTCATATGTATGATTAATGAAAAAGAGACAGTCAGTATGATAAGCTTGACACCATCTTTGGCCTGTCCAGTTGCATTCATATTTCTGAGAAGAAAGAAGAATAACTGGTATTTAAATAAAAGGAATATTTAACTGGATGATAAACAAAGGGCATGACAAAATATCTTTGGCAAAAATTATGCTCCCATAGACCACTTGCAGCTGTTCAAAGTTACTAGAATAACTCAGAAAAAGTTTTTGTTTTTCATTGCTTCATGAAGTTGGCAAAGATGAGCTATGCATGATGACTGCAACTAGAATAATGTTATTGCTAGTTGTCATATTTTAATCTAAAGAAGTAGCCATAACTCTTCCCAAGTTTTTACTGCTTATGACATATGAAGTCCTATGGGTTCTATAAAAGAACTTTGAAACTCTCTCATTGCTTCAGACTTTATGCAGCCAAAATGATTACTGAGGACATTTGAGCCTGCATTTTTTAAAATTCAGAGGTTATTCACACTGACTTCTCATGCTGTGACTTCATGCAAGGCATCATTAATCACATGTATTATTAATATGTTAACTCTCCCTTCAAATACTTCACTGATGTACATATGTACCTAAGTATATTTTTAAATCTGAAATTAATGAAAACTACCTTTTGGGTGAAGAAAAAACACATTTGTTTTATTGCACCTTGCATTGTAAGACGTCACAATCTAGTACCTCGTAAATATTTTCCCCTCTTAAATCATTGCCTGGAAAATAAGTTTGTCTCACTTTTTCCATAAAGCTAAAGTTGTAGAGGTTAAATTTTGTAAATGTTACAAAAGAGTTTCCTCCATGAATAACCACGAGCTCAGGCAACTGGTAGGGTCTTCAAGAAATGACACAGTTCTGCATGAAGCCAGATATGTCTACTACATACTGACAGTTATTCTATTATTCAGATGCGCTGAGATAGATTATCTAGACCTTCTTGCTATGGTAGCCTGTCTCATAGTAAATCATCCTTTTTCATTGTTGTTTGTTCTATGAAGCTTTATGTGATGCTGAATTTTTTTTAAAGATTTTATTTATTCATGATAGACATAGGAGGAGAGAGAGGCAGAGACACAGGCAGAGGGAGAAGCAGGCTCCATGCAGGGAGCCTGATGTGGGACTTGATCCAGGGACTCCAGGATCACACCCTGGGCCAAAGGCAGGTGCTAAACCGCTGAGCCACCCAGGAATCCCCCATGCTGAATTTTTCGAAGTTATTTTTCATTCCAGTTAGTTAACCTACAGGGTTATATTAGTTTTCAGGTACATAATATCTTATATTTCAGGCGTAAAATATATAGTTTTGGTTCCATATACCACCTAGTGCTCATCACAAGTGCACTCCTCAATTCCCATCACTTACTTAACCCATCCCCCACCCACCTCCCCTCTGGTAACCATTAGATTGAGAATCTGTTTCTTGCTTCGTCTCTCTCTCTCTCTCATTTTTTTGCCTTTGTTTCTTAAATTCCACATATGAGTGAAGTCATATAGTATTTGTCTTACTGAGACTGACTTATTTTGCTTAGCATTATATTCTCTAGCTGCATCCGTGTTGTTGCAAATGGCAAAATTCCATTCTTTTTTATGGCTGAATAGTATTCCATAGTATAAGTACATATACTACACACACACACACACACACACACACACTCCCAGAGTGTGAAGACCACACCCTGAGCCCAAGGCAGGCGCTGAACCGCTGAGCCCCCAGGCATCCCTCAACACCATTTTTTTGAAGAGATGGTCTTTTTCCTATTGCATATTCTTTACTGCTATGTTGAAGATTAATTGACCACATAATAGTGGGTTTATTTCTGGATTTTCTGTTCTGTTCCATTGATCTATATGTCCATTTTTGTGTCAGTACCATACTTTTTCTGTTAATAGAGCTTTGTAATAAAGCTTGAAGTCTGGAATTGTGATTCCTCCAGCTTTGCTTTTCTTTTTTAAGATTGCTTTGGCTATTCAGGCTCTTTGGTAGTTCCATATAAATTTTGTTATTGTTTATTCTAGTTCTATGAAAAACTGCTGTTGGTATTTTTATAGAGATTGCATTCAATGTGCAGGTTGCTTTGGGTAGTATAGACATGTTCTTCCAATCCATGAGCATGGAATGCATCTCCATTCCTTTGTGTCATCTTTAATTTCTTTTATTAGTGTTTTATAGTTTTCAGAGTAGAAGTCTTGAATCTCTTTGGTTAGGTTTATTCTAATGTATCTTATTATTTTGGGTGCAGTTGCAAATGGGATTGTTTTCTTAATTTCTCTGTCAGCTGCTTCATTATTGGTCTATACAAATGCAATAGATTTCTGCACATTGATTTTGTTTCCTGCAATTTTACTGAGTTTATCAGTTCCAGTGTTTTTTTCTTCATGGAGTCTTTAGGGTTTCCCAGTATAGTATCATGTCATCTGCAAATAGTGAAAGTTTTACTTCTTCCTTACATATTTGGATGCTTTCTTATTTCTTTTTGTTGTCTGACTACTATGGCTAGGATTTCTGGTACTTTGTTGAGTAAAAGTGGTTGGAGTGAATATCCTTGTTTTGTTCTTGACCTTAGGGGAAAAGCCCTCAGGTTTTTTTCTTATTAAGGATGATGTTAGCTGTGGGTTTTTCATAGACGGCCTCTATTATGTTGAGGTATGTTCCCTCTAAACCTATTTTGTTGAGGGATTTTATCATGATGGATATTGTACTTTGTCAAATGCTTTTCTGCATCTATTGAATCATATGGTTCTATCCTTTCTCCTATTGATGTGATTTATCACACTGATTGATATGCAAATTTTGAACCACGTTTGCAACCCAGGAATAAATCCCACTTGATTGTGGTGAATGATTTTTTTTAATGTTGAATTTGGTTTCCTGGTATTTTGCTGAGATTTTTGGCATCTATGTTCATCAGGGATGACTGTAGTTCTCTTTCCTTTTAGTGTCTTTGTCTGGCTTTAGTATCTGGGTAATGCTGGCCTCATAGAATGAATTTGGAAACTTTCCTTTCTTTTCTATTTTTTTTTTGAATAGTTTAAGAGGAATAGGTATTAACTCTTCTTTAAATGTTTGATAGAATTCACCTGTGAAGTCATCTGGTCCTGGACTTCTGTTTGTTGGGATTTACTGACTCCATTTCTTTGCTGGTTATCAGTCTATTCAAATTTTCTATTTCTTCCTGTTTCAGTTTTGGTAGTTTACATGTTTCTAGGAATTTACTCCTTTCTTTTAGGTTGTCCAATTTGTTGACATATAGTTTTTCATAATATTCTCTTATGATTGTGTTTCTGAGGTGTTGGTGGTTATTTCTCCTCTCTTATAAGTGATTTCATTTGAGTCCTTTCTCTTTTTTTCTTGATAAGGTTGGCTAGAAGTTTATCAAGTGTATTGATTTTTTTCCAAAGGACTAGCTCCTGGTTTCATTGATCTGTTCTATTGTGTCGTTTATTTGTTTAGTTTATATATTATTTATTTCTACTCTAATCTTTATTGTTTCCTTCCTTCTGCTAGTTTTAGGCTTTGTTTGCTGTTTTTTTCTGTCTTAGGTGCAAGGTTTGGTTACTTATTTGAGATTTTTCTTGGGACCTGATCCCAGGATCCCAGGATCATGACCTGGCCAAAAGCTGACACTCAACCACTGAGCCACACAGGTGCCCCTACTGAGTGAAAATTGAAGGGAAGCTAATCTTTGGTGATATTTTGCTATTATAGATGTTTTAGTGCTTTTCAAGTGTTGATATAAAAATGTCATTTATTTAATTTATTTGAAAAAAATTGAAGAGAAAAATAATTGTGGAACTTCTCCTGCAAATGACTGAAATTCTTACATCAAACTAAGCCATTTTTTATCTAGTGTTGATATGGGAACACAATTATTTTCCAGTGAAAGTATTCAGTTTCTTAAATTAGCTCCATACATCTCTACATTGTTTCCAGTGGATTAAGGCAAGTTCACATTTGAAGTATGAGGGTCCTGAAATTGAAGCCAAATGTGCTCAACAGTCAATAAAGCACTTTCTAACTGCTTTCCTTAGAATTGTGATATTAAAAGCAGTGACTAAACATGTGAAATGATAGCAAGATAATGACGATAAATGTAAACTTCAAACACAAATTATTACCACATTAATGTTTGCATTTAGGGGATACAAATCTGAAATTCTTGTATTTCTTTTTTTTTTTTTTAAGATTTTATTCATCCATTCATGAGAGACAGAGAGAGAGAGAGGCAGAGACATAGGTAGAGGAAGAAGCAGGCTCCTCATAGGGAGTTCAGTGTGGGACTTAATCTCAGAACCCCGGGATCACATCCTGAGCCAAAGACAGATACTCAACTGCTGAGCCACCCAGGCATCCAATTCTTGTATCTCTATGTAATGTTCAATATGCTTGTGTGAGTAGATGCTTCTTTTTTAATTAGGGGTTTTTACATGTGAATATGAATTTTGAATTTCTATATGTAATATAAGCACCAAAAAGCTTGCCTTACCTGGTGTTAGTCATTGTGAAATATCTTGCCCAATCAGTTAATGAACACAAACCTAAACATAAGCTATTTTTAATCATAAAACATCATTTATTTAGCAAATATGAACTATGTCCCAGTATCAGGCCATCTACTAGGTGAAGGAAGCATAGCTTGTGATTTTCAATATAAACAACCATCCTCTAAAATGTTTGTTATGGGTTAGAATAGGTGTACTAGGAAATCAATAAAACTTATGTAAGCTTACGTACTTTAAGAAATTTTGCTATTTTCTTTAGATATATTGTCTGTATTATATTTAAAATTTATCATTATAAAAATAGAATATTCTTATGACAATAATGTCAAAAATATAGACAAGTTAAAAAAAAGAAAGACACTCCAACATATATATAATATTTTGGTGTATCTCCTTCCATATTTTTAAATACATATTTTAAAAAATGTTTATAACGTATTATAATCATAACTGAGAAAAATTGGAAAAAATAAAATTAAAAGATGAATTTATTCACCATAAAAATGTATCATTAATATGACTTTGATGTATTTGAAAATATGTTTGTAACATGAAAAAAACTTTAAGGATATGTAATAGGAAAAACTTTAAGAATATTTAAGTGCAAATGTTCAAAATATAAAGTTTTATATACCCATTTATATTTAAAAGTTGTATCATAATCTTGGAAACATGTTATTTTGACCTATAAACCAAAACCAAATGTTTGCAATGGCCTTTGGAACTGACCATATTTCTGCAACATATAAAATGTATAAAAGAAAATAATCCCAAGTATTTGGGAGCAAAGATACAGGTCAAGAGATTGTATTCAGGGGTACTTGGGTGGCTCATTCAGTTAAGTGTCTGCCTTCATCTCAGGTCATGATCCCAAGGTTGAGCCCCACATTGGGCTCCCTGCTTAGTGAGGAGTCTGCTTCTCCCTCTCCCTCTACATGCCACTCCCCTGCTGTTCTCTCTCTCTCTCTCTCTCTCTCTCTTAAATAAATAAATAAATAAAACCTTTTAAAAACTAAAGATTGTATTAAGGCTACAATTTAGATAAATTAAATCTTTCCTTTTTCCTGCAATTTAAACACACACACATATCTCTAAGTTTCTATTCTTAGAAAATAAAAACTGGGCACAGTTTTTTTTTTTTTTTAATCTATCACCTTAGAAAATATACAATATAAAAAATTACCAGGGGGTAATTTTATTTCTGAATTTTTTGACTAGAACTGAAGTACAAATTTTGTTTAATCTGGAACTAAAAGTTTTGGGGGGTGTCTGGGTAGATCAGTTGGTCAAACATCCAACTCCTGATTTTGGCTCAGGTTATGATCTCAGAGTCATGCGATCAAGCCCCATGTGGGGCTCCATGCTCAGCAGAGCATATATTTGAGGATTCTTTCTCTCCCTCTGCTCTCTCTCCCCATTCACGTGCACATGTGTGCACTCTCCCTCTCTCAAATAAAATAAATAGATCTTTTTAAAAACTGTTTTTAAGGCACGGTTCATTCAACCACGAACCATGGTGAATTCTCCAGTTGACCCTGAGATAAAGATTCATATATAGTATTTAATAATATATAAATTTAATACATTAAATATAATTAAATATAAATATATACAAATATTAAGGATTTATTGAGGAAGTGCTCCCAGGAGGAGCAGGTAAGAGAGTGGAGGAAGCAGGACTGAAAAGGGGGAAGGAAATGATCAAGAGAGAAATTTCAAGTTATTTTTCAGTCTCAGACTGATTCTACTGGGTTCCCTGGAGCATAAATTACCCCTGAGATGTCTCCCACTTTGAGGCAAAGTCTGGTCTGTCAAACTCCCACACAAGTCAGTACTTGGCTATAGGTTTTCCCAGGAATGTAGTGCCTCTCAGGCACTTCCATTTTTCTGCTCAAAGAACAAGGGCAGAAGGCGGTCCACCCGTTCAGGGATCAGTCCTCTGAAGAAAGGATCCAAGGGGCTGTGTGATTCCCGGGGGTATTCGCTACACATGATTGTTACAAATCTTCATTTAAGTTGGGAAATGTGATTCTCTGTTTTGCTGGGCGAAAGTGTCTGTGATAGGGGTTCAACTACGAGGGAGAGTTTTAGAAGTCCAAAGATATATTTAGAACTTGGACATTTTCATGGAAACTGTGATTGGAAGTTGGAGTAGAGAGTGGTGGTAGGGATCCCTTAGGTGTATGTGATAAGGAGCAGAAAGAAGAGGATCTTTGAAAGTGTGAAGCATAGGCAGGAGAGGAAAAAAGTAAAATAATTACAAGCTATGCAGATCATATTGCTTAAGGGAGGATGTGTAGCTCAGATAAACCGTCATTGCCCAGACTCCAGGCGAAGGTTGGTCAGAAAATTCTCAGCTCATATCTGAAGCAGCCAGAACAGTTTCCATGTGAGTGCAGAGAACTTGACTTGGGCTCCAGGCTGGCAAGTAGCCTGGGTCTCTGGAGACCTAGGAAATCTGAAGAAGTAAAATTTAGAGGAGGCCTGGGGTGATGGTTTGCCTAGCAAGAAACGACAGTGACCCTGAGTCAAGGCCAAAGGCCGGGCCAGCTGCCTTCAAGGGGAATGCAAGTGAAGCCCTCCAGGAACAGACTAAGGCTCTAAACCTGTGCCAAGTCAATTGAGGAATGTGAGACTGTGTACTTGCAAATTACCTCAACACTACATAATTTGTATTCTGAAATTTTCTCACACTTTAACATAGATTCAGAGCCTTTTCAGATGTTTTGGTGTGTGTATGCTAATGAATCCTGAGGGTGCTGCATTGCTGGAGACAGCACAAGGTTGGATATTGCTGGGAAGAAAAGTGAGAAAAGGAAGACAGTGATCTCCTCTGTGTGGTCTTCAGCGGAGCTATCCTGCCTTGTGGTTACCTGGAAACTTATTCAAAGCAAGTGTTAGAGGGAACCCATTGAGGGGAGACTTCTATTCATGCCTTAATTTTGAGTACACCATTTGGAAGCTGTATATCTTTTAGTTGATTAGCATACTGGCAAACTATTTACAAAAAAAAAAAAATTCACAGCAGATCATAATTGTAAGTCTTCAACATAGAGGATAAACTTGGTTAGTATATATTCTAGAAAACTACTTTTTAACATTAAAAAGGAAATAATAGAGAGCTAAGAGAGTATTTTATGACCATAATTTTTACTTCTACTTCATTTCTATACCCAAGAACATAAGTGTCAATAGGTATCATTTGAGTTCCTGAGATCTATCTCCATTGTCTTATACTATCATTCAAGCTGGGCGCACATGTTGACTAAAGGGTATTTCTCTCACAAAAACCAGAAGAGCTCGTACTTTTTTTTTTTTAAATGCTCAGATGATAGTTCAAGAAGGTTCAGACTACTCAATTTCTTCTCTGTGCACCAGAGAGGATATTTATGATTAGATTCACTCCTCATGGGGAATACTCCAAGAGAGTTTTGTTCTTTTTAAGATCTTTTTATTGTGGAAAATTTCAAATACGTAGAAAAGGAGAGATTAGTATAATAAAAGCCCATGTCACTGTCACTCAGTTATGCAAAAATTATCACCTTTGGACAATTTTGTTTCATTTATACCTTCATCTACTTCCATTTTACCTGATGGACTGTTTTGAAAGCAAATCTCACGTATCATTTCACCCATAAATAGTTCAGTAAAAAAATTAGGTATTTTACATGTCTCTTTAGTTTCCAATAAATAAGAGGCTCTTTTCTGTTCTCTCTCCTCTCCTTGTACCCTGTTCTTCTCTCCTTTTCTCCCTATGTTTCTTATTTTTACAATTTGTTGAAGAAACTGAGTTATTTGCTCTGTAGAATTTTCCATAGTCTGAGTTTTGCCAATTGCATTCCAATGATATCACTTAATAAGTTCTTCTGTCTTTTTCTTTCCTAAAAATTAGAAGTACAGTTTTGATAATCCAGGTTCAATTATTTTATTTTATTTTATTTTTTTGACTACTCAATAAATGTTTTAATTTTTTTATTACAGCTACTAGTTGTGGTTTTACATTGGTGATAAACAATATCAGGTTATTTCTTTTTGTGATATTACCACTATTTATGATCACTGCTTGCACTTACTCATTTACTAGAGATCACAAAATAGTGATATTTTAATTCTATCATTCCATTTTCATTTATTATTTAGAATACTTTAATAAAGAGAAATTTTCTCCTACTCATTCTTTGGTTACCCAATGATACAGCTTGTAAAGGAAAGACTATAAAATGTTTGATTTCATCCTTGCTTATAGTTTTCAAGTAATACATTCTTTCCAGTTATCCAAAGATGATAAATGGTTTTGTTTTGTTTTGTTTTTTAAACATATAGGATTTATTTTAACCACTGCTATCATGGGCTTCCTTCAGGGAGCCTGCTTCTTCCTCTACCTGTGTCTCTGCCTCTCTGTCTCTGTGTCTCCCATGAATAAATAAATAAAATCCTAAAAAAAAAAATACTTACACTATCTACTGGGAGATAGCATTAGCTCCCACAATTTAAGAGCTCAGTCCCCATGTGACTGCCCCTACTTCAGATGCCAGTCACCAGTCCAGACCTCTGATATTGCTGCCTGGTGTGCCCATAATCCTCTCCTCAGATTAGATAACTTGCTAGAACAGCTCACAGATCTCAGGAAAAGTTTACTCACTATGACTGGTTTATAATAAATGGACCAAATTTTAAAAATTATTTCATACATTACTCATAAAGACATGATATCATTTCATCCAAAAAAGCAAAAAGCCACAATGAGAGAAAATAAGTAAATGTAATATAGTATATAGTAATTCACATTATCAATAAACATAAGACAAAACTTTTGTAGAAATCTAGTAAATAATGACTTTATTTTACATAAGAAAAAAGTGAGGATCAAAAAGGTTAAATCACTTGCTTACATGATTAAGAACAAAGTTGAGATTTACTCTTCTAACTTTGGAATTCAGACCTCATGCTCTCTCATACCAATGACTGAGGAAATCTGGGTGTCTGTCAGCTAGATAGAGACTTTTTTGTGGCTCCCCTCATTGTCCAGAATTCTTGAATTTAGAATGAGGAATATTCTCCATTTCTGAATACCAGAGACCCTAACTAAATTTACATTACATTATATTATTCAGTTATTTTTTGCTTCAAAATAGAGCATACTTTTTCCATTAAGCTTATTTTTTTAAAGATTTTATTTATTTATTCATGAGAGACACAGGGAGGCAGAGACACAGACAGAGGGAGAAGCAGGCTCCATGCAGGGAGCCAGATGTGGGATTCGATCCTGGAGAATCTGGGATCATGCCCTGAGCCAAAGGCAGGCGCTCAACCGCTGAGCCACCCAGGCGTCCCTCCATTAGGCTTTAAATGTTAGCAAAGTAATTACATGTTCATCTTGATTAAAGAAAAATATATTTTAAGCTGTCTTCGATTGAAGAACACATCTTACGATAATGAATATTTTGTTTAATCAACCTCTTAATCTAAAAGTAACATAAAAAGTATTTTTGGTGACTTTCATATATTTATCTATTAAGTTATCCTCTCTATGCATTCAAATACAAATGATATGTTCAAGCTTTAAATACTTAATGCAGTGTTAATCCTCTCTACCCCCTAGATGTGATCATAATTTCAAAGCACATTCCCATGTTAAAAACTTTCTGACTTATTCATTAGAGCTTTTTACAAACAAACTAGAAGTCAACAGGATGTCTTAAAAATTTTCATTTGTAACAGTGTTAAAAAAATTGCCATTTTGATCTAAAGAAAAGGTATGACTAGTTTGTTTCAATTTTAGACAATGCTGGAAAAAAAAACCTCTCATTTTTGATTGCATGATTGTCCTGGAAAAAACACAATAAACAGAAATGGACTTCAGTGTTATAGCCACAGATCAATGATTTACAATCGTTTCCCCTCCCCAAATCCCCAGAAATATGTTATCACAATTCTATCAGTAACAAAGCACTAGTGTAGGCATAATAGACTCTCCAAGAGGTGGTTTTTTTTTTTTCTTTTTAAGATTTTATTTATTTATTCATGAGAGACACACAGAGAGAGGCAGAGACACAGGCAGAGGGAGAAGCAAGCTCCATGCAGGGAACCTGTTGTGGGACTCGATCCCAGGACCCCAGGATCACGCCCTGGGCCCAAGGCAGGCGCTCAACGGCTGAGCCACCCAGGCATCTCAGAGGTGTTTTTTCCTTCAGCCAATTTTCCTAGCTGGTTCTGAAAAGTCCTCCCCGCAGAAAACAAGTCCCTGTACTTTTCAAACTTGGAAATGAACAACCTTGGGCTGTTATGGTGCAGTTTTGTTCACTAAGCGTGAAGTAGAGTCTGAGATTCTGCATTTCTAAAGAGCTCCCAGGCAGTGCCAATGCTGGTTATCTACAAACCATTCTTTTCAGGGCAAGGCGGTATAACTACCTCCCAGTTCTTAATCACCAGTACATGCTGCACATCTGTGAACTTAACAATGGACGTGATGCATTTGTCTTTATCTGGTTGTGATTGGGTTCTATTCTGCTTTTGTGGAATTTCCTCCAATCAAAGGGTGACAATTAAAGAATTTATAAATATATTTGCCATAATTCTTAAACAATTTGTTTAGGGTTTCTTGAAAATACCTTTCTCATATGTAGAGAATCAGGAATGATGACAAGAAGGAAGAGAATGAGAACTGGTTTTGCATGCTGGTGGGCAGTGGCAGCAATAATTTCCGCATGGACCTAATGATAGAATAATTGAAGTTGATGAAGGATTGCTCCAATGTCCTGTGAGCTCCCATCCTTCAGTGGGACCTGATCCCTAGAAATTCCATGCTGTGGTGCTACTCCACATCTGCTTTATTGTCTCCAGGTTGCCCTCCCTTCCGTTTCTTAACCTGCCTTCAAAATCAGCCCCGGTGATTCAGTGGTTTAGCACTGCCTTTGACCCAGGGTGTGATCCTGGGGACCCGGGATTGAGTCCCACATTGGGCTCCCTGCATGGAGCCTGCTTTTCCCTCTGCCTGTGTCTCTGCCTCTCTGTGTCTCCCATGAATAAATAAATAAAATCTTAAAAGAAAATCAGCTCTTAAAAAAAAAGAAAAAAAGAAAATCAGCTCTTGTGGTTCAGTTCGTAGTTTTTTTTGTACAATTATTTTGCACAAGGTGGTCTAAGCACTGAAAAGGAATGAAAAGATTGCTGCTCTTAACCTGTTTCATATTTATTTAGAAAAAAAGACATATGAAAATAAATAATGAAGCAGTTCCAGAATAGCTCTCTATTTTATTTCATCAGAAGACTCAAGGCAGTAACTAGAAGGTCAGCATTGGGGGAGACCTTGGAGATCATCAAGTTCAGTTTTTATTCAGCAATAAATTGCTCCCACCACATTGTGGACAATTGTTTTTTCATCCTCTAAGTTCTAGGTACAAAAGGCTACGTTCCTGGGATGCCTGGGTGGCTCAGTGGTTGAGCATCTGCCTTTGGCTCAGGGCGTGATCCTGCATCGGGCTCCCTGCATGGAGCCTGCTTCCCCTCCCTCTGCCTATGTCTCTGCCTCTCTCTCTGTGTCTCTCGTGAATAAATAAATAAAATCTGTAAAACAAAAACCAAAAACCAAAAGGCTAAGCCCCAAAGTAGCCCATGCCAACATTTTTAATTGTTAGGAAGTTCTTATTTATACTGGATTGTTCCTTCTATTAACCATCAGATATAAAACCATAGTCTTGCAGAAGAAGAAAAGCTCTGCTCTGCTGGAGAAGACTGGGAAGGCCTTTGAGAGGAGCAGGCATTTGGGCACAATGTGAAGTTCTGCTTGGAATTTAGGGAGGTGTAAAGAAGTGGGGAGGGCAGCATTCTCATGAGCCACCCTTAGAGCCTAGGATTTAGAGCTACTCTTCCTATTTGTTAATCCGGATCCTCTAATTTATGCCCCACTGTTAAGGGATGTCTCTGTTCTAAATGCTGAAAAGCAATCAACAATATGTCAGATACCTTGGTATCATTCATTCCATAGAAGATATTTGAGAAAATGAGTAGAGAAGCTTTTCAGATTTTCCTTACTTATAAAGCAGAGGATTATCCACCCACTAATGCCGGGCCTGCTCTAATGTAATTCTGAAAGGCCAGATTTATCCAGAGTGAAAGGAAGTGGGCAGACACACAGCTGTTGTTTGGAGAATAGTACTGGTGTTGAAGTGAAAAATTACAATGGCTAAGGACACAAAGTAGAGGCCTCAGGGGGAGCAGCTTTAAACAATGTGGGTTAGCTGTCTTGGGAAACCACAGTGGTCAACCTTCTGTTACCCCTTCGGATAGAACAGCTCCTAGTTAAAGCCAAGAGCCCACATTATAATTTTATGCAAGGCAGATGTCTTCTGGGCTTCTCTTTTTATGGAGAGCAAAGTCACCACAATTGCAATTCAGAATATAAATCACAGGGTACATATATGTAAGGAAATGGAAAAATGTGAATGTGTTGACAGTTTCCATCTGGATTCTTCTTAGGAAGAGAATGGCAGTTTCGTTGGAAAAATATAATCGCAAGGTGTGGGATAAAGTAGGAAAGAGGTTTTCTAGAGGCCTGAAGATGCTGGAACCTCGGTGAGGAAGCCTGAGTTCTCTTAGTTGCTTGTTTATCTGGAGAAGGTAATGGAAAACAAGAAGAGTAAAGGAGGTGCTTAGATGGTGAGCTTTAAAGATTAGTCAAAGGCCTTGCTCCAGGATGTGACCCTTCCTTGTAAACCACTCTAAATCTTCAAAAGATGCAACAATAAAAACTTTACTCAATGCATGTGAGTGGATTTTTACAGAAACTGATGAAAGCACTGTGTTTTGCATCTACAGTATCCAGACAAAGAGCAAAAGAACCCTGGTTTATGGTGGCATAGAGAAGCGTGAAAGAGTAAGCCTGAAGAATTTGCTGAAATGATGGAGTAGGCTCCTGACTACAGAATGGGGTTTAAGATCAGTTTTAACTAGATCACCTGGAGGCAAGGAGTTCTCTTTTAGGTTACACATAGAAAACCATTTATTCCAAGGAAATTTTCCAAACTGAAGCCAATATTTTTAGTTTCTTATTCTCTTGTTTACAATGTCTACTTTAGAAGGTCGGATTGTCTTCTAGAACAGGGAGTCCCTCCCACTGTGTTTATGTAGTCAAGCAACCCCTTGTATAAAACTGAGGTCTTTTCTAAGCTCTGTTTTTCTAAAAGTTTAAAGTCAATTTCCTTCCCTTGTCTCTTCTTATGGCTTTTTAAATAAATCTAAATTCTTTTTGAAATGCTAAGAGACACAGCACATAAAACCCAAGGTTATTTTACTCAACTTCCAGGCTTATCTACATTTTGTACATGGAGGAACAGTAGTTAAAAGTTGTAACTTAGAAAATTCTTTTTAAGACTTTATTAGAATGCAAACTTGTCTAACAAAAGTCAGAAGCCACCCAAAGACTGCTGTTCTGGGATAAAATATTTTTTCTTTTTTCTTTTTTCTTTTTTTTTTGTGGGTGCTTTACTATTTTCTCTCTCAGAACATAAAGAATAAAGAACAATGTTGTTTTACAATAGGATCTGACTCTAGGAAGCCTGAGCAGGGTTTGTTTTACTGGAACTGGCCTTGTCCTCTGGCAAAATGAAATTTAAAATGATAAATATATAGCTGCCACTGTATCTTGGATATAAACATTTCCAAAGTCTTTTACACTTAAAACCGCAAACTGATATGCTGCCTGAAGTGTTGTTCTTATATTTTGCCTGTGTATTCTTAAACCACTTCTTCTTTTCAGTGCTCTATAAAATTACCAAGCTGTCTGCTGAGATTAGGCAAGGTGATAATTGTGCCTAAATCATAGGCACATTTGGTTTTAAGTTTTGGTGCTTCATTTTTTAAGAATAATATATATATTTTTAAGATTTTATTTATTTATTCATGAGAGACACAGAGAGAGAGAGAGAGGCAGAGACACAAGCAGAGGGAGAAGCAGGATCCATGCAGGGAGCCGGACATGGGACTTGATCCCGGGTCTCCAGTATCACACCCTGGGCGGAAGGCAGCCCTAAACCGCTGAGCCATCTGGGCTGCCCCAAAATAATATTAAATAGGTTAATGTGAGTTTTCTTTGTGCATTATAAATTTGAGTGAAATATATATATCAATTAGATACAGTCAAGTCATTCAATGTCCAGCAAGCATTATGAATAAGATATGAGCATACACTGGCAAAAAAGAAAACTAAACATGACATGTTCTTAGGTCTAAGGAGCTTATATTTAAGAAAGATAAGAGTGGGGGCACCTGGATGGCTCAGTGGTTAAGCGTCTGCCTATGGCTCCCGGAGTGATCCCGGGGTCCTGGGATTGAGTCCTGCATTGGACTCCCTGCATGGAGCCTGCTTCTCCCTCTGCCTGTGTCTCTGTGTCTCTCATGAATAAATAAATGAAATCTCTAGAAAAAAAAAAGATAAGGGCCAATGTTTATTTAGCAGTCAAAGCAAATGAGAAGACGTGTACTGATTGTTATTTACTCAGAGTCCTCTTAAGAATATCCCAAAAAATTTCTCTGAAGGCTCAATGCATAATGGAGCAAAATAGGAAACCCAACTTAATTCTCTAAACCAGCTTGTTAGATGAATGACTACATCACATCAAAGTGTTATTAAACTGGAGGGAGGCAAGATGGCAGAAAAGTAGGAGACCTTGTTTCATCCGGTTCCCTGAATTTAGCTAGACAGCTATCAAATCATTCTGAACACCTACGAGTTCAACCTGAGATATAAGAAAAGAATTGCTGGAATTCTGCAACTGGAAGAGTGATCACTTTTTGCAAGGTAAGAAGTGTGGAGAAGTGAGTCTGAGGGGACATATCAGAAGACAAGGGGCAAGGGGAGGGAACCTCTGTCAGCTGGCTGCCGGAAATTGATAGAGCCCCAGGGCTCAAAATTGGAACCTTTAGAAATGTGCCCCAGTGAGAGACTTCCCTGCCTGATAGGTGCTCTGGTGGTGAAGTGTAGCAGAATTTTAGGTGTGACACTGTGGTCCCAGGATTCCCAGGGTCACAGAAAGAATGGGGGTGCCTGAGCAAGCAGAGTTCTCAAGTATTGGACTGGGGAAACTGGTTAGGGTAGTGAGCCCAGGTGGGGGTTCTCAGCTCTGTTTGCCATGAACTTCGAACTGGGGTCAGATAACAGCTCTCCATGCACGTGGTGGGTGGGGCAGGCTGCACTTACCCCTAGAAGGATCGGTGCGGGTGCACACCACAGGAGTCTGCAGGGTTTGGCAGGCACAAAAGTGAAGACCATTTATCCCTGAGGGTTTACTGAAGAGAGGGTTAGATTTACATTTTAGAGATATAGTCTTCATTTTTTACTTCCTTTCATCATATTCAATTTCAATTTTGTATATATATAAGTTTTGCTTTCTTTACAATCTTGATATTTAGTGTCTTCTGATACACAGACCAGAATACATCCAGGACCAAGTGGACCACCCTGATTTCTCCACCTGGGATATTATATTCTCTCTCCCTGGCTCTCCCTTTCTTTTTCTTTTTCCTTTTCCTTTCTTTTTTGATTTCTGACTTCTTTGGATTTGTCTAGTATGGATTTCACTTGGGTTGTGGTTGATATTTTTGGTTTTCTTCTCTCATTCATACATTCTTCTCTGAGCAAAATGACTAGAAGGAGGGATTCACAACAAAAGAGAGAACCAGAGGTAATGCTCTCTGCCACAGATCTAATCAATATGGTTATAAGTAAAATGTTGAAGCTGGAATTCAGGATAATGATTATAAAGATACTAGCTGGGCTTGAAATAGCACAAAAAACACTAGAGAATCTCTTAGTGTAGAAGTAAAATCTAGTCAGACTGAAATTAAAAATGTTTTAACTGAGATGCAGTCTAAATTGGATGCTCTAACAGCTAGGGTAAATGAGGCAGAAGAGAGAGTAAGTGACATGGAAGACAAGTTGATAGAAAGGAAGAAAGCTAAGGAAAAGAGAAAAAACAATTCATGGTCCATGAGGGAAGGCTTTGAGAAATCCGTGATACCATAAAACAAAACAATATTAGAATTATTGTGATCCTAGAGGAAGGAGAGAGAGAGAGAGAGAGAGAGAGAGAGAAAGAAGATATATTTGAACAAATCATAGCTGAGAACTTCCCTAATCTGGTGAAGGAAACAGGCATTGAGGTCCAAGAGGTAGAGAGGACTCCTCTCAAAATCAATAATAATAGATCAACACTCCAACATATAATAGTAAAGCTTGCAAATTACAGAGATAAAGAAAAAATCCTGAAAGCAGCTTGAGACAAGAAGTTCTTAACCTACAGGGGTAGAAACATTAGACTGGCAGCAGACCTATCCACAGGGACCTGATGGGCCAAAAAGAGCTGACATGATATATTCAGGACAATAATGAGAAAAACATGCGGCCAAGAATACTTTATCCAGCAAGGCTGTCACTCAGAATGGAAGGATATATAAGGAGCTTCCAGGACAAACAGAAACTAAAAGAATATGTGACCACTAAACCAACCTTCCCAGAAATATTAAAGGAGATCCTGTAAGTGAAGAGAGAGCCCAAAAGTAATGTAGATCAGAAAGAAACAGAAACAATTTACAGAAACAAGGACTTTACAAGTAATACAATGGCACTAAATTCATGTCTTTCAGCAGTTACCTCTGAATGTAAACAGGCTAAATTCTCTAATCAAAAGACACAGGGTATCAGACTGGATAAAAAAGCAGGACCCATCCGTATGCTGTCTATAAGAGATTCATATAGACCTAAAGACACCTCCAGATTGATTGATTGATTTTAAAGATTTTGTTTGTTTATTCATGAGAGACACACAGAGAAATAGAGAGAGAGAGAGAGGCAGAGACATAGGCAGAGGGAGAAGCAGGCTCCATGCAGGGAGCCTGACGTGGGACTCGATCCTGGGTCTCCAGGATCACACCCTGGGCTGAAGGCAGTGCTCAACTGCTGAGCCAACTGGGCTGCCTGACACCTCCAGATTTAAAGTGAGGACATAGATTCCCATTTATCATGCTAATGGACCTCAAAAGAAAGCTAGAGTACTAATCTTCATTATCAGACAAATTGGATTTTAAACCAAAGTAAGGATGAAGAGGGACACTATGTCATACTTAAAGGGTCTTTACAACAAGAAGAGCTAACAATTATAAATATTTATGTTCCTAACTTGGGAGCAGCCAATTATATAAACCAATTAGTAACCAAATTAAAGAAACACATTGATAATAATACAATAAATAGTAGGAGACTTCAACACCCCACTCACAGCAATGGACAGATAATCTAAGCAGAAGATCTACAAGGAAACAAAGACTTTGAATGACACACTGGACCTGAGGGACTTCACATATATAGACAGAGAATTCCATCCTAAAACAACAGACTTCACATTCTTCTCAAGTGCACATGGGACATTCTCCAGAATAGATACATACTGGGTCACAAATCAAGTCTCAACCAGTACCAAAAGATTGGGATTATTCCCTGCATATTTTCAGGCCACAATGCTTTAAAACTTCACCCCCAAATTACTAGAACTCATACAGGAATTCAGCAGTGTGGCAGGGTATAAAAATCAAGGCACAGAAATCAGTTGCCTTTCTCTTCACTAAAAATGAGACAGAAGAAGGAGAAACTAAAGAATCTATCCCATTTACAATAGCACCAAAAAAACCATAAGATACCTAGGAATAAACCTAACCAAGAAGGTAAAGGATCTATACCCTAAAAACTACAGAACACTTCTGAAAGAAATTGAGGAAGACATAAAGAAATGGAAAAGCATTCCATGCTCATGGATTGAAGGAATAAATATTGTTGAATTGTCTGTGCTACTCAGAGCAATCTACACATTCAGTGCAATCCCTATCAAAATACTGTTGACATTTTTCACAGAGCTGGAACAAATAATCCTAAAATTTGTAAGAAACCAAAGACCCCGAATAGCCAGAGGAATGTTGAAAAAGAAAACCAAAAAAAAATAAATAAATAAATAAAAAAAAAAAAAAAGAAAAGAAAACCAAAGCTGGGGGCATCACAATGCTGACTTTAAGCTGTATTACAAAACTGTGATCATCAAGACAGCATAGTACTGGCACAAAAACAGACACATAGAGCAATGGAACAGAATAAAGAACCCAGAAATGGACCCTCAAATGTATGGTCAACTAATCTTTGACAAAGCAGGAAAGAATATCCAATGGAAAAAGGACAGTTTGAAACCCTTCTGCACATGGCTGTCCAATTTTCCCAGCACTATTTATTGAAGAAGTCTCTTCATGAAACTGACCCTTTTCTTACACCAGACACAAAGATAAACTCAAAATGGTTGAAGGACCTAAATGTGAGACAGGAATCCATAAAAATCCTAGAGGAGAACACAGGCAGCAACCTCTTCGATCTCGGCTGCAACTTCTTGCTAGACATTCCAAAGGCAAGGGAAACAAAAGCAAAAATGAACTATTGGAACTTCATCAAGATACAAAACTTCTGCACAGGAAAGGAAATAGTTAACAAAACTAAAAGACAACCTATGGAATGGGAGGAGATACTTACAAATACATATTAGATAAAGAGCTAGTATCCAAGATCTATAAAGACTTTGTCAAACTCTAAACTCAAAAAACAAATAATCCAATCAAACAATGGGCAGAAGATATGAACACACACTTCTCCAAAGATGACATACAAATGGCCGACAGACATGTAAAATATGCTCAATACCACTTGGCATAAGGAAAATACAAATCAAAACCACAATGAGGTACCACCTCCCCCTAGTCAGAATGGCTAAAATTAACAATTCAAGAAACAACAAATGTTGGTGAGGATGGAGAGATAGGGGAACCCTCTTACACTGTGGGTGGGAAATTCACACTGGTACAGCCACTCTGGAAAACAGAGTATGGAGGTTCCTCAAGTAGTTAAAAATAGAGCTACCCTATGACTCAACAATTGCACTACTAGATATTTACCCCGAAGATACAAATGCAGTGATCCGAAGGGGCACCTACACACCAATGTTCATAGCAACAGTGTCCATAATAGCTAAACTGTGGAAAGAGCTGCGATGCCCATGAACAGATGAATGGATAAGGAAGATATGGTACCATCATGGTATCACAATGGAATATTACTCAGCCACCAGAAAGGATGAATACTCACCATTTATACTGACATGGATGTAACTGGAGGGTATTGTGCTGAGCAAAATAAGTCAATCAGAGAAATACAATTATCAAATAGTCTTACTCATATGTGGAATATACGAAACAACACAGAGGATCATGGGGAAGAGAGGGAAAATTGAATGGGAAGTCATCAGAGAAGGAGACAAACCATGAGAGACTCTCAACTATAAGAAAGAAACTAAGTGTTGCTGGAGGGGAGGGGAGTGGGGGGTGGGGTAATTGCATCATGGTCATTAGGGAGGGCACACGCTGGGATGAGCACTGGGTATCATATGCAACCGAAAAATTACTGGCCACTACATCTAATGTAAATGGCCACTAAACTAATGTACTGTATATTGGCTAATTGAATTTAAATTAAAAAGTAAATAAAATACTATTATACTTTATAATGATGATCATTAGAGCTGAAAAAAAAGTCCAGGAAAATAATGTGTATGGCTACTGGTACAATTAACCATTTTCCCTTTTACACCATCAATCTCCCTTCAGATATTTAAGTGTTTACTGAAAGGTTCCTTGCCATGAGATTTGAAGAATAAAAAGAAGCTTTAAAGCACACTGTTGGTCCTCAAGGACCTTTCAGTCTCGTTAGATGGACAAGGTTTCTTCGTATAACATACAAGAATTACAGAATTCCGAAAGGCAGAAGAACTGACCTTCAGCTCCAGATGTCAGGTATGGCAAGGGAGAAGATCAAAGAACTGATAGAATTTTGATGGGAGGGAGTGGTTGGATATTCAGATGAGAGAATGTCAAGAATTTAGGGGCAAAGGCAAAAGCCGCACAGAGCAGTGTCAGTGCAAAGAATGCTTTAGATGTTAAAGATTTCCGTCCCGGAGCCACAAGAGATAAGGCCAGAATGTGACGCTGAGACCAACTTAAGAAAGTTTTGAATACAGTTTTGGAGTTTGTACTTTATTTTACAAACATAAGCGTTTTATGGGAAGCTTCTGAACAAGCAGGTGGTGCATCAGACATCAGGTTAATGTTAGATTAATAAGATGATTCTCAGAGTGATGCACAAACAAATCCCTTGAAGGAAGAAGGGACTAGAAGCAGAATATGAAGGTAAGAGGCTGCGTCATTAGTCATAGGCGTGAGTTGCCAAGGACCAGAGTCAGGTGGAAGTTAGGAATGGACAGACTGGAGGCGCCTGGGCAGCGCAGTGGTTGGGTAGGTCTGCCTTTGGCCCGGGTCGTGATCCGGGGGTCCTGGGATCCAGTCCCACATGGGCTCCCCACAGGGAGCCTGCCTCTGCCCAGGTCTCTGCCTCTGTCACGAATAAAAAAATAAAATAAAAAAAACAAAAGAAATGGACAGAATAAATGTGCATGTGCGTGTTTTAAAAGAGCACTTAGCATATCATTATAAATGAATAATGTAATAAAAACTCCAAAGCTAAATTTGTTGATACTCCTCATTGTGGTTGAGCAAACATTAGTGGCAAGATTGTTAACGTGTCCTCTACGAGACTGATACGGGAATTCTTCATCTGCCTGATGTCATTATGAGTCCAGCCCAGTTATACTCATGTTCTCTATGTAATTTTCCAAGTAAGACATTCCCTTGAGAGCTTAGTCCTAGGGAAACTTGGTGTACTTTGGAGGAACTGGAGTATTTCCTTCCTTCTTTTCTTCCCAGGAAGCTCAGGCAATCTTCCCTGTGAGCCTGTAGACTCCAAACCAGGCTTTCAGCTTAACCACTGCAGCTGTGTTGACTTTAGACTGTAATCTCTGTTTTCTTCTTTGTTGCTGACTCTCCTCCCCTCCCTTGTCATTACCCTTCGCTAATCTTGAGGTCTTGGTATCTCCCCTTCCCTCCGTAAGCTTCTCCAAATGATTTTTCAAAGAGACAAAGGATAAGGACATTTAATATGTGCCAATAGCTCTCCCTCCTATGACCCTAGTGGCAGTTTACTTCCTGAGCTCCAGCACAGCCTGTCTACACCTTGCTTGTATTTTGCCCAGCCTCTGAACAGATGGCACCATCTAGCATCTCTCTTATGTCCAAACTCCAGCCTGATTCACACGTGATCTTTGAACCAACGGCAGCAGCAGCAGCACCACCTGGGAACTTTTCAGAAAGTCAATCGGAGAAGGACAAGCAGTGTATGTTCTCATTCATTTGGGGAATATAAATAATAGTGAAAGGGAATATAAAGGAAGGGAGAAGAAATGTTGGGAAATATCAGGAAGGGAGACAGAACATAAAGACTCCTAACTCGGGGAAACGAACTAGGGGTGGTGGAAGGGGGGAGGAGGGCGGGTGTGGGAGGGGAATGGGTGACGGGCACCGAGGTGGACACTTGACGGGATGAGCACTGGGTGTTTTTCTGTATGTTGGTAAATTGAACACCAATAAAAATTAATTAAAAAAAAAAAAAAAAAAAAAAGAAATGCAAATTCGCGGGCCTCGCCCCAGAGTACTGAACCAGAAACTCTAGAGGTGGGGCCCAGCAATCTGGGTTTTAACTAGTCCTCCAAGGGACTCAGACACATGTTGAAGCACTGCTCCAGAGAATGTGCTCTTTTTTCTCTCTCCGTCTACATGGTCCCTACCTCATGGTATCTCTGATCCATTCTGCCATCAGGGTAAATTCTTTATACACTGTTCAGAATTATTATCAATTCTTAAAGGAGCTTATCTGAGTGGTGCAGCTAATTATTACCCACACCACAGTTAGTATTTATGCGTACCCTATCTCATGATCACTGGCTGGCCTAGGCTTGAGCCATTTTTGGAATACCTGACAACACCACGTCCTGTCAGTGGCCCAGCTTTCCTAAAAAAACAACAGCAAAACAAACAAACAAAACACAGGCTAATACTGCTTTCCTGAGAAGATGGCAGCACAAAAACCAGAAAGAGGCCTGCTGTGTGCAGTATGTCTTCAGCAGAGGACTAGTGGGCTTTTTCTTAGTTGCATAATCTAGGCTTCAGAGTCCTTTTAGGAAAGACAACCATTACTGCTTGACACCATTGGAAATAGAGATAAGGAGATTTACCTGCTCTGATAATGGAAGGTGGTTCAAGTTAGGGTTGAGATATGAAAGAGCCTCTTATAAATCATTACGTAAACCAAGATCCAATTCACACATAATACAGGTGTCATCCAATCTATGCCTTTAACGGAAATGTATTGCTAGGTGTTTATGTTAGTGTGTAAAGATACTATGCCCTTCCTTCCTTTTTAATTTTTTTTTTTAAGATTACTTATTTGACAGGGCAGCCCCGGTGGCTCAGTGGTTTAGCGCCGCCTTCAGCCTGGGGCATGATCCTGGGGTCCCTGGTTCGAGTCCCATGTCAGGCTCCCTGCATGGAGCCTGCTTCTCCCTCTGCCTGTGTCTCTGCCTCTCTCTCTCTATGTCTATCATAAATAAATAAAAATAAATCTTAAAAAAAAAGATTTTATTTATTAGAGAGAGAGAGAGAGAGAGAGAGAGAGAGGCAGAGACACAGGCAGAGGGAGAAGCAGGCTCCATGCCATGAGCCCGATGCAGGACCCGATCCCGGGACTCCAGGATCGCACCCTGGGCCAAAGGCAGGCATGAAACCACTGAGCCACCCAGAGATCCCCCCACTGAGCCACCCAAAGATCCCCTAAATAAAATCTTAAAAAAAAAAAAAAAGATTACTTATTTGACAGAGAGCACAAGCAGGGGGAGTGTCAGGCAGAGGGAGAGGGAGAAGCAGGCTTCCTGTGGAGCAGGGCTCAATCCCTGGATGCTGGGATCATGACCTGAGCAGAAGGCAGATTCTTAACCGACTGAGCCACCCAGGCACCCCTCCTTTCTTTTTTAAATTATGAAGCACTTTATGAATCAAAATGTAGTGACAACCTCAGACATTGGTTTTAAATCTTTAAGTTGCTTTGTTGGGGGGCAAGAAGTAGCAGGGAGGGAACAGGTTTCAGTAGAAATCTCTTATTAAATTGGGGCAGAAAATAGATGGGGGGTGGTTCTCGGAGTTTTGCATGGTGATGGACTAAAGAAACAGACAAGTACTTCTGCAAAGTGGATGTGAGTTTCTAAGATTTATTCTATCATAATTTGAAAGATGCTGGCAATCCATGTAAGGCAGTTTTGTTCTACAGTGGATTAAGAATTTAAAAAACCAGAACAAATATTTATTAGGCCTTAATGCAATACTCCATTCCTACCACAAGTTTTTTTTTTTTTTTTTTTTAAAGAGTCGAAGAGTCAAGGTTAATTTAACTTTTGTTATCTGAAGCAAAAGCCAAACTACAAGATACTAGGTGGATAAGGGCTAAATTACATTATCCTTGATGTGCTTCTCTTGGTACATTCTTGGAACTCTCACATCTTGTGACTTTATCTACTAACTATGTAGGTCAGTGTTTCTCAGTCTTGAGTAATGTGGTGATAGAGTGCTGCAAACATTTCTTACATTCCCTCAGTATGGAATGAAAGTATTTTTATTACTATTTTACCAAAACATGTATCAATCTAAAAATAGGCACAAACCACTTAATCTTATGATTCCTAAACAACGATAAAAAACAAATCCAATACAGAATAGTTATAAGCCAATAGAATTTAAACTGAGTGGCGTGGAAGACGTTTAACTGAAGCAAAAATCATATTCTGAGCCTGAGCATGGTTCTGCCTAAGGTGCAGCTTTTTGTGCTTTCAACAGGTCTTTCTTACTATGAGTCACATGATGACTCAGCTCTCACCACTTCTTTATTCAAACCACTGTGAAACTATCCTTTATACACTTCCTGTGGGTTTGTGTGTGTGTGTGTGTGTGTTTGCCACAATTTGTACAAACACATCATGTGTGTTTGCTTGTGTGCTTGTTTGCATGTGTGTTGTTCTGCTTGTGTTATTTTCTATTTGGCAACAATTAATACAGTGCTATTGATTGTCAACTTGAAATACAAAATGAAAAGGCAAGAAATAAAATTTGGTGTGATTTGATGCAGCTGTCCAGATGGTCCCACATTTTCTTGATATTTTTATTTTTTTAAAGATTTTATTTATTTATTCATGAGACACAAAGAGAGAGATAGAGACATAGGCAGAGTCCTGATGCAGGACTCAATCCCAGGACCCCAGGGATCATGACCTGAGCCAAAGGCAGATGCTCAACCACTAAGCCACCCAGGTGCCCCTTCTTGTTATTCTTAAAAGAGTGTCAAAGATATGAAGACGTGAAATCCTCGTGAAAAGATGTTTACAAATCCTCAGTAAAAACTGAGTGCCATTGTGGTGGGCACAGCTGTGCCTGCCAGTTGCCCTACAAGGAAGCATGTGGTGCCCCAGCCACTAGAAGACCACATCCAGTTCTCAGTTCCTTTAAGGTTTGTTCAGCTGCAAAGAGCTGCCAAGGGCTTGGCCTCCACAGGTACCCACATTCAAGGACAGATGGAGGCAGTGGTATTAAAACTTGGCTATTTTTCCTGAACAGGGACAACTCTGATGGGTCACATATATTCCAGTCTCCCACAGACTTGGCTGAGGCTTTGCTGGCCTGCATTGTGGTTCACCTTGCCCTCCTGATCCGGCTTTCTGCCTCTCTTCCGTTAGTGATGAACCTTAATAAACACCCTGCATGCCAAACCCCATCTTAGTGTCTGCTTCTGGAGAATCCAGTCAACAAGAATCTCTCTGAGGATCCCAGTGGAGTGAGAATACTTCTTCCGTAGCCCTGATTCTACTTGCAAGCTTCTAGTCTCCAAGCTCAGCTTTCCAGTTGTATGCTCCCACCAGAACTTGAAATTCAACGGGTCCAAAGCTGACACATAATGGATCTCTTGGGCTTGTGCCTGAGGACAACTTGTGGTTTTTTTCCCCCCTGCTTTATAATTTATTTAATGGCACTACCATTGTATTCCCACAGGATCAAAACTTGAGAGGTAATCCTGATTTCCACACATCTTGTTCTGTAGAGTCTATTATTCATGCTTTTTAACACGGGAAGAACTTTATTCACTTCTCCAGGGATTCACTCCACTCTAAACAAGGGATCTGCTGAAATTATAATGGACACTTTCACTTTGCTCTTGGGATGTCTATTCCCTTTAATAGTTTTCAGTTTCCCTTCTCTTCGATTCCATAAACTTTAAAAGGCACAATTTTTTTTTCTCATAAAGGATACATACACAAAATTCCAACCGACAATCACCTACGTATTTTAGAGTGCAGTACGTTGGCTCACCTATTGAACAAAAGAGTAATGCTTTAAGAGGATGGCAGCAAGGGCCATGCACTTCACTTTTCCTCCTGCAAAGAAGATTAAAGCAGCACAGTCATTAAAACATTAATTTAAAAAAAAATAAAGCAATAAATCAAAAAAATACATTCAGTTTTCTTTTCCTCTCAATCTTTTATATTGGACTAAAGAGTAAAGAAAACCAAGTCTCAATAAATGTCAAAATAGTAATTTTGTTTTGCATGGTGTGACTAAAACATGTGTGAATGTTATCAGTTTAGAGGTCTCTGAAAACATATATACTTTTTAAAGCAGTCAACTCATTGAAAAATACTGATGTTTAAAACTGGAAGTTGTGTTGTCAGTTGAAAATGAGAAACTGAGATATTTGTGAGGGAGAAATTGTCAGGAAAGCAGTAGAACATTTCCTGGCCGTGGGTGCAGTCTTGAGGATTTGTGATGGCCATGACGACTCCAGCAACCATCACCATGGCACCGACAGGAAGCATGACACAGGACATAATCTTATCTGAGTGTGTCCTCGGTTCTTCAGACAGTTTCAGATAGCATGCTGATGGAATGATAAAAATTAGTGGAGCTGCACAGAGCACGCCCTGCATATTGAAAACAAGAAATAACAGTGTTACCAGAGCAGCATTCTTTGGACAGTTTTTAAAAAACATTTACAAAATGCATTTGTCTTTGTGCATGTTAAAAGTGTAATAGGTTTAGTTGCATCAAAAAAGGGAAGAAAAAATAACCTAAGAAAGACTTAGGACTAGGTTTTCCCCCTTCTGATGATAGATTTACAAATGCGAAGAATAATATTATAGTGTTTCAGACTTAAGAAAAAATGATCAGAAAATAATAATTTAGAAAATAAAGTAGAAGGTAAGACCAACTTCTGGCAAACTCTTGAAACATCCCATATTTTCAGCACATCGTATTTCCTTATACTCTTATTTCAAATTGCTGAGTACTAACTGCTCAAACGTGAGTGATCTGTCATCTTTTTTTAATTTTTTTAAATTTTTATTTATTATAGTCACACACAGAGAGAGAGAGAGAGAGAGAGAGGCAGAGACACAGGCAGAGGGAGAAGCAGGCTCCATGCACCGGGAGCCCGACATGGGATTCAATCCCGGGTCTCCAGGATCGCGCCCTGGGTCAAAGGCAGGCGCCAAACCGCTGCGCCACCCAGGGATCCCATGATCTGTCATTTGTGTACAAGAGGGACTAACTATTGAGAGGTGTGTAGGGGATATTATCATTCCTCTTTCTTGAGTTGGTTTGAACGTAGGTGCTCCTCTGTATGAGAAAAGAAAACTATCACCCCGAGGGCACTTAGCATGAAATAGCATTTCTAAATCCTCTTTCTAGTAAAACTAAACATGTTAATTACCCTAGAAAATTGATAGCACAACTAAATGACCATGACTCATTCACCCTACCCTACATTAGTTTATGGATAAGTCCAATCTGAGGGGGAACGTCAGATTGAAAATTATGGGGAGTAGTGTCTATTATAAAAATACCAAGGGGGTGCCAGGGTGGCTCAGTCAGTTAAGCCTCCACTCTTGATTTCAGCTCAGGTTGTGATCTTATGGTAACGAGATCGAGCCCTGTGTTGGGCTTTGTACCAGCAAGGAGTTTGCTTGAGATTCTCTTTCTCTCTTCTCCTGCCCCTTCCCCCACTTGTATGTGCACACATGCTCTGTCTCTCAAGTAAATAAATGAATCTTAAAAGAAAAAATTACCATGAGTTGTTGACTTCAAAGAAAAGATACTCCCCCCCCCCCCCCCCAAAAAAAGATACTTTCCCTTTGAGGAGGCTAAATTTGCACAAGACATTTTGCAAATGAAATAATTAAAATTTAATGCACTTTAGGCAATATAGGCTTTTAAAATTATATTATAAATGTTAATTATATATTAACAAAATATGCTATTAAGATATATTAAATATAATCGTATAACAAATGGCATTTTCTTAAACCATAAAACACAAGTTTTTAAAAACAGACAATAGCAAATATGATATTGGTTTAGAATTAAAAACAAGCTTTCCAAAAATACATGTTTTGCTATATTTGAAAAAAAACATTATGGAAATATGTCTATATACATAAAAGTAGAAAGAATAGTATAATGAAACCCTATATGCCTATCACCTAAGGTTTAAAAGCTTTTTGACATATTATTATTATTTTTTTTTGACATATTATTTGGTAGAATTTTCCCTAGGGAAAAATCAGAGAAAACTGATTTTGAAGCTGGATGATATAAAAGACAGATTATACCTTAAAATAGTTTTAAAAGAAATATGTTCTCATTATCATCATTTACTAAGATGACTGTGTTATACTAAGTACCATCCTCATATCAGAAATACTACAACTATGATTCCAAAATTATAACTTTTTTAGCTTTTACAAAAAACAGGAGAAGTCCAGAGAAATGACAGTTGATGGGAACACATTATGAAATGACACTATTGAGGCACTATCTAAAAATTTGTAGAAGAATAAGAGGCATCACATGTCATGGAAGATATGTCTACAATGAGAGATATAAGAATGAGAAAAGAGGGCCACGCTGTATTCTAATTTAAAATATACGGACAACATAATTTTGCCATTCAAAGGGCCTACGTACGAATGAACACCCACAAAGGCACACAGATATAAAGAATTCACTTTCATATGGCAAGAAATGAATGAATTCTGGATTCCTTAGGTTGTAACAAAACACTTGAAACTGACACCACTCTTTAAGTTAGGAAAAACACTGTAGAACCCTGTGTTTATAATAATTATTATCCTTTGATTGAAAACAATTTTGAAAACAATGAAAAGATAATTCAGATATAAATATATGTATGTGGGTGTGGGGGTGTGTATTCGTATAGGAACAAACTTCTCTTCTCTTTACAGGAACAAACATGTGAAGCTAAATTCATCAGGAACTTCGGAGTGTTGAAAGTGCTATCAGGATGAAAACCGCCACCAGCTGCTGCTAAGAAGCTGTCATCAGTCAGCATCTTGGGACACTTCCAAACCTAACTTGCTGGGCAGTCCAAAGCAATGGGTGTTCTGTTTATGCTATAATTCTTAAGAGTTGAGAAAGTAGCAATTAGTGGGAAAACTATAGCTGATGTTTGTGCTGGAAGAAGTCCAGTGGGGTATCTTGTCGAGATAGCAGTTACTTTTTTAATATTTGAAAGCTCAGTCCTGCTAGAGGTTGTTGTTGGGGCCCAAGATCATCAGCAGAATGATAGAGCAGTTCCATCTGTTCTATTCCCTGTAAATTCGTCGTCCTTATTTGATCTATTTAATATAGACTTGTGTGGGGCCTACATCACTGGCTTTGGGATAATTTTTGGAATTGCTTGACAGGATGTAAATATAACTTTTCATTAAAGGGATAATAAAATATAGCCTTATTTTAAAGGCAGGGCAGCACTGTCCTTTGATAGTAACACTATTGATGCCAGAGCACTCTGCAGTTTGCCGGAAGGAAACAACAGAAGGTGCTGAAGATTTTTACTGACAATACAAATTGGAGACTTATCTGAATTCTCCTACCAGAATAGAGACCTCTCAAAGGATGCAAGGAAGCTAAAAATGAAACAAAAGAATGCTTATACATCTTCAAATTTCGACTCAGTAATCAATTTGGATTCATGAAATGTATTCCTATACCTTCAAGAGCAACTCTTCCCTAACTCAGGACGTCTTTGGCAGCCTGGACTATGCCTTGCCCACCCTGATGACTGTATCTCTCTCTAGGTGGGCTTGTGCTGGGTAATTGGCTTGCCTGCTTCCTTGTACTTTAAGATGTTTGTCGGTACTTTTCTCTTTGTACTGCAAGTAAAAAACCCATAGGGCCCAATTACTGGAGATGCCTCTTTTCTCTAATAGCAACATCAGTGCCCAGATCCTGGTTTCTTAATACCAAGAATGGGACTTCTGTTTATTTTTATTTGCTTCTAAGATGAATCCTTTAAAACTGAGGAACTGCAGTTCCTTTGGAAAATATGTCACTGTTGCCTACTGCCGTGAAAACAATGAAATAAAAGGGAAGCTAAGCTCTAAGTGGGTTTTGATTTTTATTAAATAATGAATATGACCTCAAATAATTTATCCTGCATTATTTTAGTCATAGTAAGTAATAGCATTTCCCCAACTTTGCAAATTGAAGATGTGATTCTATTACGCATCTCATCAGTGAAGATCATTATTCTACTCAGTGATGATTCAGATGCCACAGTAGAAAAGAATTCTTAGAGCACAATTGTTAATGAAGATAAAAGCTATTAGCTAAAAATTAAATTAGTTGGAAAATTTTCAGCTCCATGTTACTTCATCTCCTGGTATTTGTCTTAACCCATTTTGAAAGTCTAACCAGGGACTCCTGGGTGGCTCAGCAGTTGAGAGTCTGCCTTTGGCTCAGGGTGTGATCCCAGAATCCGGGGATTGAGTCCCACATCAGGGATTGAGTCCCACATCGGGCTCCCTGCAGGGAGCCTGCTTCTCCCTCTGCCTGTGTCTCTGCCTCTCTCTCTGTGTCTCTTATGAATAAGTAAATAAAATCTTAAAAAAAAAAGCCTAACTATATATATTATGGATTACTCTTAACCTCACTTATGCATAAAGTCAATGTGTAGGTTTTTACCTTAAAAAATGGATGGAGAAATGAACCTACTTATTTTACATAATTTAAAGCCTTCTACTTAGGAAACCTTAGGCTAGCGTGATGATTAAAAATGTGGGCTATAGGGTCTGAAAGCTTGTGTTCAAATCTTGATTCCTCCACTTACAGCTAGTGTGAACTATTTAATCACTCTGTTTAATCATTCTGTGCCTCAGTTTCTTCATCTGTAAAACTAATACAGATTAAGGCAGGTAACTCATGCAAAACACTTGGCACAGAGTAAATAATCAATACAAGTTAGCTCACATTGTCATTCTGAAGTGGAAAACAGCATGCTTTAGGTACTTCTAAAGTGTTGCATGATCCAGCCTACATTAGTTACAGAGAGAAATGATGCCTCATCTGGCTCTATTAAGCATGATGAATGTCCACAGGAAGGGAGCTGAGTAAAGATCTGAATATGTTGTGCATGCCAAAAGACTTTCGTTGATTCGAAAAACATATGCTCAGATGATCCATAAAACAATGGAGATCCTATATTTTATATATTTCTATATTTTATTACATGCTCACAAAATGCCTTGTTTTGTTTTATTTGGTTTGGTCCATCTCAGTTTTTCTTTCCTTTTTAAAACTTTTTATTTAAATTCCAGTTAGTTAACATACAGTGTAATGTTAGTTTCAGGTGTATGATATAGTGATTCACCACATCCATACATCACTCAGTGCTCATACACAAGTGCACTCATTAATCTCCATCACCTGTTTAACCCACCCTGCACCCACCTCCCCTCTAGTAACCATGTGTTTGTTCTCTATAGTTAAGAGTCTATTTTTTGGTTTGCCTCCTTCTTTCTTTTCTTCCCCCTTTGCTTGATTTTTTCCCCTAAATTCCACAAATGAGTGAGATCAGATCCTATGATTTCTATAATATAGTATTTCTATACTATTTTCATCGATGTTGTTGCCAACGGCAAGATTTCATTCTTATTTATGACTGAATAATATTCCATTGTGGAATAATATTCCATTGGTATATATATATATATATATATATAACACATCTTCTTTATCCATTCATCACTCAATGGACATGTGGGCTCTTTCCATAATTTGGCTGTTGTAGATAATGCTGCAGTAAACATTAGGGTGCATGTATTCCTTTCAGTTTTTGAAAGTGCTTTTGTATTCATTGGGTAAATGAATAGTGCAGTTACTGGGTTGTAGGGTAGTTCTATTTTTAACTTTTTGAGGAACCTCCATACTGTTCTCCAGAATGACTGCACCAGTTTGCATTCCCACCAACAACGTAAGAGGGTTCTCCTTTCTCCACATTCTTGCCAACACCTATTGTTTCTTGTATTGTTAATTTTAGCCATTCTGACAGGTGTGAGGTGATATCTCATTATAGTTTTGCTTTATATTTCCCTGATGATGAGTGATGTTGAGCATCTTTTCATGTGTCTGTTGGCCATATGTATGTCTTTTGCCCATTTTTAAATTGGATTATTCATTTCTGGAGTGTTGAGTTTTTTTAAGTTCTTTATATATTTTGGATATTGATCCCTTATCAGATATGACATTTGCTAATATCTTCTCCTATTCCATAGGTTGCCTTTTAGCATCGTTGATTATTTTTTTTCTCTGTACAGATGCTTTTTATTTTCATGCAGTCCCAATAGTTTAGTTTTACTTTTGTTACTCTTGCCTAAGGAGACATATCTAGCAAGAAGTTGCTATGGTTGGTATCAACTAGGATACTGCCTGTGTTCTCTTGTAGGATTTTTTTTTACCACATTTAGGTCTTTAATACATTTTGAATTTATTTTTTGTGTTTGGTGTAAGAAAGTGGTCCAGTTTCATTCTTCTGCATGTTGTGGTCCAGTTTTCCCAACACCATTTATTGAAGAGACTGTCCTTTTCTGGTTGGATATACTTTCTTTCTTTGCTGAAGATTAATTGATCATATAATTATGGGCTAATTTCTTTAAATCTAGGTAATTGTCTTGGTTATTAGATCATAACAGACAACACTATTATTTAATTGTCTTTTAATGAATATCTATGTAACCAGGTTTAAAAAAAATCCAAGGATCTAGAATCATGTTTTAAGATTTTAAAAATAGTCTTCCACAAGCAGCTCAGATTTTGCCTTTATAACAGACATTCACACAATATTCTTGTCTTATTTTTCTGCAATACCAGAATTCTGTCTCAATCATAAAAGATTTTAAATATAAGTACAAAAGGGAATGTTTAATGTAATTAAGTGCATACAATTTTGTTGTGCAGGCATCAGAGAGATAAGCAATTAACAGAAAGTTATGGTAAATTTACAAAAATATGTCATTACTGAAAAATAAGCAATATCTATGTGCTTGCTTAACTTAAAGGGAATAAGAAATTATTAAGCTATCAACATATGGTAAGTGATCAGATAGTTAATAAACATATATTTTTTCATATCAAAATTCCACATTATTAAAAAAAATCCACACAACCAAATAGGAACTCAAATGAGACATTTAACAAAGTAAGAAATAACAGAGCTGGGAATCATTATGTTGATCATATCCTCAGCACAGATGAAAGATTACTATCACTGTCAATGCCATCAATTTTTGGTAACACTTAATATCCTGGTACTACACTAAGAAAAGTATTTTATGTCCAGGAACGTTTGTAGAAAGAGTTCCTGATCTGTGGTCCCAAGGGGCAATTGGCCATGCAGTACTTTGAGCACGGTGTTCTTTGCACTATGCCACATACTGTGGAGGATGGACAAGGCATCTCAATACCATTCTTGTCTTCAAAGAACTTACTCTCTGGTAGGGAAGGCAAGCTTGTGGACAGCCCAAACAGTACACGATACATGATAACAATACATAAATCAAGTTACTTCATTAAGGTAGCAGTCATCCACTTACATAGATCAAGGTTCATTCACAGTCATTTCACATTCCAACCTATCAGCCTTTGGTCTATGCAAAATTGAGAAGCAGGCGAAAGTTACTTTTGATATTTATGCATCTCTCTTATGAGCTTTCTTTCCATTGTTGGTGGAATAGATGATTCCCCAGGCTCTTCTGGTTTTGGAAAATTTCCTACTCCCGACTTTTCACATACCCTGCTACAAGAACATCCCCAAGAGTGTACTGACTGAATCTCCCACTGCTTTTGTCTGGAACTTCAAATCCAGATGGCATCTAGAGGGAATAGTGGTGTGGGCACAGACAGTAATACTTTCATATTTTCCTCAACTCTCAGTGGAGTGAATACATAATGACTTGGGATCCCACTTGTAAAAGTCTGCCCTCCCTGTGGTGCATAATTAATAAATGGTAAGTGGTAGGGTTCTGAGTAGAAAATCCATAAGGATTGTAGAAGAGGAAGATTAACAACTCTAAAGTGGTAGATCCATTTCTATTCATTTCTCCCCAGACTCCCTGGTGGGGCATCATTGTCCCACCAGGGAGTCATTTTTGATGTGCCCTTCTATCCTCCTTTGTCACCATGTCCTGTTAATCTTTTCTCATAAATGTCTTTAGGGAATCCATCTCTTTCCTTTCTCCATGACATACATAGCAGTTGAACTTTTCGTGTTTATTTGTAAGATAGTATGCTCCGTGAAAGCATGGATCCTTTGATTTCCTCCTATCATTGTATCTCAATTATATAGTAAGAATACATATTTGATCAACAAATAAATGAGTTAGAAGTCGCACTCGATCTTAAATCTTTGTAAGATTGTTTTTTTAAAGATATATTTATTCATGAGACACACACACACACACACAGAGAGAGAGACAGAGACACAGGTAGAGGGAGAAGCAGACTCCATGCAGGCAGCCCGACATGGGACTCGATCCTGGGTCTCCAGGATCAGGCCCTGGGCTGAAGGAGGCGCTAAACCGCTGGGCCACCGGGGCTGCCCTTCTTTGTAAGATTTAGATAGAAATGAAAGGAAAATAACAACTATAGGAAAGAATAAACATAAGCCAAAGGATAAAAGAAATAATATGGCTTACTCATAGTCCAAAAATAAGATTGACCAGAGCTAACCGTGGATTTGGAGAAGTAAGTGGTAAATAACTTTCCATAGAAGGCATGGGATCAGATTATGGGGGCAACAGAGATTATTCTTGCTCTGGCAGGAGAGTGGAGATTTTTAAGCATTGTCATGATAACCTAGAAACAGAACTTAAATATGTGCTAGTTGAAGCAAAAAGACAGTATTAATTCACATGTGATATGACAAGGACTTAGATTTGGGAGATAGTGGTAGAGATTATGAGGGGAAGATCTAGAAAGGGAAAGAAAATATTTTAAAGAAAAAGAACTCAGGCTGTGGTAAGTGAATGTAGGGTATGGATATAATTTCTTCATTCACATGTATTTAATGAATTTCTCTAGACCCATTTTTACTCAGCAACTTCCAGATCCACTTAATATATCGCTATTTTTTAGTAATATTTATGTATTATAGAAAATAGAGTATGAAAAAGTGCTCCAAACCAGGGTGTCTCAACCTCAGCACTATTGACATCTTAGATTGTATAATCCTTTATAATGGGGGCTGCCCTGTGCATTGTGCAGACTTTAGCAGCATCCTCAGCCTTTCTCAATAAATGTCAGAAACACCCACCTATCCACCTGTGACAACCAAAAATGTTCCCTGAGTGAGGAGGGACAGAATTTTCCCCATTGGAGAACCACTGCTCTAAAAGTGGATAGTCATTGTAATATTTATGATCACATAACAAACACATTTTCATTTCATTTCAGAAAGAGATACCTCTGTTAGGGAAAATATATCCTTTGTTAAACGTAAACATGATTTTTAAAGGGATTTTTAGAATGGAAGATGTAAATCTTTAAATGTACTTACACTGAGTTCTAAAACTCTTCCAAGGCAATCAATCAGCAATGACATAAGCATGGCTACAGTAATGATAGCCACTGTTATAATAATGTGGAAGACCAACGGAAGATTCCCACCAAAAAACACATTGGCAATTACCTGCCAAATAAACACATTATTTAGAGAGGGATTCTCAGAGGCATGCAGGACTTATTAAGAAACTATATCATATTATAGCACTTAGGACTGTATAAAACACTACCAATAAGGCAATCAATCAAATCTTAAGCCATATGAATATCCTATCTTTTCCAAAGTACTTACACATAGATAAACACACATCTGAAAAATAAGTAATCTTTGCTGAATTTTTAAACAGGCAGTAAGATTATATTACAGACCCAACACATGGTATATAATGTGTAAAGACGCATATTTCTCAAGTGTGAGAAAGATCCTGGGAAGTTACTTTATAAGGTATTTGATTGAGTCCAAGGTTGCCACTAAAAGAAACTATGGTTGCTATTTAGATTTTTAGAATGAGAGGAGATTGGAGAGAGTCAACCAATCTAAGAAAACAAATAGTGATCAATTTACGACTGGATAAAAAAAAAAAACAAATCAAATAGAATTTAGAACTAGAAGGAGCTTTAGTTACCTAAATCGATCTTTCTTAGAGTTACCAGCTTCATAGTAATCCTGAAAAGTCCTTTTGGCTTAAGGTAGGGCTTGAAACATGAGTAGGATTTAGAGCAGAATTAGAGACTGAGGGAACAGAATGAAAAGAACAAAAGAGGAAAGAAGGACAGGAAAGATACCCATGGAAGACTAGAAGGAGACAATCTGAATAGGGTCGACTCTGTGCGAGAGTTGGAAACTCTGAGACAAGAGTTGGAAATGGTCAGGGAAGGTCAGATGCAGGGGTACCTTAAGAAAGCCAACCCTCCAAGCTGTTACTTATCTAACATTCCTCACAGACTGGACACTGCCATAACCCTGCTAATAATTACCAGGAATACTAATAACTTACTCATTTATGGTTCTACAACTGGTGATGTTTTTCAAATATTTAAAATTCATTCTTATGGAAGTCTCTAATATATGATTATAATAGAAAATTACTGAGTGCAGCAGGCTAGTGAGAGATAGTCGTTAGGGATATGGACAGGCTTTTTGGCACCCTCGTATGTGGTTGGCTTCTTTTTTTTTTTTTTTTTTTTTTTATTTGCATTTATTCTATGCAGAATTTACTCCCGGGCCATAAGTTTTTGTTTCTTCAGTTTCTTCTGGGATATCTTTTTCTTCTGTGCAACCTCCTCTTCTGGTTTAGGAACAATCTGCTCTTTTTCAGTAAGAATCATCTCAATGTGGCAGGGAGAGCTCATGTATGGATTAATCCGGCCATGAGCCCTGTAGGTTCTACGTCGCATCTTGGGGGCTTTATTCACCTGGATGTGCTCAATGACCAGAGAATCTACATCTAAACCCTTAAGTTCGGCATTACTCTCCGCATTTTTAAGCATGTGCAGTAAAAATTCAGCACTCTTCTTGGGCCACCGACCTTGTGTCCAGCCCCACTGTTTGGCCTGTGCACACCTACCAACTCCACCATTGTAGCGACGGAATGGCACACACTGCTTCTGCAAAGTGACATCTTTCAGATACTTGGTGGCTTTTCGAATATGCATACCCTTGATGGCCTGGGCAGTTTCACGTGTGTTCTTAAAGTGAACACGAAGATTCGAACCTCTCGACTTGCATGATTTTGTAGGGTTTTCTGGGTCCAGCGAGTAGCGAACCATCTCCGGAGGTCACCTCAGGCCGCTCGGGGGAAGAGCTGTGGTTGGCTTCTTTACCAAAATGGCTTTGACTGTGTTTATGCTCACTGTGTGTGTGTGTGTGTGTGTGTGTGTAGAAAGGAGAGAAAAAGGAAGTGAAGGAGTGAAGTATATTTGAGGTTCCTCTGCCTGGTATTTGCAGCCATGGCAGAGATCTTGATTTAGTTCTTTCTGTCGTGGCAGCTAGAGAGGACACACAAGTTCCAAGTACTAGAGACATAAGCTGTGCAGGTGGAGTGTCTCAGATGGTCCACAAGCAGTTCACCAGAAACCACATGAGAATGTACCACCTGTTACCACTGATCTACAGATCACATTTGAACCCAAAATACTGGGCAGAGGCTAAAATAGAACTATTTCCTCATCTGACAACAGCAAAACTATTTGAAGGTTCTTAGATTTTAGAAACCTTCAAAAAGTAAAGTTCAGTCTACTTCTCCCTTATATTGAAGGTGGAGAACTGGCCTGTGGGTTAGACATTTGTAGGTGAGGACAAGTGCTAATTCTAAAGGATATACACAGGGCCCAACACTTCCTTTTCCCTTCCACTGAGCAGTTCCTTACCCCCAGAACTGGCCTAAGGTAAGCACTGGGCTTCCTCTAGAAGCCTGCCTATTAGTGAGTGTATTTAAAGTTCTGGAGGCATTTCACTTCACACATTAGACCCATTCACATGCGCACTATGTAAACAGTCTCTAGGAACAGATCCTAAAACTAAGCCCTTTTCAGTGCAATTGCTGAAAGAACCACTGTGGAGCAGGATCATGCTTTTCTGCTGACTGTACAGTGGATTTTTCGCTGACTGTATAAGGGATTCCGACAAGCCATGTTATCCAGCTTTACGCAAAAAGAATGAGTTCTTTTTCACTTAATCATCCTTCACAAATCCATACATATTGTAGAAATATATCACAAATATATATACGTGATATGCTATCTCCAGTATTTTCCATGGTATAAAAATATAAATATATAAATGAAATATATCTGTAAAACTAGTGGCTTAAATTGAATCTTGGTTTTCCATGGACAATAAGATATTTCTGTTTTTTAAAAATAACAAAACTGATCAAAAATCTATTCAAAGGTGCCTTTAATACACGTTGACTTACAAAACATCTTAGCAAAAGGACAACGTTGTAAAACATGTTTTGAGTCCTAGTACTTAATTTCTTTGTAAGAATGCTTTTAACAAAAAACAACTTAGTTTGGCTCTATTAAAAGCTGGCATTCATTTTGGAATGCAGTTGTATAAATATTTATACTTGTGCTAATATAAACTAAAGCACCAAACATGATCTGCAAATCCAACTTCTGAAAAAAGTAACTTGTAAATTTGAATTTGAATATAAATTTGAATATAAATCTATCTTTAAACTGGTCAAAAAAGAAAATTTTATAAATAATATTACCTGTCATGCACTTGTGAATTTGCAGAATTAAATTACTTACAAATCTTCCTAAATTAAATGGAGTGGAGGGATCAACTAGGCAAAATGTTGGAAAGGAACCGTGCTTACCTCTCTAGTTACAAAGCATTCAATTGGGTACGTTAAAATGACAGTGACTCCATAACAGAACCTTCCAAATGTTACCAGGTCATCATTTCTGCAGTAGTTTTCAAATAAGTCTCCTAGAAAATAATATAAAATAGATTTATTTCAACTATTTGAGATAAATATCTAACAGACAGTAGATATTTATTTACAAGCTCCATAAACTCCATTAATAGAATATACTGCCAAGCCTATATGTAAGTTTTTTGCTTTCAATAACTATATAATTATTGACTGATATTAAAACTAGTACATGTTTGACTTGAGATGAATTCATCAGTGATGATTTTTCTCTTACTCTCATTGTTTGTTTTCAGTAGATCTGCCTTAAATTTGTATCAACTTCTGAAAAATACTTTCATCCATTGTCTTCCCACACCTGAATCAACTCCCTAAATTCTTGTGCACTAGTTTTATAAAGTTGCTTCTGGTCTTTGTTTCTGGTAAATAAGCGACATAGTTATTAAAAAAAAAAAAAAAGTCTGTTAAAATAAACAAATTTCCTTTTGAAATGTTATTCTTAGATCAAGGGCAATCCTGAAAGGAAGAGTAGACTAGTACATCTGGGGGGGGGGGGGGCGCTGAATTTCCTGCATATCATGCTATAGGGTTTAATCACAGACCTAGGGCCATGGCAAGGATTCACCTTTCATGGTTTCTGATGAACCCGCATGCAAGTGCCCTGATTCAAAACTGTGAGAATATAGTTATTTCCAAGGAAAAGCATTATATGTAATTAGTTCCAAACTAAACAATGGACCAGGCACACCTGGAACCAATTCTTACTTAGAGACTATTTTCTTAGACATCAATGAAAAAATAGAGGGATCTAATGAGGGCCCAGAAGTCATGTCAGCATAAAGTTTCCCAATACTGAAACAAACAATATTTGGGCCTATTTATTTCCTGAATATATAACATGTTTACATTTTAAAATTTGGGTCATGTTTTCCAATTAGACTGAATAGAAAAATCAGATCAAATTCATACACTACTATACTGTATAAAAAGAAAACAGAAGGGGCGCGCCTGGGTGGCTCAGTCTGTTAAGTGTCTGCCTTCGGCTCAGGTCATGATCCTGGGGTCCTGGGCTCAGGTCATGATCCTGGGGTCCTGGGATTGAGTCCCACATCAGGCTCCCTGCTGGGTGAGGAGTCTGCTTCTCCCTCTCCTGCTGCCCCTCCCCTCTCTACTAGTGTGCTGTCTCTCAAGTAAATAAATAAATAATCTGTAAAGCAAAACAAAAACTATACTTCTGCCTTTTTTTTTTCATGAAAAAGCTAAATGACCCGCCTCTGCCAAGACTTATTTTAATGACTCTTCTCCCCTCCCCTAGTCAATTAGAACAAGTGTACATTACTTTGTAGGGTCCCTTCCCAGCAGTAAGGGACTAAACCACAAAGCAGTCACGGCAGAGACCTGCTTCAAGGTTGACTGAAGAGACTCTTACCACTCTGAGAAAAGAAGACAGAAGGTCCCCATTCACTAACCTTCCCTAAAAAGTGGGTCCTGCACCTTTTCCAAAGTGGTTGAAAACGTTAAGAACAACCTCGAGTTCTTCACTGTCTCACAAGCTAAAACTGATCTACTCAAAGGGACAAGAAAAGAAGCGTGCAGTTTGCACAGGTAAGAACAGATTTCCCTAAAATGAAACGGCCTGAAGAAACAATGTCAGCTTATTCCAGCTTGAGTCTATTTTCGGGAATTATAGCTAGATTAAAAAGAAAAAAAAAAAAGCTCCAACCCAAACCAACCTGTCAGCTTTGTTGTATAAAGATTTAATTACATCTAAGCAATTACCACCAGTAACAACATTAGGAAGGTGTGACTAAGAAAAAGGGTTTATGTCTTACAGGGAAGGCATTTAAAAACCAAGGTTTTGTACAGACTGGAGCCTGCAGGCCATTCGCCTTGGCAAAGGATGCAGCAATAGCAATACATGGCAATGTTTTGAAACACAATTTTTATCAAGACTTTCATGGTCACTTCATTACCGCATTCTAATGGCACATGCATGTATTATATTTTTGATGGCATTGGAATTATGTTAAACACTTTGTTGTGTTTTTTAATTTTTATTTTTTTGTATATTTTTAACACTTTGTTTTGAAGCCATTTTTACTTTTTTCTTTGTAACTTGAGAAATCTCTGCCTATAATCATAGTCACCTCTGTTTGAAACAATACACCCAAGAGTACCTAGTATCATCTGCAAAGTAAGCGAAGAGGAAGTGGAGGATAAGAGACAGCTTTTAATGAGTCACACTTGACCAAAGTGGGGTAGACTGCAAGAGAGAATGGAAAGAAAAATGAACTGCAAGTCAGAAGACTTGTTTTCTACTTTGTCACCAGCCAGCTTGGGCAAGTTCCTTCACCTCTTTGTGTTTTAAGCAGGGGGTAGAACTAGTTATTCCACTTACCTTCATAGGGTTGTTTCAAGGTCAAATGAGATAATAGACTGGCAAAAGCTGTGACATGTTTGAGTCACAGCATTTAGCGGGCTGTCAGATTGCCCTGGCTATTAAACTACACAGAGGAGTGAGGGCAGAAGTGAGTCAAAGGAAGCAGAAGCAATAGCCACTCAGTTGCTGTGCCTGGGTGAACAGAGAAAAGAGAAAAAAATTCAGTGTGGGGTGGTGTCGTGGGGGTGGAGGGGAGAAGGGGTGAGGCCCGTGTTGTGGGAAAGATGATGTTTTGTGTTTAAGGCAGGAATGGGATAACTAAGTAGGAATGTCCTGCAGGCAATAGGCTGGAGATGAAAAGAAAGGTCTGGACTAGAGTTTAAAACAATGACAATCTCCAGAGAATTTGTTGAAGGAAAAGAAGGCAGCTTGTCTGAGCCAGTTAATGGGAGGTGGGGGGAGAAGAGGAGAGAAGGTAGGAGAAAGCAAAGGGCCATCACACAGAGAGAAAAAAAAAATACTAACAGAGGGAATGATGATATGGTCGTGCTCTTTCTCCTATGGGAGGAGAGACCGGATATTCAGGACTGTTAAGTGATTCACAGAGGTGCATAAGAATCAGAATCAAGAAGACTATTCACTTTGAAGAGTGGGAGGATGCTGGTATTTCTGAAAGTGAAGCTGCAGCAGAGCGGTGGAGAGGGAAGCCAGATTTCAAGTGCTTTTAAGTGAAAGCAGGGAAGAAGAGAGAAAGAATGAACTACCGGAATAAGTTCAGCAGTTTAAAAAGGAGAAAATCTGAAAAACAGAAGGAGCTGGGGTGGGAAGGTAGAGGAGAGAATGGATGGAGGAGATCAGTGACGCTTTGAAGTGGAGCACTGGGTATAATGGTACCCAAAACGAGGAGCAACAGAACCACCCCATGCGAATAATAAAACGTGATGAGAGCTCAATGTCTCATTTACCTTGGGTGAAGCCAGTAAATGTCAAGTATCCACATGCAGCAAAGAGAATACTGATAAATACAGAAGCCAGCGTAGACACGTGGATGATGCGGGACCACTTAGCTACTGTGGGGTCTTCCAAAGAACCATAAACTAAGAAGCAGTTATGGTGGCAAATAAATGCTGCAATACAAAAAGAAAAAGTAAAAAAAGAACACCATTAAAGCAAGTGTTGCAGGATTTTTTTTCTCCATTGGTGCCCGCAGTTCTTGGTTGGTCGTGCTGGTTCAAAGAATGAAGAGGTAGGCCAGACAGAGTGGTGGGCAGCAAAGCAAGGTTTACTGAGCAATAGCAAAGTGACGGTTCAAAGCTCCCAAGGAGGGAGGGGACCTGGGAAGTTTGCCATCGGAGTTTCTAAATCTGGGGGGGTTTATGGGCTTGTTGGAGGGCTGTTTTAATCTGATTGACCTACCTGAGCCTGCCGTCCAATCAGGTTTTTGTCATCTATCTATCACATGGGAAAGGGTGGAGGGCTCCTTGCAGGGTGGTGTAAAATCTTTTAAGGGTGGTTTCCTCTTAGGGCTGGGGCCCTTTGGCCCTGCCTGCCTGCCTTCCAACTATCCTTCATCACAAGCACTAGGGTTCTTTTTAATTCTGAAAATTCAAGAGACATATGCGACTTTGGAATGCTGCTGAACTGAAGTTCAAATACATTAATTTACTAGCTACATCAGAAAATAGAAAATAACTTTTTTTAACAACTTCAGGAATGAGAAATTTCACTCACATTAGGCTCATGCGGTCTCTTCATGTCACTCTTGACAGAAACCAGGCCTACCCAACTTTCTCTCCCATTTTCCATTTCCTAGTGGACTTCCAATTGTAACGGAAATCTAAACAGCACTATATTTTCAGTCCATGACTTCCTTTCCAATCTGGGATATAACAGAGTGGCTTTAGACATCTGGCCAATTTGTAATACTTCATGTACAAGGTTTTGAATAAGCACATAACACTTGCTAAAATTTCAAGTTAAGAAACACAAGATGACTGTAATGAGTTTTCTGCATGAGGAAGAAACTTGTCCAAATTAAATCAAATTTTAGTGATGAGTGAGAAAAGTTTGAGCCTAATTTTATGTTGGCACAAACTGGATCATATGCTGTTAATAGGAAGTCTAAAACTTAGGACATCTGCTCTCCAGACACAAATATGAAACTTTTTCATTATACTGAAGACTCCATATTGAGAAAGGGCCTTTGAAATCCTATACTCACCAAATGACATGACACCAAGTGCCTGAATGGCATTGGGCTTTGCAAATACCCAAGCATCTTCTGTTTTTGGTCTAGAAGATAAATCAGGTAATTTAGTGAGTGATCATGCAAACGCAAGCCTAAGCATGTCGGAGAACAACAAATGGTGTCACAATAAAAACTGAGTATCTTGAGGTCAGAAATTAAGAAGGGGCCCTCATTAATCTTCCTTAATTATAAATAACTTCCCAGGAACATACATGTTATGGTTACCTCAGTTCTCTAAAAATGCATACTTGGAAAGACTTTATTTTTACATATTTGAAAAATCCACTGACTACTTAATTTTGTGACTTTATTTACTCACCAATTTAACAACAAATATTTGTATGCACTCATCATTGAAGATTGAGGGAGATACAAAAATCAATGATGCAGGGTTCCTCCTCATGGTTAACCAATGCTTCCTTCATTCCCCTTTAACTCATTCTCCCGGTTCATCCGACTCAAGGGAAATTCATAGTTGGGACTACAGTTTTACCGAAGAAGGTGGACGTGAACTAGTATTAATTGAGGATGTTTTTAATTGTATTCTGGGAATTACCCTATGACATCTCAATCTTCACAGTGACACTTAAGTATTATTGTTACTATTTAATACATTAGGAAAGTTAGGCTCTGAATGGTGATAAAATTTGTGGAGCTTCCACAGATTATAAGTGAAGAAGATGAGATGTGCTGTCCATCCCAGGATCTCTTTCACACTGAACTGTCAGTGACTTCAATTCCCACCTGTGGAAATACTTCTCAAAGACGTTTTGGAAATACATGAATTTAAATTAACTGAAGAATTGTATTTCTTAATGGAATTAAAAACATTTGCCTGCTTGTCTTTGGCAGAAATTGGTCTCCCTGGTTGACATATCCTTGAATAATGGTCGAAAGTCTGGTTCTGAGATCAGACAGCTTGTGTTAGTCTTCTGGCTCCTTCTACCTATCAACTGTGCGATCTTAAGCAAGTATTAACCTTTCTGTGCTTCAGTTTTGATATCTAGAAAATAAGGGTTATGACAGTAGTACATAATCCATTGAGTGTGTGACATTAATATTATCAGCTTATTATTATCATTCATTGTCATTTAATAAAAAGTACACAAAATGGCTAAGCTTCCCTGAAAAGGAAAGGCTTGAGTGAAAACCAAAAGAATACATTAAAGTAGAAGAAGGGAAAGAGGAAGGAGAGTCATAGAAAGCATAAAGGCAATAGGTGTAAACCTATTTCCTGAGTTTGTTATTCATTCTCCATGTAAAAAAGTCTCATTTCCTATGTCAAAGTTAGTGGGATTTATGCATTATATCTCTTTTCCTTCCTTCCTTCCTTCCTTCCTTCCTTCCTTCCTTCCTTCCTTCCTTCCTTTCTTTCCTTTCTTTCCTTTCTTTTTCCTTTCCTTCTTTCCTTTCTTCTTCTTTACTTTCTTTTTCATATTTCAAATGAGCAGTTACCGGAACAGAAGAACTGGCCAGCCTACAAGGGAGGCCGCAGGCTGCTCCAAAGCTTGCTGTGATTCCAGGTTTTTTGAGTGGGAGCTGCTGCCACCTGCTGTCTCTACTACTCTTCCTGCAGTGAACATTAACTGCTAAGAGTACACCTGTCCGATTCCAAGGTTAATGTGGACAGATTTTGTCCCCAGTCTTTAAAAAATGATTCAGAAAAGCAATGCTAAAAATTACAGAAACTTGGAAGATTTTAAGCTTTTAAACATGTTTTAAAAAACCTATTTTCTCTGTTAGAGTATTTGCACATGATTAACACTCATTTTCCTCTCATGTACAGATTATAGTGGTGTCCTAATTTTTAACTCTTTAAAAAAGGTAGGAGTTTGATTTTCATTTTTTTCCTCCACTCAAGTTTTTAAAATTTTTCCTGGTCCATATGCTTCAATGAATATATTCCTAGATAAGATGGAATATGAACTAGAACATAGAGATGATTTTGAATTTTTTAAAAGATTTTATTTATTCATGAGAGACACAAAGAGAGGCAAAGACACAGGCAGAGAGAGAAGCAGGCCCCATGTAGGGAGCCCGATGTGGGACTCGATCCTGGGACCCCAGCCCAGGATCACGCCCTCGGCCAAAGGCAGACACTCAACTAACTGCTGAGCCACCTAGACTTCCTAATTTTGAATATTTTGTGTTCACCTAAATGGTACTGATTTTATTTATTTATTTAAAAGAGTGCACAGGTGTGGGGCAGGGGCACGGGGCAGAAGGAGAGAGAGAATGTTAAGCAGGTTCCAGGCCCAGTGTAGCACTTGACTTGGGGCTCTATCTCACAACCCTGAGATCATGACCTGAGCTGATATCAAGTCGGACTCTTAACCAATAGAGCCATCCAGGCACCCCAATGATGCTGATTTTATAAGATGGAAAATACCAAGAAAAGATGTTGCAGATAGGAGAGCATGTATTTCCAAATCTAGATAGAGAGAAGGAAAAAGACATTGAATATGGATTTCCAATATTTTATAAAACAGCCTGAAATTAGAATTAGTTGCAGAATCAACTAGCTACACACACACACACACACACACACACACACACACACACACGGGGCGGGGGGGGGGAGAGCGGAGAGAAAGTTTCTTGGCATATTTAGAGATTTCTGTAAATTTGATACCCATAATGGTTGAGAAAATGAAGTTATGTATTGTTCTGATTTTAAACTATAGATGCTGAAATACAAAATAAAATAGCAAATGCAACAAGCAGAGTATAAGAAAAAATCATGACTAGGAAGAGTTTTTCAAAGAAATGCAAGGGTTGTTCAATACCAGAAAAGTCTATTAATGTAATCCATCTCATCAACGGATTAATGGCGGGCAAAAGCTTATGAGCTCTCAAAATATGTAGAAGAACCTACAATCCAGTGTTTATATTGAAAAACACACTTTAAACAAGCTATTAATAAAATAGAACTTCTTTAATCTGATAAGAATATCTACCAAAATCTATAGCAAATGACATATTTAATAGTGAAAATTTACAAATATTACAATTAAAAGTGGACATCAGGTAAGGATATTTATTATCACTGCTCCCAGACTATATCACTGGAATTCCTAGCTAATGCAATAAAATAAGAAGTGATAAGATATGTAATCATTGGAAAGGGATAAATTATTTGAACACAATATAATTGTCTACATAGAAAATTCAGGGGAGGGACTCCTGGGTGGCTCAGTGGTTGAGCACCTGCCCTTGGTTCAGGTCATGATCCCAAGGTCCTGGGATTGAGTCCCACACTGGGCTCACTGCAGGGAGCCTGCTTCTCCCTCTGCCTATGTCTCTGCCTCTCTCTGTGTCTCTCATGCATAAATAAACAAAATCTTAAAAGAAAATTCAGGGGAACTTACTGACAAGCTATTGAAATTAATTTAGCAAGGTTACTGGATATAAGCTTGATACATGAAAATCAGTAGGGTTGAGGTACATAAGTAATAGCCAATTAAAATGTTTTTTAAATGGCACTGGCAATAAAAACACTACATATTTTAAATGATATGCATAACCTTAATGGCATGATATAATTTTATGGGAAAACATATATAAATGGAAAGATATGCCATATTCATGTATATGAATAGGTGACTCAATATCATGTAGATGTCAATTCTCCCCCAAATTAATATTTAAATTCAAAGAATAAAATATTATATTCAAGGAGGAAAGAAATTCTTTTAAAAAAAATTGTAAAAGCAACATAAAAGTAAGGATTGAGAAACCTGAAACTGTGTGTATGATAAAATAATCCATATACAAATTTAAAATATAAAGATAAGCTAAAAACTTGGAAACAAGATTTGTTATGGATATAGGATATTCCAATAAGCAATGAACAATAGTCAACTGACAGAAAAAGAAATGAGAATGGTCAATAATTATGCCACAAGTTGCTCACTTTCCTTTATAATCAGAGACACTCAAATGAAATCCATACAAAAAGGCATTTTACACTTAATTCAACAATAACAAAGTCGATAAATTGCTGGGAAAGGACAACTTGCAATTATTATGGAGGGAACTGTAAATTGTAAGACACTTTGAAGAAGAGTTTGACAATATCTAGTCAGTTGAAGATACTTAAAGGTTGTAACAATTTCATTTCTCCATATTATCCTAGACTAGGAAAGTACACATGTGCACAAAAGATATGAATAAGGATCTTTGCTACTGCATTGTTTATATTAGCCAAACTACCTCAATTTCAGACAATAGAATTGATAAATAAATCCGTAAGTAAATCATGACATAAACATAAAATTGTGTGCCATAAGAGCAACTAAAATGAGTCACGCAGTGCTAACGGTAGCAAAATGGAAATATATGGCATACAATACTGAAGGAAAAATCATGAATTACAGAAGAGAAAATGCATTTTTAAAAAGATTTTATTTATTTATTCATGACAGACACAGGGAGAGAGAGAGGCAGAGACACAGTCAGAGGGAAAAACAGGCTTCATACAAGGATCCAGATGTGGGACTCGATCCAGACACTCCGGGATGACACCCTGAGCCAAAGGCAGGTGCTCAACCACTGAGCCACCCAGGCATCCCCATTTTTAACCATAGTAGTTATTTATGTATATTTTACAGACATACTAATCAATATTAGATATTGTTGTGAATACATAAAAGCATACTACAAGTATAAACGTAGGAATGATTTTAAACCAACAAGAATATATCTCTAGGGAAAAAGAAATGAGTTGACTTTTAAATATAATACTCTATTGCTGATAAATATTGAAGTAAACATAGAAAGTTATTTTAAAAAGATCTAGTCCAATTTCCTACTTCCTGAACTTTATATGATTATACAATATTTTCTACATAAAACCTTTCTGGACCTGAACCTAAGTTTTAACCTTAAATTTCCATAAATACTCGACAACTGAAACTATTTCTCCTGCTTTCCAATCACTTATTCAGTTTGTTCAATTTTCAACAAATATTTGTTGGCCACTACCTATGTTGCAACCACTGTTATAAATCCCTGAGGATACTGCCGAAAAAGAAAGAAAGAAAGAAAGAAAGAAAGAAAGAAAGAAAGAAAGAAAGAAAGAAAGAAAGAAAATAATCTTGATGTTTATTCTATCTCATAATCTAGAACAGCACTATATAATAGTGTTTCCTGTGATGATGGAACTGTTCTACACCTGTGCTGTCCAATATAGTTACTACTAACTACATGTGGCTATAGAGCCTTTGAAATTATGGCTAGTGTGACTGAGGAACTAATTTTTAATTTTATTTAATTTTATCTAACTTAAATAGTCACATGTGACTAGTTGCTACTATATTGGGCCATACAGAGCTAGAAGAAATCATATAGATAATTTTTGTTCAGAAATCTAATTATTTTTTCACTTTTAAAAAAGATTTTATTTGGGGTCCCTGGGTGGCTCAGTGGTTGAGCATCTGCCTTCAGCTCAGAGCGTGATCCTGGAGTCCCGGGATTGAGTCCCACATGGGGCTCCCTGCATGGAGCCTACTTCTCCCTCTACCTGTGTCTCTGCCTCTCTCTCTCTCTCTCTCTCTCTCTGTCTGTCTCTCATGAATAAATGGATAAAATATTTAATAAAAAAAAATTTTATTTATTTATTTGAGCGAGAGAGTGAGGGGGAGAGAGAGACAGTGACATGAGTAGGGGAGGGGGGCAGATGGAGAAGGAGAAGCAGACTCCTCACTTTTCAGGGAACCCAATGCAGGCCTCTTTGTGAGGCTCATCCCTGAACTCCAGGATCATGACCTGAGCCAAAGGCAGATGCTCAACCAACTGAGCCACCAAGGCACCCCAGACATCTAATTATTTTCTAATGGTCTAAAAGAGTTAAATTACCGAGAGAGGTTTAATTTTTTTCCTATAGTGTAGGGGTGCCTGGGTGGCTCAGTTAAGTGCCTGCCTTTGGCTCAGGTCATGATCCTGGGGTCCTGGGATCAAGCCCTCATGTGGGCTCCCTGCTCAGTGGGGGGGCCTGTTTCTCCTTCCCCTCCTGTCCCTCCACCCTGCTCGTGCTCTCTCACTCTGTCAAATAAATCAATAAAATCCTAAAAAAAACACAATTTCCTATAGGGTAGCTTATGTTGTATATTTCAGTATTGTTTACCACTTGAATTTTCTAAAGGGCAAGTAGAATGGAGGAGTTGAGTGTAATGACAGAAAAAATACTTCTTTAACTTATAAAGAACCAAGGATAGCAGAGCCTGCAAAATACATAAAAATTAAAAGAAAACAACCAACAAACTAGGGGAAACAAATTGAAATTGTTATTATGAATAGAGGCCTGGAAGAAAAGACATAGTACATAATAGTCATATTGAATTATTTTAAAATATGAATCAACTAAATGAAATTTAATTTGTATTAAATAATTAAATTATAAGATGAGTGCTTTTAAAAAAATTTTAAAGTATAAGTTGTATTAAATTACCTATAAACAGGGAATGGCTTTCAAATGATAATTCAAATTCAAACATATTAATTAACATACAACTCTCCTGGAGTAGTTATTTTGTACAAAGTGAGGCAAGTTTTCTTCTGAAAAAAATCCCCAAATAAAAACTACTCTCCAATTCCTCTTTGTTTTAGATTCTTCTATTGCTACTGTTGAATTTATTTCCCTGAGGAACTGAAACCAACTGCATTCACTCGTGTGTGTCTAGAGTTTGCAATGGAAGCCAATAGTTCTGAAATTAGTCCTCTGAGGTCAATAGTGTCTCTTCCGCAAGTGTTAATGTTACCTGCTGATAAATGGACTTTTAGCTCTTTACCTCTACTTGGTTCCTACCTGCTTCTTTTATTTACTGTAATCACAGTAATATATAGTATATACAGACCAAAATGTGGTTAATATCAATAAAGGACAATAATGAACTTAATTTCCTCTGTGAAGGACAACCTTTCTTATGACTAAGAAAAACCATATGGGATACAGAAAGCTGTAATGGAAAAAAAACCACATGTTTTGAGGTCAGACAGACTTGGATTTAAATCTTAGTATTATGGTATACTAGCAGAGTGCCTTGGGGCAGATAACTTAATGACACTGGTCTCAGTTTTCTCTATTGAACAGAGGTAATAAAAATAATTCTGTTTACATATCTGACATAGGGTTAAATGAGAAAATGAATGAAAGATTGTGGTATGTAGTGGACAATCAATGTTGGATGAGACCTCCTTCCACTCTTTCTCCCGTCCCTTATGTTATCATTAAAGGAACAATACATGTCTTAGTCTAGCTATAAGGACCTGTAAGTACACAAAATGCAATCTTCATTTTGTGTACTACAATTCATCGTGGTATATTCATATTCTTTTAGAGAACGAAGGGACCTGGGGGAAGATGAGCTGCTTTATTTAAAATAAATGAATGATTAATCTTGAGAATAGACATACATGCTACCAAATGGGCAGTCATTTGGTTGATACTGATGAAAAAAAATTGAAATGATTCTTTTGTTTTGGATATTCACAGTAAACATTAAGTATTTTATCCTATAGACCAATTTTGTGCACAATTGGGTCTGTCAAATTGGTGCAAACCTCCAACTGCATAAGGCCAAGTTAGACAGTCTCAGTGTACGTGGAACTGCTCACCTTACTCACTCGAGGGTTTATACCTTAGCCCAGCCATCATTCTCGCCGGATAAGCTATAGCTCTGTGTTATATGATAAGTTTTGCTACAGTGGTGTGGACACTACTGCCAACAGAAGACAATGAAATGTTTCAAGAGGGCACTCATTAAACCTGAAGATATTTGACATCTAAAATGAATAGAGAGGCAAACTGATTATTTAATCACCAGATAATATCTTAAACTAATCGTTTAAGAGAAAAAAAAAGTTTAAAATTAACCTTTTACATGTTAAAGTTCCAATCTATACATACAAGCACAATGTACACATACACAAATTAAGGGTTATTCATATTACTTTTTGTTACATCAATTTCAAATTATAGAAAGGGTTTATCCTGTCAATATTGCTAAGATAAAAGTTCTTCCTCTTGTATTTTACCACTAAGAAAGTTTATGAAAGAATATAGTTGTATTTTATCATTGGCATTGATAAAATATAAGTACAGTGACATTTAAGTTCATCTCTTGAACACGCAGCACTACCTTCTTAGAGACAGCCAGAGGCTAACTTACATGACCTGGAAACTTAAGAGCTTCACTTTCAGGAATTACTTGGAAGTCTTGCATTTTGTTTTAATAAGGTAAAACGGCCTTATATGTAAAATCTTGAGGCGTGTATGTGTTTTTTAATTTAAAACATTTTTTAAGGTTTTATTTATTTTTTCATGAAAGACACAGAGAGAGAGGCAGAGACATAAACAGAAGAAGAGGCAGGCTCCCTGCCAGGATCCTAATGTGGGACTTGATCCCAGGACTCCAGGGTCACAATCTGAGCCAAAGGCAGATGTTCAACGACTGAGCCCACTCACATGCCCATGTGTGTGTTTATTAATACTATTTTGGAAGCTATAGGAAATCTATCTCATGATTTTTACCATATTGAAGACACAGTAACTTTTGCTAAATGCATAAATGGCAGGCAGAAATAATTCCCAATTTGGGGTGCTAAAAAAAGAAATATCCAATGAAACAAGATAAAAACTTGTTTAGTCATTGTTTTTTGTAGCTATCTCTTCCCAGAGCTTTAAAGTAAGTGCCAATGCAGATGGCAGTTGTTCTTTCTTTTCTTCCTAATCTCTCAATTAAATAATAGCATCATAGCAGCTGTAAATTAAGAGCTGGAGAAGGGGCTTAGATAATTCAGTAATTGGATAAATTTGGAGACAGAATTTTCTGATCCTCCTCCACCTGGACACCCATACTCTAGGTCTGCTGCTTTTTGTCATAATTTCAAACTCGAAAGAAAGAAAGAAAGAAAGAAAGAAAGAAAGAAAGAAAGAAAGAAAGAGAAAGAAAGAAAGAAAGAGAAAGAAATAAAGAAAAAGAAAAAGAAAAAGAAAGAAGAAAGAAAGAAAGAAAGAAAGAAAGAAAGAAAGAAAGAAAGAAAGAAAGAATTTCTCAAAGGAGAAAAATGCATGCAAAAAAATGTTTTAATTTGTACTTAAATCCTCAGGCAAATCAATCCATCCAAAGTTAAACTTGGACATCCAATGAAACATGGTGGGTGGCCCACATATATTAACCTTCTTTCTCTCTTCAGACCTTACTAAAATGATATTAAAGAAATTTAAGATGGGGATATATCCATGGGGGGTGGGGATAATGGAGAGACCTCAGTGGAGAAGACATTTTGGGAACAGGAAAGCAGATGCTTACATGGTAACTGCAGAGAATGGAAGAAGTAACAGCCGCATAAAAGGAGCTAATGACGAAAAGAAAGCTCAAACTCCTGTGTGTGCAAGACTCAGAGACAACAGAAAGTTATGTCAGATGCTCTGGAAAGTGGAGAAAATAAAGAAAAATTAAAGATATGAGATCCTGGGTATAAGGCGCCTAACACAAAAACAGAAGTAAAAGGAAGCCTAGGATAACAGTGGGGCAGCCAACAGAAATCAATCCATTCAGAAAGGAGCAAGGGGGTGGAAGGCTCTGGGATGGAGATCTTCAAGAAAAATAATAAAATCTGTAGATCACATTTTTGAGTATTTGGGGAAGGAGTAACAAAATGAACAAAACCAAAAGCTAAAAACCAGGAGAAAATATACACAAAAGACAAATGTCATGAAATACTGTTATCTAAAACATATAAGGAACACTTAAAACTCAACAATAAGAACACAAACAATCCAAATAAAAGTGGGCCACAGACTTAACAGACACCTCACCAAAGAATATATACAGATGGTAAATAAGTGTATGAAAAGATATACCATATCATATGCCATCAAGGAAATGTAAATTAAAACAATAATGAGATACCACTACACACTTATCAGAATGGCCAAAATCCAGAACACTGACAACACCAAATGCTCTCGAGGATGTGGAGTAAAAGGGACTCATTCATTACTGGAGGGAATGCAAAATCACACATCCACTATGGAAGACGGTTTGGTGGTTTCTTACAAAAGTAACATACTCTAATCATACAATCCAGCACTTACATTACTTGTTATTTACCAAAGGATCTGAAAACTTCTGTTCACTCAAAAACCTGTGTGCAGTATTTATAGCAGCTTTATTCATAATGGTCACATTCTGGAAGCAACCAAGATGTCCTTCAACAGGTAAGTAAATAAACTGTGGTACATCCAAATGATGGAATATTATTCAGTGCTAAAAAAAAAACATGAACTATTAAGCCATGAAATGACACGGAGAAATCTTAAATGCCTATTTCTAAGTGAAAGAAGCCAACCTGAAAAGGCTACATGCATATTGGATGATTCCAACTATATTTCATTCTGAAACTATGGAGACAGAAAAGAGATGAGTGGTTGCTTGGGGCTGGTGGTTGGGGGAAGGGTATGAATGGGAGAAGAACAGAGGATTTTTAGGGCAGTGCAAATATTCTGCATGATAATATAACAGTGGATACATGACATTATACATTTGTACAAACCTACAGAATGTACAACACCAAAAGTGAACTCTATTATAAACTATAGACCTTGGTGATTATAATGTACTTATTTGGGTCCATCAGTTGCAGTCAATGTACCACTCTGGTGGGAGATATGGGTAAGGGCAAGGCTATGCATGTGGGTTGGTAGTGAGTATATAGAAAATCTCTGTACCCTCCTCTTAACTTTGCTGTGAACCTAAAACTGCTTCAAAAAACTCAAAGTCTTAATAAAAAAAAAAAAGCTAAACTGGACATCCTGCTAAACATAGTTAAAAACACAATGAAAAGCAAGTGCTAATTCTAGGGAAAAAGTGTACCAGAAGAGAAATAGAACTAATTTTGAACATGGTGTTATATCTCCACATACTAAGTTAGGGTCAAAAGGAAAGATAATTTGAGACAGAGAAATCATCCTCTACTATATAAGAGTAAGAATCCAGAACTAACAGAAGCATATTATGCAGAGTAAAGATGTGAATGTCAAGAAATACAACTGAAATAGAAAAGGATTTGGTATAAGGCTTCTCTATTTCATTAAAAGCCATTTGTAATATCTGATTTTGTAAAAAAACATGTGAGTGTATTGTTTTTTAGAAAAAATAAATCCAAATAAAAGCAATACCAGGAAGAAGCAGGATCCTATAAAATGTCTCACAGAGTTTCAAATATATCACAGCAAATTAACAGAGGCTTCCTATAAGGTTCAGATCATTTAAGGTGCAATGCTTCAAGTGTTTTAATATATTTTACTATTAAAAAGCGAGATAGGCTTATAGCACTTTGCAGCCTTGCATGGCAAATTACTTTCAAAAGAATGACGGCTTCCCTTACTCTAAAAAAAATCCAGTCAAATGCTTAGTTATATTCTTTTTAGAAACCTTTTGTGGGTGTGGAGCGGGATGGGAGTGGGGAGGTTGAAGGGAGATAAATTCACTTTGCAAAATCATTTCAGTTTGGATTCTTGCATTCAGACATTTCATCCTATTTTAAAGGGCAAACCACCTTATCTTCACAACAGCTGAGTAGTAATAAGGCAACGCAGCAGAAGGCAGGTCCTATCAAATATATCTCCAGCCTTCACACACTTAGGAAAACAAGCTTCAAGGGGATGGCTTCTGGTCCCCAGAACATCAGACCTCTGAACTGGGGGATCAAACATCCACCTCTGTGGCACTTGCCCTACCTCCTTTCAGCTACACATAGGCACCTCCTGCATCATATAATCTCGGCATATTTCCCTCTTCAATCATCTGACAGTTGGGTGGTCCAGCTGGCGTGCAAACAAAAGCTCCCCGGCCACACCACAAGCTATACTGATGCCACAGGCAAGTCTGCCCATTGCCCCAGCCTGGGCATCAGCTGACAGCTCTCACCTCATTGCTCCCAGCTCAGGTTTCTTCTGATTCTCTTCTATAAACCATTGGGGTTTATGGGAACATATAAAGCTGTTCAGGAAAGTTCTTCTTGGGGATCACTCTAAACATCAAAGCTGGTTCTTTTTTAAAAAACAAATTTTACATAAAGCTAATCTTGAATTAACATTTACATAAAACATTATGCTGATTTTTTTGCCAGAATATAATTTTGGATTTTTTTTTTTATGAATCATATAAAAAGTTTGTACAACTTGGCACCATAAACATGACAAACACTTCCTGTTTTCCATTTGGGACACCAACCACTTTTGATTCTTATTCTGTCACTTTTTCCTTTTTTCCCCACTATTGGCTTCAATTCCTCTGCGAACTCTTTAAAAGTTGATGTTAACTGTTTTTGTGAATTGGGATTGTAAGGGCAGAGAGTGAGTAGGAGGGGGCACGTTCACTTCTCAGTGGAATGAGAACCTGTTAGAATTATGAGTGTTATTTTGGTTCCCTACTGTGTTTTTCACAAGACATTATTAAATTAAAATACAATGTGAATTTATATTAAAATAAACGTAATTTCAGATGTGAGTTCCAGATAATTATTTTTCAGTGGGTTCTCCTTGGGTTATGTCATTCACCACCTTACGCATTGTTCCTGTACAATCCTCCCCATTCCAGACTCTCCCTAAATTTGACTTGCATTTCCCAAACACTAAATGACTTCTTCTCCTTTGTTTTCTTACCCATTCCAAGAGTTACTCAAAATCAAGATATTAAATATAAACATTTACTATGATTTTCCCAGACCTGCTTCCTCTCCTAGTTAACAACTTAAAAGAAGCTAGGGTCCTTCCTCTATGTTTCTATAGCACATTGCTCATAATCCTATTAAATAGTCTTGGGGTTATCTTTTATGTGTTTATCCGCCCTACCTCATCCAAAATAAGTTATAAAAACCCGCAGAAAGGGACGGTGCCATATTGATCTTCACAGACCCAGATCCTACAAAAAGTGACTGACCCAGTAAGCAAATGCTAACTGACTGAATAGACTCTCCCATCTTCACCTTTTGATGGTGAATTCTGGACCATCTAACAGTCTGGTTGTCCACGCTGGACACCTTGGCATCACCTTCCTCTTCTTCATTTCTACCAGCTTCGTCCTTATACTGTTCAGATGTCTTTTGCCCAGATTCTTGCTATAGCCTCCTTCCAAGTCTTTGTACCTCCACTACCCTCACCTCTGCTGTAAGATGAGTCCTTTGATATGGAGACTGGCTCCTGTTGCTCTCCTGCTGAAGAACCTCCAATGCCCCATTGGCTAAGGAACAAATTCAAATTTCTTACTGCTACCCATGAAGCTTTCCTTCCCTATTGGTCTCTGCCAACCTGTCTACCATCATTTCTTTGCGCAGTCTTGCCAAACTTTCAGCTCAAAATCACTAAAATCTAGTGACTTCCTAAGCACAGAAGCTACACAGGTAGTGGTGATGGGAGAACACAGGTCTGTGGATTAGGAAAGCACCATCTTCAGCAGTTGTTTAAATGAGGTAACATGGAGGGGCACCTGGGTGGCTCAGTGGTTGAGCATCTGCCTTTGGCTCAGGGTGTGGTCCCAGAGTCCTGGGATCGAGTCCCACATCGGGCTCACTGCTTCTCCCTCTGCCTATGTCTCTGCCTCTCTTTCTCTCTTTGTCTTTAATGAATAAATAAATAAATAAAATCTAAAAAAAAATGAGATAACATGGAGACATGATTACTATTAAGAGTGTGATAAAATATATATATATTGAGGAGTAATGTAAGGAAAATAAAGTTTTTGAGAAAATTCTCAAGGGCAGCATTATCATTTTCATAGTTCCCAAACCAATGACAGTATCCCTTTTCTCTAGATCCTTCCCAGTGTTAGAACCTTGAATTGCTTCTGCCACTATACATATCACATGTCTCGGCCTCACATACTCCTGCCAACAATAGCTTCCAACCTCCCTCCATTTTCCTTTTTGATCCAGTTAATACCAGTACATATTTTCAAGCAACAGGTCATATTCTCTTACCTTGAAATATTATTACCTGCCTGCCCAGGTTGGGCTAACAGTTATTTCTCTGTTTCCACGGCATTTTCCCATAATTCCATGAATTATTATATTGGAATTATCTTCCAAATGTCTATTCTCCCCATCCAGAAACTATAGGTATCCAAGGTCAGGGACTGTGCTTTCTTCATCTTCATAGCCCAAATACCTAGATGACTGACTAGCCCCAGCTAGACATTTCATAAATGCTTGTTGACCGAAAAAACGGGCCACTCTATTTCTGCTCCTTGGTTGTGAATCTATGCCACAGACCAGTCTGGCTTCTCGCTGGAAATAACAGGCAGGTGGCAAATCTCACTATGGCAGCCATTTATAAAAATCACTGATGAAAAGTGGAATAAGTTTTTTTTTTTTTTAAAGATTTTGTTTATTTATTCATGAGAGACACAGAAAGAAGCAGAGACACAGGCAGAGGGAGAAGCAGGCTCCATGCACGGGGAGCCCAACGTGGGATTCGATCCGGGGTCTCCAGGATCGCGCCCTGGGCCAAAGGCAGGCGCTAAACCTCTGCACCACCCAGGGATCCCAGTGGAATAAGTTCTTAACTCGGAATAGCCTAGACTATTCCTTCAGCTCCACTAATACAGTTGCTGGACTAAACTTCTCTGAGAATATATTGTCTTGCACCTGTTTTTTCTATTTGCATGTAGACTCAAGTCAAATGGTGGTCCTATTTGTCGCTTCATGTAGGCAATCTGTCTGGCTAAATGTACCACTAATTCTAACAGTGCTGCAGAATTTGGAGTCAAATGGTATTTTAGCAGATGAGTTAGCTAATTATGTTAGTGAGGAAGTAGGCTTAAGAAAATTATCTTTGACAGGGAATGCTTTTGCCTGAAATTTTTATTGTCTCAGGATAATTATTATTGTCTCATTATTCTGAAATTATGGTCAGTTAATTTCCAAGTTGAATCAACCAAAAGCAGAAGGCTTAAGGGTCCATTCCTTTATTCAACTGGTCATTTGACAGTTTTTTGTTGCAATTCTAATTCTGCATTAGGCACTGTGCTGAATAATGGATGGTGGAAAAAGCAAATGTGATCCTTGTTCTCATGGAGCTTATAATTGTGGGAAAGGCATAAAATACACAAGAAAATGCATAAAATATGAATAAAGATAATTTAACATATAGTGTGATTATTTTATTCTATGTGTAGATCCCTTCTCACTTTCTATGGAGAAATTTCCAAATATAACCAGTTAAAATATTCAGGTTCTGAACATACCTTTGTCTACTACACTCTCAGATAATAATCTCATCTCTGAAAAAAACAGAGCCTACTGGGCATGAACATTCAAAAGTGCTTCACTGGTCTTCAGAATGTATCCATGTTTTACTCTCCATACTTGATCTTATTATCTTATTGTTCCAAGAGGAGGAAGGAGCAACCCAGTTCCTCTGCAAGGATTACTCTATATTATAAATTACAACTTTTCAAGGTCTTCTCGGGGACTTGGTTCCATCTTTTGGCTTGACCTATACATGTTTAATATCTCCCATGGTAAAAAAAAAAAAAGTATTTGTTGGAGATCTTACTGTCTCAAGCCACTATTTTGTCATGTTATTTTCATTCCTTGATGCTCTTAAAAAACAAAAGGAGGTGGATATTTGTTCAATTCACTTCGCTATCATTCACTTGCATTTTATTTCTCTCTAATCTGGTGTCCACCCATATCACGGGATTGTTACTTCAAAAGGCTACCAGTAACCTCCTCTCAGCTGAAGTGGACATCTATAGTAGTATCATGCAGTGGCTACTTCCTCTTCTCCTGGCATCATTGCTTTGACTTTTTTAGGACCACCTTTTCCTCTTCTCTCAGTCCATGTGCTTTAGTGGGGCTGACTGTATCCTTAGCATCAAGGGTAGGCATGTAACATAGATATGAGCAAGTCAACATAGGCCATGATGATAGGGTCTGGGATCATCATGGGTCCTCATTAGAGCCAATCAGAACTAATACTGGAAGTGAGGTTGGAAGTAATTTAAAAGAGAAAGCTCATGGACTTGGACTTGAATGGATGGATGTAGACTGTTTATGTTACTGTCATCTCATCACAATGAGAGGAGAGCTTTTCAGAAACCATAGCCAAAACATTAAGCAAAGCCAAGAAGTGAAAAAAAGAAAAACTATGTCTGATTTCATTGATTAAACGAAACCCAACCAAATCTAATAACATGAATATTCATGAATTTTAAAGTTATGTGAGATAAATTATCTTTTGCTTTAAGCAGGTAGGGTTCTATGGTTGCTATCTTTTGCAACAAAAAGGGCAACAATTTAATCATAAAAAATCAGTGGCTAGTATTTGACAGAATTAAATAATCATTCCCTTTTTCAAATATGCACTATTCCTCTGCTTTTACCTATTTTTTTCTGATCCTTTCTTTAATTCCTTCTAGGTCCTCTTTATGTATAGCATCAAACCATAGAATTTCAGGGTTCGAATGGAAAAGGGGTAAAGAAACTAATACATATTGAGATTCTTGGAGATGGCACATTTTATGTACATAAATGTCTGTTGGAGGTATGGACACACTTTTTGGAATTATGTTTAGAATACAGCGTTAATGGTTAAAATGCTATAAAAAACATGTTAGATGAAGAGAAAATAGTTGTAACTTTGGACCTCATGCTATCATTTCCATTCTGAATGTAAAGAATGGAATATTAATGAAGCACAGAATGAAGGTTTTCACAGTGATAATGACTGTAGTTTGAAAAAAAGGAAGAACTATCATTGCATTGTGATACTAGCACACTTTCTAGAAAGCAATTAAATTGCCTTGCCACTTCAGTTTTTAAGAAAGCAAAAGGTTAGAAAATACAATAAAAATGAACATTATTTCCAAAGAGCACTGAAAGTCATTGGACTATAACATATTTGAAATCATATCAAAAAGCAGAATTTATGGCCTTATGAGTTATGGAAAAGGAAATTGAATTGTGTGTCTTATTTTTTAAACACAACTACTAAAAAGATGTTTCCATAGTAACAAGGTCAATACCAGTAGCCATTACAAACCTTCCTCTTTTCTGATAACCGGTTTAAAGTTCTTTTCCAAACACCATTTTAAAAGCCCTATGAAAAAGTACAGCTTTTCTGATCATTCCTCTGAACCAAAAATGAGGAAAAAACACACATGGAGTATTGAATTTCTCATGTTTTATGGATTATAAGCATTTGTGGCTGTCATATTTCAGAAAGAAGCCTGCTTGACTAGCTATTATGCCAACCCTTGAACATGGGATTTGATTAGCCTGATTGTAAATCTGGACAAACAGAAGTTGTTTGCAGTAGTATTCAAACAGAAATAAAAGGCGGCACAGCATTAAAAAAAAAAAAAAAACAACACACTTCTTTAACATCTAAATATTGAAAGAGTTAAGTAAATAATCCCTGTTATTAGAAAAATTTCAAAGGCTCAGATGAAGTCTGATAGCACTGCTAGAGGAAGGTTAGAAAGATACAGACCACATGTTGTTTACAACAGAAATAAATAGCTCTTTGGCCATAAAATCAATTCATTTAGCGCCACCAGGAAGTGGCCTCTCCTTCCTCTTTCTTTTGTGTCAAGATACACTTGCCTCCACGACAGGCATTTGCACCGCCTTATCTTCCCCACTAAATGGGGAGCCCCTTGAGAGCAGAGATATTTTCTCTTGGTTTTCACAATAGTATCTCACACACAGGTTGTAGAACAAAAGGTACCAAAACAGTAAGTGGAGAATAAATCATGAAAATTTATGGCACAACAGGGCCTAGTTGACTTTTAGAAAATGCTACACCCGTTTAAATGTGTCCTCATGATTTCAGTCTCTTTCAACCAAGATGCTTGCTCACAACCTCACAACTGTTCAATAATGAATTGGCTCCCAGACCAATTCCCTCCGAATCTCTGCAGGGGGCCCCTGGCATCAGCATTTTTGAAAGCTACTCAGGTGATTCTAATGTGACCCTGGAGAGGAAAATCATTGCTTCAAACTGTCTCCTTGGGACTCAGTTAATGATTAACTTATTTATCTCAGCTTTAAGCTACTTGGGTTTTTCCCCTCAATATGGCCTCATAGTACTCTATTTGCCAAATCTATTAGACCTTTTATTATAACCTAATAATTTATTCTCTAGAATCATTTTTCATAATAAAAGCTCCAACTAAAAATGCTGTCTTACGCAATTAAAAACATTAACCCACAATTATTTATTGTATTCTGCTCGGTATACTTATTAGCTTTTTGTTGTGTAAACTCAGCCTTTGAAAGTCAGAGGTGACTACAGTACCAACATAGTAGGTACTAAGTAAATATCAGGAGAATGTACCATATGCTTTTGTTCTTTTATGCTTACCTTTCCTTGGCCTCAAATGCTTTTTATAGTTTTATCTATTTGAAAAAATTCAGATTCATCCTAAAACACCCAGATCATATATTTTTTTTTTTTTCTTCAAGGAAGCCGGTCCTGATTCAGACAAAACTATTAAGCACTCTCTTCTTTGGCAGCCCTACTGCTTTTATGCCTCTATTTTGCACTTCTATGGCACTGCCATTTCTTTTTCTTCCTTTTTGTTTTAAAAATAAGTTCATTTTCACCACTTGGTTGTGAACAACCTTCAACAGGTACTGACTTAAGTTTCTCTGCTCTTTTTCTCTGAGGGTGCAGCAAAATAGCAAGAAACAATAGGCATTCGGTGAGCGTTCACTGAGTGAAAGAATAAATGGCCACAGTGAAGGGAACTGGATGCGTTTCAAAACTGCTATGGCTAAGGATTGAATTGTGTTCCCTCCAAAAATTCATATATTGAAGCCAAGGCCCCTTTGTGATGGTATCTGGAAATGAGGACTTTGGGAGATAATTAGGTTTAGAGGTCTTGAGGGCAGGGCATTCTTGATGGGATTAGTGTCCTTCTAAGTAGAGATACCAGAGAGCTTGCTGTCTCCTCACTGTCTGCCCTGTGAAGACATAGCAGCAAGGCAGCTTTCTGCAACTAGGAAGAGACCTCTCACCAAAATCAGACCATGCTGGCAGCCTCCAGAACTATGAGAAAGTAAATTTCTGTTGTTAAGGACCTCCAGTCTATAGAATTTTGTTTTGGCAGCCCGAGCTACTACAACTATGGACTGGGATTCAGTTACTCAAAGAGAACATTAATATAAACATGATAGATATGTATGCTTTTCTCTTTTATTTCAATCCTTTAAAGAGTAGGTTTTTTTTTTTTCAAAGTAAAGGTTATATCAAATGCAATTAGACTGAATGTTCCATAATTCATTCTAAATAAGTTTATTTTTTAAAAAAGATTTTATTTATTTATTTACTCAAGAGAGACACAGAGAGAGAGACAGAGACATAGGTAGAGAGAGAACACGCTCCCCACAGGGAGCAGGATGTGGGACTCAATCCCAGGACCCTGGGATGGGGATCCTGCCCTGAGCCTAAGACAGATGCTCAACCATTGAGCCTTCCAGGCACCCCCTTCCAAATAAATTTGAGGCAAATTGCTTGGAATTTTCCTGGTAGACTAAGAAGCCAGACATAACCACATGAAGTTGAAAATGATGCGATCTCACAGAACAGTTAATCGATGGGAAAAAATAAGTTACCTTGGGAACGATGTTATTACAGATAATTATTCAACAGGTTTCCTTTCTTTTCCCCTTGGGGGTAACATTCATTGAAGACCCAGGATGTTCCCGGCACTGGGCTAGACACTGTCACATGTTAATTTTCTTTTGTCCTAAGGTCAATTTAAGCTTATTTCATTCCAGCATTCTCTTGGGACTCTGGGTAATAAACTCCCCAGTCCTTATCGGGCGAATCTATTCTGTAATTGAGGTATATAAATGCCATAGTTTGAACTGGCAGCCTCTGCACTTTGTTCGGTAGATAAGTAACATTTTAAAATTTAAATTTAAAATTTGGGGAACCAGTACTCAGTTGTCAACATTTTATTTGGCCAGATAATAACATCCAAAGCAAATGAATGGCACCAGCTATCACCATCAGTCTACGAATGACAAAGCATTTGAACACAAAATAATCAAAGAATATACTTTAGAAGGGAATAAAGGGTGGTTTTCAGAGTGATTACATTTCCTCTAACAGAGAAAACGCCATCATATTCTTTGTTCTTCTCATTTCAGCTATATTGGTAAAACTTTGTTAAGAATAAATCCATCTCTGGGATAGATATAAAAATTCCCACCATTTACCTTCCCAAGCACTCTACTTCATTCTTATTTCTCACTATTTATTTTATTTTTTCTAAAGATCTTATTTATTTATTCATGAGAGACACAGAGAGAGAGAGGCAGAGACACAGGAAGAGGGAGAAGCAGGCTCCATGCAGGGAGCCTGACGTGGGACTCGATCCTGACATGGGACTCGATCCTGAGATTCCCAGTCCCCAGGATCACACCCTGGGCTGAAGGTGGCACTAAACCACTGAGCCACTTGGGCTGCCCTATTTCTCACTATTTAAAATCCTTTCCTTACTCTAACTCTTAAGGCTGGCCATTAACATACAAAGTAAACTCAATATAATCTCAACAGCCACGCAGGGGCCAAATGAAAAATGCCTGTCTACTTAGATGTTTTTATTTTCTCTCATTTTGTCAAATACTGAAGATAAATGGTGCTTCCAGGTACCAAGACTACTTTATACTTCAACATTTACAATACATCATATGAATATCTATGTGAAGACTATAAATTAGAGACTAACCAATATAGCAACAAAACTTACATGTATGGACCCAATGAGACTACCCTCGCCATTACAATTCCAAGAATCAGAGTTGTTAAAACTGTAGAAAGAAAAGAGATCTGCAAAAGAAAATGTAAAGATATCGTCAGTTTGGAAAAGAGATCAGTGTATTAAAAATATTAGGTGTTTCTCTTTTTACTTGAGTAGAGCTTTATACAGTTTTTGTTTATACAATCCTATAGTAGTTTTTTCTTACAGATGGGTGTTGCTAAATTTTTATCAGATCATAGTATTATTTTTTCTGCCAAAATAGGGGGGGCAAGTATCATATATGACTAATCTTGCAATATGACTTTAAATGTTTTTAGTAGCTTACTGCATATAATGATTTTAGTTGATATGGATCAAAGGGAAGGTTTTCCCTTTCAGGTCCTATTTTGGTGTTGACTTCTGCTTTTTTTCTATTTATAATTGCTTCTTCTGCTTCTGTCTTTACCTTACCCTCCCCCCTTTCAATATAGGACCTTCCCCCCATACACACACCACTCACACACATTTTTGGGGTGCCTCTCTTTTTTCCATTCTGTTCTTTAGCTCTGTTAGTCTATTTTTTCCTATTTGATTTTGCCCTTTGGTCTGTTTCTAAAGTCTTTGCTTTTTCTTTTCTCTTCTGTCACTATTTCAACTGGCTAAAATATAAACTGGTCTGTGTATATATGCATTTTGCACACTCATTATTAAATCTGTGCTTCTGCCCTTAATTTTTTAATGGATAAGCACATTTTAGACTTCTTTCTCTAATAAGAAAAACAAAATGTAAAATTGCTTTTATTTCATTTGGTTAACCTTGTTTCCTTGGTTGTTAGTTTTTAACTAGAAATAAGGTTCTGTTATGAGTCCTCTCATCTACTGAGGAACAGGGATTTTTAAGTAACATTCCCAAGGTCACACAGTTTGAAAGTGGCAGAGGGAGAATTCAAATGCAAGCACCCTAACTTCACATCAGGGCTCCTACATTTATGTAGGATAACATTTATGTCTACAACATGTGAAATGGAAAATTGTTGAGTTATTTCAGATAATTCACAAAAAAATTTCTTTTGATAGACTCTTGTTTATTTCTGGAAGTCTATTAGAGAACAAAGGTAGAGTGGTCAGAAACTTTGGAGTATCTCCACTCTAGCTGACCTGGAAGGACGTGGGTAACAGTATCCATAATAAGATCCTTACGGAAGGACCCATAAGTGTGGATACACAGAAAATATCACAGTGAAAAGTAAAATTCACTCAACTTTTAGACTTTCAAATTAGAACATAAAAATATATCACTAACTCTTTTAAAAAAGTTTTTCATCAGAATGCTTGGCATAATGTAAATATAATACCAATAATATTTTGAATAAATACAAACACTCCTTGAGAGTAAGGAAATAAAAATATGGTCGATAAAGGCTAATCTATGCAGATAAGCCTAAATGGTGAGTCAAATAATTATTTGGTTGGTTTCATTAGAAATGCATCATTTCTCTTTAGCAGTAAGAATCATGTACACTGGCCAAATTCTCATGAATTGATCACTGACATATCGACATTTAAATTCACTGGATGAAACACTGTAGTTTACAAAAAAATTTTGAGCCAGTGTAGTGATTCATCCCTACTTCTTAAACTTAGTCTAACATTAAATTGTTTAAACTACTATCCATAAAAAAAGATAGAACATATTCTTCAGTAAATTAGACTTGGTATAAGTATAGTTCTTTTTATTTTCTAAATTGAAAGTATGGTGCCTGACATCAGATTATGTACCTTAGAAAGAAAGGTAAGAAAGAATCTAAGATAAATACTATAATTAAGAACTTGGCCACATAGATAGTAGTTTGACAAAATTAGTGCAGGTAACAAAGTGCATTTCTGAGCCTTTTTAAAAATGTAAGTTACCTTTCCAAGCTTCGCTATATCTCGATACAAGGACAAAGGCAGCGTAAAGGCAGCAGTAGAAAGCACAATAATGAAGTGGCGACCAATAAACAAGTTTTCAGGGTCAACTAAAACACAATAAATATTATAAAATCTTTAGAGGTGTGAGTTAACACACCAGTGATACAAATAGCCAAATATTTAAGTGCAAAAATGACTTAAATAACTTTCAATATTATCTAAATGACAAAGATTTTGAGTAAATAAATCTCATAAAACCACGTAAAAATAGAAATGATTCACAAAAATGTAAATACAAAATAACTTAAGGATGAACCTATAGTTCAAATAATCTTATCTTTCAAATTATTTTAATATCTTTCTAATAAGTTTACCTGCTTCTACCCTTCTATGTCTCCTTAGAGTATACTTTTAACCTAGAAGGTACAGAGATCCTTCCCAAAAGCTAAAAACATGTCACTCTTTGTCTAAAACTCTCTAATGGCAAATCCTTTCTATAGGAATTAAGGTACATGAGGAGGAGTCATGTACTGAAGCTTCTTTTCTTTTCTTTTTTTTAACTTTCGTGTCCTAGAGAGACTTGAAAGTGGAGCTTGAAATTTCAAAAATCAAGCTTTAGATCAAAATATTCTATTTCTATGCTTTTGTTGAGAAAGAAGTGGTTTCCCTGAAAAAAAGAAGACAGAGGTAAATAGGGAAGTTATCCAGAAGCTCTGCTGAAACCAGTATACACTGCAGACTCTTGGCTATCCCAATGACTTGATAAAATAATTGTGTGTGTGTTGTGGGGGAGGGTAGTGTATGTGTATGTGTGCCTATCATCAAATACAAGTAAAAGTTGTAAACATAAAATAAAACATACTTACAAGGATTTATATATTTTTAAGGCTGTGCTAATCACAGTATTAACTTTGGGAGCTATGTATCTATTCCAAAAAGGATACCAGTGCTTAAATTTTTTACCGCATATTGAGTTCCTTCAGAGATCATATCATTATGTTTCTGAAATGTCCCCAGTGGTACCAAGTCTTTGTTCATTAATTTCTGCAAAGTCTAAAGTTTGTAGAATAAATGTGTGAGTATGGTTACAAAAAAAGAAAAAAAGAAAGAAAGGAAAATAAAGAAAGAAAAAAATATTATGGGGAAAAAGTAAGCGAGATTAATTTTCCCATATGGCTAATAAACTAACTTATAGGAAAGTTCCCAGATGCAATTTCAAAGTGGTATAAATGTGATACACACTGTAATAAAATAAGCATGAATATTTGCTTAACTCAGATATAACTAAACAATCATCATAAAGTTGTGAATCAAAACACTAAAACATGGGATCCCTGGGTGGCTCAGTGGTTTAGCGCCTGCCTTTGGCCCAGAGTGTGATCCTGGAGTCCCAGGATGGAGTCCCACATCAGGGTCCCAGCATGGAGCCTGCCTGTGTCTCTGCCTCTCTCTCTCTCTCTTTCTCTCTCCCTGTGTCTTTCATGAATAAGTAAATAAAATCTAAAAAAAAAAAAAAAAAAAAACCACACACTAAAACAGGAAGTTCAAGTTCTAGAAAAACCTTGAACTCAACTATTTATATATTTCTGGTGAGCATAATTTGAATTAAATTATTATTATTTTTTGAATTAAATAGTTTGTATATGTGTTTCTGTTTACCCTTTCAAATCATTTGCTCTGCCAATATGTTTGGTAGAAAATATAGATTTCCTTCACTGGGAAAATTCTAAGTCCTAGAAAAACACTGAAATAGAATGCTATGAATAGCAGAGAGGAGACTAGTAACAAAGGATCTCTATTACCATAAAGGACATTTTAAAATAAGGATCTGATGATGAGATATATTATTTTTGCTGATCTTCTAACAAAAATATACCTGAATAAGCATTTTAAGTGAAAATAAAGTGGGTGGGGGGTTGGGATGACTGGGTGATGGGCACTGAGGGGGGTACTTGATGGGATGAGCCCTGGGTGTTATGCTATATGTTGGCAATTGAACTCCAATAAAAAGAAATTTAAAAAAAAGTGATAAAAAGATTTTTCTAAACTAATAGATGCTACTTTGAAAAACTGAAACAAAAAAGGAAACAAAAAAAATCTCATGAATCCTGCAATTAAAAGATAATCACAGTTAACATGTCAATATATTTTTTTCTTGATTTTTTTCCCTTAGTTGTTTATGAAAATAGAAATTTTACATAATTAGGTCAATATTTTATATATGGTGTTAAATTCTTTCCATTTTTCCTTAGCATTCTATCCACTCATGTGATCTCCATTTATGAAAACATGATTTGTAGTTGGGGGCTAGAAGTTGCTAAGAGCTAACAGTGTCAGGCAAGCCTATTACATGCTAATCACTGTCTGTATTACCTTGGTCGTTTCACACAGTAATTCTATGAAGCAGGTGAAACTCTACTTCCTAATTTAGAGATGAAGAAACTAAAACTCAGAGAGGGCATTAACCTTGTCAAGGTCACACAGCAAGCAAGCATGGGTCTGTGATTTGATGGTCAAGTTTCCTGATTTTCATTCCCACTAAACACTCTGAAGGAATAGGTGCAATTTCTAGTTTTAGGTTTTGTTTTATTTTAGTTTGTGTGTCTCTAGAAGGAGTGATTCAGGGACTAAGAAGAAAGGTGTTTTTGTATCACTTTCAACTCTGATAACAACTATAGAGCAGGTAACTATGAGATGAGGATTGTGTGGCTTGGGTGAGAAGCTTTTCAGAACAAAAAGACTCATGATCTCTAAATTATTCAAATCACCATGATATGGTGAAAGGGTGAACGGAAGTGGTGTGGTGATACATGTTGAAAAGGTCTGCTTGAAATGTTCGTAAAGGTTTTTCATAATCATGCCAAACGAAACAACCCAAATGTCCTTCCACTGGGTGATAGATAAACTGTTGCACATTCATATGATGGAATACTCCTCAGCAATTAAAAAAAAAGAGCAAACTACTGATACACCCCAAAAGTTGGATGGATCTCAAATGCACTATTCTAAATGAAGGATGCCAGACTTGAAAGGCTACATGCTATATGACGCCATTTATTTGGCATTCTGGGAAAAGCTAAACTAGAGAGAGGAATCAGATCAGTGGTTGCCAGAAGCTGGAGATTAGGAAGGGTTTGACTATATGGGGAAATAAGGAAAATTTGGGAGGGTGGGTGATGGACTTGTTCTGTATTTTGATTGTGGTTGTGGATATATATGACTATATGCATCTGTCAGACTATACATTACAGAACTATACATTAAAAAGAGCTAATTTTATATATTAAATTATACCTTACCCCAAATAATAGAGAAAAAAGTCAGCTTGCTTATTTAAGAAATGGCATAGTAAAAAGCACATGAAAAATGTTACCACATGGAGTTGGTGATATGTAGCATAAGATATTTAGAATACAAAGTAGTCTATGAATAGCAATGATATCCTTTAAACATTTAAATATGAAATACACTATTTATAAAAGTAGAATAATACTTTAGAAGCAGAATGGATCCAGCTATTGCCAGATATTTGAAGCCATCCAACTCTTCCACTTACAAATATTTTGCTTGTAAATTATTATGAACTACATTAACTATGAATAATATATAAATACATTGACTCACCTCCTGGGATTCTTTGGAAAACTTTGCTCCAAGTGTCTCCAGTTATTATGTTGTAACTTATCATAGCTAAAAATGTAATTAAAACAATACAGTCACCAAGAAACCATCACATGTTTCCTCTTGAACATTTTGATTTTTTGGGATATAACTATTTTTCTTCTCCAAGTTTTTATCTAAATTCTAGTTAGTCAACATACAGTGTAATATTAGTTTCAGGTGTAGAATTTAGGGATTCATCACTTACATACAACACCTGGTGCCCATCACAAGTGCCCTCTTTAACACCCATTAACTGTTTTGAAAGTAATCAGTTATTCCCAAATAGTAGGCATAATCCTACTTATTTCAAGTATATATTGTAATTACAAATATGTATAATTTCAAAAATAACTGGACAGCAAATATATGAGAATATAAGTTTCCATTACAAAAAAATTTTCACTTCACAAATTGATTCTTTCCAGAACAATTTTATTTTATTTTATTTTTATTTTTTTTAAATTTTTATTTACTTATGATAGTCACAGAGAGAGAGAGAGAGAGAGAGAGAGAGAGAGAGGCAGAAACACAGGCAGAGGGAGAAGCAGGCTCCATGCACCGGGAGCCCGACGTGGGATTCCATCCCCGGTCTCCAGGATCGCGCCCTGGGCCAAAGGCAGGCGCCAAACCGTTGCGCCACCCAGAGATCCCCTCCAGAACAATTTTAAATGAGTTCCCATAGTCACTTAAAATGTGATTTGTTTTGTTACAAAAGTTCAGTTTTAAATGAGTTCCCATAGTCACTTAAAATGTGATTTGTTTTGTTACAAAAGTTCAGTTTCCACATATTTTCAGGAATACATTTATTGCTCAAAGAGAAACAATAAGAGAAAATTGTGAAGCCTCCCAAATATCCCCTCATTTGAAAAAGTAAGATTTTGGGGAAATATATTCGTAGCCTTCCATGGAGACATAAGGAACTAATGGTTTGAACAACAGCTGCTGTATTATTTACTGATTTTAAAAATGATGTCAATTCGGTCATTGGTGAATGTTAACAATTTACCTAAGAAGTGCTAGGGGACATGTTCATCATTATGGTATAGCTTTTAAATTGCATGTTGGCCTTGTACATGGCTTCCACAAACCCTTAGATTTAAAAAAACATATATATTTCAGCCTTACAAGAAATCTATTATTTCACCTATTCACTTTTAATCTCCTATTAAACCACCTTCTTCAGAAATATTTGTGTGTTTATAAAAGTCACGCTATTCATTTTCACATTCAACTTACCTATAAAAGGGTACAAAAACTGAAGAACAGAGAGGAGGAGATATCCTGGAAAGCCGAAGGTCTTATTGACCAAAGACTGGTAAGTGTCTGTTCCAGAAAGGGCCCCTCCTTTTATCAATAAAACAAGGGAAAAGTCTGTGGCAAAAACAGTGATTAAACAAACATCAGATTACATTTAATACAATTTTTTTTTTGTATATTGATTTAAAGAAAAAGAAACTTTGAAGCGTTTAATGCTACAATAAATTGGCATGACAAGGCTTACTTTCTTTTCATAAAACATTACCTTTCATGAAACAGTACTGTTTCCAGTTATATATTTTTCAATTCAGATGCAAATATACTTAACGTATCTGTGCAATGAACTGGACAGAAGAGGGTGCGCAGACTAGAGTCAAAGCGTCAGTTTCCCATTTTACTTTCAGAACCTAACCAGTGTAACGACTATTAACAGGATGCAGCTCAGCTGTCCAAGCAGCAGAATGTAGGTAATCAAATATTTCATAGACATTCAATGTGTGAAAACCAAGAATGAAAAATGATGAAGCAATCAGAAAAAAATACATTGAGGAGAATCAGATCATTTGTTTTATAACAAAGTAGAACTAGTAACTTTGTATTATGGTTAAGAGACAACTCCAAGAATTTTTTTAACTTACATTTTAAAGACTCAAGCTCTAATTTTACAGTTGGAATTGAAGACACAAATATACATAAATTATATAATTAAAAGTTAATCTCTCCCTTTTTTTTTTCACTTAACTCAATGTTTTTTGAGCACTTAATGAATGACACTGAAGTTGTACTGGGTACACAGCTATGCACAGGGAGTGATTCTTATTTTTTCTCTTCTCTCGCTCATGCTTCCACCACAGTTGATTTTTTACTCCTTTAAATAATTTGGAGATGCACTCAAATACTAAGAAGAAAATAGAAATCATTGCAATATGCTTTCCACCTTGATTCCTCCCACATCACTGAATCTTCTTTGAAAAATTCACCAATGAGCTCCAAGTTGATAAATCCAATTGATACCTCCTAAATCTTAATCTAACAAACATTTTACCTTGGAGATCACATAGACATCTTCATTTTAAATGTCCAAATTCTAATTTACATAAATATATAAATTCAGGAACCTGGTTCTCCAACTATATTTTTCCAAACTGTGAGTAGTACCAACAGAAATTTGAGCATCACCCTAGATTTCTCATTATCCATCACCTGCTTCATTCTTTCAGTCACCAAATCCATTAACTATTGCATTATAAATTATTCATTGGTATCCCCTCATTTCTAATCTCTAATCTACTTTATTTTAGAGTTTTAACTTGTTTAAGCTTCACAACAAGTCTAAGTGAAATTATTACATCAAGTCTCCCTTTAATAGATGAGAAAAGTGAGTCACAGAAGGTTAAACAAATAGCTGAACTTAACAGAGCTAGAAGGGAAGAGTTGGGACTCAGATCCTGGTTGTCTGGCTCCAAAATCCATGTACTTAACTTTCAACTCTGTTGCCAGTAACCGTTGACATTAGCCAATGGTTTAACCTGTTAAAGTCTCAATTTCCTTCTCCATAAAATTAGAACATGAATACCTACTTCATGGAGTTGGAAGGATTAAGTGCAGTGGTTGCATCATGCTCAGCACCAAACCAGTCCTCAGGAAGTGGTAATGATTATCATTACGTGGGAGCCTTCATAAATGCCTCTGTAAACCTCTGACTTCCTCTCTTTCCACTTAGAAACATCAACCCTATGCTTTAGCAGATGGAATCACTCACACCATTCCCTTTTGCATCTCCACATTTCCATCTGCTTAGAGTACCCTTCCATTTTCTTTGCTCACTCATAAACAGTCAGTGGAGGTGTCTCTTAGCCCCAAAATATGCCTTCTCTTTTGAAACTAGGTTAAATGCCAATATCCCTCTCATTTGTACATATTTTTATTATGGTATTTTCCATAAAGTATTATAATTCTGTTTTTGTCTGCCTGACACTACATTGTGAGCTTCATACAGGCAGGAATAATGTTCTTCTTAGAATGCCTTGATTGGAAACCTGAGAGAGACCAAAATGAGGTTTTGTTTTGTTTTTAAAGACAGAGAGAAAGAGGCAGAGACACAGGCAAAGGGAGAAGCAGGCTCCCTGTGGGGAACCTGATGTGGGACTCGATCCTGGGACTCCAGGATCATGCTAAAGGCAGATGCTCAACCACTGAGCCACCCAGGTGTCCCCCAAACTGAGGTTTTATGAAGGTAGTTCTTCAGCAATATGGAAGACTCATCAGGAAATGGACAGATGCTAAAGGGAGGAAAACTCAACAGCAACTTATTGACCAAGGAAGAGGATGAATGAGGACCTCAGTCACAGAGAGTATGGGATCAGTTTCATAGATGTTGTGAAGTTTTGGTGAAGAACTATATGTTTGGGATGAGAATGCTGATTTTTATAAAAGTTCAAAATCCATTGCTTAAAGTTAACAATTTATTAAGAATTAGTCTCTCTCTCTCTATATAAAGAATTTATAATAAATGTGTTTTTCTACTTATAAAGTACAAGCTATAAATATATATCTTAAGAGCTTTAGGTATCTGAAATATCAGGGCAACCCTAGTGGCTCAGCAGTTTAGCGTCGCCTTCAGCCCAGGGTGTGATCCTGGAGACCCAGGATTGAGTCCCACATCGGGCTCCCTGTATGGAGCCTGCTTCTCCCTCTGTCTCTCTTTCTCTGTGTCTGTCATGAATAAATAAATAAAATCTTTATTTAAAAAAGGAATCTGAAGTATCAATCACTATAACATTTTGTCCACTTTATTTTTTTTTAAAGATTTTATTTATTTATTCATGAGAGACACAGAGAAAGAGAGAGAAGCAGAGACACAGGCAGAGGGAGAAGCAGGTCCCCTGCAGGAGCCCGACAGGACTCGATCCCAGGACTCCAAGATCACGTCCTGAGCTGAAGGCAGACGCTCAACCGCTGAGCCACCCAGGCGTCCCATTTGTTCACTTTAAATATATGGCATGCAAATTTTAGATAAATCCATGAATGAGTCCATGTCATTCAACATAAAAATTTTCTTTTAAATCAGTATGTGTGTTTGAACAATAAAAATTATTATACTCTAATAAACAAATATGAAAATCTTAAAGTAAATTAAGAGAAAACATTTGTTGTCAATAATTTGTTCTTATTCTCCAACATGTCAAAACCATGAAAACTGAACTTAGAAAAACTGCTGAACTGGACATATCTCATTAGAGGCCTTAAAAAGACAAAAGAACAATCACAGAGAAAAACCATTGTGTAATTGCAGTGTCATTTAAAGAAAAATTCAATACTGTACCCTAATTGCAGATTTTCCTCTTAAAAGCCTAATTAAGAAATAAAATGAATCATAGTCTATAAATTTTTTTGCTTCTGTGTGGTCATCCTTTATTCATCAGAGTTGCTTAAGATTTTGATCATGCAACTGAACTAACAAGAGTAACTAATTTCTACCGATTAATAAATTAGCAAAATACGACTTTGCAAAAGGCTGCTCACTGTCATTGCATAAGTTTATGCATAATATTAGTTGAGAAACTATTCATATTATTTCATATTTACCTCTGTATAATGTGACTTGGCTTTAGTAAACTGTTAATTCACCTGGAGTATTTAATTCTTTGGTGATACATATTTTTAAATTTTCTTCTATCTACTGGTTTACAGTGTACATAAATGTTTACAATGTACTTAAATAAGTCATGGTTATTATGCCTGGGTGGAAATTAATTATAGTCAGTGCTGACTTACTAGGAAACAGGAAATTAAAAAGGACAAGGGTAATCCTTGAATGGGTTTTTTAGTGTGATGAATGTTCTCATGAATAGAGTGCAATTTTTAAACACCAACAACCCTGAATAAGCACAGTGTTACAGGTCCCGCGTTACTAAGTTATGGGTCTTAAGCTAAGTTATGGGTCTTAAGCTACAAAGTACGAGCTGTAGAAGCTCAAAGCCCCATAGGTTTGGGGAGAATAGTCGGTGAGAGGAAAGAGGGGAGCAAGGCCGTCCAGTGCTTCTGCAGCTCTGACTTTGGAATCTATAGCATGCTTTACTCTCTTCCTTAGCCTGAGGGAAACAAATGGCAGTTACAGGCTGGTCTTGGAAAACTGAGATTTTATGAGGCCACAGCATCTAGCTCAGGGTCTCCAGAAGCAGAGCTGGGTCAGAGATTCTTAGGCAGGGGACTTGAGGGAGTGCTCTCAGGAGAATGGGGATAGGGCAGGGGAAACAGTTCAGCACTGAGGTGGCCTCAGGTGGAGAGTAGCTGCACCTGCAACACGCACTGGCCTCTCCTGGGGGGTGGGAAGGGGAGTGGCAGGGAAGGTGTGTACGTGTGGGCCGGGACACGCAGCTTTTGTGTTTCTTTTTCTTTTTTCTTTTTTTAGAATTTATTTATTTATTTATGAGATACAGAGAAAGAGGCAGAGACACAGGCAGAGGGAGAAGCAGGCTCCATGCAGGGAGCCTGACGTGGGACTCGATCCCAGGACCCCAGGATCATGCCCTGAGCCAAAGGCAGAGGCTCAACTGCTAAGCCACCCAGGTGTTCTCTATCAGTCAGTCATTGGCTGCGGGCTGTGGGGAAATGGTGACTGGACATCATAACCTTACAGGAAGGTGGCGCCATTGAGAGCCAGGTCAATGGTTTGACAACAAGGCTGAGGTGTTTGCAGTCCCTGGAAAAAAGGCACCTAAGTGACCACACATAGTAGTCACCATAAAAACCACCACTGCAGGTGCTGTCTCTTTGTGATCACTGCCTTTTTCACGGTGATCCTAAGGTAGAGGAAGGACCCTGTGATTGTCATGAGGTGAGGTGGTGGGGTGATTTCCGACCAGGGAAGAGACCCGCAGGAGGAGGAGATGATTATGGGTTGTAAAGCGCACACTCAGATGGAGGAGTGGCAAAAGGTGAGTGTGAATGAACACTACATGACAAGGGGGGGGAGCAGAAGAGACGTGATAGAGAAAGAAGGCCTGATGTCTGTATTTTCAAAGCAGTGTCTTTCAGCCCTCATCAGCCTTTAAGATGGCTCCCCCACCTACCACTCTGCATAAGGTGTAAAAGTCACATGAAAAGGATTTAGGCTTGGTAATATATGATGCTTTTCTAATCTGTTCAGAACATTAGCAGGAAAAGTAAATCTCAGACATAAATGTCTAAATTCTTTAGGAGTATTTGATGCACTTCCTAATTAGTAGATTCAGTTATTTTGTGTGTGTGTGTGTGTGTGTGTGTGTGTGTGTAATCATCATTGCACTACTTAAGTTGCAGGAAAACGCAATCACATAGTATTTTACCTGTAACATATGAAACACCAAATAAAAGCAATATTCCCAGAGGAAGGCCGGCTTGCTTCATTGAATAAGGTAATCCTGGGAAAATATAAAATGCCCCACCCATTACATTAATAAAACATATAGAAATATGGAGGCTTTCTCCCAATTCCTGTATATAACAGGCTAAGTAAATTGACATATTCATAGCACATGGTTGTAAACAGTGCACATGGCTATTCAAATGTTAGCATTTTAATACTATTTCAGAATAAAATGCAAGCTAAGGACACATCAAGAGAGCAAGTTTATGAGGTGATGGAATAGGAATAAGAAAGCAACAATGAAAAACAGATGCCAGTTCACACAAATAATGTTCGCTTCAGGGTGAGGGGGGAATATCCTTGAATATATAGAAAGTAATGACCCAGAGCTTTCCTTACAAGCTAGCTGGGAAAGCAAAGAGGGTAATAAGAGCACAAAAGGGTTATGGGATATGAAGAAGGACTGACTCTGGAATCGAAGTAGGTAACTAGGAGAGAAAAATGAGAAGGAAAAAGTATTTTGTATCATTTATTATTTATTTTTTTTTAATTTTACTTATTCATTTGAGAGAGAGAGAGAGAGAGAGCTCAGGGGCCGGGGGGAGGATTGGGGGAGAGGGAGAAGCTGGGCAGGGATTCCCCATGTGGGGCTCCATCCCAGGACCCTGAGATCATGACCTGAGCCGAAGGCAGACGCTTAACCGACTGAGCCACGTAGGTGCACCAAAAGTATTTTTTATAAAGCTGAAGGGGTATATAGACGTATTTCTTATGAAATGGTCAATTTAAATTTTTTTTTTGTATTTATTTATGATAGTCACACAGAGAGAGAGAGAGAGAGAGAGGCAGAGACACAGGCAGAGGGAAAAGCAGGCTCCATGCACCGGGAGCCCGACGTGGGACTCGATCCCGGGCCTCCAGGATCGCGCCTTGGGCCAAAGGCAGGCACCAAACCACTGTGCCACCCAGGGATACCCTGAAATGGTCAATTTTATATTAAGGGCAAGAAAATATTTAAGCTAAAAACATATTTAAACTATATCCATTCAGAATTTTTATTCTCTAGAAACGTTTCCCTTAAAAACTCTGCTGAACATAATTAAGAGGTACTTTTTATGTTGCTGACATGAATTAGCTTAAAGTGTTCACATGGGGAATGAACTCTGGAATTTTGCCAAGGAGAGCGCCAACACCTCCCTGGTTCATGGGGGCAGAAATTCAAGCAAGTCTTTGCCCCTACTTGGTTACCTGGCCTCACATACTTCTATCTTATGTGCCATTAAAGAGAACTGCCTGTTATTTGGAAACAACATCAGGAAACACATCAGCTTGCAAAAGGTGAAAAAAGTAATGCAATTCCAATAAATAATCAATGACGACTGTAACTAAAATGCAAAGCTTTACAGGAAAAGGTAGTGTTCTCAATGAATAGGGCAGGATGTTGTTTTTACCTTTTCTTTTTCTTAAATTGGATGTTAAAAAAAAAAAAAAAGAATAATTAGGGCAGCCTGAGTGGCTCAGCGGTTTAACGCCAACTTCTGCCCAGGGTGTGATCCTGGGGTCCCAGGATCAAGTCTCACATTGGGCTCCCCGCATGGAGCCTGCTTCTCACTCTGCCTGTCTCTGCCTCTCTCTGTGTGTCTCTCATGAATAAATAAATAAAATCTTAAAAAAAAAGAATAATTAGGGGTGCCTGGGTTGTTCAGTCACTTAAATGTCTGGCTTCAGCTCAGGTCATGATCCCAGGGTGCTGGTGTCAAGCCCTGCATCAGGCTCCCTGTGCAACTGCTTCTCCCTCTCCCTCAGCAGCTCCCCCTGCTTCTGCTGTCTCTCAAATAAATAAATAACATCTAAAAAAAAAAAAAGAATAATTAGCACTGAAAAAATAATTGCCTTAATTATGATAATGCAACACACTTAATTTTGTCAGAACTTTCCCCTTGCTTCACATTGAGAAAATATGAGCTGCTCATTTCTTTCAATTCTTATTATTTGGCTCCTTTGTTAAGAAAAATTTATATTTTTTCATTTTTCACCAATATCTACTTATTGACTAAATGACACTTAAAATTAATATATCAAAGTAAGTTTGTACTTAAAAATTAAAACTATAGATAGGTAAGGAAATACTGTATGATTTAATTTTCCACAAGATTGTTATGTTTTTAGATTACACTTAGGTACCTCCAATACTTCCAAATATCTGGAGATTTATACTCTAAAAGGTCATAGAAAGGTGGTTCAGGTAATGGTGGACACTTCAGCAAGAGGGAAAAGTACATTAGGTAGCATTATCAATTGACCACCTAGCCTATAAAAATAAATCCAGCATATCCCATAGGCAGTTCCACTTTAACCTACCACATGTGGAGGATGCTCTCACATGAGGAAAAAGAATGAATCACATCCCCACCTTTCGCATGAAAGACACTGTTGTGATGCACATTGTTACAATGGGGGGGGGGGGGGAGAAGGTTTAATGAGGAAAAAATAATCAATTTTATTATTTAAGACTTTTTACTTAAAAATAATCAGTGACTAGTAGCAACATGGTAAGTCTTAAATTTCATCTTTTCACTTAAAATCTAAAACAAAACAACACTTACCTATCATACCAGATCCTATAATCGAGTTGACAACATTAAAAACAGCCGTGCACTGACGACAAGTTTTCCCTTTGTGCCCATGTTCAGAAATGAGAGCTTCTCTGTCATCTAGGTGGCTCTGGTTTTAACATATAAAATGGCAATGACATATACTCAATTAAATAGTCAAAAAAAAATTGGAAAAGTGTCAGAGAAATCTAGAGTGGAGGACACCCCCTGGACGTTAGCAGTAATCATCGGCAATGTCCAGGGCGACAGGGAAATAATGGTCAGTTCGGGCTCGGAGGGGAGCAGCAGAGCTGATTCAGCGGGCGCCGCACCCCACGCAGGCGGGTGTCCCAGCCTCGGCGGCGCCCGAACCAGGCCCGCGGCGGGATCGAGGGGATCGCGAGTCCGGGGTCCGCTGGGGAGCCTGGAGCACACGGGGTCCGCTGGGGAGCCTGGGGCACAGGGGGTCCTCTGGGGAGCCTGGGCACAGGGGGTCCGCTGGGGAGCCTGGGGCACAGGGGGTCCTCTGGGGAGCCTGGGGCACAGGGGGTCCTCTGGGGAGCCTGGGGCACACGGGGTCCGCTGGGGAGCCTGGAGCACACGGGGTCCGCTGGGGAGCCTGGGCACAGGGGGTCCTCTGGGGAGCCTGGGGCACAGGGGGTCCTCTGGGGAGCCTGGAGCACACGGGGTCCGCTGGGGAGCCTGGGCACAGGGGGTCCGCTGGGGAGCCTGGGCACAGGGGGTCCGCTGGGGAGCCTGGGCACAGGGGGTCCGCTGGGGAGCCTGGGGCACAGGGGGTCCGCTGGGGAGCCTGGAGCTCAGGGGGTCCGCTGGGGAGCCTGGGGCACAGGGGGTCCTCTGGGGAGCCTGGGCACAGGGGGTCCGCTGGGGAGCCTGGAGCTCAGGGGGTCCGCTGGGGAGCCTGGGGCACAGGGGGTCCGCTGGGGAGCCTGGAGCTCAGGGGGTCCGCTGGGGAGCCTGGGGCACAGGGGGTCCTCTGGGGAGCCTGGGCACAGGGGGTCCGCTGGGGAGCCTGGAGCTCAGGGGGTCCGCTGGGGAGCCTGGGGCACAGGGGGTCCGCTGGGGAGCCTGGGCACACGGGGTCCGCTGGGGAGCCTGGGCACAGGGGGTCCGCTGGGGAGCCTGGAGCTCAGGGGGTCCTCTGGGGAGCCTGGAGCTCAGGGGGTCCGCTGGGGAGCCTGGAGCTCAGGGGGTCCTCTGGGGAGCCTGGAGCTCAGGGGGTCCCCGGGGAGCCTGCATTGGTCGGGCGCGATTGGGGTCACCCTGGAAAGCATCTGCCAATCAAAAAAAACGTCGGAGGGAGGCAAACCCTTTCCCCGGGAGCCCTTTCCCGGTGCTCAGCCGGACCGAGGGCAAGTCGGGGTCCCCGGGCGGGCTGAGGGAAGGCGACGCGGGCCGGCCCCGGAGCGTTACCTGCCGAGGCACGTCGGGCCCCTGCGCCTGGTAGCCCATGGCTGCAGCCGAGTCCTCGGCGCCTGGAAGGTTCGAGCGCCCCGGGAGCCCGCTGCACCGGCTGGAGCCCGCGGCCCGGGCCGCCTTGCTCCGGGGGCTGGGGCGGGAGGCTCCGGGCGTCGGGGCCCGGCCGCGCCCTCGGGTCCGCGCACCGCCTTGGCCGCGACACCTGCGCTGGGAGGTGAGGCCCGCCCGGGGGGGGGGGGGGGCGCGGGAACCCGCCGCATCTGTCCCCCCTCCCCCTCCTCCTCTCCCCGTGCACACCGTCTGCGTCAGGCTTCTAATTTAAACGGGAAACCAAGCAAACCAAAAACTTTTCCAGGGTCTTAGCAGAGTCGATTACTGAGCGAGCTTTGGTTAAATGTTCCCTGATGACTTTGCAGAACACGAGGCCGAGATGGTGGCAAAGAGGATGGACGCGCGTGAATTCCAGCAGTGAGTCTGAGAAGCTGGTGCAAGGGGCTGGAAAGGGGGAAGCGCTTAGAGCATCCGACGGGGAATCTCCCAGGGTCACCTCTGCACCCTTCCTTTATTACAGATTAGAGACTGGCTCAGGGCATATTCAGTCACAAGGACAATACGCAGAGCAAGGTGTCAAGGACAGTAAGGGGGGTAATGTAATACCCCACTTGTCAAATACCTACTAAAGAAATTCTTTTATTTTAAATTATGAAACATGTTTTAAAAGCATGAAAAAAAAACTAGGGAATTATAAAATAAGCTCTATATCAAATAACAAATGTTAACATTTAAAAGAAATCTTGTTTCAGACAGAGAGAGAAAGAGAGAGAGAGAGAGGCGGACCCCCTGCTGAGCAGGGGGCCCAAGCCCAGGCTTGATCCTAGGACCCTGGATCCTGACCCGAGCCCAAGGCAGCCGCTTAATAACTGAGCCACCCAGGTGCCCCACAAATGTTAATATTTTTTAAAAAAAACATTTATTTCTTTATTTGAGAGAGAGACAGACCGAGCAGGGGGTAGTGAGAGGGAGAGAATGTCCAGCAGATTGCCAGCTGCGCTGGGAGCCCTTTGCAGGGATGGATCCCAGACCTGGAGATCAAGACCTGATCCGAAATCAAGAGTCCGAGGCTAAACCCACTGAGTCACCCCGATGCCCCAACGAATGTTAACATTTTGTCACATTTTCTTCTACTGCAAAAATAAGCATTTAATATTGCAATAGAAACCCGTTTGTCCATCCCCATTCCTTTCTTTTCGTCCCTGAAGTCCTCTAATTCATGAAGTTGGTGTGTATCTTTTCCATCCATACTTTATATTGTAACTCACTCTTTTGTAGCTATAAATAACGTATAGCATTGATTTGTATGTTTTCAAGATTTACGAAAGATGTTCCCATATTGTACATGTTATTTCCCCACTAGCATTAGTGTTTTTTACCCAATATGCAATTTTCAAGATGTACAGATATAGGCAGGTATAGTTTATTCATTTTATCTCTCACAGTTCAGTTAGCCATCCTCCTACTGAGAGAAGGTTATAAACATTTTGTTTTACACCCTCCTGGAGCATATTAAATGACAGGTTCTCTAGTAGTAGAATTGTTAGGAAATAAGTCACAAATATTTCAACTTCACAAGATATTCCCAAATTGCTCTACAAATTGGTGGTACCAATTATACTTCCACCAGCAGAGATGGAATTTCTGTTTTTCTGTATTGTCGTATTGTCTACAGCACCAGAACTTTGGTTTTTTTTTTTTTTTTTTTTTTGGTTTTTAAAGTGTTGTTGTTCTGATGGTTTTTTTTAAGATTTTATTTATTTATTCATGAGAGACACAGAGAGAGGGAGAGAGGCAGAGACACAGGCAGAGGGAGAAGCAGGCTCCATGCACCGGGAGCCCGATGTGGGATTCGATCCCGGGTCTCCAGGATTGCGCCTTGGGCCAAAGGCAGGCGCTAAACCGCTGCGCCACCCAGGGATCCCCCCCCCATGGGTTTTTAAATGGCATATAATAATTGTATAAATTTGTATTGTCACAATCTATATTGTGGTTGAGAGTCTCTTATATAATATTTGATAAATGTAATTAAAATATAGGTTGTCTCCTTTGTGAGTTTCATTTTATATCTCTTGCCCTTTTAATTTTGTTTGTTAGTTTTTTTTCTTATCAATGTGTGAGTTACTTATATATTTGGGGTGGCAACTTATGTCAACTACATATTTTGCACATATTTTCTCTCAGCCCTCTTTTAAAACTGTGGCATTTTTTATTACATAAAATTTATATTTTTGATATATTCAAAATTCTAATACTTAAAATTCTAATACAAAAACATTAGGAGAAAGAAAATTCTAGCATTATTTTACTAAAAAATATAGATTCAAATATTCCAAAATATTAGCAAATCGATGCCAATGGTGTGTGGAAAATTAACAATATCATGACATAGTTGAATATATTCCAAGTATGAAAGGGTGACTTAACTAAAACCATTGATAAATGTAATTTCCCACACTAACAGATTATAGGAAAAAACCATGTAATTATTTTAGTAGATACAGAAAAAAGTTTGATAATGTTGAATTCACATTTGAAAAGGACTCTTTGTAAATTAGAAATAGAAGAAAATTCCTTAAACTGATAAATTATTTTTTTTTCACTAATAGGGAAATTTTGGAAGCATTTCCAAATAATTAAGAAATGAAACAAAAATACCTGTATCATGACTTCTATTTGACATGATGTTGGAGTCTGTAGCCTTAAGCAATAAGAAAGGAAAAAGAAATTAGAGGTATGAGGATTGAAAAGGTAGAAGTAAAAATCATAATTTTCCAATAAGATTGTTTATATAAAAAAATTCAAAAGAATATAAGAAAGGAAAATATTAGAAATAATAAAAGACTTTAGGGAGTTGACCAGATACAAGAGTTAAGTGCAAATGTATAAATTTTTCTACATCAACAACAAAAAACCCAAAATTAAAATGAAAGAAACTAATTTTTAATAGTGTTAGAGAATATCAAATACTCAGGAATAAATTCAACCACAGATGTGCACAGTCTCTTTAGAGAAAGTTACAAAACCAAGAGAAATTAAATAAGGTCTAAATGAATGGAAAAAATATCAAATTCACGGATAATAGGAATAAATAAAGATGTCCGGTCTATGTTGACTTATTAATTAAGTATAGTGTTTCACCATATTGACCACAAATATCTGGGACTATAAATTTGTTACAAATTAGTGTTGCTGTTGATTTTACACGTTCTGTGTTCTGTGGATTTGGACAAATGTACAATGACATATGTCCACCATTACAGTATCACACAGAGACTAGTTTCAGCTGCTCTAAAAATTCTCAGTGCTCCACTGTTTTATCCCTGTCCCTCTACCCTCTAATCCCTGGTCTTCGAAAAACTGATATTTTTACGGTCTTTATAGTTTTGTCTTTTCCAGAATATTATATATATGTGCTGTAGTGGTGTAGTGGTGACCAGAGTTGCCTTCCAGAACATCACATAGTTGGAATCATACAGTATGTAGCCTTTTCAGATTGGCTTCTTGCACATAATAGTATGCATTGAAGTTTCCTCCATGTCTTTTTATGGCTCACTGGCTGATTTCTTTTTAATGTTAAATAATATTTCATTGTATGTACCATGGTTTATCCATTTGCCTGCTGAAGGACATCTTGGTTGCTTCCAAGTTCTGGAAGTTATAAATAATGCAGCTATAAACATCTGTATGTAGGTTTTTGTGTAGCCAAATTTTTTTTTTTAAGATTTTTATTTATTCATTCATGAGAGATGCAGAGAGAGAGGCACAGGAGGAGGGAGAGAAGCAGGCTCCCTATGGGGAGCCTGATGCGGGACTTGATCCCAGGATCCTGAGATCACACCCTGAACCAAAGGCAGACGCTCAACCACTGAGCCACCCAGGCATTCCTAGACAGAAGTTTTTAACTCCTTTGCGTAAATACCAAGGTATGCAATTAGGTAAGAGTATGTTTACTTTTGTAAGAAACCACCAAACTGTCTCCCAAAGTGGCTGTACCATTTTCATTGAATGGTAAAATGAATAAATGAGGTTTCCTGTTGTTTCACATCCCTTGTCTGATATTGGTGTTGTCATAGTTCTGCATTTTGGCTTTTCTAATAGATGTGTACTGGTATTTCTTTGTTGTTTTAATTTGCATTTCCCTGATGACATATAATGTGGGGTATCTTTTCATATGCTTATTTGCCATCTGTGTATCTTCTTTGGTGAGGTGTCTGTTAAGGTCTTTGGCCATTTTTTTTTTTTAATTGGGTTGGTTTTCACTATTGAGTTTTAAGAGTTTTTGTATATTTTGGACAACAGTTCCTTTTTAAAAAATATTTTATTTATTCATGAAAGACACAGAGAGAGAGACAGACATAGGAAGAGGGAGAAGCAGGCTCCCTGGGAGGAGCCCAACATGGGACTCATCCTGGATTTTGGGATCACACCCTGAGCCAAAGGCGGATGCTCAACCACTGAGCCACCCAGGTGTCCCTGGACAGCAGTTCTTTATCAGGTATATCTTTTGCAAGTGTATTCTTTCAGCCTGTGGGTTTTCTTTTCATTCTCTTGACAGTTATTGGTTTCGTTTGTTTTTTACTTGCAGAGCAGATGTTTGTGATTTTAATAAAGTCTTATTTATCAAGTGTTTTTTTATTGGATTGGGCCTTTTAAAAACTCATTGCCAAACCCAAGATCATCTAGATTTTGCATGTTATCTTCTAAGATTTTTATGATTTTGCATTTTACATTTAGGTCTGTGATCCATTTTAAGTTGATTTTTTATTATTTTATTTTATTTTATTTATTTTTTAATTAATTTTTATTGGTGTTCATTTACCAACATACAGAAAAACACCCAGTGCTCATCCCGTCAAGTGTCCACCTCAGTGCCCGTCACCCATTCCCCTCCAACACCCGCCCTCCTCCCCTTCCACCACCCCTAGTTCGTTTCCCCGAGTTAGGAGTCTTTATGTTCTGTCTCCCTTCCTGATATTTCCCAACATTTCTTCTCCCTTCCCTTCTATTCCCTTTCACTATTATTTATATTCCCCAAATGAATGAGAACATACACTGTTTGTCCTTCTCTGATTGACTTACTTCACTCAGCATAATACCCTCCAGTTCCATCCACGTTGAAGCAAATGGTGGGTATTTGTCATTTCTAATTGCTGAGTAATATTCCATTGTATACATAAACCACATCTTCTTTATCCATTCATCTTTCGATGGACACCGAGGCTCCTTCCACAGTTTGGCTATTGTGGCCATTGCTGATAGAAACATCGGGGTGCAGGTGTCCCGACGTTTCATTGCATCTGAATCTTTGGGGTAAATCCCCAACAGTGCAATTGCTGGGTCGTAGGGCAGGTCTATTTTTAACTCTTTGAGGAACCTCCACACAGTTTTCCAGAGTGGCTGCACCAGTTCACATTCCCACCAACAGTGTAAGAGGGTTCCCTTTTCTCCGCATCCTCTCCAACATTTGTTGTTTCCTGCCTTGTTAATTTTCCCCATTCTCACTGGTGTGAGGTGGTATCTCATTGTGGTTTTGATTTGTATTTCCCTGATGGCAAGTGATGCAGAGCATTTTCTCATGTGCATGTTGGCCATGTCCATGTCTTCCTCTGTGAGATTTCTCTTCATGTCTTTTGCCCATTTCATGATTGGATTGTTTGTTTCTTTGGTGTTGAGTTTAATAAGTTCTTTATAGATTTTGGAAACTAGCCCTTTATCTGATATGTCATTTGCAAATATCTTCTCCCATTCTGTAGGTTGTCTTTTAGTTTTGTTGACTGTATCCTTTGCTGTGCAAAAGCTTCTTATCTTGATGAAGTCCCAATAGTTCATTTTTGCTTTTGTTTCTTTTGCCTTTGTGGATGTATCTTGCAAGAAGTTACTGTGGCCAAGTTCAAAGAGGGTGTTGCCTGTGTTCTCTTCTATGATTTTGATGGTCTCTTGTCTCACATTTAGATCTCTCATCCATTTTGAGTTTATCTTTGTGTATGGTGAAAGAGAGTGGTCCAGTTTCATTCTTCTGCATGTGGATGTCCAATTTTCCCAACACCATTTATTGAAGAGACTGTCTTTCTTCCAATGGATAGTCTTTCCTCCTTTATCGAATATTAGATGACCATACATTTCAGGGTCCACTTCTGGGTTCTCTATTCTGTTCCATTGATGTATGTGTCTGTTTTTGTGCCAGTACCACACTGTCTTGATGACCACAGCTTTGTAGTACAACCTGAAATCTGGCATTGTGATGCCCCCAGCTATGGTTTTCTTTTTTAAAATTCCCCTGGCTATTCGGGGTCTTTTCTGATTCCACACAAATCTTAAAATAATTTGTTCTAACTCTCTGAAGAAAGTCCATGGTATTTTGATAGGGATTGCATTAAACGTATAAATTGCCCTGGGTAACATTGACATTTTTACAATATTAATTCTGCCAATCCATGAGCATGGAATATTTTTCCATCTCTTTGTGTCTTCCTCAATTTCTTTCAGAAGTGTTCTATAGTTTTTAGGGTATAGATCTTTTACCTCTTTGGTTAGGTTTATTCCTAGGTATCTTATGCTTTTGGGTGCAATTGTAAATGGGATTGACTCCTTAATTTCTCTTTCTTCAGTCTCATTGTTAGTGTATAGAAATGCCATTGATTTCTGGGCATTGATTTTGTATCCTGCCACACTACCAAATTGCTGTATGAGTTCTAGCAATCTTGGGGTGGAGGCTTTTGGGTTTTCTATGTAGAGTATCATGTCATCGGCGAAGAGGGAGAGTTTGACTTCTTCTTTGCCAATTTGAATGCCTTTAATGTCTTTTTGTTGTCTGATTGCTGAGGCGAGGACTTCCAGAACTATGCTGAACAGCAGTGGTGAGAGTGGACATCCCTGTCTTGTTCCTGATCTTAGGGGAAAGGCTCCCAGTGCTTCCCCATTGAGAATGATATTTGCTGTGGGCTTTTCGTAAATGGCCTTTAAGATGTCGAGGAAAGTTCCCTCTATCCCAACACTCTGAAGGGTTTTGATCAGGAATGGATGCTGTATTTTGTCAAATGCTTTCTCTGCATATAATGAGAGGATCATATGGTTCTTGGTTTTTCTCTTGCTGATATGATGAATCACATTGATGGTTTTACGAGTGTTGAACCAGCCTTGTGTCCCAGGGATAAATCCTACTTGGTCATGGTGAATAATTTTCTTAATGTGTTGTTGGATCCTATTGGCTAGTATCTTGTTGAGAATTTTTGCATCCATGTTCATCAGGGATATTGGTCTGTAATTCTCCTTTTTGGTGGGGTCTTTGTCTGGTTTCGGAATTAAGGTGATGCTGGCCTCATAGAACGAATTTGGAAGTACTCCATCTCTTTCTATCTTTCCAAACAGCTTTAGTAGAATAGGTATGATTTCTTCTTTAAACGTTTGATAGAATTCTCCAGGGAAGCCATCTGGCCCTGGACTCTTGTGTCTTGGGAGGTTTTTGATGACTGCTCCAATTTCCTCCCTGGTTATTGGCCTGTTCAGGTTTTCTATTTCTTCCTGCTCCAGTTTTGGTAGTTTGTGGCTTTCCAGGAATGCGTCCATTTCTTCTAGATTGCCTAATTTATTGGCGTAGAGCTGTTCATAATATGTTTTTAAAATCGTTTGTATTTCCTTGGTGTTGGTAGTGATCTCTCCTTTCTCATTCATGATTTTATTAATTTGAGTCTTCTCTCTCTTCTTTTTAATAAGGTTGGCTAATGGTTTATCTATCTTATTAATTCTTTCAAAGAACCAACTCCTGGTTCTGTTGATCTGTTCCACAGTTCTTTTGGTCTCGATATCATTGAGTTCTGCTCGAATTTTAATTAACTGTCTTCTTCTGCTGGGGGTGGGGTCTATTTGTTGCTTTTTCTCTAGTTCCTTTATGTGTAAGGTGAGCTTTTGAATTTGAGATCTTTCCAGTTTTTGAATGGATGCTTGTATTGCGATGTATTTCCCCCTCAGGACTGCTTTTGCTGCATCCCAAAGATTTTGAACAGTTGTATCTTCATTCTCATTAGTTTCCATGAATCTTTTTAATTCTTCCTTAATTTCCTGGTTGACCTTTTCATCTTTTAGCAGGATGGTCCTTAACCTCCACGTGTTTGTGGTCCTTCCATACTTCTTGTTGTGATTAAGTTCTAATTTCAAGGCATTATGGTCTGAGAATATACAGGGGACTATCCCGATCTTTTGGTATCGGTTCAGACCCGATTTGTGAGCCAGTATGTGGTCTATTCTGGAGAAAGTTCCATGTGCACTTGAGAAGAATGTGTATTCAGTTGAGTTTGGATGTAAAGTTCTGTAGATATCTGTGAAATCCATCTGGTCCAGTGTATCATTGAAAGCTCTCGTTTCTTTGGATATGTTGTGCTTAGAAGACCTATCTAGTATAGAGAGAGCTAGATTGAAGTCACCAAGTATAAGTGTATTATTATCAAAGTATTTCTTCAGTTTGGTTATTAATTGGTTTAAATATTTGGCAATTCCCACATTTGGGGCATATATATTGAGGATTGTTAAGTCCTCTTGTTGGATAGATCCTTTGAGTATGAGATAGTGTCCCTCTTCATCTCTCACTATAGTCTTTGGGGTAAATTTTAATTTATCTGATATAAGGATGGCAACCCCTGCTTTCTTTTGAGGACCATTTGAATGGTAAATGGTTCTCCAACCTTTTATTTTCAGGTTGTAGGTGTCCTTCTGTCTAAAATGAGTCTCTTGTAGACAGCAAATAGATGGGTCCTGCTTTTTTATCCAGTCTGAAACCCTGCGCCTTTTGATGGGGTCATTAAGTCCGTTCACGTTCAGAGTTACTATTGACAGATATGAGTTTAGTGTCATCATATCTATTCAGTCCTTGTTTTTGTGGATTGTTCCACTGAACTTCTTCTTAAAGGGGAATTTTAAGAGTCCCCCTTAAAATTTCTTTTTTTTTTAATTTTTTATTTATTTATGATAGTTACACAGAGAGAGAGAGAGGCAGAGACACAGGCGGAGGGAGAAGCAGGCTCCATGCACCGGGAGCCTGATGTGGGATTCGATCCCGGGTCTCCAGGATCGCGCCCTGGGCCAAAGGCAGGCGCCAAACCGCTGCGCCACCCAGGGATCCCCCCCTTAAAATTTCTTGCAGAGCTGGTTTGGAGGTTACATATTCTTTCAGTTCCTGCCTGTCTTGGAAGCTCTTTATCTCTCCTTCCATTTTGAATGAAAGCCTTGCTGGATATAGTATTCTTGGTTGCATGTTCTTTTCATTTAGGACCCTGAATATATCCTGCCAGCCCTTTCTGGCCTGCCAGGTCTCTGTGGAGAGGTTTGCTGTTACCCTAATATTCCTCCCCATAAAAGTCAGGGACTTTTTTTCTCTTGCTGCTTTAAGGATCTTCTCCTTATCTTTGGAATTTGCAAGCTTCACTATTAAATGTCGAGGTGTTGAACGGTTTTTGTTGATTTTAGGGGGGGATCTCTCTATTTCCTGGATCTGAATGCCTGTTTCCCTTCCCAGATTAGGAAAGTTTTCAGCTAGGATTTGTTCAAATACATATTCTGGCCCTCTGTCCCTTTCGGCGCCCTCAGGAACCCCAATTAAACGTAGGTTTTTCTTCCTCAGGCTGTCATTTATTTCCCTTAATCTATCCTCATGATCTTTTAATTGCTTGTCTCTTTTTTCCTCAGTTTCCCTCTTTGCCATCAACTTGTCTTCTATGTCACTCAGTCGTTCTTACACCTTGTTAACCCTCGTCGTTAGGACTTCTAGCTTGGATTGCATCTCATTTAATTGATTTTTAATTTCTGCCTGATTGGATCTAAATTCTGCAGTCATGAAGTCTCTTGAGTCCTTTATGGTTTTTTCTAGAGCCACCAGTAGCTGTAAAATAGTGCTTCTGAATTGGCTTTCTGACATTGAATTGTAATCCATATTTTGTAACTCTGTGGGAGAGAGGGCTGTTTCTGATTCTTTTTTTTGAGGTGAGGTTTTCCTTCTAGTCATTTTGCTCAGTGCAGAGTGGCCAGAAACAAGTTGTATTGGGAAAAGGAGAAAAAGAGAGAGAAGGAAAGAAAAGAGAAAAAGAAAAAAGAGAAAGAAGAAAAAAAGGGGAAAAAGAGAAGAAAAAGAAAAAGAAAGAAAGGAGAAAAAAGAAAAAAAAGGGGGGGTGGGGTGGGGGAAGCAATCAGAAATCAAGAAGAAAGAAAAAAAAAGCACAAAACAAAACAAAAAACAAAAAACAAAAAAACACGGGGGAGTATCTTCCGATTCTGTATACTTTAAGTCCCTTGACTTCCCCTGGTACTGGTCCGTCTCGCTGGTCTTCTGGGGGAGGGGCCTGCTGTGCTGACTCTCAGGTGTTAGCACTTGGGGGAGCTGCTCTGCCCCTGCCTGGTGCAGGGCTCAGTGGGGGTTGTTCACCCTGTGAGGCCCCGGGAGGAAGCCACAGTGGCGGGGGCAGCTCTGGGACCCTGGAGTCAGCTCCGGCAGTAGCTCCGGGGCTCTCCGTCTGCAGGGCCTGGGGGCTCCCAGGCGGGGCCGCTGATCTGCTCAGCTAAAGGCAGGAGCGTCCTTGCTGTCCTGGACCCTCCCAGCCTCTGCCTGTCCCTGGGGGAGGCCGGATCCTGGGCTGTGTCCCGGCGCCCTGTGCTCCGGCGCCTGCGCTGTTGGATTCGCGCTCCCGCCCCGCAGCCCCCTCCGCGGAGCCGCCGCCCGAGCCCCAACGAGCTGCTCCCGGAGCCGCGCCGCCCCCTCCGCGGAGCTTCTTCCTCCGCCCGAGCCGCCGCCGCCGAGCTGCTCCCGGAGCCGCGCCGCCCCCTCCGCGGAGCCGCCGCCCAAGCCCCTCCGAGCTGCTCCGGGTCCCGCCGAGCGCTGCAGCCCTTAGGGAGCTCGGCGCATCTCCTCTGTTACTGTCCCAGGGAGCCTGAGGGCATCCCCGCCTTTCTGGGGATCCTGCTCCAATTCCCCGGGAGCCCCTTTCCCCCAGGAAGGTCGGTGCAGCTCCTGCTCCTCCGGGACGGGGCTCTCCTGTCCTGGGGACACTCGCCCCGGCCTCAGCCCGGCTCCTCGCGGCCCCTCCCCCTTGGAGGCCTTTTGTGTCTTTATTTCTTTTTCCCCGTCTTCCTGCCTTGCTAGAAGCGCGAACTCTTCTCACTGTAGCATTCCAGGTGGTTTCTCTTTAAATCTCAGGCCGAATTCATAGATTTTCAGGATGATTGGATGGTTTTCTAGGTAATTTGTTGAGGACAGGTGATTTGGAGACCCTGCTCCTCCGCCATCGTGCCCCTCCCCCCTAAGTTGATTTTTTAAAGGATTTTAAGTTTTGTGTTTGGTTTCCTTTTTTTTTTTTTTTTTTTTTACAAGTACATGTCCTGTTGTTCTAGCACCATTTGTTGAAAAGACTCCTTTGTGTTGTCTTTGCTCATTTGTCAAAGATAAGTTGACTATATTATGTAGGTCTATTTCTGGGTTCTCTTGTCTCTTCCACTGATCAGTTTGTCTAGTTTCTCACCAATTCCCCACTGTCTTTATAACTGTAACTTTTCATAAATCTTGAAGTCACGTACTGTCAGTCCTCAGTATTTATGCCTAAATATTTAATTTCTCGGGTGCTAATGTATTGTGCTTTTGAATTTCAGGTTATACTAGTTCTTTGCTAGGTAATAGGAAAATGACTGGCTTTGCTTATTAACCTTGTAACCTGCAGTCTTGCTAACATCATTTATTAGTTCCAGGAATTTTTCATTCTCAATGCTTTCCAATTTTCTGCGTAGATGATCAGATCATCTATGAACAAAGACAGATTTATTTTTTCCTTCCCAATCTTTCACCCTTTATTTCCTTTTCTTGTCTTTCTTGCATTATCTAGGATTTCCAGTGTGATGCTGAAAAGCAGTGATGAGAGGGGATATCCTTGCCTTGTTACTGATCTTAGTGAGAAAACTTTGAGTTTCTCACTATGAGGCATGATGTTTGCTGAAGGTTTGTTGTACATAGTCTTTATCAAGTTAAGGAAGTTCCCCCATTCATGTTTTCTGAGAATTTTAATCATGAATAGGTGTTGAATTTTGTCAAATGTGTTTTGCATCTAATGATATCATCATGTGAATTTTTTCCTCTTTAGCCTGTTGATATGATGGATTACATTAATTGATTTCTGAATTTTGAACTAGCCTGGCATACCTGGGATAAATTCCACTTGGTTGTGGTGTATAATTCTTTTTTGTACACTGTTGGATTCAATTTAATTGAATAATATTGAATTGAATAATGTTGAATTGATTCATTATTTTGTTGAGAATTTTTGAATCTACGTTCATAAGAGGTATTAGTCCGTAGTTTTCTTTTCTTGTAATGTCTTTGTCTAGTTTGATATTAGGTCAATGCTGGCTATGTAGAATGAATTAGAAAGTAGTTCCTCTGATTCTATTTTCTGAGAAAAATTGTAGAGAACTTGTATAATATCTACCTTAAATCTTTGGTAAAATTCACCAGTGAATCCATCTTGGCCTGGTGCTTTCTGTTTCGGGAGGTTATTAATTACTGATTTAAGGTATTTAATAGATACAGGCCTATTCACATTGTCTATTTCTTCTTTAAGTTTTGACAGATTGTATTTTTCAAGGAGTTGATCCATCTCATTTAGCTTATTAAACTTGTGGGCATTGAGTTGTTCATAATATTCCTTTATTATCCTTTTAATGTCCATGGAATTTATAGTTATGGCCCCTCTTTCATTTCTGAAATTACTAATTTGTGCCTTCTCTCTTTTTTTAGACTAGCTTATTGATTTTTTCAGTCTTTTTAAAAACCTGATTTTGGTTCATTGATTTTTTCCACTGATTTCCTATTCTCAATTTCATTGATTTCTGCTTTAATTTTATTATTTTTTCTGCCAACTTTGGATTTAAATTGCTCTTGTTATTCTAGATGATTGATATTAGCTAGATATTAGCTCCTTTTTCTAGATATTAGCTCCTTTTTCTTTTCTAATATGTGCATTCAGTGCTGTAAATTTCCCTATAATCATTGTTTTCACTACATCTCATAAAGTTTCATAAATTATGTTTTAATTTTAATTTAGTTAAAAACAATTTTAACTTTCTTTTGGAATTTTTGTTTGGCACATGTGTTATTTATTTATTTTTAAAGACTTTATTTGTATATTCATGGGAGACACAGAGTAAGAGAGAAAGAGAGGAACACACCAAAGCAGAGGGAGAAGCAGGCTCCATGCACAGAGCCCCACGTGGGACTCGATCCCGGGTCTCCAGGATCACGCCCTGGGCTGAAGGCGGCGCTAAACCACTGAGCCACCTGGGCTGCCCACACATGTGTTATTTAGAAGTGCGTTGTTTAATCTCCAAACTTTGGGGTGTTCTAGCTATTTTTCTGTCATTGATTTTTTTGTTTAATTCTGTTTTGGTTTATAAGCAGACCTCGGGAGATTTCTATTCTTTTTTTTTTTTTTTAAGATTTTATTTATTTATTCGTGACAGACAGAGAGAGAGAGAGGGGGGGGGCAGAGACACAGGCAGAGGGAGAAGCAGGCTCCATGCAGGGAGCCTGAGGTGGGACTCAATCCCGGGTCTCTAGGATCATACCCTGGGTCGAAGGTGGCGCTAAACTGCTGGGCCACTGGGGTTGCCCTGATTTCTATTCTTTTAAAGTTGTTCAGGTGAGTTTTATGGCTCAAAATGTCATCTATCTTGATGAATATTCCATGCATGCTTGAGAGGAATATGTATTCTGCTTTTGTTGGGTGAAGTAGCCTACAGATCCCAACTATATCCAGTTGATTGTATTTTTTTTAATATATTTTTTTTTAATTTTTATTTATTTATGATAGTCACAGAGAGAGAGAGAGAGAGAGAGGCAGAGACACAGGCAGAGGGAGAAGCAAGCTCCATGCACCAGGAGCCCGATGTGGGATTCGATCCCGGGTCTCCAGGATCGCGCCCTGGGCCAAAGGCAGGCGCCAAACCGCTGCGCCACCCAGGGATCCCTTGATTGTATTTTTTAAATTCAACTATGTTCTTACTGGTTTTCGTTTGTTTGTTTGTTTTGTTTTGTTTTTGCCTGATGGATATATTTATCCCTGATATAGCTAAAGTCTCCACTATAAAATATCTTTGTCTGTTTTTTCCTTGTAGTTCTATCTATTTTTTGTCTCAGATATTTTAATGTTCCATTATTAGGCACATACATGTTAAGGATTATTATGAATTCTTGGAGAAGAGACCCTTTATCATTATGCAATACTCTTCAATCCCTGATGACTTTCCTTGTTCTGAAGTCTGCGCTGTCCGAAATTAATATAGCTAGATCTGCTTTCTTTTGATTAGTGTTAGAGTAGTATATTTCCAGTAAATTACTTTTGATCTATACATGTATACATATTTAAAATGGGTTTCCCTGGGGATCCCTGGGTGGCGTAGTGGTTTGGCGCCTGCCTTTGGCCCAGGGCGCGATCCTGGAGACCCGGGATCGAATCCCACATCGGGCTCCTGGTGCATGGAGCCTGCTTCTCCCTCTGCCTGTGTCTCTGCCTCTCTCTCTCTCTCTGTGACTATCATAAATAAATGAAAATTAAAAAAAAAATAAATATTAAAATGGGTTTCCTGTATGTAAAATATGATTGAGTCTTGTTTTTTGATCCACTCTGGCAATCTTTGTCTTTTCACTGACTTTTTAAAAAATATTTTATTTATTTATTCATGAGAAACACACATACAGAGAGAGAGAGAGAGAGAGAGAGAGAGAGGCAGGGACACAGGCAGAGGGAGAAGCAGGCTCCATGCAGGGAGCCTGATGCAGGACTCAATCCCGGGACTCCAGGATCATGCCCTGGGCCAAAGGCAGGCACTAAACCACTGGGCCACCCGGGCTGCCCTTTCACTGACTTTCAAAGTGGCAACATAGCTGAATTAATACCTATCATATTTCTTTACTATTTTCTGTTTGTTGCCCCTGTTCTTTGATCCTATTTCATAGTTGTCCCACAGTTCTTGGATATTCTGTTATGGGTTTTTTTGGGAGGTGTTTTTTTTTTTTTTTTTTCAGTCTTTTTTTCTGTTAGCTTTTCAATATTGGAATCTTCTATTTAGATATCCTCAAGCTCAGAGATTATGTCCTCAGTTACACCTGGTCTACTAATAAGTCCATTAAAGATATTCTCCATTTCTGTCACAATGTTTTTACCTCCAGCACTTCATTTTGGTTCTTTCTTACAATTTCATTTTTCTGCTTACATTGCCCATTGGTTCTTGCATGCTTTCTACTTTGCCTACTAGAACTGTTAGCATTTTTAACTACAGTTGTTTTAAATTCCTGGTCTGTGGATTCCAACATCCCTCCTGTATCAGAGTCTGGTTCTGATGCTTGCTCTGTCTCTTCAGGCTGTACTTTTTGCTTTTTGTTACAATTTATAATTTTTTTCTTGATAGCTGGACATGATTTACTAGACAAAAAGAATTGCTATAAATAGGCTTTTAGTAGTGTGATGGTGAAGAGGGTGGAGGAGAAGCATTCTATATTTCTATGAGTATGTCTCTGTCTTTTAGTGAGCCTGTACCTTTGGATTGTGAACTCCACATGTGCTTCTCAGTACTCTCTCCTTAGGTGGGATAGGATGGTTAGAGGAAGTTGGGATTATTTATTTTCTTTCCCCAAAGGTCACTTAGTCTCAGATAAAACCACTGGTTAAGTAGCTTTTCCTGAGGGTGGACCTTGTTAAGAAGAATAGAATGCTCTGGAGTATTTAAAAATAATCCCTTTTCCCTCCTCTTACAGTAAACAAGAGGAGATTTTTTTTCTCTAGTATTTGTTGTGAGAACCAGGTTGAGATTCTGGAGACAAAATTCACAGAAGTGTAGGGACCTCTGATGACTGTGTCCCCCTGGATTTACCTCTCAGGCACATAATGCTAAGCCTCCAGCAATTGCAGTTCAGGTTTCCCTACCTTGGCACTGCTTCCCAGGGGTTAGTGATTCCCTGTATTAGTCTGTTGGTCTGTCTAATTTTGGAGGCAGCAGTTTGCCCCGTGACCTCGCTTTTCTGAAGGATCTAAGAAGAGTTTTTGATTTTTCAATTTGTCAATCTTTTGCTTGTTTTTAAGATGGAGTGGCATATTCCAGGGTTTTTTTTTTTTTTTTTAAAGATTTTATTTATTTATTTGACAGAGAGAGAGGGAGAGAGAGAGGGAGAGGGTAAGTGAGCACAAGCAGGGGGAGCAGCAGAGGGAGAAGCAGGCTCCTTTCAGAGCAGGGAGTCCCATGCAGGGCTCCATCCCAGAACCCCAGGATAAGGAGCTGAGCCAAAGGCAAATGCTTAACCAACTGAGCCACCCAAGCACCCCCCAGCTTTTTTATATGCTGAACCAGGAACTGGAAGTTCTTTATTCATATTTTAATGATCTTCCTTAAAGATCTTTCTTTTCTAATTTCAAAAGTATAATATAATTTCAAAGGCACTATATTCTCAGTGAGAAAATATGAATAAAGTAGAACAGAAAATTACTGGGAATCCTCCCATATAGAGGTAAACACAGTTAATGTTTTAGAACCCTACAGTTTACTCAGATTATACAATGTTTGATGTGAAGGATAAGTGCATATTTACATTTATATATAAACAGTTTTACTGAGTCTGTCTTAGCCTCAGATAAAGGCCATGGGAGCCAACTTCAGGAATGCAGAGAGCCTTAATTTGAGCTTTTTATTAGATTATATAATTATGTAATAGTATACTATGCTCATGTAGGATTATTACTTTATTATTTGGTTACAGTCCAGACTAGGTGACCTCCAAGACCACCTAGCTGTCTTAGAAATAATCAGAGAAGGCTCTATCTTGGCAGAAGTCTGAATTTATGGAGTTCTTTCTGATGGCTAGCCTGACTCTTTTCTCACACTGTTAAGGTTCAAGTTTGGGTGAGACTAGAAATAACAACTTCCAGTCCAGATCTCTGAGAAAGTTCTTTTTTCCTCAGTCTCGGAAAGGAGTCTGGAAGAGGGGCAGTTTTGTTTTTTGTAAAAATGGATACTTGACATTCTCCAAAATATTAGTCTGTTGGCTTGGTCACTGTAACAGTTAGAGCCTTAATATGCAGAGTCTCAAACAAGATACACCTTTCTTTCTCTCTTGTTTAACCTTCCAACGATGGGGGTGTTCAGTCTTCAGAGGTCTGGAAGGACTTCTCAGATACTTTTGGCTCAATAATCAAGATGTATTCTTTCTCTTTATGGATTAATCATCTTACAAAATTATTCTTATAACTCTTAGGTTGTGTACATTGCTCATCACTAAGAAATATTTTTGTAGTGCCACCTTATTATTATTGCCTAGTTAAGGTATTTTTGATGTTTTCTGACTGTAATTATTAGAATTAGGTAAAGTCACTATATTGTCATTTTTGGTTGGGAGTCAGGCAGAGGGGGCACTGAGGAATGAGCCAAAAATGGTGTAACTGTAAGCCCTGATTTTCCCAAGACAGTGCTGGTTTAGGCTTCTTGTCCCAGGGTAATTGTGAGTAGCATCTTTTTTCATTCTCAAAAGTGTCCCTGTAATCAAGACAGATTACAATATCATGCTACAAATGCACCTGGGGGGATAATAAAACCCCCTAATATTTGAATGGCACTTCACAGTTTTCTCTAGTGATACCAGGCTGACACGGGATGGAAGACCCCAAAACACCATTTTTTGTTAATTCTTTAGTTGATATAGCAGGTGAGGAGTTCAGGCTCTGGAATCAGAAAGAACCTAGGTTTGAACCAAGGCTTGAGGGATCTTGGCAAGTTGCTTAATTTTTTTGAGGCTTAATTTCTGTAGATACAAAGGGAAAAAGAAAAATAGTACTTTTCTCATAGCAGTAGTTGTGGGGATTAAGTGAGATAACCTGAAACAAAGTACCATAAATTGGGTGACTTAAAAAAACAAATTTATTCTCATTGTTCTATATGGTAGCAGTCTGAAATCAAGGTATCAACAGGGCCATGATCCCTGTGAAAACTATTGGGGAGCATCCTTTCTTGTCTCTTCCTAATTCCAGGTAGTTTGCCAATAATCTTTGATATTCCTTAGCTTGTAAATGCATGGCTCCAATATTTTATCTTCATATGGCTTTCTCTCCATGTCCCTTCACATACTCTTCCCTCTGTGCGTGTCTGGGTCCTTGTCCGAGTTCCTTTTTCTATTTATTTATTTTTTTAAAGATTTTATTTATTTACTTATTCATAAGAGACACAGAGAGAGGCAGAGACATAGGCAGAGGGATAAGCAGGCTCCTCGCAGGAAGACTGATGAGGGATTTGATCCCAGGACCCCAGGATCACAACCTTAGCCAAAGGCAGACCCACTCAACCACTGAGCCACTCAGGTGCCCCCAAGTGGCTCTTTTTAGAAAGACATTTGGACTAGGGCCCACCCAAATGACCTCATCTTAAATGTAGAGACTGTATTTTCAAGTAGTCATATTCTGAGATAATGAGTCCAGTCATATTCCGAATCCATACTGAAATTAGTACTCAGTATATCTTATTAGGGGGACACAATTCAATCCATAATGATATTATTTTTATTTTATTTGTAAGATTTTATTTATTTGTTTGAGCAAGAGAGAGAGAGAGAGAGAGAATGGGGCGGGGAGGGCAAAGGGAGAGTGGAAGCAGACTCTCCACTGAGCAGGGAGAAGATATAAGGCTCAATCCCAGGACCTTGAGATCATGATCTGAGCTGAAGGCAGATGCTTAACTGACTGAGCCACCAGGTGCCCCCATAATGATATTTTAAAATACTTTGTTAAGGGGCGACAGTGTGGCACAGTCCGCTAAGCATCCCACTCTTGGTTTCAGCTCAGGTTGTGAGATTGAGCCCTGCCTCGGCTCCTCACTGAGTGCAGTCTGCTTGAGATTCTCCTTCTCCCTCGGTCCCTCCTGCTTGTGCTCTCTCTCTGAAAATAAATAAATAAATAAATAAATAAATAAATAAATAAATAAATAAAAATTTTTTGAAAAATAAAAAAACTCTGTTAGGGCAAAATTGTATAATGTGGAGGGAGTTTTGGCTGCTATAGCAGAAACTGCCATTTGTCTCTAAATAGCTGTTCTAACTTCTTCTACCACGATAGAGCTTCGGATTTTTGACCGGACCATGACCACCTACAAAGAGGAATAAAATTCACATCTTCATTTGCAGTTGGTTGTGGCTAAGTTCTGACCAGGAGCATATAGGTGGAATGCATGTCCTCAAAGAGAAGAGTACTACTTTTACTCTCTTTTGTGCCTTCCTACTGGATGGAGTGCAAAGACATGATGGTTGAAGCTGGAATTTTATCCTAGAACAACCACCTGTGGGACATAGCGAAGGTGGCTGAGTAACAAGACAAAGAGGCTCGAGTCCCTGTTGGATATGTCAGATCTGGATTGTTCAGGTAATGTGAGAAGGAAATAAACTTCAGTCTTATTTAAACTACAGTGTTATTTGTGGGTTTCTGACATTTATAGACAAATCTAATCCTTATTAATTAACACACCTCCTATGGGTACCAAAACTGTAACTCCAATGGTCAAATAGGATTTATCCAATTGATATTTAAAAAAAAAGGATTTATCCAATTGAGATGTTTATATATATTAGCACCTAAAAATGTTCTTCAATGGAGGCCTTTGTGGAAATAATAAGAGGGTTCATTGCACTTAAACTCTGTACTAATAAATGTATACAATTCCTTGTTACATTCATATATAATAAACCAGAAGTCATTAGATTCTGGTATTTTTAGCTTTGCCTCAGTATGAACTGGTAAGAACCTTGACTGATATGGTTAAGAGAATAACCCTCTCTGTCAATATGATGTGGGTCCCCTCTCTGTGTCCCATGTTGGTTTTATTTTTAAATACTTAGGTGTCTGGTCTGCCCTGGTTCCCATGTCTTGCTTCAGGGTCTACATAAGTTATCACAGGGAGTTATTGGTCTTTGATTATTAAACTGAGGACTAACTGAAGAAAAACTGCCGCTCTCACTTTGACTTGAGGGGACTCTCAGTACCTTCTGCACCTCTGCCTATGTTCTCTGCGTATGTGAGGCCGAATGCACTTTTATGTGTCTATGGAAAACATATTTCTATTGGGAATACAAATTCAAATTGAATCCTTCATGTTTGCAGCTTATAATATTTACTTTGTAAGACCAGAACACCTCCTAAGCTCCTAACCTTCTAAGCTGGAGGTTAGTGGCTATTACAGCTCAGTCATTTCATGCCCACAATCATGTGAATGTGCTGCGGAACAGTAGGCGAGGGAGCTAGGATTTATCCTCAGATGGCACTGGTTTTTATCACTTGCTAATCAATATTCCCAAGCACACCTAAGGTGGTAAGATTGAAGAAATGAAATTGAGGGATGTGTACTCTGTAGTGCTTTTAGTCAAGGTAATCAATGATGGTTGCCCTAGAAAAAGTAAGAGCTCATTTATCTACTTTTAAAAAGATTTCATTTATTTATTCATGAGAGACACAGTGAGAGAGGCAGAGACACAGGCAGAGAGAGAAGTAGGCTCCCTGTGGGGAGCCTTATGCGGGACTTGATCCCAGGACCCTGGGATCACGACCTGAGCCAAAGGCAGATGCTCAACTACGGAGCCACCCAGGTGCCCTCATTTATCTACTTTGATCTTTCTTTTTCTTTGGTTTTATTTTTTTATGTTTTTTAAAGATTTTATCTATTGTTTATTAGAGAGAGAGAGAGAGAGAGAGAGAGAGAGGCAGAGACATAGGCAGAGGGAGAAGCAGACTCCATGCAGGGAGCCTGAGGCAGGACTCGATCCCAGGTCTCCAGGATCATCCCCTGGGCTGAAGGCAGCGCCAAACTGCTGAGCCACCTGGGTCACCCTTTTTCTTTGGTTTTAATAAAGTTCCATTTGCCGTATTTAAGCCCCATATCAGGTGAAATAAACTGGGAGAAAGGATATTGCATACCCCTCGGCTAGGCTGGCCAGGAGGAGCAGAGAACTGGCCGGATAGTTCTCTTAGGTTTATCAGCTCAAGAACTTGCAAAACTGGAACAGAGTGGGGATGGAACCTTGGCAGGGGATGTGTTAGGGACAACTGTGGCTGTGTATCCTCTCCTAGCTGAGACATTCCCTTCTCATGTGTGATGTGTGCCAGAAATACTCTTTGTCACCAAGAATGGCAAGTGGGGCTAAAATCAGGAATTGGGAGTATAGGGACCAAAAAGAACTTGGTGACTAGAGCCAGGATTGCCCACAGGATAGAAATATAGGGCTGGTAAACTCCTTCCACATCCTCTAACCTGACTGTGTCTCTTTCTTTATAGTCTTGGGTAATTTTGTTTATTCCTAAAATGCAATTCCTATTCCTTTACTTTATGCTGTAGGTAACTGTGGACGGTCTGTGGGAATGGAAAGCTACTGGAGGGGAAGGATCACATCTATAGTGTCCTACTGGTGATGTTATTTTTTCTTCACTGAACCTAGCATAATGATTCATACAATTACTGCTGCTCTTTAGACATTTGTCAAAAAGAAGAAACAACCTCGAGAGAAATCAGCTAGTAAAAAGCCTTGTTAAGTGAGAATAAGTTTGATGTGACTGGAAATAAAGGCCACCAGGAGAACATTTCAGTAATGAAATTATGATGCTCATTTGTTGCTAGGGCTCCTGAGACACTGAGAAAGGCCTGGCTCATCTCCATGTGTTAATGCAATCAGAATATTTGAGAAATAATATTGATATTGATATTCAATATTTAATATTGAAATTATGGAAAATAGTGACACACAGCTGCCACGCAGTTTTAAATGTTTTCATTTAACAAATTAATGCTTTGGTTTTAATCCCCAGATACAGTGTAATACCATTCTGCTCTTCATATGGTAATTATAGGATATCTTAAAATATATTTGTCCCTAATGTGTAACAATGAGTGATGTTTTAATGGGACATGACTTTAAAATTATCTGAGTAACATGATGTAATCTCGTTAGTGCATCTCTGTAACTGTATAACTTCATTTAGAGTTAAGATGTCAATCTGAGACTCTTCAAGCACTGAAGACTCAGGCAAAATGACCCTGTCAACCTGTGATAGGCACTATCTGTCTTACAAATGTTTATTAGAAGGGCAACTGCGTAGCTCAATCAGTTAAGCATCCGACTCATGATTTCAGCTCAGGTCATGATCTCAGGGTCGTGAGACTGAGCCCCACCTCAGGTTCCATGCTCAGCACAGAGTCTGTTTGTCCCTTTCCCTACTCCTCCTTCAGCTCATTCTCTCTCTCTTTCTGAAATAAATAAACACAATCTTATAAAAAGAAGAAATCAAATTTTTATTAGATATATATACAAAAGATGCCAAGTATATCCCAAATACTAAAAGTTGAGGGTACATATTATCAACTCACGTTTCAAGAGGATTGTCCAATCATCCTATATAAGCATAGGAAAGAATGTACCAAGCTGCAGTTACAGCCCCACTCCAGTCACATATCAGGACTGACTAGAAAAATAGTACATAAACCACTGGAGATACTCTATTTTTCTCATTGCTTGATTATTATAGGTTATATGCAAATTTTTTGTGTACAAGGTATATCAACTCTGTACTTTGGAGCCAACCTCCATTAAAAGATGAATAACTTGATTATGTGGTGTAAGTGATATGCCAATTGAGTGAAACAGACATATTTGCTAAAGCAGTTCAGAGGATTGAGTGATCATGGAGGGATTGGTGACGAGGGACATTTGGCGGAAGACTGGAAACTCTTAAAATTTAGCCTAGCAAGGATCTAAATTTAAAATGTCAATCTAAATCCTAACCTTAGATCTAAAAACTGAACTACATACATATAAAGTGGAAACATGTGGGTTATCTGAAACTCATTTCAAAACAAGTTATCTTATAATTAACAATAAATTGAAAATGATTCAACGATGTTATTGAAAAAAGTATACTGCAGTCTTAGGCAACAGTTCTTGAAATATATTACACAGAATACAGAAAGTAGTAGTTCAGACCATCCATGTTAGTTATATCACCATGGACTATTATTTTCAGCTACAGAAGCCTCAATTTGGAAAATTTACAGATAAACTCTAACATTTTCAGAAGGGAGGAATCAGAACGATGAAAGGTTTCATGAAGTTTAAATAGCTGGAGAATATACAATGCAGGGATTAAGGTTTATTCAACATAAGAAATAGTTTTATAATCTCATTACCTAGAAATATATTGAGATAACTTGAGTGGTAATTTGTAATGGAAATATTTAAATGTTGGCATGATCAAGGGACAGGAATGTACTGAGTGTTGTAGAGGGTGATGGGGGGCAGGAAAGGTGCTGGGTGTACTTTGCTTACAAGTAACAGAAACTTCACTTGTGCTTCCTTAGGAAGGGGGAGGGGCAGTTGTTATAAAAATTTATAAACTGGATCTAGGACTAGAAAACTTGGCAGAGTTCCAGATCACCCTGGATATTTGCTTTCTCTCTATGGCCAGCATATCTTTATCTCAGAGAATTGTGGCTCCTGTCTGTGGATTTATCCATTCTTATCTGGCAGCTGATCAGCAAGGCACTCACTTCTCCTAGGCAAACTCTACAGGAAGTGACTCTGACATGCTCAGTGAAATGCTTTCAGCTCCTGAGCACCCCCTTTGGTTCTGTACCCTCTCCTGGGATTGCTGCCAGCAGAGGAATGCCATCTCCTCGGGTGAGGTTCCAATCTCTCATTCAGTCAATAGTCAGACCGTTGGACCAACTGCTATGGCTTCCCTCTCAAGCATTGGGGAATAAGGTTGAGGAAAGCAGTTTGAGCTAGAGGTGGGCCTGGGGCAGCGGCCTGAACCATGACTAGTGTACATAGAGACACGAAGTAATTTTAAGTTTCTTCTGGAATTTGTAACTCCCCAATTCCATCACATTATGTAGGACTTGAGTTAGACCTTGATCATTGAAAGTAAGATAAGGGGAGGTTATGGCAATTCTTTAAATGGAGAAGAAGGCAGAAACATATATGACTGAGCCAAGTAAAATAAAGAGAAAGGGTTGTTTAGAAACAGATAAGGTAGATTCCAGTTAGTTTTGTTATTTTTTGTCATTACTTTTTAGTTTGTAATACTGCCTTTTACTACATACTTCCCTCCTGCTAACTGTGGAAGAAAGTGGGCATATTACTAAACAGAAAGGAGGAAGATGTGAAGATGTAAGATATTTTTAAAAATATAAAGCATATAAAGCACTGAGAGTGTTTCATGAAATTAAAAATAATATATTGTAATAAGTGGTTTCATTCTTGTTGGTGGCCGATTTCCCTCTATAGAAAGCCATGTGGGAAAATGAAGTGAAAGCAAGCCTTTTTTTTTTTTTTTTAACTTGATTCTTTTTTCTTTTTTAAAAGACATTTGTTTTTAATTTCAGTTCATTTTGCTTTCATTTGCCCTTCCCCAGCTGTATTCTTTTCTCACAGCTCTTTCAACCTCTCTCGTTCTCAACACAAGACTCTATATGTAAGATGTTTTCTAGAAAAATGTCAGTGTGAACACAGTGGCCTCTTGCCACACAGCCAGTGAGGAACTCAGCCTCGTTATAAAAAGTAGTTTTAAAATAGTATAGGCAAGAATGATAAGAATTCATGTGTATTTGTTCTAAATACTACTACCTTCTTCAACCTCCTGTCCAAAATGACCTGTGTTTCCCTAAGGACTGGGGAAGGAGCAGCCACATTCTCATGCCCTTGCTTTGCTGGGACCTGACCCACATGTGGTAGGAAACACATGGCAGAGAAGCCTTTATTGAGTCTTTGCCTGAAAGACATTGGCCTGACCTTAAATGTCCTTGCTACAAGAAGTCAGAAAAATGGCAATTTAATAATATAAAACATCCTGCATTTAAAAATGTAAATGATCTAAAAGGAGGAAACCATGGACTTAAGGTTTGGAAATGTAGACTAGTAGCAACTGCTAGAGTAAATAAACCGTAAGAAGACCCACTGTGTGTGTTTGTGTGTTTGTGTTTATGTGTTTTAAAATTTAATCGTAAAAACCTGAGAACTTTCTGGTGTGATGTATATCCTATGTAAAAGTCTGTAGAATTTCCCCCTGGGTAGCCTTGGGAAAAAATAAGAGCAATCTAATAAGCTTAATACATTCCTTCCTCCCTCCCTCACCTACACACACTCCAAACTCAGTGTTGCGTGTTGGAAAGAGTGAAACTAAATCATGTCTACTTTTTTCTTTAAATAGCCAGTGGTTAGCAGGGCCCCATAATTCTACTGATGCAGCTAAAGGGAAAGAAACAACTCTATTTTTTTATTTGTACATTTTTGGAAAAATTTTCTATTTTAAGTATCATGTGACTATCCATACTTGTTTATATACTTTTTATATATTTTATTTTATAAAAATATATGTTTATATATTTTCTATTTTAGGTATCATGTGACTATCCATACTTGTTTATATACTTTTATTATTTACTCCCCCAGATATTCAAGGGGAAAGGTAAATTATAAAATAATGTAAAAAATGAAATGGAAAACATAAAGGACTCTGAAATTGTTACGTCCCACACTCCTAAAAGATTCTGTGCTAGTTCAGATGATCTTTGGTCACTTTTCTGGTATGCTACTGAAATCCTTTTGTGTGTGATGTGTCAACTGATAAGATTCGAAGGCACCAACTTAACTCCATCACTAGTTTCAGTAATTATAAAAGTATTCACAGTCAGAGAAACTTGGTCCTTAGTAGTTAAATGATTCCCAATTCATTTTGCAAGATTCAGTGATCCACTTCCCTTGAAGAGGTGGGAAGCTCAGGTCCTGGGAACAATATTGTGGGGAGCTCAGACCTTCTAGGCAGTTACTTTGGTGACATGAGAGGGTGGTGCAAACATTTAAAAACTTTTCTCATCTTGTCACCAGCCAGCCCAAATAAAACCTACCTCAGATAGGAATCTGTTAATTCCCTTTTTTCTTTGCTTTCCTCTTTTTTAAATTTTCTTTCTTTCTTTCTTTCTTTTTTTTTAAACAACTTCTCTCCACCAATTTCCTCAATCTTTTCTTCCTTCCTTTTCTTTTCCCAGAGATGAGATTCCATTCTGGAGAGACTCGTATGTTGTATCTATTATTTCTCAGTAGGAGAACATAGGTCCTTCTCACTGTACACAGGGAAACAAGGAAAAGACTAACTCTTTTTTAAGATTTAGTTTCTACCTACAGCCTAACTCATGTGCAGTTTCTATTTGCTCTTTTTAAGATTTCCTTCTTCATTATTTTATTTTTATTTTCTTAAAAATTTTTTTTTTAAAGATTTACTTACTCATGAGAGACAACAGAGCAAGGCAGAGACATAGGCAGAAGGAGAAGCAGGCTCTATGCAGGGGGCCCGACGTGGGAATTGATCTCGAAACCCTGTGATCAGGCCCTGAGCCAAAGGCAGATGCTCAACCACTGAGTCACCCAGGCGTCCCTCACTTTATTTTCAATATCTACCCCTCACCCCACACACACTTCAAAGAAAAGAGCACCAATATCTGTATTTTTACAAAACAATTCCATTGTCAGTTATAACTGATTGGTTTAGATGGTGGAAGTTTCAAGATTTCCTAGGCAATCTGATTGGCAGTAAAGAGGTTGAGTTGCTGGGGCTGTTTGGTGCTGGTACCTTGTTTGTCTTTAAGTTGCATTGACATAGCAAGGACACTGTAATTAAAACACAACTTTATTTTTGTTTCTCATTTCTCCCCTTAACATTTATTCAGTGGAAAATGTTCGCTCTGTTGTCAAATGACATTTCCAACAGCCCCCGTAACAATTAGGTAATAGACTCTTAAGAGTCTTGGTTCAGTAACTAAAGCTTGCGGTGGAAGTGGTGGGCTCCTGTGGTCTGGGAGGCAGTCGGAGCACTGGTGGGCTTTTTCTCTCTTCCTTGACCTCTCTGGCCTCTTTATTTTGCTACACCCAGAATTTGGCAACTCCGGCATGTAAGAACCCGGGAAAGGCCTCTTTCAAGCTCATCCATGACTGGTGTCATTGCAAGCAAGCTCCTCTGGACTTTTTTTTTTTTTTTAATTTTACTTATTGATTCATGAGAGACACAAGAGGGAGGCAGAGACACAGACAGAGGGAGAAGCAGGCTCCATGCACAGAGCCTGATATGGGACTCGATCCCCGGACCCCGGGATCACACCCTGGGCCAAAGGCAGATAGATGCTCAACCCTTGAGCCACCCAGGCGTCCCTGCTCCCTGGACTTGAAGATGAACGCTTTCTCCTTCTCTTGTGAGTTGATTACATGGGTTCTGAAAACTCCGACATCACTGGTGGAGTTCATCAATTCAAGTTCTGCTCATTTTTCCTCAAAGATTGTTTACTCCCTAAGAAGCTCCTGGCAATCTGGCAGTCCACATTTGATGGGTCTGCACTATGAGATTTTAAAAAGGTACAGAATATTCTGTACCCTAATTGGCAAGATGGTTATAGGTACAGGATATTCCCATCACCCCAGTGAATCCCCTCGGGCACCTTTACAGTCTTCCTCCTCCACCCCTTAGTCCAAGCAACCATTAATCTGCTTCCTGCTGCTATAGATGAGATTATCCTGTTATAAAATTTCATGTAAATGAAATCATATAGTATGTGGTTATTTGTGTCTGGCTTCATTAACTTAGGATAATGATTTTCAGATAGATCTCTATCAATAAGCATATTACTAGTTCATTCATTTTTGTTGTTGAAGAATATTCCAGTCAGTTAATCTGGCACAATTTATTTTTCGATTTGCTTGTATTATTGGGCCTGTTTCCCATCTTTAGCTGTTATGAATATCTGTGGTCATTTATGGACAGATCTTTGTGTAGACAGTTATTTATTCTTAGTGAACACTTGGTAATTTGGGGTAATATGGTAGATGCATGTTTATTTAGCCTTATAAAAGGCTGCAGCGTTTTACTCTCCCATCAACAATGTGTGAGGGTTCCAGGTACTCTACTTCCTTTCCAATATTTGCTATCAACAGCTTTTTAAATATTAGACAATCTAGTGGCTACAAAGTGGTACCTCATTTTGATTTTAATTTGTATTTTACTGATGACTGTGATATATCACAGTATATGTCTTCTGATATATAGAGCATCATATATCTTCTTTTATGAAGTATCTTTTAAAATATTTTGCCCAGCTACAGTACTCACAATACAAAAGACACAGAATTTCAAAAAGAAAGGAATTAAAAAGACCGTTTTGATTTAAGTAGATAAACTATCCAAGATTATACAAATGAATTTAGTTAAGCCAGTAAACCCAGATTGGCTAATTTGGAAGTTCATCCTCTCTGCCCAATACACCACTGCAAAAATTATAAAACATCTCATGAAACCAGACACTTAGCAATTGGGAAATCCACAGGAATTTATGATTTGTCAATAAATATCAATAAATATTTGCTGAACTTATATAAATTAGATACAGAAAATATGGCTCATAAAGGATTTAAGTTTAAATGATTCCCTCATATTTATGAGTTACTGAGCAAGTTGTCAAAGGGGAGGGCTAAAAACTAATTCTCAAGGATTTAAAAGAGAAATTGTTGATTCTTATATTTACTAAATATGATTCCAGGCAATGTACTCAAGGTGACATTAGTAGTTAGTGACCAAACAAAGATCAGAAACTACATGTTCTCATGTTCGGTTTACATTTAAATCTGGATACATTTAAAACACTGAATTTTCTGTCATTTTAGTGAGTTTATGTTTCACTCAGTTGCTGTTTTGTTAGTTATTTCTTTCTGTTTATTATTGCAAACTTCAAGCTTTGTTGAATCTGTGATAAGAGTAACCATCCCTGGGATCCCTGGGTGGCGCAGCGGTTTAGCGCTTGCCTTTGGCTCAGGGCGCGATCCTGGAGACCCGGGATCGAATCCCACGTCGGGCTCCCGGTGCATGGAGCCTGCTTCTCCCTCTGCCTGTGTCTCTGCCTCTCTCTCTCTGTGACTCTCGTAAATAAATAAAAATAAATTAAAAAAAAAAAAAAAAAAGAGTAACCATCCCTCCACATTTATTTCCCTTCATGACAAAGTCCCAGGTAACTTACTGAAAACAATGAACCTTTAAACAAGTATCTATTTTGGGAGACCTGCAGATTAGGTCATACCTTTGTTTCCTACTTTGTTATTATTTTATAAAGAGCAAAGAGTAACCAATCAGAGGTGAATTGCTTAAAAGAGAAGGTTCTGTGTATTAGCTCTGTGTCCTCTAATTGCATTTAACCCTGACCAGATGAGTGTGTGGGGGCCTGCAGCCTACAGGGTGGGTCACCCCACTGCACAACCCAGGGTGTCAGCACCATTTCAGTTCTTTGTTAACATCAAGTAGCCAGTGAGACACAATTCAGTAAGAGTCTCTGGTTTCTACACACTGAAGTTCAGATAAAAAAGTTGCCTGAAGCAAGATTCTATTTAAGCAAAGAAATACAGGAAATAGAACATTATAATAAGCCTTAGATGTCAAGAACAGGAAACTCCTGTAAGCATCATTGATTTGGCCATTTTGATTGAATTGTTTATTTAAAAAAAAAAAAAGTAAAAAGAAAAAAAAAAAACTCCTCTGTAGTATTTTTAACAGAAAAAAAAAGAGGGGGAAAAGAGCCCTTGAGGCACATTTTAATTATTATTAATCTCTAACACAGCACATTACATTGACAGCCTGTTTGAAGCCTGATTTTCTTCTTCTTCCCAAGTACTTGTTTTGTTTTGTACCCTATCTTTTCATTGAATTATAGTGTACGATGAGAAGTGGACTCTCAAATCACCAGATAGGATATTTGATAATCGATTTAATTTATAGTCAGTGTTCATTATTCCTCCAAGATTCTTGAGTAGCTTAATCACCACTCTTAACAACTGACAGGAAATTAAGAGATACAAGCAATGTCTAATTTTGGTATCGTTAGTGACAAAAAAAGTTGTGCAACAAGCTATAGACTAAGATAAATGAGCAAATCCTCAAATATTCTGTTTTATATTAATTGAAGACAGTTTCTTTAAATGTGCCTGTTTCTCCTTACATTCACTAGAAATTCGAGTTGAGGAAAGGGAGAAGTAAGGATTAATTAACAGGTGTTTGATTTCTGGTACGTGCTTTACCTTTATAACTTGACTGTTGTGGGGTGCCTGGGTGGCTCAGAGGTTAAGCGTCGGCCTTCAGCTCAAGGCCTGATCCTGGAGACCCCGGATCGAGTCCCATATTGGGCTCCCTGCAAGGGGCCTGCTTCTCCCTCTGCCTGTGTCTCTGCCTCTCTCTGTGTGTCTCTCATGAATAAATAAATAAAATCTTGAAAAAAACACATTGATTGTTGAATCATGGGGACTTTTCACAGTGTGGATTGTTCGCTTATTGAATGCAATTGAATAGCCTCATTTATTGTGTGCAATATATATATATATTTATTTATTAATAAATTCATTTTTTATTGGTGTTCAATTTGCCAACATATAGAATAACACCCAGTGCTCATCCCATCAAGTGCCCACCTCAGTGCCCGTCACCCAGTCACCCCCACCTCCCGCCCACCTCCCCTTCCACCACCCCTAGTTCGTTTCCCAGAGTTAGGAGTCTCTCATGTTCTGTCTCATTTATTTATTTATTTATTTATTTATTTATTTATTTATTTATTTTAAAGATAAAAAAATAAGATAAAAAATCAAGTGGCCTTCCTGCTTCTGCCATTTTCTCAAAATCCTTCAGTTTAAGATATTCAATATGCCAATATGCCATCTTTTGGGCATAGTGTGTCCTGAACCCCATCATTGATAAGCTCAGGCTTGGCTAATTCTGAAGCCCCTGCTCTATCCAATACAATTTTGTGGTCAAAATTTACCAAATACCTCATGGAAGGAAACATTTAACAATTGGGAATTCCATAAGAATGTATTTTTTCAATTTTATTTATTTTTAATTTCTTAAATTGAAATTCAATTTGCCAACATATAGTATAACACCCAGTACTCATCCCATCAAGTGCACTCCATAGTGCCTGTCACCCAGTTATCCCATCCCTCTACCCTTCTCCTCTTCTGCAACCCTTTGTTTGTTTTCCAAAGTTAGGAGTCTATCATGGTTTGTCCTCCTCTCTAATTTTTCCCTGCTCAGTTTCCCTCCTTTTCCCTATAATCTCTTTCACTGTTTCTTATATTTCACATCTGAGTAAAACCATATGATGATGACTGTCCTCTGATTTCTTATTTCACTCAACATAATACCCTCCAGCTCCATCCACGTCGAAGCAAATGGTAGGTATTCGTCCTTTCTGATGGCTGAGTAATATTCCATTGTGTACATAGACCACATCTTCTTTATCTATTCATTTGTCGAAGGACATTGTGGCTCCTTCCACAGTTTGGCTATTGTGGACATTGCTGCTCTGAACATTGGGGTGCAGGTGTCCTGGCATTTCACTGCATCTGTATCTTTGGGGTAAATCCCCAGCAGTGTAATTGCTGGGTCGTAGGGTAGCTGTATTTTTAACTTCTTGAGGAGCCTCCACACTGTTTTCCAGAGTGGCTGTACCAGCTTCCATAAGAATTTATGATTTATTTATTTATTTTAAAAGATTTTGTTTATTTATTTGACAGCGAAAAAGAGAACTAGCACGCAAGTGGGGGGAGGGGCTGTGGGAGAGGGAGAAGCAGGCTCCCTGTCAAGCAGGCAGCCCCTATGTGGGGCTTGATCCCAGAACCCCGGGACTGTGACCCGAGCTGAAGGCTGAGGTCCAACCAACTGAGCCACCCAGATGCCCCAAGAATTTATGATTTAATATTTATGAGGATCTCTGAAAATCCGTAAGTATAAAAGATTTTTAGTTAGCAACACCCTGTAAAATTGTATTGTACAAAAAGCATAATTTTCAAGTATTTACCTAGTTTTTGAAGAGTTAAAATTAGGGGGTTAAAATGTATTTGGCTAAAACTAATCACCTTTTATATTTAATTATAGTGTAAGTTAGTGATGTTTTTATATTTTAGATCACATACATATACATTGGAAGGCTAAAACCATGACAGATATTAAATGTTTTCTAGTAGTTGGTTAAAAAGGTATCATTAATTTACACATACTCTATAATTCAAAGATACATACAATAAAATCATAATCTTTAATTTACAGAGATTGAATATTTTATATTTGAATAAATGGATTATTTTGATATTTGGAGCAGAGCATCAGAAAACTTGTTTTGTCAGAAGTCAAACACACCCTTACTTCTTATAGTTATGATCTTCCTCTTTTTTTGTTGCTATGCTTTCTAAGTATTATGAGATTCTAGAGAAGAAAATTTTCACTTCTGTTTGTGTAAAATGATAGAATAAATTCTAAAATATGCTTAGAATACTTTGAGAAGTATACTAGGGGAAAACTATAATCCTCATGGATTTACTCAGGGATTTTTAATGTGTTAATAAAATAGTAATATGGAATCTACTTTAAATCTTTTTTTTTATACAAGGTGGGAGTATAAATAAATAATCCAAGTAACATGATAATTTTGCACTGTAAGTAAAAAGGCTACAAGGGTCTATACTTCTTTTAGGCCTGGTTGTCCCAAAGTAATCTTATCCACATATGAAAAAAAATCAAAACATTTAGATGAACTGCTTAAAATTACACAGTTCTTGGTGGCAACTCTTGGAATAAAGCTCAGCTAATTTTTCTTTAGTTACACATTGTCCATTAGCTTCTGGCTCTTGGATTCCTTAAGATTTAATTCTAATGAATAATTTATCTTCATTTGATTGAGAAAGGGACTAATACCTTCTATAAAATAGAACTTTTCTTTTGAGATACTATATCCATAAATAGTATATCTTCTATTTGTTCAGAACTGATATACTGGAACTAATCAGGAACTAATACTTAGAGAATTATAGTTCTACTGCGGCAAGACAGGAGATTGGTGGATATCTCTACAAGAAATATTCTGGTGGAGAAGTGGCTTATCACCTCTACTCATCACTGATTGGCTACGATTAACCCCACCTACACAAGAGCAAGGAAATTCAGTCTTACCATATTGGGCTCAAGGGGGTGGGGAACCGGGGCCAATTTCTCTACCCCTTTTATATATATATATATTTTTTTTTTTTTAAGATTTTATTTATTTATTCATGAGAGAGACAGAGAAAGAGAGGCAGAGACACAGGCAAAGGGAGAAGCAGGCTCCATGCAGGGAGCCCGATGTGGGACTCGATCCTGGGACTCCAGGATCACGCCCTGGGCCGAAGGCAGGTGCTAGACCGCTGATCCACCCAGAGATCCCCTTCTTTACCTTTTTTTTTTTTTAAAGATTTTATTTATTTATTCATGAGAGACAGAGAAAGAGAGAGAGAGAGAGAGAGAGAGAGAGAGAGAGGCAGAGGGAGAAGCAGGCTCCATGCACCGGGAGCCTGATGTGGGACTCGATCCCGGGTCTCCAGGATCGCGCCCTGGGCCAAAGGCAGGCGCCAAACCGCTGCGCCACCCAGGGATCCCTCTTTACCTTTTTTATATCAACAAAGAGTCTGGGTTATTCCTTTCATAGATAATTCTTAATTTGGATTTAAATTATATCTGATTATATCTTAAAGATTACATTTAGACAAAATATTTTGGGTAAGAATACTACATAAATGATGATGTATCATCCTAATATAAACTTCTACAATTTAAAATTTTAATATTGCCTTTCCTCTAAGAAATGCCATTATCTTTTGGCCAGCACTCTAATGAAATATGAATATGTTTTTTTTTACTTGAATTTATTCTATTTTATGCAAATTTTGAATGTTCTCTCCTGTTTTTTTTTAGTTTGTTTACCTGTGTACAGGATTATAAATTATATTTTTATTCATAGGAGAAGAAAGGGAAAGTCTTTCTGATGTAGCTGAAATTACCCTAAGTTACTCATCTCCTGTACTATACCTTGAGGTCTAATATTAATTTCCTTCTGTTTAATTCTATTATGTATATTTTTCTGACACAAGTCCACTGACATAAAATGTTAAAAATGAGCTTACTTAAGATGTAAACTACTTAAAATTTCATTTTATTTTAGACACCTAGAAAAATAATCTTCAGTTTAAAAAATAGTGTTTTTCTTGGATTCTTTATAGAAGATTCAAACCTGCCATCACATCTTTCCCCAATGTGACTTCTCTCAGCAAGTTCTAATGGAATTTTACCTTGCACAGTGTGGTTGAAACAGAATCGTTTCCCCACCTCCTTCTCTTCTTTCTTCTTTTTTACACAATTCTATCTTTCTTTTCCACTCACCGGAGTCCCAGGATCGTGTCCCAGGATTGAGCCTTGCATTGAGCCCCGCACTGAGCTCCCCACTCAGCGAGGAGTCTGCAGCCATTGGTTGGGTGGCCAATGACTGGGGGTCAGAGCTTTTCTCATCCCTAAAAAGCTTCCTGAAAAATATTCCCCAATAATTGTAAATTTCTAAGGAAACTCTTCCAATTTATTTAGCCATTCTATCTTTCAGGTTCTCTTCATTCAAATTGTCTGATATTTTTCCCCTAAATTTTTAAAAAAGATTTTATTTATTTATTCATGAGATACACAGAAAGAGAGGCAGAAACATAGGCAGAGGGGGAAATGGGTTCCCTGCAGGGTGGCCTGATGCAGGGCACTGGATCCCAGGATTTCGGGATCACACCTGAACCAAAGGCAGATGCTCAACCACTAAGCCCTCCCCTAAATTTTGAACTGTAGTTTCTTTGACCTCCATCAGACGTTATTACATTAGTTCAAAGCATGTTAAGTTTTTATGGATAAGGTAGGTAAACTAATGTTCAGATTTTAAGTAATGTAGAAGTCTCATTAATTTTGCTTACATTGGGTTGCTTTCTAAATGAGCTTTTAATCATGTATATTCTGCTTAGCAAAGGCAAGACATGGGTTTTTGGCTTGTGTTCTCTCTAATGCCTACCCTCCCCTGATTTCTCCCCCTCCATCTCTCTTTCCCCTACTCCCTCCCTTCTAGCATTGGCTTTAAAGAGGAATGGTAACAGAAGAAAACAGAAGATCTCTAGCCAACTTGTGTCTTTTGTTTCTAAACCACTACTAGCAGCAGTATTAGTCATCACTCCCCCAGCTGCCCACCATGCTATTTAAATATCCCTCTTTGGGTATATTTTTTCCTGTGTTTCCTCTTCTGCTCCATAGTCATGACTGTGGAGGAAATGCTCTAGGCAACGCCTCCCACACATGACCACATAAATATTTATTAGTTTTTTATTTGTATATCTCTGTTCTATACAACCTGTACAGCCTTGCATTGCCGTAAGCCTTGTTTATCAATTATTTCAAATGAAAGAACAGTCTGACAGTTAAGAAAGAAATATATCAGGGGTGTCTGGGTGGCTCAGTTGGTTAAGTGTCTGTCTTGGGCTTGTGTCATGATCCTGGAGTCCCAGGATCATGTCCCAGGATTGAGTCTTGCATCAAGCCCCCCACTGAGCTCCCCACTCAAGCGAGGAGTCTGCTTCTCCCTCTGACCCTTCCCCTGCTTACTCTCTCTCTCTCTCTCTCTCTCAAATACATAATTTTTTTTAAAAAAGAGGATCATATCATTGCCACAGTTTGAATGATAGAGAAGATAAACCATCACAGGCCAATGAGAATGTGTGCTTTCTTTTAAAACACTTAAGAGAGGGACACCTGGGTGGCTCAGTGGTTGAGTGTCTGCCTTGGGCTCAGGGTGGGATCCTGGGTCAGGGGATCGATTCCCACATTGGGCTCCCCATGGGGAGCCTGCTTCTCCCTCTGCCTATATCTCTGCCTCTCTCTCTCTCTCTGGGTCTGTCATGAATAAATAAATAAATAAATCTTAAAAAGAAAAGCCACTTAGAGATAACGTTTTAGCAGTCTCCTTTGTTTCACATGTTCAGTGACCCATATTTGACTGGAAATTATTTAAAGCTCCTTTAAATCAGTTATGGGCCATGTTTTCTCTTTCAGTTCATATCAGTTCAGTGTACATTTTCCTGAGTGTTTTCTTTAGGCATCAAATATTGAATTGTATACTAGGAATGAATATGAAATGAGCCCAGCTACCATGTGCTTCATAATGTGGCTTAAATTGAACAGAGAATGGTTTTTTTTTTTTTTTTTTTTTTTTTTTAACAGAGAATGGTTTTGCAATAAATACTGGATCCTAACAAAAGCATGCTGTGTGCTGGGACCTAAAAGCTTGCTGTGTGTGTGCATTTAGATAAATGGTTTAATCTCCCTGGACCCCATTTTCTCTGTGTAAAATGGAAAGTTTGAATTAAAAGATATTTCACATTATCTTACACTATAAAATCATTTTGTCAGAGAGTGTGCTGGTCCTGGTCCTGGCTGCCCTCATATTCATTGTTCGCTCCTCCCCAGCTCTGCTCTGTAGGATGAGAGTGCAGATGATCCCCTGCAGATTGACTTTTCCTGGCTTAGTCTCAGCAGGATTAAGTCACTTTGGGGAGACTGGAGGGCACAAGGAGGGAGAGGGGGAAATCAAGACACTTTCTTCTCCCCTCAGCCTAGGATGGCTTCTCTGTGGCTCCAGCCTCCACTACACCCGGATGCACGGTAGTTTCTAGTTTCCATAGGGCTGTCCTGGCCTCTTAGTTCCAGTAATTGCATGTTTTCCCATTGTCCCTCCAGCTTCAGGATGATAAAGACTTCCTGCTATTGTCAGTGTCCAAGGTTATTTTACATTTCCCTGTGCAAATCTTGGCCTCTCCATTCTCCATGGACCACCTGTGCTTTCCATTCTTCTGTGAACATGGGAGATGATTCCTGTTTTCCTAGCCAGACTATGACAATCCACAGTGCTTACTTCCTATTTGCCTAAGAGCCATGAAAGGGCTTTAAAAATTGAGGAAGAATTGGGGATCCCTGGGTTGTTCAGCGGTTTAGCACCTGCCATTGGCCCAGGGTGTGATCCTGGAGACCTGGGATCAGGCTCCCTGCATGGAGCCTGCTTCTCCCTCTGCCTGTGTCTCAGCCTCTCTCTCTGTGAGTCTCTCATAAATAAATAAATAAGTGAATAAAATCTCTTAAAAAAAGAAATTGAGGAAGAAAAACATAAACATGTGTATATTAACTGAACAGGCCCAAATTAGTTCCTACAGTAGACATCAGCCTCCAAAGAAATGTTGTTTTATGTCCCTTCAGGTCAAATATTCAGGGACTTATAGGATCTACTTTTTTATTGAAGCTGCCACGTTCTGAAAGCTAGGGTCCCTGGAAATCAAGGTGGGAGAAATCTTTGATGAAGAACTGCATGGTTCTTAGGACAAATGGCTTCATTATAGCCTCTACATCTATCAAATGCATTGCTTTTCCACCAAGACTATTAATTAAAAATAAAATTATGGTGAAAAATATATTAGCAACTTAAAGCTTTGGTAAGAGAAAAAGATGTACAGAACTCTTTTGGGCTTGAATGCCCAGCATGGAGCCCAGTGCAGTGCTTGAACTCAAGACCCTGAAATCAAGACCTGAGCTGAGATAGACTCAGATGCTTTACCAACTGTGCCACCCAGACACCCCCAGAAATTTTTTTTAAAGACTTGCCTTAGGCATTGTGGCCTTCTGACACCTCTTTTTATCTCCATTGCCTGTAGGTTGCTGAGATACTTTCTTCCTTTCTAGTGGTTTCATCAGGAGAGGACAAGAGTACAAACTCAGGTAATTTTACTTTAAAATGGTATGTGGTTATACTTCTCTTCTGGAGATATTCTTATTTATTTCCCTAAAAGGGAGGTGGATAAAAATGGACTCTGCTTCCTTCCTTTCTGCCATTTTGGGTATAGTTGTAAGAAGGGGAGAAATTCATGGTGATTGGCTGACAAGGAAAATAATGGTACCATTGCTGATACATTGAGAGTCCCAGAGAGAGGAACTATGTGGGCTTACTTAGAATGTCAGTGCCCTAGTTCCCACGGTAGGTGGTTAAAACACACTTGATGGCTTAAACAACAGGAATTTATTCACTCACAATTCTGGAGTCCAAAAGTCTGAAATCATTATCACTGGACTGAAATCAAGGTGTCAGCAGGGCCATGCTTCTCCTGGAGGCTCTAGGATAGAACTTATGCCTTGACTTTTCTGGCTTCTGAGGGCCGTGTCCTTCTTTGGCTTGTGGCCACGCCACTTCAATCTCTGCCTCCATGGGCACATTGCTTTCTGCTCTTTTGTGGTGAAATTTCCTTCTGCCTTCCTATAAGAGCACTTGTGATTGAATTTCTGGCCTACCAGAACAATCCAGGATAATCTCCTCAAGTCAAGATCCTTGATCTTAATTGAATAGTCCCTTTTGCCATATAGGGTAATACTTATAGGTTCAGGAATTAGGATTGGAACATATTTGGAAGCTTTACTCAACCTAGAACAATGAGGGAAAGTGTGTAGAGAGGCTGATGTGGGCTTTATTTGTATGTTTCTAACGCTTTTATGAGACAATGACTAAATGAGGGCTAACTCCTATCTTTAGGGCTAATAATTTTTAAGGATTAGAGAATATTGATTACTTCTTAACACCTGGATTACACACTAATATGGAAAGAATATACCCTTTGGGGTAGTTGAATAACACTGCCACTTTGACTTTTTCAAAACGGATAGAGTCAACTTTAATATTTGTTCTACGGATGTTGTAGAAAAGTGTGTATTCTCTATATAATGTACAGTTTAATCATGCTTATGAATGATATTTTATAGTTCTTACAATTTTTATAATTCTTTTGAAATTCTGTTTCATCACATTCATATACTGGTTAAAGAGTTATACTCGATTTTTTTTAAAGATTTATTTGAGAGAGAGAGAGAGAGAGCAAGACCACGGAGAGGGACAGAGGGAGAAGGAGAAAATCCTCCAGCAGACTCCCCCCTGAGCTCAGAGCCCTACACAGCATTTGATTCCAGGACCCTGAGATCATGACCTGAGCTGAAATCAAGAGCATTATGCTTAACTGAGTCACCCAGGTGCCCCAAAAGTTATGTTAAATTTTAAGTGAATTTTTCCTTTTTTCCCCAATAGTTTATATTTTATATATTTCTCCTCTATATGGATTTTCATAATTGTTACATTTGCATTCTGCATTGTAACTTTTATAAGATGTATAATAATCATTTTATCCTGTCATATATTTTTTGCCACATACATGATTCTTTGGTTCTAATTTCTACCTTTCTCCTCCTCTGATTTTTTTTACTTTTTTTTTTTAATTTTTTTTTTATTATTTATTTATGATAGTCATACAGAGAGAGAGAGAGGCAGAGACATAGGCAGAGGGAGAAGCAGGCTCCATGCACCGGGAGCCCGACGTGGGATTCGATCCCGGGTCTCCAGGATCGCGCCCTGGGCCAAAGGCAGGCACCAAACCGCTGCGCCACCCAGGGATCCCTCCTCTGATTTTTTTTAAAATGGATACATTTTGGAGAAATTTTCTGAACCCCTTTACTTCCAACTTTTATTTCTTGATTTGTTTATGTGTATGCTTCTTTTAAGAAGCAGTAACTTTGATTCCCCTCATGATCCAATCTGATGGCATTTTCCTTTTAAGTCATTTACATTTACCATAAAGAGTGACATATGAACTTATTTTACATTTTATTTTATAATTTATGGTTTATAATTATTGTTTTTTTTTCTCCCCTATGCATTATATATCATAGAAGATTTTCTTCTTTCATTTCAGTTTTCTTTTCCTACAGGTATTTGTAGAATATACAGTACATTTGTCTCATTTGTGTTCTACAATGTTTAGCTTTAAGATACGCATAGTTATAAATTAGATGTACCGTATACACATTTTACACATATTATATACATGTATAACTTAATACATCCACAGGTGAATATACAAAATATATAATTTTTATTGAAGTATAATTGATACACAGTATTGTATTAGTTTCATATATATATATTTTTAAACTAATGACAAAAATATGATTACAACTGATTCTTCTGTATCAGGTGACACTCATAATGTGTACTCTTTCTTTTTTTTTTCTCCCTTCCAACAGGTATTAATTAACTACTTTAGATTTGTTTAAATTCTTTGATGTTAAGACTTCCTTTTTTATATTGTGTATTTTCTTTCCCAAGAAATATTTTTGACAGGTTAATTGTATAACGTAGCTGTGTTAAAAACTACGGATAAAAATTTAATGCTAGTTTTAATGGGTGCATTACGCATCACCAATTTTTAAATATCACATCACCTCTTGAGATTTTATAATTTTTACTTATTCTTTTCATCAGTTGTAGTATTTTTTTCAGATATCAAGTACTTCTTTTCCCCAAAAAGAGTCAGTGGAGCTTTACATTTTCTAATTCCTTCTCATTTTAATAAAAGTTTGGCTAGGTTAAGGTTTTTTTCACCATAAATCTTTTCTTTGCAAAACTCAGTAGACCAGTCTTAAATAATGTGATTCTTGGGCCATCTGCTTCAGAATCTATGGAGATAAGGTCCAGGAATATGCATTTTAAACAAGCTTTTAAAGTAATTTCACATTTTCAGAGCTATTTGCATAGAAATCACTCTTGTCACTACTAAAATTTAGTATATAAAAAGAAAGTAATTTTAACACCAACTATTTTTCCTCTTGCATATTATTTGTCATTTCTGCCTATACAACTTTTTATTATCCTTGAAAACCATGAATTTCAAAGATATTTGTGGCTGTGGGCTATACTACGTTGATTTTGCCTGATTGGCCCTTTCAAAATAGAAACAAATATTTCTTTGGCTTAGCATATTTTTTCTATTCCTTCTTGATTATTACTTTCTTCCCCTTCTTCCTCCTTTATATGCATATTGGGTCTTTTCCATTTAGTGAACACGTCTTTTTTAAAATACTTTTTATTTGAAATCATTATAGATTCAGGGTGTATTGCAAAAGTAGTACCGAGAAATGTCCTGTGTGCTTCATCCATATGTCCCTGATGTTATTCCTTACATAATTTTATTACAGTATCAAACCACGAATTTGGTACAGGGTGTCTGTGTAGGTCTGTGTCATTCTGTCACATGCATAGATTTGTGTGATAGCCACCACCATCAAGGTAATTTTGATGTGTAGATGGAACCCCTCTATCTACACAAAGATCTCTCTCTCTTTATAGTCATGCCCCTGACTCCTTACCATCCCTTGCCCCTGGCAACCACTAACCTATTCTCAACTGATACCATTTTGTAATTTGAGAATGTTATATAAGTAGAATCAACTAGTGTGTGACTTTTGGAGACTGGCTTATTTTACTCATTGTAATGCTCTTGAGATCCATCTGAGTTGTTGGGGGTATTAACAGCTGATTCCCTTTAATTGCTAAGTAGTATTCACGAGTATGGATGTACCACAATTTAGCAAGGCTCTTGGCTTTATTATATTCAAATACATTCTCTATCCTTTTAGTTCTCAAAGAATTTCTCAAGTTGACTTTGCAAACTACCCACTCATCCACCCACACCCTTTTTCTTTTAAAGGAGTCAATTTACTGTTCATTGTTTCTGTCTGCTTTCTAAATTTGATACACACATTTTTGCCCTTATGAAGTTAATGATTCAGATTTTCCTTGAAAAGATTTAGTGATTCTCAAATCTTTGTAATATAATTGTAATTAATATTCATATATTGTTGAGAATATAAATGATATTTTTAAAAGTGTTTTTATGTTTCACATAGTCGAGTAGCTTAAAAGCATAGGTCTGGACTCCAGCCACTCTGTACAAATCCAGACTGCCTTGTTCAAGCTGGAGCACCTTTGATGAGAGCTGGCTGTGAACATATTTACAGCTAGGTGGATTAACAAGGCTGAGGTTCATTAGACAAAAGACAGATGGCTAGTCAGTGAGGTGAGTAAATATAAACACCAGGTGGGCAAGTGATCACCAGCTAGGTTATTTAGGACTCTGCTGCTTTTCTTTTGTTATCTGAAGGTTTGGTAAGGCATCCCTCAATCTGTACCATGTGGAATTACCTGAAACTATCATCCACTACTGGAATGATTATATTTGAAATACCCAGGATTATGCAGTGTGAATGCGTGTTTGAGAAGATGAGTACTGTGTATTATCATGAGAAAACATTACATTGGGAAGGAAAGATACACACTTGGCCTAGGATGAGTGATGCGGCACCAGAATAATTTTTCCCCAATTTGTTTTATTGTGGTAAAATATACATAATGTAAAATTTAGGATCTTAGCTACTTTCAAGTGTAGAGGTCTGTGGTATTAAGTACATTCATATTGTTGTACAACCATCACCAGCATACATCTCCAGAATTCTTTTCATCTTGCAAAACTGAAACCATATCCTTTAAAGAATAACTCCTCAGTTCTCTTTCCCTCCAGCCTCTGGCAACCATCACTGTTTTCTGGCTGTATGAGTTTAACTACTCTACATAACCCATATAAGTGGAATCATACAATACTTGTCTTTTTGTAACTGGTTTATTTCACTTACTGTAATATCCTTAAGGTTCATACATGTTGTAGCATGTGCCAAAATTTCCTTCCTCTTAAAGGCTAATACTCCATTGCAGGTATATACCGTATTTTATTTACGCATTTGTCCACTGACGGACATTCAGGTTGCCAAAAGAAAGATGGAAGAGGTTGGCCAGAATAACACTGCCAAAAAAAAAAAAAAAGAAAGAAAGAAAAAAGTGACATGGAAAAGGAGAACATTAATAGGGTCGAATATTGATTGAAATCAACTGAGATGAAAATGGAGAAAAGGTTGTCAGACTCTACAAATTTCAAATGAATTGTAAGAGTGGAAACCAGGGATTAAGGGAACTGTAGAAATTGAGGAAGAACATGTGAAGTGTCAGTATCTTTTCAAAAGTCTGTGTGTGATGAAATCAATGAGGATAACTTTGCATTTTAAGATAGTGTCAAGAAACCATCTTAAGTTGGCTGGTGGAGATTTGGGCATGTTTGTAGGAAAAGGTTATATTAAGAATAGAAAAAAGTAGTAAAGACAAAGATAATAGAGCTGATAATATATAATATAGATGAAAATGAATTTACAGAGTTTTCCTGGCAAATGTTAAATTATGCATTAAATAATACTATTTTCTTTTTACTAGTTTTCTTCTTACAAGGTAAATCTACCAAAGTGTCCTGCTGGTTTGTGATAGAAACTCAGTTACAAATTTGCTAAGGTTAGAATAAAGACAAAATAAAAATTCCTTGATACAAATTTTGTTACTAGAGAACACCATTTTCTAGAAGAATTCAGTCATCTAACCTTCTCTGTAATCCTGATAAGTCTCTTGGAAAAATATCTATTGTCTAGAAGTGAAATTTGATTTTCATTCAGTTCGCATTCCTGTATATTAAATATATGTTTAAATAGTAGTATTTTTTTTGTAAATAGAATTGATGCTTTTTTAAAAAAATATTCTATATTACAGGAAGCTTTATGCAGAGCATTAAAAATGGGCAGTTTAAAAATAAATTATCTTTAGTGTTGAAATAGAACATACTAATTTGCCATATACAAAAGGAAATTCTCCTTCATAATTATATCTTGCTCATACTTACAGTTTGTTGTGCTTTTAATTATACAGCAACTGGTGATGATGATGCAGCTCTCAATGGCTAGGGAACATCAGTCCAGGTGCCCTAGGAAATGCCCACATTTGGGATGACTCTTTTATCTGGTTCAGATCTGTTTTATTACAATGGAAAAGAAATTCCAGCCCACTGAGAGATAAAGACTTTACAAAGGGTTTCAGTTGCCCTTTATCTCCAAAATGCAACATCATGTCCTACTCAGACGTTTCATGCACTGCTTCTGCCTCCTGTATGAAGATAGTAGTCCCCAATTATCTAAGTAGTCTGGATTCTTATCTCATCAGTGGCTTAGTTAACTCTATCTTTTGGGGGCAGATTACAAAGAACGTCTACTTCCGACAGCTGTGTTTCTAACAGTAAGACTGGGTGACTCTTCTAAAATGGGGAAGTTCTGACCTGTCTCATTACTTTTCTTAGGACATAAATTGTGGCCCAATGGTGATGTCTAATCATGATTATCTTACTTCATTTGGGGTACTCATTAGGACTTTAAGGAGCACAATGCAAGCCTTGGAATGCAAGTGATCTTAATGTCTAAACTAAGGAGGGATTTTCACAGGGAAGTTGTCAAATTATCATAATTTCTTTTCTTGTAATGTGTATGGCATGCCTTTCATGAAGACACTCAGGTGTAGCTTGCTTAAGTAAAGCTATCTACTGGTTGGATCAATGGATCAATACCATTGATCATACCAGTTGATACCATGTATAGAAGGACGGATTGTATATGGTGCTTTGGATAATCTTAGAACATAAAGAGATCTGTCTGAGAGGTCATTATAATACTGGGATTAAAAATTGCCCATAAAAATCCACTAGGTGAATAATTTATGGAAGGATAAACAAAAATGAAATGTAATATTAAAATCATATTTTTTAGCTTATTACCATGATATGCATGTAACTAGTGAATAAAACTTGGGATCTATGGCATGAAGGAGATGTCTAAACTATTTGAACAACCTTAAAAACTTCCTGTCTACCCATGACATATACCCCAGTGTCTGTAAGCTCAGCGTCTGCCCATAACAGCTTATTATCCATCACATTTAACTAGCTTTATCTGCCGAACTTTTTCAGATTAACCTCTGTGTCAAGCCATTATACCCAGTTTTGAAAGCTCAACTAGGATGGACACCTTCTCTGCAGCTAGTCCTATAAGGAACTCTCAGCTTCTGCTGAAATGAGATTTAAGACAGGAGAAATGGGATGATGTGTTCAGTTTGCAGATGGAAAAGTTTAGATGTTTTGTAGGACACTGGAGGTATTGGTAGCAGAGTTGGGGTAGGTTTAGGAAATCAGTTGGGGAGTTATTAGTATAAAATGACAATTGGCCTAGGAGGCAGGATCAGGAGGCCAAAGAAAAGTAAGTGGAGAGGTACTGGGTCGGAAGACAGTCTTGCAGCAAGAGGAGGAAGAGGAGTTAGTGAAAGATTTAGAAGCCAGATGGAGAGGCAGGAAGAGCCTATCCCTGTGCTACCAGCGTGAGCTCTCACGATCATCTACAGCTTCAAGTTTAGATTTTTGATGTGCTCTCAAAGTGAAATCACATCCCTATATTTTGTTTGTATTAAAAATTTAATTTAGTAATGGTACACATTTAAAACATACCAGAATGGGACGCCTGGGTGGCTCAGTGGTTGAGCACCTGCCTTTGGCCCGGGGCGTGATCCTGGAGACCGGGGATCGAGTCCCATGTCAGGCTTCCTGCATGGAGCCTGCTTCTCCCTCTGCCTGTGTCTCTGCCTCTCTCTCTCTGTGTCTCTTATGAATAAATAAATAAAATCTTTAAAAGAAATTAAAAAAAAATAAGACATACCAAAATGTTTGGATTCTTTAAAAAAAAAACGGAAGTGGCTTGGATTCCCCCCAAATAATGATAATCTCCGGAGGAAAAGCAGAAGGAGACCGTTCTAGGAACAGATAATCAAAAATATCAGAAATGTCAGAAGTTAAAGAAAGGCCAGAGAGAATAAGCACTGAGAAAAGATCCTGGTAGTCACTGAGACCACTGGAGTTCTTTGAGGAGAGATCTGAGTATTGTGGTAAAGTGAGGTCAGGGACGTGGTACATGGTAAGAAAATGGTGCTGGTCCCAAGCATCCTGCAGAGGAGAGTGTGGCAATTAGAACCACACACGGAAAAAAAAAAAAAAAAAAAAGAACCACACACGGGCGTGTGCTGCTTGTTTTCTGTGTTGTGTGCGTGTAGGCCGCTTTCTCTTAGTTTCTTTCCTTTCCCTCTTGTTTCCTACCTCTTTCACTACCTCCTATTCTCTAGGGAAATGGAATCCTGGCTACAAGGCAGCCCTGTCCTCTAATTGTCAGGGTACCCAAACAGACACCACAGTTTCTTAGTGACACTTATGGTCCTGGAAGGCAGAAGTAGATTTTGTTCAAAGTATATCCTGTTAGGACTGAGTCAAGTTATGTGTAAAAGAGCTCTTCAGAACACAGGAGTCCAGGTACACAGCTTAGAGAAATAGGGACGGAGAGCAGAAAGCTTTGGGCAATTCACCTTGGAGCGGGCAAGTGGGAGCTTGTCTGGAGAAGTCCCTAGGCAGCTACAAATCCCTACTGCATACAAACTTTCTCAGCTTGCTTCTTCAAGGGCAGGCAGGGAGCATTTAAAGAGTCTGAACCAGCAGGCATCTAATATAGCATTATTACGTCTCCACCACTATCACTGACCGTTCCCAGCCAGTACTCACAGAGCACCTAAAGCAGAAATAGCTACTGAACCAAACTCAAAGATTGATTGATTCTGTGGTGCCCACTGGAGCCATTGTTTATGACATTTCTATCCAGCTCCATGGAAGCATTGACTTGTATGTTTAGTTCTACAACCCATCCATCGAAGGACATTTCCCAAGGGTAGTGGGGGTGAGGAACCTCCCCCAACTCTCTCAGGTTTTCCTCTCCCCTGCTTTTGTGCTCAAGCATCTGTGTAATCTTTATAGGGCTTACACAAAAAGCAGGCAGAGCCAAAGTGTCCATTTTTGAGGTCAACAGAATATAGTAGTGCTCTCAGGCTTGATTTGGAGCCATTCTTGCCTTCCTGATATATTTTTTTTTATTAGTTGCCTGTTGTGGCCTCTGAGCCAGGGCAGTGAGCTTTGGGGGTTTATTTGTATTTGCACAATAGATAGCATTTTTTTCCTCTGCTTTAAATAAGGGTGATTATCTTACCACCTATCTTATCCATCTGTCTATTCATTATTCAATTCCCATTTATTCATTTATTCATGCATTCACACATTTATTAAACACACTTTATTTTATTTTTAAAAAATATTTTATATTTTTAAAGATTTTATTTATTTATTCATGAGAGACACACACAGAGAGAGGCAGAGACACAGGCAGAGGGAGAAGCAGGCCCCATGCAGGGAGCCCGATGTGGGACTCGATCCTGGGACTCCAGGACTCCAAAAAAAAGGCCCTAGGCTGAAGGCAGCGATAAACTGTTGGGCCACCCGGGCTGCCCCATTAAACACACTTTAAATGCCATGCCCATCCCAAGGACCACGAAGGGACTAAAAATATTGCTTACCAACAGGAGGCAAGACCTGAAGAAATGTAGAATCAACTCTTACTGGAATCTGGAGCAGGAAAATAACCTATGTGGCTGCAGGCAAGAAGAAGTGGATTCTAATAAATTTCCTACTGAACAGCCAGTCTAAATGAATATGCTTTCTTTAGATGGTAAGGATTGGACCAGAAATCAAGAGTTCTGGATTTCAAGTCAAATTTTGAACTCCTTGGAGGAAAAATTTGCATATATGCAGAGTCATGGTGGTAATTAGAGTATTAGGCCCCATTTTGAAACACTGTAATCGGGTCTGATTCTAAATTTCATTTCCTGAAGGATTTACTCGTATCATTTCAAGAGGCTTTAGTCCTTTTAATTGCAAACCCATTTAAAGCCTGAATACTGGATACTGTTCTCTGCCTAGGCCTTGGCTGCTGTTGAATAAAATGAAGGAATTTCCACAGTTGCGTACCTTGGACACTAGAGGGCAGTGTTTTACTTTTTTAAAGATTTACTGTCCAGCTGTACAAAATGCTGAGCTGTAGCTGGAGGGCTTTGTGGGCGTGGAAAAGCTTCAGAAATTTGCAGTGAAACCCACCCCTGACTGATCTTCAAAGAGCAGAAGAAATGATTCCATGTGACTCACCGATCCTTAGGCAGAGAATTTGACTAAGCTGTTTGTCTTCATGGTTGAGAAGCTTTCAGGATACTTAGATTTAAACATGTCACTTACAGAGCCCCTCATGAAGATTTGCTTTTTTTTTTTTTCCCCTTTTCCCCCCTTTTTTGAGAGAGAGAAAGAGAGAAAGAGCGAGGAGGAGGAGCAGAGGAAGAGAGAGCATCTTAAGCAGGCTCCATGCCCAACATGGGGCTTGAACTCATGATCCTGAGATCATGACCTAGGCCTAAATCAAGAGTTCAACACTTAACTGACCCAGCCTCCCAGATGCCCCAAATTTGCTTTTAAGTACATTTTTTTTTTTTTTTTTTTTTTGCACTTTTCTCTGGCCTACGTTATCACCTTCTGGGGTAGAGGCACTTCGAACATGCTGCACACACAAATGTGTGTATATCACAAAATCTTTTGGCAACAATAGGTCCCATTTCCCTTTCACCAGGACTTGCCTGTGGACCCCTACTCCAGCCTTCTCTGTCCATCTTAGTGTATTTGCCTACTTTCTGTTTACCCTTTCTTCTTTCTTTCTTTCTTCTTTCTTTCTTTCTTTCTTTCTTTCTTTCTCTTACTTTCTTCTTTCTTTTTCTTTCTTTCTTTCTTTCTTTCTTTCTTTCTTTCTTTCTTTCTTCTTTCTTTTTAAAGATTTTATTTATTATTCATGAGACACAGAGAGAGACAGAGGCAGAGACACAGGCAGAGGGAGAAGCAGGCTCCATGCAGGGAGCCCGATCCAGGACTTGACCCCGGGTCTCCAGGATCAGGCCCTGGGCTGAAGGCGGCGCTAAACTGCTGAGCCACTCGGGCTGCCCATTTATTTCTGTAGTTTCTCATTTGTTTCTGTAGCTTCTCATTTAGTATACTTTCATGGATGTTTGTGTATGTTATCTCTGCAATTAGAATGCAAACTTTCCGGGGTGCTTTGGTAGCTCAGTCGGTTAATCATCTGCCTTTGGCTCAGATCCCAGGGTCCTGGGATGGAGCCCTACAGCTGCCTCTGCTCAGCAGGGAGCCTGCTTCTCTCCCTCTCCCTCTGCCTGTTGCTCTCCCTGCTTGTGTTTTCTCTCTGTCAAATAAATAAAAATAAAATCTTAAAAGAATGTAAACTGACAACAGGAGATGTGTTTTACATTTTTCTTTCATACCCTCCGGTGCTCACGATAGGACATGGAAGAGATGTTCAATGGAACCTTTCTGAATTAAATGAAGTGAGAGGTAATACCAGCAGGACAAGCACGGATTTAGTGGTAAATTGCCTGAAGGGCATCTTTGGTAAAAATTTTATATCTGCGTATGTAGAACCCTGATTTCCATTCCTAGAACCTGTTCTTGCCACTCTATATCACTATTCCAATTTTCCTGTTTTGTGTCTTGTTTTATCAGGACCCAAATGAGGGCACTAATAGGGAAACCAGTCCTGAAACATACCTGCATGATTTCCTGTAAATTACTAGATACACTGTCCTCTTGTCTACTTCCATTGCCCTTACAAATAGCCAGTCCTAATGATGGTAATTTCTTGGCTAAAATTTCTGGAAAGTTCACAAGGGAGATATTTCAGGTGACATTGTTTCTAGAAACCCAAAGCTTTCAGAGGAAACCCATGAGAAGGAAAATGGATATATTTTTCTCTTTCCTGAATCTCTTAACCTCTTACTATTGTCATTAAACACCTCATTTAACTTGATACTGTACTTTGATATTCTAATACAGCCCCTTTGATGGAATCATGGAGGGGTATGTTGGATGGCTTGTGGGGAGAATGGAAGGGAAAGCAGAGACTAGTTAAATGATTGCTATTGAATTTTCCCATGTAAGATCTGAGAGCCTAACCAAGGAGAGAGGGAAGAATGGAGGTATATTAAGAGAGCAAAATGTCAGGATCTAGTGATCAATTGGAGGGAAAAGAATAGGATCATTTCCAGGGAAAAGGAGGGAAGAGAGTAGGATCATTTCCAGAATCTTGAATGGTTTAAGGTGTCATTATGAGTACAGGAAACAGAAGAGGAACAACAGATTCAGGGCCAAGTGGAAGAGTCTGGGTTTATCATGAGCTGTCTGTAAGACATCCAAGTCATATTGAGAGGATCTAAGAGATCAGAATGTGGAGTATGGAGAGAGATCTGGGGCAGAGATTTGGAGCTGGGACCCATCTAAGCTTGATGATAGAAGCTCTAAGTGGGTTTGAAATGGCTCACATTAAATGACTGATAATGAAATTGGGGAAAAATATTTATAGGGTAAGAAGAGGAAGACGAGCCAGAAAAGCAAACTGTCCAGGACTGTGGTTATGGACGCCAAAGGAGAATATAGATTCAAGAAGAAGGCATGGCCGAAAGAGCTTAGTTAGCAGTAGGTCTGAAAGGAAAGGTAAGACTTGGAATTATGCAACTAGAAGGTCAGGTTCCAAAGAGCCATACAACATGGTTTATAGTGAGCTGAGAATAAACATGCTTTGGGATTCCCCACGGAGCCAGGTACAGTGTTAAGCATGTGGGACGTACACAATGGATGTTCTACTTGTTGAGCTGAGTTTTGCAAGAGTGACCATAAAACACCTTACTTATTCTTAAATAGGGAGGGGAAGAAGGATATGCTCCCCAGAATGGGGGAAAACTTTTCAAACTTCAGAGAATCCGGATCCTCACTCCTTCTGATTCAGACTTCTACAAACCCCCATAATTCCTTCTCTCAGTTGATAATCATTTCATGTAGTTAGAGATGATATGGAGGGGGAGGTTTTGAACTGTGACTATTACGGACATGGGGAAAGATGAGATGGGAACCACAAGGACATGGCTATATAAAGGGTTAATTGTATACATGTTTTAATCATGTCAATTTTTGTGTGCATGCCTTAGGTCTTTTATATAAATTAGTGTGTTCGTGGCAAATAAATATGTGGTACTCACTTTCAAAATAGTTTGGTGTTTCTTATGTGCCCCATTGTACCATAATTCAACACATAGCTCTTTGCTAAGAGAGATGGAAAATAGCATGCATCCATGGTTGGATTCATTAAATACATATTGAGCACTAATGAAGTACCAATTAGACATTGTGATTCATTTAAAAAAAATAAGCCAGTCTCATAAATAAATAAGAGACTACTTGGCTTGCCTGGAAGACTTGTTCCCTCCTTTTATAAGGCTGACTTCTCAACCCTAGTATATGAAATGTCGTTTTCCCAGAGAGGCCTTTCCTGACTACTTAAATGAACCCCCTCCTCATTATTCTATTTCATTGCATCCTGCTCACAGTTTCTAATTGTGTACACACACCTATTTCTTTACTTGATTGGTGTCTATCATGAACTCTTTGAAAGCTAGCATCAAATCGGTTTTGCAACATGTTCAGAAGGTAGGGGAGTACCTACTGAGAAGTAAGAGGCATTTAATAAATAATTGTTGAGTAGATGTATATATTTCTTGTTCTATATGTAAAAACAGTGTGTTTTGTAAATCAGTTCGACTCTTAGTATTATTTTTGTTAAATAAATATCATGATGCCATATCCATTAGCAACTAGACCCCTAGTGACAACCAAATCATTTGTCAAAACTGATTAATAAAAAAAAGTGATTCATTAATGAGATATTGGATTTAGTAAGGTTAGATTTAGTAGGTAAGATTTTCAGGTAAAATGTTTGAATATTTGAATTCTTTTTTTTTTTTTTTTAAGATTTTTATCTATTTATTTGATAGAAAGAGAGAGAGCTAGAGAGAAAGTATGGTGAGAGGAGGGAGTGAGAGGAGGGGGTGGGAGGAGGGAGAAGCAGCATCCCTGTTGAGCCTGATGGGTGGGCCCCAGGATCATCAGGATCATGACCGGAGCCAAAGGCAGACACTTAACCGACTGAGCCACCCAGGAGCCTAAAATATTTGAATTTGAAGGTATAATGTGCCAACAAAATTAAGCTTTATGAAGGGCTGATATTTCTCAGTTTCCAACAGATGTTTACAGCTGGGTGGCTGGTATCTTTTCTGACTGGGCTGGTGTCAGAAGGCTGATTGTTCAGTTTTTATTTGTATCACTATAAATACTACTACAATAAACATCACTATAGAAATACCACTACAATGATGCTATCTTTTGTCAACTACATTAAAAATAGGATTTCTGGTTCAAAAGCATGTGAAGTTTTACATTTAATAGATAACTTATTATTTCTTCCTAAAATGTCTGTGGTAATTTAAACTCTCAGTTTTGATGTGAATAGTATCTATTTCCCTGCATCCTTGCCAGCACTGGGGTTACTTTTTTTAAATTATTGCTAATCTGAAGGTCATATGCTTTTTTACTTATATTGGTATATGTGCTGTTATATATTCCAATTATGAACAATACTCTTAGTACCAATAGAAAGTCTACTTTATCATCACATTTAAGTCACTTTTAACATAGTGTTGAATTGACTTGTTATTGCCTCATTTATAATTTTGCATCCAAATTTAGAAGAGACCTTGATCTACACATTTAAAAACTATTTTATCAGGATTTAAAAATTTGGATTATCATATCTTCATAAAATAATTCAGAGGAACTCACTATCTCTGTTGCATGGAATAGTTTAACAAGCAGATTACCTGATTTTAAGATTTCAAAATGCAATTTATTTTAATATAATTGTGTTAATGCGCTAAAAAAATGTGAAGGGATATTACATTTGCTAGAATTGAAATTTTTTTCAAATTTCACTCTGCCCTGAAAACACATATAGGGCATAATTGAAAAGGGGCACGTTTATTTTTCCTCAGAAAGCGCTAAGCCTTAGACCATTTTCTCAAAGCAATTTTGTAGGAAACATGAATGAGAACTACCCACATAAAGACAGTTCACACCACCATAATTTTCTTTACAGAAACAAAATCTTTAAAACGAACCAAGGAAATAAAAGGGAAAGTTTTAGGTGGTTTGAATACGAGGCTACATCCATACATATTTCATAATAAGCACAGAGTTGCAGAGAGTAGTACCTCATTTGGGATTAGAGTAGAGAGTGGTTGTGGCTCCTAGTTAGATCCATTCTACTGAGCTTAAGAGTTATTTATTTATTCATTTATGAAATATCCACATCACCAACCACAAGAAATGACCTGCTCATTCTCCAAGTTCATAGCATTTGTCAACATAAATGTATGCTTTGAATCCTTTCCCCTAGTCATCCAGTTGGATTTCAATTCCATTTCTTCTACTTTCTGTTTAATTGAAAATTAATTACCTTACAGGCAAGTCCCAGGACTCCCATCCAGAATATGTTGCCTTGTTTATTTCTTTCTTTGCCTTGACCAATTAAAACTTCTGGAATCCACTGAGATTTTTATATGATGAAGTTGATCATTTTGCATAATTCAGGAGCAAAGTCTATTGGTAACAACTGTTTAACTGTAATTTCAAAACCATCTCCTGTAGAGTCACAATCATTCTGTAAGAGTATTACAGTTCTAATAACAAATGTTTGGATTGATAGTGTCGATCTCCTTAATATCATACAGCAAATAATTTTGTGAAGTAAAGACATTAATGTAGTCTAAAAAGCAATGTAAAGCCTGAACAATCAGCATAAGGGAAAGTGACCTATTCCATGTAGAGTCTACATAATTGCTCTGAAGCAGCAAATCCCAACAGAATGTGCATGGATATGCTTTTGAGAAAAATTTATGAACAAGGAATAAGGAAGGAGTTTGTGCATCTTAGCTTCTCAGAAAGAAAAGATCATGTATCCTCATGTATCTTACTTTGTTTAGACAAGTGATAAAATTAATTATGTAGAATTACAGAGACTAGCAGAGTTCTTGAACACTATTCATGCCCCTATTTTTGAGTTTTTTGAAATTGGAAATACTGGAAATTAAGCTTTTAATCAGAGAGATATATGAAAATATGCTTGCTGTAGATCATGAGCACAAAATGAGAAACAAAAGAGGTGCAGATATGGGAGGCGTAAGAGGAATGTGGAAGTGCTAGTGAGTTTCAGAGAAAAAATGGACATTTTATGTAGACACTGGTCTAAGCATAGAAAAAAATTCTGGAAGAATACATAAGAAACTTTTTTTTTTAATATTTTTTTCTTAATTTTTATTTATTTATGGTAGTCACAGAGAGAGAGAGAGAGGCAGAAACATAGGCAGAGGGAGAAGCGGGCAGAGGAAGCACCAGGAGCCCGACGTGGGATTCGATCCCGGGTCTCCCAGGATCGCGCCCTGGGCCAAAGGCAGGCGCCAAACCGCTGCGCCACCCAGGGATCCCAATACATAAGAAACTTTTAATTGTAGTTCTTTTTAAGAGAGGAAATCACCTTTCATATTAAAGCTTTCTATGCTGAATTAAAAAAGAAAAAAGAGAAGACATTTTAGGAGCAAGCTTAACATTCCAAAGGAAGAAAATTTGTAATTATTGAAACAAAAATTACTAGGTTCCAAAAAATTTTTCTGTCTCCCGAAAGGCATTAAAAATGCTGAGACACTTCTAAAAACTGTCTTTTCCCCTATTACTATTCAGTATATAATCTTATATTTAATTATTAAACATGCCTGTAGGTAAGTTTTCTGTTGTTGAGAGTGAACCAGGATATTACTGAGATCAACTAAATTTTCTTAATTTTAACTTTAACATGGAGGTAAAACATTCTGAGGGTTCATTTGTGTTGCAGAGAGGGACCCAGCTTTCATCATAATTATTATTTCTATTTTTATATTATTTATATCCTATTAACCAAATTGACAGCATTCTGTATTAATGAATAGCTTTTTCCACACTTGACTGCCTAAGATGCTTTCACGTTTCTATAGTTCTCTTATGATATTTATAAAACTGCATGCATATTCAGTAAGAAATTATATAAACTGCATAAACCAACACCATTAATTGCACACTGTTGAACTTAGCTTCTTTTGAAGGTTTTGTGTTTTGATCAGGACTGTGGAGGTGCTTAAAAAAAAGGATTCAAAAAAAAAACTACAAATAGGGAAAGATTGAGGCTTGCTAATATGGAACCCATTCGAGTTGCTTAAAAAAGAAAAGTATGTAGGAAGAGCCTATAATTTTCACTACTATCTTTGGGCTTGGAAGAATGCCCAGGTTGGTGACAAAGGGAACTTTGGGGGAAGACTCTAAATCTACCACACTGTAAGAGAGAAAATGGAAAATCAGATGGATAGCTTCATTAAAAACATAAGCCACGTAAAATCTTCGAGAGTTAAAGGAATAATAGCAGGATTTCTATTGATTTTTTCCAAATTGAAATATTACTATGATTTAACAATTTAAATTATTTTGACAAGAAGCAGAGATGCAGCTGTAACCCATTAACTACAGTCTAAGTCTTTATGAATTTGCTCTTGGGGCCGGGATTCATACACTCAACTGTGACCCAACCTTGAAACCTTATTATCTTCTCTGATCTTTTATTTTATTTTTTTTAAGATTTGATTTGTTTATTCATGAGAGACACAGAGAGAGAGGCAGAGACATAGGCAGAGGGAGAAGCAGGCTCCCTGAGGGGAGCAGAATGAGGGATTCTATCCCAGCACCCCGGATCTGCCGAAGGCAGATGCTCAACCACTGAGCCATCCAGGTGCCCTATCTTCTTTGATCTTGGTCAGTTTTTTGAAGTACTATTTCTCCTGCATCCGTCCCTTCTTTTTTCAGGTGGTATTTTATGATCTCTAGAACACTGCTTCTCATACTTTAAAGTACACCTAAATTTCCTGAAGATTTTATTAAAATGCAGGCTCTGACCCCATAGGCCTGAGAGTTTGCAATGTAACAAGTTCCCCATGATGCCGATGCTGTGGGCTTGAAGCCTGGACTTTGACTAGGAAGAGACTCTAGAATGCTGCAACATCCCCCCGAATGATTATCATTAGATTGATCTTTCTATAACACTATTTTAAAAAAAGTCTTCCTTTGCTGGAAAACATTCAGGGATCTACCAAATCTAGTGTAAAGCCCAAATCAAGTCATTGACCACCTTCATGATTTTGAAATAACTCTCTAACTTTATTTTCCACAACTCCTTTAAAGGAAAATCTGAGTTTTAGTCAAACTAATCAAATATCCTCTCTCTGATGAAGTTTCAGTTCCACTCAAGAGGTGGACCCAGTAGGACTCCTGGCTCTTCCCCTCTCCATTTTCCAAATCTATCCCAGAAGAAGGAGAGAAAAACAAACTTTAGGCAAGCCCTGAGTTGAGGGATGGGGGAGAAGTTGCTGTTTTGAACTCACACAGGATGGTAGCTCTGGCCTCTGCAGGAGGCCACTCAGCCTGGTTGTAGGAGGCTAAAATAGAAACTTTTCCCTTGATTTCCTTTGGGATTTGCAATGCCAGGCCCTGTGCCTGCAGTGACTGAAAGCTGCTCGGGTATCCCCAGCAGAACAAGGGGGAGTGTAGGTACCTGGTGCTTGTGGGCAGCTGACCTCAGGCCCCTCCATACTTTTCCCTTCCCCAAGCCTTGGGGCTGGGAAAGGACAATCTCGCGTTTGTGGCCATGAGGAATTTAGCTGTGCTTTTCTGGTATCCTCTTCATTAGGTTTAATTAGCAATGTTCTACTTGCTTTATAAAAAATGTTTGGAAGTATTCTTTCCTTTTCTATGTTCTGGAATGCTTTAAGAATAATTAGAATCATCTGGTGTTTAGAAGTTTTGTAGAATTCTCTTGTGAAGCCATCTGGGCCTGTTGCCTTTTTAAGGGGGGTAGGATTTTGATAATTTTTCTTTATTTTTTCCTATGGAAATTAGTCTACTTAAGCCACCTATTTTGAGTGGTATCAGTTTTGATCAATTAAACTTACTGGAAAATTGCTATTTCATCTCTGTATTATTTTCATAGAGTTGTATAAAATAGTGTTTTCTGTGTTTTAATTCATTATTTTACAAGGATTATTTATTATTGTGCATATTTATGCTTCTCCCTTTTCCCCCTGAATAAGTCACCAAATGATTTCTACCCCCCAGGAACCAGCATTTTAATTTATTAATTCTAATATTTTTCTAATAATTAATTTCTCCTTTTTTTCTTTTTTGCCATTTCCTTTCTTGTGCTTTACAATGTTTATATGTTTGTTTTTTCACAGGATTTCAGGTTGGGGTTTTAATTCATTTATTGTTATTCTTTCATTTTTATTGATGTTAAGCGCTTAAGGCTATGAATTTCTCTTTAATCACAGCTTTAATGATATCCCATACAGTCTGTTTTTATTACCATTATTTTTAAAAGAAATACTAAAATTTAATTTAGCATTTTCCTTTTACTGAAGAGTTGTTCAGTAGAAAGTTTACATTTTCAGCTGGAAAAGACACTTTAGAAATTAACTTCTTGTTAATTTCTATTAATATTGTGCTCTGATCAGAGAATGCTATTTGAATTATTTCTATATTATGAAAATGAGGATTTCTATGTGATATAATATATGCTAAGTTTATGTGAATGTTCCATATGCCATTGAGAAGAAGGTGTGTAAATTATTATTGATGGTAAAATTCAATATAGATTTGTAAGATCAACTTTATTCATGGTATGAGGAGTGTCTTATATCCTTCCTTGGTTTTCATCCACTTGATTTTCTTGATCTGGAAATGATATGTTAAAGTCCTATAATATTATTTTGTTTTTGACTGTTTCTCCTGACATTTCTGGGAGTTTCTGTTATATAAATGTGGTGGTTATATTCACAGTTATTTAAGAATATTATCTTTGGTATGAATTATGACCTTTATCATTTTAACATTATCTTTCCTTGTTTCATTTTATGCTTTTTGTGATGATTTATACCTTTTCCAATATCAAGATGTCAACCTTGCATTTACTTATTTAAAGTAACAAACGCACTTAAAAAAAAGATTTTATTTATTTATTTGAGAGAGAGAGAGAGAGAGAGAACAAGAAAGAATGAGGGGCAGAGGGAGAGAGAAAAAGAGAAGCACCCTTCCCAATGAGCAGGGAGCTTGATGTGGGGCTCGATTCCAGGACCCTGGATTCATGACCTGAGCCGAAGGCAGACGCCCAACTGACCAAGCCACCCAAGTCTCCCTAAAGTAACAAATACACTTTCGATCTACAGATAAAAACTACTCAGTGAAGGTCACTAACCATTTCAGTTCCTACTCTGTTAGAGCCATATCCTGTAGGGTCTTCAGGATTCTAGGTTAACAGGTTATTTTCATTATTTCAGGTCATCCACAGTATTAGGAAAACAAGACATTATGGCAGGTTAGATGAAATGCACTGCTGGCAGCCAAATCCAGCCCCTTATATTCCATACTCGTTCTTTAGATCTTCTGCTTTGTTGATGTAAGCTTTCATGGCATCTTGGGTGGAAATCCCTTTCAGCTGATTTCAGGCCTCCCACTTGGCCTTGCCTTTGAGATCCAGCAGCCCAGGCTGCTCTGTGCTTGTGTCATCCACAGTTGCTTGTTCATAATGACTGTAGGTGAATGGCATCTCATTGTCTGCTGGCTCGGTCTTGAGGTGCTTAGAGTCCTCAGCAGCTTTGTCAAACTCAGCCTCAGACATGCCCGCGGGGTTGCAAGGATTCTGGGGAACCCTGCACTTTTATTTTTTATATTTGCCTGATAAAACTTTGTCCATCTCTTTATTTTTGACATTCCTTGAACCCCTTCAGGATGTTGATAGTATATAGTAGAGTTGGGTTTTACCTTGTGAATCAGTCTGAAAATCTCTTTAATAAGTACATTTTAAAAAAGATGTTATTATTCATGACAAGCAGAGAGAAAGAGGCAGAGACACAGACAGAGGGAGAAGCAGGGTCCTCACAGGGAGACCGATATGGGACTCCATCCCTACACCCGAGATCACACCCTGAGCCAAAGGCAAATGCTCAACTGCTGAGCCATCCAGGCATCCCTTTAATAAGTAAATTCACCTCATTTACATATATTGACATGACTAATATGTTTGATCACATCAGTAATCAACTCTGTTATTATTTTTTTATATTTACTGTATATATTGTCATAGTTACTATGTTTCACCATGTGGTCTATTTCCTTGCCTTTTTTATTTTTATTTTTTTTTAGGGATCTGGGGTGGACAGACTATTTAACTTAGTTTAGGAAAATTTGTATTTTTTTTCTAGTGATTACCTTTAGTACCTTAGTCCCTTTATTCCTTATTTAGGCTTCTACTATTTGATTTGTCAGCTTAAGATGACATCCTTTTATCACTTTTATCACTACACAGTATTCAGAAAATGCATTTCATTTTTTCCCTTTCTTTCCCTTTTGTCCCTCCCATTTACTTAGCCATATTTTGAAATTCCGTCCAAAATATTTAACGGCACATGCTATTCTTTCATTGTTTGCCCCACCTTTCTTCTAGTCTTTAATCTATAATTAAATATATATATTAAATATCTTCAGTGCTCACCAAAGGTCCCTTTGCTGAAGTATCTGGCTGGCTGAAGCTCTCACTCTAGTAGATTCCTAAGGGAAGGCTTGTGAGGACTGTATTCTTTGGATTGTTGCATGTTTAAAGTTATTTTCTATTGCCTTGATTCCACATGCAAAGGCAAGAGATTTGAGAGGTTCACTGTGATTTCTGGTTTGAGAATGCCTGATTCTGTTGGGTGGAGAAGTATAATTTTATCTCTGTTGGAGAAGCAGGTTGGTGTATCTTCTGGCTCTGATTCTCTTTGGTTTCTTTGTTTTCCTTGACTTAAACACTCTGCTGCCTTTACCACCTAACCTCCAAGGGATGCCCCCACCTACGGCCCTCCCTTTCCCTCAGGGGCCATACCATTTCCAGGACTGCTGCTTCTGCTCCAGTGCACTTTTCTGCTCTTCCTTTCAATTCTTCAGGAGCCAAGTGCTCTGATACAACAGGTCTTATCTTTGTTCCTACCATTTTTCCAGTCCACGTGGAACTCTCTCCTTCTGAGAGTGATATTCTATCTTTGTGGAGTCTGTTGCTGCTGTACCCCACTATCTTCTTGCTTTTGATCTGGCCTGGGCCTTGAAGTGGTTCTCCAGATTTGGATGCTTATACCCTACTTACATGTAAATCGAGATTTGCCACAATCTCTGTCTCCCAGTTATGTGGCAGGCATGGGTTATGGATAGTTTTATTTGCTCCCTTTTTGGATCTGCGTGGTTTGGGGGAAAGTGAACAGAGATTTGAATTTAGGCAGTCACCACCCTCCTATGGGAACTCAAAGGGCAACAGAGTCACTTTTTTATTTCAATAATTTGAGTTTAATTGTACTATAGGAACTTTGAGGGCACACTTAATACATTATCAGGCATATAGTAAGTCATAATTAAGTATCTGATGGAGGAATGTATTAATAGATACTATAATTCGCTTTACTTTAGCAAAAGAGATTATGGAGGAACTACTCTAATATTTATGATGAAATAATCATGTCTAAATTGTATTAGTTGCTAACTCAGTGGCTTAATTGTTGCCAGTCTACCAGTGATATATTATGGAAATTAAATACAGAAATTGTTTCATGCATTTGGATACAATTCTCAGAGATGAAGTGAGGTGAGCACATATCAGAAGCGATAACATGGTAAAAGTGATTTTTTCCCCCTAATAATGCATGACGTTAGGTGAAACTTTTAGGTAAAGAAAACAATAAGCTATCTTGTGTTTTCTTTGATTAAAAAAATTACATATATTAAGTTCTCTACTTCTAACTACTTGGAAAGATGTCATGTAAGAAAAAAAAAAAACAACTTAAAAAAATCCATGGAATCTCGCCAATGATTTTGATCACGGAATGTTGGCAGACTGAACGAAGTATCTGAAAAAGTAAATGTTGCCAAATAATTTCAATGTTTATAGTAACTGGTTTCTTAAACTTAGTTGTGTAGCTCTGTGAGGACACAAAAATGAAGTAAATCAGAAAAGATAAATCAGTACCACTTTCAGGGGATGGTACTGACAATGGCTCCCATCTTTCTCTAGAGCAGAAGTTTTTACAGTGATGAGCATGCTCCATATCTGGGCTATCCGATGATGGCTACTAGCCACGTGTGGTGAATGGACAGAGGAACTAAATTTTTAATTTGTCTATTTTAATTAATTCATGTAACTACTTGTGGTTCATGGCTACCATATTGGACACTGTAGGTATCCAGAAAGACATTCATGAGCTTGGGCTTGAAGTTATCTCATATGGGAGAGATAAAAAGACAGAAGAGAAATCCGGGTGGCACAAAGAAGTGGATTATCTGTCTGTTACCTACCTGTTTATCTGCCTATCCATCTATCTATCTGAGAAAGAGCAAGTGACTATTTCAGGAGGAAAAAAAAGAGGAAATGCTCTTTTCTACTCTTGGGTGAGTCCAGGACTACTTATTATAAAGTTTTAGTCTTTTCAGTTTCTGCCTCTGCTGCTTTGTATCAGACTATGACATCCACCTTTAGATTTAACTCTTTGAACCCTTGTGAAATCCATACATAGACTATCACTTGGTAAGTTGAATATTTTGAAAATGAATTAAGGAACACATATACACTCACATTAAATACACACTAAGTCCATCCCCATATTTGTCCTGCTGTTAAGCCAAGAGCTATGTAGAAATTTGCTAACCAGGCCTATAGTTTCCTGGTTTGTTGGATGGCTTATGGCCTAGGCTTCTCGGATTTAGGACTCAGGTTGCCTGAGTTTCGATTCTGGATCTCCCATTTATTAGATGTGTGACTCTTGGAAACATACTTAACTTTTGCATTGGTTTTCCCATACGGTTGTTATGAAGGTCAAATGAACTCATAGTTGTAAAATACATAGAATAATGATTTACACTACTTATTGAACAAGTTGAATTAAAATTTCAGTAAAAATTAGATGCTACCAGTATTAATGAGAGTTTCTCACTTAATTTTCTCATTCACCAGAGCTCGTTCAAGTACTTGTCAAATGACAGACATCAGGAACTCCATCAGGGGACTGACCAGGTTGGTACTGACTTAGTAGGTTTCATATCTGATGGGCTTCATGATCAGGGTCTCAAGATGGTAGCACAAGCTCATTGTTTTCTACTGCCAGGCAAGCAGAGAGTGGAAGAAGTGCTGAGATTTTTAGTGAGATAAATTTGAAATAACTGCAAATAGGAAAAACATGTCTGATTTTGCCATGAAACACCTTCCAGTTTAGTAATTCTGAGACAGATCTATTTGCAAAATGTGAGTAGGTACCTAGGTTAGGCTGATAGAACACTCAACATTCTGTTGCTAAGGTTCTAAGCCTATTTGTGGTATTCTATTTTTAGAGTGTACAAAAATGAATCAGAGGCCTATGATTAATTATTAATGATGTGAAATAACACCGTCGGATGATAGAATGTAGAAAATTTTAATAACTGCTGCTTTGAGGATTACTTTTAACAAATACACAAAAGAATTTTCGAAGTTGTATTTTACCCCCTTGGAACATTGCTTGTTTTGAAGTAATTTTCTCTTAAATGTCTATGGTATAATCCTATCTTGAAAAAGAAAAGATTGTGGCAATGAGAGGATCCAAAAAGATTAATTATAGCTCTCTATTTATTAACATGCAAACTAAATTCCTAAAATTTATGACTGTCTAACAGCCTGTTAGATTAAGAGAAAGCTTTATCTTTCAGTGTGGTATCCCTTTTGGTGTCTATAGTAATTAGTAATATTGATCATTTATTCCTTCCTGTTATCAATGAGTCACATAGATGAGAAAACCCCGGGGCAGAAAAGTTAAGTACTCGGTCAAGGTCACACAGGTAGTAAGGATGGATTTGATCTTGAGCAAACTGATGCAAGAATCTGCACCTCTTGACACTAATTGCTTTCTAGTTCACATAAAGGACTTAACATATATCACTGAACAAGGACAGGCATGGGAAGATTATATCTTGTTTGGATTTCATCCTTCCATTTCCTACTATAACCATTCGTTTGTTTACCAGACACTGAACACACACTAAGCTAATGATGGATACACTTTATTGAGCATTTATTGGCTAATGGTTTATATGTATCATCTTATTTAACCCTTGTAGCTACCCCATGACATAGCTTAGAGACCTTAAATGGCAGCATATCATGGCGAGCATGGAGGCAAGAGTTGAATGCAGGTTCCCTGACTCCAGTACTAATACTCTTCAACATATTGCAGGCAGTGGGTTGTGCTTAGTGCTGTGGAATGTGGACATTGCATAAACCATAAACCCTTTGTTCAGAGAACTTGGAATGCAGTTTTGCTGATTAAGATATGCATGCAAGGGATCCCTGGGTGGCGCAGCGGTTTGGCGCCTGCCTTTGGCCCAGGGCGCGATCCTGGAGACCCGGGATCGAGTCCCACGTCGGGCTCCCGGTGCATGGAGCCTGCCTCTCCCTCCGCCTGTGTCTCTGCCTCTCTCTTTCTCTCTGTATGACTATCATAAATAAATAAAAATTAAAAAAAAAAGATATGCATGCAAATAACTGATACCTATGGGGAAAGTTATGAAGGATACAGATACTCTCCTCTGAAGCTCATCAAACTCAGCAATCACTTTTGATAAAACAGGAAAGACTACATAGAAAAAGATATTTGAGTTGATTAAAGAAAGAAACTGAAGTTTGGAAAAGGAGCTATTTAGGAAATAAAGTTCAGATAGTGAAAACTAGCAGTGAGTATTTGCAGTGATTTTGAAACAAGAAAAACAGTTTTGTTATTAATAGACTTGTTTCCATTTTTAAAACATAGCACAAGGATTTTCTTTCCAAAGTTGATTTACACTTTCCTTCATTTATTTAATAAGTGTATGTTGAGTATCTATTGGGTACAAGATATTGTTGATGCCAACATTGAAGATAGAAAATGTTCTAAGAGATAGTATATTCCCTGGTCTCTTGGAGTTCATGGTCTAGTGGGAAAAGGCTGACAATTAAAAAAAAAAACAAAGCCAAGTGAGGTGTGCAGCCTGTGCAATGGTGATAGTGCTACCATCAAACTCCAAGCAGGGCAGGGGGATGGGGAGTCAGAGACAGAGGTAAGACAGCTTGTGACTTCAAATGGGGTGATGAGAGAAGGTCTCACCAAAGAGGTGCCATGTGATGGAAACCTGAAGGCGGGGTGAAAGAGCAAGTGTAAGGACCACATTTCAGTACATATAGCTGCAAGAACTTCATACGTGAGGGCGTATGTCAGATGGCTTGCTTTTTACTCACTCTGCCTTGCTCCCCAGGATCTACCATCTATCCATCTCCACCTCTCTTACTGCTGTGCAGGGAGAGGCTGTAAGGAGCTTATCACCAAGCAACTTTGCACTTTGCCTTACAGTTAGGTTTAGCTGCTGAGAGGCTGGCATGAGGTCAGAGAGAAGAGACAGTGAGGTCTGGATATTTATTCCCTCCATCTCCAAGTGGAGCCCGGTAATATGGAACATAAGGGAATCAGTATTAGCTCTGATTTAGGAGGTAAAAATATGAAGCAGTAAAAAATGCAATGGTCTGACCATGATATAACTGGGATGTTGTAATTAGGATAAGAATGGAAACTGCAAATACGTAACCTTTTGCCTACTGAAGTTAGCCCATGGAAAGGCAGTATTTCTCTTTATAGACTCCTTGAAGCCCTGATGACATTTATTGACCCTATAACTGAAAGAATACAAGTGCACATGTGTGCTTAGGGACACCCCTCCCCCCCCCCCCCCCATTGCTTGCAGTTTCCAGGGGTTAATGAATTCCTTGAAGTTCTACAGATTCCTGGATTCCATAAGACCCTTAGCCCATGGAAATGAGAGAGACCTCCTATGTTTGGGTGATTTGTCACATAGACTCTCTCAGCAGCCAGGATTTAACAATGCTTAATTTTGTGGTTTCAGTGAAAAAAGTAAAATAAATATTTTCCACCATATGTTTGGAGACTAAATGAGGCTTTAACATGAGTTCCATATCCAGTCATGCAAGAAAGCCATGCACTGTCAGGAAGTATTTTCAAAATTAATGCTGTGTATAGATTACATCTGTATTAGGAGCTATAATCTTTTATTCAAAGATACAATGTGTCTCTAAATAATATAGTCCAAGTGGACGTGTGTTATGAAACAATGGCCCATAGGATATTTTGAGGCAGATAAAATGTTACCTGTTGTTGGGTAGAAATAGCTTGAAATATAACTTTGATACAGTAGTCTGATAAAAAATGATAAAACAGGGACGCCCGGGTGGCTCAGGTGGTGAAGTGTCTGCTTTCAGCTCAGGTCATGATCTCTGGGTTCTGGGATCAATCCCTGCACTGGGCTCCCTGCCCTGTGGGGAGTCTGCTTCTCTCTCTCCCTCTGCCCCTCCTCCCTGCTCATTCTGTGTCTCTCTCAAATAAATAAATCAAAAATTTTAAAAAAATTATAAAACAATTGAAATAGCCTCCTCCTCTAGGGAGTCCTGAGTTTCCTAAGAGCAGCTGTACCATCATTCTCGTCTCTGAATTCCTAGTGCTGTGTACAGCATCAACCACAATGTGGGATCCTATCAGACATGGATAGCTGTGAATTATTTCTATTCCAATGAAAATTGCATATTATTTATTGGTGATAAGTGGATATGATTAGCTCACATTTCTATATTTAACAACATCTAGAGGAGGCTTTCATTCAAGGTATTGTAAGAATGATGAATTTGTTGAAACTTGTGAGAACTTTAGATATTTTCTATACAGTTAACTTAGACATATACACGTATGTGCGCACACACAGGCTCACAGTAAAAAAACCACTCTGACTTCTTCTTTGAAAGTCTTTAGCAGAATTTATAATCCACTAAGTCTGTGGCAATTTGTGATAGCAGCAAGAGGACACTGATACGTTTACCTAAAAGTAAACCACGAGACAACTTATCAGAACCATTTAAAAAAGTAATACAAATATATTCACATAATTTTGCATTTGCTCCTTGACTTTTAAAAAGAGCTGTGTGTAGAATTGATATAGAAGAAGGAGAATTGGGCAGCCCTGGTGGCGCAGCGGTTTTGGCGCCGCCTGCAGCCTGGGGTGTGATCCTGGAGACCTGGGATCGAGTCCCACATCAGGCTCCCTGCATGGAGCCTGCTTCTCCCTCTGCCTGTGTTTCTGCCTCTCTCTCTCTGTGTGTCTATGAATAAATAAATAAAATCTTTAAAAGAAGAAGAATAAGAAGAATAAGAAGAAGAAGAAGAAGAAGAAGAAGAAGAAGAAGAAAAGAGTTTGTGGTAAATAATTGTTTCATGCGCCCACATCACCCTGACCTCTGGTTCCACTGGCGCATCGCCTTTCCTGGCTCTCACCCTCCTGCCTTCTTCCTCTTATAAGGGTCTTTTTGAATATGTTGGAACCACCAGGATAATCTCTTCATTTCAAAATTTTAAATTTAATCACATCTGCAAAATCTCTTTTATCATGTAAGGTAAAACAGTCACAGATTCCAGGAATCAGGATGTGGGCATCTTCCGAAGGCCATTATTATGCCTACCACAGTGTAAGGATGACCTTCCCCCTTCAGGTGCTGTTGCTGTTTAAGCCAGGACCTTACTTTCTAACCACTTACTAATCCTAGTCTTACATATTTACCATGAATAGATGAATAGGGTTTAGCTCTGGTGTTTCTTCAAGAGTCCATTCCTTCATGTAATCAATAAGCTGAGTGTTATGTATTTCTTTTATTTGAAAGTGTTGCTTCTTTTCAGGAAATTCAGTAAAACGTTAGTATATTATCTTACACAGAAATTGCCCTAAGTTGCAAGGGTGCAATAATTGTTATTGTTACTAGACTCATTATTTTCTGTTTAGCAATAAGGGCATTGAAATTTTTTATGGGAATAGTCTGATGCATAGAGTCTGATCTAAAAGGAGAATTTTCATTTGAGGTGGTATCGTGGGGCTATTTATGTAATCATTCATTATCAAACATTGCCTCAAGTTGCAAGCAGTTGAAGAGTATTATGGTTTAATCACTTCATATTCTAACGATGATAGCAGGCTTTCCCTGGGAAGGACGATGTGGCTCAGAGAAAATGAAAACACTACTCAGCACTTTTTTTTTCCTTCCATAGTAAATGCAAAGAAAGGACTATGAATTGTAGGATCATCACTCTGTGGTAGTAATTTCTGTAATCTTAAAATGCCTATTCACCCATAATCAGCCTCATTCTCAAAAAAAGATTTGTAGGTTATATCGAGAAGAAAAATGGGAGATTATTTGGTCTATTTCCTTTTTTTCTACAAACAAGGACCCTGTGACCCAATGGGGAAGTGACTTGCTCAAAGTCAAACAATTAGGTAGGGCACTAGATTTAAGCTAATTTTTCTGGCTTTCCCAAGTGGCTTCTTTTGAGCATATTTCCATTGAGAATATGCTTTGAACATTCACAGGGAAATGTGACTATGAGTTTTAGCATGATGCTGTAGCAGAAGTGACTTCTTGAAGACTCTTGTCTCCTGTTTTCCTTTCTGCATGACTGTTGCAAAATAGTACGTATCTATGTGTGTGTGCTGTGTGTGTGTGTGTGTGTGTGTGTGTGTGTATTGAAGTAGGCAATCTGGTAATTTCTCTTAGATATAACCACCAATGGTGCCTGTCTGTGAAGGCTTGGGTAAACTATGAGAAATTCAGCTGCAATATAAGTTAGTACATGAAAGGAACCAAATGGGTGTTGCGGGGCTTCTCTATGTGAGTCATCGATGTAAGTTGTCGAAGAAATAGGAAAGGAACTGAACCTTGATCACTGATGATGTGTCTGATGTAAGTGGCAACCGCTCAGGGAAGCCAGGATGTGTAAAGAAAGGAATTTGGAAAACAGGGACAGAGAAGTGAAGAGATTTGCGTGGATATACAGCTGAGCTACAGCGAGGTCCTTTATTTAGAGCTGGCTTTAACTCTTAGTGTCCAGCCCCTCTCCTCCAGTATCCTTTGTAGTTGCTGAAGATGTTTAAGTGGAGAAGTGACATTATTTGAAGTAATTCTTTATGATATGTGTTTTGCCCAGCTGTGCTGAGTGTTGTGGAGTAGAAAGTGTCCAACACAGGGTGACTGGATTGGAGGTTAACAAAAGGAGGTTAACCCAGGCTGTGGAAACTTCCAACCACAGAATCTGTGAGACCACCATCATTTGCATCCCTTCTCCCCTAGGGAATGGTCAAACTTTCCTCCTTTGATCAAAGGCCAGCCTTTTCTGTATTCTCAATGCCTTTGGTTCTCACTTCCTCAGGAAGGGTAAGTTTTATCTATCCCCTGTCTTTACTTCCTCCATCGTTATTTGGGAATAATCTCAAATCCATCTTAAAAACAAAATTTCCTCTCACCTATAGCCCTGCCTCTCTTGTTTTCTTTACTACTCAATTGTTTCAAAGAAATCTAGATTAACTGCTTATACCTCCTCAATTATATAAAATTAAACATGCCACTTTGCTTTTTAAAACTTCTCAATAAATTCAGTGTCTTGGGGGACTTCAAACATATGTTCAAAATTGAGCTCGTGATCTCTTCCTGAAAATGTTTCCTCCCAAGTATGTCCATATACTGAGCCACCATCTGCCCAGATTTTCATGGTAGAAACCTGGGTGATTGTAGGTCTTTCTTGACACTTTACTCTTCTACTCCTTGACATCTAATACATCACTGAGCCAGCTGATTCTGCTTCCTAAATATTTCAAATGTACCCCTTTAGTTCCATTTCTGCTGCTGCTCCACTTTAGTTTAAGAAACTTTCATCTCTCAAGGTGCTTGGCTGAGTCAGTAGATGGAGCATGCAGTTATTGATCTCAGGGTCATGACTCTGAGTCCCACATTGGGCAGAGACTACTTTTTTAAAAGTTAAAAAAAAAACCCTTTGTCTCTCATTTGAGCTTTTGCAATTGCCTCCTAGTAACCTGCTAACTAAACAACCTCTTTTCCACCTATAATCCAGTTTCCATATAACAGTCGTAGTGTTACCATAAAAGTCCATGACAACCACCAGTAATAAAGAGAAATTGGATATAATGCAATTTATGGTTGGTTACTATTATCCATCCTCCCCCACTCCCAAACAGGAGGCTCAAGTTCTCATCTTTTGGTGGAGGGGCCCAAAGAAAGGAAGGTAATGTGCATTGAAGAAGTATCAGGAACACATATATTGGGAAGCTGGTGAGGAACTTCCACTTCTCCAATTTTCTTCCAGCTCAATTTCCCTACATGGGATCAGCAAAACATGAGATTCTTGATATTACTGCTACTGTCTTTGAAATCTCAGCTGTAGTACTCAGAATCAACCTTACCAATATTTAACCTAGACTGGACAGCTGCTATAATGTGGTTCTTTTTTAAAAGATTTATTTATTTATTCATGAGAGACAGAGAAAGAGAAGCAGAGACACAGGCAGAGGGAGAAGCAGGCTCCCTGCGGGGAGCCTTATGTGGGACTTGATCCCAGATCCTGGGATCATGACCTGAGCCGAAGGCAGGTGCCCAACCACTGAGCCACCCAGGCATCCCCATAATGTGGTTTGGAATGAGGCTGGGACCCAAGCCCTCTCTTGGAAAAATTTGTATAGCACTCTGGACTCCCAGTTCTGTCCTGCTAGGCTCACCCATGTCACTTCATTAACCTAACCATAACAAAACAACCCACTTCATGGCAGGGAAAATGTTGGACCACACTTACTGTGTTATGGAAAGGTTCTAGTGTGTTTTATATGCTCAAATCAGAATGTGTCACTTCCCTGGTTAAATCTCTTCCACAGCTTTCTTTGCTCTTAGGATAAAATCTAATCACATGTGCTGTAAGACCCAATTTCAATCTCAAATTTCAAATCTCAAATGAGGAACAGGCGGTTGGCATGAATGTATGATTCACCTGCTAAAAAAAGCTATCAATATGCCAGAGGGGGATTAAAAAAACCTTCAACCAGCACTCCACACTAGATACTTCATCATCTTGCCCTCCTCTCTCCCCTGCCCATGTTGCAATTATATGAAGATGTCAAGCTCCTTCCTACCTCAGAGGTTAAGAACAGACCATTCAGGTTGGAATGCTTTTCTTCTTTTTATTTGATTAACAATTTCTTATCTTATAGACATTAGTTTAAAAATTACGATAACCTATCCCTATTGTACCTAGAATTAGATTCCATTTCCCTGTTATAGCATACCTATCCTTCCAGGCTTTTTTTTTTTCAAAATTTTGATTGTCTGATATCTTTTTCTCCCAATCCATTTATCCATCCATCAAAAGTCCATCTATAAATCTTTATTATGCATCTACTTTTCACCAGGAATCTCCAGCCAGAGGTAAGCAAGCCTGTGGCAGGGTTCCTATCATTGACAGGTTGAAAAATGAATACAGAGGAAAGGGGAGAGGGACTCAAAAATAACTTTTGAGTGTTAAGACTGGAAAGACGATAAGAAAACCCCAAATATAGGCAAATCAGTATGGAAGAAAGTTTGGGGGCAGAAGGAATTATCCTTTTGAGACTGGGTGAAACACTGAAAGATTAATTTCTAGTATACAAGAGAAACCAGGGAACCATTTGCAAACCATCTGCTGAGGAATGATATGTGAAGGCATGGGAATACTTACAATCTCTAAGGCACAGAATAGAAATAAAGACGAAAGGATTGGCATATTTGAAGGGCACTCTAGAAAAGTTAGCCCTAAAATAGAAATTTTCTTTCACATTTCGCTTATAATACAACTTACCAAAAATAGCTTATTTTAAAAGGAAATACATATACTTAGCTTTTGTAGGATAAGAAAGCTGGATGAGGTCCTTGATGTATACCATTCCACCAGCAAGGAATGGGATAGCACTACTAAGGTGAAAAAAAAAAAACAGTGAAGTTTAGTTCTTGGCTGAGCAATAATTGTTCTCTAATTGTACAAGTTGGAGTCTTAATTAGCCAATTAAATCTTGCTTTCTTATTCTTCACATTATTTCCAAATTATTCTTGGAAAAATTCTCCTCTCTTTGAAACAGGTCCTGAAAATATTAGTCAATAGAAACCCATCTGCACAGTGATTGAGTCACAACAAATCCAGATTCCTGGAATCTGCGAAAAAGGCTTGTGCTTGTCACATCATCCCTCCCTTCTCGAAGTTCTGTGGCTTGGCAGGTTTGTTCTGAGCATTCGCTGTGCTGCTATGTCCTGTCAACTCACATGAGGGCAGCAGAGAGGCAGAGGAGACGCCCGCTCGAGAGAGCAAATCAAAAAAGCCTGAAGCTCTAATTTTGGGCGTAGTGTTTTCAGAAAGACCCCTTCAGAAATTAAACGTTCTATCTATTGAAACAATCATAGCCAATTGACATGCCTATTTTTCTCCCTTGAAAGAAAAATAAGACCTGCATCCAGGAGTAGGTAAGTACATGTGAATACAGACATTTGCAGGGGTAGTACCTGGATTGCTCAGAATACATTTCCTAATTTTTCTTGGGTATTTACGATTTGACAAAAGATTGGCTAGTAGATGCTCTATTATCCTGTCCTATAGCCTTAAGAATAATTATTCTAAGTGTATTCCAAGCCCTGTCCCCTGTTTGGAAACATGTGGAAGCACATTTTGAATAAATGTAATTTGAATAAGAGACTGGTGAAATACAACAGCTTTTGTAATAGATTTGGGAATTTTTGGTTGTACGCTTGGTTGCAATAAGAAGCCATTGATTGAGTCAATTTGACTCGTAACTAAAAATTTACAAATACTGAATGAATTATAAGGATAGAGGGCCACATACGTCCCTGGCTTCAGGATCCCTGTCTCCTGTTGGTTCTCTCTGCCAGATGTCATCTTCCCCACCTCTGCTCCACCTCACTTTCCAGCCAGTCCCACTTTTTTGCCCCACTAGCTTCTGCAGCTCTTCAGGTCTCACAGTAGAGATATTATCTCTAGGCCACCTGCCCCACTGCTTCTCCTGTTTCCTCCCACGGGGCCCTAGAAGCTCCCACAGGAACTATGTCTTGTTCCTTATTTTATCTCCAGCACCTAGCTCTGTGTACTGACTAGGGCCCAGGTAAAAAAAAAAAAAAAAAAAAAGATATTGAAATCTTTATCAAGGGTGTGGGAGTGAAGGGTAAAAGGAGCAAAGGAGTAGTCACAGGGCGAAGAGGTTAAAGAGGATTTGCTCTCCTGTGTCTGGTAGGGTGGGGCTGCTGGGTGTAGCATTGGAGGCCAGAGCAAAGATGACAGTTCATTCAGTTCTTTTCAGCAAACATTTGGCAATCGGGTAAGACCAGTCAGACGTGAGGCCTGTAGTTAGTCAGGTAGTTAGTCATGTGCCTCAATGCCGATGAGAGCCAGGGGCTTAACTGAAGTGAAAGCATGTTTGTGAAAACGCTTTGTGTAGTGCTAAGCTCAGAAGCGTGAGCACTGTGTGACCTGCTTAAAAACAAAAGCAGCAGCTTAGGCCTTGTAGTGATCTTAGCAGATGTGATCTCCTGTAGCTTTCTGGTTGTTGAGGTGGTTCTCTCAAGGGCACCAGTCTGTGCTAGAGGTCATCGCAGTGCAGGGGGGAGAGAGGGGGAGCTCTTTCTGGAGAGGACTCAGCTCGCCTTCTTAGCATCTTGTTGCTAGGCAACAGCTCCTCCCGTGAAAGCTCATCTCCCTCTTGAAAGATGGAGCAGGTCTTGTTGTAGGCAATGCAGTTTGTATAAACTGGACCATATGCAAACAATATTTTGCTCTAATCTTCCAAATTGCCTTATTCTATAAGGAAAATAAATAATTCCTGCTTAAAATCCTGTTTCTTGGCCACCGAATTCCTATTACCTCCTCCCTCTTTGTTACAAAGCCGTATACTTCCTTTTTAATCTTGTTGATTTATTTTTACCTTTCCACCCATCTGCCTTTCCAAATTGATTTAATGAGATTCAGCAGGGCATTGTTTTGTGGTAGTATTTCCCTAGATTGCTGAATTAATTTCCATTTGAAAAATTACTTTGGATCTGCAGCTCCTAGGCAGCGCCCAGTATATTGCTCTTAATGCGCATTCCACAATGATAAAATAAAATGGGTTGTCAGTTTGATGGACCAATATTGAAAGAATATATATATGTATATATATATGCATATATACATATATATATCTTTAAAAGAAGGGTAGACAGGTTGGTGCTGTTTGTATATATCTGAAAATCCTACACATGGTTTGCTAGATTCTAAAATTTAAAAAAAATCAATATAGAATAAGTTATCTTTTTCAAAACTGCAAAATATCCATCAGGCTCTAAAAGCCTTTTGTAGTAACCTTTCAGGATCCTAAATTGTTGGTCAATTTAGAGAGCAAAATCTGTAATATGCCTTTATTCTTATCTCACAATAATGTCACAAACTTCTGGAAATTAGTGGCCAAATTAACATAACCCCATAATATTAATCTCTTTTTTTGTTATCCTGGAAGATTTCTGAATTTATACAGAGAAGTTTTAACTTAAAACCCAGGAGTTTTATTTTTTTTAAAACCAAGGAATTTTAAGGTTCTCTTCTGATTGTTATTGTATGACTTACATAGTAGATTCCTGTATTCATTATAAAGATTTTTATATTTCATCCTGGAGATTTGACACATGATTGCCACCCAACACGAATAATTCTGATGAGGAGTTTGAAAAACTCTTGCATATTGAGTGAGTTGAGTGAGGTTCAAAGGATTTCCTGTGACATTTGACTTTTTAAATTTTTTTCCCTTCCTCTCTCCTTCATCTGTCAGCTCCTTATACTTGTTGGTTTTTTTTTTCTCTGTTAGCATTTTGGGGTCATGATAAAACTCCAGTTGAACTAGATGAGGCAAAAAAAAATTTTGTTCATGGTAAACCAGAATAACCCCAAACCAGGGTCTGTAGTGCCCCCAGGACTCTTTTTATCCCTTCTCTCATTTCTGCTTCCGTTATCATGCTTCATCCTCTTAGAATGTCTTTATGTCTGTTGTTTGTATCCATGACTTTCAGTAGCTTCTTGGACCATATCTTCCTAGTTTAGACAAGAAGGAAAGTATTCTGATTTATTAATATTTATTTATTCATGAGAGAGAGAGAGACAGAGACGCAGGCAGAGGGAGAAGCAGGCTCCAGGCAGGGAGCCCGACATCGGACTCGATTCCTGGTCTCCAGGATCAAGCCCTGGGCTGAAGGCGGCACTAAACTGCTGAGCCACCCGGCTGCCCTGATTTGCTAATATTTAAATCCCAGAAAGGTCATTTTAGATTACTTATGTCTCAAAACCCAAATCCTGTGGCCATGAAAGCAGAGAAATGATAGACAGCAGTTCTGGAATGGTGGAGGAATATGGTGGTGGAGTTGATTTCAAGGGGAGGAGGATTAAGCAAATAAAGCTCAAAGTAACCACTACGCTATCATTTGCTGTGTACTTTGAGAAAAAAGGTACTCTGGGCCTATAAGGAGCTGAACATCTAATGACACAGCAGGTTTATAAACTGTTATCTTTAATAGAGTGTACTTATGCAACAATAAAAGTTTTACATAGTTACCTGGGATCTTAGAGAAGATGAGCCAACTTTCCTAGACATAGGGAGATAGGAAGTGAGAAGAAGTGTGTATGGAGGGAAGGGGGGCAGGGAGATGTTGCCAAGAAGCCTTTGTAGTGATAGTTATGTTTACACTGAGTCTTGAAAAATATAGAGGAAGATGTCAGGTCAACAAAGGAGCAGGACATTTAGGCAAATGGAACAGCAAAGAAAAAAGAGCACGCATAGTATGTTTAGGAAATGTGAGGGGTTCGATATAGTTCAAGCAAAGGGTAAATGCTGGGCTTGCTGGGAGGTGTCTGCAAAGAGAAGTAGGAATTGTGCTGTGAAGGGCCTTTGGGCCATGATAAGAAGTTTCAATTTATCTTGTATGTGGAAAGGCATACTGAGAGATTTTAAGTCTAATAGAAAAAATCTGGTTGGGCATCGATGTTGGTAAGTTAACATTACTGTGGATTAATATTTAAAATGAAAATGGAAAATACATTGGAGCTTACACTTTAAATCTGCCTGGGGGTCACCTGGAAGTAGACCCCACAGTCCAAAATCCTTAATGATTATTAGTTTAAAGTAATGCTTCCAAATTTTTAAGATGTTACACACAGAGAAAATCATAATATTTATATTGCAAACTGGGAGAGTGTGGGCAGAGTGTTGATAGCCAGAGGTCACCAGCATAGAGTCTTGGCTGCTCTGGGCCCCATCTGTTAGCTACAAGGGGAAAAGAGATGGATCCCTTCCCAGGCCATAACCCATTTGCTTCACACTACTTGAGAAGCTCTAGTGTAGAGATCTGAAGTAGAGTGAGGGCATGCTGTCTACAGAGTGGCAATCACTTGTTTCGATAGGGAGTACAAATAATGTTAAGAGTTGTTTATGGCAGTGAATTAAGATGAGGAATGTTTGAACCCTTGAAAATCTTTCAAGATTTCACATTTTGTGCTTCTTAACTAGTAGGAAATTTTTATAGAGAAAAACTTACATATAGATGAAATGTACTTAAAATATACATGTTGTATTATTACCCAGGTATGGCCAGACCATAAGTTCAGGAGACAACTGTCTTTGAAAACATAATTACTCAGTTTTCAATAGGAGAGGGCACAGGAGGAAGCCCTGGGGTCAATCAGGAGGCAGAGGGGGAAAACATGGGCAAGAGCCTTTTTTAGTTTCTGTGGGGAGGTATAAGTGAGGCAGGGTAAGCAGGCTTAGGATGGGTTAGCTTGAATAATTTCAACAGGTTCTGAAGTGTAGGGGATATCCCTAGTTGTCTGGTGCTGGCTCTAGGGTGGGGTGGGGATAGTGGCCAAGAAAGGGAAAGCCGACAGAAGAGGTAGTTGGAGTGTGGACTCAGGATGTGCTGGTTTGCATATGAAAGGCATGTCCCAGGCAAATTGTTTGCTATCTCTAGGAATTAGCTAACCCTCAAAGATCAGTCACTTAGGTGTCAGCAAGATGTCAAAGCATTAGAAATACAGAAAATAAAAACCCATAGATTAATACAAAAAGGTAATAGTCTTGTACTATCTTCCACATTTTTACATGCTACATTTTGCTAAAATACCTTAGTAGAATGAAGACAAAAAAATTAAAATTCAATCTAGAAGCAGGTGTTTAAAAGAGAGTATGAATAAGATTTCGAGAAAAAAAAGATTTCGATAGAAGATGCATTTATACAATAATGATAAAAATTGTATGAACCATAAAATATCTCCTTTTTTATTGTCTAATGGTGAAAATAATCTTGACTTGCTGATAAAATGAGCCATTTAAACTCAAAATATTACATGAAATTAATGTTTGACATCTCCATAAGCTGTCAGTTATTTTAAAATTGAAACATTACCTATTAAGAGAGAAATATATAATTTGAAACATTAGTAAATAACTCAAAACTACTTGAGACATACTTTATGAATTTTTTGGGCAGACCTCTTTTTTCAATAATGCTTTGCTCAGGTAAATTTTATTTATTTATTTATTTATTTATTTATTCATTCATTCATTCATTCATTCATGAGAAAGACGCAGAGACATAGGCACAGGGAGAAGCAGGCTCCATGCAGGAAGCCCAATATGGGACTCAATCCTGAGAGTTGATCCTGGTTCTCCAGGATCATACCCTGGGCCGGAGGCAGGCACTAAACTTCTGAGCCACCCAGGCGTCCCAGCTTAGGTAAATTTTAAAATTAACTTTTATTTCTCAAGTACTTACCAGCTGGGCAGTGGAGGTAGATAAGCAAGGAGCATGCTGGGTAGGAGTGGGAAGCTTGTCTGAAATTTATAAACTCAAAGGAGTCATTCATTTCATATCTATGTAAATTTTTGGCTCATCATATAAAGGACTTTCAAACATTGCAAAACATTTAGAAGATTTAAAAACCTTATGCACATCCATATTATGAGATATACCTATGTATCCAGACAATATATATGCATAAAAGAAAATATGTGATTAATAGAAGTGCATTATTGTAATGGGAACTTTTTGTGTAGTCTTAACTTATTATAATTCATAGAGTTAATAGGTACTGTAATTATCTCTCTGTAGTGATTTTATTTTTCATTTTGTCATTAGTTTTCAGATTTTCTAAATGGCACACTTATCTCATATACAAAATAGAGATATAGTCAGAAAAAGGCTCCAAACAATTAAATTCAGACATTTGCATTGTATATGCTGCTTAAAATTTATTTCTTCAGTCTCCTTGGCTGTTTAGTCTAGTGATACATATGAAATTTGTCAATGTTCTAAAGTGTAGCTAGGAAAATTCTTAATTTATAATGTTCATAATATTTTTACTGGCAACAGAGATGCATCAGTAAGCATATTACAAAAACCACTTGAATTTTTGTTTCATTTATTATTAGAAATGTTATAGCCTTACTGACCACAATTAACCTATGAGCATTTCTCTGTGCTTCTTTTCTTTAAAAAAAAATGAAACCTATTTATATACCAATCAATTTAATTTAAAAGAAAGAGAATTAAAGTCTTTATCGTAGACATATTATCATGATTTATTTGGTATTTGTGGTTGAGGTACTGGGATCTCAATTGATGAAAACTGATGATAGTGAAATGAAAGGTTGGAGAAAATGCTGTCTGGTCTCATGAGGAAGGTACTACATAAAAATTGTATTACATAGTAAACATTTTTAAATAATGCACCTGATTCTCAGAATTAGGTGTTTAAACATATTCTTAAGAAGAGGATATTTTATCAGAGGATCATTAGGATGGCAATGCTACAGGTACAACTGAATTAGGAAAAAGAACATATTTTAGAAGTAACATTTAGGCTGAATTATATAGAATTTATAGGAAATTACAGTAGTTCATAACACAGTGCCTCCAATTATGATGAATCTTTAAACTGAATTTGTTTTGGAATCTGCATGTATAATATTGCTAATGCAAATATTTTATTTCTGATGGCAGGGATGGAAATGTCCTGTTACATCATCTCCTGCCAATGCAAAATAGACTCCTGAAGTCTGGTTATGATGGCTTTGTCGATAGAGTCCTGCTTTAACAGTACTGCTTTAACATTGTTGGGTCAAATTTAATAGTGTTGGGAAAAAATATTTTAATGTGATTGTCCTATTAAACACAGCAATAGGGTCAAGTGTCACCATTGTCATTTTCAGGTAACCCAATTACATGTTAGGTGACTCAGCAGAGGTGTCAAAACCACATAAACTGCCTGTACAACACTCAAAACTGCTTCACAAATCTTTGATGCTATTTAGGTTGATATGCAAATTACCTAGCCCAGCATGTTCAAAGAGTCACTACGCAGCTACATCAAAGATCAAAAGCAATGTCAATTGTTATTCTACTGAACTTCAAAGACTAATAAAAATTCACAAAGAAAGTTAAATAAAAAAAATATTTTATATTTAATACCAGGAGTTCTGGAAAAATAGAAGGCGTCAAGTCTTGGCTGAACTAAAGCTGTTTTTGTTTAAAAGTTCTCTAGCAAAAAAAAAAAAAAAAAAAAAAGTTCTCTAGCTAGTCCTCCCTGTAGACTCTCCTGACTCAGTCCCTGTGAAGGTCCAGATGGAGAGGAATTCTTACAATGCAACCACAATATGAAACCAAAACTTAACCTATTGCCAAAATCTGAGAGGAATGTTCAGTAACTAAAACAGTGGAAAGGGGTTTTAAAGTGTGGGAAATAGACTCCTAATTTTAGGATGTTTTACTATGATTTTTCTCCCTGAAGGGGGTAGAAAAATGATTTTATTTCTCCTTCAGATCACCTTGTCACTTTTTCTCTCCAGATGTGATCATGTAGAGGGTCTGAAGCAACAAAAACCTGGGATAGTACTAAATTGCTCTAATCTCCCCTTAAGTCCCAATATACACGGTAAAGGCAGTCAAAGGGATATTAAGCAGGAGGAGGGTGGTTGTGTACAGTATTTACTGCTGATTTTATGTTGCCTTCTAGTAACCATGCAGCATACAAGTCAAGTCCTTAAGAGAGGATGCCTGGAGCCATGGTATCAATCCTTTCTGTGGCCTGTAATGTCCCGACTCCACTGTGAAAAGGATGGGAAAGCTAGTGAATGGGAGAGGTAGCAGGAAGTCCCACTTCAATGCAGAGGGACCTCACTAGATTAAAAATTACTAGTATATTGTGAGTGGGCCTAAGAACATGTTTATTTATTTGCCATAACATTGTAAATCATAGAGAGATTTATCAGGACAAAGCTGGGGGCAGGGGCAAGGGTTAATTTGTTCATTTGCCATCACTAAATGTTTTCTATCAATAAATGTTGAGAGTCTGGGTGGGTATGAATTACTCAGTGTTGACTCATTGAAGAGAAAAGAAAATCCATCTTGGAGATTATGAAAAAATTATCTGGGAAAGAAAGACTTAGGAGAAAAAAGGGGCACCTGGGTGACCCAGTTAGTTAAGCCTCTGCCTTTGACTCAGGTCATGATCTCAGGGTCTTGGGATCCAGCTCCCTGTCCAGCTCCCTGTTTAATGGGGAGTCCGCTTCTCCCTCTCCCTCTGCACCCCCCTACCCCCACTCGAGTGTGCATGTGTTCTCTCTCTCTCAAATAAATAAATCTAAAAAAGAGAGAGAGAGAGAGAGAGAGAGAGAGAGAGAGAGAGAGACCTAGGAGAAAAAAAGTAGTCTTAAGAATTCGATTTTGGAAAAATAATTGGTATTTCTGATATGATGCCAAAAGATACATCTACTTCCATATCTGTGTCTCTCTATATATATGCAAGCTGAGATGATAATTCAATATCTGGATTAAAATTCACACTGGAGACAGTAAAAGACAGATTTGACACTGCAGAAAATTGAATTAGTAATGTGAACAATGAGTATAGCTCTTTCAGAATGTACAGAAAAAGGCAAAATAGTAAAAAAGACGAGAAAGGCAATAATAGATCTGAAATGCCAAAAATAGAAAGTCCATCTCAAGATTATACATGTTCCAGAGACTAGAATAATTGGATCAGAAACACTCATAAAAGATAATTGTTGAAAATGGGTTGATAATGGCAATCAAAAGAATGCTCTATGTTCTAGACAATATCAATACAAAGAAATCTATAGGTAGGCACATTTTGGTAATACTTAAAAAAAATTCCAGTAGAGTTACAAAATATTTCAAAAGCATTGAGGTCATAAAAAGCAGCTTCTTTGTAACAATAAAAATCATGAAAGACAAATACCATATGATTTCACTCATATGTGGAATTTAAGAAACAAACAGATGAACATAGGGATAATGATGGAAAATTAAAATAAGACAAAATCCAAGAGAGAGACAAACCATAAGCGACTCTTGACTCTAGTAAACACAGTGAGGATTGCTGGAGGGAAGATGGGGGGGCTGGGGTAACTGAATGATGGGCATTAAGGAGGGCACATGATATAATGAGCACTGAGTGTATACGCAACTGATGAATCACTAAACTCTATCTCTGAAACTAATAATACACTATATGTTAATTAATTGATTTTAAATTAAAAAAAGAAAAAAATCATGACATTGGATGACTCCTCTGCTATGAATATATTGGTAGGAACATGAAAATAAAATCTTAAAAAAAAACTCAGAGGGGAAAAGCTTTAAATCAAAAATTTTTTTAGAAAACTAATTCTCTTATGAATAAAGACAGCAAAATTTATTTATTTATTTTTTTTTTTTAATAAGGCTTATGTTTTTTTTTTTATTTTTGTTTTTATTTTTTTATTTATTTATGATAGTCACACACAGAGAGAGAGAGGCAGAGACACAGGCAGAGGGAGAAGCAGGCTCCATGCACCGGGAGCCCGACGACGTGGGATTCGACCCCGGGTCTCCAGGATCACGCCCTGGGCCAAAGGCAGGCGCTTAACCGCTGCACCACCCAGGGATCCCGCAAAATTTATTTTTATGTAAGCAAATTCTCAGAAAATACATCACTCAAGTATTTTTTAAAGTAACGTGAAAATATACATCAGTGAACCAAAAGACATCAAAATTAAGAATTAAAAAAAAAAAAACAGTATTCCTTGAAAAACATTTAGGGCCCTTACTCTTTGTGGAGTAATATATTAAACCCATGGAATTTAGTGTTTACAGATGGGTTTGGAGTCCAGGTTAGCACATTACTTCTCCATACTTCCCCCAGCCCTTCCAGTCCCTTTGCAGTACCAGGAATTCCGAAGTGCCTGCAATAGTCATCGACAGTAGTTCAGAAGGGCCATCTTACCACATAGCCTACCCACACTGAAGCCAGACTGCCTCAGTTAAGTCCAGTTGCTGAAAATCTGATTATATGAGAAAGTTGTTTTACCTATCTGTGCCTTAGTTTCTGTCTGTTAAATGGGGGTAAAAGCAGTACCTATCTCATAGAGTTAATAAGAAGTATATGAATTAGCATCACTGGCATTAGCTATTGTTATTTCAGATTTTGAAATAACACTTCTTATTATGTCTTTTACATACGTAAATTGGAGAAATGAATAAAAAACAACATAACAATCTTCTCTGATGCGAAGAGAGCCTAATCTACTTTTTATACTGCGTAATACAGAGCAGGTGCAACATGAATCCCTTCTCTGCCACTTCTTAGTGGTGTGAATTTGTGCAAGTTACTGAAACTTTCTAAACCTCAGTTGTAGAATGGGGTAAATGATTTTGATATGTAGGCAGGGTGACTAGCTCAACTTGTTTTGCTCTGGATGGTTTCAGGTTTTGCACCTGAGATTTTACATCCTAAAAACTCCTCAATGCAGACAAACTGAGACCACTGGTCACTCTCCTATAGGGTTAGGAAGATCAGATAAATACATAGCACATGGTCTTAAAACCTGTGTGTTCAATGTTTTCCATTACTTATATTCATTTTTGTAATAAGCCTTCAAAATCCATTGTGTATCTTATATGTCCAACACGTAATTTGTTCTCACCACATGTTAAGAACTCAGCCGCCACAAACGGCTGGTGGCTATCATGTTGGACAGCCCAGCATTAGAGTGGTATTAGAGTAAGTTAAGAGATAGGTACCTCCCAACATTTGTTCTTTCCTCTACCAAGAAAATGATGATAGATTTTCATCTTTTTTATTTTACGCACTCATTCAAGATTTCCAAATCCATGAGTTCTTTGTGAAGTCAGATATTGTAGTTAGACGATGAGGTAAAAGGATGTTAGTTTATTTCATATTTGGGATTATCCACAACATTGATCAGCAACTTGGTGTATATGTAAGGTTTTATTCAACCACTTTGCTGAAAGAAACCAAGCTAAAATGCGTATGACTGAGAAAACCTGTGGCTAATTTTATTGCTTACTTGTTGTTTAAACATTGGGGTGCTTGGATGGCTCAGTCAGTTATGTGGCCAGCTCTTGATTTAGGTTAGGTCGTGATCTTAGGGTTCTGGGATTGAGCCTACTATATACTTGAGATTTCTCTTCCTCTCCCTCTGCCCCTACCCCTGCTCATGCTTTCTCTCTCTATCCCCCTCTCTCTCACTAGAATAAATAAATAAATCTTTAAAAAAGTAAATGGTTTAAATGTAGCTTGTATTTACAAATTATTCTGGGCTAGAAAGCAACCTTGATTCTTTGGTCATCCTTTTCCTTGTCTGAAAACAGTGCCCAAGAGATTATTAATCACCATAAATACAAAATGGCGGTACCTTAAGTTTAATGCCTTCAAATTTTATATAAGTTGTCAGTACTCCAGACAACTATGATCAGGTCATAGAGATCGTTGTTTTGTAATCCTGCAGGATATCAGAAACTTGTCAAGCTCTTCCTTAGCCAGTACTAAATTTTACACATTCTGCCTTAGACCTATGGACACTGCATGTTATGTAGTCAGTAACAGTATCATTAAAGAAGGAAATGAAGGTAATTGGATCTTATCGTCCTTTCAGACTGAGTCCTGGTTATAAAATGAAAAGAAGATAGCCCTTCCTAAACTTTCTTAATATCCTGTAACCTCTAATTATACCAAGTTAATGAAACCAGGAGAGTCAGCTCAAATTAGGCTTAGTTTTTTTCTACATATTTCCAAACTTGTTCAGTGATTTTTAGAATAGATTCTAAAATCTATTTTCCAGTTATTTTAGATTAAAGGTAGGAGGTAGAAGTTGAGACCATCTGGCCTAGGGTGGCAAGTTCCATCTCAGATTCCAACTGTAATTGATTATTAGTGGCTGTATGTAAGGCTAAGGAGAACTGTGAAGTCTGGTACAGTTCTCTGTAAAAGATCGACTAAAGATGTCGGCCTCGGCTGTGAGAAGAGGAAGCACTTGTGCACATTGTTACCTCTCATTAACAGCAATCCTCACAGAGAGGGAGCTCCTCGCCTAGTAGGGGAAAGGTGACAGAGGTGCAATCATTATTTCAGCAGGCCGTCTGGAGCTGCAGGCAGTATTGTGTGGAAAACTGGGTCAGCAGGATGCTAAGCCTGAAGGAAAATTTGCTGTTGGAATTCTACAAAAAGAGTTATAATCCTGGCACAAATGCTCACAGGGGCCATTCTTAGGGAAATAGCTTGCCTGAGCATACTGTAAGTGCCAGCATGTTTGTTTATGTTACAACCAGTGGGCATTAGTGGAGTGTGGAATGATGATGCCAAAGAAGGTCAATTTTTAAAAGGGGCAGTGTTCTACAATATCATACATACGTGTAAGATAATATCACAGTGTTCTAAAGTCAATTTTATCAGCATTGTAATGGAGAGTAGTTTATATTTGGGTTTTACAAAAATATTATAGACTATAAGACTATAAGACTTACATAGACTATAAGAACTACAAGTACTTTTATATAATCCATCTTCATTATTTAGCAAATAGACAAATGGTCCAAGAAAGATGGGTGAACTCCAAGATCCAGGACTTTATATGTATCAGAACTGTGTCCAAAATAAGGTCTCTTGGTTCTTTTTTTTTTTTTTTTAAAGATTTTATTTATTTATTTATGACAGACATGCAGAGAGAGGCAGAGACACAGGCAGAGGGAGAAGCAGGCTCCCTGTGGGGATCCTGATGTGGGACTCGATCCCAAGATCATGACCTGAGTGAAAGGCAGATGCTCAACCACTGAGCCACCCAGGTGGCCCAGGTCTCCTAGTTCTAGATAGTATTTGATTTCTTTCTTTTTCTTTTTTTTCCCCAAGATTTATTTATTTATCTATATCAGAGAGATAGTGAGAGAGCACAAGCAGGAGGAGGATGGGTGGGATGGCACAGAGTTGAGAAGAGAAGCAGACTCTCTGCTAAGTGGGGAGCCCAATATGGGGATCACTGTGGGGCTCAACATGGGGCTTGATCCCATGAGCCTGAGATCAGCATCTGAGCCAAAATCAAGAGTCAGATGCTCAACTGACTGAGCCACCCAGGCGCCCTAGTATTTGACTTCTGTAAGGGATCACAATTTGAGTATCAGAGGCCTGCTAGGACCCCTTAAAGGTGATTTATTTTATTTTACTTCCCATTGGTAGAAGTTTCCTAAGATTATTATGAACAGGTATTTTTTTATTGTCTTTAAAGATCCCTAGGGTACTCTATTGTTTCTGTCACTTAAATATAAAAGGGAATTTATTTTCTTTATCTCTTACCTGTTCTCTGCTTCACTACTTTCCTTGAACCACTTATTTAGAGAAACAGATTCTTTAACATTTTTCATATATTACCTCATCTTTTAACATATATAAGTAGTTTCAATATAGCCATATATTTTAGGTATATATTTTAGGTAAGAAAAATCTATAACTAGTAAAAATTATGTATTTATAATATATAATTTAGAGCTCTCTTTATTCTATTGCATCTTAATATCTAGTGACTGGATGACTCAGTGGAAAAAAGACCATTAATCATAATTATATGTAAAACTCAGTTTGGGAGTGCAATAAAATGTCTTGGTTTTAGTTAAAAAATACTATCTGTATTCATTCATTAAGCATTCTGAGTACTATGTACTAGTTACTTGGTCCAGTGAAAAATCAACATGAAATACACATTCAATACTCATAGCTTCAAGGTAAAATGCACAAATAAAATGAAAGTGCTATATTTCATATAAATAACATGGATAAAATGCTATTGGAGTACAGAAAATATAGTCTGAAGACCTCATGGATGAGATCTCATGAGATGCCATCCGAGGTAGACAACACATACAAGAGAAGGGGCATAAGCAAAAGTGAGGAGATATAATGCCATTTTATCCCATTGGATATGTGAAGATTTGGTTGGAAGCTTGCTGTAGAACACACTAAAAACTTTGTCTGTTTTCACCAGAATAATGTGCCAGTTTTTTGTAGCAATGTTATTTCTCTTGGAAGAAGAAATGCTTTGTACCAGAGCACCTCCAGACTGCACTGAGAAGGGGCTCTGCAGCCATCCCCGCTTCCAGTATTTATAAAGAAAGATTAAAGCCATGTTGACTACCTTGCAGCCACTGGAGCTAACGAACCCTTCATTGTGTTTGTCTTCCCAGGAGAGAATTCAGCAAAACAGAGAGATTTGGTTTTCTTTTGATATGCAGTTACACCATCCATTCTATTAAATAATTTTGAAAAATATACCCTCCCTTTAATTTGTCGGGGGATATAAATTATTCTCAGGAAGAATATAATGAACTGTACAGTTACTTTGACCTATTAAAAAGGTGTTACCAGTAAAAGAAAAATGAATAATGAATAGCCTGGTATGAGTGAAGTGCAGGGTGTATGGGATGAAGTAGAAGATGACTCTAGAAAAGTCTATATCCTTGGGACTATATCCTTGAGACTTGGACAGTCATCATACTTTTTAAACAGAGAAGTAGTATAATAAGATGTATATTTCCGAAGATAACAGTAGTGGTAGCACAGAGGATAGATTGAAGAGGGGAAAGAAGTTGCAAAGAACTGAAGCTGGGGATGGCTTAGGGGCCCCATGGTCTCATATTTGCCTCATTCTTCCTTGTTCTATTTCTAGTGGTTCATTTTATTTATAGGTTGTTCCAATTCCTTAAGACCACTTGTAAGGTTAGTCATGATCTGGTCCCTGCCTGCCTTCAAGGCTTGGTCAACCCTCCTCTTCCCATTCCTCCAGGGTCCAGGCTGCTTGTTTTCCATTTTACTCATGTTGCAAAGTCCTTCCTGTCTCAGAGCTTTTACACATCTTGGTGCTTCCCACCTAAACTATTTATTCCCTCCCCCTTTGCATGGCCAACTAATTAGTTTTTTAAGTTGCAGCTTGGAGTCGCTTCTTTGAGTTGCTTCTCTATACTTCTTTCCCTCAAAACACATAGGCATGAATGCAAAAACATATGTTATTGCCAGTCCTGTCACATCCCTTCTTCGTCTTCTCCTTTGTGCAAGATCATATAAAATTAAAGCCTGGTCTAGATTGGGAAATAATTCCTCATGCAGCTGTTTGCTTATTATCATTCTCCTTCACCAGGAAAGCTTTTGGACTGTCACATGTTGTTTGTTGCTTTATGTGCTCAATATATCTGTATGGATAAATGAACATGGTTACCAGTCTAGAGGCTACCCACCATTATTGCCCAGCACCAGCTGGCTGTAGTCTTTGTATGTGTGAAACAGAGGGAGAGAGAAGAGAAAGGTTCCGATTTAGTAACTCTTGCATCATGTTTTCTTATCTGGGGACGGAGGTGTCAGGGTTGCTGAGTGTGATGCTTATTCAGCAGGAGTGATAGTCACTTAGGAGATTTAGTAACGTTGGGAGTAGCACAGCAGATACCCTAGAGTACACTTAACATGTTGGTAACCAGATAGGAGGAGCTGAGAAGTTCACAGACAGATATGTAACAGACATTTAAGAATAAAAAGCAAGCTATGCAGATAGAGGCTGACTGACCGTGCAAAAATAAAGGCTCAAAATTATTTAGATTCTATTCGATGAGTAGCTGTGAGTCAATGGTGTAATGCTGCCATTTGAAATTTTAATGACTGAAATATGTGAAGAGGAAGATACTATGTAACGACTTCCCGTGGTCATCATTTACCATAGTACATCTGTTTTAGGCTCTTCTTATCATCAAATGGTAAAAGAGAAAGAGATTGATGTAGAGATGAATAACAGAAATTAATACTGTGAAAATTGCACTTAGGATAATGCAAAGAAGAATATTTGGAAAGATGTAATCTTAACAGTGGTTTGATTTTTTAAAAAGTATTTAAGCGTAGAATATCTGCCCAACAGTTGTAATTACTAGTAAGGGACAAAAGGAAATAGTGTAAAGTATCACATTTGTTAACAAGATTATAAATTTGTGGATAAGGACCATATTGTGTATTCATCGTTATTGCCTCGATGCCTAACATAGGTTTTGGCAAATAGGAAATGCTGACTTAATGTAAGGACAAATGAAAAAGTAAGTGCTGGTTATTTTTTAAAAAGATTGTATTTATTTATTCATGACAGAGAGAGAGAGAGAGAAAGAGAGAGAGAGAGAGAGAGAGGCAGAGACACAGGCAGAGGGAGAAGCAGGCTCCATGCAGGGAGCCCGACGTGGAACTTGATTCTGGGACCCCAGGATCACACCCTGGGTTAAAGGCAGGTGCTAAACTCCTGAGCCACCCAGGGATCCCCAGTGCTGGTTATTTAATGTCTATACTCATGTACTTCTCTAGAAATAAGACCAAGTGTAATAGTTGATATATGAGTGTTTATAATGGGAGGCACTGTCCTAAGATGTTTATATGCCTTGAATATAATATATAATAATAATATAATATATAGTTGAATATGTGTAACAACTTAAAATTTAAGGCTTTATTCTTATTCAGGTATTGTGAAGCCAACAGATCAAATGACTCTCATTGATAGTTATCCACAGTTCCCAGGAGGAGGGGGCACACAATGCCACTCAGGGCCATATGAGACAGTACAAAGGTCAGTCAGGAGGCAAAGGGGTGAAGGGAGAGCATGGACAACAGCCTTTATTATGGTTTTCACAGGAGGTCATGGGCAAGGCAAGGTAAAGCAGACTGAGCAGGTTTAGGATTGGATAGTTGAGATAATTTCTGAAGGCTCTGGGCTATCAAAGTGATTCTTAGCTGTTCAGTACCTGGCCCTGTGACGTTTTAAGGCAGGCAGAAAGCGTCCTAGACTGCAGGAGCCTGATAAAAAGAGGTGGGTGGAGGTATGGATTTGTGATTTGCTGGTTTGCATATCCAAGTTGTTCTTACAGGTAAGTTGTTCCCTCTCTCGAATTAGCTAACCCTAGGATAGTCAGTCCACAAGGTCCCAAGATGTCAAAGCGTCCTAACATACAGAAAATGATTTTTAAAATGCAAATAATGCACAACCTCATGAGGTAGGAATTGCTATTATACAAACTTTCAGATGAGCATGGAAGGGAGAGGCTAAGTGATTTTCCTAAGGAAACTCAATTAGTAAATGGCTAAGCTGGGTTTTAGACCAGACAGGAAGGCTTCAGAGACTCAGTTTTTAACTGTTGTGCTATGTATGTCCCATATGCACTTAAGCAACTATTAAATAAGACCAAAAACCCTACATAGTAAAAGTATACACAGAACCAAACAACCCAGAGCTGATTTAATAAAGCCATGAATATAAATGTGCTTAGTTTGGTTATTAAAATCTTGGTGAGGATGGACCATTAGATTAGGGAGAACTTTTACTTTCTTTTTTCTCTTATTAGAAAGACTTTATAGATGATGTATGTTTTGGTTTGTTTTGTTACTGGTTTTGGTTTTGTTCTAGGATGAAGAAAGATGGATACTTCTGGGACACAATAAAAGCTATGTTTATATCTACTACAATATTATGACTTTTTTTACACGAGTTTTCCATGTTAGACACTGGCCATGTATGGTAGAGACTATCTTATTCACCTTAGTATCTACCTAATACCTGCCTATATAATAGGCATTGTCCCAGAATGTGTCAAATATTGAAGCTCTAGTGGTAGAGTAGTTTATGGATTGAGGGATGATGACATAAGTTAGAAATACATATAGGCAAATAGATATGAAGTGCAGGGTTTTTGAAGACAGTGGCCTGGCCTGGATTCCTTTGAACTCCATATTTTAAACTCAATTTCTTCCTTATGTAATAGTCCAGAAAATACTATTGAAGGGAAATAGGTACTTAGAGAGCCTGAGACTATTTCCTTTATTCAGCAGGCCAACATACTCCCAAGATCATTGTTCCCATGGTCTTTACTCATTAGTTATACAAGTGGGAGCTCTTAGAGAGTCCCAGCTGTGCTGATGCCAAGTTCAAAGAACTTGGAGAGATCATGATGGGAGACAGTTAAATATTTAAAGGTAATAAAAGGAGCAAGGATTAGTGTTGCAATAAAATGCCATTAAACTTTAAAAAAAATCAAATTAGCATATTTCTGTGTAGGATTGGTGGTTCATTTTATATCCCTTAATCTGTAGGATGGTATTTGTTTCTCTTGGGAAAACACTTCACCAAACCTATTAGAGTTAATTGCATTTAGTTATTTTAGACTGTGAAATGAATGTGCATTGAATATTAGGCTGTTCATACCACAGTGTTTTGCGGAAAGTGAAAATCAAAAGGGCATATTTCCACATGTTTATTTAAATTTTAATTGCATTTTGAAGAAACTCAGAAGCTTATAGTTAAAATTTGCAGATATGAGAATCTGGGTCATCATAGTGCACAAACTCTATCACTAGAACTCTACATCAGTGTTTATTAGAAATGATTTAAACCGTTTATTTTCCTATTGCTTAGCAAGCCAATAAAATTCTTCACAGAATTTTTATGCTAGATAAAATGGATTAATCCCATTTATCATATTTTATGGATTATTTATTTTTGGTGACTGCTTTGGTTCAGGTGATTCAAAACTCAGGTTTCATGAATAATTGCTACAGCTATTAATTAAAAATGTAGACTTTGGACTCATTTCCTTATATGACCCTGCAGAAGGCTATAGCTTTCAGCTCCCTGCTTTATATAAAGCCAACCCAGTTTGATTAACCATCTTTTTCTTTTATTAATATCTGTGGGACAAGAAGAGAGCAAAAAATCAAAGAAATTTCTTTCTTTTTGTGATCAATGTCAGACCAAACTGGACATGGCCTATTACTTTTATCATTTATTAGTTTTTAGTATTTCTTTGCCTGTTTTTATTTATTCTTATGTGAGCATCACAGCAATGGCAGCAGGATGTTAATTTGCCTGAGTTCCCTGTTTACTAGATAATTTTTAGCAAATGACCAAACTAATACTATTAGTTATTATGTGTTTAAAATATTTGAATTTCTATACTTTTCAGAGAAAATTTCACCCTCACTTATATTTTCACTCATTTTCTCTCCTTTCCCTTTATTCCCTTTCACTAATTTTTATATTTCCCAAATGAATGAGACCATATAATGTTTGTCCTTTTCCGACTGACTTATTTCACTCAGCATAATACCCTCTAGGTCCATCCATGTCAAAGCAAATGGTGGGTATTCGTCATTCCTAATGGCTGAGGAATATTCCATTGTATACACAGACCACAGCTTCTTTATCCATTCATCTTTCGTTGGACACCGAGGCTCCTTCCACAGTTTGGCTATTGTGGACATTGCTGCTAGAAACATCGGGGTGCAGGTGTCCCGGCATTTCACTGCATCTGTATCTTTGGGGTAAATCCCCAGCAGTGCAATAGCTGGGTCGTAGGGCAGGTCTATTTTTAAGTCTTTGAGGAGCCTCCACACAGTTTTCCAGAGTGGCTGCACCAGTTCACATTCCCACCAACAGTGCAAGAGGGTTCCCTTTCTCCACATCCTCTCCAACAGTTGCTGTTTCCTGTCTTGTTAATTTTCCCCATTCTCACTGGTGTGAGGTGGGGATCTCATTGTGGTTTTTATTTGTATTTCCCTGATGGCCAGTGATGCAGAGCATTTTCTCATGTGCTTGTTGGCCATGTCTATGTCTTTCTCTGTGAGATTTCTGTTCATGTCTTTTGCCCATTTTATGATTGAATTGTGTGTTTCTTTGCTGTTGAGTTTAATAAGTTCTTTATAGATCTTAGAAAACAGCCCTTTATCTGATACGTCATTTGCAAATATCTTCTCCCATTCTGTAGGTTGTCTTTTTGTTTTGTTGACTGTTTTTTTGTTTTTTTTTTTTTGCTGTGCAGAAGCTTTTTATCTTGATGAAGTCCCAATAGTTCATTTTTGCTTTTGTTTCTCTTGCCTTCATGGATGTATCTTGCAAGAAGTGGCTGTGGCCAAGTTCAAAAAGGGTGTTGCCTGTGTTCTCCTCTAGGATTTTGATGGAATCTTGTCTCAAATTTAGATCTTTCATCCATTTTGAGTTTATCTTTGTGTGTGGTGTAAGAGAATGGTCAAATTTCATTCTTCTTCACGTGGCTGTCCAATTTTCCCATCATCATTTATTGAAGAGACTGTCCTTTTTCCAGTGGATAGTCTTTTCTGCTTTGTCGAATATTAGTTGACCATAGAGTTGAAGGCCCATTTCTGGGTTCTTTATTCTGTTCCATTGATCTATGTGTCTGTTTTTGTGCCAGTACCACACTGTCTTGACAGTGTCACTTCCCCGTTGTCTTCTGCCTCTGCACCATCTTCCTGGTGGCCGTGCCACTTTACGGTGACACCATCAACTCCCTCATCGACATTGGCATTGCCCTTTCAGGCTTGCCCTTTTACTTCCTCATCATCAGGGTGTCAGAACACAAATGACCTCACTGGCTCTGAAGGATTGTGGCATCCACTACATGGTACCTCCAGGTCCTATGTATGTCAGTTGCTGCAGAGATGGATTTGGAAGATGGAGGGGAGATGCCCAAGCAACAAGATCCCAAGTCTAACTAAATACCATCTAGAATCAATTCTGAGATGTAGAAAGCAGGGAGCTTTCTGGCTGGAGCCAAGTAACATGAAAAGGAAAGTATACTTCTTCGTTGAAGCTGCTTAGACCAGGTTTCTGGCAGATGCCTTCAATTTTTGAACTTGCTTTTTGAGATGGAAAAGTACTTTATTTGTTTTGCTAAAAAAAAAAAAAAAAAGGCTTTGTAGTACAACCTGAAATCTGGCATTGTGATGCCCCCAGCTATGGTTTTCTTTTTTAATATTCCCCTGGCTATTCGGCTATTGGGGTATTTTCTGATTCCACACAAATCTTAAGATGATTTGTTCCAACTCTCTGAAGAAAGTCCAGGGTATTTTGATAGGGATTGCAATAAATGTGTAAATTGCTCTGGGTAGCATTGACGTTTTCACCATGTTAGTTCTTCCAATCCATGAGCATGAAATATTTTTCCATCTCTTTGTGTCTTCCTCTATTTCTTTCAGAAGTGTTCTGTAGTTTTTAGGGTATATCCTTTACCTCAGAGAAAATTTCAATAAGAGGCAGGGCACAATAAATTAGCTAGCTAAATATACTTTTTAAAGGATTTTTCAAAAATGTTTCTAATTTATACTATTAATTTAATTCAAAAAACAATTTTTTGAGTACCCACTATGTTACAGCCATGTGCCAACATTACGATTACTAATGTGAATAGCACATAAGCCTTGCTTCCTGGGAAAGATTGACTGAATCATTAATTTTACCTTTCCTTATTGAATTTTATCAATGTGAAATAGGAATTCAGTACAAACTAATGATTATAAAAGTTTGAAAATTTTATTTGAGCCACATTCCTAGATCTTAAATTTGAATGTTTATGTTTAACTGCTTAATCCTCTTGTTTCTAGAATATAACAGAAATATCATGTAAGGAAAAGCTTTATAAAAATAACTTCATCATTTCTAGAGTTTCTTTTGCTGGTCACACCTTCTGACCTGATATGCTTTTCATTGTCCTTGAAGATTGATCTAACTTAAGGTAAAAAAGAAAGCATTTTTGAGCTGTATGCTGGGACCAGATTTTAAAGAAGTCCCATCATATCCTTTGTTGATCAAAGCCATCAAAAGCTGGCTTTGAACAGTGGAAACACAATCTTGATATTTTTGGTGAAGATTTACAGTCTCTCACTCTTATGATCAATTACAGCAAATTTTCAATAAGCAATTCCTTAATTCTATACTCAGTCCTTTATAACTGTTAGCACATTTAATTCTCACAATATCCCTAGGAATTAAATTGCACAGTTTAGGGGTTATAAGCACACCCTCTGGAGCCAGTTGGTTTGGGTTTGAATCTCCTTGGATATCCAATTATATCCCACATACAACATTTCCTAAATGGAACCTATTCTTTTCACCCATTAGCATGCTCCTTACCTCTATATGCTACCCTAAACATTGTTACTGTCATTTTTATCCACTCACCAACTCTGAAATCTGAAACTCATATTCAAGCCTGCATTTATTTGCCTCTCAAATTCTAATACTATTTATTCACAATTCACCCTTCTCCATTGCATTGTAGCTTATAGCATTTTTATGTAGGCTCTTCCACTAACCTCTTTTGTCTTTAGTCTTACTCTGCCCTAGTCTATAACACAGAACATCACAGAAACCTGACTCTGTCAGACACAGCTCAAAATCCTTTGATTTCCCCTTTGCCTTCACTTCATTTATAGGAAACTAGGTGAATACCTCTGTATACAAGAAATTAAATTAGATGCTAGACCATTCATTCTAATTTATTCACCATTCATTCAGTAGACCATAGTTTACTATGATAGACATATACACAAAATCAAAACAATAAAACATGATAAGTGCAATAAAAGGTATGAGTAATGTATATATATACATATATATTGCATATGACTTACCTGTGAAGGCAGTATACAGTACAAGGATTTCAAACTGGATTTCAAAGATAAAGTTTGCTAAGAGAATGGATCTGGGGATTCTTTCAAGTATATTCTGGGCAGGGAAATCCCTAGGTGGCTCAGTGGTTTAGTGCCTGCGTTTGGCCCAGGGCATGATCCTGGAGTCCCGGGATCGAGTCCCGCATCAGGCTCCCTGCATGGAGCCTGCTTTGCCCTCTGCATGTGTCTCTGCCTCTCTCTCTCTCTCTCTTTCTCTGTCTCTCATGAATAAATAAATAAAATTTTTTAAAAAGTATATTCTGGGCAAATGCACTAGGATGTGCAAGTATAATTTAGACTTTTTTTTAAAGCATTCAGAATCCTTCCATCCTAATGATGATCCATCCTCATACTTTCTCAACTTATTCAACAAGTACTTTTCCATGTAGATAGAATGTGCTACATTTCTCATTTTCTCAATGCTCTTTTTTTTTTTATCATGAACCATCTAGCAAACTACTATTCAACAAGTGATGTTGCTAAACTCAGTCGTTTTAATAACCAATTCCTCTGTTCCCAACCCCTACTCCCAGGTTGTGTTGTTTGTAGCTCTTCTCTGTGTATTAATATTTGTCCCATGGCTAGCTTTGTTCTTAAAGTGGCTACTTTGCATTTAGGTATCGTGCCCAGATACAGCTAGGTCCTCCAAATGAGTTTTAAACAGCTGTGCTTGTACAACCTGATCTTGTCCATTCGAGTAAGATAATCAGTGTCTTTCTCCTTAAAAGGATATATTTTTTAAAAATGTTATTTATTTGACAGAGAGAGAGAGAGTGAGAAAGCACAAATGAGGGGGAGCAGCAGAGAGAGAAGGAGAAGCAGGCTCCTGCCTGAGCAGGGAACCTGATGTGGGGCTTGATCCCAGGACCTTGAGATTATAACCTGAGCCAAAGGCAGGTGCTTAACTGACTGAGCCACTCGGGTGCCCCAGAAATGGGATATTTTGTACTATGAGAGGCAGAGGTTGCTGATTTAAAGGGAGATCTACACACTTCCGCTGATTATTGGGATGCTCTGGTTTCTCTACTTTCTGAAACTTGCTTGTTTGACTTTATTTATTTATTTTTTTTAATTTTATGGGCCACTTCACTATGCTTCCAGTCAATTCCCCCCCTTTTTTTGCTTGAGCTATCTAAAATTGATTGCTGTTATCTGCAACCAAAACCAAAAAATCCTTAAATGTGACATTCAAACTATGTTACTTAAAATAATTGATATTCATGTGTAGGTCTCTTATTTATCTATGAATTCATTGAAGTCAGTGATTGGCATGTAATAGGCTTTCAGTAAATGCTGAATGAACGAATGAATGAATTAATGGAATTCACTATTTTGGGTTCAATTCCAACTATCTGGTGACACCTTTATTTAAATTTTAGACTCAAAATCATCAACAACTTAAGATATATCTATTTCTTGAGATTACAGAGTGATCAACAGGTGCCACAGGATAGACTTGTCATTCTCTGGCCAGTCAAATTAGCAGCAGCTGAGTAGCTCCTGCTGTCTGCCAATATGCTTTTGAGAGGCTCTGGAACTAACTGCATGTTGAAGGCAAAGGAGAGCTTGTGTTGTGTATACAAACACTGCAGAGTGAGGACCGAGGAATTAGACTGGAGAAAGGCTGAGGAAAGATGATTTATCTGGGACCAAAGTGGGACCCATAAGGAAAAAATAACCTAAAAAGTGAAACATGGTGACAGTATATTTGTGACAAGATAGTAAGCTTCTGGCCAGTTTTGAAATAATTACTGTGATAACGAGTGTACTTAAACTTCCATATTATTTTTACTTTTTGGTGCAATGTTCATAGAGCTGTAAATGTGTTTTGAAATGATGTATGTCATTTTAACTAAACAGTTTTACATGAAATCTATTTATATTTTAACTCTGATTTGGTCTTATACTATCTCCTTCTATCTTTTTTATTCCACCTCTCGCTTTTAGCCATTACCCCAGTGAATCAAGAACTGACTATATTAGTGTTTTTTAAGACAAAATTTAGCTTCAAAATATAGCGGTTTTATTTACATGAAAAAGTAATATTTTTAATGGAGAAAGTTATTCTTTGGGGTTTTATTATTTCACATTAGTTCCTTAGATAATCTGGGCCATGCCATTGCTGGATCTCTTTAACATTACCGGGGAACCAAATTCAATTTCCAGTTTCTGTGGATGGACCTGTGGGAAAGTAGATATGAAGGGAGAAGGGGCTAATACTTAACAGTGAGCTCAAAGAGACATTAAGGTTGTATACAGTACCGTTTTTCATAATTAATAGTTCTTTTTGAGCACAGCTTTAGTCTGTGCTTTCTCATAAACATTTTTCTATTCATGAAAGAAATGGAAAACTCTTTTTTAAATTAGTAAAGCTTTTAGCTGAAAGCCTTAGGGTCTTTCAGTAAGTACACATTTGAAGCAGTAGGTTGATGTAGTCATGGGAATTTTTAAAGAGAATAAAATATTTAAAGGTATGTCATTCCCCATATCTGTGAAAGTACCATTAGTAAGAAATATTCTTTACTTGCCAGAAGGAGTAAGAAAACGCATGTTTAAAATACTACTAATTTGTGATTTTGGAAAACAGTTAACACTCTTCATACAACCAGAAAGAGAATGTTTTGATAGCATTTCCTATAAACCCCTTAGAGAAGGAAGACATAATTCCAGTAGTATTTGACTTAGCATGCATGCATGCCTTTATATTAATATAACTGCATATACCCCCGAAGTGTTAATTCTATTTTCCCTGAATCATATGGAACTAGGTACTGTATCTATTTGCCATGGCAACACTATCTTGATGAGATGCTGCAGGCTCCTTATCAAAATGAGTCATGCTTCTGGTAGTGACAATATGACTCTCTTCCCAGAGCACTGCAGCAACTGATTCTTGTGTTGGGAAAAGAGGGAATGTTTCATGAGTGTGTGGGCTGTAAACAGAACAAAGGGGTTATCTATAATTCAGACTAAAAATAAATTGCAGAGTTACCAACAGCATTCTCACCAAGGGCCCTGCTCTAGAAAAGCCTCAGATGAAAATTCGTGTTTGAAATTTTTCTAAAGAAGAACCCCAAAATGACACAGAATTGCACCTTTTCTAATATCTTTCCCTAATTACTTAATATTTCCCCATATATCCTATTACTGGTAGTCTTACTCTTGCCATTCATATAATAATAAGATTGTAAAAATGTCTTAAGACTGTTGTTATGGTGCATTAAGTGTCTGAACCCAGGGAATAGTAAATCTACTCTCCAGACAGGAACTAACAGTGACATTTTTCAGGAGACATGCTGTCAAGACAAGAATGACATTGTTATAAATGTGAAGCAGAGGCTTATTTAGTTTTCTTGCTTAGTGACAATAGGATACAATGAAAGATTAAATTTCTATGTTAACATCTGATACAACTCCATGATGTAATACTGTGTGTTTCTGGGTAAAAATATAAATCGGGAAGTCTTTGTGTATAATGAGTATAAAGAGCTTATCAGCAATAAATAGTATTGTAAATGCAACAATTAAAAAAGTGCTACTATGGGTGTGTCTCTGATATGTGACCCTCAGATCATCCTACACTGAATACACTTGTTATTTCTCTTATGATGCCATCTGCAGTCCTTTAATAGGACTGTTTCTGATTCTTGGCTGATTTCTTTGCTCCCTGGGCCATATAATCTCTCACCTCATAATAAACGTCTAATCAGATCAATGTGTGTGAGGAGTGAAGTGATGTTTTACTTTAGAGAAGTGGCTCTCAAATTTATCTCAGGACTCCTTTACACTCTTAAAAATTATTGAGAACCCAGTGTATTTTAACTTATGTGGGTTATATAGGTATTGCTATTTACTGTATTAGCAGTTTAAGGAAAAAGGTTAAAACTAAGAATGTTTAAAAATTATGTATTTTTAAATAATAATAAAGCCATTACACGGTAACATAAACGGCATATTTGTGTATGTGTGAAAACAACTCTATTTTCCAAAACAAAGGATATTTAGTGAGAAGAGTGGCACTGTTTTGTAAATCTTTTTAATGCCTGACTTAATAGGAAACTGCTAACTTCCTAAATCTGCTTCTACATTTAATCTATAGCAGTCTGTTGTTTTGGCTGAAGTGTATGAGAATGTGGCTTCTCACAGATAAATAATGGAAAAGGAAGAAGCATTTTAATAGGCTTTCAGTAATCATGGATATCATTCTTTGATACTACATTAAAACTCAACAAGTGGGCATTTCTTATGGTTAGTTGCAATGGGGGCTCTGAAAACAAACCAGTAAATTTTGGACACTCTCTGACATTTAAAATTTGTTGGACTATACTGTACTTTGAATGGATGTTAACTCCTATGTGACTTTTTTTGCTGTCATGGGTTGGTCAGTTGGAAAATACCACCCTGCCTGAATTATGCAGGCTTTCCCAATGTTAACACATTTCATTATTCAATACAGAAAAATTGCATGTGTTTATAACATCACTGAACTCATCAGAAAAGTTTATAAGTATTGTGAAGCTGTCAAGTTCACTGTGGCAGATATAAGTTTTTCAAAATTTTTATTTTTGCTTGAAAGTTTGAATTTTATCACTGGCAAAAATAGTGTCAGTTGTTTGACTTGAAGTGACAAGCTTATTTCATTCCTTTCCAAGAAAATGCCTGTCAAATACCCAAGTCTGAATAACCATAGCTTGTCTGTCAGTTGTTCTTTCAAGTAAAAATGGTGTTCCATGAAAAATGCAGCTAGTTTATCTCCATGCTCGATCACCAATTCCTCAAAAATGACAGGTATAAAGCAGAAGCTTTCTCTGTGTACTACCACTTTGTCACGCAATATTCAAAATGCATATGCACAATGGCCAAGATTCTATAAAATTAATTTTTACTACTTCATCTACCACATTTTTAAGGAAACTTGGATTTTTGAAAAATATTGTATGTGGCTAGGGACAGAATGCCTATTAATATCATTTGGTGTCACTCCCTTGATTCAGGCTAAGATATTCCCAATTTTGTCTACCAATGCTTTGGCACCATCACTGTGAATGTCAACATAGTGAAAAAAGCAAATATCATCTTATATTCTTGGGTGACTTAATATTCTTATGAAAATAGTAGGTCCCCTGCAGAGGTCTTGTGTGCTACTGTCTAAATCTACCACTTAATAATAGTGTTCTTGTTATCTATTGCCTTGTAGGAAACCATCCAAGAAATTAGTGGCTTAAAGCCACAATTTATCATTTTGTCTCATAATTCTGTGAATTGATTCAGAAGGGAGGTTTTAACTTAAAGTTTGTAAACCCGGTGAGGTCATCAGTTGGGGCAGAGTCATCTAAAGACTTCCTTTGGGTGCTGGTCAGAATTCTCCAGAGAAACAGAACCAGTAGGATATGTAGAGATATACAGAGGAAGACATTTGTTATAGGAATTGGTTTCTGTGCTATGGAGGCTGAGAAGTCCCACAGTCTGCCACCTGTGAACTGGGGAACTGGAAAAGCCAGTGTTGAAATTCAGTCAGAGTCTGTGAAAATCAGGGGTGTGATGGATAACTTGCAGTGTGAGACTGAAAGGCTGAGAAGCAGGAACACCGATGTCTGAGGGCAGGAAAAGATGGTCATCTTTGTGCAAGTAGAAACACAGAATTCACCTTTCCTCTGCCTTTTGGCTTTACTCAAGCCCTGAATGGATTGGAAGCTGTCCACTCAAATTAGTGAGGGGACCTTCATTACTCAGTCTGCTTATTCCAATGTTAATCTATTTCAGAGACATTCTCACAGACACATTGAGAAATAATGTTTTATCAGCTATTTGGTCATCCTTTAGCCCAGTCAAATCGATACATAAAATTAACCATCACATTCCCTCACATGTCTGCTTGAGGTGATTGGACTGGGACAGCTAAAGGATGATTGAGCATCTTGCACTAAGTGTGGCCTTTTTACTCGTCTAGCTTGGGCTTCCTCACAGCATAATGGTTTTGAGGGAGTTGGTTTTCCTACATGGTGGCTGGCATTCCTGGGGGAGAGTTTTCTAAGAGACAGAAATGAGAGCCCTACTTCAAAAATTGGCACAATTTCACTTCTACTGGGATCTACTGAACAAAGCACAGAACCCGTACAGATTCAGAGACTCAGTTCTCAGTGGGAGGAGTGAAAGGAATTTGCCTCCATCTTTAATCTGCCACAAACAGTGTGATCTTGGAGAGTTACTTCTTAGATTTCTACAAATCTCTTTTTCCTTGTCTATAGAATGGAGATCACAATTGCTCTTGCTTTATAGGGTCTCCATAAGGATTAAATGACCCAGTTACACAACCCTTAACATGGTACCTCTCAAGTAGTAACAGTTCATTAAGTGTTAGCTATTATAATCACTTTTACTGTTGCTATTTTTATACTGTTATTTCACAATAGGCAAAAATTAGCCAGTATTCTCTGGTTCCAATTCAGCTTATTCTTTTAAAATTTCACCAGCTTGAGCTTCTGGGAATTAAATTTTTTCTTCCTTTGCTCAGCTGTCAGGGTCACATCAGTTTCCTATACCAGTTATTCCAGTGGAGAGACGGAGGAGGGCTGGAATGCAGGAGAACAGGCTTCACTCCAGATTGCACTTCACTGTTGGTGACCTTGTATTAACATTTAAATAGAAAATGGGTCTCTAGAGGTTGCTGCCTGGGTTAGGTTCCAAATCATCGACTCTGTGACATATTTCTAGACTAGTGGGCTAGATGATCATCTCTTGCCCTCTTGGGACAACCCTCTTACGAATGCCCTTAACAGTATATTTTTAATCCTAATTTTTACTTATTAATATGCCATTTCACAATGATGCTAACATACCACAACTCAGCAGCCACTTTCTGCCTTTAACTTTTACTAGGAGCTCCAAAATCAAGTGAGGAAAAAGTCTTGCACTGTATGTGAATGACAAATCAAGATTGATGAAACATCTTTCCAAAACTGAAAAACATAGGAAACACCCATTTAAACTTTCTCTGCTAGACAAAGTAACTCTTACTACTTACATTGGTATGTTTGAGTACTTCATTTCTAAGTATGGTTAAGTTTGTACTTTTTCTTTCATGAAGAGACAGAAATAGGATATAAATATTGGTAAAATGTTCAAAACAAAATTTGTGATTCATAAGCAATGAAGAAACTGTAGGATAAAAGAATATTGTTACCCTTTAAAAAATATGCTTCAGTTCATTTTTACTCACCTTGGTCTAAAAGATAGGGAGGAGTGTGGCTTAACCAGCACCGTCTCATCCCCCTAGGTCTCATATAATACTTAATTCCAAGGCTAAAATGTTTGACTTCTTGCCAATTGGCAAGGCAGCACCGAGTGTCTACTGTAAAATTTCTTTTCCTGAAATAGAATTTTAATGGAAATGTCATTTGTATGTATCAGTAGTAATTCTAATTTTGAAATTTGCCCTTACTTAATAGGTAGTGAAAAATAACCACATTTGTTGGGAAAACTTCCCATCAGTTAAAGCAAGTTTTGAAAATGTTTCCAGAATACATAATCTTGGTTTCCTTTTTTAACAGTGTCACCAGTTATAATAGTCTTTCACTACTTGAAAAATAGCCAATAAATCCTTTTCTATTTAGATGCCAACCTTTGAATATTCACAAATGGTCAGAAACCATCTGTGGGCATGCATTCCATATCAGTTGCCATCTTGAACTCTTGAGTGCTTAAGTATTATGAGAGATCCCTCATACTTGGGAGGTTGTTAACTAGGATAATAGAGGTAATGGACTTGATCCAATCAAAGAATGCTCTAGAAGATTGCTTCAACTTTCCTAATAGCTTGGGGTAGATTCAACTATCTTCTAAGAATGTGGTTTGATCTCCATTTAAAGTATAACAGAACTTAAATGACAGTTTCTAAAACTAGGTACTTGCAAACAATCAAATGAAGATCTTGTTCGATTGGCATACTTACGTATAGGGCAAATCTGTACATATAGGGCAAATCTGATTAAATTTAACCAGGATTTAAGTCTTTATTTAAAAACACTGTTACTGGGGATCCCTGGGTGGCTTAGCTGTTTAGCGCCTGCCTTCAGCCCAGGGTGTGATCCTGGAATCCTGGGATCAAGTCCCACATCGGGGACTTGATCCCAGGCTCCCTGCATGGAGCCTGCTTCTCCCTCTGCCCATGTCTCTGCCTTTCTCTCTCTCTCTGTCTCTCATGAATAAATAAAAACCTTTAAAAAAACAAAACAAAACAAAACAAAAAAACCCACTGTTACCTCATTTCCCCCTTTACTTAGCATTATCTTAACATACATTCATTAAGATGCAGAGATAAAAGCAGACATTATCTTACATGGCATAACTATGCACTTCAAAGCACAATTTGTTTTACTTTACATCTTGTCAAGTTAATTTTGCAGCATTATGAGAAAGCCGAAAGATACAGTTTAGTCTGGTGATTAAAACCATGGGCTCAGGAGGCACCTAGCTTTTTTTTTTTTCCTAAAGATTTTTATTTATTTATTCATGAGAGGCACAGAGAGAGAGACAGAGTTGTAGGCAGAGGGAGTAGCAGGCTCCCTGAGGGGAGCCCCATGTGGGACTTGATCCCAGATGCCAGGATCATGACCTGAGCCAGAGGCAGATAATCACTGAGCAATCCAGGTGCCCCTAGCACCTAGCTTTGAATACCAGTCCTCTAGTGGTTATGTGATCTTGGTTCTGCGTCTAAACCTAAGCCTCAGTCTCCATATCTCTGAAGTGGGGATAAAAATAGTGCCTCTGTCATGTGGTTCCTATGAGAACTAACTGTCATAATTCATGTAGAGCACCAAGTATATGGATTTGGGGCTTACATGTTAGCTAGGCAAATTTGTAAAAATTAAAACACTAAGATAAATTTGAAGCTGAAAGTGGAATACCTCTATTTCTATACATTTATCTGGGATAATTTTTCCTTTTTTATATACAATGACAATAATTTTCTGAACAGGGGGCACTTATATTATTTAATTTAAAATTAAGTACTCTGATTATACTTCTTCAAGAGACTGTTCATCATGATTCATTGATATCAGCATTCATATTTGTTTTTTTTTCCTTTTTTAAGATTTTATTTATTTATTCATGAGAGACACAGAGAGAGTGGCAAAGACATAGGCAGAGGGAAAAGCAGGCTCCCTCTGGGGAGCCCAACAGCATGCATATTTGAATGCATCTTCTGTGTGCATGTGTGTTTTGAGGAGTTTCATTATAGGAATTTTTTAGAAATCAGAAACATGAAAAAATAACCATTGTAAACCTGTAGATGCTAATAGTACTGGTTTCTTTAAATCCATACCCATAGATATTCTCACATACATTATATTTGTGCATGTTTCTATACACAAAGGCATAAATTATATGTGCATTTGTTTGCCAGACTCTGATCATAAAGTAGTATTATTTTTATGTCCTGCCTTTTTTTTTTGGAAAAATATACGCTGTCAGGAATTTATCCTACAGATATCCTGTAATAGAGCACCATTACATATGTACAAGATTAATCACTGTTGGCATTGTTGGTAGTATAGCTAATTATCTTGAGTTTAAAATATCAAAAATAGATTTAAAACATAGTCTTTTAGTACCCTCTCCTCAAACATAAGCTCTTACACTAGCTTATCATTCCTTCCTTGGTTGAATTCAAGATTATTTCCCTCTTCATTTATTTGGTTAGTTTGGTAAGTCACAAATGTCTACTTTTGGCCAGGAATCTGTGCCAGGCCCTGTGGTATATCGTATGTTTGTTCCCTCATGTGGCTTATAGCCTTGCCACCTAGTTAACTTCTTTTATATCCCCCCAGGGATATCCCTTACATATCGCTTGGTATAGCAAACTAGTGGAGAATGGCCTATGTGTCCACTTTTCTGTTCACATTGCACCCTGTACATTCCCCTTTACCTGGCTTTATCACAAAGCACTGACATTGCTTGTTTGTCTGTGTCCTCTGCTAGTCAGTAAACTCCATGAGAGCAGCAGGTATATGTTCTTGGTTGATGTTTTGTCAGCATTTAGCACTGTGCCAGGCACAGTAGTATGCAATGTATATATGTTAACTGAATCAATGATCACCTTGCCTGAATTTTGCTTTGACCTTTTCACTGTTCCTCTTCATATTTTTGGTTTATTTTCTAGTGCCTGTGTTTAATTGTTTCTTTTGTGTATATATCCATGCTGTCTGACCCTAATTGGGTAAGACATTGTCTATTTAATCCATCTTTTCCCATGTCCAGAACAGAACAGTTCATGTGATCAAGGCTTTAAACTCAGAACAACCGGTTCTGAAATTAAATTATTTTATGCTTAAGGGCAGAACCACAGGGTTTTTTTTTTTCCCCTCACACCTTCTGATTCTCTGCATAACAGTATATTCAATAAATATTAAGTAATAGAAAATGTGATTTCAGAGAAAATATTGACTAAAGATAGCAGAACAACAGCTAACATGTCTAATAGGGCAATATACTAAATAGAGCTTGATTTGGGCAGGTTTGGCATTTTGGTACTGCCACTCACTTTGTGATCTTGAGTCTCAGTTTTTTTTCCATCTTTAAATTAGGGCTAAAAACTCACTTCATTGGGGGTCTTATGAGGGATAAATAGGATAAAATTTTATAAAAATGGACACATAGTACAGTGGTCTATAGTAGTTGATTTACTATTTTCTTTCCCACCAATTTATCTTTATTAAGATAAAATAGGAGATTCTTCACATTTGTGTATTATGCCTACATATTTGTTGGTTTGTTCTCCTCTACAAAAAGAGATATTAAACAAATGTAAAAGCCCTCCATGTTTTTATAATTCTGGGCATATAGTAGTATGTACAATAAGCAAATGAATTTTATGTTGCAGCTTCCAGGAATGGAGAAATCTGGAGACTAGACGAGAATGTCAGGAGGATACAACTCTGCAAATAGCCTACTTTCAATCAACTGGTCACTAAGAAGTTCCAAATACAAAATGAGTGAAGAAATTACTATTTAAGTTAAAGAGAGTTGGCTACTTTAAACTGGAATGTAGGATATGTCATTTTATTTTAAAGGAAATGGTTGTTTTAATGATATGCTTTTCAAAGCATAATATTTAAAGTTGAAAATAAAGTCTTTTAAAATATGTACTTTTATTTTTCAAAGAGCAGTATTGAAATCATAGGGTTTTTTTTGGAGTGGAGACCTAGAGTTGGAAATGAATTGCCTTACAATCTAGTTCTTGAGCTTTATCGTTATATCTCCATGTAACTGAGGAAATTAGAACTCAAAATCATCTTACACGTAATACACGCAAAACAACTAGCCTAATTCTAGTGTTCAGATTTCTAAGGCATTCTATGTTTCAGAATTAATTAAAAATAGAATCTAGGAGAGTTGATTAAATTCTGTTGTTTTTTTAAAAAAATTCTGTTGTTTTGTTCCTTGTATGATAACTATGAATTGAGAAATCATTAACTATTTGAAGCTAGGTTAACTTCTTGAAGTACAATTTGAAAATAAAGGGAAGGGGGATCCCTGGGTGGTGCAGCGGTTTGGCGCCTGCCTTTGGCCCAGGGCGCGATCCTGGAGACCCAGGATCGAATCCCACGTCAGGCTCCCGGTGCATGGAGCCTGCTTCTCCCTCTGCCTGTATCTCTGCCTCTCTCTCGCTCTCTGTGTGACTATCATAAATAAATAAAAAATTAAAAAAAAAAAAAAGAAAATAAAGGGAAGGAAAATTATACACACACACACACACACACATATTTGAGTTTTGGGGGCCAAATTTACACTCCTCAGTCATAGACACAGCTGGATAGTTGCAGGTATTCCTGGCCAGAGCAAGGCCAGCCCACAGGGTTACTGTAGCTCACAGCAAATCAGACCATCTCTCTGCAGGCAGGAAGACTTAAAAATAAAGCTATAAGGTAGAAGCACATTTTCATGGTTTCTTCTCTTAAACCTTCATCAGGTATCTCACTCCTCCCCTGGAAGGAGTAAAGAAGTGAACAGAGCAATACTCTGTTTAATTTCTATTTACACATTATACATGTGTATATGTATACATTTTGTGTATTATGTGTACGTATATGTATTTTCTCTTTAATGTTTATATAAATATATGTTTATACGTATACATCCCCATATACTCCTTATGAAAGAGAAAGGGGGACAGAGGGAATAAACAGAAAACAGAAGGAAAATTTTCAGTGGTTTGAAGGTTCAAAGTAAAAAGATAGGTTAGTTATGAAAGTCCAGAAACATCAGCTAGTTTGCTGAAGATAAATTGCCACCATCATTTCTATTTACACTGATCTTTTATTGTTATGATTAACATTTTTGTCATGTCATCAAAGTCATGAATAACTTAAATACTGATCATGATATGACTTTTTAGAAAGTTAGGCAGTAATGAGCATCCCTTAAGAAGTACATTTTGCCTTTTCATATAGCTTAAGATTCATTTTCTGTGATAGTTGTTCATTTCTGTTCCATGTTTTTTTTTTCCCCAGAAACAAACAGGGTGGCATTATGTTATAAATTCTTCTATTTATATGCTTGATTGTGCTTTCAGAATCCAGAGGCATAAAAGTCTCCAGTGAATAAAATATGTTTCCTTGTTTAAAGGTCAAAAATTTCATCTGCATTATCCATCACATAAATGTTTTAAAAAACACACTGGTAACTTTAATGTTGTATATATTTCATGAATAATATATAAACCAAGGTATTCACAGCATTTTTATATAAGGACTTAAAAAAAATCCAAGAATGTGATTGTGTTAATTTTCTTTTGGAATTTTTTTAAAGGGAATTAGCTTGCAACAATAGTTTACATGTAAAATTATTGTTTATTATTAACTTTTTCATTTACATACTTTTTTCCAGTTTTCATTCTATGCTAAAGGATGCAGGATATCAAGATAAATTGAAGGTGTGACTAGAGGTTTTTCTAGACAAAGTAAATGTGCTTTGTATTTAATAAGACTACAGAATAAAAGAACAAATGTTTTTATGTTCATTCAGACAATTGAAATATAAAGAATGCTGTTCAAATATCACTGGCTCACATTTTCACTTTTAATTCCTTTTTGAATTTTAGTTGAATTAATTTGCTCTGTTATATAATGTAAATAGGGCAATCTCATAAAATAGAAGAGATTCTTTGTAAGTATTGATAGATTCTATAATTCCATCTGTGCCTATTTCAGTCATTTTTAATTTTAAGAAATTTGTAAGCTTGTGCTTATTTTTCTGTACACATTACTGGTATTCACTGAAAGATTCCTGTATAAAATGGTATACAACTTTCTTGAAGAATTTACATGTTATTATAATATTATTTGTTTATTCGTATTACCAGTAACTATTGTTATTATATAGAAAAATTGAATTATACTGGGATAGTGATAGTTTTGCCTTTATTGAACCTTAGAAGAAATAAATGGCTTGCCTAAAAACAGCTTTTTGATCTATTTGAATTTTAGCTAAGTAAATTGATGACCAAAGAGTATGCTTATTGTCTCTAATTTCATTGTGCTGGATGTGTGTGTTGGGGGTCGGGGGAGTGTGGAATTTGCATTCTTTTTCGTTTCTCTCTTTTAGTGGATTAGGTCACTGCTTGATGTCCACCTCGAGCTGCAAAAGGGCTCACCACTGGGTTCCTTTGCTTGTTCCACCAGCCCTGCTGCTTCTGCTCCAGGGCAGAGGAGGAAGCCTCTTCTGTCTCCATGACAACCGTGTGTCCTCCGAGAAGCTGCTCGTAGCTAAGGACCTTCTGAGAGCTGGGGGAGGGGCCGTTTGTGAGGAAATTCTCACCTCATTTTCCCTCTTTCCAGCGTAATTTGCTTAATTGTGTGTGTGTCTCTCTTTATTTTTCCTGTGTTTCTACACAACGCTGATACGCAAAAGCCACACACCCAAAACCTTATTTTATAAACAAAAATGCCCACATCACAAGGATTTTTCTAGCATCTGGTACATAGTTTCACATCCCCCACTCCTTTTGGGTTAACTTTAACTTTGTGTCTAGTTCTCCAATTCCCTGAAATGATTTAAATGTTAATGATCTTTGGCAAGCCAAACACTGCCTTAGCCTGGGAATATTGTTGCAGTACATTATGAATGTTTGAAAGGGAATGTTTCTTTATTTTAAACAGCCTTATCAGCATAATTGTAATTTGTAGGCCCTCCCCCACCAAAAAAACCAAACCATACCTGTTTTAACCAATAGACAGCAGGGATGTATGCCCTTATACGTTACAGACACCTAAATTTACCAAGTTAATTAATTAGGGGGTGTTTATTTGATTTACATTTGCTACAAATTCTTAGCAACATTTTACATTATATTTGTATTCCTTTAAATAAGGTCTGTTGCTAGAAAATCAGATGTTTGGGTTTTGTGGGTTTTTTGTTTTATTCCCCTGCGCCTACAGCTGGTAATGGTAGTGGGCTGGTACTATCATCTTCCCTCTGTTCTTTTTTCCCCCCTTCTGTTCTTTAGGTTTTCTTTTTTTAAGATTTTATTATTTATTCATGAGACGCACACAGAGAGAGGGAGAGAGGCAGAGACACAGGCAGAGGGAGAAGCAGGCTCCATGCAGGGAGCCGGACATGGGACTCGATCCTTGGTCTCTAGGATCACGCCCTGGGCCGAAGGCGGGCGCAAAACCGCTGACCCACGCAGGGACCCCCCTACGTTTTGTTTGTAAACAGTGTCGTAAAGTTTTGTGGCTTTCAAGTAGCATTCTGAATCAAAAGAATCACGAATGAACCATCAAGGCCCCAGAGCTTGCCGTGCTCAGCTCGGGGATCATTGATGGATTTCGCTTAGCCGGAACTACGTTTCCCAGAATTCCCGCGTCCGCCCGCTTCCGGCTGCCGGGCGGAGGCGCGTGCAAGGCTGCCATGTTGGGCTCTGAGGACGCCGAGGGCGTGGGCCTGGGCCCGGCCGTGGTGGCGGCCCCGCTGTGGGCGCTGGGCATCCCCGAGACTGAGACGCCGCCAGGCCCCTGCACGTCTCCCCCTCAGCCTTCCTTGGGGTCCGCCCCCAGGCTGCTTGTGCGTCTCCGTGTGGCCGGGGGCTCGCGTCGCCCGCGTGTCGCCCGCCGCCCTGGAGCCCCCAGTCTGGCTTCTCGGAATCCTGGGCCAGGTGCGTGACAGAATTTGAAGTAGACAGATCCCTGATTGCATAGGAATTTTTAACCTGTTTTCCCTCTGTGACCACTAGAGTAAGCGGACGAAACCCCAGGATCAGCGGAGATGATGAAACCTTAAGGGTGTCGATCACCACCCCACGGGAGTAGAAGAGACAATAGTGAAACAGGCGTTGCTTTCAAATATGTGCAGATGGTTTACTGAAAAAGACTACCCGTGACTCTTGCAAAGCTCTGGGCGTAAGGTCCTCGACCCCTCCCCGCCCCAGTCATGTCTGTGTAACTTTGACACCCCCGGGCCGCCCGGGGGGCCCAGCGGTTCAGCGCCCGCCTTCAGCCCAGGTCGTGACCCCGGGGTCGCGCGGTCGAGTCCCACATCGGGCTCCTGCATGGAGCCTGCTTCTCCCTCTGCCTGAGTCTCTCTCTGCCCCTCTCTCTGCCTCTCATGAATGAATTAATAAAATCTTAAAACAAAACTTCTGGTAGCCTATCGGTAACTGGAAGCCTTACTGATCACGAAGGCCGCCCATCAAAACGTATTTATGTTCTGTGTATGACACACTGTGTTCGTGCAGGGAGATAAGCCAGAGAAGAGAAAATGCTGTTACGGAAGTCGTAAGGAAGAGAAAATGCACTTATCTACAGTATTACACTGTGTCAGGAAAACAGTGCGTGCAAGTGGACTCAGGCAGTTCAAACCTGTATTGGAGGGCCAGCCGTACCCGTCCTTTAGAAAAAGGCTCGGCAAGTTTTTTTTTTTTTTTTTTTAAATTTTTTATTTATTTATGATAGTCACACACACAGAGAGAGAGAGAGAGAGGCAGAGAGAGAAGCAGGCTCCACGCACCGGGAGCCCGACGTAGGATTCGATCCTGGGTCTCCAGGATCACGCCCTGGGCCAAAGGCAGGTGCTAAACCGCTACGCCACCCAGGGATCCCTAGGCAAGTTTTATTTGTCTTAAAAATTTCATTTCGTTGTGATAAGAACACTCAACGTGAGGTTTGCGTGCTTAACAAATTTTGAAGCTTGTGAGACGCGGTTGTTGGCTGTAGGTGCAGGGTTGGGCAGCAGATTTCCAGAGCTTCTAGTTGTCTGGTTTAAATGCAGCTATGCCTGTTGATTCGTAACTCTCCATTTCCTCTCTCCATCAGACCCTGGCAACCGGCATTCCAGTTTTTGAATCTATGACTTTGATTATTTTTGGAGACCTCCTCTAAGTGGAATTAGGCACTACTTGTCTTTCTGTGGCTGCCTTTATTTCACTTAACGTGATGCCCTCAGGGTTCATCCGCGTTGTTTCATACTGTAGAACCTCATTCCTGGCTAATGTTCCGTTGTAGGCACTACCACATTTTCCTCTACCCAACGATCTGTCGATGGACGTTTGGGGTGTTTGTACATCTCGGCCATATGGATCAGTGCTAATATCCTTAAGATCCTGATTTAAGTTCTTTTGGGTAGATAGAAGTGGGATCGATGGATCATACGGTAGTTCTATTTTTAATATTCTGAGGAGCCTTTCTACTGCTTTCCATAGCAGCTGCACCATTTTGCATTCCCACAGGCATTCTGCAGGAGTTCCAGTTTCTCTGTGCGCTTGCCAATACTTGTCTTCTTGGATGTGTAGGTTAATGTTTTTCATCAAATTTGGGGATTTTTGCAGCCATCGTTTCTTCAAATGCTTTTTCTTTTTCTTCTCCCCTCTTGGCACTGCCATTACACATATGTTGGTGTGCTTAGTGGTGTCTCACATCTCTCTGAGGCCGTTCATGTTTCTTCAATTCTCTCTCTCTCTCTCTCTCTCTCTCGTTCTTCAGTTTGGATAATTGCTGTTGATCTTCCATCAACTTTGCTGACTTTTTTCTTCTATTCACTCGTATTCACTGTTGAACCCCTTGAATAAATTTTTCACTCTGGTTATTGTGCCTTTCTACTCTAGAATTTCTGATCCCTCCTCCTCTCTGAGCTTGTTTTTTATTGTTTGGTTTCTTATTTTTTAATTTTTAGAATTTGGCTGAACAAGTTTTGTGATGTCTATTTCCTTTATAGTGTGCAGCCTCTGATTTTCCTGCCCAGATTGTTTTCCCTTATTTTTCTCTCTCATACCTTGGTGTTACCCTTGGGTCAGCAATACCTAATTATTAGCCAAAGGTTGGAGTTAATACTAACTAACCCTTATCCAGTTAGATTTTTACTCTTTGCTATTGAATGTATCTGGGGCTTGGGGCTGTTGTCCCAGTTTGGAGTTTTGGCTTCCTGTTCTGACAGGGACTAGTAACTTGGAGTTTTCTTTTCTGCTACTGAGGGAGTACAACCTTGGACATACATACAGTCTTTCAGGCTGCCAGGAATGATTCTGAATTTATTTTAATTTTTAAAAAAATGATTGTATTTATTTATCTGAGAGAAGGCATGAGAGATTGAGAGCACAAGCTGGGGGAGCGGCAGAGAGCAGCAGAGGGAGAGGGAGAGCAGGGAGCCTGATGCAAGGGTTCTGCAGAGGCTCTGACCCATGACCCTGAGCTGTAGTAGGCAGACACTTAACCAAATGAGCCACCCAGGCACCCTCTGAATTCATTTTTTTAAAAAAGATTTTATTTATTCTTTTTTTTTTTTTTTTAAGATTTTATTTATTTATTCATGAGAGACAGAGAGAGGCAGAGACACAGGCAGAGGCAGAAGCAGGCTCCACACAGGGAGCCCGACGCAGGACTCTATCCCGGGTCTCCAGGATCGTGCCCTGGGCTGAAGGCAACGCTAAACCGCTGGGCCACCGGGGCTGCCCTGAATTCATTTTTAATAAGAAGAGTCATCCTTCAGTTACAATAGTATATTGTTCAGTATTTAGTCAGAGATTGTATTTAAAACTCTGATGCAAGTGAGCATTCTGTCTTTGGCTGGGTTGATGGGTTTGTGTGCAGTTTGTGGGTTTTATCGTGTGCCTTATATCTTGTTCTGATTTCTCCCAAATGGCTGAAGCCTAGTGCATGCATATAGCCTTGACCCGTATAATTGGCGTCACCTCAAGATCTTTGGCTTCGTTTTTCCGTGGTTCACTCTATTAAACTTCTGGCTGTTCTGCTGTTTTGCCTGTAACATGGTTGCAGAAACTCTCTGCCTTTAGTGTCTGTGGTCCTTGGTCGTGCTGTGGCTTAGAAGAATGAAAGGATAGACCAGAGAAGAGTTGTGGGCAACAAAGCAAAGTTTATTGGGCAATGGTATAGCGCTCCTGGAGTGGGAGGGCCCAAGCGAGTTGCCCTTGGAGCTTCTAAGTGTAGAGGTTTTTATGAGCTCTTTTGCAGAACTATCTTTTTTTTTTTTTTTTAAAGATTTTATTTATTTATTCATGAGAGAGAGAGAGAGAGAGAGAGAGCCAGAGACACAGGCAGAGGGAGAAGCAGGCTCCATGCAGGGAGCCCGACGTGGGACTCGATCCCGGGTCTCCAGGATCACACCCTAGGCTGAGGGTGGCACTAAACCGCTAAGCCACCAGGGCTGCCCCTGCAGAACTATCTTAAACAGGGTGTGCTGAGTCATGCCAATCAAGGCTTTGGTCACATATCTGTCTACCTATTAGGTTAATGTCTATGTGCTGATGGTCTTTTTTGCTGACATCCAGGGTCTTATGTCTTAACTGCTCCTTGCGTGATGGGGACAAGTGCTCTGTGGTTAATTGTTTCATTTTAGGACGTTTTTGCAGAAGTCTTTTCTGCAAAGACTGCAAATGAATGCTAGTGTGGTCCTGTCTCAACTGTAAAACAGGATGTCATTGCTGTTTTATCTTAGCTGTCCTGACTCCATATGTTCTTGTTAGGGACCCTGGCTCTGACTACCTGTCTAACTCCTAACAACATGGAGCTACTAACATCCTCTTAATAAATGTCCACCAAGATATCTTTTGTTTTCTATGACACTCTTAGACATGGAGTTCTTCAAGCACTCTGTTCCAAATAAAGTCAGTCCTTTTGGGAATGTTCTGGACCTCTTTGTCTACTATGGCCTGCTTTCTCCCCTGGACAGGAACCCCATACCACTGCAACTGAACTGGAGGCAGAGGCCTGCTTAAGGAGTGGGTACTCTATGATGCGTAGCAGCCTCCCATATGGATTTAGCCCTCCTGGAGAGGAAACGGTGCCCTGTGAATAAGCTGTAGTGGGGGCAGTTGGGATCCCAGTACTTTTGGCTTGCTTTGCATGGCGTAGGATTTCTACTCTACAGGTGGGACTGGGTTGGGGAAGAGTAATCCAGTCCTCTCAGTTATGCCCATTTTTTTTTAAATAAAGATTTTATTTGTTTATTCATGAGAGACACGGAGAGAGAGAGAGAGGGAGAAGCAGGCTCCATGTAGGGAGCCCGACGCGGGACCCGATCCCAGGTCTCCAGGATCATGCCCTGGGCCAAAGGTGGCGCTAAACTGCTGAGACCCCGGGCTGCCCAGTATGGATATTTGGAATAGGATTTCTGTAGTATGTGGCTGTGGGTGGGAAATGGGGATAGAGATGAGAAATGAAGGCAGCTTGTTCTTCCTCTGGGCACTGGGAGAGGGAGTCCTGGATTCTTGGAGTGCCCAGGATGAAGCTTTTGTGACATAGAACTGGGGGCAGGGGTTTGAACTGTGGCTCAAATGCCACAGACCATCACAGTTCTTACTTATATGTAGTACATTTTCTTGAAGAAATGTTTCTCTATTCACTATATACTCTTAAGACAATTTTCAGAACTTAAATAATTGTTCTTAATAATTTAACCACTTAAATAGTTGTTTTGCTGGTGAGAGTCCTCTGAGTCTCTTACTCTGCCATTCTAAAGGATGCATCTATTTTATATTTTTAATATATTGATGGATTTGGGTTTTATATCTATATATGTATATAAAATCTTGTGTACATATGTGCATATGTATATAAGTATGTATATATACATATATAAAAATATAAATGTATATTAAAAACTCAACATAAATGTGTGTATATATATATTGTATATGTATATGAAATTTGCTTGCAACTTAAAACCATATGTGTCTAGTGTCTCTGTTAGGGTAGGCAATGATTTTAACTATTAATTAAATTTCCTAAAACTTAAAAATTTTACAAAATTTTTGTTACTATTTTACTTCATCGGTATGCTAATTTTCTCAGAATATATTTATTCTGCTATTTTTCAAAACTTTTGAGTAAAGCAGTCTGTTGCATTCTATTCTATTATTATTTTTAATCTCAGCAATACCTGTAATTTTGCACCTTTTTATTCCTCATATTGTCAGTCTTGCCAGAGGTTTAAAATATGTTAATTTTATTTCCAAGAACCAACTTTGTTTTTGTTCATTTTTTTTTGTTCATTCTAGTATATATATATGTTTTTGTACTTCCTTAAGCTTACTCTTTCCTCTTTCTTTCTTTCTTTCTCTCTCTCTCTCTCTCTTTCTTTCTTTCATCCTGCTTCTAATTGCTTTGGAAATATTCTCTTGTTTTTATTTTATTTATTTTATTTTTTATTTTTTAAGGACTTTATTTATTTATTCATGAGAGAGAGAGCCACAAGCCTAGGGAGAAGCAGGCTCCATGGAGAGAGCCCGACGTGTGACTCAATCCCAGGTCTCCAAGATCACACCTGGGCTGAAGGCCGTGTTAAACCGCTGAGCCACCAGGGCTGCCTTATTCTCTTGTTTTTAAATTATTCCTCAGCTCACTAAGTTTTAGCTGTCTTTATTTTCTAACAAAAAGATTTCTATTTATAAATTTACCTCCAAGTACCACTTTAGCTTCATTTCACAATTTCTATAGTGTACTAATTTTATATTATCAAACTCTATTTTCTAGTTTTCATTTTTAAAAATTTAAAATATTTTTACTAAAAAATGTTTTTACTTAGATCTTCTTTAATTGTTTTTAGCAATGCTGTGTAAATTTTAGTAAATAAGATGCATTTTTTAAAAATTTCAGTATAATTAACATGGTGTTATATTAGTTTCAGGTGTGTACAATATGTGATTCAACAATTCTATACATTACTCAGTGCTCATCAAGATAAGTTTGCTCTTAATCCCCTCACTTGTTTCACCTATATCCTTACCTGTTTCTCTTTTGGCAACCACCAGTTTGTTTTATATATTTAACAGTATTTTGTTTGTCTCTTTTTCTCTTTGTTTTGTTTCTTAAATTCCACATAAAAGTGAAATCTTATGGTATTCATCTTTCTTTGGCTTATTTCACTTAGGATTATACCCTCTAGATTCATCCATATTGTTACAAATGGCAAGACCTCTTTTTAAAATTTTTATTTATTTATTCCTGGGAGGCACAGAGAGAGAGAGAGAGGCAGACACATGGGCAGAGGGAGAAGTGGGCTCTCTCTGATGCGGGATTTGATCCCAGGACCCCGGGATCACACCCTGAGCAGAAAGCAGACACTCAACCACTGAGCCACTCAGGCATCCTGCAAGATCTCATTCTTATAGCTGAGTAATATTCTATTGTATGTATATACCACATCTTTTTTATCTATTCATGTATCAGTGCTCACTTGGGTTGCTTCCATATCTTGACTATTGTATGTAATGCTGCCGTAAACATAGGGACACATGTATCTGTTTGAATTTGTGTTTGGGTAAATACCCAGTAGTGGAATTACTAAGCAATCTTGAAAAAGGAGAACAAAACTAGAGGTGTCACAATCATTCATTTTGAGCACATATTCTTTTGTAATCTTTGAGTATAATTTAATCACTTTAGACTTCTTGCCTGTTAAATCTAAAATTTGGTCCTCCATTGTTTGCCTTTTCTTTTGAGTATTGTGAAAGAAATCTTACAGATTCTCTGGCTTCTCATCTGTTTCTCTGAAGAGTATTGGCTGAACTTAACTGCAGACTCTATGTTCTAGAAGTAGACAGCAACTGAAAACTCTGAATCTTTAAGCTTTTGCAATGATTGCTTTAAATCTAGCCCACACATGCAAAGTCTAAGAATCAGCCAGAGAATTCAGTTAATATGATGAATTTGGGGCTTCTCATCTGTCATTCTGTAACTCTTCAATTTGCTGTGACTGTTTTAAACTCTGTCCTCTAATTTCTCAGTAAGTAAGATTGCAGATTTTTATCTGAATTTCAGCTCTGTATTGATTGGTCCTGAACTCAGACAAAAGCCATCATGAACAGGAGGCTCAAATAGTGCCATTTCTTTTCCAGTTTTCTGGATTTTGGATAATTCTCTAGTACCTAAAGATTAAGTGTATTTTATTCAAGATTTATAGTATCTATCAGAACATTGGTCTGATATTAGCTCCCTCATCATTTCTAGCACAGGAAACTAGAAGTACATTTTTAAGTCCCCAAATATTCCAGAAAGCTAGATTCCCAATTTAATTGCATCCCCCCCCCCCCCTTTTTTTTGGAGAGAGTTGGAGCGGGGTGGGGGGTGGGGATCTTAAGCAATCTTAAGATTGATTGGGCCTCAATCTCACAACCTGAGATTGTGACCTGCCCTGAAACCCAGAATTGGTTGCCTGACTGAGCCACCCAGGTGCCCCTGATTTTATTTCAATTAGAGAACATAGTGTTCTCTGATACTAATTCTTTGAAATGTTTTGGTACTTGCATTTTGGTCTTTCATGTAATGCATCTTAATAAATGTGACATGTACATTTACAAAAAATCCTGAGACTTTTTCAAATGTTCATTGTCAAAATAGGTGAAGCTGTTAATTGTAATCATAATTTACATATTCTTTTAGGTTTTTCTATCCACTTGAGCTATCAGTTATTCAAGGAAGTGTATTAAAATCTTCATTGTGTGACAAATTTGTCCATTTCTCCTTGTGATTGAATAGGTTTTTTGTTTTGTGTATTTTAAAGATAAGTTTAAGAGGTGTATTCAGTTTGAAATAGTTCTTAGAGTTTTAAACCTATTATGACTCTAATAATAAAAATATGTATGTATTTACTTATTTATTTTTCTTTTATTTTTTAAAATTAAAATTCAATTAATTAACATATAGCATATTATTAGTTTCAGAGGTAGAGTTCAGTGATTCATCTGTTATATATAGCACCCAATGTACCCAGGGTACATTGAGTACCCTCCCTATTGCCCGCCACCCAGTTATCCCCTCCCCCAACCCCTCCCCCCAACAACCCTCAGTTTGTTTCCTATTATTAAGACTCTTGTAGTTTATCTCCCTCTCTGATTTTACCTTGTTTTATTTTTTTCTCCCTTCCCCATGCTCCTCTGTTTTATTTCCTAAACTCCACATATGAGTGAGATCATATGATAATTACCTTTCTCTGATTGACTTATTTTGCTTCGTATAATATCCTCTAGTTCCGTCCATGTTGCAAATGGCAAGATTCCAATTTTTTTTGATTACTGAGTAATATTCCATTGTATATATATACCATGTCTTCTTTATCCATTCATCTCTCAATGGACATCTGGACTCTTTCCATAGTTTGGCTATTGTGAACATTGCTGCTCTAAACTTTGGGATGCAGGAACCCCTTTGGATCAGTACATTTGTATTTTGGGGGTAAATCCTTTGTAGTGCAATTGCTGGGTAGCTCTATTTTCAACTTTTTGGAGAACCTCCATACTGTTTTCTAGAATGGCCTGTACCAGCTTGCATTGCCATCAGCAGTCAAGAGGGGTCTCCTTTCTCTGCATCCTTGCCAACGTCTCTTGTTTCCTGATTTGTTAATTTTAGCCGTTCTGACTGGTGTGAGGTGGTATCTCATTGTGCTTTTGATATGTAGTTCCCTGATGCCGAGTGATGTGGATCATTTTTTCATGTGTCTGTTGGCCATTTGTATGTCTTCTTTGAAGAAGTGTCTGTTCATGTCTTCTTTCCATTTCTTGATTGGATTATTTGTTCTTTGGGTGTTGAGTTTGGGAAGTTCTTTATAGATTTTTGGATACCAGCGCTTTACCTGATAAGACATTTATAACTATCTTCTCCCATTCTGTTGGTTGTCTTTTGGTTTTGTTAACTATTCCCTTTGTTGTATAAAAGCTTTTTATCTTGGTGAAGTCCCAATAGTTAATTTTTGTTTTTGTTTCCCTTGCATTTGGAGATGTGTCTAGCAAGAAGTTGTTGCAGCTGAGGTCAGAGGTTGCTGACTGTGTTCTTCTCTAGGATTTTGTTGGATTCCTGTTTTCAATTTAGGTCTTTCATCCATTTTGAGTCTATTTTTGTGTATGGTGTAAGAAAATGGTCTAGTTTCATTCTTCTGCATGGCCTGTCCAATTTTCCCAACATCATTTATTGAAGAGACTGTGTTTTTTTTCCATGGGATATTCTTTCCTGCTTTGTTGAACATTAGGTGACCATAGAGTTGAGGGTTCATTTCTGGGTTCTCTGTTCTGTTCCATTAATCTATGTGTCTGTTTTTGTGCCAATACCATACTGTCTCGATGATTACAGCTTTATTTTTTTTTTAATTTTTTTTTAAAATTTATTTATGATAGGAACACAGTGAGAGAGAGAGGCAGAGACACAGGCAGAGGGAGAAGCAGGCTCCATGCACCGGGAGCCCGACGTGGGATTCGATCCCGGATCTCCAGGATCACGCCCTGGGCCAAAGGCAAGCGCCAAACTGCTGCGCCACCCAGGGATCCCTGATTACAGCTTTATAATAGAGGTTGAAGTCCAGGATTGTCATGCTACCAGTTTTGGTTTTCTTTTTCAACATTCCTTTGGCTATTTGAAATATTTTCTGGTTCCATACACATTTTAAGGTTATTTGTTCCAGCTCTATGAAAAAAGTTGATGGTATTTTGATAGGGATTATACTGAATGTATAGATTGCTCTAGGTAGCAAGACATTTTAAAAATATTTGTTCTTGCAATCCATGAGCATGGAACGTTTTTCCATTTCTTTTTGTCTTCCTCAATTTCTTTCATAAGTATTTATTTTGTTAGCATTTGTCTGATGTTTTACAATGCTGTTACTTTTTTACTTTTACATTTTAGATTTATTTTAAATAGTTGCATTGTAAAAATCAACCTGATTTGTCTTTTAGCTGAACAGTTCAATATACTTAAAAGTAATTATTAACATATTATTGCTATGTTTTTTATAGCTATTACCAGTGCCATGGTGTTACATTGTTGGAGTTTTTCTCCAGAGTGTACAATTTTTAGAGTACAGTGTGATTCTTCATGGGAGTAGTGTAATAGTCATTCTGGATGTCAGGTACTATAATACAGTAATAAGAGATTGTATCTGGAGCCAGATTTCCTGGATTAACATCCATATTGTTGTTCTTCCTAGCAATGCATCCCTTGGGCAAGTTAAAAATATTCCATGTCTGAGTTTCTTCATAGTTCTTATATTACTAGAGATAATGTGGGATCCCTGGGTGGCGCAGCGGTTTAGCGCCTGCCTTTGGCCCAGGGCGCGATCCTGGAGACCCGGGATCAAATCCCACGTCGGGCTCCCGGTGCATGGAGCCTGCTTCTCCCTCTGCCTATGTCTCTGCCTCTCTCTCTCTCTCTCTCTCTCTCTGTATGACTATCATAAATAAATAAACATTAAAAAAAAAAAGAGATAATGTGAGAATTATCATGTAAAGTATTTGAAAAAATGATTAGCACATAGTAAGCACCCAAAATGGGCTAATTATTATTAATTTCTACCAGGTTATTGTGTACTCTTCATTTGTCTCATTTTCCTATTTTTCTCCTCCTTCTTGTGCTTTTAAATTTATTAAATGTCAAGCTATTTAATTTTTCTTCCGTACACTAATTATTTTGTCCCATTTGTCTTTCCATGTATACCCTTGATATTTTAGTAAGTATTCTAAGCAAAATTAAAAGTTACTATGTTTATCATCCTCCTGAACAATACAATTAGGATTCTTGAACTCCCAATAACAAATATTTTCGTCTCTTTTTTATTTATAAAGAGACTTCTTTTCTGAGTATAAAATACTAGTTTGTTTGTTTTTTTAAAGATTTTATTTGTTTATTAGAGAGAGAGAGAGAGACAGGCAGAGGGAGAAGCAGGCTCCATGCAGGGAGCCTGACATGGGATTCGATCCCGGGTCTCCAGGATCATGCCCTGGGCTAAATGCAGCACTAAACCGCTAAGCCACCAGGGCTGCCCTAAAACACTAGTTTTAACAGATATTTTCTTACAACATTTTTGTTATTGCTGTTATAGTTGAATTGTTCTGTTGTGTCTTTTTTTCTTATTTAGTTTTAAGATTTTCTCTTGTACTTTGTTCTGAGAATTTATAAAGGTATGCTTGGCTATAGTTTTCTTTTATTTTAATTAGGATTTTTGTGATTCCTGCATGTTAGGATTTATGTTCATTATCAATAATAATCTTAATCATTTGGTAATCAAATATTGGCTTTCCCCTAATATTTTAATTCTTCTCTTGGAATTCCAAGTATTTTACCTTCTCACCTTTACTGAAATTCTCTTAAGGGTTTCATACATTTTAGCTTTTGCCTCTGCTGTTTGGCTTTAAGTTTTTCAGATTCTAACTCATGATTTCTCTTTTCAGTTCCATGTAACTGAATATTTAAGTCTTGTGGATTATTTTAATTTCAATTCTTTATTTCTAGAAGTGGCATAATATTCTTTTTCAAGTATGTCATGTAATTTTTATTTCACACCATTATTCATACTTTAATCCCCTTTTTTAAAAATGCTATTGAATATACTTATATCTTACATCTGAAGAATTTAGGATATGTTCTCCCTCTCTCATCTGGCAGCTTGTTGTGAGCTCATGTTTCTTGGACTTTATTTGTGGGAAGTTTTTGAGGACGGGACTGAGAATGGATTTCAGTTAGTTTCACACAGAAGGCTGGAACCGCTAGCAACTTGTGTCTATTTAAATCAAATTTTTGCCTTGTAGTATTTTGTACTAGGCAGATAGTATAAATTTGGGCTATAAATCCAGGTATATTCTGGGCTGATAGCTATGAGTCTCAAGAGAGACTTTTCCCCATAAACTCAAGATAAGACTGAAAAATTTGCTTGCCAAGTTGCCTTCCTGTCCACTTTTGCAATATTGACTTTCGAAAATGCTTTTATTAAGTGTGTAGATTTTTGGAAAATAAAGTGTGTAGCCTTTTATTTGCCTTGAATTTATTCAGGATCTCTAACCCATACTGGAGCCAAATCTTTGTGTTCTATTTCTACATTGTGTCTGGGCAATTTAAACCAAGCTGTAGGTCACTGGGATTAGTAGAACCTAGAGTATCATCTGACTTCAGTGCTTGCCTTTCTCCATCAGTCCCAGGGAATTTCCCTTGCTTTCTTGTAAGTCCAACTATACATTAAAAGTGGTCTTTTAACAATATTTTACCCTCCATTTTTAGATATTTTAGGAGGGGGCGGATTTCATGATAGTTGTCCCATTATGTGGTAAGATATATATTTATTCAGCAAATTTCTAAAGTTATTAGTGTATTACCAGTGTATTCATGAATTATCAAAGTTAAAAATATCTACTTCAAGATAGTGAGATAAAACCTCTCTGTTTTTATTTATGCAATGTATTTTTTTTAAACATTTTTTAAAAATTTATTTATTCAGAGAGAGAGAGAGACTGAGAGGCAGAGACACAGGCAGAGGGAGAAGCGGGCTCCATGCAGGGAGCCTGACGAGAGACTCCATCCTGAGTCTCCAGGATCAGACCCCGGGCTGCAGGCGGCGCTAAACCGCTGCGCCACCGGGGGTGCCCATGCAATGTATTTCTAATGAAGACAACTCAATAAGATTATTTCACTGATAAAGTTAATGAAATGAAGTTTTTGGTTTCAGTAGTTTATATTAGGTAAAAAATATTACTTATAAACATAGTTAATAGGTATACAGCATTTCCAAGATATTTGTATATATTTCAACTGATTGTAAAGGTGGATATTTTGAATTTACATGCTAATAAATTTGAGAATTGTCCTTCATAGGATTTAAAGAGTTTATTAGTATTTGTTGTTTGGCACTTAAAATATATTTGTGTGTTTCTTCAAGAATCAATTCAACTAGCAATAGATTTACTTATTGATAGCCACATATCCTAGTCCTAGAGGAAAAAAGGGTGACAAAATTAATGAGATATGTGCTATATATTGAATGTGCTACAATATTTTAAGAAGAAATAACTGTGAAGGAGGTAATGCAGCACAGTACGATCCACACCATCATGGGTCACATGAGGAAGTGTGAGGAGGAGAAACGATTTCTTCTATTTGGGGAACTCTGTGGAAGCTTCCTAGATGATAATGACACTTGAGCCAGGTCTTGAAAGATAAGGAATGATTCGTCAGGACATTTCTGGCAAAGAAGTGGATAGATGTTCAAGACAAGAAAGATGTCAAAACATTAGGTAACGGGAGAGTGTGTGATTATGAGGGATAAGAGGCATGAGTTGTGGAGTGGTGGCCATCAGTGGTGGCCAATAATAGCTGATAGTAGTAAAATAGGTACGGGCAGATTATGTAGGGATTTGTTTGTTTTTACTTCATAATTAGAAGGGGAAATTGATTTTCTGAGCAATTGGGTGCCGTTAGGTTTAGGAAGTTTTAGATACGTACTTCAGTATGCAAACTGGCAGAATTTTGAACAGAGTTTCTGGAAAGAAGAAGAGGGGAGAAACACTGCTGACAGAAGAATCTGTAGGAGTCAGTAACAACACAAGTTTTTGAGAAAAAATGTTTTAGATGTTATAATAAAATGATGTGTGTGTGTCTTTTAATCTTTTGTAATAAAAACAGTACTCTAAGGAATATAAGACTTTAATAAGCCCAACTTGAAGGTTTGTGGCAAATATTAATTAATGACAAAAAGAAGCAAGTACACTTGTTCTAGACAATTTTACAAGTAAAATTGTAAATTATTAGTGACTTTTTGTTAGATGTCAGGTGTTGTCTTTTAGAAATCTGTAACACCGTAAAGAAATAATAGCCATCCTTTCACTTATTTAAAGCATCCTTCACTTTGTGTTATAAAACCTTTGAGGACAAGAAAACTTTTTTCTTTCTTTCTTTTTTTAATATTTTATTTTATTTTATTTTATTTAAAAAAAATTTTTTTTTAATTTATTATTTATGATGGTCACACAGAGAGAGAGAGGCAGAGACATAGGCAGAGGGAGAAGCAGGCTCCATGCACCGGGAGCCTGATGTGGGATTCGATCCCGGGTCTCCAGGATCGCGCCCTGGGCCAAAGGCAGGCGCCAAATCGCTGTGCCACCCAGGGATCCCTCTTTTTTTAACATTTTAATTATTAGTGAGAGGCAGATATATATATAGAGAGGCAGAGACACAGGCAGAAGCAGGCAGGCTCCATGCAGGGAGCACGTCAGGGGCTCCCTGACGCGGGACTTAATCCCAGGACTCCAGGATCACGTCCTGGGCCGAAGGTGCCGCTAAACCGCTGAGCCACCAGGGTGGCCCAGAAAATTTTTTTCTTAATGGAGCTAAAGTTGGAGCCATATGTGTTTCTATTTAAGCTTATCTCAGTAATAGTAATGTTATTTTTTTTATTTTATATATTTTAAAGATTTTTTTTATTTATTCATGAAAGACAGAGTGAGGCAGAGACAACAGGCTGAGGGAGAAGCAGGCTCCATGCAGGGAACTCGCTGTGGGACTCGATCCCTGGACCAGGATCACGCCCTAAGCCAAAGGCAGATGCTCAACCACTGAGCCACCCAACCATCCCCTGAGTAATGTTTTAAAGGGCTTGACAGGTCATATATTTTTCCTTAAGTGTTACCCATATAAAGAAGATTACTCCCTTTGAATAGACAATATGACTTTGAACATAGAATTTTAGAATTTAAGAGACAAACGTGTCATTCAAAAAAGGAGGAATCTGAGGGGCCAGAATTTGATTTGCCTGAATTACATTGCTAATTTGATGCCAGAACTGATACTGAAAGACAGGTGTTAGAACTCTTGGTCCAGTCTTTTTTGGTGTTTCTCATTAATGCAAAAATGGTCAGCAAGAACTTTCTTTATGATTACTACGTAATGGTTTGAAATGCACAAGAATGATTTTTATGTTATTTTATTGTATTCTAGTTATTTGAAAATTAGTAAACACTTAAATTTATATAGCCATTATCTTTTGGCTATAATATTTAAAAACTGGAATACCCATTTTTTTCTCCATACAAATGTTCTTCCCTTACTAAAGGACAGCCATTAGTATCACTTACTGGCGAGTTTAAGTTTCCTTAATTTCATAGTATTGTTATTTCTGTATCTAAGTTGATTATTTCTAGCATATTTTATATTTAAATTTTTTTCTAGTTATTTTAAACAATTCTGTGATGAAGTTCAATAATAGAAGGATTTTTCTTATGGAATTAGTTATTTAAAATATATATTAGGTCATATTAACAGCTCTATATTTTGAACAGTATTTTCAGAATATCCATTAGCTTGATAGGTATATTTTTAAAAGTTTTTTTTTCAGCTGAAGGCTCTTATGACTATTTTAGAAGATGATCATGTAGCTGCAGTGCATATCAATTAATAGAATAGTTGGCTAACATTATATGATGGGTTGCATAGAAAGGGTAAGGGTTTTGCAAAATAATACTTCACTTCTCTGTGGTGTTGGCGAGATCTGAAAATTGACTTTAGCAGAAAGAAGCCAGTGAATTCCACTGAAGTCAGCTTATATCATTTACGTTGAGGAAATTATGAATTGCATATTTAGATTCACTTCATCTTCAAAAAAATATGCCTTATAATTGGAATTTTCCATTGAGAATAAACATTTGGTTTTGACAAGACATAAATCCAAGGGCCCTAAAAAAAAAGTTAATGTAAATTCTCAATCACAACCATCATTAATACTTTATATGTAAATAGGAGTTCATAAAATGAATTTAAATAACAAAGTATGTAGCCTTTGTTAGCTACCAAGAAATTTGGAGATGGTTATCAATAACACAGAGAAGAGCTGAGATGAAAATGGTTACAGCCAAGGGAAGTAATTGGTATTGACAACCATCGTCAATGGCTACTATTACTGTTACTGAAACTGCAAATTGGAACATGTGGATGTGATTCTTTGCACACAGAAAAGTTCACAACTGCTTTTTGATAGCTTTTATTCCATAGTACTGTGTGGTGGATCTTGTATTACGTTACTGTAAAATCCCTGTGAACTTTTATGTATACAAATATCAGATCAATTACAGATTTCATTAATTATGAATATTTTAAACATCAATAAAAAACAGAGGCCAAGAAATTAAATATAATAAAAATTGAAATATTTATTCTTTTGGCTCAATAATGACGTAGCTCACCATTCTTTTTAGTAATAGCAATTCCCTGCATGCAGTTCATTTAGTACACTACAAGTAAATAGTTTTGTAAAAGGTTAACATTAAACTTTTGGTTTGTGCAAAAAAACAAAAATTTATATCATGTTAGGTAATTGCACAACTTTGCCACTTTGTTCATGGCTAAAAAGGAGAGAGCCCATGTTATTTCTCTAATAGCTCTAGTATAGCAAGAATTAAAAAAATAAGACTAGTCTGCATAAGCAAATACTACAAAAGTTTGAGTAAAAAAAAATTTCCATGAATAATGGGTAATATTGAGGCAACCATAGTAAAAAATGATCTAGGTTTGAATTTTTGACCAATGTATCTCTATTGGAATGGTAGAAAATATATTATAACAAAGAAATCCACAAAACCCATTGTCTAACTTTTATTTTAGGAAATTATCCATTGAAAAGTCTTATGGATTCAAAAGTTTGGAGTTGTGATTAAAAATAAAAAGCAAAAGCATAAAGTAAAATAAATTGCCATGTCATCAACCTGAAAATAATTTTCTTATGTACAAAGTGCAACAAATAAAATTGATCATATTTTTACATTATTTATATTTAAACAAGTTTTGGACATATTTTTAGCAAAATATGATAGTATAGGTTTTGACAATAGGCAGTTTGCAGTGTGTTTCTTTGAAATATAGAGAGACACCATATGACACTCAAGTTGAATTAAAATTCAGAAGTAAAGGTGCTTTTAAATAACTGCAAGCTATTCTGCTTGACATACTGGATAGAGCTGTATGTCTTCCAACTCTACCAACATGTGACATCTTCTAACCAAGGCTTGTGAAGAATGGGTTGAGTAAAATAGAGCAGCATAGGCAATATTAACATGCATTAGTGATAGTCTTCAAACTATGTTTAATGAATGGTACAGGATACATCCCTGTTGGAAGCTCGCAAAAGACACACTGTGGTACATATTTGATTTAATAGATGTTGTTTATCAGAATATATATATATATATATATATATATATGATTATATATATACGTGTGTATATATATATGTGTGTGTGTGTGTGTGTATATATATATATATATATTCCTGCCCAAACATGCACCACAGGATAAAATAACTATTTACATAACAGGGGGTGTTGAATTGACATAAAATGTCAGCTTTGCTGAGAGTAGAAGATGGCAAAGCAATACTGCAGCTGAAAGTGGGACAACTATTCTAAAGTGACACTATAGATATACTTTTTCTAGATTTTTTTTCATTTTGTTTTTGGAAAGCATTTAACCAAATTAAATATAGAGCTCTGGAACTTAGAATAAAATTTGCACTTGCTGAAACAATATTTGCATAAAAATAATCCTTTAAAAATTAGAGGAGACTTTACAGGCACATAACTGTTCAGATATAAACAAATGTAACAGACTAAAACACTTTCAAAATTAAAGCTGTCTAGAAATGAAGTACCTGAAATTATTGACATTAGAATATTTTTTTCTGGTTTTGAGCAAGAATTTTATCTCTCAAAACACTTTTGCTGATCATTTGAGAGACTTGTGGAGTAGGAACACAGGGCTCTTATATACTTTTCTCTCAACTTAAATGGCATTTACAAAAATAGTGACATAGTATTATGAATAAACTATGAATTAGGGAGCAAGGAAATCCACTAGAACAAATTTTGTAAAAATATGGCAGATATGGAAGTTAAAAATAGAGTGGATGCAAGTACTGTACTAAAGGTGTTTGGTGTAGTTACAATGATCACTTTGCACAATTATCCCCACAGTCTAGATAGCCATTTAGTTTCTCTTCAGCAGTGTCAGCTGGTAATGAAAACAGCAACCTCTTGTCAATCTTGATACCCTGACTCACAGAGTTGTAGTGATGGATAGGTCACTGTCTTGTTATAGGCACTGACCATGAGTATTTGTTAAAACAGTCAGTTTGGCATAGACCTCTTCTGGGAGTCCAGTTGACACATAGACTTTACCATCATAGGCTGTAAACAATTGATCACAAAGATAATTCTTTGTTTCTTTTTTACTTTTGATTTTCCCTGACCTCTTTCCCTTTGCTTTCTTTTTCTGGTTTGTCTTTCTCAAACTTCTCTTTGTCTGGCTTTGTTACACTGTCATAGGAAGGAGGAGATGTGGTAGAGGAACTTCCATCTGTTTTTTCTGGGGTGGAGTTTCCATTTAATTTGTCAATAATCATGTCTTCTTTGATAGGTAAATCAATCCTTCCTTTAATTGCCTCTTTGTTATATTCACTTGATACCTTTTTTAACCTTTGTCTTAAAAGATAACATCTGAAATTACGCTGAATGATAGCAGCAGATACCTCCTCTTGTTTGCGTTTCAGAGTGGTTGTGATGGGTTCATAGGAGACTTTGGAGGGGTTCGAAGCCATGAACCGGTCTTCCATCTGTATTCTAAGGGCATCCATCTCTCCACTCTCACCCAAAACACGCTTTGTAAAGGCAAATAAAATGTCGAGGCAGTGGATCCGGTCCCCACTGACCATGGGCAGGTCCATGGCAATGAGCTGGACTTTGTTTGGTTTCGCTATGAGAAGAGGAGGATCCAGGGCAGCTGCAAAATCAGAGAGCTTGGAGAACTCTATAAACTGGGTGGCATCAGGATCAAACTTCTCCCAGACTTCATAGAACATCTCAAAGTCATCCTCGCTCAGAGGCTCTGCACTCTCCTCAGTAGCAACACTGAAGTTCTCCAGGATGACAGCGATGTACATGTTCACCACAACGAGAAATGAGATGATGATGTAACTGACAAAAAAGAAAATCCCAACAGATGGGTTCCCACAGTCTCCCTTAACTGAACTTCCAGGGTGAATTGTGTCAGGATCACAGTCAGGTGGTGCACTGTTGAGAATAGGTGCTAGCAATCCATCCCAGCCAGCCGAGGTGGTAATTTGGAACAAGCAGATCATGCTGTTGCCAAAGGTCTCAAAGTTGAACATGTCATCAATTCCAGCTTCCTTTTTAACATAGGCAAAGTTGGACATTCCAAAGATGGCGTAGATGAACATGACCAGGAAGAGCAGGAGGCCGATGTTAAATAAGGCTGGGAGGGACATCATCAGAGCAAAGAGCAGTGTGCGGATCCCCTTCGCCCCTTTGATCAGACGCAAGATTCGACCGATCCTGGCGAGCCGGATCACTCGGAACAGGGTGGGGGACACAAAGTATTTTTCTATCAGCTCAGCCAGAAACATACCTGTGGAAAAAATACAGAAATCAACTAAACAGTGAATATCTTATGCCAACATGAATGCTTTATCTTTGCAAGATTTAAGAAAACAGTAAGATTGTTATGATTATAAACTTTTACTAAATATTTGGGTCCACTCCCTAATACTAGCAATTAAAGATAACAGAGTTTTATTCAATGATTCTATAATGTTATAAACCAATATAGATTTTTAGAAAATCCAAAAATTAAATAACCTCAGAGTGTCATGGCAATTTAAGATTATATACACTCAGTTTCTATGAAGAGTTATCCCCACACATAAAATGTGCTGATTACTGACAAAGATTATTTCTGAAATCTCTAAATATATTCTCTTTTCAAATATTGACATTTCTTCTGTTAGAGGAAAATGAACAGTAGTGGTAAACTTAAGAATTATACACATTAACATTCTCAGATCTAATTTCTGAGTTACACAGCTGTCAGGCCTTGGGGAGCTTTACCTCCAGTGGTACCTCTCTGTAATTAAACCGTTCTTACCCACAATGGAGAGAATCACCACCACAAAATCAAAAATGTTCCAGCCTATGGTGAAATAGTAGTATCTGAGAGAGATGAGCTTTAGCACAAATTCTCCAGTGAACAGGATAATGAATACAAGGTTGATCCGGGACAAAACCAGAGTCATATATTTGCTCTGGTCATCAGTTTCCACCATCATGGTGACCATATTGAGGCAGATGAGGATCATGATACTGATATCAAAGACTTGTCTAGTTACAAAGTCAAAGACCATTCCTTGGAATTTGTTCTAGAAAGAGAGGTAAAAGAAGGTTAATATGCATATTTCATAAATAATGACTAAAATTTCAGATGAAGGCCTTCCATATATGGCCATGAGATATACACCCTTATCACATTACTACAAACAATTTTTTGTGCTCCATTTCTCTTCACATTAAAATACAAAAGGACATGAAAAAAGTCATATGATAAGAACAAAACGTATTCAGTATATTTAAGTTCCATGGGAAGACAGAGCTCTCAGTAAGGCATAAATTGGTGGCGGTTAGCTGTTAATATGCATGGGATTTGCTTGATTTAAAATGACTTGATAATTTTTACCAAAAAATTATGACAACTAATAATGAAGATTTACAAAGTAGATTGATACAGAGTTTTAAATGGATGAATACCCTAATTCATTTATCAGTACTTCAGGAATTTTGGTTTATAACTTATTTCCATCTCTCTCCTTCAAAATATGTCATTTTCTATTTTATTCTGTCTCTTTTAACTATGTTTGTGTATTATTTATCTCTTTCTTCATCTGTTCTTTATCCATGCTTCAACAAAAATGAATGACATTTTTTCTTTGTCTTATTAGCAATCATCTCAGGAATCACGCACTTTTAAAGATTACTATACTCATGTGGTGTTAAATATAATTCTATTAGGGAAATAAATCCTTAATAATTTAAAATAAAAACATAAAATTTCGTAGCTTATTGAAAATCAGTTTCATGAATTGACAGAGTTTTCTTCTTTAAAATATAATATTTAAATAATCTTCAGTAAAACAGGTTTATGTCCTTTTGTGTATCCTCCCCTACCTCCCCCCTTAATCACTCCTAACCTCAAATCCAAAACTCTTAAAAATATGGTAAAGTGGAAGTCATTTATAGGATTCATGAGAAAATCCAGTTCTGGCAATTAACAAGCTTTATGACTTTAGGTAGGATATTTTACTTTTTTGGGGGGGGGGGCTTCAGTTTCCTTATTCCTTACCCATCTAAGAAGATAGGTTAGTTAGAGTGCTGCTCTGTGAACATAATCCATCGTTATGTCTTTTCGTATATTATGAAGCTCTACAGAGTATGCATTCTGAATAAGTCTTTCTTTTTTGTGTTGTTGGTGAAACAAACTATTTTGATGATGCCCTTTTCCTTTCTAAAAATGTTAATATTTTCTAGTCGTCAAATGGAGAGAACAAATAGTGTAGAGGGAAATAATGGGGTGGGATGGGAGTTTTCCAGACTCCCATCTATTTAAATGGCAAGAGGGTGCTGTATAATATGATTGGGTACATTCCTGGCAGCAATAGGTGGCAGCAGGAATATGGAGTCTGCTATGGAAGCAGTTACTGGACACTCCATATTGCACGTTTTCAATCGACAAACTGTAGAGAGCATCACCTCCTTTTTAATAACTTAGTAATTCTTACCGAGTGTGGCAGTTGTGAACTGTGTTAAACAATATGAACTTTACAATTAGGGCATACTATATATTGGTGATATCACTCAGTATGTTTTCATCCAGAACACTACCAGTTTCATCATATGGAAATAAGGCTTTAGAATGTTAAAGAAGATGAGTAATTCTTACTGCTGGTCGAGGTATGGGCTTCTGAGGTTTCTTGGATCCAAGTTTCTTCATTGCATTGTAATATTTTTTCTGTTCTTCTGTCATAAAGATGTCCTGACCTCCAAAGTAAAGATACAGTATAAAACTGGTTACAATCTGAATGTGTGTTACAACAGCATTTGTACAAAAATATTTGAGTCTTTAGTCTTTTCTCAATTTTTAAATGGAAATTATCCTGTTTCATATGTTTTTTGCTATATATGTTTTTTGCTATATATCCTGTTTCATATATACATATATATACACATACATACATGTCTTTAATTTTCTCATTTATGTGAAATTCTGAATACTATTATGTAAACCTATAATCACATAAATGTCTGATTAGTACAGGATCCTAATTTCACTATATTATGTTTAGAAGGAGGCTCAGGGGTCTCAAATATATTTTTGTGAAAGAAAAAATGTTTTCTTAGTCCATTTCACTGTTGACAGTTTTACTTCTTTATTCAGTAATTTTAAGTACTTCTGGTGTGCTAGAAAATGCAACTGGTATCAGAATTACATAGATATATGAGACACAATGTCTTGTTGCCATGTGGAGTAGGAAAATGAAAACAGGTGGAAAATGTATAAGGCTATATATATATATATATATATAAGTATTGCAGAGATCAAAATAAACCCCGAAAACTTAGAAACAGGCTTTATATAGGGGGATACCCTTAAGCTAGGTCTTAACCGATGAGGTGTGCTAGGCAAAGCATTCCAGGAAAAGAAAATACCCTATGTAAAGTCATGGAGACACAAGAGTGTGGCTTGTTCAGAAAGGGTAGAAAATCCATGTGACTATGTGTGTAAAATGTGGTAGTAGTAATGGTGGATATTGACTGAAGAGTAGGGAAGTAGATATAGAAATGTGATGTGGAAGAAAATGCAGCTAGAAAACTGAGTGGAAATAATTTCTGAAATTCTCTGTAAGCAAGGATGAAGCATTAGAGGAGGCCCACTGGATGCTTTGAAGCCATGGTCACATTTTTTTCACAAAGACAGGATAGCAGCTCAGCAGAGGATGCATCTAGGGAGGAGCCACCAGCTAGAGGCTGGAAACTCTGGATCTGAACTGACCAAATAGTGAACTGAAAAGAATATAAAAATGATCTAAGTCTGTCTTGATTATGAATATCCTGATTATTTGGATGTACAACAGACAGAACTTCAGGGGAAATCTGAGAGCTGAGAAATACTTATCTTCTTTTTCTGTTGGTTGAAGTTATCTATGATTACACCAATGAATAGATTCAGAGTGAAGAATGACCCAAAGATGATAAAGATGACGAAGTATAAATACATATATAGATTTTCTTCATAAACAGGCTGAAGTTTTACCTAAATGGTATTGAAAATATTAAATAATATTTTAAAACATAATAAATACTTAAACTAAGTTAACATTTGGTGAGTGTTGTCACTTAATCTAGAGCTATTTTTGCCTTGTTGTGAGATACTGTTCTGCAAAAAATGTTCTTTTTAAAAACTAGTATGATCTAGGAGAATGAAAGTTTATCATTTTTATGATTGTTCTTGAATCTCTTTCTCCACTGTGACTTACCTGTATATTTCTTTAAATAACAGTGGTTATAAACAAACATCTTGAACCTGTTAATAGTCTTACAGTTTTTTTTTTTGCAGCATTTTAAATTTGAGTCTGGAGATGTTGGCTCTTGAAGATATGGCTTTAATAATAGAATATCAACTTCTAAAGGAATTCAGCATAAACATATATTCTGAGGAACTTTTTCAATTCCTATTTTCAAAATTGAATTTCCCTGAAACTTGCTTTTTTCCTGTTTTTTTTTTTTTTTTTTTTTTTGGAAGTTGTTTCACAGACTCTGTTTATCATAACCTCCAGGGTTAGGGAGAAGCAAGTTACTTTCTCATGAGCAATGTTCCCAGTCTTGAGTCTCATTTATGGACCAGTTTCATGTCTTCTGATCCATGCAGTTAGATATCCTTTCATATTAGATATATATGTCAGACATATATTAACCAAAATACCATATTTATTGAAATGCATTACCTTAAGAGGATCATTTCTATATGCAGTTATAAATGTTCTCATTGCTATTATAGAAATCTGGGTCATTCACTTAAATTGTTAAAAATGTTCACTATGGAAAATCTAGTAACTATGAATAGTATTTGAGTGATACTTACATCTCGTGAATCAACAGCTGCATACATAATATCCATCCAGCCTTTAAATGTGGCCTGTAAATAATATAGATTTGAATTCTGCATAAAAACCTAATCCAAGAATATGGCATTTTATCATATGAAAATCTGATAATATTACTACAAGTAAGTTTTTGTATGATATCATAAAATTCTCTATAAAGAGATTAAAATGAATTGAATGAAGAACTTGAAGTAAAATATGATTGTATTTAGAGTCTGGAATTCATTTCCTTTGTTCTCCCAGAAGATATTAATTACTTTCTACACAAAAATTGAACTAGAGGCTTGATTCATAAAATATCCATCTTGGTCTCAAATTCTTTTTATACCAAAATATAAGTTCTGTGATTCAAACCTATGGTGTGTTTAAACACAGCTCAACTGTTTTCATTAGTGAATTACTGATTAGTTAATATGTGGTCAATTAAGTAAAAATTATTAAACATTATACATTTTGAAATCTACCCCATAAGATTTACATTTCTACAAATAGCAGAACCATACTCCTTAGATGTTGGTGCAATAAATTTCCTGGCTAATAATATATAAACATTTAATTCATCACTAAAACATGTACATTGTTACTTTAACATATAAAATTGCTCCTTTGGCAATGATTGCCAAAGAAAACTAAAAACAGTAAAAGTGCAATTGCACTCGATAATATAGTAAGAAAAAAAAACAGGAAGCAGGAATATAAGACTATATTAAAACATACTAAAAGTTGAACACTGGGAAAATTTGTAATCAAATACTGCAAAACATCTTAAAGTCAATTAAGTTAATAGTATAGGTGTTATCATCAACTACTTTTGTTCTGTTAAATACTAATTATTCAAGCAAAGCACATCAGAGAAGCACAAAGATCATTATCTTTTGTCAGACATTTTGAAAATGTTTCCAGAACTCATACAGTGGCAACTTACCACTTGAAGCAATGCAAGATAGCCAGCGCCAACATTATCAAAGTTTACTTTGACGTTTTTCCATCGAGCTTGCTTGCCAAGAGCCTGACAGTCGCTCAGATTGTTGACTTCACTAACTTCAAACATGTTACCCGTTGTCGTGTTAACACAGTGGTAGAACTTGCCAGCAAACAAATTCACACCCATGATGCTAAAGATCAACCAGAAGATGAGACAAACCAAGAGTACATTCATAATAGAGGGAATTGCTCCAACAAGAGCATTCACAACAACCTGGAAGAGAAGAGGAGAAGGCCACTTACAGATCGTTAAGATGAAAACTGTTCCTTTTATTTATTTAATACTAACATGGGTGTGAAAAGAGTTAAATAAAAATCTAGGTGGATAAGTTATTTCTCATGATATGCTCTAGGACATATTTGGTAAGGGAAAACAAACAGTGACACAACTAAAGAGCTAAAGGATTTAAGGAAAGCAAAATATGCCAAAGTGTGAAAAGAAATAAAAACCTGATATAGTAAGATGGAGTCAGAAAGTGTTTGTATGCTGGGGAGAAAAGAAAAAAAAAGATGTATTAAATACCAACAAGAAATAATTGTCATTCAGCAATACATTTTAACTTCCAAGTGTTAATGAATGATTGATGATTTGAAAACATGGTTAAACAAACCCTTCAAATAAAGTATTAATAATGCCTTAAATAAGCCTCCTCAGATCAAGTCAACATTTTATGACTATGAATAATAGTGTCTTTTTTTTGTCTATTGGTAAATCCCAATTTTAAAAAGTATATTAAATGAGATGGAATTTATCTCTGGACATAAAAGTACCGAGTATGTCCTCATTGTTATTCTGATCTCTCAAATACTCACTTTGGGGTAGGGTACATGTTACTTCAGGTAACATTTGGGGTATAGGTTACTTCATCAACCTGAGCTGACCTGTTTCATGAAGGAGAAATTAAGTTACCTATTCTCTCATTAAATTCAAAAGCTTAATAGGTATTTTGAAATCTCGATGGAGGTTGACAGTATCTTTTCTTATCTACTTTAATCTGACTCATATTGGACTGTTTTGCTAAGCATTTATGTTAAACTATTGTTTTATTTTTAAAAAGTATAAGTATTGTTAGAAATCAACCTCAAAAAATTTTAAATTGACATCAAGGCCTGAAATCCAAAATTCATATGCTATTTAAATTTTATTTCTTTTAGAAATTAAGTTATATATATTATACTTGCCATGTTTCTTTGCTCCTAAAATTTGGTAAAATGACGTCCACAAATTTTCTTATCAAATAACCATGTGATATATTTCTTATTTTATAGGTGGAACATTATTTCAGCCATATAATTAAATTAAAAATGCCAAACAATGTTTTTTCAGATTAGAGTAAATTTATAAGCTTCTTATTTTGTTCATCTTCCTTCAAAAAGGAATTGTTAATACAAAACCATGCAAGTAGATGAGGGCTTAAGTATTGTCAATAATGGCAAAGATTGGCTTGAATAGAACTTGAAATTGTATTATAATTTTTATGAATTTTATCTTGTCTTGTGACTTTTTTTTATCAAATAGCAATGAAATGAAATTAGAATGTAAAACCAAATATGTCTGTGCTTACAATGCTTCTGGAAAGTCTGTACAGTGGTTTCATTCTCCCTGAAACTCCCTGAGTGAATTTTGAAGTCAAGGCTGAAGTGTTTGTTTTTATTGCTCCAAACTTCTAACATAAAAGCATTATGGCCAGGGAGAAAGTCAATATCCATGTGCATTTGCATGCTGGAATAAACAAAGCTGGCCTTTGCTAAGTAGTATTTTGAGGGGTGTTACGAGTGGTTGTATATCCAAATAAATGTGTACTTTATGTGTAGATGCATAAAATACACACTAAAGAACGGAGCTAAAGAGGAAAATGCACATGCTGTGAAAAGTGAACCTCATTCAGAATGCTCACTTAAAAGGGCAATCTTTAAAGCAAACCCCAGGGGTTGCCTGAAATGCCAGCTAATTGTTCTAACCCCCTATTTTGGTTGCTTAGGATGTTTAGAGGCTTATCAGAGGCTACATTTTAGGGTTGTTTTCTTATACGATTATTTTTGTTACTGATATTAAATAGTGAAGAAATAAAGCACACAAAAACCTTTTACCTTTCATTCATTACCAGTGATTTTTGAGGAATCAAACTGCCTATTGGGAGGAAGAAAAACCCCTACTAGAATGAATGTCAGTAGTGAAAAATCATTTAGATATGTATAAGCAATGAAATAAAATAAATGGCAGTGTATGTTTTTGGATGTTGTGGAAACATCCTTGAACTCTCCTCAGAAGACCTGGATTCTAGCCCTAGTTCTGCCACAATTTCTGAGGACCTGTTTAAATATACCTCAGTTTCAGGAGGCTAACCTTAGTGATAGGTCAGATTCCTTTTCTGAAATTCTGTAATTCTGTGAAATAAATGTCAGAAAAGTATGGTACCCTTCTGTAGGTAAATAATTAACCTACATTTAATTCTGATATGAATCATCAGAGAGCTTTTATTCTTACCCTCATGCCTTCAAACCGGGATAAAGCTCTTAGAGGTCTTAAAGCTCTTAACGTCCGCAGGGATTTAATGGCACCAAGTTCTGAGTAGCCAAGAGCATTGGCTACCAAGCTAACCAAAGAAACCTATAAAAAGGAAAGATATTAATAGTTCACCTAGAAATAAACTGTCGACTAAAGGCGTAAGATGTAGTGTCTATTCTTTAGTACCAACCAAATAAAATTCAGACATAACGTGGCGGCTTTCATCTTCCATGTAGGGGGTTCATCTTATGTTGCCAGCTTCATTTCATGTTATTGCTTTTCTTACCAATGGAAGCAGAGTCTTGGCCAATTTTTATAAACATGTAAACCCTTCCCGTTAGTTATTTCACCCTGTGGAACCCCTTTCAACCTGTGCACATATCACTGAGGATTCAGGATTTGTTTCAAAAGCCAGATCCTCCATGGATCTGTGTTTAATATCATTGATTGGAAATCATGTTTTTCTCCTGAATTTATGTAGTATCTTAGTTATGTGTATTGGAAGCATTTACCATTTAATAGAATCAATTGATTAGATATCTTCTTTTTCCCTTCCAGGTCACATAAACTTTTTATGAAACAGTCTTCTCTCTGTGTGCCTAATACTGTCTGGTTAAATATGCTTTAGTTAATATGTGTTGGATAAATAAATAATGGAATAATTTTACCTGAAAAAAATTTTGTCAGACCAGGTTGTAGTAGTTTCATAATAATGAAGAAATGTTTATTCAAAGTTCTCAACTTATAATTCATAGTGATAATACATCTTCTGATATTTATACACATACTAAATTTTACTTAAATTTGTGAAAGGTTTAAGAAGACATGCCCTTTTTTGAGAGGAAAAGACTTTATTTGCTTAGATTTTCTTTCAACATAATATTTATTGAACATTTACTATGTGCAAGGTTCTAAGTGCTTTATGCATATAAATTTTAAGAAGTAGGTAATATTACTATTGCCTTCTCACTGGTGAGGGAGTTGAGCCCCTCATTCCTCTCTCCCCACTGAAAAAAAGGGATGCATGGTAATAAGAGATGGAGTTAGGTCTTGAACCCAAGTGACCTGACTTCAAAGCCATATCTTAACCTTTTGCATACAGTTTCAAAAAATTTGTTCCTCATCTGAACCATGAAAAACAAAATGGTTTGAGTGGCTATCTTATCAGTTCTTGCAAGGACTGTACAAAAGTAGTACTTTCCTTGATGCATATGGAGGAGTTAATTCCGTACATCCACTGGATGGTTTAAAGGCACTGGGGCTTCGTTTCTTGTAAAAAGAGCTTTTGAAAAATAGATCTAAATGAATCTTTCCATGGTTTTGTTAGGTAGGATGGAAACTGATATGCCCAAGAACTCATGGTTTAAAAGGTGACAAGGAAACCAGAACTGAAGCTTTAAAGGCACAAGGAGCCATTGCTCCCTCATTGTTTAATTTAGCATATATCTCACAGAATCTAACAGAACAATAAATGACTAGTGGCAGGATAATTTATTGAGCTATTCATTTCTGTCTAGTGTTTACTGCTACAGAAGACCAGAAAGATAGGAAAGGTTATTAGAGAATGTACAGGCTTCTATGTTCTGGGCTCCTTTGCTTTGGAAAGCATTAACAGCTTCTTTAGGCTTCTGGAACTCCTTTCAGAAGGCTTCCCTCATGCTCTTTAAGTCCTTTATTTGAGAACTGGGCGTTTAAAGGGAAGTGGCTGCAGGTTCCTCACAACCTGCAGTAAGGAAGTAAGGATGCTGTTGCTTTGAAACGAAAAGAAAAGTAATGGCCAAGATCAGGACATTTGGGATTCAAGTGTCTGGGAGACACCACTTGCATATAACCACTCCACAGTGGGGTGACTCAGTTCCTAGAGATGTGGGGCATTAGTGAACTGAGCTTCTTTTAATAGACCTCATTCCATTTTGTGTAGGAAAAAACTTTTATTAGGTTAACTAATGCAAAAAGCTTCATATACCTTAAAGGGAATTTTGAAATAAATAATTTTAAAGACTTGTAATATACTTAAAATGTGAAGATAATGCCCTATACAGGTAGTGTGCTTTACAACTTAAAATGATTCTTTTTTACTATTATCTCTGCTTGAGAGTGGTCAAATGACTAGTCCAAGAAAAGGTAGCAAGGGGCAAGGCCATAACTGGAGTATGTCTTCTGTTTTTAAATCCAGTGTGTTTTTCACCTCAGCAAACATGTCCCCAGTCTTTCAATATATAGCATTTTTATCTTCATTTTTTGTGCTAAACATAAAAGGCATTCTTGCTAATGTGTACAAAATATAACAAGTCCTTTGACAAAAACTGAATTTTTAATATAAATTTATATGAACCCAGATGCTTCACAATACAGCAAATATATGAAACTGTGTTAGAAGTTTCAGGGGGTTGGTTTAGCTGCCATTCACACCTTTCTGCATCCCTATGGCAGCGAAACTGAGAAAGAGAAATAATGCAGGAGGGATTTGTTGGTTCTGAAGAAGACCCTAGGAGTTCTGTGATTGCTTAATGAACCACATAATATGAATGTTTCTCTTTAAAATGGCTAATGGTAATTTTTTGAGAGCAGAATGTGTAAAAACCTTATAATCACTTCCATGCATTCCAATGATACATTTCAACCCAAACACTTGCATAATTTTTGATGACCAAATCTAGAAGCATTCTCCCACTACCATTATTATTATTATTATTATTATTATTATTATTTTTATTTTATAACATTTTCTGGAAACAGAAATAAGAGCTATGTGAATTTGAAAAGTAGAATAATTCATTATTTGCAGATATATTATTGTTGACCTAGAAGAACAAGGGAATACGGTAAAAAACTATATAAGAAATACTATAATTATTTTAGGTGCTAATATATGGTTTCACTTATTTTTTATTTTTTTAAAGATTTTATTCATGAGAGATAGAGAGAGGCAGAGAAGCAGGCAGAGGGAGAAGCAGGCTCCATGCAGGGAGCCAGATGTGGGACTCCATCTCAAGACTCCAGGATCACACCCTGGGCTGAAGGCAGGTGCTAAACCACTGAGCCACCCAGGGATCCAGGAATAAGCCCATTTAAGTCAACATAACTTGTCCCAAAGTAGAAGGCTTTAATTATTCCGTTTCAATCTACCAGTTGATGCTTATTTAAAAGGGAAGTAATTTTTTTGGCACATTCTTTGAAATGAAATGTATTCATTTAGACTTTATTCAGTAGATACTTAAGTATCTATATTAGGTGTCTCTAAGGATACAAGCATGATACAAAACCCCTGCTCTTTTTGCATCTTACTCATATTTTCTATATGGGCCAAATATATGGAAATTCTTGAAGTACAAGGTAGTATTTCAGTATATGTAAAATTTTTACTAAGTGTAAATATTTCAGTAAATTTCAGAATTCGCTGGAGAAGTTCTATCACATTTCTAAATGATCTTCGTGCATGAGAAAATCTTTCTGAACCATAGAGGATTCTTAAATGTATTTAGTGTTGCATCATTTCAGGGAGAAACTGAAGACTATAAATGCTAAATCCCAAAGCCAATCTGAAAATACAGTATTATATTTATAGTAAACCCCTGGAGTAAAGGAGAACGGAATTGAGAATTAGGATTGGGACATTAAGCTCAGCTTTGTTACTTAGTTTTTTTTATCTTAAAAAAAATATTTAAACTGAGGCTTCAGTTTCCTAATGTCTAGAATAAGGCCTAGATATTCTTTGAAGCCCATTTCAGCTGCAGATTATAAGAGTGTTAAACTTCCCTTTATGGATGGCTTCTCAGGATAACATTAAAATTCACCTCTGTTATCCATTAAAAGCCAACCATGGAAATTGGAAATCATTTCTGGTCTATTAAAGTGACTTGGTAGCAGATTTCTTATCAACTCAAAGGGTTAGACACATTTTGGTTATAGCACTATAAGTATGTATGTGTGTGAAAAAGGGGAGTAGAGTTTAGATAGGTCCATACTTATCAAAATGATAAAAATAATGAATATAAACATACAGCAATTATTGATTCATATTGGCAAGTGTTAGAGCTAAAAATAAAGTGCTTTATTATTGCTAGGGAACAGCTAGAGATAGTGCTTAAAGTACCTTGTTTTGTTGGGAGGCTGTGAAGCCTTGTGCAGTGGAATATCACAGACTACAAAGAATCAGATGACTGTCATTTTGCCCCACTGCTTCTTCATTGCTTGGAATAAGTAAATAGGCTGCAAGTGAGACAGATCCTATAATTGGTAATGTTTTTATGACTACTCACCCCAGGGTAATCAGATTCAGAGCAGGGCTCCTACACCTAACTCTCTGCGTGGTAAATTTCTGAATAGGTTCTGGGATATCTAACTACTGACTGAAGGATGGAAATGTATTTTATTGTCCCTGTGGGTATGTGGCTGAATGAATGCAGTAAATGTTTTTGGTTTTTTTTTTTTTTTTTTAACATTATTTAGTAACAGGTACTCTAGTAAGGAATTAAAATACAATCTCACAAGTCCTGACCCTATATCTCTTGATTTTACCTTCTGGAGTTATTTTTTATTTTATTTTATTTTTTATTTTTTTATTTTTTTATTTTTTTTTTAATTTTTATTTATTTATGATAGTCACAGAGAGAGAGAGAGGCAGAGACACAGGCAGAGGGAGAAGCAGGCTCCATGCACCGGGAGCCTGATGTGGGATTCGATCCCGGGTCTCCAGGATCGCGCCCTGGGCCAAAGGCAGGCGCCAAACCGCTGCGCCACCCAGGGATCCCTGGAGTTATTTTTTAAAATATAACTGTGAGTATAAGCTAAGTGCTTAGATCTGTCAACAGATTTTTAGCTTTTCCTTACCTTGAGGTCCTTAACTTTTAGAAAAATAACTGTCTGCTTGTGGCATAGAACACTCTGTGTTTTCTTTACACTGTCTACATTTTTAGGACCTCTTCTATCATTTCCTATGAAGCTTTCCTAATTTTTACATTTATTTTAGTTTTTTTTTCTTTTCACTGCAAAGTTGTGTTAGCATTAGTAAAACCAGGTTCTCAAAAGTCAAGGTTTTAATTAATGAAATGTGAAACTTATCTCTTTTAAAAATAATTTCATAAAAATCACTCAGGATACTTACATCGACAATCAAGAAATCTAGCCAGCACCAGGCATTGGTGAAATATGTTTGAAATCCATAAGCTACCCATTTGAGGAGCATTTCCAGAATAAATATGTAAGTGAAGACCTTGTCAGCATATTCTAGCATGGTTTTGATAGTCTTTCGCTGTTCAATGTATATATCTTCAAAAGCCTGTGAATCAAGAATGCTTTTATTTTACTTGAATTGAATGACTTGTCTCCCCCAAATACTTGATAAAATTGCTTAGTGTAATATTGGATTCAAAGTAGTAATTTGAAATTACTACTAAATATTAGCTAATATCTGACAAACATTGGACAAAATCTGAAGACTAAAACTAACAGAAAATGTTGGCAGGGGAAATGTCAACATCTTCTCTGATTTAGTATATTCTTTCTTTCTTGCCTCTCACCCCAACATCTCTGTCTCGATTGCTGCTGCAATGATATGTTTTTAGAGAAGTAATATGAACTCAGGATATAACTAGAAGTTCTTTAATGAGAAATGGACTTGGCCTATTCCAACATTATTTTCAACGATTCCCTGAATGATCTGGCTTATTTTGAAGAATAAATTGATTATACATAAAGAAAACAAAATACACTTTTAGTCCATAAATGTTAATATAATTATTAGGGCGAACTGGATGGTATTTGACATGGAAGTTAACATAGTTACAGAATGTCTCTGTGAATGGTTGTCTCAGTGAGGAAAACATCTATTAGATAAACACCAGATGAGAAATTCCATCTGTTTATTCATAGTTCTGATTTATTCTGTACTGAATTTTGCAGTTAAACCCTGGGTGCCATGCTCTGCCAGCCATGGATATACCTTCCTCTTTTGCTTCTTAAACTCCATGTCTGTTTGTAGTATTTTCAGAAAATAAGCTGTTTCATGAGAACATGGTTCTTACCACTTTGCATTTCACTTACCAAAGCACCACTGCTGAGAAGAATCATGAAGACAATGAAAGTCTCAAACCAGTTGTGCTCAACGATGCTGTAGCAGGTTTTCCGAAGATTCCACCAGACTTTGCCTTTGCCCTCTTCTATACTTACTTGACAGAATGGAAACTTTTTAATACATCCTAGAAGATAACATTAAATATAAGAAATTAGACAAAGGTAAATTCTGTACGACATATGGATTCGGTAGTCTCATCCACACGGAGTGCTCACCACAATGAGTGTAGGCACCATCCCTCACATACAAGGTCATTACAGTATTACTGACTGTATTCTCTTTGCTATAGACTTTTCATCTCCATGACTTACTTATTTTATAACTAGAAGTTTGTACCTGTGAATCCCTTTTATCTATTTTGCCCATCCCCCTACCTACCTTCTTGCTTTCCCATCCACCTCCACCTTTTCTCGAAAATATATTTTAATCTTAGATAGGAAAAAATAAGCTTTGTTGTTTTCTCCCCATACCAGTCTCAGAGCATCATTTATAGGGTAACTGGCTACTTCATTTCTTAGTTATCTTCAGCATCCTTCCTATACAATGAATCATTCTCAGACAAATATATTCAGGCAAACACCTAAAATTCAAGGAATTACTTTATCAAGAGTTGCATGAGTATAGTTTCCTTTTTAATACTAGGTAGGATCTCTCTTTGCCTCAAGGCCATTGATTGAAATAGGGTCCAAGAACACCTCTAGGTTTGGGGAAAAACTGCATGTTCAAATTGTTTATTAATTTTTTGACATGATCCTGAATATTTCACTTCCTTCTTTTCATGTACAGAAAAGCCCCCATCTTCCTAGGTATCAGCCACTGTCAGTTTTCCCAAGGTAATTTATTTTCAGCCTCAGAGCTTTTCTTAGTTACACCTATGACTCATCTTGTTAGTCAGTATTGCTGTTCCTTTGTCTTCCCCCCTCCTAGTTTTCATATTATTTCTCATTTCCATCCATTCTTCTGCTCTAACTCTCTGAGCTACTACTCATTGGATTAAATCCAGTCACATTGAATCAGCAGATCTTTATTGATTTGTGTATAAGACACTGTACTGATCACAAGTCAGACCTGTACTGACTGCCTGTCAAGGCTTTACAATACATCTGCATCCCCAAACAGCTCTGATCACAGCACAAATTAACCACATTTGAAACTGTGAAGGATGGAGTGTAATTACTGCAACATCTATAAATCAAATCACAGCATTGCCAATGAGGTCTGAAGGGACTGCAGTCAGTATCAATGAGATGACATTCTAGAATGCCATTTATCTCATGGGGTTAGCTTCTCCACATTCTGGAGGATAAAAACAACAAAAAACCACATCAGATCATCTTTAATTGTTCAGGCACCGTCACTGCTATAATATAATCTGGAAATATAGATAAATTAGCTTTTCAGAAGAAAAGATAAAAACAAAGAAAAACATGCCTTTACCATTTCTTTGAAATATGACCTCAAATGAGGTATTATCAGTTGCTGTAAGAAAAGCGGGGAGACTGCATTTTAATCATATTGAGCTTGTTTACCTTCAGTAAAACAAGCTTCCGGTTTAAGGTCTTCCTCAGGTTCAATTTCAGCCTGTTCACCTTCCCGGGGCGGAGCAACATCAACTGTGCTTCCTTCAGATGAGCTGGTTGCATTTAATTTCTAGAAACAAAACCCCATTGCAAATTGTGATTTTTCTCCCCTTTTATTCATCTAATTTGGAAATTTTTTGTCATAGTGTGAAATGATAAAAAATGTTAGTGATCACATTTGACTCTATTAACATTGTTGATAGATTATGTACTAATAATTTAACCAAATTAAAGTCCTAATATTTAAAACAATGTGTAACTACTGACCTGATTCAGACAGAAAAAGGTTACACAGCATTCAGTGTGAGTGATTTGGAAAGAATGGGTTGTACTGATTAATTTATTTTTTTTATCTCTAATTGTATACGGATGCCATATGAAATAGTTTAATACATTAATACTCATGCCAAATCAAAAATAGTTTGATGAAAGTTTTGTGGGCTGACATTCATTACTGATTATATTAATTAAAATGCATCAAATTAAAATGTCCACCTCTTATGATGGAATTTTGGGAGCAAAGAACATTACCAGTCATCTCTAACTACTGTCCATGTTTTCTGTAATTTTAGAAAGGAAGAGCAGCACATTAACATTAGTCACAGTCATTATATTTCAACTTTGAGCTATATTTTTCCTCTGGCTTACATAATCTTCTTTACTAGCAGAAAAATGATGGATCTCTCTCTCTCTTTCTGAACTGCTTAAATGAATTTAATACTTGACAAAGAATTCTAAATGAAATGGAAATTTCCTCATAAATGGCATTGGACAGAATCTATATAGACTTTTATTAGGAGCACATTCTGAATTCAACATGTTATCAGGCTGTGAATTTTTTCCTTAAATAAATCACTGTGACATGCCACATGGCTAGGAAGAGCCACTTTAATGTTACAAGAATAAATATATAAGTACTTTGAGATCACTTGGGAAGACATTATGGATTTGCAGTGTTTTATGAAATGGATGCAAAGAAATAACACACAACAAAACCTAGCCAATGTAAAGCTTTTAGGATGAAAAAATAGCACATGGACATGATAATGGTTTCTCAACCCCCATTAACTTTAGTAGCTAAGTGGTAGGGGTCACTTTGTCCTAGCCTTCTGAATGAGTTAGCATATTACTGAAAAATCCCCAAATGACTCCCTAAACATTGGTCATATTGGAGAAAATTTGGCTCAAAATTCCTGATTTACTGAAATCATAATACAAATGTAGTCTAATATTTTATGATTTGAACTATTGAAAAGTACTATCCAGATATTTTCTGTGATGTTACTTTGAAGGTGAGGTTAATCATGTCCAACTAAATATATTATGAAAAATAAATATACTATGAAAAAATAGTTTATATCAAAATATAATTCTATAATAAAATACCTCCTAGTCTGGAGCTAAAGAGAGAAGCTAGGCCATCATTTTTGGCCATTGGTTTTTAGGATCATTACAATACAGGAATTTGTACCATTAAATTCCTCCACTTTCTAGAGAGATGAGAAAGGCCAGGACATACTTTCTTCCCCCAGGATTTTTCTGCCTTTTATAGCCAGAATATCTTCATATTTTAAGAAAATCCCAGGAAAGCTACTGCTGGATAGAACTGAAACAGCTCATGATATAATGGAGAAGATGGTTGAGCTCGGCAACTAACTCTTCCCTTGAACACCATGACATTTGACAAGTGGAAGCAGTAATATACACTGCTTAAGTAAAACCAGGGAGAAACCAAATTATTTTTAGGTTAGTTATAAAAGTTTCATGTTTCTTCTTCCTGTTCGTCAAACCAAGTTGGATAATTTCTTCTGAGCCTAGTCATGGTCCACCTCCTCCATGAAGCCTTTCTTTCTTGCATGATTTCTCCATGCTAAATTTTATTGAATGTTATACTTGTTTTGTTTGATCAAATATTCTTATGATTACAGATAAATTATATATGTACAAAAATTATACATAGGTACAAATTATATATTTATGTACACAAACATATATACCAAAAATATACAGACACATATATATACCAAAAGACCCAAGCATAGAATAAACACCAAATAGTTGTATCAAATTTATGGAGAGACAATAAATGAATGATTGATTGCATTTTTGTATTACTCGTATAGAAAAAATTATAGTGGTTAGATAATTTCATCTCTCTACTTTGTTATGTAACTCAATAATGGCCTTGACAGAAGTCTATTTAATTGTATTAGATAATACATTTTTAATGAATAGGAATTATTTAGTTAATAATACTTTAGCAATAAAAATACATGATATTTCCAAAATGTTTTTCTAAAATATTGGCAGACATTCAATAAGGGAATCTGAGGGAAGAAAGTAATCAGTATATGTGTATATACACACAAATATATGTATACTTTTCTATTCAAAAACTCTAGAAAACATACTACTCTCATTTTACCACTATTAGTATAATGTGAGCTGTTCATTTTTTTGCATTATAATTGTCTGCCATATAATCTACAGGTGTAGATACAAATACTTAAAACAAACCCAAATGGCACAAATAATATGTAGCCACTAATCTCAATGACAACTGAGTCTGCTCTTTGCCAAGTACTGACCTCTGGATGTATTTTTGTTATTAGTACTGTCTTTATAAATGTGGTTAACATATTTGGATATAAATACTTTCAATTTTCTAAATAGCTATAGAGGTTATACATGTATATATTATAAAGACTGTAAAGTAGAGGGTCAGTAGTGAGTTAGTTTGCCTCTATCTGCATGGTATTATGAGAAATAATGTGTTGAAGAAATGTGTGGGAAATATCAGAAAGGGAGACAGAACATAAAGACTCCTAACTCTGGGAAACGAACTAGGGGTGCTGGAAGGGGAGGAGGGCGGGGGTGGGGGTGAATGGGTGATGGGCACTGAGAGGGGGCACTTGACGGGATGAGCACTGGGTGTTATTCTGTATGTTGGTAAATTGAACACCAATAAAAAATAAATTTATTATAAAAAAAAAAGAGAAATCATGTGTTGTAAAACAGACACCTCCCATCCTCTGCCAAAACTCTGTGTATTCCGCTCTTTCAAATGAGCAGAACCCATTTTTTGTTTTTTAAAAACGATGTGGCCAGGTATACTGTCAAATTGATTTATTTATATTTTTTATTAATTTTTTTTTAAGATTGTATTTATTTATTCATGAAAGACACACAGAGAGAGGCAGAGACACAGGCAGAGGGAGAAGTAGGCTCCCTATGGGGAGCCCGATGTGGGACTTGATCCCAGGACCTCAGATTATGACCTGAGCTGAAGGCAGACGCTCAACCACCAAGCCAGCCACTCGGGTGCCCCAAGCAGAACCCATTTTATGTGGAGAATTGCTTCACTGTTATTCAGGAATTTTTCTGATGATAAGGATAACCCTTTAAAACTTATACTCTGGAAAACTTCTTAAGGAATATTCAGAGTCTTATAGACCCTCATGCATCAAAGCTTGAAAGATAGCAGGCTAAGATTCATTTCAGTAAGAAGTGTTTTGTGGGGGGACTCCTTTCCCTATGGAGGTTGACAAAGTTAATTCTTACTAATTTTGAGAATCAGGCTTATTCCTGTTGTAAACTTCATAGGGCACATTTTTTTTTTGTCACAGGAAAGTACATATATTTTATTCTATGAAATTAGAGAAATCTTGTGTCAACTATGTAAAATTTCAAAAGTCATGAATTTACTTAGATTTTTATAAAATAAAGCTTAGAGTGTGTTTTTATTAGGCTACAGCAATTTACCATTTATGATATACTACTTGATATGCTTTAGTCACTGTATCCGTAAAGAATCTTTAAATAATTAATTTCTTCCCTAGAAACTACTTAAGCATTTAAAATCCTATTGTGTTGATATAATACCATTTATATAATCTAAACATTTTCTAATTTATTTCAGTACTTTGGCACTCATATCTCGTAGAGTATAGTTTTGTTATACATTTTATCATAGCCACACCGAAATGACTTCCAAATTTATTAAAAGCATGTAACTGATTTAAAAGCAAGTGACTGATGATAAATACAAAGGATAACTTACTTTCTTTATATTGCCATAGCTGTGATACTACAATGGTATAAAAAAAAAGCAAAGAAACCTGAAATGAAATTTTCCATATTAAGGAACGCAATACTATACTAAATAACTAAATTAATACTTGTTTAGAAGTAGTTAGAAAAACATAGTTAGTTATATAGGCATAACTATAGAAAGCTTCCATATAAAACCATATAGTACAAGTTCAAACTTGTGTTCTTGTACTATTTTCTCCTTACCCCTCCGATATTTTATGGCACTTAAGGTTTGATTCTTCCATCCCTTGTAGAAACTACTGAGTCTACAGAGGGATGATGGCTTATGCTCTACAAATGCACACTGGAAAGCAGGTTTTAAGATGCAACATTCTCCAGGCCTAATTCAGCCACAGAAAACATGCCTGGCTATAGCAGAAGCCTGGCGCAATACTGTGGAAGCCGCACACTGATCCAAGAACCATGTTCTCAAAGACATGGTCCCTGAATATGAAGTTTTCAAGAAGATTAACTGCAAATAACCATTCGTAAGAAATGACAAAATCAGTACCCAAAAAGGCCATGAGACCATTTTCCCCTCTAATAACATGAACTTATATAGAAATCCCCCTTATGATGAATATTGCTCTGGGTTTTTATCCAATTAAATAATGAAATTTAACTTTCAGAGATAGAAGAGAATGTTAGCAACTGGCCTACTTCCACTGAAATGCGCTTACATTTCATTTATTTTCAATCAGCTACCAAATGTTTGAGTCTCACAAACTGCTGTATGATTCAAGAGGCAAAAATAAAAGATTCAGCCATTACAGATTGCCTTTAAAATCTAGCCGTTTCTCTCACAACTTCTGAGTTTTGTCTTACAAGTAGAAGAGGAAAATCTTTTGGTCACACATACTATCAGGGCCTTAGTCTGATCTTTTGGATATGCATATCCATATCTTGACTTATGATGTTTCACTTAAAGAATAGGTAGGTAGACACACCAGGAGGCCATTAGGTTGCTTGTCCAGTCTTGTTTTTACAAGATTAAAACAAATAGCTCTCTTTTCTGGACGACTTATTGAATGTTTAAAAATACAAACCACTCATATATGGTTTTGCCTCGACATATTTTAAATGTGCAACAGCCCTGGTGCTTCTTTAATTTTAAAATGACCTTGATAAGAACATGATAGAAGAATTATGTGGTAGTTGAAGAGTAAGGTAAAAGGGCATCAGGAAGCCAAAAGAAATAGCTGGTTTATCTTGAGAAGATATATAAAAATTTCTATCTAAACTAGCCTTAATTAGGTTTTATTTCAACAGAAGTACACTAAAGCACCACAACAGTTCTCTGAAGGTCAAGATGGGTTTAAAATGGTATTCACATACTCATCTGTGCCTCTGGAAGAGTTGCCTCACATTCAATTTCACACAGTGTTTGGAAGACACTGAGAGCAAGATAGAGAAAGCCCAGAGGTACTTCCATTGCTCTCCAGATTCTGAAAACAGAACACAGTGCCTTTTCCAAAAGGGCACATGCTTGGGATCTTAATCAAGTATCTATTTTCAGTTTCCATGAAGGCCTTGAAAAGGAGGGAATACTGTTATAAACATAATTTTCCAGTACCATTTAATTCTGTTCTGCTTGGGAAGAAAGAATAAGTCAGATTTTTTTCCCCCACTGGCCAATGTTGGTTTATACCCCAAAGTTAAAAGTAATTGCTAAGTAAAAATTGCATAAATCACGGACATATTTTTTTTCTATGTTTCATTAATAATATTTCTGAATTTGTTGCATTCTCCAGCCAATTCTTAGTTATCCCTAAGGAAAAAGTGAATAGGTATGAATTAAACCTAGAGACAACCCCAAACTCTGGTTAGATATTATTCTTCACCAAAAGTATTGAAATTGCCAATATTTGAGAGCTTTTTTCCATTTTTGTTTTATAATTTCCCTCCCAGAACCCTCATTCTGGCTGAGATTCCAGTAAGCATGGATATCAACAAGAGAAGGTTGAGTCAAGAGAATAAACTAAAGGCTTAGTTAATCCACAAACTTAACACTGATCTTGGGAGATGCCCTTTACTCCCCATAAAACTATAGTAATACTAAAAAATAGGACATTTTCTGTCTCTTTTTTACCTGATCAGTTTTAGGTAGAAAATTTAGGGAAGATTAACGTAGATTAGGGAAATTAAAAAAAATGGGTACACTGGACCAGTTACTTAATGATCAAGATGTAATGAAGTATCCCATATCATGATGCTTTCCTTCTTTTGATTACTTTGCAATGAAAACTTAGAGTTTTACAGACATATGACTTAAAAACTTTCTTAAACTACATGAGAATCCAAGATATGTGGTGCCCAAATACATACAGACTATGGCCCTTCATATCCAAAAACTTATGATCACCTGTTTTTGTCTTTTATAGAGCCTTTCAAAAAAACCACGAAAGCATACATTTCCATCTGGAGCAAATGAATTACAAATGTTGAAAATTATATTCATGAATCTGAATATAATGATCTGAAAATGGCACTATCAAAAAAGTCCCATGAGGCTCATTTTGGTCATACAGTTTACTTATAAGGGCTGAATCAGCAACAACAACGAGTTGTGGTCTTATTTTAATGAAATAAAAGCAGAGAAATAAAAAAAAATGCATGCTCTCTTAACTTCTTGACGATATTGAACTTTAAACATTCCTATCATATTTTAAAATAATTATAAATCCTATAGAGCATGCAATTATTGCTTTTAAAATTTTTAAAGACTAAACTGGAAAACTCATCAGCAGAATCATATATGATGTGGGACTGCCCATCTCGCCTGACCATGCTATGATGTGTCACACAATTCAGCAGAGAGCGGCTGGGCACATCTAGCTCTTCCTTGCCATGGCAGGGGAAGGAACAGCTGAGTAGCATGCAGGCCAGTCAAAATTCACTTAGAAAGTGATTGTACATGTACAACTTGCTTGGGTAACCTGGGTAAAAGTGGTGGCACGAGCCTCTGGCTGGTTAAAAAACACCAGAGCTGCACTCTTGATGGCTCCAGCTTGATTTTACCCCTGTGAGAAGTAAGAACGGTAAGCGGTGAAGGTCACAGTATGATATTGCTAGATTGTGCTTTGGAATTCAACTTCAGATAGGATTCTTAAGAACATTTATTCTATATTCTTACTCAGGAAGACAACAAAACCTTTTTAAAAACTAAACTAAAAATTCATAGTTCTATAAATATTCTAAGAAATCATGATTACATGAATTTTAAATATATAAAAACAAACAATTCTACTTTGTATTTTGTCACAAGATTTGTATAAATCCAAGTTTTTCCAGGATAAGTAAGAACACTATTTTGCAATCCATACCTTTAATTCTCTTACATTTTTTCATGCAGAGCTTTGTATTTGTTTTCATACCAGCCTGTTTATGTTAGCAATCCATATATTTGGATATATAAATACATATATTAAAAATATAATAACAGCAATTCATATCTTCATCTCTAACAACTCAGGGATCATTTTTCCCCAATTGCACTATAGCTAGATAGACAGTATCCTGAAAATGAATGCAGAGAGTTAGATGACTAGAGTTTTCAAATACCATCTAAGTTAATATTAATTACTGCCTCTTAAAGCAGAATGTATTGCAAGGTTTTAAAATTTATTTACTTTTTTAGTGAGTAATGTATCACTGTTGGTTTAGTTTGTATGATTTCTTAGTGTGTCAGCAAAAAGAAACGATATTCTGTATTTTCAAAGCATAACTCAGTGTTCTACTTACAGTCAAACTAAGAAGCATGAACCAAAATGTCACTTTATGGATATGTTATTTTTCATTTGTGTGTGTATGTGTGTGTGCAATAGTTACTAAAAAAGAATAACCAGCCTATGTAAATAGGCATCTGAAACGTGACCTGTGTTCAGTGCCAGCAGTTTTCAGAAATTCCAGGTTAAAACTGAACTTTCCTGGAATTTATCTAAAACAACTGTATAATGTTAGAATATGCAGATTTTTTGCTTTTTATTTTTAAAAACATTGTACTTCTAATCTTTGTGTGAACACATATGAGAATTGCCTTGTTACTTTTCAGGGTGGGGTGGGGTTTTTTTGTACTAATTTAAAAAATTACCTGTAAAAAATTTATTGTTGAATTTATAACTACCATGTGAAATAATTTGAAATTTTATCCTTGTTTTATAAAGTACTTACTTTTATATTTAGTTTGATAAATTTTCACACTAATATGTCTGTAAATCTTTAAACAATTTCATTACACTCTATAATTGATTTCCATGTATCCAAAATTTAGCTTGGAAGAGGATAGAATGATTATAGTCACCCAAAAATAAATTTTTGTTTGGATGATAAAATATTTTCCAGACACAGTGTCTCTGTGTACCAGATTATGATTTCCTAGCCATTAGAAAGCATGACAGTGAGGTGGTATTTTTCTAAGCAGTCATTTGAAATATCTGTGGGCATTATAGAATTTTTGAAATATTCTAGAAGCCAACTTTTTGGTAGAAAATAATTAAGATACTAAATTTCCTTAAGTCCAATGTGATAAAACCTATGATACTACTGTAACAAAAGTTTCTCTAATCTCTTTGATTTTTCTACCTCTTCTTGACCCCAGGCTAGTCTTGTTTCTAATCTTCCCTTATTACTTGGTAATAAGCTCCTCTATTGTTAAGGAATCTGATAATTAACAAATCTTTTTTAAATCCCTGATTTTTCACCCAGCCCTCACCCTAAACACTGTTACTTCTAATTTAGTATATTCCAGTTGAATTCTTCCCTCTTCCCACTTAAACCTGGTAACCTTCAGAGTTATAAGACCCTTTCAGAGAGTGCAATTACTTTTTTTTTTTTTCCAATTTCCTAGTCTCACTAGTTTGTCAAATTGCTAGGTCTCAGTGACCACACTTATTACTTTACCTCAGCCCAGAATTTCATCACCTGATTGCTATCAAATGATTGTCACCACATATCCTTCACTCGAAACCATCTTACTCATTGATACCAAATAAACTTTCCTAAAACATCACTTTCCTTTTGCCTTTCCCCTGCTTCAGAACAAATAGCTCTGTATTGATTATGCTAGCAATTCTAAAATTTTCTACTTCTAAGACTTTACAATCTGGAAATACTTTATTCACCCAAATTTTCTACTATCTTCTCAACCAGTAGGTTATTCATGCTGATTGTTTCACTGCTGCACCTTAATACCAAGCGCATTCTCAACTGTTGCTTTCCTTTGGTAGGATTTTGCTTTGGCTTTTTGATCATATATTTGACTCAAATTTAGAGGCCTATTTCAATTTTATCTCTTCCATTTAGTAACTTGCTATGTTCTTGCTGTTCTCAATACCTATAATTTTTATATTCGGTCCTGAAGGACGAAACTTTTTAATAGATCTTTAATAATTTTGAGAATTAGTGTTGGCCTCCTTGAAGATGTTGAGATTCCCCAAAGGCAGTTGTATTATAGAGCTCTCTCCTTTAACTCTTCCTTAGTCTCAGTATCCAGCAAAGTGCTGAGTTTGAAAAAATGCTCAATAATTGCTCATTAATTAATTGATTTTTTTCTTAAAAAAATCTGTTAGGTGATGAAAAATAAAATTAGAATTGAGTTATTATTTTATCAGAATAAACAATATGTAAATTAGAATTGAGCTCACTAAGCAGACTTTGAGTGGAATTCCAAGAATATTATACCCCATTTTGTATATGGTTTTACCTTTAAAAAATATTTTCAAATTTACTATTATAATATATCTCAGCAGTGCTGAAATGTTTAAAAGGAAGGATCGAGAGCTATGAGTTATGACATTGTCAACTACTTATTATATTACTTATACGAATTCTGTTGATACTGTTCTTAAAAAGAGAAGTTTTCCAAATATGCTCAAAAAATCAGATGTCAATGATCTGTTTCCTGTGGTGCTAATATCCTACCCTCAAGCTAAAATCTGTCTTTTATAACTCTGTGCTAGACTTACTTTCCACTGGTATATTAGAAGTCCAAAAATAGGTAATAGTAAAAAATTTTAATTCTCTTCTCTGTGATACAGAATTGCAGAATTAATACCATTAAGCTGCTCTTATGGGATTCTGTGAATTCTGATCATACAGTAAGAACAGTTCCCTTTCTTCTTTGTTTTATTTTGAACAACTAGTAATATAAGTAAGAGCAGATTTTCAACTTTTACTTCTTAACTGTAATCCTCAAGTATAGCTTTTCTAAGTAGGTCTTAGCATTTTAAAGTTAATCTGGAACACTTGGACTTGCTTGTCCTTGACTGGGCAAAATAATCAATGCTACTTGCACTTTCCAAATATATGTAACACTTTCATAAATAAATATCACAATAAAGCTTTTGGAGGTGAAAAAAAAACCACATAAAATTTTCACATTAAAAAATCATAGCAAAACTTAATCTAGAAAGTAAGATGACACTTTCACAACGATTGATAAAATATTATTCATTGATATGTCTAAAGAGCATAATATAGTGTGTAGAATAGAAAGCAGTAAATATGGCTTATTTTTTGGCAGGCCATATTTTTAGCCAGATATTCAAACAATCAAGAAGACGAATATACAAATTATTCAGAATGATGATCTCCTTTGGAAAGTTGGAATTTCTATGAATGAATTTCCCAATAAAAAAAATCTCATAATTTTCCAACACTGCCATATGTATATATTGCCTTTCAATTTACTTTTTAGTAATGCATATGAACACAGAAAAATACTGAATAACCATAATGCATGGTTATTATAGGAAATGCAACAAAAACTTTGAAAGCATTCTTACCTCTTTGCTTTCTTCTAGTTCTGACTCACTGCTAAACTCTTCAGTATTTAGGTTTTCAAAATCGGACTCTCCAACAGCAATTGGCACTGTTACAGTGAGGCTGGGGTTGTTTATGAATGACATGTAATCATTTTCATCGATTACGTATTTTTCAACACTGCTTCCAGTACCTACACCACTGGTGGTTCCGTTTCCATCTTTAAGATAATTAAGTTCTTTGCTTATTTCTATTCCAGTATTATTGGATATGCAGCTATCTATTTTGTTGCCTTCATGGATCTCTATAACTTTTGGTTTTCTAAAAAAGGTTTTTCTGAAACACTCCCGTATCTTATTTTTCACATAATCAATTCCCTTTTGCATCCTTCCTACTGCAATCTGGAGATTGTTCATTTCATTATCATCATCAGTAGCAGCAAGATTGTCTGAGCTAAATGAACTCAACAATAAGGCCAGAAAGAGGTTCAGAACCTAAAAGAATAAAAGAAAATTTGCTACATTAATACGAAGTGTGCATATTAGCATAGATCTTTGCTAAAGTTAATTTAACAAATGCTTCTTGAATGCTTACTGTATTTCAGACACGTGACTGAATCTTACACTATTTAAAGGACCTGACAGCTACTATCTGCTGTAGGGGCAATATGATAAAACAAGTGCCTTTTCCTTCATACCAAGAAGGACAACAGGAAACCAGGACTTCTGAGACTTAAATTGTGTACTTAGAGTTGCCAGTGAAGAGACAAAAATCCCGTTTTGATGGTTTTGGCCAATGAGAAAGAAACATCATTTTAGTCATTTTACTTCATGTTATCAGTTTGTCTGAGAATGTTTAGCTTCATGTATACAAATAAGGATTTTCTTTTTGAGAGCTTGGTGATATGTGTTAAAACAATATACTTTTAATATAAATTCCTTTGTCCAGTGGCCACAAATTCAGAAAAGCAGAAATTTCCAAATGCAAATTATATTAAGATTAACACATCTCCTATCAAAGCAAGAACTCTAGTTTGTTTCCTTATTTCTGCATCAGATTTTGTTCAGAATCTAGAGCTTCCTGATTTACTCTTCTGAAAAAAATTTCATGTCTACAGTTACCCCACAAGTATTCTTTCAAGCAGTCTCACTTAAAAATGTACCTCTCAAAGCAAAGGTTAAGTATGATGGCATGAAGAACATTATGTACACACATAATTGAGAAATGTAAGCATTAAAACATGTAAATATACAAATGACGCTTTTACACTAAGAACTAAAAGTAAGTTTTTAAATTCTCAGATTTAAGTGTGAATAACTTAAATGGCAATAATTTATTTTCTTTTAATAAAGCAAATTCAGGGAAGGATACATTTAGTCCTTTTCCAAGTTGAATAGTTAAATTACATAGCTACAATCTAATACCCTATTTCATTGAAATGTATCTTCAAAATTTGGTAAAATGCAACTTACTGCCTCTGAGTAGGCCGACAGTATGAGCTATGAATTTGTAAAGGGTATTTTGAAGATAGGGTAGACAGCCATATTTTTAGATTTACTGGAGGTCATTTCTTTATAAAAGTAATAATAGGATAAAAAATAATTCAGTCCATAATGGTAATAAAGGGATAAAAAATAGGTCTTCATGAAAAATTTTCTCTAAAAACAAACAAAAAAACCCTAATATTTTTGCTTCTAAACTTTCACAGATACACTTCAGTTAATCCCCACACCAACCATAAAATTTCAGCGTTGTTATTCAACTTTCATAGTTGGGGAACTTGAGGCTCAGAGAAGTTAAGTAACTTGCCCAAGCTCAGAGTGCTAGTCCTGGGATTTGAGTCTAGCTTGTTGGTGATAAAACCAGAGCTATCTATTGCATCAGGCCACCTTCCTAGCTACTCTCTGATCTTGTCCTTAATTATGAGCATTTATAATATATACATACCACCAGGTTTCCAATGACCATGACCAACATGAAAACAATAAGGCACATGGTTTGGCCAGCGACCTCCATACAGTCCCACATGGTTTCTATCCACTCTCCACACAGCACGCGGAACACAATCAGGAAGGAGTGGAAGAAGTCATTCATGTGCCAGCGTGGGAGTTGGCAGTCGCTGGAGATCTTGCAGACACATTCTTTGTAGCTCTTACCAAAGAGCTGCATGCCGACCACGGCAAAAATGAAGACGATGATGGCCAACACCAAGGTGAGATTACCTAAAGCCCCCACAGAATTGCCAATGATCTTTATCAGCATATTCAGCGTGGGCCAAGATTTTGCCAACTTGAAAACTCGAAGCTGTAATTAAGTGAAAAGATATTCTCAGTAGTAATCGCAATATAATTTTGGAAGTTAGTTAGACATTGTATTTTATTATTATACCATACTGTAGACCTACCTCTGAGGGATATAAAATCTCAGACCATACTAAAATTCAAACCCAGAAAAAATAGCTTATAATACTGGAATTATTAATCAAATCATTAAATGCAAAAATAAAAAATATAAAATATGTCAGGATAAATAGAAAATTTCTAATTCATCAACAGTTATATCCCTTTCTGGTTCATCAACAGATATATCCTTGAAAACAAATTAATATTTTGATTGGAGACATTTAAATTGGATTGATTTTAGCAAACTAATGTCACCCTCAGACTATAGAGTAAAAAGAAATACTAAAAGTATGAGTTATATATTTTAATGGATATTTATAAAATAAAACTAAATTGATAAAAAATAACTTACATAAAGTCTTCCTTTCAATGTGAAAAACTCCACATTTTACTTAATTTCCAATAAAATTTTATATATTTAAAAAAATTTTTTTTTAAATTTATGATAGTCACACAGAAAAAAAGAGAGAGAGAGAGAGAGAGAGAGAGAGGCAGAGACATAGGCAGAGGGAGAAGCAGGCTCCATGCACCCGGAGCCCGACGTGGGATTCGATCCTGGGTCTCCAGGATCGCGCCCTGGGCCAAAGGCAGGCGCTAAACCGCTGCGCCACCCAGGGATCCCAAAATTTTATATTTTTAAAATAAATTTTGCCGATTTTTAAAAAGTTTGTTATACCATTGTTTAAAATGCTAATGATATCAAATGTTTTCATACATGTTTATTTTATTTTATTTTATTTTTTTATACATGTTCCTTTAAAGTAGTTCCTACTAATATAAGTTTAAGGTTGATAAAAAACTAAGATTAACTGAGACCTCAAATTGTTATTTGCATTTCTTTACGGAGTTGAAGCAAAAAAAAAAAATTAAGTGAATTTAAAACATAATTTGAGGGACATCTGCATTTTTAAATGTGCCCATATAGCTAATCATTATGAAGTGGTTCAGCCATTTTTATCATTCTCAGAAAATAGTCACACTTTGTTGTTTTTTTTTTTTTAATATTTTTTTTTTTTAATTTATTTATGATAGTCACAGAGAGAAAGAGACACAGGCAGAGGGAGAAGCAGGCTCCATGCACCAGGAGCCCGACGTGGGATTCGATCCCGGGTCTCCAGGATCGCGCCCTGGGCCAAAGGCAGGCGCCAAACCGCTGCGCCACCCAGGGATCCCCACACTTTGTTTTAAAGAGAATGTTTATATATATTCCTTAGAGTATCATGTGTTGGTGTAGATTTAAAATATTATTAAAAATAAGTGTAAGATCACATTGATTTATTTTTAAAATAAATTTTATGCCAGTGATACAATATAAACGTAGTCTAAATTGATACCAGTCTGAATGATCTCAGTACAGACAATCCCTCCACATTTGCCAGGCCAAGCTCCATCAAACTAAGGCTGACAATAATTCCATCAAATATGTTCCAGCCTTCTTGGAAATAATAATATGGATCCATGGCAATAATCTTGAGAACCATTTCTGCTGTGAAGATCCCAGTGAAGACCTAAAGTAAAATAGAGATCACAGACACTGAAAAAACTTTTGACACTGTAAGAATCTGTAAAGAATATTAAATAGTCCTGAGTAAAAACATTTAAAATTTAAAATGGAGAAATGTAACAAACTGATATAAATTTAGCATTTTTTTTCCAAGGGAGTATTTTAAGTGATATCCAAGAAAATGCTGATTTTAAAACATTTCCTCATTCACATTGTGATTCTGATACTGAATAGTAACTACAGAATTACTACCCTTTTTGGTACACCAGACTTCTCGCATAATCACAATGAATTTTGTTTTTAGTATTATTACCTTAGGAACAAATCTATGTATTAATTGAAGTTACTCTAATTTTATTTTAAATTTGGTAAGAACCATATTTTATTCTTGATTTTTGTGGGTTTTTAAAGGGACATCATCTTATTTCTGTAATTTTTAAAATGTTTCTGAAATAAGAGTGAGTTTCCCGCAAGTGTTTTATAATAATATTCTCTGGATGCATGGCTCAGAATTAAGGTTAATGGATTAATAGAGCAGGGAACTGCAGATTTAATTGAAAGCAGCAGGTGAACATTGTCAGTATGCATGCACGCATAATTAAAATTAATAAATTATTTGAGTGGTTGGATGAATGTCTGGTTGACAATAGAAACAACTGAAATGAACTCAAAATTTGTTTTTAACTCAAAACCACAGGCCAAGGGACCCAATGAAGAGTTATGAAATTACTCTTGTAAAAAAATCTTAAAAAACAATGACCTTAAGAATAGGTAAAAGCTGCATTTTATAACTATAAAGTCAAGCTTACCATTTACAAGGTAAATCAGCCTTTACCCCAAAGGACTCTCAAAATATCAGCATCAAAATTATTTGAATTTCCTAAACATCAGTTAATTAAAAGAAATCAGTATCCACTCTTAAAAAAAGTGCAGCTAACATAGGAACACCAGGGTGGTTCAGTTGGTTAAGCACTCAATTCTTGATTTCAGCTCAGGTCATGATCTTAGGGTCCTGGGAGAGGCAGTGGTCTGCCTCGGGCTATACACTCAGCAGGGAAGCTGCTTAAGGATCTCTCTCCCTCAGCCCCTTCCCTTCCCGGTTGTTCCTGTGGGTGTGCTCGCTCTCTGGCTCTCTCTCTCTCAAATAAATAAATCTTAAAAAAAAATGCAGCTAACATATTATTTTCCTAAACATAGAAAGACTTTAGGGGAAATAACCTATTCCAGAAAAAAATAGCTTAACTTCAGTTCTTCATTCATTCACTCAAGTAGAAATAAAATGTTTTCCAAATAATTTTATTGCATGAAAATCTGGATATATAGTGGAATGCACACTGAAAATTATTTATTTTTTATTTTATGGAATGACACCATAGGATTTTTTCCCCTGGTGAATTTAAAATAATTCTGATTTAAAGAAATCTTATTTCTTATACAAAGTCTCAGAAGCAGCTGTTTGAATTAGCAGCCTGATCATAGAAATACATTAAACTGAGGTAGAAACTATCCAGGTAAACCATCTATAAATATTTCTTCCTACAGAAATATCATAGGATGATCTTTTCAGCTCTTCTGAAATGACTAGATCTCCTGCGTTATAAAAACCTATACCTTAAATGTACATCCTTTCATCTAAAATGTAATCCCAACATAAAATTCCATTTTAGAAATAGCATTTTAATTATAATTTGCAATTTAAAACTATATTTATTTATATCCTTAAGTGTTTTCCATTTAGATCCTAAAATCATTGATATTGTTTCTTGGCACATTTTAGTCTAAACTGCATTGTCAGTATTTAAGAGTTTTTAAAAATTCCTTCTCATTCTAACAAAAATCAATCCAGCATACTGATATAATATTAGCCTAAGTTTACATAATTTTTAAATTCCATCAAAAAATTCTAAGAACAGAAAGAATTGGCAACCTCTGGATATGTATCACATTATCTAAATAATGCCCATGTATGGTTTATAAACAAACATTCAGTTGCCTTTGAATTTTCTATATCACAAAGAATTTTTAGGACTCAAGGCAATTAATAAAAAACGTCAAATGTTTATTGTTTGAACTTGGCCAAAATGTATCTTGTTTTATGTAGAAGCTTTTTATCTTTTGAAACTTTGGGTAAATGCTTTTGTAGCCACTCATTCATTCAGAAAAAAACTGCTGCACACCTAAATGGAAGACATTTTGCTGGTCTTTGAAAATATAGTAGTAATTAAGATATACAAACTTAGACTGCATAAACCTAGTTCATTTAGGCTGATAAATTTTCTGTGGACAGACTGCATAAACCTAGTTCATTTAGGCTGATAAATTTCTTATGAACAATGAATTTTAGGCTTCCTAAGCCAGCTTCTTTAGTGAGGAGTTAAGTTCAGTGAAAAGGTCCTAATCTATTGTACACATGATAAATACAGTAAATGCATAAGTGCTAAGGATGGAGATGAGAAATCACCCTGGAAGTCTAGACCAAGAGTAAAGAAATTTGGAGCATTTTGAGATGGTTTGGGGTGCACAACACTGAAGATGATAAAATGTTGGGGAATAAAGTCTCATTTCAGGAAAGGGAAGGTTTTCCTATTGAGTATTTACTTAGGGAAGTTCTGTTGTTGTACATTAAAAGGAGGAATGTTCATTCTAAAGGCTATTGGTCAGTTTGCTCTACAAAACTTCTATTTGTCCAGACTGATGTTCCATGTTCTTTTTGTAGTGAATTTGATGTAACTGGAGCTTATATTTGCTGTATTATTATTATTAGCTTTTTTTTTTTAATGGCTTTAGTTTTATTACTCCCATGGCTTTTGGGTATTTAAATGCAAACATTTTAAAATGTTGTTGTTATTGTTGATTGGGTGGGGAAGGTGAAATCAAAATATACTGAAAGAAAAATGATGAGAAATTATTTAGCATTTATGGTGTTCTTTTCTCTCATCTGTCATATGAGGCTATTCAATGAGGTAACTCATAAGGTCTGTGTCTAAAATTCTTGGATTTCTGTCAGCATTGTATTGTTTACCAAATGGTATTCAGAAATTGTATACACAATTTTTACACTATAACCTCATTATAAATTGTTAGTTTGGAGACAAGATAGCTTTATACTGTACGAGGAAAGGAGTTATATGGCTAGATAGCACTCTTTCATTGATACAAGATGCCTCCAGGTGAATTTTAGGATTCAGCTCCCAAGTGTTTTATCTTTTAATAAATGAGTTATTTTTTCTCCTTCAAAAAGTTATCATGTCCCTTTTCTTCATATCCTGTACCACACCATTTAATTGAAATAACTTTACTAATCTTGTTTCTTTAGGTTTTTATTTGCAAATGACATGTATGATCCTTAGTACAGGTATCATGTTCTGAGTTCCCTTCAGGGTCTAGCAGGATAAAGGGATATTGTGGACTCTTAATCACTGGTTATAATGAGAGTTATAGTAAGAAAAGTAGTCAGTGTAGGAGCTACAGACCTCTATCTGTATTCCCTGAAGAAAGACTTATAGGTTAGTTGGGAATGTTTGTATGATAAAGAGGTTGTGTAACCTATTATGATTGATGGATGATTTCTTGCTTATAAAGTCTCTAAGATGGGTGCATGGGTTTTATAATAGTCAAGACAACAAAATAGAGCATCTTAGAGAAACTCAACAGATGTTTGAGGTCTCCTGATACTCAAATTTGATCAATCAATCCAATTAGTAGAGAAGTGATGTAATTTTTATATGCTCCAGAAACAGGGTACAAATGGGGCACATTGATTTAAGTAAACCTGAAAGTTCCACAAATCTTTTACAAGACATTCCTTTGTTAACAATTCAAATAAAACTTAGAGATCCTTATTTGTAAGGTATTATGTGAAAATTTGAGTAGTAACAACTACTCCATACAAACTAAAGTTATTTAAATGAGCAAACTATAAATTCCACAAAATATGCAATGCAACCATCCATAGTGTGTAATAGAGTCCAAAGTCAGCTAAGTACCCATGGTAGAAGGAGTATATTCTCTCCCTCTCCACTCCTTCCTCCCTCTTCCTCTTTTTCTTTTTCTCTTTCTCTCTCTGTGTCTGTCTCTATAGATTTTTATATATTATTTATGTATAATTAAACATATATAATTTTTATACAGAAATACTTATTATAAGGGTTGTTATGGGTATAAAATATCTGAGAACTATGAAATGCCTTACATGTATGATATTATTAATAATAACAGGAGCTTTCAGCTAATAGAAACAGTTTATTGTTCCATCTCTTACAGTTAGAAATAGTTAACTCAGGTCTGTTTTCTATCTTATACACTCTATCTTGCTGAGCCTTGTTTCCCTGATGCTAACCTCAGCTTATTAATGGTTTTACCACAATCTATCAGTCATCAGTCTTCCACCCTACTTCTATACCTCCTTATCTCTGTTGCTACACATTAGGTTACAGAATTTTGGAACTGGAGAAAACATGAAAAATCATCTCGTTCAGTACATTCTACTCACTAGAAAACAGACCCAAAGATCTAAATTACTTTTTCAAGAGCACCACAGTTATTTAGCATGGACTATTGGACTTGAACCCAGATTTGGTGCTTCTTTTCTAGTGCTTTTCCATTTGATCATCCTTATAATCCAACCTCTCTTATCCTGTGCTTCCAAACTCTAGTGCTTTAACTTTGGAATTCTATAAAACTTCAATTTCCTGTTTTGCTCTGGCAAATTTCCAAAATTTCTTCCTGATTGTTCAACTTCCCTAACTGTTCAGTATCTTGGGAAAAATACAGGAGCTAGAGCAGAACTGTTTTCCATCAATATTTCAAAGAAAGGTAAATAGCATATATTAGAGGAAGGAAATTGTTTATTGAGCACATGCTAGATGCCAGGCTCAGTATTGTTTTCATCTTACCTCATTTGGCCTTCACTACAACTCCGGGAGATGAGTATCATTATATCCATTTCAAAATAGAAAACAAGGACTCAGATTTTTTATCAGACTTGTCCAGATGCTACATCATTAGTAAGCATTGGCAGTGAAGCCAAACCCAGTTCCACCCAACTCCAAAGCCTATATTCTTTCATGAAAACATTCTACTCTAAGCAGCCCGTTTGGGTAGAAAACAACCAGTTCATTATTTATTGAGCTACAAGCATGTAAACATTATAGGAGATACAAAGGAAAAATGGGACATAACCTTGAAGAATATGAAGAATTGAAATGAGGTCGGAACACTCTAGATGTGAATGTAGAGAACAGTGAAATATTTTCCCATATGTAAATTTATAAACATGGGTGATGTTGGTGTGACTTGGCTGTTCTGATGGGCCAGTAGTGGCTGGTTAGGAAACAATGGACTATAGGAAGGTATAGAAAGGATGGGATCAGATGAGAAGTCTTGAGAATCAGATAAAGCTGTTGAACCCTAAGTACAGATAATAGATACTTTAGCAAAGTGCAAACATACTGAGTGCAGAGTCCTAAAAGTATTATTTTAATCATAGTTATAGGATTAAAAAGAGGTACCTTTAAAGAAGAAATAATGGGTCTTATCAACTTATATATAACAAATGCAGGAAAAGTAAGTAAAAATGGCTATCAGATTTCTATCTTCGAATTGGAAGGCTCTTTGAAGCTGGGAGGCTACTACTAGAGGTAACATAAGACTGGACTGAGATAGCACTTTCAGTCACATATTGTGTTCAAAGTTATCCTTGAACAACATTATGTAATAGTTGGAAATATAGGAGTAGGGCATAGCTTACGCCACAAGAGCAGATAATTCCAACAGTTGTTGAATAATAAAAACATTGAGTGGAAAACAGCCTTACTAGACATAAGTCCAGAAAAGAATCAGACATGAGGTGATTGGAAAGATCAAGGAACAATCACTTAAAAAAAAAAAAAAAAACAATTCACAGGTGCCAATGATGAAGAAAATCTCAAGAATCTGGTGGGTGCTACAAAGTCAAACCATGGAATAAAGCTGAGGTCACTTACTGGGTAGACATTTATGTAATTGTCTGCCCAGTATTTCCTTTTCAACTTCTGTTGGGAATTGCTTCTCCATCTTTGTGATTCCTCGAGTCTGTCATGTTTTCACATGGATCCACCCTCTGCCTCCGATTAAACCAGAGGTGAGCATCTAACCTAGGCTCTGCCAAACAAGAGTCCTATCGTGAGAGTCTTTGAACTAGAACTGAAAAAGAGATACAGCTTTTTTTCCAGTGCAGAGGTTACAAGATCTAAAACCAGAGAGGTATGGCTGAGAGGTTTCCTGACCCAGAGACAAAAGATGAACATTTGAGCAACATCCAAGCCCTTGGTTAAAGCATTTCCTGAAGCCCAACTACAAAGTTAGCCTTTATATGGTTTGGTAGTTCATTTTTTTCTTTTCATTCTAGGAGTCAGTTTTTTTTTTTTCCTCTTACACTAGTTTTTTATTTTCCTCTTACACTAGTTTTCTGTCTTGTGCCAAAAAGGAAGCTCTCGATTAATCCTTTTCTTACTTGTTTGCCCATTTCAGTTTTCTCATATAAAGGAGGAAATGTACATGTCAGCATACACATATGCAGATGCCTGTTCAAGTGATTTGAACCAAAAGTATGGCTAAATTACAAATGCATTTTCACCCACTGTTTTTTCTTTTGTGTGAATACCACTGAAACATTTTATTAGGTAATTCAGTTTAAACAACTATGTCCTCTTTTGTACAGAAATCAATCTTTATATATTTCCTCCAATGGACATGATTTCTTCAGAGGCTGTGAATAGTAAAACTGCATTTTTGTGGAGCCAGAATTAGATACTTTGTGTTTTTTTTTTTTTGGACCTATATTTTAGCAAGAATGACAGTAAAAATTTTAATGAGCTTACAGCTTACCAGACACTGTGGTCAATTAGCATGGACATTGGTCTGAGCAATCAGCATTCATACCAGTTGAATTTTTAGATCTTACTGCTGAGATTCCCTACACAGCATGAATGGATTTTTTTCTTTGGCCTATATCCTGCACCCCTGCCAAAGGAAATAAGTAAACTTTAAATGAACTTACCAAGTTTCCTACAGTCAATACACTACTGAATTGACCGGTCATTGGGTAGTGTTCCATGGCCATAAAGAGAGTATTTAAGACAATGCAAATAGTGATGGCAAGATCGACAAATGGATCCATAACAATTAAATTCACAAGATGCTTTACTTTTAACCATGCATCACAGCAGTCCCAGATCAAAAATACATTGGCAAATCTGTACCAGCATGGTGGACATTTCTGTCTAGATTCTTCAAGTTCTGGGGGAACAATAAAGAGGAAGAGTAGTAAATAACAATAAAAATGAATTATTGTTACAATAGATTAAACATTATTTATAAAATAAGTGCTTCTACCTGGGTATCGAAGTTCATATTACTTAGCTTAACAAACTTGAGAAGGCAATCCCTTTAAATATCTTCACAAAATATTCTAAAAATTTTATATAAATGTCTTTTGCCTTTAATTAAATACAGAAAACACCTTCAATTTAATACTTTACTTCAAATTAACTTTATTAGCTAATAGCTAGGTAATTATTGATTATATTGCTATATTATTTTTATCAAAGGAATTTTATCTTATTTTTTTTAAAGATTTTATTTATTTGAGAAGGACAGAGAGAGAGAGAGAGAGCATGAGCAGAGAGAGGGAGAAGCAGACTCCCTGCTGAGCTTAACCAACTGAGCCACCCAGGCATCCCAAAACAATTTTTAAATAAGCTTTACAGAAATATTAAATGTATCAAACACTATTTCGTTTGAAAGTGTCTTTTAAAAAACACTATCTAAAGCTGTGATCCTTATTAATGTGTACAACCAAGTCTCTTCTGATTGTTTCCACATCAGCATTAATTTTGCACACAATGAGATGTAGTATGTCCTTTTTAGTATAGACTCAAACCTATATCTACTTATGTTATGCAAATATACTCATATCTTTTAGAATTTTAGCCTAATATATTTAAGAGAGTTGCTAGTAATTTAATGGGTAAACCTGTTATAATTATTATGTGACCATTCAGATATCATATATAACAATAGGACAAGATATAAAATGTAACTCATATTTTCTAAAGAACACATGTTAAATACTTCTTAAATAAAAGACTTATGAAATTGCAGGACTAATGTAATGTAAGAAGGTATATTCTAATTATTTAAGGAGAATATAACAATGATAACTCACTGACATAATATGGAGTGGGGAAATATCACTTAGTTGACAAGATCAGGAGTTACAAAAAAGGGACAGTATTAGCTTTTGTAACCAGCATGTTAATAATGTATTTTATATATCATCTACTTAGGTTTGTTATGCAGTTATGATTTTGGGTAATTGACTTTGGTAATTCTATGAGGAGAAGAAATAGTTGCACAAAGCATATAACCGTGTCAAGCTGACTATCTCATGGCTGGCTTCTTACCTTCCATTGTGTTAGTCAGGATGCTGGCTATGCTCATGGCTCTTTGCCTTCCAGAGGAATCCTCTAACATCTCCATTGAAATCTGATAAGAACTTAGCCTTCTCTTTCTGACTTCCGTTTCAGTAGTGGTGCCCTGCAAACCAAATACTGATGGTTCAAACCACCCTTTCAATGAATAATACAGCACTACATAGCATTTCTTTGGAAAATCATGCTACATGCAATTTTTCCAGGTAATAATTTTCAAGTAATAAAATATTGAGTTTATTATTTAGTTCTAAACACTTTTTAAAAATTATCACGATGGTAAAGTTTGACAAGAATGTACCAGTTGGATGCAATTGTATAGGGCAATTTTGTTACAGGAATGTTTTAATTAACCTTTTGGAATTTTCAGAGAAATTTCATAAGCATACTAAAGTCATACATTGTTTCATTTCATTCAAATGTGATTATTTCTAGCTTATCTCAATGATTAATAATTGGATCAGTCTTCTCCCCCCAAAATAATAGGATCATAGTGTTGCAAGGCTGAATTGTTTTCTCTGAAGCCATATTTGATAGTATTGACATATATGGGCCAATTTTTTTCCATGCACAAACACAGATGTACAATGAAATATGTGTGCTTTCCTGAGATTATTTATTTCCTTTGATTATTTCTACAAGTCATCCTATAAGAAATCAAAGCATTTTAGAGCCATTTAATACACATCAAAACATTTTAGCATCAAAACACTTTAGCATCCCTATAATATTGATATTTGTATGGAGACTGCCTATTATCATTAGGCAGGTCATTTACCTATAGGTCATTATAATATTTCATTTCCAGAATATGAATAAATAATTACATAATTCTGTGTGAGATTACATTTGTAATAACAATTTGGTTGTCACAGTGCCCATTATTTTGTGTTGGTAGGTCTCTTGAATTTGTGGATGTAGTTTCACTCAGACTGTAAGAACACTAAAGCATTTGAAATCTAATGGTCCCATACAAATCAATTGGTTCTAAAGATTTATTGCTTTTCATTCAATAAATCATATTATTTTCAAGGCATTTCATTTTGGGGAAGCAGAATGGTATAACAGGCTAAACCGCCCAGGCTTTGATTATTTCAGTTGGTGTGTAATGTCAGTAATAGCTAACTTATCTATTATCACCTCTGGCGGAAGTTGTCCAGTAGGTGAGGTTAGAGCTGACGGTCCACCCACCAAGGAAACCACACCATTGCAATCCACAGTGCTGTGCATCTTCCCATTTGCTGGAAGCCCTGGCACCATCCTGGATGACATACTGGCCTGACTAACGTTACTGTTGCGTCGCTCTCCATGTCTGTGCGGCACAAACAGTGAGTCTCTCCTGCTCTCGCTGTCTTCAAATGTACTGTGTTCATCATCAGCAAAGTCATTTTCAGAACCGACATCCTTTGCTCGACCTCTGAAGCTGAAAATGCTTGTTTTGCTATTGCGTCGTGGGGAAAACAGGGAGCCACGGATACTTAACAGAGACTGAGGAGAGAGCAAGGAAGAAAGGAATGGGGCAAGGGTGGGGATACACAGTTACTTAACAAAAGTCTTAATATTGCAGAATCTATTTGCATTTGGATTAGAATAGTCTTGCTCTTATATACAGGCTATCGAGTTTATGGAGAACACATACATTTTGATATTTTTATTAAGGACCACAATGCAAATTTAAGTATAAAAAGTTTTTTTCTGATTAAGAATCCTAATTTGCAGTTTGGTAAGTCCACAACCATTTCATTTGATCTTAACTCTAATACTATGAGGTGGATTTTGTTATGGTAATGTCATAGGTATGGAACCTGATGCTGGAAAGGAGAAATACTTCATTTTGGAAGAAGTGGTGATTAAACAAATTGTAGATGACTTTTACTCTGAAATGCTATGATCTGAAGGGCATGCAATTTGGAAAGTAAGTTATGGCTCAAGAGCGATTGTTGGTTCAAATTTAAAATATCTGGACCAAATATGTTACTTTTAGATAATGATTTAAAAACAGAACTATTATCTCTCTGTTCTCTTCTTTCGAATATTAAAAGGAAATGAGTTTACTCTGTTTCTGGATCTGGGAATAAAAGTCACAAAACTTACCTATGACGCTGTCTTCCAAATTTGCTATTAGTTTCCCAAATAGGTACTAGTGATTCCCCTTAAGAGAATATATGTCATAATAAACACAACAGAATTCCTAAGCTGCCATCTAAATTTCTATTATTACTTAAATTAAACATTAGCTTAAAAAAAAAGCAAGGCATATATACACGACTTTACCAAAGAGGTGATGTAGAAGGTATCCTTCTGATCTCACTTTCATTTTATTGAAAGGAATTGGATGATTCAAAACATTTTAATTAAGGATGTTTACAAATAAACTGAGTAAATGGTTTCTGGTAGTAGAAAATGAAGATTTAACATGAAATCCATTCTTTCATCTTTTGAATAAATTTTAAACTAGCAGCACCAAATATCTTTATTCTAGCCTTGGTGATAGTTTTCAAAAACATCTCTATTCAGTCTGCAGAATCTTTGTTTACTCTCCTCATCATTAACAGTGACATTCCCCATTGCTCCCCCTGCTTGGACTTTCGTGACCTCTGTTACCTATCTTCATAGCCAGGGTTTTATATATATATGTATAAGTGTACGTATATAGGTATATATACCTATATATGTGTATATATGTGCACACACAGGCACAGACGCACACACTTATGCATACATATCCAAATGGCCACAGCAAACATTCTTAGACCTTCTCATTCTTCCTCCAAACTTCAGTATAAAGCCAAATAAAAATAATTTTAGTGGGAAAAAACGTAGGAAAGGCAGACTGCATCAAATTTATTTTTGGATCCTCTGCCTAATTAGGTCATGCTGATTTTCTTAGGCCACATTTTTAGCTTTATTTTTATGTCTTTTCCCAGACTGCAAAGCACCAGAATAATCGTTGTTGCCCTCTGTCATAGTGATGTTCTGGAAAGATATTATTCATTAAGAAATGTACTCTTGCTTTGGATTTAGTTAGAATGCCCACAGGAACTATTTCTGGTTACCCAGCTTGTCCAACCTGAGACTGTGCCTTTATGACATTCAGACAGTAGTTAGACTGATTTTCTAGTTAATATAAGTGATCAAGAAATCAGGTATCATGAAGACTTAAACTCAGCCCCCCAGTAATAAAGAATGCTAGGGTTTTAATATCCTTAGACTCAATTTTAATTATCAATATAATACTGATTATTATAAGACTTGTGTTTCAAAAGTTTAGTGTGAAAAAAAAGTTTAGTGTGTATTTTTAGGTCCCAATTTTTTTGACTTGGGATTCAGTACGTAGGGGATAGGACTCTGGAATCTGGATATTCAGCACACATTCCAGGTGATTCTAATGCAAGTATTAGGAGAATACTAATTTTGTCTTACATTAATACCTAGGATAGTTCCTTGTAATCATCTTAATATCCCTATGTTCAGCGACTGTCTTTGGAAACTGAAAATTAGCCTGTACAATACTGGTTGAGAGTATATTGTATGAGTGCATGTTTGTAATGTATCTGGTACATGCCTTTAATTTGCATATTTTTATGTTGGGGTGTTTTCAAAGGCGTTCCAGAATTTTTAGTTTATTTGAAACTTGTATTCACTCTTTGGAAAGTATAATAATGGGTGTGAGCACAGCTTTCAAGGCAACAGAGACTGAAAAAGAAGATAACAAAAATAGTATTCAGAGAAAATAAACCAAAAATAACACACTAGAAGATGTAGCAAAGTAGAGGGAATACCCACAGCTGTGGCAGGCCTTCCTTCTTAGGAAAACAAGCTTTTAAGCTTTAAGGACCAAAAGACCATTTTTCTTTGCCTTAGGCATGGCAAAACATGAATCCCAGGTATCTATTTTTTTTGTTCCAAAAGGGTAAATATGAACTTTTTCCTTTATAATATTCATTAGCAAAAGGGAAAAATAGAACTTAGTTCTGTAAAACACAATCCTGCGTGTAGGGATTGAACTTCAAGTCAGTTGGGAAAAGTCAAGAGGAAGATGATGCAGAGAATTTAAAGATGTTTTAGTAGAAACATGTAAACTGAGTGCTGCATTTTAAGTTAACTGTATGTACCTATCAGTGTTTTCAATAAATCAGCAACTTTACTTGGTACTAGCTAAAAACTTTCTGGTTTAAAACAAATTGTCTTGGTGTGTCCAAACAACATAGCTAAAATCTTGGAGAGGATTCACTTTCCATTGAAAACCCTTAAGTAGCTTTTCATGTACTATGAACATGATTAATCTATTTGAAAATAAAATAATGTAATAAATGTAAAATAACATTTAAACATATATGTTAGTAGAGGACAGAGTACCCATAATATGTGGCTTCTCTGTCTTGACATTTTCAGAAGATAAATTTGTTTTGAACACATGCCATGTCCATCTTATGCTTCCTATTCCCACTACCTTCACTGATTCTCTTTACTATCACAGAGCCTTGTTTTGCTTATACAAGAAATTGTAAACTGCTTCTGGTAATTTTTGCTTCAGTTGTGTTAATGTTCCCTGTCTGTCTTTACTGGGATTTGTAAATATTAGTATTAGTAGGATCTTTCTTTTACTTTTGGAATATCTCCCATCTGTATATACATTTTTCTATCTACCTATTATCTACCTACCTACTATCTATCTACAAATACTATAAAATGAACTACATATAACATATGTATGTACTGATTCTGCTTTTTTAGTATTAAAACTCTGGCTGACGCCTAACTTCTCTCTGCTCTTGCCTCTCTGTGGTTCACCGGCCTCCCAGCTGCTCACTGAGCATTCCAGGCATACTGCTGTGCCAGGCTCTTACACTTGGCTCTTCCATGAGTCTGGGATGCTCTTCAATGAGATAGTTTCTTCCTTTGCCTCCTTAAAATCTTTGCTTAAATGTCTCCTTTACAGTGAGGACTTCCCAAACCACCTTATTTAAATTTTTTACATCCATTTAATGCTCCTAATCTGGGCAGCCCCAGTGGCACAGCGGTTTAGTGCCACCTGCAGCCCAGGGTGTGATCCTGGAGACCTGGGATGGAGTCCCACGTCCGGCTCCCTGCATGGAGCCTGCTTCTCCCTCTGCCTGTGTCTCTGCCTCTCTCTCTCTGTGTCTCTATGAATAAATAAATAAAATCTTTTAAAAAAATTTATAATGCTCCTAAACCCTTTTTGTGATTTTCTTTTTTTTCCCCTCATAGCACTTGTCACCTTCTAACATAGTTTGTTGCTTATTTATCTTATTTAGTGTCTATTTTCTTCTTTAGTATAAATTTCCATGAGGTCAGTGAATTGTGTTTTTCTTTGGTTCACTGAAATGTTTTAATTTTCTAGAACTATTTCTTTCACATAGTAGGTGGCCAATAAATATTCGTTAATTGCCTGAATGAACTAATCCAGCTTCTATTTGAGCACAGTGATGAAACAATGATGGAAACAATACTATTTTCAAAAACATATAAATATGCTCATGTAAATATTGCTACTGTGCATACACATTTGTGATAATACAACTACTTAAAAGTTCTTACTTTCCTTCATTTGGAATCATTCACCAATTTTAACTTAAGAGCTTTATTATTTCTCACATAAGGTTTCTATATATTGCTTAATCTCTCCCAACTCTTTAAGGTAGACATTATTACCTGATTTTACAGAAATCTTACAAAAATACAAGTGACTTGACTAGGGTCACAGAACTCACTTGGGAGTTGAGATATGAACACAAGATTCTATGTCAAATGCTCCTTATCTTAATGACTCCTAATGGTCATGATAATGCTAAAGCATCAAGGTGACAGTTTAACCAAAAAAAATATGGTCAGAGAAATTAACTTGCCCAATGGAGCTTCCAGTTAATCTCAAATATGTTGTACTTATTTAAACCATACTTTATATTTGTATTATGCAAGATAATAATTGGATCTCTTGATTTTGGCATTATCTGGAGGAAATTGGTTTTTATCTTTTAACTTCTTGTTTTAACTCCATTAACATGGAGTTTATTTTTTTAATTTTATTTAAATATTCAGTACAAATGATAAAATAAATACCCATTGATAACTTACATATATTCTTTCCTCCCAAAAGCCAAACACTATGCTGAATTTGTGCTTATTATTCCAAGTTTTTAAAAAAGTTTTTGTTCTTTATAGGAAGGATATATAGGAAGGATTGATGTTTAGTTTTTTCTTTATGCTAATTATATAGAGTCCCTCAAAGCATTATTTTTAGGGTATAATTCTGACCCAGATTAATATGAAGACCCATATTATTAGAAGAGTTAGTAATTTGTGGCACATAAAATCCTAGTGGAACCAAGTGGTGTTCAAAGTCATAGCTGTACTTATCACAGATTTCATAATTATTTACTCTTTACATTATGCAACTTATAAAAATGTATTAACAAAGAGAGTTAAAACTACTTTCCCTCTTTGACTTGAAAATATGCTGAATAACTGTGTAGTTGACATTAAGTTAGAGCAAAAATAGACTGTCTTCAATTTAGGTCTCTTCCAAGAGCATTTCGGTCCTCATTTCATTCTAATGTCTCATGGCATGACACCATGTCAGCATAATCGAGACTTATGACAGCATGATTCTCATATCAAAAGATCAAGGCAAAATCCAGAGACACTTTTTTTCAAAATTAATACATATGTTGTAATGATAGCCTCAGATAATAAAGGCAGACACCTATATGGAAAGATAAGTTCATTTGAGGTCTCAAAATGAAAAAGGTAAACAAGATATTGCAAAACTCTCACTGAAGAGAGAAGTCTGATAGGTTAGTTTTACTGACACCCCCCCCAAAATAGAAGATGAAGAACATGGTCTCAAAATAGTGTATGTTTAAAGCTGATTGCCTTAAAAGTTTTAATGGTTTAATAAAAGTCTCCTTTAAAGACAGCTTGTGATAATCATATTAAATGTTAGCTATCTGTCACTCATTTATATCAGATATTATAAAATATACTAATGCCAAATACATAATTACAAAGCAATAGCAATGACAAAACAAATGGAGCACTTCGTAGAAGACCATACCTGATGTGGGGAGTAGAATTTCTTGTCACTAGTAAGTCGATTTCCATCCATGGAGAAAAGGAAGCTTCTTCTTTTGACACTGTCCTCAGATTCAGATTTGGGAAACCTGTCTCCCTCGCCTTTGTTGCTTCCTTCAAGATGCTCTCTCTGTCTTCTTTTCTTTCTTCGATTCCTCCACTCCTTAGCACTTTTGGAACTTAACTTTGACGCTTCTGAAGAACTTTCCAGGAGCTCTCCGAGCCCACCTATTCCACTGAAATCTCTTGAAGCAGCTGATGCAGCTGCAACCGCCTGTTGAAGACAAAGCCAAGCACTGTGTACAAGAAGTTTTGGAAATGATTGTACAAATGTTGCCATTAAAACTATTAACTATATGTAAACATTGTGTCTTCTGGTCATTTCATTGTGTCTTAGAAGTTTATTTAATAATGACAGTAAAACAGTATAAAGCAATATGCTAACCTATGTATTAAGGCAAGAAAAGTCTGGTTTGGCACATCTCTTGGAGAATCTAAAAAAAAAAAAACCCACAACTCTTTTGAGATTGCTTTATTTTCAAGGAAAATTGCTCTCTTAAAAATATCTCCTACATTTTAAAAGCAAATGTTCTCTTAGTGGTGGTTTGTTGGTCTGATTACTATTCCAGTTCCTTCCACAGGCTTGTTCTTCCCATGTGTGATGTGAACAACGGAGTGGTATTTTTTCCTTCTAAATCTAGGTCTAAGATTTTTTTCTTTTTTCTTTTTTGTGAACTCAAAGCATTTAAAGTGTCCACTGTTTTACTACTAGATAGAAGTAGTGGGAGTAGAGTGGCTAGTTGACCTCTTCATTTGATTTACATTCAATACTATAGTTCACATCCCGGAGGTTATGTTAATCTCAGAGATTAACATGATTAATTTATTACATAGCACTTTTAGTTTTAAAGTTTTTAGTATTTATAAATTACCTATGATTATTATAAATAATAATAAATGATTAACATGTCAATCAATAAGTACCTGAAATAATCATTCAAGGGATTATGAGATCTTCTTCAAATATTTTCTATTTATGTTTCAGCACTAAGTATACTTAATCATTTTGAATTTCTGTATATACTAAAGAAACAACCAGCTCTAAGGTGAAGCACAGCAAATTGTTTTGTAATGAATAGTATTTTTAGACTGGAAATGATCTAACCATGATTAGAGGATATGAAACAGCGATATAGTTCCTATCAAAGCTGAATTCTCATTAAGTATATTCCTGTTTTTAAGTATAATCATGGAAGTGGAAATGATTAAATTATGAGAATACTGGTTCAACTTTTTATATATGTCATTACTAAATACAAACAACTCTAATGTACCTGCCCATTTTGTTTTATTTTCTCCACTAGATATATGGTAGAAAAGAATTTTGTCAAATGTATTTGTACACATTGCTTAGTATGTCACCTGACATAAGTGTCTAGTAAATGTTTGGTGAGTAAAGATGAAAAAAGCATTATGCCGTCAATTGTCTGAGTCACGGGGGTAGGAGTGAAGAAAGAATAAGATATATAAACTTGAATTTTCAAGATCTCATAAAAAGACTATGTTTCAGAATGGTCTGTATAACAAACATTTTAGGAAAGAAGATAAAACTATAATGAGTTCGACAACAGGTGCTTTTTGGTTTTTTCTTCCTAAGGAGAAGCAAACCCTCCACAATAGCTTCCATTTCCGAATCTCATCTCAACTACAATTACAAAGAAAAAAAAAAGTTTAAAACTAAAGGTGCTATAAATACAAAATTATCTAGGATTGGAACCCATGATCCCAGGGATTGGAACCTTAGCACTACATATAGTATTAAATATGTGTGTTGGACTAAGCAATGTAAAGTATACATTAATTGTAAAACAGATATTTATTTATATTGAATACTATATTCGATTTAAGGCTCAGTGTAAGACATTACCTACAATTAAATGCAACAATTATTCAGAATTTGGGTATTTATGTTATTACATAGAGTCATATAGCCAGATTTTTTTATTGAATTCTTGATTTTTTTATTAAATTTTTTTTTTTAATTTGAAGAGGCAGAGTAAGTGTGAGAGAGAGAGAGACAGACAGATAGAGGGCACCAGCGGGGCAAGGGGAGAAGCAGCCTCCCCATGGGAACCCTGATGTAGGGCTCCACGCCAGGACCCTGAGATCATGACCTGAGCCGAAGGCAGACACTTAACCAACTGAGCCACCCAGACGCTCCTGAGTTTTTGATTGCTAGTATCACTTCTAGTGTCATCAGTAATGGAAGATGAGAAATATTAAGGGCCTTTTGTAAATATGAATGAGGCTAATGTAAATATATACAAAATGAGGCACTTATTTGTAGCAAGTTAAATCTAGTCACTTAGTACTTGATATGTAGGAGATACATAGTATACAGCACTCATTGAAAGAATGAATATACATACATTTATTTTTATCCAAATAAAGCCTTTAATTTTCTTTTCCACTTGTATACACGGTAACACAGTGCAACACACAGCGTTAATCATTTATTGATTTGTCTGTAGTTAGAAACAAAGGAAGTTGTGGTAACATTCCTTTGCAATAATCCTGAAACTCATGTTCATTTAAATACTTCCGGAATTTGTTTTGCATAAAACATGATTTCCCTACCTATTCTGGATAACAGTTCAAATAACTCAAAACTAAAGCATTTCTAAGGCAACAATGGTAACCTTCCGACACAACACATTTTCTGTGTCACTCATCAACTCAAATCTGTCACTTGTTCCACTGCCAGTGATTTGCTGATTCCCTCAAAGGCAGATGTTTCCTGTCACCTCACATGTCTGTGTACCTGTTTCTACCCATCTCTGTGACAAGGCCAATGTCCTGCTTACTTAGAGTATTGCTTTCACTGGCTTGATGAATTCCTCCTCTTACAAATAACATATATATGCTTAATATTTACTCAAGTAGTAACATTTAGTTCTTCTTATAACATTTCCCTGTGATTCACCATGAGCTCTATAACTCACTGTATCTGTGTGTCCTTAAGAAATAAAGCCATGTGATTACTTGTAATTATATTTCACTTTAAACATAAAATCCAGTTTGAAAAACCCACTCAAAATTACACATGTTTCAATCTTACCTCTAATTATATCGGCTCTGCTAAATGACAATATTTTAAATTTTGTCCCAAAGCTTACTATTAAATTTTTCCTATCTGACCTATATACACTGCTATGGGATATGTTGTGTTGGGTACCATTAGGCTTTTAAAGAAACAGTCATGATGATTCAACATAAAACTTTTTTTTTTTTTTTTTTGGTTGAGTTTTGTCTTCCATCATCCTTTAAAGTTACACTTGATTTGTGAGTTCACTGAGCTTAGTTATTTTTTCATGTCTAAACAATGACTAGCATTAGGAGGTCCTTTAACAGATTAAATGAAAATAGAAGTGATGCTAGGCTTCATGAAATCATTGGCTAAATGGTACATCTGAAGAGTGATAGGCGATTAGCAAGACATAGGTTACAGTGGAGCACCGATGATCTCATGGGTAGACTATGTCTCCCTCTCTGCCTGCCTCGAGCACCTTCCTCTTTTTAAATATTGGCTATTTACTGGGCATTGATACCTGTGTTCTCATTAAGGGGATAAGATTGCATTGGTACTGTGCCATCCCAGTCCATGTTAAAACACTGGGATCAGTTATCCTAAGATCAGTTTAAATTTGTGTACGTATGAAGCTAAAGGTGAGCCAAATCATGATTTGATCACTGAAATCCAATACGTTTTAAGTGACAAGAATGCACATTTTTTAGTTGACCTAATTAGGATGTAGATAATTAGATTCTTTAAACTTCTAATAGGTACTGTGCACTTTTACTTCTAAATTTAAAAGATTGTACTCTTCTAATTGATGCTATATTTTACCCTAAAGTGGCTGAATTTCAGAATGTGTTCTTACTCCTGTACTATGGATCTGTGTAGTATTTTCAAGCACATTGCTTTGTCTGTTTTTGTAAATGATAAATAGAATAATCTGAAGCTTTAAAATACATTTATAGGGCAGCCTTGGTGGCTCAGAAGGTTAGCACTGCCTTCAGCCGAGGGCATGATCCTGGAGACCGGGATCAAGTCCCTGCATGGAGCCTGCTTCTCTCTCTGCCTGTGTCTCTGCCTCTCTCTCTCTCTCTGTGTGTGTGAATAAATAAATAAAATAAAATAAATACATTTTTATACAATATAAATATTATTTCCCATAATATTTAAAATTTTGAAATAAATAATTTGCCCTATAAATAGCTAATGTATTTCATTATTTTACAAATGTGCTTTTTGTAGTGATCCGAAATAATTTCTTAAGTACTTGAAATGTAGCAGATCTACCAAGCATGAAGTATATTTTATAAGATTTTTAAGTATCACCAAACTTATTTATAGCTTTCCTTATAAAATCACTAAAATATAACCATGATATTACTCTGTATTTAGTGGTAAGATGAAATAGCAAAACGATCATGATCAACAAATGCTAAGAATATGGTTGGGCTGTGTAACCAGCTAAACAATTCATTGTCAAATCCCAGTCTCACCAAAAAAATGCCTCAAAAAAAGGGCTTAATTATATGTTGTACATCCTCAAAGTAACTCAAAATTATTAAAAACTTAAAATTTGACCCAACCCATTGAATCCGTACATCTCTTGTCATTCAAATAATGCTTTAAAAATCTGGAACTGTCAATCTAAAAATAATCACTATGTATCAAAAAAGTCATGTACAAAACTTATTTGGACTACTGCTTCTGGTTAAGATATAGTTAATAGTGATTTACTCTCCCTCCTGAAAAAAAAAAAAACACTAAAACAGACAAAATACAGGTAACACTGCATTAATAGGGCATTGAGTGGACTGTTCAAAAGGATCTTCACTCAGTGGTAGAGAATAGTTAAATTAGATGCTCCAACTAGTTCTACTTAAAAAATCTTTAAAGGTTTCACGATGGAAAAGGATTAAGCTATTTATAACTAATGTAACTAATGTCCCCAAATAAGGTTCAAGAATTTTTATAGGACTACAAACATATCCAGAACAAAAAAAAAAAGGTAAAATTAAATGTCTGGAATCGAAAATTGCTAAGAATGCAAAAAAAAAAAATTCAGGAATATATGACTATTAATGAAGAAAAAAATAAGTTAAAACTGATCAAGATCTGACATAGGCATTAGAATTAGCAGAAAAGGACTTATTTTTTTTTAAAAAGATTTTATTTTTTGGGGAGAGAGAGAGAGAGTACAAGCTACAGGAGAGGGGTTGAAGGAGAGGGAGAAGCAGACTCTCCACTGAGCAGAGAGCCCAATGTGGGGCTCAGTCCCAGGATCCTGGGATCATGATCTGAGCCAAAGGCAGACCCTTACCTGACTGAACCACCCAGGCACCCTGACTTTAAGGACTTTAAACAGTTACTATAATGATATTGTGTATGTTCAACATGTTAAAGACATGGGAAGTATAAAAGAGATGCATATCAAGGTTTGAGGGATGAAAACTACAAAAACTGAGATAAAAAATGCCATGGATAGGATTAATGGTATAGCAGACACTACAGAAGAAAAGATGATAAACATGAAGACATAGCAAGAGAAATGAATGGAACTGAAATTGACAAGGTGATTCTAAAATTCCTATGAAGCTGCAAAGGACTTAGAGTGTTACAATAGTTTTGGAAAAGAAAAAATTGGAGAGCTACAACTCTCTGATTTCAAGACATTAAATACCTACAGTAATAAAGAGAATGTGTATTGGTATAAATTGAACAGAACAGAATCTAGAAATAGACCCATTCACATCTGGACAACTGATTTTTGGCAAGGTTCAAAGGCAATTTAGTGGAGAAAGGATATTTTGTTTAACAAATGGTAATTAGATAGCCATATGCAAAAGAAAAAAATCTCAACATATAAATCAGACCTTACACAAAAATTAACATTAAGATGGGTCATTGATGTAAATATAAAACATGAAACTATAAAGCTTCTAGGAATAAAAATAGGAAATCTTTATGATGCTGATTTGGCAAAAATATGTTAGAAACTACACTGAAAGCATTACCAAAGAAACAAAATCTTGATAAAGTATACTTCATCCAAATTTAATTTTTAACCAGTAGGAAACTGATGCTTGCTGGAGAGGAAGTGGTTGAGGGGTTGGGGTAATTGAATGATGGGCCTTAAGGAGAGCACATGATGCGATAAGCACTAAGTGTTATACACAACTGATAAATCATTGAACACTACATCTGAAACTAATGATGTACTATAAATTGGCTAATTGAATTTAAATAAATTCGATAAATAAATTTATAATAATTTATTAATTAATAAATTTAAATAAATAAATGAATAAATAGAACACATTTTTTATCCAAAAATACTATTAGGAGAATGAAAAGACAAGTTACAGGCTAGGAGAAAATATTTGCAAAGAGTATACAACATCAAGGAATAAAACCTTTAATGTTATAATTAGTGGTGAAACGAATAATTGGAAATATCAGTTATGTATCTTTTCATATTAAACTGAATGTCAGATTCTCCCCTCAGGTTTCATGAGATGTTTTCAAAACCTTATCCTGAATGTGTTTTCTTTACATATAATGTCAAAAAGTTCCTTTGATTACAACTTTAGAAACAATTTTAGACTTGAATAACTTTATCTTTTCTAATGGCAATGACTGTATACCAAATGAAAAGCTGGTTTCAATTTGACCTCTATGCTTAACAACATTCCTACTTAATACTCACAATAATAATAATAACAACAATAGTAATAATAAAACTTTGCTTATTGTCACTCCATACCTGAGCTTCTTCCTGTTGCTTTTTAAGCTGTTCCAGCATTTGCTGAAATTCAGCCTCTTTCTGTTCTGCCTCCTCCAACGTGGCCTGATTCTGTTCCTCGTAGGCCATGGCCACCACAGCTAGGATCAAATTCACCAAATAGAAAGATCCCAAGAAAATCACCAGGACAAAAAATATCATGTATGTTTTTCCAGCAGCACGTAGCGTCTAGAGGAAGCAAAGGATAATTTCACCAGGATAGTATATAATGTCTCTGAATAAAGATTTGATTTCCATAATTATAGTGAGGAGATGAATATTTTTAGCATCCAATGTATTTTGACCAATATTTGTTTGGTATTAAACTGAGCACATGTGTACGTGAATGCACGCGTGCACGCACACAATTATCTAAGGCTTGACTGTAGTGTCATTTGATATAAACACACATTTCAAATTAATATATATTGGGTATATATATGAAACCCCACTAAAATCTTTTCTTAGAGTCCATTATGGAGAGCACTATTAAGAAATAAGAACCCTATCTTTAATTCCTTTTAGTGGAATCCTACTTCCATGGAAGCCTACTCTCTACACCATATAGAGATAACATCTTTCTTCCTTCCTTTTCCAGCCCTGATTAACTGTAGGCTTAATTTGAAATTTTTATATAGTTGATTTCTAAATATTTTCACATGTTCTTTTATATATACAACTAGATTATAAACTCAAAGCCATGAACACTCTTTGCATCCTCCATAGTTCTAGCAGAATGTCCTTCATATAAAAAGTTATTACTGAACATGTACTGACTGAATGAACAATTGGTATTCCAGGCACACTTGCTTTGTACTGGACCCTCCTCTGTATTGTAGAGTGTTATTAACAAGTATTGATACTTGTCAGGTCACATTTGTTCATAAAATTAGATCTCCCACACGTTAATTTGAACCTTACTGCTATACTGCTATGGTCTGAATGCTTCCCCCCCAAATTCCTAAGTTGAAATCTTAATGCCCAATGTGATAGTATTAAAAGGTGGGACCTTTGGGAAGTGATTAGATTGTGAAGGTGGAGCTGTCATGAATGGGATTAGTGCCTTATAAAAAGAGCCTCCAGAGAGAGCCTCTTGCCCCTTACATGCAGGTGATAACAAGAAGATGTCAGCTTATGAACCAAAAAGGGGCTTTTGCCAGAATGGAGCCATGCTGGCATCTTGATGGTAAACTTCCCAGCCTCCAGAACTGTAAGCAATACATTTCTGTTACTGATAAGCTATCTGGTCTGTGGTATATTGTTGTAGATGCCCTAATGGACTAAGACACTTACCAACTGGTAAAGGTTCTCCCAGTAGTCTTGAGTCATGAGTCGAAATAGAGACAAGAAAGCCCAACTAAAGGTATCAAAGCTTGTGTATCCATAGTTGGGGTTTCGACCAGCCTTCACACAGATGTATCCTTCTGGACACTGTCTATAAGAGAGAGATGGTGCTAGGGTCAGGTTGGCATTTGTAGCTATTTCTATCAATTTGATTTATAGGAATTGTCAAAACTCAGGGTTGCTGTCTATGATGGATTTTCTTGCCTTCATTTCCAGAGCACTTTAGGTAATTGCTTACAGTGATACTGTTATTAGATGAAATTTATTAGGAAAACCAATAGAAAACTGGGATGCAAAGAGTCAGATTTGCAGACATTTAGTATGGCAAAGAGATAGCAACTACATACTTTTGCCTCTGACATCATCAGTGTCCTGCTCTTTACAAAGTGGCAAAAATAAATGATTAAAAAAATGAAAGGCCAGAAAACAAAGGGTAGGGAATGCGCTACTTTGGCAGGCACTTCTGTAGAACTTTACCAAATAAAGCTTATATTTTAGAATAATTTGACATTTGCAGAAAAATTATAAAGAGGGCACAGAATATATGCCCAATTTCCATGCCCAGTTTCCTCTGTTGTTAGTATCAATGATAGTATGGTACATTTCAATCATTACTGATACATTATTATAGACCAAAGTCTATACTTCATTCAGATTTCCTCAAGTTTTCCCTAATATTTTTTTGGCGTTTAAAGATCCCATTCAGGATGCTGTAATACATTTAGTGACCATGTCACTTTAGGCTCCTCCTGGTAAAGTTTCTCAGAGTTTCCTTGTTTTTTGATTACCTTGGTAGTTTCAAGGAATACTTTCACGGATTTTGGAGAAAGTCTTTAATCTGGGATTTGTCTGACATTTTTCTTATGATTATATTGGGGTTATGGATTTTTGGGGAGGTAAAATATCATTATTGTCACATCATATCAAGGGTACATATGATCAGTGTGACTTATCACTGTTGATACTAATGTTTGTTAGGTTTCTCCACTGTAAATTTAATGTTTCTTTTTTTCTATAGTGTGCTCTTTGGAATAAAGTCACTATGTGCAGCCCACACATTAGGAACAGGGAGTTAAGATCCACCTTCTTAAAGTAGAGCATGTACACAAATTATTTTGAATTCTTTTGCATCGGGGATTTGTCTATTATTCCTCATTTCTTTATTTACTTAGTCAATCATTTCTTTATATGAGTAGTTAGTCATGGTATTCATTTTATACTTTGAATTCTAATTTAATGGTTTTATTTATTTTGTTATCTAAATTGTTCTAGTTTTGACCATTGGAAGCTTTTCCATTGACTCCTGTATCTATTTGACATAACCCATGGTTCTATGTGTTTTTTGTTTGTTTATTTTATTTTATTTTTCTTTTTTGTTTGTTTATTTTTTAAAATTTTCTTGCTTTGAGGCACTACAAGATGCTTTGGACTCATCTTTTATATTTCCTGCTCTAGAATCAGCCATCTCTCCAAGAAATCCTTGTTCTTTTATTGGAGAATAGTATTAGAAACGAGGATAATGTTCCATTGTATACATAAACCACATCTTCTTTATCCATTCATCTTTCGATGGACACCGAGGCTTCTTCCACAGTTTGGCTATTGTGGACGGGCACTGAGGGGGACACTTGACAGGATGAGCACTGGGTGTTTTTCTGTATGTTGGTAAATTGAACACCAATAAAAATTAATTTATTAAAAAAAAAAAAGAAACGAGGATAAATGTGTGTGCGTGTGTATACACACATATCTCTTGCTTTGTTAACTGAGGGCCTAGAAGAGTAATGACATTGCCTTAGCAATAAACATAGCACTCAGACCTGGTTTCTAATAACATGTATGTAAATGTGTATGCATGTGTAACCATCTGTACCTCGATTAAGCTAAATAGGAGGTCATACTGTCTCCAACCCTGCTTCATTACCACGGGATATCTTTCTAGACTACTACCTTTGCTTACGTGTAACTTCTCCCTCCAAAACAGGCTGGCTTCTATCATCTACTATCTATATACTTAATTGTACAACAGTAGTATACATGCATAGTTGTTTTAGGATTGTTAATCCACACTAGCGTGGGAACAACTTTATCAACTAGAATAGGGTTTTTTTTTTTTTTTTTTTTTGCCTTTGTCTTATAGACTCCATTCATTTCCAAAGTTGTTTAGAACAGTTCTTATTCTCCTAGTCCTTCAGTGAGGTTATTTTGCACATTATAAATATATTTATATCTCTGTTACATTCTGTATTTCAACCTGGGATACCCCAACCTTAAAAATGATTTTATTTGCATACACTTTTAACTCTTTGTGCTGTAAAGTTCTATGAGTTTTGACAAATGCTTAATGCTCACCATTACAGAATCATACAGAAGTTTCTTCACTCTAAAGAATCTCCCATGTATCACCCAGTCAATTCCCTACCCTGAACCCTTGAAAAACACTGATCTTTTTATCATTCTATTGTTCATCTTTTTAAAAATGTCAAGTAATTTGAATCAGATGAATATAGCTTTCTCAGATAGGCTTTTTTCATGTCTTAATATGTATTTAACGTTCATCAATGTCTTTTTGTGGCTTGATAGCTTATTTTCTTTTTATCACTGAATAATATTTCACTGGATGAATACATCACAGTTATCCATTCACCTGTTGAAGGACATCTTGATTGCTTCAAGTTTCTTGTGATTATGAATACAACTGTTATAAATACTCATGCATGTTCAAGTTAATTGGCTAAATATCTAGTAGGGAAATTGCTGGATCATATGGTTAGACTGTGTTTATTTTGTAAGAAACTACCAAATTGTTCTCCAAAATGGTTGTAGTATTTTGCATTCCCATCAGCAATGAATGAGAATTTCTGTTGTTCTGCATCCTCACTAGCAATTTATTACCAGTACTTTTTTTTATTTTAGCTATTCTAAATAGGTATATAGTAGTAACTTACTGTTGTTTTAATTTTCAATACCCTAATGACAAATGATGCTTAGTATCTTTATATATCCTTATTAACCATCTGTATATATTCTTTCAGAATGTCCAGATTTTTGCCTATTTTTAAATTGAGTTGTTTTCTTTTCATTGAGTTTTAAGAGTGCTTTGTGTATTTTGCATATGTCTTTTTTCAGATATATGTTTTGTAAACAATTTCTTGCAATTATGGCTTTTTTTTCCCATTCCCTTTATAGTGTCTCTACAGAGCATAAGTTTTTAATTTTAATTAAGTCCAACTTATCAATTATTTCTTTCATGGGTTGTATATTGGTGTTTAAAACTTATCACGAAATATGAAGTCATGTAGGTTTTATTCTATGCTTCTTTTTTAAATATTTTATTTATTTATTCACACACAGAGAGGCAGAGACATAGGCAGAGGGAGAAGCAGGCTGCAGGGAGCCAATGTGGGACTCAATCCCAGGATCCCAGGATCACGACAAGAGCCAAAGGTAGATGCTCAGCCAGTGAGCCACCTAGGTGCCCTAATTCTATGCTTTCTTTTTTTTTTTTAATTTTTATTTATTTATGATAGTCACACAGAGAGAGAGAGGCAGAGACACAGGCAGAGGGAGAAGCAGGCTCCATGCACTGGGAGCCCGACGTGGGATTCGATCCCAGTTCTCCAGGATCGCGCCCTGGGCCAAAGGCAGGCGCCAAACCGCGGCGCCACCCAGGGATCCCAATTCTATGCTTTCTTAAAGGAGTTTATGGTTTCTATGTATTTTACACATAGGTCTGTGGTTGATTTTGAGTTAGTTCATTTCTTTTCATATGGACTTCCAGTTGCTCCAGCACTATTTGTTGAAAAAACTTTCCTGTTTCCTTTGAATTGCATTTTCATCTGTCAAAAATTAGTTGACTGTATTTATGTAGGTCTGTTTTTTGGGAGGTCTGTTGTTTTTCATTGACATATATACCTATTCTTTTTACAGTACAATGCTGTCTTGATAGCCTTACAGAAAATCTTGAAATTAGAAATTTCTTTGGAATTTTTTTTGACATTTAACAAGAGTGGGTATCAATTTCACCAGTAAATCACCTAACCCATTTTAAGTACTCAATAAAGAGAAGTGATTATTATGGTTTAATAACTATAGAGTATGCATCATCCAACCTTATCCAAAATTTTATCTAGGCTTTTACATTAATTATAATAATAAAAAATAATACCTAAAATGCAATAAACACATGTGATAGATCAGGTGCTAAGCCAAGTGCTTTATGTGTATTAAGTAACTAATCACCATAACAACCCTAAGAGACAATATTACTCTCTGCATTTTAGAAATAAATAAACTCAGATACAGAGAACTTAGAATACTTTTCCAAAGTCAGAATTTGTAAATGGTGGAATTAAGGTTTGAATCCAGATATAGATGAACCCTAGAATTCATGGTCTTATTCACTACATTATCCTAACAAAGGTTAGGAAAAATATCAGGAAAACAATCCCCCTCCATTCCCCCCAGCCCCGAAAACACCATCTCTAAGACTAATATACATTTTCAATAATACTCCTAGATCTTTATGGCAATACAAGTTTCCCATTTTCTAGGATGACACAAAATACTTCTGTGTAAATTCTGTGGTTTAAGAGTCACTAACTATTGCTATACTTGGCTTCTAAAAAAATTACACCTTGACCTAAAATCAATTTATAATACTCTTGGGAAAATAAGTATGAGAGAGCAACCTGATGACTAAGATATTAAAGTGTCTTTTATTGTAGAATGTGACCAAAAAGAACTGTTAGGTATGCAGACTCAGAGCTAGACATGGCTTTGACATGTATTTGTCCCTTGGCTTTTTTTGCACATGGGATTTTCATGTTATTTCAAAAATACCTAACTCTCTCAAAGCAGTTTCCCATCTGAGCTTGCAGCATAAAAATCATGTTATAGTCTAGGTCTTTTCCAGCCACAGCAAAACTCATCACATCAACGTATACCTACATCAATCAAAATGTTCCCTGTATTTATTAAACAGCTCTGATGGGCTTACAAAAAAGATAGACTATGAGTCTTCTTCACACTTTGGAGTAATAGTCAGGTACATACATCTTAACTATGGAATTCTGGAGAAAAGGTCTTTACCCAGAGGGGTAATCTTAGTGACCATGAATTTAGAGCTGATAGTGAGTCTTCTAACACAGAGAAGGTACTTCCTAGGTAGGTAGCATCACTCTTTATTATATACATGTAAGAATACCTTTGTATTTTTTTCCTGTTTTTTGTTAAAGTGTTCTACATTTTAAAAAATTGTGTTTCTTACCCTGCATCTGAACCATTTCCACAGAGTAGAGGGTCCTTTTGTCCATCCAAGACATAAAAGTGACCTGTTAATATAAAGAACAAACCATTTCATTTCATATCTATCCTACTGACATTAGGAATAAATGAGAGTTGGACTATCTCAGTTATTACCAAAGTGGACACAATGAGGTCTATTCACAAAGATGGTTTCAAGCCACAGTCTCAAAACTATTTATAGTCGAAAAGGCATTCAGCAACACTAAGGTTAACAATGTAGCAATATTTCTTACTGTCATCTTCAATGTAATCCTTCCAGTTAAATGTACTCATTGTTATATTAACAAATATCCCGTTTGAATCCATTGTGCCATTAAAGTAGGATGTGGTGTTGGTTTCAAAAGCAGAATCGCTTGGGGGCCATTGCAAGCATTTATTCCGCAGGTTGCCCATGAACAGCTGCAGACCAATTAGAGCAAACACACTCAGACAGAACACAGTCAAGATCATGACGTCAGAGAGCTTCTTCACAGACTGGATCAGGGCCCCCACAATGGTCTTTAAACCTGAAGAGAAAAAGCAGTCGGTCATCCAAGGAAGAGTTTCCTAAGCCACAGTGTCTTCTTAGTCACACACATCTCTTTTCCCATAAACGGTTGCTTGGCTATTTAGACACCAAAGCTTTGTGGATATTCAGATGGTTTGGGAAGTAGATGAAGAGCCGATTTTTATTTGTGAACAGTATGCTTTCTGGAGACTTAAAATGAAAGTGTAAATAAATATTTAAGCAGGAAGCTTTTTTCTTTTGCGTGTGGTTTTACGTGTTGCCATGAACAGCAAAGAACTTGCAGTTATTTTTTATTTCAGATTTTGTGTTTCACTAGGCATCTCCTTCCAACCCATTCTTTACACCAGCCTCCAAGTAGCAATAATTCAGAGGGGAAAAGAATTTTAGAGTATCAAAACTCCTATGCCACGTACATGCTGTTCAAGAATAATCTTTTCTCCTTTATTAAAGGAGACCTATTTTCAGAATAGATCTGCGGTGAATGGTAAAACCAAAATAAGTTAGCAAAGGTATGATGGCAAAGCTTTTTACAGAACATAAAAGAGAAAGCTTTACATCATAAATGCAGAGAGAGAGAGAGAGAGAGAACACACACATGCACAAAACTAGTATTTTTATAGACGACTCATGCAATTCTGTTAAACCCAAAGGCTGACTATATAAATAAGCATGTAATTTCTAAAATTTTAGTTACTGAACTGCATTGAGACATCACTTGGCATTCTTAAAGTTGACAAACAAGAATAATAAGCAACAAGCCTAATGATCTAAGTGTGATTTCAACCTAAATATTATTATAGTGTATTTAAAGTCAGCCTCGGTGTTTAACCTAGCTCTCACCTGGAATGACTGAAATTGTTTTCAGTGCTCGGAGAACTCTGAATGTTCTCAGCGCTGAGACATTGCCCAGATCCACAAACTCTGTCACGTATCTGTAATAGGGAGTTTACACACAACACAATAATACACAAGAAAAGTTGGAGATATAAGGGGCCTATCATCTTACACCAGTTTCTTCTTACCTGGAATTACAGAAATAGTTTTCAGAGCTCTCAAGACTCTGAAAGTTCGAAGAGCTGAAACATTGCCTAGGCTTACAAATTCTGTTACATACCTGTAGAATTAAATCAGAGTTACTGATAGTTTTGGCAAAGTTTATCCTACATAAAGAATGAAAGTTGAGTTTGACATATGGAGCCAGACCCTTGAGTTTAACAAACGGAATTGCTACAGACCTCAAGGTGCCATATGCTGAAAGCTGCTTTTAATGGATAAAATTTTGTTCTTATTTCAATGTAATTTTCACTAATATGAACAAGTTTGTTTGTAAAACTGATCAAAGTACAGTTCGAGGTATTATGTTCAATGAATAACCTCCTTTTGATGAAGTAGAAGACTATATGACATGAAAGTAATTGTTTATTGCTCATTTACCAGATAGATTTACCTTGCTAATATGTATTCTAAAGTGTATTCCTTTTTTTTTTCTTTTTTTGTATTCCTTTTTTTTAAATCTAAAGTGTATTCTTAAACTATATGAGGCATATAGTTAATTTGGCTAATAAGCAAATTCTACATTTAAAAAATGTCAAAACAACCTGGTTTGTGCTAAAACTATTTTCATTCCTTTGAGCTTAACAACTTTTCAGAAATACTCACGCCATCACAATGACACTGAAATCCAGCCAGTTCCATGGATCACGAAGGAATGTAAAATCTTCTAAGCAAAATCCTCTTGCCAAGATTTTTATAAGTGACTCAAAGGTGTAGATTCCAGTGAATGTGTACCTAGGAAAAGCATCCAAACAATTTCATTTATTCTGTTCATATACATGTTTTCAAATATGGGAAATCTTATACTTTTGTGTGTTTTTTTTTAATTTGCTAAAATCTTATTTCTTATTTCCATTTACAAAGACTTGACTAGTCTAATTAATCTTATAAGCCCAATTAAAGGGTTAAGCTGAAGAGATAGTATCTTCCCCAAAGAATCTGATTTATTTTAACTATTTAGATTTTAGAATAATAGTTTCATGTGTTTTATGGGTAATGATCAAACTTGACCCTCTAGAGCAATGCTGTTTGATTAAAATATAATATAAGCTACATATGTAGTTTTTACATTTTCAGTAGCCAAATAAAAAAATAAGGAAAAACAAATGAATTTAATTTTAATATTATATTTTATTTAAACCAATGTAACTAAAATATTATTATTTCAACAATTAAGACTAGCCAAATTTCAAGTTTCACATGTGACTGGTGTCTCCCTCATTAGACAATACAGCTCTAGAGGTAAAATTTCTTGGATTTATTTATAATAATATATTCCATTCAAATTTATTAATGATTACAGTTATTTTTAGGGATATTTTACATGTCTAATCTAGAAAATATGCTTCCCCTTTTTATATTTAAGCGTCAGTCATAGTTTTAAAACTGCTTCTCTCATATATATTTCTTGTATATATTTTGTTTTATTTTATTTTATATTTTATTATTTTTAAAAGATTTTATTTATTTATTCATGAGAGACAGAGAGAGAGAGAGAGAGAGAGAGAGAGAGGCAGAGACACAGGCAGAGGGAGAAGCAGGCTCCATGCAGGGGCCTGACGTCAGACTCCATCCTGGGTCTCCAGGATCACACCCTGGGCTGCAGGCCTATACCGCTGTGCCACCGTGGCTGTACTATTTTTCGTATATATTTTAAAATTGCTTCTCTCATATATTTACACAAGAAAAATTATAATTTATTAGTACTTTATGTGTGTTCATTTACATAATTACCAAAATTCAGAGAGAAACCAGATTTCTGATTTTTACCTTGCATTAGCTACTATTTCTATACAATTGAGCCACATCGTTCAAACATGCTCACATTCAAATTTCTGCCTCCAAAATGGTGAAAGGATTTCCATTTACTGTTTGATACATAGTGCATTTTTAGCCCTCTTTCCTTTGAGTGTTGACAATATTGTTATTTCTGTTTCTTCCAAAAATAGTTGAGGAAAGAGTACTTGTTTTTCAACACTGTGTTCTTTTAAAAATTGCAATTTAATATTATCCTTCAAATTACCTCACCCAAGCCATAAAGTTTTGATTTACTCTTATTAAAATTAATTATATTTTCCAGCCTACTAGTATTGTATATGTGAATAAAGTTAGGAGACTTATTTTTGCATTGTTTCCTGCAGTAATTTTTTTAAGATGAGGGGACAAAGAAATAAGAGGAAAATCTATGTGGAGAACTTCACATCCAGTTTTCCTAAGAACATTCCTCCTCCTTTTAAAAATAAATAAGTTAATTTTTTGAGGAATAAATACAATTGCTATCTTTATTTATGAAGTAGCTGACCTCATTCAGAAAAGATACAATTTACAATGCCAGGCTTATATTTACTTGGGTTTTAGTTTGGACCTTTGCACGTTACACATAATCACCATGACATTTCTGTTTAGAGATAGCTGCCTTGTAAAAAGCTTTAAGAGACAGCTCAGTGTACGTTTTATATATCATATTAGTGGTTAATGCCCTATGGTCTATGCTTTGGAAATTCTAGGTTATCTACAGATTTCCTAGGAGTAAGATTAAAGTTCCTACTTCTATCCCTGTTTTTGTTGATAGCTATCCAAGGAGGAGTGTCCTGGAGCTTAACATCTGAGACAGAGCTTTGCCCAGAACAGGTGTTCAGATGTGCCTATTAGCAAACTAGATTGAACAGGTAAGTGAGAATCAAGGTGACCTTGCTCTTTCTTAGCTCTGCCCCACTAGGCTCCTAATCATACTGTTGATTCTGTCCATGTCACCAGGTTTTTTCCTGTAATTACGATCTGCCTGCTTTTCATGACCCTCACTATACCGTATGGTCCTCAGCCTTTTCTGTGTGTCACCTCTTTGTACAGGGAGTGTTTATGCTATCAATGACCTGTTTTCATGTCAGAACTGAGTTATCTTCTCTTTTCTTTGCACCCTTGTTTGTTCAGTTTGGATTGTTGGCTGTAACCACTAATTTTGCTTGTTTTCCTGGTACTTTGCTGTCAAGTGACTAGAGATAAATGATCAGGAAACCTGTGCAAAGTTCTCCCACTGAATGATGAAGTCAAAACCTTTTGTAGGGATAAGACTATTTTCATAATGGATATAGTAATCTCTAAAACTGACTTTAAAAAGAGAGCCCTGTGAGGCACTTGGATGGCTCAGTAGGTTAAGCGTCTGACTTCTGATTTCAGTTCAGATCATGATCTCAGCATAGTGAGATTAAGCTCCACGTTGGGCTCTATGTTGAGGATGGATGTGGAGCCTGCTTAAGATTCTCTCCCTCCCCCTCCACCTGTCCCTCTTCCCTCCTTCCCTGTTCTGTCTCTGTCTAAAAATGAAAAGAGAGAGACCTGAAAATTCAAGGAATAATATTCAAATGTCTTCTTTACCTATATTTTAATAATGTTATACAAATAAATGAGACTTGTACATGTTTAAATGCTTCAGTAATTTCTTCTAGGAAAAGTGCATACAGAATAGTTTTATATAAGTATGACCATTTGTTAATCTACAAATCATAAATGATAACTAAGAATTCTGTTAAATTGCTTGCTTCAGCATAAGAACTGGATTCTCTACTAAAATGATTTCTAAGAAGCATTTCTAAGTTACTATAAAAAATCTCTAATATGTTAAATCACTGACAAATGATGGCTTAGAATAGTGTATTAAATCCTCATCGAAGCTATAAAAACAGAAATAGAAGTGGCACTATTTGTCATAATAATTTATCTCCTATTGGATATTACTTTTTAAAAATATGACAATAAAAAGAACATGCTAGAAACTTTTTTCACTAAACCTTATCATTATATTCTATTACACAAAAATAGCCTACATAACGTAAATACCTTCTATTTCACTAAATTATATATTTCTTTGTCATTAATAACCTCACACGTGACTGATAACTTTTAGGGGAAAATGTTATAATGCGAAATTATGTTAGTTAATGCAAAAATTTCCCCCAGCACATTGATGTTTTGGATCAATTAGTGGCATCCTTTTCCTCACACTTAAATAGAACATCCTTAGCATTAAAGGAAGATCTTAGTACTAATGCAGAAAGTTGACATTGAAGAGCCTTCTTTAGTACAAGTAGAGGCTAGTTTAACATGCCAAAGAACTATTGTGCTTAGATCTTTCTCTTTATGTTAAAACAATAAATCAAATGTTTTATTTTATTGACATGATAGAATTGTCCCCAGGGTCTTCATCTTCAGGGGAGAAAGGACAAGGCCTGGAGTCTGAGACTGGCTGCGATTTTAGGTATAGAGCTTTAATTGAGCAAATATCTTTTTCTTGGGATTGTTCCTGTGTTTATTAGTGTTCTGATTACAAAGTTTCATAAGTTTTGAGTGATCTTCTCTTAATCATGTTTTCCCCTTAAGTCCTGTTATTTTTTTAGCTATGTTTTTGGAGAGACCTTTTATTTCTTTTATGGTACACATTTAGGGTGTTTTAGCACACATGCTGTATCTAAATAAACTACATATCTAAATATAACTAAATATCTAAGTTACTTAAACACCTAAATGTATTTTTCTAAATGTAATGATATATAACCAAAATACCTAATATAATAATATTGTGCTAAACACTTAAATCTGTTTTATGAGACTATAACAATAATAGTAGTATACTAGAAAAAAATATTTTATTCATCACATTACTCAAATGGTCATTTTTAAGAAAAGATTTATTTATCTATTTGGGAGAGAGAGAATCTAAGCAGATTCCCTGCTGAGTGTGGAGTTTGATAATGCGGGGCTTGATCCCCAGATTGTGAGATCATGACCTGAGCCAAAACCTAGAGCCAGATGCTTAACCAATTGAGCCACTCAGGTGCCCCAGATGGTCATTGTGTTTTATCTAACATGCATAACTATGATTGAATTTTAACTTTTATGCTAAATGTTTGATTTAGTTTACCAGCTGGTGTATACTATCATGAATTTGTTGGAAAGAATACTTACCCCACAGAAGAAAAACTCCCCCTAAGAACTTCCCTTATCTTCTTTCATTTTATGGAAATAACTTTTTCTTAGAAGTTTTTAGCCTGACTCCAAACAGTGGAAAACTTAAGTTAGACCATAACCATAAGGCGATTGCTACAGAATTTGAGTGTGCATTTCTCATTAGAAGAAGTCATTCTTACTTACTCTACATTCTTCGTCCAGTCTGGAGGGTTACTCAAAGTCATAAATACGCAGTTGGTCAAAATAGTGCACATGATAAGCATGCTGAATAAAGTAGGTTATAGTTAAGGAATAAATAGTATATTATCATGGCCATTTACAATCCATACAAAAAAATCATCAATAAAGTTATCTGTGAAATCTGTCTTACTTATTTGTTTTAAAAAAATGGCAAAGTAATAAGAAACTTCAAGGCCTGTCATACATTCTTGGTCTACTCATTTTCATTTTACATGAAATATAAAATTTCACGGAACTGAATTTAATGGAAAGAGATCTCTATTTGAAGCAATAGGAATTTCTAATCAGTTATGTAAAATAGCACTGCAAGGGGAAATAATATTCCTTTTTTAAAAAAAGATTTTATTTATTTATTCATGAGAGACACACACACACACACAGATGCAGAGACACAGGCAGAGGGAGAAGTAGGCACTGTGTGGGGAGCCTGATTCAGGATCATAATATGAGCCAAAGACAGACCTTCAACCACTGAGCCACTCAGGTGCCCTGGAAATGACCATTCTTTAGTAACTTCACAATATAAGTGTAAAATTGTAAAAAATATGAATGTAATTATATGTGGTTGTACTTAGATATAATTTAAAATCACCACTGACTGACAGAAGATTAACGAATGCAATATAAAAACTCTGAGAATGTCTACCCCAGTATTTTCAAAGATTACACTGATTGAGAATTCTACTGTAATTAGCAATTTTTAATAGTCTTATTGTGATGAGACTCATTCTTTTAGTGTTTATAGCATAAGAATAAAGGGAGAGAGAATTTTTTGCTGATAAGTTACTATTGTTTTCTAACTTTTTATTTTCACTTTAGACTGTGGGGGAACTTAATGGGCCATCTAGATACCACACCATACAGATAAACGCTATTTTGAAAACTTCCTGAGAATTAGCTGTAACTAATTTCTCTTAGGATCTCAATCAGACTTCACTTTAAGGAAGATTATGATTATTTTGGGGGTAAATATTTTATTTAAAAATATAAATACTTACTGATATCAAACCATAGAATGAAAAGAGTTCAAATGAATCTCAAAAAGTTAAGTCTTATTTGCCTTATTTCTAGGTTAACCACTCTTTTGTCTCTCTTTTAGTTTTTATAAGGCTATTTTGAATCTATCTATATAAAATTCACATTTTTGATTAAAAATCTAAATGTGACACAGGAAACCATTAAAATCCTAGAGGAGAATACAGGCAATAATTTCCTTGACATCGGCCATGGCAACTTCCTACTAGATATATGACCTGAGGCAAGGGAAACAAAAGCAATAATAAACTACTGGGACTTCATCAAAATAAAAAGCTTCTGCACAGCAAAGAAAACAATTAACAAAACTAAAAAGCAACTTACAGAATGGGAGATTATTTGTAAATGACATATCTGATAAAGGATTAGTATCCAAAATAAATAACTTGTAAAACTCAACACCCCAAAACCAAATAATCCAATAAAAAATGGACAAAAGATATGAATAGACATTTTTCCAAAGAAGACATACAGATGGCCAACAGGCATATGAAAAGATGCTCAACATCATTCATCATCAAGGAAATACAAATCAAAACTACAATGAAATATCACCTCAAACCTGTCAGAATACCTAAAATTAAGAACACAGGAAACAACAATTGATGGCGAGGATGTGGGGGAAGGGGAACCTTCTTGCACTCTTGGTGAAAATGCAAACTGGTGCAGCCACTCTGGAAAACAGTATGGAGGTTCCTCAAAAAGTTAAAAATAGAACTACCCTATGACCAATAACTGCACTACTAGGTATTTACCCAAAGGATACAACAATACTGATTCAAAGGGGCACATGCAACCTGATTTTTATAGCAGCATTATCAACAATAACCAATTATGGAAAGAGCCCACATGTTCATGAACTGATGAATGGATAAGGAAGATTTGGTGTACACACACACACACACTGAAATATTATTCAGCCATCAAAAAAGGAAGAAACCATGCCATTTTCAATGATGTGGATGGAGCTAGAGTGTATTATGCTAACCGAAATAAGTCAGAGAAAGAAAAATACCATATGTTTCACAAATATGTGGAATTTAAGAGACAAAACAAATGATCATAGGAGGAAAAGATGCAAACCAAGAAATAGACTCTTACCTACAGAGAACAAACTGATGGTTACCAGAGGGGAGGTGGGTGGGGATGGTTTAAATAGATGATGGAGATTCAGGAGGGCACTTGTGATGAGCAGTGTTGTATGGAACTGTTGAATCACCAGATACTAATATTATACTGTATGTTAACTAACAGGAATTTCAATAAAAACTTTTTAAAATATTTAAAAATGTCCATTCTTAAACACAGCTTCTGAATACCTTTCTATTTTATCATTACCTATTTGAGAATTTTCTTGAAATCCACACCTATTCCATCCTTGTTTGTATGGTTTTTGATTATCATTGTAAGTAATCTTAAGTTCAGTGATTTTTAAGTACATATTATTAAATACATGGGCATATAGTAGTTTAATAAATATTTAGTAAAGGAAGGAAGATGAACAGACCCAGATGCTGAAGATACAGAACCAAGTAAGGCATAAAACTGTGAATATTTGGTAATATAGATAATAATAGTAACCACAATAGGCTACATTTCTTTAGCAATAATTATGTATGATCTACTTGAGGATAATAAGTGTCAAGTAGATTTGCTGTTGTTCCTTCTACAGAGTATGCTTCATTTACACATTCACTAACATAGTTCATTTTTACTTCTAAAATCATAGTAGTCATTCTATACTAATCTTTTTATGAATGGCAGAAAATCAATGAGAAAAACAGATTGAATAACAATGTCACCATCAATCTCAAAGAAATTATATATAATATATAAAACAATATATGTAAAATATAAATGTATATTAAAAATATATATTAAAAGAATGACGTTTTCTATAAAATTAAGCACCAGTACTCAGTCACATGAAAAGGATATGAGTGTACGAGAATCTTAATAGCAATTTTCCTAACAGGGTTTAGCGGAGTTAAAATATACAAGGCAGAGGTGGCACTGAATCGGAAAATTGCCTTCCCTTTATTCAATACTATAAAAGTCTGAAAAAGAAAATATTAGAAAAAAATTACTAGATTACACAAATGGCTTACTTGAAGAGCTTAAACACATGAAGAACTTTTTACCTGATTTGTTTGTTCAAACTTGTTTAAACAAGTTGGTATATCATAAATACAACATGTTTGATATTTCTCCCCTAAAATAACATATAGCTATGAATAAACATATTATTTAAATTATCTAATTTGTCTCTAAGGTTCCAATTTTCTGATACAAACTGATGATCCTACAGAAAATTATTTATCAAATTGTAACTTTAAAGACTCCAATTTTATTTAAAGCTTACCATCTGTCTCCAGCTTTGGTAACTTTTTCAGATTATTCGGTACATATTGCTACTAAAATAATCTTTTTTATTTCAATTATTTCAAGTCTTTGAACTCTAAAGTTTGTGAAGCCTCTCTATTTCTCCTGTGGTAGTTGTCCTACTTTAAAATGTTCAAACACACTGAATAACCTGGTTTAGCTGATTGTGTAGATCTGCTGGTAATACTGAAAAGGGACAGCTGCACTGAGAATTAAGCTTAAATACATCATTTCAAAGGGCATTCTGTAGCTAAAATCCTATGACCTGAAACCTATAATCATCAACTTAACATTTAAGCTATGCTACGTGGTGATTACCCACCACATCTCTCTAGGGTCATCTTTTAGTTTTTCCCACTATAGACATCTCTAAGACATCTCTGCTCCAACCAATATAGTCCACTTGTCAGTTCCACTCACAACCCTGTCAGCTCTCCCCTTTGATTCTGAAAATGTGTCATAAAATCCTAGAGGAAGGAGGTACCTGAGAGGTTATCTAATATAAACTCCCCCCCATTTCAGGGCCATAGCAGGCCTGACAATGAGGTCCCACTGACTATTATATCAAAGGTTCTTAGTCTTATCTGCAAATTAGAATCTCTTGAGGTGATTTTAAAATCGCCAGTATTTGGGTCCCACTCATAACCAACTGAATCAATTTCTGGAGGATGGGCACAGACATGGATATTATTCTAAAAATTTCCTCAGGTAATTCTAATATGCAGCCAGGGTTGAAAAGCCCTACTCTCAGAAAATGTCTTCAGCTATTAAAATCACCTCCTGCATCATGTCTTTCCAGATAAATCATTGCCTTCTCATCACTCCCTAATTGTTTCCCTTTACCAGTAAGTCTTAGTATATTAATTTGTACACATTGGCATGTTGCTTGTAATTACAGTCAAGTGGCAATTTACATGTAGGGTTCATTGCACTGAAGACTAGGTTAGAAGTTGTTATAAACTATTGAGCATTAAAAGCCTGTAATCTACTTTTTCTCCATTTTTTTCACAGTATTTAATAGTGTGGTTTGTACATAAATACTTGTTTTAATTAAGTGCAGGCTTACCTCTAAGATGCCATTTACCTTTAAGACTTCAATATATCCATTTGTTTAATAATATGTTCTTACTCTTAAACTAAGGGCAGTATGCCATACAATCATGTTCACTGACAACATGGTAGTGTTTGAATAAGTAGACAGAAATATTTATATTGTGAGTATAAGGGACAGAGAAAATAAATTTTCCATACATTGCCCTTTTGTATTCAAGACCATGGAGCCAAGCAATACTGAACCAACCATTTTCCATGTATTGCAATCTATAAATTTGAACGATTCTAGAAGGAGGGCAAGTAAACTTCTTTACTAGCATGGAAATCATCCATAAGGGACAGTGGATATTGGAAAAACTACCCCCGAAGCACAAATACATTAAAGGATTTTCTTGAATCCACAGGATTAGATCATTTAATATTTCAAACAGTCTAGATCCATCTAAGGTATTCAATGATGTAAAATTCACCATAATCTAAAGTGCATTTGTTCATGCTTTTGTGAAGCAATTTCTCTGAAAAGAGCAGTTACTACTAGTAACATTAGGAGACGAATTAATTTTTAAAAATCTCCAAAAACAGAGTGACAGGAATGAACTGTTCCTTTAAACATGAAATCCTCTGCTCTCCCAAAAGATTAGCCTTTGTGGAACTAATGGGATTAAAAATGACATGCCAAGGGCATCTTCATTGAATTTACAGGTTCTGGAACAGAGGAAGCCTTAAGAAGACAATTTCAGTTTATTTCTGGGGAACGACACCTAACACAAAACCTTGAATTCTGAGAAATGAGGAATAAAATACTAATACTCCTTATAGTGAAAGAATCACAAGGAAGACATTTGAACTTTGGGATTCTGAGGTTATTGGAGTGTACCTAAACTGAAAGTTATTATAGAGAGTAACAGATATTGGAGGGGGGATAAATAGTATCAACTCCAAAATCTGATCGCCAAGTAATGGTAAATACTGATGTGACTTAAAAAAATGACTACATCTTGATACTAAGGTGATGAATGTTATAGCTAAAAGCATGTCAAATTAGTTGCTGTTCTTTCTGGAATACTGCTTGCTTTTCCCCAGATAAATACACTTCTTACAGGTTCACTAAAATTTTTATTACTTGAGGTAAGAGTAAGTTTTACATCTCTGAATAAGACCAGATCGATCAGAGAACCCAAAACAGTATGCAACCAATTTTTTTTAACGTTTTCTTTCATTTTATTAATAAATGCCATATATAGTTTTGCTTAATGCTGAAGAGCTCTGACTGCTTAGGTTCAGTCTCTGAATTCACTGCTTATCGAATGTGACTTGGGCAACTTACTTCCTCTCTGGACTTGACATTGCCCATGTGTGAGATGAGGCTAACATCGTATCTGCTTGACAGGTTATTTGAATATTAAATGAATTATACCATTTAACGCATTGACACAGTGCCTGACAAAGTAGGAGCATGACAAATGTTAGCTATTATGATGATCACTGTCACTATTCTTCAGTTATTACCTGGTCAACTTAAATACCATTAAAATATGTTGTGATGTGCTTCATCTGGTTATCTGATTAAATTATGTATATAGGCTATATCAGATTTAATGGTAGCAACCTGTTAAATAATGCTTTATAGTTTTAAAATGCCTTTTACTTCCATTATTCATATAATTAACATAAACTTCATACCATGTTTTTGAATTCCAGAAATTTTCCATTAGCTTCCTATGTTAGCTCACAATCACAAACTACCTTTTTCTTCAATAGCACCTCAGTCTTCATTTTTATAGGTACTTCATAAAGAAAAGCAGTGTACCAACAGTAAAAAGTAAATAATATAGCTACCTCCCAAGATGGACCATGGCCATGAGGAATAAATCAAAGTCCAAGTCTGGTTTTCAGGGAGGAAATAAAAACTGACTTTGTTAGCACACAGAGGACAATTCTGTTTCTTAGCAGCAGACTCACATTAACCAAGCTTGAAAGGCTGACATACACAATCAGAATGCCAATCTATTTATTTACTAAAACAAGATGTTTCACTGTCACATGGACTGAAATAATCGCAATGGCACAACCAGCATATTCTTTCCTTTCAAGCAGATCTGGGGAAGACAAATTATAAGAAGGTCTTTGCTGAGGGTGGAGTCCGCACAAGCCGACTTAATCAAATGCTGCAGAATGTTTAATGACACCTCTGTTAGGTAGCCCTGTGTAGTCCCTCTACAATGAAAATAGTCTTGATTTGGCAGGGGGCGGGGGGATGCTTTCAGGGCTACTACTAAAGATCTGTCTCCTGTGGAAAATGCCAGTGTTCATCTCTGTTACTCTCCACTCCTTAATCTTACTGATTTCCTGTCTTAAGGGCACTTCCCTTCCTTAAGTAGCTAATACTTCTAAGCATGTCAGAGTGAGCATACCCTTGTGTCTTAAAGATATCTTTGCAAATATATACTTCAGTCAGTAATTCTAAGGAAAATTTTGTTCTAGTTTCTCAGGGGAATGTCTCACTGTCATCATCATGTGCAATAATAACATACCTAAATTTCAAACTTTTCCTTGTCACTTCTGTAGTAAAGTACTGGAATAAATTAGTTTTAAAAATACGTGAATCTATATTAAATGCCACTTTTCATGAAACTAGTTTCAAAGGAAAAAGAAAGGGCCTGTTTATTTGAATTTGTTTTGTGATTCATAGAAAGCATTTTAAAGCTTGCTATTCCAAGTGTGGCCTGTGAATTATAACAGCAGGAATCTCACTCAAGGACTTGTTAGAGATGCAGGATTCTCTGGCCTCACCCAGACCTCCAGGATCTGAATCTGTATCTTAACAAGATCCTCAGATGATGTGTTTACACATGCAAGTTTGAGAAGCCCTCTTTTCGGGCAACAGGGTTATTTCCACATCTGGATGGTTAACTATCAGGATTTTTTTTTTTTTTTACCTTATTACTGATCTTATAAGATTAAATTGCTTTTAAAAGGATTGGTTCTGATTAATAAAGGTATTCAGTATCTTCTTTAAACCACAAACCATCAATTCGTGGTGATATTTTATTTATCTTTAGTTTCTACAAAGACTTGTTTTTATGCTTTTGAATGTGAAATATAAATTGTGGTTGTAAAATGCCAAAATATCAATTAGATGATGAAATGAATATCATCCATTTAAAAAAATGTTTACTATAAAACTCTGCACAGCTGGTTAAACTTTAAAAACTAGTTAATTCTGACAGAATTATGTGGTTATTATAGCATTAGGAAGACAATAGTCATAACTAGATTCAGATCATATGTAGATAGAGAAAATTGAGGGGTTTTTATCTTTTTTTTTCCCCCGCAGAGTGATGTTTTAACAAAAAGTAGGTGGGACTGCGCTTGTCAATGTATTGTCTTCCTATTGGAGGTTGCTAAGTAAGATTATTACCTTCTAGAAGACAAAGCTATTGTGAGGAAACCTCAAGCCAATTAAGAACTAAACAATAAGAAGTACACATGCCCATAACTGTTCTTTTGCATGGCTGTTCTTCTGTTGTCTATCTCATGCTTAAAAATGTCAGTGATAAGAGATATTTTGCTTTGTTGGTGTCAATTTTAATTTTGACTATTTCAGGTACTGTGAAATTGTAGAAATTGTTCATGTCTCATATCTCTTCGCTGTAGCCAAATCTTGACTTCACTTCTTATCAGTGTTGTTGCTGCTCATACTGTACTTACAAAGCAAACGGAAATAAAAAGTATAAAATCTTTAACAGTAGAAAACCTTTGATGTAGTATACATATGAGCCAGAGGAAAGTCTATTAAAGTTAGTGTTTAATTAAAGACTGACATTTGGAATTATAACTTAACTTTTGAAAGTATAGAATCAGTACTCACTTTCTTACTAATATAGTACGGGTCCAGGTCCTCCAGTGGCTCTGACACCATCTCTGGAGGGATGTCTCCATAAATAAATGGAAGGTTCTTTCCAGCTTCCAAGTCACTGTTTGGCTTTGGTGTGTTCTCGTCATCCTCTTGTTCTCTCTTGGGCTTTTTGGCTTTCTCTTCTGCAGCACGTTTTTCGATAGCAGCAAGAGATTCTCTAGTAAAAAGGCGGAAGCTGTCAGGGCCCGGGGGTAGCAGCAGTGCCTGTGCCATCTTTTCATCCTGCACATTTAAGTACGTTTAGCTCCTTGCATACGAATTCCCTACCAAAGAGAAAAAATGCATCAGAGTTAGGAAAGCAAGTGAGTGAAAGGTATTAAGAGAATCAACCAAGATGTTATTTAATATTTCTTCTAGTAATTTTCTTTGCTAGTATATTAATAAATGACTATTACTTTATTTGTGGTGAAAGATTCTTTTCTTCAATACATGGACTTTTTTCTTTCTCACTGTACGGTATAAACATTTTACAATGTTCCTTTGGGGACTCTTTTAGTAACCTAATTTTTGTTTTAAGATTTTATTTATTTGAGAGAGAGAGAAAGAGAGAACACGTGGTGAGGAGGGGCAGAGGGAGAGAGGGAGAGATAGAAGTTGACTCCTTGCTGAGCAAGAAGCCCGATATAGGGCTCGATCTCAGGATCTAGAAATCACAACCTGAACCAAAGGCAGGCATTTAACTGCCTGAGCCACCCAGGTGCCCCTCTAGAAAGTTTTTAAAAGTATAAACACTTTAGTGCTGCACTACACATTTTAAACTGAAGGATCATTATCCAGTCTCATTTCCAATAAACCAATTTTATAAGTCTATCAAAGTCTAGTCTGAGACTTTTGAGCCAAAACATATTAGTGTACTTTTGGTAAAAAGAGTACTGGCAGTTACGCTTGTCAGTGAAATTACTTAAGGACCCATCATTTCTCCCCCTGCTCCCTGCCCCCACCCCTGCTCCTTTTATCACGTCTTACTAGCTCTACAAATAAAGAAATACAGTGGCATATGTCTGACTCATAAAATCTCAGGATAGGAAAAGTAGTTTTGCTTAATCCAACCACGTTTCTGGTTGTCATCATCATCATCATCATTGACCATTGGTTCATCAAACAAAGTCTGACCATCAGCAGCAACAGAGATGTCAAAACTATTCTCTTTCAGCTTTTTTTTTTTTTTAAAGATTTTATTTGTCAGAGAGAGAGAGAGAGAGAGAGAGAAAGCGAGTGCACACAAGCAGGGGGAGTGGCAGGCAGAGGGAGAAGCAGTCTCTCTGCTGAGCAAGGATCCCAATGCAGGTCCTTGAAGGACTGGCTCCCAGGATGCTGGGATCATGACCTGAGCCAAAGGTAGACACTTAACCACCTGAACCATACAGGTGTCCGTCCCTTCTTTTCAGCTTTTCACCTTGGATCCTTCTGATGCAATGTGGAATATATTTCCTTTTCCAGTATGCTGTTCTTCAACTATTCTAAGACACTTTTCTTATTCTTTCTGAATCTTCCATTTGGTGTAGTGGTTAGAAGCATGGACTAGGAGCTAGGTGCTCTCTGTTCTTAACCCTGGCTCTGTCCTTTATGAGCTCTATGACTTTGCAAAATGTAACCCCTCAGTGCTTTCATCTCCACTTATAAAATGGGGATCCTATGAGAACTGACCTCCTGGATTATCATAAGGAATAAATGAATTTATTTACACTAAGTGTCTAAAATAATTCTGGAATTGATAAGCACTGTCTTGGTGTCAGCTATCATAATCTAATTATCCTTCATTCCTTCAGCTGTTTCCTCCATTGTGGTTTCAAGCATCCTCACAATTCAAGTCACTTTCCTTTAAGTAAGGTCCTGAATTAGTGGAACCACAGTTGACCTTGGAGATCCAGGAGTGGGCTAGTACAGGGGCATAATCACACATGACAAGCAACTGTCTGAGATTAGAAAGGAGAGAAGGCAGACACATGCAGTGGCCCTGCTCAATTCTCCAGGAAAGGTAAAAAAAAAATTGTGCTAGAAATATGACAAAAGTGAAAAACATACAAGAAGCTGGCTACATAAATTTCAAAACAAGTTAACAGTGATTTTATTTTGCATTGTGCCAAAAATCACACTTAAAAAATCAAGGTAGGAAATAGAAATAATAACAACAAAATACAGTGAATACATCAGTCATCTTATAGAACAATCTACAACCATGACATCATCAAAGTCATCTGTGACATTTTCCCTATCCTAACTACCCACTCCCATCTCTGCCCCCACACTTATTCTGGTCTCCATAATAGTTTATCTCTAAATGGCCTGTTAATTCTTTGCTGTTTATTTCTTGGTTATACTAAGCTTGCAAACAATAAGAGACTTTAGATCTTACAGCAACATAAAAATGATAATAGACCAAAAATGATTATAGATCATTATAGATGCTTTGAGTTTATATCTGAATCACTAGTTCCCTGGTCTGTTCTGATGACTAAAGCGTTTATAACAGCTGTGTCTTTTCATTGAATTAGTATTTAAAATATGACATTGTTATATTTTCTGCTACTATGAAGGTATATTCTAAGTAAGATAAAATAACAGATGTCAAAAAGCTGTGCCATTTCTTGCACTAGTTCTGAAAAAGAACTGATTTGTCGTGGGACGGGGCTTTTTGTTTTTTTTGTGTGTGTTTTTTTTGTACTCCATCAAGGGAACTTAGAAGGCACAAAATAAATAGTTGATTAATTTTTTATTAAAATAGAATAACTAGGGACACCTGGGTAGTTCAGCGGTTAAGCGTCTGCCTTTGGTTCAGGGTGTGATCCTGGAGTCCCAGGATCGAGTCCCGCGTCGGGCTCTCTGCAGGGAGCCTGCTTCTCCCTCTGCCTGTGTCTCTGTCTCTCTCTCTGTGTCTCTCATGAATAAATAAATACAATTTAAAAAAAAACAATAACTATTCTCAAAACTTCTAATTCAACTATTTGGTGCCTTTTAAATTCATGGCAAATGGCACAAAGTAGAATTAAAGTTTTTAGCTATTTTATGTCCATTTTGATGTCCATATAGTGCAGTGCTAGGCTGTATGGAATAATCACATTATACTTTTGAATGTGGAAGGAGTTTGCACATTAACTGCAAGCCTTAAATACCCAGAGAGATGTGTAATCCACCCGTCTCTCATCACCTTTCATGAACTGAATGGGTAAGGTTCTTACTAAATGCTAAATGAAAATTAAATAGCATGATGAAGATATCTTAAGACATTTCTATGAAACACAGTTGGTTTCTTAGGGGACAAGAAAGGTTACTTTTATATTTGAGCATTTAATTTAACTAATTTTTGTTTCTTTATTTAAAATGGGATGAAGAACATACAGCAATAAGAATCTGAGTTTTGGGTTCATACTGAGCCTGTCACTAACGGTTTGGACATTTAACTTTCCTCAACCTTAGTGTCATTGAAATGAAATACCTTACCATATATGTAGCAACACTTTGCCACAAAGAAATAACCAATTATACTCATTTAATTGGAGTTCCCTGGTTCCTAAGTTTTAAAATGAAATTAGGTTAAAAATAATGTGGAGATATTTTAATAATCTGTATAGATTACTTTGATTTGTCTAAGATGACATGGAACAAGGTACCATCACAGAATCACAAAAATATATTTAAACAAATAATTTTATACCTTTCTGTTCACTTATCAAGGACTAGAACAAAGAATTTGAGTCTTGGTCAAAAAGAAGTAAAGAAGTATTTTTGAAACTGCATATGGTTGTCTCTAAATCCTGAGAAGATAGGCCAGTTCCATTCACTTGGCCTTTCCTCTAAGGTGAACTAAGATTTGCCCAATATTTGGATAGGCTAAGACATTAAAAATCATAGTGAGGGGAGCGTCTCATGGCTTCTCCTGCAGCTTTGCTGTTTAGAAACATCTCATAGTTCCATGGCAGTCCTATTTTAATGTTTTCCTCTTCTTTCTTGTTCTTTGTGAGCCTGTTACATAGACCTCTTACATAATTTTATTCCTATTAGAGCAGACTTTTAAAAATTAATTCCTACTGATGCCTTGGTGTGGGATATATTTTATTAATGAATCTATGTGCATTATAATTTATTAAAATACATCAAATTTAATATGCCAAATTTTTTCCAGAGCTGTCCTTACAAGGACAAAAAAAAAGATTTAAAAAAAGATCTGAGGAGATGATCTCTTTGATTAAAAACCAAAGTGTGTGTGTGCATGTGTGTGAGTAAAGGAAGTGCATCCCTCTGTTAATCAAAAATAGTATAGTTCGATTAATCCTATAATAGGGATGGACCACATAATTTTAAACCTGGAAGGATTAGGATTGTTTATTCAAGATATATTTATTGAGGGACTACTGTGGATCAACACTATTTGGACTAGGCATCCATGGTCCCTGCCACTAAGGAGCTGACAATCTGGTGTGAGATGTTTATACAAATAATTATAATATAATTATATAAAACTGATTGTTGTCTGAGCTAGATAAATGGGAGCAATTTATTCTGCCCTTGTAAAGATGGGGAGGGAAGATGAGGGAAGTTTCCCTGAGGAAGTTTTATAGACTAGTTGGGATTTGACCAACTAGTGGGTTGGTGGCAGTTGGGAGAAAGTTGGTAGGAAGACATAACAGTAGACACATGCTAGGCTGGAAGACAGTATATGCATGGGCCCAAAATAAGAAAGGGCAGGGAGAGCTTGGAAGGGGCTAAGAAGTTCATTATGGGTTGAGACCAAACTGCTCAAAAGGGAGTGGTAAAAGCAAGGACTGAAACACTGAAAGAATATAGATCACCAAAGATCTTGTACAGCACGATTAGTAAGCCATGGACAGGGAGTGCAGGATCAATTTGGAGTTTAGAAAAAATGGTGGCAGTATGAAGGGTAGATAGGTGGGGTGATCCTAGAGCAATGGTTTTCAAATATTTTGGTTTCAGGATACTTTTATACTCCTAAAGTTATTGACAGTGTCAAAGAGCTTTTGTTTATAGGGGACTTATCTATTCATATCTACCATATTAAAATTAAAAGATTTTATAAATTTTATATAGTTAATAATAATAAGCCCTGGTATGTTTACATCAAAAGCGTGTTTTTAACAAAAATAACTATATTATCACAAATTTTAAAAATGATGTAAGAAAAAGGAATTTATTTTAAATTTGGGCAAATCTCTTTACTGTCTGGCTTGTGGAATACAGCCAGAGTCTCTTATCTGCTTCCAAGTTCAATCTGTTGAGATATGTTGTTTTGATTGAAGTACATGAAGAAAATCCTCTCTCTCTCTCTCTCTCTCTCTCTCTCTCTCTCTCTCTCTATATATATATATATATATATATATATATATATATATGTAGCTGGAAAAGGAAGAAGTATTTTACCTCTCTTTTCAGGCACTTGTGAATATTCTTCTTTGATACACACCAAAACTCTCTACAAATGAGTTTCTTGAATTAGTTTCAATGTGCAATCTGAAACTGTATCATGACCTTTTTACTGATTTTACTTTTTGGATGGATTTTGTACCTTCATGCATGGATCATTTGGAAAATATTGGCACAGTGTTAGGCAGATTTCCCCAAATTTGACAAATTTCATTAACATTCAAAAATCACATTTGTTAATATCACCATTATTCTCATGAGAAAGTCACAATATATTGGGAGGCTGTCTAGTTCGCAGCAGCAGGTAAAAGTTTTCCAAAATTCCAATTTCCACTTGAAAGCTCAAATTTTAACATTGACAACGAATGCTGTCATTTGCTTTTCCTGAAGTGACAGGCTTTTCCTTTGTTCATTTTTTTAGAAAATATCTGCTAAATATCTGAGTCTGAATAACCATAGTTTGTCAGTTATTTTTCCAAGTGAAAATGGTGTTCCATGAAAAAAGAAAAAGTGGCTTATTCAACTCCTGACTGACACAATCACACAAGTGCTTTTCCTTGAGAATAGCCATGGAACTGCAAGATGCAGCACAAATGCTTAATGTATTTTTCCAATTTCATTGCACATGATATTAAAAACACATATTCCTTAGGTCAAGATTGAATAAAATTAATAATATTTACTTCTTCATTAAAGATATTCTCATATGAACTTTTTTCTTACTGAAGGGGTGAGGTGGTGAAGAAAACAAGGATCCCTTCTACAGTTTGATGTTGCTGCCTTGCTTTCTGCTAAGGCATTAGCAGTTTCACTCCATGACTTTTGCACTATCAGTAAAAAAAGGCAAAGGTCATCTTGGTATTAGTATGAGGAAAATAGGTTAGACCTCATTGCGTCCCACCCGAAAGGGACTCAGGAACCTCCAGTTGTCCACAAACCACCCTTTGAGAACTGCCCTAGAAGGAAACAAGATGGACAGCAGGAGTCTAAAGGAGAGGGCAAGTGAATGTGACTAGAGCTGTACTATTTAAGAGCCTAGACATGACAATCAGAACCATATTCAAGCCCTAGCTCTGCTACTTTCTAGTAGTGTGACCTTGAGCATTTTTTTTAATCCTTCATAATCTTCAGTTTCCCTATCTGCATGATAGAGATAATGACAGCAGTGGTAGCACATACTTCACAGAGTTAATGTGACATTAAATGAGAACATCCTCCTAGAAGGTGAGCATAGTGCCTGGAAGATAGTAGGCTGTGAATAATTCAGAGGGAAAAAAAAAACACAGAGGATTGTATTCAATGCAAAATTAGGAGAGAGAAAATCAATGAGATTTTACGATCCTGATATGTGGCTTGATGAAGAGATATGAGGTCAAGCTCAATCCCAGATTGGCTTAAACCGCAGGTTGTTATTAACCCAACAGAGAAGTGGAGGGTTTGTAGGGCATGATAATAAATTCTGTTTGGGATTTATTTAGTTTGAGATGCCTGTGAGACAGCTGGGTATGTAATTAAAATATGAGTCTGAGAATCAGGAAAGCCGTCTGGGCTGGGAAAATGTTGATTAAAGAGTCACTGGTTGAAACTGAAGATAAGAATATGCATTACACTGTCTAGGAAAAAATGAAAAGATACAAAGACAGGACTCCTGTGACTACCAGTTTTTAAGGAGAGGAAAATTAGACAATGAAGTCAGAACAGTTACATAGATGCCAAAAGAGGGATTTTGAAGATGCTAATTAAAAGGCATATATTGGATTTGACAATTAGTCAACTCCCTGCATTTAAAATAAATGAAGAACAGGCACAGAGAAGCTAAGTAACCTTCACTGAGACGTCTACTGACAACACAAATTGTTGCTCTGAGGCAAAACATTTTCCACACATTCTATTCTTGACTGACTTTTCCTATTACAGTTGACATTTTTATCTTGAATCTTACTATTGTGTGATTTGATTTTAAAGATCTAAGCTGTAGATAAATAACTACAGAAAAATAGGTATATATAGTTCAATTCTGTTTTCCAGGCTCACATTATCTGTATGCTATGATATTAACATAAGCTTTTAAAACTATATGAAACCAGCAGATATGAATACAAAGCTAATATTTGTTAATGAACCAGAATCTGAAAAAAAAAAAGGGCATGGTAAATATTTGGGATATGCCAAGGCATCAGTGAGGCAAGGACAAAGTATTTTTCCCCATTACTCATATAGCCTGTGAGTTCTCATCTTGCCTAATTTCAAAAATAGCAGACAGTTTGGAAAATCGCATTGTTCTACAACCTGTTAATATCAATAGTTTCTCTCTCCCTTTGTAGGAATCTTTATGATTATGTTACAGCCAAAAATCAATGAATTCTGGTCTGTTCCCATGGAGACAAAATTATGTCAGAGGCTGTAAATTTGTCATCTTCAAGGGTGGAAAGCTGTTCTGTGTCATACAACTTGAGAGATCAGAAAAAAAAAACCCACAATATATTTTCATGTCCTTGATAATGAGAGAGCAATTTGTTGGGGAAAGACTGGGTCCAATGCTGTGTTTTCTTGGTATCAATGAAAGACTATTATAGGAAGTGCATAATCTAAAAGACAAAATGGACTAACTACCCTTCCTTTGAATAAAGTTACTAACATTTTCTAAAGGGGTTTTTATTTTGGGCTAATGATTATCTGGCATTTACTATATTTTCAGGTAGCATATGTGACAAACAGAATAATAATTTATTAAAGGCATATACAGAGCATTTGGCACATTATAGTGATAACTACTGGACACTCTCCAAGGCAGGATTAAACATTATTTTCATTATTTCAGAAGATTTTTGAAATAACATCTGATTGGTGTGCTTACCTAACTAGATGGCTTTGAGAATTAAATAGTAATAGATAAACCTCTGTTTAATTGTTGCTTTGTCTTAGATACTCTGTCAAGTAACTTATATATATTAACTCACTTAATCTTAAGAGGTTTAATCATTTAATCTTATTTAACTTCATTATTTCCATTTTAGAGATTAAAAAAACCTAGGTACAGGTAGATTGGATAACTGGTCCAGGTTACAAAAGTAGTATGTGAAGAAGACAGGATTTAAACCCATGTAGTTCAGGAATAGCTATTCATTTCATAGCTCCAAGCCTATGAAATGAGATTTTTAGGTCATGTGTTCAGAAATGGAATCTCCCAGGGAGGTTACTATGTATTTAGCCCCAGGTTAAGAATGGAGTGGTGCAGTCTAAGAAATGGAACAATATGATCCTCACCTTTGTTTTTATTTTTTTTTATTTTTATTTTTTTATTTTTTTTTTAAATTTTTATTTATTTATGATAGGAACACAGTGAGAGAGAGAGAGGCAGAGACACAGGCAGAGGGAGAAGCAGGCTCCATGCACCGGGAGCCCGACATGGGATTCGATCCCGGATCTCCAGGATCGCGCCCTGGGCCAAAGGCAGGCGCCAAACCGCTGCGCCACCCAGGGATCCCCTCACCTTTGTTTTTAATGTAGAAGGTAAATAGGAATGAATTAATAACAGATATACAACCCACATCTGATGGAAATATACTGACATGTATTTTAAGAACTTTAGAGATATTTGAAGATAAATTAAAAGCCCAGGCTAGCTTCTTATACATCATTATCTCTTGCTTTCATTGTAGTGTTAAGGGATTATGGAATACTATTGGTCTGAATTAACCTATCAAGAAAGTAACTCTATAGCAAGGGTATCACTATGATATGGCCAAATGCAAATGAAACTTAGACTTTCTTTATCACTGTTCCCTTCCCACTAGCTAAACTCATGATTGTCCACACATAAATGTTATATATTGATTTGCGAACTTTAATAAGAGGATAATAAGAGAATCTATTTCTGCCTTTCTCTACCTGGACTCAGTGGCATTCTTCTGGAAGAAAGAATAACTGAGTATGAAAGCATGAGCTCATTTCTGTCATCAGAACAATTTTTTTCATGGATAATAATTAGTTTCTAGGAGTCCCAGTGATTTTGTTCTTATCAGACAGCTATAAGCTCAGAGAGACAACTGCTAACTAATAACAATTAAGCCAACATTGTAATAGACAAAGTGTTGGTTTTATTAGCTGCTGAATTTTTCTACTGTATGTTTGAAAACTGAAGATAATTGTGTGGTCAATTCCCAACGTCCATTCTTTTTTTTTCTTTTTTTTTTAAGATTTTATTTACTTAGAAATGAGAGACACAGAGAGAGAGAGAGATGCAGAGACATAGGAAGAGGGAGTAACCGGCTCCTTGCTAGGAGCCTGATGTGGGACTCAATCCCAGGACCCCACGATCACGCCCTGAGCCGAAGGCAGACACTCAACCGCTGAGCCACCAGGTGTCCCTCCCAACATCCATTCTATTCCAGACACCTTCTCCAAGCCCCTTGCTGATCATTGGTTCAGGAGTAGGCTTGCAGTCCAGTTCTGGCCAACAGAAGGTGGGGGAAAGCCTGCCAAGTGAGTGTCTATAAAAGGTTTCCTCACTCCGAAGAAAGAGACCAAGGAGGAGACAGACTTTTCTGTCCCTTGGACCTTATTGCCTTGGGGTCTGATACATGGCACTACTTCAGTCGACTTACAACCAGCAAGGATGCCATTCTGAGAGCAAAGCTGACACACGGAGGGTGGAAGATCACAGGGACAGATCTACCCCTGGGCTCTTGATGGATCGCTCAGCTCTTGGACCCAAACAACCTCTGCACTGCTTGTTATAGTCAATAAACATCTTTCTTGGCTAAGACAGTTTTAGACAGTATTTCTAGTTAGTTGCAGCTGATACACCAAACAAGTAAATACTCCTCAGCCGGTTCAAAAACTTGGCCAGTTCAGAAGCCAACTTACAACCAAATGCCACATAATTGGATGTCCTTTACCCCATGCAAACAGGTGAGCTATGCAGCCAATTACCAAATAAATACAATAAAATGCAAGTAAACACAATTCTGGGTGGTTTACTAAACACACAGGATGAATGTCTTTTAAAAAAATAAATGAAAAGCTGGGTTAGTTTCTCTTTCTTACATCAATACCTTTGGCATCATTCCACTCCCTGAGGTAATCTCTGCCATGTCTCAAGTGTTTGCCTCTTTGGAGGGACCAACTAGCAAGGAGGGAGTTAATCACCCTTTTGCTGCCCCCCTTTTCTTTTTTGACCTGATAACAGCTGCCCTTGTTAGCTAATAGAGAATTTAGTTTACCTTCCACAAACACAAATTTATACCCCCTGGTAGTTCAGATACCTTAGTTACAGCACCTGTTTCTGGAAAAGCTTCAGGCCACTTCTGGGAATTATCTCATTTGTTCTTATACTATCCCTAGAAGAGATTCTGTATTTTTATTCCCGTAAGCCACTCTGCCACAAATCCTTGACAGATATCTCATCCCTGATGAACTCTGATGTGGCTTGGTGTCAGCTTTCTTGCTCCATAATCTGTGTAGAGAGGGAAACAGGTGAAGTTAGTTCAGCATCTTTGGCATTTGGATTGAAATGGGTGCTCTGGGTCTGGGTCTGGGTGCCCTGATGTGCTCCAAGGAGGATGGGGCAAAAAAACCACTGCTAGTATCCTGGGGTGGGACATTTCTTTTTTCAGCAGCCAGAGCTCCAAAGCATCTTCTTGTTCTTCACCTCCTACTTCCTTTCCTCCTTCTCTGCACTTTACTCCCCCTTTGTGTCTTCTCTTCTCTTTTGGTCTCTTCAAAAGACCAAAGAAGTAGATCAGTGGAGCATGTGGTCTGCATTGTTCTTGTGGGTCATTATTCTAGTTCATTTTTAGCTCCTTTTCCTCTCCACCTAAAACCCCATCTGATTGGCTAAGATAAGACCAATAAGCCTTATTCAGTGGCTTCTAAGACTAAATTTTAGACAAGCGGAGATGAAAAACTAGCATGCTAAATGGAGACATAATATTAACCTAAGTATGACAATCTGATGTCCTATTCCTTTCAGCTATAACTGTTAGCAATAACTTAGCCCAGATAAACCAGTAATTATTTTAAAGGGCAATAAATGTAATTTTAAAATCAGCAATTGATAATTAAAACAATGCTTACATCAGTTCACTTATTCAGTGCTCATAAGCCAAACTGGTAATTGATCCTCACCAATAAATCTCCCTTTCCAATTTACTGTGACAAAACCATTAAATCTCACCTTTCTATTTTATACATTTTAAAATCTTTTTCTCCAGATGAAAACTCACTCCTAAGCCATCAACATTCTCTTAACTGTCATTGAAGTGATTCTTTCTAAAGCACATATCCTGCCCTTATTAAAAATTGTCAATGACCTTCAATGACTTATAGTTACATTAGCAAAATATGCAGGCACCTTTATGACCTTCCTCCTGCCTCTCCTGCCTTACCTTCATTTGGTAATAGCACAGATTTATCTCTGTCATTCACTAGCTACGTCACATTGAACATGTTACCTAACCAATCCAATTTTTAGTTTCTCATCACATAATGGGGATTACAATCCCTAGAGAAACAGGGCTCTTGTTAGAATGAAATGAGATATATATTTCATACACACACACACACACACACACACACACATACCCCTGTAAGTCACTCATATAAGAGCTGGCATAAAGTAGGTTTTTGTAAAAGCTGGAGGTTTTAGTAGTATTAGAAGTAGCGATAATAGTAGTAATAGTCTTATTGGTATTAATAATAACCAATCAGACAGACCCATGCATCAGAGCTTGAGATATTAATTTGTTAAACAAATGTATAACCCTTCAATATATGTTCCCTTTACTTTAGAGTCACAAGCTATTTCCCTTCCCCAGAACACAAGTAACTGAGTTTAAATATCTTCATTTCCAGCCTGACATATAATGAGGCTGATGTTAAAAAACCAAAATGTCAATTTAGATATATTTCCAAAATGTTTGTCATCTTTACTCTGGAAACAAGGAGGGGGATAAGGTAGGAAGGGTGAATATCCAAGGACACTAAGAAGTTAAGGAGGAGTAGGAAAGTAGTTTGAGAAAGATCCCCAAAAGTTCTGCTTTGCTTTGGTTCTCTCTCCTCTCCCTACTCTTGTGAAAAATCACTGATTCATGGATTAGAGAAAATGATATCCTATGGCCTGGGCTCTAAATGGGAAGGATTTGCCAACCCCAAATATACATGGGAAAAGGTAGTGATTTCTGTGTATGGCCTCATGCTGCAATTTAGGCCTCATACTTCAAGTTGCATTGTGTCTTATTAAGATCTCTGTCTCAGTCATTTTTAAAAGCAGACTATGGCTCACAGATGAACTAATATAAAATTGGCCTAATTGAGTTATTTAGAGAATGAGGATTCTTTAAAGTAGTTCTGAACTTCAGTGGCATAGGAATCATTTGGACTACTTGCCAAAGATACAGATTTCTGGGTTCCATCTCTGAAAATGCAGAAAAAATTGGTTTGGGACATGGCCCAGAGATCTGCATTTTAAACAAGTTCCCTAAATGAATTTGGTGCAGGTAACACATGGATTACAGTTTGAGAAGGAAATGAATAGAGGTTACTAGAAATTTGAGATGGGTACTTCACACATTCAAGGCTGGAATTCGGCTCTAATGTTCCCAATAGATAAGAAAAAGTGGAAGCACACTCAATTTAGGAAAAAGCAAATACACAATTGTGCATAAAAAGACAACTTTCTCTGAGAACTAAGCGAGAAAAGAAATTTTGCTTAGGACATAACACAAAGGACACTAGGTAATGTGCTTACTGGAAGTTCTGAATGTAATTACACAAAAGACCCATACCAGATTAAATCAAGTAAGTCTTCTATTTATGGCTAAAATTAGTTAAACTCAGCGGATTCCATTAAGAAGGTGATGAAATAAGATGCTTAAGAAACTTTACTCTCAGATTATCTACTACAAGTATTGGACCTGGAGATCCCCCCGACACACACACACAAAAATTTTGAAATGACTTTCATATAATTTCAGCATTTGGAAATTAAGGGGAAGGTCTTCATGACACAAATGAGGAAGTGGTAGCTCAGAGAATATGATAAGGCTTTACTCTGAAAAGGGTGGGTGTCTCCAGCTGAGGAACCTTACACAAAGTTGCTTTAATTTTAATTTTCTTAATCCATTTATATTAATGTTATTAATTGTAAGACTAATGCCAACAATTGAATTTTATAGAGCTAAGTTTGTTTGTATTCCTTTCAATGGTATTTTAGTTTATACTATTTATTCTTTAACACTGAGTCTCAGTGTTTTTAAAGAATCTTTGTCTTATTCCGAGTTGATTGCTTTTAGCCATAATTTTTCCACGTTAGTTTATCTTATCACTGCTTTTGGCCATTTATGCTATTTTCGTTTCTTTTGGGAAAGCCTGTCTTCCTATACACTCACAATATGATGTACCTGCTTTAGAATTTTCCGGATCAATACCATCTCTGTCATGCATTAGCTGTAAAACTCTGGGGACTTAGTTAGCTCTTTGTGCAAAGGCTGAAGCAGATCCAAAACCTCTTACTGGGGAACTCACAGACTTTGCCAACCGGTCTCTGGCAGCATTTCCCCACAGGGAAGGGGCAGCCTTCCATCTGGGTGGGAAAGCTGGTTGGCTCTCCAATGTCTGTAATCATCCTACCCTACCAGCTGCTCATTTGGTTTTTAAGACTTGAGGCCCTCATCAAGGGGACATTTCCAAATGGCCAAATCACCAAGATATTATGACATGAAACACAGAAAGTTTGTCTGGAAAGTAAACCATATCTCCACTCCCCTGGGTGCTCCAGAGTTTCTCCTGGATCAGATCTGACCATCAGAAGGCTTCATGGTTATTCACATTAACCTAAAATCTGAGATTTGTTTCTCTGAGTTGTATAAAATTTATTCCTGCCTTCACTCTAAAAATGTTGAGCCCAGGAGGCTCAGAGCTAAATGTATATTCCAAAAGAGTAACTTCATTAACCCACAATCTTCACAGGTTTATCGCCTCCATTTTGTCCATTTTCTTTATCTTCAACTTTCTATTGCACATGGATTTAAAAAATAATATACTGCTGTTATATTTTTATAAGGAGATGGGATATGATGTCAGTTTTTTCTACATGATTTAAAAGATTTATTTGTTCATAAGCATGAATCCATGCTTCTTATGAATAAATTGATTTTCTCAAGGCATATACTTTTATTATGAAAATAAATGCTAAAAATTGAACTTGGAAACCCAGTATCCTAAAATTGAAAAAGATCTCTCAGCCCATCTATTTTCACCATTTAAGTTTATAGTAGTGGTTCTTCATATTTAGCTTCAGAGTCATTTAGAAGGCTTTTTGTTAAAACACAACTTGCCAGGCCTCATCCCAGAGTAGCTGATTCTATAGATATGGGTGAGGCCCCAATTTCTGCATTTCTAACAAGTACGCATGTGATGCTGGTGCTTCTGGCCCACTTTGGCAATAGTGGCTAACAGACACCATAATTGTATTAATTTTTTTTTTGAAGTTAGAGACATATGTGCCATTAACATTGGACTCATTTTTAGGATCTCTCAAAGATGACAGTCATAGCTTCTTCAGGCTCATTTGTTCATTCATTAATGTCTTGTGGTAAAATTCCTCTGAACCCAGAATGATTTATGGCAGTATTTCACAAAAGCCTGCAGTAGCTTCCTGTCTCCCTGCTCCCAGCCTATTTTCACCAGCAGTCAGAGAGATTTGGGAAAAATGGAAATCAAATCATGTCATTCCTCTGACCAGAAGCCTTCAGGAGTTACCCAGAGAAAAGGCCTAACTCCTTACAGTTGCCTATAAGGCCTTATGATATGGCCTTGCAGTTACTAGCTGAACTCATCTCATCCTGCTCTCAGCTTCCCTCACTGCTTTTCAGCCAGACTGGCTTCTGTCTGTCCTCTGCACCTGCCAGGCACATATATACTGTTGCCTCTCTCAGGAATGTACTTGTCTAGGTAGTTGAATCCCTCCCTCACTCATCTCTTTCAGGTCTTAGCCAAATGTTTACCTTTTCAGAAAGAGACCTGCAGTGCCTCCCCTTCCAGCTTTTAACTGCATCCTATTTCTAAAGCATTATGACCTTATTATATACTACATAGCTTACTTATTTGTAATGCTTATTATTCATTTTCTGTCTCCCCTGAGTAGAACACAAGCCTTGCAGGGGCCAGAATATTTGCCTTTTTTGGTCTATTTTTTTCATCAATGAATCCCAAGTGCTTAGAACAGTGCATGACATATTGTAGGTGCTCAGCAGACATTTTTTTGAATAAATGGATTTTTAATTTTGGTTTTCCCCCCCAAATTTAGTAATTTTTATTTCAACTTACTTACTATATAGAAATTCAACTTACAAGTACTCTTTAGAAAGGCTTGTATTCTATTTATGGCAGCACATTTTATAATAATAAAATCTAGAAAAAACAAATATCCACCAACGGGATTGGTTGAGTAAATAAAGTAACTTAGTTTTGTATCACATGGTCATTAATGTGATAAAACCAGAAAAAAAAGCCATGGAAGCCAAATTCTCTATGGATACTATATTTCCTAATTATGCAGTCCTTTTTAATTTAGATCAAAATGCATGCATTGAAGTCTTGTTTATCTCAAAGGTAATTGTATAAATAGTCTAAGTTTACTAAACTCTTAGAACAAAGCAAAATGAAGACTGAATGCTTTACTCAAAGAATTTCCCATTCTCAAAGTATCTTTGAGAAGAAATAATAACGATAATAAGGACACTAAGCACTTGCTATGCAGTAGGCACTGATTAGCTCATTTAATCTTCACAATAACCTGATGAGATAAATGTGATTATTGTCCTTGTTTTGGAGATAAGGAACTATAAGGTCCAGAGAGAGTAAGTAACTTGGCTAAGATTACATGGCTACCAAATCCAGTGTTATTTTTCTTTAGAAAAAATAATCAAAGTCTCCCTCTCTCTAAAAATATTTTACCATCTGTTTTTGCAGTTTTATCTTACATACTTTCCTACATATACGCTCTTCTCTAGTCAAACTGATCTATTTGCCATTCCCTGAAAGTTCCCAGTCTCTGGCCTCAGGCTTTGAAAAACATTCCTTCTGCCTGAAATATCATTCACCGTCAGTCATAGCCTGTTAAAATCTTCCCTACACTCCGAAGTCAGAAGTGATTTTTGCATTCCTCTGAACTCCCATAGCACACACATATTGTCTTTAAAATTCATATAATAATTATAATATTCTATCTTCTGTTGTTCTTAAGGATGTGCCTTACTGCTTCTACATTGAATGTTAAATTCCTGGAGAATAAGGATTGTATGGACTAGTTACTACAGTAAGCAGGAAGTTACAAATTTTACATGTGGCCTGTCCAAATGTGGTAGCCACTGGCCAGATACAAGAGTTGAGTACTTGAAATGTGGTTAGTGCCCAATCTTGAAATGATATTTAGGGAATGTTGGCTTAAATAAAACATAGCATCAATAACCTTAATTTCACTTGTTTTTGCTTTTTTTCAGCACCCAGAAAACTTCCAAGTACATATATAGGTCTCATTATATTTTTATTAAATAGTACTGGTCTGATATATCCCTTTCTCCTACCCCTCAGTCACCTTGAAGTGATCAAACCTATAAACAAACACATGAGTTAAAAAGCAGGCCAATCCTCTATTTTGATACTCAGAAAGGGTGTGGAGGGGCTCTCTATGTATGGATAATTTTTCTATTTTACTTAGATTGTTGTTTTTATCCTTAAGTCATAGGATTTGGGACCAAGAAACACTATAGAGGAAGTTACTTTGTTCGTAAACAAACATTTTGTGTGGGTGTGTGCCTGTAGCACATGTGTTTCTGGAAAGGAAACCACATTTAAATCTGAATATAAGAGAATTAAAGAAAGCTTTCTATTTTGAAGTAAATTGGCATTGTGGCAAGTAAAATGCAAACAGCATTCTCAGACCAATAATAAATCCTTGATCCATAACATCAGTGTAACATCAGTGCTGTTTCAGCCATAACACAGAGCCCTCTGAGTTGCCCTCAGTCACGTTTCGCCTACTGCTTGCTGGTGCCGTGTGCTTTAGGCAGTTTCTTTCCAGGCAACCAGACTGTTTACTGACTGTAATCAAAATGACAGCACACTGTTTTCACAACCGAGTGTTAAGAGTTGATTGCCTTTTTCACTTGGCAACCTGAGGGAACTTTAGAACTAGGATCTTGAGGTACGATTTGCGTAAATTCAAGATGGTGGTGCTTGCTTTCCCACAAGTTACCTGCATTCCTTTGAGGTTTAAAATATAGAGGATTGAGATTTATCTAGCGTGGAGTAGAGAGGTTGTAACCACTGTCTTCAGAACACTTCTAGTGGTAAACTCCACTGGAGCATAGGTTGATTTAGGTGGGGCTGAGGTTTGACTGTCACGTGATTCTTTACCAGTCAGAACCTAGCCATCTGAGAGACTATTAAGCATGCCCCACAAATAGATGATTATCAATGCCATGTCCTTCTATCATGCTGAGATGGTGCCACAGAAGACAGTACAACATAATGGAAAAGACTGTCCTACTCCATCTTTTTAGAAACAAGATTTAATGAAAAGATAAGGAAGAGAGAGAGAAAGACAGGAGGGGGATGGAAGCTGTAATTCAGGTAACCTGATTTCTAGACTTGTGTGTGTCCTCACTTGCTGTGACACATTGAACACTCAACATCTTAGGTGTTCATTGTCCACATCTACAAAAGAGAGGGAGGGAGAGGAGGAAAATTGACTACCTCATTTGTAGTACCTCTTTTGTCTCTAAAACGCTAGTTCCAGTGTTCAGACTCTGAGACTCTGTACCAGATACACTCCAGCATCCATTACTTCTGGGAGAGAATGAGGCATACAACAATAGTCCTATACTCTGAACAAGGATTATTGAATACTGGGCTAATCATGTAACTGAGCTAGGCTGTGCTATACCTATTAGAGGCTATCTTTAGCTTCAGAACACTTTCACGAACTATGGGCTTGCTCAGATTTAACCATGTTTTTTGATGAACAAATGCTATGAATGCCTTGAGTACAGCAGAGCTGGAAGGTTGATTGCTGAAAAGAACTCTCTCATATCCTTTAATTCTAGATATTCAATTCTGTATACATTATTTCTTCTTGTATTTTCTTCACGTAATTCTTATACATGTGATTTCTTCCTAGAGGAGAAATTCTATACAAATAGCAGTTTTTTAAAAAAATTCACAAAATTTTGTCTAGTTTTCAGTGAATGTGATGAATCACTTGGTTAAATTCCCCACCACCACCAAAATAGGGGCTTTTGAAATAAAGAGAAGCTGAAAATATTTTTCTAGGATCTGAATTCAGGACCCAAAATGTTGATGTTTTTTTCTGCAGCCACTGAGCACATTGGCACCAAAATTAGAGCGAGGGCCTGAGTGCACTGCCCTGATTTAGGTGTCATTGATGCCACTCACTTACTGCAGCAGGAACATACAGTGGAAGGTCTCTGCATGTAAAAGCAGAAAGGATGCTGTTCAATGCTCAATTCTTTTGAGGCTGAAGACAACCAGAATGCCACAGGTAAGAGAAAATCACATACGATGCAAACTTGTATTCCAGGCAAGGATTTGCAGCAGCCGAACTGCTAAGGAGAGCCAAGACTGGTAGTCTGTCTATCCTGATTCTACCCAGGGTGGAAGAAGAACTGCAAGTAAGACCCTGGCTAGAGAGGGCAACAATCGTGAGGGGAAATGTAAAAGCTAAAGGGAGAAGATGCTAGAAAGCCAGAACTGGAACATGTGGTGTTCCTGCAGTGTTCCAGGTGTGCCCCCCTGAACTGTCTTCGCAAGGACATGGGGCATTCAAGATTCTGATAAATTGTGTCTGCAGTATTTGGCATTGAATTCACTAACTCTTCAAGTGACCCTCTTTTTAAAAAAATTAATAGACTTTTTTTTTTTTTTTTTTTTTTTTTTTTTTTTTTTTTTTTAGCGCAGTTCTATGTTTACCAAAAAACTGGCTGGGAAATTACCAAGAGTTCCCACATTAAGTGTGCCTTTGTATGCTTTAAATATTTAGTTCTGAAACATTCTATTCAGGAAGAACTTAAGAGAATAAATAGAAAGTATTTTCTCACACATAAAATTCCCTAAATTTAGGAATATGGATTCAACAATATGGATTGTTGAAAAAAATGTGTATTACTTTATGATTAAATTGATCTCATAGACTGTTGTCTGAGAGGTATCATCGTGTGCATTTAATGGATGTTTAAAAGAAATGTGCCTCACAGTGACTCAGATTTTAAGACACCTAGTAAACAACATATCTAATAATGGTATTAGAGAGAGCTCACTTTTGTGGCTTTTGTGGTGTAGCTTAACTCTTTTGTGTTAATTTGCATAAAGATCTGCATCATGATTTGGATGTGCTCTGCCACTTTTTATTTACTCCTAATCATTACTCTTTCCCTTTTCAGTTCTACTAAATGCTTTTGAATGACAAGTTGAAATGCTTTCCCCCAAAGAATCAGGTTAGTTATCACAGTTGTCACCATGTTGGTGGAGGAAATGTTTATATCAACAATAGATTTTTTACTTTCTATTCTCACTGAATAATTTAAATGACTCTTCTTCAAAAAAACTTTCTTCTCTGGCTCAGGATTTAATTTCCATTAACATTTCAATGGTTTGTTTTTTATATTTTCATTGTTTACTACCCAAGTACTTTGTATATAAACATAGGACGTCAATTATTTTTAAGAAAATGATCCAATCCCAGTTTAAGAACCCAGGCACTGTTTCACAGACATCCATCATAAATCCAGCCTCAAACATGGTATTGTATTCCTTTTGTTTACCATAGAAGCACTAGCCTCCTGCCTTAAAATATGGGTATTCTCATTTTATTTTGAGATTTAACAGCTCTTTTCTTTATGGTGATAATTTTACTGACCAGGTTGACAGAATGGTAGAGGTTGTGAAGAAAGCAGCGTTAAGTAGTAATATTAAATGATGTTTATCTAGAAAAAAGACCTTAAGATATAAAAACCCTGGAGGACGTAGAAGATTGTTTTATTAAAGGCTACCGCAGTCTCCTCCCAGCTGTGGAAAGAACTGCAAGAAGCCAACATAAAAAAGCAACTGGGGTGTTAACTCTGCAGATGTCTTCATAAGGAGCTGAAAAAGCTGACTCACCTTGGTAATGGAATTCCTTTTAAGAAATGCAATTCATTATTAATTCCACTTAGCTATTAGGTTAATTCATTTCCTTTTTATAAATATCACTTTCTGAAAATCCACTTTTAAGTGCGTTTTGGCCTTAAGAAATTTGTTGGTTTACAGATCCGCCTTTCCTTTCAATCTGCCACAGTTGCAGTTTCAGAAATCAGAAATCAATGCTTTGTTTCCAGTTGGATGACCTGGACATTCAAAGAGTACCTTTCAATAGAAACTCTTATTTGATTATTTAAGACTTAATTTTCAAAGGAGCAATTTATGACGTACAGAACAAAAAGAGCAAATCTCTGGTTGTACAAATTGCAGTTCACGGGTGCTGATTTCTGAGAGCATGCACGATTGTTCGTATTGTTAGTTTGCAAAATATACCGTAGCCAGCAGCTGGGTCAACTTTCCAACAGAGAGGTAAGGGTAGGAAATTAGCAATTTGAAATATAAAACTGCTTAAACATATAGAATAAATACCAGCCTTTATAACAAGGAAAAAATGGACGCCAATGTATTTCTTCATAAGTATAGGCATAGTCTCTTTACTTAACACATGCCCACTTACTAGAATTTTGAAATTATTTTAGAAGTCATTTCTCAGCTTTTACTTCATTAACCAACCTTTATTAACTTCTCTTATTTTTCTCTGCCTTCCTTCAGTCAGCTGGTTTTCAAACCTGGCCACATATTTGAACTATACTTGCAGAGCTTTTGAACAAACAGATATCAGGCTCAACCCCAGAGAATAGAATTGAATTGGACTAAAGTGGAGCCAGCATTGCTCTTTTTTAAGCTTCTCAGGTGAATCCAGTGTGCAGCCAAAGCTTATCATGTTGTACGTCTTTCTATTTTCTCTCAGAATGTTTGCATATCTATTTCCCTTCAACTATTCTTTTCTTCTATCATTTTCATTAGTGAGGTTTTAAAAATCTAATTTTTGTAATTTCTCATTTTGCTTTTTTTTTTTCCTTCTGATTTTCCACTATTGGCCAAGAAGTTCTCATTCCAGGCACATGTATCTGATTTGTATTCTTATCTAATACTACCAGATTTTTATGTTAATGAGAGAGAATGCAATATGATTGTGAATTATACTTTTGTCTGTCCTTCCAGTGCTTATATAATAATATACTTTAATTTTCGGTATAAATATGTAAGATTGATAGTGAAGCGCAAAACCATCGTTGAAAGCCAACATTAAGAGTGGATTTACTTGAACTGTAATCATTATTGACTACAATTAAAGATAATTTAATACAATTTTAGAACTTTGAGGCTATATGGGACTCAAGGACATGCAAATATCCTATTAATAATATTTTTACCATTTCACAGCTGAAGGGTCAATTTTTGAATTTTAATCTAAAGACAAATTTCAGTAGTTTCCAAACAGGGCAGGAGTAGGAATATTACATGCCATATCAACTATCATATCAGTAACATGATAATAACAGCAAGAGAAGCACTGATAGCAACAAAAGGATCTATGATGATAATTAAAATTTGATGATTTAAATATCAGCAGGAAAAACAGAAATATGGGAGGTAATGCATAGAATATTCAAAGTTTTGAAATGAATGTAATAGGAAAATCGCCGGCAGTTGACTGAGGCCTGGAGTAGTAGATAAGAAATGTGAATGTTATTGTGGCTGTGCCTTGAAATGCAGTCAAGCCATTTCCTCTCCATCAGGTTTATTTTTCCTCACTGGTAAAAATACTGGTTGGATTGGCAAAAGGGGAAAAAAAAAAAAAAGAAAGAAAAAACCTGGCCAAACCCCCTTGACTGCGTCCTGCCTATAGGTATGTTTTGTTGAATTTATCCAGTATTGTAAATGAATTGAAATGGATGACAACATTTAACAAGATGGAGATTTCTAATAAAAATTTGGATTTTTAGCTTCTTTGGAGAAATCGTTTGATTCATCAGTCTCCCAGCCATAACATGGAGCTTCTCCTCCTTGGAAAAGGCATGGTTGGTTATGGCTGTCCAGTTCTTTAGTCTCAACCTGGCTAGCTTCATTCCTTTCTTACCTACTTTGGCCATGTAGAAATTTGGGGTTATTTCCTCAAGAATCTATTTGTGGGGTTATTTCCAACCATGATATAAGTTGCATGAAAAGAAAGTGCTCAATACTTTGTTTAGGTACAACAAAAATAATTTACAAAGGGAAAAATAAATGTTACAAGCAAAAACACCAAGAAGACAGAGAAACTAACAAACAGATGACTGATTCTCAACTAGAGACTTAAGCCGTTAAAATGTGTCCTGGTAAGCCCTATGCAAGAATATTTTGGGTTCTAGATCAGAAGTACAATGTCACTTAGCAGTAATAACTGGGATTTAGTGACTTATTGCAGGCCAAGCTCTTGGGAAAGGAAAAGAACACGATGTTCTGTACAGCCCAAGTAAGAATATCCTGAATATTAGGAGATTAAAATTCCCCAAAGTGAGCTTCTTGGCAGAAAATGGCCAAAGTTATTTAAAGAGTGACTTCCCATCTTTGAATTCACCCATTGAATAAAACAATATTCAACCACCATTTAATAATTTAAGACCATCATTTCTTTCACTTTGCTTCAGCACAGAGCTTAATCACATGAAGGGCTCCCTATATGCAGTTTCCAAAAGGATGAAAACCTAATTCAGTTATTACAGAAATAACTCCAGACTTTTAAAAGGTTTCTCTGAACTGAAACAACTCCTGAGAATTTCCTTATCCAGACCACCACCTAGGATATGTTTATATGCACTGTATTTGTCAGTAATATATATATAAATATATATATATAAATATATATATTTAATATATTTAATACTGCTTATAAGTTACTTTGCAGCTGTTATCTACTCATATATCTTGGGAAGAAACATCTCTAAAATTCTTTCTATAAGGTCCTTTATCATTTCAAATTCTGAAGAAAAGAAGTAGAGTATAAAAAAAATCAATCAATAAATAAGGCACATTAAAACTTGTGGTATCCAGTAGGCATTCATATAAATTTTAAAGAATTCTTTACTGTGGCTAATTATGTGTCTGGGTATAGATTCAAATTTTAGGTACCCAAAGAGTTGATACTTGGCAGGCAGTTCATATAACAAAGCATGTCTTTGCATAATAGGAGAACTAGATTTTCTTTATTACCATATTATCAAGTAAAAGAAAATAAACACTATTCTGCTCTGAAACAGGTATCCACCTTATTATGTCCCACTAAAATGTATCTGAAGAATATATTGATTTTACCCCAGCGTGAAAAATGTCAACAGGTAAAACTGAATTAAAAAGTAGTTTCCTAATCAAAGATAAATATGTGACCTTATAACACAAGTAACAATACAATTGGCTTTTGCCCTTCTCAAATTTTATAACTACGTCAAACAACAATCTGCCTCACAAAGTAATAGTTCAGATACCAGATTCTATATTGAATTGCCATTAAAATTGTTTCTGGGGTAAAATTCAAGTGGAAGCAAAGATAATTTAGAATTGAAATTAATCAAAATTTTAAAATAGATCCTAAAAGTGAAGAAGTGTACTGTTAATATCTTAAATTATATTTCAGGGGCAGGCAGGTAATTAATCTTCATAGCTTTGGAAAATTTGTAAAACAATCATCAGTATTAAGGTAGAACGAATAATATATTTTTAGATGACAAACAAAACACTAATTCCCAACTTTCAGTGAGTTCATAATGTTCCTATACATGAATGATAACGAGAAAAAGTAATCTGTACAGCCACTCATGCAAAGAAATTCACTATCTAGTCACATGTTCATTCTTTAGTGGGGGAAAAAAGGGCATTTGTCTTCATATTCTTATATTTATGAGTGCTTTCAGTTAATTTCAACCCTAAAAATAAAGAATCACAAAAGCCGGAGTTACCTAGAATCAAGGAAGATGGACTAACCAACAAATTTCAGGCAGTGTACGGTGTAATTGAGAGATCTTGCCCTCATATCTTTAAGCCTCCCAAACTCTCAGCCTTCTCACATCTGTCCGGTCCTGAGCCCATTAAGTCATCTTGGCTGCCATGAAGATGAAAATGACAGTGCAGGCACCTGAGTCAGTGTAAACAGGCCCAGGGTGGTTGAAGGGCAGGATTAGGAGGCCTGGGATGCTGAATGGCCGTCCCAACTGTAGCTCCCAAAGATCCCAGTAGCATAGAGCTGTCAAGAGCACAAAACTGCATATAAAGAAAACCTTTGGAGGGAAGGAGGGATTTTATAGTCTGTCCACAATTTCATCAAGCACAATTTGCCTTTCCACTTTTTAGGATCATTAATAGGATTTAAGCAGTAGAGAGTTCGTGAGCTGATCATATAGCCAACACATGCGGTCATTTCTGGGATTTAGGCTCTGTACTTTGATGGCCATAGTAGAAATTTGAGGATATTTAAATGATCTTGGTGAAACCTATACTTTCTTTGTGAATCTTCATAGAGGTCTTTCGTCTGTTAAGTATCTGTTAAGGCACAAGTGAAATGAAGCCCTTTGTCCCTAATTGTTAAAAAGAAGAAAGCCTTTGAAGTAGAGTCCATGATAATACATCATTGGGCAAAAGAATGGTCTTTTGGAAGGTATTATGAGAGTTCTTTAAACTCCCAGGAAATGCCAAGGATATTAGCACTAATCAATATTGTTATAGGGAGCACTGTTGTGTTTCAGCAAGTGCCCTCTTTCAGGACAAGAATGAACATTCCCAACTACAGAACTTCTTGGCAGTTTCATTCTGTCCTTCCTGTTGAGGTGGAAGATATTATATCACTATCACTAATTATGGGGGATAGAGGAGGAGGGGAAGGAGAGCATTCAGTCATGTCCCAGGATGTATAAAAAACACTGAAGAAACATTATTTACACAATTATGCAACATAGGTGTTATCATTCCTATTTTATACATGATGTAATAGGGTCTTAAAAGTTAAATACTTTGTCATTTAATAGTAGAGCTAGGATTCAGTCTGCCAGCCCTGCTCTTCTCCATTTCTCCATATTGCTTCCTTGTTGTTTCCACCACAGAAGGAACTGGCCGAGGATCGTTAAAACATCTTTTTCTGCTTTCAGGTTTAGTACACCATTAGTAGTTAATATACAACTCAGTGAGAGTTAAAGATGTATCATATTACAGTTAAGCTAAGAAATCAGTTGGTGAAAATCCAGATAAATTCGAATCATAAAAGTTGAAAAATGAAGTGTCCTTATATGTTTTTGATTCTAATAACTATATTGGCAAGGAAAATGTACTTCAGGAAAAATACATAGTGTCTTTTCTGAGGTGATCAGGGTCATTAGTAGCAGAACTTGAATCAGAAACTAAGACTTCCAGCTCACTGCTCAGTCTATCTCTACTACACTATTAAAATACAGTATTTTTTTAAAAAAAAGATTTTATTTATTTATTTGACAGAGAGAGAGAACAAGCACAAGCAGGGAAAGAGGGAGAAGCAGGCTCTCTGCTAAGCAGGGAGCCCAACCTGGGGCCTCCTGCCAAAAGCAAACCCATAACCGACTGAGCCACCCCCATTAGATTACAGTACTATTTGGGGCGCCTGGGTGGCTCAGACAGTTAGGCATCAAGTCGTGATCTCAGGGTCTTGAGACTGAACCCCATATTGGGCTTTGTGCTCAGAGCAGAGTCTGCTTGAGATTCTCTTTCCTTTTCCTTCTGCCCCTCCCACTTGTGTTCTCTTTCTCTCTAAAATAAACAAATAAATCTTTTAAAAAATTACAGTGTTTTTCTTGACCTTACAAATGAAGTCACTATTAGATTTTTCTTAAGAGTAAGATACTCAAACTTATTTGACATATCATTTAATCAAAGTAGGTTTGATTTCCAAAAACTTTCAAAGAGCAAGTTTTGTGAAGAACTCTATGTACATACACTCTTCACATCGTGACTACATATATAGACAAATAACAGATTATTGCAACTATACTGAAAAAAAATGTTGATATTGAGGGCTGAAATATAAGCACCCATTCATAAATGTAAAACAGTTCACTCAAGATCAGCTCTTGTGTTTACATAGAACAAAGTTACTCAAATTCACTCCCCTGTAGAGAAGCACAGTGTATGCAATACACTGAAGCCAATTAACATCCATTTCTGAGAACCCTTATCAAAGAAACAGTTTCCTTCATATCCTATGGTAGGAGTTCTTCTGAAATACACGAGACTCAGGGCTTTTCTCTGAGGCAACCACTATTTTATTTTTTTTAGGGGGAGTGTTATTGCTACTCAGTGTAAAATAGTGAGAAATCAATACTTTGCCGTATCATTAGAAATTACAATTGCTTTTAAATACTCAAGTTCTATTTCTAGGTAATTTTGACCAGTACTGACTGGAAACCCAGGTTAAAATCAGAGGTCTTTATTTCACATAGGGCACACACTACTTGGAGTGGTTGTGTTGAAATTTTTCCATGCAAATTCCTACAAGCACTGATGCCTTTATCTTTGTCCTCATATGCTACATTACACCACCTGTTGTATTTTTAAAAATCCTACTTTATGATATTTGAAACCCTTCTTTCAATTAATACTTACAGATTTTCTGCCAATAATTTCTTATTCTAAGTATTTGATTGCTAACTGAATACAGCATTTGTGGCTATCAAATATTTTAAAGAAAATTACAGAAAATATATATTATAGATAAAGTGTTTTTTGGCTCAAGTGGCTCCCCCTGGTAATTAATAATAATAACAGTTATTAAATCTACACAGAAAAAATAAACAGAAATATATCAAGCTTATGAGATAATTCATCAAGAAAATATATTTTAAGTCAATAAATTTAAAATATTTTGATATAAAAAAGAACATATTAAAATATAAAAGAAATAACACATTATGGAACATATAGGGATCATTTTATTGTTAAAAGGTTAAATCTCTTTTTTATTGGTTAGTGTTGGTTATCTTCTTCCCTCCATGAAAATAGATTATTACACCTCTATATTGTTATCATTCCCTATACACATGGCCCCTCTAAAGCTGTTAAATAAAAGACTAAAGCACAAGAATGGTAGTTCCAAATTCACCATACATTTATGCTAAAAAAATTTCTGGGCACACTGGACATTTAAATAGATGATATACAGCCACAAAATCCATTAGGTTAGCTTTGTGCAATAAAAAATATTTTCTTTGAATACAATGAATCATAACCATCTACATGTCTCAAAAACATGAGATCACTAATGCCTAGTCTCAACCATAAGTCACCATTTCTAGACAGAGGCTCTGTTTCCTTTGAGAGATAAAAGAATAGTAAGCAGTTTACACATCAAATGATGACTTTGGTTCCTGTAATCTACATTAAAACAGCATTAGGTTAAAAATAGCAGCATGAAGATGATTTTAAAATAAGAAAAATGATCTAGTGGCTAGATTCTATGGTGCAGATAATTAAATGTTTTGCCAGCTTACCTGATAAAACAGAGCTTTACAGATCACAGCATAACAAAGCCCCGCATCCAAGATGGTTAGAGTATAAGGTGGCTTCCTCTGCAGTTGTTCAGATTTTTGGCCACAGAGATTTACAAATTAATTAGAATAGGTTTTCCTTTGCTTTCTCTGTGGACAAGAAAACAAAGAGACCTTTCCAGAATCCTCTCTGCTTATGCCTCCGCTTCCTGTTCTGAGATTCACTCTATGGTACCCAACATATATCAGAAAACAGCTTTGGGGGGGGTGGGGGGGAAGGCTGACAGCACTCAACATGGTACCGCCATCTACTGGCAGACATGCAAATTGAACGAAAGGAAAAACATGCTCATTATTCTTTATCCCAAGGTACAATGTAACATCTCCTTGCATATATGTACAAAAGAGACCCTTTCCTACTCACTTATTTGCACCTCACCTATTTTTCTAAATTTCATAAATTTACAAAGTTTATCAACATATAACCTGCCACAATTAACATAAAACCTACAAATATTTTGAAAATTAGGTTTTTAGATTACCTTATATCCTACATGCAGAGTTTTGCAAAAATGTCTCTTGTAGTCTGTGCTGGTCTTCTGAAATTTTTTTCTTCTCATGGGATGGATTATTTTTCAAGTGAGTTATTTAACTCCTTAAAGAACAGTGTAATACACATTTCCTGATAGTCTTTTGTGTTGCTTTTGGTAAAACATTTGCAAGAAACAATATCTGAATATGGAAAACTAGTCTAAACTTTAGTGAGGTTTAGCTAATTTAGATCTGTGGATTACTTTGGTGTATATATATGACAAAAGGAACAGTTAAATTCATCTCACATGAGATAATTCAAACCAGTGGTTATGTATTATTATCTCTATATCTTTAAAATACTTGAGAAAACATTGTTTATAAGAACATTGAAGCAGGCAATATATAAGCAAAATTAAAATGACTTTTACCAGTTTATTAAAAGAGATTTCTCAGCTAATCAAATTGCTATTCATTTTATTAGACTTTTTATATTTACTCTAGCACAACTATAATTTTATTGGTTTATCATTAATTAACTAATATATATTCATATTGATGGACCACCTTAATATTTGCTAAGTGCTATATTGGCTTTGAAAAGACAAAGAGAAAAACATACAGTACCTCCCATCAAGGAGTTTATGTATAATGAGGAGAGACAAATATATCAGGTACCATATTTTCAAGCTATGTGCTCAAGGAGTGTTATTTACTTAGTTTTTAATTCTAGCCCCCATTTTGCCTAATGGCAGAAAATGAATCTAGTCAGTTAGGGGTAGACTGAGTCACTTGAGGCTTTTCCCAATGATTTCAAGTTTAGATGAAGCCAATGTACAGTTTTTCTCTTCCATCTTCTCATACAGGGATTGATTTAAGTCCAGGAATGCTTACATATGTGGAGAAAGCAGAGTATGGTTGGTTCCCAGGCTCCTGTCTTATTACATCCAATGAGTGGGCATCCAATGAGCTGTAGAATCCTGTATGATCCTTAGGCACCAAAATCCCTCCACACGGACATCTACCAATGTGTCCGCATTCCTCTTTGGTCCCAGAAACACCATCCTCGAGTTTTTATGGCACCATCCTCTCAACTCAGTTACCTCAGGTTTGTCAGCTCTTCCTCTCAGGTAACTTTTGTTCCTGTCCTTGGAGAAGGAAAGAAGAAACACAATTAGCAGCTTTTGAGGGTCACTCTGGGCTATAATTGGCTGATGAAATTCCCACATCCAAGGCACTTCACACCAAGATCTATGTTCTGCTGTTTCCATCTCATAGCCCATAGCTTCTCTGTGGGTTTCAGACAAGTGAGGCACAATCTCTGCTACATTGGACCATTCCAACTTCTCATCTGTCTACTCTACCTTTCTAGCTAATCCTGGGCGAGCAAGCTACATGGGGGGTCCTATCAAAGACCCCCTTAGGTTGGGCCCCCTGCTTCTTCCCAGACTTCCTTTCCAGCTCCCAAAAGTTTTGCTTGGACCTCTCTTCCTTCTGTACCAGTAGTAAACTTGATCCACAAGTTTTCCTCCCAAATCTTTCTATTTTATACCTACTGTATTAGTTTTATAGGGCTACTGTAACAAAATACCACACAGAGTGGCTCACACTTACAGAAATTTATTGTCTCACAATTCTGGAGGTTGGAAATCCTAAATCAAGGTGTCAGCAGAGCCATGCTCTTTCTGAAACCTGTAGAGGAAGGATACTTCCTTATCTCTTCCAGCTGCTGGTAGCCCAGACATTCTTGGGCTTGTGGCAGCATAACTACTGTCCCTGTTTCCATCTTTCCATGCTGTTTTCCCTGCATCTCTTGGATGCCTTTCGTCTGTGCACCTCTGTCTCTGTGTCCAAATTTCCTCTTTTTATAAGGACACCAGTCATTTTGAATTAGAGTCCACCCTAGTGATTTTATGTTAACTTGATTATTTCTGTAAAATCCTATTTCCAAGTAAGGGCATTTTCTGAGGCACTGGGGATTAGGACTCCAGTATACCCCTTTTTTGGAGGAGGGTAGACACAATTCAACTTATAACACTTAAGACTGAAACCTTTTAAAATGCAAGAATCTGATGATTCTTTTATCTGTTTCCCATGACAATTTCATTTAGGAAATAATAGCTTTGGTATATGGCCAGAATTTGGAAGGAGTGGGTGGGGGGAAGATCTTCAGGTAATAGTGAAGAAACTCATGAATAATAACAACAATAAAAAAACCCAACATTTATTCAGTATTACGTATCAGATGCTCTTCTAAGCACTTTGAGTATATTCACTTAACCCTCACCAATAAGAAGAATTATACACATTTTACAGATTAAACAAATATAGAGGGAGTAAAATCACATTGATTAGTACTTCATATATCATCACACAGATGACACTAGTATGCACCAAGACTTGGAGAAGCATAGAGGAAATGAGCTTTTATTAATTTAGACCACTGCTAACTCACACAATTAATGAAAATTCATGGCATTTTACTATTGTATTACATAAGTTTTCTGTCATGAAATATTTGTATTTTCTGGGGACTTTTACCTTTTTTCTCTAGTCACAGCCAAATTATCTTTGCTCAGCACTACTTTACTAAATGTTCATTAACTGTGCCAATCTCTAGCACTCCATACTGATTTCTCTACCAATAATAATACTTAGAAGTATATTAATTCTGATGCCCAATTTGGGGCATATACTCAAAAGAACATATCCATATACTCAGAAGGTTTTCCTGATAGTGTTTTCTGGGCAACTGATTTTTGAAGGGGTGTGTGTATGTGTGTGTGTGTGTGTGTGTGTGTGTATTTTCTAAGGACAATTATCACAGGATGAAATTTTGAGGAAAAATAGTGGAGTTCTATAACAAATAGAACTATAAAAATTTAATAGAATTATTGTAAATCTAATAGAATCATATAACTCTAATAAACATTAAGATAAATTAAAAATACAAATAATGTCTAGTTTAATAGAATTCACAGATAATATTAGTTCCATTTACATATTCATTGTTAATATTTTTAATTGCTTCACTAAATCTGCCAATAAGTAACAATTATTATTCCAATGTCCAAACCTAATTTAGAATTCCCTTTAAAGTTTTTCTAGATAGCTCCCTCTCATTTCCATCATTACCTTAAATTTGGAATGGCAGTCCCCTAGGTCTAGTCCAAATGCAAAAACAGTAGAAATGTAAACATAAAGAATCAAGACAATGTATGGGACTAAAGTAAATAAATAAATACTGTAACTAATATCCCGAAGAAATAAAAGTATATTGTATCTGTGAAGTGGGGATGGGAAATCTTGAGGGGAATAATAAAATAAAATAAGAAATGCTCATAAGTTATATATGCCATATGTAAAGAAGAGGAAAAATCAGTAGTTAGAAAGTAAAAATTAAAGACATCTTTTAGAAAGTTGGACTAAACACAAGGATATGAAAATATAGTAAGAAAAAAAGAGAGAGTATCAGTCTCCAAAGTAAAAAAAAAAAAAAAAGAAAAGAAAAAAGAAAGTAGAAAAAAAGTAGAAATATTACAAGAAAAATTTTCAGAACTGAAAAGACTCACCAAGTTCACTTGTTGTAAAGAAACACACCTTGAGATGCATTATAAAATTGCAAAAAGTGGGATGCCTGGGTGGCTTGGCATATTAAGCATCTGCCTTTGGCTCTGGGTCCTGGGATCAAGCCCGACACTGAGCGGCACATCAGGCTTTCTGCTCAGCAGGCATCCTGCTTCTCTCTCTACTTCTGCAGCTCCCCCTGCTTGTGCTCTCTCACTCTCTCTCTCAATTAAATAAATCTTTAAAAAAAATCAGGACATAAAAGATAAGAAACAAGGATCAACTCACCATCAGCAACAATAAGTGATACTAGCAACAATAAGTGATGGTAGGAAACAAAGAAGGAAATATGTCAAAAAGTGTAGAGAATATTATAGTTTTGTTCCCAGCCAAGCTGGAAAATCAAATCTTGTATGAGAACCAAATAAAGATATTTCAGATCATCTAACCACTACAATTTTAGCTTCTCTATATCCTTTTTTTAAATATTTATTTATTTATTTATTCATGAGAGACAGAGACAGAGAGGCAGAGACATAGGCAGAGGGAGAAGCAGGCTCCCTGTGGGGAGCCCTGATGTGGACTCAAATCTTGGACCTTGGGATCATGCCCCGAGCCAAAGGCAGATGTTCAACCACTGAGCCACCCAGGCGTCCCTTCTCTATATCCTTTTTAAAAAAAAGTCATTTGAGGGCAGCCCCAGTGGCGCAGCAGTTTAGCGCCGCCTGCAGCCCAGCGCATAATCCTGGAGACCCTGGATCGAGTCCCACGTCAGGCTCTGAGCGGAGCCTTTCATTCTCTCTCTGTGTCTCTATGAGTAAATAAATAAAATCTTAAAAAAAAAAAGTCAAATAAATAAAATCTAAAAAAAAAAGTCATTTGAGCATATACTCCAGCCATCCCATCCCACTCTCCACCCCTCCCTCTGGAAAAAAAGGGAAAGGAAATGGAAGGAAGGAAAGAAGGAAAGAAAATCAAGGAAGACAAAGGCATGACATCCAGAAGACATTCAAATTCATTTGTGAATCTTTCTAGTGAGGAGTAACATCCTATCCCAGAATTTAATTTTTGTGGAGGCTGAAAATACAATCAGTCCACATTATAAGATGGAAACAAAGGATATTCACAAAGGAAATCTGATACATGTATCCAACATAAATGGGATGATTAATTCCTTTTTGTTGCCTATTGATGTGATGGATTGCCTTAATTCATTTTTAGTTTTTTTTTGTTTTTTAACAATTTATTTATTTGAAAGAGAGAGCAGGACAGGAAGAGGGAGAGGGAGAGAAACTCAAGCTTACTCCGTACTGAGTGCAAAGCCCAATGTTGAGCTTTATCTCATAACCCTGAGATCATGACCGAGCCAAACCAAGAGTCAGATGCCTAACTACCCAGGGACCCTGCATTAATTCATTTTTGAATTTTGAACTGATCTAGGCCCCATTTTAATAACTAGTTTAAACAAGACAAGAAAAGTGATAATTATTGTGTCAATATACCTTATAAAAAGAAAAATTAATGTCAGTAAAGAGATCTTTACTCTTTTTTTGTTGTTGTTAAAGAAGTTCATTTTATGTGGGCGGAATTCATCATTTTAAATACAAAGGAGAAAAAGAAGTGCCCAGAAGGGTGATATGATTTAATATGATCCTAGCTTCATTGTGGTTTTTATGCTTTCCTTCTGCAGATGGAATGTCAGATGATTTTCAGATCTTACTGGTTACAAGTATCGGGCCTCTGGAATGTTAGGCAACACTTTTTAAACATATCCTGCATAAATCATAGAAATTCACAATAGAATAGAGCTAATAACCTTTGATTGGGACTTTTAAATTGGTCTCTGTCTTCCTTCATCCTCTGGTTCCTCAGGATCTTCAAAAACTTTGTGGATAGAGCTCTAACTCTGGTGGCTCTGTGTCAATTTCATAAGCTTTCATAGCCAAATAATGCTTTTTCATAACATCAAAAACTTTATGATAAAATTCCCAAACCACATTTTCCTGTTTCCTAGACTGTGAATTCCAAAACAATGTTTAAAGAAATTATCCTGTTGGACCAGTGGGGTACCATTATTTAACTACCAGAGTGGATAAGATTTTAAAGGACTAATTCTTCTAAGTATTGGTGAAGATCTGAAGCTACAGAAACTCATATACTGCTCATAGGAATGTGAATTAGTAAATTCACTTTAAAAAACAGTTTGGTATTATCAGCTAAAGCTGAATCTAAATGTAGCCTGTGAGCCAATGACTTTTACTCTTTTACTCTTAGGTATATACTTGACAATAATGTGTGTGTGTATATAAGAATGTATAGTACAAGAGCACAGCATTATTAAGGACGTTCAAGGGAGTAAGAATCCATACATTCACCAACAGAATAAATAAAAGAATTATGATATATTCTTTTTTTGTATATTTTTACTGGAGTTCAATTGCCAACATATAGCATAACACCCAGTGCTCATCCCGTCAAGTGCCCTCCTCAGTGCCCAGTCACCCCCACCCCCTGCCCACCTCCCTTCCCCTTATCCCTTGTTCATTTCCCAGAATTAGGAGTCTCTCATGTTCTGTCTCCCTTTCTGATATTTCCCACTCATTTTCTCTCCTTTTCCCTTTATTCCCTTTCACTATTTTTATGTTCCCCAAATGAATGAGACTATATAATGTTTGTCCTTCTCCAAATTCCTTCACTCAGCATAATACCCTCCAGTTCCATCCACATCAAAGCAAATGGTGGGCATTTGTCATTTCTGATGACTGAGCAATATTCCACTGTATATACAGACCACATCTTCTTTATCCATTCATCTTTCGATGGACACCGAGGCTCCTTCCACAGTTTGGCTATTGTGGACATTGCTTCTGTGAACATTGGGGTGCAGGTGTCCCAGCATTTCACTGCATCTGTATCTTTGGGGTAAATCCCCAGCAGTGCAATTACTGGGTCGTAGGGCAGATCTATTTTTAACTCTTTGAGGAACATCCACACAGTTTTCCAAGTGGCTGCACCAGTTCACATTCCCACCGACAGTGCAAGAGGGTTCCCCTTTCTCCACATCCTCTCCAACATTTTTTGTTTCCTGCCTTGTTAATTTTCCCCATTCTCACTGGTGTGAGGTGGTATCTCATTGTGGTTTTGATTTGTATTTCCCTGATGGCCAGTGATGCAGAGCATTTTCTCATGTGTTTGTTGGCCATGTCTATGTCTTCCTCTATGAAATTTCTGTTCATGTCTTTTGCCCATTTCATGATTGGATTGTGTGTTTCTTTGTTGTTGAACTTAATAAGTTCTTTATAGATCTTGGATACTAGCCCTTTATCTGATACGTCATTTGCAAATGTCTTCTCCAATTCTGTAGATTGTCTTTTAGTTTTGTTGACTGTTTCTTTTGCTGTGCAGAAGCTTCTTGATGAAGTCCCAATAATTCATTTTTACTTTTGCTTCCCTTGCCTTCATAGATGTATCTTGCAAGAAGTGGCTGTGGCCAAGTTCAAAAAGGGTGTTGCCTGTGTTCTCCTCTAGGATTTTGATGGAATCTTGTCTCAAATTTAGATCTTTCATCCATTTTGAGTTTATCTTTGTGTGTGGTGTAAGAGAATGGTCAAATTTCATTCTTCTTCAAGTGGCTGTCCAATTTTCCCATCATCATTTATTGAAGAGACTGTCCTTTTTCCAGTGGATAGTCTTTTCTGCTTTGTCAAATATTAGTTGACCATAGAGTTGAAGGCCCATTTCTGGGTTCTTTATTCTGTTCCATTGATCTATGTGTCTGTTTTTGTGCCAGTACCACACTGTCTTGATGATCACAGCTTTGTAGTACAACCTGAAATCTGGCATTGTGATGGTGCCAGTTATGGTTTTCTTTTTCAATATTCCCCTAACTATTCGGGGTCTTTTCTGATTCCACACAAATCTAAAGATGATTTGTTCCAACTCTCTGAAGAAAGTTCATGGTATTTTGATAGTGATAGCAATAAATGTGTAAATTGCCCTGGGTAGCATTGACATTTTCACAATATTAATTCTTCCAATCTATGAGCATGGAAAATTTTCCCATCTCTTTGTGTCTTCCTCAATTTCTTTCAGAAGAGTTGTGTAGTTTTTAGGGTATAGATCCTTTACCTCTTTGGTTAGGTTTATTCCTAGGTATCTTATGCTTTTGGGTGCAATTGTAAATGGGATTGACTCCTTCATTTCGCTTTCTTCAGTCTCATTGTTAGTGGATGGGAATGCCACTGATTTTTGGGCATTGATTTTGTATCCTGCCACACTGACAAATTGCTGTATGAGTTCTAGCAATATTGGAGTGGAATCTTTTGGATTTTCTATGTAGAGTATCATGGCATCAGTGAAGAGGGGGAGTTTGACTTCTTCTTTGCCAATTTGAATGCCTTTTATTTCTTTTTGTTGCCTGATTGCTGAGGCTAGGACTTCCAGTACTATGTTGAATAGCAGTGGTGAGAGTGGACATCCCTGTCTTGTTCCTGATCTTAGGGGAAAGGCTCCCAATGTTTCCCCATTGAGAATGATATTTGCTGTGGGTTTTTTCGTAGTTGGCTTTTTAAGATGCTGAGGAATGTTCCCTCTATCCCTGCACTCTGAAGAGTTTTGATCAGGAATGGATGCTGTGTTTTGTCAAAGGCTTTCTCTGCATCTATTGAGAGGATCATATGGTTCTTAGTTTTTCTCTTGTTGATATGAACTATCATGTTGGTTGCTTTATGAGTGTTGAACCAGCCTTGTATCCCAGGGATCAATCTTACTTGGTCATGGTGAATAATCTTCTTAATGTCCTATTGGACCCTATTGGCTAGTATCTTGTTTAGAATGTTTGCACCTGTGTTCATCAGGGATATTGGTCTATAATTCTCTTTTTTTGTGGGGGTCTTTGTCTGTTTTTGGAATTAAGGTGATGCTGGCCTCATCGAACGAGTTTGGAAGTATTCCATCCCTTTCTATCTTTTGGAACAGCTTTAGTAGAATAAATATTGTTTCTTCTTTAAACGTTTGATAGAATTCCTCTGGGAAACCATCTGGACTTTTGTGTCTTGGGAGGTTTCTGATGACTGCTTCAGTTTACTCCCTGGTTATTGGCCTGTTCAGGTTTTCTATTTCTTCCTGTTCCAGGTTTGGTAATTTGTGGTTTTCCAGAAATGCGTCCATTTCTTCTCATAATATCGTTTTAAAATCATTCATATTTCCTTGGTATTGGTTGTGATCTCTCCTTTTTCATTCGTGATTTTAGCAATTTGAGCCTTTTTTCTTTTTAATAAGGCTGGCTAGGGGTTTATCTATTTTATTAATTCTTTCAAAGAACCGGCTCCTGGTTTTGTTGATCTGTTCCACAGTTCTTCTGGTCTCTATTTCATTGAGTTCCGCTCAAATCTTTATCAACTCTCTTCTTCTCCTGGGTGTAGGCTTTATTTGCTGTTCTCTCTCCAGTTCCTTTAGGTGCAAGGTTAGCTTGTGTATTTGAGTTTTTTTCCAATTTTTTGAGGGATGCTTGTATTGTGATGTATTTCCTTCTTAGGACTGCTTTTGCTGTCTTCATTCTCATTTTTTTCCATGAATATTTTTAATTCTTCTCTAATTTCTTGGTTGACCCTTTCATCTTTTAGCAGGATGGTCTTTAACCTCCACGTGTTTGAATTTCTTCCAAATTTCTTCTTGTGATTGAGTTCAAGTTTCAAAGCATTATGGTCTGAAAATATGCAGGGGGCAATCCCAATCTTTTGGTATCGGTTGAGACCTGATTTGTGACCCAGTATGTGGTCTATTCTGGAGAAAGTTTCATATGCACTTGAGAAGAATGTGTATTCAGTTGTGTTCAGAGGCAAAGTTCTGTAAATATCTGTGAAATCCATCTGGTCCAGTGTATCATTTAAAGCTTTCTTTGGAGATGTTGTGCTTAGATCTCTCATTTGCAGAAAGCACCGTGTTGAGGTCTCCCAGTGTAAGTGTATTATTATCTAAGTATGTCTTTACTTTGGTTATTAATTGATTGATATGCTTGTCAGCTCCCACATTAGGTGCATAAATATTCATGATTGTTAGGTCCTCTTGTTGGATAGAGCCTTTAAGTGTCCCTCTTCATCTCTTACTACAGTCTTTGGGATAAACTTTATCTGATATGAGGATTGCTACCCCTGATTTCTTTTCAGGACCATTTGAATGGTAAATCGTTCTCCAACCTTTCATTTTCAGGCTGTAGGTATCCTTAGGTCTAAAAAGAGTCTCTTGTAGATGGCAAATAGATGGGTCTTGCTTTTTTAATCCAGTCTGAAACGCTGTGTCTTTTGATGGGATCATTAAGCCCATTCACGTTCAGAGTTACTATTGAAAGATATGAATTTAGTGTCATCATAATACCTATTCAGTCCCTGTTTTTGTGGATTATTTCTTTGGTCTTCCTCTTTCTTTTAAAGAGTCCCCCTTAATATTTCTTGCAGAACTGGTTTGGTGGTCACATATCTTTCAGTTTCTGCCTATCTTGAAAGCTCTTTATCTCTCCTATTCTGAATGAGAGCCTTGCTGGATAGAGTATTCTTGGCTGCATGTTCTTCTCATTTAGGACCCTGAATATATCCTGCCAGCCCTTTTTGGCCTGCCAGGTCTCTGTGGAGAGGTCTGCTGTTAATCTAATATTTCTCCCCATAAAAGTCAGAGATTTCTTGTCTCTTGCTGCTTTAAGGATCTTCTCTTTTATCTTTGGAATTTGCAAGTTTCACTATTAAATGTCGAGGTGTTGAGCGGTTTTTATTGATTTCAGGGGGAGGGAATCTCTCTATTTCCTGGATCTGAATGCCTGTTTCCCTTCCCAAGTTAGGAAAGTTCTCAGCTATGATTTGTTCAAATACAGTTTCTGGACCTCTGTCCCTTTCAGTGCCCTCAGGAACCCCAGTTAAACATAAATTTTTCCTTCTGAGGCTGTCTTTTATTTCCCTTAACCTATCCTCATGATCTTTTAATTGCTTTTTCTCTTTTTTCCTCAGTTTCCCTCTTTGCCATCAACTTGTCTTCTGTCACTCACTCATTCTTGTACCTTGTTAACCCTTGTCGTTAGGACCTCTAGTTTGGATTGCATCTCATTTAATTGATTTTTAATTTCTGCCTGATTAGATCTAAATTCTGCAGTCATGAAGTCTCTTGAGTCCTTTACCCTTTTTTCTAGAGACACCAGTAGCTTTATAATTGTGCTTCTGAATTGGCTTTCTGGCATTGAATTGTAATCCAAATTCTGTAACTCTGTGGGAGAGAAGACTGTTTCTGCTTCTCTTGAGGTGAGTTTTTCCTTCTAGTCATTTTGCTCAATGCAGAGTGGCCAAAAACAAGTTGTATTAGGAAAAGGAGAAAAATAGAGAAGAGAAAAAAGAAAAAAAAAGAAAGAAGAAAAGAAAGAGAAAAAAAGGGGGGGGGAAGCAAACAAGAAAACAAAAAGCAAGGTGGAGTATCCTCTGATTCTGTATACTGTACATTCCTCCACTTCCCCTGGAACTTTCCAGTGCTGCTTGGTCAATAACTGGCTTTTCCCCTGTCGGTCTAGTGGGTCTTCTGGGGGAGGGGCCTGCTGTGCTGGTTCTCAGGTGTGAGCACCTGGGGGAGCTGCTCAGCCCCTGCCTGGTGCACTGGCTCAGTGAGAGCTGTTCATCCCGTGAGGCCCCTGCTCCATCCCAGGTACAGGGTGACACCAGGAGGAACAGCCACAGTGGCAGCGGCCAGCTCCCCAGGCCTGGACTCAGTTCCCGCAGTAGCTAACGCAGCTCCTGGTCCACAGGGGCCTGGATGCTCTGGGGACGGGGCGCTGACCTGCACAGCTCAGGGCCCCCGGGGGCAGGAGCCTCCTTGCTGTCCTGGGCCCTCCGGCCTCCACCTGTCCCGGGGGAGGCCGGGTCCTGGGCTGTGTCCCCCCAGCGCCCTAGACTCCAGGGCCTGTGCTGCTTACATCGTGCTCCCGGGCGCTGCAGCCCTTTAGGGAGCTCCGCCACAGGGTGGGGGCTCCCCCCGCGGCGCAGGTGCTCTGTCAGTGCCCCTGGGAGCCTGAGGGCATCCCCACCCTCCTGGGATCCTGCCCCAACTCCTGCCCCAACCTTTCCGTCTGGGAAGGTTGGTGATGCTCCTGTTCCTCCGGGCGGAGCTCTCCTATCTGGGGGCCCTCGCCCTGGGGCCTTAGCCTGGCTCCTTGGGGCCCCTCCCCCTTGGAGGCTTTTTTATTTTTTTACTTTTTCCCCGTCTTCCTACCTTGATAGAAGCATGAACTCTTCTAACTGCAGCCTTCCAGCTGCTCTCTCTTTAAATCTCAGGCCGAATTCATAGGTTTTCAGGATGATGTGAAAGTTATCCAGGTAAGTTGGTGGGGCAGGTGACCTGGGGACCCTCCTCTTCCCCCACCTTGCCCCCTCCCTCAATCGTAGTGATTATTGATAGGAATATATTTATTGCCATCTGATCCCTCAGGTCATCTTTCACAGCTCCTGACAGGAAAGGTTCAGGCGCCCCCATGACATAACCGGAGTACAAGACCTAAGGGATCAGGCTCAGTTAGCGATTTCAGGCAAGACAGTGTAGGTGTGTACACTGAGACCAAGTGTGCAGACAGGTGAATGTCTGGGACCACGGACATCAGAAAAACAAAGACCTAAAAGTCACCTCATCCAGCAAGGAGAATGTGGGGGTTTCTCTGGCCAAACCATTATTCTGGCAAGGGAGAACCAATATCTGACCTGTCAGGTCCCAGCCAGGGAAGAGCGGCCACTATGTCCTGGATCAAGAAGCCGGGGCCTTCAGGGAATTTCTGCCCTCAAGAGAGCTGCCCAGGGAAATACAGGGAGGCAGGAAATCCTAGCTCAGAAGTCAGCACAGATGTTCATGGAACCTGGCCCAGGTGTGGCGTTCAATGTGCACAAATTATCTTTCCCCCTCATGCACACCAAGAGGGAAAGGGGCTTCAGAGATCACCAAAGAGGATCCCAGGAGGAGTCCAGTCTTGGTCAGGGCTGAACTTGGAACCCCGAGAGCGAGACTGAGGATGGAAAGCCCTGCCTGCCCTTATTTCATCCACTAATTATCTTCCCCTGGCCTCATGCCTTCCATGTGCAGCATAGGGTCTCTTTACATATGTGTCCTCACTTTAGTGTTGATGCAATTGCAGAGGTTGAACTAGATGACTACACACTCTGAATAATGGGAATGTCAAACCCAAACCCAAGCCAAAATAATCCACATCAGAAAAAGTGGCAAGAAAAAGTCCTCCTTCCTTTAAAGTGTACAAAGGGAGCCCCTGTCCTGGGGCAGGAGCTGGTTCTGACAGGTGGTCCCCTTCAAGACCCCCAGGTCAGTGGTGGTTGCTGTTCCTGTGGAAGTCCCTGCAACCTCTAAATCTCAGCAGCTCTGAAGGGGTGTCTCTGCTGTCTGCCCAAGTTCCTGATACTGTCCTCTGAGGGGGCTTGGGGATGCCCTTCAGTAGCTGGGGAGGAGGGCTGGATCTTCGACTTTTTCCCACATACAGGAGCTGGTGACTCTGTAAGATTTCTCGTTTAAAATGAGCATAAGAGGGTCACCTGGGTGGCTCAGTGTTTGGGCGTCTGCCTTTGTCTCAGATCCTGACCCTGGAGCCCTGTGTTTGAGGCCCATGACAGGCCCCCCACAGAGAGCCCGCCTCTCTCTCTGTGTCTGTCGTGAATAAAGAAAGAATATTTAGGGGAAAAAGATAGAAAATGAATATGAGACTCTTTAATTCTTTTTAATTACTATAGGAAGTAAAGGACCCAAACTACTCCTGGACTGTAAAGAGGCTTTAATATTATAACATTGAAATCTACCATTTACTAGTTAAGACAATGAAATATTGGTCCTCCCAATAAGTGAAGAGGCGGGAGGAAGTGGTGTTGAGCAGACGGGCCCCATGCCCGTTGTGGCCCCTGGACACCGGCTCAGGCCTGAGGGTGACTGCAGCCAGTTCTTCCTGTCTGTGAGGAGGTTCGGGGCTCCAGCTGGCAGGACAGGATGTAGCTAAGGACAGAGTGGCATGTGTGAGTTGAGCAGGAGCTTCAGTTCAGGAGTCTTCCCTGGTATTTTCCAAGGAGCTGGAGCCTGGTGCCCCAGCAGCAGGGCTGGAGGTTGCCCCAGGAGCCAAAGAAGAAGAATCCCTGGAGTGGCCACCTGAGGAGGCTCCCCCTGCCCTCACTCAGCCCTAATGGGCCTCACCTCTCCTCTTCACTGAGCCACTTCCCAGACTGGAACCAGGCCCTAAATGGATGCTCAGGCTCTATGTGGTACCGATCTGCAGCCACCTGGAGCAGCAGGATCTCGGTCATGACTCTGTACTCCTGGGCCGAGAGAGAAAGACATGAGGAGCCTGAGTGGGGAAGCAGCAAGGTCTTTGGGGGGCTGCGCATGGGGACAGGGGACCGGTGCTGGGTCTCTGACACGTGGCGACCCCCCATCCTGCAAACTCATCCAGTCCCAACTTGTTCTCAGAGGTGAGTATACACCGCCCCTGCTCTGGCCAGGTGTCCTTGATGGCCATGCCTCTGTCCTCACCAACTGCATGGGACTTTTCCTTTATTAAGGAACTATTCCTGAAAATGTGACAATGAGGGGAGGGAGGCCAGGAATGGTCCTCCCAGGGACACCTCTGACAGCCACAGCCCTACCCTTCCCTGCAGGAGGTCATAGAGAGCCTCACCTTATTCTTCTTCCGGTGGTTGACCTCATTGCCCTGGAAAGCAGACAAGTACAGTCCATCAGCGAGAGGCCTCCGGTGCTACTGGCTGCTGCTACCCACCCCTCTTATGCCGCCCTAGGGCCAGGCACACAGGGGCCAAGACTCCCTGGATGACAGGACTGCGATCCAGGCCAGGCACTGGGAGCCAGGGAAAGGAAGACCTTGGGGGGGGGGGGGGGTCTGGCGTCCTGGAGCACAGGAGGGGGAGGCCAAAGCCTCAGGTGGGCAGGAGATGCAAGGCTCGTTAAGTGCCCGCTCAGGCTGGGGATCCTGACATCACTCTGCCCCCACAGGCAACTTCAAGGGACAAGCTGAGGCCAACCCAGCCTGACCTCGTGCTGCTTGGCATTCAGGCCACAGACTTGATCTCAGGACCAGTGAACTAGGTGCAGCCTCCCTTCACTCCTCCCAGACATGGGCCCGGAACCTTGGCTCCCAGGGCAGCAGGGAGGCTGTCATGAGGGGAAGATTTGCCAAGGACTGAGAGCTCGGGGCTCGGTTCAGGGGCCCTGTGCTCCCCCACATCAGGACTCTGGCACCTCCATCCCAGCCCTGGGCTCACGCACCTCCAGGTACTCCTCCATGGCAGTATCCAGCATGAACAGGTCAGTGAGGAAGGTGCCCAGGAAGGGGACGACACCCTGTGTCGGGGAGTGGGGGGTGGAATGAGGCCCTGCTCTTGTGTCCATAGGAATACTCCCCGGGACAGGTCAGCCCCCCACCCCACCCACCCCAGCTCCCCACCTGGTGCCGACCAGGACCCTTGGGGGCCTCCCCTGGGTTCCCCTCCCTCACCCTCCAAGAACACCAGAGTCATAAGCATGTCAAGGGCGTGCTGTAGAACATCGGTGTGTAGGTGGCCCTGGGCCCCTGCCCCCCTACAAACACATTTGTCTCCAGCTTTACAGACCCTCCTCTGGGTCATTTCGAAAGAAGGGTTGTCGAAGCTGTGGCAACAGGAGGCAGAACTGGAGTTGGAAGACCCCACCTGTCTTGATTTGGGGGCTTCCAGGTTTCAGGGAAGACCCCCTATCCTCTGGGCTTGAGGCCACGTATCTGGGGCACGCTCACCTTCTGCTGCTGCTGCCTCTTCCATGCTCTCTGCACGTTTATCACCAGGGCTCCAAGTTTAGATGGCCGTTCCTGCAAGGCCAAGGACAAGTTCCTCAAGACCATGATCACCTCGGGCCGCTTCTCTCCACCATCTTTGACTTCAGACCCTGGACATGCGACCCAAGGCAGAGGGTTGCATGCATGCAGAGGGTTAAGCCTGCCATGAGTGATTCTAGAACAACCTCAGCTCCAACATTCACTCCCTGTGTGACCTTGAGCTTGCAGCCTGGCCTCCCTGAGCCTGGTTCCTCACTGGAAAAGGTGAGAATTCCAGCTCCCTCTCTTGGTCTCCCGAGGACCCAGGGTCCTATTCCTACCATCATTGTTGTGGCCCTCATCCCATGCAAACCCCTCACTGAGCAGAGGCCTGTCCTCTGGGTGTTCAAGTTTGGGAGAGGCCCCCATCTGGACCAGCTGGTGACAGGGAGCGCGTGTGTCCAGCCTAGGGATTCTGGTCGAGCAGCAACTGCCTTTCCGCCCCTTGTGGATTTTCACCCCAGGCTGTGTCCACATTCATGCCGAAGGCTTCACTCGCTGAAGGAATGCTCCGGGCCAGTCCTTAATTCACTCACGAAGGACACCGTTGCTCCCACGCCTCCTCTCTTTCTATCCCAACACCTTCCATACTACCTTGAGAAGCAGGTTCCTGCTCTGGGGATTGTCTTTGCTGCACAGTTTTTTAAATGTTCGAATCTTCTTCCTGAGTAGAGAGAAAGAAGGCAGGACGGATGTTGGAACACTATGGTAGGGTTGAGGGCAAGTCCCTTTGATCTGAGACCTCAAAGGAGTCCAACTGCTGGATCAGGGTTTTCTTTGGGTTCCTCTGAGCACTCAGGTCATTGGAGGACATGGGAGGGAGCTCTCTTGTGGGTCATCTGGTGCATCCAATCCCCTATTAATTTTTTAAAATTTTTATTTATTTATGATAGTCACAGAGAGAGAGAGAGAGGCAGAGACATAGGCAGAGGGAGAAGCAGGCTCCATGCACCGGGAGCCTGACATGGGATTCGATCCCGGGTCTCCAGGATCGCGCCCTGGGCCAAAGGCAGGCGCTAAACCGCTGCGCCACCCAGGGATCCCCAATCCCCTATTAATTGAACAGCTCTGCTTTGGTCAGTTTTGGTTTCAATTGGGAAGAGACTCTAGTTGCTGTGATGTTCACATCCAAAATCTTTTAATTCAGCTCAGCCCAGTGTCCCCAAATGGGGACATTTGGAGGCATGGTGGCCTATTCCCCAGGCAGGCTGAGAAAATAACCTGCCCGCCTGCCTGCCCACGTCCTGTTGTCATGGTTTGCTGCCTCCTAGAAAGTCCAGGGTGACTGAGGGGGGCGGGAAGGACAGGCATATGGGACATCCTTCATGCTTCATGGTCCTTCTGGAGAGAGGACCCCTCACCTGGAAACTTTGGCCCATGTGTTCTTCAGGCGGTGAATTGAGACACTCTGCAGAGCAGAGAGGATGGCGTGCATGGAGGAGTAGTTCCGTAAGGTGTGGCAGGCCTGGGGAGGAAGAGCATGAGCTGTCAGGTGGACAGCAGTAGCCCTATTTGCTGGAGAGCTGCACTCTTCTTCAGTGTCAGTCTCCTCTCCTGGATGAGACAGATGTCCAGGGACCTACAGAAGGTCACGTGGAAGACCCTGCGAGGAGCCCTGCTGGGGAGAGGAGCCCTGCTGGGGAGCCCTGCTGGGGAGAGCACCTGGACTCTTTTCCCTCCAAGGAAAGAGTCATGTGGGAACTGAGCATCCCAACATTGGGCCATGCAAGGAAAGGTCAGCATGCCCCCGGAAAGAAGAACTCAGACCAGAGACTTCAAGCTTGAGAACTGATCAAGGGAAGAGCAGTTCCCAAGGCTCAGGAGAGCAGGTCAGCTGGGCCTCCCGTAGGCTTACCTTGGCCACCTTGATCCAGTGCTCCACCACCATGGCCCTGTCCCGGGCTGTCATGCGTGCATTGCCAAGGCAAGTGGTGATGACACAGTTGGCCACGTTGTTGAACTGGCTGATGGTGGCACTGACTGTGCATGTCAGGTGCTCATATCCAGGCTCATTTCTCTTGGACCAGATGGAGCCCAGGCACTGTTGGGGTTGCACCTTCTTGAACAGATCCTAGAGAATAGGGGGACGCTCACTCACACAGCCATTGCACATGCAAGATTCATGTCCTACATAGGGGTCCCCTGTCAGAGCTGGGGCCCAGCAAGTGTAGAAAGTGGCCTGAACCCAGTTAGAGTCCCTGGACTGCACTCCATTCCTTTTCCCTGAGGGAGCCCAGTACAGGATGAACGAGGAGCAGATACTGCCCGTAGGGTGGGAGGAGGGCATTTGTACCCTGATCATCCCCAGTAACTTCAAGTTACAGGTGGCAGTTCAAGGGGGCTCCTTGGGGGGGAGGGCATCTTCCCCTCCCACTGTTCACACCTCTGGCCCTCCTCCCCTCTCAGCAGCACATTCTCACAGAGGGAGGGACAGCCACAGATTTGTTTGCCTCCCTGTACTTCACACTTTACCCACACATTAGATGCCTAAAATGTGTGGGGTGCTCGGCCTCCAAGGCAGGTGCGTGGGTAAGCCTTGGGCGTGGCCGCACACAGTGAGCTGCCCTCCCCCACCCAAGGACCAGGGCCTGCCCCTTCACCCATCGGTTCTGGCTCATTTAATGGACACAGGAGCTCTGCGTCAGTCCTTCCCAGGGTCTAGCTCCACAGTCTGCAGCTGGACCATGAGAGCAAGGGTTTGAGGAACTGGACAGGTTGATCTGGACCCTGACCATACAAGCCCACCTCAGGGAAGGGCAGGTCTGGGGCAGATGACGGCAGAAAGCAAGCCTGCCCTGGCCCCGGCCCCGGCCTGGGTGCCCAGCTGCTCACCGCGTCTATGGAGGTCAACTGCTCTGCCACCAGCTTGGGAGGGAAGGCCATGAGCCCAGGCTGCTCCTCATGCCGTTGGTGCTCGGGGGTTCTGCACCAGGGGCAGGTCTCCTCTGGGGCTGGAGGTGGCTCTGTCTTTGTGCTTAGGGAAGGATCAACAATCCCCAGGAAGGCTGGTGGTGGAACTGACTGCAGCTCATGACCTGGCACACATGAAGAAGGCACGAGCTCTTGTCCCAGGTCTGGAACAGCTGATGGAGGAGATGCTGGAAGGAGGCGTGGAGCTGGAACTGGGACAGGATAAAGAGAAAGGTTTGTCCATGGGACTGACTTGCCCTATGTCCTTCCAAAAACAGGGCAGAGTCCATGGCTGATAGAGAAACACCCGGCCCCTGAACCCCATCCTGGATAGTCTGCCCAGCTTGCAATCCTCCTTACCCTCTGACTCTGCATCTGCCTCAGTGAGCTGCAGAAGTTCCCGTGGCATCACGATAATGGGGGCATGGAAATACAGGTCATACAGATTTGCCTGCACCCAGGACTCCTGTACTTTGAAGCAGGCACAGTGCAGGGACGGCCAGGGGTCCTGCAGGTTCTGGTCAGGCCAGGTCCCCAAGATGGGAGAGAGGGTGCTGGGGAGAGTCATATGCGGAGCAGCATCAGAGCATGGCCTTTCATGCCACATGGTACTCCCATAGCACCATTCTTTCTGTGTGGGTCCCCGAGAATGTCCCCAGCATGACCTCCAACCCCCCCACCCCCGCTGTCACTGTCCTTGCAGCGGACGACCTGGTCATCCAGAAAACCTGTATGAGTCTGGTTTTTCTACTTATCCTCTTTTCTCAAAGGCCCAGGGCCTCATCTACTCCATCCTCCATGCACACTGGTATCGGGGCTTAGGTTTGTCAGATTGGTGAGTGGTCTGCTCACCAAAGTTTCTGTTCTTGGCCCCAGTGGTGGAGGTCAGAAGAGGTGGTAGAGAGCGGTGCAGGAGGAGCAAGATGGGACCGTTGAAGGGATGGATGTTTGAGGCACCGAATTGGCCCAGACTGTGCTCCACTCCCCAGAGGGCTTGGGACCCCATCTGCAGCTCTCTTTGACTCATTTTCCTCTTCACAGGAAGCCCCCAAATGAAGGCCTCCCAATGGAAATCAAGAGATCTATGAGATCCATGGCTCTGAGAGTCACTCCCCAGCCAAAAACCCTTAGTCTCCCAATGTGCTCTGTGGAGGAATTAAGGTTCTCCTTCTGGATCCAGAGATCAATCAAAGTTTTACTTGATCTTTCCCAAAAATTTTTTAAGGAAATTTATTAATTAAAGAGAGAATAAGCATGGTGAGCAGGCTCCCCACTGAGCAGGGAGCCCAATGTAGGGCTCAAACACAGGACCCTGGGATAACGAACTGACCTGATGGCAGAGGCCTACCTGACCAAGCCACCCAGTGCCCTTACTTGATTTTATCGTCCATGATAATGGTCCAGATACGGGTGGATCCATTCATCCCTTGAGGCAGCCATGAAATGTCACATATAACAAACTATGGACATGTGTGCCTACGACATGCAGAGTGATTGACTGACACTCTGATTAGTCTTGGGACCCAGACACTGTATCTTCTTTATTCCTTCAATTATCTCAGTGACTAGAAATGTGTCTGCAATACTCGGTGCTTAATATGTATTATGGGATGAAGGAATCTCAACCAGCCCTTTCCATATACTTGAGCTGCTCGGCCTTCCCCCAGTGACCTCTACTCTGGCCACATAAGGACAAGTATCAGGACCAGTTAGATGGAATCCCAGAAGTCCTTTGTAAACAGGAAGACTGCCTGCTTTGCACATGCTTCTGTAAACCCAGAAGTGCAACAGGCCCATGAGGGTTGATGAGGAGAGCTTCTTCGCTGGGGAGAGACAACTGCTATACAGGAAGATGCCCAGTAGCCCTTTCTACAGAGCCAGGCACCAGAGAAGTCTGCTCCATGTTTTCTGCCAGGATTGCCCACAGTAGCCCCATGAGGTTCATCCTCTTACTCCAGCACTTTTCCAGAGGAGCAAAAGGAAGCTCAGAGAGGTGCAGTGACATTCCCAAAACATACTGGTAGTAGAGGCTAGCCCCCCGCCCCCTAGCTGTGTATGGGGTGGTTGCTCACCTGGAGAATTGCTGGCCCAGGACCTGTTGGGCTGTGGTGAACAATTGGTAGAGACAAGAAATGACTGGATTGTTGGCGAGGCTTCTGTCCTGGGAGGATGGTACCAAGGACTGTAGAAAACCATCCAGTCTCCCCTCTCTGAGCGTCAGCATGGTCTTGGCCTCACCCAGGGATATGGTTGATTCCTTTTCACACCAGAGACACAAGGACGGGCACTGTAGTCAGCTTCCAAACCATGAACCACTGGGAAGATCAGGGTCTGGCGCTCAGACCAGAGACTCCCATCCCCTCGGGAAGTTATACAGGACAAGGGACTTGAGTGCCCACACAGAAAAGGTTTGAGGCTTCAAAGTGGCATTGGCTTTAGGGAAGACATGGTAAACCATTGGTAACTTCAACACATTCTGTTAGCTGAGCAACAACAGCATTCCTCTCAACTAATAGCTTTTATGAAGACCAGGATGCCACAGAGTCTTCAGTTACATCCCCACTGCCACTAGAACACAGAGGCCTAGACCCTCAAATGCTGCTCAAGATCACATACACTGGGGCTGAGAAGAGACCAGAGCATGGGCTGCATGGGGTTTCCCTTAAGCTGATGTGGCTTGGGCTGTTCCTGACCTAGGGAGGAAGGGTCAGGGGAAAACTCCCTTCTCCTGCAGGGCCCAAGGGCGTCAGTTGTTTCTAGTCTGGGTTCTAGGCTTGCCCTCATCATCTCTGGGTCTTGAGTTTGACCATGAATGTGGACCTGTTCTCACCGTAGGCCTTCAATGGATGTAGTTGGTGGCCTGATGCCCCTGTGCTTGTCAGGGGAAATGGAGGAGTTGAACTCTTGGAGCAACTCATCCCAGATTTCCTTGGTGGATCATTACAAAAAGAACCAGCTACTGGTGCCAGGAAGCATCAGAGGCCTTCCTCTTAATCTGGGGTTCCAGGTTATGGCAGATCTAGCAACCAAAACAATCTGTGGGGACACATAAGGTGCTCCTTGCAGCACTACAGAGATGGCAAGAGAATGGCATCAGGTCAAGTGCCAAGGGCCTTGAAAGTCTGAATCCCTGTGGCAGACGGCCTCATTGATGGAGGACTACGAAGACCTATAGGGATACAGCTCATAGCTTTTGGGCCTACAATGATCTGATGTGTTCTGAGAGATGACATGTTATAGAGAAACATATAGAGAGAATCTACAGAGAGAAACTGTATAAACATTCTGTATGAAAACATATAGGATGGCTTCATCCCACCTTTCCTTTTGTGTTAAATCACCCTCTTTAGTGTGATGATTTGGAAGGGCTCAGAGAAGGTCTGCAGGGACAGTGGAGCTGGCTTCTACACAGCATATCTGGGACAAGTAGTTGAAATAATAAAAACAGAAGTAAAACGCAAAGATACTCATGGCTTTGTGAAAAACAAAACAAAACAACCCCCCACAAACTTCTCAAAAACATGAACTATATTCTGCACCATTCCAACACAGGTGAAGAACGTCTTCATACGTAGCTGGAGGCTAGGCATGGAGGTTCAGGTCTCTTTGCAGTGGGGCTTGTGGGACACTCATGTGGAAACACTATGGGAGGGCCCCAGGTTTCTCTCCATGTTTGTGTGGGGGCCATATTTCTGTGGTGAGCCCTCTTCCCTTTCTCACCTCAGAACAGCACCGATCCCTGTTTGTTGGGTGCACCCGATCATTGTCTAGGGGGTTGGAATAGTTGAAGCCACAGACCATCTCCTCCAAGATCTCCTGGGTGCAGCTCTGCAAATACAGTGCCCCGTATATACAGGGCCAAGAGACATTAGGGTCCTCCCTCAACATCACCCCCAAGGGGACACCCCCATTAGAAATCGTGTTCTCCTGTTCAGGCCAGAGGGGCAGCTGTGGAGACATCTGGCAAGGAGGAAGCCAGATGAAAGAGGCTTTTGGGCTCATGACTAACATATTGGAAGTTGAGCTTGGTCCTCAGCGCTCCCCTTCTCATCTTGCCTGCTATGACCTGGGGTCTGAACACTAAAGATGTGTCAGGCTTCCAGCACCTGGCAGCTGGTCTGTGCCCAGGAAGGACATGTTCCTCTCCTCTGTCCCCTCTATACACGCACACACACATACACACGCAGACCCAGGCACACTCACACACGCATAAACACACAGACACACACACAGTGAGGTGTAAGAGGTGCGAGCCCGCTCAGCTGAGATCACAGTGTGCCTGCTCTCCAGTGGCCTCCCCAAATTGCCTTGTGGTACCTGTTGAGTTCTCCCGCCACATAACCAGAAGCTTCGGAGAAGAGGGCCGAGCTGACATCGACAGCTACATGAACATCTCTCACTCTGGACTCTCCTGAGCCCAGAGCGCCTCAAAGTAGGACAACAGCAAGAGGACATCTTGTTCTCTTGACCGTCTCCAGTAAAGTGAGCAGTTGTAGAATGCAGGTGCCTGGTTACCAGAGTTCTAAATCAGTTGTGGGCCTGTCACCAAGGAAGTGACATCACTTTTTCAAGCTACTGGGACCTGGGCTCCTTCCTTCAGGTAGCCCTATCCAGAGCCCCTTCTTGGCAGATGACTGCTTACCCCATGCCATCCCCTTAACTGTACATTAACTGTACATCATGAGCCAAAAGATGCCATAGACACAACTCTCTGAACATGCAAGTGAGGTCTACCTTTGAGGACATGGAGCTGAATTCAGACCTTTATTTCTGTGTTTTCCCAGTGCTGTGTCCTACCTAACCCACTGGGTCTCTCAATAGTCCACAGTTTCCCAACCTGCACTGTGGGGATCAGCCTAGAATCTACTTCCTAGGCACATCACCAGGGGTCTATGGATGATATTTATAATGCGTGTGGGCTGTATCCTGTGTATCTGAGGCACAAATATACGGATGGAAGATTGACCAGAAGGGGTGGGATGAGCCATGGAGTACCACTTGAAAGTGGCCTGGGTTCCAGCCATGTAATACCACAATAGCACGTTCCCTCTGGCCTCTTTCAATGGGGGCACCACGATGGGGTGGAAATGCTCCAAGAGGCAGACATGGTCATCTTCTGTAGTCAAACTGTCCAATTATTTTCTGATATATTTAGAATGAGACCTGGTTGCCTCGTTTTGGCCTCAGGGCTGCAGCCTTTACAATGGCTCCCAGGATCCTGACCTGTTGCATAAGTATCTCTGTGTATCCCCGAGGTGCTTAGTGACTGGCTTCTGACCAATACGGTACAGCCAACAAGATGGCATGTCACATCTAAGTTCCAATTGGAAATAGCCTCTCACTTCCTATTTGTTTCCTCTCCTATCCCACTAACTCATGTTCCACTTCTTACCCTTTCCCTTTCCCATTTTATTATCTATCCCTGAATCAAAAATCAACCAGAGATGTTTTGAGCTTCCATGTACATAGGCTCACATGGCAGGGAACTGAATCCACTTGGCAGAAAATCCTCTGCCAGGCTAGCCTCCCATGAGGCCACAGCCACAGCCTCTGATGTACCTTGAGGTGGAGGAACCAAGCTAATTTGTGCCTGGATTCCTCATCCACAGAACCGGTGAGAAATTAAATATACAATGTGTAACATGCAAGGTCCTGGGGCAATAGAGTTGCAGAGGAACAATACATTACTACCAGTCCACCAGGCCTCAGCATCTCTCCCTGCCCTCTTCCCTCTCTTCAGATCCCTCTGCATTTCCCCTCAGCCACGCTGGCTGCCTTTTTTTACCTCCTCTGGCCAAACCAGCTTCTGTTAGTATCTTCAGCAGGGGTCCTTTCTTCCCAACACCCAGATATGTGCAGATATGTGCACCCAGATATGTGCTCCCAGATATGTGCAGATCTAAATCCCTTTTGTTATTCTATTCTCACCAATGTCACCCTCACTGAGACCTTTCTTACCTTTCTCTCCCATGACTCCCCAGCCTTGCTTCCTAGCATACAGTCTTGTGTGGCATACAGCACTTGTTCTTTCCTTTCATGTGTTGTTGTTTTTGTGCTTTTGTCCATTTCCAGACTGTAAGTTCCTAAAGGCAGGGAGCTCGGGGTAATTTTCAGCTCCACCCCTGGGCCCACCAAGGTACCTGAGTGCTTAGTGCCTAGTTACAGAATGAATCAATGAGAAGTTCTTGGAAGCCACCTCCCCTTTCAACTACCTCGACTGCAGGGACAAATGCCACTAAGAGTTTCAAGTTGGCTCTGGGCAGGAGGAGGACCACAATGGCCTCTGCAAGGAGTCTTTCCTCTGCAGTTCCTCCAGCAGAAGTCCCTAGATACCACTGCAGAGGAGGCCTCCTGCATTGTGTTCTCCAGCTCTAGCATTACAGCCCCAGGCAGGTACACCACCAAAGAAAAGAACAGTTTTATTTGGGTGTCCTCAAGGCAGTGTCTTTTCAGAATCACAGGGGCAAAGGAGCAGGACCTATGGGCTCCAAGGACAGAATAAAGGACCTCAGAAACCTCCCTTTCATCCCTTTCCTGTCCTCTCCATTAGTATCATCTTTACAAATATGGGACTGTGCCTCAGCCAGAAGAGTGACCCTGCACCCATCCATGCCTATCTAAATGAGTATCCTGAAGGTCCTATGGAGACTGGTCTTGTTCCTGGAACCCAGATGCAGTGCACAACACTCTGGCATTTTCCTAGAGAAAGTGAACACATGATAAACAGGTAGACAACATGACTAACCATCAGAAAAATGTAAGCCAAGAACACAATGAGACATCACATCATATACATTGCAAGGGCTATCATAGAAAAGACAAGAGATAAGAGATGCTGCTGAGAATGTGGAGAAAAGGGAACCCTCGGGCACTGTTGTTGGGATCGCACAGTGGTACAGTTGCTATGCAAAACATATGGTGGTTCCTCAAAATTTAAAAATAGAGCTACCATAGTATTGAACATTTCCACTTCTGGGACCATATCCATAGAAAACAGAATATGTCTAGAAAATGCTTGCACCTCCATGATCGAGAAGCACTATTTTCAACAACCAAGACATGAGAACTTCCGTGCCCATCAACGGTGACTGGATAAAGCAGTGTTAGCTGTAGAATGGAATCAAAGTCAGCCATAGGAAAGGAAATCCTGCTACGTGTGATAACGGTACTGGACTTTGAAGGCAATACGCCAATGAAATGAGTGAGACAGAGAATGGCAAATATATATATATATATATATATATATATATATATATATATATTCCCTAATATGTGGAATCTAAAACAGAAGAAAGAAGAAAAAACTAATTCAGAAAAAGAGATGAGATTGAAGTAACCAGAGTGGTGGTTGAGAGAAAGGTGAAAAGGTACAAACTTTGAATTTTAAGGTTAAGAAGTAATAGCGATTTACAGTACAACATGACGACTCCAGTGATACTGCTTTATAGTGTATCTGAGAGGTGGCAAGAGAGTAAATATTGAGAGTTCTCATCACAACAAAAATCTTTTTTATTTGTTTTTGTATCTATAAGAGATGATGGTATTTAACCAAACTGATTCTGGTAATTGTGTCACAATATGGGAATGTAAAAACGTTATGCTGTTTACCTTCAACATGCACAGTGCTCTATGTCAATTATATTAATAAAAGTGGGGCCAACAGTATTGTAACATTCATAATGAGGTTAGGAAAAGTTGATTTGGTAAAGTAATGACACCTAAACAAAACGTTAAACAGTAGACCCTGTCTGTAGCCATTAGATTATGATATGGATAAAAATCTTCCCAAAAGACACGACTGTGGGAGGAAAGGGAAGAGGAAGGAAGAGCAGCATGTTTATATTTTCCATTCAGTACATCCTCTCTGTTTAACTAGATCTTGCCTTCCTGGTGGGTGTTTGCATCGGTTCTTAAAGTTCAGCCTCCTGGGGCTGGCATTCATGACTCTTCCATAAGCTCTATTTTCCCAAGGCAATGGACAGGACAGAGGACTTCAATGAGACATTAGCATCTGAATAGGTCAGGAGTCCTGATATCTAATATGCCAAAAATTTGTAATTTTTATTCATTTAATTATAAATCAAAAGTGTCTGGGCTTTTATCAGCTCTTGAGGCGCACATATAATGCAAAGTTTTCTCTCCAATTAAATCAAATAGCTACCATATGTGCTATTGAAGCAGTAAATATATATATATATATTATATATGTAATATATATATAATAAATATATATATATAAATTTATATATATATATAAAATAGGAATATATATATTTTTCTGTCTCCTCTCTCTCTCTATATATATAGCATATATATATATTTCTTATATATATATTGCTATATATATATATTTCTTATATATGTTTTTATGGGAATGTAATGAAGAACTCACAACTTTGCTCTGTAGAGGTAAAATCTGATTTTACAGAGTGATTGCCCACTAGACAGCCTCCTTTTTCTGCCATATATTTATACCAAAAACCTGTTGTCCCTTAGCCTATGACCTATCATTCTATCTATATGCCTTTTACAAGCCTCTCTGCTCCTTGCACAAGCTGTCACATTTTACGGTGATTGTCACCTGAAGTCCCTAGATACGGAACTGAAACATGAAGGAGACATCAAGAAGAGAGATTCATTTGTCTCTGGGTACCACTGGTATATTGTCATCACTCCTGAGGGCTATGAGGGCTTTTCTTTGTCAGATTCTGTGGCATGTGAAATCTGTGATGAAGAAATATAAATAAGAAATATGAATAACCTCATTTGCAAAAAAAAAAAATTGAGAGATAAATTAAGCAAAGATTAAATGATATGTCCAATTACCTTTATTTATGAAACTCACTACATGCAAGATATTTTAATGTGTGCACCTCGAGGTAAAACTTGAAACTTGTCATCTTAGGCAATGTGTGTAGAAGAGAGACTATGTTTTGGACTCTACCGTCTTCCTACCTGTGTAATTGTGGGCATGATGTTTAACCTCTAGGATTCTTTGTCTCCGACCTATCACCTGGATTTGACCTGCTTACCTTAGAGTTGCAAGATTCAAACAAAATAACACATATGGGAATGTCACTAGAGGCCAATCAAAAATGATTTTTTAACTAGAGACTAAAATGGAATAAGAATTCAAGGAAGTCTGATTAGTGTGATGGTTAAGACCATAGATTCTGCTTTAAAACTTGGGTTTGCATTGGCTGTGTAACCTAAACAATTTATTTAGCCTGCTTCAGCTTCTTCATTTGTAAAATTAGAATAATATTGTATGCAGTTCATAGTAATATTATGCGGTGTGTATGAGCTAGCCCTTGCCGCAAAACAAGTGAAATCTAGTGGCTGGATGGAATCCACTGGGTGACTTCCCTGCTGCTTTTGCTTGAGTCATTCATGCAGGTACAGGCATCTGGTGATTTCATCGAGGATATCTGATGAAAGAACTTGACCCAGGTATGTGGTAGGTGGGAGTAGTCATTGGCCATCCTGTCACTCCATTGGACGGGTCACTGATCCTCAAGGAGGCTGGTGTGTATCCCTCTAGCTGGCCACCAAGGGCAGCAGGAAAACAAGAGCAGAAGCTGAAAGCTGCCTTCCAGCCCAAACTCTCAGCTCACAAAATGTCACTTGTGCTCGTTTTACTGTCAAAACAAATCACAAGGGCAACACATTTTAGAGGAGGCCTGGGACATGTAGCAAGGTCACATAACAAAAAGGTGTGCGCACATAGACCGGAGCAATCATCGCTATCGTTTGCAATCTCCCACAGAATTAAATGATGTCCTATTTGCAAAATGCTTAGAGCAGAGCTTGGAACATCGTAAGCTCTACATACACGGTCATTAAATGAATCATTAATACATTTTACCAGAGAATAGACAACATTTACACTTTCTATTATGAGCAGCTATACGCCAAAAAAATTAGGCAATCTAGAAGAAATGGAAGCAATTCTGGAAAACCACAAACTACCAAAACTGGAACTAGAAGAAATAGAAAACTTGAACAGGCCAATAACCAGGGAGGAAATTGAAGCAGTTATCAAAAACCTCCCAGGACACAGGAGTCCAGGGCCAGATGGCTTCCCTGGAGAATTCTATCAAACGTTTAAAGAAGAAACCATACCTATTCTACTAAAGCTGTTTGGAAAGATAGAAAGAGATGGAATACTTCCAAACTCGTTCTATGAGGCCAGCATCACCTTAATTCCCAAAACAGACAAAGACCCCATCAAAAAGGAGAATTATAGGCCAATATCCCTGATGAACATGGATGGAAAAATTCTCAACAAGATACTAGCCAATAGGATACAATAATACATTAAGAAGATTATTCACCATGACCAAGTAGGATTTATCCCTGGGACACAAGGCTGGTTCAACACTCATAAAACAATCAACGTGATTCATCATATCAGCAAGAGAAAAAAACAAAAAAAAACAAGAACCATTTGATCCTCTCAATGGACGCAGAGAAAGCATTTGACAAAACACAGCATCCATTCCTGATCAAAACTCTTCAGAGTGCAGGGATAGAGAGAACATTCTTCAACATCTCAAAAGCCATCTACGAAAAGCCCACAGCAAATATCATTCTCAATGGGGAAACATTGGGAGCCTTTCCCCTAAGATCAGGAACAAGACAGGGATGTCCACTCTCACCACTGCTATTCAACATAGTACTGGAAGTCCTCGCCTCAGCAATCAGGCAACAAAAAGAAATAAAAGGCATTCAAATTGGCAAAGAAGAAGTCAAACTCTCCCTCTTCACTGATGCCATGATACTTTACATAGAAAATCCAAAAGACTCCACTCCAATATTGCTAGAACTCATACAGCAATTTGTCAGTGTGGCAGGATACAAAATCAATGCCCAAAAATCAGTGGCATTCCCATCCACTAACAATGAGACTGAAGAAAGCGAAATGAAGGAGTCAATCCCATTTACAATTGCACCCAAAAGCATAAGATACCTAGGAATAAACCTAACCAAAGAGGTAAAGGATCTATACCCTAAAAACTACACAACTCTTCTGAAAGAAATTGAGGAAGACACAGAGATGGGGAAATTTTCCATGCTCATGGATTGGCAGAATTAATATTGTGAAAATGTCAATGTTACCCAGCACAATTTACACGTTTATTGCAATCCCTATCAAAATACCATGGACTTTCTTCAGAGAGTTGGAACAAATCATCTTAAGATTTGTGTGGAATCAGAAAAGACCCCAAATAGCCAGGAGAATATTAAAAAAGAAAACCATAGTTGGAGGCATCACAATGCCAGATTTCAGGTTGTACTACAAAGCTGTGGTCATCAAGACAGTGTGGCACTGGCACAAAAACAGACACATAGATCAGTGGAACAGAATAGAGAATCCAGAAGTGGACCCTGAAATGTATGGTCAACTAATATTCGATAAAGGAGGAAAGACTATCCACTGGAAAAGGACAGTCTCTTCAATAAATGGTGCTGGGAAAATTGGACAGCCACATGCCGAAGAATGAAACTAGACCATTCTCTTACAGCAGACACAAAGATAAACACAAAATGGATAAAGATCTAAATGGGAGACAAGATTCCATCAAAATCCTAGAGGAAAACACAGGCAACACCCTTTTTAAACCTGGCCACAGTAACTTCTTGCAAGATACATCCAATGAACGCAAGAGAAACAAAAGCAAAAATGAACTATTGGGACTTCATCAAGATAAGAAGCTTTTGCACAGCAAAAGATACAGTCAACAAAATCAAAGGCAATCTGCAGAATGGGAAAAGATATTTGCAAATGACGTATCAGATAAAGGGCTAGTATCCAAGATCTATAAAGAACTTATTAAACTCAACAGCAAAGAGACAGACAATCCAATCATGAAATGGGCAGAAGGCATGAACAGAGAAGACATAGACATGGCCAACAAGCACATGGGAAAATGCTCCGCATCACTTGCCATCAGGGAAATACAAATCAAAACAACAATGAGATCCCACCTCACACCAGTGAGAATGAGGAAAATTAACAAGACAGGAAACCACAAATGTTGGAGAGGATTTGGAGAAAGGGGAACCCTCTGCACTGTTGGTGGGAATGTGAACTGGTGCAGCCACTCTGGAAAACTGTGTGGAGGTTCCTCAAAGAGTTAAAAATAGATCTGCCCTACGACCCAGCAATTGCACTGCTGGGAATTTACCCCAAAGATTCAGATGCAGTGAAATGGCAGGACACCTGCACCCCAATGTTTATAGCAGCAAGGTCCACAATAGCCACACTGTGGAAGGAGCCTCGGTGTCCATCGACAGATGAATGGATAAAGAAACTGTGGGCTATGTATACAATGGAATATTGCTCAGTCATTAGAAACGACAAATACCCACCATTTGCTTCGATGTGGATGGAACTGGAGGGTATTATGCTGAGTGAAGTAAGTCAATCGGAGAAGGACAAACATTATATGGTCTCATTCATTTGGGGAATATAAAAAATAGTGAAAGGGAATAAAGGGGAAAGGAGAGAAAATGAGTGGGAATATCAGAAAGGGAGACAGAACATGAGAGACTCCTAATTCTGGGAAATGAACAAGGGATAAGGGGAAGGGAGGTGGGCAGGGGGTGGGGGTGACTGGGTGACGGGCACTGAGGAGGGCACTTGACGGGATGAGCACTGTCATGTTCCAGATCTTAATGGAAAGGCTCCCAGTGTTTTCCCATTGAGAATGATATTTGCTGTGAGCTTTTCGTAGATGGCTTTTAGGATGCTGAGGAATGTTCCCTCTATCCCTGTACTCTGAAGAGTTTTGAACAGGAATGGATGCTGTATTTTGTCAAATGCTTTCTCTGCATCTATTGAGAGGATCATATCATTCTTGTTTTTTCTCTTGTTGATATGATCTATCACGTTGATTCCTTTACGAGTATTGAACCAGCCTTGCATCCCGGGGATAAATCCCACTTGGTCATGGTGAATAATCTTAATGTCCTATTGAACCCTATTGGCTAGTATCTTATTGAGAATTTTTGCATCTGTGTTCATCAGAGATATTGGTCTATAATTCTTCTTTTTGGTGGAGTCTTTGTCTGTTTTTGGAATTAAGATGATGCTGGCCTCATAGAACGAGTTTGGAAGTACTCCATCCCTTTGTATCTTTTGGAGCAACTTTAATAGAATAGGTATTGTTTCTTCTTTAAACGTTTGATAGAATTTCCCTGGGAAGCCATCTGGCCCTGGACTTTTGTGTCTTGGGAGGTTTTAATGACTACTTCGATTTCCTCACTGGTTTTCAGCCTCTTCAGGCTATCTTCTATCTTCCTGTTCCAGTTTTGGTATTTTGTGGTTTTCCAGAAATGTGTTTATTTCTTCTAGATTGCCTAATTTATTAGCATATAGCCATTCATAATATGTTTTTAAAATCATTTATATTTCCTTGGTATTGGTTGTGATCTCTCCTTTTTCATTTGTGATTTTATTAATTTGAGTCTTTTTCTCTTTTCTTTTTAATTAGGCTGGCCAAGGGTTTATTTATCTTATTAATTCTTTCAAAGAACCGGCTCCTGGTTTTGTTGATCTGTTCCACAGTTCTTCTGGTCTCTATTTCATTGAGTTCTGCTCGAATCTTTATTAACTCTCCTCTTCTGCTGGGTGTAGGTTTTATTTGTTGTTCTTTCTTCAGTTCCTTTAGGTGTGAGGTTAGCTTGTGTATTTGAGTTTTTTCCCATTTTTTGAGGGAGGCTTGTATTGTGATGTATTTCCCTCTTAGAACTGCTTTTTTTTCTATCCCAAAGATTTTGAATGGTTTTATCTTCATTTTCATTAGTTTCCATGAATCTCTGTAATTCTTTTCTAATTTCCTGGTTGACCCTTTCATCTTTTAGCAGGATACTCTTTAACCTCCAAGTGTTTGAGTTTCTTCCAAATTTCTTCTTGTGGTTGAGTTCAATTTTCAAAGCATTATGGTCTGAAAATATGCAGGGGACAATCCCAATCTTTTGGTATCGGTTAAGACCTGATTTGTGACCCAGTATGTGGTCTATTTCAGAGAAAGTTCCATGTGCACTTGAGAAAAATGTGTTTTCAGTTGCATTTGGATGCAAAGTCTGTAAATATCTGTGAAATCCATCTGCTCCAGTGTATCATTTAAAGCTCTTGTTCCTTTAGAGATGTTGTGCTTAGAAGATCTGTCATTTGCAGAAAGTGCCGTATTGAAGTCTCCCACTATTAGTGTATTATTATCTAAGTATGTCTTAACTTTGGTTATTAATTGATTAATATACTTGGCAGCTCCCACATTAGGGGCATAAACATTCATGATTGTTGGGTCCTCTTGTTGGATAGATCCTTTAAGTATGATATAGTGTCCATCTTCATCTCTTACTATAGTCTTTGGGATAAACTTTAATTTATCTTATATGAGGATTGCTACCCCTGCTTTATTTTGAGGACCATTTGTATGGTCAATGGTTCTCCAAACTTTCCTTTTCAGGTCTAAAATGAGTCTCTTGTAGACAGCAAAAAGATGGGTCTAGATTTTTTATCCAGTCTGAAATCCTGTGTCTCTTGATGGGATCATTTAGCCCTTTCACATTCAAAGTATTAAAAGATATGAATTTAGTGTCATCATAATTCCATTCAGTCCCTGTTTTTGTGGATTATTTTTATGGGCTTCCTCTTTCTTTTACAGTGTCCCCCTTAATATTTCATGTAGAGCTGGTTTGGTGGTCACATATTCTTTCAGTTTCTGCCTATCTTGGAAGCTCTTTATCTCTCTCTTACTTTTCTGAATGAGAGCCTTGCTGGATAGAGTATTCCTGGCTGCATGTTCTTCTCATTTAGGACCCTGAATATATCCTGCCAGCCCTTTCTGGCCTGTCAGGTCTCTGTGGAGAGGTCTGCTGTTAATCTAATAGTTCTCCCCATATAATTTAGGGATCTCTTGTCTCACTGCATTAAGGGTTTTCTCTATCTTTGGAATTTGAAAGTTTTGCTATTAAATGTTGAGGTATTGAATGGCTTTTACTGATTGGGGGGTGGGGTAACTCTCTGTCTCCTGGATCTGAATGCCAATTTCCCTCCCCAAATTATAGAAGTTCTCAGCTATGATTTGTTCAAATATGCTTTCTGGCCTTTGTCCATCTCGGCGCCCTCTGGAACCTGTATTATTCGTAGATTTTTCCTTTAGGAGCTGTTATTTATTTCCCTTAACCTTTCCTCATGGTCTTTTAATTGTTTTTATCTTTTTTCCTCTGCTTCTTCCTTGCCATCAACTTGTCTTCTATGTTACTCACTCTTTCTTCTACCTCATTAATCCTCATCGTTAGGACCTCCAGTTTGGATTCCATCTCATTTAATTGATTTTTAATTTTGGCCTGATTAGATCTAAATTCTGCAGTCATGAAGTCTCTTGAATCCTTTATGTTTTCTTTCCAGAGCCACCAGAAGCTTTATAATTGTGCTTCTGAATTGGCTTTCTGACATCGAATTGTAATCCAAATTCTGTAACTCTGTGGCAGAGAGTACTGTTTTTTATTCTTTCTTTTGTGGTGAGTTCTTCTTTGTAGTCATTTTGCTCAGTGCAGAGTGGCTAAAAATGAGTTGTACTTGTTAGAAGCGCAAACTCTTCTCTCTGTAGTGTTCCAGCTGTTCTCTCTTTAAATCTCAGGTCAAATTCATAGGTTTTCAGGATGATTTGAAAGTTATCTAGGTAAGTTGGTGGGGACAGGTGACTTGGGGACCCTACTCCTCCACCATCTTGCCCCACCCCCAAGAATTATTGTATATTCTTGAGCCATAAGGAAAATGAAGGAAGTAAAATCATTCCCTGAAACGTGCTGAATTTCACAAATATAGCACTGAACAGAAAGAAAGCAAAATCATATAAATAAGACATTGTGATTAGTCTTATTAAATTTAAAAACAGGTAAAATGGCTTCTAATATTAGAAGTTAAAATAGTGAATTGTCTTGAGTTAAGGTAGTCTTTGGCAAGAATTGGTTGATCTGGGAGCTGGTATGATCTTATTTCTTCACATGTTTGGAGGTAACACAGGGATTCACTTCATGATCATTAGTTGAGTCCAACATTTATGTTTGGGGCACCTTTTTTTGCATATGGGTTATATTGAATTTTTTTGGAAAGAACATTAAGGATTTAACAGTTGTCACTTTTCATTGGAAGAAGGGAATGAAGAATGAAATGTATGAAAATTTCAGGATTTGTTCTGTATATTTCTATTCCATTTGAACCTTGTACACATGTGTGCATTACTCGTGTAATTTTAAAACATTTAAGATATTAAAAAGACATTAAATATGTACTTTCATGCCATTTACATTTATTTATCCCTCAGTTGTTCCCCTTTGAGTCTAGAATGGATCCCATCTGCTGTTTGAAGAGATCCTGGAAACCTCTTTTAGAAGGCCTCATTCATGCCTATAGTCAGCTTCCTATGCTGACTTTAGTCTTTAGTCACCTTCATAGCAAAGCTGCCTACCGCTGTGCTTGCATTTATTTTTATTGTTATTAATTTAAGTAAGCACAGTTCAGGGATGCCTGTGTGGCTCAGCGGTTCAGCATTTGCCTTCAGCTCAGGTCATAATCCTGGGCCCCTGGGATAGAGTCCTGCATCCGGCTTCCTGCAGGGAGCCTGCTTCTCCCTTTGCCTGTCTCTGCTTCTCTCTGTGTGTTTTTCATGAATAATTTTTTAAAAAGGTAAGTACACTTCATATTATGTTCTCTGTACTTTTACACCTCTATAGTCCATTTTTGATCTTAATCTCTTGCTTATAAATACTGATACTAACTCATATTTGCCTGGTGTTTCATATATAAGGTGTTGTAAATTATAAAAAGGGAATAATGGTCTTCTGATAAAAGATAATGCAATACTTTTACATTCATTACATCTTTTTTCCTTTATAACATCTCTAAAAGTTGAGAAGTATAGATATTTTTCTACATTTTTAAGGTGGTAAAAATTGGTTCAGAAAAGCAAAATTACATGGTGGTAAAAATCAGTCTAAAAAACAAGATAATTGTCAATTTAAAGTCTACTCAGCAGACAAAGTGATTTTATATCAAGGACTCAAATATCTAAGATACAATAACTGTCAAAATATTAGCTATAAGGTATGCTTTGATTCAATAATACTAAAACATTTTTATCCTTATTTTAAAAGAATAGTACAGTAAAAAAATATTCCATTTTCAGGTGGTTTCCAATATAAATTCCCTTCCATGTTGTTGTTACACAACTATGTAATTGCAATTTTCAGAAAGTATGTTGGTCACTATGCCTTTTTAGTTGCTATTCTTTAGATTTGAAATTTCTGTCCTTGCCTTTCTCATCCCAATTTCACTACAGCACTTGGCCAACTTCTATTTTTTCTTAAAGACTCAGTTAAGATAATGAACCTGATATCTTTTACTGCTCTCTCCATAAATGATTTACACATCCTCATCTGCATTCCTTAGAATATATGGGTAGGATTATATTCCTTGGTTATATTTTGTTATTGTATAGTAGTATTTTTCATATTGCATTGTAAATGTCTTATCTGCTTCCAGTCAACTTCAACACTCATACGAGACTATGGGTTCCTTGATAGTAAGTATTATACCTTTTTATATCTTCTTTTTATTAATACAATCTGGCACATAGTAAGTGCTCAATAAATATCTGTTATGCATAGGATGGTATTATGTGAATGTGCATACCTTGGTGTACTTATTGCCTTCTCCTTTTGAAGAGCCAGTAATGAGGAAAGCCTCGTCATCTAATATCAGAGTTAGAATACGATTTTACTTATTTTACTATTTTTAAATGTAGGCAAATTTATTCCACCTTACCAATAGTGTAACAACTCTGGTAACCTATACTTAAGTGCAAATTATTGACTTAACTATAACTTTTCAGTATTACCTTTCATACTATTATACAAACCATTGGAGTGACAATGTGTCATTCATTCAAATGACTAACTACTCTTAGATGCTTGCAAGTGCCCATTGTTTACCATGGAGTTTCATTAGGAAAAGACAGATATGAAGCTGATAAGGCCAGGTATCAGAGGCACACTTTTTTGCTTCTCTTAGGAAAGATCACTGGATAATTACCCATATGCACACACACTCTCCACTGGGGCTTTGTGACTAAGCAACAGGCTTTTTTTCCCCCTACAAACTTTGTTAGTGTCACACTGTCAAATTATCAGATCAGCTATGCTAAACGGAAAAATACAGTGTTGCTTTTTCCATGAGCTCTTAGCATCTAGTACTAATTATAAGCAAGCACTTACAAAATTCACTTATACAATCTTGCATTCTGTCTTCTAAAACTTGGTGCATGCAAGTAACTATGTCCAAATCTTACACGATTAAGTCAATATAGGAAGAATTAAAATTTTAATTTAATGTGCTCTCTTTTATTTTTGAAAATATTTACTTGACCTTACATTAAATTTTAATGTTTAACATTTTTTTTTTTAATGTTTAACATTTTTAATGGTTCCACAATAAAATGGGAAACCATGCTTTACAAAATAAGTCTGGAGAGTATAACTCTTTGAAAAACTTTATTTTATGGAAGATATATTTTTATTTAGATTATAAATTTTAAAAGAGGAATTTAGCCAAAAAAAAAAAATCCATCATAGTTTGTATGTTCACTTTATTAGTGGAGAAAATAAATCAAAGAAATTATTTTTTAATCAGTTTAATCACAATTCAAACTATATATTCATATTTCAGAAAATTACTATAAGTTTATAAAGGTAAATAGACCAGTGCAACTTTCCAATGTACTGTGGGCAGGAAGAATGGTTGTTACGAAAAGTATGAAGATGGGGGATGTGTGGTGAGACTGGGAGATGCTAATGCAGAAAAAGCTAGAAAAGAAGCAAGCCACTCCATCTAATAAATGGAGGCCAAGAGGAAAGGCAGAGAGAAACATAGGATGTTATTGTTGTAAACCTGAGAAGGATAATGGTATGCATAAGCTGATGAAAGTGGAGATAGACAAAAGAATTTGGATTTGAATGATATTACCAAGTTTATATTGTATATATGAATTTTAATCTATATTCAGGTGTGTGAAAAATAATACTGATAATTTCAACTTCAGTGATTACCATGGCACTTCAACTCATCATAGCAAAGTTCCAGAGTTTTTTGTGGGACTGAGGCATGAAGGTGGAGGTGAGGGGTTCAATCTTTGGCCATATATTTGTATAGTTTGCAATAATTTAGTTATTGAGTAAATATTATTGAGTGTTTGCTGTTTGCTGGGAACTGCTTTTGGTTCTTGTCAGTGAACAAAACAAAGATCTTAGCCTTCATAAAGTTTGTTTTTAGGAGTGGAGAAGATTTAGACAATAATCATAATAAATTAATTCTATAATATATTAGAAGATAATGAGTACTGAGTAAAGAAATAAAAATAAAAATGTAGGGAAAGGGATTAGAATAATCCATGGGGTAGCGGGTTGTAATTTTAAATTGGATGATCATATAGAAGGATTTATTAAGATGATAACATTTAAGCAATGTCTTGTGTCTGAAAATTTTGTTAAAATATTTTACAAAGCTGGAAATCTAGGTGTAACCCAGGTTACATCTGGATATAAAATTCAGCCATTCCTCTTTAAAGTGTGGGTCCCTCTCCAGGCTGCTACTAGAGAAGAGGGCCCAAATTCCTGTTTCTCAAATACTGACTGCTCTCAATCAACACATTAGTTCAAGGGATCTCTGTTGAAATCTCTCATTTTCAGTTGCTTCTCTAAATTTGTCTTCATTCCCTCAAACTCTAGCCTCCTTGTTCCTTCACACTGTGCTTTTATTTTCTACTTAGTTTTCCAGCTTCAGTTGTTGTGACAAGTTTTGGGGTGCATGTAAACCTTGTGTGCTTTCTCAGAGTCCCTTGCAACTCTCCTTCTTTCTCTTACTTGATGTCTAGCTAGACCAGGTTTCCTTGAAACAAACCCCACAATATTCAAGTTAGGAGACCCTACTTTCCTGAGTTGCTGCTGAGTGACTAGATGATGCAACCCAGCTTGATGCTCAGCTTTCTGTGGCATCAACCTTGACCAAAGGTAGTAAGTTGCGTTGAGTATCCACAACCTGGGCCTGCGAGAAATACCACATATCCTTACATCCTCCGAACATACTTTATTTTGATGTTGGTGCCCCATCCCACTTCAGTGACAGGGAATTCAAACTGTTATTTTTAGGATTTATTGTCTCCCTTCCTCATCACACAGAAGTGAAGTCTCCAAGGTCTTACCCAGTGTCATTAGTCTTCTATTTAATCAGTTTGGCTCCTTAGGTTTTCATTGATTTGTCTATCTGAACTTTAACCTCTCTGATACTTTTGGCATAAAAATATATGACCATAAGTGTAAAATGGCTAATTTTTAGTGGGCACAGTGACTGGCACTGTGTTAAGTGCTTCACATGTATTATTTTCATTTAATCCTCATAACTCTATGTGGTAAGTATTACCTTCATTTTAATTTTAAAGATGTAGAAATTGAGGCTCCAGGAGATCAAATAACTTGACTGAGATTACACGGCTGGTGAGTTTGGGATAAGGTCAGCAGTTACTGAACTTTGATTTTTTTTTTCCGAGAAAGAGAGAGGGAAAGATAAAGAATGAGCAGGGAGGGGAAGGGCAGAGGGAGGAGAGAATCCTAAGCAGGCTTTGCTTTACGCCCAGCTCAGAGCCCAAAGCAGGGCTGGATTTCACTATCCTGAGGTCATGACCTCAGGCAAAATCAAGAGTCAGACAACCTGCCGAGCGATCCAGGTAGCTTTGATTTTTACAGTAAGGGATTTGGAGGAACTGGTTTACTCTCTTATTTGCATTTATTATGTGTAATCATGTATTATAATTGTTAAATACCTAAATCACCTAGTAGATTGTAAGTTTCATGTAGGCATAAATATCTAACTTATCCTTGTAATCTCTAAATTTTCTAATGCGATCCCCTGTACACAACAGTTTATATTTTAAGCAATTATGGAAATGAGTAGGATAAAACCATAAAATAAATCACAATCAGATATCTCTGAAGAAATTATTACTTCTTTGACAACAAAATAGGTAATGCATTTTGTAATGTTGTAGCATTTCTCATCTGAGACCTAATTAAGGAACTTGGGGAAAAAAGTGGTAAAATTAAAAACCACAGACAGCAGGAGTGCTCATATCAGAAATTTTTAATTGCTAAGTGTGGAGACAAGTAATTTTAGAAATGGAGGATACAGAGTTTATGTATAATGCTTCTCAAAATTGACCACAATGAAAAGGGTAGCAATCACACAATTGTACAAATCCTGTAGGGAACTGTTATTTGCGTTAATAGTGTTTAAGCCTGAAGAACAGAAAGACAAAGAAGTAACTTTAAGTATACAAAGTTTGGTTCTGTGGAGAGAAACTATAATTTACCATAGATCTACTCAATTGTATGGATACATCCAAACAATTCTCATCTCCCCTTGATAGCTACCACTAAGTATCTTTTAAAAATTTTTGGAGGACAACTGCATATTTAACATTCTTGCAATAGGTTATCTCTAGCAACACTAGTTTTTTGTTTTTGTTTTTTTTTTTTTAATTTCTATCTGGAAAATAATAGTACCTTTATTTCCCTTGCAAAGTGTTCCTCAAGCTAGAGACATTAATTTTACCCAAATTGGCAATGTGTAGTCTTCTAGAAAAATCTTTCCTTCTGTTAACCAGCAAGACAGGTGGTGCTGGCTTTGGTCCCTGTTGCTATGGGTCACTGCACACCTGGACCCCATTGTTCAGCCCCAAGGAAAGCAGGTGGGATGAGGGTGGGCTGTCCTGTGGGACATAAATGGACTTAGCACGGTGCTTTACTCCTGTGCCAGGCAGTCTTGCTGAGTGGGTGGGCGGGCACAGGCTCTGAGAGGCTCAGGAGGGAGCCAAATAGAAGGACTGATAATGCAAACACAGACTTTAGATTCTAAAATAATTCCTGGCAGTAAGTAGGGCTTGGCAGCCGCTCACACAGTAGTTAAATGCTGGTTAACACCAAGGCAGGTGCTCTGCCTCGGCTGGACAATTGTAAGCACTTGGATAAATATTAGTTGTTGATTTATCCTGTTTTAAGAGTGTCAGTTTCCCAGCCTTCAGGTAGATACTACTAATTTACTCCATCTAGCCTATTTATTTGTTTATTTATTTATTTATTTATTTATTTACTTACTTACTTACTTACTTACTTACTTACGCAGGTTTAAGAACACAACAGAAGTAGCAGCATCTTAAAGCAAGGCTGTGGGTCATTTGATGTGGGTAGGTTCATAAACATAAATTAGACTGATTATCTCCATCTTGTAGGGATGGAAACATCAAGATAAGAATCCCGTCATTCATCTGTGCTGTGTGATTATTATAATAGATCAAAGGCATGTTCAGTGTGTTTTATGTGAAGAATATAATATGTAATATCATTGCTAAGGGGTACATTGAAATAGGGAGCCTCACCTTCAAAGTTAAGGAATTATTTGCAACAGTAATTTTGATGTTTTAAAAATACTGAAGCTTAACAAGCATTTATCGAAAGCCTAAGATAATGCCACTCATTCTGCTTGATGATGGAACACAAGTAAGAATAAAACCCGGCCCTGACCTCAAGGAGCTTGCAGACAAGGGAGGGAGACTGACAGCATGGCAATTTTAACATGACACATATCTGAAGATGGAGGGGAGACATCTGACTGAAACTGCTCTTCAGAGAAAAATTATTCCTTCTTTTTTTTATGTTAAATAGAAATGGCTTCAAAAATGGAAGAGCAGACTTTAAAATGTCCTGAAGTGTAATCACCCTACATAGAATGGTCTCTGTGAAGTGTATTCATGGGCAGTTCTAGTAAACCAAGTCAAAGGAAGTCATGAGGCTATATTGCCACCATGTGCATTTTAGAGCTAAGTGAATTGTGAGATAACCCCTATTTAAAAGAACTCAAGACAAAAGGGGCAATAACAAGGTCATGAACTAAAATTTATAGGATTTAAGGGTACTTTGTACACATCTGGCTCCAGGTCCTGAAATGATGGCATCTGGAATCTTTCCCTTCATCTTTGTTTTCTTCTACACTGCATTCCTTCTTAGACAGGCTGTCTGCACATGGTATACTCCTGCAGGCCCTTGCTTACAACCAACCAGATTCACAAATAGTGTGAATGAATAGACTTCATTACTGAGTACACTGGTGAAAATCTCAGGATCGGCCCTGATGAGTTCTGATTGAGTTAAGTGCCCAACTCTAATTACAGGGATGCAGGAGGATGGATTGCTCCAAACTGCTGAACCTGCATCACATGCCACCTTAGAGCAATGGATAAAGTGAGCTCACCTAAATAGGTGTACTGAGAGCAGATGAAGGGTAGTTATCTGTAGGAAATTGTGGAGCTCTTACTGGAAGTAAGAATGGTTTCTGGGCAAAGCAACTACTAAAACCCCATGGGTTTCTTTCTAATTAAACATTTTATTTTTTATTGAGATAGAGATCCATGTATTTTTAAGTGGTAAGCATTTTTCTCAGATTTAAGACAATTAACATCGATTTGTTTAAACATCAAAGATACAGAATGGAAGGATTTTGTCTTCTGTTCATGGTTCAAATCTTGGATATTGTGGAGGCTGAGAAAAATTAAGGCTATTCCACCTCAAGTTCAGCATTAGCACAAGTACAGCCATCTTAGGCCCCTGTGAATAAGAGCTGAACTTTACAGAAAAAACTGTGGAATGTCCTCGGCAGGGAGTCCCCTATCAGAAAGACAACAGAGCTCAGAATTGCCCTCAGCAGAGAATCCCATATCAAATCTTAAGAAACTCCCCCACCCTTTCCCCCAGTATTGGAATGCAAAAAAAAAAAAAAAAAAAAAAAAAAAATTCCTCCACCCCTTCTGAAAATCCCCTAGACCAGCCCATAAAAAACCCAGCTGTAACCACTTCGGGGTCCAAGTCCCTGCTTCGTTGTGTTGGATATACTTGGACCCAAGCTCGAGCTTGCAAATAAACCCTTCTGTGCTTGCATCAGTGTCGGCTCCTTGGTGGTTTCTCGGATTCGCAAACTTGGGCACAACAGATATGCTCAATAATTTTTCTGGTCACTCTTAAGTAATTTAAAATCGTGTAGTCTCATTTTGTAATAAACATATCCTCAATTCACTAACTATATGTATCTAGACCCACTTAGAAAATAAAACTTTGAACTTGATTTAAACTTAAATTTTCTCCTTCCCTGCTGGAAATAGGAATACAGTCCTCTTTCTCCTTACAATTCTACCTCTCCTCCTCCAGCATGCCGCTGTTGTAATAAAGATGGGAGAGATAGAAAGTGGAAGGAAAGTTCTTGGCTGGTAGGGTGTAAGGTGATATCACGTCTCATCATCTCAGGAATTACCAAATGTTTAAAGGTGATTCCTTCTTTTAAGAGTGATTCTTTAAAGGGAATATCTGAGAATATTTGACTACCCTTCCCTTAACAAGGACGAAGCATGCTTTCCCCCCTGGAAAATGCTGCTTCCTCAGCTCCTGCTTATTTGGAGCCTCATGCAGATTATTTGTCTATATTTCATTGCCTTTCCAGGTGGGCAGTTGAAAGGTTTAAAACTGATTCCCCATTAACTGTCTCTACTATGTAGAAACTCTTATTTATTTATTTATTTATTTATTTATTGCCTAACAGTTTCTGCATATAGGCTCCAATTCCAGTGCAGAAACCATTTCTCACACTTTGCAAAAGCAGCGTTTGCAAAGCAGCATTTTAGATTTTTCTGTGTATTATGCCTAATTAAGTGCTGGGGACTGGTATCAAGCTCCTCGATTAGTTCTGTTAAAATGCCTATAACTATGCTTGAGGTGAAGATAGCGCTACTTCCTTCTTTCTTGCTGGAGGGTGTTTCGATAACTAATCAGTAGGAGTTTCAAAAATAATTTTCTTCAAAAATCCCCTGTAATTTCCACAGACCAAATTTTGTTCCTTGAGGTTGTAAGAGTCCTAAGATTTCATTCAGATATAGATGTCTGGAACCTTCTTTGGAATATCGCATTGCATTTATTTCTTCAGTTTTAATTTCTGACTTAAGCATTTTGGTTCACCTACTCTGTTTAATCCACACTCACTTCATATCCAAATCCTTTGTAGTGAGCTGTTGGCATCTATATAAAATCTCACTGTTTCACTTATTTTCCAGTATCTTCATAATCCATCAATCTTTTCAGTAGCAAAATTGATTAGGCACTCCAGTAATTCTGTCCTTGTATTCCTCTGTTTGCAGAGTGTTCTTGTCAATTAATTCTTCTAGCATTATTTATGTTATCGACAAGTAGCATGACATAAGTGATAACTGCCAATAATGTAGTTCATTTTTTAAAAGATTTAGTAGCATAAGAAATTTTTCATTAGTTAGAAATTTGTCCTACAAATTCCCAAACTTCTAGCAATAACTTTTAAAAACAAATAAATAAAAGGAAGTATATTTTACTTCTTTAACTAGTTGATAGTTTTTAGTAATTGAGTGGTAAAGAGTATTAGGCAAAAAGTTGACAAACTCGCCAACAGGAGATAGCCAAAATCATAAACCAGAGTTCTCATCTCCAAAAGTACCACCTCCAAACCTCGGAGTTTGACAGAACTAAAAGCACACGGTCTGTTAAATCAATTAAGTTCTTGGTCACCCCTAATGAGCTAGATAGAAAAGATCTGCCAGGAAAAAAAAAGTCTATTCTGATTATGATGGGATGGTGACATGGAGAAAGACCAATGATTCAAGTTGTAGACAAGCTCCAATTACACACACACACAATTTTAACTAGAGAGAAATATTAAATAACTTTGAGAAACTTTAGTCCTACAATCCTATGTGTTACTAAACAATAGCAAGCTAACTGCTAATAAAGCAAGCATTAAATGACTTCATTTTATAAATCATTTTATAAATCATAAAGCAAGATTATCTGGCCTGTCTCTTTGACAAGTTGAAGGCATTGCATTTAGGTAACACATTCTGTCTATTGGACAATCTTCGTTCTATTTTGAATATGGAAGTTGATTGAAAGAAGCATAGAGAACATTTTCCTTAAATCTTAGTTCACAGGGTGTGTCCTAAGCATTAGCAAAACCAAAGCCCAGTGCCTGGTAAAAGCAAATAAAATGAGATTGCCATTTAATAAACCAATAAACTTGTAATTGAGTACAATAATTTCAAGTGCTAGAACTGGAACTACTTTCTGAGAGCTATCACATATCTGATAATGTTTTCCCTAAGCACTTGCAAATGAAAAGGTTTCTTTAATATTGTACTATTCCATTTATGTGCTTTACACAGTAAGTCAATCACATTAATAATCAATATCATTTGGAAATAAAAGATGTTTGGTAAGCCAGCTTCAATTTATGCTTTATTTTTACATAGGGTCCTTAGCTGGCTGTTAAAAAGACTGTCCAGCTTTCTTTTGCTAGCCAAGAAGCAGCCATTTTAGCAGCAATGAGGTAAAAGTCAGTCAGGATTATTTGACTTCAAGTGATAGAACACTCATAATTGGCTTAAGCAAAAAAAAAAAAAAAAAAACAAAAAAAAAAAAAAAACAACTTTATGGCTCAGAGAGTTGGAAAGTCCAAAAGGTGCTATGACTTAAGGAGGTCAACTGGAATTGTCTGGACCCCATCTCTATTCCAGCTGTCTCCTTTTCTTTCTCTACTATTGTCTTTATTAATAGATTATAGTCTCCCCTTTTATGCCAAGATGGCCTTTGGGAGCTCTGTGTTTACATTCTTATAACTCTAGTCCACTTAAAAAGGAAATGTCCCTCTCTTCAAACAGTTCCAAAACTTTGATATTTCAGTTCACTGGCTCTGAAATTCATTTCCAATCTTGAGCCAGGTTTGGTATCCGGAAGAATGCAGGATCTTGATTACAATTCCTAAATTACAATACCCATACCAGAAGCCAAAGACTGCCAGTATTACATGGACTTCAGTACCAAAAGTTTGGGCAAGAAAGACCTCTACAGGGCAGCCAGGGTGGCTCAGCGGTTTTGTGCCGCCTTCAGCCCAGGGCGTGATCCTGGAGACCTGGGATCGAGTCCTGCATTGGGCTCCCTGCATGGAGCCTGCTTCTCCCTCTGCCTGTGTCTCTGCCTCTCTCTCTGTCTCTCATGAATAAATAAAATCTTTTAAAAAAAGAAAAAAAAAGAAAGATCTCCACAGAAAAATTGGGATACTGTGGAGGCCGAGAAAAATTAAGGCCATCCCACCTAAAGTTTAGCATTAGCACAAGTACAGCCATCTTAGGTCCCTGTGAAGAAGAGCTGAACTTTACGGGAAAAACTGCAGAATGTCCTCAATGTCCTCGGCAGGTAATCCCATATAGAAAGACAACAGAAGGGATCCCTGGGCGGCTCAGTGGTTTAGAGCCTGCCTTCCTGCCCAGGGCATGATCCTGGAGTCCCAGGATCGAGTCCCACATCAGGCCCCCTGCATGGAGCCTGCTTCTTCCTCTGCCTGTGTCTCTGCCTCTCTCTCTGTGTGTGTCTCTTGTGAATAAATTTAAAAAAATTTTTTTTTTAAAAAAAGGAAGACAACAGAGCCCACACACGTGGTAGAAAGTCCCATCTTATACTGAGAACAGAGCTCAATGCCCTTGAAAGCCCCATATCAAAATGTAAACAGAACTTGAGAAATTCTTCCATCCCTTCTGAAAATCCCCTAGACCAGCCTATAAAAAACCCAGCTGTAACCCACTTAGGGGTCCAAGTCCCTGCTCCGCTGTGTCGGGTATACTTGGACTCAAGCTGGAGCTTGTAAATAAAACCTTGTGTGCTTGCATCGGTGTCAGCTCCTTGGTGGTTTCTCGGATTGGCAATCTTGGGCACAACAATACAGACAAGGGGATATGTGCAGAATGTCAAGTACAGCAAGTCTCCCTTACAGGGTTTTCTCCTGTTGTTCAGTCTCAGAAGAGGATGGTGAAGCAAAGATAGGGGGTCTGTGGTGACATCTAAAAGCCACTAAAATTACATTTCATGGAAATAATTCTATGAAAGTTTGACTTGTAGGGAATATGTTTATGGCAGGTGAACTCCCAAATAAGTGGACAGTCCCTCTCCCTAGCCCAAATTCAGATAGATTTTTAGCCAAACTCTATTACAGTTAGGCAATATCTTCCTATGTCTTGCTAAACCTCTGATTAAAAACAGTAAAAACATACTTGTATGTAGAAATTGCAATTCTTAGGGTGTTTCTGCATTTGTCATTTCATCTGAAATATTCCCCTGAGAGTTTTCCATTTTATTCACTAAATTACTTTATTTTTATTTTTTTTATTTTATTCACTAAATTAAATTTGCTTTGTATACATACCAAAGTGATATACAGAGAGCTGAAGAGAAGGATCACTATTACTGTTTTAGTTTGAAGATTTGTTCTAGGTAGCCAGAACACTACAGTTTTCTTTTTCAGATACAATTAAACCCGATCCATCTCATCCTGAAGTTAAAGTTATACTATATTATATCCAAGACCAAAACTGTATATTTACCTCTATTAACCATTCTGTTTTCTTTTGTTTTTGTAAAGTTTAAATTATTTTCCAAGTATATTGAGATATTTTGAGGTCTAGTGTATCATGTATTAAACTCATAATCTCTGTGTTCTCCTCTCCCTATCCCTCTAACACCTCATTTTCTATGATTTGGATTAAAACAAAGCTTCAATGATTTGTTCATCTTATGCCATAGTCCTCTCTGCTCAGGGCTTCTACATGTCCCCAAAGCCAGACTTGAGTGGCATGTTCCCTAGAATTCTTGGAGCCCGGATTTTACAGTCTGGCTCTAAGTTGAAGATTGTGAATGCATATTGATTGGGAAAGGGCATAGACATAAAGGCCTCTAATTTCTTGACATCTGGGTGCAATGTGGCAGAGGAAGAGGAACAAAGATATTCAGTTTGAGTGAGAAGGAAAGAAAATTGTCATCTAGACATTGTTTAGCCTGTGTCTCAGTCTAGGAGACTCAGTCTAGGAGAGATAACAAAATAGCTGATCAAGTTCTTATTTAATCCTTGACTACTACAATTTGATTTCAGCCCTCCCACTCCCCAGAAACCAATTTCCTTGAGGTCACCATTGTCTTATAATTGCCAAATGTAAGGACATAGTCCTGTTCCTATGTTACTTGATATTTCTCTTATTTTGCATTCTTGACTTCTTTTTCCGTATAATTCTACTCCTTGTTATCTTTGGTAAAAACATTTATCTTAATGACTTTCCTCCTTCTTCGTAGTTTTTGGTGTCAGGTCTATAGTCATCCAAGCCAGAAATAGAGGCTGCTTAAACATATTCTTCATATATATTCCTTTCCCAACATATTTGATTTATTTTTAAACATCTTTATTGAGAAGTAATTTGCATACCATATAATTCTCTCACTTAAAATGTACAATGTATTGTTTTTTAGTATATTCAAAGACGTGTACAACTATCATCACAATCAATTTTAGAACACCTTTATCACCCCAATGAGAAACTGTATTCAGAAACAGTCACTTTCCTTTTTCCCTAATCCTCAACCCCTGCTCTCCAGCCCTATGCAATAGCCAACTTACTTTCTGTCTTTATCAATTAACCTGTTCTGGGTGTTTCATATAAATGTAATCACACATTAAATAGTCTTTTGTGACTGGCTTCTTTCCCTTAGCATAATGATTTCAAGATTCATTCGTTGTGTAACATGTACTAGTATTTCATTCACTTTAATTGTCATATAATAGTCCATTATGGAGATATACCACATTTTAACTATCCATTCATCAGTTCATAGACTTTTAAGTTGTTTTCACTTTTTGGCTATTATGAATAATTCTGCAATTAGCATTCACGTACAAGATTTTGTAATGGTACAAAATTTTCTCTGGTTATTTAGGAATGGAATGGCTGGATCACATGGTACCTCTATGTTGAACTTTTTGAGGAACTGCTAAACTGTTTTTCAAAACCATTTGACAGTACCATCAGCAGATAGAAGGCTTCAATTTCTCCATATCTTCACCAACACTTGTCTTTTTTGTTCTTTTTTAAATTTGTTATTGTAGCTATCCTAGTGAGTGGGAGTGGTATTTCATTGTGGTTTTGATTTGCATTTCCCTAGTAATCAATGATGTTGAACATCTTTTCCTGCATTTATTGACCATTTATATATTTTCATTGGAGAAATACCTATAAAAGTCCTCTGCCCATTGCCCATTGTGGAAGTGGAGGTATTTTTTATTGTTGTTTAGTTGTCTTTTAATTATCAAGAAAAAGTTAAAGTTCTTCATATATATTATGGATACAATTTCCTTATCAGATATATGATTTTGGAGCATTTTCTTCCATTCTGTGGGTTTTATTTTCATTTCCTTTTTTTTAAAAGATTTTATTTATTTATTCATGAGAGACAGGGTGGTGGGGAGGCAGAGACACAGGCAGAGGGAGAAGCAGGGACTGGATCTGGGACCCCGGGATCACGCCCTGAGCCAAAGGCAGATGCTCTACTGCTGAGCCACCCAGGCATCCCTTCTTTTCATTTTCTTGATGAATTCTTTGAAAAACAAAGCTTTTTAATTTTGATGAAGCCTAATCTTTTTATTTTCCTTTTTTCACATATTCCTTTTATGTTGTAGTGAAGAAATCACTGCCCAACCCAAGGTAATGAAAATTTACTTATGTGTTTTCTACTAAGAGTTTTATAATTTAGTTCTTAAATTTAGGTTTATGATATATTTTGAGTTAATTTTTCTTCCCAGTGTAAGGAAGTGGCCCAACTTCATTCTTTTGTATGTGGGTAGTCAAGAGACCCAGCACCGTTTGTTGAAAAAAAAATCAGTGAATTTTCTTGGTACACTTGTCTTTTTTTTTTTTAAATAATGTACAGTATATATTTTTAATATCTCTCTTTTGTATTCTTCTTTCCTTTCTGTTGCCTCAGCCTTAATTAGGACTAAGGCACAATGAGAACTAATAAGGTATACATTTAGATCTATATAGTGTGTGTGTGGATGTGGATGTTTAATCTCATCTATAAATATCACCATGTTTTTTGTGTGGTGTCTAAATTCCTTATTCATGAAACAGACTGTGCTATAAAGATTTAAATGCTTAAAAAGAAAATCATCTGAAGAGCAGTTCTTCAGTTATCACAAACTGTGAGACTGAGTTCTTCGAAACCATCTTTTTGATTGTTTTTTTAGGAAGCAAGTAAATGATGAGGAAAGGATTGAGTGCCCGTATGAGGAAAGTGCTCCTTATTGAAGGGAAAGAGAGAGGCTGGGATATGATAGTGAAATTGTATGGATCAAAGAAAAGTAAGGATATGGAAAATTTGGTTTTCCTATATTTTGTTTTAGGGCTCAAATATTAGTCTTTTAAACAAGGAACATGTAAATGAATCTGTTAATATTTTATTTTATTTTATTAGATTTTATTTATTTATTCATGAGAGACACAGAGAGAGGCAGAGACTTAGGCAGAGAGAGAAGCGGGCTCCTCACAGGGAGCTTGATGTGGGACTCAGTCCCCCAACTGGGATCACGCCCTGGGCCAAAGGCAGACACTCAACTGCTGAGCCACCCAGGCATCCTGAATCTGTTAATATTTTAGAAGGGCCATTTGGGAATATTTTAAGGTAGTCTTGCTGGAAGACTTAGGGAGTTGAATAGATTTTTGAATTATATCTAAAAATGTATTTCTTTCTCTAATCAAGAATATAATTAACATGGGGTAAGAGAATGAATTAAATAAGTGATGATGATTAAGGAGTGCACTTGTGATGAGGTGCTGTATGGACAAAGTGTTGAATCACTATATTGTACACCTGAACTAATATTACAATGTATGTTACCTAACTGAAATTTAAGTGAGAACATATATACATAATTAACATGAATAAACCTGTATCATAGTCTATGACATCATTTGTATAGAAACTATAACGACATTTATGTCGTATCTGTTGTGTTCTAGGTATGCTACATTTTTTTTTTACTTAATACTCACAACCTTATAAGATATTTACAGAGGAGTATCACAGAGCAATTAACTGATACTAGAAAGGTTAAGTAAAGTGTCCAGGGTGACAGAGCTAGTAAATATTTGAACTGAGATTTCACTCAAGCATTATCTTGCTCTAAAGCCTGCATTCTTTTTTAGCCTAAGCACATATCAACATGTTGACCATATACTCATCCTATTACTGTCAGAATCAATGCAAAAAAAAAAAAAAAAAATGCATTGTTTAGAGAAGAAAGCCAATTTGGGCCTTAGGAGAGGTTCAGAAAAGGGTGGCTCTCAAGCCAACTCTTACAAGGCAATAAAGAAAGATGGTGGAGGTGTTCTATCCTAAAGAATATCATGGTATAGGGATCCCTGGGTGGCGCAGCGGTTTGGCGCCTGCCTTTGACCCAGGGCGCGATCCTGGAGACCGGGGATCGAATCCCACATCCGGCTCCCGGTGCATGGAGCCTGCTTCTCCCTCTGCCTGTGTCTCTGCCTCTCTCTCTCTGTGACTATCATAAATTAAAAAAAAAAAAAAAAAAAAAAATTAAAAAAAAAAAAGAATATCATGGTATAAGAAAATAGTCTCTTAGAGCATGCCATCAGGGCCTTATAAGAGATTGCCTTTTTGATTCATCACTCTGAGACAAATGTTCTTGCCTGATTGAATAGAAATGGTATTTTTTTTCTGCAGATACCTTTAAGCCATACTCTGAATGCAGAGATATTTCTTGTTGGAACCAGCTCTGCCAGCATGCTTGAATAAACAGAATTATTCCTCTAAGCTATCTGAAATGGAGCTGAGATACCAATAAGCAAATCATAATACACAAGAATGGAAAATACAAACATTTATTCCATCCAAATAGTGCTTACATTAATCTGATTAATTAAAGCATGAATGAAAACTATTTACTTGTGAAAGAGCAGCATTAAATTAGCTCTTCACCCTAGGAGACACACTGTGATTGTTGGCTCTCTTTCTGTTTTTAGCCTCATTGCTTTGGTCTTTAAAAGCAGTGCCTTACTACTGCTTTTTTTCGTACTTCCTACTAGTTGAAGCTGGGCCAGTGCATTGCTAGAGAAGAGGTTTTGTTTGTTTCACTGATGACCAGACTTAAACAAAAGCAGGGTTTTTATATTGAAATTACTCATAAAATTTGTCGTCAGCTAAGCTTATATGCACAAGGCAACTACCTAAATGGAAGCAACAATATAAGGGTCATCTTATATCTTGCTGAGGATTTTTCCAGGGAGGTTCAGTTCCCACTTGGGTTCTATACAAACCACTTGGATTCTGTACAAATTTTCTAAAAATTCTTATAAGCAGCATGTTTATTTCCATTGCATTTACTAAGGTGTTTCAGTGGAGATAAATTGTTTTTATTGACTCTGTTCTGAAGAAGAGTACTTTAAAATTGTTTGAAATGTATAAGAAGCTTAAAAATCTAGTCAAAATTGTTCATAAAATAGCCTTTTACTCAGTTGACACTGGTTTAGTTCTGGTTTTAACCTTGTAATATTTTTCTGGGATGGCCTTGTTGAATACATTAGTGGGACTTAATATGATCATCTTTGTTTATAACTGGGTCTCCCGTCTGTTCAAAAGACTAGAAAGTGTTAATAATTTTAGGAATGCAGAAATGAAAGTAAATGGCATAGGAAGTTATTTAAAATTGAAATCAACTTAAAATGAAATTTAACTTGAAAATAATCGAGTGTAACATTTAATGCCATAAAACTTATAGTATTTGACTATAAAAAATTCATTGGTAACAGAAAAGAAATATGCAGAGAAATAGCTTATATATAACCTCAGGTAATGTTTAAACAAATTTATTTAAAATTCAGACTTAATGGAAGGTAAGAGAGGAAAGTACTTGAACTGGTAATTCCAAATGTAGATTATAATATTTTCCCAAATTTAGAAGAATTTGACCAAGTGATAAATTCATAGAACATAGGCTCTGAAGGGCTGGACCAAAAAACAAAATCGGTTTAGGTGGAATGTTGTATCAGTACACTATTAATATACTTTTTTTTTTTTTACCTGAGAAACCTTTCTTGATTTTCTCCTTGCTACCAACCTCAGATTAGTTAGCTCTGTCATCTGTTATACTTGTCTGCATTATGAAATGTACCTCACTCTGTATTAATCTTGGTTTCATTTTCCTCCTTACCTAGTAGAAGGTAAACTACTTGTTGAAGAGATTTTGCTTTGTTTATCTTTGGGTCCTAATACCTAACACAGGATCTGCTGATAAACATTTATCCCGTTAACTGGATCTGCACAATGGTCTGGATATGCTCAGGAGTTTGGGATTGCCTTTATTTAAAGAGACAGGACAGGCTCGAATTTTTTTGTCCTATCTTTTTAAGTCCATGTGACTAACACCTAGAGGTGCAAATGAGGTGGAGGAGAGCCCAGGAGCTATTTCTAGGAAGAAAGCATTTCTCTGATCCTTTGCTTCTGCCCACAGTGTTAATAACACTCTGTTCAGCACCCACACTGTCAATTTCATTCCAGCTGGGACTCTTCTGATTAGCAGTCTGCTCTTTGTGTTCCCAGAGACAGGCTAAAAGAAGGAGGGGACGTGATGACAAAAATTAAGTAAATATGATATTACAGTGTGACAGCATCTTACGTCAATACCAAAAAAGAAAAACAAAGAAGCTCATAGATTCTCTTGGGATTGTTATCCAGCACTGCCTACTTATAATTTCAAAATGATTTTGTAGCAGTTGTTTCAGAAATAGCTTCACAACTTTATTTGATTGATCCTTGTAACAACCTGTGAATTTGGGTGATAGCGGGAGCTATAATACTGCATCAAAGATAAGGGAGAAGGGAGTGATAAATCTGCTTTTGACAGTTGGCGGGGTCTGCACAAATCCTGAGATTTATAAGATTTAGTAGATTACCAAGCAGCTGATGGAAAAGAAAGAAGATTCCCAGTGGCGAAAACAATATGAAGGAGGTAACAGAGACATGAAAATATATGCTGTGATTGGGAATATCCAGTAATATGAAAGCTACCTGCACATGCTAGAGGAGTGAAGATAAACCTGCAAAGGGAAAGCAGGCAGGAGTCACATCACAAAGATTTTGCTTGCCATCCTAAGGCACTGAGACTTCAGCCCTGGACACAAGTGAGCCATTGAAGGTTTTCTAGCAGGGAATCATAATTTTATGCATACTGGAAGATTTTTAGAAAGCACAATTGCTCATAATTGAAATAGAGATATGTAATATTTTTCTGCTGCAAATTACATGCTCTTCACACTAGAGATCCAGTTTCGTAGTTCTATCCAAGACTGCTATCACCAACCTGCCAACTGAAAAATATAAATTTCTTCCCTTCCAAAGAAAGTCTCTCTGAATGACAGTGAGTGGGACTCATGGTGTTATAGGGATAATCTCAGATACACTTTAAATTATATTAAAAATTAATAATTTAAAAAGGTACAGCATAAAGAATATAGCCAATGGTATTATAATAGCGCTGTATGGTGATGGATGATAGGTACTGCTTGTGGTAAGCACAGCATAACATAGAGACTTGTGGAATCAGTATGTTGTATACCTGAAACGAATGTAACACTTTGTGTCAACTATACTTCAATTAAAAAAAAATCATTTGCATCTATGAGCCTATTATCATTAACAAACTAAATATAATATTTTTTATAATTAAAATACTGCATCTGATCATATAGAAACAATAGTAGAAGGAAAAAGACAAAAGAGCAATCTGAGGGATATAGAGAGCCAGGAGAGAGACCTAGAATCATTGGCACACGGCAGAAAACCTGAATTTTGTTGCTGTAACCACAACTGCCATTAAATTTGTCCCAACAGCAAAACTCCCACTCTTATATTTTAAGCCTTCTGTGCTGGTACTCTGTTCTAAACTTACAAGGCTGTATGACTCCTAACTAACAAATGTTAAAAATACTGACTGTAATCTGTGGATAATATTTTAATGTGTGGGTAAAGTGTTTTTCTCCTTCAAAAAGTTCAATTGAAAAAAGCTTTTTATGTTTATTTCCAAGCACATACACAAATTTGGGAGCAGCGAGATAAGTTCTCTACGGTTATATTTATTTTTGTTGTTTCCCTTTTGGAGTCTATGGTTAGAAAGTGTTATATTAGGTTCTACATCATTAGTTTATTCCAGTAGAACTCTAGAAGTGAGGCTGAGGGATTGGAGTAGTTGTCTCCTCCAGTGACCACTCTTATCTTTTCAGTGGCAGGTGAGGTAGATGGGTTCCCACTTTTATAACTAGAGGAACTTGATAGGCTAATGTTTCTGATAGTATGTTCTTTTAAAAAAAAAAAAAAGAATTTATTTATTTATTCATGAGAGACACAGAGAGAGAGAGAGAGAGAGAAAAAAGAAAGAGGCAGAGACACAGGCAGAGGGAGAAGCAGGCTCTATACAGGGATCCCGATGTGGGACTCAATCCCAGGACTCCAGGATCACACCCTGGGCCAAAGGCAGGCGCTAAACTGCCGAGCCACCCAGGGAACCCCTGATGGTATGTACTATGAAACACTCTAATATAGAACACATGCATTAGTGACTTAAATATCTTAAGAAATCCTTCAGTAAAAAAAAAGAATTGGTTTAATATTTTAAGTCCAGTGTAGTAGACTGGTAGTTTTCCCCCAAAGCGTGTTCTCTCCTTTTCCCATAGTCATTGAGATTAACCTGGGAACATGGCCACACAATATCTTCCCTTGAAATTAGGCATGCCAGTGCAATTGTGTTTTCACCAATCAATTGTAACTGAGTAAATGTACCACTTCTGCATTATTTATTTAGAAGGAAATTGCTTGTTTTCCAACCTCTTTCTTCTACCCATGGGCCAGATTGTGGACATGAAAGTCAACCAACCTCAACCATGAGGATGAGGACAATTCCCTAAGAGACAGCAGAACAGCAGAATGGGTCCTATGTCTGAGCTTGCCTCCATGCTCTAGATTCTTATGAGAGAGATATTTTTCTGTCCTTTTTGAGCTAAGATATAACTTTGTTACAATATCTCAGCTTATGCCTCATTATATTCAACATTCTTTAAACTATTTTTGATCTAGAAACTGCTTTCCCCCTTTGTGTAGACTATCCATTAACATCTTGAAAAACTAACTTTCAGGGAACACATTTTAGGCAATACTGGACCATGTCAAAGGGTTCTTTAATTCTGATTTGTTAGTCAGCATTATATGCTTTGAAGCATGACTTTGCTCCATGATTTTCCTTACCATTTTCTATGTCCTGGTTGGCATTCCTATAATTGATGACCCAAGACCCAATTCCATCTTATCTAATGGCTCTTCAGAATCCTCCATTGGACCTGGCCAGAATATAAGGAATAAAAGAGATTATCAAGGATCACATGAAAGATTGAAGAGCCATCCTGAAAGATAGGACTATTACTCTTGCTTGCATTGTCTTGATTATTAGTCACATAGTCCAATAAACTGCCAGGGAACTGAGAATTTGTAACTTAGTTGTGTATTGAAGAGGAAAATGTAATGGTTTGGTGAACACAGAGAATTGTTTCTGCTACCCTCGAGTTTGAAAAATGTCAGAGACTGGCTTCCTTAATTCAACACTTTCTAATTGCATTCTCTTTCAGAAATACATAAAATGCTTTTGCATGGAACAAGAAAAGCAATGAAACCACTTTTTCTGTAATTTCCATGAGACACTGTAAATCCTTCTTTTCCATGAGAGGGATTGTTTACTTTACTGGAAAGAAAACTGGTTGGAGGATAAGGTGATAGGGCCTCCAGTTCTCTCTCTTCAACTGATATCTCTCTTAAGCCACCTACCTTTTCTGATGGATAAATTCGAGGAGATATGAAATCAATTTCCTGATTTGTAAAACAAGAGAGATATTTAGATATTTGCTTTGGTCACAGCATCTTGTTATTTAACAGGCAAAATGAATCATAGGAGCCAGCTATTACTATATCAGTGAAAAATCTTCAGTACAAAATCCATTTGACAATGCTTCTGACAGGTGTTCAAACTCTGGTGGAACTCAGAGAAATTCCTTTCCGCAGGGTAGCTCTTTCCATTGTCATATAGCTATTATTAAGTTCTTTCTTCTATTGAGCAAAGGATAATGATAAAAGCAGGTGGAACTTCAAGATACTAGTGCCTTCTCTTCACCTGAGTTACCTGTGAATCTATTGACAAGTCCTTTGCGCTATTTCAGTGAATCATGCCACCTATCTTCTTCATAAATGTTCAAATACTATATGTCATTACCAGGTTTTTAGGTAGGGATATGACTGATCTGTTAAGCTTTTTAGTATTACTTTTTTAAACACTTATTATGTCTTCAGTATCAGAGTAGGGTTTGAATAAGATAGAGTAGATTTCTGGGAGACTGGTTGGGGCTTTGATTTTAATCTGGGCAAGGAGGAATGAAGGATGGTGGTGGTAGGAATAGGTGAGAATAGATGGGTGTAAGGGGTTTTGAAGGAAGAAAGCAAACACATGGAAGGATACTTTATACTTGCAAAAAGACTAATTTTCTGGAAGCGTCTTTTGTATGCATATATTTTTGTCTGGGGATATATCCTCATTTATGATTGAACTTTCTTCAATCTGCCCAAATGTCAAATGTCTGTATTTTCCCTCAATTTTGTTATTATACAAACTTTTGTGGTTGTCAATTGGGTTGTCTTCCCAGAGAGGGAGTCTGGTATATATTTACTGAAGTTGCTAGTGACTGCATTTTTATTGATTCATATCTTAAAAAAATAAACGAGGACAGTAGCTTTTTAGAAAACATAAAATCGCTAGAATTTTATGCAATTGCTAGAATACTATTATCTTATCATTTGGTCGTCTCATCTGTGTCTGTTCCTCTTTTGGTCTGTACCTCCAACAAATCTGCCCACCAATCCTGGAGAACATAAAAAGGCACTGCTAAATACTTGATATCTTCTGGCAGCTTTATCCTTATGTATGGCTTCATTCTGTATCCCAACATTCATATCTTTATTCTTGACCTACATCCTTGTCTGCTCATGCTGTTCTTGATAATGTGAATTTGTAATTTCTTATAATTTCTGTTATTAACACAGTTTACTATGTTAATAGTAAACATATGTTACATATGTTTATGTAACATATAAACATTTAGTTACATAGTTTATATGTTTATAGTAAACATATGTTACATAGTTTACTATGCTATATCTGACAATTTTGCCCCTTCTTATTCCAGAGCCACATGTGGAAGCTTCTCCTTGCTCAGTCCCTGTTCTCCTTTTATCCAAGAAGGGGATAGGTTAAATGTCTCCAGACATATAGAAATTTTCCCCCAGGTCCTCTATGGACCTCAACTGGTGGAAAGGTAAAGATCAAAATGGAAATTTCAAGCTTCCTCTGGCAGTATAACAGGACCCTCTTGTGTACATGACCACAAAGTGTATAGACAAGGCTAAACGAGACATTCACTCTGGGAGACCCTGGTTTGGTCAATGCATCTTGTCATTTCTAGGGTTTTGTAGTTGCTAACGATGGGTCACTGTTAATATCCCCACTGTTTGTCACACTTATTTGTCACACTTACTGATTTCAAGAAGGCAAAGATTTTCATATATATTCTTTGGGTAGAATCAAATACTTCCTCACCCAGTGATCCTGTTGACTTCTCTGCAAGCTTAGAAGTAATTATGACTCCAACATGCCAGGAGGATATTAGTTCCCTGGCAAAACTCTATACCATTTATGTTTTTCTGGGTAACTGGTCCTGTTCAAATAGTAAGATTAACTAACTAATGAAATCTCCTTTGAAGCCGGAGCACTTTCTTTTGAGATTATCTTCTTGAACTCAGAATGTATCACTAACTGACCCTAGCTGATCACAAGAGCAGTTATGATGTACATGCACAGCTCTTGAGGACCTGGCAGGCCTATTCAAGGGCCTCTATTCTGCTTCCCCTACCACTGTCCTTACATTATTTATTTTGGATAATACCATGCTGCTGGTGGTATATCACTCATTCAAAGGAAACATTTAAACTACTGCTCTGATTTCAATCCTTCTCTCTGCTTTGACATCTCAGTGACTGGCTACATGCCTAAAACTATGTTTGTCCATCCAGAGGACTCTGTTTCCAGTTAATTTTTAGAACAAAGAGATACCTACAAGCTGACTCTCTACTGGGTTTATTTGCATCATCCAATGATAGTGAATCCTGGAGGAACACTACTTGGTAGTGGCAAAATTATTAATTCTGTGGTATTTCTTTTCTAGATGTTCCCTCCATTCCTAACATCTTTTATCCACGAGTTAGTGGTTTGCCTGGCTCAAGAAAGCACCTTCCCAGTTAAGTGTGATGATAGAGGTAACTAAGTAACTGGCAGGTCGATTTGAGCATGGGTTAGGGGAAAAGATGTGCAGTGCCACCTCTTATCTTCAGAAACTTACCAGAGAGTACTTATCTTCACTGTAAGGTGAACCTGGAGGTGCTTAGATATTTCTCTAGATTTTATCTTCCTTTCTCTACTCCATTTACAAAACGATTAGGATCTTTCAGGCCCCATCATTCTAGGGTTTTATTCTGAGTTCATTTTTCTCATTTGCCATGCTATAATGTTCTCATGTGACTTAGGTCCCTATAACGTGCTATGGTGCAATAAACCCAATGAGAGAAGAGGCTATTGCTAGTGCTTCAGGCTTCTCTTGCTGTCTTACCTAATTTAGCCTTCATACTTCATATAGGTTGTGGGCAGGGCTGACTGCCCATGCAGCCATCTCTACCTCTCCATCCTGCATTAGGCTTCGTGCTGTGTGTGAAGCCTGCTTAAGATTCTCTCTCTTCTTTGCCCTCTGCCCCTCTCCCCACTGCTCATGTGCACTCTCTCACTTTCTCTAAAAAGAAAAAAAGTGTGGTTGTAGTTCTTTACTTTCTACTATTTACCTCACAGAGATGAATTTGTAAGAAAGTAAAATTAGGAATTTACCAAATGCAGTTTTTAATCTAAAATTTTTAGCTGAGAATTACCATTACTGGTAATAATAATAACAATAAGCTTGGGAAAATGGGGCCTTATGAAATGGCTGCCATAGAACCATAAAAAATGATTTGGAGTTTATGATCCATAAAACTAGGAGGATTTTTGCAGACACCAAGTGACCATATTTTGTCATAGGGTTCAGAGAGCATCAGTGTGTCTAAGCAGCTCGTCATATTGGTTGAATTTTTGCTTCAGGACAAAGGCCCCCCCTCCTGATTCATGATGTCAGGATGACCTGATTGTACTTTTGTTATGCTCACCAGGGAGCCACCAGCCAGCATTCATCATGTATCTCTGGTGCTAGTAACAGGATCACATATGACTTTTACCATGTATGAGAACTCGTTCAGGGGATCCTGGAAACCTGCACTGTCTTTCAGAGAACTATCTTCTGGGAAGAAAAGAGTCTCTGACAGAATTTCAGGGGTCCTGTGCTTCTCTTCTTCATCACTTTGCCCTCATCTCCCACCCATTGATCTCTTGACAGTTTATTTACTTTAATCACTCTGGTTCCTTCTGTTTCTCTTCCTGCCTTCCTTTCTGTTTTCCTGTATTAGTCTTTCCATCAGTTGCAAACCCATCATTCCCCCAAAATGCTGCAGTCCAGAGATCAGCCTTCTATTCCATCTTGCCCTTTTTGGCTCACATAACTGGTGAGGACCTGGAGCTGAGAACAAAAAGCACATAAATTCCAAAGCTTACTAAAATATTTTCTTCAGTGTTTTTATCTCCTGAGTGAAATAGAACTGAAATAGAACCTGAACATTGAGAATAGAGGTCTAAGTTGGAGTTCAGGACCCAAGACACTAGACAACTAGTAAGCTGAAGGATTTTTAGCTTTATTTTCTTCATCCTTACGAGGAAAGAAAAAAAAAAAAAACCTAGTTCACATACCCATTGTAGGAATTTAATGAGATAATCTATGCAACGAGCCTAGCATACAGGTTGGCACATAAAAAGTACTCAACAAACATTACCTACTACTATTTGTAACACCTACATTTTCAAGATTATGGCAAATATTCTGTTTGTAGTATTTTGTTTATGAAAATCATATGCTTTTGACAACCTAATTTGTACTTCCCCTTTATTTCTTGATCCATCATTTGATAACATACTAGTAAATGTCAATTTGTACTAATTGAAACTAGTGTGATAAGCTACCTTTTTTTTCCCATCAGTATTGGAAGTCTTTGAACATGGTGTAAAAAAATCTGTCTCTTCTAACTTAAAGGTCTGTGATGCCCTAATAATAATGCTACAGGAAAAATACAGGAGTTCAACTTTTTAAAACTATCTTGGAGTTGGCAACCAATAATTTAAAAGAGATTGGCTTATTTCAAAGTGACTAAAACTGTATAAATTAAATCATTTTTTTCAACAGTTTCCTTGGTTGTATTTCTTCAATATAGATATTTTATATGGGAAGAATTGATGCAGGAAAAATGTAAACAAATATTAGGTACAAAATAGACTGTCTTTCTCTATTTTTTGAATAGTACAGGTGTTAAAAAAAGTTGAGTGAGATGTGGTAAGATGGGACAAAATCAAGTTTTAATCAAACATAATATAGGGGATCCCTGGGTGGCGCAGCAGTTTGGCGCCTGCCTTTGGCCCAGGGCACGATCCTGGAGACCCGGGATCGAATCCCACATCGGGCTCCCGGTGCATGGAGCCTGCTTCTCCCTCTGCCTGTGTCTCTGCCTCTCTCTCTCTCTCTCTCTGTATGACTATCATAAAAAAAAAAATTAAAAAAAATAATATAAATGTGTAAAATATTATTATATTATTATTAATTTAATAATATATTAATAATTTAATAAATAGTAATAATTTATTAAATAAATTGTAATCATATAATTAGTATATATAATGCATAAAATATAGAATAATAATACGTGCACTATATTATATAAACATGAATAAAAATGTGTATATAAATTACAAATAATATACAAAAATTTTATGTGTGTTTAAATATATAAATATAAAATATATTATATATTATAATACACACACATGCACACACACACAGCTGGAGACCCGGGAAAACTGGTGGAGTAATTCAGTCTGAGTCCAAAAGCCTAAGTACTAATGGAGTCAATCATGTAAATCCCAGTCTAAGAGCAGAGAAGTTTCAGCTCAAGCAGGATAACAGAAGAAAAAAGGATGAATTCTTTCCTCTTTTACCTTTTGTTCTATTTAGGCCCTCAACAGATTGGATGACGCCCACCCACACTGGAGAGGGCAATCTGCTTTACTGAGTCCACCAATTCAAATGCTCATCTCATCCAGAAATACTCTCACGGATACACCCATAGGTAATGTTTACTCTGGGCTCTCTTAACCAGTTAAAATCGACACATAAAATTAATGATTACACTGGTTTTTATCCCTAAAAGTTAAAGTAATCTTGAAAATCAAGCTGCCAAAATAAAACTGTAGATTTTATGATTAAAAGAGTGGCAGAGAGATATCATTAAGAAATTATGTTTTATTGGTTTATTGTTACTAGCCAAAAGAATGTCAAGTTGATTTCAGAATACATATATATATGAATATATATATTCTGTCTCATATGTATGTGTATTCTAGATTAGAATAAACATTTTTAATAAAAGTAAAGTTTTAATAATTTCCTCAGAATTTGTTCAAAGTCTCTTTCAAAGTGACAAAAATGCTAACATGAAATAAGAGTTGTTCAATGATATTTTACCAAAATTATTTTAAACACCATTGAAAATAATTGTAGAACATAGTAGTCTACTTTCAACATTTATATAATTAACCCAACCTATTTATTGAATACCCACTGTAAGTCCAGCCTTCTGTTTAAATCTTGGATGATAGTTTAATCAAAGGCATGCTATTTACCACATTGATTTCACACTCTGACAGAGATGTTAGTGAAAACATGGAAATCCACACTTATAAATAAATAACATTTCCATGATGTAGTAATAAAAATGATATCCATGTTCTATGTCTAACACATTCATTCATTATTTGGGCAGCTTTGATGTTCCAGGTACATCCTAGTTTTATGATGTTCCTGGTTTTATGAACCAGGTTTATAGCAATGAACAAAACAAACATCTCTGGCTTCACAGAACTTACATTTCTCTTAGTGGAGGTACACAAAATATATAATATGGCAGCTAAGTAATACAAGAAAAAAATAAAAACAGAGGAGGTAGGGTGTAGTGGTAGGGATCAGGGCTAGCTTTACTGAAGAGGTCATTCTGAGTAATGATTAGAATAACAGAGGAAGTGAGCCATGAGAAACCTATAGAGGAGCTCCGGGCAAAGAGATCAAAAGGTGGAAACTTCCTAAAGAAGGAGCATTCTTGCCATTGTTAGTTTAAGTAGCTAATAAACACACCAGAATGGTTGGAGTAGAGTGAGTGAGGTCAAGAGTAATTAGAGAATAAATCAGAGAGGTAAAGAGGCCCAGACTGCTCACAACATTGTGAACATTTGCACAGGCTTTGGCTTTATTCTGAGGGAGATAGATGTAAAAACACTAGAAAGTTTGAAAAGAAGAGTACATTATATGATGTAGTTTAATAGGATGACTTCAGTTTCTGTGTTAAGAATAGCTAATAGAAAAGGCAAGGAAAGAAATAGGGAAAGAAACTAGTTAATAAGATACTGCAAAGATACAAAATACAAATGATGCTGGTTTATGCCAAAATAAGATAGTAAAGTTGTGAGTTTGATTCTGGATACACTTCAAAAGAGAAGTTAACAGTATTCATAAACTGATTAGATATGGAGTCTGAAAGTAAGAGAAGAGTCAAAGGTGACATTAAAGTTTTGGCCCAACAGCATTAAAAGATGGAATTGCTATTATCTAACATGATGAATATTACAAGAGATTCAGAAGTTTGTTTTAGACATATTAAATTAATAGAGAGTGAATATGTTAAATGGCATTTGATCGTAAGTCTATGGTTTAGGAGAGGACCAGGCTACAACAATAATTTGGAAGTTGTCAAATACTGTTTTCTGGGGCATATCAATGTTTAAGGTAGGAAATGGAAGGGAAAACCAGCAAAAGAGCACTGAGAAGAAGCAGCCATATGGAGAAGGAGACTATAGAATGGTGCCAAGCAAAGGCAAATGAGGTATTTCAAGAAAGAGGAAGTAAGCAAAGTTTTCAGATGCTTTAAAATATTATTGAAAAATATATCATTGAATTGAGCATGAAGAAATTGGTTCTGGCACATTACAAACCATTCCCAAGTGAACATTTAGTTAGTTCATGGTTTTTTTGGTCTTGCTGATCCTGGTTAGACTTAACTGATCTTAGCTGGAATTTTTCATTCACCTGCATCAGCTGCCAGGTCAGCTTGGGGCTAGTTGTTCTTGGAAGTTTACACCAAGGAAACCTGTCTCCACTCCATGTACTTTCATGTCTTCTCTTAGGCAGCCCAGATTTTTTTCATATAGTAGTCAGAGAGGGTTCCAAGAAAATAAGCAGAAGCATGCAAGAAATTTTGAGGCCTAGTGGCACCTGGGTGGCTCAGATGGTTAAGCATCTGACTCCCGATTTTGGCTCAGGTCATGGTCTCAGGGTCATGGGATCAAGCCCCATGTCAGGCTCTGTGCTCAGTGCAGAGTCTGTGTGTTCCTTCCCCTCTGCTCATCCCCTGCTCTTTTTCTCTCCCTCTCGATCAAATAAACAAACAAACAAACAAACAAATAAATAAATAAATAAATGAAATCTTAAAAAAAAGATGTTTAAGAAATTTTGAAGCCTATACTTGAAACTGGAAGAGTATCATTTCCACTTTTGCCAAATCATGAGGTCAACCCAGATAAAAGATGGAAAAATAGTCTTCATCTCCAAATAGTAGTCACATTGAAAACAACATGAATAGTGAAGGAAAGAATTGTGACATTGTTTACAGTTTACCACAGTAACACTGAAAGAGCATGCTAAAGATGAAGAATGAAAATATATTTTATATTTTTAAAAAATTTTACTTTTTAATAAAAGATTTTATTTATTTGAGACAGAGAGAGGTGGGGAAAAGGAGGGGGAGAGAGAGAGAAAGAGACAGAGAGAGAGAGAGAGAGAAAGAGAGAGAGGGAGAATAAGCAGGGAGAAGTAGACTCCCTATTGAGCAGGAACCCAATGAGTGTCATGACCTGAGAGTCAAGGGTGACTCCTTGTAATTTTTAAAAAAATATAACCTATTAATATTGAACTCTATGTTTTGTGATTCATGAAAACTGAAATGATATGCTGGAAAGGTATACACAAAAAATATTTTATATAATTACCTGTTTGTTGAGATAAGTTGATTCTACATCATATAATTTCATGGTCCTCAAATTGGGATAGTGTATCCCTAGGACTATGTGGTGACATGCCTGAAATACCCAAAATACCAGGATAAGTTAGACACATCTTTCTAAAGGGTAAAATTTACCCATAAGGAATGGTAAAATGATTCATATCTTAAGAAAAATATTTAAATGCTATATAAATTATTATAAAATTACTATGGTTTTATTATTTTATTTTATTTTAATTTATTTTATTTTTTTTAAATTACTATGGTTTTAAAGATAAAGTGAAACATCAGTGATATTTCATGTTTGCGGCATCTCAGGTCTGATATGATGAGTTCAAGCTTCTTGGCCTAATGGCCAAGTGCTTTGCTGGAGAATCTGAGAAAAATGATCATGACTCATGTGCCCTGAGAATTTATAACAGTATCCTATGTTTTCACAGAAAACTTATGAGATGAAATAGTTGAGTATACATATTTAAAGAATGTTACCTACTAAGCCACTATTTTTTTGTGAAATGTTAATAATGAATTGAGGCCTAGGGCAGTTTTAAAAACAATACAAATGTATTTTAATGATACTGTAGAAATAAGAGTAAATTTAGAGAACCATATTTATTCTTCTGACTTGCTTATTAGCTAACTCTGGACAAGTTACTAAAGAGTGGGCTTGGGTATCCTCGTCTATTCCATCTATTCAATTTGACACTAGGGCTGGCACAGTCTACATAATATGACCTCTGCAAGAATAAAATGAAAGATTATATATAAAGAATAAAAAATGTGTGACTAATAATCATGGTTATATTAAATAAATTCATCAGCATTATGGCTTCTCCTCAACATACATACTATATATTCTGTGGATAAAAAAATTACCTAGATATTTGTATCTTAGATACTATCACTTATTATGGATGATATAAAACTTTTAAAAATAAAATTTTTATCAAATATTACAAAGACAACCTTTCAGACCAGTTTAAGACCTAGAATCTTCTGAGTTCTGGAATTGTTTTTCAGCACCACGGACAGCGCTAATGCAACAGCCTCAAATGACTAAGACTTTAGGGATATCAAAAGACCTTGGCAGGAAGAATTTTAGTTCAGATAACTGTCTGGAGACTTGAATGGTATTGTGAAAAAGTGGAAAGAAGGCTGTCCTTTTATTTAGAAAGTTAAGAATGAACCAGATCTTCACAATTGACAGAAAAATCAATTAAACAGATACATATTGAGCTGAGCACATAATATGCTCAGTGTAACTGATGTTATTTACCAAATGCATTCTATAATAATTTAATTTTTTCTTATTCCACTAAGAAGGTGTAACTACACATTTACTACAATTATCAAATTTCATATAACATGAAATTTTATATTTGTGTATTTTGAACTATCTTAAAAACTTGGGTCGGCTAAAGATTTTCATTTGCCTCTTAGTAATTTCACTGTCCTGCATTAATTTTAATCTGTCAAAATTGCCCTCAAATAACAGAAATAATAACATAACAAAGCATTTCTCTAGTAACAAAATGTAAACAACTTCTCCATGAAGAGATAGCAATAAAAATAAATTTGATATCTGAAGTTTTTTAATAGGAGATATATGTTACTTTTTCAAGTAGTAAATAAAGTTAAGTAAATCTGAAGATAAACATTAAGTTTGCAATGCTATGAAAGCTTGCATTTAATTTAAATATAATATAAATAAAAACCCAAAAGTAGGATTACAAATTTTAAAAATTTATACTCTAATGCTTCTTAAATGTTTAACTTATAAGTCATGAAGTTAGTTGATTTCACATACAGTGGAATTATGTGCTCTATACCATTTAATCAGATTTGCTGCTGAGAGCAGCGTTGCTAAAGGATCTTGAATGAAAATAGTTCCAGTTTTGGCCAGGAGATGGAGCTGTCATGTAAGATGCAGCCTTACATTTATTTATTTATTTATTTTTCAATTTAGCATGCTGCTTTCTAACAGACAGTGGGTACCATCGAGTGAGCGTCAGAACAGGAAGCTAAAGCAGAAGCAGAGAGGATGCTGCAGTCGCCCTTTCTTGTTTTTTCTTCTTTAGTGAGGATGGAACACATGTGAAATTTTATCGTTCTGCTTTTAGTCAATATTCTGAAGAACTGCAGAGAAGATTATTATATTCACCACATACATGGATTCTGTGCTATGATTTACAATTCCCTTTATTTCAGGTAAGGCAATATGCTTCTATCTTTCATCTATCCCTGAATTGTTATCTGTGTTAGTGATAATTAAAATAAGGTGTGTGCTTTTTAAGCTTGGATTTAGATCTAAAAGATTGAATAGCTCCAATTCTAGCTGCCCTAGATCTTTAAATCCTCCTGCACTGAAATGAGATTCAACTCTGACTTGCTGTATTTTAATATTTATTTGGCTTTCTGGCCTTTAGTGCCCATCTGTGACAATACTTGTGTACCTTTTGAAGGTAAAGCTTTCAAAGTGAAGGACAGGTCTTTCTCTCACAAGGGAAATACTGCTCCTTAATGCAGTGAACAAATTGTAGAGATGTAATGAAGCAGATTAACATGGCAGTGGCTTTGCCAAAGCCCAGGGCTGAGCCTTGTGATAGATGCCTCAGAGATATACCAACGTTCTGAGCCTGAAGGCCTTCTGAACAGTTCCTGCCTGCAGTGATGGTATGGATTATTTATGGGTTTTTTTTTTCCCCATTTTAGAAAAAACATGAAAATCATTTCTCTCATGAAAGATTTATGTAATGTGTTTAATAGACTTGGAATGATAGTACAGACCCTCTCTCTCTTCTAGTATGGATATAAGGAGTAAACTGAAAACAGATTAAGTGCTGAGAAAATGGGTTTTTCTTTGATTTTGGTGGATTTGTGATAATAGGACTGTGGCCATTTAAACTAGTTGATATCATATAAGGTATTCACATTTTAAATCATTTTTGGTCATGTAACATTAGCTGTGCTAAAAAATGGAATGACTCAGGAGCTGGAAATTGCATGCAACAGCCTTGCTTTTCTCTGCTGCTTCTCATGATTTCCCCCTAAATCCTCTCTTTATTGTTATCAACTTAATAGGAAGAAAGAAGTCTAGAAATCCTGCATTTAAAAGTCATAATTGTTACTTATATCAATTTAAACTAAAATTTTAAAGTATTTAAAAATTATTTTTGTAAGATTGTTTTTAAATATCTATTTTCTGACTCTTTGGGAAGAGCAGTGTGTGTGTATGTGTGTGTGTGTAATGGTGTTGGTTGAGATGGCAGGTATGGGGGTGCATCAGTATGTTTCTATCTTACTCATCATTTTTCTATAAAGGTAGTTGTGCTGTGTCAGAGGTTGTGAAGGTTCTGGGGAATTATTTTATAGAATGGTTTGAACTACTAAAGAAAAAATATTCATTCTTTTGACATGTGAGGCCTATAAGGAGTTTTAGGTTCCACATAGTTCTATATACATGGCAATTTTTAGAACCACAGATTTTTAGCATATATTTATTTCATCATTTAAAAAAAAAAACTGTGGCTGAGAGATTCAGTTTCCCATAGCCACATGCTAAATTAGAATCAGAGACAAGGCTGGAACCCTGATTGACAGTTTTCAATGTCTTTCATACCAGTAATACAATTTACCTCTAGTTTGGACATATCTAAATGGCATATACCAGGTGTGCTGATATTGACTATGTGTGTGTGCACGTGTCTCTGTTAATTCTATGAAATAGAATTTCTTTCAAGGTACACGTTTTGTTACTTAAATGGCATATTGTATGCAGTGCTCAATTTTCTCAAGGCCCTTGACAAAGCATCTAAGAAAACGAAAACAACAACTGTGGAGACTCTGTTTCTAAGTACTCTCCTTTCCTATTTGATGAGGTACATTATTCTATTCTATACACATAAATGATATGGATGGTCACATACTAGCCCATATCTCTATTTCTCTTACCTAATAAGGGTAGACTGTATACATAGATTAGTCTATTGGCCCATACAAAAACATCATCCCATGCTCTGGCCTTTCTTTCTTTTTTTTCACTTACTGGGCACAGGGAGTGCCCTACTCCTGCTATATCTTGAGAAAGGAAAGGGATTAAATAAAATGTGTCACTTACACAAACAATATTTATGGAGTACCATGCATCTGTCAAGAACTGTCCATGAGACATAAACAAAGGCATGGAGTTATCCTCATGGAAATGTGTATGTACAAATAGTACCATACCTCAAAATATTGTGAACATCAAAATAAGGATGAGGAAGGGTAAGAAGGTGAATGGAACAGATATATGAGCACCAGCACCAGATGCACTGTGTTACCTCCTGAGATTCAAAATAAGCCAATAGTCACAATTTTTTCTGTTCTTGAGGAACTCAGAACCCAGGGAAAACAATTTTAAGAGGATAGGATAGTTAAATGAGATCTTTATTGGTGAGTTGGTTATAATAATAAATAGAGTTTCTCATTCCAGGCACAAAATGGTGAGGTAAACAAATACAAGACAATGGAGACTATAGGACATTATACAGGGAAATTACAGAAAATGGTAAATAATTCAATCTGAGTGAAGCCTGAGAGTGTTGTGGTTTGTTTTTTGTTTGTTTTTTGTTTTTTTTCTAGGGCAGCAAAAGTTAAGATGATGAATTTGGCTTTTGATGTTATGTATTTGACATACTAACACATACTCTCACATAAAGATGTTCTGTAAGAGGGTGAAAACAATTTTATTAACAGTGTGACAATTTTATTTCCAGTTATTAGATTAGAAAGAAAAGCTGAATATATGGGTGTGCTTGAAGTTAGATCATACATAAATGAACATCAGTGGGGAATAAAAGTGACATAAAGGTGAATTCAGTATAACTTTAAGATTAGGTAGAGTGAAAAGAGCCTAGAAAGAATATTAATTGAGGGAAAGTAATGGAAGAGATTGGGGGAATAACAATCAAAGGATGGGGGGAATAACAAAGCAAGTAAACTGACTACTAAAATAGGGATCAGAAACAATAGTAAACCCATAAAGTGGTTGATTAGTAAGAGAATGGGGTCAGAGCTGATAGACTTCGTCATTATTATTAGATCATGGATGGGTTTTAAGAGGAGAAGTTTAGTAGATTGTCAGAGAAAGGGGCTCAGACGGAGGACTAAATGGGAAATGAGAAAGCCAAAGAGTAATTTTAAATGTTAAGACATTTACCAGCGAAGAGAAAGATAGATTTTTTTTTTTTCTTGAAGGGGAAGGTACTGTTGAGTGAAATTTTATTTTGGTCAGGATTAGAAAAACCTCAGCCCTTTCATAAAATAAGGGTATGAATGAAGTCAGTAGACAGAAATCGAAGAAAGAAGAAACAAAAAATAAATTGAAGTCCTACAGGAGACGAGAGAGGGAAGATTCAAGAATGTTTTTCTTCTTCGAGATAGGAAGAAGGGGTAGGAGGCGATAAAAAGGAAAGCTGATGTAACTCACTTTAGGTGCTCTGTATTTGGAAATTAAAACCTGTCTGTAAGATAAAATATCTCTTCTATTTAAATCAGTTGGTTCTTCAGAAAAGGTTATTTGTGGTATGTGGACTCTCTGGAAGAAATAATGAATTCTCAGCAGCAAAACACTTTCCAATAGAGTATTTTTTTAGTTTCATTAATCCTTGAATTGGAAACTAATAACACTCTTTCACATTAGGCTTATTGTACATACTTCAGTTACCTATTTCTCACAGAATGACCTTTTTGAAAACAGGTTCTATTTTAAACTTTCATAGGATTAGACCAATGCATATCTATTATACGTATCTAATTTGTTTTTTTTTTTTTAGGTATACTTAACATGCGATGTAATATTCATTCCAGGTATTCAACATATTGATTCAACAATTCTATGCATTACTCAGTGCTCATCAGGATAAGTATAGCCACCATCTGTCACTATACAATGTTATTATAATATCACTGACTATATTCTCCATGCTGTACTTAACTGTGCCTTTTCCAGCTTATAGAAGTGGCCCACTTTCCTCAGCTCTTGACCAAATCACTCTGGTCTCTGATTCCAACTTCACTTCTTCTTTTTTCTAATTTGATTATTATGGGCTGGTTTGCTAGTAGCTTAATTAATTATTCAAGCTCGGACCTTTTCCTCTCTGTGTCATTAGTGTTTTTACAAGGATACGTGTGAAGAGAAAGAAAAGAAAGTCAGTTTAATTACAAAGTTTCTTCCTTTAGACAAACTAACCTCCTCTATGAAGCTTCCTACCATAAGTTCTTTCTCCCTTTCTACGGACAGTTCCAGAATCTTTCCTAGAGCTCCTCTAGGTAATCCCTTGCACTTATATGCCATGGAAAGGCAACAAAAGGCACAGGTATGATGAAAAATCCCTTTCCTTCAACAGATAGGAGCCTTTGAAATAGCTGCTTTCTCAGTTCAGATTAATGTAGTTCACTTTAGAATTGGTAGGACAGAAATATCACCTTCTTGTTTCTAGACCTGACTGTATCCCACTGTATGGGGAGCCTGGCAGTTCAGTGTGAAGAGCAGAAGCAGGTCCTTAGGCGGCAATACAGAGACATAGATGACTTCTCTTCCTTCAGGGCTGACTTTGGGCAAGATTGCCCAACTCCCCCCAACTCCTGCCAGGGTCTTTTGCCTTCCAGCCTTCTTTTGTGGAGATCATCTCTAGATATCCTCATAACTACCTCATTCAGCTTCTAAGCTTAATAAATGATGGTATCTTTATCTGGCTTCAATTACCAGGCATTAAAATATTAAGAGAATTTAGCTTTGTCTTCATTTTTATCTCGTCATTAAGAAATTGGGGTTTTATTTACAACTGTGGAACTCTTGATCCTTATCCATTTTAGAACCTACTATTTATTTTCTCCATCTTTTCTTCACTAGCAGTGTAGACACTTTTTGGGGTATGGATGGGATAGCTGCTGATTTGAAATAGAAACCTTAAGTCAAGTTTAATTCCATTAAAAACTGTTGTATACCCACAAGAATTGTCATGGGCAATGCTAACCAAACAGCAAACCTAGGTTATCACTTCTCAACTCAGACTACTTCCACAGATTCTTTTTTCTTTGTTGTTGTTTTTTTAAATTTTCTTTATTTATTCATGAGAGACAGAGAAAGAGAGAGAGAGAGAGAGAGAGAGAGAGGCAGAGACACAGGCTGAGGGAGAAGCAGGCCCCATGCAGGGAGCCGGACATGGGACTCCATCTCAGGTCTCCAGGATCACACCCTGGGCTGAAGGCGGCACTAAACCACTGAGCCACCCGGGACCACCCCGACTTCCACAGATTCTATATTTGGATTTCATGTTATTTCCTTTGAAAGTTATTTATTTTATAGTGTTATAATTTTGTAATAGGTCACACAAAATATAAAGCAGGTCTTGGAATAATATTTTTCAGATTTCTGCTCTAAGCAAACATCCTAGAAGGTATACATCAAGGTCTTCTAAAATTTCTATTGAAAAATTTTTCTAACAAAGATCACCAAATATTTTCAGTATCAACTCTAAACCACTATAAGATGTTGCCATTACAGAAAAAAAAAATCCCCACTACTTTCCCTGATTTTATCACTTTTTGCTTTATAAATTTTCAGTGCATCTTATTCAGTATTCTTTAAATACTGATGATAGTTCTAAACAAGTTTATATCAAGGGGAAACCAATTTGGAAAAAAAATTCAAGAGATTTAATATAGATTTTGCATTTTAAAATAATGTGTTTGGATTTTTCCAACAGTACTTCACATGTGTGTTACTTATAGAATACAAGTTTAATATGATTGTTTCTAATTTTGTTTATAATAAAAGTAAGATTTGTGAAAAATATGGCTTGCTTATGTTGGTGAAAGATCTTGCTTTAGGCCTCAAAAAAGTAATGCCATAATGCCAATGAAGGCAAATAAGATCTTTAATTATCAAAATGTAGTTTCATATTATATTGATTTTTAAGGAGCACTTAAATTTTATATACATTTTGATGATAATGATGAATACCATTAGTAATATAGTAGTGCCCATTAAAATATTATTTCTATGTAGGAAAAGATGACCAGCATCAAGAACATAAAATGAAATTATACTGAATCTCAAAAGCTATTCACTTGTTTCCCTAAAATATTCATATAGTAAGGTCATCTCTTCCTTATAACATTTGGGTTTAGAGAAATTGGAGGTAGTTTGAAGCAGAGGTAAAAGTGGACTTTGTAAATCAAAGATACAGATTTTTCCCGGTAATATTCCATAAAACTTCTAAGTCAAGACCTTTATTTGGAAGAAAATATCATTACTAACTACACCAATGATGACAAAACTTTTCTAACATGCGAGGAGCTTTTGTTATTTGTGAAAATTCTGGAGAACTGGTTTAAGAATCAATTAATAAATGAGAATAAATATCTCTTATTTATTAGAATGTGCTAAAAGATTTTTTGAGGGTAAGAATATAATTTTAGTTAACTTTCTGTTTGTGCTTGCTAAAATATAATTTTTTTTACTGGAGTAAAATGATCTTAGGAAGCAGCCATCCTCAAGAAGTACTTTGAATTGCTTATTATTAAAGTTTGTAATGATTAAATCTTGTTATCTAGAATCAGTTGGGATTAGAATTCGCTTTCAGCATGAGCATGTCTTGGTGGTATTAGCAAATAAGTATGCAATTATGTGATTGCATAATTATGCCCTGTTACATCTTGTGTTGGTTGATTTGTATGGAGACTGACAATGAAACAAGAAAGTTCCTATTAGGCTTTGTAAAAAGAATAGTGAATTGTTTGGAATATCATAAAAAAAAAGAGTTTATGACAAGATTATGATAAGAGAAGACTGACACTATCTCCCTTCTCTGAATAACTGATGTTAAAAGGTGAAATAGGTAAGGCATGAAGCAAGCCAGCTAGAGGCCAATTGGATAGTATCTCTGTCAATCCTGCATTATGAGCTGGGATGTTTTCCTCCTTTTGTGTCTCAGCTGGATTTGAGAACTGTTGTGGCCCAGAAATTGTCAGGCAGCTAGGATAATACCAGAGAAGTACCCAGACATACACTTGCTATTTCCTGTGTCCCAGTCCCAGAAGACTAGGGAGCCTGGTTATTTAGATAGGGTGACCATAGTGTGTCATCTAAACTAGGATGTTGTTTGTTAATAATTTCTTCAGAACAACATGTGTATATCAAGACTATATCAGGCAAATATGATCATCACTTTTCTAACAGTTGGAAGAGAGGAAAGTAAAAAAAAAGTACTATGCCATGTTTTATATTTGATCAGTCTACCTAAATTAATGGTCTATGATTTAGATGCTCAGGTGTCAGAGAGTTAAAATGTAAAATGACCAATTTAGAAAAAGAGCATGAAGGTGAGCTGCTCAGTCATTGGCCTTGCTAAATCTACCAACTGAAATCTCTAATGACTTTTATTGAATCCTTAGTTATATCACCAGGAATGACATAATTTTATGAATTGTAAATTCATAAATTCATGAATTATGAATTTTATGAACCTGCCTTCCTAGAATGTCAACTGTTTTAGGAACAACTGTGTTAGAAGTACATGCTGTAATTACCAACCTAGACTCAGCTGAAAGAAGCAGAGTACAGGAAACTCTTTTGCACTTGAAATGGCTTATTCACAGGCATTCAGGAAAAGATCTGTATCGATGGCTTCCAGCACAAATCCTTTATCTTCAGAATCAGAGCTGCCTCAATCCCCAGGAATTTCAAGGTGAAATGAGAGCTACTAAAATAAAAGTAATAATTTGCATAAAACCTATGAGAATGTTCAATTCTGGCAACTCGATGGGTTGAATGAACATAGATCTCATTTGCCAACATCCAGAAACTCTAGATAAAACAAGATTTAAAAATGCCCTTAAAAAAAAAATGCCCTTAAAATACATGGGTAAACTCCAAATAAATAAGAAGAAGCCCTCAGTAATCAGAAATAGAGTGATAACTAAAAACCTAAGTAATAAACATGAAAGCTGAGCCATGAATCTGTGGATTAGAAGAAGGTACATAATATCTAGAAAAAGTCCAAATTTCCAGAGGGTTTGGTTTTAAAGTCTGTGCAAGTATAAGGCTGAGAAAGTCTAGACTTGTAACATAGGAATTGAAATTGAGAACCCCTGAGTAGAGCATCAAAAAGTTGTACTCTCACTGAAATGAGAATTAGAAAATGTAATCTATTGAATCAGGACTTCAAAGAAACTTGTCTCTGTCTTTCAGAAAAAAAAAAATCTTTATTTTTTAAAAAATTTTTAGAAAGAATGAAAACATATAAATAATTAAAACTTGTATGTGTATATATAACATATATAAATGTATAAATTAGGAATGTTACTTTAAAATGTATAAATGTATAAATTAGGAAATGTATAAATTTAAAAATGTATAAATTAGGAAATGTTACTTGGGATCCAGTAAAGGAAGCCAATGGTATAAGATAAGAATGTATCAACAGTTGAGCCCCATAGACAACAGAGAGCAACTAAAGAGCAGCAGCAGAAGGGCCAGAAATAGAAGGAGGCACATGAACCAAATGGACAAATTACTTAAAACTACTCACATGGTTTCATGGCTGACCAAGTCTTCCTACAGCACTCAAGGAAACAAAATAAGACTGGTCATAATTTGGGAAAAGTGTTTCTTACTTGATTTTACATATGTATTTGCTTCTTTTAAAAATTCATATTGGGGGATCCCTGGGTGGCTCAGCGGTTTGGCGCCTGCCTTTGGCCCGGGGTGTGATCCTGGAGTTCTGGGATCGGGTCCCACGTTGGGCTTCCTGCATGGAGCCTGCTTCTCCTTCTGCCTCTCTCTCTCTCTCTCTCTCTCTCTCTCTCTATCATGAATAAATAAATAAAAATCTTAAAAAAATAAAAATCCATATTGACTTTTGTCATATTCAGATTCAGATGACTCCTGTATACACAGCTTCAATCCCATTCCTATCACTCCCTTCTCAGGTAACAGCTATTTTGAGTTTGATGCACAGTCTTTACATTCATAGTGTAAAACTATAGTCCATACAACTTGCACACATATATAATATGAAGTGCTGTTTTACATGTTTAAAAAATTTTATGTGTATTATACTGAAAGCATCTTTTCATATTTTGCTTTTTAAACTCAATATGATGTTTTTGAGAATTGATAGTTTTGATATATGGGTATAGGGTTCAGTAATACCTACTGATGTATAACTTTCCATTATAGAAATATATCACAAATTATTTTAAATTCCATAATGTGGATAGTTTTTCACTGCTACAAGCAATGTTGCCATGAACATCTTTATGTATTTTTTTTGGGGGGGGGAGGGTTGTATAGTAGATCAAACATCCTACTTGACAGTTTTACTCTTTTTTTTTTTTTAAGTAGGCTCCACACTGGGGGTGGAGCTTCAACATGGAGCTTGAACTCACAACCCAGGAGTCAGATGCTTAATTGACTGAGCCACTCAGATGCCCCGACAGTTCTACTCTTTTAACTGTAGTTCAAATAATTAGTCAATCGTCCAAATTTCCACCACCAACATTATAATATTTGTAATCTGCTTTCTTTTACAGAAGGCAAACCCATTCTAAAATTTTGGAGAAAAGTAAACAGAAAGTTCTTAGTGTTCATGTTATGCATTTTTTTGGGAAGACAACTTGATGGTATCTATCAACATTTAAAAGATGCTTATCTTTTGATGCAACATTTCATTTCTAGGAATTGGTCTTATAAATATGCTCACACATGACATTCATTACATTGTTAATAGAAAACATCTGGGAATGACTCAAATATCCAATAATGGGGACAGGTTTAAGCAATTGTGATGCATCTTTATAACAGATATTATATGGGTGTTAAAAATAATTTTAGGCCTTTATATGTTGATATGAAAAAATGATCAAGAAACATTGTGAAGTGAAAAAAGCAGGTTTCATGCCACTATGTATGGTGTTATCTCATTTGTGGGGAAAAAAGGAAAGGAAAGCTGTTATAGTTACATATATTGATATGTATTTACATATGTTTAGAAACATTTTGGAATATACAGAGTCTTTAACAAGGGTTATTTTGGAACTCTGAATTTGTATGGGGAGATTGGTATGTAGGATATTTAATTTATTTTTACTTTATTTTCCTTTATTCAGTTTGCATTTTTAGTAGTAATCATGCATATCTTCTGTACACTAAAAATACAAATAAGATGTTATCTATTATTTACCATCAGATAATATTTTTCTTTTTATAGTTTAAATGTTATAATTTATATCAAAGTATTTTTTTAATGTAGATCCATGCAGCTTGTATATAGTTTAATAATTTTAGCTTAAATCAGGCAGCCTGGGTGGCTCAGTAGTTTAGCGCCTGCCTTCAGCCCAGGGCTGATCCTGGAGACCCAGGATTGAGTTCTGTGTCGGGCTCCCTGCATGGAGCCTGCTTCTCCCTCTGCCTGTGTCTCGCCTCTCTCTGTCTGTGTCTATCATGAATAAATAAATAAAATTAAGGAAAATATTTAGCCTAAACGAAATTTTTCTGCAGGGATCTAATTTTGTGTGGGCTTTATTCTTTCTCTCTCTTTTTTTTATCATCAAAATTATTCAAACCTAAAAGCAAAACCAGGATAAAATATTGATTCAGAATATCTGTGCATTTGGATATGCATTTTCTTAGGAATTTACACAAATATATGGTTATTTGAAAATAGGAAGTTGGCTTTAAACTCACAATCTCCAGCCTGACTTCCTCTACCCAAAATCTGGGTAATTTCAGTTTGTATATAGATGGCCTTTCAACATACTGACTATATGTAAACCTACATTACCAACTTAGCTAAGTTTCTTAAAATCTTTTCCTCCAATGGTTGTATTCTTTACCCTTCCTCAGGTGTTCACTCCCATGGTTGTATCAAAGACATCTTCTTTGTCAGTAACTGTGACCTGACCATGATCTCTAGTTCATGGATTCTGCACCATGTATCTTTCTAGCTCATTTGATCTTGAACCCCAACTCAAACAATCCTGTAGCCCTATCAGAACTCCTGTGCATTGACATTACCATATTTTCATTGTCCCTCACTTACTTTATTATTGTTCCCTTTACTTTATTAAATAGATTAAATTCCATGGCCATCCATAATAATCACTCCTTACACACACATGCACACTTAATTACCCACCCCCTTTTAAAAATTATCTGGCAAAATCTCCATCCTAGTCATATCGTGCTCTCCCCTACTCCATACCTGCCTGCATCCATGCAGCTGACACAAGCACAAACCTCAAGTGGGCCTTTGATACTGCCCAGGAATCAGACCACAGTTCCCTAGACATCTCATTAATCCAGTTTCCTGGACTTGGATTCCACACCCTCTCTTTTCTCTTCAAGTCACCATTACCTCCTACCTCATCTGCACTCTCAGTTGACAACTTTGTTTCTTACATCACCAAGAAAATTGAAACAATCAGAAGAGATTTTTCTCTTCAGATTTTTATCACAATATGTACCTCCATACCAAGTTCTCCACCCACATAATCTGACTTCCCACCTATTACCTTAAGTCGACTATCCCTGCTTCTACCTAAAATAATCTTTGTGTCTGCGCACCAGATCTTATTTCTCTATTTCTTCTTACTTACACAGGGGCATTGCTTTAGTAGTTTTCTCTCTCTCCTACTTTAGCAATTTTAGCTCTTTAGTGTATCATCATGCAAGCATTTTATTATTGCTTCTATATTACACTAATTTTTTCCTTTATCAACTACTTCTGATTTCTTTCCTCCTCTTTGCAAACATACTTACCATAAGTGGTCACTGTATTCTCTCTCCCCTTTTCTCCCTACTCCTTCATTCCATCTCAAATCCACATTAGCCAGGTTTTCATTTCAACCACTTACCAAGACAGTTCTTAGTAGGAATCCAATGATCACCACACTATAAAATTCAGTGGTCCATTCTCAGTCTTTGTCTTACTCGATCATTCATCAGTATTGGACATAATGCATCACTGAATTCCTTTGATCGACTCCTTTCGCTTGGATTCCAGGACAGCCCATGATCCTGGTTCTTCTTTTGTCTCACTGTTCACTTCTTCACAGTCATTTTACTTTTTACTCTGTCTTCTCAAACATCGATATTTGGGAGTATCCCTGATTTAGTCCCTATATTTTTATCACTTTTTTTGTGATCCCAGTGCGTCTCCAGGCTTTAAATCTCATACAAATAATGATGACTTCCAAATATGTTTACCTCAAGTTTTCTGCTATGCTAAATATTACGTGTCAAACTGCTTATTTAGCTTGTTGATTTGGATATTTAGTAGACATCTCAAATTTAACATTCCTTAAACTAATTTCCTGGCCAGCCTGCTCCACCCCTAGCCTTCCCCCATCTTACTTGTTAGGGAAGTAACAGTCTTTCTGTTCCTCAGGCTAAAAACAGCTAGGGTCATCTTTGAGTATTCTCTTTCTCTTATACCCCATGTCCTACTCTGTAGGAATTCTTATTTATTTCATCTTCAGGATATAGCCAGAACCAGATTATATCCTGCCATCCCTATTGCTGCTATGCTGGTCTCAGCCATCAAGTGTCTCCTGGATTTCTAGCTTAATTTCATAAGTGGACTTTAATTCTTCTACTTCTCTCAATCTATTCTCAACAGCAGATCTCTGCGTGAGATACTCAAAGTTAAATTTTATCACAGCAAAGAATTATCTTAATTTCCTTGTTGAATCTGGTCTCCATTTCATTAGTTCCCCGACCTCAGTTCCAGTTTCTCTTTCCCGTTTTCACTTTTACAGTAAGTGTAGTAAAGAATACTAGTAGTAAAGAATGTAATGTAGTAAAGAATGCTATATCTTTAAAGATGATTCGTCCTCCTGGAAGGCTTTTGCCTCAGATATTTGCATGACTAACTCCCTCACCTGCTTCAAGTCTGTGCTCATTTATTATTATTATTTTTTTAAGTCTGTGCTCATTTAGAAGTGGCATCACTTCTAAATGATGCCACTCTGACTATCCTATTTAAAATCTCACCCCCCTTTCCTGTTTTTTTTTCTTCTGATCCTCTGTACTGTGCTGTACTTTCTTTTCTTTTTTGTTTCCTATTTACTCTTCATTCTTTCATTTCCTTTCCTTCTCTCCCTCCCATCTTATAACTCTCAGCACCTTCTAGCATACTATATAATTTCTATCTCCTCTGTCAGTAACGTTACCTACAAATGGGCAGAAATTATTATCTGATGTATCACAAGAGCTTAGAATGTCTTCTGACATATAAAAAGACTAAGATAATCTTTGTTTAATAAATGAATGTATCTTAGAAACTTAAAAGATATACCTTTAAGCATGCTAAGAGGTACCATGTCTTCTCTTTTCACTATTATTGAGCTGATTCACATTTATAAATGCCCAGAAAAGTCTGCCTGATTTTTCACTCAGTATTTCTGCCAATAACAGTGAAATGTGTATTAATATTATAAAATCTGGTCTTCCAGTAGGGTAAACATATAATTATTACTGGCTAGTGGCCTGTTTCTAGTTTATATAAAGTTTAGTATGTTTCTCATGGGGCTTTATTTGCTTATTTGTCATTTTTCTGGATTGGGAACCCCTCAAAGTCAGGAACTTGATCTTCATATCTCTCCTTTAAGCATCTACCCCAATGCTGGCACATAAGAAGGTTTTTTTTTTTTTTTTTTTTAAGTACTTATTTACCTATAGTTCTCTTTTGTAGTGGAGGCTTTACCTGGTTTTGGTGTTGTCCAATGCTGGCCTCATAGAATGAGTTTGGATGTGGTCCTTCCTTTTCTGTTTTGTTTTGCTTTTTTTTTTTTTTTTTTGGAATAGTTTGATAAGACTAGATATTAACTCTTCTTTAAACATTTGGTAGAATTCACCTGTGAAGCCATCTGGCTCTGGACTTTTTGTTTGTTGGGAGTTTTTTGATTACCCATTCAATTTATTTGCTTATAATCAGTCTGTTCGGGGATCCCTGGGTGGCGCAGCGGTTTCGCGCCTGCCTTTGGCCTAGGGCACGATCCTGGAGACCTAGGATTGAATCCCACGTCGGGCTCCCGGTGCATGGAGCCTGCTTCTCCCTCTGCCTATGTCTCTGCCTCTCTCTCTCTCTCTCTCTCTGTGTGTGTGTGTGTGTGTGTGTGTGACTATCAAAAATAAATAAATAAAAATTAAAAAAAAATAATCAGTCTGTTCAAGTTTTCTATTTCTTCCTATTTCAGTTTTGGTAGTTTGTATATTTCTAGTTTAATCGTAGAATAAAAATACACAAAATTTAATATCGATCCAGCATATGCCCTGTGTTTTGAGCTTTCTCTAAGTAGATTCCTTTAATTCTTACAACAAACCTGAAGAAAGTATAGGTCTCATTTTCACAAGTGTGATAAGGCTGGTGTTTGATCCAAGATTCCATTCTATTTCAACCATTGCAGTATCTTACTGTCTACTCTGTAGTGATGATATCATAGATACACTTCCTTGTTTAGATATGACTAGATATGTTTACAATGCAAGTTTCTGGAGGAATGTTTTGTTTTTGTTTATAGTTGGAAGCAAATCTTTAGCTTTGTGAATAATATGGAATCATGTGCTGTTTCTTTTGCTGTTAAGTTGGGAAAATTGATCTTATATTTTGTGTTTTTAATTCCATAGCTGTTAAATATAATTTACTAAATTTTTATAAACTGCCAGTATTGTTGTCCAGCTTTATTGAGATATAATTGACCTATAATACTGTATAAGTTTAAGATGTATGATGTATTGATCTGATATACATTGCAGAATGATTGCTATTATAGTATTAACTAACATCTCAATCATGTCACATAATTATCATTATTTTTTTTGTAGTATGAACATTGAAAATCTATTCTCTTAATGACTCCCAACCATATAATACTTTATTGTTAACTAAAATCACAATGTTATATATTAGATACCCAGATCTTATGCATTTTCTAAATGGAACTTCATATCTTTTGACCAAAATCTCCACATTTCCCCTACCCCCCAGGCTCTAGTAACTACCAGTCTAGTCTTCATTTTGAGTTTTCTCTTTTAGATTCTACATGTAAGTTATGTCATATAATGTTTGTCCTTGTTTGACTTATTTCACTTATCATAATCCCTGAACCATCCATATTGTTGCAAATTGCAGGATTCCCTTCTTTCTCTGAATAATTTCACTGAGTAATATTCTTGTGTGTGTGTGTGTGTGTGTGTGTGTGTGTATACCACGTCTTCTTTTTCCATTCATCCATTGATGGACACATAGGTTGTTTCCATGTCTTGGATATTGTGAATAATGCTACAATAAGCAAGGGAATATAAATACCTTTACAATATTCTTTTTCATGTCTTTTGGATTAAATGCCTAGAAGTGGAATTGCTAGATTGTATGATAGTTCTATTTTTTTAATTATTTGAGGAACTTCCATAATGTTTTTTCATAGTATCTGTACTAATGCACATTCCCACCAACAGCACACAAGGGCCTCCTTTTTCTGTATTTTATTTTTTAAAAAAATTTATTTATCTTTATTTTATTTTGTATATTTTTTATTGGAGTTCAATTTGCCAACAAATAGCATAACATCCAGTGCTCATCCCGTCAAGTGCCCCCCTCAGTGCCCGTCATCCAGTCACCCCAACCCCTGCCCACCTCCCTTTCCACCACCCCTTGTTCGTTTCCCAGAGTTAGGAGTCTCTCATATTCTGTCTCCCTCTTTGATATTTCCCACTCATCTTTTCTCCTTTCCCCTTTATTCCCTTTCATTATTTTTTTATATTCCCCAAATGAATGAAACCATATAATGTTTGTCCTTCTCCGACTGACTTACTTCACTCAGCATAATACCTTCCAATTCCATCCACGTTGAAGCAAATGGTGGGCATTTGTCATTTCTGATGGTGAGTAATATTCCACTCATATATTCCACTGTATATAGTGGAATTTCACTGTATATAGACCACAGCTTCTTTATCCATTCATCTTTAGATGGACACCGAGGCTCCTTCCACAGTTTGGCTATTGTGGACATTGCTACTATAAACATTGGGGTGCAGGTGTCCCAGCATTTCACTGCATCTGTATCTTTGGGGTAAATCCCCAGTAGTGGAATTGCTGGGTCGTAGGGTAGTTCTAATTTTTAACTCTTTGAGGAACCTCCACACAGTTTTCCAGAGTGGCTGCACCAGTTCACATTCCCACCAACAGTGCAAGAGGGTTCCCCTTTCTCCACAACCTCTCCAACATTTGTTGTTTCCTGTCTTGTTAATTTTCGCCATTCTCACTGGTGTGAGGTGGTATCTCTTTGTGGTTTTGATTTGTATTTCCTCGATGGCAAGTGATGCAGAGCATTTTCTCATGTGCTTGTTGGCCATGTGTATGTCTTCCTCTGTGAGATTTCTGTTCATGTCTTTAGCCCATTTCATGATTGGATTGTGTGTTTCTTTGCTGTTGAGTTTAATAAGTTCTTTATAGATCTTGGATACTAGCCCTTTATCTGATATGTCATGGGAGAAGATATTTGCAAATGACTTATCAGATAAAGGGCTAGTATCCAAGATCTTTTTCCATATTTTCACCTGCGTTTGTTATGCTTTGTCTTTTTAACGATTGCCATTCTAACAGATGTGGGATCATATCTCATTGTTGTTTTGCTTTGTATTCCTTTGATAATTAGTGAGGTTGAGCACTTTTTCATATACTTGTCCAGTTGGATGACTTCTTTGGAAAAGTTGCTATTCATGTTTTTGCCCATTTTAAGATCAGATTGCTTTCTGATGTTGTTATGGAGTTGTAGAAGTTCTTTCCATATTTTGAATGTTAACCCCTTATTCAATATATAATTTACAAATATTTTCTCTCATTCTGTAGATTCCCTTTTTATTTTGTTGATTTCTTCGTTTGCTGCACAGAAGAAGCTTTTCAGTTGATGTAGTTCTATTTAATAATTTTTGCTTTTCTTGTTTGTGGTTTTGGTGTCATAGCCAAAAATATCTTGCCAAAACCAATGTTAAGAAGATTCTCCCCTATCTTTTCTTCTAGGAGTTTTACCATTTCAGGTCTGATGTTTAAATCTTTAATCCATTTCAAGTTAATTTTTGTGTATGGTGTAGATATGGGTCTAATTTCACTCTTCTGTGTGTGATTATCCAGTTTTTTTCAACACTATTTATTGAAGAGACTATTTCCCCCCTATTCGGTATTCTTGGCTTCCTCGTCAAATATTAATTGACTATATACATGCAGGCTTATTTCTAGGCTCTCAATTCTGTTCCAGTGATCTATGTATCTCTTTTTATGCCTGTGCCATACTGTCTTGATCACTATAGCTTTATAGTATAATTTGAAATCAAGAGATGTGATTCCATGAGCTTTGTTATTCCTTCTCAAGATTGCTTTGGATATTTGGGGTTTTCTGTGGTTCCATACAAATTTTAGAATTGTTTACTCTATTTCTGTGAAAAATGCCATTGGAGTTTTGGTAGGAATTGCATTTAATCTGTAGATGGCTTAAGGTAGTATGGACATTTTAAGTATTAATTCATCAAGTCCATGAACATGGAATATCTTTCCATTTGTTTATGTCTCCTTCAATTTCTTTCATCAAAGCCTTATGTTTTTAGTGTACAGATCTTTTACCTCCTTGGTTAAGCTTGTTCCTATGTATTTTATTGTTTTCTATGCTAATGTAAATGGGATTGTTTTCCTCATCTCTTTGTCAGATAGTTCATTGTTTGAATATAGAATTGTAGCTGATTTGTGTATGTTGATTTTGTACTCTCCAACCTTACTGAATTTGCAGATTACTTCCAACATTTTTTTGGTTGTCTTTAAGATTTTCTCTATATAAGATCATATAATTTGCAAACAAAGACAATGTTACTTTCTCTGTTTGATTTAGATGCCTTTAAATTCTATATATTGCCTGATTGCTCTGGCTAGGACTTCCAGTGCTATATTGAATAGGAGTGGTAAGAGTGGGCATCCTTGTCTCACTCCTGATGAGAGAAAAACTTTTTAATCTGTTACCATTGACTATGATGTTGGCTGTGGGTTTGTTGTATATGACCTTTGTTATGTTGAAGTATGTTCCTTCTAGATCCAATTTGTGGAGAATTTTAATATAAAAGAGTGTTGTATTGTGCCAAATGCTTTTTCTGCATCTATTGAGGTGATCATATGTTTTTCACTTTTCATTCTATTAATGTGGCATATCAAATTACTGATTTGCATATCCCGAACCATTCTTGCTTCCCAGAGATAAATCCTGCTTGATCATAGCATATGATCTTTTCTGTGTGTGTACTGTTGAATTCAGCTTGCTAATGTTTTGTTAAGAATTTTTGCATATATGTTCTTCAATAATATTGGTCTGTGGTTTTCTTGAAGTGTCTTTCTGGCTTTGGTGTCAGGATAATGCTAGCCTTGCCAAATGAATTTGAGAGTTTTATCTCCTCTTCAATTTTTTGGAAAAGTTTCAGAAAGATTGTCATTAATTCATCTTTAACCATCTGATCCTGGGCTTCTCTTTGTTGGGAAATCTTTGATTATGGATTCAATCTCCTTACTTGTTATTAGCTTGTTCATATTTTCTATTTCTTCATGATTGAATCTCAATAGTTATATGTTTCTGGAAATTTATCAGTTTATTCTAGGTTACCTAATTTGTTGACATCTTCATAGTAGTCTTTTATGATTTTCTGTATTTCTGTAGTATCATTTGTGATGTCTCTTCTTTCATCTTTTATTTTATTTTTTTGAGTCTTCCCTCCTTATCCTAGTTTAGTAAAAGGCTTACAAATTTTATTTATCTTTTCTAAAAAGTAGTTCTTAGTTTCATTGACCTTTTCTATTACCTTTTTTGGTTTCTATTTTATTTATTTCTGCTCTCATCTTTGTTCTTTGTTATTTCCTTCCTTCTGCTACCTTTGGACTTAGTGTACACTTTTTAAAAAAATCTAATTTCTTGGGATCCCTGGGTGGCACAGCGATTTGGTGCCTGCCTTTGGCCCAGGGCACGATCCTGGAGACCCCGGATCGAATCCCACGTCGGGCTCCCGGTGCATGGAGCCTGCTTCTCCCTCTGCCTGTGTCTCTGCCTCTCTCTCTCTCTCTCTCTCTCTGTGTGTGACTATCATAAATAAATAAAAATTAAAAAAAATAAAAAATCTAATTTCTTGATCTATGAAGTTAGGTTGTTTATTCAAGATTTTTAAAAATATCAGTATTTATCAGTAAAAACTTCCTCCTTAGGACTACTTTTGCTGTATTCCCTGAGTTTTGGTTTCCATTTTAATTTGTTTCAAGATATTTTTTGACTCATCAGTTCAAAAGTCTGTTGTTTAATTTCCACATATTTGAAAAATTTCCAGCTTTTATCCTGTTATTGATTTCTAGTGTCATACCAATATGGGTGAAAAAGATATTTGGTATGACTTCAATAATCTTAAATTTGCTAAGATATGTTTTGTGGCCTAATATATAATCCATCCTAGAGAATGTTTTGTGTACACTTAAGAAGAATGTGTATTCTATTGCTGTTTGAGAGAATGTTTTATATGTCTGTTAGGTCCATTTGGTCTAAAGTATAGTTCAAATGCAATATTTTCTTGTTGATTTTTGTCTGGGTGCTCTGTCATTGAAGTTTGGTATTCAAATCTTCTACAATTATTATATTGCCTAGTTCTCCCTTTGGATCTGTTAGAATTTGTTTAATATGTTCAAGTGCTCTGATATTGGGTGTGTATATGTTATAATCACTATATCTTCTCAATGAATTGACCCCTTTATCATTATAAAATGACTTTCTTTGATTATTGTTACTGATTTTGGCTTAAAGTCTATTTTGTCTGATGTAAATTCAGTGCTAGCTCTGCTTCTGATTTCTACTTGCATGGCATAACATTTTCCATCCCTTCACTTTGAGTCCATAAGGCTTAGTAAGTCTCTTGAAGGCAGCATATTGTTGGGTCCTGATTTTTGTTTTTTAATTCATTCAGCCACTGTACATTTTTTGATTAGGGAACTTAATCCATTACATTTAGAGAAATTATAGGTAGGTAGGACCTACTCATGCCATTAGTTGTTTCCTGACTCTTCTGTAGTTCCCTTGTTTCTTTCTTCCTCTCTTGCTGCCTTCCTTTGTGAATTGGTAATTTTCCCTATGATATGCTGTGCTTCCATTTAACTTTTATGAATCTACTATAGGTTTTTGCTTTTTGGTTACCATGAGGCTTCCCTAAAATATAATCTTTGTAACAGTCTATTTTGATCTGATAACAATTTAACTTCAAATGCATAAAAAAACTCTACCCTTTTCCTTTTCCCTTTTATGATTTTTTAAAAAAGATTTTATTTATTTATTAATGAGAGACAGAGACAGAGAGAGAGAGAGAGAGAGAAACAGACACAGGCAGAGGGAAAAGCAGGCTCCATGCAGGGAACCCGACGTGGGACTGGATCTGGGGTCTCTAGGATCACACCCTGGGCTGAAGTTGGTGCTAAACCACTGAGCCACCTGGGCTGCCCCCCCTTTTATGATTTTAATGTCACAACCTATTTCTTTTTATAATTAGTATTCATTAACAAATTATAGTAGCTATCATTATTTTTAATACTCTTGTCCTTTAAATTTTATATTATAGTAAAGTAGTTAACACATCACCACATTACACTATTAGAGTATTCCAAATTTGACTATACATTTACCTTTACAATGTTTTGTGTATTTTCATATGTTTTCATTTCAAAGAATCATTTCAAAGAATGCTTACTATTAAGCATTCTTTCTTTTCAGATTAAAGAACTCCTTTCAGTATTTCTTGTAAGGCAGGCCTGGTGGTAATGAACTATTCACTTTTATTTGTCTGGGAACATCTTTATTTCCCCTTCATTACTAATGTATAATTTTGCTGAATATTCTTGGTTGACATTTTTTTTTCTTTCAGCACTTTGAATATATCTTTCCACTCTCTTTTTGCCAAAAGGTTTTTGCTAAAAAATCTGCTGGTTGAGTAATGGAGGTTCTTTTATGAGTTATATATATATATATATATATATATATATATATATATATATGAAAAAATATATATATATATTTTTCTTTCTGCTTTTAGGATTTTGTCCTTGTCTCTGATTCTGATAGTTTTATTATGATATTTCTTGGAGATCATTTTAGATTGAAATTATGAGGTGACGTATTATACTCGTGGACTTGGATGTCCAAATCTCTCCCCAGGTTGAGGAATTCTCAGCCATTATTCTTTTAAATAAACTTTCTGTCCCCTTAAGAACCTCTCTTCTTTTGGAACTCCAATAATTCACATGTTGTCTCTTTTTATGGTATCTCCTAGATCATGTAGGCTTTCTTTATTCTCTCATTCTCTTTTCTTTATTCTCCTCTAACTGGGTAATTTAAAGTTTCCTATCTTCTAATTCATACATTCATTCTTTTGTTTGCCCTCGTTGGCTGTTAATGCCCTTTATTACATTTTCCGTTTTATTTCATTGAATTCTTCAGCTCCAGAATTTCTGTTTAATTCTTTTTTACATACTCTCTGGTCATATACTGAAGCTCTCTCTTACTGGTGCTCTTGGAAGTTCACACAGGGAGTCAGTTGCAGAGTAGGGGGTAGGGGAATATGTATAAGGCATTCAGGCCAGTTGCAGAGATACATAGGTGAAGCTTTCCCAGCAACTCATGAATGACTTCCTGATAGAGTCCACAATGTAACAATCAGGAGCTATACCTTAAAGACCTCTGACAATTTTGTCTGCTACTACTAATCTCATCCCTCCCCCAGTCATGGAACTTTAAATTCAGTAGTCTGTATTCTTCAAGACAGAAAGGAGTCTCTTTGGCAGTATCCCACACAGTTGAGGAAGTCAAACAAACACTCACCAGTTTTCCCCTTTCCCCATGGGAAAAATAGTTGAGAATTTCTCAGCCCTAAACTGTGCCACCTTGGGGGAAGGGTGGTGCAGGCAAATTCAGTCTGATCCTCTTATCTACTCGAGTACATTCCAATTTTTCTTCCTTCTCCATTGGAGTGCTAGAAATTCTCTTCTGGAAATCTGGACTTTCACACGTGGGTTTTCTTGTCCATGAGTGACTATGTCGTGTTCTTCAGGGACCCTGGAGTATGGCTCAGAGTGACCAGAACCAGTTCACAAGCTTGCAGGGACCACAAGTGCTACTAAAGTCTCTCTGCCTATTACTTGATGCACAGGTTGGCAAGACTCTGAGTCCCTTAACATATGGTACTAGATCACACAACTCCCAAGGAGGTACTTTTGTTCAAAGATTGATACCAAATTTTTGTTGTGGAAGTTGGAGAGGGAAACATGAAGGATATCTTATGATATTGACATCACTTCACTAAACCATTAGGATATATAATTGAAATTACTTAGTTTACCTGTCCTAAAGAGTATTCATGCATGTCTTCTTCTTAGTTTCAGACTAATATCTAAGTCTTAGATATTTGTTTTTGTTAAACACCTAGATGCCTTCATTACTTTATTTATAGAAAGTTTCCTCTAACATAAATCTGCTAGGTAGTTATTAGAAAATGCATCACTTTCCAATTGATCATATACTAAAAATAGTTTCATTATTTTTCTGTCTTCAATAGAGTCCAAGGTTTCAGTGAAAATTTTTTTAAATATATGTGAACTTTTGTCCTAATTAGATTTAACTCAAATATCACTTTTTTTGTAATGCTGTCTCTGATATTTTCATATGCAATGTCACATTTTCTTCTGTGCTTCCATTGCATCCTGCAGCTGTCTCTTACTTGTCATAATGTGGACTAGTCAGATATACACATACCTGGATCATCTCTCATTTTCAGATTAAAAATGAAATGAAATTGTGCACTGTATAAAGACACACATTGTGTCTTATAGTTCTACTGAGCTACCCAATATCTACACATATTGCTTTCTATTAGGAGGTGGTCAATATGTCTGCTAAGCTCTAGTCATTTAAAGCTTCAATTGGGATACTTCTTGAAATTTCTTACTTTCACAGCATAACTATATTCTATTTTAAGTGACTTTTAAAATAGCTTTCTGCATTTTCTTTATTATAACTACTTTAAATAGCTTTTAAATTTAGTGGTTTGTAGACTACATAGTGATTTGTAAAAGGGTATAGATTAAGCATATAATAAATTTCCAGAGAAAACTTAAATAATAAATATAATTGTGGGAAGGAGTCTCTGTCTCTCACACAATCTCAATCTCCAAATCTCATTCATAATGAATTCTATTACTCCATGACTAGTTAATTTTTATAACTAATAAGATAATTAATCAACCAATTAGTCACATACACATGTGCACATAAACACAAAAATACCCACGGTCTATTCCTTCCAGTCATCATTATTTATCCTCAAATGTGCAACATAGTAAATAAAATGACCTAGCTTCTATAGAAGTTAGTGAAATATAGATTATAATACTCTTCTGATATTATGATGGCAGGGAATGTGTATTTTATAGGATATTTCAAATCCTTACTTGCAGAATTATTTAAGATAACACCTTACTCAGGTGTTATATTTAATCTGTGATTCCACGTAAAGTATCATTTTCTCCTGGGTTGCTGGTCTCTCAGATTCCTGACCTTGACTAACTCTTCAAAAAACTTCTGCTCATTTATTAAAGACCAGAAACAGTTATGAGTGAAACAAAATATGATTTAATAAGTCAATATAATACATTCTATAATTCAAAACATTCTAAAATGTGAGTTGATTTGAACTATATTTCAGTATATAATATTTTAGTTTTTGCGACAATGTTTCTAGCAAATGAAGGGCAGTGATATTTCATGAGTTAATGTTCTTTACAGCAAGTAACAGAAACAGACTAAGGAAAACGTTATTTAACAGATATCTGGGTATAGGGCAGCTCATAGACATGGTATCAGAAAGAACATGTATGCAGATGTTCCAATATATAGATGGTAAGACCATTAGTGATTCCAAAGGATGGTGTCAGAAGACAAACACTACAAGCTACAACAATAATAATAAAAGAAAAAATCAATGGTGGCATATTTTTACATTTAAACCTTCAAAGAAAGCATGATAACACTTTCATCTCAGGGATTTAACGTAAAGTGCTACATATGTTGATATGTTAGGTATCTTCTAGCCCAGTGATTCCTTTACCTGCATGGCATAAAGTTCTCTGTGATAGTTTAGCAAATGAGAATTGATTAGAGAAGACTTTAATTCCTTTGGACTAGTCACTGATAAGTATGTCAGATTGAATAGAAAGAACTTTTACTGCATTTTTTGGAATTATAATGTAAATTAATATGTATTAACTTTACATTTAGTGGTTCCTGGGAGTAAAGGGACAGATTAAAAATGTGGAAAGAGAGACACACACACAGAGAGAGAGAGAGAGAGAGAGAGAAGGAAGGAAGGAGAGAAGGAGGGGAGGAAGGAGGAAACTTAAAGATATGGATTTTTGAGGGTAATTTCAATTTGTAAACTAAGAACTTTCATGGCCTTTTTTAGTAGGCTGTATAATGGCCCCATAGATGTCCATGCCCTGTAGATGTTACTCTGTATGGCAAAAGAGGCTACAAATGTGATTAAGTTAGGGATCTTGAGATAGGGAGATTATCCTGGATTATCTGGATGGGCACTAAATACAATTACAAGAACTCTTTTAAGGAAGGCAGAGGGATATTTAAGTACAGAACAAGCATAAGACATGATAGCAGAAGCAATTGGAATAATGCAAGGGAGGATTCACAGACCAAAGAATGTAAGTGACCTCTAGGAGCTAGGAAAAAACGGAAATATATTTTACTTTAGAGCCTCTCCTAACACTTCCGTGTCAGCCCAGTAAAGCTCATTTCTGACTTCTGACCTCCAAAACTGTAAAGGAATAAATTTGTTACTTAAGCCACCAAGTTTGTGTTGATTTGTTATAGCAGCTATAGGAAACTAGCATACTTGGTTATTAAGTATGAAATGACTAGGGCATTCAGCAAATTAGAATCCTTAATGCCAATAACCTGTATTTTTTCTATGTGAATCAATTGTTGGTGATTTAAAGGAAGGAACTGCATCAAATATTACCAATGAGCATCTGTTATTTGTTCTTTAAAAGCTAATTTGAGAAGTTTGTTGTCAACTTTATAGTCAAATGGAGAAGACTAATGTTCAACTTTTTTAATATCTACCTGGTGAACTGAAGCATAGGTTGAATTATATTAAACTCGCATTTCCTATCATTATCAAGAAATATATTTGGGGAATTTGTGGTTTGGAGTTGCAAATAGACTCCAAATAGTAGCAAATAGTAGCATATAATGAAAGGTTATAGTTGTACTTTTAAACTAAAAAGATGGTTTGAGAAACGATGGTTGCTTTGTAGCTGGGCTAGATACATATAATTTGTTCTCCTCTGCTATACCATACTCGGAAACCTGGGATGTTCCTTGCTGGATCCATAACAAGAGGCATCCTTAACCTGTGGCTTCTGGCTGAGATGGCCAAAGATAGGCACCAGTGACAGGAGAGTTGGAAGGGAATGAAGTTAGTGTATTTATTCCTCACATTGCTCCCTTCCAGATTGCCATGGTAGAATGTGAAGGCCATGGTTCCTACCAAACAACCCCTACTCCCTCCTGATTACAAAAAATCATTTCTTCCTCTTGCTTCTTACTGCTGCTAGCCCTGAGGTAGTACAACCTTACTAGCACCTTGTTGGTTTCCCTTAACCCTAACAGGCATTGTGAACAGTATTTTTGCACGTGTGATTTCATCTTTTCGATTAAATTCTTTTTTGTTATCTTTTTTCCACAAAAAAAAAAAAATCATTCTAATACTAGTGAAACAATTGATATGCATCAGATTATTTGATTTTTACAATGACCCTGTGAGTTGGGTACTATTCTAACCAAATTTAAAATATGAGAATACTGAAAAACATAAAGTTTGAATAACTTGATGGTCACATAGCTAAGAACTGTCTAAGCCAGAATGGAGTCCAGTGAGTTTGACTGCAGAGCTGATCTTAGATGTGGTAGTAAATTAATTAATATGATTTTTAAAAAAGATTTTATTTATTCATGAGAGACACAGAGAAAGAGGCAGAGACACAGGCAGAGGGAGAAGCAGGCTCCATGCAGGGATCCCGATTCAGGACTCAATCCCGGGACCCTGGGATCGCGCCCTCGGCGAAAGGCAGACGCTCAACTGCTGAGCCACCCAAACGTCCCAGTTAATATGCTTTTAAAGATAATCTCGTATTTTTAGTATCTATATAAATCTCATAGACAAGACTTAAGTACAGAAGAAAATAGAATAAATGAAAACATGTCAGGAAAATTTAGTCATAGGTAATTAAAATAAGACAAAGATCTGGATTTGGAAATGGTCTATAACATGCATTTTTCATATCTGAATGCTTCAGGATGTTATTTAGTATCATAATTCTTATGAAAATGGAAATTAGAGGGACAGCATTTTTTTCCAGATACAAAGAAAGCCTTTTATTAATACAAATATGTCATATAAGTTAATTGAAATAGATAATCTACTTGCTGTTTATGATAATTTGTCAGTGACCAGAAACAGATAAATTAAATTAAAATAAAAATAGTAAATTTCTAAGGATTTGCTACTGTAAAATCAATAAATGCATTTCACTTATTAATTATCTCCCTGAAAAATCCACATTCATTGTCTTTTTTAATTGGCTTTTTTAATTTAAAAAAAAGCATCATGTAATTAAAACAAAAAGATGAAAAAACTATTTACAGAGAAATTTTTGCTGATCTCACACAGGAGTATGACAAAAGTGACATCAGAGTTTATTGTTATTCCTTCTATGGACAGTAGAAGAGAAGATGACAACTAATTTTTTAAACCCCTCATTGTCTCCTACTGTCATTCCTAACCTTGATATTAAAAACATTCTTCCCCCCTATATAGTAGTAAAAACTCTTTATTTCCTGAAGTTTATGAAATTCTTCCTGACATAACATAGACTTTGGCACTGCCATTTTGATCTGCATAATATACCTTGCAGATTGATTTGTGATAACATCACTAAGAGGCCACTTAGAGCATATAGTAAGGGTCAGCAGCCTATGGGCTTTTGTAGTCTCTCTTGATTAAAATAGTTGGGAAACAAGGAAAACTATTTTGTGATATGTAAAAATAACAGGAAATTTGAAGCTTAGTGTCTAGAAAGTTTTATTGAAGCACTCATGTTTATTTGTTTATGTACTATCTGTCCATGGCTGTTTTCATGCTACTAGGACAGAGTTGCATAACTGCAGTAGAGACCATATGACCATATTTTGTGAATTCCTTCACTGATACTTTACAAAAATATTCATTTTTACTGCATTTGTTTCCTACTTTCATATGTAGGTTTCCTACCTTCACTTTTGATCTTTCTTTTCCACTCCAGGAGTCCCCTTTACTATCTCTTGCAGGGCTGGTTTAGCGGTAATGAACTCCTTTAGTTTTTGTTTGTCTGGGAAACTTTTTTATCTCTCTTTTTCTGAATGATAGCCTCGCTGGATAGAGTATTCTTGGCTGCAGATTTTTCCTATTCAGCACTTTGAATATATCATGGCACTTCCTTCTGGCTTAGAAATTTTCTGCTGAAAAATCCTGATAGCTTTATGGCTGTAGGTGCCCTTGTATGTAACTATCTTCTTTTATTTTGCTGCTTTAAAATTTTTTCTGTATCACTATATTTTGCTACTTATAATATGTTTTGGTATGGATCTGCTTTTCTTGATTTTGTTGGGGGTTCTCTGCACCTCCTGGATCTGTATATCTGTTTCCTTTCCCAGATTAGGGAAGTTTTCAGCTATTATCTCTTCAAATAAATGTTCTGGCCCTCTCACTTTCCAAGTCCACTGCTCTGGAGATTTATTTTCCCTATGCGCCCCCCTGTGTGTTAGTCTGTCCTCAGCCCTTCTGAGCCAGGGCTCCCTCCTACTACATCGGCCACCATCCATTTCTCTCCCAAGCTGAGTCTCCACACTTCCCACCTTCTTCGATGTGACCTCTTTTCTAGCTGTAGTTGTGGAGTTTGTTCTGTCAGTCTTCAGGTTGATTTCTGGAGTATTTAGGATGATTGGATATTTATCTAGTTGTTTTCATGAGACAAAGTGAGACTAAGATCTTTCTACTATGCCACCATCTTCCTCTCCCCTGTTTTACAACACTCTGTTAATCAGGTTTCCTCTAGCTATTTCTAATCAAATTTTTCTCCTAATTACCTTGGCAGATTTTCTTGGAAAAATGTCTAGCTTTTCCTAACCTCAATATAAATGTTTATAATGTTTCCTTATTAAAATATATTTAATCAATACCCATAGTGATATAATTTTATCAAAGTAAATTTTATTTGAGACAGACTTTATTATGTGAGGAAGTTTCTTTCATTTCTCTCTAGAAAGAACATTTATAATAATTTGAAAATAAATATAAGACTTATTAAATGCTTTTTTCACATCTGGATATAGTTCATATTCTTTATTGATCATTGGCATAAACTATTTCATGAATATATTTCTAATATTGCATCATTTTACAATTCCTATTGTGAGTTTTTTTTTTTTTTTGGTGTGTTATTTTAATAAGTAGTTGATGAATTTTATTTAAGGTTTTTATGTTGAAGCACCTGGATGGCTCAGTAGTTGAGCATCTGCCTTTGGCTCAGGTCATGATCCTGGGGTCCTAGGATCAAGTCCCACTCCCTCTGGGAGTCTGCTTCTCCCTCTGCCTATGTTTCTGTGTCTCTCTGTATCTCTCATGAATAAATAAATAAAAATCTTAAAAAAGAAAGATTTTTATGTTTGTATTCATTAATTGCATTGGTTGTAGATTACTTTTTGGTAAAGTTTTACTAGCAAATTTATATTTTTTCTGAAAAAACTTTGGGTGACTTTCTATTTTTCTATGCTTTGAATTAGTCTTTTTGAAGTTTTTATTATAAATGAAATACAGTTGATGTAGTTTCAGATGTACAACATAGGTATTGGACAAATCCATACAATATGCTGAGTCAGTTTTTAAAATGCAGAAATGAAATATTTCTAGATAATGTCAGTATTTCTTTTCTAGAAGATATCAATAACTCATCTATAAAACAACACATTATTATTTTAAAGTAGTTTTAAAATTTAAAACATTTAAATAAAGTAGTTTTACATTTTTTCAATTTATTTTCTTATAATTTGACTGGTCAGTTTCTTCTTATGCCATTTTGACAATTTCATTTTCATATGTTTACCATTTCACAGAGAATTGTTAAGATTTATAAATTTCAAAATATGTTTTATAAGTTTAATGTATTGTGGTCAAAAAAATGTAGGTTAGGTCTATAAATTATACCTTCTAGGACTTAGCGAGGTAGGATTTTTTTTTTAAATTTAATTGCTTGTTTGTTTTCCTGCTGCTTTGTTGCTGTGCAATTTATTTGTTTTATAAATTATAAAAGAAAATATTTTTGTACAGAACAAAGTCTGGCATATAATTATTAAAATTACAGTAATAATAATTTTATTCAAATCTTTTATGCCTTTACTTTGTTTTCATACATTTTTCAAAAACTGAGACAAATGAATTTGTTTTCTTCATTTATGTTGAACTTCTAATAGTTTTACATAATATTTTACTATTATTAGTTTTATAAATTTATGACTAGTACTTTATTGAAAGATTTACCTGTATAAGTATACAGTTACCTTATTTATCCATTTAAGTCATACTTGCCTTGAAATATATTTTGTCTCTAATAACGTTGCAAACTCTACATTTTTGTTTGTATTTGCCTGATATATTTTTGCCCATTTTTTATTTTTAATTTTGGCAATTTGTTCCATGCTTCTTTTAAATAAACAGCATCTGTTCAACTTTTGCATTGTGATCTAATTTGGTTCTTTTTGTTATTTAATGTGAAAACGCCAATTCACAATTTGTTATCATAAATGTTAGGTATATTTGGTCTTTCTTCTGACAACTTGTTTTGTGGTTTCTAGTTTTATCCTTTTTTCTTTTTCCTGATTTGCTTATGGACTACATAAACTATATTTTTTTCCTTTTTTCCCTTTCTTTTTCCCTAGTTATTTGGAATGCATGTAAAGCCTTGTTTTTTTTTTTTTTATTGCATTATTTTATTTTTATTTATTTAATTTTAAAAAGATTGTATTTATTTATTTGACAGAGAGAGAGAGCACAAGCAAGTGAAGCAGCAGGGAGAGCGAGAGGGAGAAGCAGGCTCCACGCTGAGCGGGGAGCCCAACCTGGGGCCTGATCCCAGGACTCTGGGATCATGACCTGAGCCGAAGGCAGACATTTAACCAACTGAGCGACCCAGGCACCCCTCACTGCATTATTTTAAAAGAAGTTGTCAGCAGCATAAAAGAAACTATTATATTAACTCTTGCCATGTAAGATAAAAATATTAATTTTTCCTTCCCTGTCCAACTATTCCCTAGTTTTAAAAAAATTATTTGGTATTTCATAATAATTAAAAAATATTTTTTATAAGTGTATTGTTCAGTTACCATGCTTGCAACAGTGATTTATATTTAGCCCTATGGGGAGCCCGGGTGGCTCAGCGGTTTAGCTCTGCCTTTGGCCCAGGTTGTGATCCTGGAGATCCGGGATCCAGTCCCACGTCGGGCTGCCGGCATGGAGCCTGCTTCCCCCTCTGCCTGTGTCTCTGCCTCTCTTTCTCAATCTCTGTCTGTCTCTCATGAATAAATAAATAAATAAATAAATAAATAAATAAATAAAATCTTAAAAAAGGGGGGGGGGGCGGGGATCCCTGGGTGGCTCAGCAGTTAAGCATCTGCCTTCGGCCCATGGTATGATGGTGAGATCCTGGAGTTCCAGGATTGAGTCTCACATCAGGCTCCCTGCATGGAGCCTGCTTCTCCCTCTGCCTGTGTCTTTGCCTCTCTCTCTGTGTGTGTCTCTCAAGGATAAATAAATAAGATCTTTAAAATAAAAATAAAAATAAAAAATAAATAAAATAAATAAATAAATTTAGCCCTATGGTTTAACTCCATGTCCTAAGAGTTTTATATTATAATTTCCCCATTTTTTCCATTATCTTCTGTGTAGCTGAAGTATACTTTAAAAACATCTTTTTATAAAGGATATATTGATAATATATTTCTTAACCTCTTGCTGTATAAGAATGTTTCTCAAGTGCCATTATATAGGAATGGCAATTTCAGGTGGAAGATAATATATAGCCAGTTTTGCTTGTTTTTTTTTTCCCTTCCTTGGAAACTAACCATTTTTCCTTACCTGAAACTTGAAGGATTTGAATTTTTATTTATCTTTTAACCTTCCTGTCTTAGTAGGATATGTCTAGATTTGGAGTTATTTTCATTAATTTTCTTGTATTCAATGGCCCTTTTTGCCTTACAGACTCTTGATATAAAGACTGTATTCTTTCTTGAGATTAGACATTTTTGCAACTATGTTGGCTTTAGTTTCTCCTTCTGAAATTGCTATCTTTAATTTTAGCATCTTCTGGTCTCTTGCTATATATAATATATATATGTGTGTGTGTATATATATTAGTCATTCTTATATTTTCCCTCTTAAATCTGTGGAAGCTGCTTGAGTTTTTCCTCTATTTAACTGATTTAATTTTCTACAATTTCAAATCTGCTGTTTACTGTTTATATTGTACAATGAATTTACCCATGCAGTCCAATTGGACTTTCTTGCTAACTGTTAGATTTACATTCATATTTAAAATGTCCTCTTGGGGCACCTGGGTGGTTCAGTCAGTTAAGCATCCAACTTTTGGTTTTGGCTCAGATCATGATCTCAGGGTCATGAGATGGAGCCCGGAGCTGGGCTTATGTACTGGGCATGGAGCCTGCCTGAGATTCTCTCTCTGCCTTTCCCTCAGCACCTCCTGCCTAAAAATGAATGAATGAATAAATAAATAAATAAAGTATCCTCTTAATCTTAATCAGAGTATATTTCAATATTAAAATTTCCTCTTCTCCTTTTTGTAGCAATTCTGTTTCACAAGGAGTTATCTGCAAGATTATTACGATCATGCCCATTATTTTGAACAGTGACTTCCTTTTACATATCTTATTTTTTTCTATTTACTCATCCTTACAGATGATATTCTATGCTATATGAGCATGGGACTTGAGATGGTTCTATCAAGAATTGGTTTTCTATAAACATCTAAAAATCTTTCAGGCAAAAGAGAAAGCTTTAAATTCCTAGTTGTTTTAACTTTGCCAGTTCAAAGGTCCTGGGGCCTAAGGAAAATAGGAGCTAATCATAGCAGGGACTGTGTAGGTTTGGCAACCAGGACTAATCTTGGGAAATGATGCATTATTTCCTGAATTCAGTTGCCTTCATGGGAGCAGTATTCCTGTTCTTTGTCTGGCATTGCTGTCTGCACCTGTTGTAAGCTGGGCATACACTTTGCCATCTGGCAAACATCTCAGAAGTATTGGTGATATTCTCAATGCCCTATTGCTGCTGCAAAATTTACTCTTGCTCCAACCCTTGCAGTGGGAGCCAGTTGTGATCACAATGCTGTATGGACACATTTTTTCATTTATTTTTTAATTAAACTGATCTTCCTTATGCCCACAATCCTGAATATATTTGTTTTTCCTTCAGTCAGCTCCTGTGGACCATTCTAGAAAAAGACACTTTCTTTGTGGTTTCCAGCAAGGACCCATGTTTTCCTTCCTCAACTCATTTCAGAGGGTGCAATGCTCTTTTTGCTTGCATCTGGCAAATGAGAGGATGGTGAGTTGGAAGGAAAGTGATTAGATGTTTGTGTTTGACAGACTTTTACCCAAAACTAAATGCCTTCAAATCCTAAGATTATTTATGAGTAAAGAGATATAATAGAAATATTCACTGACTCTAATAAATATTTTAATTTACTTAATAGAAAACAATTCTCAAATAATTCTCAAAAATTGTTTTCTATGTTATCTTTCTTTAAAAAAAAAAACTCCTTGCTTTTCCTTTTCTTTAGAGATAACAAAAATTATTACCAGTGAAAAGAGAACTGAACTAAGAGCCAGAAAAACAGAGCTCTGGTCCCAGATCCAATGCTAACTATCTATACTCTGAAATTCCATAAGCTTCAATTTTATCACCCTTAAAACGAAAGTAATAGACTACATTTTCTCTGAAGTGCCTTCAGTCTATAATTCTTCAAGTCCATGTTAGTGGAACCATTGTTAGGCTGAATTCACACTTAAAATGTATATAGAGTAGATCAACAAGAAGAGATTAAGTTAATTCCTTGTTTAAAAGACAAGAGGTGACTCAGCACACTGGTTCTAGGCTACTAGTAAAACAGAGAAATTATAGACCAGCTAACCGGTGTGCTATTCAATGGGTTATTTTTGGCTTTACCCCATCAACTTTCTCTGTCCTGTTTACCATATATTATTTACAGAAATAAAATATATTACCTCAAGTGAAAGCTGCACTTATGAGGGTGATTTGGGAAATGCACCATAGGGATCTTTTCTGCAGTAGATGGTCTCTCGCAGAGAGTATTGCTCCAGTTCTGTTACCTTTCCATACACCTTGCCTGAGCATTTCAACCACGCTAGTCATGATGTATCCCTGCATATGATTCTGAATGTGGTTTTGACATTTGAAAAAGAGAAAAGGTATTTTCTTTCAGTCTTACTTAAATGTTGATTTGTAATAAATGGTAATTTACCGTTACTGTTACTGTTTTTCTGGTTTTTTTTTTTTTTAAGATTTTATTTATTTATTCATGAGAGACACAGAGAGAGGGGCAGAGACACAGGCAGAGAAAGAAGCAGGCTCTGTGCAGGGAGCCTGCTGTGGGACTCGATCCCGGGTCTCCAGGATCACGCCCTGGGCCGAAGGCAGGCGCTCAGCGGCTGAGCCACCAAGGCGTCCCTCTCTAGGTATTTCTTAATCCATACATTGAAAAGCAGCTTTTGAGTGTTTTGGTTATCTCTCCAATGGAATGGACTCTTAAAAAAAAAAAAAAAAAAGATAATTAATGGAAAACAAAGTTGCAATGCAAAGCCTTAAAGCCAACCAGTACTTTATCCAGATGTCTGTCCTGCCTGGAAATGGTGGAAAGATACAGACTATAGTTCATAAAATACCAAGGTCTGGACATTTTGATCTACTGTGTTTGTATATTTCATGCCTGTCTCTATCAATGACTGGGACTTTTTAACATGCTCTTCCACCCTATTACTTACCAATGAAGCTGCCTTTTGTTGAATCTTTAAATATTGGTGGCTTCCCCCTCCCCGCATTATTGGCCTCTTTAGTGAAGCTATAATTCACCTTTCCTTTGAACAAAAATTCCATTCACTTTTTATATTCATTGGCAGTTTAAAATATTAAGATTTAAAAAAAAAAAAAAATTAAGATTTTTTTTCCTTAATACTATTTTCCTGTTCAGCCAGACTAACACAATTTAAATAAAGGAAGATGGTTGTTTTTTACTTTTCATTTCCTTTTCATCCCATTGCTCTGCCTTATTTTGGTGTACATTGTCTCTTGTCTGGGCTTTTACAATAGCTTTTTAATTTTGGGCAGCTTACCTTCGGCCCAAAAGAGTTTTACATTCCAGACCTCTTCTAGACTATCAGAGTAATATTTAAGAAATATATCTGATTGTATTGTTTTTCTGAACAGTGTTCCCCAGTGTTCCCCATGTCCTTAGTATAATATCCAGATTATTTAACTTGCACATGAGGCAACTCACCCATGGGCTTCATACTCCACATGAGGTTCTACTGAATATAAAGCCTAGAGAGATGCCATTAATCACAATCTGACCTGGTAATAGGAGATCTAATATACAATTTGAAATCTTAACACTGAACAGGAAGTAGAGCCATGACAAACATTTTATAATTTACATAGGTGATTTTAGTCAATATCAAGAATGTGGACTCAGACATCAAGTTGCCCAAGTCCACATTTCGGCTTTCTACTTACTAATCTGTCCTTGGGCAAGAAAATACCTCTTTGGTCCTCCTTTTATAAAATAAGGTTAATAATTGTTGCTACCCCAGAAATTAAAATAAATAATACAATGTATATGTAAAACATTTAGAACAGTACTTGGCCTTAGTAAGATTTCAACAAACACTAGCTTTTGTTGACTAACAATACCAAAATATTAGTTATTATGATGTTCTATTGTGTTACATTTATGGAATATCCCGATAGAAAAATTTTTCTAAGTTTAAGGCAAAGTTGACCTCACATAGAAATCCTATATATGTATGAATCATTACCCAAATTTATATTTTTTAAAAATAATCTTTACAATGTCTATATTTTTATTATTATAATATCCCATTTTCAGTAAATAACCAACAGAATCCATTTCTAATCAGTGATGATTCAAATGGTCTTATTCTTTCCAATGTTTCCTAACTTTTTTGGGGCAATATCTGGCACAGTGTTTGCTCAAAAGATTGAGGTGATTAGGTGAATTTGGTCTTTCTGTTAACCTTAATTTAAGTATTTTCACCCATTTACTCTGACTTTTCACCATACTTAATATTTCTTAAACAAGTGTGTGTTCCTAATTCCTTTATTTCCTGATAACTCACTTATTGCATATCTACTTGCACTAGTATACTAAACCTGTAATCTTATGTATGTATTATTTTCATATTAACATTTTATAATACTTAAGATACTTTGTAATATACACTTTTCTTCTTGATAGTTCACTTTTCTTATTAAAAGCTTCAGCAAGTTGCCATTGACCTTTGAGGTTCTATTCTGACATCTTCTCCATTTTGGCCTGTATCACTTAGTCCTGATTAGATCTACAACATGATCTAATCCAGTCCAACTGATCTCTTCACTTACTGTTGCCCTGACCTGCCTTATTTTCTATTGTGAGTCAGAGCCAGGTCCTGCTTAGGGCATTTTCAATTATACTTCAATTTAAAAATAATAAAAATAAAATAATGTATGTAAAAACATTTTGTAAAATCTTTAAAATATCTATTCAAGTTTGTCATTGTTATCACAAGCAAATCATATACTGCCTTGTTAGTTGCCTTGTATTGTTTTTGTACATTATTCTCTTACACTGTTACTAGGCTTAGTACAGTTATTTAAATTTCTACACATTTGACTACCTAATTAGGTTTTTAATTCTTTGGGGACAGGGAATATTGATGCTATTAAGATCAAAGATCCAAACTCCCAATTATCTTAGAACTAATTATCTTAGAGGCATTACTGAACTTGCATCTCCTATTAAAGTATAAATTCACACCAGAGAAGCTTATATTCTCATCCTAGCCACCTGCAGACAGTGAATTGAAGATACCTGGTAGGAATACTCTTCAACTGAAAGAGTTGAACAAAGGGTGGGAACAAAGATTGCTGATTTGTCTCAGCTTACCCAGGTCTGACTTGTCGTCACTAGACATTCTGGGAAATAAGCAGTCAAAGAAAGGCAGTATAGCTTGGGCTCATGCCATCTTCTTTAGTTGAAGTACCATTTGCATAAAATAAAATGCATATTCATTTGAGTTTTGACAAATGTATTCTTCCACTGTTACCCACCACCCTAGTGAAGATGGAGAACATCTCTACCCCCACAGTGCCTTTTCCCAGTCAATCTCTCCTGTTCCCAGAGACAACCACTTTCCTGATTTCTATCACTATAGCTTAGTTTTGCTCAAAAACTTCACATAAATGAAACAATAAAATATGCACCATTTTTTTTAGCTTCTTTCACCCAGCACCCGTTTTGGGATTCAAGCATTTTGTTGCATGCATAAGTAGATCATAACATTTTGTTGTTGAGTAATACTTCATTGGATGGCTATATATAAATGTATTATTCATTCACCTATTGATGGTCATTCGAGTTGTTTCTGGGTTTTAGCAATTATGAAAAAGGCTTCTATGAACATTCTGGCATAGGTCTTTTGTGGGAACATATTTTCACTACTCTAGAGATTGTCAACAGATTGGATTAAAAGCAAGAATCAAAGATATGCTGTTTTCAAGAGACATATTTTAAGTATAGTAATACAGATAGGTTGAAAATAAAAGAAGAGCAAAAGATATAGTTGCAAGCACTAAGCAAAAAAAAAAAGCTGACATGACTATATTAATAGCATATAAGGTAGACTTCAAGGCAAGGGATATTAACATAGATTTGTAAAAATGGTCATTTCTGGGGCACCTGGTTGACTCAGTAAAGCATGCGACCCTTGATCTCAGGCTTGTGAGTTCAAACCCCACATTGGGCATGGAGCCTACTCTTTAAAAAAGTCATTTCATAGGAATAAAAGGGCTGATTTGTAACAGGACACAACAATCTTAAATGTGTGTTACAAAAATCATAGAGTTCCAAAATAAAAGAAGAAAAAAATGGACAGAAATAAAGTGAGAAATCACAATTATGATAGAGATTTTTAAAATCTTCTCTGAGTAGTTGATAAAACAAATAGAAAAAAATAGTCGACTTTGGATAATACTATCAATTATCAAACATGAAGACCTAATTGACATTTGTGGGATAATACATGCAACTGCAGAATATAGATTCTTTTCAAGTATACATGAAACATTCATCAAAGACCAAATGCAAGGGCATGAAATAAGCCTGAATTTATTTCAGAGTTTTTGAGTATAGTAGAATTAAATTATAAACCAATAACTATAGGTATTGATAAAAAGTCAATTATTTTGGAAATGACGCAACACAGTTTTAAATAGTCAATCCATGGGTCAAAGAAGAAATCCTAAAGAAACTTAGAAAATGTTCTATATTGAATGATAATAGAATATATAACATGTTAAAAATCTGTGTGTTTGTGCCTTTTAATCATTGTTTTGTCTCAAAAACTGATTAATCAAATCAACATTAACAATCAAAATAACACGAAAGGGAATAGGCAGAGGAACAGACTGAAGGTTGAAAATCATAAGGATCATGCCTACCATCAGCCACTGTTTTTATTCTACTGTGATTATAATGAAGTCAATGGATATTGGTTAAACTAATAGGCACATAGCCCTTCAGTGTCAATAAACAGAATGCTAAATCAATATTTTGGCAATTTTTCCCTGATGAGTCCCACATAGGGGCATGTATGAAGCTTCCTTTCATCCAATGAAACAGTAGGAGAAGTAGTCTGGATAGTGTTAATATTGACAAAGATTATAGCTAAAGAATAAGTTAATCAGTGACTAATAAGTTGAATAGATAACCAAGAAAGGTTGTGAAATCTTTGTTCTGAGATCTGAGACAAAATCATCTGTCTCTAATTTTAGTTCAGTCCTTAATGAATATAACCAGTCTGACTAAATGATCTACTGGGAGGCCCCCTTCCAAACACAAAACCTATGATTTTAATTAGTGTTGGTTATGGTGCCAACACAGGGGGAAAATTTGCTCAGTGCCATAAAGAAGAGTAGGGGTTTAATTCTAAATCTCAGTCATAACTTCTAATTTACAAATTCTTTTATTTGGAAGAATATTTTCTTTATAGAACTCCAAGCATTCCTCTTCCTCCTCCTTCTCCTCCTTCTTTCTTCTTGCTTCCCCTCTTGCTCTCTCTCACTGTGTGTCTTTTATGAGAAATCAAAGAATATTTAGTTTGAAACTTGTAATCATGAATTGAGCTTTTCAAAAAATGTGTGAGTCATGTCTTGCCCTTTGATAATTTCCAAGTGACAAAGCTACTTTTGCAGATCAGTCCCTGCTTTTAATGATTTCAGTATATTTTGTTTGGTTGGGAGTGAGAAAAATAAATGAGAAATGTCATTCGTGAGTATGAGTTTGCAAATGAATATGTAGAAGGCAAGTGATTACTTAATTTGGGGGACACAGTATGTTTTCCTGAGCTTTTTGCCTTTTCCCTTTCTCAAGCCTGCAATTTCTCCTGTTTCCACTTACAGATGAAAGTGGTGCAGCAATGTGGTGGGGTGGCATTCACAACATCTGAGATATGTGGTTTATCCATCTATGTACATGGATAGAGACAATTCAGAATCTAACCATCTTATGAGTTCTAAGCATACTTTTATAATTCACATACATGAAGTTTTATAGAGCAACTTTCAAATATAGAATGAAAGATAATTTCTTTTCATTTTAAATACTCTTTTTTCATTCATTCTTGCAGGCAAAATTGGTATATTAATATTTTTAAAAAGAAGAAAACAAATAAGCAATGTCATAATGCTTTGCTGTGCAAAAAATATTTTATCTCAAATGATCTGAATTCCCTCCAGCAGCAATATTATGGATTTCACCAGGTTAAAGAGAGAAGAAACAAGAAGGAAAAAAAGAGAGGAAAAGCCCTACAGGTCAAGAGATTAAGTGAGCTGATGAACAGAATGGCTAATTTTCTATTTTTTCTTGCTAAAATGTAGGAGTGATTAGAAGTAAGGGAACTTGCCAGTGAAGGTAACTGCCAACATGTTGAATAGACAGATGCATTACCAAAATGCTTTCCACAGATGAAAGCAAACAAAAAGTTTTGTAACAATATTTGTTTTGTAGCTATATGTCTTAATCAGTGCTATATTTGTATTGGTCTACTTTAAAAACTGCGCCATGGTCAGTGAGATTATCTTTTCTAATCTTTTAAAATTTCAACAAATATTTCTAGGCATTAAGGATAAGCGACATTTTGCCTCATCTACTTCTCTGACATTGAGCTGTTTCTAGATGCTAAATTTGGCTGCTGTACTTTTCTTATCTGTAAGGCTGTTCCTGGGTCCACCCTGCAAATAGCCATCCAGGTTTAGACTTTTCCGAGTAGCCGGGAATGGCCATCCCACTCTCAACACCCCCATTCTCTTCTGTGCTCAGGCTCAGGGCATTGGGTGGAAGTGAGCTTTCCTTTATTTCTGGTATTACTGTGGCTTCTCAGGATCTGGCTTGGGCTTGGATCTTGACATTTGTCACAGGTGTCACCGGTGAAACTGCTGGGAAACCAGATGGCAGGCCTAAGTGAGGTTGGCAGCATCTGCTGTTGTGCTCATTGTCCCTGCTACTTGCTCTACTTTATTCTTCCTGTTGATGTGTTATTGTCTTCCCTTGTCGTTTCATTTGTTCAATGCTATTTCCCTTTCTACAGGCCTCACCAAATATGAATTCCTTTCTGTAGTTCCTTTCATGCATTTTCTCTGCTTGGAGCTCCATTTTCCAGGAAGACTCATGACTTGGCTGCCTACCTTGGGTACTTGGGGGGCTTTTGCTTATGTGTCACTTCCTCAGCAAGACTTTCTTAAGCACCCTATTTAAATTTACAATGCACTCTTCTTCCCCACCCCCTACCCTGATATTTTCTCCTTCCCTGTCCTGCATTATCTTTTTCCATAGCAATTAGCACCACCTGCTCTATTCCATGTTAAAGGTACATGCACATAATCTGTATCATTAGGATATATAAAATATAAGCTTCATGAGGGCAGATCCGTTTGGTTACTTTGTATTCTAAGCATATGGAAGAATGCTGGCTCTTAGCACTTTAAAAAAGTTGTCCTTTTTGTTGTTAAATGATAAATTGCTTTGCGAATTTTGAAACAGCAGGCTTCTAGCTTTATATTTGATCTTATTCATTCAGCTCAGTACAGTGCTATGTGTAAGAGCTTTAAGGATATGGGGAAAATTGAATAAGTAGCATCTGCTATGTGTACTGGGTATTTTACTTACTTTATTTCATTCTCACTGTAACCAAGGCCTTTGCCTAATGAAAGACAGGGAGAAAGTAGCAGAGTAAGTATGCACACTAGTTTCATCTGGCCTCAGAAGCCCACCAAATAATAGTGAGTCAACAAGAGCCCCTCAAAATTGATGATGTTGCATTAATCAGATGTAACTACAAACTGAGTGCCAAAACTGATTGGTTAAAAAGAAAAAGAACTGTAAATTAGCTCCCTAAAAAGATAAGTGACAATGCCCCAAAAAAGAAATCCAAAACCACTGAAAGCAACAGCACTCTTGGCTTAAGTGCCTAGACCTCTGAGGTAACAAACTTAAAAAGGAAAACATGAAATAAAATCTTAAAGAAAAAAAAAAAATGGGACGCCTGGGTGGCTCAGTGGTTAAGCGTCTGCCTTCGGCTCAGAGTGTGATCCCGGGATCCCGGGATCGAGTCCCACATCGGGCTCCCTGCATGGAGCCTGCTTCTCCCTCTGCCTGTGTGTCTGCCTCTTTTTTTCTTTCTCTCTCTCTTTCTCTCTGTCTCTCATGAATAAATAAATACAATATTTTAAAAAAAGGAAAACATGTTTCTGGACATATATTTTGACATATTTTATGAAAATATATTGCATACAATGTGAAACTAACAAAGATTCCTTCTTGATTTTAAAAAGGCAAGAAGAACTGCTCTTCAGTGTCTTTTTTTTCCTGCAGTCCAGGAAACCATAATTAACTGTATTTTTTAAACAAGCCAGATTTTATCGGTATGATCCCTTTTTAATGTGTCTTCTCTTTGACCTCTTTTGATCTAGTGATACAGATACAAGGTAGCTCTGATTTTTAATTCTGTACCATGTATGTATGGAAAAACCCAATGATGCAATGAGCACTGGAGGCTGGGAGGTGGTCAGCAAGCCCAGACAAGCTCCCTGCCCTCATGGGGCCCAGAGCCAAGCCACTCATCAGGGAAATAACATGTTCTGTGAACATCTTCTGGATGTGGAGTTATCTCTATTCCAGAATTTATTTTTAAAAACCTTAATAATTAATTTAATTCTGTCTTTGTTTTTCTTCTCTTGGTAAAAGATAATCTGATGCCCTGGGAGAGGCTGGAAATACTGTTGCTATTTTTTAAAAAAAGATTTATTTATTTATTTATTTATTTATTTATTTATTTATTTATTTATGATAGAGAGAGACACAGATAGGCAGAGACACAGGAGGAGGGAGAAGCAGGCTCCATGCCGGAAGCCTAATGTGGGACTCGATCCCGGGACTCCAGGATCATGCCCTGGACCAAAGGCAGGCGCTAAACTACTGAGTCACCCAGGGATCACCTACTGTTGCTATTATACGTTTCAGTTATTAGCCCAGACACGCATCCTTTCTACTGTGTGCTTGAGTATCTCAGATAATTGAGAATTATTTCTAATTAAGGAATAGTCGTTTTGTTTAAGGCAAGTGTAAGAATTCAAACATTGTTATTTATATTAAATCAAACAAAATTTTTCCTTAGCATTCATATTCATTGTTGATCTGTCATAAAAGCCTGTCGCACATCTATGCCCCCTGTTCAACATGACAGTTTGTTTAAAACCGTGTCTCTTTGAAATTGTCTGGTATCCAGTTCTTTTTATGCTTATCTATTTTATGTAGGGTATTGCTTTATGTAGTTTAAGAGTCACAAATGGAGTATATTATAGCCTTACCTCAAGGCATTTACATAAATACGACAAATAGTGTGTGAAAAACAAGTGCTATTGAGCACTTAGTGAAAGGCCATACCTAGCTGAAAGGATGTAGAAATATTCATGGGAAATGTAACATTTGAGATTTAAAACTGCTATTGTCTTGTCAGGTTGAATTGTAGTGAATTTCAGGTTGTGAAAGCAACATAAGCAATAACTTGGAAGTAAAAACACAGAGATCAGGGTGTAAGTTTAGGAAAATTTGAGCAAATTATTTCTTCTTTACCATAAAGTGCTAGTAAGAGGTGACAGGTAATAAGACTGGAAAGGAAATTTAGAGTATTCTTTAAAAGTCAAGGAGCAGAATTTGTAGAAATTTATAGGAATTTATAGGAATGGTTAATAGAAAATGGTTGAAGATTTTTGGATGAAGGTGACAAATATAAAGTTATACTTTCATTAAGTTGACTTAGCAGTAGTTTGGGGAGTGAATTGAAACAAAAAAAATGTATGTATAGGGATGCATTAAGAAAAATGGCACTGTGTCTCTACTATACCACATAAAATGGAAATAATTCAGAAGAAGAGATTTTGTTTTTTTAAAAATATTTTATTTATTTATTTATTTGACAGAGAGTGTGCATGAGAGAGCATGAGCAGTGGGGAGAGGCAGAGGGAGAAGCAGGCTCCCCTCTGAGCAAGGAGCCTAGGGGCAGCAGGGCTCCATCCTAGGACTCTTGAGATTAGGACCTGAGATGGAGGTAGCCGCCGAACCCACTGAGCCACCCAGGTGCCCAGAAGGAGATGTTTCTTAAAGTTTGTGAGAGCAATTGCACCTGAACAAGTGAAATATGGGAAAGGCAAAGAAATGAATGTTGAACTTTCTGGGCTGCTGAAATAAGCTACAGAGGTAGAAACAAGCGTATGCATGTTTATGCACATAAGGTGTGCTTGTGTAGTGGAGAGGGGAGGCAACAGAGAGAATTGTCTGACTTTTGTTAAGTAGTCTGACTTTAAGAAAGGTAAAGTAAGCTCTAACAGTGGAGGGGCCATGAATGTATAGGGTTATTTACACTGTCCTGTAAAACTGAAAGAGAGAAACAAACCCCAAATCTGGAATTAGGCTGGTGTCTTGACCCATAAATTATAAACCTGTGAGAAAAGAAAGTGTACTGAGTGAAAAGAACAAGAAAGCTTCTGAATAATATAGGGCTACAGCTGTTAACTCATTAATGATTTACTGTACAATTTATCTCAGGTGATGTACTAGCCTGAGCATTGCGGAAAAACCACAAAGAAAGATGGATGAAGATAAGACAGATGAGATAATAGGAGATATAGGCTTTACATGGATAACTTTAATAAAAAGTTCTACTGATGAACATCACTAAGGTGTCTCTGACAAGCATTTATTTAGCATCTACTATGTCCTGGGCATAGTATTTACTTTTTTTAAAATAAATTTATTTCATAAAACTTACTGAGCTTACATTTCTACTGATGAGAAAACCAAAGTTCAGAGAGTTTAAGTCTTATTCCAGCAGAAGTCAAGCTAACCCCACAATAACATGATTATAAGGGGAAACTAAGTTATTCCTTGTAGGGCACCAGTTTGTTTAATAGCAGTGGGCTTATGGTATTCTCAGGTGTAGGTAGAGATCCAATGACTTATAAAATCAGACATATTTCATGTTATCCTTCTCAGTTGGTGAATCAATGGTACATTTCTCAGAAAATGGGATGATGAAGTGTATTTAGAATTTGCAATCAGACACATGTGAGTTTAAATGCTGGCTCTGTGTGGCAATGCCTACTTACAGCCTCCGTAAGCCCAGATCACCACCACATTAGAAAAGTGTCAACAACACTACTTCCTTTACAAAACAGCACAAGGATTAAATGAGATAACAATATCAAGAACCAAGTAGAGTGCCAGAATTTAGATCATGTCAACATGACCTGAAGATACAAATCCATAGTCTCGTATGGTCTCATTCTCTCACAGTGAGTTCTCTCTCTGTCTGAGGCACACACATGTACGTACACACATGAATGTACACATTTTATATCTAGGCCATTTTGGAATGTAGCTATTTTTTGAACATTGTTTTTCATTTCAAAGACCTTCTGCTCCTGGCTCTGCCCGCTTGTTGTCTCCTGGGGCGGATGCCTGGACATTCACATCCACTACCCCACTGGGGGTTTAGAGGCTGCTTTTTTTCTCCCTCATTGAAGAGGATGAGGGCTGAGGGGGAAAATTATAAGGTAGAAGTCCTTGATGAAAACTGAAGCTGGAAATATTCAGGCATTTGGAACAAATGGAAATGTCTCATTATTATGAGGAGGACCATACCTTGGGAAATTTTCTTCCTTACGTATTAAATTCAGAACTGAATTCTGTGATTCTAGTATTATCTAGCCATCAAAAATAAACAAATATGTAATCAGCATAGAGGTGCCTTTCCAGCTAACAAATCATTTAGGAAGTGTTGAGGTAGTTCATAGATGTCTACTAACATGCATTTAACATATCTAAAGATTTAAAAAGGATGTAGAAATGTGTTGCCAGGCTATCTGCAATAGAATAAAAATACTTGCATAAAAATATAGGCATATCTCGTTATATATAATTTTTTTCCCAGGAAAACTGGATGTAAAGTGATTATTTTCTACACTGAATATTATTTCCCAGGGATTATCATGATCATGATAATATTGGTGTGCATATCTGTTAAGGAAAAAAATAATATTTAAAAATATAACAGTCATTTAAAGGAATGCCTATACTTTTATAAAGTGAATGAATATATGAATATAAAACACTGCAAATAAGTTTTTTCATATTGGAACTAACCCTGGCATTGAAAGAAAAATGACGGTTTATCTGAATAGTACATACTGAGCCTAGATCTTTCACTTTCTATTATGTTCTGTTCCTAATCTACAGTGGGAAAACACGTAAGTCTGGTTATTCAGAACTTTTTCCCTTTTATGGAATTTGTTAGTTACAGAAATGAGTGAGTGGATTGAGGTTAAAGAGAGAAAGATATGTAAAAACACAGTAAGTGACCATCAAAAAGTTCCTGAAAAAATAGATTGAAATCTATGGATCAAGGAAACTAGAAAGTCCAAAAATAAATCTTCAGATAACAGTCAGCAAATCTTTTCTTAGTTTATGTTTCCAGCATTATTGTAATATACTGAAGAAGACCAGAACTTAGTTGTAAAATTGGATTAAAAGATAACTTTCAGAAAGACATTTTTTAGTCTTTCTCAGCTTTCTTGGGTAAAAATCCTCTAAAGTTTTTGAGCACTTATCCACAATCATTAATTATAATATAAATTATTATATAATTATTTTCTTGTCTGTGAGATTAAGTAATCCAATTTTTTTTCAGTATAAGTTGAACCTGAGAGTACTTATTGTTATAAAGTGATTCTTAGTGGAAAGAAATTAGAGTCATATGTTATTTTTACTACATGTCTTTGTTTTATTATTACTCTATCTTTCATATAACTCTATTATTCTTGTAAGTGTCAACATGCATAATAACATGTCTTCTTTTATATTTTATTTTAGAAAATTAATGTTCCTCTTTTATAAGTGAGACAAAATTTTAAAAGAAGGCATTGAAGGCAAACAAATGTAATCAGAATTTAGAAATCTAATTCTTAATATCCGTTCCTTTTTGACTACTTAAAATAATATTGTTTGCCTTTCCAATTACTTATGGGTCTTCTAAATATAATGTCTGGACTTAAAAGTTGTAATATAAAATCACCTGCTTGCAAAGTAATACAACTGAGTGAAGTTCAAAAACTTCATATAACATGCCATTTAGCATTCTCATAAAATGTCAGTTTGGTATTAACAAGAACAAATGGAAGAAAAACTAATGTGAAAGCTCTCTGAAAACTTAATCCTGGGGAATCAGAAAAAAGAGACTACGATTTTTATTTCAAATCTATATTGCATAGAAGTACTTTTGAAATTGAAAAACTTTTCAGGTGTTGCTCATCATATATCTTTGATATTTTGGTAGAACATCCTGTGTTCCCCCTTTTAAATATCCTAAGACACATTCACTAGCTAGGATCAATGAGACAGGAATGAGTGACCCTACAAGTAACACAATATCAAATAAACTGCACATTACCTTGGTGTTCCTGATAGCAAGCGGCTCCTGGAAGAGTCTGGAGAAGCATTGCATAATGGTTAGGCACATGGATTCCGTGACCACAGAGCATGAGTTCAAATTCTGACACTACTACTTTCAACTGTGAGAACTTATTCATGCTGTGAATTATTTATCCTCTTGATACATCAGTTTCCCCATGTTTTAAATAGAGATAATCATAGCATCTATTTCATTAGGTTGTTGTAAGAATTAAATGGGTTTTATAGTTCTTAAGATAGTGCCTGACAAAAATAGTGCAGTATGTGTTATTATTATGGTTATCTCCCCCCAAAAATACACTTGGCAAATCACTGGTAAGTGTTTTGCCCCTTAATTTATTTTTTAAAATTAGAATCTTGTTACACAAAAGCCTACTATTAAGCACATTTGTAAAGTGAGACCAGAATACTCATGTTTTCATTTGATAAAGGTAGCTAATGCTCATTACAGAGATTTGTGGACTATATGATTACAGTAGGACAACTTATTTTGGGGAAAGAATCTTCTAACTTTCTTGCCTGGCTTCTAAGTCTTTAAGGTGGTGTACACAGAAGATATATTTTTCCTAATGAATATGGTAAAGTTAGCAAATATGCTATATATATGCTAGAAAATATCTTGTTTGTATGTATATATATATATATAGCATATTTGCTAGCTTTACCATTTTCATTAGAAATAACAATATATATATCTTCTGACATTTATAATATTACCAAGTATTGAAGCATTGCAGATATGACCAGTATGTGACTACAGTACACACTTACTTGTTTTTGTTGATAAGCATCCATCTACCCCATATCCTGTGATAGTATTCCAACTCCACTATTGAGAAATATTCTTACACCACTACCACAATCTTACACCCCTATCACAGTTCCTAGGGTAAGGCATTTGCTTTGGGGTAGGCCAATCAAAGCATAAAGCACAACATTACCTCGGACTCAGTGATTACTTCAGGGATGGGCGTGTGACCCAGCTGGAGCCAGTGAGATGCAATGAGAGTTTTTCTGGGTCTTTATTCCTATGGGACTTAAGTCCGGGAGGTTGGGAGGCTGGAGCTGCTATAGCACCTTACTATAATAAGGGATGAATATCTAGAAAAGCTATCACCATGAAAGTCAAAGCCAAAGGATGCAGCATAACTAAGTGCTGGTAATGTCAGCTGTGCACCAGAATCATTCCATACCCAAAGCTACCTCTAGACAATAAACCTTCAACTAATGAATTTCCTTTTCCTTCCATCCTTTCCTCTCTCCCTTCCTCCCTCCCTCCCCTCCTCCCTTTCTCTTTCTTTCTTTTTTTTTTTTTAATTTTTATTTATGGTAGTCACACAGAGAGAGAGAGAGAGGCAGAGGCAGAGACACAGGCAGAGGGAGAAGCAGGCTCCATGCACCGGGAGCCCGACGTGGGATTCGATCCCGGGTCTCCAGGATCGCGCCCTGGGCCAAAGGCAGGCGCCAAACCGCTGCGCCACCCAGGGATCCCTCTTTCTTTCTTTTTTCTTTCTCAAGCCAGTGTGAGTCATTCTTTTGTCTCTTATAACCAAAAGAGACGTGCTATGGGACGCCTGGGTGGCTCAAGGGTTAAGTGTCTGCCTTTGGCTCAGGGTGTGATCCTGGAGTCCCAGGATTGAGTCCCACATCAGGCTCCCTGCATGGAGCCTGCTTCCCCCTCTGCCTGTGTCTCTGCCTCTCTCTCCCTGTGTCTCTCATGGATAAATAAATAAAATCTTTAAAAACAAAAAACAAAAAAGAGACCTGCAAGAGTGATTAAAAAACCATTTTTGGCTCTATCTTCTCTATGCTCAATTCTAACAAATACATTTTCTAATGAAAATTATGAAACTAGAAAATATGCAAGATATAATGATTTAATACTTAGGATTTTTTCTGGTTATAATTGGTACCACTGCCTGATTTTTATTTTTCATTTCACAGATTTTTGGTGTCAGACTTTCAGTTTGAATCCTGTGTGTATGATCTTAGGTGACTCTATCGCTTGTGTATTTCCCTTCTTCAGTTTTCAAACCAGGATCGTGAAAGTGTTTATTTGATAGGACTGTGGCGAGGATGAAACGATATGATGCATAGAGACATGTTAGCTCAGTCAGTGACTGGCACATAGTTAAGTCCTCAGATCATGACTATGTCATTAATCGAAAGACTGGCACTCGGGATTTCACTGGCTTTTCAGTTTTCTTCTGGTTGCCTTGTCAGCCACTAAGTTAAAATACTGATATCCCATCAGGGTAATTTTATTTCTAGAGAAAGTTTATTTGTGTGTCACAAAGACCATCTCTTTGTTGAATTAGCAAAGCACTTATTGGATTTCAGACACTCTGGGGCTGAGGCTAATGTTAAATTCCACTGTATGTAAGACTTTCATTAATATAATTGCTTTTTTATGAATTTTTATTTTTAACTTTCAGTATTTACTCTCCTTTTTCTACTCTTAATTTGAATTATCTGTATTGATTGATTGATTGCTGGTTTAGCAAATAAAGAGCATGAACAGAAGCTTAATCTGTTAGCAAAGTTAATGATTGAAATCAGCAGAGTCTTAGCATTTTGTTCTGAGAAAAGCCTGTGAGAAATCAGAGTTCCATTAGCGAAAGCCTTGGGCTGCCTGAAGCACAGGGCTCTGTGTACACACACTGTGAGGGTTTCTCTTCACAGTCCCCCGCCCTCTAGTGGTAGTTATAATAATGCCATTTTGTAGTCCCCAAACAGGAAATGCCTGTTCTTACTTCAGTTACCAGAATCCTTTTACAGGAAGTTAGGTGTGGTCTTTGAAGGAGAATTTAAAAAAAAAAAAAAAAAAAAAAAGAAGAAAAAATGAAAAAAAGAATGATGGAATTTTAGCTGCAGTCTTCTTGGTGCCAGCTTATCAATCCCAAACTCTGGGTGTAAAAGATCCTGCAGGGGTAATGTTTTAATATTCTTATTATGCTTATTCTCTGTGATGCTTCTCTACCTTTACAGTAGAATCCTTGGGGGAATCTGCAGAGGACCACTTTCATTTTGAAGCTGCTGGCTGCATGTTTTAGCATGTCTCTTCTATTAAAGCATCCAGGCATGGCAGTTTCCTCCCTGGAGTATGCATAGACCTTCTTAGTGCCTATGTCTGTCAAGGCATGAGGGTCTCTAGGGATGGGTGAGGTAAATGAGGGATGTGTTGGAGGCAGTGTGGTACTGAGAGGGCAGTCTGCTAGCTAGTGGCTGAAAGGTCCTAGTCTACTTTAAAAAAATGTAGAAACGGTAGAGTACCTTATGTTATTTTAAATTTCCCTGTTTGATCTAGCATATGCTACAGAAATGATCCGGATATTAATGCATTTACTCTTCAAAAAGGCACTTCATATAATTAAATGGAAATTCTCATTCCTGTAGGATGGGGCTTACAGTGGATTGATATTTTAAAAAGAAGGGAAAAATAGATAAGTGGTTGAATACAGATGACATTCAGGAGTTAAGGTTTTGGTTGTATGATTTCAAAAATCATAGAAACTCTTGCCACTGGTTCAGAGATAACATTTGGAATGATTGGTGTGCTCTGTTAAGTTATATATGCTAGTCCAGTGAGATATGATTAGAATACAGTGAACCTCCATTTATATTATGACAAAGACCAACAAAATAAGAGTTTGTTTAAAAGATAAACTGTCTTAAACTTGGTATTTTTTCAAGCCTAAATATGCTATTTAGATTTTTACGAAATGGGCACTATTCGAGAAAATGAACTATTTCTACAGTATTTCCTAAGTACTGCAAATTTGTTAATTTAAGAAGCAATTATACTAGGTAGCAGCAGGTTGCTAAGCCAGGGGGGTCCAAGATCCAGACCTCTGACGTGGATGACTTCCTGCCCAGTTTGGCAGGAGCTGGATCCCTCCCTGTGCAGCTTCCGAGCAGTTCCAAATGTAATCGGGCATCCCCCACTCCTTCCTGCTCCTTTGCTTTCAAGCAGTATCTACCTATGTTTCCAGAGCCTGGCATTTCAGGATTTCCAGAGCTCTTTCCCCAGGTGCGTTGATTTTGAATAAGCTATTAAAGGTATAAAAGTAGGCCAAAAAGAATGGGAAAAAAATGGAGAAGTACATGCAAGATCCTTGCATAGCCCAGGTTCTATAATTTTGGGTGATTATTCATCTCTTGTTTTGGATCTCTGATATTTTTTCAGAAGGGATGCTGAAAAAGATGGCTGCCAAAATAGTCACACAAGTGAAACAGCAAGCACAAACCAGTATCCTCCATTTCCGAGCTCTGAATTGGATATTTTCACTTAAAACATTTTGGGAGTGGGAGACCAGATTACCTCATAGGCATCTACTGAATGTGAAAGACAGATCTCCATGCAAGCAGATGAATGCATGCATGAGAATTCCCTAAATACAGCTTCCTTAGTAAAATATTGCAGACAGCTTGGTTTACATGTTTTATCTCAATATCATGTAATTACCACAGCTAACCTTTTATCCTAACGACTGTTGCTTCTCTCTTTCTCTCTCTCCCTCTCTCCCTCTCTCTTTCTCTTGTTTCCATAGCACTTTCTTATGCAAGGAGCTAAACAGTGATTAAAGGAGCAGGATGAAAAGATGGCACAGTCAGTGCTGGTACCACCAGGACCTGACAGCTTCCGCTTCTTTACCAGGGAATCCCTTGCTGCTATTGAACAACGCATTGCAGAAGAGAAAGCTAAGAGACCCAAACAGGAGCGTAAGGATGAGGATGATGAAAATGGCCCAAAGCCAAACAGTGACTTGGAAGCAGGGAAATCTCTTCCATTTATTTATGGAGACATTCCTCCAGAGATGGTGTCAGAGCCCTTGGAGGACCTGGACCCGTACTATATCAATAAGAAAGTGAGTTTTTAGTCAAGTTGTCTTTTCTTCCCCTACTTCCTAATTGGTTCTGGGTTAGACCCACGGATGTCTGGTGAAGAATGATGTGCCTCCTCCCATTTGTCTGAAGCATCACTAGGATGCTGGGTGGGCTTGAGGATGTAATGGACCCATTATCCTACAAGTCATTCATTTGAACCTACATTCCCAGGACAAAAAGAACTGAAGAGGCATCATGCAGTTGAGGAACTGAGTAAGGGCAACAGTCTATTTACGTTACAGTGTGATGAAGCAAAAAGTAAAACAAGAGTTATATTCTCTTTCCAGAAGTTGTATTTAAATTCCGTTTTATGATCTCAAGCACTATATAAGTTACTTTGATTGGCAGCAGGATTATGCCTTTATACCATAGACTTTGCCTTTTCCACAGCTCTCTGCAGAAGAAAATAATAGTAGGTGACTTAAGTAACCCCAAAGAAGCTCATCCCAAAGTACACCTGGAAAACTCTGAAGTTCTCATGAAAAATTTTTATCAAAATGAAGAAGTAATCAAAACCTCATTTTTAAAGCTTTTTGTGAATTATAAATATAGTTTTAAATACTGATATCAAAACTTGATAAAAGGTGCTACGAATTTGTATGTTATTGACTACAAGTTTTTTTTTCTCCTTTAAATCCTCACGTCACTTACCAAATTTAGGAAAGTTAATAGCACACAGGGAGAAAAAGCACCTATCATCATGTTGTATGTTGGTAATTAGTGTATTTCTATAGGATTTTATAAGGGAAAATTTTAAATGATGATCTCTACCTTTTCTTAAAATGTTCTTAATTTTAATATTAAGATCCTAAATTCTGTTTTATGTGTTGTGTTTTCTTTTTCAGACATTTATAGTATTGAATAAAGGGAAAGCAATCTCTCGATTCAGTGCCACCCCTGCCCTGTACATTTTAACTCCCTTCAACCCTATTAGAAAATTAGCTATTAAGATTTTGGTACATTCATATCCTTTTTTCAAATAGTTATTCATTATGATTTTGTTCTTTGACTGAATTATTTAGCTGGGAATTTAAATATATATATATATATATATAAATATATATATTTATATATATATATATAAAATATGTGTATGTGTGGTTGGCAATGTTATGTGCTCTTTTTTTTTTTCTTTCCTCTTACTCAACAGTTAGCATATTGCAAATGGGATCATAGGTAAGTGAACCTCTTTTCCTCATCTTCTAGTAAATCTCCTTTTCCTGACTTACTGCATCTTTTTTCTGTCCTCTTCTGCTTCCTTCTGAATTGCTTGCTACATCTAAGACTTCTTCATTCATGTTAATCATGTTGCCAGGGTCTCCTTTTACAAGTCTTCATTTTTAAAATGTTTTGCAATGGGTGAAATCCATGAGCTAATTTTCCTTACTGCTTTAACATTTGGAAAATATGTACATGATCTGAATCGCACAATTTTATATTTTTTTGATCTGAGTTGTACTAATTTCTGCTTTTTATTTCAGAATTTGAAAGCTTTGAATTAGTAAATGCTTACAGTTGTGATTGTATACATACTAGCCTTTCAGATATTTCTCCAAATTTTTTCCCCAACAGCATCCCACTGATTTTCTATTTTCTTTTTCTTTCTTTTCTTTTCTTTCCTTTCCTTTTCCTTCTTTCCTCCCTCCCTTTCTCCTTCTCTCTCTCTTTCTTTCTCGCTTGTTCCTGCATTTTATTCAAGTCACAGGTTCTGCTACAACTGTCTCTCTCCAAAGGCTTATTGTCTGTCAAACCGTATACATCCTTGTTTTATTCTTCATTCTCCTTATTGAAGTAGCCACTTCCTAGAAATGAGGTTGATGACGTGTTCGTGGGAGATGCTAATTTTATTTACTCCTAAAAGTTAAATAGAGTAGTTGTGAATGAGAGGTTTTATTTTAGGTGAAGGGCAGTAGTTTGACTGACAGCCAGCCCTGGGAAAACCAAGGAAGCAAAGATTTAGAAGACTGGGGATATGCTAGGCCGGGGCATTTACAGGAAGAATGCTTAAATCTTGGGATGAGGATTGATATGCATCAGGAACCAGAGGTAAGGTTCTTTAAGGGGAAACAAATCTAAACAGAGTCTCAGAGCAACTTTTAACATTGTTTCATCTTTAGAAAGAGTCTTTGTCTGGAATTCTGAGACATGATCAGGCCAGGGATTCCATGACATGGTAAGACTTTTGGTGTAAAAGCTCACTTCCTCCAAAAGTTCAAGAAAATGTTTGAATTAAATAAAGTGAAGAATTCAAGATGTGGGATAAGCTTGGTACAGGGATCTCACTTCAGTTTTGGGTGGAGGGGCTGTAAATCATGTTCCCAGACTTGCCGGGCAGTATGGTAAATGACATTTTTAGAAGCATGGCATTCTAGAATTCAGTCTCCCTTTAATATTCTAGTTCATTCCCCTTCCTACCCTATGTCCTTTACATAGACATCAACATATTTTAATTGGATTATTTCCTTTATGCTTTAACATTTAATAATTTTTTTGTGAATTATCTAAAACAATAATATTTCCTTACTTCTCTTTTTTAAGAAAGAGAACCCAATTGTATGAGGTGTAAAAGTCTTTAAGTTAGCATTAGAATGAATAATAAAGTTGAGATTTAGATTTGAGTCTCCTGAATTATAAATTGTGGTCTGTTACTATGTTTTGAGTATTTGTAATCTTTGCACTAAATAAATCTTTCCATGAATTATTTATTCTATTTTTAGATAACTGTATACCCTTTGTGTAAACATTATTTTTATATGAATTATGTGAAAACTCAAACATATGTGCAATTCTCTGTTCAGAGTAGATACTGGGAGAGTATGTATTGAATAAATAAGTGACTTATGAGTCAGAGGTTAGAAAATTAGATGCAAAACAATTAATAAAATAGGTTTGAATAGATCAGAAAAAAACTATTTTGTCCTGAGTCTGAGTGATGGGATAGAATTAAGACAGCCTAATATGAAAGAATTTTTGTTTTAAACCTTCTATGTGGAGATCATGTATTTTTTTTAAATGTCATGAAAGCCATCATCTCCCTCCAAATAATCCTAGGGAGTTAGGGAACCCAGGAGTCCTAACTCAATACCCTTTAAAAAAAGAGACTCCCGGTGGAAGAGGCAGCTTTACAAGTTTTGATCAGCGGATCTGGGCATTAAGGACATACATAGTTTATGATGTGGGGCTCTCTGAGAATCGAGATACAACTTGAATTTGAGGGTTTGTACTTGCTTCCCAGAAGAAAGAAAATCTTCATGGGGCAGAGTTGTTTGGAGGCCTGTAGTGATGTGAGTTGCAGCCAGGTTAACCTATTAAGATTTGCTAAAGTGAACCATACGACACTTAGAAATGGCTGATAAGCCACAAAATTTCTTCCAATGTAGAAAAAGCAGATGTTTAAAAATCTCTAATTTCCTGAATTAAAATATTATATTTCAGGTATTTCATCTTGGAGTAAAGATATAGAAAAGAAAAAGCACACGGACTAAAAGTCTAAGATAAATTCTTCAAACTTTTGGCGATAGTGGCATACTTAATGGGAAAGTCTAGTTAACTTTGATGTGTTCAATATTGTAGGGTTTGCAAGTGATTCTGCTAGTGATTTTGTCTTTTATTCTTCCCAACACAAGCCCTATGCTCAAATCCTGGTTTTCTGACTTCAAGCACATGCCTTTTGCTGTAAGGTAAAAATGTTTGGAGATGGTGATGGCAGGCTTGGCCACAGTTAAGAGGTCATTGTGCATTTATTACCATTAATTTATAAACCAGAAAATTCCTATTTGCAATAAATAAATTTGTATTTTAGGCTTAACGTCTCTATTTCCAAAGAAAATCCTGTTTTGTTTCTTAAAGAGCTGTTATCTTCATTAGGAGCTGTTGAATATCAAATTAGCTTTGTTTCATGACTTTGGCAGAATGAGAAGTTATACTTATGCTTACTATATTTGTGCCAGGGTGTGTTTTGAAAACTGAAAATGTTTTTGATATGCCTAATATCTTGTTTTGCTAGTTAAATAAAATATGGCTATATTTTCTAGATAGTAAAAATTTAAAAATTATCCACATTCCTTATCAGAGTTTTAAATGTGTTTCATGTCATTTTTGTTATTTTAGCTTAACGTGCATATTCCCCCTTATTTTGCATTTGTTACTCACTCATTTGTTCATTTGCAAAGATTTATTAAGTACCTAACATATGGTAGGTGTTCTTCTAAGCACTGGGATACAACACTGAACAAAATAAAGTTTCTGCTTTCATATAGTTACATTCATGTATATGTGTGTGTGAGAGACTAGAAAGATGAGAAAAATAAAGTCATTTGTCAGGTAGTGATAAGAGCTATTAAGAAAAATAAAACTTTGTAAAAAGAGAAGAAGGCACAAGGTATTATTTTAGATCAGAGAAGTCCTCTCTAAAAAGATGCCATCTGAGTAGAGAGCTAAAGGATGGGAGAGAGTTGAGACAAGGAAATCTAGGGAAAAGGTAAGTGTAAAGAGAATAGCAAATGTGAAAGCAAAATATAAAGATAGAAGTACAACTGGTATGTTCAGCAAGGAGTTCAGAGTGCCTGGGGTGAAGTGGGAAAGGCAGGGTATAGTAGGATCTGAGGTCAGTGAGAGTGGAGGGCAGGGGCTGCAGTTATAGACCGTGATGGGGACAACAAAGTCACTCTGAATGAGATGCAGAGTGATGGTTGAAGGATTTCCAGCAGAAGGATATCATGACCCGACTCACATTTTATAAATACTGCTCTGGCTGCTGCAAGGATAACAGACTGCACGGAGGGAAAGGTTAGGAGCAAGAAGATTGATTGGGGACCTTCTGCCATTATGAAGCGGAGGGATGCTGGTGGCTTGGACTATGGTAGAAACAATGAGGGTGGCAAAATGGCATGGAACTTAGATGTGTTTTGCAGAAGAGCTGACAAGATTTTCTGAGCAATAGGATTAGATTTGAATGTGTTTTTGAGATGGCTGTTAGATATTCAGTGGGAGGGCTGAGTACTTCGACAGAAATGCAAGTCTGGAGTTCAGGAAAGGGTTGGGCTGGAGATAAAACTTTGGGAGACATCAGTATTTAGATGGCATTTAAAGTCATAACAAAGATCTGTGACACTCCAAATCACACAACTAGTGCAGACTGCCTGTCATTCACACAGAATAGGAAAATGAAAAACAGCTTTTGGTGTCAGAAAACCTGGATTCAGACTCCACCTCCGAGATTTACCTGTTGCTCCATGACCTCGGGCCAGGGTATTACAACTGTTTTGAATCTCAGTTTATCCATCTATAAAATTTGGATTAAAATTTATACATTAATAATAATAAAATGTATGATAAATACCTGGCATCATGACTAGCACCTAGTAGGTACTTGATAAATTGTTGCTATGATAGCTGTAGTTTGTTGTAGTAGACAATTTTAACAGCAACTGCTGTAAGATTTGTAAAGGAAAACTCTCACATTGCCCAGGAATTCCACAAAGAATTCTGTATAAATCACTACTTTCACTACTTTAAAAATGTTTATATGACACCAGGGTTTGGAGCTGTCAGTGACCAAAACACAATGTGATTGTACAACTTTCTCATTTCTCAGACAATTTAATTGAGTCCCAGGCCTGTTTACTCCCTCTCTAAGGCTACATTTTATGTCAGTGGCAGAGCTGATACTTCAGACCAAGTCTTCTCATCCTCAGCCCAGTGCTCCTTGCATTTTCCACCCAACAGAAGAAAACTCTCAGGTATAATGTCCTAGGTACATTGCCACTATTGCTGTCTGTATGCATTCCAAAGGTTATTTTCAGTGGCTTCAACTTACTAATTCATTAAATAAGAAGTAGGCTTTTTAGTCATTCCAAAATGATATGGTGTCCATGTAGAAATAAAAAAAGTTCTGGCTTTCCCTACAAAGAACTGTGTAGGCTTGTAGGAGAGGAGAGGGAACAACCTACAATATCCATTTCCCCTGCTCTTAATGCTCAAAAGTCATCACGTGATATCACACAGTTAGGAAGATGGTTAGGCATAGAATTAAACAGCTCAAGAGTTAAAAGGATGTATATAACATTTAGTTAATATTTCTGCTAGCTTGGAAATATGTACTGATAGGTGGAAACAGGTCTAGCCTACTCTGCTTTGAATTTTCCATTTTTATGTTAACAAAAACAAAACTCTAATGTTAAATTGCTTTCTCCCTTTAGATTAGAGTTAAAGAATACCTCAGCAACATGCTTAGGATATTATATAACATTACAAAGTCCCTGGACAGACTCCCAAACAATGACTGACCCTTCTTTAAGAATAATAAAGAAATGCCCTCCATGTTATACTCAATAAACAAATGATTAATGATAATAAAAAGAACTGTATCCTCTAAGGGAAGCATTAGTCCTATATTTACATAAGAAAACTGAACATCCTAGAATTAAGCAACTTGCTAAAATAGTTGGTAAAAGATGCATCTGGCCTGTCCTTCAAGTGCTTTATGGTTTTTTAAAGATTTTATTTACTTATTTGAGACAGAGAGACAGAAATAGTGAGAGAGAACATGATCCAGGAGAGGGAGAAGCAGGCTCCCTGCTCAGTCCAGGATGCTGGGATCATGACCTGAGAGGAAGGAGACGCTTAACTGACTGAGCCACCCAGGTGCCCTCCTTCAGTGCTTTAAAATATTTTAAATATCGGGTTTCATGTCAAAGGTTACATAAACCATATTTGGTATAAACCGGAAGATTTTTTCATCATATACATGCAGGAAATATTTTATATTTGCCAAATGACAGTACCAATCAAAGGTTAACACATTTTTATTAATACCTGTCATAAATAAATTAATAGATTAAAAGAGCCTTTTTTCCTGAAATTATTTAAGGTTAATCTTCCTCTATTTTATTTTATATACCCAAGCTCTTAAGGAAATATTGTTCTGGGATACATTATTTTGAAAAAATAGACTTTGTTGGGACACCTGGGTTGCTCAGCGGTTGAGCATCTGCCTTTGACTCAGGGCGTGATCCCGGAATTCCCAGAATGGAGTCCTGCATCAGGCTTCCTGCATAGAACCTGCTTCTCCCTCTGCCTATGTCTCTGCTTCTCAATCTGTGTCTCTCATAAATAAATAAAATAAAAATTTTATATATAAAATATATATATATATATATATATATATATATATATATATATATATACTTTGTTAATGTCTTGGCCTATATATTTAGAAAACAATGTAGGATTTACATATTTTATTACTAGTTCTTGCCTCTTGAAATCTGTCTTGATGTGGGGTTTCTGTGCTTTTTCAACATGTGGTATCACCAACACATAATCCATACCTACATCTTTTTGGTACCTGTATATTTATTATGATTATCTAAAACCATACAAAAGTCTACAAAAAGTCGTTAACCAAATTCCAGGAATTTTAAAAGTATGTGACTGATAAAACTAATCCACAGTGATTTTTAAAAGTTGATGAATTCTGATACACAACCTATTTAGAGATACCTATTAAATAAAAAGCTATTTATAAAAAAAGATAACTGTAGTTATCACTTATTTTCTTTTAAAAACAAAATAGTTTTATTTGCTTTCCTTTCCAGAATGTCTGTCAGGATCTTTAACTTAAGTATATTTTTATTATTAAAAGGATAGTAATGCAATATGGAAAATTCCCGTTTGAGCGTAAATACTTCATTAATTGTAACTTATAGGACAATAATCAGTCTATTGCTTAATAATATTGAAATTTATATATTAACTTCATTATATATTATTAAATTCTACCAATATAAAGAGTAAATCTTTTTTAAGGGTCATAAAACCATGATTCAGATCATTATGTGACATAAATCCCATGAGGTTATTAATTTCCACCTATGTTTGCCTTCTGTTCTCTTTCAAAAAACGAAGTGCAGAAACTTGTGTATTCAATATACATGAAGACAAATTTCATGCTGTATTTTTATCCCATATCAATCAATCCTCAAAAATCATTAAAAAGGAAAAATGTCATTCCATTTAGTAGTAAATGAGTTGCAAATTTTATTTCATTCAGTAGTCAACTGTGCAAAATGGCAAGGATTTAGTGGGGGAATACTATAGACATGGTGTCCGCCCACAAAGCTGTCTAGTAGAAGAAAAGATCAGCATTAAAATTAGTCATTGGAAGGATAGTATAAGATGCTATGGGGATATATAACTGGTAGACCTAAACAGGTGATTTATTGTGGTGAATAACTTTCTATGAGAAATATTTTTTCAAAATGAGTACTAAAATATAAGTGTAAGTTGGCTATAGTGCAGTAGAGAGCATTTGTAGGGAGAGGAGGTGGCATTTGCAAAGACTCTTAGTTGAGAAAGTGAATATTTCATTAGATGCTGTAAAACAATTACAGTAACATAGAAGAATGCAATTAAGAGTAAAGAATACAAAAAAAAGTAAAAAATACAAAACTAGAGGAGTAGACAGGGGTCATACCTTCTACAGTCTAGACTGTGTTAGATTATCATCCTCAGAATAGTGGAAAGCTATTGAAATCATCCAAATTGCATTTACACGGGTCATTTTGGCACAGGATGCAGAATGGATCAAAAAGAACTAAACCTGGATTCAGAAAGACCAGTTTGAGGGAAACTGCAATAATCTAAGTTATACTTGGTGGCACTGGATTTTTTAGTGATAGGAGGATGCAAAAGTGTACTGAATCCAGTGATAACCAAGAATTGACCGATAGAATTGACAGATTTTAGTGCTAAATTGGATGCAGAGGTTTAGGGAGAGAGAAAAATCTGGGATTGCTTCCTGGCTGGATCATGGAATATTTTATAAGATACAAGGATTCAAAGAGCAGTATGGAGGGTCGGGGGGAAGGATGAGATGAAAAGATTTTTACCTTAGTTTTAGAACTCAAATTCTTCTAAATGATTAAAGTATCAATGAGATATATAGTACAGATGCCTTTTGAACACTTGATTGTGGAGAGTTGAGCAGACGTCTAACCTTGAGAGAAGTTGTTGAGATGGTGGCTACATAAATGGTACTTGACTCTGTTGATGAACTCTGCTAGGATGAATATAGCAGGAGAGGGGGGAAATGGCTGAGATATCATATCTCCTTTTTTAAAGGGAATTGCAACATTTCAAAGGATGCAAAGAAATTGTTGCCCACGAGGCATGAGGAAACCAGGGAATTAGGACTTCAATAAAGGGAAGGGAAGAAAACATAATGAAAAAGGGAAGAATCTTCCTTGCTGAATACTGCTGAGAGAGCAAGTCAAATAAGAACTCAAAATTGACCTTTCCTTTAGTGAAAAAATATAAAGACTCTACCATCTTTAGATAGAAAAGCTAGTAGACTGAAGATGTACTGGGTACATGAGGGCGAGAAAAGATAAATGGCTCTTTCAAGAAGTTTGGCTGTGAAATTGAGGAAAATTTGGGCTATAAGTAACTTACAGAAGATTCAATGTCGGGAGAAAGTCTGCCCTCCCCCAAGATAAAAGAGGCTTAAGCAAGCTTATATTGATAGGAAGTTCCCAATAGTGTGGGAGATACTGAACCTAAGAGAAAAAAAGTGATGAGATTTCTGAAGTATTCTGGAAAGGAAGAAGGTGTCCAGAGTATGAGTGGAGGCATTGAAAATTTACCCCATTGAAACAGGTGGGAATAAAGAATAGGTCCTGAAGCTTCCAGAGAAGTTTATTAGCTTGGGGATGGGAAATAGAGACCTGGCAGTCTGATGCTATCTTTTCTTTCAGTGAGTAGGAAATAAGGACATCAGCTTCAGGTGGGAAGGTGGGGTTGGGGGAAGGGTTGGAGATCAGAGAGGATTAGAGAATTGGAATTGTGTTTGCAGAGGGTAGGAGATGGAGCTAAGTGGAGAAATACAGGACTGTGTAGAGGACTGTGGGGGTTCAGAACCGTGTATTTTTAGGATGGTGCCAATCTGCCAAAGGGAGTTGTTTTCTCCCATAGGACCTAGCAGGCCAGCAGACGGAGAAGATCTTCTAGTTTTATATACTAATTGCAAATCATCTTGAATTTTTGTACTTTTATTTCTAGCAATTAAGAAAAAGTAGATGTTTCTTCTTCCAAATGGTGTTTTTTTTTCCCTAAAGTGTTCTCTAGGTGCTAGTGCCCTCACGTGGCTGATCCACATCATTCACTTAGGACTGTTTTTATGTGGATGCATTGGAACAAGCTGGGAAGTAAGCAAGTACCTTCTGTCACTGTTAGTAAAAATGAAAAATGAATTACTTTGACTAAAGGCAGTTGTAGATGCAAAGAAATTTCCATTGTAGATTAATGCAGCATTGGCTACTCACTGTCCTATTTTACTGCACTTAAAATCATGTTACTATTTTGTTATGTGCCAGTAATGTGAAAATTTATAATAAAAATTAAGAGTAAGAAGGATTATAAATAGCATCTATTCAATTTCTGGGATTTGTATTATTGCGTTTGAGTTTACATTGATAAAGGTTGTGGTTTTACATAATTGCAACAGAATCTTTCTTATGCTTTTTCTTAACTCTGAAAGTTATTTTAATTATCTTACAGCTGAATATATTTTCTCTGAGTTTTCATTGTTTTTCAGTATAAAGGAAAGTGAAGGACATCAGCTCTATCTGCAAAGGCAAAGTGGGTACAGTGACACAAACCAGATGTTTGTTAAAAGTTATGTTCTTTATGATTCAGGAAGTTAGGAAAGCAATTTATTGAGCATCTTTCCTTTGCCAGGCACATTAAGCATAGGAGCTTTTGTGTATTTTAACTAATTTGATCCTCATAGCAATTCTGTGAAATGGTAATTTTTTCTCACTTTTATAGTGAATTGAACCGAGTTTTAGGTACATTACAAGTAATTTGGCCACAGTTACAAAACCAAGACATGCCATCACTAATACCAGCCATCTTTTCTTACTATTTCAAATTTTATCAGCAATTACCATGTATTATACACTCAACTTAAAAAGGATCATATTAAATACATCCTACCAGAATGATCCTTATAATGGAATTATAATGAATTTAAGTGATCACTTAAATTCTTTTGTTGAATTTTTGTCGTGATTTACAGACACACTGAACTTGCAGCTTAGTAGTTAAGTTGAATCTGTCATTTAAAAAACTTAAATTGATAAATTATTTATCAATGAACCCATCTCTTTAATTACTAAGAAACCCCTAAAAAATGGCCTCAAAATAGTTGAGGGCTGGGCCTGACATTGCCTAAATATGTGGTTGTTGAATTACAGAAACGGAAAAGTTGGACTCAGGAATAAAATAATAAGGGCATAAAAGTTCTAAGCTTCATGATGTAAAAGGCATGGTGGGGCAAAAAGTAAGATTTTTCCATTGAATTTTGTCTTCCTTGACAATACTCTTCTACTTTATTCAATGTGCTCATTATGTGCACTATTCTCACCAACTGTGTATTTATGACCATGAGTAACCCTCCAGACTGGACAAAGAATGTGGAGTAAGTAGAAAATAAAAAAATATTTTTCAATACTGTAATCCCTTATTTTTCAAATTTACTATCTTGAAACTCCATCACTTTCTTTAGCAAATCATACTAGGTCCTCTACACCAGACAAGTTTAAACAATGATTCAAGATCATTTCAACCACTAATTTTCCATAGAACAAAGCTTGCAGTGGCTCATTCATTAGCTCAAACTACTGTACTTGTTTGCCAATGTTTGTAGCCCTTTATCTTCTTTGTGAGTCTCATATTCTTTTGAATATCTTCAGTGATTACTAGTATCCAATGATAAAAGTTATGCCTAGTTAGTCTGTTCTTTTTCTCATGGCTGTCACCTTTCTTTCTTTCTTTCTTTCTTTCTTTCTTTCTTTCTTTCTTTCTTTCTTTCTTCTTTCTTTCTTTCTTTCTTTCTTTCTTTTCTTTCTTCTTTCTTTCTTCTTTCTTCTTTCTTTCTTTCTTTCTTTTCTTCTTTCTTTCTTTCTTTTCTTTCTTCTTTCTTTCTTTCTTTCTTTCTTTCTTTCTTTCTTCTTTCTTTCTTTCTTTCTTTCTTTCTTTTCTTTCTTCTTTCTTTCTTCTTTCTTCTTTCTTTCTTTCTTTCTTTTCTTCTTTCTTTCTTTCTTTTCTTTCTTCTTTCTTTCTTTCTTTCTTTTCTTTCTTTCTTCTTTCTTTCTTTCTTTCTTTCTTTTCTTCTTTCTTTCTTTTCTTTCTTTCTTCTTTCTTTCTTTCTTTTCTTCTTTCTTTCTTTCTTTTCTTTCTTCTTTCTTTCTTCTTTCTTTCTTTCTTTCTTTCTTTCTTTCTTTCTTCTTTCTTTCTTCTTTCTTTCTTTCTTTTTCTTTATTTTTTTTGATTTATTTATTTTAGAGAGAGGGAGACAGAGAAAGAGAGAGAGAAAGAGAGCACCTCCAGGGGGAGGGGCAGAGGGAGAGAGAATCCTCAAGCAAACTTCCCACTGGGTGCAGAGCCTGATGAGGAGCTTGATCCCACAACCTTGAGATCATAACCTGAGCTGAAATCAAGAGTGCAACTTTTAACCAACTGAGCCACCCAAGCGTCTCAGCTGTCACCTCTCTATCTTTTATTAGTATATATTTCATGGCACTTAACGATACATATTTTATTAAACACAATGCTTCATTAATTTAGAGGTTAATACCTATTTGCTTAAATCAGACCAATCCAGTATATTTCAGGTAATATCATCATATAGATATTATAAGCTATGTATATTTCAAATTAGTTAATGTAGCAAATACAATACTTGTTTACTCATACTCAATGAGAATGTCTTTTAGAATATGATGTTTCTTTTGCCTTAAAACTCTATCTAAGCTTACATCATAGGAAGATAGTACATACCCATATGGAAGCTTCTAATTTTTGCTTGTTAGATTTCCTTTAACACATGTACATGTCAATTACCTACTAGATCTTTAATGTGGGCTTGGCTATTTCCTCTCAGGTACACCTTTACAGGAATTTATACTTTTGAATCACTTATAAAAATACTTGCAAGGGGCTTTTGTTTAGAAGATTTCACATTTCTCCGGGATCCATGGAATTGGTTGGATTTCACAGTCATTACTTTTGCGTAAGTATCTTCATACATTTTCCATCCTGGAATAATAGATCATTGGTGGGAGCCTACACTATATTTCTCCTTGGTGGCTTCCCTTGACAGATCAAGCATTTTTCTTAGTTTTCATGTGAACTTAGAATATTTTTCATCTAATCAAATAATGCACTTTGGAGAAATTAAGAATCTAGTAGTAAATTGTATAACTTTGGATTCAATTAGGACTGTAAAGTTGTAAAATAAAGTACCCAAGTAACATAGATAATGATTAAAGACAATTCCATTTTTCTCTTAATTGGGAAATCTGATGGCAACACTCATTGAAGTTGAAAAGGTCTTGATGAAAGACCAACATAGACTTAGATTTCCCGAAATTCTGAATAACTCTGATTTAATTCTACAGGTATGTAACAGAATTTGTAAACCTAGGCAATGTTTCAGCTCTTCGAACTTTCAGAGTCTTGAGAGCTTTGAAAACTATTTCTGTAATTCCAGGTAAGAAGAAACTGGTATAAGGTGGTAGGCCCCTTATATCTCCAACTGTTTCTTGTGTTTTGTTATTGTGTTGTGTGTGAACTCCCTATTACAGATACGTGACAGAGTTTGTGGATCTGGGCAATGTCTCAGCGCTGAGAACATTCAGAGTTCTCCGAGCACTGAAAACAATTTCAGTCATTCCAGGTGAGAGCTAGGTTAAACACCGAGGCTGACTTTACTGCATTGGTGCTACAGTCTCAGCTTTTTGTGCATAAGCCTTTTGCTTGTCACACGTTGCAAAGAAATATGTAAAAAAAAAAAAAAAGCAAGAATCAGGACATCATATTTTGGATGGATTTGATTCTTTGCTTTTACTTCTTGCTTTCTTTAAAACTGTTCTAAATCAGCCTTTGAGTTTAACGAGTCTTTGCATGAGGCATTTGCAGCAACAGGCTACATGGTTTGCATCCTGCAACATCAAGCTTTCCGCATAGAAGCTAAACTGTGAGGCGTTCAGACTGATGCAAATTTGACCATCTAGGTTGAAAACTGGTGATTTTCTTATCTGCAGATAAATGAAAGAGCAAGAGATAGCATGAGTGCTGCATGGGGCTCAGTTTTCAGATGTCTTCCTTTTTTAACCCATATTCAAACTTGCAGAATTCACAAGTATTTAACTTCATAATCCATTGACTTCAAGATTTCTTACTGCTTTATTCATATAGATTTTTCTAAAATCAATAAGAGGTTAGGGAGTAAGACATCTGCAAATACAAGCAAAATATTTACACAAGGTTGATGTTTAAGCATGAATAACAAAATCATTTCTTTTGCTCTGAGGGGTATTTGGAACACTTTCGGTTCATTTCCATTCATGGTTTTCTAATGAACATACAAGTTCTGCTTTCATTCATTTTCACCAGCTACAGGCTTTTCATGAAAATGTTATTTAGTCACAAACATTAAACTAATATTGTTGGCATTCTGCATGACATCTTTATTTTCCAGGACAAGCTCATGATGTTTTTTGTCAACAAAGTAGCTGTTGAATAGTATATTGACATTCCTCCTTCTGATTTTATTCATAGGCCTGAAGACCATTGTGGGGGCCCTGATCCAGTCGGTGAAGAAGCTCTCTGATGTAATGATTCTGACTGTGTTCTGTCTGAGTGTGTTTGCACTCATAGGACTGCAGCTGTTTATGGGCAACCTGCGGAATAAATGCTTGCAATGGCCCCCAGATAATTCTTCCTTTGAAATAAACATCACTTCCTTCTTTAATAATTCATTGGATGGGAACGGTACCATGTTCAATAGGACAGTGAGCATGTTTAACTGGGATGAATATATTGAGGATAAAAGTAAGATATACTTTTTTAACCATTAAGTTGTTTAGTCCTTTAATTAGACAAATACATATAGCTGGAAGTTGTCTCAATTTTAATGTGAACTAAATGACTTAACCAATTTAAGATAATACATGTGATATGGAAATCAAATGATCCTTATGATAATGATATTTTGCTCCTTTTTCCTTACCTATCAGTCGTATGATAGAAGTTATCATTTGGAAATGCATTATCTTTTTCCTAAACCAGCATTGAAAGCAATACCATTTTGTGCTGTATTAACAAAAAAAACAAAAAAACAAAAACTTGGTAAGCATTGGTCAGGAAGGAATCCTCAGTCATTAGTAAATAAATCAGCAGTTTGAATGGTGTATTACATTGAAATGCATGGTTAGGAACACTGGAGAAAAATAACTTGGCCTTATTTGGTTGACTCACTATATGTATTGAGTGTGTATGAAATGCACTGGAAATAGAGAAATCATTCACCAAGATGGAAATAGGCATTTGAGTACTTATCAGAAAGTTAAGCAGTCCCAAATTATCCATTCGCTTATTGATGATGGGAAAGTGTAAACTCAAACTGTTATTGTAATTTATCTTTTCGATGTCAATCATTGTACTAGAGTCGTTTATCAGTATAGTTTGGTTTTATTTAGGAATGGACATAGACTTATGAGGCCATATACATCAGTATGATTTCTTATCGTTGAAGCCAGCCTCTCTGTCATTTGGATGTCTAAGTCCCTCCTTCTCCATGTGCAATTAGCTAACCAACTCCCATTGGTCTGCTGATTATCAGTATTCCACTGGGATACTTATTCTAAGGCATCCTTCATAGTTTTTAGAACCATCTGAAGTTTCATCCCATTTCAAATTGTTTTAAGAGTTAGTATTCTTATAAAGATTTCTATAACAGAGATTAAGATTCATCGGATAGTTTTCTTAAATTTCATTATTTATGAGGTTTCCTAATTATCAATGTTAAAATAGCAGCACAGTAACAATATTTGCACATTAATCTTTTCTCTATTTCTGATTATTTCCTTCAGATAAATTTCTATTGATAGAGTTTGGTTGATGGGAGTGGGTATCAAAGGATATAACAAGATTAAAGCTATGGAGATAGAGTGTCAGATTGCTCTAAAGAGAGATCATACCACTATATACTCCCTACGTCACTGATCATCTTACTGAACTCTCCCTAATATGGACTATTACTGTATTTTAAAATCTTTTGGTAGAAAGAAAAGTGCTCCTCTTGTTCCTTAAGTATTATTGCAGTAGAACTGTTAAACTACGTTTATTGGTATCATTAGCAAGTTTTATATTTCATAAAATGTGAATTATCTGTTGATTTTTTTACCCATTACTTCATCAAGTGATAGTAAATTTTGGAGAAATTCATATGAATTCTTTAATTTATAAAGCATGTTAACATTTTGTCTTTTTTGGACAAATATATTTAGCTTGTTTTTCATCTTACTGCTTGTTTGTGATGCTTAAGTGATTTTATTTTTTAGGCAACATAGTCATCAAATTTGTTTTCATTTTTCTCTAAGTTTAGAAAATGCTTCTATACAGAAAACACATATTCTATGTATTATATTAATAGACTTGTTTTTAAATCTCCAATTTTTAATAATCTAGAAATATGTTTTGGTGTATATTGTGAGGTAAGGATCTAAAACTTTTTGCAAACCTATGGCCCATATTTCCCTGCATAGTACATTAGGGTATTCCTTCGATATAGGCTTTAAGTAGTCCTAAAAACAATTATAATAATTTTTTGTGGAGTATATGTATGTGTTTTAGTGTTTATGTGTTTTTGTATGTGAATTTGTACATTTATGTACGTGTATGTTTTTTGAGACCATCTTTGCAACTTATTAAAGTTATATATAAGGTATTTCCTAAGAATAGAAATTAGATATACTTAGAAAATTATATATCTTCAAAGAAACAAGTTTATCCTGTTCCTTTAAAAGATAGTAATCAAGCCAAAATCCCAAACACAATACTTATTTAGAGCATCATAGAAAGAAAAAAAAACTGAACCCCACTTTTCACAGGAAATTAAGTTAAAACTGGTAGGAAAAAATGTCTGAATCTATTTTGAGTCCAGGCAAAAAAGTACTTATAAAGTAAAATTTTACTTGCATGGAAGCAATTTGAAGCAACAAGGCTTCCCTTTCTCTCACTTTTTGTGCCAAACAGACTTAATTTGGCAATTCTTTTTTTTTAACTATTCCCAGCAATTTGAGTTTACATTTGCAATAAATGCTGACATGAGAATGCTATAATAGTTATTCCTTCCTTTTAAAAATTCTTTTTTGAAAAAAGATTTTCCAAACATTTGTTTAATTAAAAATTTTATATTTTGGTATTTGTTTAGTATTCAGTTATTATTAAAATATTTTCACTTAGCCATGTACATCTTTTTATTTTGTCCATTTCATTATGGTTGAAAAAATTTGTGAAGTGTATTACCTAAACACAATGGCTCAAGTGTTTTGAGGGCTTTTTTTTAAATGATTCTTTCTGTTCCTTACTCTTTAAATAGGTCACTTTTATTTTTTGGAAGGGCAAAATGATGCTCTGCTTTGTGGCAACAGCTCAGATGCAGGGTAAGTGATGTTTCGTATTGAATTACAGTCCACACTGCTCCATCGGCCCAAGTCCATTGCCACCTCCCACCCACCCAGCCCTCGCTGGCTCCTCATTCAGAGCCCTCCATAAATTCCACTTCACACTGATTCTCAAAATAGCTGAAATAAGTGTGGATTCTCACCTCCTTCACACACTTATATGCGGCAATTATTTTTCCATACTAGGTCACAGCTAATCTTCCAAATTAGTTCATTGGAAAACAGAAAAGCAGTACATATGTATTAGAAGATTAAGTTAATGAAATTCATAAGCATGTACTTTTGTAAGTGTGATATTTTATATATGCTAATGTGGTCTCCATGGCTTCAAATGTAAGATCTCTGAAGATAATGTCAGTATCTGAGTCATGGTGAGTGTGTGTCGAGCATATTTTAGCAAAGTGGTTAAGAACGCAGGCTGGAAAGTTTGCATAGATTCAAGACTCTAACAAATAATACCCCCTGCCCTGGCCTTAGTTTCCTCATGTGATAAACGGGTATAATAAGAGAGTTGCTGTGAGGATTAGGTGGATTAGTGAGTATGTAGCTATTACAGCATTCAATAAGTGCTTTTGATTATTATGATTGACATCTGAACTTTGTTATTAAGAAGTATTGCACCTGGAGCTAAAGCCTAGGAAAATTCAGAGAAACAATTACCTTTCCCTGTTTGGTAAGAATTTAGAACCATAGAATAAGTCTAATGTTCTTCAGTGGAAGATGATATTGTGGACATTATCATTAGCCCTTTCTTACATATGAGGTACTTGAAGATTAGCAAAGTTGGGAGACTTACCCAAGATCATGCAGCCCAGAAATGTCAGGCACAATATTGAGGCCAGGTTTGGCTTGATCATTTAGGTCATAACTAGGAAACTGTCAGTGTGCAGAGTCACTCCCTCATCTCCATGTGTCCCCATCCATCGTTCCTTCATCCCACTTCCCTACTGCCACACTCACACGCACACTTTGCCTCTAGATATCTTCAGTGAAAATTGTTTTTTTTCTGGGTAGACTATTCTTCTGTTCATGTCTACAAGTCCTAGAAGATATTCATCATGATATGATTGCTTTTATATGGAGACATGATAAATATAATGACAATTGTGAATCACAGAGGAACACACAAATAGACTTAATACATTCTGTTATTATGTAAATCAGTCCACATAGTGCTGAGTTAAGTGCTGGGTAAGGTGAGAGAAATCTGTTTTCCCTACTGTCGTATAAAATAGACTATGGCATCTATAAAAGCAGGGAAGTCACCCAGCAGACTTGCAGTACTGACTTTCTCTTTCTTTTAATCTAATTACAGCCAGTGTCCGGAAGGATACATCTGTGTGAAGGCTGGTAGAAACCCCAACTATGGCTATACAAGCTTTGATACCTTTAGTTGGGCCTTCTTGTCATTATTTCGTCTCATGACTCAAGACTTCTGGGAAAACCTTTACCAACTGGTGAGAACAGATAAAATGATTCCTCTGGGAAGCATGAAATACTGAGATCAAGGGAACTGCTACAAAATACTTTATTACTTGGGAGTGTGAACTTTTAATATCTATATAAAATTTAATAAAATATCTCTTACATTTTTGCAGACGCTACGTGCTGCTGGGAAAACATACATGATATTTTTTGTGCTGGTCATTTTCTTGGGCTCATTCTACCTTATAAATTTAATCCTGGCTGTGGTGGCTATGGCCTACGAGGAACAGAATCAGGCAACTCTTGAGGAAGCTGAACAGAAAGAAGCTGAATTTCAGCAGATGCTCGAACAGCTAAAAAAACAACAAGAAGAAGCTCAGGTATAGTTAGCAAACATAGAACTCTTTTGTGTTTGTTGATTTCAATCCTCTGACCACACTGATGAGGTCAGTAGCATTTACTACACAAAATCAGCAGTGGATAAAAGTAGCATTTGAAACATGTCATATGTGTTTGGTTTTAGAAACCTGTTTGATTTTTAGGAGATTATTATTTTATGTTGATTACTGTCAATGCTGATGGCATCAAAACATCAAGAACTATGATTGCTTTAATGACACTTTTTTCTCCCTTGTGACTCATTTACTCAGACTCACAAAATACTTAGGCCTACATGCCCTCAATCGAAGTATTTTCTTGATTTCCTGGGGAAGATGAATTTGTTATAGTTGCTTCTTTGTTAGTGTCAGTAGAGATGGGAAAGGTCAGAAAACAGAGTCAAACCGAGATTATTTCCTAGAATCTGGAAAAACAAAGACATATATAATATTTATTTTTTTTTTATTTGAAGGGTGTTTATTTATTTATTTATTTTTGAAAAAATGAACAAATTCTCTTTATTTACTTATTTTACCCAGAAAAACTTATTAATCTATTTTGTTATTTTGGCATTTTTTAAATAAATTTATTTTTTATTGGTGTGGTGTTCAATTTGCCAACATATATAATAACACCCAGTGCTCATCCCATCAAGTGCCCCTGAAGGGTGTTTAAACCCAAGTTTATGGATTGCATAAGAAAAAAGCCCTGGTATGTAAATATAGTAAATGACTACATTCTTTGCCTCCTATTCTGTTAAAATAATTTAATTTGGGCTTGATAAGACTTCAAAATGAGGCAAAGATTGCTCTAATTGTATTTCTTTGACTTAATGGCATTAACTATTCCAATTGCCTATTTTTGGCTTCCCGTGGATCTTGACTACAGTTCCCCTTTAATACTAAGTATCCTAAATATTTAATAAAGGTCAGGTAGATAAAATATACTGAGGTAACAGCAACAACCTAGAATACTATGTCTTTCCCAAAGCTGTACTATTATAATTTAGAAATTCAGTCAGATGCCATTGATCTGAGATTCATATATATATATATAAAATCTGTAATATGTTTTTCTTGTACATTTCTTTTTCTTTTTTTTAAAGATTTTATTTATTTATTCACGAGAGACACAGACAGTGACAGTCAGAGACACAGGCAGAGGGAGAAGTAGGCTCCATGCAGAGAGCCCGATGTGGGACTCGATCCCAGGACCCCAGGATCATGCCCTGGGCCAAAGGCAGGCACTAGCTAAACTGCTGAGCCACCCAGGGATCCCTTTCTTGTACATTTCTTAGTGAAATGCTCCATTTATGTGAAAGACAGACAAAACACTTATTAAAATAGTTGGCTGAATTAAGTTCAATGATTTAGACTGGTGCTAAAAGTTATTGTCCAGTGGAAGTGTGATAGATCAGGTTAAAACAGGAAATCGTTCTTAAATTGTTTTCTTCTTAATAGAGTGGTTAAGTCATAAAAAATTATGATATTTGAATGTCTTGCTCATATTATTGAATAATTAGAGAGCATAGTAAGAGGCCAGATCTTTAAAGTTTCCCTCAAAGTCACACGTATCATCTTCCATGTGTCTTTAAAGTTTAATTCTTTAATTGGTCTAATGACAATGCATGGTTTTCCAAAATATGGACCATAATGGAGAATTGTCTTTCAAGATTGTATTCATGATACTGAAGACAGATTAAGCAGTAAATGGGGATAAAGTTTTTAAGGTTTGTATGCAACTACCATTTCACATATGTGCTTCCAGGCAGCAGCTGCAGCCGCATCTGCAGAATCAAGAGAGTTCAGTGGTGCTGGTGGGATAGGAGTTTTCTCAGAGAGTTCTTCAGTAGCATCAAAGTTGAGCTCCAAGAGTGAAAAAGAGCTGAAAAACAGAAGGAAGAAAAAGAAGCAGAAAGAGCAGTCTGGAGAAGAAGAGAAGGAAGACGGGGTTCGCAAATCCGAATCCGAAGACAGTATAAGAAGAAAAGGTTTCCGTTTTTCCTTAGAAGGAAGCAGGCTGACATATGAAAAAAGGTTCTCTTCTCCACATCAGGTAAAATATCATTAGCCAATGATATTTTAGCAGAAATTGTGTTTTCGTAACAGACCTTTTTTTTTTTAAGATATGCCAGAGTTTGGTAGAAATAAAACCACCTTCTCCTTGGATGGCGCAGTACTTTCAGAATTATAATGATCAAGTGTTGTGTTTGTCACCTCCGAGACTTTGTGAGTTTTGCAACTTTCTAAAATCCCAAGAAAGCATTTTTAGAGCGTATATCCCACTGAGCTTGGGAAGTTTATGGTTTTGAGGTTTTGCTGAAGACTCAAACATCTTGGGACAATTTTCCACAGGAGAAATTATCAGCAGATGGTCCCCATCCCTTCTTAGCTACACTACTGTGCCTGGACCCAGTGACTATGGGTCTTCTGAGTGGCAGGTTCCTAGAAATGAACCATGTGTTCTTTCAGACCATCTGTGTAGTGGTTCCCATTCACATACAAAACTTCATCGGAAGAATCATTCTTCAAACCCTTGTTTCAAGGAGAACTGAAGCAAAATTTTTCTGGAAGTGTACCCAAAATTCTTAGGTGGGGTGCTGAGGAATATTTATGACACTAAATAAACAGTGGTGTTCAATTGCACTTGATTATCTCTCTCATGTTTAATGTGAGATTTGCGCTAAAAACCCTGATTATATATTGCAGTAAATGTTCACTGGGTGCCTGTGGCTTTTGTACCAACACGAGCTGTTGAAACTTTGAAATTTAGAATCCTTAATTTTTGAAATCACCAAGAGAATTACCAGAAATACAGTTTCTCAAAAGACAATTTCACCAGTAGTGAAACCTTAGTATTATTTAGTAACCATAACAATTAGAACAACATTGATAGCAGTGATAATAGCTAACACTTACCTAATACATTGCAGCTTTCAATCTAAACTCAATTTAAGCCCCTCACTACAGCCCTGAGTAGGTACTATAATTGTTGTCCCCAGTCTACAGATGTGAAGAGAAGGGGAGGGCTGTATTCTTTATCAAGTGCTTGTTTTATCCTTGGTATTCTTTTTTACACTGTCATAATTAATGCTAACATTAGTATTATTTTCGCTATTTATTAGGCCCTTGAGGTTGAATAATTACCTAATTGCCCAATGGCATACAGATTTTTTAAGATTTTTATTTATTTATTCATGAGAGACACACACACACAGAGAGAGAGAGAGAGAGAGAGAGAGAGAGAAGCAGGCTCCATGCAGGGAGCCTGACGTGGGACTCGATCCCAGGTCTCCAGAATCAGGCCCTGGGCTGAAGGTGGCACTAACCCGCTGAGCCACCCGGGCTGCCCTATTGTCATATAGTTATTAAGGGCTGAAGTGGTATTCAAAATTGATAATGACACTGAAACTCCTGAACTTTCCTCCTTATCAGCCTAACTAGAAAGAATATTTTTAAAAACTGATAAAGCAACTTATAATTTAATTTCACTAAAAAGATACATATATTTAGGATTGTACTTGCTCTTCATACATTTTGTAGTATATACCATCTCACAAAATCTTATATTTAATATGTGTCAAATTTTTATAGGTAAATTCGATTCATTCGAAGTCCAAATAACATTATGAGATACAATAAAGGGTTAGTGGGGTTGATTTTCTATTTAAAATAGAATTTTGTTTTTAATTCCACATTTTATACTTATTCACGTTTTTGTCACAATCATTATGATTTAATTAGTGGAGACATTAATCTTAATAAACGTGAATTCCTTAAAAATCAAACCCCTTTTTTACAGCATTGGTCATGTTGAAAAGGAAGGAAAAGAAGAAGGGAGGAGGGGTGGAGGGGGTGGGAGAAGGAAGGTAGGTTGCTAAAGGTAAAATGGCCTAAATTTGAAACTGCAGATCACCAGGTGCCACAAAGAGTCTCTTCAATTTGCTTCAGTTCAAATCCAATAGAACTAATTCCAGAGGAAATAGTGAAGCCTGAAAAGGTTAAGTTCTGACCTACTTCTTTTTTTTTTTTTAACTTTTATTTATTTATGATAGTCACAGAGAGACAGAGAGAGAGGCAGAGACATAGGCAGAGGGAGAAACAGGCTCCATGCACTGGGAGCCTGATGTGGGATTCGATCCCGGGTCTCCAGGATCGCGCCCTGGTCCAAAGGCAAGCGCCAAACCACTGCGCCACCCAGGGATCCCCTGACCTACTTCTTTCTGCAAATTTTCTCACAGATATAACATTTCCCCAGTACTGTCATCTTTGCAACTTTATTTGCTGGCTACTGGGGCTTGATAAGTGATTACTGACTTATACAGCATGCAACATCTGGCTCAGATTGATATTAGTTTCTTAAGTGGTATCTGTATTTTAAAGAAGTGAAAAACTCCTTTTGTCTGGTAAATAGATAAATTGCTAAGAAGATGGAGAAGGAGAGAGAAAGAGGAAGAGGGAGAGAAAGAGAAAGGGAGGGAGAGGGGAGGGAGAGAACCCTAAGTTTATACTAATCCCACTTTCCAAGTCCCTGGAAGTTATAGGAAAATATCAAGGAAGGTAGAGGTTTTTAAGGTATAGTGATGAAAGGGTTCATTATTAGGTTTTTTTTTAAAGTCCAAGACCACAAAGTATTAAAAACTATTGTTTTGTGGAGACATGATGGAAAGGCAATTAATTGTGTTGGTAACCATTTCTATTTAAATATATATATATATATATATATATATATATATATATATATATATAAAATGGAAGTTTTATTGCAAAATTATAATTTTCTCAGTAGAGTAGGTAGACTGTATGAAATATTTCTTAGACTTCAATTTGACTTCTTAGTGTGGGAGATGGGAGAGAAGGAAGTCAAGAGCACAGTCTAATCAAGTCTCAAGAAAATCTGGATATTTTATTTTTAAGAAGATTTTTAAAATTTACTTTAGATAGAGAGAAAGAGCACATGCAAGCAGGGGGAGGGGTCAGGGGGAGGGAGAGGGAGAGAGAATCTCAAGCAGACTCCATGCTGAGTGTGGAGCCTGATGCAGGGCTCTATCCCATGACCCTGAGATCATGACTTGAGCCAAAACCAAGGATGGACACTCAACTAACTGAGTCATCTAAGTGTCCCTGGATATTTTATTTTGAAACCTTTATAAGTCAAGCTCCTTAAGTTATTAGTTCACTCCCTATTTATAATAAAGCAGGAGTTTTGCTTTTTAGAGATTCATTTCTTATGGCAGATTTTTCTTATTGACCATCTTTTATATATGGTGCAGGATTTCATTGTTATGGATTTATATAATTAATGTAAGCAATAGAAGTTGATGTTAACAGATGGGGCAGAATCATTTTTCATTCAGCTGTCTCATGTAAACTGTGCTGTTGTATGGCATAATTCACCTTTGAACTAGAGAAACCTTGTGTGCAGTTTTATAATTTATTTCCCTCCAAGCCTTCTACTGGCTCTAATTAAGTGGAGTACTTGTAGTTAACTATATGTATCCACTATATGTAGTGCATACATATAGTTTCTTACCTTATTTCTTATTACCAAGCATTTATTGCCTGCCTTTTTGAGCTAATGATAGCCAGTAAGTCACAAATCTTGTAACTCTTATGTTTTAAGCTTATTCAAAGTCCCATGTGAAGAACATTGAGATGAAAGAAATTGGGTAGTCTAAAAGAGACATAAAAATAATTATTTATATGGAAAACAATAAAAGAAAAGAAGGAATCTTACTAGTGAAGTTGGTAATAAGATAAAAAAAAATGGGAACAGGAAAAGAAGGAACTTCTCTTAGGAGAGCAGATCAGTCTCTTTAAATGTCCCTCTTTCTTTAAATAATGAATAAGATCCCATAACATAAGATAGTGTTTAAAGCTTACAAATGTTTTATAGATGTTTATATAAATTATTGAGGAAAAATATTCTTTAGCCAAAAAGAAAATTGGAAGCATACTTGTTGTTCAGTAAATATAAAACATATGTAGGTACAAAATAATTTTAGTTAGCTTTAAATCCTTTGGCAAGAAAAAGATCAAACTAATAACATTTAAATGATAAAATTACTGTTCTTTCTATTAATAATCATAGAAATCCAACTCCAGCCAACTTATGTAAAAAAAAAAAAAAAGAGAGAACTGATTAGGTCATATAAATAACCTCTGTGAGTAGCTTTAGGTATGGTTGGATTTAAAGGCTCAAAACATGTTATTATGGCCAAGTATTTCTCCATATTTCAAGCCCAGGTTCCTCCAATGGAGTGGCACGGTGCCACTGCAACTTCAAAGTTATATTCAATATTCTCAGCAACGCCAAATAAAAATACACCTCTTTCTCAACAATTGTAAAACACAATGGTGGCTGCCAATGGACCAAGCAGGGTCCCCTGCCCATCTTTAAATGATTCTCTATGGCCTAGGGTATGGAATGCACTCACTGGCTAGGCCTGGGTCATAGTCTTGACTGAGGATCATTTGTAAAGGATAGTCAGGTTACTGTTGAAAGATGAAAGAGAAATGGGTATCAGACAAGCAAGAAAGTGTTTACTACAATGAAGATAGAAAAGTAAACCAGTATAAACAGGAAGTGATTCACTGTGTTCAATGCTGCTGTGCTAAAGAATCAAGGAAAACTGCATGGTGGCAGTGACAATGTGGCCATTTAGAAATCTGTGTCATGATTGTGACCAAATACTTAGTGAAAACCAGACTTTTGTGAATATGGTGCTTTTCAGATTTCTTGAAAGAAATCTGAAAAAGTGAAAATCAGGGAATGAATCATACAGTTCTCTCAGCTTGATTTATTTAATTTATTCATGAAGACATTATAAAATATGCAAAGGGAAGGGGGAGAAGCTGCTCCTTGTACTATAATTATACAGGCCTACTAGCAAGATTGATTTTATTGTCCTCTGTGTTAAGATTTGCATTAGGGTGTGGTCACCAGTGAGCTCTTACTGGGTATATTTTTGGCTTCAAAGTATCTAAATGTAGGTGTGTGTTTAGATGCTTTCCATTGGCACGTTAAATGAGATTAGCTTCTAGAATAGTGTCTAGCAAAAAATTCTGTTCTAGGTGCCAACATTGGGACAAAATAATGTTGAAGGGTGCTTGTGACTATCTAGCATGTGTAAAATGTAAGAAAAGGACAGACAATTACAAAAAAAAAAATGAAGGAAGGGAGAAAAAGGGAAAGCAGAACAGAAAAGGGGAAGCTGTAGAGAGTGCCTGAATACCACCAGCAGTTGCCCCAAGAACCCATGGTTCCAACTTGTCCCATGACTTATCTTTAGGTAAGTCAACAAATCTGAAACAATGAGTCAAGTCTCATATTTTTGAAGATAACTGCCCTTAATTCTGTTCATCTGTGTTTTGTTTGCTTTCTTATTATTCAGTCTTTATTGAGCATCCGTGGCTCCCTTTTCTCTCCAAGACGCAACAGTAGGGCGAGCCTTTTCAGTTTCAGAGGCCGAACAAAGGATATTGGCTCTGAGAATGACTTTGCTGATGATGAGCACAGCACCTTTGAAGACAATGACAGCCGGAGAGACTCTCTGTTTGTGCCACACAGACATGGAGAGCGGCGTCATAGCAATGTCAGCCAGGCCAGCCGGGCCTCCAGGGTGATCCCCATCCTGCCGGTGAATGGAAAGATGCACAGTGCAGTGGATTGCAACGGGGTCGTCTCGCTGGTTGGGGGCCCTTCTGCCCTCACATCTCCAGCTGGACAGCTCCTTCCGGAGGTGAGGCCATTGAAAACTGTCACTGTTGGGAAGGGACCTGTGGCTGGCACAGGAGGCGGTGTTTTTTGATTTCCATATCCAGGAATTTGGTTAAATCTTTTGCTGGGGTTGGCTCAGTCCAGGAGCTTATGTTGTCAAATTGTTCTATTTAGATGTTTCTACAAATTATTTAAAAATTTAGGTTGGCTCTCATAGAATCTAATTAGAATCATTATACGGGAAGAAGAAAAAAATATCCTTAAAGGCCTCAGGGTATGAAACTCGTCCAAAAGCATGGCAACAATTTATCAAACATAATGTTTAATTAAGATAACCAAATGAAATGCAAGAAATATAAATACACAAGTTAAGGATCTTATCACCACTGTTTCTTTAAAAGGAGGATTTGATACTTCCTCTTGAAGTTACATACTTTTACTAAAGACATCTAAATCCTTCGATGCCACATTCTTTTTCTTTGTCGGTCAGAGTGTTGTGACATGTTTAGCACCCACTCAAACGACCCCATCCATCATATGTTTATGTGGTAAAGAAGTCACTCAAAGTGCCTGGTAGGGTCATGTATTGCAATTTTTAGAGCAAATTTCAGTTTTCATATTACAGTCATGATTTCTTTTTGTAAACAGGCTCTAAATCAAGCATATAAGAAAGAGTTTCAACTAAATAGCAGATACTTACAGGGGTATATATTTTGACATTTTCCTTTGTAAAACATAAGGTTCTTTTAAACTTTGGTATTAAATAAGATTTTATTGGCCAAAATAAAAACGTTCTAGCAGAGCCATTTGGTTGTATTTTATAGTCTGCCTAATTATATTGAAATCTTCTTTGTATGATTTTTAAATACAATCCCATTTATTATAGCTGGATAAGCTCTTTCAGCCACATTAAAATCATACGGAGTCAGCTTTCTCTCACCTAATAGAGGAGCTTCTTACCTCTTTCCTAGGTTACAAAAATAACCATTAATCACTTTTTTCCCATGGCCTCTCTTCACCACTTTCCCAAAGAAATGTCCAAGTACCTGGAGTCAGATAAAATAGTGAAAAAAGTATAACTTTGTAGTGAGGGGATGTCAACTTCTCTGTTATAATAACCATAGCTGACTACGTACCAGACCCTGCCCAGAACACTTTACATGTGTTAGTTCATTAAGTCTTCACTACAACCCTTATCATAGTTACTGATCTTATCCCCATTTTACAGAGGAAGAAACTGAGGTCCATGCATGGTGGAACTAAGATTTGACCACAAGTATGCTGGGTATTACACCTACATTCTATGCATACTGCAATATTGCCTTCCATTGAGTTTTTTTAACTTTCTTAAATGGAGAGTAAGAAATGGATAAGGAAGCAAACATTTTCATTTTAACCCAGTGTTTCTCAAAGTATACTTCACCCCCAGACTACTTACATCAGAATTCCCTGAGATACTTCTTAAAAAATTTTCCCTCTCCCCAACCCTTAGTGACCACCATTCTGCTCTCTGCTTCTGTGAGTTTGATGGCCAAAGAGTACAAAGTTTCTGTTAAGCAAGATAAATAGGTTCTGGAGATTTGTATAGCATAGTGTCTATAGCTGACAATACTGCATTATATACTTAAAATTTGCTAAGATGGTAGATTTTATGTTAAATGTTCTCATCACAAATCATAACAGCAACAAAAATAAAGGGGATGGGAGGAAACTTTGGAAGGTGATAGAGATGTTTGTGGCCTTAATAGTGGTGATAGTTCATGAGTGTATACTCACTAATTGTGTACATTAAGTATATACAGCTTTTTACATGTCAGTCATTCCTCAATAAAATGGTGTAAAAAAAAAATGAGATTTCTAGTACAAGCAAGACTTACTTAGACCAAAAGAATGAAGAGAACAAAGTCAGGGAAATTCCTCCCGTGATGAAACTTACACGTGATGAAATATGAGCATCGCTGATCTTGATAAGTGTTAGTTGAACAAACAAAAACAAATCCACAACTTCTTTGCATACATATAAGGAGTATCTCAGAAAATATCACTTATATGGATGTTTATCACCATTAATGGCAATCATATCAACTGAGTGGAAACTTTGCTTTTGAATATGTCTGCATTAGAAGTATGCAGGTTGATAAAATAATGTCAATTACACATTCCGCAATAAAGTCAGTGTAGATGAACAGGACTCATATTGCTTTTTAGAAATAGGGAGAATCCTCATAGAACTAAAAATGATTTCTTATTTGTTATTAGCACTCAGATCTGCATTTGAAATGCTTGAGTTTTGCCCTTTCTTCCTGTGATAATTAATTTCTTTGTTTGATCTCCTAAAGTAGGAGTAAATTTCTGCCCATGTTGAAATCTTGCTGAGTTTATTTTGGAATAGAAAACTAACAAATCACTTTATCATGGTTAAAAATCAAAGTTCCCCAAATCGGTGTTATTGCCTTAAATTAGAGTTTCAGCACCAAGGATGTTTTGTTTTGTCGATGTTTTGTGGAGTCAGTTTGTAAATGTAAGACAGTTTAAATTAGTACTAATATTTGCTTTTATTATTAAGGATTTTAGGAAATGTGACCTATATGTAATGAACAAAAGTGTTTTACAAGTTGAATTCACATTTTAGGAGAACTGTTACTAATGCATATTAGGGAAACCTTAAAAATTCTTTCCATACATGAAACCATGAATAGGTGACTATAACGATCTAATAACTCAACCTGAGAGAAAATCAAGGAATGATGGGTTTCAATCTGAGGTCCTAGGTAGGATTGGTTGAAATGCTAAAAGAGTATCCATGCAATGGTAGACGTGATCCCTCCAGCCAAAAGCTCCACCATAGAGGAATTGAAGTCCATCCTAATTGCAAACCCAGGCATCAGTGAAGGCTGAGAATCTGATGGGCTTTCAAACACTTCCATGCTGATTCCAGCAATATCTTAATGAGCTATTCTTATCTGGTGGACATTTAGTTAAGTAGTACCTGTTATAGGAACATTTGGGTTTTGGCTACCCTTAAGAATGATAGTTATTTTATCTGAAATTTTATTTTCAGGGCACGACTACTGAAACAGAACTAAGAAAGAGACGGTCCAGTTCTTACCATGTTTCCATGGATTTGCTGGAAGATCCTACCACAAGGCAAAGAGCAATGAGTCTAGCCAGTATTTTGACCAACACCATGGAAGGTACGTCAAAAGTCTTACAGCATAGCTACTTGGTGGTGCTTTGGTAATGATGAAAAAATACTTTCATAAATTCCAAAAAAAAATTCTTCCTGACTTTATATCACATCAGCACTATGTCTTTTACCAGATAAAGGTAAAATCCACGTACAAAACATAGATTCTACTGTCTCATTCAGATTTTTATATTAGGCTCCAGGAAGCTACTGCAAATTCAAGATATACTTGGAATACTGCTTTTACAGATTAAATTCTAAACTATTGAAGCTTGTTGTGTGCATGACAATGAAAGGAGTGTAATGTAAATGTTTATTTTCATGATGATGCTAACCCATTTGAATTGTATTAACTACCTGAGACATAAGTTATGAAGTCCTTTGATTTAACGAGAAATATAAATGGAAATGTGGATTAGGGTTTGATATTAACCTCTTTGAAGCAAATTTTTCAAAATTTTGTCGAACTATTCTTGCCTCTCTTTGACCAGAGTTTTACAATATATCAGCTTTTTCTTTAGTTGCAGATTGTATATCTGAGTAGTTAACATATTGGTTAGCAGTCTGGATCTTATAATGCCAAAATAAAGACTTTGGAGACAGCTTGATCTGTGATTAATTCTTGGTTCTGCTACATGTTAAATGTGTTAATTTATGACTCTAAACTTCAGGTTTTTTTCATGCTAATGAAGTCTAGGCATCAGGTTGTTGTAAGAATTGAGACATCATATATAAAACATCTTATGAATCTGGAACATAGAAGGCAGTCAGTAAATATTATCATTATTATCATTTTACTTTGTTTTTGTTAATTCACATTTGTGTCTTTCCACACTGTAAGTGAATATAAATGTAAACTATCAACTTCAACTACTTGGAAAATACTTTCATATAAAATATATTCTATCCTCCCCCCCTTGCCCTCTTTCTCCCTTCTCTCCTTTTCTCTTTCACAACCCTCCTCTTTCTGCCCCCTCCCAGGTTGTGTGTGTGTGTATGTTGTGTGTGAGTGTGTGTGTAGATGTGTCAAAGGAAAAAGAAAGATGGCAAATGAAAGAGAAGGCATTGGGCACATGCCTTTCTTATTGTTATAGTTTCTCTTAGCATTGGATGGATTCTTGGAACAATTCTTTTCCCGTCTGAATGCAAAGATTCTTTGATACTAATACTAGTACCAAAAGCCTAAAAGTCACATCCAGAAAAAACCCACAGTGGAGATGGCTGAATATTTATTGCAGCCATGTCAATATTATAAGACCCAATTTTCATAATATCCTAATGCAGTATCAGAAACCTTTTCCCTGATTTCAATGGAATATTAAACTCAGTACGTTCTTCCCCAACCTCGCCTGCGTTAGCTTGCACTCCCTCTTCTCCCCCAGCTGCCAGTAGCTTGCTCCTCCCTGTCCCTCCAGGTAAATCTTTTGAAGATTCTCTGGTCTTCTGCTCCTTGCCATAGCAAAACCACTGAGAGGAAGCTGCCAGTGGTTCTGCTACCGATGTCAGCAGCATGTCTGCTCCCTAAAGCAAGAAGTAGAGAAGGAGACAGGGTAAGTCTAAATCAACAGTCCTACTTTGCACTTATGATACCATTAAGTTTGAGCTAACATGAGAAATTACTTGTAAAACATCAATCCACCACAAGATTGGACTTGTCCACTAATTAAGATATGGAGTTCAGAATGAGTGTACCCACCTGGCTCTCCATTGAAATGTGTCTCAAGGGAGTTGCCTAGGATGTCCTAGAAATATGTATGACTTAGTAAGCAGGAGACTGAATGTTTGATTTAATACCTGAAGAGCTTTTTGACTTTATACTTTTGTGAGGGACAATGGCAACATTTTCATCCTGTTTTTTATTGGTTGTATGAAATGTAAACCTTACTTTTCTTTGTTCAATTATATATAAAATTTTTGAATGTGGCATCTGGGTTGGTTGTTAGCAATATTTCATTCACATGCACTTGCATATTAGAGGTGTCTTTAATATAATCCTTCCCTTTTTTGTTCCTGCTAACAGTGGAAAGATTTTAGGTTGACATAATTTGTTTATTTGAGGATCCTTTCTTCTAAGTCTAATCATGGTTTAGTTTACCTTCCCTTTTTCTTTTTGAACCAGGCTTGTTGATCCAGCTGGCTGGCATCTTTTGTTTTCCTTCTTTTGAACTACAGTCAAGTCTCCATTGTCCAGGATAATGAATAACCTCCTACTTAATGAAACTATAGGAGATGAGCAAAAATGAATTGTTTGCTTTTCCAGTTTTAAATGCAAAACCATATAGAAATGTTTCCTGGTCACATCCTTGGGAAGGATAGTGGGAGGGTAAGTTACAAACACCTGAGGAATTGAGGAGACCCAGCAAAATGTCTAAACTACGATGTAAGTGAATCTCAGTGCAGATAATCCACACAGGAATAATGGAGAGATGGCTGTCGTTCTTTCCTGAGTGCTTTGTTTTGTTTTAAAAATGTAAGACTCTTCTTCCTCTCTCTGTCTGGCATGAATAATTGAATGATTTTATTTTAGAACTAAAACAACTTTGCTCCACTTTTTCCTGGTGTCAAGATGAGCAATACTGGCTGAATTTTCCCTTTTGAACTTTTGTTTGTTTTTTCTTTCTTTTTTTTTTTCTATTAAATTCCTGTTTGCTTCTCTTTATCTGCTGAATGACAGGTCACATTTTTAAAAATACTCATTCTGACTGTACACCGACCAAGAGTTATTATTTCATTTCTCTTTCATTATTTACTGTAAGTGATATCTTTTTATCTTCAGTATAAACATGACATAATTTAGGAGCTGTAAAACTATTGATTGATATTATATTTTTCATCTGATTTACTCTTCAACTATTCTTTATTATTTACAAAATTACATAATAAGAAAAAGAGATTTAAAAAAAGAAAAAAGAAAAAGAAACTGTGCACTTAAAGAATTTTAATATCTAAAGAGACAATTGAAGAATCTATCTCTAATGGATTTCTTTCAGGGAAGTGGTGAACGCACAGCATTAGTTAATAGTGAATGTTTACCAGCAAAACACAAAATCATTAGCTATTCTTGTGCTTATCCATTCCATATGCTGTTTTCTCTCCCACAAAGTTTAGCTTCTAGGGAACTGTACCAGATTTGGAGGGATATTCCAGTTGCTACATTAGTAATACTAAGGTAACTGACTAGAGTCCAATATACTATGAATAAGAAAAGAATCTTTCTGTTTATTCTAGTGCTAAGAAGTGATGTTCTCATACTTGGCAGGGCAGGTAATCAGGTGTGAAACAATGATATAGGCAGAAAACAATTCTGCATTCTTTTCCCACTCAAGAGTTGATTAAAAGACCATCTTACCAAAGACGATAGTAATTTCCCACTTCCTAATTTTTAAAAAAATTTTTGCTAGTATTTGCCAAGTTTCAGGATTTTGAGTATCACCTTAAGGAGCTATGCAATTGTCTTCTCTCTCCTATTATTTAGTTAAAATGCTTCTTGAAATCATTGTATTTATTTCTTAAATAAATGTATTATGATATGAAATTTTATATCAAAGTTTCAGTATTATAGATGTACATTTTAATGCGTTAAAATAAATTCTTACCATGAAAATTTATGAATTCTACATATGCTCCACCTAAAATCCTCTTATATTTTACCAGTAGTACATAAGTCTCAATTGAAACATAGATTTATGCTAACAGTGAGTATCCTGGTTTCTTAAGGTGCATATTTTCTCTTCTTTTTTGCCCTCTAGCTAAATAAAGAAATTTAGAGGAAAGGAATCTTGTTGAGTTTAATATACAAGCCTATATTTAAAAAACCTTAATTGGAAACTTTTTGACTAAAACTGGTGACACTGACCAGCTATCTTGTTAAAAGACTCAAAGCACATATCTAATCAAAGAACAGATTCAGCATGACTGATAAAAGTTTAAGGACATCTCCTGGGAAGGGGTTCTTTGATGATTTATTTGCATCTGGTCTATCTGGAACACAGATGAGCTTAACCCAAGTTCTACCCATTAGCTTCAGATATTCTTGAAGATAATTTTCAGATAGTTTAATATTGCAGATAGAATCTTGGAAACTATATTTAGCCAAAATAGGTTTGGGAAACTTACTAGCCTTTCTGTGTCCATGTTTCCCATGAAAGCTAACCCATAATAGGTGTTTTCCTGTTCTACCATCAGATTAACCCAATAATGCCTTCTGACAACTTTAGATTTCTAAAAAAAATATCACTTTCAATTTAAACCAAATGCTACTTAATAGAAAGTAAGCAGTTTTCATGCATATTCTAACCTTTTTCTTCCAGAACTTGAAGAATCCAGACAGAAATGCCCACCCTGTTGGTATAAATTTGCTAACATGTGTTTGATTTGGGACTGCTGTAAACCATGGTTAAAGGTGAAACATCTCGTCAACCTGGTTGTAATGGACCCGTTTGTTGACCTGGCCATCACCATCTGCATTGTCTTAAATACACTGTTTATGGCCATGGAGCACTATCCTATGACAGAGCAGTTCAGCAGTGTGCTGTCAGTTGGGAACCTGGTAAGACACACTGAGGATTCCTCTTCCCCCTTGATAGAGTTCCTGACTGCCTTAATGAATTTTATATCACCTTCAAGTTAAATATGAGTTAATTGGTCATGTGTACCTGGACAGCAAAAGTTTAGCATCCCTTTTTTTAATAACAAAAATATATCGCTGCAGTTAAGCAGTGTAAAAGAGTGAAAGATTTTATGTATAATTTGATTTAGAATTAAATTTGATTAGAAAGATTATTATGAATTATAGAGGATATTAGTCTAAGGTACCAAGATTCTGATGTATTTCTCAGGTGTTTAGAATAGATTATTAATGACATGACTACAATTGTCAAATTATAAAATATGCCAATTTTATCAAATATGCCAGTTTTGATAATTTTGAAATATCATTTATAAACACTGAAGATGGATTCTTTGGGGGAGGAAACATCACATAGAGATTATCATTTCTGTTTCAATTTCTCCTGTAAATTTAGTAATTTATAATGAATTTTTGCATACATTTTCACTTAAAAATTTGTATTGACATTCACTGGTTATATGATAGAGTGATAGAAAGGAAAGTGATCTTATACAGAGAAACAAAATGAATAAATTCAGGCAACAAAAATATATCGGTACCAATGTAAGAGGCTTAAGTTCTCATGTACCTCCCAACTTGAGAAATGGAATTTATGTGAGTTCCCTCTCTCTAGATTGCCATAAATTCAGTCCTAAAGTAGATACTATGATTGTATTTTACAACTGGGGAAACTGCCCATAAGAAATTGACAGAGGAATGGAAAGTCTGAACACTATATTAGAGACTCTGAAACTATTGCAGACTATTATAAACTATGATCAGAAATCATAGAACTGTAGGGTAGCAAAGAATAATATTACCTATTCCAAATTTTCACCTATGTAGGAACCTCTTCATCATTATCTCTAAAAAAGTTAGTAAGGGGTGAAAGAGAACTTTATGGAGGTTGGTATTAAGAAGCAACTCAAATGGGCTAAGCAAAAGTAAAGAGAATTCATTACCTCAAGTAGTTAACATCCATTTGGACATAGCTCCAGGTTTTAACCTGTCTAGATTCTGGTTCTCAAGCACTGTCACTGGGAGTCATTTTTCTGACCCTACTTCTTCCCAATATTTCTCCTTTGTCTCTTGCTGGGTATTCTATTGATGGCAACATTCCACCAACTTTTATCTTACCAATGTAAGTTCCCTGAGCCAAAGGAATATGCTTCCTAACTAGTTACTTTAACAAAGGTCTAAGAATTGAAGATTATTGGCCTGGTCGGAGTTGCATGACCATTTATAAGGCAGTCAGTTACTCTGGTTTTAAAGTTAGAATGCTCTATTTGGCTAAACCAGAACCATTTCTTATCACTGGAGACAGAGTAAATAAATGGAATTATAAAGAAAAAACAATCAGGTCTGTCATTTCTAGAAGAGAGAATAGATGCTGGAAATAAAAAAACAACAAATAGGTAATTGAAAGTGAGACCTGTCTAATGTGTTAAGGAAGACAAGATTTGCATTTGAAGTGAATCATGGAATAGTAGAAAATATACAAACAGGATGCACATTCTTCTCAAGTGCATATGAAATATTCCAAGGATAAGCTATATGTCAGGTTATTAAAACAAGCCTCAATAAACTTAAAAAGATTGAAATCATACAAAGTACTTTATGGACAGAAATGAAATGAAATTAGAAATCAATAACAAATAAACTTGGAAAGCTTACAAATATGTGAAAATTTAAAAAACTCCTAAATAACAATAGATTAAAGAAAAAATTACAAGAAAGATTAGAAAATACTTTGAAATCAATGAAAATGAAAACTCACTAAATTGACACTTATGAAGTGCAGCAGCTACAAAGTGCTTAGAGCTAAATTTTGTAAATGCCTATAGTTTCAAAAAAACTCAAGTACCTTCTCCCTTAAGAAACTAGAAAAAGAAGGGGAAGCTAAACACCTAGCTAGCAGAAGAAAGAACATAACAAAACATTGTGTGGAAATAAATGAAATAGAGAACAGGAAAACGTTAGAAAAAATCAACCCAAAAGATGATTCTTTAAAAAGAACAACAGAAATGACAAATCTTTAGCTAGACTTACCATTAAAAAAATAGAGACAACTCAAATTATGAAAATCAGGAATGAAAAAGGGACATCACTATAGATCACACATAAATAGAAGGAGTATAAGTAATGCTATCAATAATTGTACACCAACAAATTAGATAAGCTAGATGAAATGGAAAAATTCCTAGAAGTAACAAACTACTGAAATACACTGAGTCAAGAACTAATAGAAAATCCAAAAAAAAAAAAAAAAACAAAAAAACTAGTAAAAATTGGATTGGTAATCAAAAAATATTCTCACAAAGGAGAGCTTAGGCCCATATTGTTTCACTGGTGAATTTTATCAAATATTTAAAAATTAACACCAATCCTTTACAAAAAGTTCCAAAATATAGATTAGAAAGGGTTACTTCCCAACAGGGTTAAAAATTAGAAGCCAACCAAGATAGAAAAATTGGACCAACATCTTGAGCTTTTCTTTAAAACTGCAAATGGTCTACAATTTGGGAGTAAAGAGTATGTCAAAGAACCAGAATTCAACTAAAACAAAGAACAAACCAAAATAGCTCTATCCTAATTAAGTGTAAAACATAGCCACCGTAAGTTCCAGGTGGCCAACCTATAACCTAATTGCCTGCTAGAACAAAAATTAGTGTTCTTCAGAAGAAAATAACTGAATCAAAATTCTCTACAACACATCACATCACATAAAAAATTGCGTGATATGTGAAGCTAGGAATGACTGACAGTCATTCAAAATTAATAAATGTGGGTAAATAGAAAAGACTGTCTTTTTTCCTTATCTTAATTTCTTTAAAAGACAACTGATTGTTTAAAACAAGAGTTTATAACATATGTAAGCATAAAATATATTAAAAGATCAGCACATGTGATCCAGGTGGCAAAGATTTGTTGGAAAGGAAATAAACACTGTTATATAATATGTAAATATCTGTATAATACTCAATGGATTTCTACTCAACAATAAAGGGAGATTAAACTAGTAATACCTAGTGAATTTTAACCTAGAGTATTCAAGAGGTATTTGGAAAAGTCAGTAAGAGTCTCAGGTTTCTGAGATGGCCACCATGTTTGAAAATGATTTCATTTACTGAATTAGTGAGTATCAAAAAGAAAAGAAAGGTTGTGCAGAGAAAGTGTTTAGGTGAGTTTTGGACTTGTTGAATTTGAGATTCCTATGAGATAGCCATCCAATGGAAGTGTTGAATAGGCAGGTAGGTGTGTAGTTCTGGAGCTCAAGAGATGTGCTTGAATGGAAAAATAAATCTCAAAGTGTAAACTTATTGTAAAAGGAAGATTAGAGTAAGAAGTTCCAGGACAGAGAGACCTCTGAAGAAATCCAATACCGAATAATTTGTTAGAGGAAGGAAAGCAACTGAGAAGTATCCAGGGAGGTGTGGATCACTGAAGCCAGAAACAAAATATTTTCAGGAACAAGGAAGAAAAAACAATGTGAAAAAACTCCCAAAGAGGTAAGCAAGATAACTACAAAAATTTCAATTGAGTTTAGCAATGGTGATATTGGCTATGTTGATGAAATTGATGAAAGCAGTTTGTGTTGACTGATAGGTTGCAAAGTGAGTTGACGTAAAGGAACTAGTGAGTAGAGACAAATACCCAATCTCTTAAAGAAGTTGGGCTGTGAGGAGACAATAGATGGGGGTAGCTAACATGGGAAGTGGAATGTAAGGAGAGTTTCTTTGATGATGCTGGTGGTTTCAAGGTGGTTTTAAGGTAGAGGAGGACTGAATGTCCCTTGCTCCCTATAAAATTGGAAGCAGTCAGTAGCAGGTAGAGGTTGAAACTACAGGTTAATTGAGAAAGTGAATTCTTTGAGAAGGCCAAAGGACACGTGACACAGGTAGAGAAATGAGAGCAAAGCAGGGACACTTTTTTTTCATTTTTAACAAGAAGGAAAAAAAAGCAAAGTGTGGGTTTGGATGGAAGTAGTTAGGTTGGTAGAACACTGAGAAAGTTCAGGTTGACTGACTTCTTTTCCCTCTGAGACACAGAAGTACTGAGAGTGAAAGATAAAGAAAAGTGGTTAGATATACGAAGGAGAGAGAAAGTTTGAAATAGTTGCAGAGTAACAAAATGGAGAATGGAGAATACTGCTTCTTTTTGGCCAGGAAAATGATTTTTATTTTTAGCATTCTTACCATCTGTAGGGCTGGTGGTGACTATGTTTATTACAGCTAATATAAAGTGTTCTTAGCACCAACTTTGCCTGTAGGGCCATGGGAGGGGACCAACTATTATGTAATCATTTGGTCAGTTTTGGAGGTCTAGAGAGATTAGAGACTGCCAAGCAGTAGACCACAAAGATCTAACTGAACCTTTAATACAAGAAAATAAAATTACAATATTAATTTTATGATCTTAATTCACATATTCCTTATCACTTAATAAACCTTAAATATAGCAAACAATTAAATATTGGTTTGAGTACAAACCATTTGAGATTACTGATTTTCTGGACCTAAACCAATTCTTAAAATTTGAAATTGAATTGTGATTTGTTGGGAGTAAATTAAATTGTTCAACAATTGCTATGTTTTCAAGAGTATTCACTTATGTAATAACGTTTCTCATTTAGGTCTTCACTGGGATCTTCACAGCAGAAATGTTCCTCAAGATAATAGCCATGGATCCATATTATTACTTTCAAGAGGGCTGGAATATTTTTGATGGTTTAATCGTAAGCCTTAGTTTAATGGAACTTGGTTTGGCAAACGTGGAAGGATTGTCAGTTCTCCGATCATTTCGACTGGTAAATTAACTGAGAGTACCCATAATGTTGTTTTTCTGTTTGTTTGTTTGTTTGTTTAAGATTTTATTTATTCATGAGAGACACACACAGAGAGAGAGAGAGAGAGAGAGAGAGAGAGAGAGAGAGGCAGACATACAAGCAGAGGGAGAAGCAGTATCCATGCAGGGAGCCCGACGTGGGACTCGATCTCAGGACTGCAGGATCACCCCTGGGCGGAAGGTGACGCTAAACCACTGAGTCATACGGCCTGCCCCTCTACATAATTTATAATTTATAATTTATAATTAACTCTTACCTAGGAAGAATTATACGGTTTCCTATAGTTACAATATTTTTTAGTACATTTAAAAACAAATCAGATTCCTCTACAACCAAATGGTAATTTATTCTTCATTATAATTTTAAAAGATAGATGAGGTTTATTCAGATGAACAACCAATAGTTCTGTCTATAGTAAGTGAATGGCAGGGCTAATAGGGAGGGAGAAAAAATGATTCATATATAAATCCAAATCACAATTGACACAATATTCATCTTTCAGTGACATGAAGTTTGTTTAACTGTGCATGAGGCTTGGTTGAGACTTAGGATGCGCTCACCTTTCTCTCGGAGGCTCAGGAATTATGGAGTTGCCCACTTTGCTCCCATAGAAGTCAAGGCTTGAGACTGCGTAGAGTATACAAGGGGAAAAGATGGAGCTCCCCACACATTTGCCCCTTTAGCCAGCCAGGAGGTCACCAGACCCAAATTCTGAGAAGAGTTGTCTAAATTACGTTTTGTCAATTTTAAAGTCTTTTATTTGATCTTTATATTCATCAGCTCATGCATCTTTTAAAATTAAGAGACAGAATATCACTTGAAACATTTTCATCTAAAGTGTGATATATCTTATCATGCTGTTACTTTGAGTTTGCTCTTTTTGTGAATTATTTTCAAAAACAGAGGTTGCGTATAGTTACTAAAGACAGTTTATCAGGAACATATTAATGGTGATTAGATTCAATACTTTGCTATGAAGTTTATTTAGAATTTTCCTTACCACCACCAAAGATGAATGAGGTGAGATCCTTGGATCTGTGGTTTCCTTCCCTAGTGGTCATGGATGGCTATGTATCTAATTTGAAGGTAGGAAGATGCAAAAAAAAAAAAAAAAAAAGAGAGAAAAATTAGAAATGATTATATAACAAATAATATGGGCAACTACTTAAAAAAAAAAGTGTTTAGTAGAGGTGGCTGGGTGACTCAGTCCGTTAAGCATCTGCCTTCAGCTCAGGTCATGATTCCCAAGTCCTGGGATTTATCCCCACATTAATCTCCCTGCTCAGTGGGGAGCCTACTTCTCTCTCTCCCCTCTGCTCCTACTCTCTCTCACACACAAATAAATAAATAAAATCTGTAAAAAAAATGTTTAGTAAATCTTTGTGGTGATATGATGCAGTTTGGGGAAATAGGAAACAAATTATCATTAGTGTTTTGCTTAGTGTGTGGGCTCCTTTGCATTAATTATTCTCTGGGAAGAAATTAAACATTTTGGTGCTTATATTCATTCCTTTGGGTCTCTCAGATGCCATTAAATAATGCACTACTGTTGGCTTGACATTTACTGAAGCATCAAAATAAAATGCTGCTGTAGTTGAACTGTAAATGGCACCTTAGAGGACTCCATGAGCTAATGCAACCAACATATCAAGTACAGTGATGACAAGCCATTTACACACTATAATGAATTGATTGATTAAGTCACTGAAGACATAAGCATTGACAATATTAAGTCCAAGTATTTCCTATTTGAATACAGTAGTCCTAGTAGTACCCCCTTATCTGCAGGGATATGTTTCAAGACTCCCGGTGAATGCCTGAAACTGGATAGTACCAAACCCTATATATACTGTTTTTCCATATACATACACACCTGTGATAAAATTTAATTTATAAATTAAGCACAGAAAGAGATTAATAGTAACAAGCAATAATAAAATAGAACAATTACAACAATATACTCTTAATAAAAGTTATGTGAATGTGGTCTCTTTTTCAAAATATGTTATTGTATTGTACTCATCCTTCTGAGATGATAAAATGCCTATGTGATGAGATGAAGTGAGGAAAATGACGTAGGTATTGTGACATAGTATTAGGCCATTATTAAGAAGGAGGACGAAGGATCATCTGCTTTCAGACCACAGTTGACCATGGTTCACAGAAAGTAAAAATGCAAATAAGGGCGGGAGGACAACAGGGTAATAAATCACTTTTAAAATACAGTTTGATATTACAACAAACTACAGATATAGCAAGATAAAGCAATCTAAAGATTTAAAGAAATTAAATTTAAAGAAATTTAAATTTCTTAAATTTAAAGAAATTTTTTTAAATTTAAAAAAATTAAATTAAATTTAAAGAAATTGTGTTTTTTTTCTTATACCTTATATAATTTGTGTTAATTTTATCTGTACTTGTGCATCCCAAGTACACTTAAAAATATATTCTCCTTGGGCTTTTAAATAATGAGCCTCTACTTCTGTGAATCAGCCTCTGCTAATTAATCACCATTAATCTTAGATATATCAGTTCCCTATAGAAAAACAAAAACAAAAAATCTTACATATGCTTATGTAAGATTCTGGAAATTTTGATGTATCTAATTAAAATGGCAATAAAAACTGGTACTGTAGTTGTTTTATTTATAAAGTAGACTATTTTAGAATGAAAAATAACTCATGGTATTAAATTAACTGGTACATTTGCTATATAAGAGTTTGACATGCAGATAATCCATCACCCTAAAATTGAGACAATTGTGCTAGAGATTTTTCCCTATAAATAAATGTACAGATTCTTTAGAAGTCAGGGCAGTAATGACCTTCATACTCTTTTTTCCAGCTCCGAGTTTTCAAATTGGCAAAATCCTGGCCCACCCTGAATATGCTGATAAAGATCATCGGCAACTCAGTGGGGGCTCTGGGCAACCTCACCTTGGTGTTGGCCATCATCGTCTTCATTTTTGCCGTGGTCGGCATGCAGCTCTTTGGTAAGAGCTACAAAGAATGTGTCTGCAAGATCTCCAATGATTGTGAGCTCCCACGGTGGCACATGCATGACTTCTTCCACTCCTTCCTGATTGTATTCCGTGTGCTGTGTGGAGAGTGGATAGAAACCATGTGGGACTGTATGGAGGTCGCTGGCCAAACCATGTGCCTTACTGTCTTCATGATGGTCATGGTGATTGGAAACCTGGTGGTATGTAGTAAAAACATTTTCCTTATTTTCAGTAAAAGAAATGTAACCATAACCAAAGTATGTTCAACTGAGAAATGTTTTATATGTTTTTGGCTTTTTAAAATCAATGCTAAATTATTCATTATTACAGGAGCCAGGTATAGTTTAGTCTATTGAGACCTACATCAACTCAATTTTAAATATTTGTTTATTATTTATTGTCATTTTTCCAATTTTACATAATTGACATATAACATATAATGTATAGCGTAGAACATGAACTCTTAAGAATGCCTCTGGAACCAAAGTTGTTCTTCATCACTATATTTCTTACTATTCCATACAGAGGGCTATTTCTGGCTTTTATCTTTTACTTCTTGTATTAAAGCATGGATGTGTCACTAAGAATAGTCACTCATTTTATTTTTAAGTTATCAACAATAGTATCACTTGAAGATGTTTCAGATTTGGATTTCCTGCAAATTGGAGTTAAAAAAAATAATGATCATCTCAAACCATTAAAAGCACATGAGTTATTTGGTGCCTAGAAACCACAGTATCAGCAAGTAACATTGACTCAAGAATCACTTATTTTCATGTCATATCATATCATGAACCATTCCCAATACAACATTACTAAGTCCTGGAGGCATAAAAAATGTGATAAGAAGATATATGACACTACGAAATGACCTACTCAAATAGGAATAAAGAAAGAAGTAGCTAATGCATGTCGAAAATGTAAAAACAGAGTGCCGAATGTCAAGTTCACAAAGTGGAAACATTGCTTTAGAATGGCAAGGTTAATGAAGGCAGGCTTTATCAAGAAGTTTGAACCTGAATTATCTTTAATTAAGATATATGATTTAGCTTGGTAGAAAGAAAAGTAGACTGTCACAAACCAAGCAACAGTGGACCCAATGGATGGGGAGGAGAAGACAATAGACTCAGTGAGAGGCATCAGGTTCTTATACTTTAAACATTAAGTAATAATTCTGAGTTGCTTGATTGAGTTCCAATCCAGTGGACTAGAACAAGGACTGACATAACCATATTTTAAAGTATGTAATTTATAGACTTATTTTCCTTCCACATAGAAGTTACCTCCAATTCCCCAAAGGAAGAGAAAAAAGGCAAAAGGTTATCATTTATTACTGTTCATTTTCAGATTTCGGCCTCCTCAATATTAGCTTAGATAATTCAGACCAATTCTTGTAGTAACGAGAAACATGAGCACTGTGCAATCTAGAAATATGAATGGTGACTTAAAACAATAAATATTTATTATCTCTAGTTTATGTGGCTCATAAATTCAGGAGCAGCTTAACTGGGTAGTTCCGGCTCAGGGTCTATCATAAGGTTGTTGTCAAGATGTTGGCTAGAGCTCCAGTTATCTTGACTGAAGCTGGACGATCAGCTTCCAAGAAGCCAGCCTCTTGTAGCTTTTGACAGGAAGACCCAGTTACCTGTTGGCTGTTGGCACAAGGCCTCAGTCCTTCTCCACATGGACCTCTCCATAGATAGAATTGTTGACTATCTCTAGGACATGCAGCTGGTTTCTCCAGAGCAAGTGACATGAGAGAGAAGGCAAGGAGAAGGCTTTCTTTGTATTCTGATCTTGAGATCCTATACTGTCCCTTCTGCAATGTTGTATTCATCAGAGCTAGTCACTAAGAAAAACATGCTTAAGAAGGAATTAGGTTTTAACTTTTGAACGGAAGAGTAGCAAATAATTTGTAGATATATTTTATAACCACTGCAATTCCCAATACAATTTGCTCACTTCCAGAGAAGTACAGGATTGCATAGAACAGGGAGAGATAGTCCTGGGGTTACACAGAACAGAAACAAAAGGTCATAGGCTTGTATCATAGATCTGGTGTAATTTCATATATATATTTGGCATATATTAGAAGAAAAGAAGAAAAGGCAAAGAACAGAATCCTTTATGGCAACACTGAATGAACAGATCAGACTGCAGCAGGGAATCCATAGTAGGAGTGGTAGAAAGTAAGTGTAGAGCTAGACTGTGTAGAGTTTTAATTTCTGAAAAGGACAATTGTGCATAACAAAGTTGGACTTTTTTTGTAGGCAATTCAGAGCTACAGATGGTTTTTTATTAGGAAACTAACAATGAGCAAGTGGTATTTTGCTACAATTTATGTAGCAGGAAAATGCAGAGTGTATTTAAAGAGAAAGAAATTCAACGTGTCCCATATTATCTACTAATTTACAGAAATAAGACAAATCTAATATGTAATTGTACAGAAGATTCAAATTGAAAATGGAATTTCAGAAGCCTCTATATCTATGGATGACATTTAATATAAATTTGAATTACCATAGGGGCGTCTGGGTGACTCAGTCAGTTAAGTGTCTGTCTTTGGCTCAGGTCATGATCCGAGGGTCCTGGCTTGAGCCCCATGTCAGGCTCCCTGCTCAGTGGGGAGGCTGCTTCTCCTTCCATTTCCGCCCCTCCCCCTGCTAGTGCTCTTTTTCTTTCCCTCAAATAAATAAATAAAATAAAATCTTTTAAAAATTTTGGATTACTATATATGAACAAAGAGATATGGTCTGTGGGCACCCTGGGTAGCTCAGCTGTTTGGCACTTGCTTTTGCAAGTGTGATCCTGGAGTCCCGGGATGGTTCCTGCGTCGGGCTCCCTGCATGGAGCCTGCTTCTCCCTCTGCCTGTGTCTCTGCCTCTCTTTCTGTGTCTCTCATGGATAAATAAATAAAATCTTAAAAAAAGAGAGAGAGATAGTCTGTAAAATAATCATTTCCATCTACATGCATACATTTATTTTATTTTTTTAAATGATTTATTTAAAAAGGATCCTGATGTGGGACTCCATCCCTAAACTGGGATCACACCCTGAGTGGAAGACAGATGCTCAACACTGAGCCACCCAGGCGTCCCACATGCATACATTTAAATTCCGCACCTTTAAGGAAAAAAAATAAAGGCTCTCCTTTCTTTTTTGACTATCAGGTTGAAAAGTTCCCACTAAGGGGGGCATTTGATGGAATGAGCACTGGGTGTTATACTATATGTTGGCAAATTTAACTTAAATAAAATTTAAGAAAAAGAAGTAAAGAACAGCTCCCCCTTTTGTTATAACCCAGATATGTTTCTGGAGCTAAGGTCTATCACATTTACCACCAGTAAGGAAATGTGTTCATATTACATTTGCTTAAACAAGGCAGAATGAACTTGATGTGCTGCCTCCTATAATTCTTCTTTTTCATCCTCACCAAAGAGAGAAAGGTCCTCCAAAGGCAAGCTGGCATAACCTCCTTTGAACTCACGTAAACTTCTTATCATGCTCCACACAAGAAGTGTCAGTAATCACTGCCACGAGCGGTCCACAGGCAGGACAGAGGTGGGGCCGCAAACTGCCCCATGCTTAAATCTAACAAGAAAAGGGAGCAAGCCATACAGCTCTAACAGTATACGACACACTTACAAATGGAATACTTGCCTCAGTGTTTTGAGGAGGAAATGGAAGTTGGCTCTCACTCTGGGAGGGTCGATTGGTACATATCAAGAAAAATTTCCTGATAGAAAAAAAAGACAGTTCTTTAATAAACCTTCAGAAATCAAATCTAGAAAACAATTATGGCACCAAAACTCAGTTGCATTATGGATAAACCCAAAATGTAGCATTTAATTTTTTCTTACATCTATTTTTCATCCAAATCATAAATTTAAAGGCAAATCATAATAAAATATGAATTTATTGGTAAAGGAGCAGGCCTTAGTATGAATCCCAGCAGCCATGGTATAGTGGTTGAGAAATGTCAGTATAGATTCACAGATTATGTGAAGTCCTTAATCTTATACATTTTTACATTTCTTATTACCATTGGTTATACTAACTTGTAATTGGTTAAATAAAGGAGCTATAGGCCTTATTAGCTTATTGAAAAGATAGGAATGTAGCAAGATTTTAGCATCCTTTTCATTGGAGTTCTACTTTAAGTCTTTCTGAGGATTCTTCTTTATTATTTACATTTTGTTTTTGGCTCCCTTTACTACTATATCCTTCTCTTATTCTATATGCTTGAATAATTGGAGACTCACAAACATCATCCATCAAATTCTGAAAAAAAATTATACAGCTTGGTCTTGTGCCCATCTGCGTACCCGATTCATTAGTAAATTACATTTTTTTTGAGTATATACAGTGGGTTTATAGTCACTAATATTTTCACTCGCTCATATCTGTGGGGCCTATTTTTTGGAGACTCAAGATACAGGCTAATTAGTAGATGTTTGCCCATGGCAATGTCTTGATTCCACAATCTTTAACTCAATATTAACATCATTATTATTGTATAATAACCATTTTTTATAGTATTTTCAGGCACTGTATAGATCTCGTGGCCATGATTTTCTCAAACAAAAACTGTGACTTTTGATCTAGCAATAGGTATTTTTTTTCTAATTTGGTAAGTTATCTGGTGTAAAAATTGGTACAATACATAACAATAAAATGATATTTAAATGCATTAGAATTATCTTGGTTTTAGGAATAAAATCATAATAAATTATCAGTGTCCTGGAAAATCCAGGTTATATGGAGAAAATCCTTAGCATCCCAAATAAAACTTTTTTTTTTTCTTTATTCATTGTATGGTTACGAGATAACTAAGTTTTATCTTTTGGAATTGAACTTAACTTAGAAATGTCAACTAATAGTAGTTTCAGTAGTTTTGCAATTACTAAAAAGGAAATAGTGTTAATAGTATTACTTGATATTGGCGAGGTATTTATTTCATTCACTTTTTTTCAGGATAGTTTATCATAAACTAAAAGAAATACCTATTAGTAAAAAATTAAATATAAGAACAGTTTTGAAAAATTTATAGTTAAGAGCAATGAAACAACACAATGTTTTGATCACCTTTTTTCCTATTGTGTTTAGGTTCTGAATCTCTTTCTGGCCTTGCTCTTGAGTTCATTCAGTTCTGACAACCTTGCAGCCACTGACGATGATAATGAAATGAACAATCTCCAGATTGCTGTGGGAAGGATGCAGAAAGGAATCGATTATGTTAAAAGAAAACTACGTGAATTTATTCAGAAAGCCTTTGTTAGAAAGCAGAAAGCCTTAGATGAAATTAAACCTCTTGAAGATCTAAATAACAAAAAAGACAGCTGTATTTCCAACCATACCACTATAGAAATAGGAAAAGATCTCAATTATCTCAAAGATGGAAATGGAACTACCAGTGGCATAGGCAGCAGTGTGGAAAAATATGTTGTGGATGAAAGTGATTACATGTCATTCATAAACAATCCCAGCCTCACTGTGACTGTACCAATTGCTGTCGGGGAATCTGACTTTGAAAATTTAAATACTGAAGAATTTAGCAGCGAGTCAGATATGGAGGAAAGCAAAGAGGTAGGAATTTTAAAATAAGATATTTTGATGTAATATATACTTTAAGCTATGAGTCTATGTTGAAGTTATGTTTTATCTCATTAAGAAAATAGGAAGTATCTGTTGACACACTTTCTGTGGCAAAATTGGTGATAGATAAATTGATGACAGATTAAAATGTAGCCAGACAAATTATAAGCTGACTCATTTTTTCAAATATTCACCATTTTGAGTTCTTGATAATATTAATCTTCAGATTGATATGAATTTCTCTCATTATTTAAAAATAATTTGACATTTGTAAAAATGCCTCAGTTCATTCCTTGCAATTTCTTCCCTGTAATTCTCCTGCAGTGGTGGGGTTTTTTTGCATATGTACTAGAAAAATACGTGGTGAGAGGGCAGTTCCAAGTCTCACTTGGCTTTTATGAAATATTTCATAAAATGGGATCTTATTTAGTTTGCACAGGCATTTTTATTCATGGAAAATCTGATTGGGATCTTGGCTTGATATTTACATTTAGTTTCATGTTTCTGAGGTAAATAATTTAAGGAAATGAAAGTAGTGATGAATCAAGCTGAAAATATTTATCCCTACTGAGCCAAGTGTGTGCGTGTGTTTGTCTACACAAACAACAATCCATGTTACGTTAGAGAGTGTGAAATTCTGAGTTTATCAACTATAGTACGAGTCTTGACAGTTTATTTTATTTATTTATTTATTTTTTGAGTCTTGACAGTTTAAAGTATTTTTTGATTTACCAGAAAAGTATGAGTACCAGAGTATGCTTTCGGTTTGTTTCTAGGTTAATAAGTACAGAGTTGGGTATAAGAGAAGAAAGAATTTAAAACCCTTAGTGTTTAATTGTTTAGCCATACAAAAAAAAAAAAAATGAAAACAGAATGCTCAGTGATTAAAGCTTGCATAAACAAATAATAACAGCCAAAACAAAGATTCATCCTTTCTTGTCATTTGAATTGATTGACAGAGAAGAGAAAGATCTTCTATACTATTTTCATTCTAAGAAAGATGAATGACTGGGGAGCTTGAGGCACTAAAGGATACAATTTAAGTAATCTAAGAGTCACAAAAACTAGAGATTAGTTAATAAAATATGGAACAAAAATATATTTCTATGAAGGAAACCCTAGCTATTTCAGTCAGTATTCCCGTATTGATTACGTAAAATTACTGAGTGTGCTGTATTTAATTCTTTCTTGTCTTAAGATAGATATTGCTAATTTGTTAAACATGAAATCCAGAGAAAGTTCAAATAGAAGTACTAGAATTAACATGTAAGTGACAAGGTCATAGCTATTAGTTTCACAGAATAAGTGATAACGATTCAAGGAGAAAATTATGAAACTTTATAGCCTGAGGCAACGAATAGCTGTAACTAGTTGAACTCAAAATGTTTGCTAATAAGGCCATTATTTTAAGATTTAATAATATCTTAATATATGGTCAATAAAATTTTGGATAAGCATAGTTGGATGAGCTATGCCGAGGAAAGGGTGGGGCCTAATTGCTCATATTACGCATAGGAATTTTTTTTTTTTCGCATAGGAATTGAAGCAAGCATTTAGAAAATAGAACTGGGTCATTAAATGTTATTATATATTCCCCTCTTGTTATCCTGACATTATACCAAATAGTAAATGTTTCCCTTACTGTAAAGGAAGTCAATTTTTCTTTTGATGTATGTTTAATTTTAGAATGTCTTATATAAACTAAGAATAAATTATGAAGAATTAAATGTTACAGGCATCAGTCAATTTAAACTTTTGGCTGAGTTCGAGTATCTTTTGAGGTGTAGTCAATTTGACATCCAGTCCTAATTTTCAGAAATCTTAAAGCCTCAGACAGACTTCTCCAAAACTACATGTATTTTTGCCTCACCTCAAACCATTGTGTTTGACACAGGAGGAATGTCCAGTCAAGTGGACAGGAAAATCCAACTCTTTTTCCAATTACTATTAAGCTTTTTCATTTGTTTTCTATTTGAATTAAGTACTCTAAAATAATAGATGTGAACTCAATACTTTGGAATTGGAGGCAGAGAACTGATCTGCCAGTTGGAAATAGAATTATCTTATTGCTTTAGCTGTAGAGTCCTTTTGATTCCTTCCCCCCATAGAGATTGTTACGGTTGTTAAAATTTACAATTTAGAGAAATTTTAAATTATGTCTTAATGTCAGACTCCCTAAATATATACTTATAAACTAATAAAATATTGGAGACATAGTCTAAGAGAAATGTGCAGGTTTTAATCTGTTGATATTTTATATATACTATACTAGTATATTTCTATATACTATATAGAAAACCAAAGAGATTTGAGAGAATTATCCAAGAATTCCAAATATTCCTACCTGAAGCATCTGTATAGTGTTCTGTCTTCTAGTTAGTTTTGTTATTTTGTTCTAGTTATTTTGTTCATTTTTTAAATTGATGGGATGGGGTCGTGCCATTAAATATCACATCTAGAGTAGTAAGAAATGCTATGAAGGTTATTGATATTCCAACCTAAATAATTTTTTTTATTAAAGGGAAAAAATGAGACACTTTGGAAAACTTTGGAATTTTTTTAAAAATCCCTTTATAAAAGGACAGACTAACCCAGTGGACTCAGAGGTTGTTTGGGTGTTTGAACTAAATCCTCTTTGTCTTTGATAAAGTTGAGTATTTCTGTAGATTCTCTAGAGTATACATATTATAATCATGTATGCTTTAACTCAACGTTATTTGACATATATAATGTAATTCCTTTCATAGTTTGCAATTTTGAATGATTAATTTCTCTTTTAGAGTTTTAATAATGTTGAAACCATGCTTGAATGATTATTTTTCAAAGTGAGATTTACTAGTGCAATATGGTGACCTTCACTGCTTACCATTCTTACTTCTCACAGGGGTAAAATCAAGCTGGAGCCATCAAGAGTGCCGCTCTGGTGTTTTTTAACCAGCCAGAGGCTCGTGCCACCACTTTTACCCAGGTTACCCAAGCAAGTTGTACATATATAAATATAATCAGTTTCTAAATGAATTTTGACTGGCCTGCATGTTACTCAGCTACATTCCTTGCCCATCCATTGGCAGTAAAATAAAAATATGCACAGCTGCTCTTATGCTGAGTCATATAAAGCATGGTCAGGCAAGTCTGGCAACCCTAACTTTTTTTAAAAAATGATTTAGTTGCTAATCTTCTTACATAGATTTTAATAGAAATTATATTCACTGAAAAATAAAAGTGCATGCCTTTATGGATTATTTAATTTCCATTTAATGCTACAGAATTTTGAACATGCTAAGGGCTTAAAGGAGAAATGGTGCTCTTTGAAAAACTTGCAGAAAAGCTTTCACTTCCCTGTTTTGTTTTATTTTTTAATATAGCTCCAGTGGTGTACTTTGTTGGTAATTTTTTGTTAAGTGTCATATTAAGTTTTTCTGAAGGGTAATCTGCAAACCAAAGCAATTCCTTATTCATGTTCAAACTGCCTAAAGAGTATTTTAATGTGATAATAATGTAAATGAATTGGAATGTTTATGTTTTGGCTGCTAGCAGCATGGGTACAATTTTTATCTGCTTCATTATAGAGAAAATGGAATTGCTTCATTTAGCAATTGACCAAAATATTTTACACTTAGAACATGATTCCCTTGGGAATTCTGTTGGTATTTACCCCTAAAACCTCTAACTGCAAGGAAAAAAATGTCTTTTGTACCTCCCAAAAATGAGAGAATGGTCTTTTAGATGGTATGTTCATTCTGAAAATAGATCTGGAATCTACCTTCTTTACTCTGTTGCTCCTCTGTCCTTTGTGATTTTGTTTTTCCTCGTTTCATCCAGACCTGCTGGGAAACTTTCTCCTGAAAAATATTATTTAAATATTTCATGCACTACAAACTCCTATGTAGGAAGAGAATCATTGTGAGCTCCTTTAGTGTTTTTAAATGAAAGGACTTCTCTTGTCATGTGACCATGGCAATGAGTGTAACCCTCTTTGGGATCCATTTGGTGGACTTTTGCATTTCCTAATGTTGAAGTCATAGTTTTGTACTCAAATATGTTAACCAAATTGGTCAATGCAATTTAATTATTTTCTTAAGGAATGTTAATTAAATACCTTGTCACTTAGGTGCAGTTTCCTTTTCTTCTTGCCATTAAAACTATAAAACAACCCTAACATAAGCATATTGGTCTCTCTGGAAAGGAGCAATGATTGTGTGATTCTCATAGCATTTTTTTATACTTTGGAACAAAATATTCAGTCTCTGGCACTCTAGATTCATGAAAGATAATGCTTTATATTTTTCAAGAATGACATAAAGTGGGACCCTAGATATATAATTGTTCACAACGAAACACAGATATGCATATACACAGGGACTAGAAAGAATTTGTTTCCTATAATATATTAATTCTTCAGTAAAGTGTGGGATTTGACTCCTTAGGATAACGGCTTGTTTTTCCCAGGTTCCTTGACAAAGGGAAGGCTAGTTTCCTTATTTTCTGAGTATTCCATTTCCCAAGTTCTGGTATAAAGGGGTATACAAGGAAAGTGATAATCAGATATTTTATCTACCAGTTTATTTAGGAGATTTACCTGGAGTACATGTGATGAAACACAAACTAAGCAGAAACTGGTTTAAATTGACTTCATTTATTCTTAACTCTCATATTATTACAGTTTTCAATTTCCTTGAATATGTTGCTTAGGAAACATTGTCTGCTCCCTAAAAGAGTATACTAAATTGCAATACAAAGGGTAGGAAGAGGGAAAAAGATGTGAGAGAAGGTTTAGTGGGACGGATTCAATAAGAATGCACTTATGATTTTATCCCAGAGAATGTTTAGTCCTCAAGGGAAATTTTTCCAGTAGGTTAGTGATCAAGGGAGAAAAAGGCTCTTACTACCCTTCATGTAAGAACTAAGTGGGCTGAACACGTGTATCTTTGGGGCACTATCTGCTGCGGGATGGGCCGATATGGTATAACTGTTACTTTTGCCACACCAAAACACTTTGAATCCAATTTATGGCTTAGAAAATTGTGTAATATATCCATTATAAAGAGAAAAATGATTTCTGGTTAATATAGCATAATAATAATGATACTTTTGATTTTGCCATCTTCCTTGTTAAGATGGCAACACCAACAATCCCTTTCTGCAATTAATGTGTCACTTTGGCCTTAAGCTTATCCCAAAGCAAGCAAGATTATAACTTTCATTGTTCTAGTGATAAGATTTTTCATAGAAAATAACCCAGAACTCCTTAAATATAAATTTGAATTAGAATCCATGTGAAACAAAGGATTGCCATTCTTGGGGGTCAGAATCTTTAGATACAAATATTTGATCTAATCTATATTTGAAGCTATTTCATTCTTTAAAATCCCAATTCCTTTTATTGAATCAGAGTAGAATATACCATTTTTTCTAAATTATATAAAATCTTTACTTATTATATTTCCTTAAAAATATACCTCAATTTTATAATGAGAAACAAGTGTGCCTATGAAAAAATAGCAAATGATGTTTTTCTCTCCCTTTTTCGGCTGTGATTAATTATTTTAAAAAATTCTTTTGCTTTTTGAAAGACTATTAGTTTGGCATGTCGATGTTTAATCGTAATATATCAATGATATGGAAAGTAAAAGAGATAGAATGTTTAAAAATACAAAATGAAATATTATGTGCCTTGATATTCATTTATTAGATCATTTAGCAAAATATTATTCTGTCTGGCTTAACTCCTATAGGAATCCAGCAGATTTTCATTGGAAGAGCAGTGTAATATGTGGTTTTCATAAAAACAAATGTTCATGTAAATATTTCCACTTGAAAGTAAATTATTGCCAATGCTATTCATACCAAGAAACAATTGAGTATTCCTGTTTGATTTACTATCCTAATATTAGAATACATCATATTTTGTTAAAATTTAACGAGGCAAGGGTATTCTAACAATATCATTTAGCTCATTTATTTCCTGATAAATAAGCACAAAAAAATAAAAAGAGAACTAAACATCTAAATTTTACCAAAGGGAAATATAAAACTTGCCAAGTGTAAAACTTGAAAGTATAGAACTGGTTCTATTTCTAGCCAATTCATATTTTGGTCTCCTACTCATGTGGCATTTTGCAGTGGATGATGCCTGGTTTGGAGCATTTGCAAGCAACTGTTACTTGAAAATTCTTCAAGTACATGAGTTCTACTAGTTCCACATAATGATGTATATTTGGCAGTTCTATTTGATGAATTTGTACCATAGTTATAATTTATTGTAATTATGACCACATCTGAAGCTGGAGTTTTAAAGTTTTAATTTGATTCCTTTGGTTTTTATGAATTCTTTACACGTTGTAACTTTTAGCCTACATATTTTATATCATAATATTTGCCTCTTATGTAATTTTAAGAAAGCCACTGAATTGATGTTTTCAAGAAAGATTTTATAAGTCAGCTTCTTACCTACATCTCAGTATTGTTTAAAGTTAACTCTTTGTTCATTTACTATTCCAATGAATATTTAGTTCTACTTTACATTAATACATATAAGAATATGAATATAAATTAACTAATACTAAGTTCATGGTCACAAAACATGGGAACCAATAATATCACAAGCACTATCTTGAACCTACAGAATTTAACTACGTATCACGTCTACTAAATATTTTATATTGATAAAGGTTGGTTTTACTTATGAATCATCAAAAAATTCTCTAGGAAATTCTGCTAAATTAGGTACAGAAAATCTAGAGTCCAGCTACTGACTCACTATAACTTATGACAAGATAATTAAAGCCACATTTCCTTCTCTAAATAGACGCTGGATTGGTTGCTGTTCCATATCAGAGGGAAGATGGAGAAGGAGAAGATTGCCTCTCCTTAAAAAGATTCCATTCAACAAGGGGACTACAAATTCACCTTTAAAGAGTTAAAAGAGGGATCTCTGGGTGGCGCAGTGGTTTGGCGCTTGCCTTTGGCCCAGGGCGCGATCCTGGAGACCCGGGATCGAATCCCACATCGGGCTCCCGGTGCCTGGGGCCTGCTTCTCCCTCTGCCTGTGTCTCTGCCTCTCTCTCTCTCTCTGTGACTATCATAAATAAATAAAAATTAAAAAAAAAATAAAGAGTTAAAAGAAAGAAAACCTTGTCAGAATGATTCAGTATATATATATATTCATATATTCAGAGTGATTCAGAGTTTATTAACTCCGGAGTTAAAGTGCAGTTTTCTTTGTAGACTCATTTTAGGTCTGAATAATTGAGAGCCTGATGTTGGGGGGGGAAAAAAAGAGAGAGAGAGAGAGCCTGATATTGAGACAGCACTCCTAATTCTAAAAGTTACTGGCCGTTATTTACACAATTCAGAATCTTAAAGGATTTATGTTACTCTGCACCTAAGTGGAAATATTATTTGTATTCTCTTGAATGTGAAAGTATCCAATAGGAGGTGTCAGAGGTAGTTACTGGCAGGAAAAAAAAAAAGAGTCCATGCACTGGTCATTTATTCATTTACTCAGCAAACATCTATTAAACACAAACATTGGTGATAGGTACTAGGCACACAGAAATGGCAAAAGTAGTATCTTTGCTTCAGAAAATTGAGTCTGGTGTTAAGACTTCTGGAGACAAAATAGTTTCTGGTAACCTGACCTTTACATAGACAAATATTTGACTTCAATAAAAAGACATTATTTCTATATTAGTAGTGTGGAACTGTACTAAACGAAAGGTATGATAGTTGACGTTACAGGGGTCCTCCTGGAACATTTCAAACCAACATTCACTGAAATTTGTTATCTGATAACCTTCCAATTACTGTAAAGAGCTAACCTTCATTTTGTTATGGAGAAGTCTATTCATTTATTCATCTTTAAAATAATATTTATTGAGTAACTGTGACATGCCCAGCACTGATATGGGCTGTAATACAGTCATTGACTAATGCCAGCCTGAGCATATGGAGTACTATGAATATGGAGCATCATTTTTTCCTTGGTTCACACCCAGGTCTTCTCCCAATCTGTATTTACAGTGCTATCCTTTTTCCTAAAAGGAATGTTTTCACTTCTTATTGTGGACTATTTGCAGTTAGATTAGGTATGACTAAGCTTCAATTATTCCGGTTACCATGTTTCAACATCCTGCAGATAAGATCAGTATCTTCAGATCCCTAATATGTAACAATTTTATGTGTTTCAGATGAATTGGACTGAGGATAATTTGGTCATTTCTTTATCAATTACATGTATGTGAACACAGCTATATTATCAAAGGATCTAACCAAAAGACAAAGGATAGGAAATTAAAAGTGTAAAAAATTAAAACATAGGTAATAAATATTCCTACTTTGACATTTCATCTTAAAACAAAATTTATGCAAATTTTAAGGACAAAGATATCATGATTATCTGTCTAGTATTGTGATACACCTGGTGAGCAGAAAAAGAATTCAACAAACCTCAAGCATTTTATAATGTATGATCCTTGATTTAACTGTTTTTTCAGTAAAATTAAAAAATAGCCCTGAAACTAGTTCTAAGAAGATAGACATATCTAATATTTAGGCTTCTATCACCAATAATGTTAAATTACACAAGACAAAAGCATTTTCAAGCTCATATTTATCATACGTATATAGTTTATTTCAAGAAAATGATTTTCATAAAATAAGGGAACTATCTTCCTGGAGCAGATCCACATAATTCTTAGCTCAAATATGAGTAGAGTGTCTCTAGTACTGACTACAATATCCATCTTGTAGTAGTTCAACATACTTCAGTGTGCATTTTATCATGTGCTTACCTCATCCCCCTCTATAACGTAGCTCTTATCAGCTCAGCCATTTCCTGATGTTATGCACTAATGGTAATAACATTGTAACAGGTCTGAGAATGCTGTGGCCCAAACTACTCTGATTCCATGTGGCACTCATACCTGGCCCTGTGTCATTCCTGCAGCATTATAAGACCAGGCTAAAGACTGGTTACCCTTTAACTGATCTGATCCCTTTAACACCCAGTAGTAGCTGATCCCTTTAACACCCTGACCTGGCTAAAGTTTGTTGCACGTCAAGATTTAAAACAACTTCTTTCTATTACATTTTTCTTTTGGTGGTATTTGATATAGCCTAAAGGAAACCAAAACGACTGCCAAAGATTCATTTCTCCCTGTATCAACAGGACAGGTAAGAGTGCCAGAGTAACAAGTAGTTTCCAAATGCACAATGAAGCACAGGAGTGCATTGGCCAAAGAGAATGCAAAATACCAGCTCTTGCTATAAAGCTAACAATGTGCTGCTCTTTTTTGAATTAGAAAACTATAGAATACATTTAATAACAACTAGTGGTATATGTTTTCATGTCAATGAAAAGTGGATAAATTTAGATCATTGCTGTTTATGTGCATTGGATCAATCTTTTCTGCATTTGACATGAAAATACACTTGTGCAGCTTTCGTTGGTTGGGTCACAATTTTAGAATAAAACAAACCATACTGTTTGTAAGCTAATTTACAAAAGCAAGATTACAGATGACCATATGACTCTGGCAGCTTACATAAGCTTTCCTCAGGATTTTATTTAGAATCTCCATACATGGGCTTAACCAAAAATTATTTAAGTTGTTAGCACCATATTTTTAAAGAAAAAAAGATATATGCTGTGGCACTACATCTAATCTTGTGACCCCCACCTCTACTAAAGCGGACTGGCATTATGTTTAAGATATTCTTGAATTACAGATCAAGGAAATGCGTACAGAAGACTTGAGGGCACGCCTTTTGAATTTTTATATTATCGATTAAAGAAAATATTTTAAAAGCTTTTCTGTGGAATTGATTTTCAGAAGCTAAATGCAACTAGTTCATCTGAAGGCAGCACAGTTGATATAGGAGCTCCCGCTGAGGGAGAGCAACCTGAGGTAGAACCCGAGGAATCTCTTGAACCTGAAGCCTGTTTCACGGAAGGTAAGTGGATGCATCGAGCTCACTATCTCTTACCTCTTTCCTCACCCTCTAATCATCTATATCTATTATCTTGTAAAATATAGGATTTAAGTTATATAATCAGACATTCCTATTTTTGTGCATCCTGTTCAATTAAGAAATGCCGCTAACTATATGGGGGTTTTGGTGGCCTTCTAGAATATCTAATCAGAGAATGCTGACTCAAACATATCTTTAGCCTTAAAAAAAAAAAAGAAAGAAAGAAAGAAAGAAATTTAAGGTTAAAGAAGTAATATGTTGTTTCCTGTGTTGTCAGTTTACAATGGGGAGTAATTGGTTAAGTGTACATTTAAAACTGTCCGTGAGTAATGGTTACTTGTATCTGTCAGGATTAACATTTTTACTAGCTCTGAATGATAGTAGATAATAGATAATGAAATGCCAGAACATGATATTGTTGTATAATATGGGACACCATGCCATTGGGGCAATAATATTGAGGATTTTCTAAAGAAAGCTAAAAGTGTGTAATTTGATGTATGGATCAGTTCTCTTGAACAATAATGCTGTATATCCAACAACCCAAAACTTCTTAGCATATAGCAAAAAAACATGTATTTTTGCTCACAAGTCCATGGCCAGTTAGATGGTTTTGCTGATCTTGGATAGGCTCTCTTCTGAGCCTGAGGTTGGGGATGGACTGTTGGGCTGACTCAGCTCCACTCCACTCTTATCCTGTCCTCCACACTGGCCAGGCATCGTCTTGGGGGTGAAGGCACAGTAGCGAGAGAGGAAACCTAACCACCAAGTCTCTTCTTATGTCAGTGTTGCTTCTGTCCTGTTCACCAAAGCGAAGTCACTTGGCCAATCCACACTGTGTGGGAATGTACCATTAATGATTGAAGAGGCAGAAAAATTTAGTACAATAGCACAAGATATGCAATTCTTTTCATTTCTTATATAAATCCCTGTTGTAGGTATAGAAGCATTTCTCTAAAACTCTGGATATCACTTCACATTTAATTCATTTTTTAGTTAACAGCTATTTAATAATGCATATCATGTCTTAGACTCAAATCAATACCATATAGCAGTTGCTTAAGTACAAGTTTATTTTACAAATAGTGACTGCTTCAGGGACGCCTGGGTGGCTCAGTCAGTTAAGTGTCCAACTCTTGATTTTGGTTCAGGTCGTGATCTCAGGGTTGTGAGATCAAGCCCTGCTTCAGGCTCCACACTCAATATGGAGTCTGATTGGAATTCTCTGTCTCCCTCTGCCCCTCCCCACCTCTAAAATGAATAAATAAATCTTAAAATAAATAAATAAAATAAAAATAGTGACCACCTCAAATTGTTACTAGGAATGCAATTTTAATACAACTAATTCTAGAAGTGTTTCACTTGGGTTATGCATGTTTACATTAAGAACACTAAAGCTGTTTTAATTTAAACTTTAAGCAAATTTTAGAATATAAAATTGCACAGATGTTAGAGATCACAGTTGATGTCAATGGATTCTTTCAAGGTTGTTACAGAAGGTGATGCTGCATATACCTATTGATTTTGGACTTTAATACATTTAATGCAAATAAATACCTAAATATTAATTGTCAATTTTTAAATAATTTCAGAGGGAGAGCTATTTGTTCAGCTTAATTAATGAGGGAAGTCACTCTACTATTTTCTTCAAAAAGTCTGCATACATTCCAATGCAGTTACTTGATTATGGGAGAATAAATGGGGATCTCTGGGTGGCAGAGCGGTTTAGCGCCTGCCTTTGGCCCAGGGTGCGATCCTGGAGACCCGGGATCGAATCCCACGTTGGGCTCCCGGTGCATGGAGCCTGCTTCTCCCTCTGCCTATGTCTCTGCCTCTCTCTCTCTGTGTGTGACTATCATAAATTAAAAAAAAAAAAATAAGAAAAAGAAATAAAAATAAAAAAAAGAATAAATGACTTCATGAAACATTCTAATGGTATATCACAAAAATAATTTTTGTGGTATTATCTTTTACTTTTTACCAGACAATTTTTTACCAGCTCGTTTTTAGGGTGGTAATATATACATATATACTATAATAATAAGGAAATAATAAGTAATTATGTAATAATAATTATGGTATTATCAACATTTGTCATTTGTAAAGTTTAAAAAAATTAAGTATGAAATACTATATCCTATATTCTATATAGGATATAGAATAATTTAACATTGTAAAAAATAATAATGAATAATACATAGATGTCTGCCAACCAACTTTAACACTTTGAATACTTTTGTCGTATTTGTTTCAGATTTTTTATTTAAGAATAAAACAAATACAGATTAGGCCCATTTTGTTCCCCTTCCTTATCTCATTTTCTTCCTTTCTTCTCAGAAATAAACCAGTGCCTCAAATTTGGCATTCATCATTCCTGCTAAAACTGATCTTTTCCTGTTAAACTGTTCTTTTCATCTCATATCCTCTTTAGAGAAAAAAAAAAAAAAACGAATTTATTCCATTTAATTTAATACAATGAATATTTTCAGGGCATGTAAGTCTTGATCTCTTGGGAATATGAAAAAATATCTTGCCCTCAAAGAAACAACAAATACAATGCTATTTATTTATTAGTTGAGAAGCTAATAACATTTTATAACACATCATTAATTTTCATGAAACAAAGGATATGATCTGGCTGAGTGGCATTATAAAGTAGCATCTGATAAATTTTTTTTTAAAAAAGATTTCACTTATTTACTCATGAGAGACACACACAGAGAGAGGCAGAGACACAGGCAGAGGGAGAAGCAGGCTCCATGCAGGGAGCCTGACATGGGACTCAATCCGGGGTCTCCAGGATCAGGCCCTGGGCTGAAGGCGGCGCCAAACCGCTGAGCCACCCGGGCTGCCTTGATAAATATTTATACAGTAAAATACTATACTCTTTTCAAGATGAGGTTTCTATTTTTCCACTCATTCAACAGAGCCCTCTTCATGATTAAAACCCTATCTCATGACTCATCTCTTTCCCACCCCCCAGTCTCCCCCTATTCTGTGTGCTGCCAGGTCCTATCAGCTCTATAGTATCTTCTGATTCCTGACCACTGTCACCTCTATTACCCTTGTTTTTACTTTCTTAGTGTTCAGTTGATTGAGTCTCATGAACTCTTATTTTTCTACTTCTTTTTTTTCTATCCATCCAGTGCCTTGTATAGGCAGGAATCATTCTAAATCAGTGTTCTTATCAGGTAAATCTCCACAACTCTCAAATAAATCCTTCAGTGTTTTACTCATCGGGCAGCATATAAAATCTAAATTTTCCAGTTGACTCACTCAGGTCCTTTTTTCAGATTGGCTCTGTTTTTTTCTAATCTTGACTGCTAATTCTCTCCTCATGCAACTTCTAGACCTATCATTAAGTTTTACTGATGTCATTATTTCTCCATTCCTTTCCAGCTCCAGACCTGTTCTTACATATCCCTCACTGCCTAACCTTAAATTCATTTCTTCTATAAAGCTCAATATCAGAAATTAATCTCTACCAATCAACTCTTCAAGCACCCTGTTTAATTTATGATTTTTTTGCTTTCTATAACTATAGAATTTGTGAGCAAAATTCTCCTACTTAAAATGCACACTCCTTTTTTAAAGATTTTATTTACAGAGAGCAAAAGGGGAGGAGGAAGAGGCAGAGAGAGAGAGAGAGAGAGAGAGAGAGAGAGAAGCAAACTCCCGCTGAGCAGGGAACCTGACAGGGGGCTCATCCCAGGGCCCTGGGATCATGACCTAAGCTGAAGGCAGATGCTTGACAGACTGAGCCACCCAGGCGCCCCCCCTCTTTTTAAAAATATTTTATTTATTTATTTGAGAGAGAAAGACAGAGTACCAGCAGGGGGAAGGGCAGAGGGAGAAGCAGACTCCCTGCTGAGCAGGGAGCCCAACATAGGGCTTGATCCCAGAACCTTGGGATCACGACCTGAACCAAAGACAGATGCTTAACCAAGTGAATCACCCAGGAACCACCCCGCCGGCCAAACACCCCTAAAATGCACACTTTTTAATAGAAAGACTATTTATCTTTTACTCATTTACTCATTCTAATATTATTTATTAGAATAATACTAATATTACTCTATTAGTTTATTAGTCTAAACTCTAATAGTTTACTCATTCTAATATTATTATTTGTCCAGTACAATTCCTTGAATGCAACAAATATTCAATAGATATTTGTTGATATGCCTTTGGGCTAGTAATCCTACAAATTACACAAAGGTGTTTATGATATTGTTGAAAAAAGCCAGAATTAAAGCAACATATTCAATAATAGTGGAATAATTATATAAATTCTGGTTAAGTCTGGTAATCTTATTTAGAAAATATTGTGCAACTTTTCACAGTTCAATTTACTTACAGTAAAAGGGAAATGTATATATTATACTATTAAGTGAACTATTTAGATTCAAATGTCCATATATAAATGGAATCATAGGACAAGGATAAGATAAAAATATCAACCTTTGGAGATTTTATTTTTCTTTTTGTTTTTCTGTATGTTTTTCTGATGTAATATAATCCATTACAATAATCACATATACATAAAAAATATTTGTTGAATGAACGATTTTAAAAACTTACAGATGATTTCTATTTGTGTAAGTGGAAGCCATCTTTAAAAAGTTATTTACAATGTATCAGATAACGTAGATGAGTCCCCTACCAATACAAATGTATATAATCAAAGAGTAATTATTTTTTCTTCATTTACTTTGACTTATTGTAGACTGTGTACGGAAGTTCAAGTGTTGTCAGATAAGCATAGAAGAAGGCAAAGGGAAGCTCTGGTGGAACTTGAGAAAAACTTGCTATAAGATAGTGGAGCACAACTGGTTTGAAACTTTCATTGTCTTCATGATTCTTCTCAGCAGTGGGGCACTGGTAGGTGATGTATGATCTTCTTTACTGAAACTCTTTATCTTCTGCCTCAATTTAACCTCTCATTAAATGTTTCTTTAATATGGTGCTTGTGAAGTAAGAGACATGTGATATTCTTAGCACAGTGTGAGCCTCAGTAAACAGCAATTTTTGTTGGCTATGGAGTAGGTGAATCAAACTCAGGTAAGTGTGGTTTCTTATAATATTGAAAGAAAGATATTTCTGACTTTGAGTCATCAGAGGAGTTCTTATAAGAGTCATTATGCAGACATGAGATTATCAGCTAAATATCAAACTGCTTAACATAAGCTTCATTTTGCAGGGAATTCACTTGTCTTGTTCATGCTGATTCACTAATGCCAATCACAGTGAGTGGCAAATAGTAGACTGACTTAATTACTGACTAGTAACAAAGTGAAAGCATTAAAACTTATGTCCGATTTCATTCAATGGAAGGGTCAGTTTGGTCAAAATATGAATTAACATATGAAAATAGTGTGACCCATTTTCCCATTTGGTGATACAAATATGGCTGTATTTCTTTTGTGTTTTTCAATTAGTCATTACAGGGTTTGGTGACTTGATTTCATTTGGATTCTAGCCTTGCATCTGAACGCCTCTAAACCTGTCTCTGATTTGACTAAGAATCCTGCATCTTGCCATACACTTGAACAAAGAAGGCAGCCCTTTGTTTTTAATGCCAACAGAGAGGGAACTCTGCAGTCCCACCAGTAACTAATACCTTTGCTGTCTTAGCTCTTGCTTCTCAGTTTTACCCAGTGAAAGCTCACCAAAGTGCATCAACATGCTGGTGCAATGCCTGGCTTCTGAGGAGCTTCAGCTTCAGCTATAAATTAAGCTAAAAAAACTTGAGGCCCTTGTGCCCTGATCACAAGCCCAGATCCTTTTCTCCAAAAAAGAAATTTTTCTTTTGTTCTTAATCCAGACCACCAAGTTATCCTAATACTTTTTGTCTATAAGAGGACTGAATTAGAGAAATGATCTTTTCATTCCAGAACACCCAGAGGCTCCTGAAAATGAATTCCCCAAACTGTCCCAAGAACTCTGCAAAATGATGCAGAGGGAGCTTCCAGACATGCATCACACACGTGCCCAGGTTGAGTGGGAGAAATAAAGAGGAGAAAGTGATAATCCTCTGTTCCTCTTTCCTCTCAGACTAAGGAAGTGGGGGTGGGGTGTTGTCTCTTTGCCTTATATCTGCATTACTGAGAGAAAACATTCTTGCATAATGAACAAAGCAGATACTTACGCAAGACTTTCTGCCTCCTGCTGTAGAGAGAAGCACCTGACAGTCTCTCAAGATTTTTAAGCTCTTTGGGATAACCTGACACCCTAATTTAAACATTATTTGAATGTGTTGGTTGACTGAAGTGTGCATGCAGGTAACCACAAACACGATGCCACCATGGGGAACACAAAGCCTTCCAGACACAGGCACCTGAGGAGAGGCTTGCAGCGAGTTTCCTCTATTAAGACATCAATGAGAGATAGTTTATAACAATGGAATTCCATGGAATTTTCTCCCTTACAGGCCTTTGAAGATATATATATTGAGCAACGAAAAACCATTAAGACCATGTTAGAATATGCCGACAAAGTTTTCACTTACATATTCATTCTGGAAATGCTTCTCAAGTGGGTCGCATATGGTTTTCAAATGTATTTCACCAATGCCTGGTGCTGGCTGGATTTCCTGATTGTTGACGTGAGTGTTCTGCACTTTTGTATTTCCTTCCATTGGCATCTGATGATAGTTCTAGCAATGGTGCCTGGCACATAGTAGGCACTCAGTAAATGCTCCATGTAAATATAAATGACGATTCCCATTTTCCCAAGATACTCCAAAATGTTTTTACTGATTTAAATTCATATGCTTTAATAGGTGAAACAACCAAATGCTGCCTTACTGTATTTACTGATTTCATTTCAAATTAATATTTAAATACCAAATTATATAGAATAATATATTAATGTAGAAGTTTAACTGTTTTCACCCTTACCTTTGACACAATAACTATATTTAAATTCGTTACAGTTATCTTTGACATTAGTATTTTTGTCATCACCAGAGCCTATTGAGAAGTGTTTGTCCCACAGATGGGTTACTAATTAAAAAGAAACTTGAAAGTCAAAAAAGCAGGAGACACACTTCTTAATTGTATGATGGTTCTATGACTGAAATAGATTGTCCTGGGCCAGTTATTTAAAGGTTTTATTAAACTGTACTGGTGGTGAAAAGAAAGTAAGATAGATTACCCGAATGTAAATCTTTAAAAAATAGAATACAAGATTTCTCTCTGATTTCTGATGGACAATTTTGAGAAAGATCTCACCTTTTATTCACAAATATAAAATCTTAACAAAAAAATTAAAAATCACTTCATTTAGTTCTGGAGATTTACTTCTTAAATACCTTTTAAATTAGTAGTCCATTGACATGGAATAAAAAGAAACTTAAAGATGTGTCTAGAAAAGACTAGGTAAGCCAGTGGGGACAGGGGAAAGGCACATGGGGGAGGTGACAGGATGATGTTCACAGCCAACAAAGGAGGGGGAAGATGCTGGAATCTGCAAGAAAGCACAATGTGCTAAGTAGTGCATTTTAAGATGATATTCTGTTGATTGTAATTCCTTGGAAATTGCATACTTTTAACTTGAAATATTTGATATGTAAAGTTTGCATATCATGCTAGCAAAATAAAAAAAATGGACTCTTTCATTGAGAAAGTTACTTTTTACAGTTTCAAATGAAAAAATATCAACTTTTAATCCAATATGAACTTTCTGATCACCAAACCGAAGAAACAAATTATGAGGAAAAGGGAGTTCTTTGAATTTAAGAGAGAATAATATCTTTGTTATATTTTTTCCTAATCTGCCTATAGCAAATATACTATTAAATATAATATATAAAGGCTACATGCAGAATTACATTAAAAGTTTTCTGGCAATAAAAGAAGACAATAAATAAATAAATACTTAAGACTGCACGAGATTGGATATTACACAATGGAAAAATATACCAAGACTATAACCATTCTTTTATTTTATTTTTTATAATTTTTTTAAAGATTTATTTATTTACTCTTGAGAGACACAGAGAGAGAGACAGAGGCACAGGCAGAGGGAGAAGCAGGCTCCATGCAGGGAGCCCGATGTGTGACTCGATCCCGGGACTCCAGGATCACACCCTGGGCCGAAGGTGGTGCTGAACCACTGAGCCACTGACGCTGCCCCCATTCTTTTATTTGTATAATTGGATTACGGATGATAATTTTCTTTACTTTCTATATGTGGTTATAATACATTGGTAAATTTATAATAAAAATATCTGATGTATAATGTATCTGTGTAAAATTAAAGGCTAGTAAATCAATATGACCTGAATATAAAGAAATTCTTAGGAGAAATCTGGTTGCCCTGTAGCTGATGCTCATATTACTGAGCCTCTCCTGATATTTACTTTCTTAGACTTAAGAAAATTATTATGACAGTATTAAACTCATCAATACTTTGTTTTATATCAAACATATTCTTGATCACCTATTTTGTTGTGGAAGATACAAATATGAATGTCATTTTCCTGGCTTGTGGGAGTTTACAGTAGACTAGTGAGGATAGATATGTTTACAAGGAGATGACATCTGTATTAGAAGTGCCACTCACTTGGGTAAGGAAGGAGGCAAGGCTTTGTGGGGAAGGACTGCGTGAGCTGGAGTTTGAGAGATGAGAATGTCAGTAAGTACACATCAGGGGAGGGACACCAAAGCATAAATACACCAATGCATGCCAAGCAGGGCATGTTCAAGAAACAAATAATCCTAGAAGGTAAGAACAGTGCCACAGGGCGACTGAAAGTGTTTTCTGATTGGATGACAAGCTAAGAAAGATGAATTGGAGAAGAGTGTAAAGAACCCATGATGCCATCCAAAAAGAGGTAAGCCTCTATTCTAGTTAAAGAAGCCACTGAAGCATTATCTATGGAAAGTGACAAGAAAAGCTCACTCTTTTAGGGAGAGAAATTTGGTGCAGTTGTAAATGATGGAATAGAAAGGGGATTTTTTTAGAGACCAAAGACCAATTAGGTGATGGCTGCAGGAAAAAGAGAAAGCATAAATGTATCTCCTTCTCACATTTAGCTACTCAAGTCACATATAATTGGGTGTTTTGCTACTTCTTTTAGTTAGCCAATAAATACTGCCCCTGTTCAGAATTTTTTTTCTTACGTCCTACTTGTATCCTTCATCCTTTAATGTATGCCTATTTCTTTTTGATTCTGTCTTCAGGGAATATAAAGGGCCCAGGTCCTCATATCTTATATACAGAAAATCTTCACAACAAATGATAATCCAGGAACTTTATTTTTCAGTTGTCATTGAAAAGAGAGCTCACAAGGCCTAAAATTAAAAGTTTAGATTTTAGGAAAAATATATAAACCACTTAAGATAAATTTTTGTAGCTCATTTTTTTTTTTGCCAAATTTAGGGTTTTTTTTTTCTATTTCACATTACATGTGCAAGATTAGTTTGAATAAGTTTTGTTGTAAAAATTTTCTGTGCTTTCTTTTTCTTAAAAATATTTTTCAATATCCATTAGCAACATTCTCATAAAAGCTATGTTACACATCTACTTCTATTTATTGCTTTTGAAATTCAAATGTCCTCAAGGACAAAATACTTTTTCTTATATTATGTAGTTTTAAAGAGTTTTCTATGTATTTTCAGAGGAAATCAGACATTACTGTGCTACCTATGACAGTTCTTTTCTTTTACAGTTGAGGTTTTAGAGCTTCTATTAACTATATTTGTCCTCTGTAGAAATGACTGAAAACATTGTTCTGGCAATTTCTAATTAGTCATACTAAAATCGCAATTTTTCTTTTTTTGGGGGGGAGTGGGGGGTTATTTTAATTTGACCTAGTTCATGGTTTGATGCCCTCATACTAAAGTTGACAGAAAGACAAAGCCACTAGTCAGAGGCCTAGATCTTTCCAGATGTGTTTGTGTTCAGATTTGCCAGTGGTTTGCTTAGTTCACCTGTGCACTAAGTTTTAATCATCTTCCTTTCAGGTCTGCTAAATAATATGAGAGATGATAAAGGTTTACAGATCTGTAGATGAAGATTGCATTCCAATGGCATTCCTTTTCTTGTTTTACATTTAATTTATAAAAACAACAACAACAACAACAACAAACAAACCTGTTCTTGTCAAGAATCTTGAAAGGAAAACACGTATAGCTCCTAAGTTTATGGTAGTGGTTCTCAAATTGGTTCACAGACCAGTACCTTTAGCCTTACCTGGGAACTTGACAAAATGCAGATTCTCAGGCCCTGCTCCAAATCTGAACCAGACTCTGCCAGTAATCTGGGTTTTCAACAAACCCCCCAGGTGATTTTGATACTCACTAAAGGTTGAGAACTACTGGTTTATTGCACAGAGCGAGGTTGAACAGGGTAAGCATTTTTGTCTGTAAATGAGAAAATTGTGTTGCTTTCTCTGTATAGGTCTCATTGGTTAGCTTGACTGCAAACGCCTTGGGTTACTCAGAACTTGGCGCCATCAAATCCCTCAGGACACTCAGAGCTCTGAGGCCATTGAGAGCCCTATCCCGGTTTGAAGGAATGAGGGTAAGACTGCATGCCTTAGAATTTACTGGAATTAGAACAGAACAGATTGACATTCTGTACCTCAGAAATTCGAAATCCATGGAGAATTTATATCTTATACATTCATACTGACATAACCGATCAATCAATATTTGTCAGACATCCGTAAAGGTGACACACCGTTGGAGACACTCAGAATAGAGTGCCTAAGTGATTGCTTCTAATTAGAAACAATTAGATTGCTTCTAAGTAGATTTTTCACTCTGTGGGAAATCTCTATCATGTTGCATAGACTTCCGATGTGAGTCAAAATTAGTTATGTTCATTCCATTTGTAAATGTGCGGGAAATTCCACCCACTGTAATTTAAAACCCTGAAGAACTCCTCATCATTACTTCATTGCTCCATATGATGTGTTTGAGACTTTTAAACCGGAATCTGGCCCTTTAACTTTCAAACACAGGCTGAGGTGGCTAAAAAGTAGGTCAGCTGTGGAAATCTAATACTCACTTAGAAGGTGGTGCAAAGGAACCAGGAGGAATTTGTGCTGCTGTTTGTCATCCCCTGGGGCACAAAACCACACACCCTCAGCACAGAGGAAAAGATGACATCCTGTCTCTGTGGATTTAGCTATTTTAAAAGAAACTTTTAGAAAATTATGCTTTTTCTGATAATTGGAAAATAGTTACTTGGGGACCTTCTCTGAATGGTGCAAACAGAAACCAGAAATCAATGATGTGTGTAGGTGTGTGTGCTCATGGCTACATAGAAAGGGATCATTAGCGGTTAAATTCTTTTCACTTCGTCAATTTAAATCGCTGTTTTTACGGTAGTAGTTTTGATTTTAAAAGGGCAATGAAACTTTCACACTAGAATAATTCTCATATTTTCTGTATCAAATTTGCATAGATAAGGACTAGGAACCTAAATTCCTAGAATTCCTTCCATACATCCCGCAATCTTAGAAAACACATGTTTTATTCTTCGCTATCCAGTTTTTTTTTTTTTTTTAACTCTGTTAACCAGAATCTCCTCTCATTGGCAGAGCATTCTTTGTAGGGAACTTAAAAATAAACTGTCAAGTCTACAAGTACCTCTGAATTATCAGAGTTGACGTTCTCATAGTAACAGTGTAATAAGTTCTTTAAAAGTTACTTTCATTTAAAAATACTTCAAAATATTATCTTCCAGGTGCCAATTTGTAAATGAGTTGTGTCTTTTGCCAAGTACCCTTTGGTATTGTTGTTGTAAGATATCGTTACTCCTATGTTTATATGTGTGTATGTACATATGTGTTTGTATGTACTTTTTATCCCATAAAGGATTTGAGGAAGATTGATGCATGTATTTCTTATATTTTACATGCCTGTTCATTGATAGTTTATCTCTGATTGTAGGTTAGATGCACTTGCACAGAACAAGATTTTAAGCTAAATATTTGCTTGAGGGGTAATTTTAAAAAGTGCTGAAAATGTTTTCTGAAAGCCCTAGTTAATTGAGAAAGCTGCAAGTAACAAATCCATTAAGTCAAAACCTTGGGCTCAAATTGCAATGCTTTATGAAAATTTTCTTCTGAAAGGGATTCCCAAAAGGAGGATTGGAAGAATGAAATAACTTGCCCAAAGGCGCACAGCTAATTTGTGATGGAAACTGGAACATGGAGTTCCTGACTTCCAAACCATTTTCTCCTTGTTACATGTTCAAATTCCATGCTCCGATCTCTCTGCTCCCGACTTATCATGCATAACGTGACCCTAGACCACACTGCTTAGGATGGCTGATACTTGCTTTCTCAGAATAATTATTAATAGTGTTCTCTTTTGCCCTGGAAATTGACCCTGAAGTATTGTTCTCTTTTACCTTCAGGTTTTGAATAATAAATTTTAATGGTTTGCAAATTCTTAGAAACTGTGATATTCACATGCTGACACTGCTTCTATTGCCATGTCACGACGTGCATTTATAATTAGTTCCATTCTTTGATGAAAATGTGCTGTGTATGTTCTTACTTCTTGAGAAAGTGTTCTGCAATATAAAATATATTTTATACAATTCTGAACTTGTAATTGTAAAATTTTTTATTGGAGCTACCGGATACTAGCTTCTGCCCAATATTTAACTTTAGGGACAGATATATTTCTATTGTTTGACCGTTGTTCTTTTTCCCTTATTTTCCCTTCTCACTTCTATGCCAGGTTGTTGTCAATGCTCTTCTAGGAGCCATTCCATCCATAATGAATGTGCTCCTGGTTTGTCTTATCTTTTGGCTAATATTCAGCATCATGGGAGTAAATCTTTTCGCTGGCAAGTTTTACCATTGTATTAACTACACCACTGGAGAAATGTTTGACGTAAGTGTGGTCAACAACTACAGCGAATGTAAAGCCCTCATAGAGAGCAATCAAACTGCCAGGTGGAAAAATGTGAAAGTAAACTTTGATAATGTAGGACTTGGATATCTTTCTCTGCTTCAAGTAGTAAGTAACCACTTTATTATTCTCTGTGATGTATTATTAACATGAATCTGAAATCTTTTCTCTTAGTATTTTCAAGTACATACTTCCTCAAGTCCACCTGCCTAGACTCTTTCTCTCTTTCTCAGCCTTGCTGGACTGCCTTTTCTGCATCATGCTGGTAACTGGACAGGTCTACAAAGTTCATGGTTCTTCACACTGTGCATTAGCTACCCCAGCACCAGTCCTTTGTTACCGAGATTCCTGTATAGGTTCCCACTCTCTTACCCCATCCCTATTCTGAACAACATAGAGGCACTGGCGCTAGGGTGGGGTTGGAGAAGTGTGTGGGTAGGAGGAGGAGTCAATTTCTGCACTCCTCAGCTACCAGATAGCATCAAACCCTCATCAAATCTTCATCCACCCAACTTTCACCACCACCATAACCAAACTCCCCACCTTTACATCTGTTGCACAGAAACTTATTCTGATTCCTGCCATTCCTGCCAACTGCTTGACCCCTTCAGATAGGGAGATTGCTCTCCTGGAAATAAAAATCTTCTATCAAGTCTATTATGTCTGTTAAAAATTCATAAAAATCCATTCAACTTCTCAACTAACCACTCCCTGAGATGATCCACCTACACGATACCCAATTCTGTATGAATATAGGGGGGATAGATCCTGTGGCCCTAAGGAACTGAAAACAAATGTGTAAAACTTGTTTTTAGGTGTGCTGTGTCTGCATAAAAACCACAAATATTTAAGAGTAAGTTGCAGTTGAATATGTTTGTTCTCAGATTATGCAACTACTTCATCTTATGGAATAGTTGCCTCAAAATAGTATAATCAACAATATGGAGATTTTTCAAGAACAAATCATCATGATTAGTGATTGGTGATAATACCATTTAAAAAAAATAAGTAGAATGGAAAGCATTAAGATCAAACAATGCAGCATATTTTTCAATTTGGCTGATGCTAGTACTATATACATGGAGCTATTTTATCAAATTTCATGTTATATTCCTATGGGTATATCAGTCAAAAATTGTTGATAACTGTTTTTATCATAGCATATTGTTATAATCTATCATAATTTAATTATAGACTTATAGAAGAATATAAAATTGAAATATTTTCCATGCATCTAAAAACTTTGCCCAGACTTTAAATACTAACTCCAAACTTTTATATATGTGTTTTTGAATGATTGAATTGGTCATCTGATACTTAATGTCTTTTCTAAGATTATAATTTGTGGGGGAAAAATTAAATGGTATGCCTTTTTTACAGGCCACATTTAAGGGATGGATGGACATCATGTATGCAGCTGTTGATTCACGAAATGTAAGTTGTTTAGAGGGAAGATTGATTTGATCCAATGACTATTTCCACAGTGTTGTAATTTACTAATAAATAAAACAATGGGCCAATTTATAGAAAACATCCATATTACCGAAATAAAATACTCTACCTTGCATTATTTCTTCCAAAATTTGATTTGAGTATTTTTCTCTACTCACTGTAAATCTTCTGACACAACTTTTCTGGTATCTAGCATGGCACCTGCCACTTAAAAAATTGTTGATTTTGCAAAATTAAGCATTTTATTTTTGGCTCTGATAGTTTTGGCCATTTGTGTGTTACAAGCCCTCAACATGCACTTTCTTCATCTGTCACAGATTTCTTCCATCTTTTTATCTTCCCTTTTTAATAGTAAGAATCTGACTAATGACAGAAAAACAAAGAGAAAGCAAACAAAAACTTTACAGTGTTTCTCTCTGAGGAGTGAGATTTTTGTGATAGAAGGAAGGGGCCTTCACAGTCTGCCTTACACACCTCAGCACTTTTGAAAATTTTGTACAATTTTCACTAATATTTAACAATGGGGGAGGAAATCACATTTTGGTAAAAAGGAGATTGGCTTCTGGTAATTTGCCAGAGCATAGTAATTAAATTTAAATTGTTGTTTTCCTAGCACCAATAACTGGGTGGTAACTGAGAAAAAATTCCTGAGTTGTTGTTGTTGTTGCTGTTACCTTGTTAAATAGAGAGAGAGCATGAAAACTAAAAGCCCTGCACTGTATCTCTTGTGAGTACTATCAGGAATCCCAGTTATATGCTTTTTTGAGCAATAATAATAACTTTCTACATATTACTACTTACTTTGCAAAGGGCTTTCTTATTATATCCCACTTAACCTTAAATAATAGTGTTATTGTGTAGTTGATATTAACTGCATTTCACTACTGAAGCAAAGAGGATCAATGTGTTAAGTGGTAGTACCCATTTTTGAACTCACCACAAGCAATGGGCTTATAACCACTTTCTTCTGTAATAGTTTCCTACCTGTCTTGATGAATTCATTTAGAATTCTTCCTACTTTCCTTAGCAACAACCTGATATGCAACTTTCTTTCAGTGTCCTCCTTAGTAACTTAGTGGACAGTAGTCTGTTATGTGACTCCCCAGTGTTCAAGCACTTTACAAATGATGAAATACAAGTAGACACTAAAAATTACAAAAAGTAATGCTTGCTCTTACTCTCAATAATTATCAGAGAAGTGCAAATTTAAACCAAAATGTGATATTAACTATACATTTGCCTCTTTGGCAATATTAAAAAGCATGACAATACTAAGTATTGTCAAGGATAAAAAGCAATAAGAACTCTTATGCAATGCTGACAGAAAAATATGGATAAATATTTCTTTTAAAAAGTTGGGCATTATCACATTCAATAAAATTCATGATATCCTTTTACCCTACAATTTCATTTTTAACAATATATCCTATAAAAACTTGTGCACATGCATAGCAGAATCTAATGTACAAGAATGAACGTAACTTTTTGAACTAGTAAAATACTGGAAACAACTCAAAAGTTGTAGAAATGGACACATAATTGAATGTTTCAGTTGAATACATTTTACACTTATATATTATGCACTTTTCTGTATGTATTGTATTTAATTTTAAATGTTTAAAAATATCATTTTATATCACTGTTCACTATACACACACATAAATGAAATAAAAATCTCATCAAAGAGTAGGTACTTTTACAATATTTGTAATATTTTCCATTTTACTGTTTCATTAGAAAAAAAATATCATGTTGGCAATTACTCTCTAAATTGATTTTATGGCACAATGGGTCATTACCTGTATCCATTATCTCCTGTGACTTGTTAACTGAGTTGGTTAGAACAATATCCTGTGAGACCTAAGCTATACATAACGGCCAAAGCTCACACCATCACTTTTTTTTTTTTTTTTTTTTTACCAAAAGTGTGCTGGACAGGACAGGGCATCATTGTTGTAGAAACTGTGCCTAAAGCCTCCTGAGTAAGATGAATCTGTGGATTCATTTTCAGAAAGGCATGATCCTACAGATGTACCCATATCCTCACCTACAATGATAATTCTAGCCTATGAAAATAATGTATAATAGAAATAAAACATTTATTCTCAATTATGATGGGTCAGGCATTGTTTCTTTAAGCACTTCTCATATATCAATATATTTAACCTTTTCAACGACCCTATGAGGTTAAGGTTCTCTTATTTCCGTTTTACAGATGAAAAAACTGAATCAGAGAGAATACATCTTAAAGATTTTAACACAAAATAGTGTAACTCAAACATCTCTTTGGCAAGAAAGGGAAATCTTCACTTTCATGCCAGATTGGGAGACTGCCTATAAGGGAAAGTGCATTCATAATCTGGAGATTTATTGGGTGAAATGAATTCATTATCTAGACTTTTCTATGAGTTGTTTCACTTAGTCAGTGAACTGTCTTGCAGTACTCTAAAATGAGCATGTTAGATTTGATGTCTCATAAACTCTGTCTAATGCTTGATCTTTTTTTCATTCCCAGCAATTGAGACATGCTTTGAGAATTGAAAATTATCTCATGTCCTCTTTATAAAACAAGTAGTAGTTCTAATAGTTATCATTCTTTAATATTTTATAGGTAGAATTACAACCCAAGTATGAAGACAATCTGTACATGTACCTTTATTTTGTCATCTTTATTATTTTTGGTTCATTCTTTACCCTGAATCTTTTCATTGGTGTCATCATAGATAACTTCAACCAACAGAAAAAGAAGATAAGTATACTAAAACTTTATCTTTATTCTAAAATGTGAACTAAGCATCTCACACTGGTTCTTTTTGTTTCCAAAATGTAATCAGCAAAAAAAGGGAATATAAAATTCTGAATTATTTTAAGAATTCTGATTTATTTAATCTATTATACGTTTTTAAGCAATTGCTAATTCAGATAGCATGTATGGCTATTTTAGTATAGAGATATGATTTATTAATACAGAATAATTTATGGATTGGATATATCCATCTATTTCTGTAAATACAGATATTGACAATATTAGAATAGCACATGGAAGCCAATTGCCACACAAATACTGAGGTGGATTTTATAGTTAGAAAAGAACATAATTTTAACAAGTTTTGCTTTTATTTTTTTACTTTGGAGGTCAAGACATTTTTATGACAGAAGAGCAGAAGAAATACTACAATGCAATGAAAAAACTGGGTTCAAAGAAACCACAAAAACCCATACCTCGACCTGCTGTAAGAATAACCTGATTTCAATTCCCAGAAAGATCTATGTTATTTATCATTTGCACAGACCAAATGGCCAGATACTAGTATTTTTATGAATCTACAAAACAGAATTTTTATCTTAGCCTAAGTATATGTGTCATATATATATAATATGCACAAAATATGTATTAAAGGTATTATATATAAACATATAAAATATATGTAAATAAAAAATTTCAGACTTATATGTCAATAGTATTACATAGGATTGATGTCATTGAGGAGCTTCTAGTAATGTAGAGAAGAAAACATATCCATACATACACTGTATAGAAATATTGAATGTTCGCAGAGTGCAGTGGGAACCAGTTGGAATAATCGGTACATCTCAGATATGCCCCATTTTCTATCCAGCTCTGCTGACTAAGTGGAATCATTAATGAAACAAGTCACAGGTTTTTTTTTTTTTTCTGGTTTAAAAATATTTCCTATTATCCCCTAGCATTTTGCTTCTAAATCTGATAACCTCATTCTCTTCATGAATTTTTATGGCTATTTCAGTTGTATATTTGACACTAGCTGCTTGGTTGCTGTAGGGAATTGTTGGCAGGAAGAGTAGAACCCTTTAGGAGAAGGGCAGTGCACATGTGAAGGCCCTGAGGTAGAAAGGCCAGTGAGGCTGAGAGTGGGGATTCATTGGGATGTGTTGAGAATGAAGACGTTAGGATGGGTCAGGTTTTTCTCAGCTTTGTAGACCATGTTCAAAAGTTGTCTTTATTCTTAGAGCAATGGGAAACCATTGAAGGGGACCTGGTCATTTTCAGTTTTGTAAAAATCACTCAACCAGTATTGATAGGGGCGATGTGTATGCTTTGTAGACTGGTGTTGGAGCTGTTTCAGAGATGAGAGGTAGTCTGAACCAGAGCGGCGTGGAGATGAATTAAAGTATATGGGTTTTTGAGCTGTTACTGGAGTGAAGTTAAAGTTTGTCTCTCTTTTTTTTTTTAAATTTTTATTTATTTATGATAGTCATCAGAGAGAGAGAGAGAGGCAGAGACATAGGCAGAGGGAGAAGCAGGCTCCATGCACCGGGAGCCCGACGTGGGATTCGATCCCGGGTCTCCAGGATCACGCCCTGGGCCAAAGGCAGGCGCCAAACCGCTGCGCCACCCAGGGATCCCTAAAGTTTGTCTCTTAATTGAATATGGGAACCAACAAAGAGAACTTAGGAGTTTCTGCCATACACACACTGGATGACTAGTGTCATGCAGGATATGAAGAAGGGACATGCATGGAGAAAAAAATTGGAGATGCTAGCTTGCAGAATCTGACAATCAAAAGGAGATAGGGGAAGAATGAATATTTAGAAGTAGCAAAATTAAGTTTCTTAAGATTAAGAGAGGTCAGGTGTGAAGCAAAGCTGGAGTTCTGGAGAAGAATGTGAAGAGAAGGAATATAGAATAAAGTCACATAGGATGTGGCTCAAGAATAGAATGGTCTAGGTTAGATTTAGAAGTAAGAGGGACTGAATCCTCTAATGAAGATGGAGTAATATATAAAAGGATATGTATGAAAAGTCAAGATAATATGAAATGCAAAAGGAAGTAGAAGAGTTTCTTTACACTGATTTTGATGCTCTCAAAAGAGAATAGAGAGAAAAGGATATAATATAGCTGAGAAGTTTGGAACTATCCTGGAGCAAGGGAGGGATAAAGGATTCCTCCTCATCATCAAGGGCCAAGATTAAATGAGAGAACATAAATATCTTTGGTGAACAAGGCTGCTAGGGTTTTATAGCTTCCTCCAGCATATACTACATCCTGGGATTTAAATTGGATAGCAATTAGTGACTGGGGATTGGAGTTACACATCAAAGTGACCCATTGGAAAACTACATGGGCAGAAAATCTAAAGAGCTTTTTATTGATAAAAGCTTCTGATTTTAGGGGCGCTTGGGTGGCTCAGTGGTTGAGCATCTGCCTTCGGCTTGGGTCATGGTCCCAGGGTCCTGGGGTGGAGTCCTACCTACATCAGGCTCCCCGCAGGGAGCCTACTTCTCCCTCTGCCTATGTCTCTGCCTCTCTCTCTGTGTGTGTCTCTCATGAATAAATAAATAAAATATTTTTTAAAAAAGCTTCTAATTTTAAGCAATTTTGAAACTACTACACTCTAGGTGTTTTATCTATGGAAAAAAATGACACTCCTCTGTCCTTGAAGAGCCTCCAAATGACTAGGAGAAAAAAACTAAAATCAAATAAATAAGAGCAAACCATTTGCAATACGGTGTCATCAATTTTATGACAAATACAAGCATAAAGTTTTCTGAGGACACAGAGTGCTTAAAACTTAAAATTGAATTCAAAGTCACCAGAGAAGGAGTGACTAAACACACTGTTTTAGTATGAGGAAACAAGATAAAATGATATAGTAGAATCTGCAAATTTTATTAAGAGGGATGGGAAATATCAGAAGGGTGGGAAAAGAAGAAATATAACCAAACTTGGAAAGGTAAGCCACAGTAAATAAGAACTAAGAAAGAAGGGTTTGGATCTGGAATTAGACACATTTATCAAGTTGAAGAGGGCTCTGAAAGGACAGACTCAGCTGAAGCAATAGAAGTCTAGTTCAGCAAGCCAGATACCTACTCGGAGAAAAGAGAAAAATAAAATAAACAAGAGGTGTTTGATGTCCAAGGATTTCCCATAGGAAGTAACGGATGTCTCTCAACAGGCAGAGATCAGAACATTAGTACAGAGAATCCAGATGGATAAACATGTCAGGATCTGGGAAAGCAGGCTATAAAGTGTGTTGGTAACAGATCATAGTAAGACAGTAGACAACAGTCTAGTGGAAGTTAAGTAAAGCCTTGAGCCCTAGAAAGCCTGAAATACCAAGCAGGTATAAGCAAAACGATATAAAACAGGGTCCAAATGAGCAGAACTGGTAAGGTGAGGACTTAATTTCATAAATGATGCATTAAGCCTATTAATGCTTGGAAATAAGGTCCAAACTGAACAGGGCAAAGGTTGAAAGTCTGATTGTGGACTGTAACTTTTTTTTTAAAGATTATTATTTTCTTAGAGAAGAGTTACCCCATATAATTTCACCCAGTTCTTCCTTATTTCAAAATCTGGCATCACCATAGATCAGTAATCAAAGCTAGGAAATTAACCTTTGGTACAAGAGCATTTAAATAAAATACAGGGCCAAATTGGATTTCATCAGGTGTTCCACATATGTCCTTTTTCTTGAACTACATTTTTTTTAAAACATCTTCCCAGATGAAACTTAAGGTGCTCTGCCTTTGGGGAAAGACTATAAAAGCAGAAACCGGAAAAAAATAAACACGAGAGAAAAAGCTGGAGAAGTATTTATTAGTTCTTCAAAGTTTACTTTGATACCCACCTCCAATTCATGGGATAACAAAGATTTGTGATAGTGGCAAATATTGGCTGACTGTCCATCATACATATGCTGATATTATTGGCACTGGGAACACAATAAGTGGTTCTTAAAGCCAGGTTATAAAAGCTGATATCGTGAACAGTTTATACAAATTCATTTTTAAAAAGTTGCACATGCCAGTATACAAAATGTTCTTCCAAGTATTAAAATAAACATGTGTTTTTATAAAAGCTACATTTTCATATTGCTATGTTATAACCAGATAAGTCAAATTTTATTTTTTTAATGTTTCTAAGTAAATTTTACATATTCTTTGTTCCAGAATAAATTCCAAGGAATGGTCTTTGATTTTGTAACCAAACAAGTCTTTGATATCAGTATCATGATCCTCATTTGCCTCAACATGGTCACCATGATGGTGGAAACTGATGACCAGAGTCAGGAGATGACAAACATTCTGTACTGGATTAATCTGGTGTTTATTGTTCTGTTCACTGGAGAATGTGTGCTGAAATTAATCTCCCTTCGTTATTACTATTTCACCATTGGATGGAATATTTTTGATTTTGTGGTGGTCATTCTCTCTATCGTAGGTAAGAAGAGGTGCTTTTTCTCAGTTAAGGAAGATAGTAGTAAAACTTTAAAACTTGGCCAGTGTTTCTTACTAATCTTTCTCTTTCATCCCAAATTTTCAGATAAAAGTCTAATAGTCCATTCTTCAGTTTGTCATTTTTCTTGTTGCATGCTGTGCAAGAAATGCTGTGTAAAAAAGAATTCATGCTTTTCAGCTTTCATTTATCATCTTGTCTCATTTCAGAAGACAGTAACTGCAGTTTGGCATAATACTCTTGCACTCACACTCCTGTGGTGTAGACAAGTACTGCTTTGAATCAATAATTCACACACACATACACATAAAAATTATTAGAAGTAATCAAATAGTCCATAAGTAAGCTACTGATAGTTGGAAGAGTTTGTATGTGTGTTTACATATATTCACACACATGTAAGCTTCATCTTACCTTTGGATTCAGATGGTTTGTAATGTTCTTTTTCCAAGAGTAGACATTTTGTTCAAAGAACTAAAATAGACCCGTTATCATTAATACATATTAAGTGGTTAGATGTAGGTGCTGGCAATAAATATAAGAGATTTAAGACAAAGGTCTACCTATTTGAGAAAAGAGAACATACACAGAGGGAAAAATAGTATTCCACTATTTATACTGCGTTCTCTGCTGGACTAGAACACTAAGACCATAAGCCTTTCTGTCTGAGCCTCACAACAGTACTAAGAGGTGGCCATAAACTGATTAAGAGGTGAGACTCGGGAGTCACACAGACATTTCCTATTTTCACTACTTACCGGTTCTGTGACCTATGCCAAGTTACCTCTCCCATCCCTAGCTTTCCAGGGAATATTTCTGTAAAGTATTACTGCAAGAATTAAATGAGATTATGTACGTAGATGCAGTTAGCAGCATGCCTACAACAAAGAAAAGGCTTAGTAAGTGCTAAGTTTAACAAAAACAACAACAAATGTAGTTACTATCACCATTTAGGGATGTGAAAAAAAGAGAGAGGATTCAGTCCCAAGTATGTCTGTCTCCAAAGCCTGGATTCTCTCCTGTCCATCAGTCTTGCCACCTTCCAAATAAAATGGATCACAACCATCTCAGGATAAGAATTCTTATATTCTAATCCAAAATCACAAACCTTGTCCATTTGTTCTTATGCCAGTACTAGATCTAGTATTTTGGAACTACAAATCCACTACTTTGCTTGGCTGCCATATACTTTGTGACATCTTTAGGCCTTCAGTGGTTGAGTCTTTCTTTCAATGGATGGTTGTCTTGAACTAGGAGAAATGACCATTAAAATCTTCAGTTAGTGTAGCAAGGTTAATGTTATAACACCAAACATACCAGTTTCATTTTACTAAACGAATACTGCAGACTGTGTGTGTGTGTGTGTGTGTGTACTTAATTCTTATGTACATATTTTGTAAAACTAATTACCATCTAATCCATGTAAATTTTCATTCACTGCTATTACATATAACACTATTCTTGTTTTTGTTTCTTGCTTTTCCATAGGCATGTTTCTGGCTGAGCTGATAGAAAAATACTTTGTGTCCCCCACCCTGTTCCGAGTGATCCGGCTCGCCAGGATCGGTCGAATCTTGCGTCTGATCAAAGGGGCGAAGGGGATCCGCACACTGCTCTTTGCTCTGATGATGTCCCTCCCTGCCTTGTTTAACATTGGCCTCCTGCTCTTCCTGGTCATGTTCATCTACGCCATCTTTGGAATGTCCAACTTTGCCTATGTCAAGAGGGAAGTTGGAATTGATGACATGTTCAACTTTGAGACCTTTGGCAACAGCATGATCTGCTTGTTCCAAATTACCACCTCGGCTGGCTGGGACGGATTGCTGGCACCTATTCTTAATAGTGGACCTCCAGACTGTGATCCTGAAAAAGATCACCCTGGAAGCTCAGTTAAGGGAGACTGTGGGAACCCATCTGTGGGGATTTTCTTTTTTGTCAGTTACATCATCATCTCCTTTCTGGTTGTGGTGAACATGTACATCGCTGTCATCCTGGAGAACTTCAGTGTTGCTACTGAGGAGAGTGCAGAGCCCCTGAGCGAGGATGACTTTGAGATGTTCTATGAAGTCTGGGAGAAGTTTGATCCTGATGCCACCCAGTTTATAGAGTTCTCCAAGCTCTCTGATTTTGCAGCTGCCCTGGATCCTCCTCTCCTCATAGCGAAACCAAACAAAGTCCAGCTCATTGCCATGGACCTGCCCATGGTCAGTGGGGACCGGATCCACTGCCTCGACATTTTATTTGCCTTTACAAAGCGTGTTTTGGGTGAGAGTGGAGAGATGGATGCCCTTAGAATACAGATGGAGGAGCGATTCATGGCATCGAACCCCTCCAAAGTCTCCTATGAACCCATCACAACCACTCTGAAACGCAAACAAGAGGAGGTGTCTGCTATCGTTATCCAGAGGGCTTATAGACGGTACCTCTTGAAGCAGAAAGTTAAAAAGGTTTCATGTATCTATAAGAAAGACAAAGGCAAAGAAGGGGATGGAACACCTATCAAAGAAGATATCCTCATTGACAAACTGAATGAGAATTCGACGCCAGAGAAAACCGATGTGACACCTTCCACCACTTCTCCACCTTCGTATGATAGTGTGACCAAACCAGAAAAAGAAAAATTTGAAAAAGACAAATCAGAAAAGGAAGACAAAGGGAAAGATATCAGGGAAAGTAAAAAGTAAAAAGGAACAAAGAATATTCCATTTTGTGATCAATTGTTTACAGCCTGTGATGGTGATGGATTGGTGTCAACAGGACTCCCACAGGAGGTCTATGCCAAACTGCTTTCACAAATGTATACTTAAGGTCAGTGCCTATAACAAGACAGAGACCTCTGGTCAGCCAACTGGGACCCAATAAACCAGAAAAACAGCATTGACAGGAGGTTTCTGTGTTCACAACCAGCTGACACTGCTGAAGAGCAGAGATGTAATGGCTACTCAGACTATAGGAACCACTTTAAAGGGGGGAGGGAAGTTAAATTTTTATGTAAATTCAACACGTGACACTTGATGATAGTAATTGTCACCACTGTTTATGATTTAACTGCCACACCTGCCACATTTTTACAAAACGTATGCTGTGAATTTATCACCTTTTTTTTTTTAATTCACAGGTTGTTTACTATTATATGTGACTATTTTTGTAAATGGGTTTATGTTTGGGGAGAGGGATTAAAGGTAGGGAATTCTACATTTCTCTATTGTATAACTGGATATATTTTAAATGAAGGCATGCTGCACTTCTCATTCACACGTGAAAAGAAATCACATCACAAAAGGAAAGAGTTTACTTCTTGTTTCAGGATGTTTTTAGATTTTTGAGGTGCTTAAATAGCTATTCATGTTTTTAAGGTATCTCATCCAGAAAAATTTTAATGTGCCTGTAAATGTTCCATGGAATTCACAAGCGTTGAAGACTTGTTTTATTTTTACATGATCCATTATATGTACATGTATATATGTATATATGTATATGTGCGTGTATATACATATATATGTATACACACAGAGAGAGACACACACACACCATCACATAGTCACTCGAGTCCTGGCAGCATGACTATACCATTTTTGATAAGTGTCCTTTGGCATAAACTAAAAATATCCTATCGATCCTTTTAAGAACCTGAATTGACCAAAAAGCACCCCCCACCACTTTATAAAGTTGATTCTGCTTTTTTCCTGCAGTATTGTTTAGCCATCTTCTGCTCTTGGTAAGGTTGACATAGTATATGTCAATTTAAACAATAAAAGTCTGCTTTGTAAATAGTAATTTTACCCAGTGGTGCATGTTTGAGCAAACAAAAATGATGACTTAAGCACAGTATTTATTGCATCAAATATGTACCACAGTAAGTATAGTTTGCAAGCTTTCAACAGGTAATATGATGTAATTGGTTCCATTATAGTTTGAAGCTGTCACTGCTGCATGTTTATCTTGCCTATGCTGCTGTATCTTATTCCTTCCACTGTTCAGAAGTCGAATATGGGAAGCCATACGTCAGTGGTAAAGTGAAGCAAATTGTTCGACCAAGACCTCATTCTTCGTGTCATTAAGCAATAGGTTGCAGCAAACAATGAAGAGCTTCTTGCTTTTTATTCTTCCAATCTTAACTGAACACTCTGTGGTAAAAAGCCCGACTGTACGAACATGTTGCAAGCTGCTTAAATCTGTTGAAACTATATGGTTAGAGTTTTCTAAGAAAATATAAATACTGTAAAAAGTTCATTTTATTTTATTTTTCAGCCTTTTGTACATAAAATGAGAAATTAAAAAGTATCTTCAGGTTGATGTCACAGTCACTATTGTTAGTTTCTGTTCCTAGCACTTTTAAATTACAGCACTTCACAAAATAAGAAACAAAGACTAAGATGCAGTGTAGGTTTCTGCTTTTTTATTAGTACTGTAACCTTTGCACACATCTCAATGTGAAAACAAATCTCAGACTGAGTCCAGCGTTTATTTGCTTTTAAATAGTAATGCCTTATCATCGAGAGAGGCTTAAGGAAAGATCAGTTGATATTCTTGGCATTGCTTGGATCAGATGTTTCCACCTAGTCTTTTGATTCAGTAAATCGTCAGTCTTTTCCAGTGTTTGTTTACCCAGATAGATCTTACTCTTACTGACCCGTACGGCATTAGAACTGTATCAGTTATGATAGGGGACCCAAGTTGTTGTGTTTGTTTTTTTTTTCTCTCTCACAAAGCCAGGTAGTGAAATTATATTACCAGTTACAGCAAAACATTTTGTTTTTCTTTCACAAGCAACACTAAATGTAGATTCTTTATACTAAAGCTATTGACTTGTAGTGTGTTGGTGAAATGCATGCAGGAAAATGCTATTACCATAAAGAACGGTAAGCCACATTACAATCAAGCCAAAAGAATAAAGGTTTTGCTTTTGTTTTGTATTTAATTGTTCTGTCTTTGTTTCTATCTTTGAATTGCCACTTAAAGGTAAATTTCTATCATGTAAAAATGATCTATCAGAACAAATATAAATGTAAAGAATACACATTAAATATAATAATTCATCTTTAAATTTTTTCATGGAATGGAAATCAATCAAGAAGAGTGTATTGGATATCTAGTTTTAATATTGGCCAAAAATCTAGATATGGTATTGGGTAGAGTACTGGAAAGTTACAAAAATTAATAAAAAAATTGACTAACATTTTAAGTTGTGCATCCTTTCTCCTTCTCGTCTACCTACTGTTTTGTTCTTCTTTTCACTTCAGTTTCTTCCCTATGTATCTTTGATCTACTTTTCTATATACTTTTCCATTCCTTCCTTGGGCTCTTGTTTTTCATTCAAGATAATTTTCTTGTTTCTTTTCTGTTCACCTAATCTCTTGTTAATTACGTTCTGTAGACAATGGCTCTGTGCACTTAAACCCCTAATAATTTACTATCACTATAAAAAAAATCCATAGAGTATCACTATATTCATTCCTACAATTTCCTTGGCAAAAATTCTAAGTGAGCTTAGATTTCAACTCTTTGTACCATATTAACAAAATTTGCAAATGAGAAAGATCTGGTTTTTCTACTTAATTATGAGTAGTTTGTGAAATGTTTCTCAATTCTGATTGCATTTTAGAATTACCTGAGAAGCTTTTTTAAAAATGCCAGTGCATGGACCAAGACCAGGCCAATTGAACTCATATCTCTGGGGATGAGACTTAAGCATATAATTTCCTTTTAAAGGCTTACTGTTGATGCTGATTCATACTAAGGGTTGAAAGTCATTGCATTAGGGTCTCTTCACCCAATGGGAAAAAATAGTCTACAGAGAAGAGAGAATACCCCTTTCCCGTTTCAGAGTTTCATTATATAATGCATTGCATATAAAGTAAGGCTTCCAATATGATGGCTTTTGAGGTGTTTATCTTGTAGCGAACGGAAATGAGATTGATTTGTTTATATAACGGGTTTTAAGACTGCAGTTGGTGAAAAAGAATTCTATCAGTGTTGTTTCTGAGAGCTTTTTCAAGTTATAAACCCACACAACATGGCACCCTGATTACTCCTAGTACGTACTGGGTGAGATGAAGATGTAGGTGATTTAGGACACAGTATGGATTCATAAAATAACTCAGTTGAATCCTATATGTCCTGTTGGGTCAAAACCATTAACCTGGACCAATGGGAGATGTTCCACATAAAACACACATTCAAGTTGTCATTATCAAGTCCCAAATCTAAACCGGAGAGGCTTCCATTCTCTACTTCTCTGTTCTGGGGCACCTCTCATAATCACATGTTCTCCCGAGTTCTGTATAATACAGATCAATTTACAAAGAGCAGTGGGGAGAGATTATGAGGGGGGATGAAAAGGCAAAGGGGGAAGGAAAGAGAGGGAAGAACAACTGGAGGAAGTAGAGGAAGGGAGGGGAGTATAAAAATGGAATGTTTTATAAACCATCCTCTGAAAAAAGGTCTTGCTGTTAATACCTACAACAAGAGTGAAGGGCTGGGGAAGGAAAAGGCATAAGAAAAGAAATTTTGCTTAGTTGTCAAAATGTTAGATATGTTTCTCCTCTCTTTTCTTTTTAAGAAAAAATACCTATGAGAAAGGTGAAGAGGACATCATGCAAGTAAATGTTACAATGATTGCATCGATAATGGTTTTATTTTTCGTGTCATCTGAACTAAATAAATATTTAAGTGTCTACTACACATTAACTTTGTGATAGGCTCTGAGACATCAAAGATGAAATTAGCTGTCCGAAAGAAGGTTATAGCCAGAGGTGAAGAACCTTGTATGTCATGCTAAACAGCCTGAGATTTATTCTGTTGGCAATGAGGAATGATTGATTGCTCCTAAGCAGTAGAATGGCAGTGAAATTAGATACATCTGTCCCTACCTAATTTAATAGTAAGAGGACTACACCGATATATATATATATATATATATATATATATATATATATATATATATATTTTTTTTTTTTTTTTTTGCTGGTATTTCACAGATACCTTGTTTCCCCATCTCTTTATTTTCAAAGATGTCTGTGTTCTTATCTTTTGGTATATATTTTTAAAAAGAATATACATAGACAAAAAGACCAATCTAAATGTTCTGTTAATAGCCTATGCTAATCTACTTGTATTTATTTTATACAGAGATATATTTGATTTTATTTTTACTATCTATTCTGTGCTTTTTATTTGTCAAGTTTTTCTCTTTTCTTCCTTCCCTTTTTTGTCCTCTTTCAAATTAATTTTGTCATGTTTTTTCCACTCTTCCACATCTGTACTGGTTCAGAAGCTACACATCTTCCTCCCTTATTCCCTTCCTTTTCTCTTTTTTTCAATAATTGATTGCTTTTAAATTTTAACATACATACTTAATTAGTGAAATAAAATCAGCAGTTGTACAATTATCTGAAACAATGAAGTTCCTAGATTTGACACATATTACTGCCCACTTTTATGTGATTTTTGTCTAATATTACTTCATTGGATGTCAGACAGAGTAGAATTTAAAAATGGTATTCTTGTGCATGTGTATAGTCAGTGCTTAGACCTACTCACGTGTTAATTAATCTAAAATATGTTTCTTCTGTCTACTTCTTCATTTTGTGTTCTATTTCCTTTTCTTTTTAAAAAAGATTTATTTATTTAAGAGGGGGTGGGGCACAGGAAGAGAGAGAGAGTTGAAAGCAGACTCCAGCCTGAGTGCAGAGGCCAACGTGGGGCTTAGTCTCATGACCCTGAGATCAGAACTGAGTCGAAACCAAGAGTAGGTCGCTTAACGGACTGCAGCACCCAAGCGCTCCCTATTTCCTTCTTGAAATATATGAGGAATTCTATTAGGAAAGTCTGTGGGTAGCAAACTGACTCTACTCCTTTCTTTCTGAAGATGGCTTTATTTCAACCATAGTTTTTAAAAAGATTTATTTATTTTAGAGAGTGAAAAAGAGAGACAGTGTGGGGGGAGGGGCAGAGGGAGAGAATCCCAAGCAGATTCCCCACTGAGTGTAGAGCCTGATGATCATGACCCTGAGACCACGATCTGAGCCAAAATCTGAGTCTGACGTTAATTTACTGAACCATCCAGGTGCCTGCAGCTGTATTTTTAATGGAATACTTTAGATTATAATTATTCTGGTGTTTTTCAATTTTTTGACACTAGTTATGAAATTGCTTTTATTAATCAGCCTCAGAATGTATGCTAATGTAATTGGAGGATTGACATATTTATTAATATCTGTAATTAGGAAAATTTCAAGAAAGCTCTCAGCTTTCAGCAAACAAGTATTTCCTCATCCTATATTCTTCTATTTTCTCCATCTAGAATTCCTGAGGGTTATGTGTTGAAATTTCTGAATCTTTCTCTCATGTGTTTTACTGTTTCTTTCTATTTTTAATGTTTTTTTTTCCTCCTGGGTAATTTGTCAGCTTTTGGTATCAGGATAATGCTGGCTTCATAAAACAAGTTAGAAATTGTCTATTCCTGAAAGAATTTCTGTAATAGTGGAATTATTTTCTCCCCAATATATTTATAGAGTTCATGATTAAAACTGTAAGGAACTTGATTCTTCTTTGTGGGGAAGTTTTTAATTAAAGAGATTTGTTCCTTTAATAGATATAGGGCTATTATGATTTTTCCTTTTTTTTTTTTTTTTTTTTTTGGTAAGTTGCATTTGTCTAGAGAATTTGTTCACCCAGATTACTGAATTTACACCATAAGTGGTTCATGTCATTCCATTATTATGCTTTCAATATCTGTGGCATCTCTATTCATATCTGTTTTTCCCTTCTGATATTGAAAATTTGTAATTTATCTTTTTATTGATTAGTTTATCTAGGGGTTCTTCAATTTTGTTAATGTATTCAAAACACCAACTTTTGGTTTATTGATTTTGTCTACAGTTTTTCAGTTTTCTATTCATTGATTTCTTCTCTTTCCAATCCTACTATGATTAAGAATGATGTTTGGTGTAGGTTTTTAAAAATAGATACTCATTATCATCTCAAAGAGAATTATGGCAATCCCGAATCTAAGTTTTTTCAAAATCATTCATGCACACTGAAATTATTGAATTTTTATTGTGCCTTATTTAGATAATCATATTATTATGATTCTTTATTTTGGTGTTATGGTAAATAGTATTGATTACTTTTAGAATGTCAACCCTAATTATTCTCCTGGAATTGAATCCAATTAGATCATTTTCACTAGCAATTTCATTACATTGCAATATTTAGTTCTCCAATATTTTGTTTCATGTTCTCACATCTACATCTGTGAAACAGCTTGGCTCACAATATTCCTTTCTTTTAATGTGCCTGCTAGGTTTGGATCATAAGGTTATGGTATGCTCTTAAAACAAGTTGGGAAAGGGTCTCTGTTTTCTTTTATTTTGTTCTGTTAGAGATTAAATAAGACTGCTGTCCTTAATTATTTAGATGACTTATGAAGACTTCTGAGTCTGATTTGCTTTTTGTTTCAATTTTTTATCATTTATCCGTAATAAGTAGAGGACTGTTAGTCTTGCTGTTTCTTCTCATTTCACTTGCCATAAATCTATTTTTTCTAATGATTTAACATTTCAAATAAGATTTCAAGTTTATTCACATAAAATTTATATCATTATTTATATTATATATTTACATAAAGTTACTTATGACTTTATATTATTTTATTCACATAAAGTTACTTATAACTTTATAATATATTTATATTACATTATTTTAAAATAGATATTATATATTATTCACATGAAGTTACTTATAACTTTATATTATTTTTTAAAGTTATTGCTTTATATTATTTTTAAAAGGTCTATAGTTAAGACCATTTTCCCCTGATTGTAATTATATTAATATTATATTATATTAATTATTATATATTAAGAACCAACTTTTGGCTTTTTTAATCTTCTCTATAGTATGTCCTTCCCTATTTCATTATTAATTTTGGTTGCTTCTATATTTATCATTTCTTTCCTTCTATTTCGTTGGTTCTAATTAACAATTATTTTGTACATTATTATAAAAATGTTTCAGCCTTTATCCTTTCTTTAGTAAATGCACTTAGACTAGGCTATAAATTTCTCTCTAAGCATGGCTTTAATAACATTCCATAAATTTTGTTATTTTTTATTTTGTTACCATTCAGTTAAAAAAAATGTTTTCAGGTTTCTATTTATTTCTTCTTATTTTATTAGAAATTTAGGAAAGTACTGCTTAATTCCCAAACATTTGAGAGTTTTTTTTTTTTAAGATTTTATTTATGTATTCATAGAGACACATTGAGAGAGAGAGGCAGAGACACAGGCAGAGGGAGAAGCAGGCTTCATGCAGGAGCCCGATGCGGACTCGATCCCGCGGCCCCAGGATCATGCCCTGCGCTGCAGGCGGCGCTAAACCGCTGTGCCACCGGGGCTGCCCTTGAGGGGTTTTTAAAAAGAATTTTCTAGATATTTTTGTTTTACTTCTAATTTATTTTCCCTCTGTTCAGTTAATATACTCTGCATAATTTTAACCCTTTAATTTTAGGGGAGGGAACTATTTTGTAGCTCAGCAGCTCCACAAACCTAAGTTTCATACGTAGTTGAAAATAAAATGTATTATTAAGTTATTATAATGTTTTATATATGTTTAATAGATCAAATTTATTTATCATGTCATTCAAAATACATCTTTATTGATTTATTTTGTCTGTTTTTTCTGCGTATATACATCACACATTTTTAATTGATAAATCTTATAGTATGTTATTGAAGCCAATTTTTAGGGGATAAGAGGAATAATCACCCCATGCTAAGTTCTCAAAAGGCTTCCTATAAAAGATTGCATTATTAGAAGGAACTGAGTGAGTTTATAACTATTGCCATTATTTTCCAATACTAAAAACCATTCTCTTATAATACCAGCCAATATTTTTGGAAGCCATATTCTGATGTGTCTTGGTTGGCTTTTTTTGGTAGTTTCTCAAAAAGTTAAACACAGAACTAACATATGACCCAGCAATTCCACTCTTAAGGTATACACCGGAGAGAAATGAAAAAATAAGCATACACAGAAATTTGTACATAAATTCTTAGAATTACTCATTATAGCAAAAGGGTGGAAACAACTCAAATGCCCATCATTGGATGAACAGATAAACAAGCTGTAGAGTGTACATACAATGAAATATTATTCAACAATAAAAAGGAATGAAGTACTGATACATACTACAACGTGGATTGACCTCAATAACATCATGCTAAATGTAAGAGGCCAGAATAAAAGGTATTGCATGATTTCTTCATCTGACATATCCAGAATAAGCAAATCCAGAGACACAAAGCAGGTTAGAGATTACTAGGGGATGCTGAAAGCAGAATAGGGAGTGATTGATTACTTACGAGTTATGAGATGTTTTCTGAGACGATGTAAAGGTCTTGAAACTAGAGATAGCTGGTGGTTGCACAACATTGTGCGGACACTAAATGCCATTGAATTGCACACTTTAATATAATTATGTGAATTTCACTTCGATGAAAATTTATATGAAAAAAATTAGTTAATATTATTGCAACGCTACCCACTAGGGGGCGCTACTTCCACTAAGAAACATGACTAGCATTTTCTTTGGCGGAGTAGGGGTTACCTTTGCAAATACATCTTGTTCTTATTTTGCATCTATTTTAGATGTGAAAAAAAAGAAGCCACTGTACCTTTTGGAAACATTTCTGGAAAACAGTGTTTTACATTTGAATGTATCTCTTCAGGAAAAAGCGGTTTGTGCAGCATCTTTATTAAGAAAAGATTACTTTCCTTGAACACTGAAGACCTCAATAGTTGAAAAACCAAACCAACACAAATAAATTATGAAACCAAAGAAATGGTGAACGGAAAGCATTTCAGAGATTCACATAAAACTGAATGAACAAAATGTTCAAGTACAGAGTCTCAAATAACTTTTCATTATTACTGTAAGTACTTGAGAGGGTCTTGAAGTGTTTATCCATATTTTCATGAGCACAATAAAATCTAGTTGTCTAACTCAGCTCATGTCTTAAATTCTTTCTCTAATTTATAAAATAACTCATCATTTGTTCATTAATAAAGCTATATTTTTGAAGTAGTATCAGGAAAAAAGAATTAGATTATAATTTTCCTGAGCTACTGTGGCCAGCGGTTTTAATAAAGTCACACAGGAAGGGTCATGCTTTCATATGTGTGAAATATTTACTTTCAGCTTCAACCCACACATAAGTTACTCTCCTACAAAGAGACTGTCCTCCTGTTACTGCTAACAACAAATCCCAGCTGTAGCAGAGAAAAATTACCCTAAGAAATATAGTCACCAAAGTAAATCTGATCCAAAGCATTCAAATTAGTACCACATAGTCATAGCATTGTACAGCTATTCCTGGGTTAATTTGTAAAGTCAGAATTTTCCAAGTTATACTAACAGGAAGCAAAGCCTTCCTCAAGAATCAGTTGATAAAGACTATAAAGACCATATTCTGAGCAAAATCAGAATGGTCTTGCTACTAAGTCCTATGTGAAATGAGAAACAGGCATTCCAGGATAGACACGTCGGGACAAAACTCAATGTGGGGCTTGGCAAAAGAACCTAAAACTTCAGAAACATGAGCATAATCATAGATCTTTACTTAGAAAGATCGGGAAATATACCAGAACCTAATCTATTGTCAATGTATAAAGCATTTATAGATTTTCCTAACATGCTTCAATTCAGTCATTCTAAAACCCAACAAATGAATTATCTTTTTGTCCTCTCCAAGGAACAACTTTAGATATTCTTATAATTCATTGTTTTGTTTTGTTTTGGTGCATTGTTTTTCTTTTTTAAATGTTTTTTTTAATTTTTATTTATTTTTGATATTCACACACAGAGAGAGAGAGAGAGAGAGGCAGAGACACAGGCAGAGGGAGAAGCAGGCCCCATGCACCAGGAGCCTGACGTGAGATTCGATCCCGGGTCTCCAGGATCGCGCCCTGGGCCAAAGGCAGGCGCTAAACCTCTGCACCACCCAGGGATCCCCAGTGCATTGTTTTTCAATTGCTGAGTAACAACCACAAATACGGTAACTCAAACAATACATATTTGTTATCTTACAGCTTCCATGGGTCAGGGGTCTGGGTCAGTTTATCTGGGTCCTCTGTTCAGGATCTCACAAGACTGTAGTCAAAGTATTGGCCAGTAGTGGGGTCTCATTCAATGCCTGGGGTCCTCTTGAAAGCTCATGTGGTTGTTGGTAGATTTCATTTCCTTACTGTTAGAGAACCCATGGTGGCTTGCTTTTTCAAGGCCAGCAGGAGTCTTTGTTGTCTCTAAGTTCACTGTAATGGCAGATACATATCATTATACATTTGTCCAAATCCATAGAACGCTAAACACCAAGAGTGAACTGTAATGTGAATTATGGACTTGGGTGATTATGATGTGTCAATATAGGGTCATCAGGTGTAATAAATGTACCACTCTGGTGGGGGATACTGTTAATAGGAGAGATGATGCATGCATAGGGGTAAGGGGTATATGGAAAATCTCTGTACCTCCCTCTCAATTTTGCTGTGAACCTAAAACTGCTCTAAAAATAAATAAAGAAATAAAAAGTTTTAAAATAAAATTAAATCAGTTGGGTAACTTTATTACATATGCAAAATTCCTTTACCTTTGCCATATTTCAATGGTTAAAATCAAGTCACAGATTCTGCCCACCTTCAGATAAAGGGAATTATATCAGGTGGCATAGCTCATAGGGAAAGGAGGTCACTCTAGATGTGTCTGCCACATGCAGGGATAGCTGAACTAAATGAAACCTGACTATCCTAACAAAAGTTATATTGCTCACAGAGGACAAGCCAGGAGGAAAACACCTTCTTCTGCAACCCTCTTATCATTGTAGAAAAACAAGGTTGATTTCTGTGTGGGTGCATATATCACACAAGCAACGATTACAAACAGCCATCACTCTTCATCCCAGTATATTCATTCATTTGCACTCCAAATAAACTATCTTTCCCTATTAGACAATGACCTAACATTGCCAATTGCTTTTCCCTGTCCAGAGGAAACTTTAGAATAACACAGACTGATTTTTTAATGCAATTAAATCTCTACCAGTAACTCAAAGAAAAGTCAAGTAGACCTTATTCTCTCATAGGAGAATTTACCCAGTCATGATTTCTAACTTACTCAGTACATAAGGAATCCCTGGGGACATTTATTGCCTTTTTTCCTATTTTTTAAAATGCATAACGATTAATTCTCATATCACTTAGCCTTGCACATGACTATTTCCAGATGATACTGAAATGATCTCACATCCAGATATTGGCTACGGCATTAATGAAAAGTAGTGGCTAGTCTACAAAACTCGGCCTAAAAAATCAGAACCTCAGGGAGCAAAAAAAAAAAAAAAAAAACAACAACAAAAAAAGGTCCCTTAAACCTCAGCTATAAAGAAATAGAGAAAAGTAACAAGTAAAAGAACACTAAGTAAAAAATGCTGAGCTTGAAGAGTTTCTGTGACAGCAGTAAAGACCTTGGAGGAAGTTTGCAGAGGTAACAATCCTGCAATCCTGTCTGCATGATCCTGAATAATTTGTTAGTCCCAGGAGTGATTTCTGGCATTTGGAACAATTATCTGAAACTGAAAATCTCTTACTTGAGGACCATTTGTAAGTCCTGATTAAATTAATTGCTAGAAAGAGTAAAGCAATCAAGTCAATCAATGAGTAAGTGTGTACTTAAGGCCTGTCACATGCCCAGTGCAGGGCTAGGCTTTGTGCCAGACTTGAGATTGATATGAATCTGGATCTAGTAAAGAAGGGGTCAGGATGTTGAGGCAGTCTTGTCACCAAACAAAGCTGTCGTCATTTAGACATCCCATGACATAATGACTTGTCATGGAATGTTGTTACAGGTTAGCACTCGTGTTTTGTCTTTATACAAGCAGAGGAATATCTAGGAATCCAGGGGGGCTACTTTCAGGATGGTTACTAACCATAAAGACATTAATGCATCTTGGCACCTTTGGAAGTCTTTGATGTCAGTTGCTCAAGATTAATCAGTCATTCGTGTCAAAATTAAGGAAAGTGCCAGGGTGTTACCACCCACACCCCATATAGACAATAATACCAGGAAAATAGCAGAAGCATAACAGAAAAAAACATAAAAATATTTAATGTTTATTAAATATTGCTGTGCAATTGGATGAATGACAATCTGCATATGACCTTTCTGAAGGGTTCAAGACAATTTGGATTTTGTAGCCGTCTTCCCCATGAGAACTGCCCTCACCCCGTACCCTGTATCCCCATAGACTGAGCATTTGCCAGGCATTCGTCCAGCTTGCCGCCTTACCTTTCTGGGGACAGTGGATGAAGGATGAAGATCCAGCTGGATCACATTCTCTTCACAAATTTGAACTGAGGACATGGAGATTGGCATTTGAAAGTTGAACTCTTTAATATTGGAGGTAGGAAGACTCTCTTTCTGGGGATTGTTTTTTTTTTTTTTAATCATCTCTTTGCATTCTATGAAATGTCTTTTCAATACATCACCTTTCTATTCATTTATTTTTATTTACTTTGAAGATTATATTACTTTCAACATAAGATGTCTTAAGTAAGACTACCAGTGGGGTTTTGAAATGTGCCAGAGGCCAATGAAGGTCACATGAGACATCTTTGGATGAATTACCTTATTTCTACATTTTTCTCTCTTCAAGCATGAAAATTATTAAACTTAAACTTCTAAGAACATATAATAGTTTTTGCTCTCCATCCTCACATTACAAACCCTTCTACAGCAGGTTTAAACTCTGTTAAATGCAGTTTCTGGAAAATATTTTTGTATCAACACTAACAGCTCCTGAGCTTCAAGGGGAGGAGAGAGGGATATAATTTTATAATTCTCAGTAAAAATAGTTTAACATAAAGAAAGTGACAGATATGTCATAAAGGACACGAAGAAAGCACTGAACACTGTAGCATTGAACACATTGTTGAGCATTTGGTAGAGGTTTTCTACTTATAACCCAAGTTTATAAATTGTCTGACTCTAGTTTGTTTCATGATACATATAATATTAAATGAACATGTATAGATTTAATAAAGTATAAGTTTGTATCTTATGTTGATTTTTCACAATCATAGACCTCTGAGAACCATGAAGAACAAAGGGTTACAAGATATTATGTATAAAACCTCTTAATGAATAGCATTATTTTAAAATTTCTATAACTTTTTAAAAATATAAGTTGGTTTTACTTCTTTTTTTCTTGGATATTTTTACTATGCTTTTCAATATGCTTAAAATATTTTATAAAATTCACATATTTAAAACATACCCTATGATGAAACTCATCTGTTTTAGAGAGTATACAATTTGATAACATATTGCTGATTCTTACTCTTCTTTGCTAAGAAATGCTAAGTTCAGGGGCGCCTGGGTGGCTCGGCAGTTGAACCTCTGCCTTCGGCTCAGGATGTGATCCCAGAGTCCTGGGATCGAGTCCCGCATTGGGCTCCCTGTGAGGAGTCTGCTTCTCCCTCTGCCTGTGTCTCTGCCTCCCTCTCTCTGTGTCTCTCATGAATAAATAAGATCTTTTAAATTTTTTTTAAAAAAGTAAGTTCAAACAGGCCTACAGAGAATGATTAAAATCTAAAACTTTTATAGATTGGTATTTTGAAGTTATTACTGTATCTAGTAGTCATTGGAATAGCAATTACTAATATCACAGAAGCGCGTGCCTCCCCAACCTGCCACATTGCCATGGGCTCCATGGGTCTGTCTGCCTCAGTTTCTGCTTTGCCCTCACTAGTAGCAGCACTCCCTGTGGTTCTTGCCCGGTCTCACTCTACAACTCTTTTTCTGACCACGCTTTAGCTCAGCACAGAGGATTGACTCAAATCTCCTGTGGTCATCATCCCTCACGCCAAACTCCATGCGAAAGGCAGCAGGATGTACATTTACACATATCAATGGACAAGAGCCCAAACTTCAGAGTCAGAGCTTATCACCACTGGGTAACCGTCTGGATATACCAAAGATGCTCACTCAGCAGCTGGAAGGGTAAATAGGCCAAATTCGATGGGGGATGCTTGACTTCTTGCTGTGAATAGGTGAGGGTAGCTCTTCCAATTAGGTAACGCAAAACATGATGGGAAATAAACTGTTCCCTAAACACTAGGTTTGATGGCCCCTTTAGGGACCTTCCTGGTGTCTCATTTCCCAGAATACCAATCAGGTGTCCACTCCTTGACCACGTAGCATTATGCCTCTCTGTGAGTCAGCCCTCCTGCTGTTCAGGATTTTGAGCCCACATGATCCCCTAATGCATATACATTCCACTGAGAGGATCAGGGGAAATTTTAGACCCTACATATCTGTAGCTTAAAAACAGAGTAAAAACGAAAAAGAGACTGGTTTGTGATGGGCAATGGCTCAAAGCTGGTGAGAGATAAAATATTAGAGAAGACAAATATAGAGTGTCTTTTACCATGAAAGGGGAAGAAGCTTGAATACTGGTTTATCATCTTCTTTTGTCTTCCTGATAATTTCTAGTCACTTTGTTAACTCCCACAGAAAATTTTCCTATGAGGTATCTCTCTACCATATTCCTTGAGACTTTTCTTTCATAACCAAATGTGCCCCTTACCTAGCAGGAATTATGGCAATAACAATAACAGCATTATTATAACCCATAATAATATAACACTTTGGTTATATTTACCATTATAGTTATTATTGCTAATCTTAATTAAGCCTCACTATGTATCAGACATTCTTCCAAGTTACTTACATAAATTGTCTCATTGACTTCTCTCATCAAAGTGTGTGTGTGTGTGTGTGTGTGTATAACATCCAATGGAGGACCTGAGACCCAATGACACTGTGTAACTTGCCTAAAATCACAAAGCTGAATAGTAGAGCCAGTATTTGAGCCTGTGCGGTGTGACCCAAGCTCTTACTCACTGAGATATGCTGCATATATGCGCTTGACTCAACCCCCTTTCAGCTCCTTAACTCAGTGGCTCCATCCACCAGACAGGTCAAAGCAGGTTTAGTAAAAGGATTATTTGTGGCAAGAAGGGAAGCAAGAAGCCCACGGGAACTCAGGGCTAGCTGAAGCCTGAGGCCCAGCGGAATGAAGCACAGTCAGGTAGATTTACCTGCACTGCGTTGGGTTCATTACTGAGCACAGCATCCTAGGGCCACGCGGAGACGTGTCTCTGCTCCTGCCAGCCGCCAACCAGCTCGTTCCCTCTTGTGTAGCCTGTCTCCACCTCACCTGTGGCCCTTGTGGCCTTTGCCACGCTGGATATCATCTCGGCTTCTTCCCATACAGTCTGTGCCTGTGGGTTCTCTGTCTCCTACTTCAGTTCCAGACAGGGCATCTGGGAGGTCTAAGTACGCATCGGCCTTGGAAGGAATCATGCCAGCCCTCTCTGGCTGGTTGTCTTGAGATAGGAACCTTCTTGCGTACGTAAAGGAATTAAGAAAATAGAACTTACTTACCGTAGGTTGGGGCCAATCTGTTTAAGTTTTGAAGCTAAAATGAGAAAAATATTCTGGATTCTTTGCCTAAATAGCTTAAAAAAGATCCCTGTAAGGAACTGTGAAATGTGCATAACAACCAGAAAATGACACTCTTACCATTAGTAGTTAGACCTCTCCTTCAGCCACATAATCCGGTAAGAGCAATGAAAAATGTATCTCATAAGGAAATTGCATCCAGTAAGAAGTTGGCCAAAGACATTAAACATTACCAAGAAGTCCATAAAAATATTATGTAATATAACCTCCTGATTTTCTAGTTTGCATATATTTTATAACATGCACAATATGCTGTAACATTAATAAATTTGTAATTATTAAAGAGATCTATATATATAATTAGGAACATGTTTAAAAACTAGAAGTGGTTATATTAAAAAAAGTTATAACCTATCCAGCTGACTGTTAGCTTTACGAGGTCAGAGGTCTTTTCACTTGTTCACATCTCTCACTTGGCACCTAACATTTAACCATATTGAGAATCACTTGGTAGCCAGACCAGATAACATTTTTTTTTTAATTTGTGTATCAGAATCACAATGATCCATGTTTTTTGGAAAGGGGTAAATCATTTATAGCAGTCAATTACTTCCGCAGAAGTAGTAGGTGTGGGGGTATTGTGGTGGACTCAGTGTGCCCATCCTACACAATGCACTGTGCCACAGCCAAGCAGGGTGCGAGGACAGAAGTCCCACCATGTAACCGAGAGCCGAGAGCGGGATTGGAGTGGAAAGGGCACTCACACGAGAAAAAGGCAAGCATCTGGGGATCCCTGGGTGGCTCAGCGATTTAGCGCCTGCCTTCGGCCCAGGGCGTGATCCTGGAGGCCCGGGATCGAGTCCCACATCGGGCTCCCTGCATGGAGCCTGCTTCTCCCTCTGCCTGTGTCTCTGCCTCTCTCTCTGTCTCTCTCATGAATAAATAAATAAAATCTTAAAAAAAAAAAAGAAGGCAAGCATCCCAGCAACTAAAGGGCTGGTGGTTTGGTCCCAGCACGGCCTCATGAATAAGCAGCTGCCTATGATGGAATTGCGGGCGGTAACATATAGTTAAGACACAAAAAAATATTTCAGGGAGGAGCCAGACATCTGGAATCCTAGAGGAAAAACATACTGAGTCAGGCAACAAAATGGAAACGAGCAGAGACCAAAACCAGATCTAGCATCAAGGGATGGAGCTAAATAGGCAGTCAGACCTGTGAAGTCAAATACTGACTCAGAGTGTGGTCCCTGGAACGTGTAGTATCAGTATTTCCTGGGAACTTGTTAGAAATGCAAATATCCTGGTCCACCTTAGATCTACTAAGTCCAAGAGCAGAAAGTGGAGCCCAGCAAGCGGTAGTTTAACAAGCCCACCCAGTGGTTCTGAGCACCTTCACGTTAGAGTACCACTGAACTAAGGAGATGTTGCTCTCCCTTCCAGGCCTGGGCTTCCTGCATCTGCGTTTATGCCACCACACTGTTTCAATTATTACAGGTTTGTAATATAGTTTGAAATCACTGAGTGTAGGGCCCCCAGCTTTGGTCGTCTTCCTCAAGATTGCTTTGGCGGCTCAGAGACTTCGGTGGCTCCATACAAATTTTAAAATAAACAGTGTTTCTGTGGAAAATGCCATTGCAATTTTAGTAGAGATCGCATCGAACCTGGAGATTGTTTTGGGTCGTAAGGATATTTTAACATTACGAATTATTCCAGTCCAAGAACACGTGATGGTTTTCCATTTCTTTGTGTCTTCTTCAATTTCTCTACCGATGTCTTATAGTTTGAAGTATACAGACCTACAACCTCTTTAACTAAATTCATTCCCAAGTATTTTACTGTTTTTGATGTTATTATAAAGGGGATTACTTTCTTAATTTCCCTTGTAGGTAGTTCATTGCTAGTATATAAAAATATAACTGGGGCAACCCCGGGGGGCTCATCGATTTAGCGCCGCCTTCAGCCCAGGGCGCGATCCTGGAGACCCCGGATCGAGTCCTGCTTCGGGCTCCCTGGGTGGAGCCTGCTTCTCCCTCTGCCTGGGTCTCTGCCTCTCTCTCTCTCTCTCTGTTCCTCTCATGAATAAACAAAATCTTTAAAAAAAAAAAAAAGCTGATTTTTGTATATTGATTTTGTATCCTGCTAACTTACAGACCATTTTTATTAGATCCAACAGTTTTGTGTGTGTGTGTGTGTCTGTGGCATCGCTAGGGTTGTCTATATATGAGATCATGTCTTCTGGAAATGGGGACATTTTTACTTCTTCCTTTCCGATTTGGATGCCTTTTAATTCTTTCTCTCACCTAATTCTCTGGCTAGGACTTCCAGCACTATGTTGAATAAGGGTGTTGGGAGTAGACATACTTGTCTTGTTCTTTTTTTTTTTTTTAAGATTTTATTTATTGATTCATGAGACCCACACACAGAGAGGAGAGAGAGAGAACGCAGCAGAGACACAGGCAGAGGGAGAAGCAGGCTCCATGCAGGGAGCCCGACACGGGACTCGAACCTGGGTCTCCAGGATCAGGCCCTGGGCCGAAGGCGGCGCTAAACCGCTGAGCCACCTGGGCTGCCCTTGTCTCGTTCTTGATCTCAGAGGAAACACTTTCAGTTGATCATTGTTGAGTACGATCTTAGCTGGGGGCTTGTCAATACGGCCCTTATTATGTTGACGCACATTTCTTCATTTGTTGAGAGTTTCTGTCATGAAGGAATGTTGAATTGTGTGAAACGTTTTTTCCTGCACTATTGGTGTGATCATATATTTATCCTTCACGTGCTAATGTGGTTTATCATCTTTATTGCTTCGTGCGTGTTGAGAATCCTTGAATCCCAGGGATAGACCCCCTTGATAGTAGTATGTGGTCCTTTTAATGGGCTGTTGAATTTGGCTTGCCCATGTGCCCCTGAGGACTCTATCTGTGTTCATCAGGGATACTGGTCTGTAGTTTTGTTTTCTGATAGTGTCCATACCTGGTATCGGGAACACCCTGGCCTCCTAAAATGAGTTTGGAAGTGTTTCCTCTCTTCAATTTTTTGGGAGAGTTTGAGAAGCGTTGGTACTGGTCCTTTAAATGTTTAGTAGAATTCACCAGTGAAGCCTTCTGGTCCTGGGCTTTTCTTTCGGGGCAAAATTTTGATTACAGATACAATATCTAAGAATTCCGCTCACTAATGGTTGGAGTCTTGCACTGTTTCTAGTAATCTCCCATTGATACCTGCACATTTGATGGAGCGCTCACCTGTCCCAGACTTCACCGACTGGCAAGAGGTTTACCTGCGGGTCAAGAGGTTACCGCTGCGTGGAGGTGGCAGCTCCGGCTCCGGGAAAGGCCCAGCAGTGTGGTTTCCCTGTGGCCCCGGGAGCGTGTCGGGGAAGGTTCAGGGGTTCTCAAGGGCCCAGGACGTCTGGTCTGCAGGGAGGCGAGAGCTGTGAGGTCCTCTGATGGCGGAGGCTGCTGGGGACCTCCCGACCTCCTCTCCCCCACGGGACACTGTGGCCGACAGCGGCCTGGGAGCACCGGGTCCGGCTTGCGGGGCCCCGCGGCCACGGTAGCTGGAGCCGGACAAGCTGGGAACCGAGGAGCACCCAGGGAGGGGGCACAGGGACGAGGAGCGCGGGTCCCCCCGGCAGGGGCTCTGTGCCAAGGGCGCTTGCACCGGCTTGAGGGGCAGCTGCAGGGCTCGGGCCCGGACCACGGGGGTGTGCGGAGCCTCGGGGCAGCTTGCAAGGGCACCAGGAGCAGCTGCAGGGCTCTGGCCTGGACCACGGGGGTGTGCGGAGCCTCGGGGCAGCTTGCACGGGCACGAGGAGCAGCTGCAGGGCTCAGGCCCGGAGCACGGGGGTGTATGGAGCCTCGGGGCAGCTTGCACGGGCTCGAGGAGCAGCTGCAGGGCTCAGGCCTGGACCACGGGGGTGTGCAGAGCCTCGGGGCAGCTTGCACAGGCACCAGGAGCAGCTGCAGGGCTCAGGCCCGGAGCACGGGGGTGTGTGGAGCCTCGAGGCAGCTTGCACGGGCTCAAGGAGCAGCTGCAGGGCTCCGGCCTGGACCACGGGGGTGTGCAGAGCCTCAGGGCAGCTTGCACGGGCTGAAGAGGCAGCTGCAGGGCTCGAGCCCGGACCACAGGGGTGTGTGGAGCCTCGGGGAAGCCGAGGTCTGGAGCGCAGGCACGTGCTCAGTGGCTGGAACTCTGGGTCCAGGCCTGGGGGAGATCGGGGGTGCGGGGCCTGGTGGCCCTGGTCCCACCCAGGGCGACACAACTGTAGCTCCTTCCCGGGGAGGCAATGGGCTGGACCTGACCCTGACCCTAGAGCCCAATGCTCCTGCTCTTCGTGTCCACCCTTCTAGGACTGTCCTCGCCCCACCATCACCCAGCAGTCCTGAGTGGTTGCTCTCCTAGTTTTTGCTCCACTGGATTTCCATAGGTTAATTTAAATCTTGATCCCGTCTAGGGCTATTTTCCTTCATGGGTAGCTAACTGCATTTTCTTTTTCTTTTCCTTTTTTTTTTTTTTTAAACGGGAGGGTGAAAGAAAGCTCTGCCATCTGGCTGAAGTCCTACTTTTAATAGTCAAAAGATGTTTACTCGAGGATCGAGATTTACTAAAATTGATTTTCACTGCTCCCTTACATGCATTCTGAAGCAAAACTGGCTTTTTCCACTTTTCTGCTGCCAGTGTGTACCATCCAAGTACAGTGACTAGCAATGCAGGAGAGTCGGTGCCACTGCCGACACCTGTGCGAAGGCACCTGCAGTTCGACCCGTCATTGTTTCTGCACCATCTGTGCAATTGTCACAAGCAGGGAGAGGGAGCAAACATCTTAGTGTTATTAGGAAAAATTTTATGACCCCATGGGCCTACAACAAGGGTCTTGGGGAGCCCCGAAATTCCATGGACCACACTTTGAGAACCATTTATGAAATCGAGTTCCATATTGCTTGGTGGTGCTTCCAGTAGAATGTAAGCTTCTTGGGGTTAGGGATCCCCCTGTCTGCTTTGTCATTTTACTTTCAAAGCCTAGGACAGTGCTCAGCATAAAATACTGAAAAATGAATATGTGTATAGCAAACAAATGAATTTAACATTAGCTATAGTTGAAGCTTGTGCCGTACAACGTTGCCCTTAAAAATGTCTATCAGTAAAAAAAAAAAAAAAAAATGTGTATCAGTTAGTTTGGGTGATGGGAAGAAACAAAGCAAGAAGACAGACCATATAGAGCTGGTTTCTTGAAAGGCTGACCCTGTATGTGGAGATATCCTAAAAATCACAGTCAAAAGCGATTGTCTCTAATTTCACAGGGGAACTAGTCTTGTGCCTGAAAGCAGTAGGGGCTGCTTCTGATGCATGTTCTCGTAGCTTCCTCATCAGGGAACTGGGCACTGATGCAAAACACATCCTTTTCTTTTCATTTCTTTTACAAAGCTTCATTTAAAAGACAGTGCAGACAGTAATTATAGAAAATTTAATATCCACTTGCTTTTTCAAGTATTTTCTTAAAAGAAATACCTGCTTCTCGTTTCAATTATTTGTCACTGTAAATAACATAATACTATTTCTCAGTGCAATGCTAATTTTATTTGGTTAGTAGTGAATTTGTCAGGTAAAGAGCAAAACACCCACCATCAGAAGTCTGCTGCAAAGACAACTGCCTCCACATCTTGGCACCTGCCAGTTTTACTGCAGAGAATGTTCTCTCCCCCTTTCCTGACAGGTCAGCTTTACCTATCATTCAAGGCTTAACTCTTCTCAGTGGCCTTTTAGTCTTCCCCATATGCAGGTTGGTTTTCCATCTGTTTCCCCTGTCATTTATGCATACCCTACCATAGCACTCAACTCATGGAATTCAGATCTTTGCCAGTAGGGGTGATGTAATTTTCAACTTTGAATCCGCAGGACCTGGTAGAGTGTTTGGAACAGAGTGGATGTTTAACAAATGGTCTTTGGGATCATGGGTTTGTTTTTTTTTAATGCAATATTGTTATACTGTTTCCAAAATCAGGCAAAGCTGTTTTATCTTCTGATTATCATACAGACACAGGTCTGTATAGGATACAGGTCCTAGTACAACATTATCACCCAAGGGTAACTGTAGGTTTCACAAATGCTGTGTAAATCCTGGCAACCTTGGGGCGCCTGGGTGGCTCAGTCAGTTACGCATCCGCCTCCATCTCAGCTCAGGTTTTGATCTCAGGGTCATGAGTTCAAGCCTCACATTAGGCTCCACACTGGCAAGAAGCCTACAAATGAATGAATGAATCAATCACTCCTGGCAAAGAATCATAAAGTAGCAAGAAAAAAAATTATGAAAAGCAGTTTAATTCTTGAGTTTTTTTCAGAACCTTTGAGGAAGAGTGCTTTCATAGAGTGAACGGTCCGAATCCTTGCCACCAAGCAAAGTGTGGTCCATGGACCAACAACATTAGCATCACTGAGGGCTTGTCAGAAATGCAAAAAACTCAGGTCTCACCCCCAAAATAGACATTTTTACAAAGTCTCCAAGAGATTTGTAAACTTGTTCATTAAGATTGAAAAGCACTTCTTAAAAATCACATCCATCCGTCTCTCTCATTTTGGGAGGTCTTCCGAGCAGCTGCTCCCATGTCTCCTCTGATCTGTGAGGGCTTCGAAACTCTAAACTTCTGCCACTGGTTAACAGAGATATTCCTCAAAAGGAAAACAATCCCTGGAAAAAGAAAACAAAAAAGGATAGTTAAGAGGATAGGGGTCCTGGGAAGGATGTGAAAATATAAATCCCAGTGGGAAGATGCATATAGAAGGTGTGAGTGGTTGGTTCTGGAACATCTGGAAGTGTGTTGTATTGTGAGTGAAAAGTAGGACAAATCTTATTTTTTAAGTGCATGCTCTTGAAGAAAGTTGCTTAACCTATTAGAATCCAGATTACTTTGCTCAGATTCAGCTTTTAAGCAATAGTATTAATTAAAATGAAACTACTAAATTGCTGTTGGTGATAAAGTCCTGTGAGTTCAGAAAAACATTAAAGCCTCTGATCTTTAAAGAGTAAAAGGATAAACCATCGATTTACCAAAATTGTCTGATTTCAGCTCGTTGTATGTGGTCTGTGATTTAGCAACTCAGAAGTGTTTTTTTTTTTTTAAGGTGTTTTTTTCGATGCTTCTTCAGCTGGTGACTTTGTGGTTCTGACTCACTACACTTAGCAAAAATATGACCTTCAGTAAGAGTCTAGTACAAATGATCTAAGAAGCCTCAGAATGCTGACTTTTCACAATGAAAATAGTCTTTTTTTTTCTTTTTCATGTATTCATAGCATGTTGCTTCATATTGAAGGGGTCCAGATTAAGCCATTGTGCATAAAAAATATTTTGAGCCAAAGATATTTGAATTCCTGAAATCCCTTATCCGCCTAAAAGCAAAGCCTCCCAAGAGAACCCAACTGTCATAAGTTCCCTTCCTGCCCCACCCAAGGACAACTCCAATCATCTTTTCTTGGAGACCAGAAGTCTACACACCCAAGCAGACACTGCCACAAAACTTGTATTTTACATCTATGTTTCTAAAGACCCATTTCAAAAAGTCACTTGTTTTTCCATAAGTGCCTCTTTCTACCTCGCCCAACAAGTCATTTGTTCCTTCAAGTATCCCCTTCCCCATCCCCAGTTAAGATGGGATGTAAGCCCCAAATTCAACCATCTCGCTGACTCACCTTTCTTTGTGAACTCCCAAGTACATATATAATTAAATCTGTTTTTTTTTTCTTGCTAATCTGTCATTTGTCAGCTTAATTAGAGGCCTTCAAACACAAATCATAACAGGGTAAAGTTTTTTGGCTTGCTGAAGCAATCTAAATTAGTATTAAAGTGGTGGACATACCCAGACCAGAATTAGTATGATTTAAACATTATACACCTATTTATTCTATAAAAGTTTGGCAAATAGGAGATGAATTCCCTCTGCATAATCAGAAAAGCCATATGAAGTGTAATAATGTTGCAGACATCAATGGTGCATTTGCATTTATCATCAATAATGATTCTTTAACCATTCAGGGGTCATAAACTAGTGTTTTCTTCAGTCCCGTGATACTAAAAAGAAACAGTGAATGTGAATACCTCTGGGGACACAAACACTCTGGTTTTACATCATTCCTACTACTCTCTAGTGTCTTCCACGTTTATATCATTTATTTGACATATTTTTAATAACTTTCTGGCCCCTGAAGACAGTTGGGCAAGTGTCACTTCATTTTAATCAGATTGGTGACGATAACTGTGAGATGTCTGCCAAATTCCGAATAATATGATACTACACAGAGAGCTGCATATAAATCCGTATCATTACTTGTGATTTCAGCAGAGTTTGTTATGTCCACATTATACAAAACCAGCATAATTCCCATTAACCACAAAAATAATAATCAAACTGAACTTTTCTGTTAATAGCTCTACAATTTTGGGGGATTATAGACCAGTAGAGAATCAGATGAAAGCCATATACCTTCTCTCCAGCAAAATGTACACTCTACACCTCTCCCCCAAAATATTTTGCAAGCAATCTCAAGTTATTTATAGGTTTCCTAAAGCCCATTTTTAGATTTCTTTTTCCTAAGTACTTAACATGATAAAAACTAAACAATTTATGTTTAAAAACTGAGCTTTTGAATAACTACTATATTGTGTTAGTGTAATGGTGAAATTGTCTTGGATCTCAGCACTTTTGTCATATTTTTTCCTCCTCAAGTTGAATGTTTTATGTGACAAATTCTCAGGGAAAAGACGATGCCAGTTGTACTTCTCTCCCAGTGCAAAGCATAATTCCATACCTGGTACTACTACTACTACTACTACTTCTGTACTCCTAATCCTTAATATTTGACAAGTGTATCTGAAAGTTGCATCTATGTTGGAAAGCTGATATGCAGCACAACACAAAGGTCATAATTAAATATATATTTTAAACAATGGGACATTTATATTAATTTAGTTATTACTATTTGAATACAGAGCTTACCATTTGGCAGTTATGCTTAATTATGCTAAGTCCGTGCATATTCTATCTTATTTGTGCGCATTTCTACATGATTGCAGAGACCACCTCTCTAACCATTGTTGTGCAGGATTCTGTGTCGCCCCTGTTAACATTTCTGAGAGCTGATTGAGAGGAAGTGGCTGCAATAAAAACAGGTACATGTGACCTAACAGCCACAGAGTTGTCATCACATACAAGATACTCTTACTTGAAGAGCTGTATTGATAGAAATGATTTATATTAGATGTGTGTGATTTATTAAACATCCTTTAGGAAGAAGCAGTTCTTACTATAAATCAAGACTTTGTTTCATTCCTTCTTTTAGTAAATCCCAGCATGAAGCACCTTTGTTCTTTAAAAATAACAGATTTAGTCAATATAAAAAATCTTTGAATTCCAAGAAAAATTAACATAACACTCTAGTGTGCTGGATTATTCTTACTCATGGTGTCTCATTTAATAAGTAAAATCAATTGAATCCTGACTTCACAATGTAACAACTGAGCCAATGTGAAAAGCTGAGCATCACAGAGAGTTTGGAAAATTAAATCTAATGAATTGGCTGGTATATAGTGTTTGCTCAATATTAGTTCCATCCTTCTTCCCTTATCAATGTGATGGAGTAAGGACTTCAGGCAAAGTTTTCTGAGCAAAAAGTCAGACAGTATCTTTGAACAACAGCTGTATGGTCTTTGTAAATACACAAAATTAACATTGTTCTCTGTTAAGTTTTCCCTCCCAATACTTAAATAAACATGTGATTTTTTCCTTTTGCTCAGAAAGTATGGCAAAGATTAGGCTTCATCTATCCTGGCTTATTTTGATTCATTTCTGTCTGAAGAATTAAGTGTTTTTCAAACTTTTTAAAAGAAATTAAAGAAGGAGCAATATATTTAAGCAGCATCAAATCTCGGCTTGCCCTCACTTCTCTCCTTATAAGAATAATTAAGGAAAGCTTTCAGAATAATTTGCTATGTAAGCCACATAGACCCTGAGGAATAGCCAAGTATAAAGAAAAGGTTAAGGAAAAGAACATTCCAGAACCAAGGAACAGCATGGGCTAAAACGCAGATATGAGAAAACAAGAATTATGTACAGAAAGTGTGAATAGCAAAAACAATCTTGTAGGACAGTGGTTGTCAAACTGTGTTCCGGGAAGTCCTAGAGTTGTGTGGAGTGAATTAGGTGCCACGGTAGAGGGGAAGGGATGCAAGTTTTTGGATCTTCACAGAGCCCTTCAACACCTATAAAACTGGAGCACTCCCATTTTTGTTTCTTTACATCTTGGGGTTTCACATAAAATTCATTTCGAATAAAGTTTTCTACACTGAAACAAATGGGGAAAAATTGTCTTAGAACTGTTGTTAAAAACTAAATTTAGCTAGCTTAAGGAAAATAAAGATGATTATAAAGAAGTTGGGCATTTCTCAAAAACCAGGAACAAAAATGTGGGCAAGAATCGAGCCTGTTCCTCCAAAGACAAGAATTCATAAAACCTCAGACAGAACTGGATCCAGGACGTGAAAAAAAACAAGAGTTCAGAGAGCATGCTTTCTCCGTCCCTCAATCTTATTTCTCTCTGTGAACAGGTCTTATTATTCTTTCCCCAGAGAAGTTTTATCCGCCACTCTGTCAACATGGTTGGCAAAAGCAGCCAAGTCAAAGCTAATAATGTTTACATGCTGCCAAGGAGTGGCTGCCTGGAGCTCTGATCACAGGTGAAGAGAACAGAGATTGACTAAAAAAAAAAAAAAAAAAGGGTAAACAGAGAATCAGTGCAGTGACCTGTAGGACAACACCAATTGGCCATAGTTATGTGTAATTTTTGTCCTGGAAGGAAAGTGGGAGGAACGGAAAAAGTACTTACGGAGATAATGGCTGAAAATTTCCAAATTTAATGAATTTATAAATTAATAGTTCAAAGAAGCTTAATAACCCCAAGCAGAGTAAAAGTAAACTGTAGAAGGCATAACCTAATCAAATTGTTGAAAATCAAGTCATAAGAAGATAATCTTGAAAAATAGCCAGATAAAAAAGGCAGACAATACCAAGGACAAAAAAAAAAAAAAAATAGCAGACTGGTTGGAAGCACAATAGAACAAGATATTTAAATACTTAAAAAAAAAAAAAAGAAGGGAAAATATTTTGTTCTAGAATGGTGTATTCAGCAAAACTTTTCGAAAATAAGGATGAAATAAAAACTTAGATACACAGATGCTTAGAGAATTCATCCCAAGTAAACCTTCATTACAAGGAATCGTTGAGGGAAATTAGTTAAGCAGGAAGAAAAGTATGTCAGAGAGAAATATAAAGCCTCACACACAAAAAAAGGAGCACCAGAAATGTTGACTATCTGAGTAAATATAAAAATGTATTTTCTCAGGACACCTGGGTGGCTCAGTGGTTGAACATCTGTCTTTGGCTCAAGTTGTGATCCTGGGGCTGGAGATCGAGTCCCCCATCCGGCTCCCTGCATAGAGCCTCTGCCTGTGTCTCTGCCTCTCTGTGTGTCTCTCATGGGTAAATAAATAAAATCTTTTAAAAAATGTATTTTCTCAAGAATGAAACTGGACCACTCTCTTTCACCATACACAAAGATAAACTCAAAATGGATGAGAGATCTAAATGTGAGACAAGAGTCCATCAAAATCCTAGAGGAGAACACAGGCAACACCCTTTTTGAACTCGGCCACAGTAACTTCTTGCAAGATACATCCACAAAGGCAAAAGAAACAAAAGCAAAAATGAACTATTGGGACTTCATCAAGATAAGAAGCTTTTGCACAGCAAAGGATACAGTCAACAAAACTAAAAGGCAACCTACAGAATGGGAGAGGATATTTGCAAACGACATATCAGATAAAGGGCTAGTTTCCAAAATCTATAAAGAACTTACTAAACTCAACACCAAAGAAACAAACAATCCAATCATGAAATGGGCAAAAGACATGAAGAGAAATCTCACAGAGGAAGACATGGACATGGCCAACATGCACATGAGAAAATGCTCTGCATCACTTGCCATCAGGGAAATACAAATCAAAACCACAATGAGATACCACCTCACACCAGTGAGAATGGGGAAAATTAACAAGGCAGGAAACAACAAATGTTGGAGAGGATGCGGAGAAAAGGGAACCCTCTTACACTGTTGGTGGGAATGTGAACTGGTGCAGCCACTCTGGAAAACTGTGTGGAGGTTCCTCAAAGAGTTAAAAATAGACCTGCCCTACGACCCAGCAATTGCACTGTTGGGGATTTACCCCAAAGATTCAGATGCAACGAAACGTCGGGACACCTGCACCCCGATGTTTCTATCAGCAATGGCCACAATAGCCAAACTGTGGAAGGAGCCTCGGTGTCCATCGAAAGATGAATGGATAAAGAAGATGTGGTTTATGTATACAATGGAATATTACTCAGCAATTAGAAACGACAAATACCCACCATTTGCTTCAACGTGGATGGAACTGGAGGGTATTATGCTGAGTGAAATAAGTCAATCGGAGAAGGACAAGCAGTGTATGTTCTCATTCATTTGGGGAATATAAATAATAGTGAAAGGGAATATAAAGGAAGGGAGAAGAAATGTTGGGAAATAACAGGAAGGGAGACAGAACATAAAGACTCCTAACTCGGGGAAACGAACTAGGGGTGGTGGAAGGGGGGAGGAGGGCGGGTGTTGGAGGGGAATGGGTGACGGGCACTGAGGTGGACACTTGACGGGATGAGCACTGGGTGTTTTTCTGTATGTTGGTAAATTGAACACCAATAAAAATTAATAAAAAAAATGTATTTTCTCATTTTTAAGTTCTCTAAAAGATAATTGTTTAATGAAATAATAATACACTGAAAGGTATAAGCATAGATAGAACTAAAATATTTTATAAAAATGGCACAGAGAAATGGATATAAACAAACATTTTTGTGCTAAATATAAAATGGTATAATATTACTTATAGAACATACATCATCAAAGAAGTATAATTTATCCCTAAAATATTTTATTTTTTTTAAGATTTTTATTTCTTTATTCATGAGAGACACACACAGAGAGGCAGAGACACAGGCAGAGGGAGAGGCAGGCTCCCTGTGGGGAGCCCAATGGGGAACTTGATCCCGTGGGTCCGGGATCATGCCCTGATCCAAAGGTAGATGCTCAGCCCTCCTGAGCCACCCAGGTGCCTAGCACCTTTTAAATATAAAATAGTAAGATATTACTATGAAGCCAATAATGGAGATAAAACAAAATTATAAAAATATTCAACCTGAAAGAAGGAAGAAAATGAGGAATAAAAGAAAATACACTGAACAAACAAACAAACAAAACAAATAACAGATAGTAGATTTAAACCTAGAATGATTAGAAAGACTGACAACACCAAGTGTGGTGAGGACAACGAGGCGTCCTCATGCACTGTTGCGTCTGGGTATGCAAGATGGTACCGCCACTTTGGAAGCAGTGTAGGAATTTCTTATGAGGTTAAATAGACACTTACCATATAACCCAGATTCCATTCCATATTTTCAAACATTATCTGTGAACATTTGTTGAAGCTTTTCTCTTGACAGCCCAAGAGGGAAAACAACTCAAATTTCCATGACTGGTGAATGGACACACGCACCGTGGCACCCCCTTGACATGAATAGTTACTCAGCAATAAAAGAATAGACCACTAAGGGAGGCAACGATATGGCTGGATGTCACCATCATTATGCTAAGTAAAGGGGGCCAGAGACAGAAGCACTATCTACTATATGGCTTTATTTATAGAAAATAAATAAATTAATTAAATAAATATAGAAATAAATATAGAAAATTATTTATAGAAAAGGCAAAATTATAATGACAGCAGAGCAGTGGTCACCAGCTGCTGAGGGTGGAGAGAGGGGCTAGAACTCCAAGGGTGTACGTTGGACCTCCCTGACCCTCCGAGGTTCATGTTAGACGTTAGCCCTTTCCACCAGACAGCCACGGGTAAGTCTTCCTCAGGCCTTTCGAAAATATCAGTTCTATGACTCAATTTTCATTAAAGCTTCTCTGCCAAGAAGTATACAATTTTTTTAATTGAAAACTAACTGAAACTCTTACACACCAAGGTTACTTTAAACCGAATTGTTGGCTATAAACAAGAAACAATCCCTTGAATGCGGTGCAGAGATGAAGGAGTAATACTGAGTATGACTCAAAGAGTGTGTGGCAGGCAAAACTCTAAGATGATCTCCAGTATTACTGGCTCCTGGTTGCACACCCAAAACAATCCCCTCCCATTAAGTGTGTGCAGGACTGATGAATATGATGGGATAGCCCTCCAGCAACTAGGGCGCTGATCCGTTGACACGGAGTTACTACAAATGAATATTATCACATCTGGATCTGATCTAATCAAGGGGAGGCCTTTAGTTATTTTTTAAAGACTCTTTATTTATTTATTCATGAGGGACACAGAGAGAGAGAGAGGCAGAGACACAGGCAGAGGGAGAAGCAGGCTCCATGCAGGGAGCCCGACGTGGGACTCGATCCCAGGACCCCGGGATCGTGCCCTGAGCCAAAGGCAGATGCTCAACTGCTGAGCCACCTGCGTGCCCCTCAAGGGGAGGCCTTTAAAAGCAGGTGAAGTCTGAGGCTCCTGGGTGTTGCAGTCCAGTAAGTACTGGGCTCTTGGTTTCAGCTCAGGTTATGATCTCAGGATCCTGAGATCAAGCCCCACATTGGGCTCTCTGCTTAGCGTGGTGTCTGCTTGAGAGTCTCTCTCCTTCTCCCTCTGACCCTCCTGCACTGGTGTGCTTCCCCCCCCCCTCAAATAAATAAATCTAGCGGGAAAAAGGGTGTGTGTGTGAAGTCTGAGCCGTCTTCCTGCTGGTCATAAAAAATGAGCCACCCTGAGTTCTACACCTGCAAGGAAATGAATTCTATCAAAACCCACAGAAGCTTGGAAGAGTAGATTCCATTTGTGAGCTCAGATAAGACTCTGGCCCTGGCTGACTCCTTGATTGCAGCCCTGCAGGCCCCGCACAGAGAATAGAGTAATGAGCTTGGGACCTGCAAAACCTGAGATAATAAATGGATATTGTTTTAAGCTGCTAAATCTGTGGTAATTTGTTACATAGCAATGAAAAACTAATAAGCCCATACAAAGGAGGTGCTCAAGTTCCATTCTGCTAATTATGACATACACTCTCAACAAGCATTTCTTCACCACCAGGGCTAGTTGTCTGTTTGCAGTGGTGAGAAGTCCCCCCACTACACACACACACACACACACACACACACACACACACACACACACTAAGCATCACCCTCTGGAGAGGAAAACTATCAAAGACCTAGAAAGATGTTCTTTCCCATCAAGTATAAAAATGCAGGGATCCCTGGGTGGCTCAGTGGTTTAGTGCCTGCATTCAGCCCAGGGCGTGATCCCGGAGTCCTCGGACTGAATCCCACAGCGGGCTCCCTGCATGGAGGCTGCTTCTCCCTCTGCCTGTATCTCTGCCTCTCTCTCTCTCTCTCTCTGGGTCTCTTATGAATAAATAAATAAAATCTTTAAAAAAAGTATAAAAATGCATACATAAAATTTTGTCTTATGTTTCCAACTAGATTGCACATTCCCTGAGAGGGGAGCATTGTTTTATATTTTTTGTGGCCATTTAAAAAGTACTTCTACTGTATGTTCCTCCAAGTCTATACAGCGTATGATAGAAGAAAGCAAATTATATATATTTTTAAATCGGTGAATCTTTCACTGATTCCCCAGATATGGTTAATATAGGTTAGCTAAAATATTTATTTCTGTGACTTTCCATTTCAAGATTCTGATTAACATGCTCTCAACTATAATGCCATAACCTTTTCTGTCTCTAGACACTATTTCCTCACAAAAGGGATGATAAGTGTCAGTTACCGGCTCAGCTGATTAAGTGTCCGGCTCTTGATTTCTGCTCAGGTCATGATCTCAAGGTCCTGGGATTGAGCCCCAAATCTGGTTCCCTGCTCAGTGGGGAGTCTGCTTGTCTCCTTTGCCCTCTCTCCTTCCCTCCTCTTGTCCTCTCTCTCTCTCTCTCTCTCTCTCAAATAAATAAATAAATAAATCATTATAAGGAAAGAATAGAATTTTAAAAAGTGAACTGAGGATAATGTAAACATTATTTTAAGAGCTATTTTAATTTGAAAAGGAACAAAACCGTTTTTTTTTTTGCTAAAAATAAATGTACATTATTTTACAGGGGATAAAATTAATATTTAACATGCCTCAGTATTTATAAAAACATTCTGGTCTAACACTTTATAAAGCAGAAATTTGAAGGTCTGGGTTTAGCTTCAGTTTACTTAAATATTTGGGTTTAGATGTCCATCTTAGCTGACAAAAAAAGAAAGATGCAGATCCAAGTGGAAAAACCATGTCTGTTTTTCGATTTTGCTTGCCAAATCATCCTACTCAGTGCTGTCCACTAAAGATTTTTGTTGAAATTCAAGCAAATTCTAATCTTGCCCCAATTCTATCAGTTTTCCTTATAAACTAATCAAGTGTTAATTATAGCTTTCTTTTATCTTGTTAATTATATCTTTAAACCATGGTTCAAAACCTACTGAAATCCTTTTGAAGATTTTTTTTAAAGTAAGCTCTTTTTTTAAAAGTATTTTTTAAAAGTAATCTCTATACCTAATGTGGGGCTTGAATTTACAACCCCAAGATCAAGAGTCACATGTTCTACTGATTGAGCCAGCCAGGAGCTCCTCCTTTTCGAAGATTTTGAATCAGAGTAGAACATTCCAGTTCCATGTTTTTAAGTGTGCAAATTTTTAGCAATGACCTTATATACTGATGGAAATGTTTATTTCACATATGCTCTGTCCACAGCCTGCATTTCTTTCAGAAGAGTTATTTTCTTTTCATTGATCAACTTCTTGGATCTTAGATTATTTTTCTTAATTAGATTAGGAAACAGCTTGCAGTAAGAGCAGGAAATGTGTGAGTTGTGCCATTTCAGGTGGCTTACTTGTGGTTGCATTAGTTGTAATGTCTTCAATCAATTGCAATTCTTTTTAAGCCACGGGTTCATTTTCTGAAGGCTTAGGTCAGTGAGAACCAGGAGAAAAAATCCATAAGTACACCTAAATGAGTCCCAATGAACTGATCTGTGTTGTGATAATACACGAACCAGACGGAGTATTGCTATCAGTGCCGCCCACCCCCATTAAAGGCCTACCTTCCCTCCAGCAGCAGGTGACTCGTGACTCTCTAGGATTCATTGTGAGAGCCAGAGTTCTGAGTAAAGCTAAATATGTCTCTTTTAGTTTTCAGATAAAAAAAAATCTTTAAAAAATTACAAGGGTTCTAATATATTTTTTCCCCATTTTCAATAGATGTCTTGAATAAACCATTTTGAAGACTGATGTTTGTGGTCACTTTACCGAGTCCTAGTGGCATTCAACAGAATTTCAATTCCTGCATCCCATCCAGAGTTGCTGAATCTGAGGAGCTGGGGCAAAAATTAAAGTTTTAAAACAAGCTTTACAAGTGATTGTGATATGTCACAAAGTGACAACTTGCCTCCAATTAGTAAACCAAAGTAGAGTAACACAAGCTTACATCAGATTCAACTTGGGTTGCCTGTTAAAAATGTCTAGATGCTGGATTCTATCCAAGGCAAAATAAAACCAAATCTGGAAGGGTGAGACCTGGAATTTTATATTTTTTAAGTGATTTATCATGCAGGACCAAGTATAGAGACCACTGCAGTTTATATCGTTGAAGGAAGCTTTGCAATATAAGAGCTGACATTTTTCTTATTCCTCTCAAAATTCTCTTGCTAGCAAGCTTTTGGAGTTCTCTGAGGTTCCATGGTTCTCAAAATGCAGATCCAGGGTCAGAAGCAACAGCATCACCTTGGAACTTCAGAAATACAAAGTCCCAGACCCCACCCCATCCCGCTGAATCACTTAGGGTGTGGGGCTCAGTGGTCTAAGTTTTAACAAGCCCTGCATGCAATTCCAATACACGTTAGTTTGAGATCACTGGCTGGAGTCAAGTAAAGAAAATTATTGCCCTTTTCTTTTGTGGGAAGAGGAACTTTATCAGAAGCTATTTGATATTGAAAAAATAACTTAATTCCTTAGAAGTTGTATCACTGGCAATGAATGAAGCATCATGTTTTCTCTCTGGGTTCCCCTTTATGTTGTGTGCTGCAGATGTTGGCAAGGAAAGCACCATTTTATGTATTTACATTGGGGGAGTCTGAGATCAGGGTTGAGAAGATCTTTTAAGGTTAAATTCTCACAAATACTTCCTCCCGAAGACCTTGTGCCAGTCGGTGATTTCCCAGCAGATGTTTTCCATATACAGCTACTGGGTCATGACAGACTTTCCACGGTTTGCAGTTGCTATGACAACCACATTTTTTGGTCTGCAGAGAATAGTATACAGCTCAGAGGTGTACGCTTTCTCTCAGTAATGGAAATGTTGATCCATCAAAGAAATGGATTAGTTGACAACTGTACATTTGATAAATCAGCAGTAAATTTGAAGGATCACATTTATTGTACACGCTTTATCCAGTGGACAGTATGCTGTTTCCACTAAATTTTCTAGACAAATAAAGATCCTGTGGTAAGCATACCAGTCTTTGAGACTATGAAAAGCTGGGGGAAATGTTTTGTTATTATTATAAACCATATTTTATGTGTAGGAGGAAATGATTATAAGGAAAAATAGCCACACATTTTAGTGATTCATATTTTCTGTTTTACATTCATTTTGAGCCTATTTTGCCCTTGGTCACTTACTATAAAAAATGAAAGCAAGTATTAATTTTGCAAAACAATGATAATTTAAGAACATTGTAGGCTTGAAAACGATATATGTAGCATCTAATTGTTTGTAATTTCATCTGGGAACTTGTTATCTAGGGTATCATTAGGTTTTATATACAGAAAAAGTCTATGGCAAAACATTTTCAGAATTAAGGTCCTTTGAAAAATGAACCAATTATCATTTTCAAATTAAATCAAGAGAAAGTTTTTTTTTTTCTCTACCAGTATCAGTCTGGACCTGGTAATTTTTCTCTCAAGAATTATTCATAACATACTGAAATCATGTTATGCTTGGTTTATGACCTATAGGAGAATGAAAATCTTTCAAACGGAGGTATTTTAAGTTATGGTAATTACTTTTAGTACTTGGTCCTGTGAAGTCTGGGTCAAAGTGTAGTGTTCATCCAGTAATTGTGAAATTGCACTCTAGTCCTTATATTACCACAATGATTGGGGACAAGCTTAATATTCTAATTTTTTGGCAATAGTTTAATTTTTAAAAAAAATATTTTATTTATTTATTCATGAGAGACACAGGGAGAGAGAGAGAGGTGGACACAGGCAGACGGAGAAGCAGGCTCCATGCAGGGACCCAATGCGGGACTTAATCCCGGGTGTCCAGGATCACACCCCAGGCCAAAGGTGGTGCTAAACCGCTGAGCCACCTGGGCTGCCCTGTTTAATATTTTTTTATCTTGGAATAATTTTGATTAAGTATAACCATGTATATACATCACACTGATAGGCAATTGTTTTGTTTTAGCCAATTCTTTATTTTTTGAATTGCATTAAATTTTCGATTTAATTTCAATTTTCACTCAATGAAAATTTGAAAATGTATTCCTTGTCTTGGATGATATAAAATCCTTTATATTTTTTTATTAACAAGTTTCTCTAAATTACAGACCTTGAGAGTATTGCATTTCGGTCTTTTTTCCTTACGCTGGTGGTGTGTAACTTGTATTATTTCCTCTTCATAGATTATGTGCTTCCTAAAGTTCAATATTATTTCTTTGGTTTGTCTTTGCATCACTTGTAGTGCCTAACACACATATAGGTGCTCAATAGATGCTTGTTATAATCAATTGATATAAACTATTTTATCCCTCTGTAGATTTGACTTCAATAAATGTTAATCTTAAACTGCTTTATACAGATTTTTAAATTTTCCAAATGTTCTGAAATGAACATAAATGATTTTATAATCTGAAAAAAAAAACTAAGCTAAGTTTCAGGGCATCTTGGTGGCTCTCTTGTTTGGGCATCTAGCTCTTGATTTTGGCTCGGGTCATGATCTCAGGGTTGTGGGATAGAGCCTCCTGTTGGGCTCCAGGCCTAGCTTGGGATTCTCTTGCTCCTTCTCTCTCAGCCCCTCCACCTTCCCCACTCTAAACAAGGAAACAAACAAACAAAAAAACGAATCTAAGCTTTACAATAACAGAAATGAAATTTAGTAGCTACTTTTCTATCTTGGCATTCTTTCAGTTCCACATCACTGGGTAAATATGACTGTGGTGTTTGTATGTATTTCTCACCTTTTACCACCTCTGAGATTGTGGATCAAATTTTTGAAGGGAGTAGGTCTGTTTATTGAAGAGGAATTATATATACACAAAGGAAGTTGAGAGTCCCCTACCCCATCCTCCCTATCTACCTCTCATCCTGTCCTGCTCCATGTGTTTATGCCTAAGAAAAAAGGAGAAGCATGGGATTTCAGACCTGGAAGGTATTGAAGAGATATCTTTTTTTTTCTTAGATTTTATTTATTTATTCATGAGAGACCCAGAGAGAAAGGCAGGGACATAGGCAGAGGGAGAAGCAGGCTCTCTGCTGGGCAGCTGGATGCCAGACTCGATCCCGACCTGAGCCGAAGGCAGATGCTCAACCACCGAGCCTCCCAGGGGCCCCAGGACTGAAGAGATTCTTAAGGCCACAGATTACAATATCGACTGCTCCTGGAGCCAGGCAGTACCACAGTGTGTGAAGTAGGTCTGCTAGGGGGAATGTCTCAGAGAACAAGCCTCATCTAAAGGGGGAAATGAAAACACAGTGTCAGCTATTATTGCTAAGTGAGAATGTAGGCCAACTCTACCAATTTTTTTTTTTCAAAAAAATTAAAAAATGGATTTGTATGCAAGCATTCCAATTTTGAGATGTTGGCACCTGGTACATGCAAAAAAAAAAATACTGCCTGTCAATAAAATATATCTTCAGGCCAAAATGAGGCCATGAGCTGCCAGTTTTCCCATGTGGTTAGACTATATTCTCATTTCACAGTTGAGGAAACCTAAGCTCAGAATGATGCAAAAACTTACCTAACACCATCCTGGATCTTAGACAAAAAACTCCAGTGCTCTTCAACATAGATGTTAGTGATTTGAGTAGATATTTCCTTAAGTCAGGAAGGAAGTTTGTGAGCATATCCTCTGTAAGAATGGAGTGTCTGGAAACCATTTTATATCTTTAATCATGAAAACAAGAAGGCATTTGTCTTGTGGATCACAAAGTAGAAACAAGGGTTTGTTCGAGTAGGTGATGTGGTCCAACATCTGAGAGGAAGAAAGGGTAATACTGTTTACTTTGTATTCATTGCATTTTTTTAAGTAAATCCAAACTCTTTTGTTCAGTAAAACCTAACAATCTCTGAATTTCAGTTGGAGGTTTGCACTGGAAGGAAATTTGTATATTCTATATTACTTCTACTAGACTATTATTTTGATTTAGGGGTTACTCGTAATTTAGAAAAAGAGAAAATTATTTCCTAAAGTGGCAAGAAGGATCTCTTTCCCTGAATTTATATTGTTACATTGCATTTTGTTTTTTGCTTTGTGTTCTTTCCCTAAATACTCAAGAAACTCCCTATAGATCTTTGGTAGTATCAAACAGATCATTCATAAAAGGTTTCTATTTCCTTAGACAAAATTTTAGCCATTGATGAGATTTTATATTCAAATGGGGTTCAGCATGCATTGCTCCTTGTCCCACAAACTATACAAGATCAACTAGACCAGAAAAGGCTGAAATCTGAAGATGGGAATATGACTACAAAGATTAGGGAAGGCCTAAATCACAAAATACAATACAAGGCACACTTCAAATCTGTAAAAAAGATGACTTTCTTTATCAGTGATTCTCTGGCTAGATTCCTTAGATCACCTGGGAAACTTAAAAAATATCAATGTCCAACCATGGATTCTGATTTAATTGATCTGGAAGCTGGGCTCACATATGTCTTATGACAGTCCATCTGCATGTGTGGGACTAGCACAATGTAGAAATGGTGATGGGTTCAGAAGTAAGACAAATCTTCCTCTAAATCCTCACACCAATCCCTGTCATGTATCCCAGGATATCCAGCATCAGTATCTAAAGAAGAGGGACAAATCTGCCTTGGCCCCCTATTGTATTTGCAATATGAGGAGTTACAGAGTTATAAGAGGTTGGTGAAGGTTATGGGGTTAACCACATACCCCAGCCATGTATTTATAATGCTTGTGATGGTCTAAGAACTGGCTGATTGTCAAAGCAATTCTTGAACACAAAGGTTAGCTCAGAGAGGGAGGCCAGATCCTCTAGTATGGCCACTGCCACAGGCCTTGATGTGAAAATGTTTTTGGGAAAACATTAGTCCTCTGAATCATACTTAGTGGTGAGGCCTTCATTCTTGACTAGTCTTGACCATACAGAGTTATAGCTCCTGGTGTTCATTTATTTAAATTCACCAACACGATTACCTCTCAGAGTGCTGAGCCAGTGTCATTACCAGGATGTGTCCTTCCATGGGCTCAAAATCCTCATCTTCTACCTCCTTTTCAATGGCCACTCTAATCGCTAAATTTTTTCAAAGATTTATTTATTTATTCATGAAAGACAGAGACTGAGAGAGAGGGCAGAGACATAGGCAGAGGGAGAAGCAGGCTCCATGCAGGGAGCCCGATGTGGGACTTGATCCAGGGACTCAGGGATAACGACCTGAGCCAAAGGCAGGCGCTCAACCGCTGAGCCACCCAGGGATCCCTGATAGCTAAATTTTTGACCCAATAACATCACAATTCTTATTATCCTTATGTATAGAATAACTAGGACAAATTGCCATGAGATTGTTCCTCTAGGAAACACAAACCTCAGGGATCCCATGGTAATTTTCTATGCCAGGATTTAAAGATTTGCCACTTATTTTAAGGAAAAGAAAACATGAAAAAATACTTATCCATATTTTATATATGTATTTTATATACGTATATATTTTTATATATTTATTTTATCCATATATATTTTTACAGTAAAGCTCTGAGCAATTCCCTAATTTACATTTAATTCTCTGAGCGCCTTCAGATAGAGGTTTACACAATACAGACAACTTTTATAAATTTCAACAGTTTAAGCTTCTTTAAGTTTTCATTTTAAGGCTTGAAATTTTAATACTTAACTTCAAAAGAATATGCCTAGCGAGCACAAAACTTTAAATTGGTATTTCCCACACTATGTTCTGTAGATCTTGAGGTTTATGGTTTGTTAGCAGTTGCTTATACACTTACATATGGGTGTAAACACACCCCCAACAGGATTTACTGGATTGGGAAATGCTGCCTTAAACGAATGTAAATGGGTTTATTTACTTTAAGATTTCAAAAGTTTTTACCAGTTAACATTAGAAAGACATAGTTTAGTATATTTTTAAAATTATTCAACCAATCAATCTGTTTTGGAGGACCACATAATGAGACTAGTGTTTTTTAAAAAGAACTTTAGAAAATGTCCAATATGATGAATTGGAAAGTTATAGATTTTGGAATTCCCAGGGTTCAAATTCTAGCTCTGTCCCTTGCCCAGCCACACGACTGTGGGCAAGTACTGGGTGTCTTGAGTAGAAATTGGACAAATGGCATCTGTCTCACAAAATTGATCTGAGATTAAAAGAGAGAAATTATGTAAAGATATCAGGACACTGAGGTCCATATATCAATAAATCTGAATTCATTCCCTTTCTTCACTTCAGAGTCTCTGCTGATGGTCTTTCATGCATAGGCCTATGTACTTAAACGATTCTAATCAAGTTTCACAGATGGCTCTTATTTATTTATTTATTTATTTATTTATTTATTTATTTATTTATTTTTTACTTCACTCAGTTATTTAATATGACCAGTATGAACATAATCCATACAGGGACGCCTGGGTGGCTCAGCGGTTGAGCATCTGCTTTGACTCAGGGTGTGATCCTGGGGTCCCGGGATCCAGTCTCGCATTGGGCTCTGTGCATGGAGCCTGCTTCTTCTCTCTCTTCCTATGTCTCTGCCTCTCTTTCTCATGAATAAATAAATAAAATCTTTAAAAAAAGAAAAAAAACATAGTCCATACAATTTAACAGGCCAGCTAGTATTTCATAGTATTAAACACTAGTTTCCTTGGATAATCATTTATTGTTGGACATTTGAGTTATTTTCAAATTTCCCCTTCATAACAGCTTTGTATGAAAAGCTTGGAACAAATTACTTGTTTGCTTTTAGATTATTTTCTAGGAATATATTCCCCAAAGTGAAATTACTAGGTCAAAGGAAAGAAACCATTATACAGTTTTTGTCACAAATAGCTCTGCACAAGATTTGAACCAATTTACAATGTCACTTAAAATATATAAGCGTACCTTTCTACCTTAACCTGTCACCAATGGATTTTTAGTGCTTTTGCTAGTTTAATGGGTACATACTGATAACTTAAATTTGCCTTAAGGTAATTTTATTTAATATCCATAATGCTGTGAATTTTTGAGTATGCCACTTTACTGTCTTTATTTTTGTGTAAGTGTGCAAGCTGTTTATTTTACTCCTTGGATGTTTATTGACTAAAATCTGATTTTCAGGGGGTAGGATCTCTAGCCAACCTCATGTTTTAGAGCAAATATGGGTTATATAACAATAACAACTGCTTCTGTAGGATGACTAGCAAGCTTTGTCATGTGACCTCAACCTTTTGTTCTCCTGCCACTTCCCTTCCCCCACCTTACTCTCTGAACTTGAATTTAGTGGATCTCAATTTTTTTAAATACAGGAACAATACTACAAAATATCCAGTGCTTGCTTAAATCTCTGCCTATGGTTGGCCAAAAGTGTTTATGATATCAAAATTCCTCTTAAAACTCAGTAGAGCCATGATCCCAAACTTATATCAATAATTTATACCCATGGGCAATCTTTAAATGGGATTCTGATAACTTTTAAATTAATATGGAGAGTGATAAACTATATTATATTAAATTATTACAGAGGATTGTCTACTTCATGTGTCAAACTCTGCCTACAGTATTTTTCCCTATTGCCAAAGCCACTTGGCCACTGTCAACTCTATTCTTTAGGACCAATCCTGACTTTAGACAGTAGTTGCCATCTCAGTGATATATAGCTTAGCATTAAGTTATAGGTCCTGCTAGTCCAGGCTTGGTGATGAACTTCAGTACTGATAACTAACTAATCTGCCTTGAACCCAAGGATTAAGCTTGCCTCTATTGGCACCTCATAGGGATAATTGTCTGTTTCCCAAAACTCAAACTTATTGGTGAAGGAAGAGCTGGTCTATGACCTGTTGACTAACTGTAGACATTGACTTTCTGCTTGTCCTACACCTTAGCAAATGCAGAGTCATCTTATTAACTCTAACAGATGAAAAGCTAGGTGAATCATAATCCAAAGCCTGAAATCCAAAGTCTTTGTTTTTCAGAGAAAAGAGCATGTGTTATTTGCATGGCAAACTGAACAGCTCTCTCTTGCCAAGGTGCACAAAATAAGAAATCTCATTTATGCCTACACATGACTCACATGACTCTTCTCTATATTAGGGACATATGCATGCTTTGAAAAAGAACAGATATGAAGGACTATGTACTAAAAGAAAAGAGGCAGGAGAGGGAGCCATAGAGGAGATAACCCAGGAATCATCTACAGAAACAGTTCACTAGATGTCACCCCACACTAAAGTCAGGATTAATGTTTTTCTAACAGAACACACTAGCAGAAAAGGGGCCCTCAACAAACTCTTGTTCCTCCCCAGCCTAAGTTGGTGGTATATCAATATCTTTGTGTTGAAAATTATTTGAAGTCATAAAAGTAACTTTTGGCTTTAACCAAGGAGTTTTTTGATGTTCATGTAGTCTTGATATTTGAACACGGATGTACTATGCCGACCTGCTATGTAATTTTATATAGTGCATATTTAATACATAGAAATTTGAAAATGCAAATAAGCAAAAGAAAAAAGCCTATATGACATGGCCTTACCTACAAAAATAAAATCACAAACATTTTTTTAAAGATTTTATTTATTTATTCATGAGAGACACAGAGAGAGTGGCAGAGACACGGGCAGAGGGAGAAGCAGGCTGCCAGCGGGGACCCAATGAGGGACTTGATCCCAAGACCCCGGATCATGACCTGAGCTGAAGGCAGATGCTCAACCACTGAGCCTACCAGGCATCCCAATTACAAACATTTTGAAATATTTTTCTAGAGTTCTTTCTATACATGTGTATAGAATGTGTATAAAATGTTGGCTTAAAAAAACATGTTGGTTCAGAGAATCCCTGGGTGGCTCAATGGTTTAGCATCTGCCTTCAGCCCAGGGCATGATCCTGGAGACCCCGGATTGAGTCCCACGTCAGGCTCCCTGCATGGAGCCTGCTTCTTCCTCTGCCTGTGTCTCTGCCTCTTTCTGTGTCTCTCATAAATAAATAAAATCTTTTAAAAAGTTGGTTCATAAGGTACATATTATGAATTTTTCCGTATCAATAAAAACATATTTACTATGAATATACAATATCACTTAAATGGCGTAATAGCATTTTATTATTTTTTAAATTTTATTTATTAATTAATGAGAGACAAAGAGAGAGAAAGAGAGAGAGAGAGAGAAAGAGAGAGAGAGGCAGAGATACAGGCAGAGGGAGAAGTAGGCTCCATGCAGGGAGCTCGACATGGGACATATCCCAGGACTCCAGGATTACACCCCGGGCCCAAGGCAGACACTAAACCGCTGAGCCATCCAGGGATCCCAGCATTTTATTATTAATCAGCTCTACATAATTAAACATTGATACTATATGCTTAAGATCCTAATATGTCAAAAAAAGACGTGAGCCTCAATATATTTTCTCATGTTTTATACTAATATTTATGACATCATCAAATCTTACTTAAAACATTTTAACATTTTTCTTTGAAGAAATTGTTTAGACTTTAAAAAATCTGAGAGTAAGCCACCTTTATCCAAGTACTCAATATAAAAATCTGTGTTACCACTTTGAAAATTAATAAAGGGGAACCTCAGTAGAACAAAGTTGGGAGGGTCAGCAGGGAAAGCTCTCTTGCCCCACCACTCTTCCTTAATTGCAAATCCAACAGGAAGAGAGGGACCTTGCACATGGATGCTACTTTACTACCATCCCCACCCCCAAAACCCCAACTCTCCCCCCACCACAACAGCCCAGCCAATGAAGGACTGTCACAAGCCACTATACTTTGAACTCCCAGTTCACTCCAGTGGAGTAAACTGCTTATAAGGGTCCTCCCAACTTCCCCCTTCCCTCTATAAAAGAGTGCTCCTTTCCCTTATTCAGCAGACTTGTCTATGGTTTGTGTTGTAGCTTGGTTGTCCAGGATGCAGTTCTCTGCTATCTCCAAATAAATCCATTTGCACTGGTAAAATAACCGACATTTTTTAAAGGTTAACCCCACCAAGTTTTCAATTCTGAGGAAGAAAACTGATGGCTTGCTTGATGTGTGTATTCACTCTGAGGAAGCCTAAAATGGCCCAAGTTTCTTGTCTGACAATGGGCAGGACTGGGGAAACCAGTGGACGGGTTCTATATCCAAAATACTGTGTGTATGTTCTTTACTGGCAAGAGACTATAGATTTCAAGGTTTTTGAAGGGTATTAGTGATATATTCTGGAGAGTCAGATGTTCTCATGTCCAAATTCCTTACTGAGTTAATTTAGGCAACTTATTTAATTTCTGTGATCTCATTTTCCCACATGTAAATCAGAGGTCATGATATCTACCCTGAAGTGTCATTGGAATTAAGTAAGACCCTGCTTTTAAAGCTCCTGGTTCATAAAAGCACCAAGAATTTGTTTTTTATTGATTTAAATGGATCTTTCTTTTTTTCCGAAATATAATCCATACGTTCTCACATCAGTTGAGTGTAGGAGTAAATAATACATGTTTAACTCTGTGTAGTTCTTCACTAGGTTTTATTGAACTGCACAATTATGAGTAAACCATGTTTGCTGCTGTTGTATACATGCGGCTTTTATCATTGTGTGTTTGATCTGTTTACTCTAAGCCCTATACATCCTTACAATTTTTTTCTTCCTCTGTTTCTTTTCCCCCTCCCTTTTGAATCCTTTCCTATCTAGCAAACAAAGTCATTAAAACCATCGTGAAATAAGTCCTGTTGGGTTATGAATGTATCATTTCTGTTGATATTTGCCACGTACTTATGAAATACACTCGGTTTTGAGAGAAAATAATGAGGCGATATTCTTGACAGCCCACCCTCCACTCCACATCCTTTCCATAATAGCTTGAATAACAATAGGAAAGAGGTTGCTTTCATTTGACAAAGCTTTTTATTGTCTAGTCTGATCAAGCTTCATAGCTTTGTTGGCAACTACCTAGAAACTGAAGAAATAAAGCAAAAAAAAAAAAAAAAAAGTCTATCCTTTCTCACCAGTACATATGTTTTTTTAATAGTCTCCCCCAAAAGGATATTGTGTTCAAGGCATACTCTATTGACCCTTTGTATTACCTTTGTCAGAAACAGTTTCTTTGTCAGGCATGTTACTAAATAGAAAATACTACTGATCTTGACTTAGCATAGAAACAAATGTGTGTACTTGGTATACGTGTGGACATGTACATGATTTTATATACAGAAAATCCAGTTCTTTGTTCCTTACAATTTCTCCACCTTATAACAATAATAAGAGAAAAACCCAAAACTCAGTGAGGTGGGAATTTATTAATGCCTATTTGCAAGCCTTGCTCTTCTAATACCATTTTTTCTTCCTTCCTTCCTTCCTTCCTTCCTTCCTTCCTTCCTTCCTTCCTTCCTTCCTTTTTTCCCAAGGCGGGCTTGTCTGAATGTTTCCAGAGGTTGGTAGGTGGCGGCTTTCATCTACGCTTTCTGTGCTAAGCATGTCTGCTTTTACCTTGGATACTGTGCAGATTGTGAGGCTCCAGCTGTTTTACTGGTTAGGGTTGTACTTCCTCCAGCTGTTTACAGCAGGTTCACCACTGCTGTAACATTGAGACCGAAACATTTAAAAGAGAAGTCAAAATAAACACATCCTGTTCCTTTACTCAGTGGGTATTTATGAAGTGCTTAATATGCACCAGATACTACCTGTGTTATTAAGTGTTCAATTCTTTTATTAAATTCTCCCTCTTTGGTGTGTTTATTGTCATTTGCAGAAAGTTTTTATTCAAACTACAGTATTATATTCAACATATACCTTAAATTCAATTTACTGCTGATTGTATAGGATTCATGAGGTTTACTAGTTTTTACCTTTTTTTTTTTTAATTTTGTCAGAAAGAATGGAAACATTTAGAATCTATTCCATCATTTCAAAGTTTAGGAAGGATTTATCCTAAGCTCATTGAAGTAGTCAGTTGAATAATTGAGTCACCTACGTCCCCCCTCAAACAGATTTCCCAGTCTCTATAAATTGTAATCAACCAATAGGAATAAAACCAGATATTTGAGGGGCTCCTGGGTGGCACAGTCAGTGAAGCTTCTGACTCTTGGTTTCAGCTCAGGTCATGTTCTCAGGGTTATGAGACTGAGTCCCTTCTAGAGTTCTGTGCTCAGTGTAGAGTCTGCTTTGGGTTTCTCTCTCCCTCGGCTCCTCCCCCCTCAAATAAATAAATCTTTTAAAAAAATTAGATATTTGGTCTTGAACCCAACTGTAAATTGATATGGAGAAGTGTTATTTATTCTGTTATATTTTGCAACATCTTTTTACACAAACTGGCAGAGTGCTAAACAGTGGAGATTGAATGATGAATAAAGCCACTACCTTCACAGAGGCTTCAGAGGTAAGTGACGTGCTGAGCCGTTTCGCTCCATCTGATGGAAGGATGATAGAAGCTTCCATGGGTTTTCCCGTTTATACACACCTAAGGGCTAAATTATAAACTCAACACTGAGTTACCTAGAGTTCCTAAAATTAAGTATTTATTAGTTACTAAAATCAGTACACTATTAATATGTACTGAAAAATCTATATTACTATTTTATTATTTATTCTTTCAGCAAATATTTATTTTTAAAACATCTAGTGGGGATGGTTGGGTGGCTCAGCAGTTGAGCATCTGCCTTCGGCTCAGGGTGTGATCCTGGAGTCCCGGGATCAAGTCCCACATCGGGTTCCCTGCATGGAGCCTGCTTCTCCCTCTGCCTGTGTCTATGTCTTGCTCTCTGTGTCTCTCATGAATAAATAAATAAAATCTTTTTTAAAAATCTAGTGTTTATAATTGTTACATGCACTGTACTAAATATATATATGCATATGTGCTGTATATAGTATATAAGTATAGAATTTAGTATGTTATATGCTAAATATATATATATACATATATGTGCTATAAATACAAATGTTGTCTCTTTAAGTATAAAAACAATCCTAGAAAGAAAGTGTTAATACTGATCAAATTATACAGAAGAAGAAACCAAGCCAACTTAGAGAGGTTTACAATGATAGAGCCTGGACTGGAATCAAGGCTCTAGATCTGGGCCCATGCTTTTAATTCCATTGTACTAGAGGATTGAATGCCGAGCAAATCAAACACTTGTCTGACCTCATGGAGCTTATAGTCTATTAAGGAAACAGATACTAACTAAATCATCACCCCAATATATAAACACAAATAATAACATGTACTTGGAAGTACAAATACAGGATGTTAGAACAAAAATATAACAGGGAACATGACAAAATCTGACAGGGCAAGATAAAACGTCCCTGAAAAATTTAGATTTGAGTTGCTTTCTGAAGTGTAAGCAAGGATTAAGTCGGTGAATGTAACAGGAAAGAGAATGGAGGTGAGCTAAAGCACCCACAGACAGAGGGCAAGGCCGTGAAGCAGAGGAGTATGGGAGAATGAAGGGAAATCCAAAGTGGCTGCGACAGCTCTGGCGAAGGAGAGAGTGGCATGAAAATGGTGAAGCGTTCAAGGCCAGACTGTGCTGGACGATCCAGGCAATGTTAAGAATGCTTGTCCTTTTCCCAAGAGCTATGCGAATCCATTCAGTGATTTTAAGCTTCTAAAAGTTCTATTTACCTCAAAACCCATGGGAATTTTGCAAACGTACTGCACAAACATAAACAAAGACATATTTGAAATTTCTTCAATTTTTGGCAAGAACATTTCGTTATAAGTATGTCTTGAGTTTACTGAAGTCTTTATTTGGACTTATTATTTAAAATTTTTAATTACTTTTAGCTTATCTTCATTATCTACTTAGCTGGTTATAGAATTTTGGGCTAACCCCATTCACCTCGAATGTGTAATATTTTTTGGTTTATAATTTTTGAAGTATTACCTCAAGATTAGTATATGTTACAGTGTAAATATGTCTTAGTCCATTTGCAGCTTATAACAGACTAGGTGGCTTCTAAACAAACAAACAAACAAACAAAAAAAAACCTTTTTTTTTTTTAACAAAAGAAATCTCTCTCTCACAGAGGTTGAGAAATCTCAGATAAAGGCACAAGGAGATTGAGAGTCTGGTGAGCACCTGCTTCCTGGTTCCTAGAAGGCCATCTCCTCACTGTGTCCTTACATGATAGAAGGCACAGGAGAGCTCCCTAATTCCCTTATTAATTATAAGGGAATTAATCCCATTCATGAGATCTCTACCCTCACGACCCAGTCACCCCCCAAAGGCACCGTTTCCTATACCACCACATTGGAAATTAGAACTTTAACATACAAATTTGGGGGGGGGCAAGCTTTCAGTCCATAACAAATATGATGATGTCTATCCATATTTCTATAGAAAATGCATGCAACATTTCACCCTCAAAATTTTCATATAAGGAGGCACTGTATTTTTATCATTAGGGTTTTTTTTTTTTCTTCCTGCTTTGGAATATTGGGCCTAAAAAGAATATGTTTTAGGAAAAGTCTGTTTGCAGTGGGCCAAGTTCAAGAACTATTTGAAAGCCATATGGACCCACATTGCATGAGTCAGCCATGAAAAAAACCATTACCACATAATAATCCCATTTCTGTAGTGGAGACAGGACAACGGACAGCAGAGGTAGAGGGCAAGGAGACACCCCCCCCCCCCCCAACTAACCGGTATTCCCGGAAGACTTCCTAAAGAAATAGGAAGCGCTCCACACCAGGCAGTGTCTGGTCTGAGGCTCTGTGGCTAAGTGGAATTTGCCAGTTTTCTTTAATGGAAGAGAACAGAAGAAATGAAATATATGACTGCATGGAAATGAGAGAATATTACATAATTGCACAATTATGATGGACTTAGAATTTCAGAAAGCAAACAAAGCCATGACAGGTGATAAGGCAGGATTGTGAGACATCCAGGTGGAAGTGTCTAGTTTGTTGGCTTTTGGAAACAAATCTGCTTTTCACTGAGATAGATTTTATGACCTATAACAACAGAAGACCTGTGACCAACAGAGAAGCCAGAGGCCGCCTTCAACCATGAGACTGTCTCTTGAGAATGGTTAAGTTATTTGACTTTCGTGTGAGAAATCACATAAAAATATTGTGATAGATATTGTTCAAAGGGAATGCACATTGTTGAGACTCCTTAAGCTTCCTATTTTTTATGGAAATCAGTAGTCAGGAAAAACACAAAAAGGAGATGATCAATATGTATGTACAGAGATTTGGCTCCTGATAAACACCCATATGATAACATCGGGTCTACTCAGCACATTAATGAAATTTGGCAAGATTTATGAATTGTCTTAGCAACCTCCCCAGGAAATGGAATTTGGCTGATGTAATGCCATCTTAAGAAAGGCCAGATCTGCATATCATTAACATTTGTGTTGGTGGGTTCCCAAAAATGGGTGTAGTCTGACCCAAAATGAATGTTATAATAAAAGCCCCCGCTTGCTACGGGAGTGTGAAACCATCTGAGGGAAGCAAAAAATTAGACATTTCTTCAAGCACAAATGGCTGGTGTCAAAACTAGCTGCAACAGTGCTATGTTCAGCAGCTGCACCTGCGTGGTAACCAGGGAGCTATCTGGCTATGAATGTTTGTTTCACACATCAGAATTTAAAGTACAGGATGGAGTACACTGGGCAACATCTCATGAAAATGGAATGGGGTTTTCTTCCTCCCTCCATAATTTGAGCCTCAAGCCTTAAAACAGGAGTAAACCATGACATAATAGTGTTTTCATCTGTGGAAAAATACATATTTTTCTCTGCTAGTAATGGCATTTAAAAGGGAAACATGCCTATTTGGTCACTGACCACTCCCACATCATAATTATCTTGGAATTTCCTTTTTAAGCAATCTTTCCTAGAATCCCAGTATTGGCCTGAGACCAATTTGCTCTTTGCCAAAAAGTTATTTCTCAGGCCCAATTATCTAGAAAGCTCATGAAATGTGTGCCTTGGCAGGCTGGAGAAAAAAGATTTTGTAATCAGGTTTTCCAGAGGAACTCTCAGAATTTCCAATCCAAGATCCTGTTTTGGTTGGAAGAGGGCGCACAGATAGAAACAGTAAGAAAGAAAAAAGGAGAAGCGTTGTGTCTTATACAACTCTAGGCACATTTGTTATATCCAGTCCCTCCTAGTGGACGTGAAGCGAATGGTAAAAGGAAGGGATCTAGGATGGTTTAGGATCTCCTAAAATGCCCATGCTCCACATGACCATCTGGGTAACATTAAAGAAAGGCCTAGGGGCGCCTGGGTAGCTCAGTAGTTGAGCGTCTGCCTTTGGCTCAGGGCATGATCCCAGGGTGCCAGGACTGAGTCCCACGTTGGGCTCCCTGCTTGGACCCTGCTTCTCCCTCTGCCTGTGTCTCTGCCTATCTCTTTCTGTGTCTCTCATGAATAAATAAATAAAGTCTTTTTTTTCCTTTTTTAAAGAAAGACCTAAATGTAAGAAGCAGGATAAGGTTTTTCTTGCCTTGATTTGAGCCAGATGAGCACATCAAAAGCAAAAAGGATCAAGAGATTAGTCTGATATCCATATTAGATGGAGTTCCATGAGATTAATAATGACCTGGAACTTCACTTATTTATACCAGTTGCAATGCCAGGTATGTGGCTAAGTCCAGACAGGAGCTGTCACACCTTCAGTTGTTCAGAAACTACCTTGAATCCCTTTATTTCTGCTCCCTTATTTCTACAGCTTAAAAAAAAATTCTCTTCCATCTGCAAACCCAAGATCTACTCCCTTCTATTTCTTCTTTCTGAAGAGAACGACACTCTTTTAAGGAAAAAAGAAAAAAAAGTTAACTTGAAAGGAAATGGATTTTGATCTTTAGCATTTGCTAAGCCTATCTCTTGTCACTTCTTACAATTAGCTTCTAATTTCTGCCTTTGAACATATCTCCCAAACTCTACTGCAGAAACAAAAGCATCCTCTGTCCCTTTCTACTTAAAATCCAGCTCACATCTGAAAAAACCCAGGATATACTATATCTAATCATGTATTGTAAGTTCTCTATTCAAAAGTCCTACATTTCACTGATCACCAATCTGACTGACACAAATTCAAAAGCTTTACAAAATACTATGTTGGTGAGGCTGTGGCAAAACAAACACCAACACTTTGCATGAGTCCAAAACTGGAAGCTAATTGAGTTATCTTGTTTTCATGACAATATAGTTACATGCAAAAGTTCAACAAGAATATATTTCCCTTGTTTTTTTTTTTTTTTTGAGATTTTATTTCTTTATTCATGAAAGACACAGAGAGAGAGAGAGAGGGAGAGAGGCAGAGGGAGAAGCAGGCTCCCTGCAGGGAGACCCATGTGGGACTCCATCCCGGGACTCCAGGATCATGCCCTGAACCAAAGGCAGATGCTCAACTGCTGAGCTACCCAGGCATCCCAAATCTATTTCCGTTGTAACAAGACATGATTGGAAAATTTACTTATGTTACCAAGATGTTACCTAAAATCCTATTTGAGAGTGATGTGCATAGAATCAGGTATGACTAGTGTTAAAGAACCAAGATGGAGACAATAAAACCCTCTTCAAAAAAAACCTCTTAGTTTCTTGCTGTCGGGGTTTCTGGCACCCTCCCCTCTGATGTGAGGGAGGAAGGTCACTTCCTGACAGGTTCAGGATACTCAGGAAAATTGGAAAGAGAGAAATTCACCCAAATCTATAGGTATTAGAGGTAAAGTCTTAATGGCAAGCCTTTGGCTTGGGTCCCTAGCTGTGAGAGAGTTTTAAAAGTCCAGTGTGGGATTTCTTATAAGAGGGGCAGCAAAGCAGACTTCAGAAGGTCGTATTATGGTCATCACTGTTCTTGCTGCACTTGTGTAAGCAATCAGGCCAAGTTCAATGAGACAGGACTTATTTTGCAAACAAATTCGTCTTACTGTGATTATCTTTGATAGAAAAGGGGGTGAGTGTAGATAGAGAAATTATGTTTCAATGGAAACTATCACACACCCTTGAGGATATCAGAGTCCAGTGCTGTGCATTGCCTGTGCAAAGGTTTTCTTACCCCATCTCTAAACTGGACTGGATCATGAACTTTTCTAGTTTCTTCAAATATCTGGCTATGACTCTCCGAACTAACATTTCCAATTGCCTCCTACCCTTCTAACCCAGAATAACTAAGAACAAAAGTCACCCTTTCCCAAAGCCCTGCCAACTGAAGTTGGACGACTCAATATAAACATAAGAGAAATCACCACAACAGTGCATGTATGGACGAGCTTCCTGTCTGTTGCTGTGTGGGCCACTCAGAAAGTTCACCCGAATACCTGATGATATCACCAGCGACTTTGAAACTATACAAGATACTTCAAGCTTGACATCAAGAGATCTCGACGAACTGCCCTCCAGACTCAAATTAGGTTTATAGTTGACTCCAATCATTAACTTTTTTTTTTTTTTTGCTTCCATGTAAATGCCTCCTATGAAATATCTGATTGCTCCCACCACACAAGCCTGACTTTGGGAGCCCACCATGCATCACCAATTCCTGAAATGACACAAAACTGTTTAACTGAACTGATCTTTTCTCAGGACTAAGAAACGAGTTTAATGAGATGTCTACTAACTCAGATTCTAGACTGTGAAACTTCTTGTAGAAGTTCCAAATGTAGAAAACGAAGGGAAGAGAAGATGCCACCCCAGCATACGATGCTTTGGCATAAGGATAATCTTGGGCTGGTTATTTTGAGAACCAGAAGACACAGAAGAAGCTCTGAAAACATTAGAAGCCACCTTTTTGTAAGGAAATTTAAAAAGGAAATCTCCATTTGTAAGGGTATCTCTCTTTTTGCACCAGGAAGAAAGGATGACTAAACCATGAGAAACTCTCGTCTTGGGAGAAAGCATCAACTTAAATCTGCCTAAGAAACTGTGCCCTTGTTTACTGTGCTTTTCCTGGGGATCTCTCTGGGACAGGCCTTTCCGCACCTCTTTCATCATCAGCTGAAGATGGTCTTTAGGCCACCTTGAGTGTTTCTCATTTTAACCTGGGTATCTCCCGCGTATACATGTCAATAAACTTCTGCTTGTTTTTCTTTTGCTTATCTGCCTGTTGTTACAGTGGTCTCAGCCAAGAACTCAGAGGGTAGATGAAAAATTATTTTTCCTCCTCTATACTGCTGAATGGAATGGGAGGATGTGAAATGGAGAATCTCATGCATGCACCCTCAGAGGAAACAAATTTAAGAACTGAGAGACTGATTTCCCACAAATACCTGATTCACAAAAGACCAAGACTTATCTTCTGTTCAATGAACATCCACCAAGAATCCTTTCCAATCCTCAAGCCAACGAATTTACTGCTTGGATTCTGGCGGGACAGGCCCCTCTTTGCACTCCTTGTTCCCAAATACAGCCCAACCCAACCCCTCAACACACTCGTCAACCTCTAGCTTGCTACAGTAGGTGTTGCCTACAGCAGTGGACAGGAACGTGACTGACACGGTACCAGTCATGAGTTGATTATCATTGAAGCTGGCTGATGGATACTTTGGGGTTATTTCATCTATTCTCATTTTTGTATCTGTTTGGAATTATCTTTAATCAGATGCTAACGAATGTAAGATACATTGCCTTGTGAAAAGATAGATTTCTTGGGCCAAAGACTCCATGATTTTGATTCTGCAAATCTGAGATGAGGAACAGGGATTTGTTTTCTAGTTCAGGTCCCAAATGTTTATGATGTAGGTTATCAAAAATATACACTTCGTGTCTCTGCAGCCCTTGAATCATAAAATAATACTTGGCATGTAGATCAGCCATGATTTTAAGGCGTGTTTTTATGTTCACAACTAGACAGCAGTTCATCTTTATTCCTATTTTCCCTATCTCTCTAGTACCTCCTTTATATAATAGACCTTCAAACATATTAACTTCTTAAGTGTCCTCTTGAAGAACGTATATGTGCATCAGCCTAGAAAACATTCTCCTGAAACCCACAAGTCGAAGGTAGGTTGCTAAGACATTTTATTTTATACGCTTCTCATCAGTCAATTGCTATTCGCTTCAAACACTTAGATGAGAAAAAGATCACAAAACATACCCTATTCATTTTTATCCTTTTGTAAGCTTAAGAGTTTATTCCTAATCCCTTGCTTTAAAGGACTTCAGGACTGCAAAGTGATATTTATCAAAAATAATAATAATAATCACTTCACAGCATCTGCTTTGAGGAGATCAGAATTTAAAATCTCAATGTCATTTTTGTTCTTGAAAATGGAGATAGGGAGAAACCTGGGTGGATGAAAAGACTTCAGAATTGTGTGTGTGTAAGGGTGGCAAGGAAATGCAGTGATTTAGGCTGGATTGGTTTAAACTGGATCAAAAAGTTTAAACTGGATGAAAAAACTGGCCCTGGTCTATTGCCCTCTATAGATTGTTTTAAGAAGTTAGTGTAGGGTCTACTGAGTGTCAGAGTGGATCAGCGGCTGTTTTCTTTACTTTAGGAGACAAGAAAACCCAGAGTTATTCTTTGAAATTTACAGAAACTGAGAACTACCTTTGAACTAATCAAGAACCCTTTTAAAAATTGTATTGGGATTTTCAGTTTTGAAGGACATTGTGAGAAAAAGAAAATTCACCTGAAAGATTTTTACTGCCGGTGTCTCTCAGGATGCCTGCTGCCATTTCAAAATTTTGAATTCCACAGGAAACTTTGGCCAAACCTCACATTACTGTACAGCCATGGCAAGATTTCCCTTGTTCTTCTTGCTGTCTTGCACATAAAACTCTTCTGTTTGCTGTGTGCAGCTGAGGATACCATTTATTTTCTTCCTGTATGAGTAGGACAAAACAAATGGACTTCGAGGTTTCATTTATCAAACAGTATTATTTTGCTACTTGCCTTCTTTCACTTACTGAAAATTCATATTTAAATAATAGGGTTTTTTTTTTAGAAATTCCAGGAAGTAATGCGTTCACCCTCATTTTTATCTTTAATATAAACGGCCCTGAATTGCTACGATTTCTTGCTGTGATCATCCCAGATTTGTAATAAATATCTATTTACTGATAAGGTAAGAGTGCCTATGCACAACACTGAGGGAGAAATGCCTCCCTGGGGGTTATGGCTGAGATCAACTTGGAGGTAATAAAATGACAAAGCATCTTTCATTTCTATCATTCCCTCGGAGATGACTACAGAACACGATGTATGGTCCTGAAGTACCCATCGTAAAGATTTACACAAATTGTTCCTTTCTTTCAGATTGCTGTTACTTTCCTCAGTGTTACATACTGTCATTAAATTCTCCACCCTCACTATTACAGCTTCCATTACCACCCACATGGCACTACGGCTTTATCCATGGGTGGCAGATGTTATCACCATATGTCATCCGATCAATTTTCCATTCAAGGGTAATGTAATGTTTGGGGGAAAGCCAACTCACACTTTAGTAAAGGCTTTCTCTGTAGTCTTCACCAGCCGTAAATGCAAGCTTCCTTTCAACTTCTTGGCTCTGATACCTAACCAAAAATCAGCAGGCATCTTAGAGATGCTTTGCATGTTTCCGTGTTAGTTGGGCTCTCTCTCACTATCACCTGCCAAATTGTTTCCTATTAAGGAGTTTGGCACTATTTTGCTTTCCTCTACTTTTATTCATCTCAGAATATTCTGGACAGAGAATCATTAGCTAGATGAATACCCAAGAAGAGTAGCAGTTTCAGTCTGGTTCACAAGGCTGTTACTTCTTGTTTATTTCTAGGATCTATATCTCACCTCCTTGTCCTAGAAGTTGGCTTTGCTCAGAGAGTTTGAAATTCTTTTTCCATATAATTCTAAAGGGTAGCCAAAGTTAAGACAAGATCAATTTATCCATACGGTTCTGATTTGTGCTTGCACGTGTTCTCTCCCTCTTTCTCTCTTTCTCTCTCTTTCACTCCTTTTTGTTTCCTTTTTTTTCTCCACATTTTCTCCCAACTCCACCCTCACTGCGGATTTTCATCTTTCCACACTTATCAAACCCTTATTATTTGCCACCCCCTGTGCTATGTGCTGTGTATTTAACTATTAAATAGAAATCTTCCACGTTTTAAAGAAATCTTAAAGGTAAACCTTAAATTATTTTGGAAGCAGTCCAGTCTAAATCACTGCATTTCCCATCCAAGTTAGGTAATTCTGATGTGGAGTATTTGGGAGGATAGGAAGTGGAAACGATTGCTTGTTTCTATTGAGCATGAAATGATCTCCCTTCCAAGTGCTCACACTGCCTATAATTTGGTAAAGAAATTTCTGTTTACATTATCCACACTCATCAATAATTTAAAGACTTGGATTATGTCTTTTTTTCCATTTTTGTACCAGTTTCGAGTTATCCAAATCTCATGGCCAAACTCATTTGAAACCCCTTTTCCAACGATCGCTTGATTTGCCTTTCTCCAGATATCTTCTAGTTGTTCTAGGTCTTTCTTGAAATGTGGTAACTGGTAACTGCTATGGTGTTTCAAGTGTAGACAACGAGAAATAATGTCTTAGGCACCAAAGTGATAATCCTAAATTACCAATGATGTTCAAACACCATCATATTTTGAAGTTTAAGTTACCTGTCCTTAAGTTATAACTTTATATCTACTCCTAATTAAACCCACCTACTACTTTATGATCCATTCATGCTGACCTGTAAAGTTCTCTATAGCTTATCCTCATTTATTTCTTATGCACCCTCCAGAAAATAGAAGTAGAATCAGAACACTTGGCTGTTTTGCTGCTCTTTAAGAACATTTTATTAATATTGCTTAATTATTGCAAGATTAACTACTATATTTGCAGCTGTTTTCAGTATGAATCCCTTGGGAAACTATGTTTTCAATTTTATTTTTTATCCAGAACATCTCCTCACTAAGAAAATTCTTTATTTTTGACACACTGTTTTCCATAATCCTCTCCTAGCTGAAGTGTCATATTTTGTGACTGTTTTGGAAGCAATTTTTTAAAAATTACCCTTACCCACATAAAAATTTATACTCTTATACCTATTTTTTAATAATAAATTTATTTTTTATTGGTGTTCAATTTGCCAACATACAGAATAACACCCAGTGCTCATCCCGTCAAGTGCCCCCCTCAGTGCCCGTCACCCATTCACCCCCACTCCCCACCCTCCTCCCCTTCCACCACCCCTAGTTCGTTTCCCAGAGTTAGGAGTCTTTATGTTCTATCTCCCTTTCTGATATTTCCTACCCATTTCTTCTCCCTTCCCTTCTATTCCCTTTCACTATTATTTATATTCCCCAAATGAATGAGACCATATAATGTTTGTCCTTCTCCGATTGACTTATTTCACTCAGCATCATGCCCTCCAGTTCCATCCACGTTGAAGCAAATGGTGGGTATTTGTCATTTCTAATGGCTGTACGCTCTTATACCTCTTTAACCAAGAGATTATAAGACACATTTTTTTTCTTGCAAAAATACATCGTCACCTTTGCTCCTATAGTTATTCCAATTATTGCTATAGTTCAAAATCCTCTTTGTTATGCATTCTGTTGGGATGCATCCTGAGGGTAGGAAGTGTATCTGCTGTTTACTTTGGGTCTCTACACACTGCTTAATTCGGCACTCCACTTCCATAATATAGATCATATATGTAATGTAAGATATAATTTCCCTCCATTAGAATGGAAACTCCATAAAATCAGAGACTTGCTTTTCTTTATTGTAGTATTTTAATACCAAAGACAGTACCTTTCACATAAAATGCTTAATACACATTTGTGAATTTATACTTTTAGGAGTACATAGTTACTTTCCTATAAGCAACTAATGAATAGATTCTTATTAAACTACATTGAACCCTAAGTGATTTTATTAAATATCATTGAGCATCTCTTACTCTCTGATGGTTATCATGGTCTTCTCACATGGGAAGAAGCCACACTAATTGATGGTCTACTAGTCTCCTGGCACCCAGGCAACTTACAGCAACATGCAAAATACTTTGGCCTGTTGCACCAAATTTTATCCTTGAATTCTTACAAACATTTGGGTGGTTGCCAACAAGTCATGCTGGTCTGTTTACTAAAGAGTCTTAGTACCTTTTTTTGTTGTTTTTTGAATCTTAGTATTTTTTTTAACACCTTTTGATTTGATAGTTCCGAATCCCAATTTCAAAAGGCAAATTAGGAATCCTTTAATGACTTCCTCTGTGAAGTTGGAAAAAAAATAATTTTCTATATACTTTTTAACCCTTGAAATGCTTATGAGATCAGAAACATGAAATAGTTCATTATTCTTCAGCTTGAATTAATATTTTTGAGGGTCTTTTAACTTTGATAGTTTGGATCCTTGCAAAGGTCTTCCCGCTTCTGAACTACATAATTTTGGACGCATCTGGACTATCACTCCTCAAGATGGTCCCAATTCCATTCACTTGGCAAGTCCTTGACTTCCAAAAATACAAGTTTTATTAAAATAATCTCTTTAGCCAGTTAAGCACGAATAATTTTTATTTAATCATTTGGAGTGCTAAGCATCATCTCTTTCCTTAGTGGTCATTTGTATTATTCTGAAGCCTTACCTCCACAGCTCCACTGGAGGAAGCTTCACCCAGTTAGTGCATAAAATATTGAAGTCCCTTCCTATTACAACCAGCTCTAATTCTGAGACTTCCTTAAAGACCGGCAATTCTTTTATTCTTTTGGGTTATCTTTATTTTCCAGGTTTTTAAGAATACTTAAATGATTTAATAATGGTATTTGACTTTTAGAAAATTTTGTAATATTGCCTTGTCATGAAGGATTTTTAAAGTTACTCAGACCACTCTCAGAAGGTCTATTACCTTTGCTCTTGGCAATATGTGGCTGAGCTCCTGTGGTGATCAAGGGTCTAACTGTCATTATTCCATAGGAAAGTGTCTCGTCTCTCACTACCAGCCTCTGTTACTCTTATCACCTCTGTCAGAGGAGTGGACAAGGCAGAGACCTGCATCAGCAAACTAGGCCACTTTACACCATTGTTCGTATTCAGCTCCTTTGAATTGAGACAGCCTGGTGATCAGTGTGCTAGAAGATCCTTGTTCTGGGTGTACGTAAGCACTGAACTTGTCTTCATTTTTTTATTTCCCATTCATTCTTAAAACCACTTTAATCTGCCTCTTGCCTCAGCCACTCCACTGAAACTGCTGACTTTCAGTTCACCAAGAACTAAGTCATATTCAATGGGTGGCAACAGTGTTTCTAAAACTCAAGTCAGAGAAAGACAAGTACTGTATGACATCACTTATATGTGGAAGTTTTTAAAAAGCCAAACTTGTAAAAACAGAGAGAATGGTGGTTACCAGGGCCTGCGGGTTGGGGACAAGACAGATGTTGTTTAAGGGTACAAACTTACAACAAGTAGTAAATAAGTCCTAGAAATATAATGTACAGTACAGTGAATATAGACAACAATACATATTATAAACATCAGGCTTGCTAAGAGACTAAAACTTAATTATTCCAACTACTAAAAAGAAAGGATAATTATATATCCTGATAGTGATAGAGGTACCAATTATCACCACAATGATATAAAGGTATCAAATTAACATGCTGTATACCTTAAATTTACACAATATTACATGTCAAATATATTTCAATTAAGAAAAATGAATAAAGAGGGGATCCCTGGGTTTGGCGCCTGCCTTTGGCCCAGGGCGCGATCCTGGAGACCCGGGATTGAATCCCATGTCGGGCTCCCGGTGCATGGAGCCTGTTTCTCCCTCTGCCTATGTCTCTGCCTCTCTCTCTCTCTCTCTGTGACTATCATAAATAAATAAAAATAAAAAAAAAAAGAGTCTCATGCTAAAAAAAAAAGAAAAGAAAAATGAATAAAGAATAAAACTTAAATGTGCGTACAACTCACCTGAAGATCTTATTAAAATAAAATGCAGATTGTCGGGGCACATGGGTGCCTGGGTGGCTCAGTGGGTTAAGTGTCTGCCTTTGACTGGGGTCATGATCTCAGGGGGGTCCTGGGATGGAGCCCCACATCAGGCTTCCTGCTCAGTGGGGAGTCTGCTTCTCCCTCTCTCTCTGTCCTTCCCCCCACTCATGCTCACATGCTCTCTCAAATAAATAAAATATTAAAAAAATAAAATAAAATGCAGATTGTGATTCAGTTTACTGGAATGGGACCAGTGATTCTGCATTAAAGGAAACTCCAGGGGATGCCTGAACTGACTTCAGTGAATTGCACTTTGTATAACAAGGCATTAGACCCTGACATAAGCCCTTGAGCATCTTTCCAAAGGGCATCTTTCCAAAATTCTCTACTACTTTGGATTTTGGTAGACCACTCTCTTGGTTTGCCTCCTACTGGCTAACTGTTCCTCTCATAATCTTTTCTTCATTCCACTTCTGTTTGTTCTTAAATGTAAATATACCCCAGAGTTTCATTCTCAATCTACTTCCCTTTCTAGAATGATGATTCTCAAACTTCAGTATACAATAGAGAGTTGGCTGGGAAATTTATTAGAAATGGAGCTTCCTGAACTTCACTCCAGAGATTCTGATTCAGGAGGTTTGGGTAGAGTCCATTAGTCTGCATTTTTAATTCCGTTAAAAGAATATTTTGGGCCACAATTTTGAGAAGCACTGGCCTAAGGAAACTCATCTATTCTCAATGCTGTAGCCATACTCTAGATGATCTCTAAATCACATCTACACTCCAGACCTGTACTTCATATCAACTAACTACTTAATATTTCAGTCTGGATATTCAAAAAATTCAAAATCTTCAAGCTAAATTTGTTAACCTCCCTCCCCCGCTTATCCTCTTTTTCTTCTTCTAAAATCATGATGAAATTTGGTTAGAGTTTGTGCCCAAGGAATACTTGTCTACTGGATATTGCTACCTATAGCACAGTTGGCAGAAAAATCACCCAGGAGAGTTTGCTAAAAATGCTGAGTTGCCAACTCCTGAAATGTTGATTCCTTAAATCTGGAGTGAGGTTCACAGATCTGACTTTTTAACAAGGCTTCCGCCAATGATTCTGATATAGATAGCCCCCAGCCCCCACTTCAAAAAATGCTGTCCTCGGGCTTCCTCCAGCAATTCCAAGCAGAGGACAGAGGCTTTGAAAGCATTTTCCATAGTAGAGGGGTTTGGTGGGAATAAAGGATAGTTTAACTTTCCCCTTGTATCTAGTAGGGTCTCCCAGAACTACTCCAAATAACTGCACACACAAAGTGAAATCAGTGCACTTCTATCTAAAGTCAGCTTCAAGTCAAGTTACTAGCACTCTCTGCTAAAAAGATTGATACCCTAAACCTTTCCGTACAGTTATTTCTAGACTACCAATGATTTGCTCCCACGTTACTCTTGGAGATAAGGAATATTTTCTTAGCATTTTTTTCCTCTTTGTGGTCTTATTTCCATGAGGATACATTACTGATTTGAGAAATTGAATACCAAAACCTGTAATATCTCAGGTAGACAGTATATACCCCTAAGGGGGAGAAAATATCTATTAATTTATATCTCCCCAAGGAAACTTTTTCGGACCACCTCCACTAGCAGAAGCTCAATTAATACCTTTTTAATCTTAAAGGGCCATGGTTTGCATTCTATTTTTAAAATCAAGAAAAAAAATCTGTGTATAGTTTAAATTCTTTGTTAGTCCCCACCTAGCCTCCTTAAAGCTGTAGATGGGTTTGCTTTGTTGCCTTAAAGTATTCTAACTGGATGCTTTCCTCAGTTGTCCTTTTATACATGTTTCGTTCTTAGTTCAAAAGTGAAATGCTTTTGCCCAAGGTTATTAGAATAAAATTGGAGTTCAATTAGTCACTTTGAGACATGGCAACTAAGTGGCTGATCCCTTTTTAATCTTTAACAGGCTCCATTATTCACAAAGGCAAATTGATGCCAGCTTTTAAGGAATCTGAAGCAATGCAAACCACACAGCTTTGAAATATTTAAATATTCTAATTCTCAGGATGAAATATCTTTTTCATACTGATTAGACTCTGAAACTGGTTTTAAATGGAAACTGTGCCAAACAGAGGTTGAAATGCAAATGTATTGCATTTACATCAACGTAAAGGGTCTTGATTCATTTTAATTTTATCTCTTTGCAAGCTGCATATGCATAATGTCATCTTGCTGTTCAGTCTTAACCTCCTCTATCTACATATCAAAATATACAACGGAGAGAGAATTTCTTTTTCTCCCCGAGGAAAATCAGTGGGAGCTGAAAAGACAGGTAATTTACCTAGGTCTTATCCTGAATATTTGGCTCTAATTTCAGGTGGTTGAGGCGCTGATTAACCCTCTTTTCCTAAATTCAAAGCAAGACACTGTGCTTCAGCTGAGTTCACCTGCAGATTTTGTTTATGGTTTGGAGCTATTTTTTGAAATATATTTCATCTCTTTATTCCTTTCCTCTTCATGTTCCTGTTCTCCACTCCCTCTCTCCCAGCTGCAAGGATTTGCCCTCTAAGAGAGTGGGGGTGGGAGGAAACACGGGATGGAGGCAAAGCAGGGAGCATGAGCCGGAGAATGCCAGGATCCGGCTTCGGGATTGGTTGGCTGCTGCCTGATGGATAGACGAGGGAGGAGTGAAGTCTTCAGTCTGTTCTGACGGAGCCGAAGTACAGAAACCATATTTACAGGTAAGAGCAAAAAAGAAAAAAAATCTTTTTCTTCAAAACAGAATGCTTCTCAGTGCCTATTGAGACAATTTTATGATGCGAAAATTATTCTGAAGACCTTTCCTGCAAGTGTGTCCCATTCATTGCTTAAGGAGGCTTTGCAATGAGCTGGGGTTTTTCTCCCTGCCACACCATTAGCTGATAAAAACACCAGAGGCATGTCTTACCCCGGATAACTTTCTAGGAAAGTGTGATTGAAGCAAAATTAATAGATAAAATGAGTCACCGTGTGTCTTTTTTTGTTTCTATTCAAGTTTACGTGATTGGGAATGAAAGGAAAGATGAGGAAAGCCTAGGAAATTCCACAGGTTCTGAGAAAATGGAGCTTTCTCTGAATAGACGACATAAAATTTCATGTGGTGTCTTTTAATGTTTACAATACAGTAAATGGTTTAGGAAAATAATTTTTGCCGGTTGTAGGCTCTTCCAGTGCTGAATTAGAAGGAATGGTTCGTATGCATTTAAGGTCTTTTATTTAACTTACTCCTCTTGATAAATCTCATGCTATTGAGTAGTTGTATCATTTCATTTTGTAAATTGTAAACTTATGTGATGATAAAACAACTATATTTAGCAACATGCATAGGGTTGTTTTCATTTAAAAAGCTCAGAAACCTGTTTATGAAGGATTAAACATTGCTGTAAAAAATAGCATCTTAATAGGAAATTTCATTGGCAGTTTCATTTATCAATCAAATATATCTAGATAAGGGTTCCTTCGCAGCATTTATATTGTTGGTAAGATACCTAGGGTAATAATTTTTTCTTTAACAGCTCAGAAGTTCAGATTTTACTTTACCAGCTGCTTGTATCTCTTAATATTGTCTTTTTTTAGGCAAGAGTTCTAAATGTGTAGACTACATGACACACAGGAAGAAGAAGAAAAATAATTTTATTACAAGTCATTTAATTATATAGTTAGTCTAAGTCAGAAATATTGGGTGGTTAAGGGAGGAAGGACCTCATTAAGATCAAGCTTCTTTTAAGAGATATTGCTCTTGACTTAGGCACATTGGCGATCAATTAAGACTTGTTGATTATAATAAAATAAAAGTCTTTCACTGATTTAAATTATATGTTCAAGTACTTTTAAAATACTTCCTTTGAATGAATCACAAACTAACAATGAATATGTATAATATATGAGAATTTTTTTGATCTGGTTTTTGCTTTTTTTAATCTGAGAAATGGATTTTGTTTTTTTAATGACAAAAGCACAACAGTTCTTGAAAAATTAAAAATAAAGGGGGAGAAAAACTACTGGATGTTGGGAAAAGATCATCTAAATGAATGGAGAACTATCTTAAATTTCCTACACACACTGAATATAGCTAATAATATGTTTACATGCTTACCTTACGTCCTATTGATCCAAGCAAATACACTTGCATGGTTTATTTTGAACTCTGTGGTTTTCAAAAATTAGTTTATGATACTGAAGTATTGCCATGTTTCTAATTATTGATAGAATCTTCTGATCTTGGTTTTTAAAACAAAATGATGCTACAAATTTATCTCTCCCTAGATTGGAATTTAAGGTGATATATACGACCAGATAGTCACCTCCTGAAATGTATTAGAAAAAATAAATCAAGGCAGTTGTATTTTTTGGAAATTATAAATTCCGAGTAAAGCTACCTCCAGGAATGAAGGGGAATTGATGAAAATTAGAGAGCAGAGTTCCACATGGTTTTAAATTATTCTGTTTCCTTGGAAACCAGCTGCTGCAGATGCATTTTGCTTTCTTTGGCTAAAAATATCATCCTTTTAATAATCGCAAAGGGAAAGGTTCTGAATAAAACCAGAGTATATTGTTGCTGCTTTTTATAATTTCCTTAATGGTTCACATATTTTGGATGAAAAGTAGATAAACCCTTTCTCAATCAGCATTTCCTATCATCCACTGGCAGACGTCTGCATGAGGCGTCTGCATGAGACGTCTCCAGTAGATAACTATGGTAGCTTTTACTGCAGAGACTACAGGAAAAAGAGAGTGTGTGTTTGGGTGGGGGGTGGCTGTGTGTTGGGGTGGGGGGAGTGTGTGTGTTGGGGGGCAGTGTATGTGTGCGCGCGCACACTGGAGTGGAGGCAAGAGAAAAAAAAGAAGCATGAAAGAAAACAGTTAAGAGCTTCCTGTCCAAGTGAAGGATGGAAATAAAGCAAATGAAAACCATGTAAGGCTGTTCTGTGGGAGATGGCAAATGCAATACCATTTGTTTTTTCCTTTAGAGCATTTCTTAGATTCAAATATAGGTTTTTATATGTTATGTGTTTATATGTTATGTATGTTCCTGTTGCATAATACTTTCCTTTTTCTCTTTATGTTTGTAGTGGTTAGTAGTATACTGAATGAGACAATAAAACTAAGAAACATATTTTGATGCATCAGTCATTTCAATCATAGAAAGCTTGAGATCTATGCTCAGGCTATGGGCAGTGAAGAGGATCAAATTTATATTTAGACAGATGAAGACTTTTAAACTTAGTGTTCTTACTGTTTCTGTAATACAGTAATTTCCTTACTTTTGTAGTCTAATATATAAAAAATTAAACATCATAACAACCTAAAAACCATTTAAATATTAACATATGTATCTGAAATTTAAAAGGAATTATTATAAATATACATATATTCTTTTTGTTTTATTTGAAGCCTTTTGCATTACTTGGAAATAAAATTTCATTCTATGTGACCTTTTTTTAATAAGAAGTAAAAATCAGAATTATCATATTTTGCCCTAGGCAATTTCCTAAGTTAAAACATTGTCATTATAATTTTTTTTTTCTCCTGGCTAATTGTTGAGAGGGAAAAATCATCAAAAAGCTGTTATATCTTTCCTATTATTTTATTATAATTCAGGTAAGATTCCTATTTTCTCTTTTATTTCTCATTTAAATGTTTTTGACATATAATACTTAGTTTTCATAATATTAACCTTAGTCTATTAGATTCATTAGTCATACAGTAAATAAAGTACCACATGCTTGAAATATATTTTAATATATTTAATATTTAGCCATTACATTACTTAAATTAATTTGGTACATCAGAACATTATTTTTCACAAAGAGGATAATGGGAGGTGTTTAGTTTTCATCAGTTAACACGAGCAAAGCACTTCAGAGGCAACACGTTCAGCGTAAAGACAGAAGACATTAACGAGCACACTGACAAAGCAGATGGATGAGGAGATGGGTCATGCAACCTATGCAGATAACCCTTATTTCAGGCACGATCGAAGTTATGAAGTGCATTTCAGGTTGCTGAAAATAACGCATTGCATAGGCTCACTCTCAGTTACAGATAATTTTAAAATTCCATTTGTTAGTAATGCCTCTACTGCTCTGTGGTTCATTATCTACAGAAAGAAGCTTGCCAGATTCATAGGTAAGTTTACTTGAATCTCTGAAGTCTCACAAAATGTCTTCAGAAGATGAAATATCAATAGCTGCCCCTATAATGTAGGTAGACAACTTTATACCTGTCATGGAAAGATGCTAGTTTGGCAAATAACCCCCCATCACTGGGAATGGAAGGGTGGGATTGAAAAGAAATGGAAGTTACACGGGGATGAGAAAGCTTGGTCCAGTTTCAACATTCAAATTGTGCTAGGTACTCAGGTAATTCAAGCAGGTGAGCAATTGCTTCCACCTTTGTACTATGGTAATCCATAACCCAAAAATATTGATCAGAAGTTAGTTTTGACTTAGTATATATTTAATGCCTGATAATATAACATAGGGCTTATTTAGGTACGGAAAGGGGGTTGATCCAAAGCAGCATCATTACTCTTTAATTACCACTTTGAACATCAAAAAGTAAGAACTGGATTTGATAAACTAATGATCACATTTGGATGTTTCGCATACTCAGTGAATCAGTTGGGCAGATCATCTGATTTTGTCAGTCAGTTGTTCAGATCTCAGTTGTTATAATGGATGAAATAGTTTGACCTGAAAATTGCTGGATGTGCATATTCTGAGAATACAGACTCAACGTAACTTTTCAAGCATTTAGTTCAAGATTATGATGACCTTGATAAATGTCAGTGCTAATTCTAAGAATAACACTAGCAAGAAAACCACTTGACAGGAGCTCAACTTTGACATTCCTTTTAATCTTATGGCTAAGAGATGAATAGAACCTATGTGATTTATTTCCAAAGACATTCTACTTTAGTTAGATCAAGTGCTTAATGCACTAACTTGCAATACAACAACAAAAGGTGATATACACGTTTCAATATTTCTCCTGACTCACATGCACCTTTGTACATAAACCACAAATCACCAGGTAAAAGTAGTTCTTATGTGAATTTATGTATCTTTAAAGAATATTGACTATAAAATCCTTTAGCAAATACTCATTTGATTTTCATATATTCTCTTTGGATATTTTAGTCTTCTGTTACCTTAGAAACATGGGACTGGCCTGTAGAGATAGTTTCTTCCTGGATTGCTCGTTTTACCTATGAAGAAAGAAAGGCACAGAGGGGGATTCCCACAGTGATTTTTTAGTAAGAAACTGAGCAGTTGCTTATGCAAAATAACAACAGCCGAACACTGTGTGTTTGTATTAAATATTGGATATAATGCATTAAATACTGGATGCAAGAAAAGCATCCAGTTTAGAACTTTGGAAAAGGCAAAAAAGCATGGTGTGGCCAGATGGTCCACAAAGCATTATGGCACAGGAATTTTAGAGTTGCACAGAACTCTCCACTTTAGACCTGCCCCTGGTATCCTTTTACTGATCTCTTTGACTTACTGTCACAGTCTCCTTGACTTTTTGTGAGCTTGCTGTCATGGTAAAAATGCATTTTAGTTTTGTTTTCTAGTAAGTGTTGATACAGTTAGTTGCTGTCATGTTGTGGATACATCACAATATATTTAATAAGTGAAACAAATAATTTCCCAAACAGGATTCCTGAATGCATTTACAAAGATTTCCTTTTCTATCCCAGGTTAAGCTAGCCACAGAAAATCAATATCTGTCATCAGGTATGACTCTGGTACTCCTGGTTGTGATGCTGTCAGCATATTAAGCCAGAAAGAGTCTAGAAAAGGTTTTCAGACATTATTTAGAAAAAAAAAATCTTGTTTTGCTTTCTCAAAATTCCTTTCTGGTCACTCATAAAACTCATAATTAAAGCTTGGGATGGTTAACCTACTGTTATACCTAAATCAGTAAGGACCCCAAGTGGACTCTCCCATGCTCACAATGAAGTCCTCTAGGGCTCAGTGTCAGATGGGAAACTGAACTTGGGGACTCCCCTCTTCAGCTTATTGTTCAGAGGTCACCATTCAACTTCTGTGCAGAGCCAATGAAAACAGCCCAGAACTACCTTGGGCTTGTCCTGCACTTCCTGGCTTCTTGATGTGGTCACGACAGCCACTTTTTTGATCTCTCCATACATTTTTATTCAATTATCTTAACTACAATTCTTGGCGGTTGGGGTGTCCTTTGTCTCTAGCAACAACATCTAATATGATGTCTGATACATACTATGTGCCCCTAAATTGTTTTGCCAACTGCCTAAGGGAATAATCGTGTCAGATAGTCATCTTACCCTTTTCTTGTATCCTCCCAGCGACAGACATGCATTCCATTCTGAGATAGTACCTTCCTTCCATGGGCTTCTCCGTTAATGCTTTTGAATGTAACAATGTCCATGTCCTGTAAATGTCGTTAAGTCATGAAAAATTATGTACTGCAGACAGTTTATTGTGCAAACTCCATTTGAGCTCACCTACTCTAACAGGGGATTTCATCTGCATACGTTCTGTATCTCACGACTCCCTGCACTGTGCCGTTCATTATCTGTTACTGTTTTTGATACACACACATACACGTCGTCAACATCATCATATATTAAGGGAATGGATTAAATGTAAATTAACACAATTAATTATACTTTTGTATTAATATGCAATAAACATTAAATAATATTCACATAAGAAAATGTAGTGACATGTATTTTACCAATCTCTGAGTGTTCTCATATGTATACTCATTCAATTATTCTTCACTCTCTTGAGTTAAATTGTTCAGCAACATCTGATTAAAAATAGAATTACTCAGCGATATTTTTCTTCTGCTCTGGACTGTCTTTCTGCCATTTATGTTGTGTTCTGGTGAACAAGTCTAAGCCATAATGCTTGACAAGTGACAATGTTGACTTAGCTACAAAGAAATCGAGGTTGCATGCTGAGAGTTGATATATCCATTTTTTTTTATTTATTTATGATAGCCACAGAGAGAGAGCGAGGCAGAGACACAGGCAGAGGGAGAAGCAGGCTCCATGCACGGGGAGCCCGATGTGGGATTCGATCCTGGGTCTCCAGAATCGCGCCCTGGGCCAAAGGCAGGCGCCAAACCGCTGTGCCACCCAGGGATCCGGATATATCCATTTTACTGGGGTTTAATATGTCTCGAGGTAAAGGTTGGCAGATAATATAACATTAGTAGAAGTCCTATAGTCTACCACAGCAAGGTAGAACTGACCAAAAAGAAAAAAAAATGCCCTGATGTGATGTCTAGGAGTTTAAAGAGAAATAGTGGTTCCTAATATACCCTACTGTGCTCATTTATGTGATAACTGTACTGTGGTGTACATATATACCCCTTAAATGGATGATTTAGTCAGCCAGTCAACATGCCTGTTTCTAGAAATGCGTACTTTGAGCTTACAGGGTACTTTAACTTTGGCTTGCCTATTAGATTTTAGGTAGTACGGCATAATAATTGATAGGATGCATAATGAACTTTGCAGTCAGGTCAACTGTAGTTTATCTCTTACAGATACCATCTTACTGCCTCTGTAAATTTGGACAAGTGACTTAAGCTATCTGAGCTTCTGTTTCCCTTTCCATAAAATTTGCTTATCAACCTGGGTGATATTGTAAAGACTGATAGATACACTTCTCTCCACAGAATTTGGAACATAATATGGAATTGTATGTAATTTTCATTTGTTATTGCTAGTCATCCTTTTCTTTTCCTTTTTTTTTTAAAGATTTATTTATTCATTCATTCATTCATTCATTTGAGACACAGAGAGAGAGAGAGGCAGAGACACAGGCAGAGGGAGAAGCAGGCTCCATGCAGGGAGCCTGACATGGGACTTGATCCCAGGTCTCCAGGATCACACCCTGGGCTGAAGGCGGCTAAACTGCTGAGCCACCCGGGCTGCCCCATTAGTCATCCTTTTCTGTTTAGAAGCTAAGAATGGAAAGCAGGAATGGCAGAAAGGAGCCAAACAATCCCCAGGGCTTTTAATGGCCTCCTAAGTATTATTCTTCATTAAAGGATTAGAAAACTCATAAAATTCCCCTTGATTGGCAAGTTTTTCTACTTTTCCATATTAACTGCAATTAAATCATTGGATATCAGTTAGTCAAGTTAGTATAGTAGGAGATGGTATTTTTTCCATATTTTCATAATGGTGAAACCAAATCCTAGAATCAGTGACAATTAGCAATGGTAGGACTTTCAAAATATCAAACTGGTAAAACATTTTCAAAGTTCGGAAAAATGTTATTGAATATCCCATGAAAAAAAATTCTGTGTTACATTTCCACGAATCTGGACAAAATTTAAACAACACCAATTTCTGTATAGCTTTTATTATACTAATGCAGTGAGATTCTTCAAAAAGGGTTTATAGTATTAAGAGTTTTCAAGACTTATTTGATCATAGACCCCCCTTTCCAACACGAAACTGCATCCATTAAAATTCTTTGAGCCAAGTTTGGTATATGCTACATTAATCATTTTTAAGACAGACGTACATCTATAATCTCCTGAAGAATCTATAACTCAAAGGTTAAAGCATGGTATATGTTTTAACAATTTTTTCAATATGAAAATAGTTCCAATGTTTTCAATATAAAAACATTTCTGAAATTACTCCATGAAATGCATATTCTTCATACTAGTAATATATTCAAAGTGTATATTCTCTTTCCCCCCATAGTTTGTTTTTAAATTTCTACAAAGTAGCATGTGCACTTATGTTTCAAAATATTTGCTGTCACAAAGGAGCCTTATGTCCAAAATACATAAGTAATGTACATTCTAAGCTTCATGTTGCTCAGTGATAACAAGGAAACAATAATACTCATTTCAGAGTCATTATAGGTGCAAATGAGATAACACATTCACAGAATTTAATTTCTGGCACCAAGTAGGGACTCAGTAACATTATTATGATCTACTTATTTAAAAGAAAAGCAATTTATTAATTAAGAAAAAAAACAGAACATAATGGACAGTATGAAGAAATCCCAAGGAATTCTGATTTAAATTCTAAGAAGACACTTGGATGTAAAAAGTGTTCATGACCTATTTCTTCTGTAAAGGTAATGTAAAAATACCAGAATCACAAACTGGAGTGTGCTCCTTATATCTATAATAAAATGTCTCTAAACACAAACCCGATGAACACTTTACTGGGGAAAAAGGATGTTAAGTAATTTAGACAAATGCACACAACATGCAAACACACAGCAACCATTAAGAATGGAAGGAAAGCCTATGGGAAAAAATAGTCCTAACTAACAAATATTCAGAGAAAACCAATTTCAAGCAGTAAGATAACATCAAAAGTCAAAAAAGAGTGTGGTGATTAAAACTATGATTACAAGTGCCAAAACGCTTGGGTTCGAATGCTTCCTCTAAGACTAATTAACTCTATGACCTTCGCCTAGTCACCTCCTTTCTATATGCTTTGGTTTTTCTTTGGAAAATGTTATTAATAATAATGTCTACTTCATATATGTGCATTGAGGATTAAATCAGATGATGTTATATTAGTTTTTTATTACTCTGTAACAAATTACCACAAATTTAGCAACTTAAAACAAGGCTCATTTATTAGCGTACAGGTCAGAAGTCCTGCACTGTGCGGCTCAGTTCTTTGCTCAGGATCTCTCAAACTGAAAACCAAGGTGTCAGTTTGGCTGAGTTCTTGCCTGATAACTGTGGGAGGTGGAAATCTACTTCCCAGCTCCTCCTTTTTGGCAGAATCAGCTCCTTTTGGTTATAAGACTGGGATCCCTGTTTGCTGCTTGCTGTGGCTGGAGCTGCTTTCAGAGCTCCTGGAGGCACATCCCATGTCACAAGGACCCCTTCTATCTTCAAAGTCAACTATAGGAAATCTTATTTTGAATCCTTCTCACCCTTTATTTCTCACCTGTAGATTTAAAGGGTTCATGTGATCAGATCAGGCCCAACTAGATAATCTCTTATCAGGTCACTGAAATGAGACCTTAAGTATGTATGCAAAATCCCTTTGCCCTATAATGTGAACGTAGTCACAGGAGTGGTATCTCACTATATTTGCAATCCTGGGGATATACACGGTATGCACACTAGGGGATAGAGATGCCACCTTAGAATCCAGTCTAATATATATGTGGGATGCTAAGATACATACAGTAATTACTCTAGGTGTGTAGCTCTTATTCTTAGAATATCTGAAAAACTCAGATTTAAAAAATTTTTTTAAACATTTATTTATTAGGGAGAGAGAGAGAGAGAGAGAGTACACACTCAAGTGGAGGAAGGCAAAGGGGGAGAATATCTAAGCAAACCCTTCTGAGTACAGAGCCCAACACGGGACTGGAGCCTGACACGGGGCTCAATCTCATGACCCACAAGGTCAGAACCTGAGCCTAAACCAGGAGTCAGATGTTTGACTGAGCCACCCAGGCACCCCAAAACTCATGGATATTTAAAAAAAATAACAACGTGGGGGATCCCTGGGTGGCTCAGTGGTTTAGTGCTGCCTTCAGCCCAGGGAGTGATCCTGGAGACCTGGGATCGAGTCCCAAGTCGGGCTCCCTGTGTAGAGCCTGCTCCTCCCTCTGCCTGTGTCTCTGCTTCTCTCTCTCTCTCTCTCTCTGTCTCTCATGAATAGATGAATAAATAAATCTTAAAATAAAAATAAGTAAAAAATAAAAAATAGCAATGCCACAGCGATGGCAAGGGTGTGGAAAAATGATACCCCAATGCACCATTGAAGAAAAAGATTGGTGAAAGCTCTCTGCCAGGTAATTTAACGATGTGTATTGAAAGCTCACTACTTCCACTTCTAGGGCTTTGTTGTAAAGATATAATCAGAGATATAGACCAAGGTATGTGAAAGAAATGTTAATTATCCTTGATTTATAATATTAAACATTTAAAAAGAAGCCAAGCATTTCCCTTTAGAATTTTGGTTAAATTTTATGGCATAGCTATTCAGGGAAATGCTATTAGCTAGCCTTAAGCACAAAAGTAAAAATCAAATAAAACAAAAACACATAGGTTTTGAAAAACATTGAATGAGAAGATCTTCATGATATAGGCAGAAAATTATAGGTTACACAATTGCATATTGGTGTTAATCAACTCACACTTTTTCCTGGAATGTTAGGTGCCTTTTGGCTAGACATGGTCACTTGACAAGGAAGGCAACATACCCTGACAAGCCTCCTCTGATTGCTGTAGGTAAGAGTAGGTTTCAAGAGACTTCTTCGAGAGTCTCAGCATCCTTCCTAGAGTTTGAAGGTAGGCTTTTGGCAAGATGGGGTCACTTAACAAGGAAGGGCACATACTCACATGTCCATATGGCCATGTCCATCAATCAAAACAACAAGGGCATCCTCATAAGAAGACTTTACATCATCTCTTCTCCATTTTGTGTGTGTATGCGCATGTGCTGTTGACGTTCATTCAACGTCTCAAAATGCAAATAATGTGGTCTGGTCGCTCATGGCTCAATTACACTCTCAGCCAAGATTTTAGAGAATGGTTTTGTTTTGTTTTAGCTATAATGCAAGACATCTGCAATACATAATGCATACCAATGGCAGAGGTAGAAGTTAACGATTATGAGGAAAGCACCAAATTTTTAAGCAACTGGCTTCCCTCTTTTCATCATACCATGATTCTTAATGGTTCTTGGGACTCTATATTTTTAAAGATATCCTCTGGAAATGTCAATGATTAGCCTAGTTTAAATCCTCTGCAGGACGTATCACTGCTTTCCCGTACCTGGAGGCAAATTAGTGGTGACAGTAACAGCGCAGAGTGCTTTTTTTTTTCTCCTAAGCTTTTTCCAGCTTCAGCCTCTCAGATCTTAAATTTCAAAGTAACAGATGTGTTTTTCATTGGGGATCCAGATTATCACCACAAATTCAGATTAAAGAAATTCTTCTCTGTTCCCTCTCAGCACAAAGGTTCCATAATCTTTGGAACTAGCATTTACTAGACTCTACAGGCCAAGGTAGTTTCTCCTACCTTGTGCTCTCTACGACTAAATCCTTGACAAAAATCAATACCCAGATGTCTCAAGTCACTGCATTGTCCATTTCTCCTTTGGGGATTTCCCTCTCTCCTTCCCAGCATCTTCTCTTTTGCCCTACTTTGCCTCCATATTCCCAGGATCATTCATTCATTTCTAGTCACCTTTATTCTGCCTCCATCTCAAGCTCCAGCGATCTATCCCACTCTTATTCTGTTTTTTCCCAGTTAACCTCAGTAATTAACCAAAGCCTATAGTTGTATCCTAGCTCTGTAGGAACTGTCCTTATTGTAGGGGAAGTAAAAAGAACATAAAAATGCATTTAAATGGTTGTGGAGTTTTACTATTTAGATATTTGGGCTGTCTGATATTAGAGTTATCTAATCAAAAAACCAACCATTAGGTATTTTGTTCTGTAAAACTTGCCTAATAACAACAAATACTTACATTTTAAGGAAGATCCATGTAAGTTCTAAACTATTATGTTAAAAAAATTTCCATTTGTAGAAAGGTCAGTGTACCCAACATTCCTAGTAGTTCTAACCTCAAAATGGCAAATTATATTTTTACCTTTACATTTTTTTTAGTGATGTGTCTTGACTGTTACTTCTCATTACATCATAAGTTGAACATAAAAATAACTTACAATTTTCTTCTCTTAAATGCTAAAAATCTCTTGCCTTTTGAGCATCTGGATTTGTTTAAAAGTATTAAGCTGTTGTTTCAAATATTTTAAAAATCTGACTATTCTATTTGACAGGTATGCAAATTGTAACTATTTTCATATTAGAAGCAGTATCAAGAAAATTATATTATTCTATATACTTCTCAAAAGGAATTATTGGATATAGGGTCAGTAATAACATAGTATTCCCATTAGGCAGATCAAGAAAACCAAGGGAAAGAAAGAAAGGAAGAAAGGAAGAAAGGAAACTAGCCAGCCTAAGAAAACTTTGTTTTTTTGAACCTTGGAAACACAAGACCTTTTTAGGGGACCCTGAAGTAGAATTATAAAAAATACGTGACTTGTAAAAAATACACAAAAGATAGTGCAATCTTTTGGATGCTTGTAAATTTTAATTAAGTCATCTGTATGTCCTATTTGCTAACATTTTCATCCAGCCACATACTCTCAAGTCGGTATTCTGTCATGGGGTGACTTAATATTGTTTAAGAGTACTTCCACTTGGCTATGTAGATGGGAAAGACTCATGCAAGGACATTTATAACTTTCTTTGGTCTTCCTTCCCACTTCTAACTGCAGAAATCTGAATGGAGGAATATCTTTAATCTCTCACAATTTAGCTTCTCCTGCATGATCTCATGTCTGTTGCCATGGAAATAATTGTAGTATTGCAATTTTAGTACTACAACCAGAGCACACTCCAGTGGAATCAGATTGGCAGACACAATCTGTGGGATGAAATCTCTCTCTTTCAACAAGTGTCTGTTACACTTTGGGACATTTTTTCCAACTATCTCTTTTTCTGTGTGTATTTCTTCTGCTGTCTAGGTATACAGTCCAATCTCTCTTCAATGACTTTGTCCAAGATTCTAGGGCCTCCAACCCACCAAATCCAAAAGCACCAAACTCAAAAGCACAAACATGAGTAAATCCATATAAATTATTTCTATTGATTTCATATCAGTCAAGGAAAAACTTCCAAATAGTTTCCTATAACTAATAAACTTCAGTTTTATCAACATTAAAAAAAATGCATCAACAGCTTTCAGTCTTTAGGAGTTTTTCTGTAATTCTTCTAATACCTCTGTACATCACTTGAAGATAAGACAGTCTCTTCAGCCAAATACTGAATGGTTATATTAGGTCACCAAGTGGCTTTTTGAGCTGGAGACTGTCTGACTTTTAAAGATATCCAGAGTCCTATAATCCCTGCAGTAGCAGGTGGTGGTTGTATGTTTGACTTTTAAAGTCTTAAATAAATAACTTTAGAAAGGATGATGAATAAAATAGTTAACTCTTTGCCTCTATTTTTCCATGAATAATGGTCATTGTCCATTTATTCCCTCTTTTCTGTCAAACTAATATATTCCTTTAGAGTGATAAAAGAGAGCTTACTTTTTTATTTTTAATTTTATTCGCCCAAGCAAGATCATAAAGTGGTACCATTGTATCTGAATTGGTCCTATTTGAAACCTAGCAGATAAGATGGCCACTGTCATAAAATAATTGGTAAATCTCAAGACAGAGATGGTTCTAGATAAAATTAAGTAAATCATATTGTTTTGGGAATCACTTTGATTCCCTCCCCCTTTTAACCTCCTTCTAAATTCTTTCCCCTGAAAAGAAACTATGACCTCTCCAGGCCTCTGACCAGTCAGGTTTTCTAACTTTAACTGCTCATCTGAGTCACTAAGTCCTCTCTAGGTATGTTCCTTAATTCTAGACCTTTCCTTTTTCCCATGAAATCTGTCATTCTTTTACCATATGCCCTGTGTTTTCTTGTGAAATAATAGGCTAATGGGAACACCTTTAAAAATGTAAGTTAGATTTTATCACTCCACAATTTAAGCTCTGTGGTGGTTTCCATCTCCTATTGAGTAATGGCCAAAGTCCTCCCAGGTGCTACACAAGCTAGCCCTCATATCTGTCTAACCTGATTACCCACTGTGCCCTGCCCAAGACCTTGTCCCACGCCATTGTTTTGGCCTGGAATGCTTTTCCCCCAGATGTCAAAATTGCTGGCCCCCTTCCCTCCTCCATGTCTTCATTCTATCCTTCCTCGCTGTGACATTAGCTCTCCCATCAATTAAAAATGGAATGTTCTCTATCAGCCAACCTTGTAGTCACTATACCATTTAACTGCTTGTTTTTCTCCATAACATTGATCTCCATATGACATATTGTATTTAATTTATCTGTTTATTATTTGTTTATCTCTTGCTCTAGCAATACCCAGTAAATAAGCACCATAGGAGAGAGGAATATTTTTCCTGAGCTGTTATTTTATGATCTTAAATGACAGTCACTAGTTCCTGATAGAAGCATCTATTGAGATGTTCTAAATAAACAAATAATGAATAACCTCTAAACTAAGGGCAACAAACAAACAAATCTCATTTCTATAGAATGGCATAAATGACTAAATGAGGATTCACTTTCTTAACAATTCGAACTGAGGTATACAGAAAGAATGAGCCAACTACTGTTCAGAGTTGAGACTTGTAAGATACAATGAAGTGGAGGCAGATCAGTCAAAAGCCAAAGCCATGTGTCAGTCGGGGATACAAGAAATCAGAAAACACAGGCAGAGGAAGCCAGTCAGCAGAAAGACTTGGACCAAATATATTCCAAGGAAATGTAGCTGCCGCAACAGAAGGAGACTATGAAGTCAATGAGAGGCACAAGGAGGGTAGCCAGTCCCAAAGTCCATACCTTTCTACGAAAGTCACTCTAGTTAGACTTGTTCCATATTACCAAAAGGCATAGATAGGCCTGCCATACTGAGATATAATGGCTTAAGATGTTACCTTTCCTTGGTTGCTTGTATTGCGCAATGTCTTCTGTAAAATCAGTTTGTTCCTCCGGCTGATATTTTCTAGCAAAGGCAATTCAGGTATTGTGGTGGGTGACTAGAGAAGACACTGTTTTGATTTCTCACTCTGTTAGCCCCTCTGAGTCACATATCTGAACCATTCTTCGTCTTTCTTGTAGAGCCAGTCCAAGCTGGGCTTCAAATTACAGTGTAATCTAAAAACTGACCCTTTAATGTTATAAACAAGATTAATAAGGGAAAGGGGGATGGGGAATGGAAAATGTAACAGTGTAAAAGCCTGCTTCTGAACGTGAGTGGGACATTGGCCAAGTGTTAGAGCAACTTCAGCTTGGAAACCCCGGGCTAAAATGACCTGGACCTGAGTAGCAGCATCCCCACTCTGGCTGGGTGTGTATCTCTACTTCACCACAGTTCATTCTGCTTACTACCGGCTCTTTGGTTGTGAAACCATTTCTTATAGTGTCTATGCTATCCTAGTGATGTGGGCTGGCTGTGTGAGGTTTGAGGACCCAGGGGGTCCCGCAGGACCAGCCATGTGGGTCCTTGGCTTTGCATAGGAATAGAAATCAAACATGCACCGAGAGGAAGAGAGAGCAGAGTTTATGTAGAGAGAGAGCAGATACAGGGAGAGCATCTGGGAGACTTGAAAAGGAAAGAAGAGTGAATCTCATCATTGCTTGGGGTCTGGGGGTGTTATTGAGGATTGTGGTCTGGTGCACATGTCTTCTCGGCATCCCGGAACAAAGACAAGTGTTTGGGTGTCCTCCATGGGTCACTTATGCCCCAGAGCCAGGGGTCTTGGAAAACCCTGCCCGGTCACTCCTTAGATGTTATCTACTGTGCTGGAAGACTCCAGAGAAGTCATTAACTCTTTGACCTTTGCAAGGAATACATACATGATCTGTTCTATAAGGCATGTGGAGATATATATCCTAGCTGGAATGGAAGCGGGAAAAGGAGCAAAGAAAGGAGTTTTTCTTGGATTCTCTTTCATTTTCCTATCTTAGTAGGGTAAAGGAGTCTTTCTTGATACCTTTGTTACAAATAACAGTAGACAAAAAAGAAGACTGAGATGACTTTATGATTTTATTACATCTGACCTTCTTCACTCATTGAGGTTACCTGCCACTGGAGGGACCACTAATCATTGTAACAGTTACTCTGGAGCTATGAAGAAATTATTACTCTCAGAGGTTTAATGATTCATCTAAATTGACATGAACAAATTTTTTAAATACATCAGGCTACCTCTGACTGGCTTGCACTGACCATGCTGATACAGAGAGTGAGATTAACATTTTATCCAGTAAAAGATTTAGGGACTGTGGTTTACCCTGCATAAAATCTATTCAGCCAACCTCCTTGGCATAGGACTCAAGTATCCCCTGTAGCTCTGCTGAATTGACTAGAAACATGATAAAGCATCTAAATTCTGCAGGTATAGCCAGCCATTCCTAGCAACCAATTTGATTTTTGACGGACAAAGAGCCCCAGGAAAGTAGATGCCTTTGTACCCGAGAAAAAAAGAAATCCCAAGCAAGATAGACATGCCCTAATCAGTATGCTCTGGGTATGACAGCATGCAAGTGAGTGATCTATTTTGTTCTGAACTCTAGCTCTGTCAATGACAGTACACGATTTACTAGAACAAATCAAATAAGTGTAATGGACTCCTGTTTTGACGTTTCAAAACATTGAACCATATTTCCTTATGCAGGGCTCTGATTCCACATTCTTAATTCTGGCTTTTTCTTCTAAAATGCTATTGTCAGAAATGAGAATGCAAATAAAAGTGAATCAGGGTAGAGTGATTTTCAACGCTTTAAAGCATTATGGGAAGAATAATTTCTGCATGGGTATGATAATGTGGTAGATGTGGCTCAAAAAATCACAGCCTCAAAAAAACGATTTGGAGACTTGGACTATGCCATGGTCAAATGTTTCAGTGCTTCGTTGCTCCCGTTCCTGTTACAGGTACATGTGACAGCGCCGCAGCTATGAGTGGAATTTTAAAGAGGAAGTTTGAAGAAGTTGACGGCTCCTCACCCTGCTCCTCTGTGCAGGAATCAGATGATGAAGTTTTTAGCTGTGACGGTGCTGACAGTGTTGATAGTGTCAATCTGTCCACTTGTAATCTTTTCACTGGTGAGTGTCTGAAGCTATATTTCAGGCTCTACTCTAAATTGGGTTGTATGGTCGATTCCTGGAGTTGCTATCTTTATCCACTACCTTGTATCTGCTCCAAGTTTTTCATCATATCAGACATATTTGCAAAACGTGATATCATTTTGGTTAATTAAATCTCAGTAGCATTCTTCTGTTCATCTCTATGGAGTGTGAGAGGCAGAAATCAGTCCAACTGAAGGTAAGCAATTGAAAATGATTTCATATGTGCCTTCAGCTCTCTGAAATCCATCTTTTCAAAACCTGATCAATTGAGCTTTTTCAAACTTCTAATGATACTGGTCAATGCGTTATGGAATTACCAGTGCTCGGCACAACACATTTATTTCCTAGGTGAGAAAATGATGTTTACTTTTAAAAGAATGCTGCTCTGAAATCAAAGCCTTGAAAGCCCTCAGCTTCTATCATTGTTTGAACACTGCTAACCCTCAGACTTGAGGCCCGGTTCATGCAGCGGATTAAGTGCAGCTTTCCGCATGTATATGCCTTTCCTAAGAAGTTAATGTGAACATCATTAGTGTGGGATGTTCTAACTTAAAATTCCAGCCATTCCAAACCACCTTCCCTGTAACTGATGCACATGTAACTGATTTTGGAATAGGTGAATCTTTCCCAACATCTCTGTGTCTATTCAATCCATCATTAGGGAAAGAGGGACCTCTAAATTATTTTTATTTATTTATATATTTTAAGATATTCTTTTTAAAATTATTTTACTTATTTATTCATGAGAGACACACAGAGAGGGACAGAGACACAGGCTGAGGGAGAAGGAGCCTCTCTGCAGGGAGCCTGATGCGGGACTCAATCCCGGGACCCCAGGATCACGGGGGTGCCCCTGAGCCACCCGGATGCCCCTCTAAATCAGTTTTAGAAGTTAATCATACAAAGCAAAACTAAATAAGGTCAAAGAAAGGTCCATGGGATGATGGATATCTACTTCTTTCTGGAACTCCAATTCATAAATAAAGGTAAAAATCATCCAACACAAAAGAGAGGTCTTGTATTTTACTTTTCCATCGTGGTTTTTTTCCTGTAATATTTTTCTGAGGCATTTGTGTTTGGGGATTTTTAACTTACCGAAACAACCTTTTTTTTTTTTTTTTAATTTTTCGAAACAACCTTTTAAATTCACACTGATGTTCATGCAGTGTGGCTCTGCAACCCCTGAAACCCCCCATTTTTAACAGTCTTTCCTCCACTCCCAAGAATTCAAAAGTTTGTTTGATATTCATGAATTCTCCTTCGTCTCTGTTAGGAGCATTTAGAATAAAAATAGGAATAATTTTATAAGAATGTTTATTTAGCCTCTGTGTCATTTACCTCTTGACCAAAGCCGAACTTACTTTTACAGTCTTATGGGAAGTATACAAAGTGAGGAGGAGATAAAGGAACCCTTAGGAGAAGGAAGGGAGAAAGCAACAGCTGTTTTGAGAATGGGATTTCCTAGTTACACAGAAAAGTTACTGTCAGTCAGTGGGTTTGGGGGGATAGGTTTGTTTGAGATTTATCTATACAGCCTTTCACCCCTCCCCGTAGGTGACTGTAGCCCTATGGAGGGCACATACTTTGCTGTTACTCACGGTGCTGAAGAGTACTGAGCTTTGGATGATGCTTAGACTTCTTTATTGAGTGAATGGATTACATTTAGATAATTCTTTTTTTTTCTTTTTATAATAGTTCTCTTTTTTTTTGACAATAAACATTGTACATATTTGAGGTGTACAGCATGATGTTGTGATATATGTATACATCGTGAAATGATCAGCACAATCAAGCTAATTCGTATTTCCATCACCTCACATAGTTACAGTTTTCATTGGTGGTGGGGAGAACACTTGAGATCTACCGTCCTGGCAAATTTCAAGTATACAATACATTATTTTTATAATTTCAGACAATTTTTAAGAGCCAGAGAGGATGAATCTACTGGATGTCTTAATCCTTAGTGTATATTTAAATTCAAGACCCTCAGGGACACTATTAAATACCTTGCCTGTGTACCTTGGAGAGCTCTCCTCCTCCAAACCCCAGAACACTGCAGGAGCTGCCTAGAATTTTTCAACTTTTTCCTTTTAGCCACTCCTGAAAAACATCATCAATCTAGACTCTATTTCTTTGAGTCTTCATCCAGTGCAGCAATTTTCACATGCCTGTGTTGATTTTTTTTTTTAAACCTTCAGCATGCTTTCAACCTCCCTGGTGTCTATGTCTCTCCTAAAGTTACAAATTGACTCTCTCCTGGAAAAATCAATTGTAGGACTCTCTATGCAAGATACCTATTGATTTCTATAGCTTGTGAGTTCACAAAGTACCTATAATGTTCATTTAAACACCATCAGGTCTTACAATTGTGGCTCAAGATGCTTTCCAGATGAAAGTGATGTTCTGGTGGCTTAGAGTAGTTTGAAAAATTATAGGTCAGGCACTTGTTATGAGTGCCTGAACACCCTGGAAAAGAAAAAGTCTGAGTGGAGAGTGGTTTTATTTGGATAAAACAAACTGCTTGATAACTATTTTGATATCTGTTCACAACTTTTCTGTTTCATCATCATTGTGATGGTCTGTGGAAGAGGAGGCTCCAAGGTGCACAGAGGAGAAGTCAGACTGATAAAGAAAGTAGCTTCAAAGTCTCATTAGCTTTCTTCTAGCACTGTTGTTAATATAATTTTCTTACTGCATTTTCAAAGGGTTTTGAGGGAAACATTTGCTGATGCGACTCTGCAAGGAAATGATATGTATTATTGAACAAGTTGTAATTGAATGTGTGATCAGAACCATGATTTGAGATAAACAATGGGAAGGAGGGTAAGGAGGAATGGATGGAAAATGTGACCTATGAATGGTTTCCTGTTATTGTGAGATATTCTTAGCTTAACCACCAAAATAAAATCTTACTGATTATTTCATAATGTTGGGCAAATGGAAGAAGAAAACTCCTTTTAATTCTTGAGAGAATACAACACTGTATAACAGGATAAGATAAAAACAATAGTAAAGAGTCAACCCTCATTTTGAATGAAAAGAGTGTTAGGACTAGTAGGGCCTTTCAGAACATGTAGACTATTTCTTATTTTTGCAGATTTGGAGATTGAGGTCCAGTGAGAGTAACTAGAGAGGAATCCAAATGTCAGCTCCTGGCAGAGGACTTTAGTGTAGATCCTTAGGATCTACTAGACTTCTACTAGACTTTCTACTAGACTAAAGGTGCTGCTTTCTGGGTCTGTTATATCATTGACTATGAAGTAGGACCCAAATCATCAAAAGAGAGACATTGCCTATATCTTTTGTGCCAGTTCCTCTTAGAAATCAAAAGAGTCTGTCCTTTGGTAAAAGGGCAATTGGCATCTCATCTCTTGTCCTTTTTTTTTTTTTTTCCAATTGGTTTCTAGTGAAAGCGCTTGTATCTTCTGGATGTAATATAGTGCCAGTGATGAGTTTATGAATAAATTCAATGAGCTAAAGAAATAGTGGACAGAGAATTCAATTTGAGTGTGAACGAACACTTTCCCTTCCCCTTTCAGTAAGTAAGTGACAGGGCAGACTGTTAAGACTTTCCTTGTATGTCACTGACATTGATGGAAATATCTTACAGCAAACATGTTGTTTTACATTTACACGAAGGAAATTGGTTTGTCTTGGTGACATAATGCTACTTGTGATAATGTGAAAATGTTACAATGAAAAGAAGATGAGATGAAGTACGCAGTGTGCATCTTTAACAGCAGCTAACAAACAGAGGGTTATTTCATTTACCTTAAAAGTAAAACCTTTGTATGTTCCACTTTTGCCAGAGGGGTGAACGGGCATCCTAGACTCTCTGGAAGAAAAAAAAGATAATGATATCTTTCCATCCCTTGAACTCCAGGACCCTACATTACTTGTTCAATAATTCAAGACTTCAGAAACCCACTTACCTTGCATTTCGATTAGACTCACTTAGTCACAGCTTCTGGCTGAATGCAGTAATTATATTCCATTTTGCTGCCTAGGTACAGAATTGGCTTTTATATTTGCTTGTTTGTTTTAAGCCCTGAAAAACTTAAATTTGGCTTTAAACTTAAAAGCACAATTGGTCTGAATTTCAAATAATTTTTTATATATCACTGTCATAGTGAATCCAGAAAAACCACGCTTTTTGCTTGTGGTTTTAACTCTCTGTTAGCAACCATAAAAAACTGAATGTAAATGTAGTCCTCATGGTGTTAATGGTACTATTTCTCACATCATTCAAGTGATAAAGCCCTAGTAGGATGGGATCCAAAATATATCACAGAAAATCTTTCGATTTCCCACATCTATTATTTACTCAGGATGTCTATAGGTGGAACTGATAGGGTAGCTGTATTTCATAAGAGTACAAGAATTAGAGTTGCTATTAAATATTAAAGACACCATCTTCACATTAGTGATCAGAAAATTTTCATCTGATGTAATTTCTTTACAAATATTTCATAGAGTGTTTGCATGTTTTATAAACCTCTTGATAAGAATCACATCCTTATTTTGGGGTCACCTAGGAATAGTCACAGGCAATAAATAGATGATCGCCCAACTGCAAAATACTGTAGCGTCAAAAATGGATCCAAATGAAATTTATGTGATTAAAATTCTACTAACCATTTTCAAAGCCCCATAATCTTTTGGCTTTGGTTTGAATACCAGAGGTTGACTGGCTTTATACTTGTTTATGATGATGACGATGAAATCATAGTGCCTGAAGCAAATGTCCTTGTGTTTCTCAAAAGATTTTAAAATTCATCATGCAGATTAGGCAATCTGATGCTTTCTGACAGCTCGAGGGAAGTATATTTGTGTGCATGTGAATGCAGAAAAGAATTAAATCTGGTCCTGCTTAAAAAAAAAAAAAAGCCAGTTGGTGCTATTTCTAAATTGGCTGCGATATTTAACCATTTCACTCTGGAAAGTACATGTTTGTACTCTGAAAATGTTCCTTTTTTTTTTTTTTTTTTTGGTCTGAGGAATTTGGGAGTAAACTGGGAATGTTTTAGGGCCACAGAATTGTTGTAGCATATGTCTTATCTGTTCAGCTGCAGTGATCTGGCTTGAACTAGAATAGTTAAATATTTCAAGTTTACTGAATTCATTTGACAGTGGGATTAAGGTTAAAAAGTATAGTTTTTACATGTAATGAAAAAATCAAATAATAAATATAACAAAAGATAAATATTTGATTTTTAGTCAAAGGTCAGCACATCAAAACTGGAAAGACATTTTTAAAAATGCTATTTAATGTTTAGGTTGGAAAGTATACTGAATTAAAATTGAAATGGAAGCTCAGTTTGCTGCGTTTGGTTTTATCTTATCTCACAAGTATAGTAACAGAATAGTAATAAAGATTGATTTATGTAATTTCGAATTCTAGGACTTTGAATGAAATGTTATGAAACTTGATTTACATAATGAACTATTAAATCACTTGAAGATCCTTAATGGATAGCTGCAGTGGTCTTAATTAGCATGACCAAAAAAGCAAACTCTATTAGAACAATTTACAAAGCAACATGAAAGCTAGTGAAGATTGCTAGCCAGAGTGCTAAAAGCATTAGATATTTCTGACTGCAATGCAAGAGTGAGCCCCATTAGTTGTGATATTGTGAAGACCTGAAATGCATGTAATGCTACATATTTTTATGCCATGATTGGATGATAATGTTAGTGGATAGATTGTAAGATGAAAAATGTACATATTTAGTATTAAATTACGTTAATAAAATTACTTTAAAATATTCATGATCAAAGAATATTTAGCATATTTCATCTTAAAATTGCGCTAATGCTTACAACTTCTACATTTAAAAAACCATGTATACTTTAAATCTTAACAATGCCAGGGTTTGCGGTACTTAATTCCATCCCTGAGAAACTTTGGAAGAAATAATGACTCTTAATTTTAAACATTGTTAATTTTTCTAATATAGCCTGTCCTATTTCACAATTTCTCCAGAGACGTTGCCCACTATTTTCTTATTTTGTCAGATCTGACTTTCTGCTGTTTACTGTTTCTATGACAACTGTCATTTTAGCTTGGAGAGAGTAGTACCTATTTTAGATATATTTACGTTTTCAGAAACACATACACACACATGTTTTAAGAATTTTTTACTTACCGAAATAATTGATCATTAAGCTGGCAATTGCCATGGTCATTAATCAATACCTTTTAAATGTTATGCTAACTAAGATCTTGGCTACATTAAGACGTATATATCTTACATTTGAACTAGATTTTTAAAAAATATATGCATAAAGCTAGAGAGACTGCAAAAGAAAATCTAAGAAGTAATCTTGACTTAAGTAATTTATGGATACTAATAAAGAAGTGTATATACCTAGAAATTCCCCTCAATATGAGGTAAATAAAAGTTTGATGAAAAATTTTAAGATGAATGGAATCCAAAAAGGGTAAATGCAGCCTAAGTAAGTATTGTTATATTTTAAATGACATTTTTTAAAAAAGAGTTTATTTATTCATTCATGAGAGTCACAGACTGAGAGAGAGGCAGAGATACACAGGCAGAGGGAGAAGCAGGCTTCATGTAGGAAGCCCAATGTGGGACTCAATTCCGGGACCCCAGGATCATGCGCTGAGCCAAAGGCAGATGCTCAACCCCTGAGCCACCCAGGTGCCCCATGACTTAAAAAAAAAAAAACATTCACTAGCTTTGTAGCCAGAATATGAAAAATGGTTGAAATTTATCATTACAATTATTTTAAACTCCTTGGTGGTAAGGGCTGCATCCTATATTTGCCCCACATTGCTTAATGGTAATTATCACAACAAGCTTTAATTTGCCAGATGCTGTGCTATGCTAGATGCTTTAAAAAAATTGTTTTATTTCATTCTCATGCTAGATCTTAAATTTACTTTTGATTGGCATATTCATTCTTTTTCTTGAAAAAGGATATACTTAATTGATCAAATGATTGTCAACTTGAACATGATGAGAGTCAACTGAAATAGATTAACTGTAGAGAAATTAAGATTTGGGGCTACAATTGGGGTTACCTTCAACAGGTGCAGACTCATAGGAAAAAATGTTTTTAAATCAAATGTTCATGAAATTTCCAATTTATGCACACACTATTGCCAGTAAAGTGAAATCACTCTCCAACTCCCCCTGCATAGTTTTACCAACCTTTAAATTTATTCATTAAGTCTGGGACACCTGGATGACTCAGAGGTTGAGCATCTGCCTTTGGCTCCAGACGTGATCCCGAGTCTGGGGATCGAGTCCTACATTGGACTCTGCGAGGAGCCTGCTTCTCTGTCTGCCTAGGTCTCTGACTCTCTCTGTGTCTCTGACAAATAAATAAATATAAACCTTAAAAAAAGTTTATTCATTAAGTCAGAATATTCTAAAATTAGAACATTGAAATATTTTGAATCAATATATTTTACATTTACTTATTACTTTCAGAAGCTAAGTGTATAAAACTTACAGCTTTAAGGATGATTTTTGCAGTATTTTTTCTTACGGTGAAAAATTGCACAGACTCTGTATGGTTAAATAATCAGTGGAAAACCCCTAGAGTCTATTACTATGTGGTCAATAAAAACAGTTGAGCAAATGTCTTTATTGATGTAAAATATCTTCACATTAATAAATAAGTTTGTAAAATTATACTACATTTTCATGCCATTTGTAAAATCATATATGTATGAGGTATATATAGAATAAGATCTAGAAGTAAAAAGAGAAACATGTTTTCTGCAGAAATATAGAAAGCCTTAAGACACATTTTCTTGGATGGTAGGTTTTGTTATTTATATATTTCTCAGTTTTCACAATATCTAAATATTTTCTCAATTTATTTTTATGTATTTTTAGCCTAATAAGACTTGTGTTCATTCATTATAATAGCTTTCTAGATTTTTCAGTAATATTATTCCTGCTGTTATTGCATGCTTGTAGATAAATTTTAGAATAAATCCCTAAAAATAGAAATCATGGTTCTAAGGGTATCATTTTAAGATTTTTTTTTTTTCCATGAGAGACACATAGAGAGAGGCAGAGACATAGGCAGAGGGAGCAGTAGGTTCCCTGCAGGGAGCCTGATGTGGAACTCCATCCCAGAACCCTGGGATCAGTCACACTCTGAGCTGAAGGCAGAAGCTCAATCGGATGAGCCACCCAGGCATCTCCAAAGGGTATCATTTTAATTGCCTTCTGGAAAGCTTTATTAATTTATGTGCTTGCTTTAAGTAATTGAATGCGCATCGCCCCAACATTTTGCAAGTTGCCCCACACCATCTCCCCCCCGCCCCCCCCGAATTTGGTTTAAAACTGATTCCATTGATGGTAGTTTAATTTGAATTTCTTTGAATACTAGGAAGCTAACTATTTACAAATATATTTATTTGCCTTTTTTTCCCTATATATATCAGCGGTCTATTCTGGCTCTTTTTTTTATTATTATGATGATTTCTCTTTCATCATTTTATAATATTAAGAATTATTTGATGAACACATACACAATGGTGTCTTTTCTATTTTACCATTTGTCTTTTAACTCTGTTTATGTTTGCCGTGGATATATGATTATGTGGTCAGATGTATCATGGATTCGGCTTTTAGAAAGTACGTAGGCAGAACTCTGCTCCCAAGATTAACTGTGCACAAATAATTTCTTCTAGAACTTTCATAACTTTCTATTTTATATTTAAGTCTTTAGGCAAATTGAAAATTATGTTGGCATATTACGTGAAGTAGAAAGATGATTTTCCAGTTTTCCTAAGGTCATATACTGAATAGTATATCTTCTATTAATATGAAATTGTATTCTTTTGTTGAACCAAATTCTTACACACAATAGGATCAGTGTCTGTGGTCTCTTCTCTGTTTCATGATCTGGATGGTTATTCTAAAACCAAGAATAATGTTATATAATGACTCTATAGTGAGTTTTTCTATCTCACATAAGAGTTCCCAATTTTCCTTTACCAGAACAGAAAAACCACATCCTACCATACTCTAAAGGCCCCATAAGCTATTTCACATGATCATTATTTGAATTTTAAAAGAATACTGTCAAGCTACCAAACAAACCATTGCTATGTCATGGAAATTACATTAAATGTATAGATGAATTTGATTCACAAGGAAGATTAACATCTTCACCATAGTGCTTTTCCATTTTAGGAATGCCAGTGTCCTTTCATATTTAACTGTTATTTTGCCCACAGTAGAGTTTTGTGGTTTTCTTCTTGCTGTGCATTTTCCTTTCTGAGTCCCTAAGTTTTTAAAATATTTTTGTCCCTATTAGGAATGAGATTTTTTAAATATGTTGTAACAGATTATTTTTGGCACTAAAGAGACATTGTTTTTCTTTTTTTAATGGAAATATTTCCATGGTTATATTTTATTTGGCCATAGGATAGTCTTTATCCTACATGAAGGAGGTATCCTTCCATTAAGAGTTTTTAATTAATAATCACTATAAAGTTACATCAAATTCCTCATTAGTACATACCAAAATAATCTAATTTTTTTCTTTGACCTATTAATAGTATGAACTGAAAAATATTTTTTTCAAATATAAAACTATTATTACCTTTCACTCTGTTACATCAGAAGGTAATTTAATCCCACATGAGGATCAAATTTAGTCTGGTAATATATGTGCATTAAAGGGCCCTTAGAAATGTTCAAGGTTAATTTAAAATCCATTTTAAAATGTGTTTCATTATGAAAAGCTGAAGGCAACACGCTTCCTGATTTCAAACCATATTAAAAAACTACAGTAATTAAAGCGGTATGATACTGACATAAAAACAGATACATGGATCAATGACACAGAATAGAGACCCCAAAATAAACTTATGCATATATGGCCAACTAATAATTCACAAGGGAACCAAAACATTCAATGGAGAAAGGTTATTCTCTTCAGTAAACGGTGTTTTAAAAACTGGATATTCACATACAAAAGAATAAAAGGGGACCTCTGTCATATGTCATTTACAAAAATTAACTTGAAACAGAGTAAGGACTTAAATGGATTAAGGACCTGAAACCATAAAACTCCTAGGAAAAACGTAGGTGAAATAGCTTTGACTTAGCAGACTTGGCAATAAGTTTTTAGACATGACATGAAAAGCACAAGCAACAAAAGCAAAAATCAACAACTAGGACTATATTGCACTAAAAGGTTCTGCATAGCAAATGAAACAATGCACAAAATTAAGAGGCATCTTATGGAATTGAGGCAATATTTGCAAGCCATTTATCTGATAAGGTATTAACATCCAAAATACAGAAGGAACTAAGGCAACTCAACAACAACAACAAAACAATCCAACAAAAAAATAGACAAGGGACCTGGATAGAATTTTCCAAAGAAGATATGATGGCCAAAAATACATGAAAAGGTGATAAAATTTCTAATCGTCAGGGAAATGCAAATTGAAATAATAATGAAACATCACCTCAATCTTGTTAGAATGGCTATAATAAAAAAGGCAAAAGATAATTTTTTTAAAGATTTTATTTATTCATGAGAGACACATACATTGAGAGAGAGAGAGAGAGACAGAGAGAGACAGAGACATAGGCAGAGGGAGAAGCAGGCTTCATGCAGGGAGCCTGATGTGGCACTTGAGCCCAGGACTCTAGGATCATGCCCTGAGTCAAAGGCAGATGCTCAACCCCTGAGCCCACTCAAATGTACCAAGATAATAAATATTGATGAGGATGTAGAGAAGAGGGAATGTTCATGCACTGTTGCTGGAAATGTAAACTGGTATAGCCCCTATAAAAACAGAATGGAAGTCCCTCAAAAAATTAAAAATAGAAGTACCACATGATCTAGCAATCTCACTTCTGGGTAAATATCAAAAGGAAATGAAATCAGTGTCTCAAAGAGAGGTACAGAATCCCATGTTCATTAAACCATTAATTATAATAGCCATGACATGGAAAAATGTAAGTGTTCACTGATGAATGAATGAATGAATGAATGAATAAAGAAAATGTGAGATATCTCTATCAAAATATAAAATAAAATATAACTCAGCCGTAAGAGAGAAAATCCTGCCATTTGCAACAGCATGGATGGAGCTTGAGGGTATTATGCTAAGTGAAATAAGTGAGAGAAAAACTGTGTGATTCCCCTTATATGTAATCTTTAAAAAACACAACTCATTCGTGGTTACCAGATGCTGGAGGATGGGGAGGAACGGGGAGATGTTGGTCAAAAGCTATTGCACAGAGTGTTATAATATATGGTAGCAAATTGAATTTAAATAAAATATATACAAATAAATAAAATATTTCAGAATATATTTCAAATTCAGACACAACACAAATGATAAGAAGCTAATGGTCCAAAAAAAAAAAAAAAGCCACTACCAATAACCTTTGTAGGTTTGATCTTTCATTTTAATTTTAAATGCCTTGGAAACATTATCTCATTTATTCCTCACATGACAACCTATGAGATGAGTGAGGATGATGAGCTTGGTGGGATTATTCCCATGCTATAGATGAGGAAACTGAGAAGATAGGATAAACACACCTAAATTCACACAGCTTGTACATGCTTGCACTGGAATTAAAAACAGCTCAAATGCCAGAGCCAGCATTGCTAACCACTGCACTCTGGTATGTGTTCTAAAATCCATAAGAAAATAAAAATAATCATTCTATTTCCATGCCATGTAATAAATATTATGTTTCAAAATCCTTAATTTTTTGAAGAACTTTCTACATTATAGACAAGTGGTTCTTCAGTCCTCATTTACATTAAGACTACTGAGAATAAAATGAAATATCCCTGGAAGGGATAGAGATTGAGATTCCGATCAATTTTAACCCCATCTATGCTGATTGTTGCTAAAGTTAGTTTCGTTACCTGCCAAGACTCTCATGTTCCTGCCTGTAGTACCTCCATGACTGAAGGAGTATAAATTCTTCCCACATCTGAAGAGTCTATTAAGATGCTATTCCTGGGCAGCCTGGGTGGCTCAATGGTTTTGCACCTGCCTTCAACCCAGGGCATGATCCTGGAGACCCAGGATCAAGTCCCACGTCAGGCTCCCTGCATGGAGCCTGCTTCTCCCTCTGCCTGTGTCTCTGCGTCTCTCTCTCTCTCTCTCTCTCTCTCTCTGTGTCTCATGAATAAATAAATAAAATCTTAAAAAAAAAGATTCTATTCCCAAGAGAATTAATGGAGAACACTGTGTATGGAAGACAATACTGGCTATGTATTACAAAATACAGGCAGAGTAAAAGCATGCTCCTATCCCGGGGAATATTCTCTCTAGATAAGTAGTCCAGAGTAATAGACATGAAACCATAATGAGAAATATCAGTTTCTATCTGGTAAATTATGTAAAATGGAGAAAAATGAACTCTGATATCCAGGAAACTTTAACTAGAAGAGAGTACATCATTGAATGGAAACAGACTTTGGGGGTAGGGGGTGGTTTGTTGTAAGTTCATTCTTCAAAAATATTTATTGGCGAGTAAGATCTGACTTAGTTCTAGGTAGTCATAGCAAACAAACTGCTAACTACCTTTAGGATTCCGAGGATTTCTATTCTATAAAGCAAAACCCATTAATTTCTATTTTTCACTTAACTGAGGAGTAATAAAAATATAAAGTACAGATATTGCTTGATGTACAAGATGGAAAAGATAGAAACAATAGTGTTCAGCAAACAGATCCAGGGGTCAATTGGGCCTCCTTTACCTTTCTGTTAATGGGTTAAAGGATAAATCATTCACTTACATTATTAAAAAATTCTCTCTTGAATTGTTGAGGTAGGATAAAAGAGGATGAAACTGCTCTGTTTAGTGTTTTATATATTATAGCTTCAGATTAACTTTAAATACATTTTTGTTTCTTTGTGGCCAATTTTTGTTTTGATAGCCTCCATCTGGCATTGATCTGCATTCCTTTTGTAGTCTGATTACCAGGCATGAATCAAAGAAATCAATCGGTTCCTCTGTCTTAAGAAGCTGGGGGAAATTACCTTTTTAGATTCCTTTTTTTTTTTTTTTGTATTTAAATTCCTTATTTAAGATAAAAGAGAGAGAGAGAGAATTCATTCAGTATTATGTCAACCAAGACCTGTCAACATAACCACGTTCATTTAATTTCTTTTACTGGTAACACATAACTATATGCATTCTTTAATTTCTTTTTTTTTTTTTACTGATAATACTTGGCATTTTTCCTTGAACCTCTTTAAAATATTCAGTTAATGGTCACGGTTATATTAGTCAAGACTTTTTATTGCAAGGGAAAGAAGCCCTACATAATTAAGTTTAAACCAAAAAGAAACCTCTTAGTTTATGTAATCCAGAAAGATAGGGGTGAAGTCGTATCAGGCAAAACGAATTTGGGGCTCACACGGCAGCCTTGGTGCTTTCCCCGCCCCCTATGACTTGGTTCTCTTCTCATGAGAAGGCCTCATTTTCTTCTACTACATATGGGATTATCGGCTTCCCTAATCTGTGGAAGGTACCTGCCTGCACATAGACATATACATCTTCCTGGCACCATGAAGGTAAGGAACAGTCTCTCCTACTCATGGCTCCAACAGCTTAAATGGTGAAATCTCTTGTCTTGGTGAGAATTATCTTAGTATGTCAACTATATGCCCCTTTGTGCTCAGATCTAGTTTGCCCTTCCTCTGAATATTGTACTTTGCCCACTGATTTCCAGGGGGAATCAACAAATGAGAGGCACTGGTGGGACAATGGAGGGCGGGATAAAGGGATAAACCAGAGCATTCCCACCCACTCAGCCTTGCTTCAGGTGATACTTCCACTGGCCACCGCATCTCCACCATAGTTCTGGCCCTTGCTGTAATAACCCTGCTTTTGTAGTCACAGATTCATGCAGCAGCCTTCCCACATATCTAGCTCCCACGAAGTAGCACCAGGTTTTGAGCTCTGGTGACATCAATCCTTCCTTTGTGCCTCTAGCTGAAGGAGTGTTAGCTTCTTCTTACTATTACTATTCCGAGTTTCTTTGTTTTCTGCTTTGTTTGGCATCCTGGGCTTAGAAAATCTTTATAACCAGTTTACCATATGAAATTCCTTCCATTGGACCACCGGACATTGCCTCTGTTTCCTGAGCTGGATCCTGACTGATAATCCTAGCATGGGTCACCAGCCCTTCGCTGAAGCAGTTGGCTAGATGTTGTTCATTTACCCATTCTTGTGGTAATAAGAAAGGAGAAGTGGAGCATGTTACCAGAAAAAAAATAGAAGAAAGAAAAATACGTTGGCCCACCGATATTAATGGCTATCATATCAGTAATTTATTTTGATACCCTAGTTAATAAACATGAAGATCTAAATTGATTTTTTAAAAAACAGCACTACACAATAAATTGTCAGTAGTGGAAATATTTCACGTCACTTGCTTTTAAAATTCATAAATACTCTATTAAAATCCTGCCCTTTTTGCTTACAAAATAATGAGTAAATGCAAAATAAATGAGAAAAGTAAGGGCAAGGGAAAATAGGGTAAAAACAAGATTAAGTCGGGAGTGGTGTTAGGTTACCCTTTTTCTGATTAAGAGAACTAATACATTGAAGATCTGCTGTGAATCCCATGTTGTTTTAAATGCCTTATTTCTCTTTCCTAAAGAATACAAAATCAGAGTTTATATACCCATTTAACAGATGAAGAAATGATGTTAAGTAATTTGCCCAAAGGCACAAGGTAAGGTAAAAACATCAGCAAGATGTTATCCTCCGTGTTTTTGGTATTCCAGAGCCTAAGCACTTTCTATTACATTATTATGCCACTAATATTTCTCCCTTGAACTGTATTGAATTGGCATTTCCTTACTCATATTTAAAAAAAAAATCTTCACTCAGGATTCATTCATATTCACCTTCTGGTAAGATCACTTTATTGTATACTCATCTATCATAAAGTCTATCAACAGACTTCTGTAACAAAATTCACTCATATAAAATCCAGAATGAATCCCTCTCTCATTTATTCACACTTCATACTTAATATTGGCACAATGTCTAACAATATGGTGTTACAAGCAGACAAATTTGTGACCAAATTAATTCCATGCTTATATACACCCCATTTCTGCCTGCCACAACATGCAATGTTTCTGAAATAGGAAGAAAGTACATAATCATTTATGAAATCTAGGTGCTGGGCATTTTCTACAGGGACATAGTTGTGAGGCTTCTTACATCTTATGGTGGCAGAGAAGATAAGAACATAGCATATAACACGATGTCTCTGGTTTGTTCCTCATTATTCTTTGAGAGAACCCAAGTTGCCAGGGCAGCCCCAGCAACCATTTAAGACTTTATTTGGGTGTTCCGACCCTGTGGGACAGTAACTGTGTGGTTTCCATCAAGGAAATTGCCCACTATGGCAATTAAGGTGCACACCACAGGCTGCTTCAACAACTAACTGTTGAGTGAGAAAATTCTGGAAAATTCTTCTTCTTTTATTCCTATCCATGGATATTGCTTTTTCTTTTTTCTTTTTTTTTCTAGATTTGGTTTCTATTTTCTACAGTACACTGAAAGTACACTGTCTAACATAGGCTGCAATTTAGCTGTGTTCCTAGGACCATCTGTAAGAACTTATGCATTTCCTGGGAATCTGATCAATTTCAAGCAGCAATCCGCTATTTTCTCTCTGAGATTGAGGAACCCTGCAATCAATTTTATATTTAAAAGTTTGCTTCTGCTTGAAAAAATTGAGCTCTCAATGTCCAAAAACCATTCTGTGCTTCAAAATTAATGTCCTGAATAATACATCCTTGTCATGGTTCTATTTTATTCTTTTTGATGATTGCAAAATATTCCAAGTTATGGGTATATCACGTTTTTATCAATCTTTGCCTTATGAGTGTTCATTTGTTTCAGCTTTTTTTAAAAAAGATTTTATTTAATTATTCATGAGAGACACACACACAGAGGCAGAGACACAGGCAGAGGGAGAAACAGGCTCCAGGCAGGGAACCTGATACAGGGACTCAATCCCAGGTCTCCAGGATTATGCTTTGGGCTGAAGGGGGTGCTAAACTGCTGAGCCACCCAGGCTGCCATGTTTCAGCTTAGTTTTTATGCTACTATGAGCAAGGCTGTAATGCACATTCTTTTGAAAAATTCCTTATATACTGGTACTTCCTTTTTTTCTTTTTTTTTTTTTTAGAGAAGGAAGGAGAGAGAGAGAGAAGGAGAGAGAATCCCAAGCAGCCTCCACACCCAGCATGGAACTGTCAGGGGCTCGATCTCACGACCCTGAGATCATGCATGACCTGAGCCAAAACCACTAGTCAGAGGCCCAACTGACTGACTAGGTGCCCCAAGTGCTTTATTTTTTTGAGGATAGATTCTTAATAGTAGGAGCGTTGACCTAATAGATATTGCCATATTGCTTTTTCAAAAAGGCAGCAAAACACATACTTCCACCTTTGGATATGATTATATTTTTCTCCATATTCCCAATAAAATGTGTTTATTTATTTATTCAAAAAGATAAAATCCTTGCTCTTATGATATTTATTTACATTAGTAGTCAAGAAAACTAATAAGTGAATAATATGATGATGACACAAATATACTGTGAAGAAAAATAAAGCAAGTTTGGGGTAGAAATAGGGATGTCTATTTTAAATAATTTGGTCATAAAAAGCTTCTCCAAGGACATGCTATTTTGATAGACATTTAATGAAGTGAGGGAGTGGTGGGCCATGTAATATCTGGAGTGGAAGGAGGTTTCTAGAAAGAAGGAAGAGGAAATGCAAGATGTCAGCAAAGAGCTTGACACTTACATGGATGGGCAATGGGGAGTCAGTGGGGATCAGGCAAAGACCAAGTGTAAGACTGATGTCGAATGGTGGAGGAGAGATTTCTGGGACTTGGTGAGAAGTGGTCAGAAAAATATTCACGACAAATATTAAAGGTAGAGCTGATGGGAGATGCTGATGTTCAGATGTGAAGTTTAAGAAAAAGAGATACACATGAATAATTCCTAGGGTTTTTAACCAAACTCTAAAGGTTTTGAAATAATTTTAGATTCATGGCAAAGTTGCAAAAATAGCACAGAATTAGCTAAACCCTTTGCTCAGCTTCCCGCAGTGTTAACATCTTACATAACCATGGTACAGTTGTCCAGACTAAGAAGTTAACATTGTTATAGTTTATTATTATATTAGCTAAACTACAGACTCTTTTCAGATTTATTCATGGATATTCTTTTTCTTTTCTAATAAGATCTACTCAAGGATCCCATGTCAAATTTAGTTATCATATCTTGTTATTTTCCTTTGATCTGAGGTGGTTTCCCTGTCTTTCCTTGTTTTTTATAACCATTATGTTTTTGAAGAACTTAGTTAGACTGTTCCTCGATTTTAGTTTTCTCTGGTGTTTTCTCATGATTACATGGGAATTGTGGCTCTGGAAGAGGAAAGCCACAGAGATGAAGTGCTCTCCTTGTCCGATTATATGAGGGGCTGGATGATAACCAGCAGGCTGCATCACTGGTGATGCTGTTAGCCACTTGGATAAAATGCTATCTGCCACGTTTCTCCAATTTATCATTACTTTTTTCCTCTTTCTGCGTTCTAGTCTCTGGAAGTAACTTACTAAATACGGCTCACACATAAGATAGGGGGTGGGTAAAGAGTTCCACTTCCTGAAGGGGAGAAGCATCCAGATATATTTTTTGGAATACTTATAAGAAAGACTTCTTCCTTCTAACCTATTTATTTATTCAGTCATTTATTTACATCATAATTGACTCATAGATATTTATTTCATTCTTTGGGTTATCATCTAATACTGTCATCATTATCATCATCATTTTTATTTTTGCTTAAATTATTTTAACTCTGATCATTGAGAGTTCTTTCAGGTTGGTTCCTGTATCCTTTTGATATGCTTGTGCCTATTTTTTTTTTCCTTTCCCTTCCTTACTTTCCAACACTCTAGGATACTTCAAGTTCATTTTGTGTTTTCCCTGCCCCAGTCCCAGAATTAGCCATTTCTCAAGGAGCTACATTTTTATTACGAGTCACTGGGTAAATACTGATATCATTTACTTCACTGGAAAGACTAGAGTAGGACGAGGAAGCCTAGATATGTTATTTTCTTTCTCTCCCATCTTTCCTTCCTTCCTTTTCTCCTTTGTTTCTTTCTTTCATTTTATTATTATTGTTGTTGTTGTTATTATTATTATTATATTAACATGTTAACTTTCAAAAGTATATTAGCCATTCAAGAGGAGCTGTGGAACAGGCAGTAGATATAAGAATCTACAGCCCAGAGAAGTGGTTCAAGCTAAAGAGCTAAATTTGGGATTCATAAATAAATGGTGACATTTAAAGACACTAGACTGGATCTGCTTTTGTAAGATAGAGTCAGAGAGAGGAAATCTCAGTCCTCAATCTACTAAAGGATTTAGATGTCAGGAAGATTAGAAGAAATTAGGCAAAGAGGTTAAGAAAGGACAGCAAATGAGGTAGGAGATAAGCCTACTTCGTACATGGTGTCCTAGAAGCCAAGTAAAAAAGAAAAAGAAAAAAAAAGGAAAGAGATTATCTGAGTCAAATTCTCTTGAGAGACAATTTGCGATTTAGTTTGTCAAAATCCAAGTTCACTGCTGACCTCGGGAAGTGCTACTTCAGTGGAGTTGTAAAAACGAAGCCTAATTTGGAGGAGTTCAGTATAGATTTGCATCTAAGCAATGGAGAATGCCCTCTCTGGGGAAGTTGCTATAAAATGGACTTGAGAAATAAGATGATGAGATGGGAAACTGTTGTAAAGGGATTTTTAAATTAAGTTTTAAATTTTAATTCCAGAATAGGTAACCTACAGTGTAATATTAGTTTCAGATGTACAAATAGTGATCCAACAATCTATACATTACTCAGTGCTCATCAAGATAAGTGTACTTTTAATCCTCTCCATCTATTTCACTCATCTCCCCACCCACCTTCCCTCTGGTAACCATCTGTTCTGTATAGTTAAGAGTCTGTTTCTTGGTTTCTCTCTCTCTCTCTCTCTCTCTCTCTCTCTTTTCCTTTGCTCGTTTGTTTTGTTTCTTAAATTCCATGTATGAGTGAAACATATGGTATTTGTCTTTCTCTCTGACTTATTTCACTTAGCATAATACTCTTTAACTCCATCCATGTTGTTGTAGATGGCAAGATTTCATCCCTTTTTATGGTTGAGTCATATTCTATTATGTATATATATACCACATCTTCTTTATCCATTCATCTATTGATGGGCTGCTTCTATAATTTGGGCATTGTAAATAATGCTGCAACAAGCATCGGGGTGTAAGTTTACCTTCGAATTAGTGTTTTTTGTAATTTGGGGGGTAAATATCCAGTAGTGCAATTACTGGATTGTAGGAAAGTCCTATTTTTTATTTTTTGAAGAACGTCATACTGTTTTCCACAGTGGCTGCACTACTTTGCATTCCCACCAACAGTGCATGAGGTTTCCTTTCTCTCCCCATCCTAACCAAACCTAGCTGTTTCTTGGGATTTTGATTTTAGCCATTCTGACAGGTGTGAGGTCATATCTCATTGTGGTTTTCATTTGCAATTTCCTGGTGATGAATGATGTGGAGTATCTTTTCATGTGTCTGTTGGCCATCTGTATGTCTTTGAGGAAATGTCTGTTCATATTTTCTGCCCATTTTTTAATTGGAATTTTTGCTTTTAGGGTGTTGATTTTATCAGTTTTTTTAAACAAATATATTTTGGATATTAACTGTTTTTTGGATATGTCACTTGCAAATACCTCCTCCCATTTGGTGGGGTACCTTTTAGTTTTATTGATTGTGTTCTTTGCTGTGCTTTTTATTTTGATGTAGTCCTAGTAGTTTATTTTTGCTTTTATTTTCTTTGGCTTGTGTCTAGAAAAATAGTGCTAGAGTTGATGTCAGAGAGATTACTGCCTGTGCCCTCTTCTAGGATTTTTATGGTTTCAGGTCTCACATTTAAATATTTAATTCATTTTGAGGTTTATTTGTGTGTATAGTGTAAAGAAGTTGTACAGTTTCCTTCTTTTGCATGTAGCTGTCCAGGTTTCCCAATACCATTTGTTGAAGAGACTTTTTCCCATTGTATGTTCTTTTCCTCCTCTGTTGAAGATTAATTGACCAAATAAGTGGGTTTATCTCTGGGTTTTCTATTCTATTCCATAGACCCATGTGTCTGTTTTTGTGCTAGTACCATACTGTTTTGATTACTACAGCTTTGTAACGTAGCTTGAAGCCTGAAATGGTGATACCTCCAGTTTTGTTTTTCTATTTCAAAATTGCTTTGCCTGTATGGGGCCTTTTGTGGCTCCATATACATTTAAGGATTGTTTGTTCTGGTTCTGTGAAAAACACTGTTGGTAATTTAATAGGGATTGCATAAAATGTGTGGCTTGCTTTGGGTAGAATAGACATTTTAACAATATATATTCTTCCAACCATGAACATGGAATGTCTTTCCATTTCCTTGTGTCATCTTCAATTTCTTTCATCAGTGTTTTATAGTTTTAGATTGCAGGTCTTTCACCTCTTTGGTTATTTATTCCTAAGCATTTTCTCATTTTTGGTGCACCTGTAAATGATATTGTTTTCGCAACTTATTTTTCTGCTGCTTCATTTTTAGCATATAGAAATGGAGAAGTATGTGCATTGATTATATATCCTACAGCTTTACAAAATTCACTTATCAGTTCTGGTAGTTTCTTGGTAGTCTTTTGAGTTTTCTGTATACATCTGCAAATAGTGAAAGTTTTACTTCTTCCTCACCAATTTGGATACCTTATAATTATTTTCATTGATTGCTGCAGCTAGGACTTCCAGTACTTCCAGTACTTTGTTGAATAGTACTTCCAGTACTTTTTTAAAGTTGGGAGATACCACAACGTATTTGCAGACAGTTGGGAATAATCCAGTAAAAGGAAGGAATGGGGGAAGAATGATCCAGAGCAAGATGAAATAATCGCAGTAACAAAGACCTAAAATTGTTAAGAGGAAATGGAATCCAAGAAAAGGGATTGATCTTAGGTTGGCGAGAGAAGTGTCTTCATTCTAACAGGATTGAAGACTGACTATATCAGTATAAATATCAAGGGTATACAAGATATAGATAGAAAGAGGAAATTGAATAGTTGTTCTTTGAATTTTCCTAGAAGCAGTATCATAAACTGAGAGAAAGGAGATGAGAAGAAATGTTGGAGAGTTGCAAAGAAGCAGAGGTGCTTCTGTTAGTAGTATCATAGGGTTGAAGTCTGTGGTCATATATCAAGAGCTATGGCAGTGATACAATATCCTACATTTTCTCTAGTCATAATTTTCTGTTCAGCAACTATGAGTAGTTTCACAGGAAGAGAGCTGATTTTGGCCAAGTGATTTTTTAAATAATCATGCTGATTTGAAAAGGAGAGAGAAAAGTCTTGGAGGTGAGACTATATGCAAGGATAGTCTACCATATTGAATAAGAGACCCTAAATTAGGTGAGTAGAAAGTATTAACATGAGTGGAGGGAGTGAAAAATGTGTAAAGGTCAAGAAACACTTTTGTTGGTGAGATTTATAAACAACTTGCAACCTTTTGTTATAAAGGTTTTTTAAGGCTTCCCTGTAACCTGCTGATCCTAACTGCCCTTGCGATCATAGAGCCTGAAACATCTTTTTAATCTCTTCCAATCTGTTTTATCAAGTTTGTACCTCTTCTTGGGTCAATTTCACTAATTGAAAATTTTCTAGAGAATTATATAATTCTTCAGGTTTTAAAATTTTTATCTAAGTTTTCACCTAGATTTTCTTATAAATCTTGCAAATTTCCTGTATTTGTTACGTCTTTTCCCATGTGTTAAATAGAGATCCGTCTGAACAATTCCAGAGAAATGTTTGTAAACTTTTGAGCACAGCTGATTGAGTAGAGGAATCCCATGGTGACTACCTGATACATAAATACCTAATTAGGACTGATTTAATTTGTTTTGATAACTCTTGTCCACTTTACTGAAATGGAACGACTAAGTGCTATCATTTTAGAAAACTTTTTTGGTCGTGTGATACTACTTTATTATAGTTCAACACATGTGAGGAAAACATGACAATTCATTTTTTGTTGTTTGGTAAATGAGTAGATGCTGCATGTATTTTGATATCTGCACGTCAACTGTGTGTGGAGTAGGAAATTAGAGTGGTGTTGTTACTTAAGAATTAATTCTAAGTAGAATCAATGTGACTGTTAGTGAGGTTTTATTCTTTTAGGAAGTCAAACTTTACATGGCAGATTCATCTTTCCTGCTAGATTCTTTTGCCCTAGGCCCTTTGTTTCTGTCAGGAAGCTGTCCTTCAGAGAGAATGATGCTTTTACTGGTTGCAGGCATATTAATTATACAATACTCTACTTTAAGATGCAGTTGCAAATGCAATTTAACTCTTGCACTGAACTTCTAAGTCTTATTAACACCTTAGAAATAGTGAACAGCAAAATCACCTTTCTTCACTCGTGGTCATACATTGACATTTCCTTCGGACGTACTAAAACTGATATGAGCCAGGCTTCCAGACATGCAGAAATGGTCAGCCTGGGGTTCTTAAATTCTGTGATCCTGAGAAGAACAAGTTTATTCACAAAAACGTGGCAAGAGATTTGCAAGAGATTTTTTTTTAAAAGATAGGAACAAGGGATCCCTGGGTGGCGCATCTGTTTGGCGCCTGCCTTTGGCCCAGGGTGCGATCCTGGAGACCCGGGATCGAATCCCACGTCGGGCTCCCGGTGCATGGAGCCTGCTTCTCCCTCTGCCTGTGTCTCTGCCTCTCTCTCTCTCTCTCTGTATGACTATCGTAAATTAAAAAAAAAAGACAGAAACAAGATAAAAGTATCTTAAGCAAGTTATATTTCCTTATAGTTAATCAATGAATCATTCATTCAGAATAATACAAGATGATCTTATGCTCAGTCAAGACTACAACTGAAATGTGACCTTCAGTAACCTCAGTGAAGTCTCGCAAGGTTATTGATCGAAACATGCCAAGAGGAGCTTTGTGCCTCATTGGCCTGCTAAAAGTGCCCGTTAGGGAAAATGTTGAACATGGGAGAGTGCCTTTACCCTTGCCGCTCCAAACAGCTGCTGAGATTTGTAGGATGGTTTGCACTAAGGTCCATGGGCAACCAGGAAACCAAAGAATCTTGGTAGTATGAGAGGTGATATTTGCTATTCCCTCTAGCTCTGTAAGATTGCAGAAATTTCTAAAAGTGAAAAACTAGGGCTCAGGGAATTTCTTAATCAAATCCTAGATTTTAGAAAAGACCAGATAGGAACCATGAATGTTAGATGCACATTCCTAAATCATAACATAGTAGTTTTATGTTAATGTTAATTTTCGTAGAATTTATCATCATAAACTGAGCTTCTTCAGATGAACACCACAAAAAATTTATGAGGACAGTGATGTTGCATTTACATTAGTATACATGTTTCTGGTATTCCATAAATGTCACTCTCCTTGAATATTTTCCTTAGTGCCCGGGATGGTTATATTTGTCCACAAATCAGTCTTAGATGTCACCTTGTCACTGCTAAGGCCACCCATAGGAGGACTGCGATCCCCTTCAAGTACTGGTATAACAGGCTATGCCAGGGGTATCCACTTTAGGTCATGATTCCTTTATAGACATGGGATTCCAGGAAAATGTCAGTCCCCACCTATCTTGCATAATACATCACCACTGATGTGCCCAGAGGCCTTGCAAGGGAAGAATACCAGCCCCTCGACCTTTCTGAGATACACTACCTATGGGTTATTCCTTTACAAAGTTGCCTGGGTCTCAGCATGAGTGCTCTTGATCCATAGATCTTAGCACAATTCTATAAATGCTGTCATGTATGTGTCCACACACTTCCTCACACAGTCTCATACAGCCCAAGTCCCCAAGTCACATCCAGAGAACCAAGGTGCTGAGTTGGAATGGTTTCCAGCAAAAACTACAGCACCCTGTGCCCAGAGCTAGCACTGATCCTCAGATGCCCAATCTTGGAACTTTGCATTGAAAATGACATGTTCTTCCAGAATTATTTTTCCTTTGTGATGAGCTCCTTCCAGGGCCTTGACTGGCCTAAGGTTAATCCTGTCCATTAAATATATGCTTATATATTTGACTTTCAAACAGGTCAGAGTTTGGGTTCCTTTTTCCATTACCAAGGGTCCTTTGGCCTCATCTAAATTACATGGTAATTGCAGGTATGTAAATTTAGATACTTTTGTTTTTCTCAATAGACTACCTTAAATGCCTAAAAAAGTCTTTTATTTATTTAGTTGTAAAATACAATTCTGTTTTCAATTCCAGTTTTAACAGTAGTGGTCAAAAATACTTAATCTCTTTCTTCAGATTTAGCTACATGTCAAATATAGAGCAGTTAGTTTTCGTATTTATAAAATAAGGAGACTGAATTAGATAGCAGTTTCCCCTTTTTTTAAAAAAGATTTTAGTTGTTTATTTGAGAGAGAGTGCACGGGAGACAGAATACACAGGGGAAATAGCAGAGGGAGAGGGAGAAACAGACCCCCTGCTGAGCAAAGAGCTCCATGTGGGGCTCAATCCCAGGACCCCGAGATCATGACTTGAGTGGAAGGCAGATGCCTAATTGACTGAGCCACTCAGGCACCCCTAATTTTTTTTTAATAAAAGCAAAACCTTTTTATTTTTAGGATAAAATCTTAAATAATACCTCAATAGGTAAAAATGATTTTAAATAATATGGAATTCATTGTAATTAACAAGAAAATTTAAATTGAGATTATAAATGACATTTATAGACATACTCAATGCAGCATCTAACTTATTTTTAATATTTTGCTTTAATTGCAAATAATTTGCAAAGTCTTTATTCAATGGACATATTATGAGCAGGTAGAGAGATCTGTTAATATACTTGGTTACTGGTTTTTAATTGCTTGAACTGCAATCTTCAGGACATGTAGATATCATTAACAGAGAAGATGGAAAAGTTATATTCTGAAATATTCCTCAAAATTAGTGCAACAGACAATGCAAGTAATTGTTTCAGCGGTCTTTAGTATGCCATATTCTAGGATATAATGTTTTCAACGGAGTTTAAGATATTTAAAACTATACTTAAAACTGAATTTTGAATCAATCTCTCCAAAATTTCTTAAGTTCTTCTGCTGAATCTGGACTTCCTCAGAACCACACTGGACTAATAATGTCTAGTTATCTCTATAATTCTAACCATAATTTGGTAACACTTGTGAGTGAGTACTATGGATATTCTAGTCTGTTCTAAATCCATGTATACATACAGATATACATAAAGTTTAAAAGAAGAAAGAGGCATCCAGAGACACAATGTGCCTGAGAACTTTTTTCCTTAAAGATTTTGATGTTTTAAGCTTATTTGAACAACCTCAGCCTATGTTGTTTGCTCATGCTATTTCTTCATTCAAGCAACTCATGTATAGTATTTCTACACTACCTATTGTTATTGACCATGGTCTATGATAGTTCATTTCTAGCAATTGTGGAAATAATAAATGAACCACTGTTCACAAACTTCTCTACCTCATCATTAAGGAAAACTTACATTTGTATATGACAAAATTACTTACTTTAACATGTTAGAATGGAAAATTCATTAATTCTTTAGAGAAAATGATTATGTACACTTTAGTATGAGAAAAATACAAGTGTATAATTACTGTGAGGATTTCATCAGCTTCTAAAATTATTGCATTAATAATTTTGAATTATGGCACTGTAATTTCAAATATAAGATTTTTCTTAAAATGTGTTTATTTTAAAGAATAATTTGTCTAAATTATTTTCTTAAAGCCTAAGGTATCTTAAAACCAAGCCATGTGACTGTTTGAGTTAATTTTATTATTAAATAGTTTCCTTTAAGCAAATCAGAAAACAATAAATATTCATCGTGATCACTGTCAACTATTTAGCTATAATATTTTGGTTGAGTTTCCTGGATTTTTGTTTGTCTTGAAGCAAGGAATCTCCTGGAAACCAGAAAGTTATTGTAATCTAGTGTAATGCTGATTAATAAGATGAAATGTCTTTAGCTTCTGGCACGTAGTAATATTTGTTTATTGATTAGAAATTTGCTACATTCTTCTAGGATGGATATTCTTTCTGCTAAATTATATACGGTGTGATTATTTAGTTCTATATTTAATGCCTTGTTTGTGTTTCAAGATTCTTATGGATTTTCCTGTGTCACATTACATTTACATCATGTAGTTAGCTTTTCTTTTTGCAAATATAACTTTATATGACGTATTGACATATTTTCTTTTTTAAGGGAAAAATAAGGAGATATCAACAGACTGAAAAGATGTTTTCAGAAGCATAGAGTCTTCAGGAAGATACTGGAGTTCATGAGATCTCAAGGTTAGCAATCTACACATTATTTTCATGCTTTTACAGATCTGAGATATAAACTGTTCCAAGTTGTTCCTGCTGATGTGTAATTGAATACTAAGAATACATGTTTACTTAAAATACATATTTTAATGAGATCTCTTCAAAATCTTTAAAAATTCATTTATACCAGAAATCTATTGTTTAATTCAATTGGGGATGTTTAAAGGAAATATTGCTTCAGTAGAAAACCTTTGGTTATTAAAATTTGCTTTGTTCTTTATAATGGGTAGCACTGTTAGAATACAAATAAATATTAGGCATCCTTATAAAATTTTATTTCCGATTTGTTTAAGAAATGTAATCTACTTTGCACAGTTTTCATTTATTTGTGTATCTTTGGCTGCAACATATGCATATACACAAATAATTTAGAAGGATAGATGATCATCAACCTTCTACAATCCTTTGAAATTCACTCCCTGACTTTCCCTAAGTACAGTCAAAGAAATTCTGCTTTTGTTGGAAAATGTGGCCTCAATAAAATGACTGTTTATATGAATGAGCAGAAGGGTTTTTGAGAACCTTCTCTATGTTGCTTGGAGTCCTAAGTCTGGAAAAGAAAAGCAAAATAAAACAGCTTATTAAACAGCTTGTAATAATAACCTAATATAAAATACTCATTTGGAAGCTTGAATTACAGTGTAAGTTGAAATAGTTTATTCTCATGGGATAGCTGGAGAAAATGAATGATTTCTTCCTTCTTTATTTTGTAGGACCCAATATCAAAAACTCATAATTTAAAATGAGAAAATATTGATGATCTTTTATTTTGATTGCCTTGGTCAGGCTTGTCTTCTACATCTTCTACATCTTTCCTCACTCATCCAAGGATATATTCATTCAAAATTTATTTAGGACTTACCATATACATGGCAATGGGCTAAGTGCTTTGGTTGTTTCAAAATGAATAAGATATGATTCTTGTTCTCAAGAATTGCCCAACCAATATGTTACTCAGAAATTAATTTTATTATTAACACAAGCAACAGATAAATAGACAATCCAGATTTAAAAGGGCATGTAATGAATTCTAAAGTGCAAAGAGAATTATTTGGGGATTGTTCATATCTTCACATTATGGCTTTTATTAGCCTAGCATAGTGAGAGTTTATACCAATTGGAGTGTTGTAATCTACTACAACCCACACCCAATTGACATTTTATAAAGTAACTCTTCAAGTACAACACAAGTAATATGAGATTTTAAAAAAGAAGCTTCTGTTTTTGCCACAACTGCAAATTTAATGTTGTAGAAAGTAGTTATGCAAACATCTATGAAAAGAACAAAGATGAGCATTGCCTACTTGGTGTTCTTTTTTTATTTCCAGTATATTCAACTTCATTATTAAGCTCACCAGAGAATTAAATCATTTCCCCAATGACCTAGAAAGGCATGTATGTAGGTTTGAAAGGGATTGAAAGCTATAAACCTCTAAGGGATCCCCACACAAATAGTAGCTGGATGAGTAAAAAATTTACAGTAGTTTGGGAGTCCAGACTGCTTGAAATGGCATTGCATACCACTGTGCTCCTCATGAAAAGCACAGTGATATCTGAATAAGCGAAAACAGATCAAGTCATTAAACATAGTAAAACTTTTTTGAAAAGTCAGTGAAGACATCTCCTGCTTAATTGCACCATTAAATAAGTGGTTAGATTAATTTACATAAGAGCCACAATCATTCAACAAATATTTATTTATCAAGTGCCTACTATGTGAATGGGAGCAACAGCAGTGAATAAAACACCAGTATTCTCGCCTCAGTGGAAATTACATTCTAGAGGGTGAAAATATATAAGCAATAAAAAAATAATTATATATTATGTTAGGTGGTTAGAGTTCTATGAAGAAAAAGAAAATAGGAAAAGGAATATAGACTGTAGAGTTGGAGTGTTAAAATAAGCTGAATGACTTAGTATTGCATAGTTTATACAAAAGAAATAGATACTACCTTTGCCCAAATAGTGCCAACTGAAAATGAATGTGATGAAATACGATGCCTGCTGGTGAGTTTTCTAAATCATCATTTGTTAAAGTAAATGTTGTTAATGTATATAAAATAGCTAGTATGTGTCTTCCTTAATTTCACCGGAAGGAAAAGATGTATTTTTAAAATGATAATATACTTACTACTTAATACACCACACTTACTACATGTACAGAAAATGTTGTCAAAATGTTTGCAATAAAGGCACAGTTGGATTAGTCCAATCACTTACTAAAGGGGTAAAGGCTATGACTATTCATCTGTGTAGGGGAGAAAATTAATCCAATTTTTTTGAATTGAATAAATATTATGACCCTAAGTAGTTATAGATCTCTATGACAATACATATAGATGACACTTGGTGCTAAAAAGCTCTATATAATTGTCTTTCTGTTGCTTCATCAACAGTCTGGTTATCATTTTAGGAGAGCCCTAACTACTGGGACTAAAGACAGAAGGAAGTTATTTAAATACCATCTCATTCCCATAGTACTAATTTTTTAAAGGACACATGTCTTTCTTTGTACATTTAGTAAAAGATATATGCAGATTTGGAAATTAAAATATTAATCTATTTGTGATCATCAACAAATGAGTTATCAAGTTTCTTTTGATGGTAACCTGGTTGGAATTTTCTATGAGATGTTAAGAAACATTAAGTACAGAGTAGCACAGGAATCTGGAGGTGTGTATGGCCCAGATGACCTGTGCATTTTTTGCAACCCATCTAAACTATAGATGAATGAGTTGCAAGGTTTCACTAACTTGATATTTAGAAAAAGAAATTAAATCAATTCTTTTTCTGTGTTAATAAGTCTATGCGAAAGGAATATCTAATCATCAAAATAAGCAAAAATTGGATTAGGAAGTCTCAAAACCTATCAAATATTGCCACTTCTTCAATATTACAAAAGTCAGATATTGTAAATAGTATATCATCTAAAAGAAATAAATTCCCGTATTGAAGTACTACAAGAACGATGCAGTGGGGGTGACAATTATTTGGGAGGTCTATTTTAATTAAACCAAACCAGAGAGTACTTATTACATGTAGTATGAACAGAACAGACAGTCAAGTCTATGAGTTTGACCAAAAAGAGGCAACTGGTACTCTCGAAAACCAAAAGAAAAGAAAACATAAGAGATGCAGAAGACTAGTAGAAGGTTATAAAGAAAAGAAAGACTTATTTTGTTTTTCTAAAATATGCTTTTTAAACTTAAAATTTTTTATTTAAATTCAATTTAGTGGGATCCCTGGGTGGTGCAGCGGTTTGGCACCTGCCTTTGGCCCAGGGCGCAATCCTGGAGACCCGGGATCAAATCCCACGTCGGGCTCCCAGGGCATGGAGGCTGTTTCTCCCTCTGCCTATGTCTCTGCCTCTCTCTCTCTCTCTCTCTCTCTCTCTCTGTGTGTGTGTGTGTGTGTGTGACTATCATAAATAAATAAAAATCTTTTAAAAAGAAAAAAAAGAACAATGACTAAATTCAATTTAGTTAACATATAGTATATTATTTAGTTTCAGGGGTGGAATTTAGTGATTCATTACATGCAAATAACAAGGACTTCTCATGTAATTTCACTGTGTCAGAGATAAATTCCTTCCAAACCAATATTAATCTTTTTTGCATTCATCTGGAAGCTTCAAAGGAAGCTAGAAACTCTTCTGTTTAAGGGTAACTGAAATGTGACTTATCAAAAGCAAGTAGAAAATTTAAATTCCCTTGCTTTCATCCTCCCTATATTCGCTTTCTAAAAGTTAAACTGAGAAATAATTTATAAATTCATATGACAAATCCAGTTCCCCATGGACTGACTCTTCTATCCTCTTGCAAACCACCACCCAGAAATATACATTTTTGAATATCACATTACGTGGCATGCTCATGCCCTGGGTGGGGCCTTCTCCACCTTTCTTCAATGGTTCTCCAGATGATTTCCTACCATTCTCACTCTTTCATCAGTCTTATAAATAGTTTAATCCAACTTTCTCAACCTCAGCAATATTGACATTTTGATCAGATAATTCTTTATTGTGTAGGCAATGTTGTGCATTGTAGGAAGTTCAGTAGCATCCCTGGCAGTAGACACCAGGAGTACTCCTCCCCTTCCATCGGGAAAACCAAAAATGTCTCTAGACGTTGCCTTTGTAAAGGCCCCTTGGGACAAACTATTCCAAGATGAGAACCACTGATCAAACCCTAACCTCCACAACCTCAATAAACATCCCCTCCATAGCAACCACAAAGCCTCCTAGCCACCTTCAGTATCTTGTTTTCAATTAAAACTCAACCAAAACACTTGACAGCTTCTCTTATTACTGTGAAACTCACCTCTGTCTGACCATCTATGTGGTTTTAGTTTTCTTTTATTTGCCTTTATCTGGCCTTGTGTCGAAAATGTGTCATACGACATAATGAATGGATATGAAACAAGTGAGGAAAATTAGGGAAAGGGAAAAATAAGCTAAGAAGAAGCTTAAGTCAGGAGTGGTGCTAGGTTACAAATGACATAAACCCTTTTTCGTTTCACTTCTTTTTCTTTGAATTCATGGAGACTTGGATTTTTCCATGTTCTCCAAGTCTTGCTTGAAATTTAGCTTGGGCACCAGGAGCTTAATCTCTACATTTCTACAGCCTGTCCTTTCTTACACTGTACCTGCAATCTTCAATCCAGTAGATAGGGAACCTTCTCTTTTCTCACGCCCAGGCCCAAAAGTACTGCAGGATGAAATGATCCACTCTGCAGATTTATGGTTTTCTAATCCAAGTTAGCTCCTCGATAGCATCCACTAATCCTTTCGCTCTGACCATGGTCAGCCACTATTTCAAAAGTTTATCACCCCACTCCAGCCATGCAATCTCTCCCCTTCATTCTCAGTTGCACCTGCTATTTTAACAAGAAAATTGAGGTCATTGTGTGGAAACTACTTGTGCATCCTTGCAATTCCCTCCAGCATCAAACAGCTACATCTATCAACACTCTTTATTTCCTCCAATCTTAAATGATCAGGAATCCTTCCTATTCAAGGCAAAGCCTGTGTTTGATTGTATTTCCTCTCACTGATGCTGAGGCTTTTGGCCAGTAGCTATTTCGTTTTTGTCCTTTATCTTCAACCTTTTCTCCTTTGCTCACTCTTTTCTTTCAACCTGTATACATTCTTCAAACTTCCATCCTAAAAAGTAAATTGACAAACAAAAACAAACTGACCTCTCTCTTCAGTAGATTTCATGGGCACTACCATCCAATTTCTCTCCTCTCCAGCCCATTCAAACACTCCATACAGCAGTCTACATTCATTATCTCCGATTTCTAAGATCCAGTCACTCTGCAGCACAATGCCATCTGATTTCTAACCCCATTTAGCAGAGCACGCTCTCTCTGAAGGCACGGATGACCTAGCAGCCTGTATCTTGACTGGCTCTCTCAGGGGTATTCGACACTGTTAACTTCATTTTTCTTCTTCCACTTCCAGGACTGTTGTGACACCTCTCCCTCTTGGTTTGCCTGACACCTTGTAGACCCTTTTGTAAAGGCCCCTTTGACAGGTTCTGCTTTCTCTATTCTCTCACAAAGTTGTGAATCACAGACTCAAATACTGATATGAAGCCATAGGTAACATAAATGAGTGAAGTCAGCTAATTTAAAACAATAAACAACGTAGAGGCTAAATACCAGGCCCACAAAAGTTCTTGAAATTTTACCCTTGCTCAAATTACAGTGCTCCCCAGAGATCCACCCTCAGCTTATTGTTCATCTACCTTCCTTGCTGACCCTGATCCAGCCAAACCACTCTTAAGACTTTATTAATTAAATGGCAATGACTCCAGCTTTTTTCTTTGATTAGGGGACAGAATTATATTTTACACACACATGTCTATAGGATATCAATGCCTACAAATACACATGCACAAACAAATCATCAGAGCAATGAAACAGAATGGAAAGTCCAAAAAATAGACACCATACACATGCAATCAAAAATGCAACAAAGAAATGATCATAAGTCAATGGAGAGGCCCCTCAATGAAAGGCTATTAACACCTCAAGCACATATAATTAATTAGTGTCTGCTAAAGAGGGTGTTTCAAATGGGGGAGAGGGAATGAAGCAGAGAAGGACGACGGCTTACTGAATAGAAGGTATTAGAACAATTCTTTAACTACTTGAGGAAAAATAAGGTGTGATCTACACATCATACAATAGTGAAGTAAAATATAGATAAAATAAAAATAAAGTAAAATATAGATAAATATTTAAGATATTATTTTAAAACATTTTAAATTATATACTTTTCAACATTTAAAATATTATTAAACATTAAATTCAATAGCTTTCAGGTATTTATGTGCCTTTGGTTTAGAAAAGCATTTAAATAGTGCAAAAAATGAGAAATAATTTATTCATTTTTATATTTATAAACAGTAAAATTCACTCTTCTTGGTTTTAGTTTCATGTGATTTGATCATTGCACAGAGTTCTGTAACCTTTACCACAATCGAGATATGGAACAGTTCTATCACCCCCAAAATAACCTTGAGCTTCCCCTTGTCAACTCTCCCCTCCCCACGAAATCGCTGGCAACTGATCTGTTCTGTGTCACTATAGTTTTGCCTTTTCCAGAATATCATATGAATAGAAACATACAGAATGTAGTCTTTCAAATCTGGCCTTTTTCAGTTAGCATAATGCATTTGAGATTCATTCTTGCTGTTACGTGTATCTGTAGTTTGTTTCCCATTACTGGGAAACAGATTATTACTAAGTAGTATTCCATTGTCCGCATGTACCGCAGTTTGTTTATCCATTCACCCATTGAAGGACACTTGGGTTGTTTAGTTCTTGATGTTTTTGAATAGAGCTGCAATAAGCATCCACGTAGAAATTTTTGTGAGAAACTATGTTTTCATTTATCATGGGTAGATGCCCAAGTGAGATTGTGTATCACATGTTAACTATATGTTTACCTTTCTAAGACACTGTAAAGACTGTTTTCCAGAATATCTTATACCGTCTTGCATGTCCATCAACAATGTACAAGCATTCATGTTGCTCCACCCCTTCACCACCAGCATTTGGTATTATCAGTTTTTATTTTATTTCAGCCATTCTAACTGTCATTGTGGTTTTTAATTTTCAGCTTCTTAAAGAATAATAATATTGAGCAAATTTTCTTGTGCATATTCACCACCTATATATCTTTGTGAAGTATTTATTCAAGCATTTGAAATCTTTGTCCAACTTTTTCAAAAAGACTATTTTTAGACCCGTTTTACCTAAATTCACAGCAAAATTGAGAGGAAGATATAAAAATTTCACATATATTCTCTGCCCCCACATGTGCACAATCTCCCCCATTATTGACAGCCTCTACCAGAGTGAGACATAGGTCATAATTGATGAACCTCCCTTAATACATTATAATCACTCAAAGTTCACAGTTTACTTTAGGTTTCATCCTTGGTGTTATATATTCTGTGGGTTTGGACAAATGTATAATGCCGTCACTGTGTCATAGGGAGCGTTTTCACTATCCAAAAAATCTTTTGTAACTCCATCCATTTATCCTTCCTCCCCATCCCCATAATCCCCTGGCAACCACTAATGTTTTTACTGTCTCCACAGTTTTGTCCTTTTCAGAATGTTGTATAGTTGGAATCATATAATATGTAGACTTCTCAGGTTGGCTTTTTCCACTTAGTAATATGCATTTAAGTTTTCTCCATGTCTTTTTTGTGGCTTGATAACCCATTTCTTTTTAGCACTGAAAAATATTCCCTTGTCTGGGTGTATCACACTTTATTCACCTACCCAGGGACATCTTGGTAGCCTCTAAGTTCTGGCAGTGATGAATAAAGCTTCTAGAAACATTCGTGCAGAAGTTTTGCTTGGATATAAATATTCAACTCCTTTGGGTAAATACCAAGGAGCACAATTGCTAAGTCAAATGGTGAGAGTAGGTTTAGTTTTATAAGAACCCACCAATGTAGGGCCCCTGGGTGGCTCAGTCTTTTGAGCCTTTGACTCTTGATTTTGGCTCGAGTCATTATTTCAGAGTCATAGGATTGGTCCCCAAGTCTGGCTTCATGCTCAGCAAGGAATCTGCTTAAGATTGTCTTTGCCTCCCCCTATACTCCCCGCCCCTCACATTCTCTCTCTCACCCCCCCAAAAAAAACAAAAAGCAACAACAAAAAATAAACAAGAGCCCACCAAAATGTCGTCAGAAGTGTTGTAGCATTCTGCATTTCCAACAATGAATGAGAATTTTTCTTGCTCCTCCTCCTCTCCAGCATTTTGTACTATCAGTGTTCTAGATTTTGGCCATCTAATAGGTGTTAATAGTACTTTATTTTCATTTGTATTTCCCTGATGACATAAGATATGGAACATCTTTCCATATGCTTGTCATCTGTATATCTTTTTTGGTGAGGTGTCTGTGCAGGTCTTTGGCCATTTTTTAAATGCTTTGTTTCTTTTCATTAAGTTTTAAGAATTCTTTGTATATTTTATTTTGCTCAATTTTTTATTGAGTTGCTTTCTATTGTTGAGTTGTGAGAGCTCTTTATAAATATTTTGGATAAAAATCTTTTGGGGAATGTGAAATTTGTAAACTTTTCCCTTTCTGTGGCTTTTTTTTTTATTATTCCTAACTTGTTCACAGAGTAAGCATTTTTTACTTTTTTGAAGTCTTATCTACCAATTACTTTTCTCTTATGGGTTGTGGTTTTGGTTTTGTATCAATAAATTCTTTGCCTAACCTAAGATCACAAGGATTTTCACTTCTTCTTCTTCTAAGTATTTTATAATTTCATGTTTTACATTTAGTTTTATGATTAATTTTGAGTAAAGTTTTGATAATGGAAAAAAATGAGATTCAATATTTTGCATACAGACATCCAACTGTTCCATCACCATTTTTTAAAAAGACTATCTTATCTTGATTAAATTGCCTCTGTACCTTTGTCAAAAATCAATCATATTTGTTTAGGTCTATTTCTGGCCTCTGATGTTCTTTCCCACTGATGTATGTATTTATATGTTATTCCATTATCACATTGTCTTGATTACTGTAGCTTTATAGTAAATCTTCAGATCAGATAGTGTGCATCCTCTTCTTTTTCAAAAATTGCTTTGGTATTCTAACTCCTTTGCTTTGACCTATAAATTTTAGAATCAGCTTGTTGATATCTGCAAAAAATCCTGCTGGGATTTTGATTGGAAAATCCCTTGATGTATATTAGAAAATGCTCCAAATACAACTTACATAAGAAAAGACACTAGAAAAAATATTCACAGCATATGTACTCACAAATGGTCAATATTATTAAAATACAGAGAGTTGTTAGATATCACTGAGAAAATCCAAACTTCATTAGGGTAACCGGCAAGGCCATGAGGAAACTTTTTTACAAATGAAGTTCTGGTGACCTCTAAACTTGAAAAAGAAAATGTTCAACATAACCACTGAGAAAATCCAAACTTCATTAGGATAACTGGCAAGGCCTTGAGGAAACTTTATTACAAAAGAAGTTCTGGTGACCTCTAAACTTGAAAAAGAAAATGTTCAACATAACCAGTAATCAAAGACACTTGATAAATAATGCTCACATAAACATATAAAACTTTGGGAAATAGTGTAGCATACTGATAAAGTGCATCATTTTTAAGGTCAGACTGAACTTTGAGTCCATTTTCTACTTGTCTATGAGGTTTTAGGAAAACTTTTTTTTTTTAAGATTTTATTTGTTTATTTATTATAGAGAGAGAGAGAAAGGGAGAATGCATGAGCAGGAGGAGGGCAAAGGAAGAAGAGAGAGAGATTCCAAAGCAGTCTCCATCCTGAGTGTGGAGCCTGATGCAAGACTTGAACCCAAGTTATCCTGACAAGCCAAAATCAAGAGTTAGAAGCTTGACTGACTGAACCACCCGGGTGCTCCAGGAGTTAGGCAAACTTTAAACTTTCTGATGTTCAGACAATTTACCAGTAAAATAATAATAGAATCTGGCGCATTGTAAACACACATATATATTATCATCGTAAGTATATCAAATATTGGTGAAGATGTGGAGAAATGAACCATGTCACACTATAGGGATGGACAGGTAAATTGATTCAACTTTTCTAGAAAGCAATTTGTCATTATATATAAATGATCTTACTCTTTGTATACTCTTTGACCGAGGGATTCCAAATTTTTTTTTAAAAGATTTTATTTATTCATGAGAGACAGAGAGAGAGGCAGAGACCTAGGGAAAGGGAGAAGCAGGCTCCTCGCAGGGATCCTGATAAGGGACTTGATCCTTGACCCGGGATCAGGCCCTGAGCTGAAAGCAAATGCCCAATGGCAATCCAGGCACCCCGGGATTCCAAATTTTTCTTTATTCTTCTTTTTTAAAGATTTTATTTATTTATTCATGAGAGACACAGAGAGAGCGAGAGAGAGAGAGAGACAGGCAGAGGGAGAAGCAGGCTCCATGCAGGGAGCCCGAAGTGGGACTCGATCCCGGGTCTCCAGGATCACACCCTGGGCTGAAGGCAGGCGCTTAGCTGCTGAGCCACCCAAGTGTCCCCCAGGATTCCAAATTTTTAAAAGCCTTAATGAATAGTCAGTTGTGAACAAAGAGCTATGTATACAAAGATATTTACTGAGATAATATTGAAATTAATGAAAACTAGAAACCTCTGCGTGTCTGGAAATAACGAATTAATTAAATAAATTATTAAATATCCACTCAAAGCAGTATTCTGAGGTAGTTAAAATAAGTTTTTTCCACAACATATTTTATTATTGGACACCTCTCTGAAATATACTAATAAGTAAAAAAGGAGGCTATAAAACTGCACTCACCGTATGATGCCATTAATGCTCTCAAATGATGTGTAATGCACGAAAGAAAGGGTGATTATATAAATGCATATTACATGCATATATACATTACATAAATGCATATATGCATGCATACACATATACACGTAATAAAACTGATTATATTTGCATAGTTAAGTATACATTTAATTTATTGTCTTGGTGTTTTTCAGTAGTCTCCAAATTATCTCAAAATACATCTTATTATTATAAGAAAAGATAACTTAAAATATAAAATATGAAAGAACAGAAAATCATAAACTGCTATCAACTATAAAAAGATAAATAGCCAACTACTTAAAACATTATTTCTTAGGTGACAGCGAAGGGTGATTATCCTTATTATTTAAGGACATCCACAAATTAATAAGAACATCAATAAGACTCCATTAAAAAATGGCGTAAAAGAAATGAAAGAACAACTTACATAAAAAAGAAATATAAATAGCTAATTAACAAATGAAAAATTCATCTTCAACAGTACTCAAATGGCAATAAAATGCTATAATTTTATGCCTACCAAATGAATAAGATTTTTTTTTAAGATTTTATTTATTTATTCATGAGAGACACACACACACACAGAGAGAGAGAGAGAGAGAGAGAGAGGTAGAAACACAGGCAGAGGGAGGAGCAGGCTCCATGCAGGGAGCCTGACGTGGGATTCGATCCCGGAACTCCAGGATCACGCCCTGGGCTGAAGGTGACGCTAAACCCCTGAGCCACCTGGGCTGCCCTGAACAAGATTTTTTATTGCAAATATGTTTCACTGTCCTATACTCTTGAGGGAAATATGTTATTAGCAAAATATGTCAAACTTTCATATGCTTATGTTTTCTAAACTTAAACAAGCAGTAGATTCCCAGACAAAAGGAAATATATCATAATATTATGTCTATAATGCTCTTTATCCTTGTTTGAAATATTGAAAATAACACACTTGTCCTGTATTAGGCGAATTGTTTTACATATTGTGGTACCTCCAGAAGATAAAATATTACATAGCTGCTAAAATTTCATTTACAAGAAATTTCAAAGACATGAAATGTCATTACATATGAAATTTATTAGACTATGTTAGGTGAGAAAAATAGACATAAAAAGAGTGGAGATAATATAAATTATATATACACAAAGGACCATTAAAGTAAATAAAGGACTGGGAGAAATTAAATCAAATGATTGGCCAATATTTTATAATAATGTAAATATTATAAATAGTGTCTGAAATACAGAACTTTCCTTTCAAAAGTAGAATGACAAGTGATTTGTCTTTTTTATTCATTTATAAATGTTTATAATTTTTTTTAAAGAATTTATTTATTCATGAAGGACACAGAGAGGCAGAGACATAGGCAGAGGGAGACGTAAGCTCCCAGGGGAGCCTGATGTAGGACTCGATCCCAGAATCCTGGGATCACGACCTGAGCTGAAGGCAGATGCTCAACCACTGAGCCACTCAGGCACCCCATAAATGTTTATAATTTTTATATAAATCTTAATTTTAAAAAGAATCTGCTTATCTCCTCTCTGGCCCAAATCTTTTCCTGCTAATGTGTTTACTATCTCAGTTAAAAGTAGCTGATCATTGGGACACCTGGGTGGCTCAGTCAGGTAAGGGATCAACTCTTGGTTTCAGCTCAGGGCCTGATCCCATGAGAATGAGCCCCATGTCGGGCTCTGTGCTCAGTGTGGAGTCTGCTTCAGATTCTCTCTCTCTCTCCCTTCAGCTCACACATACTTTCTCTCTCTCTCAAATACATAAATAAAATCTTAAAAAAAAAAAAAAAAAGTAGCCAGTCATCTAAGTTAGAAAGCTACAAAGTAACTAAGATTATTCCTTCTTACTCACTGGACACTTCCAGAAAATCATGACTGAATTCTATGGAGTTTCTTCCTCATGCTACTTTTCATCTCCTCCTGAGTGCTGCGTTGTCACAGCTTTAATTCTGTTGCTTTTCATCTCTCACCTGGATAATGTGAGAGCCTCTGATGAGTAGTACAGATTCCATTTGTGTCTCTTCACATCCAATCTCAGTACAGCTACCCAGAGACTCAACCTGAAACAAACATCTGACCATGACCTTCAGTCACCCTCTTAAATTTCTTCAAAGATTTCCCATACAGTGACAGGATCCAAACTCTACCACTGAGCCAGCCGGGTGCCCCATCACTCTCCTCTTTATACAGAGAGGTTTATTATATCTAATGACTTTTCCAGAAAGTCTCTCTGTGTTCTAGCACCTTTTTATTTATGTCTATCAGATAATTGACCACCTTATTCAAATTATCTATCTACATGTTATCCTCCCTTCAAGACCAGTGAGCTCTAAAGTCTAATGCATCTGACCTGTGGGGGTGAGCAAGATCTTTTGAGAACCAAAGGAAAAATAGCATCTATCTAGAATTTAAATGAAAATTTGAAAAAAAAGAGAAGTTGTGTTATTCCTATTATTTTTATTTTTCACATGAATATTATGCTAAAAAATTGTTGAAAAATAAGGAAATCAACCAAATTGATCAAAAAATAATATCTGTATTTATGATTTTTAGCATTTCTAACTTCTATATCTAAATATTCGTATAATTTAGATAATATATTTGTAGTTATATATTCTATCATATATATATATATATATATGAAGTACATCCAGAAACTTTTTTTTACTGGTGGGGATATATGATTTAAAATGCTTGAAGACCATTGCTCTGAAGCTTCTCAAGAGCAAGGAATATACTTTATTTATCCAGAACATCATACAGCAAAGTGTTGGGCACTTACAGATTCTATGTGAACTTTACTGAAATTAAAATTTTAGCAAACTACTATCCACATTTATGAAGTTAGCAATGAAGTCATTAAAAATTTGGATTAAGGTGGTAAATTCTCTGTCTCATTTACTAAACCTAATGTGTATGAGAGTTAGAGGGAACTTAAAAGAGAAAAATAGAAAACAACAAAGGAAAGGGTCCATGCTAGAGTAATTTTCATGATTGCAAATGTTTTTAAATTGCAAGGAATATAAAAGTTTTTTTTTTTTAGGAATATAAAGTTTTAACAGATGCATGCTCATAGTTTTTCAAAGGTAGCTAAAATAAACAGTGTTATAGACTAGCTCTATAGAGATTTATAAGAGTATACATTTTTAAAGCAAATGAAATTTTGAGGATAGCCTATGTTTGTTGATCCCAACTCTACAAGGTCAGAATTCAAAAGTCCTTTACAATTTTACAAGGAGCTGTCCAATTTATGCAGTATTGACATGCTCATGGGGATTATCTGCCAATCAATTCCAATACAAATCTCATAGAAGAACTAGAAGTCTAAACCACAGAGAGTTCGGTTCAAGTAAGTTTATCTTACAGGAAATGACTTTCTTAATTTTAGTAAAATTATAGTTCCAATTTTGTATAATTCCAGGCAATAAGCATAGGAAAAATGTAAAAAAAAAAAAAGTCAACTTTTATATAAGGCCATAGAGACATAAGTGAATGAATAAAATATTTACAAGCCATGTTTTAATTTTGTTTTCAGGGTAAAGTTGAAAGTATATATCTAAATATAACATCAGATATTGGAGAGGAATTTCTCTCATCTAATTAGTTTTTAAGAAACATTTTCTGAACATGATGAATTTGGAGATCCTTTTGGATTTTCGTTTTCTACACAATATTATAGCTCTATGTTTTTCCTGCTCTCTCCTTTATTTTAAGCAGAGCTGGTTCTAATAAAATTGTTTTTAAGTTTTTAACATCAAGCCCAAAATAAGCATCTAAAACTTAGTATTACCCTTTGAAAATTTTGTTCTATTCTAAGGCATACATTTTCTGAAACAATGTTATTTTTATACCACTCATGATTACCTTTAAGAATCAAAAGAAATGAATACACAGTATGAGATAGTTCTCATATGGCCTCATATATTAGAAAAAAAATAAAACCAACAGATGGAACCTATTTCAGAACACCTAAAAAAAAAATCCCTTAGTATTAAAGTTCTTTTGTTTTCCAAAATGGTTTTTCAAAACAGGATAATATGATATAGTTTGAGCACAATCAGTTTAGGAATTGTTTTCAACACAGGTATGATTTCTAGTTGTCAGTACCATGTAACTATTTCTTTTACACCCAGCAGAGGTGGCAGCTTTACCATTTTCTTCAATAAAAAATGGAAGTGTTGGGGGGAAAAATGGCTGTAATTTTTGTGCATTATTTTATCTCGAGGTATTTTCTTTTTCAGGTCTAAAGAAAGAAATATGGCCTAAGTAACAGCCCAAAATACAAAAGTGCATTTAGAATTATACACTGACTCATTCCCAAACTCTCCTTAATTATCATCACCCTCATCTCAGACTGATTGAGGAACTGTCCTGCTTTGAAATCCATTTTTTGATGCATCCTATTGCAATGGGAATCCTTTACTGGGCTCTCTCAACTCGACAATCTCATAAGGGTAAAGGGCATAACAAACTGCTAAAAGAGGCCAAGCTGCCTCATGCTCACATTGTGTGCTCTGTGTTGAAACTTCCAGAGGTTTATTGATGCAGTGGGACTAGAAAAATGAGAACAGAACCAATTTTCTCCATGGCCTTCACCCTTTCTCATAGACCACAAGATAACCGCTGTTATCAAAAGGAAACTAGAATTTTCCTCTTCTGTTTTTTGTCAAGCTAAAATAATGGGATTTCTTTTTTCTTCTCAAGGATGTTTTACTAGGTTAAATATCAATCTTAGCAGGATATGGCTTATATTTGGAACAAGCAGTGTGTTTCCATTTCTTTTCCTCTATTACTGATATGTGAATAATATGAGTATTAAAATGATCTTATATTTAAATTTAAAGGTTTTACACTACTTGACAAAAGTTAGAAAATTTTGTGTATGCAAGAACAAAATATAATTTTTTATGGTTTCCAACATACCATAAAAAGTTTGTGTTGATAAAATCAATACAACATATAATAAATCCTAAATCTAGAAGAGAATGAATTCTTCCCATAAGAATAAAATTTGAGAAAAAATATAAAGAAAGAAAATAAGGCTAAAATAAAATGTGTGTCCTGAAATTAATTCATCAAAGATTATGCTACTTTCTCTAGTAAAGGAAGATCTTGCTTTAAAATTAAAGAATCAGGATCACGCCTGGATGGCTCAGCTGTTGAGCGTCTGCCTTTGGATCAGGGCATGAACCCAGGTCTGGAGATCGAGTCCCACATGGGGCTCCCTGAAGGGAGTCCGCTTCTCCCTCTGTTTATGTCTCTCTGCTTCTCTCTGTGTGTCATGAATAAATAAATACAATCTTTAAAGGGAAATTAAATTAAGAATCAAAATGTGGTGTATTCCAGTAAGATGAGGGCTGAAAAAACTGGCAGTCTGAGAACTAAAGATTTATTTTGTGCAGCCATCATAGACTACCCCCCACCAGTCAAATTGCTGAATTTCCACTACTTCCCCATTTCTTACCTTCTGCTGTTTCACATATTTTTTTTTTTTTGTCTGTCTGGCCCTGAAGTCGCCTGAATTTGTAACCTCAGCTTTAAAAAGTAATTGCATGTTTTCAGAAACATTGACAAGTGTGTAGAGCAGATCCTCTTACATATTATCGGTAGATATGTAAATTCTTTACAATGTTTTTGAGAGTATTTGGCAATATTTACCAAAACATTAATTCCTTCAACTCTTCTATCTTTTGGAAGTTATTCTACAGAAACACTCATACAGGCACATAAAGGTTGTTCAGTGATACATTGATGCAATTAAAAAATGGAAACCTTCCAAATACTTGTCAATAAGGTATTAATTTAATAAATTATAGTCAATCCATATAATGAAATATTATATAGCTCTTTAATAAAAGAATAAGGTAATTCTAATAAACACTGACATGAAAAAAGAAATATTAAGTAAAAAAAGAAAGTGGAAATTTCATGTTTCTGTGAAAAAATATTTCATTAATATAATAATACAATAGTATATTGCTAATATAAACCAAATATAAACTGGTATTAGTAGCTATCTCTGATGGGGTGGGTGGAATTATGACATATTTCTTGTATTCTAAACCCATATTCCTGTAATATTTAAATTGGTAGACAAGCATATATGACACATAATAAAAATCTAAGCTATAAAATCTAAAACACCAAAACTTTCTATTAAAAAAATCAGATAAAAAATACATTTTCCTATATTTAAGAAAATGGCTATTGACAGTAAGAATAATGGTATATAATATGGTTCAAATTATAAACAATCCTTGGGTTATGTTTACTAGACTTTGGTTACTTTTTTGTTTTCCTATTTAAATGAATAAAATGGATTTTTAGATATATAAGAAAATTGTCAAATTCTAACTCATTCTTTGATAGAAGAACACTTAAATATTTAGGAATATCTTTTTCATAGACATAAGAAGAAGAACATGTTTGGAGCTTCATGAATAGTGTTATGCTGAGGATCAGGTCTATTCCAAACGCTTTAGATATCTCTTCTTCTGACTCACACTTTTTAAAAATTCTGTAATAACCTGTTTTGGAAGGAAAGGAAAGAAAAAGTGTAATCCTCCTACTGTTAAGAAAAATTTGTCATCTCTGACTTAATCATGAACTAGGCAGTAAGTTACAAAGTAAACTGGGCAAAATTTAGATGCCCTGTCCTTGTAAACCACTTGGTCTACAAATGGACAGATGATTTACAGTATGACCTTCCTGTCATCAAGGATAGGATCAAGAGTGAGGCAAGCTTGCATGCAGGAGAAGGAATTTGTGTGCTAGCCTTGGAAAATTTTATGTCTGACCTGATCTCAGTGACAGGTTTATTGCCATGATGAGAGAGAATTAAAACCTTCCTGGCCTAGAGAGAAGCTTGAAAATAAAGAGGGGATCACACTCTGGAAAATGAGATCATGGCTTGGACTATTGTCATCATTATCAATAGCAAACATATACCGAGAACGCGCCAGATGAAAGGCACTGAATTAAGGGTGGTGAGCCTGATGTTATAAAACCCATATGATGAGAAGCTGACAGAATGATATATATTTACACAGTTGATTTACTAGTGTATTTAGTTATTGTGGACATCATCAGAATTGGTAACATTTGAACATTTCTGTCTCCATGACACCAAGTCTCCTCTCTGGCGAAAAATGCACACAGAAGTTTGCATGTAAAATTGGAAGTTTGTTCCTCCATATATCCCTGGCTTTACTTTAAAATGAGCTTTTTAGGTTAACACTAGAGATGGAAAAGACAATCTGGATTTGAAAACCAGGGTGTATGTACATTTGTGTGCCAATAATAAGCTTTCAAAATTTATTTTAATTAAATATTGACCAAATATGTCAACACAACCTTTCTGAACATTTGTCAGTTTAAATAGAAAATGTCATATATCCTAGTTGCTTGTCAAATGATTGTTGTTGTTGTTGCCGCCTTAATGTTAGTTCGGAATACGCAGCCTCTAGGCTTAAAATGCAGATTGATTTGACCTCAAATAACTCTTATCTATTTATTATTAATCATGCTGAAATGGGTTGCTTCAAAGTGCATCTGGTATGCTTTTTACTCCTTTCCTAAGAGTCGATGACTAAAGTTTCTACAGTGTCGCCATAAATTAAAGCTGAATATACTTTTCCCACAATTCTACTCATTAAAGAACATGCCAATATCCCATGACCACAGGAAAACTATACTTTATCATTGAAAGTATTGGTTCCGTCAAGTGACAAATAGATAACAACTGTCTTTAAGACGTAGGTATTTTTCTAGGTGTTTATCGACCTCACCTTTATGAAATTACTCTTAAAATTTCTGGAGTATGTAACATCAAATATATGTCAAGCCCTACAAATCAATATAGCTATCAGGAATGTGTATAAGATTGTTTGAACCCTGGGGCTCCCGGGTGGCTCAGTCGGTTAAGTGGCTGCCTTAGGCTCTGGTCACGATCCTGGGGTCCTGAGATCAAGCCCCGCCTCAGGCTCCCTACTCAACGGGGAGTCTGCTTCTCCCCTTCCCTCTGCTGCTCATCCAGCTCCTACTCACGCATGTGTTCTCTCACTCTCTCTCAAATAAATGAGATCTTTAAAAAAAAAAAAAAAAGATTGTTTGAGCTCTGACTCTGCCACAGAGATGCTGATACAAACAGATTCTGGCAAAATCTGCTCATCCTTCCAAAAGTGATATTTAATCGTGATCCGCTATAAGTACTTCTTTCACATTTGTTAGTTATTGGACACATTAGGTGTTACAGGAGAACAAGAGTTTAAATTATGTTTTCGATTATACAGATGAATAAGTAATATGCATTCATATTCATTGATATGTATTAATTAAGATCTGCTGCAAGACTGTATGTCGTTGCCCTGGGTACAGCTATTGTCTCCATATTGTGTGTATGGCAGTCCCCAAAGGGACACTGAAAACAGGACACTTAAAGTGAACAATTGAACAGGAAACTGCCTTCCCTCTCCTGTCTCAGTGGACTTTCCAAAAGAGCTACCCACTGCAGTTCGTACATCTATTTTCGCATCGCTCTATTGTCTCTGCTGCCCAGCACAGAAGATAAATCAGCTCCTTCAAATGTCAGGAAAGAAGGACAGTGGATAACCAACTTGACTGTTACTGACACATTCAACTCCATGCTGCTTTTTTTGTATTTGTGGCAAAGGGACAAAGCACTGGGGGGGGGGGGGGGGGGGGGGGAGTAACCACTTGCTGAGTGCCAGTGTTTTACAGATTCTGACTTGGTGAATACTGAGCCTCAGCAATTTGTTGGCCATCCAGTAAAGACATTCAGACACCGAACAACAGGGCACCCAAAGACCCCTAATGCCAGAAACTTTGCCTTGAATTTTGCAAAAGGGATTATCTTTGGCTCCTAGATATATGATGAATCATATTTATCTGCTCTCTTATATCAGTGTTGTATTATGAGTACCTGAAAGAGTTTTTGCCATCCCTATCTTCTGTCAATATTGTGTATAAAAGGGGAAAAGTTATTACTAACTTCAGCCTCACTTCATATGGATTATTAGCAATTACACAGAATGTAACACAGCCTCTCAACAAAGCTCATATATAAATATATTTATAAATATAAATATATTTATAAAAATATAAATATATATTCATAAATATAAATATATTTATAAAATATAAATATATATTCATAAATATAAATATATTTATAAAATATAAATATATATTCATAAATATAAATATATATTTATATAAATATATATATAAATATATATATTTTTACATCTCATTTCTGGTACCTCAAAGGAGCATCATTATACTTCTTACTCGGAATTTCCTTCTCTGTGCCCTCTTGCTCTTCCTTTTCCCCACCTTCCCCTCCCCCCTTTCCATTTTCTTCTCTTATTGATCTTTGAGTTTCCTTCCCTCTGCCTTGATTACATGTACGACCCAGAGCTGCTGCTTGCCTTCCATTTTTCTTTTTGATTCGTTCAATTCAGAAAGCATTTATTATCTACCATGTGTGCAAGCACTGAGCATCGTAAGTGAAGAAGAAATAGGAAACTAGGGAGCTTTTTTCCCTTTGGCTCCTAAGGAGGGGTGAGAAAAGCAAAACTAGAACGCTTGAGGATAGAGGAAGAAGACAGAGTCAGCCTTGATCTTTAGTATTCCTAGCGAGGACCACCACGCCAGCAGTAACCCCAGTAGTTCAGCAGTGGCTACAGTTCCTCAAAGGGGCAAAATCTTCCACTTGATGCTATAGCAGTGTCTATAAATACAAATACCCCTAAGAGAAATCTAGTTAATTAATCTCTCCCTATTTGGGATTCCCATGGTGCATTGTTTAATTTATTTTATTATTATTATTATTATTATTATTATTATTATTATTATTATATACCACTTTGCCTCTAATTGTGCTATTTCCCCCCAACCAGTAGGAGAAAAGTGGGGCAGGCCATTTTGAGACTCTGGGATTCCAATTTCCAGTGATACCTTTTCCCACTGACTAGCATTCTCTCTTCTTTGGAGATCATATTAGCTCTCTCTACTTTTCCATATTCTTCATAAAGTCATTATCCTTGTGTTCTCTACCACTTACTCACTGGCCACACTTCCATTCCACCTGTTTCTCTATAACTCTAAGAAAGGAGGAATATGTCCAGTCTTTCATTATTTCCAGGTAACTTTAAGAACCATTTTTCTGGAATTGCTTTTGAAATGGATCATTGCCTTTTTCAATGGCATTCCTCCTTAGCATCTTGGCTTGACATTTCTTCTGTGCTTTTCATAATAGTCTCCAGGAATAGAAACAGATATTCTATTCCTTTGCTTCAGTTGAAGTGTCCCTTTCCCCTTAATTAAATAATAATGAAATGGCTTCTCTTTACTCTGAGTCTTGACATATTTTCTGGAATGTGACAATACATTTGTGAATACTATTTTAGGGATATACTCCTCATTTATGAAGGATCTAGCATCTGTCACCATTGCTAAGTACCTGCCTTAGCAAATTCTCAAATAGCAAAACCTGCTATGGGTAACATTTCTAACACCTCTTACTTTAAAATCACCCCAAATATATTTAGGATTTCCCCCACATTTGTTAAAGAACTATTCTTCATGATGGACTATAGCAAACATGAGCTATCATAGGGTAGCAGGTTGAGAAAGTAAAATGCTATTTAAGCAACCATGATAGGCTTAAGTTTTCTTTGAGTCTTATTCTTTTTCTTTAAAATTCATGCAACTCTCTGTATTCAGCTTCATGGCATACTTACATGTATTATAAAAGAATGGGATGTTTTGATTGCTTAAGGCATTTTCTCCAAAATGTTTTCAGTAAAACCAAAAGATCAATATGCCCTGTTTTTACTCTGTGGTTTCATATTATGTCCAACTTGCCTCACTTGATAGGCAGCGAAAGACAAGAATTTGCTTTTTCCTTCATCCTGCTCAACTAGGATAGAATTTTTGTAGCTAACCTACTTGATTTTCTTCCAGTCATGTACTTTTTCCCTCACTCTTAAGTAAACTGATATTTCACCTGACATTATATAAAAGCCTCACCTATTTGTCCAATATGTAATTATTTTTCCCAATACTTATATATTTTGAGCATTTTTTATAGCTGTTTCTAGATGTCTTTGATTAAGAACTCCAAGGGGACAAATGCTTTGTTCTTTTCTATAATTTACATTGTGACCTGCACAGCTAATGTGTAACAGGATGTTTAATAAAGGCATCTTGATGATGATTTTAAAATTTATTTTCCACAGCTTTCTTTATATAACCTTCTTGCTTGAACTAACGTGGATTTATATTGCACTGCAGGTGGTTCCGTGTCAGAGACATGGTTAACAATAAGAAAGAAGTTAGGCAATAACAGCAGCAATTGTTGATATCAAAATGGCATACGTTTTTAAAATTAATGTGTAAGAGATTTTATTTTTATTTGAGACTAGTTCTTGGCTGAGGACGTCTGTTAGTGACTATTTTTGGGACAAATTATAAAAATACTCTCTTGACTTAAAACCAAAGGTGCTAGAGATCAGAATAAATCTGCAGGTGAAGCCTCATCCTTGAACTAGAGAGATCTCCAGAGTTGTTGGTAATATGCCAATAAACCCAAAAGATGAAATGCCAGAAGTAATTGACCTATAGTCCATCCCCAATAAAACAACATGAAATTACAATCTTCTGCAGCCCAAACCTCTAACCTATTACTATTCCTGGAGAGAAGAGTGCACTGTTTCACTGAGGCAAGGTGTCGGCAGGCAACCAGAGCTCCTTCTCTTTTTGCTCTAAAATGCATTGACTAGGCTGTTGAACTTGTTTATATTATTTGCTTCAGTGGCTTGCCTTGGCAAATTGCTCCCTGTCTTTATTGTTAAATTCAGTGTTCTGGTAGTGTTTTAATTTTAGTTTGTAGCCTAGTGTTTAACGTTTCCACTAGCGTAAACAATATTGGATAAGTTAATATTCTCTCTGAGATAGAAGTTCATAAATTTTATCTGGTCCTCTATTTGGAAGTCTTTTACTCAATATGTAGAAAGCCTTTATTTTTTGCATTTAAAAGTATCTTAATTTTATGGGAACCATAATTAATACCTATAATTTTATCCTCTGCTCTGCTGCTAGGCAAGATATTCTCTTCCTTATCTCCTTTGAATGCTTAATGGTGAAGTCAGTTTCTCCCTACTGTTCTTTACTCACTAAGCTCTAGAGACATACAGATGTCCCCCTCTATTTCACAAGACACCTCATTGATCTTTCCAGTTTTATTGTACCAGTTCTTTGTTTTCCACAGGAATCCCTGCTGGCTTGTACCTACAGGATTCTTGCTATATTCTGAATTACCTCATTAGTCTAAGTCTCTAAACCTGAACTCTAATTTCTGCAACTCAGAGGGAGAACTTAGCTGTCCGGTCCTGACTAGAAGAGACAGTCCATTTTCTGGGCGTGGTAGTTTGATAGTCCTTCTGTATTTTTCTTTAACATGGTTTCCAGATATTTGTGTAATTTATGCATCTAGAAATAGCATCCCAGGAACATTTTGCATATATTTTAAAAGGCCAAATATTTTTATATGGCAGGGTTTTCTCTGAAAGTGCACCTTTCCAAAAAAACTGTCAGATAACAACATCACATATTGCCCTGACTTCTTGAATTTGGAGTATTTAATATTCCATCGATCAACTTCTTTTGCTTGAATACCAGCTGAACAGTCAGTTGCTGTTCAGAGTTCAAATTCTAGTCCAATCCGTGATCTGGAGCTTCTGGCCTCTCTCTACCCCATGGCCTGGTAGGTAATCAAATGCTTTCTATCACTTGGATTTTTTAGACAGTGAGAAAGGACTGTGGGGTTCTTTTATTTATTGTGTTACTCACTATTGGAGACTGTAGTTTATGAAGGAAAAATCCTTTTGCTTTGTTCTCTACCCAATGGCTTTTCACATAGCTTCTAGAAATTGGGCTCTCGTGACTGATGAGCATTATAGAGATTGTCCTAAGGCCTCTCTCCTTTGTCTTTAGCGTCTTCAACCTAACTTTAAAATTGGAGGTCTGCCTACCATATAATGGGTGGTACCTTCCTCTGAAATTTTCTGCTCATTTCTTTTCTTTTTTTTTTTTCTGCTCATTTTATAGCACAGATTCTTCTCACACATCTAGAGCACTGCAGGGCATCCAGCCCCACTGACACATACCATGAGATACAAAGATGAATTAGGTCATCTATGCCTACAGAAACCATGGATATGGACACAATAGCTACTGAGCTCACACATGGCCGTGACAAATGTCATGCTCCTCTTTCTACTCTAAGTACATAAGTCATAACCTAAGCTATTGTTTCCATTCCTCCATTGTGTACTCCATGCAGGGACAAATCTCCATAAACCTCAGGTTTAGGGTAAATGCTCACATTTGCCAAACTAGTGGGGTAGACAGTCAATTAATTCCTTCCACAGATTTTATTTTTTTTTTCAAGATGTTTATATAGTATCAGAAAATAAAGGTCACATAGGTACAGGGCAAAACTGTCTTCTTACCACTGAGAAAACTCAGACTATGTGGGGTCAAGTGATTTGTCCAAAGTCTTGGCCAGGTCTAGAACCTGGAAATCTGTTTACTACTGTAGTGTCCTTGCAGGCAGTTTTGAAATATAGCTATCACAGCCTTGGAGCAGTGGTTAAAATTGTCAAAGACTATTTTTCAAATTGCTCATTCCCTTCTAGAACTTTTAATACTTCACCCTAACACTTCTGACATTCTACTTCCTCCTTTGGAAAATTAGTTTGCTTATTTCAGAGTATCCCTGATGGGATTATTCTGTGTGAATGAATGGCATGAAAAAACTAGACGTGTTGAAAACCAGGCCTTTGAGAATCAGATGAACTTTCTTAACAATAACAACAACAACAAAACCCCATACCCCAAAATGTTTATATATGATTCCTAGAACTCATGAAATTCTTAAAACTCATTATTACTACTTGGTACTGATGCTGTCAGCATTTGTGAAAAAAAATATGATACATGCTGTGAAATAAATATAGTGATACACGATAGACATGTGTATGTATATAAACATCTAATATTTAAACCAAAAGACTCAATTTATAGTGTAACATTAGTTGCTTTTTTCAGTTGTCAGTATATTATGAACCTTTTTTCATATCAGCAAATATTCAATGATCTCACAATTTTAATGCTGAGTTATATCACCCTGTATGGGTATATCATATTATACTATACTAAGACATATACTATGTTCTAAACAATGAGGTTGTTTATAGTTTCCCACTATTCCTAATGAACCTTAGAGTTAAATCTTTGAATACATATATGATTGTTTTCTGTGCATAAATTCCTAGAAATGAATTTTAAGACTTTTGATAAGCAATATCAAATCAATGGACATTTATCTTACATAGTTCTAATTGCAAATGATCGTGATAACCTCTCTTAGTAATAGACTATTATGTTGGAATAGACATGATTATTTAGAATAGTCATACCTATTAAGATCTCTGATGATAAGTTTTTATGGAGTATTCAAAAGTAAATCTGAATGATAGTTTTCTGAATTTATCAGGAATCTGTGCTTTAATATGTAGCGGTGGACTCTCAAACTCTGCCGAATCAGATTGAACAACCAGTGGGCTCTTATTAGTAGTTGAGATATGCTGTGTGGCTGTGTCCTTTCCTGAATAGGCTGAGGGGACAGATATCTGGCTTCTTGGAATGGCTGAAACATCAGCTGACTCACATTTAATTTGAGGCCTTGGGATTTTTTTCCACCTGAACCAGACCAGGCTATCTCATCGATCTTCCCTAACTATGCCAGACATCTACCTGGACTGCAAAGCTCCGGTGGCTCTTGTCCCTAAGTTCTTTCTATTTTTTTTTTAAGATTTTATTTATTTATTCATGAGAGACACAGAGAGAGAGGCAGAGACACAGGCAGAGGGAGAAGCAGGCTCCAGGCAGGGAGCCCGACATGGGATTTGATCTCAGGACTCTAGGATCACGCCCTGGGCCGAAGGCAGGTGCTAAACCACTGAGCCACCCAGGCATCCCCCTAAGTTCTTTCTAGATTCTTATATTTGTTAACCTTTCGTTAATGAAATGTATATCTAATTGGTCAGTTTTTTTAATTAATAGAATAAAACGCTTGTCACAAGAAGCCTGCAACTTAAATTATACTTAGCTAGTAAAGATAGAAATAAAAATTAGTTGAGATGATTTACCTAAAATCTTGTGAACATTTAAATTATATATTTTTTTAAGATTTTTTTTTTAAATTCCTGAGAGACACACAGAGAGAGAGAGAGAGAGAGAGGCGCAGAGACACAGGCAGAGAAAGAAAGAAGCACGCTTCACGTAGGGAGCCCGATGTGGGACTTGATCCCAGGACTCCGGGACCACAACCTGGGCCGAAGGCAGGCACTAAACCGCTGAGCCACCCAGGGATCCCCTTAAATTATATTTTAAACAGAATGTGAAACTGGATGTGCAATTATTATTATTATTATTATTATTATTATTATTATTATTATTATTTTTAGTAAACTCTACACCCAGTGTGAGGCTTGAACTCATGACCCCAAGATCAAGAGTCACGTGTTCTCTCAACTGAACCAGCCAGTCACCCCTGCATATGCAATTATTACCACATTTTCAGTATCATCTAGTTCTAGATTAAAAAGGTTAAGTATATTATTTTCTGTTAATTAAAAAAAAATCTGATTTACCCAAAGGAAGGACAGATTTCTCAGTCATGGAAATCAGTTATTTTCATTCTATTCAGGATTGTGTTGATTCTTCTACTGAAGGTAGAAGTTGATCAAAATAGTAGGATTTACCTTATTTTAAACTTGCAATGACATCAGTGATTTTAAATCATACATTCAATAAATACATTCAATAAATAAATACATTCAATAAATACATTCAATAAATACTCATGAAGTCTCATTCTAGGGCCTTGAACACATCAATGAATGTTGATCTCGTTTCGAAAGAGATCGAAATACTGCCTTCCAGGAGTTTATTTTCCAGTGAAAGAGGACAGAAATTAGAAACTAATACAATATTATGTTATATTTCTATATTATATATACATATCGTGTATACATATTATATAAAATATCATGTACACATATTATATAAAAACATGTAGCATGTTAGAAAGTGATATGAAAAAAAGAAAAACAGAACTGGGGAAATGGGATCTGAAATACAGAGTAGGAAGCAGATTGTGAGTTTAGGGTTTACCGAAAGGGGAAAAATGGAAGGAAGTGGCGGAGGTGGCCCAGGCTTACCTGGGATGTTAGTGTTCCAGGCAGAGGGGACAGCCGGAATGAAAGCCCTTGGTTGGAGGAAGCTCTCATGACCACAGTACAGCAGGGAGGCTATAAGTGGCTCAGGTGATGAAGACTGAGTAAAGGAAGAGTTGTAGGTGGGAGAGTCAGAGGAGTGGAAGGGCTTTGTTTATAGAGGCCTTTTGGCTAATAAAAGACTTTATTACTCTGAGTAAATGAGAGAGCCCTTGAAGGGTTTTGAGAAGAATGTGGCATCATCTGACTCAGAGATTTGAAAGGATCCACTAGGCTGCCATGTTAAAAAATTTACTGTCCAAGAGAAAAAAAGGCAAAACATGGAGACCTTTCAGGAGGCTTAGTTAGGCTGGGTGAAAGCTGTGGAGACACTCAAAAAAATAGGGTCTAAATTCTGGTTCTGTTTTGAAGACAGTTCCAATGGGGTCTATTGACAGTTTTCATGTGCTAGAATAGAAGAAGAAACCAAAATAATGGAGCAACTGGGAGTCAAATATGATCAGTAGACATAGAGAAGGTGACAGCAGGATTGAGCAGAAAATCAGAAGTTCAGGTGAGAACATAATAAGTTTAAAATTATTGGCGTCCAGGGTGCCAGGGTGGTTCAGAGAGTTAAATGTTAGACTCTTGATTTTGACTCAGGCCATGATTTCAGGGCCACGCACTGGATGTGGAGCCTGCTTGGGATTTTCTCTCCTTCTCCTTCTGCCTCTCCCACTGGTCTCTAAATAAATAAATAAATAAATAAATAAATAAATAAATAAGCTATACATTGAAGTGGAGATATTGAGAGGGGCAGCTAAATATCAGGCATGGAGTTCAGAACAGTCTTGACAAGGACACCAAGTGGTTCAGCAGTTGGGCATCTGCCTTTGGCTCAGGCCATGATCCTGGGGTCCTGGAATTGAGTCCCACGTTGGCCTCCCTGCATACAGCCTGCTTCTCCCTCTGCCTGTGTCTCTGTCTCTCTCTCTGTGTCTCTCATGAATAAATAAATAAAATCTTTTTTTTTAAAGTTTAAAAAAAGAAAGATCTTTATAGAACATACAGGTTTGGGAGTCTTCAGACTATAGATGATAGGTAAAACCATGAGGCAGCACAAGATCACAAAGGCAGTAAATATAAATTAAAACAAGAGCCAAGTCTTGAAATCTGACCCTCTCCAATTTAATTAATATTTGGGAGAGGAGAGCAGTACCACCAGAGGAAACTGAGAAAGACTAACCAGTAAAGTAGGATTGTACCCCAAAGATGTGGCTCCATGGGTCACAGTGAAGAATGTGCATCAATGAGAAGGGAATGATTGGTTCTGTCAGTTGCTTCTGATGGGTCAAGCAAAAGGCAGATTGAGAATTAGCCATTGCGTTTAACATCATGGAGACCACTGATGGCCTTGAGAGCAGTTTTATTTAGTGTGCTGGTGAGATTAAAATCTGATTTAGGGAGGTTTAAGAGAGAATGGATGAAGAAGATTTAGTGTGCATAGATAATTATTTCAAGGAGTTTCTCCACAAAAGGGAGCAAAGAAAGCAACAGTAACCAGAGGGTAGATGGCATCAGGAGAAGGTTGTTATTTTTTTAATCAAAGAGATAATAGCAGATTTATAGGAAAATAATCCAATGGAAAGTGAGGGATTAATGACATGGGAGAAGGAAAGAATTACTGCTTCAGTGTCCTTGACCAAGCAAGATGGGATGGGATCTAGTGCATAGAGAAAAGGAAGATAGTGGAGAGATTTTTAAATATACTTTGACCCTGTATAATGTCAAGGGGTCATTTTAAAAATAGTTCAAGGAGTCCAAGATTCAGAGTGGAGGTTGGGAGCGCATTGATAGGTGTCTGGGGTTGTTGTCACTTTTTTTCCATGTTATTCATTTTAGCTCTTAAACAGTGGCCATGAGGATAGCAGCCAAATATATTTGATCTACTCTGTGTGTCTGGTGCCTCACATGGATCCTGGCACATTAAATAGGTATTTAATAAATATTTTCCAATTGGCTGATTAGATGAAGGAGATATTTTATTTTCTTCTCCTTTACCTGTATTTCTTAAAATTAACTTAACATTTATTGCTTTTTAAATTAAAGAATGAACATTATTAATCTTTTTTTTGTAAAAGACGTTATTTATTTATTCATGAGAGACACAGAGAGAAAAGCAGAGACCCAGGCAGAGGAAGAAGCAGGCTCCATGCAGGGAGCCCGACGTGGGACTCTATCAGGGGCCTCCAGGATCACGCCGTGGGCTGAAGGCAGGCTCTCAACCACTGAGCCACCCAGATGCCCCAAGAATGAACATTATTAATCTTAAAGAGATTCCTGGATTCAGGAATCTATGATTGATGATTTCAAGTGAAGTGCAACATTTGAAACAGTCTACCTTGGGTGATTGCTAAATACTGTGTAATTTTGAACCAAAATTAAAGAATTTATTTATTCATGAGAGACACAGAGAGAGAGAGAGGCAGAGACACAGGCAGAGGGAGAAGCAGGCCCCCTGCAGGGAGCCCAATGTGGGACTCAATCCCAGGACCCCAGGATCACGCCCTGGTCTGAAGGCAGATGCTCAACTGCTGAGCCACCCAGGCGTCCCTGTGAACTAAAATAATGTGCACTGGATGCCAATAATTTGGTGAGGCTTCACATTTATCTAGTAAAATATGAAAATCAGCTCCATTTATAGTTTTAAAACTGAGGCTCACAGATATTAGGTAACTTGTCTGAAACCACAATGAGAAGTGAAAGACCTGGACCCATTCTGGATCCGTCTGACTCTCCGCTCCTTTCACAAAGCTGTCTATTGCAATGCCAGCACCCTGCACAAAAATCTTACCCAAATGCCCGGTGCAAAGCTTTCTTCGAATCAGACTCCTTCTGAGCAGTTTCTTCACCACAAAAATTCAGAACTGTCTTCTATTAGCCTCTTAGGATCTCTAGAAGCACATTTGAATGAGGTCAGATTGTCCCCCAACAACATAATGTACAGCCAGGATGTGTTTGATGGTAGATACCTATCTAGTACCCAAGGGGTGGTGGGGGGAGAGACGCCCCTTCCCATATTGAAAGCCATCCTAATCTGGGACCCTAGAAAACTACAAAGCAGAAAGTGAATTACTTGTGCTTTTTTCAAAAGTGGGATGCCAACTGACTGAGGGAAAAGTAGAGAACTTAAGTCAACGTTAGCTTTGTTCGGATCTTTTAAGAACTTGTGGTGCATTAGTAAGCGGTGTAAAAAATCTTTTCAAACAACATGAAATCTACTAAGCAAAAGGTGAACGCTTCCTCCGTATCTCCCTCTGATTTACCCCCCTCATAACTGATAAGCACAGTCCACACTGGCCAGGTGTCCTCTGAAGCCTTTTTCTGTATACAGTAAAAAAAACCCACTATCTTAGTGTTTTCTTCTCTGGAATCTACCGATGACCCACATTCATGTTAACACTTGCAGAGTATTTCATACTGCGAATGTGTCATTACTCATGCAACTATTTCTATATGGAAGGACATTTGAGAGTCTCTTCAGAGTTTCACTAGTACGGATAGTGCTGCAACAAGCATCTATGTATTTCCAAAGAATATGTTCCTAGACATAAAATTACTAATCAAAAGTTTTGGCCATTTGAAATTTTTGACAAATTATGCCAAATTGCGGAACAAAAGAACTGTGTCCTCAACAATGTAGGCAGAAGCCTGCTATCAAAGCCCTTTGCCAACACTGGATATTATCAGTCTTAAAATCTGCCAATCTGGGGTGTGTGTGTGTGTGTGCGTGCGCGCGCGCGTGCGTGTGTGTTTTATTGGTGTCTGAGGTTTGTTGTTGCTGTTTTGGGTGTCTGGATTTTAATTTGCAGTTTTCTGATTATTGGAGAAGATGAGCATCCTTTCATATATGTATTGGCAGTTGGTATTTCTTTTCTCTGTGAGGTACCTGAATAGAATTCAAAATATGCTCAGCTTCTCAAAGATTTCTCCTTTTAGTTTTTACTGAAATATTCCAGAGGGTACCTGAATTTCACCCAGAAAATAATAGTGTTTATGTCCAGGTCGTTATTTTCAAAATACAAAGTATTTATTTTCGTGGAATCTTTTCTTGACTATAAAAGTAAGTTGCAAAAGATCCAGGTGTGTAGAAAACTATTTAAAAAAACTATTAAGAAACCATTAAGAAAAATGTTAAAACCACATACAATAACAACAGGGGTAGCCACTAGTAACATTTGGGTTAAGATATATATGTGGTTAATGTGGTTTTGTAATACACCATTTTACAAAAGTGACAAAAGATTACACATTTTGAAACCTGCAGTATTATTTTAAATTTTAACTTATTTTGCTTTTATTGTGAAAATAATGCACACTCATGGTAAAGCATGCAAATACACAGAGAAGTGTGCTGTGGAACTCAGAAGTTTCTGCGGCACCCTGCCCTGGTTGATTTTTTGGTTTATTAAATTACTTCCTTAAAACCTGCCTTATTATTTTGGCGTTCAGACCCATATGTGAAGCCTACTTAAATAAGAGTGAGGTAGAAATTCCCTCAAAATATGCACTGACAATAACTAATCCAGAGTTTTGCTTTCCCTGAAGTGGCATACATAGCCTTGGGGTTTGAAGACATGATCGGAGTCCCATTTCTGCCATTTAAAACATTAAAAACTGCTTCATTCCTTCTTGGTTGTAAAATGAGATTAGTAACACATACTTCTCCAAGATATTCTGTGAATTAAATGACAATACTGCCTGACACATGGGAAAGTGCCCAATAAATTTGATTTGACTTTGAATTATCCAAACTACTCTATATAACTGTATTTATCTTATAACTAGATTTATACAGGAAATGATGTTATTTTCACCTCATTTATTCATAACCCAAAGTCTGTCTTATCACAAAGATGGCAGAGAAGATTTCTTTTTAAGTACTGTGTCATAAAACTTAAGAGCTTCACCAGGTCATAACATTTATTATTTTCAAGCAAAGGGAGTCTAAACTGTTTGAAATCATTTACGTCCTCAAAATTAAGAGATACATAAATATGAACAAGCACATAAAACCTACAAGTAGTCCCTGGTTTTGTTGTTCTTGTTTTTATTGACATGAGAGTGATATATTAAATCATGATATCTTAATATTTCTGTGAAGAATCTATTGTGGACAGGAGTAGTCTCTAAATAAATGGTTTAGCCAGAATGATGTCAACAATTAATATAATCCATATCTGGCATTTTTCAGAACTACTCCTTTAGGAATTTCTGTTCCAGTCTAAATAAAATGAGAATTAGCTTTTAAAAATATTTTCCCACTACTTACTTTCCTATCCTTTTAACTTTTTAAAAATTGTTTTACTGAGGTAATGTCTATGATTTTTTTTTTTTTTTTTTTGGTAAGTTGTAAAATGACTTTTATGGCTTACTTAAGGGAAACACTTTTGCATTCTGGATTTTTTTGAATCTAGCTACTTAATCTAATCTTAGTTATATTGAGGTTGCCTGAAAGGCCTTGAAGGAATAATTTTGAGCTGGTGTTTCCTATTGTGAAGATGTTTCTATTTATAATCTGCGCTAATAGAGACTGCATTGTTATGAAGTCTCCGTCTTAGAACCCTACTAAATCTGGTAAGGACGAGACATGGTTGTCATTTTTTTCAGCGTGAAAATATGATATTGTTTCCTTTAATTGGGAGAGTTGGAAGTCAAGGTAATAAATGTGAATTTATACTTGTGTGACCAATTTGAAAGTTTATATCTACATCTACTAACCTAAGGTAACAGCAATTGCTGCTTATGAAACTAGGCTAATAGAGAACTTGGCCTCTCTAACATTGGTAGTGCTGGGGTTCAGTCAATTATTTACTTAAGAAATATACCCTAGTTACTTACTCAACCTTAATTTAAGCTTAACTGTGGTCCTCTCAGTTACATAAACATTATTGTTCTCGATGAGCTGTTACATTTTTCTTCTGTGTTATTCCGTGTAAATCTTCACAAAATTTCTCAAAGACCCATCTCTTTACTAGCACTCAATTTGGGAAGAATCGAAGGGGTGGGGAATATGATACGGTCTAGCATGACAATGCTAGATAGAGACCCTATTTTTCTCTATCCATTAAAACCCCCTACAAGGCCACACAGGCTCTAGAGTACAATGAAGATTCATTGTTATGGCCGCCTGAAGGAGCTTTCAGTTTTTCTGTAGTCCATATGGTACAGATGATGTGTCTTTCCACATTTGTATTGATGTCTAGAGATAATCATCAAAATGACCTTGGAAATGAGCAGAGGAAAAAAAAAAATCAGCCCAGCCCATGGTTTTCCTATATACTCTGTGGCTCCTCACTGAAGTATTCTAACATTTTAGAGTGGGAAACATAATCAAATATTTAACAATAAAATTGTTATTACATGTGTAATACGGTGAGTATTCTAAGATCTGGCCAAATAACCTTAGCCTTAGCAAAGAATTCTACATGTAGTAAGATATAAACATTTTTCCCAGACTATGCTGATCCTTGTTAATGATTTGAGGGCAAAAACAGGGACATTAATAAAAAAAAAAAACTACCAAATTTTCAAGTGTCACTGGAAATGCATGAACAAAAACAGAAAAGAGAAAGGAAGAAATGCAGGCCAACTGAAAGAAGGCAAAATGTTATTCTGATATTGTAGAATGCTACTGTAAATAAGACCCTGTTTTAGAGCAATTTACTATATCAGTGAGCCTGTGGATGAATTATGATGTGGTCCTGTGGGGGAAGGAAAATCAAGGGGAACAGAGTGGACAATTTATTTTGAGTAGAGTGGGGATGGTATTAACAGCTCAATTAAGTGCCAGCAGTTTAGAATTAGCTAAGAGTCATTGTCTTCCTGGGACAGATAAATTCTAGCTGATATAACTTGTTTTATGTTTCACATAAATGTGAACTAAAATGTGCTTACATTGTACTGTTGATAACAGAACAAACCAAAAAAAAAAAAAAAAAAAAAGCCTTCTTCTGCCGAGTAGAAATGAAGACTCATCCACCCTTGTTTCCTAGCTCACTGTCAAGGCACAAGTTCTTTTATGTTTCTGCACTTAGATTAATATAGATGCATTTTGGATGGGAGAAATTTGGCCCAGTCTATTCTGAATCTCCCCCCATTCCTACCTGTCCTACTTTCTTCCTCCAGCACTTGTTCCCTGGCGGGCTGTCTTAGGAGGCCACCATCACTTTGTAGGTAAATAAGGTTTTTTCATCACTTGTTCTGCACTGGGTTCAGGGCTCTGACAAGAGCAACTGTTCGATAAAAACAGTGGAGGTCAGCTTTTCTTCAAACACAAGTTTTTTGTTTTTTTTTTTTTGCATTTTTACTATGATCACATCATCTTACTTGTTCCATCTCACCTCCTGAAGACTTATTTTCCTTTACCTCTAAGGTCACTCTTTCAGGTCTACTTCCTCTTGACATTCTCCATCATTTGTTTTCAGAGCTAGATAGCTTTTACAGTCCCTTCCTGGGCTACCACTCTGTGATTCCAGATCTGCCTGAGACTAAACATAATCCCAAGGTCATTCCCACAGGGAGTGTTAAAGCTCTTGTTTCACACTTATTGGATCAAGCTAATACCCCTGGAATTGGGAAAAAGTGGAGTCAGTTCAGCTCCACTCCGAGATCTAGGATAGACATACTGTTACACGCTGTCCCCACCCAGTACAAACTCTATAAAAGAATATTGAAACAGACATTTTGAAAGATCCCACCAAGAGAAAATGAAGTATCCTTCACACCTTATTTCCAGAGTGCCTTGTTTATTCCTCCCCAAATCTTTTAGTCTCCTCCAATACCCAAGAGGATAGTGGGAACTCCTGCTGTCTCTCTGTTTGCCCCTCATCTTTCTCCTTCTCTGTTGTCCCTAAGTGCTAAATCACAAGAGGAGATGGGGAAATTACACATTAAAAACTCTCCTGTGTACCCAGCAATGGCAGAAGTCAGTTTCAAAAGCCCCTGCAGATCTTGATAATAACTATTTCTTTCTAATTCTAGCTGTTCGTTGTTAAAATAGAAAGCCAGGAGCAGAACAAAGTCATATTTCCAGAGGAATCTAACTGGTAGCACTTTGTAACAAAGTAGAAATTATGCTTACTAAAGTGCTGGTTTATAAACTATGACTATATCATAAAATCCTGGGTTACCTCTTTGGATCCACTAGTAAAACAGGAAAATGTAGATAATTCCAAAAAGATTAGCTCAGAACTCCCTACAAGTTTAAGCTATAATGTCAACCTGTCTTCAAATGAGCCAGATACAGCGAAGGAAATCTTCAAGAGTATTTTAACAGTCACAGAAATTCGATAAATACAAAAAAAAAATGTGAAAAAGCAATCATGTTTATTTCCAGTGAAGAGTCTAGCTTATTAATTCTCATGACATGATGATAAATCAATAAGGGGGCCTCCATCCTCGGTTTATGAAGACTTTATAAAGAATACTGGCCTCCAAAGTATGGAAAGTTCAGTCTACTGGGAAGGCTAGTGTTCTCATGTAAAATCTCTGATCACTTTTATTTATAAGCATGTCGAGCGGGATCACTCAAGGAAAATTTAATTAAAAGAAAAAAAGGCTATTAGTTTGTCTAAATAGGGAAACCGTAATTACATGGAATTCCTTGTTAATATAAGATGATATACTGTAATAGCCTCATCACAGGAATTCCACTTCTTGGTGCTCTGCTTCTGGGTGCTCTTCAAGCCCACCCCTACTACAGACCCCTGCAGCCATCTAGATCAGTAATCTGGTTAGGAAACCAAACAGTAGTTGCAACACAAAGCTCATCCTGACAGTATTAAGGTGAGTCATGCTTTGGTGTTGACAACATAGTTGTCAGCTATGGACAAGATGGGATAATACAAGGTGGTATTTATTGAGTTCACATGGATTAGTTACTCGGTTAATTGCTTAATATTCATATCTCCTGTAATCTGCAGCAACCTGAAAGGTACAGACTATCATTACCTTCCTATACAGTTATTTACAGGCCCCATATCACTCCCTCCTTCCCTGAAGATTGCAGCACTTGTCTCACCAATACTATCCCTAACACCACACCTTCGTAATTCTTGGATTAGATGAATATCCATGTAGATGATATCCAGTAGTAGCTTTATGACTACCTTCTCCAATAGTGTTATCTTTTACTTTCCTTCTGTGTACAAACCATACAACTTTTTATAATCAATAATTGCAGTCCTTTCATGATCTCAATCTTAAGGAGCCCATTCTCCAACCACTAATTCCTATCTTTCTAGCTCCTTCCCTCTAGTAATCTGATTCTTAAAAAAAAAGATTTTTGTTTATTTATCCATGAGAGACACACACAGAGAAAGAGACAGAGACACAAGCAGAGGGAGAAGCAGGCTCCATGCAGGGAGCCCAACACGGGACTCGATCCCAGGTCTCCAGGATCACACCCTAGGCTGAAGGCGGCACTAAACCTCTGAGCCACCTGGGCCGCTCTAGTAATCTGATTCTTAAAATTCTTCAGCCTCATTAGGACCTACCATGCATTGATCCCACCACCTTTCCATTCATATCTTCCTGAAATAAATGAGATTCCGTGGTCCATGATTGTAATTGCTTTCTTTAATTTACCCCTGACTCCCTACCTCTTTTGCTGGCATGATCCCAGTCTAGGTTCATACTCTGCCTATTTCATACCTATTTCTAGCTGAACATGGCTGGGAAAAAATGTGCAACTATTTATTAAAATACTTAAGTTGATAACTGCCAATTCAACTGAGCTGTGTTCAATCCTATCTTATTTTCCAGATCCACCCAGTTCTTTCCAGATTCTCTCTTCTTACAGCAAAACTTTAACACTATCCCCACCATCTTCAAGATCAGCTTATGATCTTATTTTCTCTTTCACTGGAAAAAGAAGAGAACTTTCTTAGGTTCTCTCCTGGCCTACCCATATCTCTACTTCCTATTTGTCATTATGGATGAACTGTTGATGTTTCTATTTAAGACCAGATGCTCAGCTTGTGTACTGGATCTCATTCCTTGTCGCTTACTCAAATATATTTCTCCACTAGATACCCTCTCTACTCTATATATTATCAGTATCTCCCTCTTCTATATCGTCTCTATCAGCATATGAGTATATTTTTTCCTTAAAAGTGAAAAGTATCTTTTCTCCTACATTAGCTTCCACTAACTTCCTCATTTCTATCCACTCACTTAGTAAAACATCTTGAAAGAGCTGTTTGCATTCTCTGGTCAGGCAATGCCCCTCCTGCTTTATCAAAACTGCTTGTCAAGGTCACATTGTTTTCCACGTTTCTAAATCTAATTGTAAATCCACAGTCTTCCACTTACTTGACCTATCAGCAGCTTTTGAGAGAAAGGATCACTCCCTCCTTCACCTAACTCCCCACCTTTTTAAAACCTTCTTTACTTTGCTGTCAGAAAAATCACACTTTCCTGGTTTCCTCTTACCTGGTTTGCTGTCTCTTCGCAGTTTCCTTTGCTGGTTCTTCCTCATTTCCTCAGTCACTACACATTGGCGTGCACAGGGCTTAGTCCTCAGACTGCCTCTCTTCTCTGTTTATGGTCTGGAGGCTTTAAATATTTGCTCAATGGAAAATTTTTATCTTTAGCTAGAATCCTTCTATGGACTTCATCTCATATGAATAGTTAGATAGAGCTACCTATTTGACTTCTCCACCTGAAAATATAGTAGGCATCTCAAAGTTAATTTGGCTGAACCTGAACTCCTGTTCTTACCCATCCTTTGGAAAACTTTTGCAGCCTTTCCCAGCACAAAGTGCTAACACCCTCCTTGAAACTGCACAAGTGAGAATCCTTGGAGTCGGGTTGTCTCCTCTCTTTTCTCTCACTCAATATCCAGCAATTTGATTTTGATTCTACTCTAAAATATATTCATAACAAACCATTGTTTGACCATCTTCACCTGATCCAAAACACCATCATCTTTCATCCAGATTAGAGTAGCAGCCTCCTAACTTGTCCTTCTTTGAACCCCTGCTCTGCTACAGTGTATTTTCAACACCCCAGCCAAAATCATCTTTGACCTTAATCAGATCATTCATTCCTCTGCTCAAGGTCCTCCAGTGACTCTTTATTTCACATGGAATAAAAATCAAAGTCCTTAGCATAGGCTACAAGTGATAGCACTATCTCCAGCTCTTCTTACTCCCTGACCACCTTGCCCAAATCTCTGGTCTTATCTCCTCTTCCTCCCTCCCTTGCTTACTATTCTCCAATATTTTGCTTCCATGTTATTCCTGGAACATGCCAGAGCCTTTGTACTTACTATCTCTTTCTGGAATTTTCTTCACCCAGCTATTCTTATGGCTCATTTCCTCACTTCCGTCAGGTCTGCGCTCAAATATCACTTCCGAGCGAGGCCTATTCTAATCACTTTATTTAAAATTTGCCAACCACTTCCCATGTTTCACTTTACTCTCCATCCCTTGTGCACTTACCGCTATATAACACACTGTATATTTTATGTAGTTGTTTTCTTTTTACCTACTTATTTTGTCTCTTTCATCGCCTACTTCCACTGGAATGAACGTTCCTTGAAGGTGAGAAAAAGTTTGTGTCTAGAAGAATACCTGAAACATAGTATATGCTTAATAAGTATTTTTTTCAAGAATGAATTTCATTTCCAGTTTAAAGATGAAGCTTAGAACGTATAAGCCCAAAACCATAGAGCAAATTTGCTTGCTGCTAGGATTGGAACCCAGGCAGTCTGACTCTCGTGGCTTGCCAAGTGTTCTTCACCCAGGCCTGATTACCAGGTACTGAAGGAGGAGCTGGAGAGGCAACAAGTCATACCTTGATTACTCAATAATGGTGAAGCTGAGACAGTTATGGAAGACAGAAGTTGTACTTTCAATACAATTTGGCAAATCAAATGGAAACAATGAGGAAAGCCTTTTGACTAGTTTTACAATTTCAGAGGCTGAATCTTAATAGATGAGTAGGCATTAGCTAGATGAAGAAAGGAGATATTTTAAGTGATAGGAATAGCGTCTACAAAGACGTAAGGTATGTAGTTGCATTTTATGTTCAGTTCCCTATTCCTGGGAGATAATAATAATGAACACACACACACACACACACACACATACACACACACACGGGATTTGATAGAACATAAGACTGAGGCAGGAAGCAGAGTCCAAGTGGTGAAGAGTCTTGGTGCCAAGCTAAGAATACTGACAGTGAGTCACTCAGGTGTTCATTAGAGAAGTTTCTTGATTACAGCTGTTTTAAATTGCCCACCTGGTGGCAGCATGAACGAGAAACCAGTAACTAGACTTGATGCCATAGTCCAGTTCAGCAAAGAAGCCCTGGCCTTGGACTGTGGCAGTCAGGATGCTGCTGAAGAGGCAGAAGAAAGAAACTTTTGGAAGGAAAACCAGTTATTGTTAGTACCTAAGTAGAACCAGGAGTGACAGCAGGGAAGCATTGAGGGTGATTCCAAGTTTCTTGACTGTAGCAGCAGGGTGGTGTTGCTGGACTAAGACACAGGATGTCAGAGAAAAATGTCTGGTGGTAACAGTAGAGGTTCATTGTTGGACACACTGACTTTGAGACACCTCAGGGAAATCCAAGTGGTGAATGAGTCTGACTGTCTAGTGAGATGTGAAGATCGGAGACACAGACAGGAAGGGCACCTGCATAGAAGTGAAAAGTCAAACCCTAAGAATAGATCAGACGGGCAAGGCAAGGACAGGGTACACAAAACGGGGGGTCAGGAATGCTGGGGAATACCTAGTGGGAAGGGTTGCAGAAAAGAGCATTGGCTGGAGAGGAACTGCCATGGAAGTCAAGAATCAAAAGTCAGAGAGGTAGAAGATAACTAGAGGAATTTAATGCAAGTAATGGCATTAGAATATTTTCAAAAGGGGAAAAGGTAAGGGGAAAGTTTCTTCTGGAAAGTTCAGTTTTAAAGGAATGGTGGGAGCACATACCTTATTAAAGAACGGATGAAGAATTAGGACAATTCTCAAAAATACTGGCAATAAAGAGGAGAGAAGGGGGCAATATCAAGATGGCAGTACAAGAAGAGTTTTGTTTTGTTCTTTGGGTGAGATAAGAAAACCGTGATCTAGGCTATTAGTTACAGCAAGATTACCCTCTATTTTTTCCTTAAAGATCTATCTATCTATCTATCTAAGGGGGGGGGGAGGGAATGCTGGGGGTGGGGGGATGGCAGGAAGGGACAGAGGGAAAGGGAGAGAGAATCCAAGCAGACTCTGTGCTGAGCATGGAGCCCATTGCGAGGCTCTATCCCACAACCCTGAGATCACAACCTGAGCCAAAACCAAGAGTTGGATGCTTGAGCAACTGCAGCACCCAGGTGCCCCTACCTACTAGTTTTTTATGGCTGGTACCAATCTGGTTGGCTGTTTTATCTATTCTGAATGGTCAGAACTCAGAGTCATTAGTTAATGCCCAGAGTCCCTGCTAAATATCTTTAACATTCTCTTTTTTTAAATATTTTTGATATTCTCTCAATTATATGCTGAGGGGAAGAAAGCAGAGAAGAGGAATGGCAATCTTTTATAGCAGAGGTCAGCAAACTAAGGCTGAGGGCCAAATTTGACCACTACGTCTTTTTAGAGTCCCTCAAACAAAGAAGGGCTCTTAGGTGATTGAAAAAAAAAACCCCAAAAATAAAAGGAACATTTCACAGCACATAACAATTTTATGAAATTCAAATTTTGGTGTCCATATATAAAGTTTTATTAGAACATGGACACATCCATGTGTTTCTGTATTGTCTACAGCTGCTCTTGCATTAGAGCAACAGAGTTGAGTAGTTGTGACAGCCACCATATGTCTTGCAAAAATCTAAAATATTTACTATCTGGTCTATTACAGAGAAGACTTGTTGACTACTGATTTATAGTACAATTTCCAAGAAGATAAAGGAAGATGGGATCAAGGTACAGAAAGGGGTATTGGCCTTGAACGGGAAAATGGATACTTGATCCTATGAAGTTGGGAAAGGGTGAGCGGATTGTGCAAATACAAACAAGTTTGTAGCTAGAGGAGAAAGAGTTCGGAGCCCTGCATCACATCCACCCCATGCTCTCAGTTAAATGCGCTGGCTGCCATCGACCATGACATTCTGGAGGACAAAAACTGTGTCGTGTTCATCTGTCTCCCCCACAGTGTTCAGCACAGTGCTTTCCTTTCAGCCACTCTCACTAAATATTTAATTGAATCCCAGGTGAAACTCTATTATAAGCACATTCCTAGAAACCTCTGCCCTTAGGGCCTTGCATTTAATTCTCTTACTATCTGGGCTCACATTTATTAAAGTTTGATGTTATGTTTAGAGGTGTGAAAAGCATGGAAGCTGGCTTCCTATTTAGTTAATTTCCAGTTCACTAAATGGAGGCAATATAGCAGAGAGTTAATATTCTTATTCAAATTGACCTGTTTTCCCCCTTTTTCAGCCTGAATAGTTCCATAAAACACTAATGGGTTCTGCGACTAAAACTATACAAATAGCATTTATTAAGCTACTAACAATGTAAAAAAAAAAAAAAAAAAAGAACAACAAAAACAAAAACAAAAAAAAAAACCGCCGGAGAGTTGAGAAAGTTAAGGGGGAAAAATTATTACAGAGTACAATATATGGCAACCCTTACTTATTTTATTTAGCCAGCTTTTAAGAGTTTGAATTTTAACACCCTTGGCTATATAGTACTCACTCACAATTCACAGTCTCACACCTGCTCATACAAATATACTGCCAGCCTGGACCTGAGAAGTGCTTAAATTTGCTAATGAAGAGTTATCTGAAAGCATAAGAACAGTCCAGATGACCAGCTTGAGTTTAGTTTTATTATAACCTACACACACACACACACACACACACATTTATGTTCACCCCAATCACCCAAATCACCAGATCTCTCTTGTTTACCTAAGAAGTAGCAGCATGATAGTGGTAATCATATTGCAATATGTAGATATATCAACACGATTATACACCTTCAACTTACACAATGTTATATGTCAATTACATGTCATTACAATAAATTAATAAACACCAAATTAAAACAATAACAGCATCTATGTGAAAGTCTCTGTGATTTTACCTACTAATCTATTATGAATGGAAAAATTAATTTTTCAGGCATTCAGTTATCTAATGTTCTTTAGTCTCTTCAATAAATCTTCACATCTCCAAAGGGAGTTAAACATGTGATGCCCTATAATGCTATTCATCTTGCCATGATCGTCCTTATCACTAATCTTCTATCTAGTAAGACAGAGATTGCTGAAAAGAATACTCTAAAGTGACTGATAGAACTGTAGTGCTTGGACACAGAATGTATCTATGCGTGCAACCTCATAGTCACGAGCACATTTTCTTTTTTTTTCTTTTTTTTTTTTTTTACGAGCACATTTTCATACTCTCATACCATAGCCTCTAATCTGCAGACTAACTCTTCTGTAGTATAGTACCAACTTCTAGGAAAGTGATGTGTCAGAAACTGTTAAGTGAGAGAGAATGAAGAAGATGTGGAAAGAAAAAGGAAGCACAATAGGCTGCCTGTTAATTCATATGGGAATTGGAATATAGGAATATAGTTTCTTCTTTCTGATTGCATTATTTTCAACATATACAAAATGTTATTTCTTTGCTACTTTCTTCAATAAATAACGCTGATACCAGAAAAAAAAAGCAGTGTTTGGTCTATGAAGGTGAGAGAAACAGCAATAAAAATATGGTCTGTCAACTGTTGATTTCTACCAATAAAGGTGTACCACTAAGATTTCTTGTTCTAAGTGGTATTAAACTCCTCATAAATAAAGGCTAGGGAAAACAGGATATGGTCGTCAGTTGTACATGCTTTTTTCCAAATGTCTTATTTAGGCTTTCTAACTGAACAACTTTAAACGCATTAGACCAAGATAAATGTTGGAAAGCTGACTTTAATAAAAAAAATGAACTAAACATAATTTATTAGCAGACTGTTCATTGGAAGGTGTCCCAGAGTCATTCATGAAGTAAAGAAAAGGGATATAAAATGGAACTAATAGTTGTACTAATGAGAAAAATCAGGTTCTGTTGCCACCATTTAGCTTTGACACATTAGAATTTAAGGGAATATAACTAAATTAAGAGATCTGTAAGAATGAATAGGAAAAATATTAAATTTGTGTTTTTAAGTCATCTTTCTACAATCCTATTTGTTCTATATTATGGAATTACACTCTATATCATACTTTTAAAAAATGCACAGACTTTTTTATTTATCCTTAGTCCAAGGACCAGCGGTTACAGTTAGGAAGCTCAAAAACCCTTTAATTGTTTTACCTGGAAGTCTCTTCCTTTTTAAATGATGGAGGGAATAGAATTTTTTCTAAAATATTGTTTTGAATGGGAATATCAAACTTAAATAGTATAGATATACTCCTTCTAGAGGCAAAGGAAATTGTTCAGTGACTTCTCTGTAAAGCCATTTTTTTTTTGTAAAGCCATTTTGAAGATGACCAATGGTTTCCACCCTTTGTTAGCACTCCCCTCGACCACACTTTCCATAACCAACTGTGGACGATGTTTATCTATCTCTTTTCCTGCATCCTCTTCTGTCATGTTACTCTATAGCCAGCCTGAGACGTATGCTATCTTTTTCCTCGTGGTTCTTGATGAATGTTTCTGACTGCTCCAAAGCTTTCCCATCTTCTCTGAGTGTCCACCAAACCACCAGAAGTCTGGCTGCTATATTGTCGCATTTGCTACCAAACTGAGCTCGAGTTACTCAAATCATTCTGTTTTTCACAGTAAAGAAATCACTGTGGTAATCAGGTGATAAAGTATTACCTAAAAGCAAAGCTCAAAATATTTATGTATAATTTGGTGAACTACTCAATCCGATATGAAATGCAGGTCCGTATGGGAAACCAGATGTTGTCCCTTTATGTACTGGGCTTGTCGATCTAGTTTTTTAGTGATCTGTCTTTAATCTCTAAACCATTTTTTCATTAGTGTGTATGATGTGGTTTGGTTCACTGAAGCTTAAACATTCAAGAGACCAAAAAATGCTATTATTTTTATATTTAGTTAGCTGTCCACTTTGTGTGTTTAAGGCCAAGAAACATCCCTTTAAACCCTATCCATTCATCTAACATATAAAAGGAAATACTTTAATTCCTTATATTAGTTACTAAGGACTACCGCTTGTCAAATATATTCCTGCAGTTAAATAATAAAAAGCCAGAGTACTTGAGTGAAAAAAAAAATTCTTGAAGTATTTATGCCTTACTTTTCCTGTCGGTAAAACAGGATAAAGTTACAAGTGATCTTTCTACTTTGCATGGTAACTTATGAGGGAAAAAATTGTCTAAAACATCTCAGGAGAAAATTCAAGTCCTTCCAAAGGTTGAACAAATTCAAGTTTGGCAGCACAAACTCCCTAAAAAGCCACGTGAATTTGGACTTATAAAGACAGAATGGTTGAGATCTTTTTTCTTCCTCTCCAAGAATAATTTCTTACTTTTTCTATTCAGTAATAATTCTTCTGTTTGTTCTGTGTTCTTTTGATATTGTACAAAAAGTCATTGCAATTTTGGCAATATAGTCACTGAATCCCAAAATGGACTGTTCATTTGAATTTTATTTTCTCTGCAAATATTATAAAATTACATTTACTCTCTCTTCTACAAATTTGATGCCAATGTTTATAAAATTGGTGCAATATAGGCCACATTAAAAGCTCGTTGGTCCTGTGAAATTCTTCATTATGAAATTGAAATTTTACTATTTTCCACAGCACAGTATGCCCCTTTCCTGAAGAGGAAATAGGCAGTCATGATAGACAAAAACTTAGGAAGGAATTTCTACTTTGTAAACCCTTTTTCTTTCTGGTCCATCTGTTGTAGGTTTGATGGGGAATAGGGGTTTCTCATTATCAATCAATGTCTGAAGAAGTATTTCTTATGTTAATGACTATTGAAGTCCAGTGAAATTAATGCTAAATGAATACAAATGAAAAGCTCCTCTACATGTAATATCAACACATGGACATTTTTGTCTACCTTATAAAGTTTTGACAATATGAGTTGACAGAGAGCCTCTATGGACAGAAATAGTCCTCTTAAAATGTCTTACCTATTGGCAGATGTGTTGATCCAAAATATGAAAATGTTTGTAAAGGCTCATTAGCAAAGCCTTGATACCTCTTGCTGTGCAAGTGTCTGTATTCTCAAAGAACTCTACCTATGACTTCAAAGAGCCTGTGTTAGGTAAATAAATGTGTGCAAAGTAACTGTGAAGCACATCTTTTCTGCATTTGAAGGAAAAGAAGGGAAGGGAAAAAATTATTGGCAAGAGGCGTAGTAATAATGATTCATATTTGAGAAACAGGCTTAAAAATTTTATCAGTAGGAGAAATTTTCAACAAAGGTGTAAATGTGTTGCCAACTGTGGAATGGCTATAAGAGGAGGTAAATTGCAAGATATCCTATCTGATCCAATTTTCCTAACTATTGTGGGGGACGTGGAGGGGAAGGGTATGCAAGATCTCCAGCTTTTTATGTCTTTTTTATTTTTTTAAGACAAGCTCCAAAAACACAAACTAGAAACTGGTGTGAAACAGTAATTCTGTCCTCTGAATAACAGCCTGCAGGTTACCAGCATCATCAAACATTCTAAGGACAGCTTTCTAAAGGCCCGTGTATACTTTATGTTCTAAAAACACACTCACAAGAACTTGTTCAACAGCAGTGAGCATCTCTAATGTGAAAGCCTTGAGGTAGGCTCTAAGGATATAAATATGCACATGACAGAGCCTTTATCTTTGAGATCCCAGTTTATTGTTATCTTTCTAGAATGCAAACACATTAATACAGTATGATGTTGTAAAATGTATAGTCAAGTAATAAAGATGAAAGAGAGAGAAAGGAATGGTTTCTTTCTTCCCATGTGCAGAGGATATGGAGATAGGCTTTAAAGGGACAGCACTTTTGAGCCGAGTCTTTAAAGGGACTCAGAGTTCACCTGATAAGAAATCAGAGGGGCATCTTACAATTCACACTGTGCTACGGACTGTGAGTGGGCTTCTATTCCAAACTCTCCCACTTACAGCCAAAGATTTATTGGTCAATGCAGATTAAACGTTGCCCCTCACTTTGTTGCCTGGGAAACACTTTCAAACTCTATTATGGTTGGTTCTTACCTATGTACAATTAATATCTGTACCCAAATTCACTGACAGTGTGTTTGGGTTTGGATGTCTCAACATCATGCCTGTCTGGGAGAGCAAGAAAGCAAGAGTTCAGTTGCTGGACTTTTGTATGGCAAGCACTCTCCAAGCATAAGGGAGACTTAGTATGAAGACACTAATATTTTCCCAATTCAGCATTTCACTCCAGGCCTTCCACTTTTTCTGTTGTTAAATTTCTACTGGAACTACATTAGCCCAGCTACAGATTTTTTTTTTTTTTTTAAATTCTCAAGCTCTTTCTCCATTTTAAACATGTAACATGTCCCTCTAGTGTCCTAACTAGTTTTGCTATAATACAATCTCTTTCCTCCGGGCAAGTGAAATAATTCACTACAATGTGGGGGTAAGAAGGAAGGTTCCTCACTCACACCTTACTGTGTCACCTGCAATCACCCATTTGGGTCCATTGCCACTGAGACAGGGGGTGGGAGTAGATAAATGAACCTCCTTGTAGTGCCTCAGTAGTGAATTTAGGGAAACAACATAGTGTATGGTTTCCTGAAGAAAGCGTTGGAAGGATTTCTGTTCATCAATCAAAAGCAATCATGTCTTAAGGGAGCCTTGTAGACAGGATGGCATCAAGCACCAAATCCAGCCTGAGGATAGAATATGGAGACAGAGTTCAATTTCCCTGACATCTAAAAGCTTAAACTTACAGCAGGTGAAATCATTTGAACAATATTCTTATTTTGAAATGCTTTTCTTATTATTAAACTAATTCTAGCATAGTTAATTTCAACCTAACAATTCAAATATCATTAAATTTTACATTGTGTTATTAGTAACAGGAAAAAGAACACCTGTGAAATACATAAAAAGCTAAAATTGAAAATCAAAATCAGGGATCCCTGGGTGGCGCAGCGGTTTGGCGCCTGCCTTTGGCCCAGGGCGCGATCCTGGAGACCCGGGATCGAATCCCACGTCGGGCTCCCGGTGCAGGGAGCCTGCTTCTCTCTCTGCCTGTGTCTCTGCCTCTCTCTCTCTCTCTCTCTCTCTCTGTGACTATCATAAATAAATAAATAATTTAAAAAAATTAAAAAAAAAAAAAAAGAAAATCAAAATCACCTATTACCAAATATCCAGGAGATAATTATTTTTATGATTTTTATGCTATTTTTCCAATCATTTTATGCTTTTATATATTTAAAATATTGAGATCAACGTGTGCATATTGCTTTATAGACTCACATACTCCCGTAAGGCCTTTAGTTCCTCTCTAATCTTTTTCCATGCATCTTAATCATAATAGTATTTGTTAGTATTTCTGGTGAATTTTTTCACTAATTTTGCAAACTTTTTTTTTTATATATATAGTCAGAATGATTCTGATTCTAATGGCTGTCTCATATTGAACTACATTAATAAACATGTAGTAAGTATATTTAGATGATTTCAAGTTTTAATTATTCTAAGTGTGGTTTCTTGAAATATCTTTGTATTTAAAAGCCTTTTTCTTTCTGTAGTCCATGAAATCATAAATTTATTGCTGGTACCTGGTTCTGTAGTGGCCACAGAACATAGTAAGTTAGAGTATGCTACAAGTGGGGCGATGTCCCCATCAGCTTCCTGGGTCAGAGGAACACTATGTAAATACAACGTAACAAACATATACAGACAAGGTGAAAGTCACTCCACTGTGAATGGAATGGAAAACAGTAACAATATGATGCTCAATTTTTTTCTCAGCCATCATAATTGCATGTTCCACAGATGACTATCAGTAATTAAAGAGGCAAAGATCCCAGTTATGCTCTGGCCTCCGAAGAGTGGCAATTGCTGCAGTATCCATGGTTGTCAACTAAAGTTATCTGAGATCATAGTACTCAAATAAAATGTGTTTACACTTTTCTCTATTCTTAATCCCACATGGTTTGCTATTGACACAAGAAATTCTTAGGATATCCAGATAGATTTTATTGAGACTATGATCAAAACTTGTTTTCACTAGTTTATTTATGAGGCTAATGGCTTTTTATTTCAATGGCACAGTTTTAATTCTAAACTAAAACAGGTATGAAAAGAATATCTATCCTTTAGCCTGACCACCCAAACTAAATAGCACCACATTCTAATATGAACGGACACGTATATACTATGATCACATATGTACAGAACAATCATATTCCAGTATAGTAAGGGTGTATAATTTTCTTCTCTCTACAGATAAAAATTAGAGCCAAACATGCTTGGATCATGGTTTCATGTAATCGTGCTCTTTGATAAAAATAGACATGAATAATGAATACTAAATAGGAAGCTGACTATATGAACAAGAAAGAAAATGCATGCCTCATTTCAAAGAAGCCAGTCACTAGCATTAATAGCAAGCCACAGGATTAAGCTCATTAAAATATTTGCCTAAAGGAGAAATCTAATTTATTTCTTGTATTTCTTCATGTTGTATGATTATTAGAAAGCATGGATGTGGATTTTGTGATCTGGATCATGATTTTAATCTGCACAGAACACTTATATATAATATATATATATTATATATATATTTATATATATATATGACCACCACAATTAAGTTCAATTGACGGTATTCCAGATTTGAAGTTTTATTATGGACAAGTCACCTTTGTTCTTTTTTAACCTTTAATCAGGCCACTGAGAGAAATCCTATACTCTTACAAGTTATCTGTGATGGAGGGAATTGCCTATCTGGGTAATAGGTTCTGTCTGTGAGCTCCTCTGGCAGGCATTGAGCACACAAGGGGCCCAGATGGCATCTTTGTATCCTTAAGACCTTATACTCTTGCCTGATACATGGTGGGCCTTCCGTGTTTACTACTGAATGGCTCTACATCTAAGCTTCTTTCCCTGTTTCTAACCATGGCTAGTGGTGTCCTCATCCTTGCTGTCTCCCAAATTAAAATTCTTGGATTCAGGGGTTTTGTTCACTTCCAGACTAAATATCTGTTGATTTACTCTCTCAATATGTTTCCTCTCAGTTCCCTGGGGTGCCACTGTCTTCGTTCAGAGCTTTGTAAATTTTCTGGGATATTTCAACAGTCCCATTTGGTATCCCTTCTTCTAGACCCTATCCAATTCATTCTCCAGAGTTACCTAATAAATCACAAGAAGCCACTTAAATACCCCTAGGGGTACAAACTGATGCCAAGGTGAGTTCCAAACATCCCAGCATCCCAAATGCACCATCCCATGAAGATCAAATAACCCTACCATTCTCACAGTGAAATTTTTAGTTTCCTTCACACATATATTAGTCATGCCTTGGAATCTATATATTCCAGCCCTCTGCCTAGAATACACTTCTTCTTTTCCAGAAAAGAACTCCTACTCGTCCCTTGAGATTTATTTCCCATGTCACCCCTTCTGTAAAGACTGACATGACTGCTTTAGGTTACAAGCTCCTAGTAGAGCCGCACTGCATTAAAGCCATACTGCCTGGGTTTGGATACTGATTGTCACATTGGCAAGTCACTTAACCAATCTGGGCCTCAATCATCTTATCCATGAAGTAGAGATGGTGAAAGTAGCTATTTCATAGGCTTTTGCAATGGTTACATGAGTTAATTCATACATATAGAGTAAAGCACTTCAGTCTTAGTAAGTGCTTGATAACTATTAGCTATTTTTATATAGTATTATTCACTCCTGTCCTGATGTTCTTATATACTCTTCAATTATAAAACCTGCCCCATTATGCTGTAACTCTTTATATCTGTTTCTACCTCTAGATGGACAGCCACTTAGTTTGTAGACTGTGATTTATTCATCACTTTAAGCTATCAGAGCAATGGGGATCCCTGGGTGGCTCAGCAGTTTGGCGCCTGCCTTTGGCCCAGGGCATGATCCTGGAGTCCTGGGATCGAGTCCCGTATCAGGCTCCCGGCATGGAGCCTGCTTCTCCCTTGCCTGTGTCTCTGTCTCTGTCTCTCTCTAGGTCTATCATGAATAAATAAATAAAATCTTTAAAAATAAATAAACTATCAGAGCACTGAACCAGGTTCTGAGCATATAGTACTCAGTGAATGTGAAATGAAAAAATGTATGAATGAATGAATGAATGAACAAATGAATGAACTCAGGTAAATAATATGCCAAAGCTGTTTCTGTATAATTCTATTATATAAGCCAAAGTAGACTCAGCCTGTCAGCCAAGTATTTACAGACTTACATGGATGAGATAAAATATAGGAAACTTTTGTGCGTGCCTTACCCCAATAGCACCCCTTTAGTTATGGTGCAACCTTCCCATTGACAAGGAAAAGCCACCAATCCTATTAAATTATTCTTTTTTTTTTTTTTACCTGCTCAGTTTATGTTTGATTTTTGCTGATATGCTATTTGACTCCGTATTTTTTGTCCCAGGTTAGACATCTAATTCAGCATAAGAAGAAATCATTGTAATTAACTTTGATGGTTACTGAGAAATAAATGTATTCTTTGTGTTCTCAGGGAGGAGGTTTGCTTCATTTACTCTATTCTCTTGATAAATGCTGTTTTCTAATGCCTTTGTGGTGATAAAGAGACTGAAGGGTAGCGGGGAAATCTGGATACTTTCTTCTCTGGGTCACTTTGCATAAAGACTTCTTACAGCCATGTTCCCATGATTTATGTACATAATTGTATGTGCAGTACAGCAATTATAGAGCTCTTCCTACCATTTAACCTGCATCATTCTGAGTGGCCATTCACTGGCCACTTAACATCTGCTACCTTGGTAGCCTCATATCCAGATAGAAAGAAGATGCAAAAGGATAAAACTCCCAACAGGCTTGTTTACTTTGGTAGGTAAAGGTGTGTATGTGTGTGTGCTGTTTCACTTTGTGTTATTCAAAATTACCTATTTTTTTATCTTTACAGAACGAGGGCATATTTGTCATTTCCCTACATGTTTTCCTAACTTAGGAATCAGTCAACAGGAAGAAATATAAGTAGTCTCCCCAACGTACGTTATTTAGGGAAGGTCCTGTTGCTTTTGTCTTTCGCAGCCTCCCAAACACAGCATATCTGATAGGGACAATTTTTCACAATACCTGAATGTTGACAAACTGAGGCCAATACGAATGAAAATACTGGTGACATGACTAAATCTGTCTAACAAAACCAGCTTAATGCTCTCTGCTTGTCATATCTTTGGTAACTGACTCATAGAACCATTGACTTTTAAAGCTGTAAAAGATCAGAGACTGGCTCGTCCAACCTTCTTTCTTCATGACTAATTCTTTTCTTCTCATTCCTCACTCAGTATCTTTAGTTCAGATGCTCATCATTTCTTCCTATCTCCTCTTCATCAGCCTCCCTGCTGCTGCCTCAGCTCCCCATGGTCTAGCCACTTCCTAAGTGTCAGAGCTGCCTTCTTTACTACTTTGACCACACCTCTTTGCTTATGTGTTGGTGACTTTTTAACATCAATGTTGCAAAAATCTCCTCATCTCAAGCTTCAGAGCACTCCTAGAAAGATCATCAGATTTCTCTTTTCCCTTTCATCCTCCCATCACTTGCCTGTCATCCCAATTTCCTCAGAGTTCCTCTCATAATAAAGCTCTTACATTGGTTCTGGGCTTTTCCCAAAGCACCATTTTGCAAATGGGAATTACTTTGTCTCTCAGCTACTTATGCAGTTTCTTTTCTATTCGTTCAGAAACCCCCTTCCTGCAGTACAATCTTCTCAGGTAACTCAGTGCTTCTTATTTTGAACCCTCCTTGGATATTTTTGCTTCTCTTTTTTTCAAGCTTCCAAGTTGTAGTTCCTTTTTAATACACCCATTCAGTGCCTTCATTTTATCGAATGAAATTCCTGGACTTCACTGAATATGTGTATCAGATTGTAGTTTTGTGTACTTTAGGTTTATTATATTGTCTCTGTCATATGTTCCAGTTAGTCATTGCCGAGTAATTACCACAAGGCTTAGTGGCTTAAAGCAGCAACCATTTTATTATATCTTATGAATTCCAATAGACAAGAATTTGAGAAAACCTCAGCTAGGTGATTCTTTTCCACATAGTGGCAACTAGAATCATTTTTTGGTGTCTATTCGGTGGATGGGTAGGTTTTGAGGGGCCAAGATAGCACTTTATACATGTGTCAAGCATCAGGAATGGCTAAGATTTTGGGCTCAGTTGGGTTGTTGACCAGAGAGTTTATATGTGGCTTCACCCTGGCAGTCTTAGGGTAGTCAGATCTTTTCTGTGGCAGTCAGGCTCCTGAAGAGTGTTCCAAGAGGTTCAAGTATAAATGGCAACATTTCTTAGCACTGCACTGAAATTTCCAAGAAACTTCACAGCCTCTGTTGGTTAAGCAAATCATTAAGACTACCTTAGAATAAAGGTGGGGGGAATTAGATTCAACCTCTTGATGAGAAATATAGCACAGAATTTGCAGCTATCATATGTGTGTGTGTATTTGATAAACGATTCTTAATTACCGTAATGATTTTCTGATTTTAGTAAACAATACTTAAAATGTAGAAATTGTATTGATTGTACATAAAATGCATGTTAAGTCAATAATATATTCAAACTTGAAAAAACATGTCCATACTTTACTACCCTCCTATAACATGTTCAGCAACTTCTTTCTTTCTTTCTTTCTTTCTTTCTTTCTTTCTTTCTTTCTATTTATTTGCTAGAGAAATTAAAATCTTCCTAGGAACAATGTATATTTCATTTTTTATATCCCTAGCAACTGTTTCAGAGCTTGGTACATGGTAACCTCTCAATAGGGGTTTGTTGAATTGAATTGAATTAGCCCCGGATTTTGATGCTGACATGGGCAACTTATTGACTTCTCTGAATTTGTTGTAAAGGAGGATGAAATGTATCAAGAAAATCCTGCCTGGTCAAGAGTAAATCCAACAGGAGGTGCTGGTATATATGCCAATTAATACAGTTCCAGGAAACACAAGTGATGGTATAAGTACCTCTCCCCCATCTTCCTTCATGCAATTGAATGTTCAAAAGATCATTCATTTAGCATATCTCTGCCCAAATTACTGCATGAGCTCAATAGCACACATTTTGGGTCACATTTGAGTTATACAATAAGCTTTGGTTATTTTATAGAAAAGGGAGGGGGCAAATGAAATGATTCTATGATGCTTCTTTCTCATTAGAGAAAAACCAAGCCAATAAGAGTCAATTGTAAGAATCAAATATCTTTTTTCAATTCACAGTTTTTAGTGTAACAAAGTAAATTAAAACATCCTTTTAATCTGGGATGGAATTTGCCCCTTTAAGTTGTGATCTTGTGTTTCTCTGTTAATTTCAAATTTTAAGAATTCTTGGCTGATGAAACTGTTATATAAGCAGAGGCACCATTGTTCATTGTGTAATGTGAGAATCAGATGCTCTGCTGTAATTCTCTTGTCATGTCACTGACAGAGAGTTCCAGAATTTATTTTTTATTTTTTTGGAAAGATGGGTATATTTTGTAATTTGTTTTAATCCTAAGATAATTTAATGAGTGTTGTTCTCAAATTAGTTACTACTTTATTTCTATTTTTTTCTGCATGTAATAGAATAAAATCACCTCTTGCTTCTGTTTGTCTCTGCTAGTAGGATAATGTGTTTAAAAATTCTTTTCAACAATCATTAGGATTTTACATCATCTTTTCTTATTTTACTAATATTCGTTGACAATGCTTGGTTAAGGCCAATTTAGAGAACTAAACTATAAAACTATTGCTATGTATTAACATGACATGCTTCCCAAAGACGGTTCTGTTCCTGTTTGCAGACTTAAAAATTAAAGCACGAGATGCTAGAATAATTCACCAAATGACCAAGGTCATTTAAGACAATAGCAGACCTGGAAAGATTACTACTATTTCATGATCATTCTGTCCTTTTCTAGATCTTTCTAGTTCTGTTGTCCACCTTTAAATACCTTTTATAAAATATTATTGGACTAAATAGGCTTTTACATTTAATATGTTAAGTTTATAGACTATGGTCTTTCCATGGGAGGCTTATTATTTTGCCGGCATTTGTTTTAATTGCTAGTTATTTCTATATTCCTTGTGTTTGATTATTTATTCTCCTTATTGTAAATTATTTATTCACATGCATTCATTCAAACTTCACATACATGTAGTTTTTATTTCCAATTTCACACCCCGTGCCCTCCCTCTCCTAAGAATTTGGAAGTAATTTAGTTTTCTGCTGATTCTTTCCTTCCATTTGGCAACCATTTTATTTCACTGTTTTTGAAGTGATGCAGTAAAGGAAAAATGGCTGCCTTTTGTTTATTTCCTTGTACATTAACATGATGACATCATCAAAGATATTAGCTAGAATGTACATATCTTTAAAAACCTAGAAGCACATCATAATATAAGAGCACCGTTTCCCTTTTTCTTTTAATGCCCCAAGGTTTTGTGGCTTTAGCGTAGCTCTTGTGTGCAGAGGAAAAAATGAACATGAGCATTTTGGAACAAATACATTAAAATGGTGGCACTTAAAACATAGCTAAATAGTTTTCAATGTTAAGAAAGGCCCACCAAAAGGCATTTACTTACGTCACAAAACATTCTAAATCAGTGTTAACCCAACAAACAAATATTGTTAGAACGATGTTAGGTCATTGTATACAGGGACTAGGCTATTTAGCTACACTTGCCTAGTCTGGCTTAACATTATTTTTAAAAAATTTCAGTTGACAACAAAAATTTTAAGTGGGAGTTGGTTCCAGAAAATAATTTATTAATGGAAGGCTTAAGCAGGTATATACGTTTACTCATTTTAAGATTACTGTATTATTTACAAACACTATTAAAATGCACTGTACGTCTAACTATACAGAAAATTTATTTTCTGGTCTTCATTTATGGTGCTTCCATCCTTTCCTTCTGTGCTCTTTGTTGCACTTTGCATGTATCTGTCATAAAATTTCAACTGAGATTAGCAAGCAACAAGCTTTCAATTACCAATTCAATGTACATAGATTATTAAAGAGATAAGAAATTGATTTTTCATCAACTTCCGATAACTAAATAGCTTTTTCATTTGGAAATCCACAATCCATTTTTGAATGGGAGGAAATAATTTTAAGCAATTACTTAATTATTAAAAAAATTTTTTTAGATAATCTGCCTATACATGTGTATGTATATACGTATGCATGTGTGTACATACACACATGTACATATGCACATATGTGTGTATATATTAATTCAATATCTATAGAGCAGAAAATTCCTGTGAATGTTAAGTAGTCAGCTCTGAAACTACTTGTTAACACTGAAATCAGATAAGGTAAACCATATGCTTTATTGAGGTTAGCTGTCTAGAATAAGTTACTGCGATTTTAAGAATTAATATGAACCACATGTCCTTTAGATCTTTAAATTGAAATCTTCATTGTTCTTTTAAGTCAGCTGTTCTAGGAATGTGTCATCTTTTGAGAAGATAAATTAATCACCTACCTCATTTATATACATCAATAAGAGACTCGCCCTCTTATCTACTTTATCAAAAGTAATTAGAATAACTCTATTTTTATTCATATGTAGTATCTCTCAGTGATTGAAATTTTCATTGAGGAGATTTTCAGAGAAACAGCCACTTGTCCTTTTAGAGAATAACCTCCTCTAAGAAAAAGAAACACCAGCAATCTAAAGGTTAAAAACATACCGTCAAATCATTCAGTTGAGCAAGGCTCTTTAATAACATTTGTACAAAAGTACTTGCAGAAAGCAGAAGGTAGAAAACCACTTTTTGCTAGTTCCCTTTCCTTAAATTATTATTCAGCCTCTTATTAAAATAAAATCTAGTTAACTTCTTTTGAATGCCTGTTCAAACGTTTTCCATAATAATAATAATAAAAAAAATCTTGTGAAAGGATTTCCATAAGTCGGGCTGCATTAATGACTTAGAGCAGCTTCATAATCTGTTATTCCTTCCTCCTAGCAGACCTCAGCTGATAAAAATATCCATAGACACAGTGAAGTCAGTGGCATGCCTGGCTTTCTCAGACAAAACTCCCATGTGATCACATATAGGCAGCCTCAGTGAGGCTGATGCCGTGCAGCAAGCAGTAGGTAATGAGTCTTTGTGCAGAGTGAAGCTCTTGTCGCTGAACAATAAAGCATACGGTACCAGCAATAAAACACAGGGCTGGCAAATTTAAGAAGATTCCGCTGAACCAGGAAGAACAGTGCCTTCGGTGATGCTGACACATATTATAAAATGATAATCAATTTATTTTGGATTCTAATGAATAAAGAGTGCAAGGACTAAGGCTACAGCTATTTGAACAGGTCAGTGATTTTATAAATTACTCCAACACTTCCTTGTGTTTGATTGGATTTAAATGAGGATGGGCTAATATGTGTTTTCCCTTAAACAAAAACTTTGCAAGATATTCGCAGTGTGTAATATGAAGGATGCACTTGAATTGACCCAATGTGATTAAATTGTTGCTGTAGTCAGATGTGATAGAGAAATGTTTGTTTGAATCTAGTAAACTGAAAAGTTATTTATCCTATTTAAAAATTTATGGGTAAGAAAAAATTCATCCAGTGATTTCTAAGCTTCTCTATATGCAGAAATAATAGAAGTCAGAATACTACTAATAAATAGCTCAAATAAAAAGCTCCAGATTTATTTTTCCAGTGTTAAAAAATCCTGTATTGCAATAGTTTACATGTCCTATAAATTGATGATATATCATTCAGATTTTATTGATGTCTTTCCGTACACAGCAAGAGGAAGGTTTGGCATATTTAATGATTTAAATGAAAAATTTCTAAGTAAGAAAATTTTGAAACGTTAATAATGCTACTATTAGAACAATGCATTTTATATTTAACTACCGTAATATATACCTATATTGATTTGTTGTGTGCCTTTTATTTTTCATCTTATGTTTCTTTTGATAGGTGGAAAATAAATACTTCCTAAAACCTTTTATTTTATAGGTATCATTCCCTCACTAATGGAGAAAAACAAATTAGCTTAATTTTCAAAAGAAGAATGGATTAATTTTGTGATGATGCATATTTCCATCGACTCACCATTTAGAAAAGAATGTGTGCCTTCATGTCTATGTAGAAAAATATGTACACACATGACCTTCTGTATCTAGAAAATAACCACTTCTTAGGTTTATGAGCAATAGAGAAGTTTATGTTTTAAATAGAGAGATTGCTGTGTGTAGGAAGACAAGGGAAGAAATAACTCTAGCAAATAATAGCACAACACTGAACATCTTTGCCAAAGACAGACAAGCATTACTGCTACATGGATCTTTAAATTTCAATGCACAGTTTAACTTTGCTCTACATTTTTACTGCTGTATTGTTTGAAAGGCATCTTGGGACCTAAATTCTTAACAATTAATGTCTTGGACACCATTTAGGAGACGTTCGTCTTTAAAACACGAGGGCACATTTAACATTTTATAGAATTACTATCGTGACTTCCTATATTTGCATAGTAACTAAAATACATCTATGCTTGTAAAATGCTCTTTAAACCACCACCACGACAACACAAAATACCCTCTGTCCCTGATTATGCATGCAATATGTACGCCAGTGGGAAAGAAAATAGCTAGGTCTCAAAAACAAGGGAAGTTAATGAAATTTTTAAATTGGTTTTCCACATGTATTTAAATGAAGTATTTGACTATTTGGGTTTCCTTGGTTACCAGAGTTGCTGCTGACAGCTTCTTTTGGTGGGGAGGTGGGGGGGGGGGCTGATGCAGGACTCTAAAACAAAGAGTTAAAAACACTTATCCGTTAATAGACCCGGGGTCTGGCTGCTGGCAGCCCAGGGAAGCCGGTGCCCACTCCCCATGGCCTGCTGCCCCCCTCGGGTGATTCAGGTATTGGGGCCCGACTGCAGTTCCAGGCTCCCTTACCCAGCATTCCGTTTCAGCTGCTGGAGGGCTGCCTGAACCTTATGCAAATGAGACCAGCTCCTGAAGCTTTGACTGCAGAAGCGAGGGGGGTTGAGGGGGGCAAGAAGGGAGTTCAAAGGTCACAGGGCTGGTGGAAGGCTGGAGCAGTTGCCTGGAAAAAAAAAATGCACTGAGCTTCTCTGCAGCAGTGTTTTTGCAGCAGTTAAATGAAGTGTGCTTTATTTCTCAGAGTGAAGATTTTACAGCGTGTGGGCCATAGTGGTTGAAAGTGCACGCAGGTATGGTGACAGATCTCATGATGCGCTGACTCTGTCCCTGGGAGAGGCCTGGAGGAGGACTGGCTATTTTAATTCATTGTGGAAATGGGCAGGGTGTTCTCAGCTCTCAGTTTCCCTTAACTAGTTTATTAAAGCTTCTTATTGTTTTGTTTTGTTTTCAGTTTGAAACATGGGTGTTTTGTTCCAATGGCATAATTTCATGTTAGGACGAAATTGAAATTGGGGGGCCTCTAAATCATCCTATTTTTTTGGAAAGTTTCTCATGGCACAGAGAAGCCTGGGTTGAGACATCTAGATAAATAAATATCAAGACTTGCAACTTTTACAGGATTTTCCACATTTCTAAGAACTGTATTTTAAATTAGAACTGGGTTCACAGCCTAAGACTCTTGTGAGGTATCTGGAATAAAATAATGGAATTCTTTTGTTCATATCCCACAAGACCTCATAAGGACAGTTGTAATAAGTTGTATTTTCATTTCATTTTAAGAGAGGGTTTCAAAAAAAAAAAAAAAAAAAAAAAGAGGGTTTCAGTTTTGATAGTGTTCATTCTATATTTTATTGCTAAGCACTGTATCAAAGAAAGGGTTTATTATTTGGGGGTTAGATTTTTTTAAATGCTTCTTTAATTTTTCCAGTTGTTACTAATTTTCTTTGGGATTTTTTTAGACAATGCCATTTTGAACTCCACATGTTCAACTTCCTATGACTTTTCCCTTCAGTTAAGTCTGGATTGTAAAGTGATTCTCATAAATGTCACAGGCAGGGCAGAAAGTCTTCCTTTTCCATGCACAAAATATCACACTTTGGTAAAATGTGTGATTACATCATAGTAAAGTCTGACCTGTACCAAACAAACGTGTACTCACTTTTATTGTTCATATTGCTTTATTTCCAAAACATATTTTTAAATAAACTTAATTAAAGCAGCATGATCAGACTACATTTATCCATATCATTAAAAATTTTAAATATATCAATTCAGCAGTTAAAATGTTGATGGGGAAAAATGTTGTCTAATTTGCATCAAGTGTGCATCTGTCTATATTACAGGTTGTATGTGTATGAAAATTTATGTTGGAAAGATGAAGAGACAAAATAATGTTTAGTCATGAAATTACTGCTTTATGCTTTTTTATTTGCATAAGATCTTAAAATGAATTCTATGAAGCTTACATACAAAGAGCTAATACATATTTAGATAAACTTAATTACTTTCTTTGCACTGAAAAGAGGGCATTAATTTTATTATAATGATTAAGACTTGGTAGTTTGGCAACAATATCTTTTATTTAAAAATGGGGAGGTGGGGTGGGTAGAGGATGGAGCAAAACAAGAGGCTAGCGTTTAAAACAGTGAAGGACAGTTATTTCAAATATTTATGAAATCCCTTTGTGGTAGTCATTTAGGGCCAGATTCTTAACCTTTATCACTTCGTGGGGACATTATGACATTTATCCCGGATCCTGAGATCAATTTGGGAAAAGGAATTCATGTCTTGTGTGAGTTTTTTAAAAATGCAAAAACTGCCCTTTTCTTCTAAACTCTCTTTTGAAACTTCCAATAATGACTGCAGCTAAAGGGGTATATTTTAAATAATTTCCTTCTTGTGTGTGTTGAATGGAATATGCTGTCTTTTGGTCCAAACACCATATTTGTAGACTTTTGTTTTACGTATATATAAATGTGTGTGTATGTGTATGTGTATATGTGTGTGTATAAATATGTATAGATACATTTTACATATGTTAATATTACAATATATATGATATATATTATATACATATGCAACCAAATAAAATCTTTCTTGTGGTCAATAATTTTTAATTGAACAATTTTGAAACACAGAAATTTTTTATTTTACTTCTACCTCAGGTCATGCCCATAGTTTGGGTCTACTAACCTCTGTGTGTTTTCTAAGCAGAGCGCAGTGATGAGGAAAGAGCCCAATTTAAAATTCATTTAGGCAATCCAATACTGTTAACTTTTAAATGCAATCACTACCACTTAGCACATTCTGAATATAGAAATAAAAACACTACAGGCCAAAAAGGAGACTCTGTGAAGGTTCTTGGAGAAAACTTGGTAATAGACAAATGTGAAATAAAGAGAATTGTGCTTCCGTAAGCCACAAGAGAGCTATATATGTCCTGCAGCAAATTTATGGCTTTGAATATCCTGGATAATTTATGTCTCTATGCAAATTCAGTCAAAACTTTGAAGTCTTTTTTGCATTAGCTTGAGCCACACTACTTCCATACAAATCTCAGCAGCCATGTACATAGTAGGTTCACAGGCTGGATATTTAAATGTATATAGAAAAATGTATTTGTGTAAGTGCAGTTCTAATCAAATTTGTAAAGTAAAAGAGTAATATAAAAACAAATCATTGAAGGATATGCAGTTAGTGTACTTGAAGAAAGAGTGTTATATCAGATTTCAAAGGAATCTTTAATGATTTTTCAAAAATTAATTTCCTGCTTTCTGATTACCAGTCTGTCTTTGTCATCACTCAAAACTAGAGACCAGATTGTAAGCTTGGAAAGGATTTTAGGGCAAATATGTTTTACTCAGTCTAGCAGTATGGAACATCGTCTAAAACCTACAAATAACTGTTGTTATCTTAAAATCACATGTGTAGGTTTTACGTTGTATTATCACTATATATGTCATTCTCCTGAGCTTCTGGTGCCTATAAAATAAAAATGAGAGCAAAATGACTTATAATGTATAAAAGGAAAATGCTCAAAATAATTGAGTATTCAAAACAATCGCATTCTTTCTTTCTTTTAACCTGGCATTTCTTAGGAAACAATCAAAATAAATGGTTGCATTTTTAGTCACCTATTCTAGAATTTAAATAGAATTGTATTATTTTTATCAAAAAGTACAATAAGATTATAGTTTTTTAAAGACTTACATTTATTCCATATTATTAGACATGTGGCAGTGCTATAGTAATACTTTGTCTAGGACAGTTGGGAAAGAATCTGCACTAAATAAACCAATTTTCCAAATAGGTGAAGTTTGTAACTTTAATGGCCAGCTTTTTAAAATCTTAATTACTTTCATGGAAGCAAAATATAGAACTATCATTCTGCTTCATTGAGCAAGTGGAAATCAGTTTAGGCTTTTCTTCATGGCATAAGAATCATTATTCCCACCATTACGTTGGACTTATTGGAAAAGATAAAACTGCTTCCCAAATGTTCCCCAACATCAAATGGTGTTGCTATTGGATGTTTTTGGTATACAATTGTACAGGCTTTTTACATATTTATACACTTTTTATAATTTTACTGTTTTCTCATATTTCTACTTATTATTTTTTAATAGTAATTGCTCTTCATCTGAGAGCAATTTAAAAATGAAGTGTATACACTGTGTTTTACATTAAATTCTAAGTCTTTTAGGCTTTCTCAGGCAAAGGGAGGGAGATAAACATCCCTCCATACTTTTCCTATATACTGAACTTCCAACACGTGCACATACATGGTATAGTAAGCACAGAAACATTAAAAAAAATCTTAGTTTGTCTTATATTCAGGATATTGAAAATCATGTTTGAACTCCAGTTCTTGTTACTACAATGAGAATCTGGAATATTATACCATCAGCAGGAATTTGAACCTGTTTTGTCCAATAGGGACAAAAAAAATCATACAATTAAATTAAATGGTATCCCTGAAAATAACAATGATTTTAAAACACAGATGATTTTAAAACTTACAAGTAAAGGGGACTATTGTTTAAAACGTTCATTAAGCCCCAATAACTGTTCATTGCCATCTTTATCGATAGTCATGCTGAGTAAAGCTATAGCTAAATGGAAGTTCAAGTGCATTCATGAGGTGTTCGTGTTTACATCTAATTATCTGCAGTCTCTCAGAGAAAGCAAAAGTAACTACAAGTAGTGCTCTGCCAGAAACTGGTTCCTTGACCAACAGTGCCACTTTAGCATGCAATGCATTGGTTCACTCTAAAGGGGTCACAGCCATTGATGACAAGAGGCTTTATATTTTTATATGGTCCATCTTTTGGTGCATATGAAACAAGATTTTTTTTAATGTTAACTGTTCTCAGACACTTTGGAGTTACTGTCATCCTTCCCATTTCCACTAGGTGAATAGGTCTTCTCATACACTCTGAAGATGTGAAGGAATGTTGATTCCATGAACTTAGTGTCAAAGATGCTCTGTAAGAATGAGAGCTAGTCCAAAGTACTGAGGTGGGGTGTAGAGGGTGGGAGAAGCTTCCTATTCTGGTCTTCTTTTTCCCATTAGCATTTTAAAGAGCCTGAGAACTACTTCAACAAACCTGGGTAATTTTGTTCAATCCAATAGTGATTTATAAATTAAGGGAATTCATGAACAACTAAACAACCAGGAAAATACTGTGTTGTTTTCTTGATGGGTAAATGTCTTTATTATGTAGTTTCTTGGGTAGGTGAGTTCAAAGTTTGAAGAGTGTGAAGAAACTGAAGAGGATAGTGCTTAGGAGCTAAGGTTTAAATTCCAACCCTGTGTCACTTCCAAGACATGGTCTGCCCCTCAAATCCATGTGGCCTTAGACATGATACTTGAAATCTGTAAGCCTCATCGTCATCTGCACAGTGGGGTACATCATCTCTATGTTCTTTTATGAAAATGAAATGACATGATGCATGCCCGGCACATAATAAGAACCTTATAAATGATATTCCTATCAATCATAGGAGTTGATCCCCCGGTGCTGCTGATAAGGCAAGTTCAGCTTAAGCCTGTAGTTACAAAGACTCCTGATGAAACATCTTCGATTTCAGGAGATGAGGAAGAGACTTGTTTTCCAAAAACAGAAATCCATGAGCAGTTTATCAGAGATTATACCTCCCTAGTACCATTTTCTATTCAGATGCAGCAAGTAGAGAAGGCAGGCACCAGTCATCAAAGTTCAAGCTATATGTGGCTTCATAGATACCTTGAATCTTTCCAACTGGAAGCACAGTCTCCACAAAAATCCTCACATATGTTGTGGCAATATGTACTTTTATGAGCTCTCATTTTATATCCTTTATTGCTTTAAAAATGTTCATCTATGTGCCTTTGCTCTACTTTTCTTTTCCAAATTTCCATGTTGCCTACAACTGAGATATTAGTCATTCACCTCAGCTCCATCCAGAATTTCTGTCTCATCCATAGACTATGGACTTTTCAATTACGGAGAGCACCTGGCGCATATTAGATACCCAAGAAATGTTTGCTGATCCAATGGTGTTATGCAGCATAAAGAGTCTGATTCTAACTAATGAGTTAAAAGTGCTAATTTCTCTGATTCATGAAACAATCTCTCTGTCACAGGTTTGCTGTTTTAAAGTTCCTGTAGACCAGAATGATGTTTAGAAATATTGTATCAACTGATGTAGTCATAAGGTTTTCCAAAAGAAATTCAGTAGCATTCCTAGAAGTGCTTTTTGATAAATATACATGGGTAACAAATGTTGAATAAATTGAAGGGGAGGAGGGTCACAGCTCTCTGCTTTTGTAATACTTGGTGGAACTTCTCTAAGTAGTGAGTTTCCAACTTTTAGAAGATTGCAGGAGTTTGATGGGACTTCTGTTATGAACCAGTTTTAATCAGTGCCAGTCAAACCTTCACCAGATTTTAGAACCCAGATATTTAATCTTATACTCTATATCATTTGAACTAATTGCTCCTTAATGCAATGTTAGCTGCATAGTTGAAAAATTTGTTCTGTGCCTGAGGTAGTAAAAATCTATATCTTGCCTAAGGTGGGGATTCATTTTAAAGAATGTTCAAAGTACTTTTTTCAATTTATTATAATTTTTAAAATCTCCTTTATTTTTTGCACAGTATCTCTGGCAGGATCCCAGTGCTTGGATGGGTATAGTCTTAAAGCATGGCCATATATTACCCTGATGTCCACTTTAGACTACTTTATGAAGAAAATGTTTTCAAAGTTCTTTTCCCTTCAGACTATTCTGCTGATTCTTTTGTGGAAAAGGGTATCACATCCCTACCCCTTAAATACCATTTGATCTACACTGGCTTGTCTACTTTATTATTTAATCAGAAGCTTTCTAAAAGACTGAAGAGAAACTTCTTAAGTGCTAAGGAGAAAAAAAAAGATGTTGTCTTTTAGTCTTGCAGTAATAATTGTAAATTCCTCTACGTATGTGAGGTCTTTTTTTTTCTCCTTAACGCAGTAAGTCTTGCTATTCGCCCAAGAAATCAGGCTAAGTACTGTTCTTTAGTCTTAATAGCAAGCACATAAAATAAATTTTTCATTGGCACTTTTCTTAGAGTAGGAAAAATAGGCTTACAATGGGCACTTGATCAATTTTCAACAGTTTTAAAAGCTTTATCATTTTCTTGGTTTGTTTTCTCTCTTCCTGCTAAGTAAAAGAGTTAACCTGGAGGTGAACTTTAGGAGAGGACTTTGGCTTCTAGTTCACATGTATTCTGGTGCCATCTTGTCAAATACTAACTAGTGATCAATGTTTAGGGTGAAGAGGCATTAAAAATCAAGTTCTGTCTTTCTTACATTGGTACTAATCTTAAAGGCAGGTAACGTGGGAAGCTTCTTGGGGTCCCCCAGCCAGAGAGTCATAAAGAGCATTTTTACCACTAGTAGGTAGATGAGCCATTGATCAGCAAGGCCTTTATCAGCAGGGCCTGAGTCAATTTAGGCCCTTGTCATTTGCATATAGTGAGGGAAGAGGGTATGGAGAATTAAGAGGCGCCTGCCTTTGATGGAGGCCATGGCTTTTATCATTCACTACCAGGTATGGGGAATATATTGCATCAGAGCCTATTCTTACCAGTTATGTCTGCCCCTTATTTTGATACAAGTAGAAATCGAGACCCAAGGAGGTAATCCTCTTACTTAAAATTAGACCATTTGTTAGTAGCTGATCCAGGATTAGACTCCAAATTGATGACCATTCATTTACTGAGCAAGCACTGCAGTACATATTCAGTCCATGAGGAACCTTACAGTCAAGTGTGAGAGAATGGCAGGTAAGCAAGCAATTATGGTAGAGTTTGATAAGTACCACATGCTGTCAGTGCAGAGAGGTCCCTTAACCTACACTGTGGTGATGGTCATGGAATACTTTTCAGAGAAAGGTTGGGTCAGACATCTTGGGAAAATTATCTAGATTCCTGAAATCTTAGTTTCCCTTGTTAAGATTGCCTTGCAAAATTTGGAAAACAATTGCATACAGAGAATAGGCACAAAGGATCTAGCCCATAGTAGGTGCTCACTAAAAGCTGACTGGTCTTATATAAATGGAACAAGGCAATCTTAACTACAATTTCCCCAAGACAGATGCTATTTTGAGGAGATTATACTGCAACCTAGAACCATTTACCAAGCCACAAAGTTCCAGAGGAGGTCAGTTTACAGTGGTTGTCTTAGAGAAGTAGGTGACAGCCAAGAGAAGAATGAAGAAAGCAAGCCCTAAAATTGGTATGGAATGTCTGCCTTGAGATTAGGCCTTTGGGCCCTTGAGATTAGGCCAAGTAGGGCCCTTGGTGCGACAGCAGAAGGAACCGAGAGCTGGAAGGACCCTTGCCCTAGGAAGTGGATGGCCCTGTTGGTAAAAGGAATAGGAGGCAACAGACTCTCAAACTTCTTTGATACGTTTAACTAATATTCACAATGAATCACTTCTCCAGTTTCTGGAGATCAACCAAAGCTAGGGGAATGGTGTAAATCACCAGAGCAGAGGTTCTTAACCACGGAGTCCACAGATGGATGGCATGCAGTTGTGCTTATGTGCCCTATTTTTCCCCTATGGAAAGCATTCATTTCTTTCATCAAATTCTCAAGCTGCAAATCTGCAAGCTGCAAAAATGTTGAGATCCCAAGCACATAAAGTGACTCAGACCTTTAACTCAAGGTCACGGGCAACTCTGGCACAAGGAATTCATACATAATTGGGGAACCCTGCAATCATTCCTCCAACAAAAATATTCATTAGACAGGCGTGCCCCTGGGGTTCTTGGCCGAAGCAGGCACCTGGGCAAGAGAGGTGTATTTGGCCAACTTGCGCTTCTCCTGTTGGCAAGCCACCAGCAGCATTTTTCACATTGGAGGTGCCCCATGGAAACACCTTGCAGGATGCTACCTTGTGAGATGGCTGCCAAATCCCTATTCTCTTGGCGGCAGATATGTGCATGTCTTGCCAAATGGGTTAAATCAGAAATGGTCCTAATATTGTGGAAGAAGATATCCCCTCTTTTTTTTTTTTAATAAGAGAGCTGCACAGTTCTGAGAACATGTTGAGTGATAAGTGTTCAAGGCATAGCATCTGATGCCAGCTTCTTAAAGTAATGACTTTTCTTATTTCGCAGAGACTTTAGTCCACAATCAGTGTTTGATTAACAGACTAGTTAGTGTCAAGGCAGTAGTAATGTCAGTATTAGGGCAGAAAATCACAGATTACTCAAACTCACGGCTTAAGAAAAAATTGGGGGTGAAAAGGATTTAATACATTTAATATGATTAAGATCATATCCCGGTAGGAACACATCTGGATAACTAAAGGTATCAGGCTAAAGAATTCAAAATAACACAGTATGATTTTTCTTAGCTAATCTCTGCTTTCTTAAATATTGGAATAAAACCTATACACCATTAATTGAGCAACTGTCCTCTTCATCCTCTATCTGGCCCAGTAACAATCTGGCTGATGAAGTGTGACATTGTGAATAATCTTGCTTTTGCCAGCTAGGCTTTTCCCACCTGCTATCACAGATGAGCCACACACCGGTATTTTCGTCAACCTGTTTGCAGTGCTGCTCAGCTCATCATTAATCTGGTGAGGCAACCACAAGAAACATCAAAACTGCTTTCTATTCTGAGAGAAAGTAAAGAAAAGTAGGTTTGTTTTTTCTATGCAATTTAATCCTAACATTGGTGTTTCCTGGGCCCCAGGCCCATCACTGTTTGAAGCAAGCAAGCTTATCTTATCGAAGTCTTTGCAGTAGAATTTTATCATAGTTTTTTAGCTTTGAGTGCCTGTTGGAAGAATTTGATGAGATCATAAAATAAGTGATTTAGTTCTTTGATTAATCATGAAGAAATGTCCTCCCTGTCATGTTGTAATACAAGGTAACGTGCCCCTTGATGTATGGCACATCACCAAGACACCACATGTCCCTGTGAATGACCCTTGCAGTTAAAGATGAGCCTCACTTCTGTTAACTACAAAACTAGCAGGGAAGTAATGCAAAGGATAAACCCAGGCCCCAGGGAGAAAGTGAACGTTGGGATTCCAGATGCAACCCTTTTTTACCTCAGAGGGTACCATGTAAGGCTTATGGTCTCAGCAGCTTCCATGGAATAAGGGCCTACCAGGTTAGATGAACTGGGAACTCAGAGCTCACCACTCTTTTTTTTTTTTTTTTTTTTTCCCACCTGGCCAGAGAAGAGACAGCATCTCACTAAAAGACCTCCTCGTTCTCATAGAAGGAAATTCTTGCCATGCCAGAATTACTTCCTTTTAAATTCACTTCTTCCTGCACCAGTGATAGGCCAAGCCTGTTCTTAACCTATTAACCACTACCACCTCCCCACCTTTTTTCATTTGTTTGATAAACTCATGATTCATCCTAATAACCTTTCAAGTTTTACTTGCTGAGTTTCATCTGATTGGTAAAGCCCAGAAATATTCATGTTTGGTAGCTCCAGTTGATAAGTGGCATTTCTTATTTGGATGGTTTTGTTCATTTCATAGTCATTCTTCTTTCTTCTCAAGAGGCAAGTGCTCCCCTTAGGGTTGTCAGCAGAATTGCAGGATGCCTAGTTACATTTGAATTTCAGATAAACAAAAAATAATAAGTACAAATATATCTTGAAGGTGATTTTTTTAATCTAAAATTCTAATTTAACTGGGTGCTCTGTATTTTTATTTGCTAAACCTGGTAGCCATAGAGTGGTTCTACAAATCAGATAACTCACTCCTCAGAATTTGGGGATTGATGATATTCTTAAGGCATATTTCTGTGATAATTTCCTTACAATACAGAGCAAAGCATTATTAAATAAGGACAGAGTAAAAGAAGAAAATGGGGTTAAACATTAGATGAATATAAGTGGGGTGACAAGAACTCAATGAGTCACCTATGAAATCTATGAGATTTTTACACTGTCAGAAGATCCCAACAAATACCCAAAGTTAGTTTCAGTCATTCTTCCAAATGCATTAAAATGTACATTTCTATCCAGCTCCTTGTTTTGGCATTCTTAGCGAAGCTCTCCCAGTTACTTCAGTCTGCATCCTTCTGGCTTCTGATAATTTTTTCCAGAAATACACGAAACAAAAGAAACGCACTTATAACCGTAAAACATCTAGTGTAGTTCATTGGTATTTGTGTGTGTGTGTGTGTGTAGAGATTTGAAAACATTACTTTTCTATTACTTTTTCATTAAATGTACTCAGAGGCTTCTGAGCAATGGTTACATCTAATAAAAATTTAAGAACGATAGTATATGTTAATCAAGAATAGTGGCTATCCAAGATCACAAGATGCTTGTTGGAGTTTTATAATGAAGTGGTTATTAATTAAATTTTGCAACAGAAAGGGCATGAGGGTGCAGGGAAAGGGGAAGCTGTCCAAGTGGAGAATTCATAGACTATACTAATAAATGAAAAAAGAAGATAAATCAGTGTCTCTTAGACAAGGAGAGAACATTGGCTTTGAAATGCAACTGAACTTATTCAGGCCTCCAAGTGAGATTCTCTGGAGTAGTACCTAATTGAGTGGCTCTTTGCCTTCTGGCCATGCAGCTGAGTGATCAAAGAGCTGACCCCTGACCCAAGATGGGCTAAAATGTTTCTTACCCCTTGAAACTTTAAACTGTGAGACACAGAAGTTGCTGGGCTCAAACTTGCTGACGGTGATGGTGGTGCTCTAGAGGAAAGATCAAGGAATATCTACAGTCATAATCCTAGAAGCTATCCTTATTCCTGCCTTTCTTTAATTTTGGATTTCAGCTCGATCTTAGATGGCATGAACTAGTTCAGTATTTTTCCAACAGATGTCTGTGTGCTTAAGTTAGCTAGAATTTGCTTTTGGGTTACTTGCAAGCAAAAAAAAAAAAATTGTATGACGTTTCGAGGTCAATTTCATCTTTCCTTTTGATTCTCATTCAATCAAAAATGCCAGATATTTTGTTAGGAGGGATAGAATGGTCAATGAGATGAGCATGCTTTTTGTTTTGTGGAGTTTCAGTCTAGCAGAGTAAAAAAGATTGATAAAGTAATTAAAGTATAGAAGGGTTTCATTCATTCATCAACAGATATTTATTGAACACCTATAATATATAAGGTACTGTTTCTAGACCATTGGTACAATAGTAAATAAGACAAAGATCCCTGCCCTTGTATCTCTTAGCAAGGGATGAAAATGGTCAGCAATAAACATCAAATATATAAATAAGTAACATGGATTTGGAAGGTGGTAAGTGCTATGGGAAAATAAATTAAAAAGGAGATTGGAAGGAATGTATATCAAAAGGCCTGTAGGCCAGGGAGAAATGGCAGGTTGGAGAAACTGAAAGATTATGAGAGCTAAAATAGTGACAACAAGGCAATGGCTCAAAACGACGCTGAAAAGGTTAGCCAAAGTAGATTGCTAAGGACTTTATAAGCCATTTTAAGGATTTTGAACTCATCCTAAGACAATCCAAAGCCACTTAAGAGTTTTAAGCTGTAGACTGACATGATAAGATTTGCATTTTAGATTTATCATTCTGCTTGCAACCTGGAAAACACATTGAAAGCAAACAGTAGTAGATAGGAGAGAATAATTAGGAAGCTCTTGTCCTAGTCCAAATGAGAAATGGTGACGCTCTTGACTAGCATATGTTTCATGAATTGGAAAACAGTAGCTGTGTTAAAATGGCTGTTATTGAGGCTTAGACTTTCGGCTTCTCATATTTAGAACAAATTAATGCCTGTCCAGATTTATCTTCTGTTCTCTGGGCTTTGATGCTATATAAAGCCAATTTGAAATGTTGACCACTTTTTCATTGGCTTCATATCCAAGAAGTTTCATAATGTCTCATCTTTAGGAACAAAAATATGATAAGTGTATATTTAAGGAGCTGTGGCAGCCATAAGACAGGGATTCATTCTACTCACTTGCATCTGTACCTAACTAGCCACATACTGTCATCCTGAAATTCTAGGAAAACCAATACATGATGCAAACAAACCAGGTATATACAACTCCTTTCTTAACAGGGCCTTCCCCCTGAGTTCTTGTATTCTTTCCTCCCTAGTGAGATAGTGTAGATGATGTAGAAGAAAACCACATGCTCATTTTACCACTCCACCTTTGGATTTAGATGAGTGGTTGTATTCCTATAAACAATGGGTCATTTGACTCTCATAATCTGTTGTGACATCTTGTTGCACTCACATAAGTACTTTTTAAAGGCAATGGAACTAAACAAGTGCTATGTTTCCTTGCTGCATTTAATAATACTGGTTAAATTCAGCACTTAACCAATATCATGGGTATATGTTAAGGCTATGCCCCTCTGTAATGATTTGAATTTTTGATTTCCAGCTTACATACTAATCCCAAACTAAGTGGTCAGATGTCCCTTCTTTCTTTAGAGCTGTGTCTAGCTCAGGCTCTTTCAATCTCAAAGATGAAGACAGAAATTGTATCTAACCTGCAACTTCCTTGCTTCCCAGTCCCAAATGTGATAACAAAAAGAAAGAGAGATTTTTCACTTTCCTTATCATCCCTCCAAAACTTTCCCTTCTTATTCCTAGAAGAAGAGTACTGAGTACCACTTTTTACAATATTGGAACATGGTTCTCTGTGGTCTAATTGAATGTCCTTGGTTCTTGAGAAATCTGCCTTTCCTAAAGATGCTGGGAGTGATGGAATGGGGAAATAGAGCTTAACGGTATGGTTTTTAACTGTTCTCGTTGCAATGTCTTATTATAAAAATGTACTTTTTAAACATGGGTTTCCATCTTGTATTACTTTGTGTCTTGGAGTCTCTCCCTCATGAATTACTTTGCATCTTGTTTGAAGTGAACCATTTTAAAATTTATATCCTGTCCTACTTTTATTTCAAGAACTTTACTTAAAATATCTTTTTTTTTCTCTTACCCTGCTCAGATATGCATGAACATTTTATGCATTTCACACTCTTTAAGATAGAGAAAATAATATGCTAATTTGAATAGTGGTAAAAATCAGAGTCAGAATAGAGATTTTATTCTCAGAGAGTGGACATTGCAATATCTTCATATGGCTATCAGTTACCTGCATTGTTAATATAAGTCATGCAAAAGATGTGGATTTGTAACACAAGGCAGTAGAACATGAATTTGGGAGTACTCTCAGTGGGATGAAACAGCGTAGTGGATATTTGCTCCTTGAGGGCAGGTAACGTGTTCTACTCCCTTTTGTATCATCTACTCCACTCAAGGAGTCAAGCATATACATACCACTTACTCAACATGTACTTAGATGAGTAGATTGAAATTAATGATAAATACTTATGAGACATCTGGTACTCTACTTAATTTTATAAGAAATCACACAGGGGATGGCAAAAGAAGAGATTTTGGCCAGGTTTTCAGTACTGAGTTCTGTCACTCTAGGGCTGGTATGCGGACACCCCAAAGGAAGGAAGAGCCCAGGAAGGGAGCTGCTGAAGAGCAGACTGGAAACGAGACAAGTGGTCCTCCAATTTGAGTATGCAGAGTGCTAGGCACTGCCTCCTGGGAGTTTCTGATTCAGTAGATCTGAAGTGGGGCCCAAGAATTTGCGTTTCTCACAATCCCCCCCACCAGGTGATGCTGATGCTGCTAATCCAAGTAGCCCACTTAAAAACTACAGAATTAGACCTTGGAGAGCTGGCTCAGCTGAAGGACTGGGGCAGACTGCTTGCTGTGTGATCTGCACAGAGGAGGGTGGGGCGATTTCAGAGACGTCTGAGGGCAGTATCTAGAATAGTTTTAAGTCTTGCTTCCTCTCAATCAACAAGACTGATGGCTACACACTGGCAGGAAAACGAGAGAATGGTTTCATGAACTCAAATGAGAGTTAAAATCAGCTGACATAAATGAGATGGAAGTTAACCTAATTTAGCAATGTAAGAGCATGTGCATATATATATACATATATATATATATTTAAGCTAATTTATATATAGGTAATTCCCTGAAATATCCTTACACTGCAAGGAAAGTTTATGCTCTTTAGCTGACTATGCATACGTCAAGGTAAATGGGGAAGGTGAAGAAAGGGCAGCCCAAGGAGAGAGGAAAGCCCATTCATCCTAGAGAAAGCATTTAGGAGAAACCACTCCCACCCATCCCTCTTCCCACTCAACACCATCTCTCAGGTAAATAGCCTTAGGAAGTTTCTGAAACCGTGGCAAGGGCTTCAGTAACCAGGTGTCCTGGGAACACATCTCATCTTATTGCAGTACTGAAATGGAAACACCCTAAAATTTAGAACTGATTTCATAGGCTTTGTTGTGTTCAGCTAATTAGGTTCTTGCATTTTAAAACTCAGACTATGAAGTTTTTGCATACTTATCTGTGTTTCTTTCAGAGGAATTTTGTATAAGGCAAGAAACATTTAGGACTTTGAGGAAATATTGGCATTTTTTTCGTTACAGAATTTCATGGGTTCAGGTGGATTTTCTCAATTTGCCAACAAAAAAAAAGAATAGAGACATTACACTATAATGAACTGCATCTTTTTAAAAAGCACATTTTGGTAACCAAATAGTTGCTCGTATTTAATTTAATTTAGTTTTTGTTAATTTGAAAATATTTTTTAAAAAACTGCTTAGTGATCTTTTCAAGGAAAGGCTCAGCTCATATATTAAACACACACACACACACACACACACACACACACACAAACGACTCTGGAGACCTTGGCTACACATCTAGCGGTCAAATATTTCAATGCTTCGTTGCTCCCGTTCCTGTTACAGGTACATGTGACAGCGCCGCAGCTATGAGTGGAATTTTAAAGAGGAAGTTTGAAGAAGTTGACGGCTCCTCACCCTGCTCCTCTGTGCGGGAATCAGATGATGAAGTTTCCAGCAGTGAAAGTGCTGACAGTGGGGACAGTGTCAATCCATCCACTTCTAATCATTTTCCCCGTGAGTACTGAAACCATACCAGAAGCTGGTTGTCATCTAATGCGGCAGTGAAAATAAATGTCATCTTGATCATTTTTTTAAACCTTTATTACTAGTTCTGTTTTGTTTTTGTAATTGATATAAAAACAAAACATGATTAAGAGGCATCAGTAGATTTATTTGGACTGCTTTTGGCAATGGATTATTTGATGGTGTTAACCGACTGACTCAATGGAAAAATAGTATTTTATTATTAATAATTTTTAAAGGAAGAATCCTACTGAGAGTAGATGGGGATAGACAAGTCTAGGCACAAAAATGTATCCCCTCATAGCTGAAAACATATTGGGGGGGGAAGAGGAAGAAAATGGATGTATTTGGGAGTGGAAGGTCAAGGTTATGATGAGAAAGAGCTTGCCAACCATGCATGAAGAGACGAGGAAGCTGCGAAACTCTTCCAAGTATGCAAGTGCATGCAGTTGATACTTCTTTCTGCTCATTCTTTTATCCTTTATCCTCAAGAATAATATTTAAAGCCCACAAAGATAAAAAAGAGATGTATGCCTTCTCATTGATTCCTTTTTCTGCCACACTCTAATGGTAGCCTTTCCTGTCAAGAAAGGTATTATGAGTTTTGCAGGACTGATGAGAAAAATTCTTAAAGTAATACAATCCACAAGCTAAAAGGAGTAGATTAGTAATAGCTAAACGATCTTCTTAAATTTATGTTTTCCACAGGAAGATTTTACTATATCTTGATACCATAGTAGATAACGAGTCTTCATTTCTCCATTTTTCAATTAAGTGGCTGATTTTATTAATATATGATTCTGTAACATAGGATTGATTTTGGAAATGTGACCACCCAGAAAACCAAAAGAATTAGCAATAGTTTTAAAGGGTAATAAGGATCTCAATAAAACTGATGAGTATGAAACAAACATACTAAAACCAGAAGCATTCCTTTAAACAGGCAAAACTAATAGAAAATATAATGAAAGGGCAATTACAATGATCATAGCAGATAAAAAAAACATAAAATATTCAGGGACATGGTTATTGTGTAATGTGGGAGATCTACAAATACATTTATATATGTCATGATGATATGAGGTGAGCTTGTGTTTTTGATTTAAAAGAAGATACATGTGTACCTATTTGGTCTTATATGAAGAGTGATAATAGCAACAACATGATCATCTGATGGAGTTTCATGAGAATCAACAGAGCAAGTGAGATAATATACATGAAACAACTTTGTAAAATGCTAAGTACTAAGAACATGTTATATTGAAAATTATGATCATAGCTAACATTTATTGGATACATGAATGCTCCAAAAGCTTTATATACATTATCCCTACTCTTTTTATCAGTTCTGGAGGTACCATTACCTTCAGTTTAAGAGGAAATACCCGAGGCTCAGAGAGGCTAAGCACCTTGCCCAAGATCACATACGATTTGAGCCTAGATACATATATATATGTGTGTGTGTTTCACTTCATAGTCTTTGCTTTTTTCCATTACCTCATGCTGCTCCTTACGTGTGTAATATTGGACATATCTCTAAAATGTTTAATGTGAATTATAAAAGAATTAGATGAATTAGTAAAGAGATAAGTTATGTTTCTGGATATAAAAATCATTATTAAAGCTTTCCACATTAATCTATACATATAAGCATAATGTCAATAAAGTTCTCAGCTGCGTTTTCTTAGAAGGCAATAGAATGACAAAAATCTATTTGGGAAAATAAGCTAATGAGAATGTAGGTTTATTTTTAAAAAGAAGCTATAAAGGTTGAAAAGTCATTCCAGACCTCAAATCATAATAGAAAATGATATAATTTATCTTTTTTGATACTGTGTTAGATCTAGGAAAATATAGAAAAATCTCAACATGTTATATATGTTTAATATATAAGAATAGAGCACTACAGAGCAATGACAAAGGAAAAAATATTTAATAAATGGTTGTGGTGTTGGAGTTTGAGAAAGAAGTAATTTAGATACACATCTCACAACATAAGCCAAAATACACTCCAGATGGATTAAATAATTTTTTAAATCAAATTATGGGGATATCGCTTATTTGTCTTTGGTAGGATCATTATCTGAGCTTTGAAGTAACAAAGTCACATTGCAAAATATTTATGATATATTAAATGTACTATTTATTATATTTAATTTAATAAAAAAACACATGAATTTTTAGATAACCCCCAAAGACGATCCACACAATAGGAAATATGATTAGCAAACATTTTAAAGCATTTAACAATAATAATAACAATGCAGATTAAAACAATACTAATGGGCTTCCATTAGTATGAAGTCACAGAAATTTCATCTCTGAAATTAGAGCTCTTCTCTCCAATAAAAACTACTAAGACCTGAGTGTCGGTGAAAGTCACAGTATAAATCACATGTACGTACGTTGTAACTAATGACAGTGAAATTTACAAAGCACTTGGTTAATACAAGAGCCACAATATTATTCATAAATCTGTACTTTAGATAGTTTACCTAAAGGATGAAACATCAAAAACAAGAAAAAAACTGCAGAAGTGAAAATGTTGGTGATTAGTGATAGTAAAAAATGGGGGTTGGAGGTGGGGAAGAGAAAGATAAGATGTTTAGGAGCAGGGAAATGCTCCATTAAGTTATAGTGACTTACACAATTGATTTTCATGATAGTTCTGAAGACCTTATGACAATTATGTAAAATGTTCATAAGATAATGTTAAGGAAAACGAATATAAAATTTCACCTATACCATCAGGGAAAACTGATGTATGTGTAAAAGCGAGGAATGGTATAACCGCCTAAGCACTGATAATGATTTGATTTTTCTGAGGTATTAAAAAAAAAGATAGATGAATTTCAATACTTATTAATTTTCATCTCTATTGATATTTTATGTCTCCCACAACAAAAAAAGCTTTAAATTTAAACTAAAATGATGACTTTGGTTCAAATTGTGTTTATGTATGTGGACAGCAGTTTGAAATGGCATAATCAGCTAAATCATGCAATACTGCAGCTAACTAGTAAAAACTTTTATAAGTTATGTCTAACAGAATGATTTTTCTTATTAAAGAAAGTAGACATATTTTATGATGTTCAACAAGTCATCAAAATGTGAGTGCCTGACTCTTGATCTCGGGTTATGAGTTTAAGCCCCACATTGGGTATAGAGATTGCTTAAAAATAAAATCTTAAAAAAATTAAAATACGTATTAAAAAAAAGTTCTCAAAATCTTTCAGCTCATCACTTATTATCAGTGGTAGTTGGCAGTGTGTTAGTTTACTAAATTGCTGATTTAACTGTATTAAGTGAAATCTGACAGATTTTTCATAATTTTTAGAGATAATTAAATTATTAATTTAAAAGTACCTTTTTCAATAAATAGTCTGCTTAGTTCACTGTATTCATGTTATGGAGAGGGAGAAAAAATAGGAGGGAAAAGCACAGAATCAAGAGATAAAAATTCTACCTAGAATATTTTTTTGTGTGAAAGACCTGAGGATGTTAACTGATGTGAGAAGAGTAGTTGAAAGGGTTTCTTGTTTCTAGAAATGCATTTCAGATTATTCACTTGTCCAAAAATTTATGTACAGGTTTTTAGAAAATGTTTGGGGTTGTTTTCATCTCAATTAAAGTATGTACTTAGCCGCAGTGGTCTTATCTGCATGTGAATCTATGGATATAAATTTTTAGGAATGTTATTATTGGTGAATTCTGTTTCTTTAGCATTTATCTCTACTTTCAAAAAAAAACTGTCTTAGAGTAAAGGATTTTTGATGACTTATCAAATTTGTGTAGCATTAGGAAACCAAATTTAGTTTCACATTGAGATTTTTTTAAACATGGTTATTTAAATCTCACCCATCATGAGCTCATCTTTCAAATTAAAAATATCCCACGTTCTCAGTGCTTTATAGGCATAGACATATTGTGTAGCATAACATTTTGTTGTCATTACAGATACAGGCATTGATAAGATTGTTTGGTACGTGTCAGCAGCTGTGGTAGTAAAAAATTCCATGCTATTCTAAGCTTTCTGTAAGGATACTCCATTTGCAGCGCATCACATTGTGAAAGCTTCAAAATATAAATCAATAAGGGAATTATGCCTTTTTTCCACGGACTTCTGAGTTTTGCTAGGCAACTAGCATGCTTACCAACGATCAACCAAGGTCATATCTTGTACTTCCCTTGAGATAGAAGCATCTGGATTCTGTATTGCTGTGGAACGCTTTGTTTCATCAAATCCCTGTGGTTCTATAGCCAATCAGCCTGTACTGGAGCACTGTCGAAAGGAAAGCTGCAGTGAAGCTAGAGAGGAAGGATTTTTTTCCTGCCCTCTCAAGGTTCTTGGCGCTTCGCACAAGTAATGAGAAGCTGTGTGATGAAACATCGCCCCAAAAGCAACACATTATTTTTCCTGAAACACTGTTTCTACAAATAAGTGTAGAGAATTCAGGAAGTAAAAATATCAAGAAGTAAAAGGATAGTTCTAAACTGCACGTGGAAGCAGGTAGTAGATGTCTTATATAAAGAGGGATACTATTTTCTTATGGACAAATCACTTTCACATTCTTGGGTTCATTTGATATCCCAAAATTGTTGTGTGACTAGAAGCTATTATTGTAGCCATTTTTTAAAAGTAGAAATTACCATTCAGAGATGTATTCTTAATTTACCTGAAGGCTAAGATTGTGTTTCCCCTCCCTCCTCTTTCTTTTCTTTATTTCCCTCCCTTTCCTCTCTGAGCCCACACAGGGCAAAAATATGCTACCATGTGCAACCGAGTCAGACTGTTTCTCCAATGTCATTTCCCTCCCACTGACTGCACATTTCTTAATGGGATTAGAGATCAAGAATCCACAGAAAACAGATTTTGCCACGAAACTTTGTACTGGAAGTTTGACTAAAACATACCTATTCTCTTACGCAAGCAGTTAAAATGCACTGAAGATTTAGATTCAGTTCCAATGAATAGAGTGTATCTTATATTCCAGGTTCTGAGGTCGGTGCTTTCAGATGTGACAAAATGATAGAATACAAGTGGTAAATACAACTTAAATATGCGGGGGCAGGTCATGTCTACCCAGCACTGTGGTTTACTTTGGGAACTTCCTATGCCAAAGATAAACGTAGCAATCTACCTCTGAACCTTTGATTTTTCAAACCATGGAGGAATGTTCAAGCAGGAACCCAACACAGGAGTTTTAAGGGAAGTCTTTGATTAAGCAGGAGGTGGGGTCACATGACCCTCAAAATCTCTTTTCAGTTCTGTGATAATATGATTCTAAGAATGAGGATCAAAAAGTATCTTAAATTAGATCTGAGACCAAGTAAGAAGAGGTAAGCAGCGTAAGTCAAGAAAATGTACTATTAAGAAATTTCCAGATCGTCTGCATCCCCTGCGTTGAAGACCAGTTAGGATGGCCCTTGTCAGATCAGACCTGGAACCGGTTGCAGATGTACTTATACTAGGTCAGTGTCCCTATCTGAACACCAGACATGGCCAGTTGAATCTTCAGGTATTTAGTTGGTTGGGGAAATGGGAATATGGGATATAATTTGGAGTGGAGGATGATAGATATGAGTCAGTGGTCCATTTAGAAAATACTCATTTGAATGCACTGTAAAGTCCAATTCCAATGCAATGGAATTGTTTTCAGATCATTTCATCTGAGAGATCTGAGAGAGCCGGTATGATGAATCAGAGATGGTTGACCATTGCTGCCTCCTCTGGCCTTATTGAGACCATCCTTCGGGTTGAAATGTCTTGTCTGCCTCCCAGTGTCTATGAAGTTCTGTATCTGCTTTAAGATTCACATCAAATATTTTTTTCTCCATAAAAACTTTACCAAGTCTCTCATTTTACTCTGCTCTTTACCTGAATCTTTTGGTATTTTGCCAACATTCACAAATTTTGACTGTGCTTTTGTGTCTTCTTTCCATCCCAGGATTTCCCCCCAAACCATCATGTCAGTAGCCACGTGAGGGCTCACTGAACCATTAGCCTCATGTTTCCCTGACCACCTCTATTCTGAAGTCATTATTTCTATCCTATTTATGTCCTTTACCTCCACTCCATTCAATTGCCCATGTGCACAGCCTTACCCAGCATATTGTTACAAACTGCAACAGCTCTACCACCAAAATATCACATTCCAGTATTCTGAACTCAGACCACAACTCCTTTTCCTTCCATGTGCTTCCTCCCTGACCACTTTTTTTTTTACCTCATCTTATTTTCCCCACCTCTTGTTTTTACCTATCTTCCTACCTTTTACCATGTGCTCCATTATTTCTGGGTTTTTGGGGGGTTTTGTTTTTTAATTTGGAGGCCAGAGGTTTTAATCATTTTCTTCCTATATTCTTCATTCCATATTCCCTTTTTATTCAAATATCTGAAAACTTGAAAGAAGTTTTAAAGAAAATGGCAAAAAAAAAAAAAAAAAAAACCACTGTGCATTTCAGACTCAGCTGCTCAGGACTGCCTCACTGCCATCCTGCTAGGTGCCCCCAGTCGGCTTTCTCTCCCACTTCACAGCGCAGAGTGTGTCAGACTCGTGTCACTCCACCTGCTACCTCATCTGCAGCAGACCTTTCCTTCTCATCATTGTAGACCCTGCCTTCAATAATTGTCCTTCTCCCTTTAAACAGGGCACTCAAAATGAGTTTTGAAGGAATGAGTATAAGCTCATCAAAGGCAGGAAATAGGTCTTTGTATGCCCAGCTTCTAGTAAACACTTAATAAATATTTCCATAAATGGATGAATGAATGGATGCTTATTAAACACGTGCTGTTTGCCATTCACTGCACAAGTAGTAGGAGCTAGAAATATAAAAGTCAATGAGACATGATTCAGCTTCCGTAGAAACTCACAGCCTAATAGCACTAAAGCACGTATCCACCACTGCCCGAATTCTGTTTCACAAGGTAGTTACTGGTGCACACACCTTATCTTTTCTGGAGATTTACAGAGCTTACGCTTGTTTTCTTCTCAGTGCTGACTGGTGCAAGTTCAATTACTGTTAAAGGCTTGATAAATAACAGTTAGCTTTGTAAAGAGTGGTCTTTTTTTTTTTTTTTTTTTTTTAGTACAACTAAACCATACAGAGGAAAAAAAATAATGCATTTATTGTAGGACTTTATAAGGGCAGGGGCATTAGTGGAAATAAATACCAATTTACAAGCTAACTCTGTAATTTATGATTTTGATGGGTGTCATTGTGATATATCAGGATCTTGATTTAGCAGTTATTATATCCAAATACATGTAATGGTGAACCGTGTTTTAAATAGGGTCTGACTGTAATTATGTATTCCTAACATGTACCTTTCTGGTTTCATTTGCTTATATATAGCTTTCCCAGGCAGAAACATCACTGTTTAATTGGATGCCGTGCAGCTCTTTATGCAGTAGCTGTATAACACACTTGAGGGAGTCCGAGTTGCTTTCACCTTCACCATCCTTTGATTCGGCTAAGAAAAAAAAAGGCATTACCAAGTCAGATCACTAACATTATATAAATACAGTTCCTTTAGTTGTTGTTTGATTTGGTTTAAATTCAGCATCAAGACCTCAGATTTAGCCTTAATAAATGGTAACGTCAGACTTAGCTCTTTATTCCAGATGATCAGAAATTCTGTTATTGTTTCCTTCTTTGCTTTTCCTCCCCCAGTCATGTGTTCTATAAATATGCCTCTGATCTGTCCACTTACCTCCATTTGTGTTGCCACCCAAGGACATCTGACTTTTGTCTCTCTCCTGGACTCCTGTAGGAGCCTTCCAGCTGTTTTCTGCTTCCTCTCGTGTGGGAGCCTCAGTGTTATCTCTCTGCAGGAGTACATTGGCTCTCATCACTTCCCTACTTAAATCCTTAAGTTGCTTTCGGATGTTCTCATTACTGAGGCCTCCAAAACCCTATCCAGCCCCACGATTGAGCCCATGCATTCCTCCCCAACCTCCCTTCTCAGTCTTCCCTTCATCTCTAAAATTCAGTCACACTGATCATGAGTCAGGTTATTTTTTTAAAAGATTTATCCATTTATTCATGAGAGACATGAGAGAGAGAGAGAAAGAGAGAGAGAGAGAGAGAGAAGCAGGGCCCACAGGAAGCCCGATGTGGGATTCGATCCGGGATCCCAGGATCACGCCCTGAGCTGAAGGCAGACGCTCAACCGCTGAGCCACCCAAGAGTCCCGAGTCAGTTTGTTTTTTAATGTTTTTATTTAGATTCTAATTAGTTAACATACAGTGTAATATTAGTTTTAAGTGTAACCTAACAAACTCTTCTTGCCCTAAGGTCCTGCCTGGGACAGTCTTTGCATGACTGTCGCTTTATACTTCAGGTTCAGCTTAAATATCAGCTCTTTCCTGGAGCTGTCCCTGATCACCCATCCAAGGAAGGCAGGCCCAAAGTTCTCATCTCTTAGAGATGTATATTTCATCTCTTAGAGATTAAATTTTACAGTGAAAAATGCTATCTTGGACTTACTTTTAAATAACCCAGAAAAAAAAAGAAGAGTGAGAGAGAGAAAATGAGATTGAAAATATATATATATTACTCTATATTTTTATATAATTAACATTTTACATAATACATTTTAAAAGCATGTAGGTCCAACTTATCCTTAAATTCCTGTGAAAGGGTCAAGGGCTTAAAAAATGACCAAGTAAAATTTTGAAAAAGAATAAGGAAAAAGGAAAGCATGCTGACCTTTAGAGATTTCAATACCTCAAATGCTACAATAGTTAAAACACAAAATTAGCTCAGACTGCACATGGAATAAATAGAGAGCTTAGAAACAAAACCACATTTAAATGGCAGTTTGGTATGTGACGGAGGACACTGAAGATGAGTTGGAAAAGGAGAGATTGTTCTAATAAATGACCTTTTAACAACTGGCCAGTCACATTAAAAAAGATAAAATTAGTGGGGCGTCTGTCTGGGTGGCTCAGTCTGTCGAGCATCTGACTCTTGATTTTGGCTCAGGTCATGATCTCAGAGTTGTGAGATCCAGCCCCTCTTCAGGCTCTGTGCTCAGAGGGGAGCTTGCTGAAGATTCTCTCTCTCCCTCCCCCTCTGTCCTTTCCCCTCAGCTCTTGAGCACATGTGCTCTCTCTCTCTCTCTAAAAGAAAAAGATAAAATTAGATCCCTACCTCATACCATACATGAAAATTAATCCCCAATGAACTAAAAACCTAAAAGTAAAAAAACAAACTATACTATAAACGCTGTAGAAAAAGATGAGCTGCAGACTGGAAAAATATTTGCAATTCACTAACTGATAAGAAATTAGTATTTGAATATAAAAGGAACTCCTACAAAAATAAAGAAGAGCCAATGCAATAAAAAAAAGAGAACATGAATAGATAAGACACAGAAAAAAAGAACTAATACAATTCTGAACAGATGTTCAGTTCGGTTAATAATAAGGGAAATTAAAATTGAAAGAAGACACCATATTACATGTATCAAATCATCAGATTTTAATGTTTCACAATATCACATATTGACAAGCAAGTGCGGATGCGGGAACTCCCACAATGCCAGTGTGAGTGTCAGATGGTTCAATCACCTAGCAAACCCCATAATGAAAGTTAAAAGAAAGATTAACTGTGCATCAGTATAGGATTGGATAACTGTAGTTTGCTCATATAATCATAAATTGAATAACATATTGAACTGAATGGTCAAGTTTACATGTATGTACTGCTAAGTGACATATGCAAGTTGCAAAACTCTATGTGATACACTTAAGTAATGAAAACACACAGAACAATACTATATTTTATAGAAGTAAAAATATGTATAGGAATGAATGATACACAGCAATGTAAGGATCAGTACCTGTGAGATGAAGAGTGTAAGAATGGGTGGTAGGTGCTTACCTGTACTTCCTCGCTTTTGTTTATATTTTAAATTAGCAATCTGAAGTAAATATGGTAAAATACTAACATCCGTTAAATATGGATAGTAAGGGATGCCTGGTGGCCCAGCAGTTGGGCATCAGCCTTGGGCTCAGGGCATGATCCCACGGTTCCAGAATCGAATCCCATTATCAGGCTCCTTGCATGGGGCCTGCTTCTCCCTCTGACTATGTCTCTGCCTCTCTCTCTGTGTTTCTCATGAATACATAAATAAAATCTTTTTTAAAAAATATGGATAGTAAGTACATATTATTTCTGGAAGTTTGGATATTTTATCATTTTTAGCAAGTTCTACATAACTTTTGCTAGAGATCAAAGTCTATAGATTATCCCACCATTCACTTTCCCAGCATCCTTTTTTTTCCCTTCACAGTACATAGCACAATTTGAACTATTTTATAGGGTATTTGTTTTGGTTTGGTTCTTTGAGAGTCAAGGAGAGAGAGAGAGAGAGAGCGCTCACACATTCACGTGAGAGCACGAGCAAGCAAGCACAAGTAGGGGGTGAAGGTGCAGAGGAAAAGAGAATCCCAAGCAGGCTCCATGCTCAGCAAGAAGCTCAAATCTTGTGATCCTGAGATCATGATCCGAGCCAAAATCAGGAGTCAGATGCTCAACCAACTGAACCACGCAGGTGCCTAAGTATATTTGTTTATACTTGTATATTTTTATATATTTGTTTATATTTGTGTGCCTGTTTTGCTTAGCATTGTATTCCTAATAGGAAAAGGCTGAAGAGCCCTGTAGCACATTAGAAACTTCCAGGCCAAATGAGGTCAGTAAGTAGAACTAAATTTAATATATTCATTGAGAGTCTTCATCCTGTCCACAGTGATAGCCAAGTGATATTGCCAAATGTTTCCCCGAAATCCCTTCACACACATTCATTGCCTAAATCCTAAAATGTAGAGAGCTGTATCCTCCCCAGGTGTTAGGCTCTAGGATGTACAGTGACATTTAGAAAAATTATCGTTAGAAATTGCTTCTTGTGCTTATAAAGTGCACTATCCACTGTTACACTATATATACAGCTAGTCCCACATGACCCCCCTCTTGTGATGTTAAGGTAGGATATTGTTTCTTTAGTTGATCTTCAGCGAAGGAGTTGCTTGTGTTTGGGAGCCATTGTGAGAGAAAAATGTTTAGGTTTGCTGTGATTTTTCGTTCCCTCATGCATCTGTTGAATTTGTGAAAATGAGACTCTATTGCAAATTTCTTCAGTTTGTTATAATTGGAAAATCCACAACCAAGGAGCCACAAGATCCCCAATATAGTCTTAGTTCTGTTACAAGCAGCTCTGACTGTACTTAAATCATTTAACCTGCTTCTTCATTTGGAAAATGCAAGAATAGATTGGTTTTCAAGGTATGGTAATTTGCATGAGTTTCAGGTAATCCTTCTTCCCTCTGAATATAATATGCTACTGAAAACCCTTTATGCTTGAGTTATTTATATCGTATTTGAGGATATCTTTCAATGTTTATGCTTGTGTACAGTTGGAATATCTATATACAAGTCCAACAGATTATTCCATTTGGTGATTTTACCTTGTGATTTCCACATAAATAAGTGAAAATCACGTGAATTATTTTAATTGATTTGCTTTAGGAAGTCTTGATTAAGTAGATAAAATACTCAAAACATAGTATATTAGAACTATAAAAAAAGACAGTTTAATAATATAGGACTGAGTAAAAATAAATGAAGATATATGTTGGTCTGTTGGCAGAGAACTATTGGAGAAATAAGTAGAATATTCAGATACTTAAATGATTTTTAAAAATTATTTTCAAGGCTATCCTTAGCTAAAATGTGTAAGTAAACACTCTGGAACATCTCATTACCACAAAGGAATATTCTAACTGAAAATTTCTAAAGAAAGTCACAAAAGAATGAAAGAATTGCAGAAATTTTTTATCTGGTACATTTTTTAAGTTCATGGTCATTTGATATCATAAAATGTTATTTATAACTGAATTTCTGCGTTCGTCTCATCTATGTGCTAATTGTGTTTTAATATCGGTGAGGTCAACCCTGCTTGTGAACAGATTGTGCAGGCGGTTAGACAGTATATTTTAAGAGGCATTTCTGTCCTGAAATATCTTCTACCACATGACTGAAAGTTTCATCATGAATGTAATCCCTTTGGGATGCCTATTAAAATCTACATATACGTGGCCTATCTAGTATTCTAAAATACAATGTCTGGACTGAAATTGCCTAGATTCTCATCAAAGATTTTCAACTCAGAGGCAAATAATGTAATATCTCTAATATTTGGCTTCCTCATCTTTGAATGCCGATAGAAAAAAAATACTACCTACATTGTAAGTTTGATGGTAGCTTAAATGAGTGAATAAAGGCAAATTGCTTTATACTGTACTTGCTATTTAGTAAAGGTCCAAACAGTATTAGCTGTGCTGATGGTGATTCCAATGAGGGACAACTCAAATTTTATTAATAGTTATCCTAGAAAACAGCCTACGTGGACAGTACGTCACCAAAGGAAAGAGACATATTTCAGTTATGTTTTTGATAGAGTGGGAGAGAAGTCTGGAAAGATCTAGGTAACAGATGTAAATCCTGGATCTTCAGATCCAAGGAAGTGATATAACTGTGAGAAAGCAGCCAGGTGTATGACAAGAGGGCATGGTGGCCCTAGACTATATCTTCCTAAAGGCTTTATATTTAAAAATAGTAATAATAATGATAAACCTATCTAATCCAGGGAAATTCTTCTTAAAGCTATTTTCAGTTTACTATCTTACCTGTTTGCTATTCCTAGTCTAGGCAGTGGAGCATTACTTAGAAGACATCACAATATTCAATCCTGGCTGCTGCAGAAGGAAGAATTTCCAGCATATACTTATCATTCTTGCCAGCATTAGTCCTAAAAAATTCTAAGGATTAAGAATAATAATCATAGCAGTAATAACTAGCATTTATTGAATTTTCATTAAATGTTCAGTGCTAGGAACTGCACTCACATTGGTCTCTTACTTAATTAGCTCAACGTATGAAGCATCTGATGCTGATTTTAAGTAGGTGCCCAGAATCACAAAGCTAATAAGCTTGTGATCTTTGCATCATTCTGACTCTGAATCCTGTATGTTATACTATTGTTTTCTTTTTTTTATACTATTGCTTTCTGTAATTAATGTTGAAAACAGCATTATCAATCTTTCTCATGCTGGCATCACTTTTCAAACTTCTGAAAACATCTCCTGACAGTTTCCAATTTAGAAAATATAGTAAAGTCTACTGCTAATTACTCCAATAGCACACAGATTCCATTTTAAATGAAAGAAGCTCGGGATCCCTGGGTGGCGCAGCGGTTTAGCGCCTGCCTTTGGCCCAGGGCGCGATCCTGGAGACCAGGGATCGAATCCCACATCGGGCTCCCCGGCATGGAGCCTGCTTCTCCCTCTGCCTGTGTCTCTGCCTCTCTCTGTCTATCACGAATAAATAAATAAAAAACCTTTAAAAAAAATGAGAGAAGCTCGATAAAGAGTGCATGGATTGAGTTCAAAGCTCCATTTGCTTGCTAATTCTTGCACACATACAACTTTTTGCACTGATATCATAAACCTTTGTATTCAAATGCTGTGGTTGATAGAACTTGGCCCTGTTAGAATTTTTTGAGGCTGAATTTGTCTCTTTCTGAGCAGTGTTTTCTTTCCCAAGAAAAAAACGCAGGGAGGAAGAGATGCTGACATTGTTATGACTGAGAGGGTAAGTCTGGGCATTCTGGTACCTCCCAGCCAGGCCCCCTTCCCTGTGGGAAGTGTTTCAGAGCTGCAGAGAGGGGGCATTTTGGCAGCTGCCCCCCCCTTTGATTGACCACATCAGGCTTTAAAAACATCTATGAGTTCATTAGCATCAGCCATTTGCAGAGCTCTTCTGTAGACCATCTTAATGGAAACACGTGAGAGCTTTTATGAGTGTACTCCAAGATAGGATTTATGGGAAACAGTCACAGCAAGCGTTCGATGTCTTTTGGACTTAGGCTCCTAAACTCTAGGCACCATCAGGACATCAATAAAGCATGACTTTTGTGTAAATATCAGGAGAGAAATAAGTGTTGGCGCAGGTATTTCTGGAAATTTTTCTATAACAGTTATCAAGGACAATTTACTAGAACAAATGGATAGTAACTTGAGACTTAAAAGTCAAGCAGAGGGAAGAAAGGAGGGAGGGAGACAGAGCGGGGAGGGAAGATAATGTGGTCGATTGGACTGAAGATGTGTACTTATATACTCAGAATATGGGATTAGGGAAGAGAAAGGCATGTGAACAGGAAAACCATTGCAGGATGGAGGGCTGTGCTTGCTCAAGCACCTGGCACACTTAGCAAACACATGGGTGGTAAATAAACATATGCATTATAATACCAGTTGTTACTGTTCCAGTTAGCATCTCTCAAAGTTTCCAGTTACGAGACAAAATCTATTGCTACCTCCTGAGAAAGGTGGGCTTCTTTTGAAATGGTAAAAAAAAAACGTGAGGTTTTAAAAAATATTTGCTACTACACTTTACACGCATTAACACATGCAGTTGTTACAGAAATCCTAGGAATAGCGTATTACTTTTAATCCTAATCATACAGATGATAAAACGGGAGTTCAGAGAAGGTTAGTGACTTTTCCAGAGTCCTACTGTTAGGAAGGGGTAGAACCAGATTCAAGCCCTGGCCAGCCTCACTGTGGTGTTTGACCTCTTCAATGTACGCCTTATGGAAGCCTCAAAGGACCTGCTCAATGAAAACTTCTCTTTATCTTTGATATGCAGTTCTTAGTCTAGGCTTAGTCTAGGCTTTGTAGAAATCTTTCTACTTTCTACGTAGAAAACGAAATCACTGTCAAATGACTTCATTTAAAAAGTCTTTGTTATGCAGCTTTGATTTGTATTGCCTAAAAAGTAAAGACATCTATAATTCAATATATTTGCTCTTGGCCTTTAACTCTTTTTTTATAATGCTCACCTTCACATTGTCTAGGAAATGTTTATAAAACCACAAGATGCTTGCCAAAGTGTTAAATGCCATTTGCACTTCTTACAAACATTATTTTTATTGTTTTTCTTGGCAATCAATTTGTTCTCCAATATTCACAATTATATTTTGTATACAGCAGCATAATTAATTACCTTAGAATTGCTGAATAATAGAACTATGCATATGTAAAGGAGAGTGGGAATACTATATGACTTGGATTCATTGTTTTCAAAGTTTTAAGGATATATGAGTAAGAATATCAGTTATAACCATCAAAACAGTGAAATTCCAAAAAGATTGTTTTTCTGATCAAATAGCTCTTTAGTTTTTGTCTTTATGCTTATTTTGTACTTTGAATCATTCCCAAAAAAAATGATATTAACATAAAATTATATTAACTGAATTTTTCAGCTATGGTGTGGGTATTTGCATCATGGAGATTGGCAGACAACACATATCAGAATCATGAATTTATTGTTTTATAGATTGTGTAGACTTAAGAAAGCAATGAGAAAATGTGAATACAAATTAAAATTATGTAATTTCTGTAGCTTTTGCATTGTACTTAGCATATAAAGATGAAAAGTCTTTTAATAGTCAAAAATTATCCTACCTAACAAAGAAGTCATTCATGTCATCAATGAATGAGTTGTCTCAACATGTCTTCAATGCTTTATTGTCTCATTTACTTAAATGAAAATGTCAACCAGTATTTATATCTAAACAACCTTTATCTGTCGGTTGCAACTAGAGGTTGGTGATGGATACATAAATTAAGCAAAAATCAATTGACAGTTGATTCCATGAGAACCAATTGATTAAATGGAATTACAATAAAGAGAATTTATATTTTATTATTATTTGTAAACCATGGGCTACGCTTCTTTATATAAGTAAAATTTGTAATAAATATATGCATTTTTTGTGAGGAGCCAGCTGTTAAACATTTACCAGAACACCACTGGGTTCACTCTATAATTATATTTAAACTCACCAGTTTTTTTATGTTTTTCTGCACTTCTCTTTTATTCTTTTCAATGCCCTGGGTGTAAAATTTTAGTGTTTTTTTAACTGACAAAATATTTTGTCAACTTTTGTAAATACTAACTCATCACAAAATCTTAAAACTATAAGAATTTGGGGGGGGGAGTATTACATGCCATTCATTACAATGAAATGAAAAAAGAGAATTCGGGTGATAATTTGTAGGTATTTTTCATTTTAGTATTCAAAAAAAATCCAGCTTTGCTTTTATGTTTCTCAACTATTTCTGGTCCTCTTTTGCTGATTTATGATCAGTTATCTCAGCTAGTTAGAATTTGAATGTTAATATCAAACTTAATCCCAGACTGACTGCTAGCTCAGCTTCATTTTCTTCCACTAATATAGGTTAACCCTAATTTTGATCAGATAGCTCTGATATCTATCTTCAATACTATAGAAACTGGCTAGAAGATAAATAAGTAAATGAAAATGCATCACGGTACCAGAAAAACACAATTCAAAAATGTGTGATGCTCCATGATCTTTGTATACAGACCATAGTCCCAAAGGATCAACACAAATATTCCATCTGTGATGTTTTAATGTCACACAGTTGAGGCAGGTGTTTTTACTGTGTCATCTTCAAGCAGTTGCTTGAAAAACTATGAGTATTTTTCCCCCTCTTGGAAATTGAAGTGTTATCTTATTAACATAGCGGTCATTGTCATTAGCATTAACTAACATTAACACTCAAATGGTACTGTTATTTAATTGGACTCTATAAAATTCACAAAGTTAGACAACCTTGCTATCGAGGAGCAATAGTAACAGGGAGACAGTATGAACCAAGAACTAAACAACTTGCCATTTACACAGATTATACCATTTATATAATTATGTAACTGGCATTAAGAAATCTTTGCTATTGGGACGCCTGAGTGGCTCAGCAGTTGAGCGTCTGCCTTTAGCTCAGGGCATGATCCTGGAGTCCCGGGATCGAGTCCCACCTCGGGCTCCCTGCATGGAGCCTGCTTCTCCCTCTGCCTGTGTCTCTGCCTCTCTCTCTCCATGTCTCTCGTGAATAAATAAATAAATAAATAAAATCTTAAACAAAACAAAAATAAGAAATCTTTGCTATTCATTCACCTCTTCCCTCCATCCACAGCCCAAACAGAGCAAATTATATATGTGGAAGGATTATGGAGTGTTAGAGATAACATCCATCATAGTGATGGGAAATCCTCTGAAGTTTTGTTTTGTTGTTGTTGTTGTTGCTTTTTTTTTTCTTAATAAAGGGTTTATTAGGAGAACCAAGTTTTGAGTTCAGCTTAAAGAATTATGTGGTAATGTATTAGAAGTTAGAAAAAGAAGTTTTTTGCTAGGGATTATGCTAGATTATCATTATGAATATTATTATTTATATGATGTGAGTTTGGGAGGCTATTCAAAAATGCTATAACATGTTAAGAACACATTCCTTTTCATTTAGACTCACTTTTTTCATTCTTTTGGGATTGTAATATTAGGACTTTATTTTTTTAATATTTTATTTATATTTATTCATGAGAGACAGAGAGAGAGAGGCAGAGACATAGGTGGAGGGAGAAGCAGGCTTGCAACAGGAAGCCTAATGCGGGACTTGATTCCAGGCCAGGACCCAGGAACACGACCTGAGCTGAAGGTAGACGCTCAGCCTCTGACTCACCCAAGTGCCTCAGTATTAGGACTCTAAAGTCACAAAACTATCAAGCACACCCAAGGTAGTATGAGTGACTTTGTTTCTAATAGAGGGTTTATGGGGTCCCAGTAGTGTTCTGTGTATCGGAATAATAGAAGAATTACAATAAAATCAAGAAAAAGAACAACAAAAAAAGAGAACTAAAGTCAAATGTCTTCTAATTCATAATTTTACCTGAAATTGTTCCTAGGAGAATACAGAGTAGATGAGATTTATTATACAAAAATCCTCTCTTCTATGTCCTAATTTTCTATGTGTTGAGTTGTGAAATTAAAAATCACAAGGTATTTTTTTCTTATCTAAACTTTTTTTTTTTTTTTTTTTTACTCAAATCGTAATCTGCAGATTATAGGGATGGAATCACATTGACTCTTTTTGCTACCACAATTATTTCATTACAGTTTAATAGTGAGCCTAGGAAGCAAACAATGCTTCTTGGTGAGTTGGATTGTTGACAGCCACGTGTGATCGCCTCCACCCATACACCCATATTGTACCTCATGGCTGCTGGCAAAATCAAGAAAGTGACAGAAATATCAAGAGAGAACATGTCAGAGAGAGATAGAGAGACAGAGAGAGAACATGCCTTTTTAAGTCAATTATAAAGTTCTGCACACACAACATGCAAAGCACTAACAAAAAGAAAAGAGTTGGAGGTTCAGAAATTCTTGCCTTGTATCCTAGAATTTATTTGCTGACAGATCCTACTATAGGTCATTTTTACCTTGGGAATTTCCCTTCTAGCTCAATCTGATAAAGATATTGCATTGCTATGCAACCACTGAAGTCAGGAGGACTTAGAAATTCCATAGATAAAGAGTTTAAAGAGTTCTTTCAAACTTAATAGTGAAGTCATTCATTTAATTATTAATTAGGCTAAACTTATTACTCTGGCTGGAGGAATAGCTTCTTCCTAAGAGTAAGGATTAGAAATCAAAGAAAAATTCTCAAATGAAGGGCATATATCTGAAGTGGGCATTCAAAGGAAATGCAACCTTTTTTCTTATTTCTTGAGATTTTATTCGGTGGACCCTCGAACAATATGAAGATTAGTTAGGGGTGCTGACCCATCTGTCAGTCAAAGCTCCACATAAAGCTGTTGACTCCTCAAAAACTTAATTACTAATAGCCTACTATTGACCAGAAGCTTTACTGATAACACAGTTGATTAGCACATATTTTTTGTTAGATGCATTATGTACTGTATTACAATAAAATGGAGAAGTTATTAAAATTATAAGGAAGAGAAAATACATTTACAGTATGTACTGTATTTATAAGAAAAATCCATGTGTAAGTGGATCTGTGCTCTTCAAAACTGTGTTGTTTAAAGGTCAACTGTAAATAACATAAGCAAGAATATTTTATTGCAAAAGCTTTTAAAAAGTTGAATTAACAGCAGCTTTGGAGTTAATCGTTACTGATAACATGGCTTTCTAGAAATGTTACACGATAAAGCATATAAACAATTTAAATGTTTACGGTTTTTCTTTTTTGATCAATTTGATCCAGCCAGAGTTCATGCCTGAATAAACCTCCCAACAATTATTTAAGATGTCTGATCATCTGCTGTTCAAAAAAAAAAAAAAAAAAAAAAAAGAAATGAAATGAAACATCATCTGCAGAGTGAATAAATATTTTGAATTTTCTTTTTTTTTTTTTTTTGGAAGTCTATGCAGATGCTGTTATATTCAGTTAAAATAATTACAAGTCCAAAGTGGCTTCTCTTTTCATGTATTTATCAATTAAAAGGTAATGTGGGGAATGGTAACTTTGATAGTAAAAGGGAGCCCCAGCCTTGAAAACATTGAAAAACCATTGTTCTAGATATTAAAATATGATTTATTCAGAAATAAGGTTATGTCCAATGTGGTCCACCAGGTAGACCATTCAGCATTTACTAGTTTGTCACGGATGTCTCTATCACATCCTAGAAGATTACTTTGTTCAAATTAACACTACATAAAAGCTTCCTTTAAGAATTGTGCAGGTTAATAAAGCAGGAAAGTTTTTAAATATTACTATAGGATTTGTGAAATATTTTAAGCAGGCCCTTGATAGATTGTGACTGCTTTTCTATTATATTCTGTAAAATAAGCCCGTAGTGGGTAGTAGGTAGGCATAATTCCAGTGACTGAAATCTTATATTTGGTTTTATAAGGTCTTCCTCATTCAATGGATGTTCACATACATACATAGGAGGAATTTACCTGAAGGATATTACACTATAGTTCCCTTTCCACAGCTGAAATGTCAATGTTACCTATGGATTAAATGGCCTCAAATTTTGTTTACTATCCCCCAATTTTACCCCTTCCTTGTGTGTACATGAGATATGATAATATATAATAAAGGCATTATTTATTATGATAAATATGCATAATATAATAAACATATTTTATAACATATATAATCAGTTCTTTTCTTTTAAAGATTGTATTTATTTATTCATGAGAGACAGAGAGAGAGAGAGAGAGGCAGAGACACAGGCAGAGGAAGAAGCAGGCTCCATATAGGGAGCCCAGTGTGGGACTCGATCTCCAAGCCCAGGGATCACATCCTCAGCTGAAGGCAGATGCTCAACCCCGGGGCCACCCAGGGGCCCCTATAATGATCAGTTCTTTAACTGACCTTCTTCTAGCCTGCTTTTCTTCACTTTTACACTTTTTTTTTAAAGAATTTATTTCTTTATTCATGAGAGACACACAGAGAGAGGCAGAGACACAGGCAGAGGGAGAAGCAGGCTCCAAGCAGGGAGCCCAATGTGGGCCTCGATCCCAGGACTCCAGGATCACATCCTGGGCTGAAGGCAGATGCTCAACACTGAGCCACCCAGGTGCCCCATCACCTTTATGCTTTATAAGAGGAATGACCACCACATTAACCCCCCTTCTTACCTTATTTTAATTTCTTTCCTCATTGAAAATGATCATAAAGCTACCGCCACCGTGTGCTACCTCTTCCATTGGAAACCAGAAGCCCAACTAAAGAAATAGCAGTTCTTGGGAAGCAGCCTTGGGTCCTTGCAGTCTTGGGTGTTATGCTGAGTCCTGTCCCACCACAGCTGCTCCTGGCAGCTCTGACTGCCAGCGTCCTACCAAAGTATTATCATTTGTGTTTGGCCCACCTCCTTCGATCCTTCTTTTTGAAATACCATTGACGCCAACTCTGGCTTTCTGTCCTGGCTTTTCATCTCACTTTCCTTCCAGCAGACACAAGTTCCCTCAAGTATTCTTCTATCCGATTAGGCTAAGAATGGAAGACACGAAGAAATAAAACATGGCCAGGCCTCTTAGGAACTCCTAGTGTCACTGAGGGGAAAAGAAGACGCGAACAGTTTTCAGCAGAGCACAAAAATGAGTCAGTGAAGATGAGGGAAAATCTGTGGAGCAGCACAGAAGCAGGATGTGTTACTGCGTAAAGGGATGGGGACCGAAAAGGTCTTCCAGAGGAGGGGGTGTTGGAACTTTCTGGCATTATTTAATTGCAAATCCTATCATTTCTGCGTTCAAGTGGATTTAGAGTGAAGGCCTCCTCATTGCGCCTCTCTGCCTTTTCTTGGTCTTTGAGAGCAAGAGGCAGAGACACAGGCAGAGAGAAGCCGACTCCCCGCTGAGCAGGGAGCCCGATGAGGGACTCGATCCCAGGACCCTGCGATCATGACCTGAGCCAAAGGCAGAAGCTCAACCACTGAGCCACCCAGGTGCCCTTTTTCTTGGTCTTAATACAGTTTGCAGCATTGGAAAAAAAAAAATCAATCTGTTTTAAAGAGTCTCCACAGACACTTCACGCACACTTTGTCTTGCTTCCCCTATTTTGGCCTCATTTATTCCTTGCCTTCCCACTTGATATTCCTACTCATGTGTGATAGTGAATGTTTCTACAGATGAGAATGTTTACTTTGTCCTTCAGAGCCTTCAGCTTTACTACTTAGAGAATTTTCTACGGGTCATTTAACATGTTCCCCTTCTCTTACCACCCTCAAAGGCAGGCAGGGCTTCCCTCTTTGTGTGGGTCTTTCCTTTCTACTTGGAAGTGTCCCCATTCTTACTATCTTTCTGCCCTGGTTTTCCACATTAAGAAAATGACTTCTGGGGATCCCTGGGTGGCTCAGCGGTTTAGCACCTGCCTTTGGCCCAGGGCATGATCCTGGGGTCCTGGGATCGAGTCCCACGTTGGGCTCCCTGCGTGGAGCCTGCTTCTCCCTCTGCCTGCGTCTCTGCCTCTTTCTCTCTCTCTCTCTCTCTCTCTCTCTGTCTCTCTGTCTCTCATGAATAAATAAGTAAAATCTTAAAAAAAAAAAAAACAAAGAAAAAAGAAGTGACTTCTGAAGTTACTGTGGCAGTCAGAAAAGAGAATGTCTCAAATCGAACTTAAAAAGCTCTTCCTTACAAATAAATATTTGCAAGTCCAGCAGCCCATTTCCCTTTTTCCTATGTGGATTTTTCCACTACGTTACTGTGCAGCAAAGCCTCCCGAATTCGCATCTGGCTTTATAGATCCCTTGACGGATTAGTTCTGGGGCTGTACTTTTTTGTGAGAGTCAAAATAAGTACTTAAAAAAAAATAATATGTTAAAGAGAGGCATATGTCTAAATAGCTTTTTATGTATTAGTTTGGCTGCTGTAACAGAATAATAGTAGTTTTAGTGGCGTCGTAGAATATAGCTGATGCTCAAGGTCATTATTAGCTTAAACAAAATGGAAGTTCACTTCTCTCTAAACATAAGGGTCTAATCACGAACAGCCCACTGCCATATGATGTAGCGGCTCCCTGGGTTGGGGAACTCAGGTTACATCTGTCCTATTGAGCTACCATGCTCCATGCACAGCTTCCGTCTTGTGTTCAAGGCTGCTGTTTGGTCCCCCACCACCATGTTCACATTCCTGCCAGTGAGTAGAGGGTAAGGGGAAAAAAAATGAGGGATAAGACATTTCCCTTAAAAACAAGATCCAGAAGTTGCACATGCTGTTCTTACTCATACATATTGATCAGAATCTAGTCATTTCATGACCCCACTGAAGTGCCAGGGAGGCGGGGTGATTAGCTTACAATAGCATGACTAGAGAAGAAGTCAAGATATTGGAGAAAGGACCACCGGTCTCTATGCCAGTGGACACTCATGCATTCTACTTTCTTCTCCTACTCTAACCTCCTGTCTTTAAAGCCATTGGTACTCCGCCTCTCTGAAGAGTCTTCCTGCCTTCTGATAGAATAGGCTTTTGTACTACGTTTCCATTTCTTGGTTCTCTCATGTCCCTGTGCAGCAGAGTCTTCGGCCCTCCAGTATTTTGAGGATGCGCAGTCATGAATGGGCTCTTTCCCTTACCCCTAAATTCCCACTTTTGTGACTTGGTTTCTACTTCTAGGTGGCTATCTTGGAAGCTTTTCCTCCCCTTCCATCACTTTTTCTAATGCTCTTCCCTTTTTGAGCAACCTCAAGTGAGGTGACTCTTGTATGTCTCCTCATTCCCAACAAAGGCAATTGGCTCCTTGTCCCTGCAGCACGAGACGTCTGTCAGCTTTAATTTTCCATTTGTCTCTGGGTTTTCCTCTTGCCACCCCTGATCCATATATGCAGTAACAAGAGTCCCAGCTACCCTGTACCGCTCGGTTACCTTGTGTCTGCTTTCATCCTGGACCATAAAGAAGATTCAGGAAAACTATCCTGGAATTTTGTGGGGAGAGGAGGCAATTAGCCCTTAATTTACCTAATTTTGAATTTTTAATAAAGGAATTTTATTATTTTTATCTCTCTTGAGCTTTTCCATATGTATTCAGAAGCTAAAGGGTAAAATAATCTTTATCAAAACACAGGCCCAGGTTTGGATCCTGAATATGTACGCCCTAGCCTGGTTCCATGGAGCCTCCTGGGGGAAGGAAGAAAGAAAAGCTCCAGTGCCCTCTCTATAGAATAGCCACGGAGAGCTTCCGTCAGACTGGTCCTTTTTTCTTCCTAAAACCTTCTCCAAAGTCAGTCTTTTTTTTTTTTTTTTTTTTTCTCTTTGATGTAAGCTTACAATTTCCTCACTTTTGGGGATTTAAATTACTACAAGTGTTCTGTGGTTTCACCCATTTTTTTTTCTCCTTGAATTTTTGTCTTTGAGGCAAAATGCACATAAAATTCACATTGCAATATAAAAAAAAAATTCACATTGCAAAAAATGTCCAGCTTTAAATATACATATATTTCAAAGGATATACTTTCTTAAATTAACCTTGAGTTTTGTCATTTATCATGAAGGATCAAGATACATGTTTCATCCTTGTTTTTTAACAAAAATGTATATATTTAAGGTGTATCATGATTACTATAGTCAAGCTGATTAACACCCAACTCCATATCGTTACCATTTGTGATTGTGTGTGTGTGTGTGTGTGTGTGTGTGTGTGTGTGTGTTGGGGGAGGGTAGTGGTGAGAGCTCCTGAAATCTACTCTCTTAGTAAAGTTCCAGTTAATGATACAGTATTATTATTAGTGTTAGAGTATTATTAGAGTCGTCAGGTTGTATTAGCTCCCTAGACTTATTCATCCTGTATGACTACAACTTTTAAGGGTTCGTCCACTTTGAGGTACCATGGTACCTGCAGAGTCCCTTGCGGGCCAGCTGCCCCCATCCATTGTTAAGCTGGCACCTCGTAAATTTTCCCTTAGAGGACCTTTCTCTTCACAAAAGCTGCCTGGGTTTTCTTCTCCTAACTAAGAAGCCTTCTGTTCCCCTACACCCCTCAAGGAAGGCCAAATACACTTTGGAAAGCCAAAGTTCTCACCTTTCCTTCCCCTGCCTCTCCCCTTCTTTTTCCTAACACCTCATTCTATTATTTATTTTGTCCACTCCAGTGGTGTCACCTCCCATTCACTAGGATTCTCGTAGGTGCCAGATGTTATACTTGTTAATCTCCACGACCCGGTGGGGGAGATATTCTCATTTTACAAAGAGGAAACCGGCCTAGAGAGGTTACGAAGTCTCAGGAAGGTGGGAAACTAAATAGTGGCTGAGCCAGGATTGAAATCCCACTGTGACCCTGGGGCCAACACCGTGTCACACTGCCCTTCAGACACATTTGTCACGTCACGTTTTCAGAGAGGTCATGCAGAATAATTGAAACAATGTGACAGTCCAAAAGATCCGATTTCAAATCCTGACTCCGCCATTTGGGTTGTGATCCTAGGCAAATCACTACGCTTCTGAGTTCCTCACCAGCAAAATGGGGCCAGTGATCCATTCTTTCCTTCAGTAAACATTTATGGAGCACCTCTTTCGTGCCAGCCACTGTCGTAGGCATTTAGAGTATGGCAGTGAGTAAGACTGATGCTTCTGTTCTCGAAGAACCAAGGTGTTAGTGGAAAGACAGATAGTAGGTATATATATATATATATATATACTGTGTAGTTGTAGGTGCTCGAAAGAAAAATAAGGAAAGAAAGGGGAAGAAAAGGCTTTTCCAAGAAGGTGAAACTTAAGCAGAGATGCAAAGTAAGTAAGGGAGGAGCCACATGGACATCTGGGATAAGAATATTCTAGGCAAAAGGAAAAGTGCAAAAACCTAAAGGCTGCATTTAATAAGAACTAGCTCAAAAGCTTGTAATAATTAAGTTAATGTTTACAGGCCGTATAATTGGTCTCTTCCAGCCACAGTAATGTCTTCCTTCTTTCTTCAAATTTTCCATGTGTTGCTAACACTGTGTCCTTGCTCAAAGCATTTTTGAGAGCTGACCACATTTAAAAACCTACTGTCTTGGGGATCCCTGGGTGGCTCAGCCATTTAGCGCCTGCCTTTGGCCCAGAGTGCGATCCTGGAGACCCGGGATCGAGTCCCGCATCGGGCTCCTGGCATGGAGCCTGCTTCTCCCTCCTCCTGTGTCTCCGCTGCCTCTCTCTCTCTATGTCTATCATAAATAAATAAATAAATAAATAAATAAATAAATAAATAAATAAATAAAAAATCTATCTTAAAAAAAATAAAAAACCTACTGTCTTGGCTCATTGCTGTGACCCGCTGGGCCTCTTCCCGCCCTCCTGCGGGTGGGCTCAGCGCCGCTGCTGCCACCCATGTCCCACTGCCTCCCATCCCCTCTCTCCTCTGTACCAGTGACCAAGTGGCTTCACCGCAGTGTCAACCAACCTCCCCCACGGGGGAAAGCACTTGCTTCTCCCTTGCTGGTTGGCCCAGGGTTACCTCTGTTAGTCTCAAACTGGAGAAAAGGCCCACTCCACACCCCACCAACACAGTGGCCGCTTCCTTTCCCTTCTCTAGCTGCACTTCCTTCACCATCGCGCAGGCCTGTCGCCAGCCTCCTTCGTCCTCCTGCCATACCTGTGGCTTTTTGTGGCTTTGGGCTTTCGTGCACTTTAGAGAAGGTGGTTTCTCCAGGGCCTCCCATCCCTCTGTGCCCTGCCAGCCCTGCTGGCCACCCCAGGTCTTCTGCTACTGGGCCTTCGCCTGCCCAGGGCTGGGCCACCCTGAGATCCTGGGGGACCCACTTCCCTGGGCCCCCCTCCACAGTCTCCTTCCACTCCTTTCCCTCTGACGCCAGCCCACAATCGCCTCTCTTCCGTGGGTGTGATCATTTTCCTTTCATTCCCTTGATTTCCCTGTTGTGTGCTCTGAGCTAGTTTGTTTTTCCTCCCGCCACCCGAAGTCCTTTGCCGCCGCCCCCCCCAAAGCCCCTCTGCACTAGCTGCCCTTTGCACCAGGCCACAGGTAGCTTCCTGAGCTCTGCTCTCTTTCAGGCTGCCCCTCGAAGGAGGAGGCATAGCCTAGCTTTAATGTGAAGTGATTTGTGCCAGTCTGTTTGAAATAGCTTTTTCTGCCTTTTTTTTTTTTTAAAAAAAAAGAGTGCACTGACATCCTCTCTCCTTGGAAACCCCACTTCTCCTTCACATCGCAATGATGACTTGAGCCACATGCAAACCATGTTTTTTGTGCCCTCCTGGTTTAGTTCTAAGCACTTTCTACCTAAAAAGAAAACTTTCCAGTAAGTAACCCTTTCTTCCTCTTGTCACATGACCTTAGTTTTCACAAATATTGTCCCGACCACGGGTAAATGCAATTGAGTCAATTGCATTTATTTTATTTTTATCTTCGCCACCCAGGGACAGGGTCAGGGTAGGACACTCATTCTTCCATGGATAAAAAACTGTCATCTGGGGGCACCTGGGTGGTTGAGTGTCTGCCTTTGGCTCAAGTCGCCGTCCCTGGCGTCCTGGGATCAAGTCCTACATCAGGCTCCTCATGGGGAGCGTACTCCCCTCTCTGCCTCTGTCTCTGCCTCTCTTTGTGTGTCTCTCATGAACAAATAAATAAAATCTTAGATTAAAAAAAAAAAAAGAAAACCTGTGATCTGAGAGGTTATGCAGTCCTACTCCCTGCCCCCCAAGTTCACAGCCAATAAAGAGCTGCCACTTGGACCCTGTCTTCTGTAGACCCTCCCCCTCCAGCACCCTCTTACTCTTGCCCCAGCAAACTGCACCGGAGCTGTTGATGCCTTACAACACTTGCTAAAACCAATTAACAGATTCTCTTGGAGCCATTGTTGGGTTCCTAAAGAGAATGGATAGTTCTTAGTCTCAGCCTGTTCCATGGAATCGTCTCAAAACGTTTCCTGCTACTCTACTCTGGTATCACTTTATTAGTCAGCCTTACCCTTAGATTTCCGTGTGGTTACTCCTCTTCTCACATCACCAATCAGCCCTGGGGGACGTGCTCCAGGTATGTCCCTACCCCGAACCACAAACATACTCTACTTTCTGGTCTCCTGTATTCTTGAGACACCATTTTATATCCTTTACCCCCTATTCCATTTCTCTCGTCCTCTTGGCTTTATCAACGTGCCACCATGTACCAATTTCTTTCTATACTTACCAGCTCCTGGCTCTTGCAGCTCATTCACAAAGATAACGAGAGCTCCTGTGATTTTTCTTCAAAATGCTATGACTTCCAGAGTGCACGTATTATCTCCCCATGTCTGTAGAGCTGCTGAAGCACCCGCAGATACGTGACTTGTCCAAGGTCACTCGGTTACTTGTCAAGTCAGGAGACAGGCCAGAATCAGAGGCAGAGTGTCATCTTCTCCCTTCAGCGTCGCTCATAAAATATTCAACCATGTGACAAATGAAGATATCTCCAGACATGTTCGTTTCCGATTAGGAAACATTAAATTCCAGGACCATCAAATTACTGCTTGTGAAAACCTGAAGCGGTGGCCCAGCATTAATCCTATTCGATCACCCTCTTTTCTTCCCTTTAAAAGTTTTCGCCTTTATTTATCTTCATTTTGCATTCTACCTTTCATTGATTTCCTCTTTTATCCCTGGATGCCCTGCCTGCAGCATTCAGCAAGCCATTCCCTCTCTCAGATCTAGAGGACCCCAAGCTGATTTCCTGTGGCTCAGTTCTCAGCCACTTGAAAGAAAGGTTGCAGCTTTTCCTTTTGTAGTCAGGTGAATTTGATTGTTTAAAACAAGCTTGCTTTCAAAGAATCTCACCAGACTCTACAAAAGCTTAATCATCGTTTCTGTGTGCAGACTAAAATAAGACCCAGGGCACACCACCCAAGGGTGCCTGTTCTTTGATTTTTGAAGAAATATAAAAGCTCCTTTTTGTCTCCTCTTCTGCCGGAAAAAATTAAATTCTAGTATTCTTAGTGAACAAAGTATTAATCCGAAAAGCATGCATATATATTTTGAATTGGTCTTTTCATCTAAGACAGCATTTATAATTGCCATTCTGATTTCTTCTGCACCGAAACCTGACTCCCTTCCTCCAACTGTTTATTCACCCTGCTTTATTGACTTTCCTGCCCTCTCCTTAATCACTTTGAAATCCACCATATTTTTTTTCCTGACTGTTCCCTGCCCCTCTGGCCTCCACAGGGCATTAACTCCAGTGAGTGGTGGACACATTTTGGGTGCCCATGGCAGCATGTCCTGGAACTTTGCTTTTTCAGCTGGACACCAACAGCTCTCCAGCCTGGGACTCCAGGGCCTCTCATTGTATCTCCTCCTCTCCCAGATATAAAATAGGCACTTCATGTTTACTCTGTACATGAAAGTATCTCTCACTTGTTGTAAACTTTAATACCATTTGAGGAAATACCGACCTTGGACAGCTCTCCTAGTGGGGATTTTATCAGAAATTCTTTTATGTCTCATATCATAAAATTGCTTACATTCAACATGTTCCAAGCCAGCCCTTCAGTTCTTCGGAGCTTGTGGAGCATAGGCCTATTGCACTCATTCACTCAACAAACGTTTATTAAAAGCCTACCCAGGGACATACCAGGACATGTGAATGCCCCAGGGAAGCTAATTATTTGTTCAACGTTTTCTTATTAGGGCCAGGGTTTTCAATTATTTGTGTACCTTTTTCATTATGTTCAAAATGAGAGATTTATTACCTGCACTAAACATTATGTAACATTATAACTTAATTGTAATTGCCTTGCTATTGCAATTTTCTGAACCAGATAACTTCTGAGGAGGCATATAAGAGGGTTTTAAATTTAAATGATAAATCACATGTTCCCAGTAAACAGCAGTTATGCATCGTGCACTATCAGAATCTCAGCTCCCAGTGACTGCGCCTTCAGGCAGCTGACTCGGGCTGGGGGCAGCATATGTGCAGGAACGTGGTGCTTCTGCCTGTCGTTGCAAGGAGCAGCATGGTGTGCACGCCATGTGTATCCTCAACAGAGATTAGTGATGCCAGTGAAGTCTTTTTATATTCTCACTCATGGGAGCTGTTGACTCTGGTGGGAACAAGACCAATTTATAAGTTGCCAGTTTTCTGTGGAAATCCAGTCTTCCTGGCACATATCTTTTATTTATTCCAGTGATATTTCTATAACCCATGATGGATGCCCCTACAGAAGCTCTTTGCCACTGCCCAGATATCCTGCTCTGAATGGGTTAGAGATATTAAAGAAAAGCAAAATGCACTCCACGCTCCCAAAGACCACGGTCTAGCAGAGGAGGAAGCAGACAAATGACACAAATTAGCAATTAGGCAACCAGAATATGTCATTGTATTTGGATTATATTTTTATAGCGATAATCTATTTTATAGATTTCAGCAAGACTACAACCCTTGTAGGCCAAACCCGTCCTGTCATCCTATTTTGTAAGTAAAGTTTTATTAGAATGCAGCTACTCTCGTTCATTTACATATTGCACATATGGTCTGTGGCTGCTCTTGCACTATAATAGCAGAGTCGAATAGTTGCAAGAGACCGAATGGCCCACAAAACCAAAATGCTTACCATCTGGCCCTTTATAGAAAAAAGTTTGTTGACCCCTTCAATAAAATATGTATGAACCTGTTTCAAAAGAATGGGCTCAAATACTATTGGCATTTAAAGCACCGCCTCAAGACTTGCTTGCATGGCCCGGCCTAGAAACAAAATGAGATATGACCGTCATCACACTAATGATAATAGAAAACCATCAAACATCTCACGAGTGCTTAGAATACAGCCTAGATATTAATTCTGAATTTAGTGAGGAAATGTTCTTTTTTATTGTCACTGTGACAAATGTGTCATCCTTTTAAGAAAAAAAAAAGTGAAATAAACCAAATGTTGTTGTTTCTCTCTTCATTGTCCTTGCAATGGGACGTTAGAGCCTTACATCTACATTTAAAAAATCTGTATCTAAAAATCAACAAATCTAAATCATTTAAATTTTAACAAATTTCTCATCAGAATATCTCATTTTGATTCATAAAGAAAAATCTTGAATTAAATGATTATTTTTTTCATGGGATATTTCCAACAAGTATAATTATGCTGTGCCCCATGGTTCACCCACATCTTTATTTTGCTACTGTTGTTATCAGAACTTTGCACTCTAGAGGTGGGTTGAACAACAGCTAAACTAAGCGACTAACCAGCTGTCAATTTTCACTTCATACCTGCAAAATAGAGCTCCTTTATCTCATCTGTAGGGCCGTGCTGAGAATTAATGAGATAAAACATGAGACATGCTTTGCACTGTGGTAAACATGTGAGAAATGTTAGTTACCTTCCCTTTTTTGATATATTCTGGAATTTTTGAACATTTTTATATCATATTTAATGCAAATGTTCCTGTCACTTTAAACTTAGGAAAAGGACCACCTGAGTGAGCCAGACATTGATTATGGGGTTAAGCTTATTTAACGTCTCTTAAGCATTCATCCCAGTCATTACTAGATAATACCATCAAGTGATTTAAACTTAGGGACGCCCCGCTCCGGAGGACTGATAATGCAATTGTATTGTTCAAAGGAAGGCAGCCAGGACTGTCCTTTATTGTTTCTTTCTATCATTTAAATCACCCATAACTGTGTTGGAATAGGAGCGTTAACCTCCTGCAGCCAGCAGGTTTTGAGTCTCTATCTTTAAGAAAGAATGTACCAGCCTATAACGGAGCCTCCAGTGCTGCCATTAATAACATTTTGATCTTGTTATTTTTTCCAGGATTTCTTATGAACCTGCATGGGAAATGTTCAGATATTTTTTAATTAAAAAAAAAAAGAAAGCAATCCCTTCTGAGATTCGCAGCATCCTCAGTCTTGTTTTATTCAACTTTCTAATGCCTTTCTTTGTTTTCCACATAATAACTTCAATCCCCCAGCTCACTAGCTTCCCAAGACTTCCCACTGAGTACAGAATAAAAATCCAGCCTCCTGATTGCAAGATTTAAACATAAAACCAAACTGTTAAAATAGCCTGTTACCTCTTTCCTGCTGAATACCAGGTCTTGTGTCTTATGCCTTTGTTCATTTCCTCGGTGCTGAGAACAGTGTCTGACACATAGTAGGTGCTCAGTACATATGGGTGCATTGAGCTAGTAAGTGAAGTATAAACAGACCCTCCCCTGTCAGCACCCACCAAAGATACAATGGTGAGTAAGATTGACAAAGGCCCCGTTCTTAACAAAGCATATGTGTTGATGCGTCAAGGTGCGTAGTAGACTGATACGTAACATCAGGCAGGGGATACAGACTCTGACAAAAAATAGAAGAGGGCAAGGAATGGAGGGAAGGATGGGCAGGTGGCTCTCCCACACAGGGAGCTTAGAGGTGGCCTCTGTGAATAAAGACATAGATTTCACGAGGAAGTATGCTAGGTCTTGTGCTAGGTGACAAGAATATAGAGACTGGTGAAGCATGTCCCTTGCTCACAACGTCGTGAAGAGACCTACCTGTTAGGTGATGGTGATTACACTTCAGAATGCTAACCCGACCTGGGGAGGAAAGCCGGCCTTGCTATTTTATGTGCTTCTGTGGTCTATATTGTAATCTCGTCTGGAGCCGTGTGCTGTTCGTCTTGCTAGGCCCCGGAGTGCTTACAGTCCCCATGTGCTCTAGACCCAGCAGGCTGTGGATTCAGCCCCTGCATCCTGAGGAGAGCCTTCCCAGCACTTAAGCTGGAGCTGGGGGAGGAGGCACCTGGACCTCCTGTCTTGGTGTTCTCAGCAGAGGGAGCTGAATGCTCTCCCCCTGTGAATTACTGTACACACTGAGAAGCCCTGTGGCAGCACATCTGATCAGTGGGAGAGCTGCCAAAGCAGTGCAGCCAGGCGGGGCCCCCGGGGTGCCCATGAGGTCATCCTCTTCTGTTTGAAAAGCTTACTGTGATCATAGTGGAGATCAGAGGGCAGAACCTGGAGAAACTCATTCTTTTGCCTCCATATATATTAAAAATGTACCCCACTGCCACAGAAGACATTTTAATTCATCTTGGTTGACAAAAATCTGCCTCTATTCCCCCCCAGGAAAAGAGGAGATTTTAAGTGGAAACTGTAAATTCCAGTCTTCAGAAACTCATTTTCAGAGGCACATTTGAGACTTGACTCTCTGGGATAATCAGCTGCTTTGAGAAAGGGCCTGGTGTTTGGTGAGGCAGAAAGAAACAGCGAGTGACAAAGGGCAAGTGAGTAATTTGCGCTCCAGTAAGAACATGGCATCATAGAATGTTCGTATACACAGGACAAAGGCTATTTTAAATCCCTAGTCTTATTCATATATTATTTACATGTGAGACAATATTATCTTGGTTACATACAGTATCTTACCTAGTGGTAAGACTAGTCTAGGCTGGTCTAGGTTTTGTGTTAGATGATAGTAGTCATCTAGTTGTTCTGGTCATGGCCCAGTGCAATTCACCAGGATTGCGAGCCAGAATTACATGATTCTGTAGAACTGAAAATTGAAAAAAAAAAAAAAAAAAAGAACTGAAAATTGACTTCAGAGTCATGGGTAATCATTGCTTGGTAAAACATGCAACCTTCCTTCATCTCTGTGACTCTACTGTTCCTCACTCCACACTCATTCTCTTTTCCCTCCCAAAGTGCTGCCCTGAGAGCTGCAACTCACTTCCTTCCATCATGCAAAGCCCTTTGATCCCTCTAGCTTCTGCTCCCTAACTCACATATCCAAACACAACATGGGGAGTAGCTGACTTAGGGGTAAAAAAATAACTGGTTTTTGTTGTTCCTCTGTTTCCCGAATCTGTGTAAACACATGACATTGTTTTAATAGAATTCCCATTAACATTGAGAGCAACAATGTCTTCTGTTGGATCGAATGAACTTCCTTGTTCTCATCAGCTATGGCCAATGACAAACTCATATATAGGCAAAATGACAATTTATGCAGAACCCACTTAGAAATTGCATGGGTTATAGGTACTTAATAGATATTTATTCAGTGAATGAATAAATATGAATGTATGCGCTCATAATTGGATGCATAAATTAGGAGTGCGTAGGTGAGGAGCTATTTGAAAGAGTGAATAACATAGGAAGATAATTGGTGTGTTTTTAGAGATCTGTGTATGAGGAAATTTTTCTAATTCCACCAGTAAGACACGTGTCTTGAGGTGTTTTCCCAGTAATGTTGATGTTTTTGTGTTATTCACATACTTCTCTCCCATTAAGTTCTCGTAACTAATAGCATTGATGTGCAAAACATGTGGCATGTGACCACTATCACCATGTATAACCTTGGCTTCACAAGAACCAAATTAGCAAATCAATCAGATATACTTATCATAAATGGATATATGACTGTAAAACATAAATATGTGTTATCTGTATATATAAGTCATGTGCATATTTAAATTCTAGAAAGCTTAGACTTTATGGATACATTCCCACCCATTCCAAAATTCCATCAGGCTAATACTATTTTTCTTTTTTTTTTTTTTTTTTAGAGTATTAAGCATTAGCTATTTATTAGCCTTTGGGGCCAAAGAAGGCTTTGGGGGCTTTTATCAGTGCTGGAGCAGAGCCCAGAGATTTCGGTGGATCGGGACTGAGGGCAGTCACTGGACAGTATGTTTTACCCCTGTGTGAGACAACCAGCAGTCCTAGTCACAATGCTGCAGGTGTTATGGAATACTCAGTTCTAATCTAGGCCAATTTTCTAGGTTTTGTTTTTTATTTTTAGGTAAAATATCTGATATGGTGGAAAGAAGTATGGCTGGATCAGAGAAATAGGCAGGTCACAATGCTATGCTTTTAGGATGATTTGACAAAGCTATAGCAGGAACTCGTAAAATAGCTTGCAATTAAAGGAACAAAGACCAAATCCTGAGTAGGACGAAAGGGGTAATAGAGACTAGAGCTCTTACCCTCTTCTAACTATCTGGGTCTTTATATACCGATTTGGCAGGAATGCTACTATCCAGTGCATATGAGTGTGCCCTGAGAAAAAGGACAGACTAAGTGTGTACCTGGCATGGCAATGGAGACGGAGCTATTAATGCATTTCCAGGCCCATTCGCACTGGCTCAGAGTTAGTACTTACAGTTGGTCGTGATAGGACAGTCAAGGAATGATACATTCATAGCCATTATAGACTGGTTTAGGCTCTTGAATATACTTTATGGAATTCTATATATTGGTACTTGTACCTATGTTTAACAGAATTTTGAAAATGGGAAACATATGGTCATAAGTGCTAGGGTATAAGATGACTCATTTAGAGTAATGCCACTTCATGAATATATTAAACAATTTTATTGTCTTATGTTCAGAAAGCTATAGAGAAGGGTTTCTTTAAAAAAAAAAGATTTTATTTATTTATTCATGAGAGACACACAGAAAAAGAGAGGCAGAGACACAGGCAGAGGGAGAAGCAGGCTCCATGCAGGGAGCCCGACGTGGGACTCGATCCCGGGTCTCCAGGATCACGCCCTGGGCTGAAGGCGGCGCTAAACAGCTGAGCCACCTGGGCCACCCGAGAAGTGTTTCTTAAAATGCAAAAGGGAGAGTTTAAAGTCTGAAAACTTTTAACTCTTTGTGATGTTAATTGTATAAAAGTTGGAAAATTCAAAACAGTATAAAACAGACTTAAAAAATACATATATAATCCTATCATTCTGAATAACAATATTTGCATTTTAGTGTACTGTCCTAATATTTCCTTTGTATATTATTATAGTTGCTATATATTGTTTAGCAATTTTTTTCTAATCTACTATTTTTTTCACTGGACATTATAACAGACTTATCTAGTATTGTTATCTAGTATTGTTATCTAGTATTGTTAAAAACCATCTGCAAGATCTTATTAATTTTACTAGCTATAAGAATATCTCTTCATACAGATAGAACCTCATCTTACTTAACCTTTTCTATAGTGTCGAGCATTTAGGTGGTTTTTGATTTGTCATTATTATGCATAACTTAACGATGGGCATGCTTGGATATAAATAATTTTCTAAAGCTCTGATTATATCCTGAAGGCTTAGTCCTAGATTCAGAATTATTTTTATTCAAAAAAGATGAAGATTTTTCTAAGGCTCTTGGTATATATTGAGAAATTGCGTTTTGAAAATGTTGTATAATGGTATGGAAAAGTATTCATCTCTTCGTACTATTGCCACAATTTAGGATTATTATAATTTTGTATTATTTACTAAGTGGATGAGAGAAGCTTGATCTTTATTATTGTTTTTATTTTTATTTATTAGTGAGGTTGAACACTTTATATATGCTAAACATTTGAATATCGTTTTATGTCACCTTTCTATTTATTAGCTTCACTCATCAATCAGTTGTTGGGAAAATGGCCCACAGAGAAGAAAAGTACATACAGCTGATTCTCATTATCAAGGTGGTTATGTTCTGTCAGGTTACAGCGAATACTAAATTAGCAGATACTGAACCCCTGCTCGTAGGGGAAACAGAGGGTCAGGTTTCTGGGAGCTTCCGGTCATAATGTTTTCATCCACTGATCAATACATACTTTGTTTAGTGTATTTCTATCTTGAAGACACCTTACTGAGTATATATTGTTGCTTGATTAACATTATACTCGTGGCCTACAGCACTGTGACTCACGCTTGAACTAAGCTCCTCCAACACATCTATTTTCTCAAGAAGACACATCACTGCCTTCTCACACTTGGGAACACAAGGCAGCTCTTCAGCACTACATGGTGGGGCCATTTTAAACAGCAAAATGACCAAAGAAGAGCCCAAAAGTGCAAATGATGTGGCTCTAAACATATGACCTAAAGTGAAAACAAGAAGGTGGACAGTTACCATGTTTGGCCTCAGCTGGGAATGTAAGGCTACTTAAATTTTTCACTGCTCTGGGCCTGTGAATGACCATGAAAGTGCCACAAATATTGATTTGGGGGTTACATATAAGGTTTAGTGAGTAGGGAAATTTATAAATATAAAATCCATGAATAACAAGGATTGACTCTATCTTCATATTTTATTTTATTTTTTTAAAGATTTTATTAATTTATTCATGAGAGACACACAGAGAGAGAGAGGCAGAGACATAGGCAGAGAGAGAAGCAGGTGCTCTGCAGGGAGCCCGGTGTGGGACTCGATCCCAGGACCCCGGGATCATACCTTGAGCCACAGGCAGATGCCCAACCACTGAGCCACTCAGGTGCCCCTACTCTATCTTCATATTTTAGTAGCCTGGCCACAGTTGAATGGCGAAAAATATAGGTAAGTAAAGAACTGAATGAATGGACAGATAAATACAAATCATTTTAAAGGGAATGAGTAAAAATCAGTGCCCTTTAAATCCTGTAATTTTGAAATACAGACAGGAAGTACCATACCCACAGCAAGGAAAGTGCGAAGCTGAGACTGGCAAAATCAATATGTTGACACCTGAGGAGAAACACCCCACGGGGAGATGCAAAGGGCTCCCACATGAAGGCAGACAGAGACGAATGTGAGCCTCATTTCCCAGCTTGTGACCTTGGTGAAAACCACTTGGAGCCTCTATTTTTCTTCTCCACAAAATCAATATTAACATATCCCCCTTAGACTAAATGTCTCCTAAGGGTACATTTTCTCTCTTAGTCACAGATACAATCCTAGGATTTTGCAAAATTCCAAATATATATATATAGCAGTATATATTTGCAGTATATATGTATAGACATATATATACACACATACACACACATGTATCAATTCTCTGTCAGATATGCCAGATACTCAATGTCCAAAATGTACCAAAATGAATGCAAGAAACCTCCCAAAACGTTTTTAAAGTACAGAATGTTGTACGTTTAAAGTACAACAATAAAACACTTATTTTGTACAGAATAAAACATTTTTATTGTAAAGCCCTTGTCATGTGGGACCAATCCCTGCCAATAAATAGTTTACACTTATTGATCGTTCTATTTAGACACTCTACTGCTTTATATAAATGATTTATGTGAATCCAAATTATATGAATGATTTATTGATTTCTTTATTTTTATTTAACAAACTCTTATACAGTACTATGCACCAGGCATTGTTTAACCCTTTATAAATATTAATTTATGATCCTTGTAACAACACTATGCAGTAGGTATTATTATTAAAAGCATTTTATAACATAAGGCGTAGAAAGAGTAAGTAACTTGCCCAAGGTCACATAACAAGTAAATGGCAGACCCAGGATCTGAACTAAGTGCTGTGGCTGCAGAGTTCATGTTTATAACCTCTGCTTCTTCACTATAGCCGGAGGTTCCAAACAAGGAAACAGGAGTTAAGCAACTGACCCAAGGTGGCAATGAACCCACTGGTGCGTCTGATTCCAAAGCCTGTGTCTTTAGGATTTATGGCTCCAGGCTACTAGTGGTCTGGTAATAAAACAACAGAGGTTCGCAATGATTTGCTGCTAATGCTGCTTCTAACTGCTTCCAAGGCACAGGCAACTTGCTTTCTCTCTTCCTGTTTTCTTAATAATGCAGCTAGATTATCATTGCCATGATTTTGGATTCTGTGGGTTGTGGGAGCAGGTGTTCATGGAATATAAGAAAGAGTTTTAGCCCATTCTAGAACTAAGAAAGGAAGGCAGTATGTTGTCAAGATAACAGCTTGAGCTATGGACTGACACTGTCTGCATTCAAATCAGGCTGCTCTGCTACCAGCTGTGAAGTTTTGGTAAATTGCTTCACCTCTCTGGACCTCACTTTCATTTATAAAATCGGTACAGTTTTACCCATTCAAACCATGATTGCACTGACTCGAGGATTCAGTGAATTAATACCTATAAAGCAGTGAGAAAGGTCTTTGGCACTTGGTAAACACACGAATAAAATTTCACTGATAGATGCAATACTTTGAAAGTAGCCCAGTTTGTCTTTTAGACAGTGTCACGTCTCGTGTACTAGTAGTTTCCCACATTGTTGTGATCACACACCTCTGTCGGTGCAATTGACATGTATATCCTTATTTTATGTATAAATGATGGAAATTACATTGCTGTAGTAATGGATTTCATGAAATTTTAAGCTAGACCACAGACTCACCAGGTCCTCATTCATCTTGCCCCAATACCCTCAAACTGTCCTGGGGCACCCCTGGATTGTTGCGCCTCTCTTCCCCAAAGAATTCTTTGTTCAAAGCTGCCTATGGCCTCCTCCAGTCCTTCTCAATTCCAATGACTTACTAAAGAAAAAGGGGTAGCTGTTGAAGGAAAGTAATTATATCCACTACCATCTGGGAATAATAGTAGTCATCGTAGTCCCTCAGCTCTTCCAAGATTATTCACACACTCAAAAACAAACAAACAAACAAACAAAAAAAACAAAAACAAAAAAAAAAACATCCTGTGTTATCCTTACTGAATCCTTCACCAAAGACTAGAAGTCTGGGGGCCAAGGTAGGGTCGGCCTTAAATTGATTCTACTTCTTACTTTTTCCTTCTCCAACTTCAAACTCCAAGAGCCTGTTTGGTGAGTGCCATGGTTCTCTAGCAGGGTTAGTGATGAATATTATGCTAGTGTAAATCACTTAAAAACTAGACTCAAAGGCATTGAAGACCATAGGCATGTGAGAACGAAGTCAGAGGAAGTGATTAGTAAAGAATGCTGAGAACCAGGTTTTGGAATTTGAGTTTGCTCCAGATGACAAAACAATCAGAAGTCATTGAAGAGTGATGCTCTTTAAAGGTAGGAGAGGATGAATCCTGCTTTTATAAAATGCAGTATACTCATTACTCTGCTCAGTTTTTATTTCCATCCCAAGAAATACAAACACTTAAAATGTAGAAGAAAAAGAAACCTCTTTATTTTTTCCCTTCTTCCTTATATAGTCCAAACCTGAGATTACATTTGGCTTTGGGGGAAAAAAAAAAAAAAAACCTTTCTTGTAGCAAATAACCCACATGTCATAATAGCATAGAAAAGGGCAAACATGGATCCTTTGGGATTGCTCTGCATCCAGGAGATACCTATAATATATATTCTTAAATATATATATATATATATATATATTTTTTTTTTTTTTCCTACGCATCGTTAGATGTGATAGTAGCTGACACCAGTCTTGGGAGCTGCCAAAATTGTGCTACAGATCTGTGGACTGATTGTCTCCTTTGACAAGATAGGAAGTATCCATGAACTATGAAGAGACCTAGAGAAAAAAAATGATTTACTTCATAGGAATAAAAATACCTCACTAAACATTCTTCAAGAAACTCTTTAGTTCATAGACATTTTGCAGGAAACATTGTTTCTTCGTGTGTTATGAATATTGCTTTCCCGTACTAAGGGATAGTTACATTAAACATGCCTGTGAAATGATAATTTCACAAGAATTACAAGATTTAATAAGAGTAGAAGCCCATCAATAAATCCCACTCGTTCATTAAACAGCGATGTACTGAATATTATGCCAGACCCTATTCCAGGTGCTTGGGATATATGAATGAACAAAATAAATAAATTAAAAAACTTCCATAGGTTTTTGCATTCCTACGTGTCTTTCTGAGGATGTCAAGAATGCAGTGTTGGGTTGGTAGGAAGCAACCTTGAGGGATGAGGTTATGTCTCCTCTGGGGACACAGAATGGGATTCTTTTTGTGTGCCAAGAACCCCTGGGTTCTCAAGCTCGTTAGGCCTTTGGTACAATGCAGACCTGCCATGTGTAGCATTTCTCTGCCACCATGGACAGTTTGGAGGACAAAAAATACAACAGAAATAGGATGCCCGTGCCTTTTGCTGTGCCACGAACAGTAAAGTTTTATTTGGACTCAAGAGTCGCACGCCTTTTGCCTCCATCTGTGAAACATCCACAGGATGACTCTGTAGCTTTAGGGTAAAACCAGTCCCATGCATGACAGGTTTCTGCCCTCATTCCACTTCTATTCTAGCCCATATTGTTTCGGTTCTGTCCTGCTTTTATATTTTAACAAAAATTTAGACTTCTCCTGGCTTATTTCTGCTCCTTGTCTCAGGATGTCATCTGGGCCTTTTACTTGTGTCTCTTTGCCACTACCACCAAAAAGACAAACATTGTCTTATAACATGACAATATATGATAAAGTTTCATGGGAAATTAATAAATCTTGAGCAATATGATTTTTATTTTCACAGGACAGTCCCTGCTCTGAGGCAAAGATGACAATTTCAATACTAAGAGAGAGAATCATTTTGTAGATCTATCACTAATGGACCGCTGAAGGCAGGAATTTCAGTCATGTTTTTTGCTGGAGGTCAACACTAATTAGTGATATTTTGTCAGCGGGATTTCTCTTTCAAAATTATTTTGTAATTCTCAGGTAACTCTTCCTCCTCCCCGCTACTTGCTTTTTAGAGTTGGATCTACAAGCTCATTACTGATGGATTGTTTAGAGGTCTCTTATGATGCCAGAGTTGGCTTGCTATGTTAGATCTTCTGATATGTAAAATATAGCATATTTCAAATGGTTCCTAATACAAATGTTACGTGTACCCTCAAGGCATGAGGGCGATGTGTCCTCTCTCCAATACATACATTTTTATTTTTCACTGAAAAGGACCCCGGCGGGGAAATAAAATGACTAACAGCAAGGAAGGGAGGAAGGAAGACGTGTTGAGCCTGAAGCTTCAGGGAAAAGCTGTTAAATGTCACCTTACCATTTAAGATTAGGGAAAACATATTTAGGAAATGTAAATATGTGCTTAGCCCAGAGTTCAGTTATTCATTCATCTAATTTAGTTAAACAGACACTAATCAAGGAATCCTATGCCGAGAGTTTCCCCAGAGGGTAAGATAGGGTCCTTGTGCCTGAGGTCCGAAGCTCATAGTAGAGTAGAAACGTACACTCAGGGACGCCTGGGTGGCTCAGTGGTTGAGCATCTGCCTTTGGCCCAGGTCCTGGGGTCAAGTCCTGCATCAGGCACCCCGCAGGGAGTCTGCTTCTCCCTCTGCCTATGTCTCTGGCTCTCTCTCTCTGTGTCCCTCATGAATAAATAAATAAAATCTTAAAAAAGAAAAGAAAAGAAACGCACACTCAGATTATCAGTGCCAAGGCAAGGATGATCCAGAAAATCGTAAAAAGAGCGCTCACCTCATTCTTAGGCAGTCTATGAAAGGCTTTCTGGAGTTGACGTTTGGGATGAGTCTTGATTTTACTTTTCTAGTAGATGTTGGGTGATAATGCTATTATGCCAGACATGGTGCTGAAGCGATTCATAGTCTTAAAAAAAAACATTAAAACAGACAATCAGGGCAATATTAAAAATTGAAGCATATGCTCAATCAAAAAATATGTGCATTAGAGAAAAAGTCATAGTTAAAAGTTTTTCTTTTTGCTTTTGATGTTTACAGTCCTCCCAAATCACTCACTGACAGCACCTCAGTAACCCCAGCCGCCCCCTCCCGCTGGCTGCCTTCCCAGCCTCATCTTTCATCCCAACTCTGCAGCCGTGTCTCTTTTTTAAACCTAGATTTCTGACATATGGAGCCAGTAATACAGCATTGATGAATTTCTTCCTTTTATGTTTCTCAATGATTTGGATTTCTATTTGGGATAAATATAGTAAAGGCCTTTTAGGCTTTCATATTTAAAAAAAAATGCTTCCAGATTTCATCCTTCCTGGCAAAGGTCAAAGTTCAACATATAATCTTTGACTCTGTGTTGCTCTCCAGAATGGCTGGATCTTAGAAACGTCTTGTTGCTCTTGTTTTTGAAGCTTTGGATTTGGTTTGGTCGTGGTTATTGTTAAGTGATGTTCTGACCTGGATTATCATGATATATTAGGCTTGATGGGGCTGTATTGTGGGACCAGATGAAATACTGTGTGGGAAAGTCATCGAGCAGGTGGAAAGTGCTGTTTAATTCTTCTAGCAGGAGAGGCTCACGGTGGTATGGAGAAAATGTAAAAAGCAGCAGAACAGGTTAGTAGAGCCGGAGAACAGCAAATGTCTCCTCTGTCATTGTGTGCAGATTTTAATCAAATGGCCTGCCTCACGCAGCTTTATTTTGCATTGAGAGATATTCCATGTCCCCAAAATATTTCTCCGATGGTGGTAATGAATCGCATTGCCCTCTCGGTTGTAAGAGTGCGGGTACTCTGCTGCGGAGCCATATGGTTCCCATTTATTTTAATGTGTCTTTGACATCAGGAGAATTGCTGAGACAGCACAGGAAAGTGCTTACATCTTGGACTGCAGCCAGAGCTACGATTATTTATGTGTAGTAACAACCACCTTTTTCCCCCAGTAAGAAACAGTATGGTCTTAAGATGGTATCCATGTTGAGATTCTAATAAAATAAGAGTATAAATTTATATATTTTGCAAATGGCTGTTTCTCTAGTAGTAGCGAAATGTGTTTCTTAAGCAGGAGGTTTTAGGGCTTAATTGCACGTATGAGAAATTAAGGAAATAAACTGGGAAGTAGGTGGTCCTTATTTTCTCACTGATAATAGAGGAGTACTTTTTATTTGGTTTTAACAGCATCACCAAGATAGTACTCTGTATATGTAATGCTTTCCATCTGTGATTCTTAAGGCTTTTTACAAAGGTAATTATTCCTGGTAATATTCCTATGAGGTAGATAAACATAATTCTGAAAATATTAATGGAGGAACTGAGACATGCGGATGCTCATGAAAGTAATTTGTACAATGGATCGTAGCAATTATTAGAATTCAGAGTTTTGATTGATTACATTATTTAACAATTTATTATTTTCTGGGTCCCAGGACAGGATCATGTTTTCTCTAATTCATTAGTAATATTACATGCTTACAATAAAGAAATGTCCTTTACGAATAAGAAGACAAATAAACACCTCCCTAACAATGTATGTGCCATATGTTCCATGTGTAAATGTTAACATTGAATCCTCCAGATTCCTTGGAAAAGTTTAGTGTTATCTAAAGAGATGTATATAGTGTGAAAAGAGAAAAGAATTGACTTGATCAAAATCCTATAAAAATAGCTCCTACCAGTAACAATGTCAGGTGGTTAGAGGAGTACGTGGACCAGATGGAGAAAATTCCCAATTTCCAGTCTACTTTGGGCAAAACTGAGCAGATTTAGCAAAACCATTTCACATAACATTGTGTTTCAAATATTTTATGCAAGGATTTGAATTTATAAATTTCACTTAAGTAATGTATTACAAAAAGACAAAACTGAATCGGAAGGAAGACTGCACGTCACATAGAATTGGAACAACAAAATTGATGATACGAGTCCCTGTAAATTTGATGGATGGATTGATAAGAAATGAAAATTAGAATGAAAATGAGTAGATCACTCAGTGAGTGGTATTATTTAATCTATAGTTTGATCTGAATTTATTTTAGTTTGGCAATTCACCATCCCCAATATCAATCGCATTTTCTATTGATGGCTAGGGCACTCTGCGGTCAGAGCACACTTGCAGTAGAACGTCAAATTAATGCAAGGGGGCTCAAGGTTAGTGTTAAGTCAATTATCTATAAAGGAGAACATGATTTCTTTCTAAAATTTTTGATGCTTCAATTTTTCAATTTCAATTTTATAACTTTAAAATATAATATGTATCCCTTCTGTCTTAACACATATGAGAGCAAGTGATTCCTTCCCTTTTTTTTTATTCATAAGAATTAGGGGAAGAGTGCAGGGGACATCTTGAATAAAATAGAAATGTGTGGATAAAAAATAGCTAGTTCTGAAAAATGATCACTGTTTGTGAGTTAGTCATTTTAATTATTTATGACATCAAAGCTGGGAGGGAGGTCCAAGTTTACACTTAGACATAATTTTTTATATGCAGCTTTCTGAATTTACATCAAAATCTTGGGTGGTAAATCTTATTTTTTTAAGCTGAGAACTGCAAATAGACGATTATGCTGTGAAAGCACCCCAATAATGTCAAAACCAGCTTGCAGCATCTGAGCAGCATGGGCTGTAGCTGTCTGGAGAGACTCAGGAGAGAGCCTGTCCCCTCTGTGCGGTTCTCTCGCTTGCTTGTATGGACGTAGCCGACAGACTGAATGGATGACGACGTGACATGCATGTTCATGATCCAAAACAAAGCTTTAGTCATCCAGACTCAAGGGTCATCTTTTTATATTATTTCTATTTTTGCTGGTTTGTTGTTGTCATTGTTGAATTGCATGTGCAGCATGTGGACGTATCTTGATGGAAAACTGACTTCACACAGTCTTGTATGAGAAGGTTTTTGTTTGGTTTTGTTTTTGCAAACTGGTGACTTAAACAAAAGGGTGTCATCTTGAATTTTTTTCACTTAGAAGCTGCAATTCACAAAAGACATTATTAGTCTTGAGGGAAATCCATTGTGAATATTTTCAACTTAGTATTAGAATGGAAAATAACGTGTAGCTAAATGATTAAACTACCTCATCTTGCCTGAGAATTATAAAACTATTCCTCCCCTACAGAAGGACTGAAATCACAATGATGACTGGTTCTTATGTATGTTTATCATATTTTATGTGGTGCAAGTCTGCTTGCCCCTTTACTAGCACACGAGTTGTTTGGTTGGTTTGAGATGGGGAAGAGTGACATTTAGAGCCTCGGGAGAGAGATGTGCTACAATTTTAAAAGCATTTGGAGCTATCATTCACACTGTAGGGAGCCAAATACAAACTTGGGTTTGACATCTCGGGCATCCCTGTAAGTGGGAGCTATTTTTCTTTGATTTTTGTTTTTGAATGCTATTTCGTAGTAAAAGGGCAGTAATACAAAGGGGAAAAAATCCTGACTTACTATTTGGAGGATTCTGACATTTTCTTACATTTCCTGGTTCTGTCTTAGTTCTGATTACTTTTTTGGAAATGCAAAGCACTTCAATTCCAAAACATTGAGTATACCCCAGTAGTGCCCGTCCAATTGTTTGGGAGATTCTTTTTCTTTTGTTTGTGACTGTCTGTATGTGTTTTTCTACCCTTCATAACCAAGTATAAAACAACATACTGAGTACACAACAACGTAACATGGATTTAGCCATAGATGATAGATCACTTCACATCCCACATTTAAGATAATTTGGATTTTGTTCATGGGTCGGAAAGAAAACATCCTCAATTAGTTCTTATTTTTGTCTTGCCTCTCATTCACTCATGTCCCAGACATTTCCTTATTATCAATCCTGTGGAGTTTCTCCCACCTGAATGATTCACTCGTGTCCTAAATACCTCACTTGAGCAAAATAATAAATGGCGTGACTGGGGCAAGTATCTTCAGGAAGCTTGAGGATGTAACTTAAAAGAATAAAAGGGGAAAACTAGAACAAGGAAGAGGGGGAAGGATTGCTTTTAGTAGCAAACTAGACTTCATTTTCAAAGAAACTACTCCTATATTTCTTGGTTGCTGGATCCATTTTCACTCTGGGGTTAGGATTTGAGACCATGAAGTTGACACCTAACCAAGAGGGGCCAACCTGGACTGCCATGGCAAGCTGGAGGACACATAAAAATATGATCACTGGACATTTACAGAAGTCACTTGTAAAGATTAGGGACTTTTTTTTTATCTGAATAACTTTAACCATTGGAAATCGACTTAATATCTGAGCTATTATTAGGCTAGTTTTTATACAAAATATTTTCTGATGAAACCAGATTTTTTGTTTATAAGCTAGGTAGGCTTCATGACTTCATAACTGATTTGATCTTCATTTGTTTTTCAAAGAAGAACATGCACGCTGATTAATTAATGCCCCTGATTAATTCGGGGTGTATGTTTTAAAAAAAATAAGAGTTTTTATTGCCCAAGATTTACCAGATAAGTTAATTTCAGTAATCTCATTTTGCTTAGACTAACTTCCCCCCAAATAAATGAAAAATAAACTCAAAATATAGACTTACAAATCATGTGGTATTGGAATGCCTGGGTGGCTCAGTGGTTTGGCACCTGCCTTTGGCCCAGGGCATGATCCTGGAGTTCCAGGATCGAGTCCTACATGGGGCTCCCTGCCTGCTTCTCTCTCTGCCTCTCTCTCTCTCTCTCTCTCTCTCTCTCATGAATTAAGAAATCAAATCTTTGAAAAAAAATCATCTGGTATTTTCCTTTTGAGCATAGTACATAGGAGAGAGAAGTGTATCATTGACTTTAGACCCAAATGGTAGAATTAATATTTTCCATAATTTCCCTCTTGTTTAACATCAGACTGGACCACAAACTCTCAACCTGCATGTGCCAAATTTAGTGCCAAAAAACATAGCTCTTACTGCTTTCTGCCTTTCTGGCTTTCACGGTGCTTTGCTGATGATTGTTGACATTAAAAAGAACACGCGCCTTGAGAGGGTAACTAGCGTGCTGCTCAAGCATAGTTAGCTCCAGAGTGGCTGCACCGTGGTGGAGCCAATGGTCTAAGATCTGGTCTTCAATTTTATAGGCCCAGACACATCATGGTCTTTTGCATGCAGACAAGACAATCTCCAGTGTAATGACACATACTATGCATATTCAGAAATAACTATTAAACATCTGAAACAAATTTGATTATTTTCAGCAAAAGAAAAAAATTAATGTATCAAGTAGATAGTCTTGTTGATCTGAAGATGTATTCCAATTTGTATGAACAGGTTGGTTTAGGAGTGTGGAAGTGGAGCCAAGTCAGAAGCATTTTCTTAGAGTTTAATTTGATTCAACTGTGATACTTTGATATATTCATCTCCTCTGTTGGATCAAATATTCATGTCATCACAGCACTGGCTTCCCTGGATGGTCTCAGAAACACACTGTCCAGTTCTTAGTTTTGGCTTCCATTTTTAATCCACTCTGTGCATGAACTCTATATAATTTATGGCACGGATTATTTTGTCTACTTATATTCTTACCCTGGCATTGTGAACTAGACAATTTCTCAATTGTCTTCTTCATTCACTTTTTAAGCATTATTTTAAGAAAGCTATATTCTGCAGACAACTAACATCAGTTGCTCTGTGCTATTTATTCCTGTAGTTTACAAAGATCAATACTATCTCCATAAAATGTGATCATTTGACAGTAACAGCAGTGTACCCTGATGGGAGCCATAATGGTGTTCTCCAGAGCTGTCCTGGGCAGTGTACAAAGTACTGTCGCATTTACGCACTTCCACCTCCGGGTGGTAACTATGAATGAGATCAAAGAAAACGGGTTGAAAGACACACACAAAAATTTGTATCATGTATGAAAACAGACTAATTATTTTCAAAGCGGTAATGAAAGACACCTCCACCCTTTTTTTTACTTGCTCTTGACCTCACAGTGGTGAAATGAATTCTGAACTCTATAGAGGCACAAAGTAGAGTTCAATCCCTCTGCAAATGGCACAAATTAGTAGGTAGGCATATGAGGGAGGTTTCCGATTCCCTAAGGCAGCTGTGCTGAGTGAATTTGGCCTGTTTTTCCCAGGCTTGAAGAACACAGACTCTTTTTTATGGCTTCATTTTGCGATGTTAGTCAAATTGGGGCCTGGAGGCAGGAGATAGCCCATAAAGGCCCATTCTAGCGCTCCAATTCAATCATCAGAAGAGAGACGTGGGTGGCTCCTATATTCAGGAAAGCCACATTTAAAGTATCTCCCATAAGGCTGATCTTATAGTATTTCAAAGCCTTCCTTTTAAACATATTCCATAGGCATTTCGATCTTTGTTTTTACGGTGCTATTTATAATATGCAAATTCTAGGACAAGGATAAGCACAGGTTTGAATTATAAACCCCTGTGGATAGGAACTGACACCAATCCAATCCTAACACACTTTGACCATGTTAGCAATGCCAAGAGTCCAGCTGAAGGGACTCTATAGTCTGCCACTATCGTTATCCTCAAAGCCTTAGAAAATTGTCTCTAAACTCTATCTTTTGGGGAAAATATAATCTGACTTTTTAGGAAATAGTAGATTCATATCACAATAGATTTATCCAGAATATTGAAGAATTTTTATAATCTAAAAGTGCAGGTACAAGTCTAAATAAGTGTTAAAAAGAAAATCTGTTGGGATCCCTGGGTGGCTCAGTGGTTTGGCGCCTGCCTTTGGCCCAGGGCGTGATCCTGGAGACCCGGGATCGAGTCCCACGTCGGGCTTCCTGCATGGAGCCTGCTTCTCCCTCTGCCTGTGTCTCTGCCTCTCTCTGTCTCTCTGTGTCTCTCGTGAAAAAAAAATAAATAAAATCTTAAAAGAAAAGAAAGAAAATTTGTCTAGACTACTACCATGAATTGTCTAAAAAATAAGTAATAAAATCATCAGAGATGTTTATAAGAATTATCTTAAATCGGTTCATTAAAATATTTTTTTTAATTTATAAATTCATGGCCTTGAAAGATGATGTCTGAAGGGCATCATTTTATGATAATAAGAGTGAAAAAGGTTGAAGGTTATCACCCCAAAACCAGAAGCTCTCGCCTGCTGTAAGACGGTGACAGATGAGGCTGTCAGGGTGGCAGATTCGTAGGCAGGTTGTTGAATTTTTCTTTCTACGGTAATCTTTCACATTTTGACAAATTCTTCCCTGTTTTGAGATGATTTAAACATACCGTTATGAAGCAGATCAGAGCTTTTAAATCAAAGTTGAAAACTGTCTCTGCTGCCAGGAGTACAAGTATGTGTAGTGAACATGTACATAAATAAATGGGGAAATTATGTGCACGTTTGAAAGCCTTTGCTTTCTGGCAATCTCCTCTGGAGAGGTAAAACAGTAGAAAAAAGAAGTTGGGAAAATGAAATCCTTGCCCAAATGTCATATTTCTCTTACTCCGTAAACTTTTGAGTCTGTTCATTCTGCCTGAGTTTCTCATCGCTGGAAATGGAAGTTCCATGTGGGCAGGAATCACCATCTGGTTTTTTCACCAATATATCCAATCATCCAGAAAGTGCCTGGCACATGGCAGGCCCTTGATTTATATTTACTGAATAAACCAATTCATGAAATGAAATTAATCATAACAGCCTCTCTGTATTTGGGTTGAATGCTTTATGAGGTGGAAGACATAGGAGACTAAGGAACTTGAACCCCCTTGTTAGAAGATTCTTATATAAATTCGAAGTAATAGTGTAGTCCCTTTTCTCTCATTGTGTAGCCTTCCAAATCAAAATCATCTCTGAAGGCAGCAGCAGTTGACATCTACCAGAAGTAGTATGACAGCAAGTTTCAGCCTTGTTCGGTTCCCTCAGGGTGGCTTCAGTTCTCTCTGTGAAATGGCGGTTAAGAGCCTGGACCTTGAAATAATGAACCCCAGCTTCACTACTGGTTATATGACTTTAGCAATGTTATTTAACCTTTAGTGACTTGGTTTCCTCAAATGGAGACATGGGTAATATCAACCCAAGGAGATGTAAGGATAAAATGAGATAATTCATGTAAAATTCTTTGCATGGTCCAGCACTTGGGAAGTACTCCATAAGCTCCATAAACGTTAGCTTATATTACTCGTTGCTATCCAAGGATTTTTGCCTCATTTATTGTTTCTGCCTATTTTTCTACTTGAATGTGCATATTAGTTTAGAAACAAAGTACTACTAACTCAGTGACTTAGAACAACGAAAATTTCTTGTCTCAACAGTTCTGGAGACAAGATTGAAGTCAACATGTTAGCAGAACGGTGCTCTCTATGAAAGCAGTGGCTTTCCTTGCATTTCCAGCTCCTGGTAGCCCTAGGCATCCCTTAGCTTTCTGCAGCATACTCCTAATCTCTGTTACCCATCTTCACACAGATTTCTCCCTTTGTCCCTTTACATCATCCCTCTCTGCATGTGAGTTTATATTTTCCCTTTTTATATGGACACCATTTGTACTGGATTAGCACCCACCCTGATGATCTCACCTCAACTTGATCACCTGTATAAGGACCTCGTTCCCAAATAAACTTACATCCTGGGGTATCGAGGGCTAGAACCTCAACAAATTGGTAGCAGTGGGAAGGAAATGACCCATATGAGCATGATTCTATATTTTCCTCCTCAATTCAGTGTACTTCCTTCCCCATTGGAGAAGTGTCTATAATATGGCACCAGAGTGGGAGCTTTTAAGTTTGAGTGTAGCCTTGCCACTAACTACCTTCATTGAAAATACTCAAATTCTGCAAGTCTGGGCTACTTTATAAAATAGAAGGACCGGGTTAGATGGTGTCTAGCATGTCTTCCATCTCCAAAAGGTCATGTTTATAATGTGTGGCTCTCTTTCTCAACCACAGCGTGTATCTCAAACTTCCACGATGTTCAATGCATCTTGGTGGCCTTTTAACTAATAATAAAGGTTCTGATGTATTTCATGACCATTGTCAATCATCTCAGTATATACTTGTATTAAAATCCCACTGTCTGCAATGCTTTAGTGGGGTTCTTATCAAATCAAAGCTTTGTTAGATATAGGTTGTAAAAATGTCTAAATAGTGCCACTGAGCCTTTTTTATTTTTATTGCTTTTTTAGTTTTTATTGCTTCGTGAGATTTTCTAAAATTTGTAAATAGACATTTTTCTATGCCAAATGCCCCTGATATCAAAATAAGATCCAGAATATAAGAGTTTGTAGTGTAGTGTGTCTTTTCTGATTAGACTATGATGCCACTCTCGTGAAAACCATAAAACCAAAACTTAAGACGTTAGGGAAAATAAAATTAAATCCTGCCACTGACTCATAGACTGTTGGCAACTTTCCTGAAAGTTTGCTTAGACTACCATTACAGAGGGCTTAAAAGTCTACTCTACTACAGTTAGAAGAAAATTCAAGAAAGGAAATAGAAATCTATGCCAGCTCTCATATACAACATTTTAGTGTCTCCTAGCCAAAAAGGGTTGACTGTAGATTCAATATCATCAAATGGCACTTTCTAATTCTTCACCTCATCTGAAACCTGCTGCCCTAGGTGTTCACTGAATGGTTTCTTTCTCTTCCAGCCTCCTCCATCCTCAAAAGAGAGAAGCGGCTAAGGACAAAGAATGTGCATTTCAGTTGTGTCACCGTGTACTACTTCACCAGGAGGCAAGGCTTCACGAGCGTGCCCAGTCAAGGGGGCAGCACCCTGGGCATGTCCAGCCGCCATAACAGCGTGCGCCAGTACACTCTTGGTGAATTTGCAAGAGAGCAAGAGAGGCTCCACCGGGAGATGTTGAGAGAACACCTCAGGGAGGAAAAACTGAACTCTTTAAAACTAAAGGTAAAAAAGCATTAGGAACTCACTTTTTGCAAAACCTTGTATCCTTACCTTGATTTGGTTGAATTATCCGTTTTCATACTTGTTACATACTTTCATACTTTTCATACTTCGTGGACCAAGCTGGACATTTTACACAACAGACTACCTGCCTGCTGAGGCTTTTTTTTTTTTCTTTTAAGCGAAAACAGTAGTGTCTTCACTGAAAGCTATGTGGAAAGCCTATCTGACATCATTTAGTTATTCATTCAATAAATATTTGTTATTGAGTACCACCAGGTCATAGAGCCTATGCTTGGGCTGGGGCCAACTGCTATCAAAAATAGATGTGGTCCATTCTCTTCTGGAACTTTTATATTAATAGGAAAGAAAAATATCAATCATGTAGACAAAATAGAATCATAGCTTCATTAAGTGCTATAAAGGAGATTTGCAAAGGCTGTGAAAGTATGTAACAGGGCATTGGTGTGGTCCAGAGGCCAAGGAAGGCGTCTTCAAGGAAGTGACGACTGAATGGAAATCCGAACAACTAACTAGGCCAAAGGGTTGGCAAGAGTGGTTCAGGCAACAGGAAGAGCCAGAACTGCCTTGTGCTGGAGGAGGAAGCATAGTGAGTACTAGTGTGGCTGGAACAGAGTCTACTTCGTGAAGTAGACTATACATGGAGGAGGCAGGACGAGACTTTGTAGATCATGTTAAGGCACCTTTTTTTCTCTTCATCTAAGACCATCAAAAGTCATCTGAGAGTTTTGGGCATTGGGGTCAGGGTAGTAGAATAATATGATCGGGTTCATCCTATGCTGTGAGAATAGTTTTGGGGTAAGGGCTGCCATGCTTAAGGGTGGGGGAGCATACAGGATTAACCAGTTAAGAGGCTATCGCAGTAGTCCAGGAGAAGGATGATGGTGAGTTAGATAGACTGATGATAGGAGAGATGAAGAGAAATAGACAGAGGAAGAAGTTTCGAGAGTAAAGTCAACAGCTCTTGGTGACAGGCTGGTTTTGAAAGGAAAAGAGGGCTGGGCTTGGAAAGATACAACTCAAGAGATTGCCGGGAAAGGCAAGGCTTCATTCCAGGTGAATCAGTGGCTAACCTGGCTAGAAACTGCTGAAGAAGAAGTGTCTGAGGAAGAAGCTGACTAAAGAACCAGCCAAAGCCTCGAATTGTGCAAAACATACCGTTGCTATGACCAAACTGCATTTGACCTAACCACTGCAAAAAGTCATTCCGCTGTAATGTTTTCACATTATTTAAAGCAGAAGCACATCAGTTAGTGTTTCCCTTTGCATAAGGATTTTTTTGTAGTGTAATGTCTTAATCATAGTCTACCATCAAATATTTTAGGAGTATCTTTAATGTTTAGATAGTATTTTAGTAGCATGTGATAATTACATCCTAAATCTTTCCGCAGGCAAGGACCGTCTTTGCTGCCGGTTACTGTAGGCTTTTCGAAGTTAGAAGATTGAACAGCAATACTGGATACTGTAGAAATGCACTTTTCTCAGTAATATTGTGTTGTTGCAATATTTGATTATCCATTTGGTTGTTACAGAAAAATTCTTAACTGTGGTTACTTGTTGCTGTAGTAGTATATTGTCTGTATTTCTACCTCCCGTAATAGGATTTATGTGCTAGATTTTAATATCCTTGAACCTGGGCTAGCACATAAGTCTTTTTAAAAGAAACATGGTTTACTTGCACAAAACTGATCAATTTTGAGAGACCATTCCTGCCCTTGACGTGGTTTTGTGGGTGTGAAACAAATGGTAATGATTTGAATTGGTCCCTCTTATTATAGTATTGAAGTTAAGTCTACATAATTTATCAAATCATGTTCTTGCCCTGATCTTATTTACTTGTATCTATCAATGAACATTGTGATACTTAGAGGGAAAAAAAAAGGAGGAGTCAAGAATGATTCCTGGATTTCTGGCTTACACAAATGAACAGGTTGTGGGTAATAGTAGCTTTCTCTATGAGGATATGGCAAGGAATCCAGGAAGAGGAGTAGGTTGGGCCTGGGATCAGAAGGGAAGGGATAGATAATGAGATTATTTTTGAACATACTGATTTTGGAGAGGCTTTTGAATTAGTAAAGAGATGTCAGAGATGTGTCCAGGCCATATTAGAGATTAAGTGGAGAGAAACACAGCTCAGAAAACATCTTTCATCAACCAAAGACAATCTTTAAACATGTACTGATCCATCAGCCTATCAAAATATAGGAATGTTCTCCCACTATTATGGGACAAAGGAAATGTTTTGTAGGTAATCCAGGATACTTAACATAAAGAGCCTCTTATTAAATCGCTGAAGCACCAATGAGCACACCTGTGTTACGTGTAACTCTAGTTCCCAGTACAAAGTCAGACAGCAGAGGTGTGCCGTGTGTTTTACAATACCTTGTTTTTATGTATTTTGCAATTTATGTATCTGCCTTGCTCCCAATTGTATAAGAAGGCCATTGCTTAAATTAAGCGAGGCACAATCTAGCCTAGAGCTTATCTCATATTTCCTTTGGTGATATTTTTGACAAATTTCATTGGAAGTCTCTTAAGATTTTTTTGGTAGCAGCCCACTGTTATTATTGTTTTTCCTGATTGCTTTGCATATAGCTTATTTTAATAATAACTCTTAGATTTGCTTTTGAAATCTGCCCTCTACCTTTCTAAACCACTGTAAACCAACTCTATGCCCTACTCAAAGAACAAAGTCATTCCCAATCAAATATTGGCAAAACAATAGTAATGGCTGCCATTCATTAAGTGATTTTTATTTGCCAGGCATTCGGTAAACATCATTCAATTTAATCTTAACAAAGACCCAGTGGGATAAGTAAATTATTGGACCATGTGTGCTGAAGAAAAAGAACTCAATGATGTTAAACACTGACTCACTCAATAGAAAACTGGTTATATTATCCTGTTACTTCTTATTCTAAAATTAATTGATTATCCCCCCTAGGCATTGGGAAAGCCAATCTCTGTACCTATAGGGAGTCATACCTTTCTGGGGTTTGGACTGTGTATACAGTGGTTTTTAGCAGCTGGGAGACTATAATTCTATCTGAGAACCAAAAGATTTATTGTGGCGAACTTTGAGGCACATTATACATGTGATGAATGTTGGGAGAGCCACACACCTACAGGAACCTTCCATAACAGGCAGTAATATATTCTGATACTGTAATTTGTATTCAGCGACTTTTATGCTTTTTCTTTAATAAGCTGAAGAAGAAAAGAAGAACCAGAAAGAAAGAAAGAAAGAAAGAAGAAAGAAAGAAAGAAAGAAAGAAAGAAAGAAAGAAAGAAAGAATTCTCCTATTGATTCTTCTTTTATTTTTAATCGTACTTAGTATTGGAAGTTGGAGAGGCAGTCATGGCTCGGTTTGTCATTGATAAGTGAAAACACGCAACTTCCCTTTTTGGTGAAGATGTAAACAGAAGACATTTGGATATCATTGCTCCTTTCAAATGAATACCAAGCAAAAAGATAATGGGATTCTAAGGTGTCTGATTTTAGCCTCTCTGTGTTGAAAATATTTAGAAACTCAGAAACATGTCACACAAACCTAATAAAAGATCATAGCAATGCGGACCAGTTTGCTTTAAAAAAAAAATCTGAGAAGACCAAATGAAGAAACAGTTGTATATTTTTTAAAAGATTTTTTAAAATTTACATATTCATGATAGACGGGGGAGGGGGGGCGGGGGGGGCAGAGACACAGGCAGAGGGAGAAGCAGGCTCCATGCCAGGAGCCCAACGTGGGACTTGATCCCGGGACTCCAGGATCACACCCTGGGCCAAAGGCAGGCGCTAAACTGCTGAGCCACCCAGGGGGATCCCCAACAGTTGTATATTTTAATTATAATTCCTCTAGTATATTAACTTTTATGATTTTTAAAATATCATTGACTATACTTATCTAGGGTTTAGTTATCCAAAATCTAAAATTAGCTTCCAAAAACATTCACTATCCAAAAATATCACTCTGATACTTAAAAATTTGACTTTTAATGTAACATTTGTCTTGAAATACTAATACCTCTGGAGTAAGTAATAAAATAAATGTAGCTAAATTGATTCCATTATTTTGACTGGGGCAGCAGGAGGTTTGCTGGCACAGAACAGGGTCAAAAGAGGAAAGCAAGGATTGTACAAACTTCACTTTGGCTTTGGCTGGAGGTGGTCCTCCCTGAGTGGCAGTGAGCTTGCTATGGAGTAAGAGAGAGAAGACAACTTCTGACAAGACAAACACTTTCCAAAGCCCTCCCCATGGAGACCAGCCGCAACACCACAGGAAACCCACTGGACGTGGAACCGAGGCATTTCCCTTTTCCTTATTTGAGAACCAACAGCCCAGAACAGTAAGGAGAAGTTCCTCTTTCCACTGTGCCTCCAAGTCTTCCCAGGGCATTTCACTAGGTTCCAAATAGAGAACCTGCCTCTGTAATGGCACCCCTTCTGATGCTGCCTTTCGGGAAAGATTTGTAGACAGAAACATACACCACACACTTCTTGAAACAAACTACACACACACTACACACTTTGGAAACAGGTAAGAATAGGAATTTAGTTTTTCACTGTAAAATAGCTTCTTATTTTGAAATCCATCTCTTAATCAAATTATGAGCTAGCCACATTGGGAAATAATATATCCGATTAGATGTGTAGGAAAAAAAAAATCCAATTCTATTTGGGCACTCAGGTGTCTTTTTTGTTGATGGTGTTGGTGCTCCAAACAATGTCAAAAAACAATCAATAGAGAAAGCTAAATGAATAAAATGCTTGTTCCTAGAAGAAATAACTAGCTTTAGATTTCTGAATTACAGAGAGTATCCGTTTTGCCTGTCAAGCCCATTCAAACATGTCATACTCTTCACAGTAATCAAGGCGGTCATCTTAATACTGTACTCTTTTCCAAATTAAGTGCTTAGATTTCATCATCTGCACCACATTGTTGAACAATTACATTAGCCTTTATTCCCATTTCTCATGTATCTGTAAAACGCATTAGGCAGCCATTTATGTTTCAAAGAGCCTTGGCATTCCAATTGCCTCTGGGTTGTATCTTACTGGATTCTACTACCTTGTTCTAAGAAATTTAATTTAGCTTTCACAGCTTTGACTGGCTTTCCTTCTCAATGTTTTTTCAATCTTGATTGTTCTTTTTCTCCTTTCTGAGATCAAAGGACTGTCTGCACTCTGGTACCACTTCCAATTACTTCCCAGAATTAGTTTTCTCAATCCTTCAGTCACATGTTCCTTGAGTAATGCTTGGTTGTTTGCACTCTCTCTTTATTAAAAAAAAAAAAAAAAAAAATTGCCAGGTGGTAACTCTTCCTTTAATGATCAACCCTTTAAAAATCTCTACCTAAATTTTCTTCACCTGAAATCTTACCCTTATGGTTGTGCTTTATTCGCTTAGTGACTCACCCATACAACATAATTCTCCACCTTAACCTCTAGCCCTGTTCCTTGTATCTTTTTGTCCTTTATATCTTTTGACCCTAGTCCTGCCTTCGAGGCAAACAGAATAAATCCTGCTCCTGTTCTCCAAACTCCAAGTGTTTGAAAGCAATGTTGATGGATATGCCAATATTTGACAAGCGGGTTATGTGGGATCCATGTGTTGCTGTTTTTTTTTATTATTATTATTTTTTATTGGAGTTTGATTTGCCAACATATAGCATAACACCCAGTGCTCATCCCGTCAAGTGCCCCCCTCAGTGCCCATCACCCAGTCATCCCATCCCCCTGCCCACCTCCCCTTCCACTTTCCCTTGTTCCTTTCCCAGAGTTAGGTGTCTCTCATGTTCTGTCTCCTTCACTGATATTTCGCACTCATTTTCCCTCCTTTCCCCTTTAATCCTTTTCACTATTTTTTATATTCCCCAAATGAATGAGACCACATAATGTTTGTCCTTCTCCAATTGACTTACTTCACTGAGCATAATACCCTCCAGTTCCCTCCACGTTGAAGCAAATGGTGGGTATTTGTCATTTCTAATGGCTGAGGAATATTCCATTGTATACATAGCCCACAGCCTCTTTATCCATTCATCTGTCGATGGACACTGAGGCTCCTTCCACAGTTTGGCCATTGCTGCTAGAAACATCGGGGTGTAGGTGTCCCGGCATTTCATTGCATCTGAATCTTTGGGGTAAATCCCAAATTGAGCAGTGCAATTGCTGGGTCGTAGGGCAGATCTATTTTTAACTCTTTGAGGAACCTCCACACAGTTTCCCAGAGTGGCTGCACCAGTTCACATTCCCACCAACAGTGCAGGAGGGTTCCCTTTCTCCACATCCTCTCCAACATTTGCTGTTTCCCGTCTTGTTAATTTTCCCCATTCTCACTGGTGTGAGGTGGGATCTCATTGTGGTTTTGATTGTATTTCCCTGATGGCCAGTGATGTGGAGCATTTTCTCATGTGCTTGTTGGCCATGTCTATGTCTTCCTCTGTGAGGTTTCTCTTCATGTCTTTTGCCCATTTCATGATTGGATTGTTTCTTTGCTGTTGAGTTTCATAAGTTCTTTATGGATCTTGGATACTAGCCCTTTATCTGATATGTCATTTGCAAATATCTTCTCCCATTCTGTAGGTTGTCTTTTGGTTTTGTTGACTGTTTCTTTTGCTGTGCAGAAGCTTTTTATCTTAAGTCCCAATAATTCATTTTTGCTTTTGTTTCTCTTGCCTTCATAGATGTATCTCTCAAGAAGTGGCTGTGGCCATGTTCAAAAAGGGTGTTGCCTGTGTTCTCCTCTAGGATTTTGATGGATTCTTGTCTCACATTTAGATCTTTCACCCATTTTGAGTTTATCTTTGTGTATGGTGAAAGAGAATGGTCTAGTTTCATTCTTCTGCATGTGGCTGTCCACATGTGTTGCTGTTCTATGGGATTAGACATCCTTAGTTCTTCCCACTAATCCTCCCAGGGTGTGGTTTTCGGATATTTTCACTCCAGTTACATTCCCTGGATACAATGCTGTTTGTTAATGTCTACCTCGAAACATGGTATTTGATCTGGACTTTGTACTCTAGATGGGATGTATCCACGGTATACAGGAATATGTTACGTTATCCTCCTCACCCCCCTGCCTTAAGTTGCAGATGCTCTATCCCTGAGTGCATACTAAAGGTACGGGAGCTTTTTGGATCTTGATGAGTTTGTTTGTTCATATTAAGTAAGTAAAAGAGAAACAACAAAAAGCAGGCAAACAAACAAAGCCCAGTAAGTCAGGTCAGCATCATCAAAACTTTGTACATCTCTAGGCGAATCCTCTTTAGTGTGGGACATGACATACAGAGCAATCAATAAAGTTTGTTCTTTAATTTAAATAAACCTGATCTTGTCATCCTCCAATGTGATAATCCCACCTCTCAATCTTCATCCATGCTTTGATTTAAAAACTATATTTAACAAGACAGGATCAAGTTCAGGATATCCTCTCAGAGTAGTGATCCTCAGGGGGACAGGGGGACTTTCCTCTTTACCATCCCACCATGACCTCTGCTGATACTTGTTGGTATTTGTGCCACACCCCTCTTCCCAGGCTCACTGGTGTGCAAAAGAGCTGAGTATCACTGTTATTAGAGACATTTTCAACTGTTCAAATAACTAAAAATCCACATATCCAACCATACTCTTATTAATGAGTTTGCATTTTGCCCTTCCATGGAACATACAAAATTTTGTCTGAGCATCTTAGGACTATAGTGGTTTTCTAGTTGTGTTCCATGGGGTCGGAGCTCTCTATACCTTACTTCCACTTGTATCTATTTTATAGCTTGAGGTTCTGCACAGGGTTCAATATGAAAAGTGGACATTCTCTCTTTAGTGAACTCAAGCGATAACTCCAGTAGTCACTACTCTCTTTCTTCAAATGTACAAAGACCATTTGTTTAAATCATCTTTTCTAGAATATTACCTACAATTAATTTTCCTTTTTCAACAATTCACTCCCATGTTGATCATCTTTTGATTCCTTTCCCCATAGTGCTTCACACATGTTAGACTGAACAACTGTAGCTTCACACTTTTTCTTTGCTCAAGAGCATGAATGGCCTGGACCTGGAGATTCTCACATGAAGCAGCTGAGTACTATCTCACTCTTCCCCCACCTTTTGTTGTATGTTAAATCCTTACTAACAGGGCGGCCCCGGTGGCGCAGCGGTTTAGCGCCGCCTGCAGCCCAGGGTGTGATCCTGGAGACCGGGATCGAGTCCCACGTCGGGCTCCTTGCATGGAGCCTGCCTGTGTCTCTGCCTGCCTCTCTCTCTCTGTGTGTGTGTGTGTGTGTGTGTGTGTTTCTCATGAATAAATAAATAAATTAATTTTTAAAAATCCTTACTAACATATCCATTCTCCCATTTCTGGTTTGAAGGTTTTCTCCTTGAGAGAGACTGTAGAATCAGAATAGGAACTAAATAATCCTCTGTGTCTTGGTATCTGTCCTTCCATTTCACTGGTCTATCATTTCCTCTTCCCTGCCACTTCTATAACTTGCACGTATATTTTGTTCCCTTACTGCATTGTATCATATTTATTGGGTGATCATCTCTCCACCAGGCTGGAAGCTCTTTAGATGACGAATTATTATACATCTGTAAATTCTGACACCTAGTACAATGGCTGGCAGTATAGCATAGTGCTTAAGCATTCATTCATTCATTCATTCACTCATTCATTTATTCAAAAATATTTATTAAGCAATTGCTGTCAGAATGCAATTAACAAAGTGCCTGGGGATAAAGTGGTGAACAAGCCTGACTTGGTCTCCTTCTCAGTGTGTGCACATTATGTTGGGGGAAATATACATGAAGCTAATCTCCAAAACTAATATATTATCACAAACTTAGGCAGCATAGTGTGCTAATTAACTGCAGGCCAGGGTAAATGAGTCAAAAGTCATCTGAGAAAGTTTAACAGTGGTAGCTATCGCTTAGACTAGCTTCTTCTACTGGCATCTCCATTAGAAAGTCCGCCACCACACGCTCACAGATTAGGTTCCAAAGAAATGTCCTGTATCTTTAGCTTGCTTCCTCTTTTCTTCTTTTCTGAGCTTTTGTTCTCTGTGTCTGAATCATATTTTTCATTTCTGAATGAGCTAAGTCTAAGGAAGCTTGTACTGCTCTTTTGTCTGCTACCCTATAGCACTGAGATCAGCTCTTGGAATGTGGCTGCAACCATATCCTTTTTTTCTTATGTACAGGGTTCCTCTAAGTATTCTTACTCTAAACTGGTCTCAAGAACCTGGCTTTAGCTTTGAGGTCAAATAGACCTGAGTTTGATTCTCAGTACAAACACTAGCTAGACTTTGGTAAATTATCTTCTCAAGGCTCCAATTTTCTCAACTATTAAAACATACTTCATAAGACTATTGTACAAATTAGATGAGATAATTTATATAAAGTATGGAGCCCACTGACTTGTTTTCAATATACGGTAGCTTGGGTCTTTCTTAACATCATTATCATCACTGCAATAGGCAGTAATCATTGTTTGTGGAATTGAATTATTTTCACATCCTTATTTCTTTCCATTATTATTTTTACATATGCTAATAACTTGGTAATAACCAGGAGACATTATTACTAAGAGTACCTTTTAACTCCCAAATGGGAGTGTTTTTGTTTTTGTGGGTTTTTGTATTGTCTTTTGGCACTTTGAATCTACATTTTCAGTCGTGTTTCCCTCTCTATAATCACTTGGCATTGAAATAGTCCTTTCAGGTACTTAATTCACCCAAAATTTCATCTGTTTGGAATTCATCCCCACATGACATGGCGAAAAAAAAAAAGGCAGGGGATTGAATGCTGACTTTCATTTGAACCCCCCTTGCCTAAGACTTGACCTAGAGCAGTCTGAGAATCATTCCTCTAATGTATCCTATCCTTCAAGTGTATTTAGATGGGTAAATTGGGCTTGGGAACTATTTGTTCATACTTATCAGCACGAATCAGACAGATTTGCAAAATTAAGATGTTTGAATTCTGTCTACCTAAAGAAAGTTAAAATCCTTTCAATTGTAGAATGAGTCTAGACAAGCTTACCCAGTGACTTAAGAACTAAGTCTCATCTTAATTATTCTTGGAACAAAGCTAGCAAATACATGTACATGTGCACACACATGCAAACACACACACACACACTCTAGAGTCCTTGACCTTGAGACCCTTCCAATATAATATAAACCAATGTACACAAATTTGGGATAAATCTAAAATAAGATAAAGATTATTTAATCAAATCATGAGTTAGGTCATTACTTATCACCTCTAAGGTGACTAAGGCAGAGGAACAGAGGAGCTACTCCCTAGAGGTCTACTATTTATTTACTTTTTGTTCCTTGCTTATGGACCAAGACAGGAAGGGATCCTGCACAAGTCCAGTCCTCTGAATAATTTGTAGGCCAATAAAAGCACCAGGCTCTGTTCCATGTCAGACCTTTGAAATTGTATTGTTGCTGAGTGTGAAATCCTTCTGTCTGCACTTGTTCATCTCACTGCTACTCAGTCTTCAGAGTTAAGTTTACATGTGGAAGTCTTCTTCATCACCCCACCACCAGCACCCCCTCTAGGTGCCCTGTGCTCATTCTCAGCTTGGAAAGCCCTTTGAACTGAATTAAAATGACTAGATTCCTCACCTCTTTAATCCATTGAGATCAGCACCTGTATCTTGTGCACTGACATACCTAATACTTGTATACAAAGTAAACACAAAGGCTATTCAACATATTTTAATATATAAAAGCCATATATATATGTAATATCATGGCAATTAAGAGCACAAACTGCAGAGTCAGATATCTAAGGCCGTGACTTGGTGCCCACCCTTACTGCTTGTGATCTTGGACAAGTTATTTACCACCCAGTGCCTCTGTTTCATCAGCAGTTAAATGAGTATAATGCTAATATCTACCTAATGAGATTTTTGTGATGTTTAATGAGTTAATGTAGGTAAAGTGCTTAGAGTAGCGCTGGGCACCGAGCAAAAATTGCTCTTATTCGTATTGTTAATCTCCTCTCACTTCTCTCCCACTTCTCTTTCATCCTCACCTCCAATCTCTCTTTTTACACACATACGTGCACCGAAACAAAAGCAGGGGTCAGGGCCAGCATTATTCGGTAGTTTACCACAGTGTAATTAAGCCACATTTTGGCAAGTTTTTTCTTAGCTCTTGGGAAGGCAACATTACATTGGGGAAAGAGCGCAGAACTAGAAATGGTCCATGTCACAGATTGTCTTGTCTCTGTCTCAAAAAGAAGCATTCCTCTGAACGTGCTCATTACTCTGTATGCATTTTTTTTAATAAACAGAAGAGGTTTTTAGATACATCGTGTTTAATTCCACAGAAGGATTCCAGCATGACATTGCCTGCCATCAGAAACCTGGAACTGTGAGATACAGGGAAAAGCATAAGGGAATTAGGTTCTAGAAGTGTGTTTTGGAGAGGTCACAGTTAATCTGGGCCTCATTACTGCATAAAATAAGGAGGCTGCATCCGATAAACTAAAGCCTGAAAATTCGATGGATCTATTTTGAGATAGAGAAAAGACATTTAAAGGTAACACTCCTGTTGACAGAGAGAAATGTTCTATATATGCACTGGAATCGTCTCCAGCCGTGAGAAGGAAGGATATCCTGCCGTTTGCGACAAATGGATGGACCGTGAGGGCATTACGCTAAGTGGAGTAAGTCAGACAGATAAAGATGAATGCGGTATGATAGCACTTCTGTGTGGAACCTAAAAAAGCAGAACTCACAGAAATAGAGAGTAGAACAGTGGTTGCCAGGAGCTGGAAAATAAGGGAAATGGGGAGACGTTGGTCAAAGGTTATAAATTTCCAGTTGTAAAATGAATAAGTTCTGGAGATCTAATGTACAGCACGGTGATTGTCGCTCACAATTCTGTGTTTCACACTTGGCCGTTGCCAAGAGAGTCCATCTGAAATGTTCCCATCACACACACACACACAAAAAAGTGGGAATTATGTGCTATGACGGAGATGTCAGCTAACGCTACAGTGGTAATCATGATGCAATATCCAAGGGCATTAAATCAAAACACACCTCTTAAGCTTACACAATGTCATATGTCAATTATGTCTCAATAATGTTGGGGTTGGGGGGGAAAGAAATGTACAAAGTGAATACCCCTGTGAAGCTGGGTGATAGGTCCGGAAAAGTAGGCGAGGCAATCTTGAAGACTCCCTGGCTTCTCCGCACCAGGTCTTGAGAGCATGATGGACAGGAGTTGTGCCCCGAAATAGGGAGCTCACTGACTTTGTTCCCTTTTGCTCTAATATGAGAAGATGCTTTTGAAAATAATCTATGCAATTCATCATTTTTATTTTATTTTAAAGATTGTATTTATTCATTTGAGGGAAAGAGAGCGTACACATGAGCAAGGGGGGAAGAGACAGAGGGAGAGAGAGAGGCAGACGCCCCATTGAGCAGGGAGCCCGACGTGACATGGGGCTCTATCCCAGGACCTGAGGCAAAGGCAGGCACGCAACCATCTGAGCCACCCAGGTGTTCCTGTAATGCATCGATTTTAGAGAGCATTTAAACTCAGTAGGTTTGGCCTGGGTTGTTTTTGTTTTTTTTTTTTTTGGTTTTTTTTGTATATTTTTTTATTGGAGTTCGATTTGCCAACATATAGTATGTGGCTTGGTTTTAAAGAAGCAAATGGGCACAGACCACAGGAGGGCCTGGGGAGGCAGAGAGTATCTCTCAATGGCTGCTTACCACACCAGAAACTGAGGAAGGGAAGAAAAGGCAACTGACCAGGATGAACTCCAATATTTCTAATCTTCATTAAAAATGGCAGAGATAAGGAGCTCCTGGGTGGCTCGGTCCACTAAGCATCTGACTCTTGGTTTCATGATCTCAGGGTCATGAGATCGAGCCCCAAGTGGGGTGCTCAGCAGGGTATCTGCTTGAGAGTCTCTCTCCCTCTGCCTCTGCCTGCCCACCTCCACTGCTTATGCACATACTCTCTCTCTCTCAAGTAAAATAAATAAATAAAACTTTTTTTAAAAAAAATGGCAAGGATTATAGTGGAGAGGTGAGGAGAAAACCTTGCCAGATCTCTTCAATGTTAACGTGAGATTTTGAAATCTAGATTAGGGCCCCTGCAGGTTCCTAAACAAGAGTGAAAACAGTATGTAGCTCTGAGTGAAGAGCTTTTAGATTCTTAATTGAATTTTTATCTTGAAATGAAATTGTTTGTTGTAATTTAAATATGTGGGAATAAGAGACTAAGATTGTATTTTTAAGAGCGCTTATATTTGGAATAAGCATCATCTCTGTTAACTTATTTGAGAAAGCTTCTTTTAAAATTTTTAGATGCCAACTGGTAATTCATATTCCCCTAACAATTTGCACTGATATGTTAGACAGCAGTCTTTTTTTTTTTTTTAAATCAAACCCTATTGATATAAAATGGAGGGCTTTTCGTCGTTTTGTGATGTTACCAGTTACATGAGGGAGCATAAGTATAGAACATGGAGATTAAGTAGGAAGGGAAATACTAAAATGAATCATGCTCACCAAGTCCTAGGTGTTCTACGTGAGCTGTGGAGTCAGACAAGGTTCACATAGACAGGCCAGGAATTAATGAAAACCAATCTAAATGCCACAGAAGTGACAAGCTGGGAAAGGTAATGCCTCCTATTTGTTAATGCAGCTTTACCTATCGAGGAGGATTGAGTATGTGCTAGGCAATCGCACACTTGAATTTCTTAGGAAATCAGATCTTCACGGATAGATGCTTCTATCAGCAAATTAATTCTTAACAAAAATGATAACAGCAAGCAATCAAAGTAACATCCTAGTAGTTGGACATCACAGAAACATGGTAGCAGCTTAGCCAATACAGCATAAAGAAATGCCAACAAGGAAAATGCGCTGCAGATCACACTGAGAAGCAAAACCCAATAAAGGGGAAGGCCCATTGTTGCCTGAACACAGATCTAAGCTCTGAAATATTAAAAAAATATATATAATTTAGTAGCTTTTGAACATGAAGTTCAGAGCCCATCTGTAAAATATTTAAATATACACTTGCTACTGTGTTGTTTCCTCTTCTTGAGGGTAAGGACCAGTGATCTATTTGTTTTCCAACATATTCAGAGTTTGTGGTGTTTGGTCAATATAAAGTATTTTTGTCTATATACTGGACTTTCTTCTCCTAAGATAAAAGAATGGTGTCTGATGTCATCAGAGTATTTTAACTGTGTAATAACTGAACTGGTATTAAGATGAAAAACAGCATGGGGGCACCTGGGTGGCTCAGTCAGTTAAGTGTGTGCCTTCAGCTCAGGTCACGATCTCGGGGATCCAGGCCGGCATCGGGCTCCTGCAAAACGGGAATCTGCTTCCCTACTCTTACTCTCGCCCATGGACTCTCTCTCTTTCCCTCTCAAATAAGTAAATTTTAAAAAATCGCATGGTAATAATTACAATTAATAAAGTTTGTGAAGTAACACATTTAAAATTAAAGAATCAAAATAGCTTCTGTATTTGGAGTAAGCCCGCACGGAGTTTCTGCATTTATTCGTGTGCTGCTTCTCCAGATACATTTCTCGCTGATAGAGAAAATGTCTCTTTTCCAAGTGCTTTTCTATGCAGGAAGCATAATAAAGTGCTGGTACAACAGAAGTAAAATACTGATTCAGGGTTTACTGATGGATGAAATTAATTTAGAAAAGAAATATCAGTAGATGCAGAATAGTTAGGAGTAGACGAGCCATAGCCATGGACGAGCCACATGAGCTATGACACAGGAGCCGGTGCTTTGGGCACAGGTTCACGTGAGTCCTTTGGGGGCTGAGTTTATTGTTTGGGTTGCCGGTTGGCAAGAGCCTGCCGGCCCTGCCCTCTCCTCCTTGCCTTTCTGATAGCACCCTGACCTGACGGGTTACTCCACATCAAGGCCTCGTTCTTGGAATGTTCTGCAGGGTAACCAGGTTTGTGACCCCAAAGCACAGCGCAGCACGATGTTATTTCCTCGTTCATGGCTTTGCTGGCGCCCAAGAGACAGAGTGGTTATTTCAAGGACACGTTTGCTGATTTAGGTGGCAGTGGCTTCTGCTAGGATGCTGTCGCCTCGGAACAAGGACACGTTGACTCCACCATCAGAGCCGCCCATCGCGAACTGAGTCTAAAGATAGCTTTCACTGATGGGCAGCTGTAACCTTTGGCCTTTTCTCACATCGTGCTGGCTACCAACTCTAACGACTCTGGCTCCTTACATTAGGAGGTTAAGAGTCCCAATTACATTTAAAAGCCTCTCATTTCGATGTCTTCCTTTTTCTTTCTGACTTTTTTTTTTTAAATATTTTATTTATTTATGATAGAGAGAGAGAGAGAGAGAGAGAGAGAGAGAGGCAGTGGGAGAGGCAGGCTCCATGCCAGGAGCCCAGCGTGGGACTCGATCCCGGGACTCCAGGATCACACCCTGGGCCAAAGGCAGGCGCTAAACCGCTGAGCCACCCAGGGATCCCCCTTTCTCATGACTTCTCCAAAGAGAAAAAGAAAAGGAAATAAAGTGACCCACAAACCCTATGGATTATGGGGACGTGGTGTTGTATGACTCTGTTTTGTTCTGCAAAGGGTAAGGGTAGGGATGTGAGGGCCCCGCTGACGCTAAGTCTGTTGGCCGCTTTGTGTTTCCAGATGACCAAGAATGGCACAGTGGAATCTGAAGAAGCTAGCACCCTTACCGTGGATGACATTTCGGATGATGATATTGATTTAGACAACACCGAGGTAGACGAGTACTTCTTCCTGCAACCCCTGCCCACGAAGAAAAGGAGAGCGCTGCTGCGGGCCTCTGGGGTGAAGAAGATTGACGTGGAAGAAAAGCATGAGCTGCGCGCCATCCGCCTGTCGAGGGAGGACTGTGGCTGCGACTGCCGAGTGTTCTGTGATCCAGAAACGTGTACCTGCAGCCTGGCGGGCATCAAGTGTCAGGTAAGGTTTTGCATGTCGAGGACTCCGGAGGTGGGACCTCCTACAGCACCCCGCCTGCGGCAGATACAGAAGCTTCCCACACACAGGAAGGCACTCTGGAGCGAGGCAAGGCCTGTGGTTCCAGCAGGGAGAAATAGTAAGTCGAGGACGTTTGCGGGTGTGCCTCACAGGCTGACACGCACACGATATGATGTGAGAGGCAGCCCAAGCTGCAGCTGAGCCCATCAGAAGGATTTCCCCTTGGATTGCTTTATTGTGCTCGCTTCTGGTGGGTTTTTACAAGCACTCAGAGGGATGATGACATCCCTGACGTGTGAGATTGTGTCTTCTGGTCCATCCGTGGGGGACACGATGGTGAGAGGTTAGAGGTGGCACTACTGGTGGAAAAATTACGCGACCGGGACTTCAGAAAATGGAGTTCGACCCCTGGCTCTGCTTTCCGCCAGGTACGTGAAATAGGCAAGTCAGGTCAACTTTCTGGGCACGGTGTGCTTATCCCAAAAATGAAAGAGCTGGACTAGATCAGAGGTTGGCAAGCTATAACTCACAGGACAAACCTGGCCTGCCACCTGTTTCCGTAAGTAACACGTTAGTGAGGCCCAGCCACTTTGTGTCTCTTTGTTTGCCTGTTGTGGTGTTGCCCATGACTGCTTTCATGCTTTTACAACAGCAATGAGTAGTTGCCAGAGACACTGTATGGCCCACAAAGCCTAAAATATTTATTCTCTGGCCCTTTACCAAGAAAAAGAAGGAAAAGGAAAAGGGAAGGAAGAAAAAGAAAAAAGAGAAAGAGAGTTTACCAACCTCCAGACTAGGTGATTCTCAAGCCCCCGTACATCTCTATGATTTACACTCCATGATTAGTTAGGTGTTATTATTTTATGAAGAAACTTGCCCTTTTTTGACAAGGACAGCCCCTCGGGCAGGCAGAAAGAGAGGACAGTTCTAGAAAAGGGATCCATGAGTAAGAAAACAGCTATAGATTCTGGTTCTGCCCCTTGCCCCTGCTTTTTCCTGAAACCAGGATGACTGCTGGAGTCTGCCCTCTTCTCTGGAGCAGAGGAAATTCCCTGCGCCTGGATAAGGTGGCAAGCAGCTCTTTGTGGGTGCCTGTGCTCTGGTGTGCATGCAGGGTAATCGGTAGCAGTCAGCAATTAGCAAATGTCTAAGGGGTGCCCTTGGATGGCTGGGAATACCACCTATCACCTGAGTGACCAGTTCAGTCCCATGACACTTGGTGAACCCAGACACTCTGTCAGCAGAGCCCAGTCGCTCTGATTCTGGGAGACTGATTAAGGGAACATCCCTTTCCCTCAAGAAGCCTATGACCTACTGGAGTGGAGAAGGGCAAGGGAGAGCCAGGCCCCCCAAATGCATGGGTCCATCGGTTGGAGTGGAGAAGGGCAAGGGAGAGCCAGGCCCCCCAAATGCATGGGTCCATTGGTCAGAGTCATAAATGTGCGCAACCGTCACAGTCCTGCAGGACACCCACAGGTGCCCCGGACCAAGGATCCAAACAAATGAGAAGAAAACACAACGAGGACGAATTGTCAGGCCGCATGATCCTAAGCGGTGTCCATCTGGACACGTCAGGCAGAAAAATTCATGTTAGAGTAAGCCAAGAAGCGGGGGGTGTGTCTGGTAGGCAAAATGTCAAATAACTTTGATTAAAAATAGTAGGTAGGGATGGGGGCAGTAAGTGTGTGTAGTTTAAAATTGGGCATGAGGGACGCCTGGGTGACTCATGGTTGAGTGTCTGTCTTCAGCTCAGGGCGTGATCCCGGGGTCCTGGGATCCAGACCCACATGGGGCTCCTGCACGGAGCCTGCTTGTCCCTCTGCCTGTGTCTCTGCCTCTCTCTCTCTCTCTCTGTGTGTGTGTCTCTCATGAATAAATAAAGAATCTAAAAAAAAAAAAAAAAAAAAACCTGCGCATGTGAGCTGGCGTGCAGCAGAAGTGAGCCGGGCTTGGGGAATGGAGAGGCTTTCAAAAGACGGGAGGGAAAGTACCAGGATGGAGGGGGGCGGGGAGGGGAGGACGCAGAAAGAAGAAAGCGGGGGAGGAGGTCCCTGAACTCGAACGCCACGCCCACAGCCGTAGCTCCTCTTTCTTCTGAGTACAGATTTTACAGCCAGGTTGACTCTCGGGCTGGCAGGCTCCCCTTCCCCTCCGGGCTCCTTGGCGGGGTGACTGTCGCTGGTTGTGGCGCAGCTGGGGTCCGGCGAGCCCAGGATCCCGGGCGCGGGGGGCGGTGCGGGCCGGGTCGGCCGGGGGGCGTGGCACGGGGCTAACTGTGTTCTTCCCTCCAAGGTGGACCGAATGTCTTTCCCGTGCGGCTGCACTAAAGAAGGATGCAGTAACACAGCAGGTAGAATTGAATTTAATCCTATCCGTGTCCGGACTCACTTTTTGCACACGATAATGAAACTTGAACTGGAGAAGAGCCGGGAGCAGCAGATCCCGGCGCTGAACGGCTGCCACGCGGAGGTGAGCGCGCACGGCAGCGCCGTGGGCCCCGTGGCGCACTCGGTGGAGTATTCCATCGCGGACAATTTCGAGATCGAAGCCGAGCCGCAGGCCGCCGTGCTGCACCTGCAGTCCGCCGAGGAGCTGGACTGCCAAGGAGAGGAGGAGGACGAGGAGGAAGAGGAGGAGGAGGAAGAGGAGGAGGAGGAGGAGGAGGACGGCAGCAGCTTCTGCAGCGGAGTCACCGACTCGAGCACCCAGAGCCTGGCGCCCAGTGAGTCGGAGGAGGAGGAGGAGGAGGAGGACGAGGATGAGGAGGAGGAGGAGGACGAGGACGACGACGACAAGGGGGACAGCTTCGTGGACGGCTTGGGCGCGCACGCCGAGGTCGTGCCTCTGCCGTCGGTCCTGTGCTACTCCGACGGCGGCGCGGTGCACGAGGGCCCGGCCAAGGGCGCGTCCTTCTACGCCAGCTCCTCCACCCTCTACTACCAAATAGACAGCCACGTCCCGGGGCCGCCCGGCCCGGCCGCCGACGGCTACTCCGCCCGGGAGCCCGGGAAGGCCGGGGCCCTCTCGCTGGTGCCTTACAGCATGACGCCCGAGCAGTTCGCCGACTACGCCCGGCAGGCCGAGGAGGCCTACGGGCCCCCGCACTACCCGGCCGCCAGCCCCTCGGTCATCGTGTGCTGCTCGTCGGCCGACGACGGCGGCGTGCCCTGCACCAGCCTGTACCCCGACCGCAGGCCCAGCCACCCGCAGGTGGAATTCCACTCGTACTTGAAGGGGCCCCCCCCGGAAGGGTTCGTGTCCCCGCTGCACGGGGACGGCCACCTCCCCGAGCACCCCGCGGAGAAGCCTTTGAGTCTGGCCGACAAGAGCAGACTGCACGACGAGTGCATCACGTCCCCCGTGGTGGAGACGGTCCCGGTGTAGGCGCCCCCGACCCGCCCCCCCCCCCCCCAGCCCTCCTGCGAGGCGCCCCACCCCCTTGCATCTCCTGGGCCCGCGGTTCTGCAAGCTGAGGACCAAGAACCCCCCCGGACCGCGGCGAATCTTCCAGACTGTATTTTGTTCTCTCCTTTCTAGCTACGTGTCGGTGGCTTTGCACAAATACAGTCTCTATGAGGATTTTAAAAGATTTCAGACCCTTTTGATAGAAAAATGCTAATTAAAAAAAAAAAAAAAGCCTATCTCACAGTTGCCTACCTGTCAAACTGTGTGAAACCTGCCAAGCTGTGTAGATCAGAGCTCCAAGTTTTGGATTATCGGGCCTGTGCAAGATTGTTAACTTAAGACTGGGAAATAATAAGATGTAGAGTCCTAATTTTCGATAAATCTGAAGATGATGGTGACTTTTTAAATGTAAAAGTACCTATTGTAAGAAAAAAAAAAGATTTAATCGTTCCATGTGTATTTTATTTATGGTAGTTAGAAGTCACGTTTTGATGAAAATGAACAGCAGCATGTTCTTTTAAGCTGAAGATGCATAGTTAGTACCACCGAGCATGCCCACATGGATTGCCTCTGGAATCCATTCACGTTTTTATGATCATGACTGATCAGATTTGCAAATACTTTCTTAAGGGTGAAATAGGCCTATTTTTGCTATTTTGGACAAATAAATGAGTCTATATGTGCAGGTCCTTACACAGTTTTCTCTAAAGTTAAGAGTTAGGACAATCCTCCGGTGAGGGTCCAGTCACTGCCCTCCCTCAGTTGACTCCAGAGATGGAGGTAGAAGGAATTGCCTTTCTTTTTTAAACAGCATCATCTTGGTTCTTAGCTCGGACAGCACCTTTAAACTCTACTCCCCTACATCCAAATGCACTTTAGTGCCCCTTCGTGGTACCTTGTGAGGGGTGGGGACTGAGAACTCTTTGAGATGAAAAATTTAAAAAAAAAAAAAAAAGAAAAAAAAAGAAAAAAATTTTTTAAATCTGTAACTATTATAAGGTTCATATAATTACTATAGAGGAATCATCCAATGATACTTTATGAAGGAAAAATGACCTTTTTTTTTTCCTTCGCCACTCTGAAGACCTAACTCGGTAAAAGCAGAGGCAGAGGAAACGTGGAAGAGACACATCCTCAGCTACCAGCCTTTTCTACAGCGTGATCAATCCATCTCTACAAAACGAGTATAGAAGGAGATTTCCTTTTAGTGACTAGCTGATTGATTGAAGGGGGGGCCTCTACCCAAATACTCAACTAGGCCTTACTTTTCTGAAGCATTTTGATTTCTCTTGCCTGGGACAATTAGCAGAACAGTCCAGAATGCATTGAATACTTTTCGAATTACCTCATGTTCTCTTGTCAAAGGGGACAGATAGAAATAAAACATGCACTCCCCACCTTTAGATTATCTGTACTTGGTTCCTCGGAGGACTTCTAAGATCCCGTTTTCCTGTAAATTAATTTAGGTGACTCAATGGTATGTTCTATCTTCTTCCCCCCCCCCCCACGCGATATGACTACGCTGAGTCCGTTTCATATTTTTGACCTTCCGTTGTTACATCATTTCACACTTTATGCCTCTTTGAAATGTGGACATGCCTTGCTATTCAGTGACTGCATCGCTAATTTTTATGTCTTTTAGACTTAGATTGTTTAGAAATATGGATATAAATATATTGTAGATCTCGATTCCTTAAAAAAATACTATTTTATTTAATTGAACTAAAAAATGTTTGATCTAGAGAAAGTCCTCCAGTGGAAAAGTTTCTACTAAAACTTGATTTGGGGAAAACATGTTCACTCGGCAGCTCTTCCACTGTGCAGTTGGTTCCTGCCCTGTCTCTACCCCGCTCCCCGGGGCCAAATTTCTAACCGTGAATATTAACATTAAAGGAGCTTTGGGTTTGTCCTTATGGAAGTCGCAGTGATGAGGGCAGGGATGTTACTTTTGAATGATAAGCCCTTTGGGTTAACCCAATTGGGGTTTTGCTCAGATCTAGGTAGTGTAGCTCATATTGTTTACTAAGTTACACTTTTTAGTGCTGGATTTCCAAAATTGTTTCCCTTACCAATACAATCTAAAGAGCAGAGGCCCAAAGAAAAATGACAAGAGGCTTCTGTTCCTCCATGTAGGCATGTGAAAAGATCACATGTGCCATATTGGCTGGACCATTACAAGCCCTCGACGTATTCACTTGTGAAGCGGTCAGCATATTCTCGGAACACGGACTGTGGCAGAGTGGGGAAGAGGCGACTCTGGCTGGGGCGACGTTGAAGGATAGAATGTCAGTCCAGTTTCTGAAAGGAGAGATATTTAATTTGGTTCAGCTTTACATTCACAAGGAGGTTGGCGCCTACTTCTTTGTTTGGCAAGGTCTCTGTTTTGTAGCTTCATTTCCAAAAGGATGCTGCGCCTAGAAACAGGCAAACAGAAAGATCAGAGCTTTTTCCACTATTTGTGCAATTGGGGTTGAAAGTCACTGTGCACAGAAGGATTAACCTGCCAAGCATGAATTCCAGACCAAATTTTCGTATAGATAACCTAACCCCTAGCATCTCCCACAAACTATATGCACAAATTACCTATTAAAACACCACTGTAACACACACACACACACACACACACACACACAAACACGATGCATGTCACACACTGGAGGATGACAGATTTTAGGCAGTGGCCAATAATGAACACTGTGTTTTTTCCCCACCCTAGGATTTGACTGGGTTTTATGATCAAAAAATCAGGTTGAGAAAAGGAGATGATAACTTGTAAAGCTATAGTTTAAAAATGTTGGGTCAAAGTTGCAAATAATATTAATGATGGATTCATTTCATTGTTACTTCCTTTCCCAGAAAAGCTAAGAGAGCACAGTGTTCCATCTGACTTTTTTTTCCCCCATTAATAGCCCTTCTATTCAACAGAAACTGCCCACATGCCAGGAGAGCGCTACAGTTTTTCTGAGCTTTTTGAAATGGGGATCAAGCTAGATGCAGCCAGTTGGGATACTTAAGATCTTTATACTGAGACACAGTGACACCTGACCTGTAGCTGTTGTATTGCCCCCACAGTATATCTAACCAAATTATTGTCTTTTTCTGACACACAGCTTTTTCATCATTCACTGTCAATGGCAAAGCTTCATGCTCTGGTCTCTGTTGTTTTAGCACCAACCCTATACTTTTTATTGGGACTCGATTCCCAGTTATAATCTAGGCCAGATTGATTTGCAATTAAAGAGGCTGGGGCAGCTTGCATTTCCTTTGTCATTCTAGGTTTCCTTTGGGAGAAAGAAAAACAAAAGAGATTTACTTAAGTCCCCCCCCCCCCCATCATTTAATCATTGGTTATTAAGACATTAGTAAAATGTGTTCAACTCATGTCTTTTGTTAACTGAATAATATGGTTACTTTTGAAAAGTCAACCTTTTCTTTGTGATAAAACTATTTTCCTCAGTGTGCCAGCCACATATAAAATGTGAAATTAATATTATTAGAGTCGGAAGATCTTCACAATGATATATGGCCCCTCCTTTAAAAACCTCTATGGAATACAGAAACCTTGGCCACAAAATAATCAAGAAGCAAGGAGATTGTAAGTGATTATGTTCTTTATATTTTTACATTCTAGTAGCTGTCATTTAGGCAAAATTCTGGTTTGGTTATCATTAAATAGGGAAATACATCATGATTTATTGCCTATAAATTGATATCTCATTGTTTCTTTGATTGAACCTCTGATATTGCACAAGTTTATATTTCTTTGGTCTTGATATTAAGAATTTACGAAGTATCAACTCTATCAACAAATATTTATGAAACACCTACTCTATTAGAGGAAGTGGTCTAAGCGATAAAAAGAGATAAAACACTATATATTCTAAGGGATTGTGATGATGTAGAGGAGCAGCATGAAATAATCAAGCCTCACTCTAATTCTTTTAACTGGCGATTTTGTAACATGATATTAGAAAAAGTGATATAATTATTGTCTAATTGTATGCAAACTATAACTAAAAAGATACTTCCTTTTCCCAAATCAATGGGATTAACTGGATGCTCTTTTTTCCCTCTCCCCCTATCCAAAATCTCTGAATTAAATCTAGACTCAGCTAGAGGAACTGAATCGAATGAAAAAGAGATTTTCAGCTACTTGCTTCTGCAGCATTAGATCTATATAAGTGATGCTAAATTTATACTAGCAAACTCCTACCAGATAGTTTCAAAAGCTGGTTGACTCATATATAAACCAGGAAACATTTCAGGGAAACTTTAAAACAATGATGTGCGACATAATCACTCTTACTTCTATTTATAAACAGCCTAAAAAAAAATCAGCAAAACCATAGTTCCAAGTTCCAAAGGCATCGCCTTGTAGCCTATAGAAAACAGAGGTCATTCTGGCCACCTCACTTTTCGATGGGGTCAAAAAGCCACCAAATTAGCAGGTGGAAGATGGACATTCTCAGAAGTCAGATAGAGACTGCTTTTTTAAAAGGTGCCAGGAAGCCTTCTATTTCTCCAAAAATGACTTCACCTTTCTCATTAAAAATGGCATCTGCTCCTTATTCTCTTGCAGAGAGTTTAGACTGTTATTACTGTTGTCAGTATATAAAATACCAACCTTAAGTGGAAAGTACCTTCTTGCTTTGGCAAGGCTTGACTGTCACTTGAAACCACGACTATCTGTGTATTCTTACCACAATGGACTTGGAAAGTTTAAAGCCTTAATCACTCTCAGTTCTAACACAAATTTGCAACTTCTGATTACATTATTCTTTCTGAGATCTGCTAACTTGTGCTCGAGTAACTTAAATGCCTAAGCCAAATACCACAGCTTTGCACAAATAGCACAGCTCAACAGATGTTTTCTGTAGCATTAAAGAATCTAATTGACTTAATTTAACTGAATATCAGCAATTTAAGAGCCCACTAAAATTATGGAAGTGTCAGGGTGGAGTGAGGATGGAATATAAGCGTAATAAGTGGTAGTGTCTCCTGGGAACCATAAAGTTTCAGCAGAGCTGAACGACTAGAATTTTCACCAGGAAAACCAGATTCACAAATGGCAGCCTGAAACCTAGAAGGGGCGGTGACAATGTGGAAACTCAGAGCCCAGTTGGTGTTCACATCTGCTGCCCACTATCCACATCGATTATGTCTAACTCTCTAAAAATCTTTTGATGCTTGCTTTAAGAAATAAAAAAACACTGAGCTACAACATGCTAAAGAAACTATTTTTAAGATTTAGACACATTTTATATTAAAGTGACTGACAGACTATTGTCAAAAGTGATGAATATGGAAATAAAAGAGCTCTTTAATATTTTACCTGTCAAATCTGCATATTTAATGTGACTTTTTAAAATAGTCACTTCTAAGTTTTACTTCAACTCCTTTCAGCTTTCAAACTAGACTATGAGACCCCCTTCCGACCAACCAGTGCAGGTGGGGGGGTTTTGGTTTATTTTCTTTCTTATCAGAAATTCAAACTCAAAAGCTTGATATGTCCTGGGTTTCACCTGGTGAGTTGTCCTGCAGTTAGTCTAACCCTGCGCTGTCTGGAGAATAAATGGAATGCCTTGGGTATTGATCTCTGACAGTAGTGATTCAGATAGGATTATTGGAAGCAGGAAGGCGAATGAATACAACCAGATTCAAAGCCTAAACCAGTTCATCCTTTATAGGCAATTATTGTAACCTAATTAACACATAGCCTAGGATTTGAGTAAACGCAGGTACATGTTACGTTCATGGAAAATGAAGTAATTTCAAAGATTTAAGTCATGTTGTTGACTGCTTTCTTTCACTTGTGATAAATATATCACTATACAGGGTAACTGTTTCTTATTGGCTACTTTACACTTGCTTATAAGTCAAGAAAAGCCAACTTTAGTGTGTCATTTTATTTTATCTCATAAGTTGTTGGCAGAACTAAAGTTTCAAGAGAATATGAAAGAATTTATTTTGGGCAATATTTGCATTTCATGTGCTAATGATGACATTCCTTTCTTCGCGTTACTCATTACCATGGTGATAATCAAGTCAGTTCAATAACTTTCATTTTAGTGACATGTATGAGGCCATTTCAATATTTTAAGATAATGTATATTGATTTGAAGGATTTAGGAGAAGATAAATTTATGGTAGAAATTAGCGTTGCCTTTGTCTAAGTGATTTATGTGGCCTGATTGAATGGTTTTAATTGCAATTTTAGAATATCTGTTTTATAAGGTATGCCTTTTCTTCTACTTTGGCTTTCTCCTAATATCTTTATCTGCTTGGGGATATCTTAAAAGTTATTTAAAAATAAGTATTTGGAAGGAAATTGATTTAGAAAATATCTCTTTAAAAATTATCTAGGAGCTTCATCACCAGAGATCTTTATAAAGTGTTACTGCCAGGCTATGTAAGACCAGAAACCCCATTGTCAGGGATGTGTCCTACAAATATGGTTTTGTTGTTGTCTCTACATAGGAAACCTATTAAAATTAGATAAAAATGTTAAACTTTGTAACATAATTTATCCAGTTTTGTTTATCCAGTTTTTTTATGTTTGTCAGTAGGCTTTTCCCCTTAGCCCTAAAGAAAGCCACCCATCTTTAAAACAAATTCAAAGGAATTTGAAATTTATTTATTTTTTGAAATTCTATTTCAATATAAAAGAAAAGGAAGGAAGGAAATAAAATCAAAACCTGAATTCTCCTAAAAAGGAGAAACCTAAATATCTAAGCTTAAGAAATCATTTGCCTGAGGCTATTGGGTTTTTTTAATTAAGTGTTGGTCCTTGGATGCTTTAACGATACCCAAATAATATCTGAACTTGATAGACTTTAAATTTTAGTAGTTGGCACAGTTATTTCCTTTGTACCACAATCAAATAGGGTCCTCTGCCAAAGGTTATGCTCTGAATCTTGATTCATTAGACGCTAGTCATGCCAAACGGATATCTTAGACTAGTTTAATCTTTTCAAGGATACTCACAATGGCCAACTGTGTGTGAATAATGAAAAGTTTGAGATTCTTGTGTATTCTTCAAATTTTATAGTCCTGAGACTAGAAGAGATCTCCAGAGGTCATCTGGCTCATCCATCTATCTCCAGGGAGGACTGTCATTCAGGCATGCCCAACAGGATAGATACCCATCTATTCTTAACATCTCTAGGGAAAGAGGTTTCCTTGGCAACACAATCCAGCTCTCTTAGGTTTTTCTCACAATAAGAAAATATCTTGGCCAGTCTTTGTGGGCCAGGCACCTGGCAACAGTTGTGGTGATTTGGACCATTGTCCTGGCAGACTCAAAGGACATTGGGTTTCCCCTTTCTTTGATGCTTATTGTATCTGATGACTCCATAAGTCTCCTAAGAAATCAGACTTTGTAGAAAGGTGTGAGTATTGAGATCATGCTCAATAACATAACCTGCTTTCAATAAATATGACGGTGGTTTTCGTTTTCGTTTTCATTTTTATTTTTTTGTTTGTGTTCACTGCTGCTGTAATGTCAGGAGTTAATGTCAAGAGAAGTGACTGTTGCAGATCCCCAGTGAAAGACATCAGAGTTAGGATCAAGTGACTTGATTTGCTCAGTTTTCTGAGAAGTTATAATTACATAAAGTGAGCATTTTCTATCTTCTTCCTTCTAAATAAGTACCTTCTCATTAATCTTTCTTTACTCTAAAATGAAAAATGAGACTCTCAAGCTTTTCCACTCCTGCTGGGGAAGATGTGACTAGCTTTGGAGAGTCTGCTGTGGAACAAAATGACTCCAGAGAATTACTCAGCCACCATTTGATCCCAGTCTTTGTCCCCATGTTATTTAAACAATGGCTGCCTGCCTTCTCAGGGATCAGCAGAATGATTTAAAAATTTGTCATCTTGACAAGGCCTGAAATCGAAGGGAGGAGTCTGGGAGGATGGTGACTTTTTTTTTTTTTTTTCTGAGTATATCACTTGACCCAAGCACCCCCTGCAGCTTTCAGAGCATTTTCTGTTTGCTCAGAGTTGCTTCCAACTCAGAGTCAGAAGTAACTGGAAGATGAGGAGCACTCCTGAAATCAATGTTTCCTTTCTCTATGGGATTTTTTTCAATCTAAATATGGCTGCTTATCTCCCCAACTCGGATGCTCTTGTGAAATGACAGCCACCTCAGTGTGGTTGTCTCCCACAAACAACACGAGGGGAAGTAACCCTTTTTGCTTTAAGAAAAAAAAAACTATAGAATGTTTATGTAAAGAATGTTGAATAATTTGGCCCATGTTTTAATTGACTCTAGACACCTCTATGGAAATAAGTCTGAGGCGTAGTTTGTGAAACATGTTTCAAAAGTGTTTGATGTAAAATAAATGCTAGACATTTACAGTACAGACATAGTTAAAAAATTTTTAAAACCTGTAGATTACAACTCTGTTCCTAAGAACCTCAGCCTTTATTGTGTCTTAGTAAAGTTGATCTGCTTTCATTTTAGTTTATTGCATTTCTGGTGTAATAGCCTCTTAAGATAGAACTATTAATACATATGTACTGGTTAATGCCTGTTAATGCAGAAAATGGCACTTTGTTATTTCAATGTGTTTCCCTCAATGTCACAGGGTATATCAATTTGATAGGAAAAGGTCATTTGACATTGGTCAAAAATGCATTTTCCCCATTTAAAATATATATGTATAATCGGTTGCATAGACAAATGGCACCTTTCGCAGTATCTTTATCTTGATCATAGTCTTAGATGTCAACTGTGTCTCCACTTTCCAGCTGCCATAGAAATTTGGAGCATTTGCAAATTCTGGTGAAATCGAGTGAGCTGAATGTAATGGTAGATCAAATAATCCAAAGGACTTGAGTGTTATCGTTCAGTCTATGTTGAACCATTCAGACATTGGGAATGGTCTTTACACAAGGGAAGTCTTTTGAGAGTGTTTTTTGTTTAGTTTGGTTTGGTTTTTTGTTTGCCTTTTTGCTGGCAAAAAAAAAAAGTAATTTAAAACCTTAGTGATATAAACTCACTGTAACATTTTTTTGACATTGTGATTGGTTTTATCTTTTAGCTCTGTTATTACTTTTACTCAATTTCAACAGTATTTCAGTAGACATTTTCTTACTGTTATGTTCAATTTAATCACTCAGAAAGGTTGAAAGGGAAGAAAATCAAACAACAGTTCATACATACAATCACTTTACACTAAAACGTCATATTGTGTGTCACACAGTTTCTAGATTGATTTCTCTTGTGTATAAGTTATAACATCAAAGATGCCAAAGGGTATATAAAATAAGCTACAATAATATTCAACAGAACTTAACCTGGACCTTATGTTGTAATAATTTATTCATATTAGATGTAGTCTTCTGTATTTATATTTTCAGTATTTATTATGAATGACATGGAAATTCGTGTATTTATTGTGGCTTTTTATTGCAGTGTGTATATATATATATCACAAATAAGCATTTTTAAGTCTTATCCTTAAGTTTCTTTTATTAGTGGCACTTGTATTATGCTGTACTTTTTATTATATATTGTACAATATCTTGTCCATTTGTTTGCAGCAGAGTAAAACCGGTTTCTAAGTTGTATTTACTGTTGCATTCTTTCGCATTTTGTGTAAATCCTTTGTTCTTATATACTGAGCTGTCACAAAACATGCAGGAATACCTCCCTCCCTCTGTGTAACAGAGTCCCGAAACGCGTGAAACCAGTTCCTGTGAATGGCTTCTTACATTATCATCTCAAAGATGTGTTAACTTTATTATGCTTGATCCCTAAGTGGAGCCGCTGCTAACATTTTTCTTCTTCAACTATTCAACTCCTTCATCAAAAAATGATATGTAAACAAATATGAGGGCCAGAGAGGAACTCCCTATTCAAATGAAATTTGGGAGGATGTTTTGACAAAGACAAATCCAATCTCTTGCAAGTAGTATCCTGTAGTACACCTGATTAGTAGTATTTTTGTTTTGCTTTGCTTAAAGCAGACTCTGTGTGATTTGCTGTTTAGAATATTTGTGTACACATAGAGCAGATACATGCTTACCTGTCTGATAATGCTGAATTAAGGCAACCTTTTACTGGCAATAGAACAAAGAGAAAACAAATCCTTTTTCATCCCCTATTATATGCAAGTCGCTGTCCTCAAACAACTGGTTTTCTCACTTCTGGACCCTAGATTTTTTTTTTTTAAGAATTTATTTATTTATTCATGAGAGACGTGGAGATAGAGGCAGAGCCACAGGCAGAGGGAGAAGCAGGCTCCCTGCAGAGAGCGCAAGGTGAACTTGGTCCCAGGACCCTGAGATCATGCACTGAGCCCAAGGCAGTCGCTCAACCGCTGAGCCACCCAGGTGCCCCTAGATTTATATTTTTGAAAGTGAAATCCTAATATGCTATTGTGTGAACATCCTACAACTCAGATTCGATCATGTTGCTCGCTTACTTAAAATATCTTCTGTGATAGTCCTTCCTCACTGCCCACAAGATAAAATCCAGATTCTTTGGAATGCCCCACGAGATCGCCCAAGATCTGGGCGCAACAAACATTTCCAACCTTTTTGCTCATCGGACTCTGCTTTTCATGTCCTCCTTCGCCCACAGGACAGTCTGCTACTCCATTTTTCACCGCCTCTATGGAGCATGCCCCTTCTGTCCAGAACACACACCCCACAACCCTGTCCTACCAGCACAATTCTAATGACCATCTGCTTGTTTTTTCAAGAGAAAACTCAAATGTCTCTTCCTTTGCATTGTCTTTCTGATTCTCCTGAAACTGGATTACCTGTTTTATACCCGGTGCAGATATTTCCCTTCAAGTTCCACTGCCCTCATTTATGCACCTACTCCCTCTACAGGACTCCCTGAGAACAGAAAAATGTGTCTCTTTTCCATATCCTTGGTATCCAGCTTAGTGCCTGGAACATAGTAGACACTGAAAATGTTTGCTGATATATTTGCGATATGATAATGAAGGGTGCATTTACAGGAGTTCAGGTGGGGAAAAGGTGGCTGGCTGAAAGAGAGGAGGAGGAGTCAGATTCAAGGGGAGGAAGAGTTTCAGCTGGTAGGGGGACTTTATGGGTCAGCTTGAGGAGAGTCTGAGTCAGGACCAAGTCACCCCTTTCTGTACTGAGCAGAGGGACGCTGCTAAGAGCAGATGATTTGCCTTTGGAACAAATGAGCAATCAGGGGAGAATCAATTCAGATACTGCAAAGCTCTGAGAAGCTTGGACCCCATCCAAGGAATCTGACTCTTATCCTTAGGGAAATAGGGAAATCCCCAAGACATCACGGAATCAGAGTGGTCGCCGCAAACAGACAGTTTGGGAAGACGAGAATGCCAGCATAAAACTCTGCTCTGGAGCTCTTGCAATCACTATCCTTTCCAAAAAACAATTGCTGAGGGCCTACTCTGTTTAGAGCATGTGCTGGAGGATGAGGGGGCAGCCGTGCACAAGACAGGCAGGCTCCCTCCAGACAAGTGAGGGTAGGGGCCTGAGGGATTATGGCAAAAAAACGGTCAGCTATTTGAAGCCCTACAGAGGTGTGAGAGATTAAGAGTAACAGCAAGATTATGAGCTTAAAATACTGTAGGTGGGAAAGGATTTAAGGGAAGACATATGTCATTATCAGACGTTAGCAGGTTAGAAGGAAGATGTGTTCATTTTGGACATTGACTTGATGCTGGAATACTTCAGGAAAATAACAAACGATGGAAGGAAACAGGAGTCTCAAACTTCGATGTAGATGTAAGACTGGGGTGGAGTGTTCTCTCAGAGGGAACACAGGTTCCCCTACTACCTGAAAGTAGAGCGTTCCCGTGAAACCTTTCATAAGCCAGAATGGCAGAGGGTGAAGAAGCAATTACCATTCCACAAAATCGAATATCCTCTGCAGAGTTCTTTTGTTATCGAAAACAGATACGCTAGGCCTTTCACAAAACCAGGTGGCCTGACATTAAGGAACTTTCAGAGAGTGGGAAAAACCTGGACAGAGCGAAAAAGAGAAGTAGGATGGGGAGCACTGAGCACTTGCGGGGCTGGCCTTGCAGGCTGTGTTCCCCAGAAGCGGATGCTGAGATGGAGTTGAGCAAGCCGTGTTTCCATTAGGGCTCAGTCCTTGTGGGAGCTGGGGGAGGAAGCATATCAGGAAGAGGGAGGAAGCAAGCTCTGATGCAGACCCCACAAAGCCCCAGCTGGGCCACCCCCACGGGGGTGCCCAGAACATAAATGGCTCCTCTGACCTTGGCGGGCTGAAAATGGGCCTTTCTAGCCGGCCACCACCAGTCTCTGGGTGTAGTCCACCTCAGGAAGGGAGTCCCCGGGGGTGCCGTGGCACTCAGTAGTAGAGGAACACTCTCAGGAGCTGGGAAAATCCTTCCATGAAGAGAAACCATTGAAGCTGGCACAGCCCCATGTGTTCCACATTCCATCCCTGGGACCCACTTCTTCATTTAAATTTCAGGGAGCAGGCCTTGCAGGATTCTGGAAAACTTAGAAGGTTTTGGTTAGTAGAATAAATTACAGCCCCTGCCACTCCAGCTGGTCTTGAACCACAACTGATACTCATCATCTCCCTCTTTCACTATAAATTCTATAATCTCTGCAGCTTCAGCAGCCACCCCTGCTAGTCTCGGTGGCCTACTTGGTGGTAGACCCAGACCTAAGAGGCATCGAGGTAGTTATTCCTTCCTGCTCCCATCGTATAATATCAGCTCTATCTCGTCCTGATGATCAAGGTCAAGTATTTCTACCGGGACGGTGACTCTCTTCTCCCTGCCCCAAATGCCCAGGCAGCAGCAGGAGCTGAAGTTCTATGGGAATCTTTAGCCCCCTGATAGAGTTGCCCTGAGAACCAGGACCTTTAATCCGGTGGAGTTGTGGGGTAGCAAGCACAGTTTTCCCCAGCGGGTCATGTTAAATGAGTCCACTTCTGCTTTTCCCCCATGGAAGGAAGCTATACCTTGGTAATAACTGAAAAGTACCCAGGTTGGCTGCCCATCTACTTTATCTCTAGATATACCAGTTTCTATTAACTGTTTCCATAACTTTCTGTGGGTCAAGACGCCTTGGCTGCCACTCTAACTCTGCTGCTCACTATAACTGCATCCTCCTTGTTTTTAGTACTGATGTGTCCCCACCTGTCCTCTATTGTTCTATCGTCCCCGTTGGCCTACTGCTTTGGGTCAGGGAATGTCTATGCTCCATATACCATCAGTAAGAGAATCCACATTACTAGGCAAGTGGTAAGTACAGCTCCAAAACTCCATGCTATCAACTGATATTTTGGGCCATCCCTCGTACCAAATATCAGATTGGGTTTTCTAGAGGCAGACTCTAAAATGGAATTTTTAGAGTAGGATATTTATTAGGTACCAACACCTGTGGAAGCAAGGAGAAAAAGCATTTGAACACAGGGACAGGTTCAACTGTGACGCGGATCTAACAAGGCCTCAGGCCAACTCACAAGTCGATATGGCCCACTGGAGATGTCCCCTAGTGAGGCAGAAATGTCAGATCTTTATGTCCCTGCCATGAGCAGTCATTGGATGTGAGTATCCCAGGTAGGTCATGCTTTTGAGCAAGACATCTCTCTGCAGCTGAGGTCATTCCCAAAAGCGAGATAAGTTTGCCCTGATATGAATTTGGCTGGTAGATCTCCATATCCATCACATGAAAAAAAGAAGAAAAGACACGTGACAGTAAAAGAGATCAACGTAAAGTTTTGGACTTAGATTTTAAAAAATGAATACATGTATTTACCAGCACTATGGTTAAGGAGCTATCTTTGCTGGAATCTCTCAACCACACCTCCACTAATGTACTTCTTCATAGATGTTTTCCATGCACATGTTCCCTATGATTACCACCACCCTGTCGGTATGGAACAGCCTGTGCTTCTTTGTCAAGTTTTCACTGGTAAAGCAAAGCAGCAAGCCAATTACTGAGATCATTCAGATGAAAATTTTACTTTTGCCTGAATTAGCCAGAGAATTGAAGCATAAATAGACCTTTTCACTTGACTGATTGAGATAATTGCCTCACTTTTCTAGGGGAGACCTATAGCTTGGAGGCTATGTTTGGTCACCAAAACATGTTTGTAATATGCATTATTGACTTTTCTTGAAACAACTATGCTTGGCTAGTTGCCACACTCAAACGCTTGCCCTCATGAAACAATACACAATAATACCATACCTGGAAAAACTCAACGCTTGAATTCTTTCATTTTGGGCAAGTCCCAAAACACACCAGCTCAGACCTCCAGAAGGGGGAAAATGGCATCTAGGGGGGTCTGGGAGGAGGCGGCAGGGCAGGGGGTTGGCTCAGTGGATAAGATGCAGGAAGTGAGAATTAGCTCCAGGTGCTTGGGAACAAATGGCTTTTCCTGAAAGGAGTGGGTAGGTGGACTTGAAAGAAACATGTAATTTCCATGTATTATTGGAGGGGTGAGAGGAGTTAATAAAGAGACCTGAGTAGGGGCAGACATTAGAGCAGCAGCAGGACTCAGATCACAGCCTTTGGCCTGGATCCTGTGTAATAGAAGCTTTTTCTAACAGCATGGGACACGGGGAGAGAGAGATTCCAAAGAAACAGCACAGCATCTGAGCTTCTCTGCAGCATTTACTACTGGTGGCCTGCCGTTTCGGCAGCATGGTCAGCAATGACCTAGAAAATTCACTGAAGAACGAGGTACACATTAGAAAAACCCTCACAAACTTGAAATCTAGGAGAAATGGGTGGCATGTGTCTGCAATTACTTTGCGATGGCTCCCCTTACTGGCCAACTGGCAGATCGTCTTAGATCCTGAAGATGGGTGGGAAGACATGCCCTGAGACATCCTACTTCACTTCTAAGTTGCCTGCACTTAAAAAGGAAAAAAAATAAAGTTGCTAAAGTAGATTTTATTTGCTGAGTATCAAGGTAACCGAAGGGAAATCTCAGCCACGGAATTTCTAAAATCCAGCAGAAATTATTTTCTGATTTCTATATTTATTTGTCTTTAGTGGATGTTTAAAGGATTTGGTGTTAGGATTTGTGATTACCAAATAACAGGATTGCTTTATGCTTTTTAATTTTTTAATATTTTATACCACATCTAAGTTTTAAAACCGAGCACACAGACACACGCACACACGCACCCACATCAGGACCGATATATCTAAATAAGCTGCTTTTTTTGAGGAGACAGTAGAGAGGCTGCCATTGCTCGAAGCTATCTTGGATTTCACTTTTAAAAATTGGAATACAGCTTTAATTATGACAAATCTTACTACCTTAACAATCTATTTGGCTTTTTAAAATATCCGTGTCATTCAGAATCTGTTATGTTGAAACCCTGATGAACTAGTAAAGTTGAACTATTTATCTAAAATAATAAAAGTAGGTGCACCTAGGTGGCTCAGTCAGTTATGCATCTGACTTGTGATTTCAGCTCGGGTCTGAATCTCAGGGTCATGAGTTCAAGCCCCATGTTAGGCTCCATGCTGGGTGTGGAACCTACTTAAATAAAATAAAATAATAAAAATAAAATATATGTCTTCTAAATTGTTCCCCAGGACTCCCCCCCAAATTATATTAAAAATATCAGATAACATACTAAGTATATATCCATTCATCTTTCAACAGATTTTGTATGTGGCTATATATTTGAATATAAGAACTGGAATATTTTATTTAAAACATTTTTAATTTTATTTATTTATTCATGAGAGACACACAGAGAGAGAGTCAAAGGGAGAAGCAGGGTCCCTGCACGGAGTCCCACATGGGACTCCACTCCCAAGACTCCAGGTCAGCCCCAGGCCAAAGGCAGGCACTCAACCATGCCATCCAGGCGTCCCTTTTATTAAAATTCTTAAAAACAATTTTACATGTGGGCATCATCAATTTTTTTTAAAGATTTTATTTATTCATTTATGATAGACATAGAGAGAGAGAGAGAGGCAGAGACCCAGGCCCAGGGAGAAGCAGGCTCCATGCAGGGAGCCCCCGGTGGGACTCGATCCCAGGACTCCAGGATCATGCCCTGGGCTGAAGGCGGGTGCCAAACCACTGAGCCACCCAGAGACCCCCTATTCTAATATTTTTATGTACATTTTGTCCTCAAGAAGTCTGAGAAGACTAATTCAGTCAGTAGTACAGGGCTAATTTTTTGCTTTGACCAATAAATCTTGCTTGCGAGATAAAAATACCGGCATAGAAAAAAATAATAATAATAACACCTTAAACTAATTATTTTATTTAAGCTGATCCTCCGATAGACAAGATATTCTTGAAATCCAGTTTACATTGAATTGTTCATTGTCCTCACATTTCCCACTCTTTCCGTTTGATTTTCATTCACTTTTACTTGAGCATAGCCAGTGTATGAGTTGAAAGACTCTAGATGATGCTGTGTTTACAAACAAGCCTCTGAATCTCAGTGGTCGGGCAGCCCCAGTGGTTTAGCACCGCCTTGGGCCCAGGGCGTGATCCTGGAGACCCGGGATCGAGTCCCATGTCGGGCTCCCTGCGTGGGGCCTGCCTCTGCCTGTCTCTCTCTCTATCTCACATGAGTGAATAAATAAAATCTTTTAAAAATAAAAATAAATAAATATCAGCGGTCTACACCTTGGTCTCTCCTGCAGGGGTAGGATAGGACACCATCCTAAGGCGCAGGTCCATCTAGCGGGGGCCTCCACCGTCCGAACCCCTGCGGGCGGGCTCCCTTCCCACCTCCAGCTGCAGGTGACACACGACACTCCCACTGCCACTGCATTGGTCAAAACCAATCACACGGACAAAGAGGGGGGCATTTTACTTCCTACCGTCCGACCTGATTGCCAACAAAGGTACTTGCATTATTGCAAAACGGGAGGGGCCTCCTGCTACGAGCTTGAGGACCAGGCGCTGGTGGGGGGGGGGGGCCCCTTTACCTCGATGCGGAGCAAGGGGACAGGGCGTCTCAGCCGAGCTTCAAATACAGCCCCAGGACGGCGGCAGAGTTAAAATGCACCGATTTTCGTTTGTTTCGCGGACGAGGCCTCGCATCGTTATTCGCTCTCAGGTTTGTGGCCGGTTTCCCTTCCGCGTCTTCCTATTTTTATTGCAATAAATGGTGCTTCAACGGAGCCCGGGCGGGGGGGGGGGGGGGGGCGCAGGGGTCAGTGAGGCCGCGCCGAGGGCGCCCGGGGCGGCTGCGGGGCCCCCGCCTGGCTTGGGCGTTGCCATGGCGACAGCCGCCGGGAGCGGGAGCCGGCCTGGAGCCCCTTGGGCACCCTGGCGGCCAGAGCCTGAGTCACCCGGTGTCCCACCCCCAGCCTTGCCGAATCACCTCCTGAGCCCCTCCGCCAGGGCCTTTCTGCTGACTCACCCGGGGGACAGTTCATTCTCGCTTGAACTGTCACTCGCCAGATGTCCATTTCGAAAGCCAAACTGTTTTCTCTTCCTTCCTGCACTCTCCCTCCCACCTTACTTTCATATCACGCCCCCAACATTTTTTTTTTCTCACGTGATTGCTGTGGAGGTAACAGTCATTCATAGAGCGACTCACAAACTTCGATGCAATGGCAAATCCAAAGAAACAAGTAGGGCCCCTTCGCACAGCATTGACGGATGGAGCTTTCTGCGATGGTAGAAATGTTCCAGATCCGAACTGTTCAATGCAACAGTCACTGGGCATATACGGCTACTCAGCACGTTAAGCGTAGACAGTCCAACCGAGTAACTAAAGTTTTAGATTTCTTTAATTTAATTCCTTTTAATTTTAATTGAAATAGCTGCATGTGGCTAGGACTATTGTACTGAACAGGGCAGAATCATATTCAAGCCCGGTCACTTGTGCCGCCTATGGCTAGTCAGGGAGGAATCACCCTCAGCAGCTTGCTCTCATTTGGAATCGCATGTTTATTATCTGCTCTAGAGCATATTATTGTTATTGCCACATAAGGTACGCCTTGGCCTGCACTAACCGCCTCTCGTAAATTTAATTATGCAGCTAAAGAAAGAGGAGGGAAAGGAGACGTGATGATTTGGGCCATTACAGTTAATAATCATCTAGAAGCAACCCTTAAGGGGAAAGATGCTACTGTTTCTAAATAATACATTAGCCACGTTACTGTGGTTCTGCCAAAGAACCAGACCCTAACTAGAAGTCATCAGTTCTAGTTCCAGATTTTATGCTAGTTAACTGTGTTACTTGGAAAAGACACACAGCAGAGGGGTTTTGGCCTAAAAATCCTTTTCTGTATGAAAAGGGAGACAATAATAGTCACTGTGTGTTTACTAATATGCCGGAGGCTTTATTTGAATCTCATTTATTCCTTTTAACAAATTAATAAAGGAGGGATTATTACAGACATTCCACAGAGAAGGAAGTTGAAGCTCAGGAGAGGTAAGAGGTCAACACTTCCTAGCTAGTAACTGGAAGAACCAAAAGTCATTCAACCTCAAGTCTGTCTATCTCCAAAGCCCAAGCTCTGCTTCTAGAATCTCGTTAGAATAGGTCTAACATCACTCCCAATTCTTTTTTTTTTTAAATTACTTGGAGAGTTATTAACAATCCTGACGCCAGAGATCCTTCTCAAACCAGTTAAATCAGAATCTCCAGGAGGAATAGATCCCAAGGATAACTTCAGATCCTCAAGTGATTCCAATGTATGGGTGGAGCTGAGAATCGATGTGTCAGATGTGGAAGTAAGTGGCAGAAACTTGGCTCTCTTGGGCCACCTGCTAGGTCTTCATGGATTTGCCTCCAGGAGAAAGCCCTTTGGTATCTTGGTGGATATGTTTCATTCTGTGGACTCATGCTGGAGGAATCTATCAAGTTAAGATGGGAAAACCATCTCACGTAAACAAGCTTCTTCTGACCCTTGACTAACCATGAAACGAAGAATTTTTCATTCTAAGCCTCAAGGCCCAGAAGCCTGTCACATGCAAAACCAGAAGGAACATAGTGCAGAGATTAATTATCTGACAGGAGAAGGAAGGACATGCCAGCTTTGTTCTGAATTCCTTTTCGTGTGCATGGGTGCTGTAGTAAAGCGTGTCTGCGTTCAGGTTGCTACAGGGCTTAAAAGGCTTCTCATCAGTTATGCAAAAACACTTAGTGCTCATCACATTTTGTGCCTTTAGTGCCCATCACCCAATTCCCCCTTCCCCTTTCCCACCTCCCCTCCACCAACCCTCAGTTTGTTTCCTGTAGTTATCTATTATTATATGAGTCTCTCATGGGTTTTCTCCTTCTCTGGTGACTTCCTCTTCAATTTTCCCCTCTCTTCCCCTGTGATGCTCTCTGCTATTTCTTATATTCCACATATGAGTGAAACCATATGATAATCGTCTTTCTCTGTTTGACTTATTTCTCTTAGCATAATACCCGCCAGTTCCATCCACGTCTAAGTATCATTGAATGCTACATCTGAAACTAAGGATGTACTATATGTTGGCTAATTGAATTTAAATAATAAATTTTTTAAAAAAGGCTTCCCAGCTGGCAGGTAACACCATAGGAATACAGGCATTCTGAAGCAGGGTTCTCCCAAGGAGCAAAGGAGTTTAATAACTAAGGTGGTTCATAGACTAAAAAAGCAGGCTTGCTCATACTGTCACATCTAAGCCAATACCTTTTGTCTTTCTTTGATCTGAGTTCTAAGCAGAACGATCCTTTACCACACACACACACACACACACACACAAAGCAACCCTACACCAAACATTCAAGAGCCCTCAACACAGCTTAACTTTCACATTTTTATTTTTATTTTACTTTATTTTATCTTTTAAGATTTTATTTATTTATTCATGAGAGACACACAGAGAGAGGCAGAGACATAGGCAGAGGGAGAAGCAGACTCCCTGCAGGGAGCCCGACACGGGACTCGATCCCAGGACCCCAGGATCACACCCTGAGCCAAAGGCAGATAGATGCTCAACCACTGAGCCACCCAGGTGCCCCTATACTCTCACATGATTTTAAAGAGTTCCAAATTTATGTTAAAATACTGTTTTACTAATTTAACTCCTCTACTCATCCTCAAAAATCTTAAGCAACATGCCTGTCTCAGCAGCAGAGATCTGAAAACTTGGACAGTCTTGTTTAAAATGCATATTCTGGACCCTACTCCTGGAGATCTGGAAAGGGACTCATTCGAAATCTGTGTATTTTAGGGAGTCCAGTAAACTGTAGTAGCTGCCTGTGATGGGCTCAATAATGGACCTCTGAAGATGTCCCTCTTGTAACCTGTGAATACATTAGCTTAAATGACAAAAGGATCCTTGCAGACATGATGGGGTTAAAGGCCTTGAGATGAGGTGATCCTGGCTATCTCTGGGGGCCCATTGAGCAAGGGCCCTAATCAGAGGGAGACAGCAGGATCAAAGGAAAAAAAAAAAAAGCAAAAAACAGAAGATGTGACATTGGGACCAGCGGTTGCAGTGATGTGCTTTGACGATGGAGGAAGGAGCCATGAGCCAAAGAATATAGACTCTCTAGAAGCTGAAAAGGGCAAGGAAACAGAGTCTCAGATTGTCTCCTGAAGCCTCCAGAAGAAATGCTGCTCTGATTAGACTTCTGGTCTCTAGAACTGTAAAAGAATAAATGTATGTTGCTTTAAGCCGCTAAGTTCGTGGTCATCTGTTAGAGCAGAAATAGTAAACGAATACAGTGATCCCTGAAATACAGCAGTAACCTAAAGAGGATTTTGTATAGAACTCGACGTCAGTGCCTCTCTAAGCTGTAATGACAAGGAACCTAGAACAGGGAGAGTGAAGTACACTATCCAACTTCATTCAGACTTGGGGAAAGCCCAGGATAAAAGTGGCATTCTCTCTTAGTTTGGTTCTTTCTACTTTATCCTGACGTTCAAGGTATCCTTCTCCATCTAGGCCAGCCTCCCCCGCCTGTTCCTCTATCCTACTCCTATGGACAAAGCAAACTAGTAGACACATTTCCCTCCCCCGCCCCGCCCCGAATAAGCCATATAATTTGCGTTTCACTGCCTTAGTATATATACTTCCCCTAAGTCCTTGTATTCTTGGACGCTGGGGTTCCTTCAGGCTCAGGCCTGCCTCTCCCTGAGCTAGCCACCATCAGAGGAGCACTGACCTCTGGCCTCTCGGGTGTCAATACAACTGCTCCTTAGAGATCGAATGAAGAATCCCCAGTTCATCTATTTATTCCTCAGTGTGACCATCTGATTAGCCCGGGGCTTGCTGATACTCCCTAAAGTAATAGCAAGGCAGGAATAGATGACTAAAGACCTGTAATCCAAGTCAGGTGCCTCGAGTTTCAAGTGCTAACTCCTTATGAATTTCCTTTAATTTATTTCAACAACTTTTAAGTAATAAATAATAAATGTGAATGACCTGCTTTGTTAGTGTAGATAGATACCTTCCTTGTTTAACAATTAAATTCTTGGGGTGCTTAGGGTGCTCAGTCCATTAAGCATCTGACTCTTGGTTTTGGCTCAGGTCATGATCTCAGGGTTGTGAGATTGAGCCCCATGTTGGGCTCTGCTCTGGGCGTAGAGCCTGCCTGGGATCCTCTCTCTTCTTCACTCTCTGCCTCTCTCCCCACACTCTTCCTCTCTAGAAAAACCCAAATAAAAAAAAACAAAAAAAACTTCTTCTCGGTTACTTGATTTATAGATGGCAACCTCAATATTTACATCTCAGTAGAGTAACACAGGCTTTTTAAAGCATATTCCTTATTGAGACATAATTCACAACCATAAGCTTCACCATTTAAAGTTGTTTTTAATACATTTACAGAGTTGTGCAACCATCACCACTCATTCCAGGATGCTTTCACTACTCTCTCTCCCCAAAAAATCCTTTAACCATTATTTCTCCCTTCTTCCCAGCCATGCCCTAGCCCCTGACAACCACTAATCAGTTTTCTCTCTCTATGGATTTTCCTGGCCCATGTAAATTAAATCATCCAATAAGAGGTCTTTGCGGCTGGCTTGTTTTACTAAGCTTCATGTTTTTAAGGTTCAACCATAAGTAACAGAATCCCATTTCTTGTCATGATTGAATAATAGTCTCCTGTATGGATATACCACATTTTAAAAAATCCATTCATCAGTTGACAGATGTTTGGGTAGTTTCCACTTATTAGGTGATATGAATAATGCTATAAACATCTGTGCATCAGGCTTTTTTTTTTTCGGTGTGTGAAAATATGTTTTCAAATATATTTGGTATATACCTAGCAGTAGAATTGTTAGATCATATGAAAACCTACATATCACTTTTTGACTTATTACTAAACTGTTTCCCACCGTTTTTGTGACTACACCTTTTCTATTCTCACCAGCAATATATAAAGATTACAATTTCTCCATATCTTTGCCAACACTTGTTATTTTCCTTTTTTATTTTAATTATAGCCTTTCTATTGGGCATGCAATAGTATCTCACTGTGGTTTTTATTCGCATTTCCCTTCCCTAATAGATAATGATGCAGAACGTCTTTTCTTATGCTTTACTGACCATTTATATATCTTTAGAGAAATGTCTCTCAAATGTTTTGCCTGTTTTTAGTTATTTATCTTCTTTATTGTAAAGATCACACAGTCTCTTAGATTAATGTAAGAGTCCCGAATTTGGAGTACACCTGCCAGGAATTAGTCGGCATCCTTCTCCTTTTCATAGATTCATTTGTGTGTTTCAGGGCACCAGCCCCACTACAGCATCCCCTCTCCCACAGCAATCAAACTCAGGACCAGGAAATGAGGGGAGAAACCACCCTTCAAGCTCCAAAGAAGTTCGGAGGGACGATTGCATGGCTCTCTCCTTGCAACTCAGATCTCTCAGAGTCTTTGACCATCCAACCCACAGCACTCACTTTCTAGTTACATTACTTTGTTTCATACTTTTTGTGAAATATGAAAAGAACTACCTAAGAACTTTCCAGAGGGATTGTTAGGTCATCTAGAAGCAGAGCTCCTAAATAACCTCTTTATTTTTATTTTATTTTATTTTATTTATTTTATTTTTTATTTTATTCTATTCTATTTTCTGTTTTTAAGAAAATCTGGCAAACCACAAGTGTACTCATATTCAATAGCAATTATCAGAAGTAATTCTGCATTCTAGAAACTAATTTAACTCAATGAATGTGGTGAGCTAGTTTAAAGTTAATCAGAAAAAAAAAAAAAAACTTAGATGCCTTCATTCTTCCCACCCCGGTAAATAAAGCATAGTGAATAATCCATGTTCAGTTCTTGCATAATTTTAAGCTTATCATATGCATTTGTTTTATTGCTACCAGAGACAGAAAAGAAGGTGTGAAAGTACATCACTCCCCAGAAAACAGCATTATAGCAGCACTTACCAGTAGTCACATACATCTAAATTCAAATCCTAGTTCTGCCACTCACCATCAGTAGAAACTTGTCCAAGATGGTGAACTTATCTGAGGCCCTCTCCCTTTTTTTTTTTTTTAAGGAAAATGAGGATAATAGTACAATATTATAGAAGAGTTTTGAGGATTGAAAACAATATTGTATCTAGTATTGCATTTCTTATAATAGGTGATCTGTAAATGTTAGCTGCTTTCCTTTCTTTAAATGTTTGTTTTATCTACAACTTTGTTATGGTGGGTGGGAGAGAGAGAGAAATTAGGTAAAAGTAATATAATAAAAAGAAAGGACACTAGGGAAAACAAGATAAGGCTCATTATGTCTTTAGATACCAGCTAATGAAGGTCCACTCCAGACCTTCAGGTAGGAACCCAGTGATCTGTGTCTTAACAAGTTCCTCAAGGATCTTGGTGATTGGCTAAGATAGAATATTGGGAGTGCCTGGGTGGCACAGTTGGGTAAGCATCCAACTCTTGGTTTCAGCTCAGGTCCTGATCTGAGGGTCCTGAGATTGAACCCTAGCTAGGGCTCCAAGCTCAGCGGGGAATCTGCTTGAAATCCTCTCCCTCTCCTTTCTCTGCCTCTTCCCCCCCATGCTTATGCTCTCTCTCTCTCTGCCTCTCAGATAATAAATAAATCTTTTAAAAATATAGGAAGTGGATGCTGTATCTTTTATTTCTTTCCCTGAATAACTAATAAAGCTCAAAGTTGAACATTAAAGATAGCCAGAGTGCAGTTGGCTTAATTATTGGGATAGAAATGATGATAAATAAATTATTAGAAACTTTTGTTAGGACTGTAAGAATGGGCTGCTAAAGACCTATTGTACCCAGCACAGGGAAGGCGAAGATTTGCTGGAGACACGTCAGTCACGTGCTGGTGCCTATGGGCCGTGAAACTCAAGACTCCCGATTCCCAGCCAAGATCAGTTTTCCTCTTCTGTAGCTGCATCTAATGGAATATGTGCAAAACTGAAAGTTGTTTTAATTCAAAAGTAAAAATGCATAATACATTTCTTAGTTTATAGTCTTTGTTCCCAAGTTAGCTCTAAATTAGTTGCTTAGAAGCACATAAATATCTTTTCAAAGCTATAGTAAATGGTGCAAATGGTTAATTTACTTTTAGATTTTTGCAGCATATTAAATATCTATTTGAAATAACACAATAGAAGAACAGTTCGAAGAGACCTATTTTAAGTTCTGGAAATAGAAGGTCATGGAGAGAATGAAGCAAACACAAAGAGGTGAGAAAAGGGCAAATGAAGGGAAAGCATGTCTCTTCTTCTTGTCTGAATGTGGGATTTACCATAACGAAAATGTTTTTTCCTCTTTCGTTGCCTTTTTGGCACCTGCCTCCACTGGTGTGCAGTGTCCTCAGAGTTAAACCACAGGAGGGCCAACCCTAACCCAAGCAAGGTTCTCCTCTACTTAGTGCACACATGCCTTGTACCTCCAGTAAGTGCAAAAATCTCTCCAGGTTCAGCAGGAAAACCTTGATCTCATACCTAACCTTTTTATCATCTCTATGGAACCTACAGTGTTTTATGGAGGCTGTCATCCAAGATATACATCATATATAGAACTTAAGGAATATCCAGGAACACGAAGCAGTGAGGGACAATGACAATAACAACAATGAAGGTAAACTAGTGGCAGGAACACAAGGGCCTCTAGTTTTAACCTAGTATTAAAACAAACAACAAACAAACAAACAAAACCATGAAGGGTACTGTTTATTGCAGTATCTGTGCTGTTGGAAATGTGAAAATTGTCTATGGAGTCTTCAAAGCCTCAAATTTCTCTCATTCATGGATAGTCCCAATTCTCTTAAATAGGCAGTGCTTGAAATTAAGTTACCAAAATCTCAGTAATATTCGGCTTTTCTTTATATAAATATATAAATTATATTTATTTATTTTATTTATTTTAGAGCATGAGCAAGTGAGAAGAGGGAGGGGCAGGGGGAGAGAATCGCAAGCAGACTCCCACTGAGCGTGGAGCCCATGTGGACCTCAATCCCACCATGATGAAATCACGACCTGAGTGGAAAGCAAGAGTCTGGCTCTTAACTGACCGAGCCATCCAGGCACCCCACCCAGCTTTTCATAATACACCAGGCAAAGAGATGCAGAGATAATCTTTTACTTAAATTGTTTGTGTCAGTGTTTTCATCATGCTAAGAAGAAAAGTAGAATCAAAATGGAGATTCACTGTTATTTTTTCATTTCGTTCTCCTTTTAGAACATTGTAGTAGTTTTAATTTGTCCATAATTTCACATGTATAGAAAAGTTTCAAGAGTGCTAGAAAAAATTTCCATATTCCCTTTGCCCAGATCCCCCAAATGTTCAATTTTACAGTCTTTGCTGTATCTCTCAAACATTCCCCATCCCACGGCCCCCAAAAATCTGAGCGTAAGTTGCAGAAATGATGTCTCACTAAATCCTTCAACATTTTACAGTGATTTGGATCCACTCTGCTTGCTGGGTGGGCCCTCCGAGGCACACAGGCTGGGGGGTGATAATGCCTCTCTCCCAAGGCTTTCCGATCAATATTAGACCCACGCTTCTATTGACTGGAACATCTCCTCAGAAATTTGGAGCAGCTTCTGGAGTCTCATGAAAAAAAAAAAAGAGCAGTAACTATTGTCTTTCCTCTCAGGGCCTCTGCTTTCTAATGCTTTTCGACATCCAGAGCTGCTCCAGTATTTAAAAAAAAATACTGTTCCCCTCCCACCTTAGCTGCTGACCTAATTCTGCTGAACACACCCTATTAAATATTTACTAAACATCAGTTCGTGGAAGCACTATATCAAATGGGTACACAGAGGCAATGCCCACTGGGCAGGTTTCCAGTAAATCAAAAAGCACAGTTCTGAATTAGGAGAGTGGCTGACGCTCTGAGAAGAGTAAGTGTAACATGCACTTGACTATTTGGAAAAATGGTTCTGCACAAAGGCAGGAAATAGAAAGAGCTAGGTTAAAAAGCAGAACCAGAAACAGCAGAAGTACAGCATAGGAGAAGCTACGTCTCTTCCTGCGTTGATACGGAAATAATCTTCCTTCATTTATCATTTGTCTTTCAGATGTGCAATTGCTCATTTTCTGGAGCACCAAGGGCAGGTCTAAATGTTGTGGATGCTGACACTTTTACAATTTAGGGGTTTCTCGTTATGAAACTAAAACATAAAGTTATGAACATAGAGTCCCGACGTAAGTATATCTATAAAGAGAATTTAAATCTCAGCAAATAAGCAAATTTTGAGGGGCTGACAAATATCATAAATATCACAAAATCAATAAAAATAACCTACTAAGTATGTTGATTAACACGGCCTTATAATACTTCTCTTGCAATTTTCGGCTACATGCTCTGTTCATATGATTTTGTAATGTCATTTTCTCCATGGAGAATATAAAAATAATTACCTCTTGGGGCGCCCGAGTGGCTCAGTCGGTTAAGTGACTGGCTCTTGGTTTTAGCTCAGGTCATGGTCTAGGGGGTTGTGAGGTGGAGGCCCATGACTCTGGCTCCATGCTCAGTGGGGGGGGGGGGGGGGGGGGGGCGGGTCAGCTTGAGGTTCTTTCCCCCTCCCTCTCTCTCCCCCTCTGCTCCCCTGCCACGTCCCCTCTCTCCCTCTCCTAAATAAATAAACAAATAAATGAATATCTTTTAAAAAATAATAATAATTCCCTCTTACCTCTACCATGATTGGATAAAATTTCTATCAAAAATAAATAAAATAATTAAGTTGGCTCCTTTATTGCAGCCAATTTTAAGCAATGGCTTAAACTTCTCTTTATAACTGTGTCCTTCATCCTGTGGATGGTGCAGGCAAAACTGGTGCGTAATAAGTAACAGGGTGGGGGTGAGGAACTTAGCAGCGTCTTTCCAAATGTGGAACCTTGGCCAGGGTGAGGGTGGAAGGACAAGAGGAACTTGGGACAAGGGGGGAGATTGGGGGGGATGAAGGACAACGAAAAGAGGGAAGAGCAGAAAACAGAGCTGGGGAGAGGACGCTGGAATCGTTGTTTTCCAGACCTTGACTCCCAAGGCCTTCCCTAACGTTTTCTCTTCTCCCGTCACAAAGTGAACTCAAATGCCAAGGGGACAGGCACACTTCCATTGTTGAGGGACACAGATCTAAAAATAAGGAACAAACGGACACGGATGGGTGACAAACATGATAAGCACCGTGGTGCCCACTTTTCAGTTAACCATAAAAAGCCGCAAGCACAGATGGAGGGAGAGAGTTCATCTTTGCTGCTATGCTTGAAATATAAAGACCAGAAATCTAAATGCCATCAAAATGTTGACTCTTCTCAAACCAGAAATTTTGGTTTCATATTCAAAGCCATGCCCATTTAGAAGAAAAACACATTCATTTGGGTTTTGTGGTTGGCGAAGAGGAGCGCCAGAGAGGAGGTGGAGGCCGCATGGAGCATTCCTGGACAGTCTGCTGTGGGCCCGGGGTGATCACCATGCAGGCAGCGCCTGCTCCAGAGGAGTCAAAATAGCAACAGGACCACAAATAATTCAAAGCCTGAGACATTTTCTTCCCTCCTGTTCAACCTCTCCTGCTTCTATCAAATGGCTCCAGCAATCCTGCCCCCTCCACAAAGCCTTCCCTAACTGAAACGGTGAAAACTCCCTTTGAACTCTGGATAAACACCCAATTCCCATGGTTCCCTCACAGCCCCATTAAATGCACTTGCCCTCTGGTTGCAACATGATGCAGATGCTTTTATGCTGCATTTGTTCAGTGCCCATTGCTTTGGCTTTTCAGCCGTCATAGTCGGCAGGCTCTTCTACAGCATTGGAAGTTCCACATCTAATTCTTTTTTTTTTTAAATATTTAATTTTATTTATTCATGAGAGACACACACAGAGAGAGAGGAGAGGGAGAGAGAGAGAGAGGCAGAGTCATGGGCAGAAGGAGAAGCAGGCTCCATGCAGGGAGCCCGATGCGGGACTCAATCCTGGGTCTCCAGGGTCATGCCATGGGCTGCAGGTAGGCCACTGAGCCACCAGGCTGCCCTCCACATCTAATTCTTAGAGCATTTTACTTAGTGAAATCTCTTATACAGATAAACAAATATTTTTAATGAATGCTTGACGATAAATTAGAGACAAGGCCATTTTAGAGAAAATGAGAATAAACTAATGGTCAGCAAAGCCAACCACCCTTGTAAGTGATGGGTATGCCTCCTTCCACACCCCCTACTTCCTCACCATCTTTAAGCCTGCTTATTTCACCTAAGCTTTTTTCTATTAATTATGAAATGCTTTATATACACATAAGGCCACATAAAACATGAATCTTCATTTTCAAGAATAATAATAAAATAAACACCCGTGCACCCCCTTAAGAAACAGAATGTGTCTAGACATTCCTTGTGTGTCCCTTCCAAACCACACCCCTGTTCTTCCACATTCCAAAGTAACCACAATCCCAACTTTCGTGTTAATCACTGACTTCTGCATTAACCCAGACTTCTGCTCTTCTTTCTCTCTAACAATACATCATTTAGTTTTCAAAAATTCAGTAGCAGGGATGTCTAGGTGGCTCAGTGGTTGAGCGTCTGCCTCAGGTCGTGATCTCGGGGTCCTGGGACCTAGCCCCACATCAGGCCCCACCTGGGGAACCTGTTTCTCCTATGCTTATATCTCTGCCTCTCTCTCTCTGTGTCTCTCATGAATAAATAAATAAAATCTTAAAAAAAAAAACTCAGTAGCAATCACAAGCCCATATGTGTAAGAAAAAAAAAAAATCAATATTGCCACTGAGAGAAGACCTTTCCTGGAAGAAAATAAGCTGACCAGGACCTTTCCATCATAGCATGGCTTTAGTTTACAAGACTGAGGTTTGGTAACGGGGAGTTTACAAAGTCATTAATAGGGAAGCAGAGGCAAATAGACGGGAAAGTGGGCCTGCCAAACATAAGGCATCTGGAGTGTGAGTCTGGTGTTGGAGGTCTGGCAGTGATAGGACAGGACAGTAGCCAGCTCTGCTTTCTCTGCTTCTAAGTTTACCATCCCACTTCCTGCTCTCAAGAGTAGATGAAAGATCACCCTCTTTTACCCCATCCAAAGAATAAACTCCAGATTACTGGTGGGAAGCTAAAGGGCAGTCAACCTGGTTATGTCTAAGTTGTCCTTCTTTTTTTTTTTTTTTTTTAAGATTTTTATTTATTTATTCATGAGAGACACAGAGACACAGGCAGAGACACAGGCAGAGGGAGAAGCAGGCTCCTCCCAGGGAGCCCGATGCAAGACTTGATCCCGGGACTCCGGGATCATGACTGACCTGAGCTGAAGGCAGATTGCTCAACCACTGAGCCATCCAGGTGTCCCTGAAGTTGTCCTTCCAAGCACAGCTCACGGTCATGCCTTCCAATAAAGCTTCCTTGACATCCCCACCGTGAATTCTCCTTGACTCCTCCTGACTTCCAGCATGTCACATTCTAGGCAGATACTTCAGTTACTGCATCATTAACACAGGTAAGGAGACCTTTCCACAGTGATGCATGTGAAATAAAGATGGTAAAAAACATTTTCACCTTCATTTACCCCTAAAACCAAACACATGTGTATTGAATACTAAATAGGTTAAAATAGGAGTTTTCATTTCCTTCTACTTTTTATAGCACAGCTAAAAGGTGTTTTACTTCCATAATTAAGTGGCGAACAGTGGGTGATCAAAATATTAAGAACGCTACTACCTTTTAAATAATCCTTTCTAACTATAGTTTTCTCTGATGATAAGCACCTTACAATATTAACTAAGCTAAAAAAAGCTAAAAAAATATTAACTAAGCTATATAAGATTAGTAGAAATGAATATATCCAAATTATCAGGTATTTCCTACGACCTAGAGTTAACCATGTTACATTGCTATATATCCTTCCATATTTAGTATCTTTTTTTCACAAAAAACTTAGATCATCCTGAATATGCTGTTTTTTAACCTGGTCTTTTTTGTTCAATATACCCTGGGTTTCTTCTCATCTCACTAAATGCACTTCTAAAGCAATAATATTTAATGTCTGTATATGAATCTGTACATGTGCAGTAAAATGATAATAAAAGACAAGGGAAAATAAGCACAAAATTCAGAAAAGTGGGTATGTTTATTGAAAGACTATTGGATTGGAGAAGATACTAACCATGATTTTAAAGACATGAATATTTTTCATTATTTTTATACCATATATATTATTTCTAAAACATACACAAGTAGACTATTTTATAATTAGATGCATCAAAATTCATTCGAGCAACCTCCTTCCAGTAAGCATTTACACTTCTCCAATCTTTCACTAAACAAAACTGATGAATATTCTTATGCTAAAGCACATGACAAATACCTTTATAGTTATCTTAGGACACATTCCTTGAAATAAAATTGCTGAGTCAAATGGTTTGCAAAATCTCAAGGCCATTAATATATATTGCGGAACTGCCATCCAAAAAGGTTTTGCCAGTTTTTTTGTTTGTTTGTTTTGTTTTTTTGGGGGGTTTTTTTTTTTTTTTTTTTGGTTTTGCCAGTTTGAATCCTCACCAGCAGTGTGTGAATGTCTTTCTCTCCCTCTGTCCTCACTGATACTGACCATAATCATGAAAACAAAAAAACAAAAAACAAAATCTCTGCCAATTTGATGAGTGAAAATTTGTCTTCTAAATTTTTTTTAATTTGCATTTCTTTAATTACTGGTGTAAGCATTTGATAAGTTTGGAGTCATTTCTACTTTTTCCTTTATTAATTACTTGTGAATATTTTTTGCTGATTTTTTCTGGTAGAACATTGTTATTCTAATTGATTTCTAAAAGTTACTTATATAAAAATGTCAACATTTTGTCCATCTTATATCGTGGTTGACAGAATAATAGCCTCCCCAAAATGTTCACCTCCTGGTATCCTAGAACCTCTGAATATGTTGTGTCAAAAAAGGAATTAAGGTTATGGGTAGAACTAAGTTTGCTAATCAACTGCCCTTAAAACAGGGAGATTATCCTGGATTATCCAGTGGACTCATAATGTAATCATAAGGCATCGTAAAAGTGGAAGAGAGAGACAAAGGCGGGATCAGAGTCAGAGTTAGATTTGAAGATGCCACACTGCTGCCTTTGATGACGAAGGAATAGAGCCACGAACCAAAGAATGTGGGTGGCCTCTAGAGGCTGGAGAAGGCAAGGAAATAGATTCTTTTCCCAGAGCTTCCAGAAGAAACACAGCCCAGCCAACAGCTTGATTTTTGCCTAGTGAGACCCATTTCAGATTTCTGATTTCTTGAACTGTAAGGTAATAAGTCTGTGTTGTTTTAAACCACCAAATGTGTGGTAATTTGTTATAGCAGCAACAGGAAACAGCTACAGATGTTGCAAATGTTTTTCCAATTTTTTGTACACAGAATCTACAAAGCTATCAAACTGTGCTTTTTAAAATGCATTCACTGTATTTTTCCTATTCTCCACTACAGTGAAACAGACAAAATTTGATCAAAAACACAAGTAGTAGGGGCACCTGCTGGCTCAGTGGTTGACTGTCTGTCTTTGGTTCAGGTCGTGGCCTTGGGGTCCCAGGATCAAGTCCCGCATCGGGGTCCCAGGATCAAGTCCCGCATCGGGCTCCCTGAAGGAAGCCTGCTTCTCCCTCTGCCCTGTCTCTGCCTCTCTCTCTGTGTCTCTCACAAATAAATAAATAAAATCTTAAAACAACAACAACAACAACAACCCACAAATGGTCTAGTTTGGCTTCAAATATATTTTTTTTTCTATTTTGAGAAACAAGAGATTGTTTCCTCTTGTTTCCCTCCTCCCTTGTTCCTTTTCCTTCTCATGGAGGTGGCTGGGGGCTGAGGAGGTTGAAAGGAGGAAATAGCATTGCTAGGGCTGACGAGATGATGGTGGGAGTGGCAGCTGAGAAGGGTGATGGCATAGTCAGGAGGCTGCTTACTTTCAGGGAGACTGAGCTAATAAGTAAATACACTGAAGATAATGGGAGCCAGGTTTCTTATGGTCATAGAAAGAATTTACAAAAATGGAACTGGAGAAGGCTAAGGTATTGGACTGCAACTGAGAGAGAGAGAGATACATGGTAAGAGATAAAGATGTGTGTACAGATAGTTAAATAACATAGATATATAAACATACCTCTGTCTGCCAAGAGGGCAAGAAGTCATAATACCCTACCGGTAATGAGCATTCACCAAAAGGAATCAAGTTCCATGGAGAAATGGTCAATTCCAAGGGTGGGACAAAAAGTACAAAATGAGTCAGAAAGCACAGAAGTGCTCAAAGAATGATGGGAACATGCTGAAAAAAATCACAGTAGTTAGCTTGAAGAGGCTTCAATGGCCAAATCTGGGACAATCAGAGCATCAAAATAAATAATGACAGTAATCAGATTATAACTCATTGAATGAAGCATAAATCCATCAGGCCAGAATAAAGGAATGAATAAGAAAGGAAAGCTTTTTCTTTCAGTACAATGCCAACAAATTAATGGAGAAGGGATGATGACATTTGTCACAGTGGAGTCATCAGTAGATGCTAAAGCCAGTGGGTAGTAGCTTCATGAAGAATTATAGGTTTGCATAGTCTTGGAATATCTCAACAAAGACCACCCACGAAGGGGGAAATGATGGCCTTATGGTTTAGGAATCTGGCAGTTACCAACTTGAATGGGTTATCAAGGTTAACGTTTCCAGTGGTAGGAAGGATCAACATTGAAGGACTCTTGATGAAATCCTGTAAGGGTAATACCATCTTTGTGCTATTCCTGATAAGAAAGAATGGCTTGAGTCTGGCCATTTGGAAATACCAGAAGGTCTCGGGTTGATTGACATTCTTAATACTCTAAAACTGTGAACTACATGGCAGTCAGGGAAAGACTATGGAGCTGCTTCAGTCTAAAGGAGACTAAAGAAATATGAAAACTAAATGCAATGGGTCCTTAATATGTCTTTCAGAAAATAAAGGAAGAGAAAACAACTTCCCAGTTTCATGAGACCAGCATAGTCCAGATAACAAAATCTAACAAAGTCATTACAAGAAAATTCCAAACCAATAGCTTTCCTGAACACAGATACAAAATCCCTAACAAAATATTGGCCAGTTAAATCTTTCAAAGAAAACAAAGAAAAAAATCAAGCAAGTGTGCAGGATACAATGTAAATGCCAATGCAAATACAGGGTACAAGATCAAAATGCAAAGAATCTAGAATAGTCAAAACAATCTTGAAAAAGAATAATTAAGTTGAGCAATTTATTCCACAGGATTTCAAAACCTGCTATAGAACTATAATAATCCAGACAGCATTTTATTGCCAAGAAAGATGTGCCAATAAAATAGAGTCTAGAAATAGACACATACACAGAGTCCATTAATTTTCAATGAGGACACCAGTGCACGTCTTTTGGGAAAGTTCACAAATTATATTGGAAGAACTAGATAACTTTATGGAAAATTAAATAAATCTCAACCTCCATGTCACTCCAAAATCATTTCAAGGTAAGAATTATTTCAAGGTTCACCTAAAATAAAATCAAGAACAGTAAAGTTAAGAAAAAAATATAGAAATATAGCTTCACATCCTTGGAGCAGGCAAAGATTTCTCAATATGTAGAAAGCATTAAACATAAAATAAAATGTAATAAATTACATTTCATCAAAAATAAGGAGTTCTATACATTAAAACACATCATTAAAAAAATAAACTTCAGATTGGAAGAAAAAAGATATATGCCTGTCCAATATGAACATGAAAAGATGTTCATTACTCATCAGAGAAATAAGAATAAAAATCACCATAAGATGCCATTCCACACTCACTAGAATGCCTAAAATCATAGACTGAAAATACCAAATGGTGAGGTTGCAGAGCCACTGGGAACTCTCATGTGCTGCTGGTGGAAATACAAAATATCAAAATGATTTAAAAAAAGAAAGAAAGAAAAACTACACTGGGCAGTATCTTTCAAACACTCATCAATTCTAAGAACCCATTCCTAGGTGTCTATTTAAGAACATTAAAACCACATCTTTACAGAAAGACTTACATTGACTGTTTATAGCACTCTTGTTCAAAGTAGCCCAAAACTTGGAACTCAAATATACATCAGTGAAAGATGAATTAAAAAATTGTGCTGTATCCATGCATGGAACATTACTCAGTGATTAAAAGACACACAAAACTTTATGGACGAGCTCAAAAATATCATGATGAACAACAAAAAACAGACACAAAAGGATATATAATGTATGATCCCATTTATATAAAATGGGAAAAAATCAAAATTAATTCATGCAGATAGAGATCAGAAATTGGTCGTTTCCTGGGTTGAAAGTTTGAGTAGGAGACACAAGAGCACTTTCTGTTGTGATGGGAATATTCTATATCCAATTTTGGGTGGTGGTTACAAGGATATGTAGAAGTCAAAACTCATCAAAATAAACCCTTAAGATTTGCATAATTTATTGTATATAAAATTACATCTTGATAAAAAGGTAATTTTCTAAAACAAGCCAAAACTTGTTGCTACAGGAAAACATGACTATGATAGCCAACTAAGTGCAATACAGAAATTAAAAATATTTTGACCTAATTGAAAGGCAAAAAACAGTGAGAATGATCACAATATGATGGCTTAACAGAAGCATGTTCACATATACTACAGGCATAGCCATTTAAATGTGTTTGCTTTACATTTTAAAGGGAAAGATAGTAAGGAAGGAATGCAAATCATGTTATAGTTTACAAAGCCTAGGATTTGTACTAAAGTCATTTGCATTTTTTTTAAAGCTTCCTGGCATCGGAATTCCTTTCCTAAGTTTGAGAAATGTCTGCCCTCTGCTGCAGAAGCCCCAAAGCCAGATACTGGCTTTCAGAGGCTCCATGCTTTTGAGGAGAGGGCACGTGAACAGGCTCAGTCTGCATTCCCCTGGATATGAATTTGGGAGCTGTTGAGAAAAGCAGATGACTGTGGGAAACCACTCTAGCAGCAGCAGGGGCAGTAGCCTCGAGGATACAGTCACAGCTACAGAGCAGGGGGTCATCCAGCAGCCAGCGTCTGCAGTGGGCAATGCCAACGCCAAGGGAGATGAGGAGCAAACCATTCATCTGGTGTTTGGTGACAGTGGGAGCTGTATCCTCACTCACCAGATGAGTTCTACAGCTTAATGTTCACTTCAAAGCTGTGTGCTCTGCTTTATCCTGCCCATTTTTCTAGCCTTTTCTCCAGTGTTCCAAATGATTCTATAACTACTCAATACCCTTTCAAAAAATTCCTTTTTTCACCGGGATCAGTCATTTCAGTTCATGCTTTCAAAGTATCTTTCACAATTAATGTGATGTTTTTAAAAAGAAGACATTTTCAAAATATCCACTGGCAAAAAATTAAACTTCTCCCATAATAATTTACACAGTGGATGACTGAGATTCTAAAGGAAAATCTTAAAATTAAAAAAAAAAAAATTCTTAAATAGAAACACATACACAGCTAATATTCCAGGGAGTATAGAATATGTGCTGTCATGCTCAGGAGATATGTTTGGGAAGATGTTGTTGTCTTTTGTGTCACTCTAAGAGCTTTGGGACATGCTAAGCATCCTACCTGTCCTTATCAATTGTGAATTTATCAGCCATCAATTTGCTGAGTCTACTTTATATCTACTCAAACTTTCCACCTACATAAACTCTTTAGGTAAAGGATTTCATGGACTTACTCTTTCCTATGTGAATTAGTACTTTTATTTTTTTGGCTCCATTATTCTTATACTATAGGATTTTATAAATAAATCTATGACTCTGTAACACATGTTTTGAAGAAATAATATATAAATTCAGAGAAGTTTTTCCATTAAGATTTTTAAAAACTTGGATCTATCTTTATCAGTCCAAGCAAAATCCTATCCCCCCTTTTTTAATCCATTTTTCCTCTTCATCTTCCATTCCTTTGTTTACAGCCTTTCCTCATTGGTACACATACTGTGTTTAATATAACTATCCTTGAAAAATAGAGTTGTTTCATATATAAGTATACTGAATTACCTAAATTTTAATGTGACATGAATTTCATTGCTCCTTATGTTGCCCTCATGAAGCCCATTTTAGTGGAGATAAAAGACAAGTTTACACATAAATTAAGACAATAATTTCAGGTTGTGGCAAATTTAACAAAGGAAATACACAGGGTAGTGGAGTAGTGATTGAGTTACCCTATGAAGGGTGGTTTCTTCTAAGAATATCATTGAGCTGAGACCTGAAACATAAAAATACTGTTATGAAGAGCATCCAGGCAAAGAAAACATAGGCTCTACAGAAGAAAAAACTTGAACTATGAGACAAATAGAAGAGACAATTGCCGTGTCTGGAGCACAATGAGCCAGAGAAGAAGTGCTCATAGATGAAGCAGGAGAAATAGGCAAGGACTGGGTGATCTAGGGTCTTGCAGGCTGAAGCAAGGAGCACAATTTTCATTCTAAGAACAGCTGGAAAGCCTTGGAAGATTACAGTGGCAAGGGAGCAATGTGTTTTTTTATTTAAAGAACAAACTTTAGTTGCTGTGAAAAAAAATCAGCTAATGGAATGAGAAAAAAGCAGGGGAATTAGTTAAGAGATCATCCTGGTCCATGTGAGATTTGAGGGTTTGGAGAAGAGCAGTAGGACTGGAGATAGAAGCTTGTGGTGCCATAGAAGCCCAGAGAGGAGGGAGTTTCAAAAACTTCAAAAGTGAAACTGTAGTCAATCATTTCAAATGCTGCAGAGCTTAGATATTTGAGGACAGGAAAAGAAATATTGGATTTGGCAACTTGGAAGTTGTTAGTGACAGAAGATAGATTGGAGGTCACTGAAGAATGAATGGAGGGGTTTTTTTGTTTGTTTTTTGTTTTATTCAGAATGCCAGATTCAACCCTTATTTTCTTCTGGTCCCTTCCAAAGTTCCATGAAAATGACAATAAAGATAAAATGAAAAATCACAAATCCATAGGGAGAAAGAGCAAGGGAGTTTCAAGGACAAATTTCTGAATTTGAAAAACAAATCAATTAGTAGTGAATGTCAACAGAATGAAGAAAGATTCATCCAAAGCTAGTAGTGGAGGAAGCAGGGCAGTAATCAATCCATTTTGCATTGCAAGACCACTAAAAGGTTCAAGAGCTGGTGGTACCAGGTGACTCTGGAAGTGAGGAGAAAATGGAGTTGGGAGAGGAAGACTAGCTACAACTCTACCAGTCTGATCCCAAGATCCTCTCTGATACCCAAGAAGAAACCTAGAGAGTCATCCACTGGAAAGTGAGAGTCATCCACTGGAAAGTGTAAAACCAAAATGTCTCTAGAACAGGGAACATCCAGCACAGTTTAGGACAGGAGTCTCATACTAAAGCCTTCTTCTTCCGATGGCAGTTAGGTTTACATTCTCCAGAAAAGCAATTGGAAGATTCTTCTCTGTGGATCTAACTAGTCATTTTGTTTTCCAGTATAAGGGCACCATCAGGTCACCCTACAAGATAGACAACAGTCAACAAGTCCTCCCCATACTACAAACATTTCTAATAAGCATTCAATACTCCTCTGTTAAACAGGCAAGTATCACCAGACATTTGAGGAAACTATTTATTATGAAATGAAGAGAGTAAAAAAAAAAAAATAGGAAAAATACTGCGGGTCAGAGGAAACAGTCCATGCAAATAGATGAAAACTTAAAAAAAAAAAAAACTACCATGAATAGTCCTACAAGATAAAGGGGAAAAAATTGCATTCACATAATATAACAAAATCTTATACAAAAAGCATTCAGAGAACAAGAATGTGCTCATGGGAATTGCGATAGAAATTTAAAAACTCAATAGAAGGCTTAGAACAATACATTCAGAATATCTTCTAGAAAATAGCATACGCAAAGACATGGGATAAAGCGAGCAAAAGTCCCTTCCAAATATATTAGAAGGTCAATATATTAGATGTCTGATGTAATAAGATTTCCAGAAAGAAACTAGGAATATAAAAGATAAAATTAAGAAATATTTAGAAAATTTCTCAGAATTTAAAGGCATGAGTATTTAAGGAGCACAGAAAAATGTTAAGCGACATAACATTCATTATGAAGTTTCAGAACATTAAGGTAAAAAGACGACCCATAAATTTTCAGAGAGGAAAAAAAATAAGATCACTAACAAAGGATCAAAAAATAAAATATGCATTGGATTTTTCAGTATGGGAATTTAGAAGAAAATTCAAAATATCAATTAAAGAAATGATTTTTAACCAAGAAATCTATACTCAGAGAATATATTAAATCTAAGGGTAGAATGAAGGTATTTTCGGGTATAAAGCTCTCAAAAAAGGTATGCATCCTGAACCCTTCCACAAAAAATTGCCAAATGGTGTACTCCCAAATGAGGAAGTGAACCAAAAAGGAGGAAGGCATAAAATCCACACAAGAGAAAAAGAGAGGAGTTTTCCCAGATTGATGGTAATAAGGGTGTTATCCCAGGATGCCAACTGCTAGGATACAAGGGTAAAGGATGCAAATATTTTGTAAATACTTGGATTTATCCAGGGTTTGGAGTTTTTCAAGTAAGAATGATGGAGAAAAGAACATGTGAATTGAGGGATGCCTGAGTGGCTCAGTGGTTGAGCATCTGCCTTTGGCTCAGGGTGTGATCCCAGAGACCCAGAACCCAGTATCACACTGGGCCCCCTGCAGGAAGCCTGCTTCTCCTCTGCCTGTGTCTCTGCCACTCTCTCTGTATGTCTCATGAATACATAAAATCTTAAAAAAAAAAAAAAAGAACATGTGAATTGAGAGTGGCAATTCTCATTATGACTATTATAATGATGAAAAACAAACCATTCTGGATCAGCAGTTAGGTGTGGACTAAGTTGTTGATAGTGAATAACAAGATCAATGGTTTGGAGGTCTCAAAGACATAGGGGACATTCTTTAAGAGGAAGGACTAGCATGAATGAATCAGAAGGACAAGAAGTGGTAGTGAGAGAGTTTATGAATGATCAAACTATCAGAGAAAAAAATGGTTATTAGTGATGCTGACAGGGTGGCTGAAGGGAAGAAATATGGTGGTCAAGTAATTAGAGCACAGATGCTGGAGTTGTTTGCATGGATATTGAAGTCACCCATGAACATGATAGAAGTAGGGGTATAAAGAAGTAAAAAAGAAGAAAGAGAGAAAGAAAAGAAAAGAAAAGAAAAAAGAAAAGAAAAGAAAAGAAGAGAAGAGAAGAGAAGAGAAGAGAAGAGAAAAGAAAAGAAAAGAAAGAAAAGAAAAGAAAAGAAAGAAAAGAAAGAAAGAAAGTCAAAAAAGTTCTAAAGTAATGAATGAAAAGAATGAATCAAGAGAAATGATCTATAGATTTATAGCTGACGACAGCTAGAAAGGGAGGATAATATATCCACATGGCATGGTCTTCATGGGACATTTTTGAAGAAAGGATGCACCTACTTCAAATCCTCAGTTTGAAGCACAAGAAGAATGATAGAAAACAAAAAACAACAGCCCTTAGATAGGAATAAGAAGTGTCCATAGATGTCCAGCTTAAGTTAAGGTAAGACAAAGAATAGAATTTGTTGTTTTTCAGGTTGTTGACACAAGGGAGTTTTCTGATCAAAGAACCGGAGTAGAAGGCGATGGACAGAGTAGGTGATGGGTGGAGGAGTTGGCCAAGCTAGGGATATACAAAAGATGTGGGAATCGCCAGAGAACCATAATGGCAGCAAAGAACAACAGAGAGCACTGTTGTATGGTGATGCCTGAAGGAACCAGGGATGTAAAACATAATGGAAGTCTTGTGATAGTGTCAAAGAATCCTAGACATTGGTCCAGGGAGTAGTCTTTCTACTCGAAGTGTGGTTCCAGGACCAGAAGCCTTGGCCTCATCTATGAGCTTTATGAGAAATACAGAAAAAGAAAAAGAAATACAGAATCCTAGGTTCTACTCAGACGTAATGAATCAGAATCTGCATTTTAATAAGATCTCCAGGTGTGCACAATAAAGTCTGAGAAGCATGACTCTACCTACTTACCCCTAAAATACAAGGCACTGTTTTTTCTCCATTTGCTCCTGGTAATGGACTCACTGAAGGCTGAAGGTGTTGACTCCTCATGGACTGTTTCTCTCCAAAATATCATTGTTACAATACCTCATTGCTGGACTGTGGAGTTCTTTAAGATGAGGGCCATTTTGTGTATCATTAGTCCTTGATGCCTACTCCAATCACAAAAACACAAATGATATCTCCTAAATATTGTTGAATATTGAAGAGCAAAGGGACTACACATGTGTGCAGGGAAAAGCTCTGCAATGCAGTTGGGCTGATAAGTGATAATTTGAAAAATGTAGGTAAAATAGAAAACCATTAAAAAAAAGATATATATCAAATACTACTAACTTAAAACATACACATTCATTCCTACATTTGTATGTATATGAATTTCTTCACAAACATTCCATTGAAAGGCCAAGGCCTTTTGAGTATAAATTGGTTTCTGAAAATTATGCAACATCTTTCCTGCACAAACCACACTAAAAATGCATTGTCTGAAGATACTTTGGTTTGCTTTTTAAAAAAGTAAATTGGAAGCAATTTGAGTGCCGAATCTTCTATTTGTTTTTCTATTATAGTTCTCATGCACATAACTTCGCATTTTTAAAAAATATTTTGACTTTTTTTCCCCAAAAGCATTCAACCTTATTTTTTTTTTAAAAATAACAGCTCCCTGTATTTTTGCACTTATATTTTGATGCACTTATATTACCTAGGATTTAATTAAATTGCCTAATAACAGGGGCACCCAGGTGGCTCAGTGGTTGAGCGTCTGCCTTTGGCTCGGGTCAAGATCCCGGGGTCCTGGGATTGAGTTCCACATCGGGCTCCCCAAAGGGAGCCTGCTTCTCCCTCTGCCTGTGTCTCTGCCTCTATCTCTGTGTGTCTCTCATGAATAAATAAAATCTTACAAAAACAAAACAAAACAAAACAGGCAGCCCGAGTGGCTCAGCGGTTTGGCGCAGTCGTCAGCCCTGGGCGTGATCCTGGAGACCCAGGATTGAGTCCCATGTCGGGCTCCCTGCGTGGAGCCTGCTTCTCCCTCTGTGTCTCTGCCCCTCTCTGTGTGTCTCTCATGAATAAATAAAAAAATTTAAAAAATTAAAAAATAAACAACCATTGTCTAACAACAGTAAAGCCAATTATCTGGCAATATATGGACTTCAAAGTTTATCATCATTGGTTATAGTAATAAACAATTTTAGCATATTGCTTATTTTCTCTTGTGACTAGTCACATGTGGCTTTAAGTAAACCCAGCCATCAGGTTAACCCTAGCGGGTTTGGCAGCGTAGCTAGTTTACTAATCTAGAGCTCTGGGGACTCAGTCCTCTGGAATGAAGGCAACATGCCGGGTCTTGTGAAGCAATTAGACTATTTGCCATGGTCGCTTGAAATTGAGCAAGAGCTCCACAATTTCACACTTACGTGTATTCAAATCTCTCAGGTAGGTGGCAACCAGACTTCATAAATAGATTCCTGTGAGCATTGTTTCAAAACTCAGACTTTCAAAAGATACTACCTCTACCCTGAAGGGTAAGTCCCTAATGAAGTCAGTTCTGTGACACTTGAACAGGCCTGAGGCTCCCAAATCAGGTAAGAAGGCCTCTACCTTTGATGCATTTAATACAGCCATAATAAAACCAACTAATCTAAACAGGTTTGGGTTGAGTCTTGACATGACAACACATGACTAATACACAGAGGCACTCTGAATTTTTTTAAAATATGCTTTTATACATTTTCATTACCAAATATCTTTGAGGATTTGTTTTGTTAGATATAGTGAACTCTAAGAGCAGCATTTGCTCCTGGATGTTTAGAGTAACAACTTGAGAAACAGAAATTGTGCATGTAAGTGGGCATCAGTGCATATTTCACAATACATGTTAGTATTTAGTTATAGTAATAAAAATATCTTAGTAAAGAAATATCAAATATGAAGAGGCTGTCATATCGTGAAATATAAATCATAATGTCATTCACTATGCTATTTCAAAAGAAAACTTTTAGAGATTTTATTTTTATTTATTTGAGAGAGAGAGAGAGACCCCATGATGGGGGGACAGACAGAGGGAAAGTAGCAGACTCCCCACTGAACAGGAAGCCCAATGCAGGACTCGATCCCAGGACCCTGAGATCATGATCTGAGCCTACAGCAGCTGCTTAATTGACTGAACCACCCAGATGTTCCTACACTATTTCAAAACTATTTGTCTTTCTGTTCCATAAGACCTAAGCCCAGAGGCAATATAAGACTTATCCTGCCTATCATAACTTTGGCATAAGCCAGACATATAATAAATGTTAGTTGTATTGAAATAAATGTTGGCATTGTAATAAAGAATGCAGGTCTTTTTTTTTTTTTAAGATTTCATTTATTTATTTGAGAGAAGGGGGTGGTGCATGTGAGTTGGGGAAGAGCAGAGAGGAAAAGAGAGGGAGGGCAAAGAATCTTCAGCAGACTCTGCACAGAGTGTGAAGGCTGATGCTGGAGCTCAACGCTGGGCTCAGCCTCACAATTGGAGATCATGACCCCGAGATCATGAGCCGAGCAGAAACCAAAAGTTGGTTGCTCACTGACTGCTAAGCCACCCAGGCACCCCCAGACCCCAAGAATGCAGGTCTTTTAATGGAAGTTCAAAGTTACAAATAGTGAGACGATGGGACCAATAATTTAAAAATATTTTTTTAGTACAACTGAGTGTCAGCAATATTTAAAATATGAAGCTAATCATACTTTACTTCTTGAATAAGAATATAAGAGATCTCTATATAAAATGGACCAAAAAGAAAAGAGTGATAAATCTATCAGGTACCACATCTTTTTTTTTTTTTTTTTTTTGTATCATCTTTTAAAAATTACTCTATCAGATGTTCAAGGAATATCAGAATTTCATATAAAACTTCAAAATATCTAGCATAGAATCTTGTCCATTCCCTATTCTTTATGCCATTATCACGAAATACTTGAGTACTCCTTAAGAAATATCTGAGGACTCTATGACAGGTACTCAGAAATTAAGTATACAAAATTGATGCTCCCCTCATCTAACATGAATTATATATTTTATCCAAAACAGGAAAGAAATTTAAAGCAAATAATTACAACAGTGATAAGGATTCATTTTATTGTGTTTTCCACATAGAAGGCTTTTTTGATGAAAAAAATTCTTTACAAAGACAATCTAGATTGAATCAGTAAGAAATAAAATTTTAGGTCTTAAATGAGTCAAGTATTCTGCATTTGAAATTCAATTTCACAAACATTCAAGATTAGTGAATTTTGGTAAGAAAAAAAGGCCAGCAGAAAGAAAAGACACCTTTTCAACAGATAGTAATTTATGTTTTTTTAAAAAAAAATTGCTTTGGGAAAACACACAGTATAGTTATTTAAGAAATGTCTTTTAAGCAAGATTTAAGTGCTTCAAGTCAAGTGGGCTTCAGACTAAAAAATATTTTAAAATTTGCCAAGATATTGAAGTGTTAAAAATATTCTCCTTATTCATTTAATTTTATGTTTAAGGAAACCTATGACAGATAAGTAAACAAAAGGCAAATAAGTTTACCTGCATTTTTTTATATAATAAATTCTAGATCTATAAAAGTTTCCTGGTTTGTACACAAAGGCCAATGCTTGACCTTCATTGATCCATTTCTATGTAGTTAAAAAAATACAATATCAAATCTTTCTCCCTCCCCCCAAAAAGCTAGAAGAAATATTTTAAATTGTGAGTGTGCGAATGTAGCTATGAGTATCTTTAAGGTACAAAACACACACATATCACTTTACTTAGAAAATTATTTTCATCATACTGTAAACATCTCTTTCCCTACATCTGGACATTTCAAAATAGTCTTTGGTATTATTAGTCATTGTGCTTTGAAACGGAAACTTAAAAAGATTTCTGTAGCAGTGCTACATAGATATTTTAAGATATAAATAAGAAAAATGCACTTGGAATAAGTTACAATTAGCTGCTTTTGCATAATTTTCAAAAACTACAGTGTATGCCTAGTCACAGTTTTATGAGAAAGAATATCTCCTTTTTCAACTCCTTAATTTTAAGGAACACTTAATCATTTTGGCTAAAAATCCATTTTTGGAGTGGATCTGATGGATTGCATGACACTAAGCTCGGATGCTCTCCATTTGCTGAAAGGCACATTTTTAAGAATGGATTATATAGAAGTTGATCCTAGAAAAAAAAGAAACACAACAGGCATTAAATTTCAAGATTCACAGTTAACTCATAAACATGAAAACTACATTATGATCTTATCTAAGCTAAAGGAGACTGACCTACCAAATGTACACTATTCTCAATTTTTAATCTTTCTCAGGTCAGCCTTGTCTGATAAGATCTTGTTGGTTTCTGTTGTAAACAATACCATTTATGACACTACTTGTTCAATTCACAGAAGGTAGTACATAAATATACGTACAGAGAGTAAGGTCTGAGTCACATTTTCAAGTAAGAACCCGTCGGTATATCCGTAAGTGACAAATTCTTTAAAAATTATGTTATAAAAATCAGTCTTTTAGTGTTCTAGTAGGGCACAAAACAATTTTTAGGTAAGAATTGCTATATCCCAGCTAAGCCTTAACACATAGATTTAAAAACAGAAAAGATCTTTTGTGTGTTCTCTCAATTCTAAATTCATATTTGAAAAAAGTACTACAAGAGGAGAAAAGGATCACTTTAGGTGAGAGAAAGATAATGGCTTTTTTTCTCTCTGCCACGATTTTTAAAATGTGACTGTTGCCAGAAGCACTGTAAGAAACTCCAAAAAGACAAATATGAGCAACTATTATTAATAATGCACAAAAGTGTCGATCTGCATAAATCATGTTTTCACTATGCATAGATTCATTCTCTCTTATCACATTGATAGACCTACACAATAACAAAGTTAACAAAGAGAAATTCTGATGGATAACATTAATATGCTATGTTTAATGCATTTTCCCAGATAAGCAATTAGAGCTAATCAAAATAATTACATAAAGGGATGAATTAATTGCTCTGAGGTACCTTCTGGATCTCCCATATCTGCTCTCCACTGGCCACTGTCCTGTGACCTTTGTAGGTACACGCTCTCAGCTGAACAAGACCTTGAGCAGCATGAAGACACAATTCCTTCTGGATGTTATGCCGAATTTCATGTTGAGCCGAGTATTCAAAATACTGTGAAAAGAACAACACTATTACTGACCTGTATCCTCATCATATGTCCTCAGCTGCAAGATAATGGTCCAATAATATTGATTTTTAAAAAATGAGCAACCCTCTGAATAATGAAGTCATTATTTTGTTTATGTACTCAACAAAATAATACTAAAAAAAATAGGTATTAGAAACATAAGCTGAGCTTTTAATGACAGAAGATGCTATAACCCTTTTCCAGCCTATCACCAGCAGGTAGTTATGTAAGAGACTATCTTCCTCCCATGTCAGAAATGGGAAGTAAGCAGGTGGGATGGAGGTTAGCTAGGGCAGGTACACCACAGGAAAGGACCCGGAAACGTCTAGCAAGCACATTAACTGCCTCTTTCTCTCCATAAATGTTCCTTCTCTCTTATTCATCTCAATTAATGGAGTTTCTATTAACACTAGGAATAAGTAAATGAGGTACTCTCCATGTCTTAGTTTCCTTGCCTGTGAAAATGGGTTCCTACCTCACAGGGTTATGAGGATAAAAGGGTTAATATATGTAAAAACACTCAGAACAATAACTGGTACATGGTAAGCTTTTAATTCATCTTAGCTATTATTACCAGGATTAATGTTTCTTTCTCTCCATTATGTCCAATGAACTAATTAGTTCCTTAGTTCTACTGAATTTTCCTCTCAGATGTCACCATCCCGCTTTGCTCTGTACCCCATTTCTCTTATTCCGGCACTCAGAATCTCTACCGTAATAGGTCAAGCTACCTGCAATTTCTGCAATTTCACTCTGCTGCCAGTTAGTCTTTCATAACACCTACCTGATGCCCTACCTCGCTTACTTGAGTGAGTCACTACTGTTGCTTAGAGGAAGTCCACACTCCTTAACTAGCACATGAATTCTTCCGTTTTCAAGCTTCTATCAACCACTGCCTGCACTGTACAGCATGCTCTTTTCACACAATTTTACCAATGCAGAACACGTGCACCCATAACTCTAAGGCTGCTTTACTGTGTTTTGCCTGAAATATCCTTCTGGATCCTCCTCTGCCCAGCAAATTCCTTTTTAATCCTTTGAAAGTCAATTCAAATGTTACTTTGCTTCTTTAGTTTCCCTGAGCTTGTCGTACTGAACGAGATTACAGCCTTTTCCAGGGTTCCTATGGTACACCAGAAATAACTTTGGTAGCACTCTATTGGAATTGTGAGTGCTAGTAGCTAGCTGGCTTTACCATGGACCAAAGTCAGGCAGCGTATCTTGTAATAACATCCACTACAAAGCAAATATGTCATAATGTTGACATTCCAAAGATAAAATAAGTGAACATAATGGATTTTCAATAATGAAATAATTAGTCTTAGCAATAATATTTATTGAGCCCTTATTATGGGCTAAGCAGGGGCTGTTCTAACCCCTTTATGTGCACTCCACAAATATTAGCTGAATTAATCTTGAATTCCCCTGGTCTTGGCCTCATGCTTAATTTAGCTCCTTCCACAAATATATCCATCATTTTTATAACCGATAGTTCCTCAGATGGAGACACTGAATGAAAATGAGAGGAGATCATGAAAACAGCACTTTGGTTATACTTCTTTAAGAAAGATAAATCTTAGGATTTCAAAGATGGTACAAAAGTCTGTCCAGTATTTTACTTCACCCACATTATTTTTTTTAACCCTTGAAAGGCAAGTTATAAGGAACAAGAAGTAGTTGAAGATACTTGGGCAACCAAAAAGAATATGTAAATAGCCACCTGGGAACACTGGAGAGACATAGCCTAGAATGAGGACGAATACCCTGGAATAGAAAGCCAGAGAAGCAAAGTATTAAGTGCTACAAAACCATAATGACTTACACTGCATTGCACCAGGATATTGGTCAACAGAGCCACATTACCAAAATACTTTTTTAATTTTTAATTTATTTTTTAAAGATTTTATTTATTTATTCATGAGAGACACAGAGAGAGAGGCAGAGACACAGGCAGAGGGAGAAGCAGGCTCCATGCAGGGAGCCCGATGTGGGACTCGATCCCGGGGCCTCCAGGATCATGCCCTGGGCCGAAGGCAGACACTTATCTGCTGAGCCACCCTGGCGTCCCCAAAACACTTATTTTTACTTGGCATATATAAGTGCTGTTACAGTGGAATTTTATGTTACAAAAATATCATTATCTGGTCAAAACAGTAAAAGGGAGCATAAAGAAATGATCAAGTTGGATGATAGCTCTAAAACACTTAGTGCTCAAGTAAATTTGCAAAGGAGTTCAAATGCAGTGCTTAACTTAAAAAAAAAAAAAAAAACAAATTTAAAGGGAATAAACCAAAATAAAACCAATGGCTATATTATAGTGCTAGAAATCAGAGTCATTTTCTTCCTTTTTTTTTTTTTTTAAAGATTTTATTTATTCATGAGAGACATAGGGAGAGAGGCAGAACCATAGGCAGAGGGAGAAGCAGGCTCCCTATGGAGAGCCGGATACAGAACTTGATCCCAGGACCCCAGGATCATGCCCTGAGCCAAAGGGAGATGCTCAATCACTGAGCCACCCAGGAGTCCCCATTTTCTTAAAATATAAACCAGGAAATATTATCCTCCTGCTCAAAACCTTCAGATGGCTTCTATCACACACAGAATTAAATCCAAGTTTACTAGGGGAGGCCTGCAAAGCTTTCTATGACCAGGCCCCTTTTCAACATTCCTGACCTTGTTTCCCACCCTGTCCTCCTGGACCACTCTGCTGCGGCCACACTGGCTTTCTGACGGCTCCATTTACCTGCCACTGGCCTCTCACCATGCACCCCCTCTGCTGGAACACGGTTCCTCCCCAGACCCTTTAAGCCTCTACTCCAATGTTGCCTTCTCAAAGAAGTCTTCCTGAACCTCCAAAAACAAACACCTCTCCCCCTCCCGCATGTTCACATTATCCACCTACCCTGTTTTATTTTTCTTTATGCCCAAAATTACATGTTTTTCTTCTCCTTCAAGAATACAAGTTCTCATTCCCACCAGGTTCCTCACTAACTCCTAGGCACCTTCCAAAAAATGTTTTCAAATGTCCTCTTTCCAAGGAAAATGTATGGGCATCCAGCCTAATCCACTCAGATGCCCTCCTCCATAAAGCAGTCTGAATGCTTTATCCCAGACCTTATCATGCTGACTGTAACCACTGTCTTTGAAGTGTAGATTTCCTGCAGGAGTTAGAATCTAAATTGCTTGAACCCAGTAGAATATCCTGCAAGCAGGGGTCACTCAGTGAATTTGTTGAATGAACAAATGAAAGAGTCCAATCTTTCCAGGAGTTAACTTGTAAAAGGCAAGGCAAGAAGCTCAATACTAGAAATATTTTAATAAGTTCTGTGCCCAGAGTAGGCCAAGTAGTGACATGTGACATTTGAGTCTTGATTGTTTAAACAAAGAGTGGTAACAAGCAGATATATCATCAGTGGAGGATAATCAAGAACATGCCTTTACCTAACAACATATTGAAATAATATCACGACTTGCAAAGAACTTATAATACTGCTCTTTTGGTATTAACACTGAATAGAACTTGCTATTTTTTTTAAAGATTTTCTTTATTTATTCATGAGAGAGAGAGAGAGAGAGAGAGAGAGAGAGAGGCAGAGACACAGGCAGAGGGAGAAGCAGGCTCCATGCAGGGAGCCCGACGTGGGACTCGATCCCAGGTCTCTGGGATCACACCCTGGGCTCCAGGCAGCACTAAACCGCTGCGCCACCAGGGCTGCCCTAGAACTTGCTATTGAGTACGGTTAAATAAATACAGCCTTTATGCATAATTTTGCAAAATCACCTTGCCAGTAGTACCCCAACATCTTCTCCATACAGAAGATCCCATTTTTAAATTTCAAATGGCTTTGTTCTATTATTTTCTCATCTGCCTTTTTACAGAATGGGTAAGCCATTTCAAATTGTTTTCAGAATCAGAATGAAGTCAGAATGAAGTACTCAGCAACTTTAATATTAATTGCCAAACTTAAAACATTTTAAACACTCATTTAACTGAATACAAAGCTGATTTGGGACTTCTGACAACCTACTCGTGTTTGTAAGTGCCAGTGAGAAGGGAGGACTTTGAGTAGTGCAGGGCTTACCTGGTTTCCCCCGAGTCCATGACACGTGTACAAAATTAATGGTTTGCCTCCTTGATTATTTTCTCCAACATCCAGACACAGAGGCTGACCAATGCTTTTTATCTAAAGGAAAAAAAAAAGCATTTTAATCTATGTGGTGGATATTTTTTTCAAATAATTTCAGGAAATAGTATTAATAAATAGTAATGTGAAATCTTAAAAGCCATAAACCAAAAAGTATTTCAGCAATTTTCCCTGAACCATGTAAATATCTGTGGTGAGGCATATCCCAAGTAAAAAGGATCAGGAAAATACTCACATATCCAGATATAACAGGATTAAGGTCTGGCACATATGCTTCTGGATAAATAGTATTCAGATACCATGTAAAATTTTTACATTGAAGGCGGTGCTTTATTTCAAATCTTTTTGAAAGATCACCAAATGATTTCTAGAGAAAGATGAGAAGTAAAAAGAATGCTTAATCAAAACAGTACTGATAAAGAAGTTCAAATGCTATGATTGCATTTATATTTGTGTCTTAAAAAAATTCTAGGCCAAAATATAAGATGTAATTTAACTGCATTCACCATTTATTCAGGCAATAAAGATGCCTGCCTGCTTGTTTCTGCCTTGAAAGAGAATTAAGTTACCACGGTGGGTGCTCACATAATGTTATTTTATTCTTTCTTTGTGCTATTCAACCTCCCTCATGAGGCAAAGATCTCTAGAGAAATGGTAGCGGGAGAATTCAAAATTGATCCTAATTTTATGTCCAAAAATTATCTGCAAAGTGAGGTGTGAGGAAGCAGGTATAAAGAAATAGTTGCTGGGGTACCTGTGTGGCTCAGATAAGTGTGGCCCTTGATTTTAGCTCAGGTTGTAGAATGAGCTCCACCTCGGCTCTGCACTAATTGAACCAGTTCTAAAATATTTTTTTAAAGATTTTATTTATTCATGAGAGACACAGAGAGACAGAGAGGCAGAGACACAGGCAGAGGGAGAAGCAGGCTCCATGCAGGGAGCCTGATGCGGGACTCAATCCCGGAACGCTGAGATCATGATCTGAGGTGAAGGCAGATGTTCAACCACTGAGCCACCCAGGTGCCCCAAGAAAACAATTTTCAAAGAACACTATTAAACTGAAAATATATTTGGTCTATAGGCAAAGTTTTAAGGAAAAATTATATTTGTTACCTAAATATGCAAAAAGTTTAAATGCCCAAGCTTACCATTTCAATTAAGGTAAATATTCTCTCTGCCAATGTCTAAGTTTTTGCAAAACGTATGAAACTCTAAAGGACTTCTGGCTAGGTTATGCATTTTATCACAAGATCTGTTTGCCCTGTGGTAAAAATAGGGGTTTACTGGTTCACTTCCCCCCTTGTGAGTGATAAGGGAGCGTAAGCTGCATTTAGCACATGCTTATCTGCTTGGCCAAGGACCCGTGTGCAGTACACTGTCTGCCCAATTTGGCCTGGTGGCCTTAAATAAAAAGATGGCTATCTGACCCAGGCATGCTCTGACTTTGCATCTTACTGACATGTTACAGGGAGATACTGGAGAGAAAAGCTGGAAAGAGGTAACCAGACCTTTTGTTATAACAGTCAAAATGTTGATGCCCTTTAATTTCAATATATACCCTCTTAAAATCAGCACTGTTTCTTACAGAGGGTTGGGTGCCATTCACTGAGGCACATTCCTAAAAGTCTAATTCATTAACTACAGCCAGTACTGAACCTGTTGGAGCTCAGTTCCAATGTATTAGGCATCATAATTCTGCAGAGCTTTTATCCATGTGAGATCAGTAACAAGAGTGCCATAACTACTCTGGGCGACAGGCAAGTATTTCGCCTGTCAAGACGGGGAAGCAGAGAAAAGGTTGGCTGAGCACACACCCCGTGTTGAGCCAATCTCTCGACCACCCTATAAAGTGTCATCCCATTTAACAGTTGCAAAGGGGGCTCTGCCGAGGTAACCCAGCAAGCAGTGGAACCAGAACTTGAAAGAAAAAAAGCCTTGATATTCCTGGGTTTATTCTCCTGCCACATTTTGACACTGTCTCCATACCCAGTTAAAAAACCAACTTAGCACCTTTATTTAGGTGTCAATCACATCTCCCAAAACCAGTTAAAAGTGGTTCCACTTAACTTTAGTTTGAGGAAAATACTGAACCAAGGCAGTTACAAAAACTAAATATCTTCCATTTTATTTTTTTTTAAGATTTTTTATTTATTTATTCATGAGAGACACAGAGAGAGAGGCAGAGACACAGGCAGAGGGAGAAGCAGGCTCCATGCAGGGAGCCCGATGTGGGACTCCATCCTGGGATTCGATCCCGGGACTCCAGGATCACACCCTGAGCCAAAGGCGGAGGCTCAACCGCTGAGCCAACCCAGGCGCCCCAATATCTTCCATTTTAAAGAGCAACAAGGGGAATGCCTGAATTTTTTTTAAAAAGCAGTTTATTTGATTTTTCCTTAAAAAAAAAGAAAAAACTGGCATCAATAAGTTATATATGTTGCATTTAAAAAACCGACTCAAAAAATAAATTTTAAAAAAGTTTTTTACTTGGGGGCACCTGGGTGGCTCAGTCAGTCAAGTGTCTGCCCACGATCATGGGTCTCTGCTCAGCGGAGAGCCTGCTTCTTCCTCTCCCCCCTGTTCATGTTCTCTCTTGCTATTCTCCATCTCTCTCTCTCTCAAATAAATAAATTCTTTTAAAAAAAAGTTTTATACTTAAACTGACTCAAATAAGAAAAAGAATATGTGAACTTGGTGTGGACTTTTACTGTAACTTATTTAGCTCTAACTTACTTGTTTAACAATTTTTGCTGCATCTGTGTTTCTCCTATAAAATATTTCCTTGTATTCATCCATCCAGACTTCTGCAAGGCGAACTTGGTTGCGAGCAATCACCTGAGTGCCTTTTGGAAAGGTATGAGGGCTTTTGCTGCGAAAAACATGTCCAACAACAGAGCAAGGCATAATCTCCAACTGCCCACCACATTGCCATACCTGATAATTAATGATATTTGTTTAATTTACAGTATTTTTAAAAAATCAAAGTGTTGCTTTTAAGTTCATCATTAAGATATTAATAAAAACAAAATATAGAAATTTATATATAGTCTCCACAAATAGTCTCTGTCCCTTGCCAGTTCAACTTAAATTCTTAAATATAAAAAACAATTTTATGAAATGGTACAAAAACTAAAGACGACAAAGGCATATTTTCAGAAAGTAATTTAACAAAATAGTGATTTCAGAACTTTCAAAAAAATCAAGCCCCACACTTCTTTTTTTGCAAACAATTATGCAAGCTCTCTCATACCAAAGACCAAAGATTCTTCTGTTTTTGACTTCTATCTTCTTATACAAGGCACATGACCACCTCACTTGAACCAAAGATTCTCTCTTCTATGGCAGGAATTAGCAGTCTTAGAGTGGGCAGACCCAGACTCTTATTTCCCCCTTGCATATTCAATTTTGTAATTAAGAAACAAGTCCTGGAACAGCCCTGGTGGTTCAGCAGTTTAGCGCTGGGCGTGATCCTGGAGGCCCTGGGCCCAGGGTGTGATCCTGGAGACCAGGGATCGAGTCCCACATGGGGCTCCCTGCATGGAGCCTGCTTCTCCCTCTGCCTGTGCCTCTGCCTCTCTCTCTCTCTGTCTCTCTCTCATGAGTAAATAAATAAAATCTTAAAAAAAAAGAGAGAGAAAGAAGTCCAGATAATAACCAAGTACAATCTTTTAAGCTTGTACAGTACTCAGTCATTATAAAAAAATTCACACCTATTTAGAAACAGAGGGTCAAAAACACTTATTTGCATTAACTCTAAATAAAATGGAAAATTATTAAATCAATACCTACTGACTTAAATATCTGAGCAATCAGTTCTGCCATAAATAGTAACTAAGCAAAAAATCTAAAATGAATATATGTTTAATAATCTGTGCTAGTATTAGGGCAAATGAGACAACCCAGTGGTATTTTTAATTCAACAAATTGTGCCTGTAATCTAACATGTGTTAGGGGTTGGAAATACTTAAATGGATAAAAAAAAGACTCCTCCTTTGAGCAGTTCAAATTTGGCTACAGTCATCACTGCCATTATGTGATGGAACCAGAGCTAAAACTTAAATCTTCTAACTCCTAGTTATTTTCCCACTACGTTCCAGTCTGAAGGATGAAAGATGAATGAGAGAGTCCTTGCAGAAAATAAACTCATCAAATCAAATAAGTATATGTGGAGGCCATCCAGAGTTTGTTTTGTTTCTCATATTAACTTTTAATATGCATAGGGAAAAAAAGCTCATTTAATCCCAAGAGTTAATGTCTTTTAAAAATTATACATAAATGTTTTTCCATTCTGACTCCCTTGATAATCAACTCATTTCCTGAAGCACTAGATTGAATTATATTTATCTTGGCTAGAATTCAGTAGCTACAAGTGCATTAATTGGTGCTATTGGCTGGAAACAGGCGTTTAACTGAATCCTCTTGTTACACTGGCAGCAACAAGTAAATATATTAAGTTACATTTTAAAAGAAATACCCTTATTCTAAAACTTCTAGCAGTTAAATTTTAGAAAGCACAAAAAAGTAAAGGCTGCACACATCTATGATCTGTATCAGCCAATTAGAACAGAATGTGTACTATATTGTACTATAATGTACTATATTTATGAACTTACTCTGAAAGACATTTCTATATTTTCACCTCCCCAGATTTCCATTTCTTCATCGTAAGTTCCAATATATTCAAAATATTCTTTTGATATGGAAAAAAGGCCGCCTGCAAAAGTGGGTGTTCTGAAAAATAATCCATTGTCAAACTTTGTTATAAAAATTAAATAAGAAAAAAGAGCTTAAAGAGCAACTGAATCAAATTCACAAAGAAATTAAAGAGAGATCACAATTTCCAAGATTTTTTATAGTCTTACAATAAAGACTAAAAATGCTATCTTCAGTTTCAAGATTTGTGGGGGAAGGGAAGCACTTTAAGTATCTTCTCCCAGCAGAACAAAATTATGACGTATCTTCTGACCAAGCCCAAAGATTCTGAAGTGATGATTATGAGGAAGATGAAAGGCCTCATTTACTTCTACTTCCGACTCGGTAATATCATGTGTAAGTAAGTATATACATAAGTGGCTTTTCTATTCCCTACACAGAATGTGTGTGTTCTTTATTTCGTTAGTGAGAATTACCTTGGGGGCAAAAAATGTAGAAAGCTAAGAGGGCATACATATTCAAATAACTGAACTGACTTGTAAGACTTTGAGAGCAATCCTCTTACTTAATTGGGTAGGTTTCATCTTTCCTTCTTTGCCTCTCATGATCAGGAAGCGATTCCCAGCCAAATGAAAGACTCCAGTCAAAGTTTCCACGGTTGTGATTACTTCCATAAGGAGAAGGTTTGTTGAATTCAAATGTGTTTAGATCTATGGATGCAATATCCGGACTCACTACAGCCGTGTAGTTCTCGGCTATTCTGGCCAACAAAGGTTCCAACCAGCCGTAGAAACACTCACCTGGAAGGGACACAATTCTAATCAGTCCAATGAAAACACTGAGGGTTTTCTCTTTTGTTTTTTTTTTTAAGATGGTTTAGAGAGATGAGAATAGTCAATTGTGTTTTGAACATTTAACACCGAGGAGATTTCTTAAAGGTTTCTTATGATGAGATTGAAGGTAGAGTGAAAAGGGTAAAGGAAGAATCAGCAAAGTTGGGAAAATTTATTACACAAGGGTTTTTTTTTGTTTGTTTTGTTTTGTTTTTTTACCTTAGTGAGGAAGTAAAATAACACTGGAGTATTTAAGTTTCAGATGGTGTGTTTCCCTCTGAAATGGGCCTTGAGTCAAAGGCAACTTTTTGCTGATCCATGCCACCTAACCCCAGAAATGCTCTGATTTAAACTGGTCTCCCTAAGGTGTAGTAATCAAAATCCTAATTTCTGAGTCTTAGGAGAAAATAAGTTAAGGAGTCAGAATATTCTGATTTCAGCAGTTGGAGAAGGACCATTCAAACCTGCCCCAGGCCTATCGGAAAGTGGGCCCTAGTATTACAGACGTGACTCCTGTTTTAACACACAGAATTCCAGAGATTCAGTGCTACCCAGGTCTTCCCATCAGGCAGAGGGCAGCGTTGGGCAGTTACTAGGAGGACAACTTGGCATCAAGATCGTCATCAGATACATTTGCCTGAGAGGAAGAATATCCAGTCTGACATAATTGTAATTTTGGAGCAGGAGAGGAAATATTGGAGAATGAATCATTTCCTTTTTAAAACACCTCTTTTGGAATACCTTCAGACCTCTCTTCATTTAAGAGCCAGGTATTAGGAGAGTACTGGGTCTGTTGGCTCTAAAGAGACCCAAGCAAATCCAAAAGCACTCTCTAACAATTAGCGTATAACCAAAACCATTTGCCAGGTCAAACATAATCTAAGGGCTAGCCAATTCAGTTCAAAACTAAATACTCATATAAAAAGGATAACCCGCTAAATTTATAGCTGAAGGACTAAGTGACATTTTAGTAATCCCTAATGGGAACTTTAAATACGGACTCTAAAAATACTTGCCATATACCTCATTTAAAATCATTGACACTAGAGAACAAAACCATTAAAAACAAAATAAAAAATAGTAGCAGTAAAACAAACAAAACTTGATAATATTCATAGAAAAGATACCCCAGAAGTTGGAAGGGGATACCCCTAACTTAGCTCAGGAGGATGTGCAAATCTTTGAAAAAAGAATTAAAATACGGAAATTGAAAGTATTAGGACTAGGACAAAGGTTTTTTTTGTTTTTTTGTTTTTGTTTTTGTTTTTTAGGACAAAGTTTAAAGACAATTGATTGCGCTTAAAACTTTCATTCTTTTTAAACTGTAAGAATCAGCAATAACAAGGAAAAACACTTTTTTTCTTTTTTTTTTTTTTAACAGAATGAGGATCTGAAAAAAAAAGCTCAGGCAAGAATAACTTGCTGTGCAAGTTGATCACTGAAGGATATTGGAGTTAAGGAGCCTAAAAGAGCCTCCTCTGGAGGAGGAGGTAAGAACTCCATGTAAGTGCAAGGAGGTTCCAGCAGAGCTGTAATCTGCTTCCGCTGTCATTGCTATAATCACCAGTTGAAAATGACATTAAAGAAAATACAATTAATCATTTAAAGAAAAGTCTTCTTTGTTTGTTTGTTTGTTTTTTTTTATGATAGTCACAGAGAGAGAGAGAGAGGCAGAGACACAGGCAGAGGAAGAAGCAGGCTCCATGCACCGGGAGCCTGATGTGGTATTCGATCCCGGGTCTCCAGGATCGCGCCCTGGGCCAAAGGCAGGCGCCAAACCACTGCGCCACCCAGGGATCCCGGCTTCTTTGCTTTTTAAAATAGAGGGAAGCAGAGGGAAAATGTTACAACTATGTACATATACTTACAGTGAGCATCTAAAAATGTGAGTGTTTCAGCTGTTGCAACTGTTGCTCCTAGCAGCCTTGCAGTGATCAGACCTTTTCTCTCTTTTTGTCTGACTATTTTTACTATAGAAAATTGTTTTATATATTCTTCTAATTTATCATGTAAGTACTCTGTAAAAAAAAAAAAGTATCAGGATTAATTCTTCCTAAGTTTATATTCACATATAACATATGAAAAGTAATGAAGAAACCACAGGGCAATGACATCTCCACATTCGTCATCTTAACAGTTGCACACATTCTTCCATTAAGATGAAAATTATATCTCTAATTCTTTAATGAAAGAAATAGCTACATATGCAAATCTTAACTTCTGAATTACTATAACACACGTTTATAATAAAACTTATCATGTACATGCAATATCAATAAATATATTTGGGGGAAAGGAGAGACTTCTAATGTAGTAGACCCCAGGACTTAAGAAGACTCATTTGGGAATCTAAGAACATTAGCTAAGAGAGGGAAGGAAATAGAATTTGACTAAAAATATATTTGACACTTTTTAAAATTGAGATTTAAAACTGGAAATTTAAAGAAAAATGCCAAGTATCAAGAGGATTCTCTGATATTTAGGCAGTGATCAAAATAAATTAAAACCAAAATGTTCAGGTAAAATGGCAAATAGGAAAGCCCAAGGCTATAGAGCAGTTTGGGAATATTTTCTCAGAGTCAGCATAAATTTTTGAAAGCTTTGGAATCCTCTGACACACAATTTTTTTTCCTAGCAAAAATATGACAGGAGAAAGGAGCATATAAGTCAGGAATGAAGCTAAAAACAGGCTCTTATGAATGGGTACATAATTTAAGATCTTCAACATTCCAATGTGGATGAAAGACATGATAAGCAAGAGTTAAAACAGTAGGTAAAATACATTGATCACATCAGTCAAGTGTTGCTCGTATCTTGAAACAACTCTTAAGTCTGCTTTTTCACCACTAAATTCTTGATTCTTTGTTGAGTATATAATATAGTTCCTCAGGTGGCCTTCTCAGGCCTATAGTAGTACAACCTCAAAAAGATCAGGGAATGATGAGAACATCAATAAATGTCCTGGGGTAGATGTTTGCTTCTGCCGGATTTCAGAAGCCAGTGAGGATGACTTTATCTGTGATTATATCGGGTTTCTTTCTATTCTCCAGTGGTACAGATAAATGAGTTGCTTATTCAAACCTTAAACATTCATAAAGGAGGGGAGAGTCATAAACAACTTCTGTGGAAACTAAATCTAAACGTTGTTACCATAGAGTAACAGACTTAACTTTTTAACACCTTCTAAGTATTCAGAATTAATTCTCTGAAAAACAAGCAGGGCTGTAATTTGTCTTAAAATATAAATCATGGATATTATTCTTTTAATCATAGGCTTGACTTATAAAATAGAAACTTATATAAAAACATTTCAAAGGGGACGCCTGAGTGGCTTAGCCTCTGCCTTTGGCCCCAGGGCGTGATCCCAAAATCTAGGGATCCAGTCCCACATGGGGCTCCCTGCATGGAGCCTGCTTCTCCCTCTGCCTGTGTCTCTGCCTCTCTGTCTCTCATGAATAAATAAATAAAATTAAAAAAAAAAAAAAACACAAAACATTTCAAAGGCCTTAATGGGACTGATTTTTTTTTTTAATGGAGTCACTACAGATTCCTTCAGTAAACTGTCCCACTGTTTGATGTGTTAAGGAATTTTTAATTTACCTACAACTTCTGAACTTCCTGTATATTTTAATCTGCCTAAATTCAGCACCCACCCATACCCATCTTTCTGTGAAGTTAAGAGCACAAAGCTGTGCAATCAGATCTCCTGGGTTTACCTATTTATAGCACCATTACTTTTAGCTGTGTGACTTTAGGCAAGTTATTTTATTTTACCTGCACCTCAGTTTATCTCTAAGATGAGGATAATAACACCCTCACAAGGGATTGCTGGGAGGCTAAACTGAAAGATTGCTATACAAATAAAGCATTTAAAGGCAGGGCTTACCACATGGCCTACTCTCTGAAAATGATGGATTATCTTTTGTTTTACTACCATTGGGACTTACTTATCTCTTTGTCACTTGATTTTCCACATATTTTTGCTGCTTTTCCCTAAACCAACTGAAATCAGGGGCTATAGTTTGTTTCTACCTCACAAACTCCTTTACAGTGACTAGGGACACATTTTCCACAGATAGATCTTTGATTCAATAAGACAAATGAGTTACATTGGTATGCAAAGATATCCCCCACCAAGGAAACTGTTGCAAATGTATTGTTAATTGCTATAAAGAATTATAAAAATATCCAGACCCTTTGGCCAAGCAGCCTAACTTAACCAAAGATACAATTCAAACAGAGGAAGCTGACATAAGCACAAGGATATTCACTACAGTGTAAGGTATACTAACACTCGGAGTGAATGAAGGTGAATGGTTAAGTAAAATGCATCTGGTCCATCATCGTCAGCAAAAATAAAGTTCTGAAGGTGAGAGAAATGGACTAATAATATTATTATATGAAAATGCCACATTTCAAATTTGGATTTCTGACATGGATATAATTAGATAAACATTATGTATTTAGACAGTGATTAAGAGAGAGAAAGAAAAATGAAAATGAAATAGGAAGATCATGATTGGATATCACTTTTCTGATTTCCTTTAATTCTATTAATTTTATTTGTACAATTAAATAATAGAAATTACCTTCAACTGAAGGCTTACTACAAATAGCCTTACTGTCCCTAATCTCTCACTGCTTGAAAAATAAAACAAAATAAAAATCATCTGAGAAGAAAGCTCAAAAAACCAAAGATGGAAAATATTTTTTTCTTTTCTCTTTTCTTTTTTCTTTTTTCCTTTCTTTTTCTTTCTTCTTTCTTTCTTTCTTTCTTTCTTTCTTTCTTTCTTTCTTTCTTTCTTTCTTTCTTTCTTTCAAGACAAAACATGAGAGGCATGCAGAACTTAATCAGATGTCACTTTAAGCTCTATAGGTTGCAGACCAAGTAGAAAGAATCAGAAAAAATTCAGAACATTTCAAGCAGTAAATAAATTAATCACAATTGAGTGGTGATGTAATCTGGGTAAGAGGACTGGGAATTCAAATCAGAGATCTGTATGTAGTGTGTACCCATAAGTAGGGGACTGGAATTATAAAATGTCCCCATTTGGTGAATATGTTTCACATCCAGGCCAAAAATCTCTGATGGTAAGCAACCTTACTCCACCTAGGTGTTAATTTAACCTGAGAACAGAATCTCAGTCCACTCATGATATTTTGAAATTATAGAAATGTTTTGGAGTGTATTTAGAAATCATTAAATAAGTCAGGTTAATAATTTTGTGCTTTATTCGCTTATTATAATTCCCTAAGTCTGTATACAACTTGTTATTGATGATATGTCACTTAATAAACAGTATCTTTATTTTCCTTTCTTCATAGTACATAAAATAATGGTTTACCTTAAAATAGATATTGCTTTGGATTTGATGAGAGAGTATTACTATTCCCATTCTATAGGTGAAGAAACAGCTAGTTAGTAATTGGAGTTGGAATTTGATCTTAAAGAATTTGGATCCAAACTCCACTCGTTCAAGAATAAATTTTGTGATCGTTGAAATAATCTTTATCTGGTTGGTATTTAAAATACTCATGATGTTTGAAAATTTAGCAACTTAGGGTATTTGTCTGATTAACCTTGTGATTCCAATTTAAAATGTATAATTTAGTAACTGACAAGTGACTTGTTATTTTAAGCAGAAATACATTAAAGAATTTAGCTTACTTTGTAAACAATATTAAAATACTTAGCAGCCAAAGCAGAATGTATAACTCTATAATAATTTCAACTACCCATTTATATTATTAATTAATGTATTATTTATATTAACTCATCTAATTCTCAAAACAAACCTAAGAGTTATGTATTACTTACGTATCTCTTCAATTCTATGCTACATGGTTGGACATTTCTTATAATCAATGGCATCTTAGTTTAATTGGCTGTGAGGGGGGTTTTTTATTCAAGTGGTAAATAAACTAATGACGTATTATATAACAAATTTGAAGAAATATGGCATTTCCCACATTTTACAGATAAAGAAACTGAGGCATAGAGGGATTATGTAATTTGCCCAAGTTACATACCTGGTCAAGAGCAAAACTGGGATTCAAACCAAGGCAGCCTGACTCAAGGCTCAAGTTTGTATTCTTAACCACTACACCTTACGATAAAAGTCTTACATTCAGTTATGAATTATGGTACTTTGAACATTTCTGAACTCTGAAATATTTAAATATGGACCCCCTTAGATTCTACTTTCATCCATCATACCTACCATTCAAGGTATTATATTTAAGTTCTGAGGTGGTGTACAGAGAGTACAATATAATAAAACAGACTTTGGACAAAATCCCATGGATTTACTTGGGACACCATCTCATTTGCATGTGCTTTCTTACCATCTACACTAGCATCATCCACCAAAATGATTTCCTTCAGCAGTATGGCAGGAGAAGAATAAAGCACACTGTGGACAGTTCTGAGCAGCGTGGACCAGGCTTCATTGTGAAAAACTATTATGACACTGGTGGTAGGCAGGGGAGGACAGCGCTTAAATTTTTGTTCAATACATCTAGAAGTCAAAGAAGTAGAAGAACAATTATGAATTTTATTACTTTATTTCACAGCTGTGTCATTACTAAAATTATCATTCGAGGAATGATTCTATCATTCAAACTTTATCATCTTAGGAACAATAGTGGATAACTTTTTTTTCCCATGTAAGCTGATCTTAATGCTATATAAATGTAAATAGATCAAAACAAAATTTTTTACACAGAGTTCATGTCCACTGATGTAGATTACATGTCAAGAATCAAAATATGCTATTGTAAGTTTTCTCAACAGTATAATTCTAAAATAGCATTTTTAAAAAGGGAAAATAACCTATGGGTGAGACAACCTGTAAAAATGGCAAATACTTGTAATTGCTCAAGTAAAAACGAAGTTTTTCTCCTTCCCTGTAAAAATCCTCCATTTTTCTTATTACTCGCAATTTTATAAACAGTGCAACTTTATTAAATGACTATTTATCTTTGCAGAGATTCTTATTTTCTTAAGTATATAATATTTTTCAAGTTTTAAAAATCAATTTATTTAATCTATACTGGAACCAAAAGGGAAAAAAATGGCTTACCATATAATCTAATTTTTATGATGTTCATGATTCAGCAAGACTAAGTTGCTACCATATGCCATATGCCATGCTGTTTTAAAAATTTTGCTCCAATAATCTAATCTATAGTTTACTTAAATAAGACCTAGCATTTCAAAATACTAAACTTAGGAATTTTAAATAAAAATCCTAAATCCGGGTGCTTGGGTGGCTCAGTGTTTGTGAGTCTGCCTTTGGCTCGGGTTGTGATCCTGGGGTCCTAGGATCAAGTCCTGCATCAGGTTCCCCACAGGGAACCTGCTTCTCCCTCTGCCTATGTCTCTGTCTCTCTTCCTGTGTCTGTCATGAATAAATAAATACAGTCTTTAAAAAAATCCTAAATCTGTGTTAAAAGTCTTGTGATCCTGTTGCCCTACGAAACACCGATGGGCCTAAGAATAGAGACCGTAAGTAGTTTTTGACTGATTAATGGTACTACACATTTGTTAACCACATTAGTTACAAATTGATCTTGAATTCATTTTTATAATTTCTTCCTCAATGAAAATAATCTTCACATGAAGCCTTTGGGTGTGGGTGGATCTGTACAGTCTCCAGCCTTTGAGACTGAAGCTGACCACAGTCCCTTGCCTACCGAGTTGAGGTGAAGATCAAAAGATACAACATATAGTAGAGGGCTTCACAACACTGTCAAACCAGAGTAACCCTGGGACATAAAATATGTGTGGCCTATGGTAGAGATAAATAAATAAAATAACCATCTTTAAGTTTTTTAAGTACAATCATAAATGGTTGTACAATTTTAGATGACAGTATAAAATCCTTCCACACAGTCAAAAGGCACCTCAAATATAGTGTGTGAACAATCAAACAGTGCTATTCAAACCCAAAGATAAGGAAGTAAATCATTCACTTACGGAGATAGGAGCCTTGCACACTTCAATTGCTCTGTGAGGGTCAATGGTGAAACCAGAGACCCCAGTATGGTACCAGAGGCCTGGGAAAGCCACCCTAAGAAAGATATCCTACAAACTCTCAGTAGTCACTTTCATAGCCATACTTCAGTTTGAATGTGTGTCAGATCCTCTTCTGAGGAGAGGTCTTTAGGGTGGGATGTTTGTAGTGATAAAAAAGGAATTAGACTGACATAAAGTATTAACAGTGTGTGTCAACACTGCTAAGTAAGAAAAGGAGAGGAAGGCTACGAGTGAAAGTGATTTTGCTCTCTCATGCCTTCATGATTTCAAATATACATAGATAGTCAGAAGCAAATAATCACATTCATCCTCACTGACAAATGAAAGCAAATGATTTATTTTAAATTGAATTTTGGATAAATTACCAATTAGAAATAAAGTCCAAACACAAACTTGCTCATAATTATTCTTGACTCACAATTACACAGAAGGAAACAACTATAGATAAGCTTGTATTTTTAAGACATAAAGGTCTACAAATCAACATAAACTAAAAGTTAAAATTATAAAAAAATTCCATGCTATTTTCCTTTAGAAAAAAAAAACCCTTATGATTTATTGTCTTATAAGCATTTTCCGAAGGGAGTTTTGGGATTAAAAAAATTTCCTCAATATTTATTTGTGTGACTAATTAATATATTAATCAAGAATTACAAAAAGTTTTGAAATTTTAAATATAAAACTTCACAAAAATTCACATAAATAAAATGTGATCACTTTAATCTTGCAAGGCTTTCCTTCAGTTTAGGCTAGGAGTTATCTGCTTAACTGATAACTACTAATACCAAGTAAAAGTGTCATGTTGTATCATCAATGCAAGTGATAATAAAATTGCACAGTATGATTTCATAAACTCCAATTATTCTGAAACAAAAAAAGCATGTTAAACTTATGCTTTAGAAATTGTTCCACATGTCATTTAAAGTAGTGAAATTAAATAACTTGCCAAATTGACTACAGATTCCCAGTCAAACCATTTGTAAAATTTAGCATATAGATATGTGCTTTAAATTATCAATTGTATGACCATCTGAGTTTAGGAGACTCTGGATCTATATATATTTTTTAAAGATTTTATTTATTTATTCATGAGAGACAGAGAGAGAGAGAGAGAGAGAGGCAGAGACACCGGCAGAAAGGAAGCAGTTTCCATGCAGGGAACCTGATGTGGGACTCGATCCCTAGTCTCCAGGACCACGCCCTGGGCCGAAGGCAGTGCTAAACCGCTGAGCCACCCAGGGATCCCTTGGATCTATATTTTTAATGAGCATGGAAAAGATCAGCAATTCTTCCGAAAATGTGTTCCTTGCTGATATAAGTTAAATTTAAAGTAAGGAAGTGTTAAATCTTCATGAATTCTTCACAGTTCTAGGTATCCAATTCCTATCTAAAAAAGGTTCTTTAAGTGCTTAGTTGTTTTTCACTTACAATTATTTCATTACTGAGTATTATTGTAGCTCCTTGATGTTATATTGGGGAAAAAAAACATATCTTGAGCTGACAGTGACTGTCATGTCAAAGAATAAAAATTATGCTTCTTGACTTGTGATGTGGATTGCTTTTCAGTCAAGACCTCTTCCCAAATCAGTCAAATGCAATCCTGCATTTTAAACTATTAACATAAGAAAGGAACTATTCTGTGCCTTATTATAAAGGTAGAATATTTTATGGACATTCACTTGTTTCTTCACACATTCATTTGAAAATGATGAGCACCTTAACCTTGAATCACACAGATTAGGATAGAGAGACAGAATTCTAATCCACACAACTTCAGAACTGAGAGATTCATAGTTGGAACAAGTATTCATGATCATAAATCTAGAAAAATATGAGTGAGGCCATAGACTTAAGTCTGTTAAGTCAGGTTCACTTCCAAACATAATTCTATCATGATCAGAGAGCAAATGTGTAAGCTTCGCTTGCTTACGGTCTTACACTTTCAACAAATCAACAGGTGGTTTGAATCAATTAGCTATTTGAATCAAATAGAGCATTTGAACACTACCTCAAAGATAACGAAATGGTTAACATTTTGGACAGTACAGTAGGATCTGGAGGGAAACTGTAGTAAAGATACTGTGTACTTGAGATAACATGTAAATAGAGTGACATAAAAAGCAATGCTGGGCTCTCAGAAGGTAAAGGGAGACAATTCTACACATATGATACCACACAAAAATCTATAGAGAAAAAAAAATCATCATTGAATTAGCAATTTAACAACACTGTTCCTTAAAAGAAAGGTTACAAAAGGTTACAGGGCATTCTGAAATACAATTACAGTACTGAAAGTGGCCACAAAGTCTGTGACTTAGTTCATATAATATTCTTATCTAACAGCTCCAAAGTCTTGGCACTTTTTAAACATCTCTATTTATTCTATAGCAATACACAGAGGAATAGAAATAGCTCCTCTGCCTCCCACATTCCCTGTAAAACCGGTCCCATATTCCCTTCTTAATAGATTAGAAAACTAAAGCATTTAAGATAAAGGATTTTTTTGTGGTTCCACAAAAGTCAGATTTAAAATTTAGTTTTCTAATTATAAGGTAACAACTTTTCACATTTGCAACGCCTCACCAAGAATAGATATGGATAGCCTCAATAATAAGCAAAACATAATTAAACAGCAGTTGCTGTTGTTTTGCCTCAGAATGGCTGAAGAACAAGCAAACTCCTTAGTTGATGCCCCTCCCCTGAAACCCTAATGTTAAACAGTAAACAATGAATATTCTTGAACATACTCAGGAGGTCGAGTGTCTGGTCCAAGATCTCGGTGTAAAGAAATCCTGTCACTTGCAAAAGCATTAAAACAGTGTTTTGTTTCTCCACGTTCTTTTTCCTTCTGCTCTTCAACACTTAAATTGGTTGTCTTGAATGCTTTACCAGAAGCACCAGGTGCATTAGAATCCTGAGGTGGGCGGTCAAGAACCGGTTTCAATTCTGCTGCTGTATAGTATCCTTGCAAACAGGGTCTCTCACCAGCATCAATGTTTTGCCTGACAGGTGCTCCTATTTGCATTTTTGGCATTGCATCTTTAATATTGTTTACAGCTTCTAGCATGAAATCAAACATCTTGTTTTTGTTTATATTTCTTTCCATCTTTGATTCCTCTTTGGAATATTGAATACTTACTTCTCTTTGCATTAAAATCAAAAATATTATAAAGAAAAAAATTACTGTACCAAGCTTCCAGAACTTTTTATGATAATGTCTTTTAAGATGTAGTTTTACTAGTCGCTTTATGTGAGTCATTCTGGCATTAAAAGCTTGCCACTTGACAAATAACAGTTATAGTTTCCTCTGTTACTTATATTTTTTTTATCATAGATTTGCTGGCAAGAAGATTTCATTAAATGGCAATACCTATAAACAGAAATGATAAATGGCATTAGTAGCTATTCATTCCTATAGGCATGGCTCAATTCATTCACTCAACCAACAACTAAACATAAGCTATAAACAATGTACTCTTATGGTTAACAAAAATGCAAAGATATTTTGCCCTCAAGAAAATTACACTTTTAGAAGAACATATTTGCTGTTATTAGCTATAACATATTGAGGCTATAAATTATTAGAGATTTATCTCCAGGAAAAAATACTTTGTAAATTGTGGCTAATACCTACTACATGATAGGCATGTGATTGTTTTTATAAACAATTTATAAACCTTTACTCCAACTAAACCAGTTAAGATTATAAAGCAGCTTCACCAACAAGTAAACTGGCATGCTTCAAATTTGTTCACCTGATTACACTTGTGAATCCTGCCAGAACCAATAAAGACTAGAAAATTAAGAGCATCTATCGCGTTCTTATACCACAGTTATTTGCAATAGGCCACACAAATACAAAATCTAATAGCAAAAAGAAGACAGCACTAAACTTTACTTGATGTGACACTAAAGAGGCAACAGAAATCACTGAGTTACAAAAGCAATACTTAGTTTAATAAAATACTGCTCGCAGTTGACCCTAAGAACAGAATAACATGTTGATTAAACTCCAATTTGGGCCACCAGAAGAGAAAGAAAGGAAAAGAAAAAAAGAGAACATTGATGATAGCCTGAGTCACAGTGAAGGCTGAATTTCTTCATGATGTTTTCAAAATTGTAATATGAAGGGGTTTCAGCATATAATTTATACCATGCACCATTATACTCAGTCAAATTTGCAGAGGCAGAGGGGAAGGAACATGCCCTTTTCCTTAAATTCTAAACATATTTTAAGGCAAATTTAATTTATAGAAGTGAAAATTACGTTTGACACTTTATTCAGTTTCTCTCATATTGCTAAATTTAAAATTAAAAAGCCAAGTTCTAAGATGGATTCTCTGGCCTTTAGTAAGACATTTTAAGCTAAATAAAACAGGCAGAACTTGAATAGTTCTATATACTATTCCTAATTGGAAAGATACATACATATAAGTATGGAACAAGCATTTTGACTTCAAAGAATAACTCAATTACAATGTATGTTGCTCATAAAAATGAGATTCCAATATTTCTGAGTTTTGGTTACCTTAAGAGCCTCATATAAGAATTAAAATGACGTGGTAAGCTTTTTACATTATTTAAAGCCATAATATAGTTTCAGAACCACCCAATTGCTGCCGTGTAATTTCTTGTTTACCAAACGTTGTGCTAGGCTCTGGCTACCAAATTAAAGATAGCTCTTGCTTTCAAGGACCAGAGACTAGTATGAAATATGGCATGTCGACATGCAACCACAAAACAGTGTGACATGTGCTGAGATGTAAGACTATGAAAGCAATACGGAAAGTAAGGAAAAATCCTGGGGAAATTTTCCCAAAGATAACATCTGTGAGCAAAATCTTGAAAGATAAGCAATTTTTAGACAGGTGGACAAGAAAGCAGAGAGAAAAGAGAATGAATGATGGATACAAAGACATAAAAGCAAGACAAGACATGGGCAGTCCTTGAGTACAGCAGAAGTGGAAGATAGGACATAGCAGGAGGGGAAGCCAGTAAGTCAAAGACCAGCACACAAAGTGAGTTTGGAATCTGCCAATTTTGCTCTGAGTGGGAGGAACTGGGTAATTTTTTTTTAAGATTTTTAAAAAAATTTTTTTTAAGATTTTATTTATTTATTCATGAGAGACAGACAGAGGCAGAGACACAGGCAGAGGGAGAAGCAGGCTCCATGCAGGGAGCCCAACGTGGGACTTGATTCCGGGTCTCCAGGATCAGGCCCTGGGCTGAAGGTGGCGCTAAACCGCTGAACCACCTGGCCTGCCCGGAACTGGATAATTTTGAGGAAGAATCATAATCATATTTATGCTTTAGATAAATCACAGGCTCCTCAGTACCAGTAAAGGTGACCAAAGAAATGAGGAAAGTAGGAAGGATAGAGGGGACTAATTCAGGAGTCCAGGAAGTTGAATCAAACTGCACTTGGTGAGAGAAAGGAAAGAATGGGAAATGGGTGGCTACAGTGATGACATTAACAAAGGCAGGGAATATAGGAAGAAGAGTAGACTTGGAGTAGGAATTAAAGAGATAATTTGTTCACTTCGGGAAACAAATTTGAGGTGCTGCTAGGACTCTCAAGGTGAGTTCTCATGAGTAAAAAGATATATAGGACTGAAAATCACGGAAAAGCTCTGTGCCAGAGATGACTCTAGGGAGTCAGTCTTGGGGTACAAAGAGTTCACCTGCAGTATATAATGGAGACCAGAGAAATAGCTACATTTAAGGGGTGACAGGAAAAAGGATAAACTGGAAAGAAAAATCAGGGAATATGAAAACAAAATAGAGGCAATCAAGGGAAAACAGGTTAATAGATAAAGCATCCATGTCAAGTGGATATACATTTTACAACCTGCAGTTTATCCTTGAGAGATGTTATTTCTTTCACAGTTGGTTCATCTTTAAAAGTAAACTGCACTAGAGCTGGTCCAATGGGCTTTAGTGCAAAACCAGGAATGAACCCTGGCAGAGAATCCACTAGACTAGTTACAGTCATGCCTCGAAGATCTAGGTTTAGGATTTAGGGCACATTCAGACGAATAGGGCAACAATCTAATCTAAGAGGTTCTAGGGAGATAAGAACAGGCAATAGTTGAGGCTTCATAGGATAATGGTCATCACCTATGAAATACTATCTGATCACCTTTCTTTAACTACAGCTTGATAAATAGATATAAAATCAACCTATGTTCATCCTCCTTCCTATCCCTGAGTTGATCACCAAAAATCCCCTTCTCCAGTGCTTCTAGTGATACTAGATATCCTGAGCAGCTAAACGTAAGCTAGATCAGGAATTTGAGAAGGAGTGAGCTGGTCTCCTTTGGACGTTTTAACAACACATAAAGCAAGAAAGGACCCCAAGGAAAGTATAAAGGGAGATGACAGGACCAGGTACTTCTCTAACAGTGATGGTTTTCCCAAAACATTATATGCCAGAAATCATATTTGTGGGTAGGGTGGTAAATGAGAAAGAAGGATAGAACTAATGAGGTAGTTGGAAGAAAGTCTTTTGTTTTGGAATAAATTATAAACTAGAGAAGTTCTTCATCAATAAGGCAATAATCTATCATTGTGTGTTTGTCTATCTAAGGAAGCCACTCAATTAGTAGGTTTTAGTTTAGGATATCTCCAATGAAGGAGTAAAGGAAAACTCATGAAGGGCATACAGTGTCTCCCTATTCATGGTTGTTTTTCTGGCACTTACCAGAATGTTGGTGACACAGTGAACACTCAAAAAATGTTTGTTGACTGGAAAAGGAAAGAAGGATCAGGATTTCGCTTATTAGAAATAATAAACAATAATTCACTTTTGTTAAATGTTGACTAGGTCCCTGATACTTTAACATCACACAGATTCTCATTTAGTCTTCCAACAATCTTGTGAAGTCATTCCTATTTTCCTGACAAACAATCAGAGTCAAATAGATTAAGGGGCTTGCCCAATGCCATTCATTTAAGTGGAAGGGTACCATTCTCCCAACTGTGTTCAAACTCAGGTCTGATCTAAATCACTAAGCTTTTAACTGAAGTTATCTGAAATAAGATCTTTAATAGTCAAGAACTGAGACTCTAAGGGGTGTCTGGGTGGCTTGGTAGGTTAAACAGTTGACATGATTTCAGCTCAGGTTGTAATCTCAGGTCCTGGGGTTGAGTCCCACATCAGGCTCCACACTCAGAAGCGAGTCTGCTTGAGGATTCTCTCTCTCTGCCTCTCTCTCCCTCTGTCCTTAACCCCACTCAGCTCTCTCTAAAATAAATAAGTAGACCTTAAAAAAAATAACTAACACTCTAAATGTAAAGAGATAAGGGAAAAACCTAAGGAAAGAACTACAAATAGCTTCGTATCAGGTAAGGTTTTCTGGACAAATGAGTTAAAAAAAAGAAAAGAAAAGAAAAAAAGAATACAACTCTTTTCAGAGCATATTTTTAGAAATAAAGATTGAAGATGAGATTGTAGATTTTAACAACAGAGTATCAAGAGATTGAGATCTTTTAGTGGCAGAGTCTACTAAAGTAGGAACATGATGCTTTCCTCTCTTCATATTATTTCAAAAGGGAACAGTCGTCTTTTATTAATTGCTGATCACTTGAAGATTCCAACATAAATCTCCCAGGGACTTTTATATGACTTTTTTATATGACTTTTTTGTCCTTTGCTGCTAATATGCAATATCAGGCTTCCATTAATGGAAATTACACTCAACATTAAGCTTCTCTATGAGTGGTCTTCAACTCTGGATACACATTAGCAGAAAGCTCTTTTAAAAGAGTGCCTTAGGCTTCCTTCCCCTCTAGAGAGTTTGATTTAATTGTTTGAGGGGCAGGGCCTTGGTCCTGTTTTTGTCATTATTTTAGGCTCTCCAGATAATTCTAAAGGGTAGCAAATACTAAGAATTACACTGGTGTAGGTCATAAGACTTTGGGCAAATCAAAACTAGCACCTGATAAAGACTGCATTTATCCAAAGGCAATCCCACTATTAATTTATAATATTCCAAAGACAGGTTTTTCAAAATAGATTCTTGATATAAAATGAGAAAAAGTTATTTTGACATGAAGAGATTAAACCCAAAGCAAGAATGACCCAAAGTTTCTTGAAAAGGCTTAGAGGTTACTGCTGATATAAATGAGACACTGGTTCTACTGCAAATTAGTGTTGTAAAATTTTTTACATATTTTATTCCCATCACAAAGATGGAAAAACACAAACTCTGAACAATAAAACACATAATCCAACATAATAAATGAATGGATTAAAGAAAACCAGGATTCATAATCCCCATTGCTGGGAATAACATCATGTTCCTAGACCTCACTACTTACCAAATTTGAAGACCTATGTGAAAACAGCCAATGAAACAAAACAAATGTCTTCTAGAATCAACTTCCAATTAAACTCAGAAGTTTCAGAGATGAAAAAAACAATAAATCAGCCCAACAGCAAATTCAAGATATAGAATGATTAGCAGATGACGGTCTTGTTCTTACTGAACTCTTTCTAAAGCTTTAAATACACCTATCTAAAATGGTCACTTGCTAATGATAGAACATCAGACTCATAGGAGATAGGAATACCATGAAATCTTTTTTAAAACTAGAAAAAAATTAAATTCAAAGACCTTCTAAATTCTAAATTTCTAAAATTAGAAAAAAATTAAAATTCAGAAGCCCTCTGATCTTAAAAAATATCAATGTATATGCTACTTTATATGTAGATATTACAAAAGTGTATTAATAATAAATAAAAATATCCACAAAATGATATTTTAAAAGGCTAAAACCATATGCATGAGTCTAGCAATCTGAGACTGGGTTAAAATCAATGGATTATTATTGGGGCAAAAATATATTTCTATAGGAACAGAAAGAAGTGAAATACCACAAATTAAAATAACCTAACCACAAAGCTGTGGCTTCCACTTATGTGGATTATGGTTTCTCAAACTCTAGTGTGACAATGAATCACCTGAGGATGTTGTTTAAATGTAGATTCAAATGGGAAAAGATCAAGATCCATTTTTAGTGTCTGTTTGTCCCTTCCAGGTAGAAAAGACACACTGCAAAAACTTTAGTTATTAGTTTAACTTAAAAATTCCAACTGAAGCAATCCTCCAAAGTAGAAAAGTAGTAAAAAGCAGAACATTTCATAACTGCACGTGAAAATAACATTTAATAAAAAAGAGGAAAGTAGTTCTTTCCATTTCTTATTCCTATATTTGTGACAATAAAATTTTACATCCTCAGGGATTCAGGATCTAGTTCCAGGTGACTTTAACTGGCACAAAGCCTAATTGGTATATGAAACTTGCTTGCTATAGCATGAATTAAAGCATGCTATAAAGGGTTAATCACAAAAATCTAAAGATTAGCAAAAATGTAGCATATATTGCAAATTAAGAAAAGTACAATATTGCAAAATTAATGTATATTGGATCATTGCCACACATTATCATCTAGATTTCCTAATCAAATTTTTAAAACAAAACAAGAATATAAAAAAAAAAAACTTGCCCTAATAATAAACTTTATGTGCTTGGGCAGAAATTCTATTAAATGCCCTCATCTGCTGGTTAGGGAAGGGAGGAGTGGCAGGAAGTCATTTCCGCTTGTATTCTTTGGTAAAATCAAATGTCATGGTGAATTGCTATTGCGGTTTGTTAGTTTTGATTATGCTTAAGTCCGTGTCTACATCCTCACCAGCAATTCTTCTGAGCAGGAAGTAACTTGTGGATATATGACAGGTGACAAACATTGATGCAAAGCAAACCGCATGGAGATGGCTACATGCTGCCTCACAGGAGAAGGCAGACATACTCCAAAGATCTCAGCTAAAGACAAAGTATTGTGCTGGCTGGCTGGCTGGCTGGAAAATGCTACCAGCGGACAACTAACTGCATGCAACTGTCATAGAGCAGGATTACTTTCTGAAGAAAAGTGTGTCTGCCGGTTATATGACAAAAAGCCAGAGTTGACCTCCAACAACTCAGAGGCACAGGTTTTAATACAGAAAAGGGTGTGTGGTCAAGCATCCAAATTCTCAGCTAAACTTGGTCAAATAAGCATCTCCATTAACAATATTATCTTTGAAGGTGAAAGGTTATAGACAGGATCTTGATTTGTGGACCAGCCAATTCTATCTTTACAGTTTGGAGCAAACAAGTAATTATGGAACTACACTATCCTTTGTGGGGAGTGTAGGATGGTGGAGAAGGGGAGCTCACATATGTCTCCTGCTACTGTGAAGAAATCTGCAGCTGTGAAAGTCTATACTGATTATTTATGGCATATAGACAGTAGAGGAATTTTGAGGAGTAATTTGAGTAGTACCACAGATTACCCACTTAACTAGTACTTCCCCTGGGCAGAAGTACCAAATTTTAAAAGACTTGTCGGTCTGTTTACCTTGTAAATATAGTTGATGGCTCTTGGATTAGTAAAGAGACAGAAACTACATAGTGATTTGAAAAAGGAAAGTTTAATCTATTATTAAGAGAGGATTGGAGTAACAAGGAATTTGTTAGTGAGGGTAAAAGAGAATTCTAAATAATATAGTAGTAGATATAAGGGGTGACCACTACCCACAAGGCTGAGATGGGGGCCCAAGGAAGAACCCTCCCCTCGTCAGTGCTGAGATCCAGAGATCTCTATGGAGAGAGCACAGTGTCAGACCCCTGATGGTGCAAAAGTGACACAAGTGTATCACTAGTGAGACCTGCCAAAAAATCTGCCCTCTGGAGTCCCAGAAGAAGCCACTCAGAGATAAATGTCAAACACTGGAACTTGCTAGGTGCTGAAGATAACTGCTGGCTGCTGATGGCACCTGGAGCTAAGAAGCTTGTCGTCTGCAGGAGTCTAGTGAACTTTTATGTATAGCCTGGGTTGATATGGTGGCAGACTGGTGCCTGTGTTAAAATTTGGGCAAGTTACCTAGAAACCCAGTTTTGGGGGGCCCCCAGTGTGCAGCACATGTATGAAGCTAAACAGAGTGCAGGGAGCGGTGACCAAGGCTAGGGAACTGGTCCATGATGTCTAAGACTCCAGGTCAACACTACTGCCCAAGTCAAGCTCTGAAGAAAGTACAGGGTAGTGGCAGCTCTAGAAAAAGATGTGCTGTGCAGTTACCTGACACTAGGGAAAACTATGTAGAGGTTGAAAAGTAGAAGACAACTATGCCCAGAAAGAGCCTAACCAGAAAGCCACCCTGGAACCAGGAAAGGAAGCACCTTCTGCTTTCAGTGTCCTTCCAGTTTCCCTCCATTATTGCAGAGCAGAAGAGAATAAATTTGGAACTGAGAGACAATAAATTGATAAGCAGCACTGTCTACCTTTTCAGCTACTCAGTTTCCATCTGCATATTTCTCACACATTTGAACTCCTGTACAATAGCAACAACTCCATATTCCACCTAACAAGATGCAAGCATCCTACTTGTAAGTAAAGAAGAAACCTCAAAATGAGATGCAGAGTACCAACAACCATTGTATCCATTACTGTGACCATGTTAATTACTTATCAAATTCTGTCACAATCCCACCTAATATTCTATTACTTAAAGACTAGTAAACTTCATATCTTCAATGTAATATTTAGTTTAAAAAAAAGAAAGAAAATATTGCCTCAAAAAAAAAGTACATTAAGTAGAGTGACAACTGAATGCCCAGATATGTTACTGAAGCCCTCCCGAATTTTTGTGATTCTCATTACCCTCTGGTTCGCAAATCCTTCACTAAAACATCTAAAGCACTTGCTACTTTCTGCTCATCAGATACAGTCAACATAATATTATCAACATAGTAAACCAATGTGATATTTTGTGGATGTTGGGATAATTAAGATTTCTAGGACAGGAGAACTGACCTGGCTCTTGGCCATGCTAGATAAAAGCAAATTGCCTTTGGTGGTCCTTGTAAATTGGTATGGAGAAAAAGCAATTAACCAAGTCAATAGCTACATACTAAATGCCAGAGGCTGTGTTGATTATATCAAGTAAAGATACCACATCTGGGTCGGTAAGCACATTTGGAATCATCCAATGATTAAGTTCGTAATAGTCCATTCATTCTCTAAGATTCATCCAACTTCTGCACAGGCCAAATAAGTGAGTTAAATGAGATGTAATAGGTACCTCAAGTCTTATTTCAAATCTGTGATGGTGGCACTGATCTCAACAACTCCCTTGGGGATATAGCATTATTTCTGATTTACTCTCTTAGAAGGAGGAAAAGTTCTAAGTTCTTCCACTTAGCTTTCCTATCACGATGGTCCTGAATCTATGACTTAGAAAACCAATATAGGGATTCTACTAGTCATCCAGAATGTTGACTCCAATCATACATTAAGGAAATGGGGAAATAAGCACAGCGTAGACCTGCTGACATGTGGGCCCCCTGTGAGTCAGACTTGAGCTAAGATTCCATCTATTATCTAATTACTATAATTCCCCATTATGACTAAAGGGCCACAAAGTGTATTCTGGCTCCCTAGGAACTCGTAAGAAAGGTCTGAGTATTTTCCCCAAAGCATAGCCTCTCTAATAAATGGCTACATGTCCTTCTGGGGAAGGCTTCTGAGGAAGATTTGTGTAGCCTTCTCACGACTAGGCCTCAACTTCGATCAAAGGTCTCTGGGCCTGTGAATTGACTTACATTTGGAAACTGGGTAAGAGGTAATGATGCTCAACTGTGGCAACTAAAGCCAATGTTTTTGCCACCAGGCTTAGTGGGTTTTTTCTGGTACATACACAAAGTGATACTGTGGTACTGCTCATCTATTTCATTCATCCCGTTTGAAAATCAATGCCTTCTGATTACATCTATGTCCCTGATTTCCATTATTGTATATATCCCTACTTGGTCTTTGGTGGTTAAATGTTGCCCCTTGTCTTCTGCTACTGTAGCATCCCATCATCTCCACTGAAACTAGGGAGCCAATCTTGAAACCAGGGAAGCCTCACATTAGTGAGGCTTTTTTCTCAAAATCTTAGTAAAGGGAGAGTGTACTGGGGCTGTGTCGTGGAACATAACTGGAGGATGGGCATATAGGTTGCACACAATAAGTTCAGTGAACATTCCTTTCATGAAGGAGTCCCAAAACTCACAAGTAATAAACAATTTCCATCCACTCATTCTCTCTCTTGAAGCCTCAGACTATTAGGGATAGGGGAATGTGGAAACAAATGAGTAAGACTGCTTGCTGCTCCATTGCTATCACTTTGCATTTCTACAGGCTTATCTACAATTTACCAGGTAATCATTCTCCACATCTCAGCTTCCATTCCCATCTTTAAAAGTGTCAGCAAACTTTCTATAAGTCGCTAAATAATAAATAAGTTTTATTTTGTGGACCGTAGGAGTAGTTGTGCAACTACTCAATTCTCTTTTTGTTGTGCAAAAGCAATCATACACAATACACAAACAAATGGGCAAAGCTAATTCCAATAAAATTTTGTTTACAAAAACAGGTCAGGGATAGAATTTGGGCCAAGGGCTGTTGTTTGCCAAGCCCTGGTCTAGAAATCCAAAAAAGCTTCAGGCTGAGCATTTACGTTATTTCCCTGTACTTAACCAGTCTCCATTAGCTTCCACTTCCCAGATGTAAAAGAATCAAATAGTTCACAAATCCACATTATTTAAAAAAAAAATTAGGCATAAAAGCAATGTCTGTCTTAAGATTAGACTATATTTACACCTATTTTGAAATACAGACTATCCCTCCACTTATCTAGTCACCATCTGAAATTCCTTCATTACACACCCCTCATGGGTAAAGCATGAAAAAGTCTTATTAATACATTTCAGTTGGAAATAAACCAGGGTCAGACTAAACTTTAATTCTTCTTAAAAGCCAACGTCAAGACCATTCATAGACAATTACCACACATTGAGACCCATGAGAATGCTGAATGCAAAGCTCCATGTAGGGAAGGAAGGGAGGGGTACCTAATTCTGTGGGATTTGTATTTACTTTAGGCAAAAGGGGAGAGGCCCTGAGAGATTTTAAGGTGATGACCTAATCCCACATCTGAAATTTAAAATGGTTATTCTTGAAGCTGTGCTGAATATGGATTTGGGGACAGTTGGTGGGGTGGGGTGGGGGAAGGCAGCCAAAAAGAAGACTGAAGGGGATTAAAAGACTATTAAAGTAATCCAGGTGAGAGATTGAGTAGAAGGGGTGTGGAGACTTGGGAAGAGATCTGAGCTGAATTCAGCAAATGAATCGATGAGGAGGCTGGGAACTTTGCTAAATTGTTAAGTGTGCAAAGATGAGTTCTTGACATGTTGAAAAAGACCAGCTAATGAGTGCTCTGTTCTAGATTATCTACAGAGGAGGACCTAGAGCTAAAAAGCAGGTTATGAGGCCATGAATGCTAAAAGAGGTAATGATAGAGGGCAAAGGGTATAAGGAGATTGATGACCCTTGAAAAGCAGCAAGTCTTAACCAGTTCAGAAAGATGGGTCAAATCTGAAAAAACAAAGGTCATGGTCAAAAAGCTCAAGTAACACAAAGAAAATAATAATTTTAATGGAATATTCCTCAGCCATTAGAAATGACAAATACCCACCATTTGCTTCAACGTGGATGGAACTGGAGGGTATTATGCTGAGTGAAGTCAATCGGAGAAGGACAAACATTATATGTTCTCATTCATTTGGGGAATATAAATAATAGTGAAAGGGAATATAAGGGAAGGGAGAAGAAATGTGTGGGAAATATCAGAAAGGGAGACAGAACATAAAGACTGCTAACTCTGGGAAACGAACTAGGGGTGGTAGAAGGGGAGGACAGTGGGGGGTGGGAAACGAACTAGGGGTGGTGGAAGGGAAGGAGGTCCACCAGCAACTGGGTGGCAGGCACTGAGGGGGGCACTTGACGGGATGAGCAATGGGTGTTATTCTGTATGTTGGCAAATTGAACACCAATAAAAAATAAATTTATTATTAAAAAAAAGAAAGAAAATAATAATTTGCATCAGAAACCTTTCAGTTCAGAAAACTGAACTATTAACTGTCCCCCAAAAGGACCCACTCTGCCATCAGGTATTTAGTACCAGGTGTTCTTTCATCCTTACCCCTATCCATCTGACTCAGAATTATCAAACTCACAAGATATCACACTACTTGCCTCCATCAATGTATCAATCGGTGTGAGGATAACTTCTAGAAATTTATCTCACAGATATGCTAGTATGCTAGTAGAATGATAACCTGTAAGTCTACACAGTAAAGCATCATTTAACATCAAAATGCTGGAACAACCGCCAACTCTACCAATAGGAAAATAAGTTATAATAGGTAAATTATGATAGAGTCATATGATGGAATATTATGCCAAATTAAAAACAAATAAGGTACTTTATATGCTGATATGAGGTTTTTTCCACAATAAGTTAAATTTTAAAATGCAGAATGCAGATGAATCCTGCATATATGAATATGAATATATATATGTGTGTGTGTATATATATATATGTATATATATATGTGTGTGTGTGTATATATATATATATATATAATGTAAGCACTGTTTTCTCACAGGGAAGAAAACCAGGTGTCAGAGGACAACAGCAAAAGGAAGACGTATCATATACAGCTCCTTACTTTTTTAAGATTTTGGAGCATGTGGATAGAGTAACTATCTAAAAAATACGTTGGAAAAAAATTGAAAGTGGAATAAAGATTTTTCTGACAGATATCTCAAATTTCTTAATTTCATTCATTATTTCTCAAGGAGCTACTGGGGAATGTATTTGATCCTCATGAGAAAGTAAATAAACAACAAAATCATCATATTTAGGAAATAGGGACTCCAACAGAAATGTCAGCAAAGAAAAATCCCAAACAATTGCTATGGAACAGGTCTAGAAACAATAGCCCAAACTGGAACAAGAGGACAGAGAGCTTCAGAAGAAACCAGTAAAATTGGTGTGATTATGTGGGAAAATCATACTGAGAAGATGTGGGAGTATACAGAAATAGGAATGGATATGTGGAAAAACCAAGCAATTTTTTTCTTAAGTGAATTATTAACTCCATGATTAAAACGATTTTACTCAGACTCAATGATACACATTATTGCAAAGAGCAAATACTGGAAGAAACTCCTAAAAAAGGTTAAAGTTGTTTCTGGAGGCAGCAGGACTGGGGGAGATGAGAGGTGACTGGATTTTGGGTGCTGTTGCTAGCCTTTTAATAATTCTAATTTTATTTACATATAAGCAGGATAGGAGTACAGGATTTGGAATCAGCTTGGATTTGAAGATTGGCTCTGACATTGCACTGGCCTCATAGATAGTGGTAAATTACTTAATCTCTCAATTTTCCTGACTCTATGATAGGGAGAAAAATAGCATGCACCTCATTGAGTGACTTTGAAGATTAAATGTGTAATTCATATAAATTGCTTAAAATATGCCTGGCACATAAGTGCTCAATAGTAAAATTGTAAATAAGGGCTAATACTTACTAGGACAACAAATATTAACTTCTGTTCCTTGATAAAAATATAAAGGTATTAATCACTAAGATCTAATTTTTAAAATATAAGCCACATATTAAAATATGCTCCTTCTGTGAGGAATCTCACAGTTGATACTCCCAGGTACTAAGTGGGACTTAATTTCTTGAGACTACAGTCTTCACTGTAATCCATAGTTAGGGTGGGGGGTTGGAGTGGGGGGTGGGGGTGCAGGGGAAGACTGGTGAAATATTCTACTTAGTGCTGGAAAGGGGGAGCTCAAACTGGAATCTGAAGGGTGAGCTTTGGCTAGATAGGCCAAAGGAGGAGGGAAGAGCGTTCCAGGCAGGGATGATGACACTTGAAAAGACAGAGGCAGGAGGAACATGACATGCAGTGTGTGCACTACACAGGAGCTAAATGGTGGTGCCAGGCCTTTAGGCTGAGTCAAGCAGCTTGCCTTATCCTAAGGCAATAAAGGGCTTTAAGTAGTTTTGAATGTTTTGAAAATAAAATCCCTCTGGGTACAGCATAGGGAACTAACCAAGAAGTATTCAGATAATCAGGAGGGAGGCATTCGCAAAAATCCAGGCAAGAGATGATGGTAGTGACAGGAATGGAGAAAAGTAGATGGATCTGAAAAATATTTATGTTAAGAGGTAAAACTGACAGATGCCTTTTTTTTTTTTTTTTTGGTCTAGTCTGATTATATTATTTAAGTAAAAGCTGTCCCCCTTAACTCCTCACCAATAGCAATATACTCAGTTGTAAAACATTTATAAACAGAAGCTAAGATTTCAATCACAAAGTTAACTCCAGTAATAAATGGTAAAACTCAGATCTTGGAACAAAACCAGAAGGCACAAAAATAACAGAATTCAAAAGAATAAGATGGAGATAACAGCAATCTAAATTAAATAGACTAAGTACATGGAACAAGTTTCCTAATTCCTCAATTTCTGTGGTTGCTGCCCATTAAAAAAAAATACTATACTGACTGCCCAGTGTCTCCCCGTGCCATTTTCACCCCAATATTTTTTCTCCACAATAGGCTTAGAGGAAAGAGAAGTATTCCATGCTTTGTAAATATCTAAAAGTGATGTGTGTATACACAAGCACAAAAGCAGACTATATATATATGTAAAGTTCATGATAGAAGTATGCATAGGATGTCGCCCCCCAGCTCAGGTGTATGTGGAGGTGTGTGTGGGTTGGGGTGGGGGGAGGTATGCAGTTTCCTAAGTGAGGTAAGATCTCAACTGAGTCTTAAGAACCAGAAGAGTTCTAGAGATACAGATAAAAAGTAAGGTATCTCAGCAGTGGAAAGTAACAAAAGCACATAGGAGAAAACAATGAAATCTGTTGTTGGAACATAAAATTTTGGTTTACAGAGTAAAACCATAATTAAGCAAGGGCCAGTTTCTGTGGTACCATTTTAAGGACCATGGGTTCTATCCTGAACTACGTGAAGTTATTAAAAGACTTAAGCATAGTAGAGAGAAATACAAGTTTATATTTTTAGCTGAGGGGTTCTGCTGAGGATGGATTTGAGCTTAACACCATCTGGTGAGATATCAGGTAGCAGGTGGCTATGGCACCCCAGTTAGGAGTTCATGAGATCCTGAACTAGAACAGAAGTAGGAGAATTTGAGAGGAGGGGAAGGGCAGAAGATATTAACAGATTCAGTCATCTAAAAGTTGTGGAGGTTAAGAGAGTAAAAAACCACCTCTGGATTTCTGCCATGACCCCTGAATAGTGATGCAGATCCATAACCCTTTCTCCAAAATACCTGGAACCAAAATGTTTTAAAATTTTGAAAAATAGAATAAAGCAAAATTCAGAGTATTTTTGGAAATTAGGAAGGAGATATGGTTTGCATACCCAATAAAAGAGTATGCCCCCAGCTGTGCCTGGAACAGTACCATGTAATCAAATATCATAGTATATATATCTGCAGCAAGACACATCCCACCAAGTGGAATAGATGATAAATAGCTGACAATGCATTTAGGTGTTGTAGAAAGTTGAGTTCAAGTTTTACTGACAAATGAGTTACCAAAAACATTTTGGTTTTCAGAGATTTTGGAGGGGGGGTGGTTGGGGATTGTGGATAAGAAATGTTAAATGTAGTAATACCTATAAATAAAGTATAGGAAGTAAAACAGGTTGTTTTTGTCTTTGACGGGGTGAAGGTTCTTATTTACTCGTGTATAATCTCAGATAATTATGACCTCTTAAAAATGTCCACCGGGCAATGGTATAGATGAACGAACTAGTTGGGACAGTTTGAAACTAAAACAATTACAGGGAAAATGTATACTCAGGGAAATATTCTCTATTTAGTGTCAAAAATATGAGCCCAACTCAGAGAATGACTCAAGGAAACTTCATCTGTCAATAGCCACTAATGACCTAGAATTTAGAGTCCCACTTGTCTGTGCTTTACCACATAAATTAATGCATTTCGGTCTTTTGCCATTACTGGCATTGATTTGAATTCAATGTTGCTATTAGCAGTACATTAATTGTGTTAAAATCACCCAAATTATATAAAATGAATTATTCTGATATTAACTAGATGCATAATTAAGTGACTGAAAATATGTCCTTCTCAATCAGATTTTCTAACCATAAAAGATCTGTCATAACAAATACATTTGTCGACACTTTATGAACCAGAGAACTGAATATGTTCTGAAGATGATTTCGGCATAGATCACTTCCAAAATATTGAATGTACTACTTTTCTTTTGGAGGAAAATTCCTTCTATCAGGAGTTAAAATTAAAAGCTTCTATGGAAAGTTTAGTCATCCCATCAGAGTTTCCAAGCCTGTATCCCTACAGGTCACTTAGGAACCTAATCCAATCTCTCAATCTCCCAATCTAGTCATTTTAGGGGTTAGGGGTCTGATTCCTAGAGTTTGTCTCTTATAACTGTTTCATAGTAAACAAACAAACAAAAATTAACAGACTACAAACCAAGAATAAACTGGATGTTTACTCTAATAGTTTTTTTAACACTCCATCTAGCACTATTAATATGCCATAAAATTTAGAATTTAGAATAGAGCTGAACAGAATTATTTTTCTCTTACAAACTTGACAATTGTTACCATCAATATCCCTTCAGAGAAACCCTTCCAGTTTTTCCTGTCCCCAAAACATACTACACTATACTGAAAGATCCATTTAATATACAATAATGTACAGTGAGGTTTCACTGTACATTCCTATGTTTGATAAATTTAGTCTAACACCAACTCCTAAAGTCTCAAGCCCCCCAAGAAACGTTTAATGAGGATTACAATATAATTATATATTTTTAAAAATGTACAGCTTTTCTTTCTTTCAAGTGTGTGTGTGTGTGTGTGTGTGTGTGTATGACACAGCACACCAATAGAAAAATCAGCCTTCAAAATGCAAATTCAATAGGATGCCATTATTTGCATTGTAGGTTCCAGCCCATTTGTGGTCATAGAAAAATCAATCCAGTGTGACGAGACCAGTATTTTTTAAATAATTGAGAAAATCCACATTGTGAGGTTAAATATTGTTTTGTGAGCCTTGTTTCATATATATATAAACACACACACACAGAGTGTACTGCATTGAAGGTTAGAATATATTTCTTATTGAAGACTGCAGTCCAAAGAGAAGTTTTAAAAATACTAATGTTGAAGAACTGTGCTCTCCAGCCAAAAATCTAGAGTGTTGCCAATGGAGGAATGACCCTGGGCTGCTGCCTCATAAAATATATTTTAGGCCAATACAATAAAAGATCAGAAGACTAAATTATATTGTCCGTGTTGACTCAAAAAACTAACTGTGGCTCTGAAATACCAGGAATGGATTAAACATCTCAATCCACATGGCATCTTCAATACACATGTGATCTACAATAAGAGAAGAATGACATTCTCACTCATTCTCCCTGGAGTCAGGCATCATCTGGACAAATATAAATTAGGGCAAATCAGAGCTGGACAAAGAACAACAGACTATTTTGTACTCACAAAGGCCTTACACACTGTATGAAAGACAAAAAGATAAACATCTTATAAGTGGGATTAAGGGTGGTGAGATAACATGAGCCTTGAGTCAAGTCTCTGGAAATAAAAATGCCATGTCTACCACTAACTTGCTGGGTGAACTGAAGTTAGAATACCTCTCTCAGCTTTGGTTTAATCACAAACTGTATGGACTGACTGAATATCCAAAGTGAGAAAGAAATCCTGATAACGCTAGGGTAAGAGAAGATTCTTGATTTAAGGCCTCATTACCTTAATCTAGGAAAGTTTTTTTTTTTTTCATTTTACAAATAGTTTAACTGAGGCACACTGTTACTCTAGCTAATGCAAACATGTTACATTTCTCCTTTAAGAGTAAAGGTAGTCTAATATCTGGCTCAATAATCAACAAAGTTTAATACTCTAGATTTGAGGTGCAACATCTACATCTAATTTTTAAAATAGTATTTAACATATGTTCTTTCTCTGTATGGAGATAAGATTAGGAGGGCCAGCCAGGGCCTTTGCACAAGAGCAGAAACCACTGCTTGAAAATATTACAATTATATCCTGTTTGTGTGGTTGACTTCTTACCTTTAACTGCACGTTAAAAGAAACTAACTAGGGGATCCCTGGGTGGCGCAGCGGTTTGGCGCCTGCCTTTGGCCCAGGGCGCGATCCTGGAGACCCCGGGATCGAATCCCACGTCCGGCTCCCGGTGCATGGAGCCTGCTTCTCCCAATGCCTGGGTCTCTGCCTCTCTCTCTCTCTCTCCCCGTGTGACTATCATAAAAAAACAAAACAAACAAACAAAAAAAACTAACTAAAAGACAGAGAGGGACGCCTAGGGTGCTTAGCGTTTGAGCATCTGCCTTTGGCTCAGGGTATGATCCCGGGATCTGGGATCGGGTCCCACATCCGGCTCCTTGTATGGAGCCTGCTTCTTCCTCTGCCTGTGTCTCTGCCTCTCTCTTTCTCTCTGTGTCTCTCATGAATAAATAAAATCTTAAAAAAAAATAAAATAAAATATGAGAGAGAGAGAGAGAGAGAGAGGCAAACCATAAAAGACTCCTAACTATGGGAAATAAATTGAGGATTGCTAGTGGGTGGGGGGATGGGGTAACGTGTGATGGGCATTAAGGAGAACACTTGATGGAATAAGCACTGGATGGTATATACAACTGATGAATCACTGAACTCTATCTCTGAAACTAAATAATACAACATATGTTAAATAAATTGAATTTAAATTTAAAATTTAATAAAAACAACAACAATGAACTATAGGAATTGCCAAGGCATTTTGTTAAGAGTGCAATTTAAAATATATTTTTAAAAACCAGCAAAGATAGAAGCAAGCAAATGCAGACACTGGAACTGCCATTTATTATTAGAAACCTCTGTAAAAATGCTATAGTTAAAGCAATATAAAAAGAAAGATGCTTGGTACAAATAAACTGTTCAGAATGCTTAACATGTACGACAGACTTCAGATATTAAAAGTAAAAGTTAAAAAAAAATAAAATAAATAAAATAAAATAAAAGTAAAAGTTAAACTTAAAGAATTCTAATTGTAGGGTATGACTTAAACCTCGTGTCTTTTGGCCACAGACTCAAAGAAAATGTATACAGCGAAGGAGCAACAGCGTTTCTCACAACCAGAAAATGCAGCAACTTTCTGATGTTTTAACAATGGATCTTTGAATTTAATTGTCTTCATTGTATAACTTTCATAGCACATTATGCTGGCTTAATAACACTTTCTAAAAATCAGAAGAATCGTTAACTCTGTGGGGATCTAAAAACAGCAACAGCTCTGGGATGAGTCTGAAGCCAAGTGTCTGTGAGGCGTCACGGGAGAGGGAAACAGAAGGGGAAGGTGAGCACCGTTTCAGCCTCAAGTCTTGAGCTTCAGAAAAGCCTAATTAGGCAGGGAAGGAACCTGGGCCTGGCACTCCCAGGCTCCGCCGCGGCAGGGCCCTGAAACAAACTTTCTCTGGACCTTGGAGTCCTGTGCGCGGGCCACGCCGCCCGCGACTCCCGGTCCCCAAGCCAACAGGTCCCGGCCCAGGCGGCGCGGCTGCTGCGGCCGCGGTCGGACCCGGAGCGGGCGCTGCCCCGGCTGGGGGAGGAGGCACCCGGAAAAGTGAGGCGGGGGGGGGGGGGGGGGGGGGAGACGGAGGGAGGGGGGGGGAGAGACGGAGGGAGGAGGGGGGGAGAGACGGAGGGGGCAGGTCCGCGCCCGACCGCAGGGCGCTTTCCAAACCACTCGGAAACCCTGTAAAGGGCTCGGCGGCGGGCGGCTTCCAGCCCAGGACTGTCTGGGGTCCGGATGGGAAAGTTGCCTGGCAAAGCCCTGCCCTTTCCCGTCGCGGGCCTGGCGCCCCCGCCCGCGCCCCACCCCACCACCCCCCGGCACCAGGCGGGAGCAGCCCGGCCACCTGCTGGCCCCCGAGGAAGCGCGGCCGTCCGGCGCCTGGCCCAGCCCCCCCAGTCCCCCACACCCCCCAGTCCCCCAGTCCCCTCAGTCCCCTAGCCCCCCAACCTCCAGCTCCGCAGCCCACCAGTCCCCCACACCCCCCAGTCCCCCACGCCCCCAGTCGCCCAGCCCCCCCAACCTCCAGTTCCCCAGCTCCCCAGCCCTCAGCCCCCCACGCCCCCAGTCCCCTAGCCCCCCAACCTCCAGTCCCCCAGCTCCCACGCCCCCCCAGTCCCCCAGCCCTCCAGTCCCCCACACCCCCCAGTCGCCCAGCCCCCCCAACCTCCAGTCCCCCAGCTCCCCAGCCCCCCACGCCCCCAGTCTCCTAGCCCCCCAACTTCCAGTCCCCCAGCCTCCCACGCCCCCCCAGCCCCCAGCCCTCCAGCCCTCCACGCCCCTCACTCCCCTAGCCCCCCCAACCTCCAGCTCCCCAGCCCCCCAGTCCCCCACCCTCCAGTTCCCCAGCTCCCCAGCCCTCCGGCCCCCCAGCCTCCCACGCCCCCCCCAGTCCCCCAGCCCTCCAGTCCCCCACACCCCCCAGTCGCCCAGTCCCCCAGCCCCCCACGCCCCCAGTCGCCCAGCCCCCCCAACCTCCAGTTCCCCAGCTCCCCAGCCCTCAGCCCCCCACGCCCCCAGTCCCCTAGCCCCCCAACCTCCAGCTCCCCAGCCCCCAGTCCCCCGCCCTCCGGCCCCCCAGCCTCCCACGCCCCCCCCAGTCCCCCAGCCCTCCAGTCCCCCCCACGCCCCCAGTCGTCCAGCCCCCCAACCTCCAGTCCCCCAGCTCCCCGGCCCTCCAGCCCCCAGTCCCCTACGCCCCCCAGCCCCCCCAACCTCCAGTCCCCCAGCTCCCCGGCCCTCCAGCCCCCAGTCCCCCACGCCCCCCAGCCCCCCCAACCTCCAGTCCCCCAGCCCCCCAGCCCTCCAGCCCCCCGTCCCCCAAGCCCCCAGTCGCCCAGCCCAACCTCCAGTCCCCCAGCCTCCCACGCCCCCCAGCCCCCCACGCCCTCCCACGCCCCCCCACGCCCCCCAGCCCCCCTCAGCCCCCCCAGCCCCCACTCTCCAGGGGCCAGCTGCGGGCCACCAGGGCTTGGACCCCGGCCCCTCCCGGGAGCCAGGGCTCCCCCCCGGAGCGCCACCTGCCCCGGGCTCGGCGCAGGGGCAACCGAAACCCCGCTCTCGAGCCCCCTCCAACCGGCCTCGGCGGCCGCCCCGCCGCCGCCCCGACGCCGCCCCGGGCCCGCCGGGCCCCCGTCCGCTCACCTGGCGGCAGCGCTCGGCCGGCGGGAGGCAGCGGCCGGCGGGGCGGGGGCGGGGGCGCGGGCGCGGGCCGGCGCCAGGTGCAGGTGGGCGGCCGCGCCCCCGGGCCGGGTCCCGTCCTACGGTCTCCGCTCGTCCCGCTCCGCCGCCGCCGCCGCCGCCTTCCCGCTGGGCCGCCCGCGCTGCCGGGAGAGGCCGAGGCGAGGCTGCGCTTCCTCGGCGGGTCTCCCAGGTGAGCTCCCCGCGGCGACGTCGGCAGGGCCGAGGGCCCCGTCCCGCGCCTGCGCGCCAGCCGCCCGCCCGCCCCGCCCGCCGCTGCCCTACCTGAGCGCCCCAGGTGAGGCCGCCCGGCGCGCGGCGCGGAAGCCGTCCGGGGGGAGCGCGGCCGCCACCGCCGCCTGCCGGGCGCACGCCTCGCGGCCTCCCCGGGGCGGGGGCACCGGCCGCCGGCGGCCGAGGCGAGCTCCGGCTCACGCTCCCCCGCCCGCCCGTGCGGTCCGCCCGGAGCCCGGGGCGCCCGGGGCCGCCGAGGGGCCGCTCATGTCGGGGCGGCGCGCTCCCTGGGGGGGGGGGGGGTCGCCCGCCGGTCACGCCCCGCGCCGTTGGCCGCGCTTCCTCCCCGGGCCCAGCCCTGATTTCATCACTTGACTCGGTGGTTTCCGCCGGTGCGAGCGCCCGCTCCGCCGGGGGCGCCTCACGTCCGAAGGCGGCGCCGCCCCCTCCGGGGAGCCCGCGGCGCTGCGCCGAGCCCTGGAGCCCCGGGGAGCCCCGCTTTGCACACGCGCTCGCTTGCGGAGGGGGCCTTCCCCTGCTGCGGGTGGGCCGCAAAGCCCAGCGTCTGCGGGGAGGTGACTGGGGGCCGGGGGGCGACACAGGGGTCTTGCCACTGTTCCTAAGCACAGAACTTGTTTTTAAAAACAGCATTTCTCCCCCCCCCCCATGCCCCATGATAGTTGCAACTTTGTCTCAGCCTTCCTGCCTCCGTTGGGAGAAACACGGACACCCCCAAAAGCAGGACTTAAGAAAAATGCCCTTCCTGTAAACTCGTTCACTATTTTGGCCGGATCTTCAGTGTACACAGGAATATAAATAGAAAAGTAGCCGAGAACGTTTTAGTCGTAGGCTTGATGACACGGTGGCAGGTTTTTCTGTAAAGCGTAGCTGTGGTCTTCCTCCTGCATTTTGACACATACACTTAGGGTTTTCCTCTTGCTGGTGTGTTAGTGTTATGTGTGACCTAAAATTAAAATCTAGAAATACTGGTTAGTATGATGCCAATAGGTGTAACTTTAGGACTTGGCTAGTCTGAAATTGGTTTTAGCCTCTACAGTACTTTTTTTTTTTTTTTTTTTTTTTTTTTTTAGATTTTATTCATTTATTTGAGAGAGCGAGAGAGAGCACAAGTGGAGGGGAGGGGCAGAGAGAGACAGACAGACAGACAGACAGACTTGTGCTGAGCAGGGATCCTGATGCAGTGCTCTATCTGGGACCCTGAGATCATGACCTGAGCCAAAGTCAACCACTTAACTTACTGAGCCACCCAGGTGCGCCCCATTCACAGGGCTATTTCATACCACACCTATTTAAAACTTTGGTTAGTTGTTTGCATCATAATTGTTTTGCGAGCATCAAGGAAACTTTTTGTGTTTGAGACATTTTAATATCATTACCTACAAGCAATTTTTGACCTTTCCCTCTCTCTCCCTCCACAAAAAAAGTTCAGGAGCTACTTATATGTATGACCATACTGACTTGATAATCTTTGTCCTTAGGTCCAGAGCTGAAAATATCACCTACCAAAATCCACCCCCACCCGTTCTTTTTGAGGTTCTGCAACTTCCTTTGCTGTTTGCCTCTAGATGGAGTTTAGAGTCTCAGTCTTTGGGAAATTGGAGAGAAATCCTAAATGTATAACCTCAGAGACTCTATCCCTTGTCTTGCATCACCCATCACTGAATGAGGCAGGAACCAAAGACTGTCAGAATTTTGAGGTACCACCAGACAAAGAACAACAATTTTCACTGACAAGAGCAGAAGAACCGAACAAATGGATATAGAATAGCAATTTGAAATCCAAGGACTGAGATTCATTGACATCAAGACAAGTAAAGTCAAATAATAACTAGAAAAAGAAGCTAGGGCAGCCTACAAAAAGAGAGAGCAAGAAAATGGGACCAAAATGCTGCATGAGAGGTGAAAAAAAGAACAGAGCAAATATAAAAATCAGAAGTTACTAAAAATTGACTGCCAGTTTTACAATAGAGACAGATAATTTAAACAAGGAAAGCAGTATTTTTGGGTTTGGCATACCTACCAGCATTACATGTACTATTTCATTTCATTCTGAAAGCAAAGTCTTAAAATTAATGAAAGTTTTTTACTTAATAATAAAATTAAAATGCCGCAGGCCCAGAAGAAAAGTGTTATGTTGCAATGTTTAATGCTCTAAATCCAATGAGATAAAGTATCATCTTATTCAAGATTATAAAATAAAGCATTTGTGTTATAAAGGAGAAGTTAGTATTTGTTTATAAAATAAAACCCAGGAGACTTAGTGTAGACATGCTTCTCAGAAACGAGCTTATTTTTAATACTTTTAAAACTGTAATGGCAGTTAAAATAGAAAATTAAGATTTCACACAGGAAAGAAGAAACATATCTATCTACACATGGAGAAAGAAAGAGAGAGAGGGGGAAAGGGAAGTAGCCATAAAATGCTTATTTATGTAGATTTAAAATAATATTCACTGCTTAATAAGTTTTGTTAGCATTTAAATTAATGCCAAGACCAGCATCGAACCCTTAGTAGGTACTCAGTAAATATTTGTTAAGGTAATAAATTGATTAATTAAATATCATGAAAAAACCATTATGCGTAATGTCTTATGCCAAATACAAATCCAAAGAATGGTTTAACCAAGCAGTACAGAAAAAGGATCTAAAGCAAGTAAGAGTAATAGACTAAGAATTTGAAGGACAAGCGTCTAATAACAATCACTATCAGTTATCAGGTACTGATGTTTCAAAATGTACTATGCAAAGCACCAAGTTACTTTACTTTTGGGCTTAAATTTCCTCTTCCTCAAAATAAAATACTGGTACAAGGTGATCACCAAGTTCCTTTACACACTGACTCATATGAATTCCACGATAAGATAATGGTCATGCAAAAAAAAAAAAATCCTCTGGATATAGGAATAGCAACTAATGGAAAACAAAGACGAAGGAATGGGAATTACTTAACAGAAGTACAAATTTTAATTCATAAAATTATAATATATAACTAGTAAAATTATTCAGATTCACTAAGTTTAATTTTAAATGTCTTTAGTTTGTTAATTGTTTAAATTGTTGATGACCCAGGGCTTAGCAACTTTAGCTTGAAACCTACTGCCTGCCTGGCTTAGCCTTTAAAAACAATTCTGCCTTATGTGGAAACTGGAGTCTCCAGTCAGATCTCAAAGTCAAATTGAGAGTCTTGGCTCCAAGACTAAACAGATTGAAATGATTTCTACTAAAAGAATTGAAAGGCTATTGATTTAAAAGGAGAGTAGTGCTGGTATCATAGTGAAGAGCCACAAATATGTGGGTATTTTTTTATGACGATTCAGCATAATTCTACATTGTGTTTAAAATATTATGAGTTAAACCAGTAAAAACATGAATAGATTATTTTTAGTATGAACTTTTTTAGACAGTGTCTTGTGTGAAGATTGCTTATGAGGGTTTCCCCCTCCTAAGAATATCAACGGAACAACCATCTGGTACTTTCAAAGAGGTACAGATTTCTATGAGGGTGCTTACTGACAAAATGCAACAGAACAATGTCTTGTTAATCTTGTATCTTTAATGCTTGGCGCATAGTAGGTGCTCAATAAATATTTGATGGAATGAATTGAGCGCAGAGTTTCAAGCTTTTAAGCATTAGCATAAGAGCAAAAAGAAATACCATGCTGAGTCAGGCTAATATTCAGTCCAGCTAGCTCTAAATTCTTACTGTGGCATCAAAGGATTTTTTTCTGGGAAAAGATAGTGATCGTCCTGCATGACGTTGACCCCAGATATATACTCCAGGTGTCCCTGACTCACTCTTTCCTAAATGGATATTTTTCTGTAAAATGACTTTTTAAATCGTAAGTCAATTCATATTTATTTTAGAAAAATCAAGACAAATAAAAGGAATCAGTCGGAAACACCACAAATTCCTCCCATGTAGATGAATCAGCGCTAACTACCAGACCCGTTTCTACTGTTTATCTCTCCAGATACTTTTGAAAAACTAGGGAGAGTGGAATGGAAGATACCGAGGGAGACAGAAACATGTTTTTAAAATAAAAACTAGGTCATATGGGGATCTTGTTTGTAGCCAGAGTTTTCTACCTAACATATCTTCCCATGTCAATGAATTCATTGTTTACAGCATTGTTTTTAATTATTGCGTGGTTTCTTTTTTGTATGAATGAATTTAACCAGTTACCTAATGGACAATGAAGATTGTTTTCAAATTTTGCTGTTGGAAACAGTGTGGTGGTGCTCACATTCTTTAGTGCTCACTATCTTCATCTCTTGAAAGATTTACAATACTTGTCTTCTGACTTTATTAAGCCACTTTGTATCAGCCACCCAAGATCCTAAACAATGATGATATTAGGGGAATGACAGCAGAAAGGCAAATCATCAAAATATATTAATGATTTAGCACTTCCTATTTGTAAAAAAATTAATCCTAGTTACCAAAACTTTATGTAAAGCATGCTTATTATAATTAAAAACTTATTGGAAGGACACCTGACTGCTTTAGTCAGAAAAGCATGAGGTTCTTGATCTTGGGTGGTGACTTTGAACTCCACGTAGGGCATTGAGATTACTTAAATAAATATTTAAAAAAAAAAAAAAAAACTTCATCATTTTAGACATGGGGAAGTAGAGTGTGCCCTTAACATGGAAAAGTCAGCTCCCTTACCTTCTCCTGATGATAGCATACTCAGCTTCCCATCTCTGAAAAATCTGTGTGTCTTTTTTAACTTCTCCTAATTCCCTCCTGCCCAGTTGAAGGCCCTAGTCTTTTATGGAACTCCTAGGTCAGCCCAAATCACCTTGGTGTTTCTTCATTCCAGTGCTGTGGCATAAAGTAAACTTTCCTCTTCCCTTGGTCCTTGCCTTCTCCTTAATCCAATATCAGGAAGGGGGAATTGTGAAGAGACACTACCTGAGCATGATATCATTTGTTGCCAAACAAGTTATGATAATTTGTTAAATAATTTAAGTCACATTATTCTTTTAGCATAATAGCTCTAAGGTATCAGACCAAAAGAGAGAGCATTGTTGTGACTGAAAGAGAGAAGTATTGATTTTTAATGCATATTACAAGGGGAATTTTGAAAGAAATTATATTTTTTCAGTGTCTTTGATTTTTTTAAGATGTATTTATTTATTTTAGTGAGAGAGAGAGAGAGAGAGCAGGGGAAGGGGCAGAGGGAGAGGGAGAGAATCTCAAGCAGACCCCCTGCTGAGGGTGGAACCTGATGCCAGGCTTGATCTCACAACCCTGTGATCATGCCCTGAGCTGAAATCAAGAGCTGGATGCTCAACCAACTAAGCCATCCAGGCACCCCTTTGTGTCTTTGATTTTTAATTTATTAACAGAAAAGTAATTTGATGCCCAAGATAATATCTTATCACCATACCTGCTTCTCTACATCTTCAAAAATTTGAGAGAGAAAGAGCGTGAACATGCTCTGTGAGTGAGTGAGGGGAGGGGCAGAGAGAGAGGGAGAGAATCTCCAGCAGAATCCCCTCTGACTGTGGAGCCAGACCTGGGGCTTGATCCTACCCCCTGAGATCATGACCTGAGCCGAAGTCAAGAGTCCAGTGCTTAACCAGTTGAGCGACTCAGATGCCTCCCTCCTCTACATCTAATCACAAAATCAAAATGTCCTTGTTCTTCACTTCCAGGATTTTCAGCAGACTCTAAGACCACAGTATACTCCACCCTTCTGCAAAGCTTCAGGAATGGGGGTTTCTGACGTGCAACTGACATTTGGGGCTTCACACACACAAAAAAAATCACTGCTGGGAGATAAAAATCACTACTAGGGAAGGAAGTTTGTTTATTTCAATTGGAGCAGTTGGTGAATAACAGAAAAAAAGGAGTGAGAATGGAGATATTATAGAAAGAGGTTAAATGGCTTAGAAATGACAGGGAAGGAGAAGAGTAGAGGAGAGAGGAATCACCCATGTGGGACATCCTCTCAAGGCTTAAGGAGAATCTTTGGGGACACATCCCCCTAGGGCCCGGTAATGTGGCTTCACTCCTGAGAGTGAATAGGGAGGGAGAGGAGGTAGATCCGGAATAACATCCAGTTTCTTTCCCTCTCCCCTTTCCTTCCACTGCAAACTGTACATCTTTGGAATAATTAAACTCTGTAGTAAAGATGTTAGCCTTCATCAACATACAGTGTATGTTTGATTCACAGTGAGATGATATCCAGCAGGACCTCTTCTAGCCTACAGAGTATTCTGTGTGAATTAGAAAATGCCATCCATGAGCAGAGAGGGTCCATGGCTTGGCAAGTGGAGGACCCCCTCCCTCAAAGTAGATGCAAATCTACTCCAGGGCATCCAATGGGCTGAACAGAAGGAACCCAGGCTGCATTTCAACCCTACTTGCCCTTTGGTGGGATGCTTTTATGCATATAAAATCCGGTGTCCAATCAAGTGGAATCCATTTCCTCACCCTTTGTATCTGAAGTGTCTGTTCCACTTGCATTGACCAATAGAATACAGTAGAAGTGATGTTATGTCACTTCCAGTGCTATGCTTTTTTTTTTTTTTTTTCAGTGCTATGCTTTAAGTGATTTTTTTACCCTCTGCTTCTGTTCTCCTGGAAGGTTGCGATACTATAAAGAAGCCTGTAGTGAAAGACCTTGTAGAGAGAGGCCCAGCTGTCCCAGATGTTCAGCTGAGTTCAGACCCCAGGCAACCCCCAGCTAAATGCAACTCTGTGACTGATCCCAGGCAAATACAGCAGAAGGACCACCCAGTCAACCCACAAAGCCATGAGAAATAGTTCGTTGTTGTTTTAAGCCACTAAGTTAAGGGGAATTTTTAAAAATTTAACTATTTCATCTAAACTTGGTGTCTCAACAAGAACAAAAACATAAGCACCTTTTACATTTGTGCACCCTCTGTACTCTCCAGAGGATGGTTTTGAGATGCAAAAGCTTGGATTTACTAGAATTTTGAAAGTTTAAGCCTTGAATAAACACAAAATATGTGCTATAAACCATATATTTTAAAAAGTATGTGCTCAGTCTGAAGCAGCTTTCTGTCTCCACCCCAAACCTTGATAAAATTTGTGCAGAATGGGGAAAGAGAAGAGAGTTGGGGGGGTTGGAGATAAGGGGCGTTGGCTGCATGCCTGAGCAGAAGCCCTGGAACCTCACCATTCAGGAATGCCATATTGCATAACTACTCGGGCCACCATTCACAGAAGAAGATGTGCAGGAATGCAAACTTGACCCTAAAATGCAGGCTGTGAGGGGACTCTGAGAGCAAAAAAGAAGCTACTCTGGAGGATAGTAAGACCTCAGGGTTATGTCTTGTCCAATGTTGAAGAATGATAAGAACAGAAAACATTTCTAAATGGGGTACTGGACAGCTCCAAGGCTCTTGTACCCTAGGAAGATTCAGAGAGCCCCGGAAATGTTTACCAATATAGGATAGAATAATCTAGATCTGGATGTCTTTGTAAATTAAATTATATTGGAAGACAGACGTACCCATTCCTTTACCTATTGTCTGTGGCTACTTTGATGCTACCAAGGCATAGCTGAGAGGTTGTGGCAGAAACTGCATGGTCTGTAAAGCCCAAGTTATTTACTACCTGGCCCTTTATGGAAAAAAAAATTGCCAATCCTTGCTTCAGATGAAGCACAGAGAGCTAGGAAAATCTAAATTTTGTACAATAACCCATAATAAAAATGAAATGTTAGCCATAACTAAAAGGTGCATTGGGACCGAGATGTAGCATCAACAGATGACAGCCTGGATACCTGTGATGGCCTAATGCCAGTTGTCTCACACAAATACATTTCCTGACTCCCATTCCATACCTTGGGACACCCTAGGAAGGACCTATGGAATGCAGTTGTGTTCCTCATGAAACAGGATAAATCTCAGCGTTACTAATAGGTCATTACCATGGGGTGTTCTAGGGATTTGAAGGAGAAATTAAACTTGAGTATAGACATCAAAAAATAATTCTACATTGAGTATCTTATATATCTGATTCTATCTTCAGAAACTAGCACCCACTCCAAGGCCTTCCATAGTAGTGAGCACAGGATTGGTGCAAAAGAGATCTATGTCAAATGGTCAGCCTCAGGGGGATTTCCTTGGTCGCTTACCTTACAAAACTGCATGATTGCATCATTGCCTTTTTGTATAGGAAGTATGTAGTCACAACTCATGTCTTATCTAAGCTTTCTCTGATAATGATGATGCACATTCCTTTTTAGTTCCATTCTTCCCTCCATTGTGAATTTTTTGTTTTGGGTTTTTTTGTTTGTTTTGGTGGGTGGTGGTGGTGGTGGTGGTTTTAATTCCTTGCAACAACCATTCTCTTGTTCCAAACCTCCAAAGTGAAAGAGAATGGTGGTTGGGAAACATATGAAGTGAGTGGGAGGAGACGGCGGGGTAAGGGTCTTGAGGTCTGTGGTTTATGTAACAAAGAACACTGGTAAGAGCTTTGGATGAAAAGGAAGTTGCTTATAATCTGCTGAGATGACTTTATGTTCTTGTACTGAGAAAAATTGCTTCCTGCTTTGAGCTGGGATGTGAGGCAGGGAGAACATTTACTAAGTACTCACTTTGGCCCAGCAATTCTTCCTACATTATCTCATTTAGTCTCCACAAAACCCATGTACAATCTCTCAGGGCAGGAGACCTCAAGAGGAGCTTAATCGAAGACACACAGTTAATAGATCAGACCCAAAATCCATGCTCTAACATGCACATCATGTCATAAAAGCTATAAGATTATTTTCCCTGATTCCAAGGATGAATGATTTGTATCATCAGCTTGTCTTTAAGGCATTCATTGATAATTTCTATTTTCACAGTTTCTATTTTATTTGTAAATAACATATGGAAGAGTTAAGCAATATACGTTTTTTCCACATGTAAATCTTACAATATCTTCAAATATATTAAGTCCAAAGTGGTTAATTTTGTTTCATATAGAGATTCTTTTAAATATAAGATGCTGCAAAACAATGTCATACCAAAAAAGCAAACACAGTGATTTCTGTAATCAAGACATCGAGGATCCCAGGCATCTCTAGATCACACAGGAGGATAAAACAGGGCCCAAAGCTATCTTAATACAGTCTTCCATTTTAGCAATAAATACAAGAGTTGTTCATTTGGGCACTTTAAGTATAATAAAAATTCCCCCCAAAGTTAAAATTCTGGTATAATTATAATAACTGGTAATGTTATATTTAAAAACAAAATCCCCCAAAGTAATACTTTGTACTATTTAATAGTAAAATTTTGGCCATCTAGTTATAACTAGAAAACTGCAATTAAAATATTTCCAAACTGGTATTTTGACATAAAAATATGAGTCTTTCCTACTTTTAAGTAATCTACAGCTTCAGTTGAAAGTGAAACGCTTGTGAGGAGTTTTGGACCAATAATTCTTAATTAAATCCAATCTCTTGACAGAAGCAAAAATGTGAATTGAGAAGATACAATAAAATTCGCTAATGTAAAAAATGGAATTGTGAGTTTTGTAATTTAATTGTATTAGAGCCCATACAAACACAATAATGTATGGAATTGCAGCATGTGCACTGAAATCATTCTAGAGTCATATAATATAAAGCTATTCAGTGACAAAGTAGTCTAAAATAAGAATCATCATGCATAAATATGTTTTACAACATCTCAATGAAATAGTTTTCAAAATAACTCTTATTTCTAAATATTGTCAAACATGAAAGACCTAAGAGAGACCATCAATTAGTTTTATGGAATTTGACCTCTGGTAGTATCACAGGCCATAATGAACTGGACTGACTAGTTTTGCCGTTTTGTTTTTTTTTTAAGCAGCAATTAAATCTTACCATAATCTCACAAAAATCAGGAAATAATGTCCCAGACCACATACAAGTAGATGAGTTATAAAGGACTGAAAATTATATTTTCAAAATATTTTTCTTAAATATAATAATGGCAATGGCTGTGTTGTGGTTTTTGCTTTTTATTGTTTTTACCAACTAGTGAGCAGTGTCAAAAGTGTTTATTAAATACATATAATATATACAAAATGATGAGGCAACAAGCAACCGTGTACCTACCACTTCCTTAAAGAGAAAGAATATTATTCTGATACCTTCTGTAGGACCATTTCAGACCCTACCCTTTCCTAACTTTGAATTTTGTATTAATCATTCCTTTGCTTTTCTTTAGAATTTGCCACAGATGTTTGTATACCTAAGCAAAATACTGGTTAATTTTGTACACCTTTTCCTTAGGGTCAGTTCCTTTTTTTTTTTTAGTTGAAGAATAATTACCCTTAATATATACCCTAATAATAATTAGTTTCAGTTGTACAATATAATAATTCAACAATTTTTAAAAACATTTTGTTTATTTGAGAGAGAGAGAGAGAGAGAGCACTACAGCAGGAGGAGGCACAGAGCAAGAAGGAGAGAGAAGTGGACTCCTCCCTGAGCAGGAAGCCCAATGCAGGTTCGATCCCAGAGTCCTGGGATCATGACCTAAGCCAAATGTAGACCCTCAACCAACTGAGCCACCCAGGCACCCCAAAAATTCAATAATTGTATACATTGCACTCATCACAAAAAGTGTATTCTTAAGTCTCTTTATTTCATCCATCTTACCATCCACCTCCTTTCATACGTTTTTTACATTTTTTAATTATTTATTTTAGAGAGAGAGCATGCATGAGTAGGGAAGGGGTAGAGGGAGAGGGAAAGAATCTGAAGCAGACTCCCCGCTGAATGTTTGATCCTATGACCATCATAACCGGAGCAGAAATCAAGAGTCAGAAGTTTATCTGACTGAGCCACCCAGGTGCCCCTGCACATTTTTACATCTTATATGTTATAGAAATGTATGTATAATATTCTGCTACTTGATTGTTTTGTTCACTATTTAGATGAGATTTCTACATGTGTTTCTCAAGTTGCTGTTCCTGTTTAATTTCACACTGTACTGCTTTTATCCATTCTGCTCTTGATCAACATTTGAAAAATCTCCAGGTAGGTGCATGTGTGAGAGGGAAAGAGATTACAAACAATATTGGTAAGAACATTCTTCTACTTGCCTTCTGGTACATGTGAAAGAACTTCTCTGGGATAAACGCCTAGGAGTGAAATTGCTAGGTTCTAGCAAATTTACCTGATAATGCCTGGTTATTTTCCAGAATGATTATATAACACATCCTTATGGTTTTGATGTCATGCTCCTTTACTGAACTATACTGTATATGTGTATATATACATATATATACACACACACATATACACACATATATGTACAGACATATAGTTAAATATATTACTATTTTAAAAATATTTTCTGAAAATAATTTTATATACTAGAAATATAAATAATAGGATTAGTGCTGCTTTTTTAAAGAACCAAGAATTGTGAAAGATGTGGTTGATTGGGAATTTTTGTTATTTGTTGCCAGGAAACAAAATATTAAGGAAAAAATGGAAAGAATGTTTCAGTCATGTCTTAACAGATGGAAAAACAAATGTATTTATCTTTCACTTGCCTTCCCATTACACTACTGATGTCTTCATTTCTAGGACTGAAATAGGCATTTGCTCCATTCTCAATCTTGGTCTTTGGACTTCTAAAGAAGTCCAAGGACTGATTGCTGACATTCAAAGTAATGTGTTATGCAAGAAACCAATTTCAGGGATGGAGGGAAAGCTGCTCTTCTTTAGCTATAACTCCTAAAAATTGTCAGAATGGGAGTACTGGAAAAGATTCCAATGTCTTTTTGTCTCCTCCATAATTTTTTGTACTGTTTTTTTTTTTTTTATTTTCTCTTGTAACAATCCTCCACTTTAAGTTGAAGAGGGTTCATTAACTGCTCAACTGGGTATATTTCAAATATTCTAAAAGTTTAGACTTTACTTAACTAAAATCCTCTGGGTACAATGCCACTAGAAGCACATGCTTCTCATTTATATCTAATAAGATTTCTTTAATCAGTGCAGGCCTATAAAAATGTGTTGTTCTTTAGAAGAAACATTTTGTAAAATGTCAAGAAAGAGGTTTTTTTTTTTAAAAAAAAACTCCTTTTGTGTAAACATCCTACTTTTCAAAGCTTCCTAATGCTATAAGAATCCCAAAGTGTTTAAATTAGAATCAAACAAATGATATTATCTTGAAAAATTCCTTGAATGGTATCGTCCCAGCTCATGTGTTCAACTGCTTAATGTGTGCACCCTGATGATCTCTTGCACTAGGACCAGAAAGCTGTATAACCCTATATTGCGATTAGTGGCACAGTGGCTTAGATATTTCATGATGTGTTCATTCCAGTGGGGTAGTGTATTCACTGATAATGTTTTATAAATACTAAATGAGTTATTTATAAGAAATTACTGTTATTACCCTACTGAGGACTTATTGGACATTGAACACTATGATAAGAAACATATGGCAGGTCTCTGCTAAAAGTTAAATGGAGAATTGCAGAAATTTTCTAAGATTTCCAAGAAAAATATATATGGGCCCTAGATTATTTGGTCATTGTTATTGCTTTGTTGATGGAGGGCTACTCAGTGCAGAGATGCTTTCTAATCTACAATCCAAGATTGCAAAGCAAACGTATCAGCCACTAAAAAATCAAGTATCTTAAGCTCACATAATAATGATATTAAGAGTGAATATTAATGAGGGGTGCCCTGGGTGGTATAGTTGCTTAAGGGTCAGGCTCTTGGTTTCAGCTCTGACTGTGATCTCAGGGTCCTGAGATCGAGCCCCCAGGTGGCCTCTGTGCTCTGCTAGGAATCTGCTTGAGATTCTCTCTCTCCCTCTCCCTCGCTCCTTCCCGCCATTCATGCACATGCTCTCTCTGTCTCCCAAATAAATACACAAATCTTTTTTTTTTAAAGAAAAGAGTGAATATTAGCAAATGCTTATTATGTGTACGAAGCATCTTACAAACCTTATTTCATTTAATTTGCACAAAAGCTCTATGGGGCCGGTAACAGTATTACCATGTTACAGATGGGGAAAGGGAGATTTAGAAAATTGTGTAAATTACTCCAGACTAGAACGCTATTGAGCAGCAAAGTGAGGATTCAGCTGATGTAGGCTGATATAGAAGCTTGTGTCTTTAATCACATTGTGCAATTCTAAATAATAGTGTGAGTTTTCTAGAGGTAGCTTCTTTCTCACATCTAAGAACTCTGATGGTCCAAAAACAAGGTACATACACTTATGTGTGAATGAAATGACTACTGTGTACATTGTGCTGTGGGGAGTAATACAAGGACTCATTCATAGTCCCTTCCCCCAAGAAGCTTACAGTGTCAGTGAGGGACAGGAGAGGATACAACACAAACGCATATAATTATAAGCAAAATATGACAAGTCTCATATGAAACATACTAAGGTGATGCACAAAGGAAAGAAACCCTTTTGGCTAGAGGGACATGAAGGGCCTTTGAAAGCAGGTGACATGAATCTTTTGAGGGGGTAGAAGGGAAGGTCGGGATTTTGCACAAAGCATTCCCTGCATCCAAAAGCTCAAGGCATATTGGGCATGACTTGTTCTATTTCAACTTGGTTGAGCTAGGACAGATTATGTATAAAGAAGACCTAGATACCAGGGATAAAGAAATTGTCTTAAATTATTAGACAAAGGGGAGCTAATGAAGGTTTTGAAGTAGGGAGTGACACTATTCATTCAACAAATATTTACAGAGTGTCAGTGTGTGCCAGGCACTGTACTAGATAGATGCTCGGGGGAACAGGGCCAGTCCATTCCCTGCCCTCTTAACTCTTAAAGGCTGATGGCAGAGAAACAGGCCAATTTTCATCACCAGTGACAAAGTGATGGTTGTGCACAGAACAGGGACAAAGACTCTGAGTAGAAAAGAACTTTAATGTTCTGGTTTATCTTCTCTGATTGCCTTTTTTTTTTTTTAGAAATAAACATTTTGTTTTAGATTAGTTTGAGGCTCCATTAAAAGTTATTTTAAGATAGTATTAAATAATGGTCTTTTTTATTTTAAAAAAGTACATAATAAATCTGAACTTCATTGATTATGTTTACAGATATGCAAACATCTACAGATATGTAGTTTCTAGTACAGGTGATTTACAAAATTCATCTCAATCTCTATTAAAACTGCTATTTGATCATTCAAGGCATATCATTCCATGTCAGAACTCTGTGGGACAAATGTCAAAAAGACAAAGGCTACATTTTACAGATTAGTTCCTAGCACAATCCAAACTGCTCCTGTGACTAAATAGATATCCACGTTGAGGGGGTGTCTTTGGAACTTCTTGACTCTGATTCCTCTAAATGTAGTAAATCACAAGGTTCTATTTGAGTGGAAAATTCTGTAGTGACCAAATAAGTATCACAAATATGGGAAAGCCAGTTTAAAAAGAGGTCCACAGGAAATGTATATTAACTAATTGCCTGACTATAGTCAATTACCCTTATGGAAAAAAAATTATGTGGTAAGACTTGCTTGTATTAAAAGTTTTCATAGGCTTGGAAACATAAAACTCAGAGATTTCTGAAAATGCAGAACTAAAGAAGATTACTAGATTTTTTCTAAGATGATAATGTCTCAATAGAAAATCACAGTAAGGTAAGCGCTCTAAAATCTAATCCACGTGGAGACTCAAACTGATAGATGCTAGGGCGGTGAAGGAATAAGAAACCAGATTGCAGCCAAACTTTAAAAAGAATTTAAATACATTAGTGTGAGTTTCCTTGAAATAGCTCAATACCTGATGTTGACAAATGTGGATACAGCTGGTAAAATGGTATGTGTTAATTACCAACATCACATACCTATTAATTACTCTAAAATACTTCTTCCAAATAATTTTCTTTCATCATCAGATATCTGTATACATTTAGCATTCCTTGTTTATGCTTTGAAATCTATATTATTTTTTTCTTTCTCCTTTCAGGATTAAAATATAAAGTTTTATGTTCCCTACTATATCTACTGTAAGAATATTCTAAATATTGAAGATTATATTTGCTCAAATAAACTGTATTGTTATGACAGAAAGAGCTTCTCATTGTTTCCATACCAGTGATATTTCACTCCAATGCTTACTTGTTCTGAAATTTCACAGCAACAGACATTCCACTATATATTTTAGCTTTATCTAGTATCTATTAGGAATATGTTTAACTGCAATTTATGAGAAAAAAATCTGACTAATGGTGACTTAACAAATAGAGGTTTATTCTCTGGAATACTGGACAGCAACATGCAGAAGAATTAAACTAGACCACTTTCTTGCACCATACACAAAAATAACTTCAAAAAGGATGAAAGACCTAGATGTGAGATAGGAAACCACCAAAGTCTAGAGGAGAACACAGGCAGCAATCTCTTTGACCTTGGCCACAGCAATTTCTTTCTAGATACATAGCCGAGGGGAGGGAAACAAAAGCAAAAATGAACTATTGGACTTAAGATAAAAAGCTTCTGCACAGCAAAGAAAACAATCAACAAAACTAAAAGGCAGCCTATGGAATGGGAGAAGGCATTTGCAAATGACATAGCTGATAAAGGGTTAGTAGGCAAAACCTATAAAGAACTTATCAAATTCAACACCTAAAAAACAATCCAGTTAAGAAATGGCAGAAGACATGAGTAGACATTTTTCCAAAGAAGACACGCAGAAGGCTACCAGACACATGAAAAGATATTCACCATCACTGATCATCAGGGAAATACTAATCAAAACCATGATGAGATACCATCTCACACCTGTGAGAATGGCTAAAATTAATAACACAGGAAACAGCAGCTGTTGGCGAGGATGGGGAGAAAGAGGAATAAAAATTAGTACAGACACTCTGGAAAACAGTATGGAGGTTCCTCCAAAAGTTAAAAATAGAACTACCTTATGACTCAGCAATCACAGTACTAGGTATTTACCTAAAGGATACAGATGGCCCACTGCCTTCTGATTCAAAGGGGTACATGCACCCCAATGTTTATAGCAGCATTATGAACAACAGCCAAGCTGTGGAAAGAGCCCAAGTGTCTATCGACTGATGAATAAAGAAGATATGGTATATATGGTATATAACATAATAGAATATTACTCAGCCATCAAAAAGAATGAAACCTTGCCATATGCAATCATGTGAATGAAGCTAGAATATATTATGCTAAGCAATATAAGTCAGAGAAAGATAAATACCATATTATCTCACATATATGTGGAATTTAGGAAACAAAACATATGAACATATGGGAAGGGGGAAAATGGTTGAGGGAAGCAAACCATAAGAGACTCTTACTGATAGAGAACAAACTGATGGCTGATGGAGGGAGGTGGGTGAGGGATGGGCTAGAGGATGATGAGTATTAAGGAGAGCACTTGTTATGATGAGCACTGGCTGTCGTATGTAAATTTTGAATCACTAAATTCTCCTGAAATCAATATTGCATTTGTGTTAACTAACTAGAATTTAAATAAAGATTTGGAAGGAAAAAAAAATAGAGGTTTATTTTCTCACATAGCTAGTCTGGAAGTAGGTGGTTGCTGCCTTTGGTTTAGTTAGTAATATAATCAATAACATTTATTTTTCTGCCTCACTCTCATTAACATGTTGGTTTTCCTCCCCCCTAGTTACCATCTCAGGGTCACAAAATGACTGCCACTGGCCAGCAGCATATGTGTGCTCAAGCTAAGACAGCATGGAGTTACTTCTCCCAGCTACTGCTGTCTCTCTTTGTCAGAAAGGCAAAAGCTTTCCCAGAAGCCCTCTTAGGAGCTTCTTACATCCTAAGGCCACCAAGAGTTTCAAAGGAGGCTGCAAAAGCAGGAAACAAGATTCTCAAGAATAAGATTATTTCGAGACACTGCCCAGAGATGGGTACGTTGTCATCACACAAAACTATAAATTCTCAGCAAAGAAGGTAGGGAAACGGATATTTGGTAAGCAGCAAGAATCTGTTTAAATGCCCTTATCATTTGAAATTGAAAATTCTTAAAGACTGCAATTGTGTCTAGTCCTTTCCTTACATGTAGGACTGAGTTCATATCAAAAATTGTTGACAGTATAAATCCTGTATCAGATACAGATATAGATATATGGACTATGTTCTTAAAAAAAAAAAAAAGATTTTGTCCTTTTGAAAGAGAGAGAGAGAGTAGGAGCAGAAGGAGAGGGACAAGCAGACTCCATGCTGAGTGTGGAGCCCAACCTGGGGCTGTATCTCACAGCCTGAGATCATGGCCTGAGTTGAAACCAAGAGTTGGCCACTCAACCAACTGAGCCACCCAAGTGCCCCGGACTGCATTCTGTATATTAAGGCAGTATCACTAAATTTCACTCAGTTGTACTAATAGGAGGGGCACTATACAAAACTTAGCTGGGACTTCTCTAATAAAATGCCATGCACTGAGTGGCTTAAATAGAAGACATTTATTTATCACAGTTGGACGGTGGGATGTCCAAGCTTAGGACGCCACCAGATTCAGGTGGAAGCACATATCCTGGTTTACAGATGGCCTATCACCTTCTTGCTGTGTCCTCATATGATGGAAAGACAGCACTCTTCCTAAAAAAGACACTAATCTCAGCATGAAGGGCCCATTTCATGACCTCAGCTAAACATAATTACCTCTTAAGGGCCCTACTTCCAATTACCATCGCATTAGGAGTTAGAACTCAACATAGGAATTTTGGGAGGGACCAAAATATTCAACCCATAATATATATAAATGTAAAATACAAGATTACATATATAAATGTGTATAGTAACATATATGCAGATTTTGATTTCAAATTTCTGAATACTTATTATGTATTCCCATGACCCAAAAAAATTATAGACACTGAAAAATGCTAATAGAAAAGAGTTCCAGCTTTTAAGACATTAAAGCGAAGACGTAAAAGCTATAAATACAGATCCAAGCTGAACTAAAATGTTATGTAATCTATATAATAATATCAGCCTTTTTACTTGATGGCTATTGCATATTAGTAATATAACATATTTTTATTTTATTAGAATTTTCTAACAATGCTGCTAGGAAGACGTTGACCTCATCTTAAGGATTAGGAAACTGAGGGACACCTGGCTGGTGGAATTGAAAGACCATGTGACTCTTGGTCTTGGGGTCATGAGTTTGAGCCCCATGTTGGGTATACAGATTGCTTAAGTAAATTTTTTAAAAGCTTTTAAAAAGGGTGGAGATTAGGAAACAGAATACTGAGAGGCTGAGCAACTTGTTCCAGGTCATCCAAGTCATAAGCAATGGATCTGAAGTTCGGAATAGCTCTCTTTTTCCCCAGAGCCATGCTTGTGCATAGCACACACACCACCACAGGCTGCTTACTTCATTGTGTAAATAGAAGCTTCCCTCATAACGTTGCTTTGTTTTACCCTTTTTCATTCCTAGCTTTTTCACGGGTGCCTTAGGTAAAAGGGCAAATGGAAACCAGATCAGATTATGGAGGTGATAAAAATGATGAGCGGTGAGATTGTGAAGAGAGACAATGCTCAGAGTGAGAGGTGATCGAAAGGGTGGAAGAGGAGCCAAGAGAAAACTCTTGGGATTCTGAAGGGAGCAAAGAGGAAAGGGGAGAAAAAGGATTGAATTCCGACAGGGTATTTCTCCCGGCTGTGGGTCAGCAGAATAGCAATATCCCACCCCGTGGCCCTGCTCTCTGATCTCTGGCCATGCATGTGGCTTGGCATTGTACCTCTACCAGCAGGATTCTGGGAGAGGCTTGTGGTAGTGACTGAATTACACTTTCCCTAGCTATTCTTGGGTTCCAGTTCTCCCTTGAAGGTCTTTTATGGTTAATCTGAAACCACATACATATTTAACTCTCCTTTTAGTTACATTCCAGAAGCCTGTTCTCAAACAAGCATAAGTCAATGCTCTAAATTTCAGTAACCACAAGCTGAGATTAATCTGCCCTAATGTCACTGTGTTCCTCCTCTTCGAGTGAGTTTAAAGAATGATGTGCGGAAAGCCTTGCCCAACTTGCCACTCCTTTTACTCCACGATTAATGTAGCACAGGATCTCATATATGGAAAGGAGCTTAAGGTCTCCACCACTCAGCCAGCACTGTGATCTTCCCATCCCTCTTTAACATCCTCCAAAGTGGTCTTTTAGCTATATCTGAATGCTTCCTATCCAGGGGGTTCACCACTCCTGCAGCTAGTCTCTTCCATCTTTGGACAACTCTTTCCAAGACAGCTTTTTTTATTTGCCAGTCAGGATAACGGAGATATTGCACAATAACAAAGGCCCTAAAATGTCAGTGACTTTTTAACCACAGAAGCTTCTTTCCTGCTGACATGATGTGCCTACACCAGGTCACCCTGGCCCTGCCCCACTTTGACTCCCCTCTGGGAAAAGAGGAAAAGAGTAAAAGAGTTCAGGGCAAATCCCAGGCTGTACTTGAAGTGTCTCCATTTCATTAGCCAACAAAAGTCACATGAAATCCCAACCCGGGATGGAACAAGGAAAGGGGAGAAACATCCCAGAGAAAGATAGCAAATATTTTGAATAATACAACCTACCACGTACTTATTGAGTCAAAATCCTATTCCAAGTAACATCCCACCTGTGGTTCTTGCTCATCATCTTTTCTCTCTACCAATTCTGAGTTAGGAAACTGCAGTCATGTTCTCTTTGAACTGTCTCCTTTCTAGTCTACTCAGCTCCAATTCTTCCATCAACCTGTTCCCTATATTTAGTGCTCTCACCTAACATCCTCTTTTAGAGCCAGTTCAGCCATCTTTTTTTTTTTTTTTTTTTTTTTTAAATTTTTATTTATTTATGATAGTCACAGAGAGAGAGAGAGAGAGGCAGAGACACAGGCAGAGGGAGAAGCAGGCTCCATGCACCGGGAGCCCGACGTGGGATTCGATCCCGGGTCTCCAGGATCGCGCCCTGGGCCAAAGGCAGGTGCCAAACCGCTGCGCCACCCAGGGATCCCTAGTTCAGCCATCTTAGGTCCCCTGGTGAGAAAATTGTTGGTTTATTCTCCAAAGGAGGGCATCTCCTGACATGCCCCGACTTGGGATGATGGGTTTTGGCTGATGCTGAGTGTACAAGACCATAAAAAAAGAAAGAAAGAAAGAAAGAAAGAAAGAAAGAAAGAAAGAAAGAGAAAAAAGCTTTCCTTTAGAAATACCTTATTTTATAGCTCTTTGTGTTTTTCATCAGCTCAGATGCTTAAACTTTTCACAAACTTCTAAGGTCCTTTGGCTATTATACATCAGAACGTGGAAATCTTGTGAGTACTTCTGAGGGCAGATGTCATATCCTTGACCACACTTTAGTTAATTTAGCTATTTGGAAAGGGCTCTGAGTGGGAAAAAGTAGTTGTACTGGCAAAATTGCCCAAGCCTCCGGTTGTTGTATAGGACTGGTTCACAGTGTGGACTTTGCAGACAATTGGACTTAGATCAAACCTGACTCCACTAAATACTACCTTTGTGACCTTGGGCAAGTTACTTAACCCTGAGCTTTTATCTCCTCATCTAATGAGATTGGAATAATAATAGTTATTTTCTTCATGTGGTTTTTGAGAGGACTAGATGACACAACAGTGGAGCTCAATGAATGTATTCTCTTGTTACCATCCTGGGATCCTAACACTCAAACCTATCTCTGCTGTCACTTAAGGAACGGGTCCTTTCACACCCCCAAGCCTCTCCATAGCTATGCACACCTTTTCTCCCCAAGATACCCTTCTGGCCTTACGAAATCTTTCATTGCCAATGTTAAAAGTAAAACTGTAAGGCCAAGGTAGAGTCACTTACTCCCAAGACAGTAAACCAAGATTTAATTGCATTTTCAACCTCTCCAAGAGTGGAATTTTAACACTATCAATCTGGAGTTTTCTGGTCAACACCAATAAGGTAATCTATCACATCAGCCTCTCCATCTCCCAAATGAAGATGAGGTGATCCACCTAATGAGACCCCCTGCCCTTCTCCCTAGGGGAAGATGACCTTGCCTGAAAGAATCCTTTCTTGTCTTCTGCTCTTAACTTCCTTGCTCCACCCTTATTCCTATAAAACCCTTCCGTTTTCTACAATTTCTCAGAGCTCCCTTCTGTTAGATCCCTTCCCTTTGTTAGATGGGACACTGCCTGACTCATGAACTGCTTAATATACCCAATTAGATCTTTAAATTTACTCAGCTGAATTTTTGTTCTTTATCCAAGCTCAACCAGTATCTCTCAAAGTGTTGTCTAAGAACAAGCTATGCGGAGAGGCACTTGGGTGGCTCCATCTGCTAAGCATCCAACTCTGGATTTCTGCTCAGGTCATGATCTCAGGGTTGTGAGATTGAGCCCCACGTCTGTTTCTTCACTCAGCTAGGAGTCTGCTTGAGATTCTCTTTCCCTCTGCTGCTCCCCCCTGCACAAATGCCCACACTCTCTCTCTCTGTCCCTCTCTTTCTCCCTAAAATCAATCAATCTTAAAAAAAAAAAAAAAAAAAAAAAGAACATGCCACATTGAAATCACCTGGTGGATCACTTGGCCCTATTTCAAATTTACTGAGTATGGACCTGGTTAGTCTGCATTATAACCAAGCCCTCCAGGTAGGGTTGCCAGATAAAATACAGGACTTCCAGTTAACTTTGAATTTCATGTAAAACATATTTTTAAAATATGTACCATGAAATATTTGGGACATACTTTTGCTAACAAATATTTTTTTTTGTTTTTCTTGAATTTTAAATTTAACTGTGCATTGTGTATTTAGTTATTTTTTTATTGAAATATAGTTGACACATTGCATCCTGCATTTTTAATTGCTAAATCTGGCAAACCTATCCCAGGGATTTTGATGCCTACTAAATTTGAGAACTGCTGATATAAGAGATTTGGCGAAAATGTCAAATTCAACTTCATGAGTTTCCTCTCAAGGGGAAAAAAAGAAAAAAAAATGAAACAAGCTACAGAAAAAAACTACATATCTCATATGAGTCCCCAAAACAAATATGCAGAAGAGCAAGGGTACAGTTTTCTCTTTTTCAGAATAGGTTAGCTTTTGTTCCAGCAGGTCACAAGAGCAAAAGTAAATAATCCAGTAGCCAGAGAAGAATCCGTGTCCTTATTTCTCTCATGCTAGTCTGTAGGTAGCTTCACCTTGAGCCTTAACTGTCTCTTCTGTGTCTTTCTTTCTTTCTTTCTTTCTTTCTTTCTTTCTTTCTTTCTTTCTTTCTTTCCTTTCTTTCTTCTTTCTTTCTTTCTTTCTTTCTTTCTTCTTTCTTTTTTCTTCTTTCTTCTTTCTTTCTTTCTTTTCCTCCTTTTCCTTCTCCTTCTTCTTTCTTTAATTCCTTTCTTTTTTTGTTTTCATTTTTATTACAGAATTTTCTCAAATGTGCACACAAAGAGACAAGTACAATGAACCTTCACATACCCATCACTAAGCTTCTGTAGTTATTCACTTTTGCCCATCTTTTTCATTTATAATCTACTTTCTTTGGTTTTGCTTGGTTTCCCTTGGGGTTATAGTATTTTAAAGGCCTTGCTTTCTTTTTTTTTAAGTTGTTATTTAAATTCCAATTAGTTAACACAGTGTAATATTAGTTTCAGGTATACAATATAGTGACTCAACACTTCCATACAACTCCCAGTGCTCAACATGACAAGTTACCTTCCTTAATCCCTATCACTTATTTCACCCGACCCCCACATCCCCTCCCTTGTAACCATCAGGGTATTCTCTACAGTTAAGAGTTCATTTCTTGGTTTGCCTCTCTGTCTTTTCCCCCCCATGATCATTTGTTTTGTTTCTTAAATTCCACATATGAGTGAAATCATATGGTATTTGTCTTTCGCTAACTGATGTTCCTTCCTTCCTTCCTTCCTTCCTTCCTTCCTTCCTTCCTTCCTTCCTTCCTTTCTTCTTTCCTTCCTTCCTTCTTCCCTTTATCTCTTCCTTTCCTTCTTTTTTCTTCTTGGTCTAATATTCCTCTGCCAGTCAGCAGCTACCCATATTCCATTTGGCACTTCCTCTTTTGCTCTCCCAGAAAGCATATCGGGTGTGTCTTCCTCTGCCCCAACTTCCAAACACCAGAATACTTTGCCACATAGCCATCCTTCCCCTAATATCCAACCTGGTTTCCCTCAATTTCGGTCCTTTAATGGAAGCTTTCTAACTCACAACTCTTCACTTTTATATGTAATACAGTAATGCATTGTTTGTATGGTTTGTATGCAGTTAGAGTCCTTAAAATAAACGTTATCTTAGTGAATTTTCATACTAACTGCATAATCTCAGCACTTGAAGCACTGAAGCTCAGAAAGTTTGAGACAGCAGAACTTTAGTCTGAGGGGTTTTATTCCTAGAGCAGATCCTTTTCACTCAGCTGTTACTTCACCTCAGTTTATGATGCTTATGTTGCTCATCTGTCATTTAGAATAGTGATTAAAACACTGCTGTGTGACTTTGGAATTTTTTTTTTAACCTTTCTAAGCCATTTCCTCATTTGTCAATTTAGGTTAGCAGTAGTACCTACATCATGAGGCACTGAATTTAGTGAGACAGCCTGGGTCTCAGGGTCAGCACGTTGTAAGCACTTAGGAAATATTAGCCATTATTAAAACTATCCTCTGGGCTACTTCATCTTCAGGCCCAGCTCTTCTCAGTGCTGTCTTTCAGCAGAGATTTTAAAAAAAATAGTAAATCTAGACCAAAATTAGCAAAAAGAGAAGTATGAATGGCTGCACAAGGATGTAATGGTGATCTATGCTAATTTGTCTCTTAGCAAACACTTCCTCTTTCATATCACCCCTCTCCCTGAATTCCCACAGCTTTATTTCTATGTACAGTAACAGTTTTAGTGCTCTTAGACTCAACAGTCTGGAGAAGTACTAGCTGAAATAGTAGGGTCCTTAGTCAAAAGTAGGGACTAAAGTGTGGTACCAATTATTTGCATCTTGTCTAACTTCTGCATTTATATGAACCTTCTTCACTTTTCCTTTGTTCCATAGTAATTGTGGTATCTGAGCGCCAGGGGTTTGGAACAACATTATCACTATGTTCATCTTCTTTTCCCAATAGGATCTTTAAATGATAATAGGCAGGGTGATAGCATGGTATCCCTAGAGTATGAAATAGAGTGCCCCCTACATGGGTGACCTCAATGCATTCTTTCAAATTGCATCTATTTAGGGCTGTTTTCTTCAGAAAATACTCAGGGCAATGATTCCATGGATAATGGGAAACAAATGGGTTTTGCACAAGGCAAATGAATGTCAAACTACTGAATAAGAAAGAGAGACCATCTAGATCAGTAGGTCTCAAGTGGGGGGTCACTGTGCAGAATCAGAGGAGATGGAAGCAGAATTCTCTTCTCATGGCTGGGCCAGCACTTGCGTCACTGCTGCCTTTCTTCTTAGACACAGCACACCACTATCCCAAAGAGAAACCAAAGATATGTGTGGAGCACAGCAGAGCGGACTCCAAATATTTCTTTGGAAGAAATGTGATATTTGATCCTTTTTTAAAAGCCTAAAAGTGCTCATCAGTGGGGGTGGGGGGAATGGAATTTTAGAGGACTTTGTTATGTTTATTTTTTATTTAGAGTCTGTGGGCTTGGTTTGGGTGTTTTGTTTTTTGGAACTATACTTTTTTTGAAAGGTGGAAATGGGTAGACATTATAATTATTTCACTGCCAGAAACTCTAAATGTCTTAATTAAATTTAGACTAATACTGCATACAGATTGCTTGCCTTTTGCTGTTGAGACAGGTATCATAAACCCTTTACTTCTCCATCTGGAAAATGCTGATTTGTTTTTCCTCAAAAAAAGATGTGGAATTGTTGCTCCTTTATATCTAATAGGTTGGATTATGCTCAGGTATTCCATACAGGCCCTCCCATGAAAGAAAACTGCCTTAGAAATTTTCAGTGAGGGATCCCTGGGTGGCGCAGCGGTTTAGCGCCTGCCTTTGGCCCAGGGCGCGATCCTGGAGACCCGGGATCGAGTCCCACGTCGGGCTCCCGGTGCATGGAGCCTGCTTCTCCCTCTGCCTGTGTCTCTGCCTCTCTCTCTCTCTCACTGTGTGCCTATCATAAATAAATAAAAATTAAAAAAAAAAAAAAAAAAAGAAATTTTCAGTGAGTCAAATACTCTGTCATTGAATAGTATGAGGAAGTAGGCTATACCTGGGCGTACACTTGACCTTTCTCTGCTGCCTGAGATTCTAAGACTCTGATGAAGACCATTTTAGTTGCTATCTTATTCAACAAAGAGCTGACTCCCACAAATATTGAGTGAGCAAGTAGTGTGCAAGACATTCATTTAATATTTTCAACTTCAACTATGTATATCATGTGTGAGAGATTCATCTACAAGAAAAAGAGATGGGGAGGAGGAGGAGAGACTATCCCTGCTCTCAGGGAACTTCAGACCTTCTCACAGAAAAGACACGTAAACTTAATGGCATAACAATACATGTGTTACCTCCATGGACTGAGAGTTTTGTGGGGGGGAGGGTGCTGAGAGGGTTGGGTGGGGTGGTAGGTCCTTGTAAAGATAACTAAGTGCTATTTAAAAAGGGGAAATTGGTGGTGGGCAGACAGAAACTACTGCTGAAAAATGCAAACTGAAACTTGAGTCATGCCTTAGGGCAAAGGACTTTTCTTTGAATTGAAGCATAGGCAGTGGAAAATACGATTTGGGAGCTACACATTATTCCAGACTTAACTTTGACAACAAATTGACCTTTAACAAGTTATTTTGCCTCTCTGAGCCTTGTTACTGAAATGCCTCGCCCTAAGTGTTAATGTAAACATGCTTAAGCTTACTCTGGTCAGTCTCACACGATAGCTCAATGGTCGTTGCCAACAGGGAGTTATTAAACTTGGGCAAGTTATTAAACCTATCAGTACTTCAGTTTCCATATCTGAAAATGGAACTGATAATAAAAGCACACCTACATCCCATGGCCATGAGAATTAAATGTTAATTACGTAAGGTAATTAAAAGAGTGCCCACACACAGTAAGCCCTCTAATCGTTTGCTATTATTACCAAGTGTTTGATGTAATATAATCCATTAAATTTGTATACTGTCTGGATAGCAGATGCCCAGTAAGTTTTTTTTTTAAGTCAAATATAGTGCACTGTGCTAAACAGTGTATTTTTAGAGATACAAGGTATTTTTAGAGAAGACGATGAAAGGAACGATATCCTAGTTGTAAGTAATATTCACAATAACCACAATTAAGACAGTGTATGATAAATGTTGCAGGGAAGAACCGATAACGTTCTATTGATTGTACAGAAGAACAGGAGGTCAGGAAAAGAAAGAAAAACTATAATTGAGAGCCTAGGGGAAGGAGTGGGTGTGTATTCCTGAGTGGAAGGAGAAATAATGATCCTTGAGTCTGCAGTGGTAGGGTAAGTAGGCTGTTGCTGGATGAACTGATGTAAGGAAGACATTCCTGGCAAAACCAAGTATGTTCAAAGGCAGAGAAGCACAGCGGGGGTGGGGAGGCTCTGAGTGTTGCAGAGAAAAGTAAATCATTCAAGGTAGATAGGTCATGAGGTATAAACTTGAGGCCATCACTTGACTGATGGAGACACAAAGATAAGTAAGACATGGTAAGAAGTCTTTTTGGATGATACATACTGAAGATTGTTTCTTGTTTCTCGTATTCTTTCTCCCTTGCCTTCCTCCTATTCCTCCTCCATTCTGCTTTCCTTCAAAATATATTTATTGATAGCTATAATGTGGTAGAGAAATGTGCCTTTCCTTATGCCATATCTTTGTCAAATAAAAATTTTTCCAAGTTACAGTGACCCCAAATAGGGTTCTTTCATGAAATACCTTGTTTGTGCAGATGTCTTCTCTGACTGCCATATCCCTGGAGGGCTTGGACAGTGTACAATTCTTTTTACAGTCCACGGGGGCTTAGTAAAGAGCAGACAGGCAATAAATAACTGCAGAATTGAATTGCTTTGAGGTCTTAAATGCTCTAGAAGGTATCCTCTTCACAACTTGGTAGCAAATTCTTTCAGGAACTGTGAGTTTGGTGTTTCTTATGGGAGCATAAGCTTGTGGAGATCCTTCTTCTCTAGTTTGACAGCATCTACATGCTGATTTTTTTTTTAGGCATTAAACGTTCACAAATGAGTTTTTTTTTTAGAAGATTAATTGAATCTCTCTTTTTTTTTTAACTTTTATTTATTTATGATAGTCACAGAGAGAGAGAGAGAGAGAGAGAGAGAGAGAGAGGCAGAGACACAGGCAGAGGGAGAAGCAGGCTCCATGCACCGGGAGCCCGATGTGGGATTCGATCCCGGGTCTCCAGGATCGCGCCCTGGGCCAAAGGCAGGCGCCAAACCGCTGCGCCACCCAGGGATCCCACAAATGAGTTTTTTTTTTTTTACCTCAAATCAGTGCCTATCACTGTTTCTGTTTTATACAGTGAATTCTTTGCTTCTTCATATTTTCATTGTGAAACTATTCAACTGAAAAAACAAATTTTGTCAAATCTACTAAATAGGTAGATTCTTTTTTTTTTTTTTTAAATGGGTAGATTCTTAAAGGAGGTGGAGACTTTGGGCAGTTCTAAATCTAGAATTTATCCTATTTTCATGTACTTACGTGTACATGGGAAGACATATATAGCTCAACGTTTATTATTTATTGAAGAATTATTTGTAGGAAAAAGAAAGAAGCAGGTAACAACCCATCTACCCTTCACTTTAATAGGGAACTGATTAAGTAAATTATGGTAATTCATATAATTAAATATTACATAGTCATTAGGAAGAATAATGTAGATTTATATGGGCTTATTTGGACACATGTTTAAGTTTTTAAAAACCATGAAAAATAGAAAAATAAACTACGGAATAGGTATAAGGAAGAAAATTGCCATTTGTAAGACATAAATATTTATCTCTATGTTTTATATATTCATTTATTGCATATTAATGCTGTGTATGCACTTATCTTTGAAAAGATAAGCAGGAAAGTACAAGTAGTAAGAACTTCTGGATGGGAATCTGGACAAGGCAACAAGCATACTTTTCATTGTATCTCCTTTGTATTCTGCATTTTTTACCATGCTAATGTATTTTTCATTAAAAATGATCTAATTGAAGAAGGAAAAGTAATGGACAGCAGCCATTTTTGTCAATTATACAGTGGTTTGTTGGAGACTAAGGAGTTTATACAATCTTGACATTAATCCCCATATAATAAACCAATATTTCCCAGCCCTGGTTTTATTACAAGGGCATTTTCAAATAGCTCAACTATGTATAGGATTATCTTAAAGATCTTAAAATAAAAATAAATGATAATTTAGTTTTAAAGGGAAACACTTTAGGAAAGAGAGGTGTTTTCAAAAAGGGAGCAGTGTTCTAGGGAACAATCCATTTGCATTCCTGCACATCTTCAAACCGAGTACAAACTAAGAGTGTTCTTATGGATGCCAGAGCAAAATTGCTTTAGTTTTCCTACATTTAAAGGTCAAAAACACCAGAGAGCCTATCACTCTTAACTTTAGCTCATTTGAGTAATATTTCTCTTTGCTCTGGAACGTGGTTAGCTCTTGGGGAAAGGAGCCAATTTTTCAGTTTCTGCTTTTCATGGTTTCTGTCTTCTCTCGGCTTCAGGGCAGGTCAGCCACACAGATAAGCATTATGCCCAGAATAAAACTGGCTTTGTTTATCTGGACTAATAAATGAATGGAACCAGTTATTTTCATTGGCTTGGCCTGGAAAGGAACCAAACTAATTTTCACAGACCTTAAATTGGACCTAAACCAGGCTCCTTGTCCGTATGCGTAATAAGAGCAGTAACGATGGACTCGAGGATAGAAGTAAACATTTTTTTTTGCAAAGGTAATACATGTTTATTGCCAGGAAAGGAAATTTGGCTAAAACGAGGAACCTGTCACTGGTTGCTCTGAAAGCTCTGAGAGGATCTGCTTCACTTCCATTTCACGGGGTTTGAGGTTTACTTGTCAATGGAAGGTTTCTTTATGTTCTAGAGGCTCCACTTCCTCTGTGGTCAATGATCCTAATCAAGTTATTCGGCCTGGGGCTGAGGAGCACAAAGGATTTGTGTGGTATCCTCAAAACTTTGGTACAAATCTCTGTTTTACTCTAGAAATTTGTAAAACTCACAGTTGTATTTACAAGGTTCCTGATAAGTAGGCGGTTTGTTAAGGAGACAGTGAGATATTGACCTTCTGTTATGCACAGGCAATAAATGTTCTCATCACTGATCATCTCTAAGTTTACAAAAGCAGTTACTGCCTCTGCTTTTGTCGTCCTCGTCGTCAGTGCCTCTGTTGAAAGGGTAATGCTAACCTGTTTAAGACTCATGGTTGGCCTTTTCATTACACTCCCAATGCTGCCCCTAAATACAGTCCCCAGAGAAAATGGATGAAATTATTGTTAAAAAGAAAACCAGAGACCCAAAATGGCATCACTTTGGCCAAGTCTCCAAAACAGGGCTTAATATCAAATCTAAATTTATATATATAAATATAAATATATAAATATATAAATATATAAATATATATATAAATATAAATATATAAATATATATATATATATAAAATCTAATTACAGTTTCAACTTACCCCATCTCTCTCACCTAAATGTATTTTAACCAGTCAACCAGGAATTTTCTGATCAATGCAACTGAGTCTGCCACTGGGATGCTCTCCATCTCCCAAAGGAAGATGAGGTAGGCAAATGATGAGACACTCCCCTGACCCCTTACCTCTAAGGGAGGTGACCTTGTCTCAAGCAATCCTTTTTTTTTGCTATTAATTTTCATACCCCACCCTCCTGTAAAAACGTTCCCTTTTCTTTAAGAGATATTTATTTATTTGAGAGAGAACAAGAGCAAGCACAAGTTGGGGGAGGGCCAGAAGGAGAGAGAGAGAATCTCAAGCAGTCTCCTCGCTGAACATGGAGCCTGACCTGGGGCCTGATTTCAGGACTCCGGGATCATGACTTGGATCCAAGGCAGATGTTTAACTAAGTCACTCAGTCACCCCTTGATTATCTCTTTAGATTTTCTTTCTAAAGGTTACTGACTATGAATATTTAAAATGTTTGAAATATATTCTCAACTTGCCCTCCAAAAATGTTAAAACACATAGCATGGTTTCAATGTTGTTTACAGGTCATTTCTGCTTCACGGGAAAGTTACTTGGAAACAGCCTTCAGATTAAAGGAGGTGATGAGGAGAGATGGAGGATTAAGAGATGGAGATGATGCTAGATCTACTTCTTAAACTAAAAGTCATCTATAAGAAGGTAGGAAAAAGGAAAAAAAAAAGAAGGTAGGAAAACAAGAGTGTAGTTTGGAGATTTTTAAAAAATTATAATGAAGAAGGTCAGGTGTTCCGTGAAGTCAGGCACCAATGTAAAGCAATTGCTGAGAGAACACTCATGTGAGATGAGTTACCTAGAGGAGAGAAACCCAAAAGTTTTAGCTTGAATGAGCTGGAATGTTACTGTTTTGTTCCAGAGATTGTACCAGATAGCAGGACATCTTGCCTAAATCTATTTTCAAATATAATACTTCCAACTTTTCAATGGGCTGTAAAAACAAGCCCTCCTTCTCCAACAATACTTAAAAAATGCATTGTCTTCTCCTTCCCTCATACATCTTCAGTTTGGACAGGAACCCGCTGGGTTAGAGGTCTAGTGAACAAACGTCCTACAGGAGCAAATGTATTTAAAAATGAAAGTTATTTAGAAATTGTTCCAAAGTGAATTAAGACACCTTTTGCACTTCTACAAATACTTAAATTGAAGTGTGTTTATTTAAATGGCTAAAACCATCATTAGTCTTGCAAACCTGGGAATTAGAAAAATATATCCTTCTGGATACTGTTGGTCAATCCTCTTACCCTTTCTCAGGGGCCAAACCTCTCCCGCTGCCTCCACTCTGTCCCTGCAGGGCTCTCCTCCTCCACCCTAGCTCAAGATAGGACTTTCAGGTGGGGCCCCAAGGATCCTACTGGCCTCACTCTCTACACGCACTGAGGGCTTTAGTCTTTGACTTTATTTCCTTGGAGCACTTCTAAATGTGCTTACTTATCTGATGAACTTCTTCAAAAATTAATGATGGAGGGTAGTTCAGTGTGTTACTACTGCTGATAACGACAGCAATTAAAGAGTGGCCTTCACTGCCTTAGTGGGGGAAAAAAAATCCCTTCTATAAAGGGAAATCAGCCTTCTTCCAAAAGGATGTCTTCAGGTAAACTCACAATCACACCAACTGAGACAACAGCTCTTGGTTTCTATTCACAATTACAGATTCTGGTGGAGAAATACTGACAGACAATTTAACAGAACTTTAATTTTATTTAATTTTTTTACTTTACCAGAGTAATACATGTATGCATACTTTTAACAAGGAAAAAGAGCACTTATGGCTGTTAATAAAAATAGCTAGGGATCCCTGGGTGGCTCAGTGGTTTGGCACCTGCCTTCGGCCTGGGGAGTGATCCTGGGGTCCTGGGATCAAGTCCCGCATCGGGTTCTCTGCATGGAGCCTGCTTCTCCCTCTGTCTGTGTCTCTGTCTGCCTCATTCTCTCTCTCTCTCTCTGTCTTTCATGAATAAATAAATAAAATCTTTAAAAATAAAAATAGCTAGCCCCTGCCCCATTGCCCCTTCTCAAAGGCAGCTCTAGATTTGTCCATAATATGGATCCCTCAAATTTTTTTCTACTACCTACTCTATTGACTTTTCAATTTGAGATACCATTCTTGGTTTCCCTGCATGAAAAATGAAGTAGTCTGATGCACACCTCTCATCACGCACCACAAATCCATGTCCCTCTCTCCGTCTTCCTTCTATAGTTGTAGCATATTTTGTGGTTAAGTCTGTGCTTAATATTTATATTAGATAACTGTGCATAACACTCACAGCTGAACCACATCATGTGTTGTAACTTACATTTCTTTTCTTGGATTAATTTTTGCTTTATGTGGACTTCAACCCTGCGCTGTTTGGCTTCCTTCATTCCCAAGGTACCTATCATCCATACACCCTCACTATCCTGACACTGTTGTTAAGCCTTTAGTGAAATGAGACACACTAGTGAACTCTCATTACTCCTTTTTTCATGCACACAGTCTTCCTGGGGTTGTCTGTCTCTTTGCACTCACGGCTGCTGTGCTGATGCAGTCCTGGACATTTCCTCTGCTCCTATCCTGAATATCCCCATCCCCTCTCACTTGCCATCTACCCATTTTAGTTTGGATTTCATGCCCTCCTCTTTTTTATTTGCTCTCTCATTTTGAAGAAACACATGGTTCAGTGGCCTATTGAGAATGAAGACTTTAGAGGTACACATGTTAAAGTTCTACAAATCAGAAAATATCTTTATGGCATCCTCAGGTTTGATTGTGGTTTGGCACTGCACAGAACTCAAGGTTGGAAATCACGTTCCCTCAGAATGTTGAATGTAGTGCTCCAACTGGAACATGGCCTATGGTGCTGTTGACAAGTTCCATGGAATCTAATCCCGATTCTACATCCTTGTTATGAGAGGTGACTTTTCTCTCTGGAAAACTTTGAAAGTCTTCTTTATGCTTGGCTTTTGATGATGAGCCTTAGCATTGGTTTTTCTTCCTTTATTATGCTAGACCCTTTGCCCCCTTGATTTGAAAATGTGTCCTTCAACTCTGATTTTTTTTTTTTTTTAGTCTGTCACTTCTTCGATAATGATGTCTCCTCTGTTTTATCTCTTCTCTGATTATGGAACTCTTACTCATTGGCTATGAAGCCTCCAATTATCTTGTCATTTTTTTAAAAGATTTTATTTATTTATTCATGAGAAATAGAGAGAGAGACAGAGAGGCAGAGACACAGGCAGAGGGAGAAGCAGGCTCCATGCAGGCAGCCCGACATGGGACTCGACCCTGGGTCTCCAGGATCATGCCCTGGGCCAAAGGCGGCACTAAACCGCTGAGCCACCCAGGCTGCCCTATCTCGTCATTTCTAACCTATTTTCCATCTCTTTGCTTTGTATTTGAGTTTCTGAAAAAGTTCCTCAAAACAATTCCTCTGTTTTTATTTGTACTGTTGCATTCTTTTTAGTTTTAAGACTCTTTTTTTAGGAACGCCTGGGTGCTCAGTGGTTGAACATCTGCCTTTGGCTCTGGTTATGATCCCAGGATCCTCGGACTGAGTCCCACATCAGGCTCCCCACGGGGAGCCTGCTTCTCCCTCTGCCTGTGTCTCTGCCTCTCTCTCCCTCTGCGTCTCTCATGAATAAATAAATTAAATCTTTTTTTTTTTAAAAAACCCTCTTTTTTTAAATGTTCCTTTTAAATAGTATTTTGTTCTTGTTTCATGGGTACAATTCTACTCTTGTCTCTAAAGATATATATGGACACTTCTACAGCTCCATGGAATAGCTTATAGCATACAGTTTAATGGTCAGGAGCTTAGACTCTGCAGCCAATTAAAATGCTAGTACTGCCATTGATTATGACCAATAACCTTAAGCAAGTTGTCTGACATCTGTTTATCAGTTTTCTTAGTAAAATATAGATAATAAGAGTACCCATGGGATAGGGTTGTTGGGAGGTACAAATTACATTAATAGGTACTATGCAATTAGAAGAGTCCCTAGAAAATAGTAAGCCTATATAACGTGTTATTGTATCCATTTCCTCTGAGTTCCTTTTTCCTGTCTTGTTTGATTTAGTCTTCATCTTTTGTGTTAAATGCTTTCCTCCAATTCCTGATGATCCTTGGCTGTGTATTCGCATTTAAGGGTAAATAATTAAAAAGCTGTTTGGAAGCTCTGTATGCCTTTGGACTAAAGAGTTACCTTTAGTAACTGGAGTTACTAAACTGGGGTTAAACTGAGGTTACTAACACAGGTTTAGACCTGTGTTACCATGTTGGAAACCTAATTCTCCAAGATTGTCATGCTGTAGAGACCACATGATGGTCCAGAGAAGTGCTTGAGGAGTGTAAGCTGTTGTAATCACTATCTGCAGCTACAAGCCACCCACCTTGCCAAATCCGGTCAACCCCCAAAGCCATGAGAAGTCATAATAATAATAATGATAATAATAATAATAATAATAATAATAATAATAATAAACAAATGCTGTTGATTTATACCACCAAAGTTATGCAATGCAGAAAAATAATACATAGGAGGAGAATGGGCTCCAGAATAAGCACAGACTCCACCTACCATCAGATCTCATGACTTGTAAGTTTCAATTGTCCAGAAGCTGCCTCTGATCTCTATTCCTAGAGTCCACTAGAGAAAATCCTTGTTTGATTCTCCATAGACATTAAAAACATTTCTCTCTCTCTTCAGTTCAAAGTCAATTATAGAACCACAGCTGGGAGGCAAAAGAAGAGAAGCCCCTCTAACGCATAGTAATCACTTGTTCTTTAGTATTAAGATAATACATAATAATAAACCACCCACAACAAACACAGTATCATTTTTATCTGGATCAATAACACTCTTTTTCTCTTTGCATCTCATCACTTCTCTCACTCATCTAAATTCATTCCTGTGCCAGAAACAGGATTTCAGGAAAGAGATTTCTGTACAAACTCAAAAGAGTACTTCAAATTAAGGGAAAAGAAGATGAGGTGAGAGTGCCAGAGAAAGCTTCTCAGAAGCTAAAACAATTCTTTGAAATGAGATGACCACAAACATTAAGCCTTGACTTTTAGAATCAGAAAATTCAGCATTAAATTATGTGCAACGTAATTGCTAGGAGTATATTTATTTAAGCTCTGGTGCAATTATTACCCGGTGATAGGGATTTTTGGACTTTGGACATCTTGAGAGAGACCTTGTGTCTAAAACATATTTATTTCAAGTCAATAGACATTGCTTACATTTCACTGTTTATTTTATTTCCACCACTGAGAATGAGATCAGTCTTTCTCTAAAGAAGTCAGTGCTACAAGGATGGGTAAAAGCAGAGAGTAGTCAAGGAGATCTCACAGGGGAGAAGGTAACTAAGCATCCAAATTGAGACACTTAAACAGTTGCAAACCATGAAATCAGCCATTCGGAATGTAACTGTCAAATTCAGCCACACTTACTGAAAATTTTACTTGGTGTTTATTTGAAATGTTTCAAAACTCTCAAGTTTAAGTGAATAATATATTAGGTTAGCAGGGGAAATTTCCCCTATTCTGATTTTATTCAATTATAGTGAACTATGGGGAGCTACTGTAAGCTTCCTGGAAGATATTTACTGAAACTATCATCACCATTTCCTGGTTGAACCTTAACCTTCAGCAGTTAAGTGCTATGTGTAAGAATATGCAGAGGATGAATATCTATCCTATAAGTGACTTAGATTCAAAGAAAAACAGATTTATACCTTGCAAAATCTTACACTGCCTCAAAAATAATTCAGCCACTTTCATCTCCTTTTGAAGTGGATGCGAGCTATGGGTTGTGGTCTAAGCAGTTGTAAACTATGGGACAGAGCAGTGGTTTCTAACTTGAAACATGTGTTAGTATCACCTGGAGGGCTGGGTAAGACACTTATATAGCTTCTATGGCTTTTGATTCAATAAATCTAAAGAGACTGAGAATTTACATTTCAACCAGGGCCCAGGTGATGCTCCCAGCAGGTCAGGGAGCACACTTTGAGAACCACTGAAATAGAACATTCAGAATCATTATGAGGACCCGTAAATGGTAGGTGCATGTATTATCAAATTTTCCTGAGCAAGGAGACCCTCTTAGCTGTCTTTGGAAACTGTCAATGTAAAGAAGAAAGCACAGACTAGACAAGTCCTCAGGGTGGAACTCAAAGGGCTTATGGAGAGCTGAGGAAATAAATAAGAAAACATGTAACCTTTGACTAGTTTATATTGAAAATAGCACAAAGCATGCATGAAGGTCATAATACTGGATCAAGGTTGGGCCTTGGGAATAGATGCAGATTTGGATTTATCGAATTTAAGTCAAAAGAAATTAATGTTCAAAAAACATTATTATGACATCATAGATGTCTCTACTGAGGGATCTAAGGGGTTTTAACACAAATAGAGGCATTGAAAAGGGTAAAATCTTGATGAGTATCTCTCAAATAGAAAATATCATCATCATCATCATCATCATCATTAGAGTCAACATCACCACTATCTTTATTATTTAAATGAATTTACATTGTGCTAGATCACTAACATACATTGTCTTACTTAAAGGCAACACTGTAAGATAGGTACACTTAAATCTATTTTACCTGAGAATAAGGCTCTGAGACTTGACATTTACACAGCTAACAAGTGGCAAAGGCAGTATAAGAATCCTAGTGTTTCTGACCCCAAAACCTTACAGTGAAATCATTCCGAGAATGGATATTTTAACAATAAAATTTTGATTCATATAATTTCAAATAAAAAATTAAGCAAAGTTTTATAGGGCCAGATGCTATTTTAAGAGCTTTCCACCATTATATAACACTTTTATATTCCACACTAGCTATATGAAATAGGCAAAAAAATACAGTCTTACTTAGTGCTAACCCTGCCCATAATGTTCAGGAGGCAAAGGTTTTCCTTGATACTCCAGGTTGCCTGTTAAAGTCTAATCTACCTCTGAGAGCACCGTGGAGATTTATTTAGCATCTTCATAGTCTTTGCCTTCTTCTCAATCATATAAAAAGCCAAGATGACAAGGTCAAACTTTAACTTCTCTCTAGAGTAATCTACACATCATCAAGTGAGAACACATTGTACAAAGGAATAAATGCTGGAGTGGAATTTTCATCACTGACAAGTATCCCTAGAAAAGCTTTTGTTGTATTTCTCCTTTTTAGAGCAGGGGAAAAAATATAGAGACAGAATGGCAGGGTGTGTGGCAGAGAGTAGTTCGGAGGAAAAGAAATCCTCTTTTTCTGCAAGGCCCTCACTTTATTTGTAATGGCTCCACCTCTGGATCAAGAGTATTATGGAAAAATTATTAATGATTGTGGATCATTATAAGTGATAAAATAGAAAGTTATTACTCTTAGTCTTTCTGTATTTATCAACATATATGTATGTGTGTCATAAAGTCAAAGTCACTGCTGTAAATATTGTGTGTGTGTGTGTGTTATAAATTTATCACTAAAAACATTAAGCATCAATGAGGATAGTTATCTGTATCACTAGGTAAGATCTGTCAAGGCAAAGGGCCTAGACTGCCAGGAAATGGAGTGGGGTGGTCTCATGGCCTACCAGGAGAGAACTTCAACGATCATTGAAGGGTTCAAAGGGTTCAAAGCTGAGTCAACTTCCTATAAAGAACCACAGTCAATGCAGTGGTCAAAGCCTTTAAGTATTCCACTCAAGATTCAGCAGCTTCAATGGCCAATTCCATTTAGAATGCCAAGAAGTATGCCCCATAGTTCACTTATCTGCATAAAGCCCAAAGAACTGTTCTAAATCATGAAAACACCTTCCTTCCAGACCTGAAGGGAGCCAGCTGAGAGTGAGCCAGTCATCCTTACTACATTTGGTTTTCTCATTTGCTGAGCAAAGATAGTAGTAAAATTGAGGAGCACTAAAGGCATGTTCTTTTCTCCTTGTCTTGGGATAAAGTCATCTGTTATGGAGAAATAGTAATGAAACTTAATAAGGGCTTTAGGTTAAAAAAAAAATCTGAAACCTTATTAGCACCCTTGTACCACAGAGGCTGGTTTTTCTTTCTGAGACTGGCCTGAAATTGAACTAATCTTTGAAGACAGAACTTCATAGCAATCTCCAGAGTGAGAAAGTCTGGGCTTATTCATTCATTTATTCTTTCAACAAATATTTACTGGCTTTCTAGGATTTCTAGGTGGCACGGCATTCTATGTTTTCTCGTTGAAGGTTAAAGCAAAAAATGAGTGGCAGCCTAATCCTCACAATCTAATAATGCCTGGTAATGAAAAATCGGAAAATTGAAATGGAAGCGGGGCTTGGTTTTTGTTTCCTCCTGTTTTTAGAAACCCCTAAACCCCTGTCCCTCCTGCCACTTGGGTTACCTGATGAAGGTATAAGGTTTATTGCACAATAACCAGGGAATTCCTGAATTCTTGGATGTGTAGAAGAGGCAGGCATTCAGGGTCTTGGGTCACTGTAGCTCCCAAGTGCTCTTGGTACAAAGCATGATCTGGAAGGTTAGGGAGACATTCATTCTCTGGACTTCAGTTTCCTAGGGTCCCCCCCCCCACACTGCGTTTTGTTTTGTTTTAAAGATTTTATTTATTTGCGAGAGATTGAGCAAGAGTGAGAGAGCACAAACGGGGGGAGGGGGGGGACAGAAGGAGGGGCAGAAGCAGGCTGTCCTCTGAGCAGGAAGCTGGGACTCCAGGATCATGACCTGAGCCGAAGGCAGACACTTAACTGACTAGAACCACTCAGGCGCCCTTCCCCCTAGGTTTTAAATGGACATCAAAATGAAACCAAACCTATTTCACAAAGAATTAAAGAGAGAGCTTCCATGGGGAACTTGACCATCAAATGTGAGAGAACACATCCAAAATCACTAAAATAGGAACTTGAACCAGGATGGTCTGCTTCAAATTGCAATAAAATGCCATATAAGAGCATCAGACAAAATGCTTCACCAGTTCAAAGAGGGGGATGATTAGTTCCTCCATGGGGCCCCTCTACTCGGTGTGTTTTGAGAAATGATGCCATGGCAGTAAAATCAGGTGGCCCAACCTGGCCTTTTAACTTTTATGTTTTTTCCTGGGTAGAAAGAGAAAGGGAACTTCATGGAGAATTAAAGCCTCACTCTCCTCCTTTGATAAAGACATTTGGCAGGAACCACCATGTAATTCCACAAGCATTAGTCATTGAGAGATCCACATCACTGAAGAACAGAAAAACCTGTTGATACCAGTTTCTTGTCAAGAATAATTTGGACTGACCAATCTGGCTTTTCCACTCAATTTGGCTACCAGTTTTCAAAGATGTGAACTTCTAGAGGTGTGTTTAGGTCTTGGGTAGCTTTAAACATACTAAAGAATCCTACCATGTTGACAAAATTGAGGGTATTGTTTGTTTGCATTTATCTATTTTATCTAATATGAAAGAGACAGCAAAAGCCCCAGAAAAGCAAGGATTGTGCTTCCCTGGCATACTGCAGGTTCTAAATAAGTAAGTAAGCAAGTAAATAAATAAATGCCAGCAAAAACCTGTGAAAAGATTTATGTAGTTATAGTTTTGGAATTGTAATGATGCGGAATGTGGTGAGAATGAAACAGAATAGTAAGAAGAAATGAAGTCATTCATTTATTCTGTGATTCGACATAATTTGAAGATAAAGTGACTATGCCAAGAAGGCAGAGCCAGAGAAATCTGCAGACATGGAACAGGACGTAGCCTTATTACCCAGTCGGCCTTGTCTCTGGCCTTGGTGTTAAGACAATGTGTTTCCTCATTGCTCAAATCAGTTTTTCTATTACTTGTGGTTAAAAACATAACTGGTTCAACATCAATGCATTTACTTCCCTGAAGCAAATTCCTTTTATAACCAGAAATGCATTTATTTCCTATTCTAGACACCCTTTTTTTATGTTGAAAGACCTAGGGAGCCAGATTAGTCATCAGATGGTTCTCCTTTACCCCCACCGATCCCCCAATCTCTGTATCTACCTCTGCTTCTCTATTTCTTCCTCTTTCCTTTTCTCTTTCTCTATCTCTCTTTCTCTTTCTATTCCCCTTTCCCTTTCCCTTTTCCTTTCTCTTTTTGTTTCTCTTTCTCATTTTTTCCTTTCTGAGAGTGGAGTCTTTTAAAAGGGAATGGGAGAGTTATGCGATAGTTTCTGGAGGATGTTAACTCAGTCTTTAGAATTGCTATTGAATTATTCAGAAATTCAGAAACAGAGAGCACCTCTCTAGTGACTGGGAAATTCGTTGCACTCCAGGGCAAGACTTTTATTTCCTCTTGGACCAATGGTAGAGACCCCCTGTCTTCATCTTCTTTTTGCTGTTTATATAAATCATCAGGGTTGAAAAGAAATATAACATGAGCCTCAAATGTGAGCAGGGAAGTTTTCTAGTAGTCATATTTTAAAAAGTAAAGAGAAGCTGCTGAGATTAAATGATATATTTTTAAATCCATTATATCTAAAATTCCCTTCAACATGCCGTCAATATAAAATTATTTCTTCAGCATAAAATTTTTAATGTTATTTTACATTCTTATTTTTTCTACTGTCTTCGAAAATCTGTGCTATTTTACATTTCTAGCACTCCTCAATTTGGACTGGTCACGTTTCAAGTGCCTAGCAGTACAACTGTAGCTAAAATCAAATTTTTATTTGTTACAGCCTAAGATAGATGCATAACATTTGATTAGGTAGCTGCATTACCATGTTATTGCAATCATCATCAAACTAATGTCATTTCATCTTTTCATCTTATTTAATGTCATCTTATGTGTGTCATAGGTTTTTTTTGGTTTTGCTTTATTTTTAAGTAGGCTCCATGTCCACCATGAGGTTTGAACGCATGTTGACTCTGAGATCAAGAGCCAAATGTTCAACTGACTGAGGCAGTTAGCACCCCGTGTGTCATAGTTTCTAATATTAAGTGAACAAGCCATATGTGTCTCTGTGTGTGTGTGTGTGTGTGTGTGTGTGTACAGAGAAAATGTATTCTTTATTTTTAAAAGTGACTGGATGTTAGCTTTACAGCCATTAGATGGAAACATCATAATTCATCCTAGGCACTCTTCTTTTAAACTATATATTGACCAAAAGTAAATATGTGCAAAGTGTCTGTTTATTCATGGTAATAGCCAATGCAGCAAACAGGTACTCAAACCAAAAGCAAACTTTGTTGGCCTTTGGATTAAAAAGTATTTTTATCTTATTAATTGTATTCTATTTTGAGAAATAGATGAACTGAGTGTCCAAGAGACATTGTATCACAGTGAAAAGAGCATGATCATCAGTCAAGCCACTTGGCTCTATTGCTCACAAGCTGTGTGACTTTGGGAGTATTTGTTAACTTCTCTTCATCTCAATTTCTTCACTTGTAGAATGAGAATGATAACATACCATGACAGAGACCATTAGTTTTATCCCAATACCCATTCTTCCTTTATGAGCTAAAATTCCCCAAATGTTAGCTAGACACCAGGATGCCCAAAGTGAAGTCTACATTTTCAGTCTCCCTTGCAGTTAGATGTGTTTATGTGATTAATTTCTCCCCAAAGAGGTGAAAATAGTGGCGGTGCCTGAAACTTCCAGAAGTTTCCCTAAAGAAAGAGGGAGATTGCCTTTTGGCTTCCCTCTACTCCCTTTCTGCAGGTTGGGATTCAGACACAGCAGGTGGAGCTGAATTAGTCATCTTGAAAAATGAGAAGCAAGCAGAGTGGGGAGCATAGCACAGCAAGAGCAGGAGCTTGGGTCACTTATGATTATGACATCACCACAAACACCCTAGATCATTTGACCACGGTTTTAGAGAAGAAAAAAATGCATATTTCTATTTTGTTTGAGGTGTTATTTATTTTCTGTTACTTGCTGCTGAACCTAATGCGTGCCTAATCCGTTGGGCCATTTTAAAGATTAAATGGGATAGTATATGTCAAGCACTTTGTATGCAAGTTCCTGGCATAGGGGAATGTCAGTGTCAATATCTGATCACTGCTATTATTACTAGGATAAAATAGCTTCATTATAGTCCCTCTAAGGGTCAAATGAAAAATACAAGTGAATATGCTCTTTTATCTCTAAATCTAAAAGTTACTGTCTAAATGTTGGTCATAATTGTCACCATCATTATTAAATTATTATAAGGAATTAGCTAACTGCTAGCACACTCTACTTGGATCAATCTATCTAGGTCAATAAAAAAACAGACACAGACTTGTTAGGTTTACTTAGTTTTAGTCAATTGTGAATGTTTAGAGGCTTGTCATTATATTAATGCTTTAAAACTTTGATGAAATACTCATTTGAGGAAATATATAGACTCCAATAAAACTATGACATCTTTTATTCCTTTACTTTTACCTTTAAAAAGTTTTCCATTACAAAACTCAATGTAGTGTTTGTGGTTAAAATCAAGTACAATTACAAAAACTTGAGTAAAGTAAAAGAGGAGTCTATCTCCTTCCTTTAGAATGAACTATATTAACAGTTTAATTCAGAATTCCTTGTGAGTAAATATTTTTTTGTCATATGACATAGATGTACACTTTCTCTTTACAAAATAAATGCAATCATTTTTGCGGGAAGTTCAAAATTGCAGAAAAGAAACTTTTGCAGTAGCTTTTGGGTTTTGTTTTCATTTTGTTTTCCAATTTAAAATAGCCCTTGAACATCATTCCATGTCAGTACATATCCGTCTAGCTCATTTTGAAACATCTTCTGGTGAGTCATTTAAACTTTTTACTTATTAGTTATTGTAAAGTTATTTGAAATAAAGGAGATTGCCCTTGAAATAAAATAATAGTAGGCAGCAACTCTAAGCCCTGTGAGGGTTTCATTAGATGATTCAGGAGAGTGCTTAGCAAAAAGTCTGCTCATAGTAAATGATTACTAAGTATATAAACCATTATGGTATTGATAATAATAATAATTAAAGTTGGTCATTTCTCTGAGCTCCACCTCAATAAGTTGCTGTTGTCAAAGAAGTGGTTTCTTATCCCCTAGATCTATAAAACATTACTTAATATATATTAATATTCCTCATACTCTCAGTTTAGACCCTGCTTGGGCTCTGTTGTATGGTGGAGGTGGGTGTCATGTTCTGGAGGACTGTCAGACTCCAGCTGATTCTCTCCAGGATCTGCTCAGCCTTTGATTATCCAGCAGAGTGCCAAAACTGAACAAAAAAATATAGACTTCCCATCTGCCAGCTGCTGAGGCAGCAAAGAAGGCATTTAGCTTCTAGGGCATTTGGGAACCTAAATGATCCCTTGTCAAAAGGAGAGACGCCTGCTGGGTTGGACCTTCAGGATCAGTGGGGATTAAATGGGCCTAATGGCTCCTGAATAGCTACCAGGCAACTGGTGACACAGCATGCTCTGGGGAGATGAGTCACAGGGTGCAGTGGATAGCAAGTCCCAGGGAGGAACCAACTGGGGGTATCAGCTTCCGGGAAGGGGACTAGCTGATATGGATTGATGGCTCTGTAGCAGGAGCTAGATCACTCGGAAGGGGCAAATGAGACATCCACCTTGATAGATGGTAGTCTTCACCTTGTAAATCTGTTAATTATGCCACTCCCCAAATGTCTTAAATATAATTATACCAGAGCCTGAACAAAAGACTGAATAAAGGAAAAAAATGAAATCAAATTACTTTGTACAAATACACATTCTGCCTTCAAAAATGTTAGGTGCTCAGGTAAATAATATTATATGTTCTCATTCATTTGGGGAATATAAATAATAGTGAAAGGGAATAGAGGGGTAGGGGGAAGAAATGGGTAGGAAATATCAGAAAGGGAAACAGAACATGGAAGACTCCTAACTCTGGGAAACGAACTAGGGTGGTGGAAGGGGAGGTGGGCGGGAGGTGGGGGTGACTGGGTGGCGGGCACTGAGGGGGGCACCTGACGGGATAAGCACTGGGTGTTATTCTGTATGTTGGCAAATTGAACACCAATAAAAAATAAACTTATTATTTAAAAAAATAAAATAAAATAGTATTTCAAAATGAAAAAAAAATCCAAGAGCACCTCATTTTCTAAAACTGGAGTATTCAGGAATTTTTATATATTTGAGGTTGGTAGTATCTTTTTTCAGACATTTCTGATTTCTTGTGAAGCTAGAGCTTTGAATGGTCATACCAGAATCAGAAATAACACTGGTTTCAGCTGCATCACATACTTTTTCACTCTTGTAGCATTCCAGGCCCTGAAATCCATCCCTCACTGCTCTTGAAAAAATCTTGGTCTTAAAGAAGGGATGCCTTTCTATAATGGATCCACCAGGAGCCTTTTGATAAACCCCAGAAAGTCTTGGCTAGTGGAGGTCCTCAACTAGCTGAGAGAGCTAGGTTTGGATCTCAGCACAAGTGCTTGCCGCCACCACCATCATACTTGTTTATATGAAGCCATTCTCAAGCCTTTAAGGTCATAGTATCATGGAATTTAGAACTTGGTAAATATCTTAGAAATTGCCAATTTGAGCTAATTGTATAGATGAGATAACTGAGCCATAGAGAAGAGTTTTGCCCAAATTTAGATGGCTAATAATTTTATTCAATGGCATTATAATATAATCTTTCATGAGTTTGTTCACAGTCCCATTTTTACTAATGTATCACTAACACTTTACTGTGTGTTTATTAAGGTTTAAGCTGTAATTTCAAGTAGACAGGTGAAAATAAAGGCAATTCTGCTTACTGTTTAGGCCATAAAAAATGTTGGTTCCCAGTACAGACTCTCATATTCTGCTATTTTACTACTATTCAAGATTTTCAGTTAAAATGTTGTGATCAGGGATCCCTGGGTGGCTCAGAGGTTTAGTGCCTGCCTTCGGCCCAGGGCGTGATCCTGGAGTCCCAGGACTGAGTCCTGCATCAGGCTCCCTGCATGGAGCCTGCTTCTCCCTCTCCCTCTGCCTGTGTGTCTGCCTCTGTGTGTGTGTGTGTGTGTGTTTCTCATGAATAAATAAATAAAATCTTTAAAATAGAATAATATAAAATGTTGTGATCAACCACATGCAGAAGAATGAAACTGGACCATTTTCTTACACCATACACAAAAATAGACTCAAAATGGATGAAAGACCTAAAGGTGAGAAAGGAATCCAGCAAAATCCTAGAGGAGAACACAGACAGCACCCTGTCTGTGATCTCAGCTGCAGCAACTTCTTGCTAGACACGTCTCCAAAGACAAGGGAAATAAAGGCAGAAATGAACTATTCGGACTTTTGCACAAAAGCACAAAAAGCTTTGCATAGCAAAAGAAACAGTTGACAAAGCCAAAAGACAATGGACAGAATGGGAGAAAGTATTTGCAGATGATTCATCAAATAAAAGGCTAGTAGCCAAAATCCATGAAGAACTTATCAAAGTCAACACCCAAAGAACAAATAACCCAATCAAGACACCTTGGCTTTCTCTCTGATAACATTTGTGAAACCATATTGTAGCTGTCATTTAAATTTTGATTCCCTATAACCTGTAACCTCTATCAAATGAAAGAGCTGAATAAGAGCGGTACAAATAAATGTAAATAATTTAATAGTTACAAAGTATATAAAAATTTACCATTACAATTTATAATTACAAAAATTAATTTACAAAGTCTTAAGATTTCTAACTAAGTAGGACAGAACATAAAACTCGTTATTGGAGTTCCCTGGCTTTGCCTTTATGTGTCTATTTACATGTGGGGGTGTTGGAAATGTGGCAGCCATCATCCAGGGGAGCCCCCATGTTTCCTGCCTCTTGAGGTTCACACCTTTCTCTCTCTCCCCTAGCCCGTAGCTAGGACCTTTGACCTTCTTCTAACCAATGAATGAGGTTTCACTCTTGAGATTATGTTACCTTATAGAAGACTGTCTGGCAACGGACTATTCTAGAGGCTGTCCTTGCTGGCTTAGAGACGGAAGCCACAGGAAAGCCCATGTGGCAAGGAGCTGCAGGTGGCCTCTAGGAAATGGGGATGGCTGCTAGGAACTCAGGGCAACATCCAGCTGACACACAACAAGCCAGGATCTTCAGTCCTACAACGACAAGGAAATGAGTTCTGCCGACAACCTGAATAAACTCGGAAGAAGATTCTTCCCAATTTAAGCCTCCAGGTAAGAACACAGCCCAGCTGACACCTTGCTTGCAGCTTTGTAAGACCTTAAGCAAAAGACCCAACAAGGTCATGCCTAGACTCCAGACTCACAGAAATTGTGAAATAATAAATAGGTGGTGTTTTAAGCTCTGAAATTTGTGGTAATTCATCATGCAGCAAGAGATGACTAATATAAGGTGTTAGTTTATAAAGATGTTACATAAATAACTATCCCCCCATTGGAAGGAAGAAAGGAAGGATGGAAGGGAGAAAGACATATAACTTGAGTTAAAGTTTCTAGATTTTTTAAAAAAGATTTATTTGGTCATTTTTAAAACAATTATAGAAAACACCCAGAGAACTTATTTTTAAAAACTTTAAGAATATAGCAAACATCAAATATTTATCTGACCTGGGGGGTTTAGGCAAATTTTTATGGATGAATTCTGAGAATAAGATTTTAAGAAGACAGGGGATTTATGTTTGTGTTCAGGCAAAGTTCTCCCTAAACCTTCCCAAACATACAGTGACGAAGATGACATGAATACCATGAGCTTCCACTTAGTGTGCGCCTCATAAATGTCACAAAGAATAGGAAACAACTGACTCTTATGGAGCACTTACAAGTAATTGTCCATGTAATGTACTGTGAACTTTATATAAATAATCCTATAGTAAATAACAAGCCCCTCATAATAAGCCACGAGTATTATTCCCCCCATTTTATGCACAGACATGTGTGCTCACATGCTTAGCCTGCATGCAAAAAGAGACACACGGAGATAGTGCTTTGCTCCAAGTCAACCAGCAATGAAGTTGTGAAACTGTGATTCAGATACATAATTATCCAGTCTTCCCTACCTGGAAATTTCCCCAATCTGATTTCCAACTTTCATGCCATATTTTAAGCCAAAGGTTGCTGCTGATGTGAAAAAGGCAACTCACAGAAGAGAACTGCAAATGGCTCATAAGTATGCAAACGATCACCCTCACTAGCAGGCAGAGAAACGTTTATATTCATTGGGTTGGTAAAAATTAAAACTTTCCATAATACCAAGTGTTGGTGAGTCTTGGGAACTCTTGTGCAAAGCTAGTGGCTACCTAGAACTGACGAGATAAATTTGAAGTATTTGGAAAGATTCACCCTGTGTATGTCCGAGACCTAAGACTAGGCCCAGCTACTTAGGTTACAGAAGCTGGGACTTGGTGTCAACCTAGATCTATCGTTGGAGGAATGGCTAATTAAAATGTGTTGGATGCCTCCTATGAAATAAAATGCAGTGTTTAGAAGCAAAGAGTTAGTACATAGTATCATCTTAAAAATACATCACTGAATGAATAAAAAGTATGCAAGAGATCTACGGTACCACATATATATTAAGACATGCATACATATAACCAGTTTATATATTTTTAAAAGATATTTACAGTAATCTATATTGAACTCATTAAAAATGGCTGGCTATAGGAGAGGGAAAGATGGGGGAAGAGAGAATAAATTGAAAGGAAAAAACATATGAAAGAAAATAAAGGTGGGATATTGACCAGACTAATAATTGTTCATTATGAACTGAAGGGTCTGATTAGCACATCTTTCAGCACTTGAGATCCCTCAAAAGATAACTAAAAATGCTGTGGAATAAAGCTTTATTGTTATTGGCTAAAGACCTTATACTGATTTGGGATATTTGAATTTAAAAATATGGGTACTCAACTTTTTATTGGGAAGAAGAATCACATCAGGATAATGCACTCTCAAATGCTGAGGGGAATAGAGATTTTTTTTTTCTAAAAATAAAGTGGGTAATTTCTTAGGTTTGTACTTGGAGAAAACACACTGACAAATGTTTTGGCAAGGTGTTAGAACTTGTGCGTTAGTCTTGTCTTAATGGAAGAGAATCTGATGAAATCATTATATCTGAGCAGAGCAGTCTTAAAGTAATGTTCTATCTCTATATAAACAGCCAGAAGAGACTTTCAGCCTGGTCTTGGTGCATCCCACTTATATACTCTCTAATTTAGATACTCTCTAACTGTGGGATCATACGTCTATATGAATTCCCAGCTCAACAAGGCAGGGCACATCAATGGATTGTTTTTTGTTTTTTTTTTTATCCTAGTCAGTCTGAGTTCACAAGGAAAAAATTACAAGGAATAGTTGATGTTTGCCTTTTCCAAACCATTACACATATTTGACATTGTTTAGACATGTGGTTCAGAATACACTTTCAATCTAGTATTTTAGAACTCACTTAGGAAGTGACGAATTATAAATGAACGAACGAATGAATGAATGATTAACAAATAAACTAATAAAAGCAAGGAAGACAAAATAGAAAATACAAGGTACATGTCTTTGCTATAAATACAATTATCACCCTTGGCTATGAATTTGAGGGACTATGTTCCATAATAAATGCTATCATTTGGCTGAAAAGAATTTTTGCCTATTTGACAAGTAGTAGATAGATGGGGGGAAAAAGAAAAGGTGAATAAGGAATTTAGTGACGCAGAGAACACTAGCATGGACCCTGCACAAGGATGACACTCAAATTCATGGAGCATTCCATATTAAAAAAAAAAAAAAGGAAATTACTCCATTTATCTATATCTTTGGGGAATGATGAGATGTTTTATATAAGAGATTCATCACTTAACCTGATGACTACTTCTTTTTAGTTCACTCACCTCTTTTCTTTTTAATATAAACACTTTCTGTAGAACTTTCTAGTTTGTACAGTGAATAGAAATTAATGATATACCTTTAAGCATAGGATCTCCAAGTATCCATCAACTATTTTACTGTGATGTAACTTAGTAATGTCCGTCAGGGCCTTTGGGGAGTAAAGGCTTAGCATCATACAAATCCCATTAAACTCCACATGTTTACAAAGCTCGTCTGCCTTTTATTGGTATCTCCCTTCTCAGTCTTCTGTCGTTTCCTCCTCCATGATTGTTTTAGCTGTTCTACCCTTTCTTGGCCATCCCCATGCCTACCACATTGACATGCTCTCCCATCAGAAAAGAATCCATGGGGCAGCCCCGGTGGCTCAGCCGGTAGCGCCCCCTTCAGCCCAGGGTGTGATCCTGGAGACCTGGGATCGAGTCAGGCTCCCTGCATGGAGCCTGCTTCTCACCTCTGCCTGTGTCTTTGCCTCTCTTTCTCTCTCTCTCTCTCTGTGTCTCTAATAAATAAATAAAATCTTAAAAAAAAAAAAAGAAAAGAATCCATGGACTTTGTGACAACCATGTAGAGTAGTTATTTCTTCTTACTTCCTGCTGTGTATCCACCTCAAATACCCAGGGGAAATTCTAAAAGCATAGTGGTATCCAGATTGGAAAATCCTTTCTGATTGAAATTATTTTAAATCAAACTGTGATGACTTTTATTAGGATTTCCTGTCCGCTGATAGATAAATGTGCCCCATTTCGACTGTATAGTTCATTTCATTCTACAAGGTGATCATCCAGGACACCAGACAAAATTTTATCGGTATCTACTTTATCATGCTACTCCTGCATGTTACTAGTGAGTTCAAAATAAGTTTTATTTTCTTTGCTCTCTTCTGCTAACTCCAAAATTTTCCAGAGGCTAATAACATCTGAATCTTAATAAGGTCCTAGCTATAGCAACAGCAAAATTTAGCATAGCTGAAGAGATATGAATAAAACTTCCCAGGCTTTTTTCTCATTAGAATGCTACTCTCCAGAGACATAGAGTAAGCCTCATGAATGAAGCTCTCTCTCTCTATCTACATGCTTAACTGTAACAAAATTTCAGTGAGCAACTTTTCATTGGAGGCCCTCCAAAGTTGATCTTTTAGCATGGCCTACATAAACTATGACCCACAAACATAAACCTTTCAAACACTAAATACAATGCCCTGTTCACAGTAGGTACTTTATAAATAGTAGAGCTCCACTTCCCTTTCCTTACTCCTTAAAATAACCTCAGTAAACATTTCAACCTCATTTTTCAGAACGGAAATTAAAAATAACAATAACCACTCAGCCCAACCTGGTCAGAATGGAAGAAGGTACATCCAACTACCCACGCTGGTTACAGAAGCTCAGTGGTAAAACAATTTCTGAACTGGTCTGCATTCTTCCAGCTTAGAGGCTTCCTTAAGTATCGGCCACCATCCCTCTTTGCAGAACTGTAACTGCTAGAGTTGAGGAAGTGTTGGGAAGTCTGGGCTGTGCCCCATGTCATGCGCTGCCAGGTCAACCAGATGGCCATCAGAACAGCGTGAGGACAACTGAATGCCCACATGAGTGATTCTGAGTTTGTAAGCACAGTCAGAGTGTACACAGGAGAGCAACGCTTAAAAGGTCTAAAAAGCCTAAACTGCAATATGCTGGACTCCCACAGTCACACTCCAATTCAATAAGGTGTTCAATCAGTATTAATGAAAGGTCTTTTTAGGGGTTCACGTGTTATTTTCCTGAAAGGAACAAAACATGTCAGAAGACTATCTTCTAATTCCTATCTTAGTTTCTTCAATATTATTAAAAAATAATGTACAGTAAACTCTGGTGCCATACTGAGACAGTGCTTCTGTGTAAACCTAACATTTATTACACTCTCAAGTCACAAATATGATTATATCATAAATTTACATGCAATGCATAGTCCCTAAAGAAAGAATTCCATTCCTTAAAAAAATGACAAAGCATTTAGGCATATTTCTGAGCAGTAACATTCAAATAAAGATTACCAACAAGTGATAAGTGACCATTTTCAATGAAGAAAACCACAGAAAACAATTGAATCAGTTTACCATTTGTAGCAGAAATAAAATAATCCATACTTGATGTATTCTGTGATACTTTAATAACTTCCCAATCACGGAAAATGCAAAAAATAAATGTGTGTGTATCTAATACTTGTCTTCTGATATACATGTAAGTACAAGAAGTCTCATGGCAATCAAAAGTTGTATATAATTTTTAAATTTGATTTAGGAATGTTCAGTGGAAAGCCACTTTTAAAGCATCATATGACAATAATTAAAACATCTACAGTTGATTAAATTTAAGAATATTCATTTACTTTCCACCTTGAAGGTCAATAATTAATTCATGTTATTATAATTTATTTGTAATTTACCTCAATTTAATACTTGCAGAATTAACATATCTGCAACTTATCTTTCTGTAATTCAAAGTTCTTTCTAGGTTTCTGAAAATATTGATATTTTCTTCCCCTTGTATAGAGGAGTTACTTTTTTGGAGGTGGAGAGTTGCTTTGAAAAAAAAACCCACATGTGAAACATGAGTGGGCATCCAATTACACACTATTTTAGTTTAAAATGAGAGGGGATGGTGGTGGGAAATACTCACAAAAAGATATCTGTCATGCAGACTCTTCAATTCTTTCATTTTATATTTTCTTTCTTTTTCCCTCCTTAATGAATGAGAGGAAAATAAATCTTTGGCGTTCCAAGGAAGTGATTCTGAAGTGGAACCTCCATCAGATCATCTAGAACGACTGTCCACCAACATTATATTAAAGGCAGTAAATAAGGTTGTTCCTAAGGCTCTGAAAGCCAGAGCTTCTGTCAGTGGCCATGACTGAGGCTCATCATGGTTTGGACACTGCAGCTGAAACCTCAAGACTTATGCACTGAGCAACAATGAAGATATTGTACAATCAACTAGGATTACAGTGAAGAAAAACAAAGTGCTTTCAGATTGTAAAAGAAAATGATCATCACGAGGAAAGGGAAGTCACTGTTGGATTTAAAAGGCAACCAGAGAAAAATAAAAACAAAAATAAATATAAAACATCAGCACCCTACCCCAGAGGATGTTAAAATCACAAAGAAAATTTTCCAAAGGAAATCTAAGAAGCTCACAGATGAAAAAGCATTCACACAATCCATTTTAGCATGTGCACTCTGCTAAATGGTCTGCAAAATTAGAAAAAGAAACTGATTCATTGTCGAGGTGCATTATCTGAGAGAGTACACAGTGTCCAGAAATTCTGTTGCTTCTTTCATCAGAATCAATGTGAGGTTTGCATTAGTAGCGATGGTGAAGTTATTTTATAAGAAGAAGGAAGAGGAGGAGGAGGAGAGAGAGGAGGGGGGCAGGGGAGAGGAGGAAGGGAAGAAAAGAAAGCTAGAGAAGGAGTATCAAGCCAAGAAGCAAAAGAGAGGGTCAACAATGTTTATTTCCGAACGCTTATTGAAATATAATGAAGTGTGTTCTTTCTCCTTCAACTAAGATATAAAAGTTAAAAATCTCCAGGACTCCAGAAAGAGATTGTTTCTGCAAACGATGCACATTTTAAATACCATTCAATAGCCATTGTTGAGGGACACCTGGGTGGCTCAGTGGTTGAGCATCTGCCTTCGCTCAGGTTGTGACCCAGGGTCTGGGGATCGAGTCCCCACATTGGGCTCCCTGCAGGGAGCCTGCCTCTCCCTCTGCCTGTGTCTCTGCCCCCCTCTCTCTCTGTGTCTCTCATGAATAAATAAAATCTTAAAAAAAAAAAAAAGCTATTTTTGAAATCTGGCTCATGAAAAACTTGCCAGAGGGCAGGGGCAAAACAGGCGAAGGGAGCAGAAGATACAGGCTTCCAGTTCTGCAATGAAAAAGTCACGGGGATGAAAGTTACAGCACAGGGAACATAGTCCGCGGCATTGACCAGTCCTGTGTGGTGACAGATTGTAGCTACACTTGTGGTGAACATAGTCTAGACTTGTCCAATCACTATGTCCTATATCTGAAGCTAATACAACACTGTGTCTCAACTATTCTTCAGTACAAAAACAAAAACAGTCAAAAAAGCTGCAGTTACACATTTCATGAGGCAAAGGGCATGAGGCTCCCCAGTTAGGTGTGCAGTATCTTGCCACTGTTTTGTTTCAGGTACACCTGAGTCAAGATTTGCAACAGGGGTTCTTGTCCTTTTATGTCCCATTACACCTGATGCAAATATTATTCTCCTAGCAGTAACAGGCACCACTACAGTAATCATGAATCCTTTCAGAGAAGTTGATGTTAAGTGTTAGAACTTTTTAGTGGGAAACTGAGAAGGGGCTGCAGCTTTAAACATGTTGCTCAGGAGCTTCTGATAGGACACCCAGGTGTTGTAAGCCTTTCCCCTTTTGAGTATCACCAATCTTCTCAAAGGTTATAAACTCCTTTCCCTCTTAAGAATAACTGATCTTTGAATGAAGATAAAGAATTCACTTTTTTTTTTTTCTCCATGCCAGGTTAACAAGCTTCAAAACATGTTATGTATATGTTGGATTCACCAACGGCCTTCACTAACCCACATTTGGTAGGGCTTGAACTTTGAGATATATATATATATATATTTTTTTTTCTTATAGCAATGAAAGACTTATACCTATCCATCACTTCGTTGTGATCACCAGCAGAAGAAAGTTGTCTGGGACTAAGGGTATAGACAGGCCATGGGATAGAATAAAGTTTCACTTTGGCCTCTCCGTTCAGCAATTCTAACCAAAGCTAATATACCACAGATCAAAGTCATATGTTTACAGCGATATTAATGACAACCTCCGTTCTAAGTAAATTATCTGGGACTTTCATTCAGATGTTTGGATCTTAGGAAGATGAAGGAAGCAGTCAGGCGAGCCTTGGCTGTGACGACATTCCTTAGCATCACTAGCACCTGAAACAACTAGCTTTGGGAGCCACTTAAGTCTTTAAGTGCTTAATGACTATTTTTCTATCCCAATGATCGAAAAACTGTACAAAAAAGTAATCTCCTTATAGATAGGCATCGCATCCCACCAGTGGATCCTGTAGTAGGCATCTTCTTCTTTAGGATCAAAGCATTCCTTCCCCAGCTGCCAGGACCCTGGCTGCTGCTGGCTCACAGCTAAGCCCTTTTTTTGGGGAATTATCCTTGGCCTAAGATATATCTCTTACTGGAGTCGGGGGAGGGATGGCCTGCACACAATGCAGGGCCAAGAGGAGGGTGGAGCAAGTGAGCAACTGGCCTTGGCGTTCAATTTAAGGGGGAGCCACAAAACTCAGTAGTCAAGTAATATCTTAATGTGCTATTTTTAAAAATAACAAATATAAAGCATCCACGATGATCAACTATCACAATTTTAAATAAAGACAGCATGGGTAACAACCAATTTCTCCTTTTGCCTGAGGCTGCAATATGGCTCCACACAGCATTCTTACTGATCCCATCCTCAATATGTTCGATATTTTGTTCATTGTGGACATTGTATTAATTTAGATTTTGAAAAATAGTGCATTAAAATATTTATCTTGGTTACTGAGTTTTTTGGCACCCCTAAATTTTGTCCTTGAGCAGAGTGACTCCCCTACCTCACCCTAGTCCCAGTCCTGGCAGGTGGTACCATTGCTTGGCTCATTTGCCCTATAGAGAGAGGGACAATGTTGGAGGGCCATCCCATCGAGAGTCCCTGTAGGACTGGCTGAAGCCTTTCTTGTGACTTCATTGAGGTCCAATCCTTCTTCCCTCATTACCTTCCCAGGGTTATTCCAAAGAACACCCCTATAGGCGAGTCTCTGTTTCTGCATGTGTTTCTCCTAAAACATCCCCATAGAAGAGAGGTGAAAATCAAAACTCAGAGAAGCTGTGGACTTGCCCAGGTTCTCACAGTTCCTAAGAGGTGGGGATGAGAACCCAGGAATGTCTCTAACTGGAAGCCAGTGTTCCTCTTTGTAACATCCTATAGACTAGGATCAGAATTTGGGACTATTGTCAAATAGCCAAAGGTCAAGCCCAGACACCAACAATCCCCATGCATTTACCTAACAGTGAAAGCAATCCTCTGATTATGTCAGACCCTGCAGAGGATAGAATAATACCCGCCCCACCTGGCCCACCTTCCAACAAAGGTAACTACATCCCAATCCCCAGAACCAATGAATATGTTAATTGACTCGGGAAAATAGATTTTTCAGATGTGATTACATCAAGGATCTTGAGATGGGCAGATTATACTGCATTTCCAGGTGGGTCCTATATAATAATTATAAGGGTCCTTTTTAGGGAAAGAGATGTGACGATAGAAGCAGAGGACAGAGGGGTGTGACCATGAGCCAAAGAAGAATGCAGGCATCCTCTAGAATCTGGAAAAGTCAGGGAACCGATTCTCCCCTAGAGCCTCCAAAAGAAACAAGGTTCTCCTTCCACCTTGATTTTAGCTCCATAAGACCCATTTGGACTTCTGACCTCCAGAAGTTTGAGAATATAAGTTTGTGCTCTTTTAAGCCACTCGGTTTGTGGTAATCTGTTATGGCAGCACTAGAAAAGGAAAATGATCCCAAAGGCAGCATCTTTGACCCCACGTCACGGCACTGGTCACATCACGCAGAGTTGGAATGAATCCCTAACAGAAATCTGACAGAACCAGCAGAGGAATTTAACAGTAACTTCTCTGTTGTGTTATATGAAAAAAAAATTTTTTTTTAAAGAACATGGATATGTGGAAGGATTGATGATCTTGTTCTGGCTCCAGATGGTCATGTTCTCCTAATGACAGATGGAAGTCTAGGACAGGCGGGCTCATCTACATGGGAGGAGGAGAGAAATGATTAATACGAGGAGGCCAGCAAGATCCAAGATCTCTTTGAAGCACGCTTTTTTTGCTTTTCAGATTCTTCACTAATTCTCTTTGAACTGTGAATATTGTTATGTTCCCAATATTTTATCATAGGACCAACTACTCTGTTTTTCCTCTCTCTCCTTGCTGCAACTAAAGAGTTTAGAGTTGTAGCTTCTCTTGCACTTAGACGAAGGTAGGCATTCTTTGTTGTTCCTGTCGATTAGATATTGGGTCTGGTGTGCCATCCGTTTTATTATAAAAAAGCTGAATATATTAAGGAGGCTTTTATTTGTTTGTTTGTTTGTTAAAACTCCTTATAAGGAAGAGGACAAAATACTTCTGCTAGAAGCCAAAACAAGAGAAGGTGGGGCCCAAGAACATATCTTAAACGGAAACAGAAAACAGTAGGGCTTCCCTACAGGGAAGAAAGGGGTGCTGTCATTGGGATGGACAAGAAAAAGGGAGAGGAAAGTACCGTGTGTCTGTAAACCAGGGCTGAGACAGGGAGGAAAAGGGGTCAGGGGAGGTGGTGATATCGGAGTAGATGGGACCTCGAGCAAGCTTGCCATGATGTTCTCACCTCAGGTGTGTCCCAGCACGATGTGGAACTGCCACCAGTAGCCCCGTAGGAGCAATCCTCACTGGCAAGTATTAGCTTTTATCTAAATAAGCATCACACCAGTGAGAATGGGGAAAATTAACAAGACAGGAAACAACAAATGTTGGAGAGGATGCGGAGAAAGGGGAACCCTCCTGCACTGTTGGTGGGAATGTGAACTGGTGCAGCCACTCTGGAAAACTGTGTGGAGGTTCCTCAAAGAGTTAAAAATAGACCTGCCCTACGACCCAGCAATTGCACTGTTGGGGATTTACCCCAAAGATACAGATGCAATGAAATGCCGGGACACCTGCACCCCGATGTTTACAGCAGCAATGTCCACAATAGCCAAACTGTGGAAGGAGCTTCGACATCCATCAACAGATGAATGGATAAAGAAGATGTGGTCTGTATACACAATGGAATATTCCTCAGCCATTAGAAACGACAAATACCCACTATTTGCTTCGATGTGGAGGGACCTGGAGGGTATTATGCTGAGTGAAATAAGTCAATCGGAGAAGGACAAACATTATATGGTCTCATTCATTTGGGGAATATAAAAATTAGTGAAAGGGAATAAAGGGAAAGGAGAGAAAATGAGTGAAAATATCAGTGAGGGTGACAAAACATATGAGACTCCTAACTCTGGGAAATCAACAAGGGGTGGTGGAAAGGGAGGTGGGCGGGGGGGTGGGGGTGACTGGGTGATGGGCACTGAGGCTGGCACTTGGTGGGATGAGCCCTGGGTGTTATGCTATATGTTGGCAAATTGAACTCCAAGAAGAAAGAAAACTTTGCTAGCATCCCCAAAAGGCCAAATAAATAAATAAATAAATAGGCATCTCCTGACATTGACGGGAGCCCAAGAAAAGGGGGTTGGAGTCCTGGACACTTGACGGGATGGCATCAACAAATCCTTGGGAGTTGAACGCAACCAGCCGAGCGTTGTTACCCTCCCAGGATCTGTCTTTCACCTGAGCTGGGATAATGTTTAATGGCCTCCTTGTACATGATAATAACATGTAAATATAAGGGCTCAAAGGTCTTGTTACAGCTCAACATCTTCTTTGAAACAGCTTGTTAATCAATATGGAGGAGCACTGGTCATTATGGCTCCTTTCCCCTGATTTGGAAAAGGATAGGCCCGGACCGTTGTGAAGCCAGGAGACTGTCAGCAAGGCAGGCCCCTCTGAACTCCCAGCTAGCACTGAAGTGGTGCAGCACCCCGGTATGTCCCAGTTGGGTTTTTCTAGACATCTGGGAGAAAGAAAACAGATGGGAGAATTATGACTTTGGACAAATAATTTACCACGTTAAAAATTATGGTATCAGTGAAACTTGAGTAATTTTTCCCATTATTTAACTGAAGTTTGTGCTTTTTCATGTAGTTGGTCAGTGATACTAGTGCCTGCGTGCCTTTTTAATTTTTATTTATTTTCTTTTCTCTTTTTAAAAAGATTTTATTTATTTATTCATGAGAGACACACAGAGAGAGGCAGAGACACAGGCAGAGGGAGAAGCAGGCTCCCTGCAGGGAGCCCCATGTGGGACTCGATCCCAGGACCTCGGGATTATGACCTGAGCTGAAGGCAGATGCTCAACCGCTGAGGCGCCCAGGTGCCCCTGCTTGAGTGCCTTGAAAAAATATATATTGTATTAAATACTGTGGAGGAAGATGTGCAGAAAAGGTCAGAGGGCATGCTTATACTGGAGCCTCTGGGCTGCTTGCCCAGAACTTTCTGTTCCAAAGAGGTAGGCATGGGTACCTGTTTCACTGGGCAGCCTCTCTCGTGGCCAGAGTGGGAGAGAGGTGGGGCCAACGGGCCGCACATCCGTCCCTGCAGGTGGCTAAACCCCTAACACGGAAGCAGTGAAATGTCCGTGAGAAATGAAGAGCATGTCCTCCCTGTTTGAGCTGCTTCTTTTGTCTGGCACAGATGTCTCCAGTGAACATTGTTGAATGACATGAATTAGCAAATGGAGGCTAGAAGGATGAATGAATACAGACATGCAGAACACAGCAGAGGCAAAGGGCAGAGTCCTGCCCACAATCCAGGCCCTGCTTCCAGGTTTTTCCTGCCTCCAGCTCCAGGGCTGACCTTGGTAGCCCTCCATGAGTTCCTAGGAACCTCCCGTCTACCTTGGGCCATTCTGTGTTGGTTTCTGTTGTAAATTGTAACCACTAGGGACACCTGGGTGGCTCAGTGGTTGAGCGTCTGCCTTTGGCTCAGGTCGTGATCCCAGAGTCCAGGGATTGAGTCCCACATGAGACTTCCCCACAGGGAGCCTGCTTCTCCCTCTGCCTGTGTCTCTGTCTCTATGTGTCTTTCATGAATAAATAAAATCTTTAAGAAACTTGTAATCATTCATAATGGGGGAGTTTAGAGTCTACTTTGTGACGAACATGAAAAAAATCTATAGCACTTATTCTCCCTCTTTATATATGTGTATATTTATATGAATGTACATGTGTGCATGTGGGTGTGTGTATAGTATCATGTACATACATGTCTCTCCAAATGAACCAGATAAATCAGCATCCCTGAGCTCTCTTCCTTATATGTAAAATGAAGGGATTAGATTAAATGATTTGAATTTTTAAGAGGTAATGCTTTCTAGGAATTATGCCAATGATTTGTATAGAAGGTATAACGTTGCCAGAAAACAGTGCCCAAGACAGGCACTTTGGAAATTCTTATATTTTCCGTGTTGTGTCATTGCTGAATACAGTTGGGCGGCTCTTTTGGAAGTGCATTCCGAGGTGGTCGCACATTATTTTAACTCCCTCCACCGAGGCAGCCCTCCAGTCTGATGAAAAGGTGACTGAGGGTGCTGGTAACACCAGTTTGGGCAGAAGGCAAAATTTGGCTGTAAAATAGCAGTGAGGTTTCCCCTGAACCGGCCCTGGAGGCAGACCCCAGGGCGTGCCACGTTGAGACAGAAGGAAGGAATCATCCGTGACAATGCGGTGCCAGATTGGAAGGTCTGGAGGGGGGATAACCTGCAGCAGTCGCTCACACGTGGCTGCCCTCCTTTAGGATGGGACCTCGGTGTCCCTCTCACATTAAAGCACAGGGCTGGGCCTGTACCATGTGGTCAATAGGCACTGGGTAATTAGGCCAAATTCATAGTGACAGCCATGGGTGTTTGAACTTTTATTAGTGTCAGGTGCTTGGCATGTATTTTCTTACTTCACACTGTTGACAATCTTCTTTTAACTCCCATTTCAAACATTAGGAAAGAGGGACTCCAAGAACTTAAGCAACTTGTCCCAAACCCCACTGCTAGAAAAGTGGCAGAGGATGTGAAGCCAGGTTGCCTGACTCCAGAGCCCCCCATGCTCTCCTGCCTCCCCCTTCTCAGCCACAATTGGAGGCAAAAGAGAAGGGCGTCTGGCCCTCTGCGGGATTTGACCTCGCGGTTGTAAAGACCCTCCGTTACCTAATACTGATCTGAGCTGCCCCGTTCTCCCGAAGAGCACTGTGAGTGCCTAGAAAATAAAGTGAGAGGATCGTAAATAAAGGGTCCAAAACACTGTGCATAAAAATATTTTCACCGTGCGAAGCTACGTGCATTTCTAGCTGTTGTTTTTGACTTTGTATTTCCAGAATGCCTTTAGGGGCAGCGCATCTGCTCTAATGCTCCCGTGTACGTGTCTCGGGGTCCCTGTGGGTGTTACTGGCACAACGTTACTGCCCCCCCTTCTCCCACAGGCCTGAAGTTAGGGCAATCCTGCCACCCACTGAAGCTCGCCGCTGGAAAGCTAATAGCTTTGGCAAAACAGCAGAGGGGTTGGCTATTTATTTATTATTTATTTATTTTTTCAAGTCAGTGTGGGGGAAAGGGACTGGGACAGGTTCCTCCCAGACGCCTGGTTTCTAGCCCGCACGCCCGCGATCCCAGCGCTCCCGCGCCCCGGGAGGACCCGCCGCGGCGCCTGCCCGCGTCGCTATGGCAACGAGGCTCCGCGGGCCGGCGCCGTCGTCGAGCAGGACGGGCTTTTAGAACTTGCGGGGAAAGTGCGCTTTCATGTAGGAGGAAGGGAAAGGCGAGCGGCTTAATTAACGTGCCCCAGTTTAACCTGGGGGTACGGGCCCTTCCACGGTCGCAGCAGAGCGCGCGCAGCTCCGTTAGGAGACTGAGGCATCAAAGGGGGGGGGCATTTCTCTGTCGCGTGTGAAGTGTACAAAGTGGGCAGACAGGCAGGGACGGGCTGTGTTGGAGCCTCTGCGACAGGTTTTTCACTTTATAAAACCGTCTCGGCTGGAGAGGGCAGAGAAGCACCGCGCCCCTCCCGCATCCGCAGAGGCGGCCTGGGTGATGCGTTGCTAGGCAACGGCGCGCAGGCCCCGGGCGCCTGGAAATGCGCGCGGCCGACCTGGGGGGCCCCTGCACGCGGGGAAATAGCTACAAAACGTGAAATAAAGACTCCGGGCCATGCATCGAACTTACTCAAGCCAAGACCGGGATTCACTTCATGAAAAACGGCAACAGTATGCAAAAAATAGTAGGTTGAGGGGAAAAACGGTGCTAGTGGCTGTAAATCCAGAAACTTGTATTTTGAATAATCTAGGAAGCAACCCTTCCCGTGTTTTTGGAGACGTTGGTAACCGCCACGGAAACTATCACAGCAAAGGGTCTGCAAATATGTTATGTTTAAATAACGTAAGGGCAAACAAAAGAGAAACCAGTTTACGATAATGAGACCTGCTACATCTTTTTTTTTTTCCCCCCCATGAAAAGCTCAAGTCTCAGTCCTCAGCACCTGATGTTTTTGCTTAAGCTCCAGAGTCTCCCATTCTCTTTCCTGCCACTCCGTCATTAATGTGACACTGGCTGGTGGGAGAAGGGATGGCATTTATTTTGCAAGTAGATGAATATTTGGAGGGAAATTGCAAAGCTGGTTTATGGAGCAAAACGTACTCTAAAAAAAAAAGGTACTCTAGTCAGCAATAAATTATTTAGCTTGATTTTAAAAATACCTCGTACCACTGCAAAATGCTCATGGCGACACGTTATGATAGGTTGTTAAATTTATCAACATTAAAATCAATCAAAATTGGTGGTGCTCAGGAAGGCAGGGGACTGCAAATCCATCTTCAGGTCTTTCAGTAGTTTTTTTTTTTTTTTTTTGGTCATGAGTTTTGGGTGAACCAACTCTGAAACTATTTTAGATGGATTATAGGATTGAAGAAATGAACAAATATGTCGAGGTTGTTGGGACTCGGGGTATCACTGTTGAAGAAGGGATGTACAAATGAAGACTAGGGGAAAGCAAGAAAAAATCCAAAATAAACCAGAATCAGACAAATGGACGTCATTTTGTGATTTCTGAAATATGGGAGTACAGGTGTGCGCATGTGTACCCTATGTGTATGCATATACATATGTACGTGTACATATACATGCGTGTTTTTTATTTGTTCAGTGTTTACATTTCTTTTTATTTTTTTAAAGATTTTATTTATTTATTCATGAGAGACACACAGAGAGAGGCAGAACACAGGCAGAGGGAGAAGCAGGCTCCATGCAGGGAGCCTGACACGGGACTTGATCCCGGGTCTTCAGGATCACACCCCGGGGCTGAAGGTGGCACTAAACTGGTGAGCCACCAGGGATGCCCAATTTCTTTTTATTTAAAAAAAATTTTTTTTAAAGATTTTATTTGGGAGAATGAGCAAGGGGAGGGGAGGAGGAGAGAGAGAGCACAAGCATGGGGAGGTGCAGAGGGAGAAGTAGACTCCCTGTGGAGCAGGGACCTGGACGTGGGGCTGGATCCCAGGATCTTGACCTGAGCTGAAGGCAAATGCTTCGCTGACTGAGCCATCCAGGTGCCCTTAAATTTCTTTTTAAAAGTTTTTTTTACTGGAGAAAGAGAAAGAGTGGGCAGGGAGAGGGGCGGAGGGAGAGGGAGAGAATCTCAAAGACTCCCGGCCTAACAGAGCCTAACATGGAGCTCTATCTCACACCCCTGAGATTGTGACCTGAGCCCAAAGAGCCAGATGCTTAACCAACTGTGCACCCCGCCCAGGTGCCCCTGCTCCAAGTGTTTAGAAGCAATTTATCCTAGTAGCAGTGAGCACTTAGCAGTAAGATCTTGATCTCTAATACCATTCCTTCACTAAAGTGAACCATGGCTCCTCAGAGAAACTGCTGATTGCAGGCCTGGGGCAGGATAATTAGAAGTTTAACCTAGGACATTTTGTTATGCTAGAAAGTAGGGAAGTACTTAAAAAAAAAAAAAAAAAAAAAAGACAGGGACATGTCACAAGGCCACAGGAGCCAGTGTAAAGCAGCTCCTGCTGGCAAAATCTGAAACAATTTGAGCACCAAAATAGGGACATTAATGACTTATGAGTCATTGGGGGGGAAAAAGAATTCATAAATAATAGTCCATAAATAATAGATTAATTCATAAAAAGTAAAATATAATAATAAATAAGAAAGGGAGGGGCTCTTGCTTGCAGTAGAATGCTGAGGGCTGGCTGGTTGGTACATGTGGAGGAAGTGCTGATGATAGACTAGACAGTCTTTTATAACCATCACGGTAAAGAGGCAATCGGGCAAGAATCATGCTAATCTAGGGGATATTTTTGAAGAAGAGTAGACTATTTGTATGATCTAGAAGTATCTTCTCACAGATTGGGTACTAGTTACAAGGGAAAAAACAAGGTCAGAGTGGGAAAATTTGGCTGGGGAATCAAAATAGATGTCACCAATGAGGACCGATGGACATTGTGTGCTTCCAGAAGATACCCTGAGGACAAGGCATTGCTTATATAGTATTATGGCCAGGTATGCTCAGTGTAAATCTAATCATGAGGAAATATCAGATAATCCCCAAAGGGGGAACAACTCTACAAAAGAAAAGGAAGGGCTGGATGACTGCATCCTTCAAACCTGGCTGTGTTACAAAAGACTGTGGGAATTGGCCCAGATTGGACAAGACTAAAGACACCTGACAAGCAATGCAGTCCCTGATCCCAGAGTGGAACCGGACGGGATGACAAGGATGCTATAAAGGGTGTTATGGGATCAACTGACAGTCAAGTGGGAGATTACAAGTATTGTTATCTATTTTAAATTTACTGAAGTTCACAACTGTACTGTGACTGGAGAACATCCCTATTCCTGGGAAACCCCCAAGAAAGTACTTAGGAGGACAGGGGCAGGTGTAATATATGCAACTTACTCTCACAATACTCAGAAATAAACATTATGTATAGGTATGAGTATGTAAGTGTGTGTGGATAAATGTATATATAAACATACATAACCACGCAGAGAAGGCACAAAGGATGGAGCCAGTGAGGTGAAACAAAGGCAATATTTTAATATGTAGCTGGGTAAGTGGCAGGTGGGTGCTCTTTGTCTTATTCACGCACCTTCTGTAAGTTTGAAAAGATTTCTAAATGAAAAGTTAAAAGTCAACCAAAAAAGGAAAAAGAAATTCTTTTTTAGTGAAAACAAAACCAATTTGTACTGGAAATAAAATAATGAATATTTGACATTTTAAGAAATCTGTGAAAGCAACAATAATCCAACATATACAAAAAGCTACCACATAGTAACTCCGAGTTACGTGTTTAGCACGGAGAAGTGCTATCAGGATCCAGACACACTCTGTTTGTAACATTTCTTCCTCTTGCCTCTTTGTGGGGCATATGTTCAATCATTTTAACTTTGCTCTTGGGTGTTCTCAAAATCCTGGACTTTCCCAATTCCTAAATTCCCCTCCAAATGCCCCCTGCAATTTGTGACTTAAGTCAACGTGAAAAATTGACCAGACGTTTTTCAAGAAATTATTGCAGAGGAGAAGTTTTAATTCATTGACTAGAGCAATTTCAAGTATTTAACTTAAACTGTTTGGAAAGAGCATTTATATAACTGCTTAGCATTTTAGCTCTTTTTCCTGCAAAGGTTTTAAACTTGGTGTGTTTTTCAAAGAAATTTTAATCTCTAACTGTGAAGCAGGACCTGTTTACCCTGCCCCCATTATAAATAAGGATACTACTGACTACTTCCCAGCTCTGTTTATGATTCAAAAAAAAAATTTTTTTTTACAGCTTCTTACATCATTTACCCATTAAAAATAAAAGTAGCCTGCCTTTGGCGGAAACTGAAATAGTAATTACCTTCTTAAAATACCCTTCTGTTTTTTTAAAAAAAACAGAGTTTCTTTTATGTTGCCAAAACAATTTGTTTGAAGAAAGATAAAAATAACATGCACACTCTTTGAAAACAGCTTGGTTTAAAGATGGCCATATATTCTAAGGTTATACCACTCGGAAGGAAGACATTTAGAACCTGCTCATTACTCAGCTTTCATTTATGGGATCAAATTGCTTTTATGGGCATCGTGCCAGATTCATTTATGTGCACTGGAAGGCAGATTGTAGAGTGAAGCATTTTTCTCGAAAACATCTGGTTCTTAAGAAGAGTATTAAAAGGTGGGTAGCACTTTTTCTGCCCGTAACTATGATTTATTATGTTACAGTAACCCCCCTCTAATCCTGCAGGCAGACTTCCAGCAATCACAACCAGGAACATGGAAGTAAGTGAAAAATACTTCAGAGCCCAAGGAAAACAGAAGCCCCTAAATTCCATGCATATGAAGGAGTGGTACTGCACTTAGGTCAAAGTCCATTTCATTTATTAAAAACTATTGGAACCAATTAGCATAAGGGCTCCTCAGGCCACCTTTGAGCAGCATATCTCTTTTCTGCTGTTATTTGGTTCTGATATTCTTACAAACATCACACATCCCTGCAAACTCTGATTCATCTAAATGCCCCTGGAACCTCATCCTCTTCCTACTCCAGTTTTTCCGCCTCTTTCTTATACCTTCACAGTCTGTTGGCTTTAAGTATTCTGTAAATATTCCGAGATGCCCAAGCAGCTTCTATCTTAGCAAACAAAATAACAAAGACACTCATCACATCCCCCTGCAGCCGCATGCCGCCACTCCCTGACCCTCAGCTCTGTATCTAAACATTTTCCTACGTCATCTAGGTCTATAGTTCCTCACCTTCCATTCACAGGGCTTTCACTAACCCACAAGAAATCTTTGTTCAAATTAGAAGCGGGGGGCCGGGGAGGGGTGCACCTGGGTGGCTCAGTGATTGAGCATCATCTGCCTTTGGCTCAGGTCCTGACCCCGGGGTCCTGGGATCAAATTCCACATCGGGCTCCCCACAGGGAACCTGCTTCTCCCTCTGCCTATGTCTCTGTCATGAATAAATAAAATCGTTAAAAGAAAAATTAGAAGAGGGAGCCCTCTTCCTGGAGGGAGGGGGGGCAGTTGCAGGGCATAAGACTTGGGTGCTGGATTTCAGCCTCCACCCACTCTCCCCTCAGCTGGATCCCTACCATTTAGGACACAAACTACCCAACCATACTTTGTGGCCCTGTGTGATTACCGTTATTTCCTATGGCTTCTTATTAAATTTGGTAGGATGACACTAAAACTCTAGCAGAATATGAACCAAAAGTGCAGAGAAACTGGCTTTGCTCTCAATTTTCCTGCAGTTGTGAGACTGTGCTCTTTACCCATCCATTTTGACAAGAGAAAATTTCTACCCTCCATAGTAATTTCCATGTTCTTTGGTTATCTTGGCTAATACCACTCCTGCAGAGTCTTTTTCTATCTTCTACATCCTGAATCTTTTCCTCTGACAAGTGACATACACCAGATTACATTTTGCGTAAACAATTAGTAGTAAAGTGTGGGTGTTAAGAGTTGAAAGAATGTTAGCTTTTGTTTAGATTTTCCTACTCATCTTTGCTCAGCTAAACAACTTTAAAAAATCAGCAGGAAGCAAGTCTGAGAATGTTATTCTCTAAAAAAACAAAACACTTTTTTAGTGTATATGCTCATTGCAGTTCATTTGTAAAATAAATAAATTTGATTATTTTAGCAAAGAAGTACATTTCTGGTTATTTCAGCAGTCAGATATAACAAGTTAAAATTTGAGTTAATTTCTTTTTTCAAAAAAGATTTATTTGAGAGAGAGCACGAGTGGGCTGGGGGGAGTGGCAGAGGGAGAGGGAGAAGCAGTCTCCCCGCTGAGCCAGGGAGCCTGATGTGGGGCTTGATCCCAGGACCCTGAGATCAAGGTGTCCCCCCAGAATTGGGTTAATTTCATCTGATTTTGCATATATCTATATCTATGCATCTATTTTTTGTAGGTTAGTATTTTATATACGGTTGTTTCCTGCTATTCGAAGCTTATTATTTTGTGAGAATTTTAGCAGTTAAAAATCTTTGAAGAAACTTTTTAAAAACACATAAAAACATCTTTGAAAATAGTTTTTGATGACTACATAGTACTCTATTGCTGGGTAAACTTTAATGTATTTGGCCACTTCATTTATGTTGAGTGTTTTGGTAACAATAAAAAACAAAAAACTGAAAAAACAAAAAAATAAGCTTTCTGCTGCTACTTTTTTTTATTAACTGCAAACTTTGAGAAATTTCCAAATATCTCCTATGAAAAACTTCTCTAAGTGGGATTACTCAAAGGACAAGCTCTTAATTCCTATTGCCAAAACGCCCTCAGGAAGGCTGCACTACATGGCGCCAGAGCAGGGTACGAATGTGCCAGTTTCCTTGCACCTTTGCCCATCCTTCTTTAAAAATCAAACATTTATTACTTTATTAGCACCAGCACTGCTACGTAATCCCATCACAAGGCTATTCACTTGTCGTCTCCAGTCCCAAACTGAGAGTTCCTGTCAGTCTTCATTGGCCATTTGGTTTTCCACTGTGACTCTACTATTTATGCCCTAATGCAAAGTTCACCCTAGCTTCCTCAGCTGGACCTGCAGAAAACCCTTCTAGAATTGCTCGAGGTTCTTGACTTGTAGGGAAGAAAGCGACTCCTTCTTGGGACCCAGTTCACCAGCTGGCTTACAGTCAAAGCACATTAAACCTGTAACTGCTTCCTTACCATGAGGGGATGGTACTCTGATCCCAGATTGGGTTATGCTCCTCTGGCTCTCTGTCCTTAGTGGGGCTGCCAAACTCTCATTTAACTGGAGTCCTTCAATTAGTAGTAGTTCAGAGCAGTCTGAGCTCCTGCTTTCCTGGACGCATGATCTTAGGTATGTCACATAAGGCTTGGTCATAAACCTCACTTCAGAGAACAAGAAAACATCGGAGACTGGGTAAGTGCTAATCAGAATTTAAAAAGGGTGATATGATGCAGGATGGCAGGATGGCTACTGTAGATCGTGGGCCTGGACACGGACATGGCCTCTGAGGAGGGGACAATAAACTGATGCCTCAAAGAAAGAAAGAATAGGGCAGCCCAGGTGGCTCAGCAGTTTAGCGCTGCCTTCAGCCCAGGGCGTGATCCTGGGGCCCGAGGATCGAGTCCCACGTCAGGCTCCCTGCATGGGGCCTGCTTCTCCCTCTGCCTGTGTCTCTGCCTCTCTCTCTGTGTCTCTCATGAATAAATAAAATATTTTAAAAAAGAAGGAATAAGCCTAGAGTGGGAAGTTTGGGAGACAGGAAGCATGGTAAGGGAGGGGAGAGTGGGGAGAGAACCCCAGGTCAGAGGAGGCCAAGGCAGAGGCAGAGATGGATGGAATGAGATTACGCATGTATAAAGAGTACAGTATAGTGTTTGGTGAGGGGAGGGGAGAGGATGGTGGGGGGCGGGGGGGGAACAAAGGGAGTAGGGAGGGGAGGAGGGCGAGCATGAACCTGGACCCCGTATGGCTGAGCAGTCTTGGGGAACTCACTTGTCCTCTTGATCTCACCTCAGATTTCATCTTTTTCTTCCGTGAGGGCTTTTCTCAGTTGCAGCTACTACTTGGCCCTGTTCCATTCGTAATAAATAAGTAGAGGCATTACTTATTAAGAGCCTAAGTGAGCCAGATTCATTATAGGTTTTAAGTATGTTCTCTCATTTAATCCTTATGACAACCTGAGGCAGATTATCCTTATATGCTTTTTTACGGGTGAGAAAACAGAAGCTCAGAGAACCTCCGTACCTGGAGAAAGATTAAACACCTAGTGGTAGAGGCAAATTGAAACCCAGGCTGGCGGGACTTCGCATCCGTGTACTTCATTGCTGCACTACGCCACTCCTCCAGTAGACTTCCCTTCAGGAGTTTCACGTTTGTAAGAACTCTTCATTCCACTCAGTTCACCTTGTTCCTCATTACTTGCCTGTCTCTGTGACAGAAAGCTCAGTTTCTTCCACCAGCCAGATGTAGACAAGAGCGGTTGTCCTTATAGACCCAATCTCTCCTACTTACGCAAAATGTCTTAATATAGGAAGCAGGGTGTGGGCTTTGAAGTCGTCTGACACTTTTACTGTGACCTTGGGCAAATCATTTAGTTGAAGCTCCATCCTCCTCAACTGAAAAATAAGAGTATTATTTCTCTGGAGGGTGGAGTGAGAATTAAAAGACCTGATGCAAGTCAAGTTCCTAGAATAGTACCTAACAAGCGGCAGGTACAAAACAGTCAGTGGTCACTAAAGAAACAAAACCAAGCTCCCTATTTTGCAGATAGGAAGACTGATTTGGAAGTGTCTTGCTGGGGGAAGAAAGATTCTACTTTCTGTCTCCAATTTCTAGGACTCTAGCGTCCCATGATGCAAATTCACTGGAACTGCTTAAGGTGGTACCCTGTTATATAACATCCTTAACAACGTTCATTCAGTTCAATCACAAAGACCTAATCCCGCCACAGTTCCAGAATCATACAAAGGGATACTGGCACCTGTGTTCTAGGGTCATGGGGATCAACTGTAAAAAGACATGTGAAATGCTTCATAAATGCTCTTATATATTTTCATGAAACGCCATAAATAAGGTAGGTGAAAAAGAAGAATGATTAGGATTTTATGATATATATTAACTGGAATTAAAAGGATTCTGGGAGGGACACCTGGGTGGTTCAGTGGTTGAGTGTCCTCCTTCAGCTCAGGGCGTGATCCCAGGGTCCAGGGATAGAGTCCCACATAGGGCTCCCTGTGAGGATCCTGCTTCTCTCTCTGCCTCTCTCTCTGTGTCTCTCATGAATCGATAAATAAAATCTTAAAAAAAAGAACAACAACAACAACTGGGAATTCTGGGAAATTGCAGAAGTAATCAAAAACAAGAGACTATAGCTCAAAAGAAATAAACGCAGGACACTTAAAAGCAGCATGTGAGTTAAAAATACTCTGTATTTATTAAAAATGCAAATGAAATAGAAGACTCTACTTATGGTATTTTTAAAGACAACTGAAAAAGATGCAGATGACAAGTCGGAAATAATGCTAAAAATTGAGTTTATTAAGACTAGGTTAAATGTAACCTAAAAAGGCTGAGAACTGCTATGCCAGGGGCAGTAGGCATGGCAAGGTAAGCAGAGGCTTTCATAGACTGTTTGGTGAGCCCCTGCTGACCAAAAATACTCAATCACCCTTCCCTGCCGCCAGATGTTAGTGTCTGAAGTTACACCAAGAGATCTAGCCTTTGGGCTAAGGTTAATTATTGCTACAAGAGTTTATTTAAACTGATTTCACACACAGATTATTTCCTACGATCACATTGGCATCAAAAGCATAAAGAATGAGTTCAAAAAAGGGAATGGAAATGCACATTCTTTATAATTTTCCAAAAAGATTTTTTTCTAGGAATGTCATATATTCCTACTACTCATTAACACTGCAAATTGTTTGGGGAGCTTACCCTGATTTTGCAAAACTGACCATGTCTTTTGAGTTCTAGGAGTAATACAAACCGTAAGCTTATAAAGTTTTTATTAAAATATATTTTCCCTTTTTCATAAATCATTTACAAGAAAATTTTACCAAACCTTTGAAACAACAGAGAGCATTGCAAAAAATTTTAACAAAGAATAACAGCATTTTAAATATATTGCCTGAAGCAAACAACTAATATTCCTTAGAAAAGATACAGGATACTTAACTACCCAGTATTTAACAAAATATTCTTTATAGAAATTGGTTATAATCTTTACCACAGAGACACCAAATCTGATCCTAATCAAGAGTCAATCAAATAAATCCACTCCCACTGACCTTCTCCATCAGAAATCTACCCATTTGACATAGCATTTCTCTTTAAGATACAATAGCAGCCTCTGCTGGAGAAAGAAAAGTACACTTCTGTTACGAAGTTTTAACTCAAACCTGATTCCTTTCATTTCCTGCTTGACCAACACACTAAATTAAAACACTTTTCAAGGCCTCAAAGATGTACGGGCCTTATCAAGTATATCCTTCCTGATTTTTGGATAAGTTGGATGTGCTTCAAGAACCTGCAAAAACAGAACAGAACAGAACAAAAGCACAAGAACTTGTAACTGATTACTGAGAACTAGAGAGCTATAAAACTTACTGGAAATGAGCATTATTGTTGAGATTTTGTTGTACTAATATTACAAATATAACAACACTTCTTAAAGGTGACATCTGAAATCTGACATGACTCGCAGTAACAGTAATTAGATGACAACAATAGAACACAAATATATGTGAGAAATACAACAAATATAATGAAGTCCTTAATAGATCAGTTGCAAAAAACAAGTATGTATCAGTGATTTTAAATATTTAGAAAATGTAGCTATTCACATGATATTTACGGAGTAATTTCTGACAAGGAGCACAATCAGATTTACCTGGAGGGATTCTGAAACATAGAAATTTCGAGGCCTACTGAGTCTGGGAGTGGGGAGATGGTCATTTTAAAAAAAGAATTCCACGAACGATTCTAATGTATAACCTTACGTTAATGTACAACCTTAACCTCAATGTGAAATACTACCTTACAGAGAGGTTCCATAATCAATAGCAATTACTGAAGCCAAGTATTTACCATAATGATGCTGATACAGCGATCTGGGATAGGAGACATTACATAATTCTTTTCTAAGGAGCTTTTCTTGGAGGTCCTAATGATGTTTAATATATAATGCCTTCTCAGGAACAACAGGGCAATTCCTTATATTATCAACGGGGCAGTGCATATATAAAGCAACTGCAAATTCTAAAAGTGCAACTTAAATTTTTGTCACTTCAACAAGGGATCATTTAGCTAGGGATCAATTACAGATATGTAATTGAATGACTTCTAAATAACAAAAATATTTTTATCTCCAATTTATAAATCTGAATTCTCTACTACCCAGACTCAGACCCATTCACAAGAGCTTCTACTGAGAACAAAGGCTTGGAGAATCCGTGGTTTTATTTCACATGCTTCTCCAGTCTCTGTCTTTAACATGATAAGAAGCATTTTATTATTGGAGCCCCAATTAAAAACATGTTTGATTTAAGTACACTTTATTAAGTTCTACACTTCTACACTTTGAAAAGTGGTAATCTCTCCCAAATGTATCTGATGAGTCATTTAACCAAAATACAACATCCTCTACCTCTATTCATCTACATCTTGCGATTAACTAAAAAGCAGGAAACTGTGCGGCTGAAAAATTTTAAGAGATCTAAATTGAAGTGTTACCTGGTGACATATGTCAATTGCATCCACATATCTTTTTGCTTTTAAGTAATTAAATGCCAGTTTGTATCCTGTTAAGACAAAAACACCATAATGAAGTAGTACTATTTATAGAGCACACTGCTAGCATTACCTTTTTTGCCTCCTCCTTTGTTTGCTTACTCCTTTGAGAAGTCTAAACAAGGCTGGTGACTACATGATAAGAGAGAAGTGATGGGATGATGGAAGGTGGAGCCACACAAAGAGCAAGCAGCAAAAAATGGAGTTGGAAAAAGGACTGCAGTGGGTTAGAAGACGGCCATCCTCCAAGAGTGGCTTTTGTAACTTACTAAAAAAGTCCCATTTATTTCAAATTATAGCACAAACTCATCACCAGGCAGTAAAGCTATTCATTTATATAGTATAGATTTATTTAGCACTTAGGATGTTGGGCAAACTGACCCCTAAGTCAGGAGGTTTATATTCTATTAGAAAATAAAGCATGCTATTGAAGGAATTTTTTTTAAGATTTTTTATTTATTTATTCATGATAGACATAGAGGGAGAGAAGCAGGCTCCATGCAGGGAACCCGATGCAGGACTTGATCCAGGGACTCCAGGATCATGCCCTGGGCTGAAGGTGACGCTAAACCGCTGAGCCACCCAGGGATCCCACTATTTAAGGAATTATGTAAGTTAACCACTTTCAAAAGTGAAACAAATGGCTATGAAAGAAAGGTACGGGCCGAGACACCTGTAATAAGAAACCTGGCTTGGGAGGGGGCAGGTATCAGGCAATGCTTGAACTCTGAAGGATGAGGCCTAAACTGGGTCAATGCAAGGGGAAGCATGAACACTCTCAGGCAGAGGGCACTGTGTGGATAGAAGGCAGTGGTAGGAGCCGCAGGAAGCAGATGGACCTGGGGTATCCAAAAGGACAGGGCAGTTAGGAGAGCGGCCCAGAAGGGGGTAGAGTAGTCGTCAGATATCCCACATCAACGATTAGTGACAATTATCAATTACTGATATTGAAATGTCGTGTTTCGGGGATCCCTGGGTGGCGCAGTGGTTTGGCGCTTGCCTTTGGCCCAGGGCGCGATCCTGGAGACCCGGGATCGAATCCCACATCAGGCTCCCGGTGCATGGAGCCTGTTTCTCCCTCTGCCTATGTCTCTGCCTCTCTCTCTGTCTCTCTGTGACTATCATAAATAAATAAAAGTTAAAAAAAAAAAATTTAAAAAAATAAAAAAATATATAAAAAAATAAAAAAAAAATTAAAAAAAAAAAAAGAAATGTCGTGTTTCAAACACTAACATTTAAAGTAAAGTTTTAGGGCAGCCCGGTGGCTCAGCAGTTTAGCACTGCCTTCAGCCCAGGTGTGATCCTGGAGACCTGTGATCGAGTCCCACGTCAGGCTCCCTGCATGGAGCCTGCTTCTCCCTCTGCCTGTGTCTCTGCCTCTCTCTCTCTCTCTCTCTCTCTGTGTGTGTCTCTCATGAATAAATAAATAAAATCTTTAAAAAAGAAAAATAAATAAAGTTTTAAAACATCCTTACTTTACCTCTTACAAATATAAATTAGGGACATTTGAATGCTACTGTTGGGCCCCAATAAAAGTACCAAAACATTTTCTTTTTTTAAATTTCAAACAAATATTTGAAAAGAATTACTGGCTAATGTAATCATAGATGATAAAGGTTAGAAATAGGAATTGTCTAAAATTCATAATTTGATATAAACATACATAAACATACATACCCATAAAGCTGTCAAAGATAAAAACAGTAAGTTTCAGAGAGTTAAACTTATCATGACAAAAGAATTGTCAAATGGGCTAAAAATAAAGTTGGTGACATTTTACAGGGAAAACAATTTAAGATGTCATGCCATGCCAATCATACTTTACATAGAAACTAGAGCCAAAAAACCCGGATTTAAGTTTTGGTTGCTGGCTTTGAGACCTCAGCAAGTCAGGTGGGCTGTCAATTTCAAGTTCCTCATTGAACTCCACCTCCCATGCCCCCAACTCTTAGTGCAATTTTAAGATCAGATGAAATACTTGTGAAATGCTTCTAGAAGTTTTAGAGAACCACACAAATATTAGCAATTTAGTCAGCACTAAATTGGAAGCACAACGTTTTAATCCTGGAAGAAACCTGACAGATCACCTTGTCCAAAAAAATCGCAGAGAGGAAATAAAGGGCCAGACATGACAAAGAAAACATGTGCTGCAGCTGCATTACACCTGTCACACTCATACAAACTCAGTGGCAAGTAATTGGGGGAAAGAAGGCAGCAGAGGAGGGGAGAGGAGAGAGGAACATGAACGCTATAAACAGTCTAGTAGTGGGTGTCACATGGCCCAAGAATGGGTGCAGAGGGGCAGACAGAGATGTGTTCTCCCCCCGGATCTCTGTTCCTGCTGCTTCTCACAGTGACAGTATTCAAGCCTCAATCTTATGGGAAGAAGATGACTGTGATTTTAAGGATTTCCTGACAACTGAAAAGGTGAAATGCACTGTGAACTTGGCCAGGCAACTGCGGGTGTTAGATGCAACGACAATCTTAAGAAACTAAAGAATGAGTTGAGGGCCTCAGGGAAAACTTACCATTAAGCAGTCAAGCAAATTGATAAAATCATCTCTAAAATACACAGATGACACAATGGAAGAACAAATGAGTTGGAACCTCTATATTTGCTGACGTCTTCCAAGGAACAAGATGTTTAAATAATTTAACTTCTAAATATATATCATCTATGGAATAGTGTCAAAATTACATATATTTTAAAGATATTTAAGGAATTTTCATTTTACAAGTTAACTTTATTCTGTAGGACACATGATACTTGAGAAGGAAAAATAGCATCAACAAATGGTATTGTATTAGTTCTCCTGTGCCCTAGCAAGTCTAGTAAAATAAGAGACCCCAGAAAAATATGTGGTGTGGGGGGGGATTGTCTTGAACTAATGCAATTAGCAGTTAATGTAAAGATGACCTATTGGATTGCAAATTAAACCTGAGTCCATACCATGACATGGCTGCTAAAAAGACGGATGCCACCATAAGCCTGAGTTAACAACTATTAAAATACCTAATAAAAAACCAGCTTGATTATACATATAATTAGATCGTAAATTATACTTTGACCTGGTTCATTTCTGGAACAACAGGTCAGGAGGGGAACGGACAAACAAAACGGCCATTTCCAACCTTACTTGGCCATGAAATCTAATCTCCTCATACTCAGTGCTTTTTATTTTTTCTTTTTTGTAAAGGAATAACTATTAATATCTCACCAAGTATTCCAAAGCACAGATTGGGAAGCACTATTTTAGAGTTTCCAGGAGACAGCAACAAGGAGGGTGAAAGATTTGGAATCAAGTTTCAGGAAGGATGGGTGAGGAACAGAGATAGTCTGAAGAGAGGCCTTGGGTGAGAGACGCCTTGAGTGAGACTGGACAGAAAGCTGAATTATTAGAGCGCCACCATGTGTAAGAGGGAAAGGGCCCCGTGGGCTGCCCCAGAGAAGCGACCTGGCCCGGTTCAATGCAGCGTATTTCAGCTCAGTACAAAGAAAGAGAAGAGCACAGGGACCAGCTGCCCCACAATGTGGGGGGGGAGGCTAGTCCCTAAGTACATTCCAGACGCTGTCTATCGGGTAGGGATGTTGCAGACCGCATTCCTTGAGTCTATCAGTGGAACAAGCTGATGTTTCTAGATGCTCAGGAAAAAAAACATGTCCCATGGTCCTGTTATTGTGGGACACGTGTCCCCTCTGTGACATCCATCACAACATACATGAGTGTATAAAGGCACAGAGGAAATCCTGCAGTAAAGAAACCTGCAGAACTTGATTTAATGAAACGTTTTCCTAGCTGCCCCGACACTGGCACGCCTTTTCCCCTAGCATTGCCATTTTGGAAACAGCAGAGGCTTAAGGGAGAGAAAGGGGCAGAATTAGATTAGATGTCCTTTAAGGTGACTGAGGACCAGTTTGAATCTCAGGAAATTATATTAACTATTAAGCTAATAACCTATTATAAATATAAAGTTTATTTTTCAGAAGAACTAATAAAGGAAGTTGGTTCTTAATGCATATTTTGTTCTTAAAAAAATCAACTGCATTTAAATGCAGATTAACAAATAGAACCCAAGTTTCCAGTGAAAATCTAGTATCTAATTTGTTAAACTCACCAACTGCTGGATTCGTCTGATTGCTGTGTTTCCACGCCATCTCATAGTTTAAGGCAGCGTCGGTATATGCTTGCTCTTTTTCCATAATGTATCCCATATATTCATAAGCTTTGCAGCAAGACTGAAGGAAAATAGGACATGTGTCAATAGATTACACTTGACTTTATGGGGGTACTTAGGACTGTAGAGGTCGACCACATTAACTCATTTAATTGGCACATAAAACAATGTTTTTCAACCTTGGCTATGCAATCAAATCATCTATGGGACTTAATAATAAAAGATCTAATCAAGCTCAACTCCCATTCCCCCCGAAGTTGGGATTCTTAGGTGACAGGCAAGGGAATGTATATTTATATGTATATATAAAATATATAATATATAAAATATATATAAATATATAAAATATATATAATATATTAAATATATAAATATATAATAATATATAAAATATATAATATATAAAATATATATAATATATATAATATAAATATATTCTTAGGTGACAGGCAAGGGAATGTATATTTATATATATATATATATAAAATATATAATATATAAAATATATATAAATATATAAAATATATAAATATATAATATATAAAATATATATAGTATATAAAATATATAATATATAAAAATATATAATATATATAATATAAATATATAAAATATATCCTCAGTGTACTGTCTCATTCATAAATCTTTTAGTATGCCTCTTTAAATATAAGGACTTCCTTTAAACATAACCAGTTTATCATACCTAAAATGTAACAACTCCTTGATATTACCAGATATCCAGTCATTTTTCAAATTTCAATGGTCTCAACATAATTATGTTTGGTTTTTAATTTGTTAGGATGATGAACCAAACCAGGCCCATACTCTGTGACTGGCTGAAATGTCTCTCAACTTCTTTTTGATCTAGAGGTTCCCCTCCATCTCTATGTGTCTTTTTTCTTGCAGTTAAATGTAGCAAACAAGGATTTTTATCCTACAGTTTGTCACAACCCAGATTTAGTTGAGTGCATCCTTGCGGTGCTTCTCCTATGTTACTGATAGGTGGAAATTGTAATTAGAGCTAGAGATTTAAATTTGATTTCAATCTTTGGGTAAAGAGGTGAAAGACTTCATAGGTCAGTGCCCTACTGAGTCACACTGGAGCCTGAGGTAAAGGGAAAAAGGCACAAACAACTCTGCATACATGTTTTTGTGATTTTTTTTTTTGTGTGTGTGTGTGTGTGTGGCACTGTCAGGAGGGATTCCTGACTTTTTTCTTCTTTTTTTTTTTTTTTTTTAAGATTTTATTTATTTATTTATGAGAGACAGAGAGAGAGAGAGAGAGAGAGGCAGAGACACAGGCAGAGGGAGAAGCAGGCCCCATGCATGGAGCCTGATGTGGGGCTCAATCCCGGGTCTCCAGGATCAGGCCCTGGGCTGAAGGCAGCCCTAAACTGCTGAGCCACCGAGCTGCCCTTTTGTGATTTTTTTAATTGCTAGTTTTTTCCCTAAACATTAATTTTTACAACTCAAACTGTAAAGTGGGGATATTGAAACTCATAACATTTTACATTTGAATATTGTCTTTATACCCAAACAAAATTTATAATAATTTAATTTTCCTGGGGGATCCCTGGGTGGCTCAGCAGTTTGGCGCCCACCTTCCGTCCAGGGTGTAATCCTGGAGTCCCGGATCAAGTCCCACGTCGGGTTCCCTGCGTGGAGCCTGCTTCTCCCTCTGCCTGTGCCTCTCTCTGTGTGTGTCTCTCATGAATAAATAAATAAAATCTTTAAAAAAATTTTTATTTTCCTGACTTTAATGGGAGAAAATATGTCAATATTTTCATTAAAATCATAACCCATCGAAAAATACATAAAAACATAGATTCGGAGGCATAATTTTTCCCTTTTGTTTCAGGTTTCAATACTGCTTAGCACAGCACTGTCAGTGCTATTTAACATTTTGATATTTTGATTTAAAAAATACTGCATTATTTATTATAATAATCTTTTATTATAATACTCTTGATTACCTTGATTAAATGATTATCTACAACGGAGTGAATGTTTATATTCCCCTGAAATTCATATGTTGAAATCCTCCCCCGCAGTGTGATGGCACCAGGAGATAGGATCTTTGAGAGGTAATTAGGTCATGAGGATGCAGCTCTCATGAGTGGGACTGGTGTCCTTATAAGAGACCCCGGCCAGTTCTCTCACCCTCTGCTTCCACCATGTGAGCATACAACAAAAAGCTGGTGGCCTGCAACCCAGAAGAGCCCTCACCAGAACCTAATCAGGCTGGCATGCTGATCTCAGACTTTTAGCCTCTAGAACTGTGAAAAATCAATTTGTGTTGTTTATAAGCCACCCGGCCTAGAGTACTTTGTTACGGTAGCACCAGCTGCCTACGATAACTACTTAAAGTGCCCTTTTAAATTCTGGACCCCAAGTGAGGGTTTTACTTGCTCACCCCAGTCCAGCCCCATCACAGATGGCGTGTTCTTCCCTAGGAGGCACATAATACCAGATTCTCTTTTTATGATGTTATATCTATTCATTAATTTATCAGGGATTGGAAAATGGTGATAACCTATTGCTCTTTCTTCATTTATTAGCTGGAAACATCATGAGAACATCTCCTTTTATACTATATTGTTACCCATGGTATAGTTCACATGGAAAAGGTAAGATAAGTGCTTAATGCACTTCCTTTATTTGCCAGGTTTAGAAATAACAGTTCATCGGCATATTTCAGTGGTGACCAATTAGGTTTTTTCTTTTCTTTTCTTTTTGAATCTTTGTAAACTCATGGATTTAAACTTATTTGCAGTTTCAATCCACTGCAGTTACTATTCTTATCGAAAGTTAATGTGTTCCAACTTTGGCTAGTGTGTCTTCAAGTTGGCTCCTGAGTCCTTGACATGACTCTAATCATCTTCGATAGCTTCCTTGCCATCTGGTATGACAAGATGGTCTAGTGTCATCTTGTACATTTCTGTCCCAGATCTGGATGATCTCCATCTTTTAATTATACAATTCAAGGTTTCTAAGCTCTAGTTCCTGAATCTCATGCTTCCAATATTGACATGTCTAATCAGCCAAACTGGCGCCTCTAAAGTAGCCATTCGTGTTCAACCATGCAATATACTGCTGTCAGTGTTCTGGCAAACTGAAATTCTATCTGCATTGAAACCTTAATTCCCACATAATCTTGCTTAATCCTGGACTAGGCATGTAAGGGTCAGCCGTCTGGCAGTTAATATTTTTCTTTTTCTTTTCTGGTTTTTTTTTTTTTTAATTGAAGTATAGTTGACTCACAATGTTACATTAGTTTTAGGTGTACAACAGAGTGATTTAACAAGTCTATACCTTATGTTATGCTCATCACAAGTGTAGCTACCATCTGTTACCATACAATCCTATTACAGTATCATTGACTATATTCCCTGGGCTGTACCTTTCATCTCCATGACTTATTCATCCCATAACTGGAAGTCTGAACCTCTCATTTCTCTTCACCCACTGCCCACCCCCGCAACTCCCAACCTTTCTGGTAACCATTAGTTTGTTCTTTGAATTTATGAGTCCATTTCTGTTTTTTGCTTGTTTAGATTCCACACATAAGTGAAATCATATGATGTTTATCTTTCTCTGACTTACTTCATTTAGCCTAATACCCTCTAGGTCTATCCATGATGTCACAAATGGCAAGGACTCATTCTATGGCTTAGTAATATTCCACTGTGTGTGCGTGTGTGTGTGTGTATGCTACATCTTAGTATATGTGCTGCTGAAGCGAGCACAATGCTACATCTTCTTTATTTGTTCATCTATCTATATACACTTCGGTCACTTTTTAAAAAAGATTTATTTATTTTAAAAAAAGATGTATTTATTTTAGAGAGAGCATGAGTGAGGGGAGGGGCAGAAGAATGTGAAGGGGGGCAGGCGGGTGGAGGAGGTAGCAGATTTCCTGCTGAGCACAGAGCCTAACATGGGGCTTCATCATAGGACCCTGAGATCATGACCTGGACCAAAATCAAGAGTCGGATGCTTAATCAACTGAGCGACCCAGGTGCCCCATACTTGGGAGATACATACTCTATACATGTTATTGTAAATAATGCTGCAATAAACATGGGAGTGCATATGTCTTTTTGAATTAGTATTTTCATTTTCTTTGGGCAAATACCCAGTAGTGGAATTACTGGATCATATGGTATTTCTACTTTTAACTTTTAGGGGAATGTCCATCTGTTTTCCATAATGGCTGCTCCAATAAACATTTCTACCAACAGTACACAAGAGTTTCCTTTTCTCTACATACTTGCCAACACTTGTTATTTCTTATCTTTTGATTCTAACGTTTGTGACAAGTCTAAAATAATATTCCATCGTGGTTTGGATTCGCATTTCCCTGATGGTTAGTGATGTTCAGCATCTTTTCATGTCTTCTTTGGAAAAATATCGATTCAGGTCCTCTGCCCATTTTTAAATTGGATTATTTGGAGGGGGCGGGGTTGGTGTTGAGTTGTACAACTTCTCTAAATCTTTGGATATTAACCTCTTATCAAATATATCACTGCAAATATCTTCTCCCACCTCACAGGTTGCTTTTTTGTTTTGTTGAAGGTGTCCGTCTTGATGCACAAACTTTTTATTTTGGTGTAGTCCCAATAGTTTATTTTTGTTTTGTTTCTCTTGCCTGAGGGGTCTGGAAGTTTAGATTTTTCAAGACCTATTAATGAGAATCTGTTTTTCAAGGTCATTTTAACTTAAAATTAGATCTACAGACTATAAATTGATAAATGGCTTGATGTTTTAGGTTTTTATTTTTATTTATTTTTTAAAATATTTTATTTATTTGTTCATGAGAGACACAGAGAGAGAGAGACAGAGACACAGGCAGAGGGAGAAGCAGGCTCCATACAAGGAGCCTGATGTGGGACTTGATCCCAGGGCTCCAAGATCACGCCCTGGGCCAAAGGCAGGCACTCAACCACTGAGCCGCCTAGGCATCCCTGTTTTAGGTTTTTAAAGTTCGTAAGAAAGTAACTTAGTAGCATTAGATGACCATAGCTCTTTAAAAACAAAAGATCCACTTTGTAATCTAATTTGCTGGAAGAGAATAAAACAGATTTACTATGATTAAAACACTGAAGTAATTGATATGGATCTGTAAAGATAAATATCCTCAAGTTTCTAAGTTGAGTACAATTATTTCTCAACAAATACTAACAAATTCTTAACTTAAAAAATGTTATAATAAAACAGTCTTTTGGCAATGCCCAAATGCACTGTAGTTCCTAAGAGACCTTGGATTTCTACGGACTTGAAGATTCTCAATTTCATACCTAAAGATAAGGACTTTTTAATAAACAAATTAAATGCTGAAAAGACTTTTACCCAGAAAATATATTATGCATAGTGGATTCTAATAATGTGAAAACAACATGCAGCTGCAGTAAATTCATCTAGAGTATTTCTTAATGGGAGGGACAGGCGTCCGCAATTAACGTTCTTCTGCAATTTTCATTAGTTCTGGGATGAGCTGGATAATCACAGGCAAATGCTTGACATTCCATAAACACTTTCTGTAAGTGGGGCATACCACAGCTGAAACTTGAAACTGCATAAATCTCTATTTTTCTTTATTTTCAAGAACAAATGGCTTCTTTCTTCTCATTAATGTTTATTTCCTGATTGTGGTAAGAATAAACACTTTTCAAAAAAACCACACGAGAATCCTTAGAAATGGACCAACATTCTCTAATGACCTATTGCAGAAAGCTCCTACATCAAAAGTTAACGACTATTTTTTTACTCTTCAATCACCTACCTTATTATGACGCAGGCACCGTTTTAACAGCTCTTCCGCCATGTCGTATTTTGCTGATTGAATATAAATATCAGCAAGCAGCAGCCAGCCCTTCTCGAAGTCTTCAGCATCAATAGGATTCCAGTTCATCTTCGCAATCCGCTTCAGCTGGTTCCGGGCTCGTGGAGTCTGTTTCAAGATCACGTAAGCTGTTGCGATTCCCAAAATGGCTGGAACGTGATCCTTCTGTAAGAAAGCAACACTTCAGATCCCCTAGAGACTCTAGATTAATGCCCCATGTTTGAAAGGAAACATGGCAAGCAGCGAGTGCTCCACAACATGAGAACTGTCCTGTGGACTCGTATCTGGCTCCGCATAGACCACTGTGCGGTGGCCTTTCATCAATACACCAAGTAGCCTCAAGCCACCATGAGGAAACTTGGTCAGGCAACATGTGGCCAAAATAAATTAATAAGTATGCAGATACCATGACCACACGGTTCAGCTTGATAGTGTCTGTAAAACACAATGGTCCTTTAGAGAGAGTTCAGTGTCACAAAATGTCACTCTATGGAACCAACAAACTAGTAAGAATTGGTAATAAATGGAAGCCATTAGGGATCTACCCAGGAAACCCAGTATGTGTATATCTCTGCTAAAGCTAGGGTGGCTTCTTACGTTTCTGCCGAGGGACTGTGATGTTTTTATAACGAGGAAGGCTTCAGGTTAAAAGATAAAGGGTGAGAAACTGTGATACAGAAACTACAATATCATGACCGTAATAAAGGTGCACTGTGAGATAACAAGTTTGGGTGACCGATAAGGAATGCTACAAAAGGGCAGTAGAGTGGTATGTTCATGGCCCAACACTGATCATCAGGGTTGGAAGTCAGAAACAACCCCAGAGGAGAGAAGGACAATTCCTTAGAGCTTGATGAAAATAATTTTAATTTTGATAAGATAAAACTTATCTTAAAACTTAGATTTAATGATTTTAATAAGATAAAACTTATTTTGGTTGTAATTCTATGCCTACCAACAAACACCCAATGTGTAATTGGTTCCCCTAATTAAGGAATGGCAAAAGGTCTGAGTGCCAAATCCAGCCAACTGGTGGTAGATTTTGGAAACCTGAGGAGTATGTCATCAATTATTGAGCACCCCTGCCCTCTGCTTCCTCCTGGAGAAAGGAAAGACAGTAGAGGCCTGCTCTGAATTTGCCAGCCAGATCCTAGGATGGTCCAAGACAAGAAGGCTCCTGTAAAAAATGTCTGGATCTAGTCACATGCTAAAAATACCCCACAATATACATTTAAAACTAAGTTTTCTGATTTGAGAATATCACACACCTTGAGTTTGCTTAGAATTAGTTCCTCACAGCTTGATCACTCCTGAATGAACTCAAGAATAGTTTCTAAAGGTACAAACCCGAGTTCCAACCCCTGCATTAGACCCACGTGTCTCTTCCGGTGCAGACATCCCACGGTGTTCAGCTGGCTTTTCTCCTTCTCTGTCACTCTGAGCTGCAGCAACTTGAGATTATGGAGGATAGTACGGCCATGCGACAAACAACGCACCCTCCTGGTTCAAGGTGACAGGATGAAAGCAGGTGGAAAGCTTTGCTTGGGTTTAATGTAGCTTCCACTGCTTCGTCCTGGGACTTCCTGTCACGTGCCTGTTTTTCCATCAACGTGGATGCCACATTGTGTTGTGAATATGCCCGACGCTTCCCTGCCTCCTTGCCTTTGCTCCCATTTTCCCCTGCCCCTAAAGTGTATCCTCTCTGTCTCTGCCTGTGAAAATGTAATTTATCGTGGTTCTTCTTAGAGCATGCTTCTCCACAAAAGGGCCTCCCCAGTCTCCTAATACTACTTCCTACAGCACTTTTACGGCAACTCGAGGACAGAATGTACTAGATTCTGGTTTGTACAGTCTGTATGCTTTGCCTCATCTTCCCTGGATTACGATAAACTTGACAGAAGAGACTGCACTTGGTTCACCTCTGCGACTCCCACTGTGCCTAGCACCCACTGGCGGCTTAATGGGTATTCAGTATCTCTAATACACTCAGCTTATGAATTAAAAGGAAACAGGGCAAGATAAAACTCACTGTTTCTGAAACTTCAGCTCATGCATCAGTCTTTGGCCGGTATGGTCAGTACACAGATTTGAGGGCAGGATATTACTAATCAGATATGTAAGACTGATAAAAATAATGCAGTCTCACCAACACAAAAAACTGGTGTTTCTAGGAAACCGCCGTGATGTCACTCACTGCTTTTGGTGTTCCCTCAAACCTCACAATTTAAACACTCTCCCCTACTTCTGGTCTCTATTTGTCAGCCACTCTCATCCGTCCACTGCCACATGGCCCTCCACCCAACTCCCCCCCCCAAGAAAATGACTTCAGGGTCAGCAGAAGGGCTGCTCCAGGAAGCCACTGCTGCTGGTGCTACCTTGCTGGTTAGTTCCATGGTGGCTGGCAGTGGTGACTCAGCACCATCTAGGATACTTGTTCTCAAATGGCAACAGGAGCTGTGAGCTCCCCAAAGCCCCCATGGGGTGTGGGAAGCAGGAGGAAGGGGCCACTGTAGGGAGTTTCTGGTAGCTTTCTGCTGCCACTGTGCCCTCTGAACCACACGGATACACAGCGGAGTTCTGTATATCCTCTGGAGACATAAATTATGGGTTTTTGGTGGCCTACACTACTGCTGAGTGGATGATCGTGAAACCCAAGGAGTATGCTCAGAACTAGCTACCACGCACTGCTGATGGAGTGGGGACCTAGAATCCCTTCCTTACTCCCAGCTGTATTGAAGAAATACAGCACTATGTGAGGGAGGGGAAAAGAGGGCACCCAGAGAGCGAGAAGGTGGATCTGGGCGAACCGAAAAGAGAAGAAAGCCTTTGCTCTAATTATTATTATTGTTGTTACTACTGTTATTACTGCAGGGGGGGTATTTCAGTGTCGCGAAAAAACACCACCATTGTTCGCATGACTGAATTACAAGTTGTCAGTATTGATCTCATTTAGCCCTAGAGTTGGGAACATTTCAAGTTTGCCTATGTGAAAAGGTGAGCCAGCAAGGCAGCCAGGTGTTTATTTTCACTTAGTCAATTAAGTGAAACAACACAGAAATCCTCCAGACAATAGAGCCAGTCCTCTGAGAGTTAATTTATGCCCTTTTGAAGAAGAATTTCCTTTCTCTAGAATTTACCATTCTAATAGAAAAAATATATCAACAACATATCAAAGTAGCAACAAAAGAGTATCTTCTGGAAACAAAGGTACGTTGTGTAGAATTATGGCAAGCTAGAGAGGCAATTTTTTCTTGTAATTAAGTCAATCTTCAGAACATAAACAGCTAATTGAAATACATATTTCTATACTGCCAAGGAAAGAGAATATAAAGCTGAAAAACAAAATCTACTGACCTCAGATGACGCTATTTCAGTGAAGGTATTCAATGCTTGCTCAACATTAGACTTCTGTTTGGTAGCGACCAGGCAATAGTTTTCCATTATGCGAAGCTGTACATGGCCCTGAATGGTCTGAGGTTTTAGTTCTTTAAGGAGTTTTTCTGCTGTTCTCACTGCTAACTGCACGGATTCTTGCTTCTCAGTTGAATTACTGTATACAATTAAAAATAAATCTCTCGTGTCTATTACTCATGAAGTACAATTCATTGAGATTAGAATGAGCCCCAGGGTACACTGGTTTCTCTTCTGTTCCTAATGCCAAGTACTCCTTTTGCAAAATATCACTCATTCTCTTCTAATACAAAGTGAACCACAGTTATAATGCATTATATTTAAACACAATTAATATAGCTTTAATAAAACATCATTAAACATTTATTCACTTTAGACTGAAGACAAACATTGGACGGTATCTACATGTGGTACGTGCGTTCGTTTCTGCTAATATCAAGCTAGAATTCAGGATAAGTAGAATCACACAATTATCAAGGGGTAGCTCTACTCAGAAAATGAAAGGGAAGAAAGAAGGGAGTAAAAAAGTAACTAACCCTGCTGAAATACCTACTGTGTGCCAAGCACTGCAGTGTTTTTAGCCTGCCTATCAGACTTTGAGAAAAGAAACTACATATCTAGGGTGCTTGGGTGGCTGTCTTCTGCTCAGGTCATGATTCCAGGGTCCTGGGATTGAGCCCAGCATCTGGCCTCCTAGGCTGGCTCCCTACTCAGCGGGGACCCTGCTTCTACCTCTCCCTCTGGCGCGGCCCCCCACCCCGACTCGCATTGTCTCTCAAATAAATAAAATCCTTATAAAATTATGTATCTGTCAAAAGGCTGTAAATTTCAAGTGTAATAATAATTTGAGTATGTAATAACAATTATCTTATTTTTTAAAGAAATATATAAACCAATTAATAAAAGGAAACTAAACTCTCAAAGCCTAATCACTAAAGACATGGTCTTTTTCTCAGGCTTTAGGCTTTATCTTCTCTAAAACACTTCACACTGTTGGCGACCTTCTTCAGAGTTCCCCTCCTCTGCCTTCTGTAACACTACACAGTTTGGGGTCTCTTTCTACCACACTGCCCTTCCTCCTCCAATCCCCTTAAATGCTAGCATGCCCAAAATTAGTTCTCACTGCATTCTACTTGCAAAGAGGGCCATTCGTTGGGTTCTAACTACCTACTCTGGGCACACACTCCCCCAAACCTGTATCTCCAGCTGTGACCTCCCATTTGAGTTCCAGTTTTGTATTTTCAACTATTTCGCTAAGGATTTCCAGGAGGACAGCCTATAGTTGCATAACAGTATGTTACCTTAACCTTTCTAAAACAAACATAAACATGCCTCCCCCTTGCTCTAAAACTTCCAATGGTCTCTATAATCCAAGCTTTCAAATCTGTCATTAAAATCTCTCAGCAGTCTGGTTCTAATTTGCTCACTCCTCTGTTCATCTTCCCCTGACTGCTTGGCACTGCTAAGATTTCTACGAATTCTTGTAACACTTAATATCCATCTCACCCATTTCTGCTTTGTCAGAGATTGGTTTTCGAATATTGTCTTGCCTCCTAGGTGAATTACCTGCTCCTGAAGGCAGAAACTACCTTATATACCTCATACATTTACATCCTTATATACCCCCATCATGCCTTGTCCAATTCTGAGAATAAGCAACAAACACAGGTTGACAGCAATGACATCATTTAAGCACAGTGCACTACAGAGGCTACCAGTAGGAGCTTCGAATCACGTAGAGCTCAGGCCACATCTTGCCCCCATCATTTACTATGACCTTAGACAAGTTAATTCTGAGCGTGGTTCACAATGCATATGAAGTATGAGGCACAGGGTGTGGCATAGAACTACCATTTGCTAAGCAGTTACCATTGTTGTGTGGACAGCTTTCACTCAAGTAATCACATTCTACAACTTACCTTGTTTTCAACTTGAGTAATTAGGGGAGCGTCTTCGTAACCTGCTTATTCTGGTTCTGGAAACCTCCTAAAAGCATTTCATGCTTGTTTCAGAGAATAGCTATTCTAGCTATGATTTTTTTCATCTGACCTTTCATCAGTGCTGTCCTAGAATTGAGCCCTCCTTTAGAAGGTATCCTTGCTTCTTATCCCTAATAAGCGTTTTCAGAAAAGGGATACTTTGTCAAATGATAACTCACCCAAGGTCTCCATCCAGATTTTCAAATACTTCGCCTCCAACAGTTTCATTATCTGGATTCAGACAGATTTCTATCATGTTATAAAGGGCATTTTGACCCCAATCACTGTCTTTCCGAGCTTTATTAAAATGTCGAAGGGCATCATTTGGTTCTCCAGTATACCTTGTTAGATGTTTAAAAAAGAAAAAAAAATCACTTATTTCAATCATTGACTACAAACTTTAAGTCATTTATAACCTCTTTGGTAAATAAAATCATTAACATATTTTGAAATGCAGTTTTATCTTAAGACAAATGAAAGGTTATCTACTTTATTCACAAGGAAGAAAATAACTATTACGTAGTATTTAATCACGAATAGATTTACCAAAGATATAGTCCTTTACAGTACTGAAATCCTGGCTCCAACTTTGCTCTGGAGTTACGTTTTTCAGCCATTGAGAAAAATCTTGGAACATCCTCAAGTTTGCCACATCTTCTCAGGAAATCAATTAAACGAGATAATGTCATATAATTATCTAGAAAGAAACAGTATTTCAGACATGGACAACATTTTATATTTCTTGTTTTGACAGTTATAATCCAATTTCATTAAAATATAGTTTACTTCAAATGAGCAGAATTTAAATATAAGCAAAATTAATGTCTTAGGGGTTATAAAGCCCTAAAGAGACTGTGTGAGCAACTGGATAAAGGTTCGGTTGGTCTGGACAGTGAGAGAAGCCAATCGATAAAATACAAGCCAATTTATTAAAATGTACATTTGTCATAACTTAATTTTCAGCTGTTCCTGGGACCCAAACCTACAAAGAGTCTCTGCATTGGTCATCTAAATCCTAAACTGTAAAATTCAGAAGGGTTGATGAGATTGCACAGGCCGAGTCTATCTCTGACCTCCTTTCTCACTCATTGCACCTAGGAAGGGGGTGAGAATGGTACCTTTTGGTGCTAATGTCTGGAGTGGGCAATTAGAAATTTTACTCTACACTTGCCTTATAATGTATATGTGACTAATTTACTGGATGTTAGCTTACCATAATATAACTGTAACAGATTAGTCCCAGTGTTTTAATCCTATTTTATCTTCTAAGAAAAAAGAATTGATTTAGTTCTTTGATGTCAAGTATAATTTCCTGGCAGATTCCTAGAAAGCCTTCTCCCAATTCTATCTAGTTCTTTCGCATCACTAAAATACTAAGTTTTGAGAAAAATTTTAAAATGTTTTTAAGATTGCAAAAATAATACATGGACATTTTAGAAAATTTGGAAAAACACAGAAAACTATAAAGAAGAAAAAAATCACTCATATTCCCACCAGCTGGAAATTAAAACATTTTGGTACAATTCCTTTCATATATTTATGAGTGAAAATCATTCTGACAATACTTAAATGCACGCTTAAAAATTTGTTTCTTTGCTTACATATATACAAAATTGAAGGCACATTTGGGATTTTAATTTTGGTTCAACATTACACAGTAAACATTTCCCAACTGTCAATAAACGGTCTTCAAAAATGGTTGATTTAAATGGCTGCATAATAGTCTATTATATTGATGGCTCACATTTTATTTCTCTATAGTTGTGCTTTGTTAGGTATTTGGGCTCTCAAGTTTCAGTTAGCACAGGATTCGTAGTAGTAGATTTGCAAAAATCCTCATTATATAAGTTATGCCGATCATTTTTGTAGAGTAAGTGAGAATTAAAAGACACAAACAAATGTTTTTTAAGCAATTTAATCCTTGATTTTATGTTCCAAGAAGAGAAAATATCCTATGATCTGGCAAGTCCACTTCTGGGTATATATATTCAAAAGAACTGAAAGCAGGGCATCAAGCAAATATTTGTACACCAGTATTTACAGCAGCATTACTCACAATAGCCAAAAGTGGAGACCACTCCAATGTTCATCATTTGATGAATGAATGAATGAATGAATAAATAAATAAATAAATAAGGGATATTATTCCACCTTAAAAAGGAAGAGAATTCTAACAACATGCCACAACTTGGATGAATCTTGGAAACATTACACCAAATGAAATGAGCCAGGCAAAAAATGACAAATACCACATTTCCACCTTACATAAAGTATAGTCGTCAAATTCATAGAGGGGAAGAATGGTGGTTGCCAGGGGATAGGGAGAGGGAACCTTGGGGAGTTAGTGTTTAATGGGTACAGAATTTTAGTTGGAATGATGAAAAAGTTCTAAAGATGAATAATGATAATGGTTGCAAAATAATTTGGATTTGCTTAATGTCACTGAACTGTACACTTAAAAATGGCTAAAATGGTAACTTTTATGCTATGTATTTTGTTATGTTACCACAATAAAAAAATATATAAAAAACCACTGTAGGCTCTCTATCATATGATGTCAAGATAATCTAGGTTATGACAACAGTATCATTTGCCTTCCTAGGCCTATAATCTTGGGTCTCAAGATTTTTTTCTTCCTGGTTTTTAGCATCACTAAAAAGTAGAGCATGGTAAGAATAGAGTTTCAGAAAAAGAGGATTCAAATGTATCACTCTTGTCATTTAGCTATACAAATTCAAGCAAATTACTCAAATTCTCTAAATCAAAGATTACTGATTTTCTTAAAATAGGAATATAATGTTGACCCTCAAAATGCCACTGAGACCAAATAAAACAAGATCATGAGAGAGCTTTAAAAATACAATGGTCATTAGGAATATTTACAAGTTCAAAAGTTTTGATAGGGGATCCCTGGGTGGTGCAGCGGTTTGGCGCCTGCCTTTGGCCCAGGGCGCGATCCTGGAGACCCGGGATCGAATCCCACATCGGGCTCCCGGTGCATGGAGCCTGCTTCTCCCTCTGCCTATGTCTCTGCCTCTCTCTCTCTCTCTCTCTCTCTCTCTGTGACTATCATAAATAAATAAAAATAAAAAAAAAAGTTTTGATAGGAACTAGGGGTATCTACCTATAATAAGTTCATGGAATCTAGAAGCTGTATTGGATGAGGCAGGACATAAAGGTTAAAATTTCTGGCCAGGGTAGCCCAGGTGGCTCAGTGGTTTAGGGCCGCCTTCAGCCCAGGGCATGATCCTGGAGACGCCGGATCGAGTTCCACGTCCGACTCCCTGCATGGAGCGTGCTTCTCCCTCTGCCTGTGTCTCTGCGGCTCTCTCTCTCTCTCTCTCTCTGTCATTAATTAATAAATAAAATCTTGAAAAATAAAAATAAAAAAATAAAATTTCTTGCCAGTTTTTTTTTTTTTTTAATGATATTGCTAATACATATGGTGCATCATATTGCTAATGTTTTCTAAAGTCAACGTTGGGAGGCTAGGTGATAATTATCACCTTGTAATATTATTGAAATGTATTACTATTCAAATACATTCAAATTATCATCACCACTGATAGATTAAATTACATTAATGTCTTTTGGTTAACCATGCAATCTGACAGCAGGCACATTTCCGTACTTAAGGAATCCATTGAAAACTGAAATGTATTACATTAAAAAAAAAAAAAAAACTTAGCCGTAATTGTTGTTGGATAGTGAGAAAATATCAAAATAATTATAGTGTGATGTGATATGGCATGAATAAGGTGCTACATGGAATTACAAGGCACAGAATTCCTAACTTTGCCTGCAGGAGGCTGGAGGTTTCACGCAGAATCAGCCTTCTGGGCAGCCTGAAGGCTAAGAGGAGGATCCCGCCAGGCAGCAAAGACATTCCGAGGGGGGCAGATGGTATGTGCGGAGACAGAGCAGTGATGCTCAGGGAGTGCTGGTAAGTCCAAGGTTTCTAGATCTTAAAGCAGAAAAAGAGGGGTAAGAGGTGCAAATGGACCAATAATTTAAGGCTATCTTATTATCAAAAGAATGCTGATTTTAGACTACCCTGGAGAGCCATCCTCAATTTTAAGCAAAAGAACAGCTTTTGATTTATGAAAGTGAGATGAAGTCCTATGAAGGTGTGGGGCAGCAGGAGCCGAGAGGCTGGAAGGTGAGTGTGGAACCTGCGCTGGCCGCCGGGTGACCAGGGGCTAGGAGAGGCCGCCTGTGTGTGATAGAGGCTCCTCTGCAGTCAGACCTGATGGGCCCTGTTCAGCAGTTGATGTGAAGGGAGGGAAAACCCAGAGAGAGACTTTGCCTGATGGAGATTTTGAAAGAGAAGAGGTGTCATCTGTCAAGAGAACAGTAATTCCACCCATAAGAAGGATTCTCTACTAAGATTAAGTCAAATTAGACAGTGTATTTCTGAAGTAAGCTAAAATACAGCATTAATTTAAGGTATGTGCTGCTAAGGATGACTTATAATCCATGCGGAAAGTATAAATACAGAGGTGTTAGAATAGTTCTGATAAAACAGATCTGTGAAAGGAGTCCTACTAGGAATAAAGCATAGAACACAAGATTAAAAACATAACAACGACATAGACAATGACAATTTTCTTGACATTTTATATTTTTAAATGTCTAGATATTTGAGTCATTCATTGATCCATTCAGCCAATAAACATTTCTTTTGCACCATCTATGTGTCAGGCAATGTACCCAATGCCAGGGATGTAAGATGAACGTGACGTGATCCCCACAAACTTGAGGAGTTTGCAGTTTTGTGGAGAAGACAAATATATGCACAAATATTTTCAGGCAATTGCTAAAAGAAATAAAGAAGTATATGAAGGGAGTTATCCAGGACTGGGGTAATCAATGCATCCCAGATCGTTGAGACCTTCTTTCTTTTAGTTTCGGAATTCCTGCATTATCTAGGGGATCCTTCAGTCTCAGGCAAATCGAGGTAAATGATCACCCTACTCAGCAGCACATAAGGCATCTTCTACTAAGTGGTGCCAGAAAGACACAAGCTTTTGTTCTTGGCAGAGGGTGAGTATATTTTGGACTATGTGTTGGGAAGGATAGTGAAGAAGAATAACGAAGGCAAAGTACACTATAGGCGAAAGGGAAAAGAAACACACAAGGATTTGGAGGTGTGGATACCCATCATTTGATGTTTGCTATTTCTGGAGTACAAGGTCCTTACGCTGAATTTACAAATAATTTATTTTGTACTTGTTTATAAACAGTCCAAAGCTGCCAGTCAATTTGACTATTATTTATTTTAAAAAAGTGCTGATGCTAAGTTACTTGGCTGAGATGAAATTCACATGACAGATGAGGGCTTCTTCAAATCTTCTAGGTGAGCATCCTAATGTCATCAAGGACTTAAAAATATTCACAAGGGCAAAGGTGTGTTTTTTAAAGAAACCAGGATGGATTATTCTCTCAGAGGAAAGTGCTGCTACATGGAAACAGCTGGAGACAGAAGGAAAATAGCATGTATGTTCCCTTAAGAGGCAGTTCAGAGAAGAAGGAAAGGACAAAACGGAGTCTGGAACCCAGGAGAGGAGCAGCAAGAGAAAAATAACAGGCTTAAAGCAAGCAAGAATCAGCTGTGGGCAACTGGGTGGGCAGGATGGGCCTGTATTTTGAACTCTCAGAGAGTAGAGGGGGTAAGGTGTTGACATAATTAACACAGAGCAGAAGCTGGGACCCATGGGGGCAAGAAACAACCAGGCGTCCCTCAAATTCAAGTTTTTTAAAGGTATAAGCATTAGTAACTATAACACATAGAGGGCTTATGGTTCTTGGAGTTGCCCTGCTGGAAGGAGAACCACCCTGGGTTCACACCATCCAAACTGGGGAGCTCTGATGGCCTGTGCCATCGGCCCACCATGGAGCCACCAGGGTTGACAAGAACTGAATGACAGCTCTAGGACTTCTCACTCTCCTTGGTAAAAACACAGCTAATACCAGGACTGTTTCCACCTTCCTTTCCTGTCCTCCCTATCCTTCCCCCCTCCCTCCTTCCGTCTCCCTTCTTTCCTTTGCTCCTTCCACTCTTCTTTCTATTCAATATTCACTGAGCATTAAGCTGACCAGATACTGTTCTAAGTCCTGGAAACACAGCAGCAAAGACACTTCCGGGCCACTTGATGTTTTTGTTCTGTGATTTATGATTTTTGTTTTGGGAGCACCTGGATGGTTCAGTGGTTGAGCGTCTGCCTTTGGCTCAGGTCATGATCCCGGGGTCCTGGGACGGAGTCCCATATTGGGCTCCCCACAGGGAGCCTCCTTCTCCCTCTGCCTATGTTATGTCTATGCCTCTCTCTCTCTGTGTCTCTCATGAATAAATAAAATCTTAAAAAAAATAATTTTTATTTTGGCTTCTTTTACAAGGGTGATATTAAAACACACACACAAGGTAGAAAGCAGAGCAGTAAGAGGTGTTATAGATACAGGATGGCCATGGAAGGGCACTCTCAGGAGACCAAAGAGAAAGGCAGAGGATTCAGGTGTCCTGTTGATACTGTGGAACCTTTGTGACACTCCCTGCATCATCTACTTTTAAACTTCTTGTACATAAGAGAAAAAATTAAAAAGCAATAATTACTTGGGCCACTGGAATTTCGAGGGGGGAGGGCATTCTCTGCTACTTTCTGTTTTCAGCAAAAAGCATTCCTAAACTGTCCAGAGGCAAGGAACAGAAACCAGGGTGAGTTACGGGAAGAGAGCAGTAAAAATCTATGTGAGAGATGACGGTGGAGACCAGGTGGCAGCAGCACAGGAGGCAAAAGGTGATGGGATTTCAGATTTACCCTGAAGGTAGAGCAAACAGGGGATCTGCTGACAGACGGGACGTGGTACAGAGAAAGATGAGCCAAAGGTCACTCTAAGGGTTAGGGCCTGGGATGCTAGGGTGGCTCAGGGCGCGATCCTCAAGTCCCAGGATCGAGTCCCATGTCAGGCTCCCTGCATGGAGCCTGCTTCTCCCTTTGCCTGTGACTTTGCCTATCTCTCTATGTCTCTCATGAATAAATAAATAAATCTTTTTTAAAAAGAAAGGGTTAGGGCCTAAGTGGGTAAGTAGTGATGCTATTTCCTAAGGAGAAGAATGAGAGAAGGAGTAGATTTGAAGGGAGGGAAAGATCCACTGTTCTCTGTGGACATGTTAGGCTTGAGATCCTGGGACAGCCGAGGGGGAATGTCAACAGGTGGTGGTGTGTAGGAGTCAGCACAGAGATGCACAGCTGCAAGACACCAGCACACACACAGCGCATAAAGCCACAGGCTTGGATGAAGTCAGCCAGTGGGCTGAATGGATTAAAAAAATATTAAAAAGTTCAAGAGCCACGGTCTAGAACATTCTGAGATTTACAGGTCATAAAGAGAAGACAGATCTAACAAAGGGGTGGACCATAGGAAGGGGAAAGCCCAGGTAAGGCTAGCAGGCCAGCAGCCAGTGAGAGCCCTTCTCGGGGAGGGGGGGGGGGCATGCTGAGCACAAAGAGCCCAGCAATCCACGCCAGAGCTAAGAAGTGGATGCACTGTGGAAGGAGCCTCGGTGTCCATCGACAGATGAATGGATAAAGAAGCTGTGGTCTATGTATACAATGGAATATTCCTCAGCCATCAGAAACGACAAATACCCACCATTTGCTTCCACATGGATGGACCTGGAGGGTATGATGCTGAGTGAAGTAAGTCAATCGGAGAAGGACAAACATTATATGGTCTCATTCATTTGGGGAATATAAAAAATAGTGAAAGGGAATAAAGGGGAAAGGAGAAAAAATGAGTGGGAAATATCAGAAAGGGAAACAGAACATGAGAGACTCCTAACTCTGGGAAACGAACTAGGGGTGGTGGAAAGGGAGGAGGGCGGGGGGTGGGGGTGACTGGGTGGCGGGCACTGAGGGGGGCACTTGACGGGATGAGCACTGGGTGTTATTCTATACGTTGGCAAATTGAACACCAATAAAAAATAAATTTATTGAAAAAAAAAGGAAGAAGTGGATGCAGGATCCAGCCGCACCGAGTGGCTGGCTGCCCTGCAGAAGGGGCTGCCCTGGGCCCCGGGGGCGAGCCGACACAGGGGACACAGCATGGGTGGACGCCGCCTACAGGAAATCTGCTAGGAAGGACAATGCAAGAATGGAGCAGCAGCTGGAAGGAAGAGTAACTGGAGAGTTAAGAATGGGTTCAGCAAGGGGCTCTCACACCAGGCTCCTTGCAGACAGAGGAAACCAAGAAGGGGGCAGGAGAGAGAAGTGGAGGGGGAGAGCCCTCCAGGAGGAGGGGGCTGCGCATGGGGGGCACACCCGGGGAGGACAGTCGCTGGGGGCAGGCAGGCCTGGTGACAGGCCGATGGAGACCTTCTCTTCCAGTCGTTCCTCCGACTCAAGTAGGAGGCAGCATTTTTAGCTGAGAACAGGGAAGGGGGAAAGGGGACTGGAGGCTTGAGGAGGGAGGAGAAAGTGTACAAAGCAGTTGGAGTGAGAGAATTCACTAGAGAAACACAGCAGCTGCCAGGCAGCATGTGAGGGCCCACTGGGGTCTGTGGTCATAATTTAACGGGAGGCAGTCAATGGTGTTGCGTTTGCCTTACAGCTCTTCCTGCTGCTCAAGGGCAAGCGTGGAATACGTGGACAGCTGGGTTCACCCGAGGCTTCCCTAACAGGCAAAGGAGGAGAAGAGAAGTGCTTGTGTTATAAAAACATAATCAGTGGATATTTACCTGGTTTGCGCTCTAAAAGCTGCTGTAAATGAAACACCGCTTGTTCATAGTCCTGTTTTCTGAACATGAGGTCGGCCATCATCTATAAAGGTAAAAGTTGGTTCTAAAAATATTGCCGTATTGACAAAGCGTATCCTTTCCTGTCAAGGTTTAGGGCTACGTAAACACACACGAAAAACAAGAGGAGGGCAAAGTTTATAAAAAGGAGCCGCTTAAAATTCAAGTATACCTTCAGCAGATTAGCCCTGATATCAGCCTAACGGGAGATAATTAAAGATGTGAAACAGATCGCTCTGCTCACAAAACTTTATTTTTAGCAGAAAATATGTCTCAAGTGGTTATTTTAAAAATAGAAATTTGAAGGGAATTGCACGCTCTATGTGTTATCATAGAAAAGATGCCTCCCTGGACGTGGCTAAAATGACGAGAAGATTTTTAAAGACCCCAAACACTCTTAAACCCTAAATATTTCAAAGGAATAAAATGAGCAAGATCTACTGAGCTTTTCTTATTGTGTGTTTTAGAAGGGATACTTTTTAAATTTCTTTTTAGCTATAATGATAACTTTCAGTGAACCTCACACACTGTCATCTATGTAGCTGTTTGAAAAGCAATGCACACCTCAACCCAGGCAAAAATGAGGAAGCAAAGCAAAACTCAGAAACACACCATCTTAGAATGACAGTTTTTTTTTTTCTGTAACTCCAAAAGTCCCACAGAAACTTTTAAATGAGTCCAGCATCTCTGGCTAAGTACAAAAAACTTAGTCTTTAGCAAATGGTAGCTTTATCCCGTGAACTCCTCCTGACGAAGGATCCTCTTAGGCATGAAGGAAAATTAACGAGACCCAAAAGCGTAAGTAAAGGCTAGACTGGGTTTACTATTCTTTGTTTCTTAAGAAACAAAAAGATTCTTGATCTTTATGGGTAAAATGTATTAATGATGTTAAAAATATTATTTCTTCCAAAAGCCAACACAAGCTAGGCCTAAGTATTAGTTTTATCGGGGTAAAATTTGAAACCTCCACATGGAATATAAAACACAATGCCTTGGGGATCCCTGGGTGGCTCAGCGGTTTAGCACCACCTTCGGCCCAGGGTGTGATCCTGGAGACCTGGGATCGAGTCCCATGTCGGGGTCCCTGCCTGGAGCCTGCTTCTCCCTCTGCCTGTGTCTCTGCCTCTCTCTCTGTGTCTCTCATGAATAAATAAATAAAATCTTCAAACAAACAACAAAACAAAACAAAACCACAATGCCTTTACAGCACTGAAGTCTCCTGGACTAACCATGGTGGCAGCCTCATTGTCCTGGTCACTCTGGAGAAGTAGAGCACACTGCCGAAGGCAGGCATCAGGGTCTTCCTGTGCCAGGTATAATCGTGCCAGCTCCAACATTATCTGTACAGAAAAAGTGCAACACCAGTCAGAAACTGTTTTGGAATAAAAAATTAATAAGGAAAATGTCTGGACATGGATTACACTTTAGTTGACCAAAAGTGATTGCAGTAAACATGCCCAGCACGACAGGCAGGAAAACTATAGGCATGTTCGGCTCTACTTTCTCCGATACTGGAAAAAAAGGAAAAGAGAAACACAAAGCACTGTGGAAAGGATGCTGGTCTTAAACCAGATAGTAGATTCTAGTCTAGGCTTCTCCACGATGGGCCCAAGTCCCTGTTACCTCTTGAAACCTGTTTGCTCATTTGAAAAATAAAAACCTTGAAGCAGATAATTTCTAAGGTATCCTTCAGATTTGAAACTATGATTCCAACTCCTTTAGCTGTCAATAAACAAGGTACCTGTTTGGTTATACCTTAAAGTTTCTTTTTGCCTTACATCTGAGTTGTATTAATTTTAAAAGGTTCAATTTAAAACCTTAAATTCTAACATAGGGTTGTCTTTTGTTCTACATCATGAAACAAACAATCCAATCATGAAATGGGCAAAAGACATGAAGAGAAATCTCACAGAGGAAGACATGGACATGGCCAACATGCACATGAGAAAATGCTCTGCATCACTTGCCATCAGGGAAATACAAATCAAAACCACAATGAGATCCCACCTCACACCAGTGAGAATGGGGAAAATTAACAAGGCAGGAAACCACAAATGTTGGAGAGGATGCGGAGAAAAGGGAACCCTCTTACACTGTTGGTGGGAATGTGAACTGGTGCAGCCACTCTGGAAAACTGTGTGGAGGTTCCTCAAAGAGTTAAAAATAGACCTGCCCTACGACCCAGCAATTGCACTGTTGGGGATTTACCCCAAAGATTCAAATGCAATGAAACGCCGGGCCACCTGCACCCCGATGTTTCTAGCAGCAATGGCCACAATAGCCAAACTGTGGAAGGAGCCTCGGTGTCCATCGAAAGATGAATGGATAAAGAAGCTGTGGTCTATGTATACAATGGAATATTCCTCAGCCATTAGAAACGACAAATACCCACCATTTGCTTCAACGTGGATGGAACTGGAGGGTATTATGCTGAGTGAAGTAAGTCAATCAGAGAAGGACAAACAGTGTATGTTCTCATTCATTTGGGGAATATAAATAATAGTGAAAGGGAATAGAAGGGAAGGGAGAAGAAATGTTGGGAAATATCAGGAAGGGAGACAGAACATAAAGACTCCTAACTCTGGGAAATGAACTAGGGGTGGTGGAAGGGGAGGAGGGTGGGGGGTAGGGGTGAATGGGTGATGGGCACTGAGGGGGGCACTTGACGGGATGAGCACTGGGTGTTATTCTGTATGTTGGTAAATTGAACACCAATAAAAAATTAATTTATTAAAAAAATAATAAAAAATAAATTACAAAATAAAATAAAATAAAATAAAACCTTAAATTCTAACATAGGGTTGTCTTTTGTTCTACATCATGAAATAAGTCTATCAGAGACAAATACCATATGAGTTCACTCAGATGTGGTGTTTAAGAAACAAAACCAAAAAGCAAAGGGGAAAAAAAGAAGACAGGGCAGCATAAACCAAGAAATAGACTTTTAACCACAGAGAACACATGGAAGGTTACCAGTGTGTGTGTGGGGGGGGTGGGGAATGGGTGAAATAAGTGATGGGGATTAAGGAGGGCCCTTGGAGTGATGAGCACGGGGTGTTGTGTGGAAGTGCTAAATCACACTATATGGTACATCTGTAACTAATATTACTGTGTGTTAACCAGAACTTAATTTAAAAAAAGGAAAAAAAAGAAAAATATACGTCTTTTTTTTTTAAAGAAATAAATCATCTATCAAGTTCTGAGAGAGTAACAGGATTTTAGTTTACATGACCAGACACGATCCAGATATTTGAGATTGAGAAATTGTTTTACAGTGATTACTAAAATACAGATTAATATAAAAAAAACTCCAGAGCTTATGGATGTTCTTTATAACACTTTACCATAATAATTTTTAAAGCTCTAATATTAGTGTAAGGCATCATATAAGTATTTTGAAGAATTTCTAGGAAAGATGCTTATTTTTCAGCTTGTATTTTTATGACGTTTTTCTTTTCTTTCTTTCTTTCTTTTTAAACAAATAAGCTGGTCAGAATTTTACATTTGGGGCCACAGTATAACAAATGACATCTGGAATAAAAGGTGGTGAAAATTTTACAAAGGTACTGACCTTATTATCTGTTTCACAGTGAACAAGAGCCTCTCTATAAAACTTAATTGCTTTTTCATAGTCTCGCTGAGCAACAGAATGTTTTGCAATCCCTGCACAAATTTCAGCTGCTAACTGTTTCTGTGCGGGAGCTGCGTCTGGCTGTTCCATCTGAACACGCTTTAGTACCCGAGTTTGTAATTCTCGAGCCTAGAAAAAAAATAAGGATAAAAAGGAATTTAAAAAAGAAATAGAAAATAAATGAAACAATTCTCAATAACTCACACGCAGCATAATTTTACAGAAGATCTACTTATGCCTTATTGGCCCTCAATCTAACAAAGCCTGATCCAAGGAAAATGTCTTAATTGAGGTCTTAAACATGCGCTTGTTTGCAAATGAGCCAGCATGCACGTATCTTTCCAACTGAAGTACACAAAAATTACTGAGTCTTTTCCCACTGTAATCAGGATTATGTACAGAAAGCTCACTAAGGAGGAAATGCAGCCATGAAACAAATATTTGAAAAAAGAATCTAGGTGCTGTAATTAAATAAGTGGAAATGTAAAATGTTTATTAAATTAATAAACTACTATCTAAACATTATTAAATCAAATATTGGCAAGTCTCAGGCAGTAAGTACATCCATATATTGTTGATGACATACAAATGAATCCAATCTTCCTGGAGAACACCCTCACAAAACATGCTAACTCGATAAACTAACCAGACTATTGAATCTAGCTGGTTTACTCTTTGGAAGGTTATTATGGATATTACTTAGAAGAAAAAAAGAAAACATGTTATCTGTCATAAGAGAAAAAATATCTTTTGTTTGTCGTAAAAACAAAGAAACAACAAGAAAAAAACAAACCTGAGAGCAACTCAAATGTCTAATGACAGAGAAATGACTATTGACTGGCAGAGTATATGTAAGGTCCAATGCTAAACACACCCAGGAAGGGGTGGGGGGCGCCTTCGAGGTGAGAAGGTACAGTAGGTTGCTAAGCTGGAAGATTATGGGCCCTACTACCTACATGTTTGATTTCTGAAACACTGAGACCTTCCTTTCGTAATTGATAGAGAAATCCTATGTTTTAGGTCTTCACAATAAAATTTAACTTTGAGCTATAGATAAGCATCCACTAATGCATTCATGCATTCATTTAACAAAGAATAAATGGCCACCATCTGCCACACATTCTGCTACACACAGGGAGTCCTTCTGGGCACTCTTGTCAAAATGTTGGTTGACAATTGGTCTTTGATGAAGATGGTCTAAAGCTGAGTATTCTTTAGAACCAGAGGTCATAATATTAATTTAAGGCATCATAATAAGCGTTCTTTTAGAAATGAAAGAGGAAAGATTAGAAAATAATGGTGTATAGAGCATGTAGTAAAGATTAATACTGTTTCATGAAATTTTTATTTTGGTTATACTAATGTATGTTTACTTAAGTACAGAGGCATGTGTACACAGGATTGTTTCATGTTTTGTTGTACCAGCAAATATTGGTGTGCATGGTTTTGCACATAGGTGCACAAACATCCACTCTTACACACAAAAAAAACTCTGAAACAATTGGTCTAAATAGAGTGATTGTATCTTTCTGTTTCGCAGTATCTTTTACACCTGTTGTGCCAGCTTAATTATTAATTCTACCTTCTTCCCCTTCAAAAGTATTTGACTTGAATCATAAATTCTATGGTTATCCTACATCTCAAGGATATACAATTCATTCTCTAAATAGTCTAATTTTTACCCCTGCATCAACTAAATCTCTACAAAGTCAGATAAGATCTCATTAGCCTAATGGCCTAGATGTTGTGATGCTTTGCATTTTCTTTTAAGAATTTATGTATTTATTTGAGAGAGAGAACATGAATAGGGAGAGAGAAGCAGGCTCTTTGAAGAGCAGGGAGCTAGATATGGAGCTCAACCCCAGGATCCCAAGACCCTGACCTGAGCCAAAGGCAGATGCTTTAACTGACTAAGCCACCCAGTCACCCCTATGCTTTGCGTTTTCTTAAAGGTAAATAATCAGGGCACAGTTTTTGAGCACAAAATTTTTGCATTTCCTATTAAAGGCATTTCATAAAATAATACTCATAAATTATTATAAGTATATAGTATTAGGAAACATACAGAATAATTTTTTTGAATAATTGATACTATTCCCTATGCTTTCTCTTGGATTCCAGAAAGATCAGAACTAAATTTAATTATCTGTTACAATAAGTATATACAACGATCATTAGGAAACATTTTCATATAGAATAATTTTTTTTGAATAATTGATACTATTCCCTATGCTTTCCCTTGGATTCCAGAAAGATCAGAACTAAATTTAATTATCTGTTACAATAACTATGTTAACTTTGATTGTCAATATATTTAACTTTTTTCTTCCTCTTATTTTATAAATTCCCTAAATCCTTGGATAAAATGAAGTATAAACATCTTATTCCACAGACTTAAATACAATCTGTTCATATTAATGAAAACTACATATAAAGTTATAAAGTCATAAAATTGTTAGTGTTTTATGGCATATAGGTTGTTTATATCAGATTTAGATTTTATTTTCACAAAAAAATGGTTAATATGCCAAAAGTTGACTTTTTTCCCCCTATATTTGTTCCTGAAATTAAAAACTTAAAGTAAGTTTCCTTTCAGCCCCTCGGTTTAAAATTTTAAGCACCTATCATGGAAGACAGATTTTTTAAGATGATTCCCATGATCGTCACTTCTTGGTCTTCACTCCCTTGTACGATCATCACCCCTCTCTGTGTGAGGTGTAACCTTAACTTGCTTGTAACCAATAGAACATGGCAAATATGATGGAATGTAACTCCCATGATTACAGCACATAAGACTCTGTCTTGTTAGCAGACTCATTCCACAGTCCTCCTCCCTTGCTGACTTTGAATAAGATATGTAGTCATATTAGCTGGCCTACCAGGGAAAGAGCTAAAGAACTTCTAGGATCTGAGAATCTCTAGGATCTGCAACAAGGAGCAAACAAGAAGCTGGAGCTCTTGTCTTATAGCCTTGAGGGAATGAATTCTACTAATAACCTATATAAGCTTGGAAGTAGATCCTCCACCAGGTAAGTCTCTAGATGAGGACCCAGCCCTGGTTACAACTTGACTATCTTGACACCTTGTAGAGGACCCAGCTAAACCATGCCCAGAATACTGACCCACAGAAACTGAAAAAAATAAATGTCTTCACCAACTAAAATTTATGCTAATTTGTTACACAGCACAGAAAACTAATGAGTCAAGTATTTGCTAGGGGCATAAAACATGAGACTATACCCACACTCATGGAAATTTTAATTTTAGCAGAAAGATACATAATAAAATAACTACCACAAATTATGAGTTTTATGGCTGAGAAATACCAGTCCCTGTAGGAGTACATAATACGAAACCTAACCTAGTCTTGGAGGTGAAGTGAGATTTAAAGAATTATTGGTAGTCACAACCAGGTGAATTTGGGAGAAAGAAGGGAGATGGAACTAGAATATAGGCATTAGGAATTACAGGTGAGGGATACTATTGCTTAGCCAGAGAATTAGAAGGAAAAATGGCTAGAAATACAGAGAAAATTTACATCAGGTAAGTTTGTTAAATTATTTGGTTTTTATTCTAGAAGGAAGCTTTTTCTATAGGGGAATTACTACTACATGTTTATAAGCCATGGAGTGACAAGATCAGGTCTGCCTTTCAGACTAATTATGCTGGTGTTGGAAGAGAATAGGGATCAGTGAGGAGGCTATTGGAGGCATCTGGCAAAAGATAATGCTGGACGGGGCTAAAAGGTGACAGAGATGGAAAACTGTAGAGTTATTTCAGAAATCTGACATTTTTAGAAAATAAAATTAATAAGACTCGGGGCTTCCTTAAATGTAGTACGTTTTTCCACTCCCTAAAATGTTTAGCAACTATGCAAAAATACTGTGATGGAATCCTTCAAGTCCTATAATTTGGGGATTAGCCTCAGTAAATGGCTCCTAAATAAATGAACTTAAAATATCAAAAACTTTTATGACTTTATAAGTTTTTATTTGAACTGTAACTCAAGATATATCATTTTGGAGATAAGAATGCAGAGAATGTTAACAAGAAGAATTTTATGGTTCTTTACATTTTATTAAAGATGAATAATCTCTGTGCTACAACATATAAGCTTAAAATTAGTAAAATTTGGTTCATTGACATTGTCTAACCATGTATATTGTTTATTCTCCTCTTAGTGTTGCTTGATGTATCTGCTCAGATAACATAAGGACTCATGTAACCAGGGCAGCTGGGACTAGCAGTATTTATAAAAAGGTAAAACAGGCCAAAATCACTTCTGAAATATTTTCGAAGTCTGAATTTACTAAAATTACATGTTCCTTGTAGCTAATGGTAGCTAACCTAAGGCTAGGTATAATTTTCTTATCATGTGATCAGAAAATACGGATTAAAACATACCAACAATTAAGGATAAGATATTAACATTTTAAAGATTACATGTTGTAATGAAATCATAAACTTAGATGGGTATCACAGAAATCAATTCATTCACAACTAGAATAAAAAAATTGGACATTTTGACAAGTTATTAAAATATGTTATTTTACACATATAAACACACACACACACACCACTGTTAGCTAATGCTCAAAGTCAAAATACTTGATACCTTTTTTGAAGAATGCAGAACTCTTTTGAGTACGTGAAAATTAGGTCAAAAGGTGGCAAGTAGTGTGGTCTCCTAAACACAGGATTACTAGTGAAGTGCTCTATGTTCCACTTCAAGCTCAGAAAAGATGTAGGATAAATCAATCAACGAACCTGACTTAATAGACACATGTTGAACTAAGCACTCAGTAATGACAGAAACACATTATTTCAAATCTACATGGAACCTATACCAAGATGGATTATAAGACAGAAAGCAAGCTTTAACAAATATCAAAGGATTGAATCGTTCAAACTATGTCTTTGACCACGATGGAATTAAACTAGAAACCAATATTCAAAAGATAACAAGGACTGAAATATAGAGAACAAACTGGTGGATGCCAGAAGGGAGGGTATGGAGGGATGGATAAAATAGGTGAAACTGATTAAGAGGTACCAAAAAAAAAAAAAAAAAAAAAGATAGCAAGAAAATCAGAACTGCTTGGAAATAACCAAGGAGGCAATCAAAGTGGAAAGGAGGGATATTATGAACTGAGTAATAATAAACTTCATTTATTATTTAAAGTTTAAAGGAGGTAGCTAAAGCAATGCTTAGAGAAAAATCCATTACCTTAAAGGAACAAGAACAGAACTAATGCCAACTAATCCATTATCTAACATACTATTTGAATAAGCTAGGCAAAGATCAGCAAACCAAATCCAAAGAAAGTAGAAGAATTTAGTTAATAACCTAAAAGGAAAAACATTAATGAAGCATTAAAGGCAAAAGTTGTTTTTTTTAAAAATATTAAGATAATGCTTGCCATAATTTATATTAATAGTAGAAGGAAAATAAAACAAAATCTCCTATATCAGGATCATAAGATAAGTCCTTTTTATAGTACTTGCAGACATTCGAAAATAAGATATAATGAAGAAATTGATGTCAATCAACTGGACAATTTGATGAACAAATTACTTGAAAATTCAACAGTTCAAACTAATATAAGAAGTTTAAAAATAGTCTAAAAATCTGGAGATGTTGAATTCACTAATAAAAACCTTCCATCAATGAAGGAAGATCCAAATGGGTTTTAAGATCCAAATGGGTTTTAATATTGAATTGTTCTAAACATAAAGAAATAGCAACAGTCTTAGAGATCCAATCTCCCTCATGAACACAGATATACAAATTTTGAACAAAATATTAGTATCTTTAAATTTCAGCAATATCTTTTTAAAAATCACAACAAAGTGACATTTATTTAAGGAAAATAAGGTTTAACATTTGAAAATCAACCGATTTAATACACCACATTAACAGGGGAAAAATAGGAGAAAAGTCATGAGCATCTTGACAGCTGCAGAGAGTGCAGTTGATAAAATTTAAGTCATCTATTTAAAAAATTGTCAACAAAATAGAAATCGAAAAATCATCAAAAACCATCAGCTGCTTAGGAATACAATTAAGCAAATGTGTAGAAAACCTCTTCTTAGAAAACCTCAAAATATTAAGAGAAATTAAGGAAGATATAAATAAGCAAAAGAGAAAAAAATGAGTTCAAATTCTGCCTTTGACCTAGTCATGTGACTACACAAATTATTAAACCAAGTTTCTCAGCTCTAAAAGAGGATTAAAAATATCAACTCATTCTAACTGTTATAATAATTAGCAATAACACATTTAAGCAGTACAATCCATTGGCATTCAATCATTATTTCTATTTTGGCTTATTTTCTGTGGCAGTTGGGCTGAAATAAATTGTCTTCCTCTTATATGTGGCATATTCCCTTCTGCTCTGACCTCCCACCCCACAACCATTCAGAAACAAATGCATATACCTGTTGTAATGAAGTGATTGCATCATCAGGTCTTTCCATTTTACTATAAACTTTTGCTAGAAGAACATGAGAACGTCCATCTTCCATTAGAGCTGACAGTTCATTTACTATAAAAGAAGATAGTGAGAACAAATATTCATTTTAAATGAATATTTACATTTTCTACAAGTTTTGATAGTGGTCTTACAAAAGAACGATTTGACTAATAGTGAAAAAAAGTTGAAAAACTTTGTTGGTTAACTGAAGAATGGCCAAATTAAAAAAAAAGAAGATTTAGGATAAAAACTAGCTGGAAGAAAAGTTAAAGGACTAGATAACAACAAAGTTTTCCTTTTTCTTTTTTTTTTTTTAAGGATTTTATTTATTTATTCATGAGAGACACAGAGAGAGAGGCAGAGACACAAGGCAGAGGGAGAAGCAGGCTCCATGCAGGGAGCCCGACGTGGGACTCGATCCTGGGTCTCCAGGATCACACCCTGGACTGAAGGCGGCACTAAACCGCTGAGCCACCCGGGCTGCCCCAACAAGGTTTTCCTTAAAAGTGTATTAAAAGATAACAATGTAACAACACATAGGAATTTCAATTTTCATTTTTAAGCCTATAAACATCTTTGTTTATTGAGATCATTAAAAAATAATAGAGACAAGTTGCTATGGGCAATTAAGAAGGTAACTGCTGTTTTTAAAATAACAGGTACTTGATACGTGATGAAATATGGACCTTCAGAGCACCAACTTTGATGGCAATATGGTTTCAAATCTAGGCCTTCTCATTTACTAGCTATTTAACCTTGAAAAAGGTACTGATCCATTTTGTGCTTCTCTTTCATCTGTAAAATAGCAGAAATAACAGTACCTATCTCATAGGGTTGCTATAAAATTTAAAAAGTTAATAAGTTATGAAATAAGTTGCATATGCAAAGCAATTAAAATAATCTCGTTAAGTACTATTTGAATACCTGGTATTATTACTTAGTGATTTAAGAGCAATAAAAAAACCCTAGATAAGTAACAAAAATATGTTTCTTCCACTATCAAGTGCCACATGTATATCAAAGTGGTTTATATATATTATTTATTTCAAATCTCAGCCTGAGGGGCAGGTTCCATTATTGCTATTTTACAGGTAAGAAAAGCCATGAGATGGCACAGGAACGAGGAGACTGTCACATGGGTCAGAGGAGTAATGTTGCGTACATGAGAAGGGCCCCATAGCTCTCTCTGAAGACTCTCTGAGGGAAATGGGAGATGGCTGTGAGCTTGAGCAGACAAGAGCAGATCTATTTCGTTTAAAGGCTCAATGTACCTTCCCTACGACCCACCAATTGCACTACTGGGTATCTACCCCAAAGATACAGATGCAGTGAAATGCCAGGTCACCTGCACCCCAATGTTCATAGTGGCAATGTCCACAACAGCCAAACTGTGGAAGGAGCCACGATGTCCTTCAACAGATGAATGGATAAAGAAGATGTGGTCTATATATACAATGGAATATTACTCAGCCATCAGAAAGGATGAATACCCACAATTTGCTTTGAAGTGAATGGAACTGGAGGGTATTATGTTGAAATAAGTCAATCAGAGAAGGACAATCATCATATGGTTTCACTCATACATGGAATATAAGAAATAGTGAAAGGGATTATAAGGAAAAGGAGGGGAACTGAGTGGGAAATATTAGAGAGGGAGACAAACCACGAGCGAGTCCTAACTCTGGGGAACAAACAGGGTTGGGGAAGGGGAGGTGGGCAGGGGGTGGGGTGACTGGGTGACGGGTACTGAGGAGGGCACTTGACGGGATGAGCACTGGGTGTCATACTGTATGTTGGGAAATTGAATTTAAATAAAAACAAATGGAAAAAAATAAAATAAAATGTAAATAAATAAATAAAGGGCTCACTGCAGCTGCCAGGTTGAGAGAAGCTACAGCAGGGCTGTGGGGCTGAGGACGGAATAGGGAGTAGAGGTGGCAGGTCACTGCCACAATCCACTGGAGACGACAGCAGCTTGTACAGGGGGGCAGCTGTGGAACCAGTGACCCAGAGTGGGGTTCTGAATATATTCAGAAAGTATAATCAACAGTCGGGGACCAGGGTGACAGCTAGGATTTGGGCTCTCAGCACGGCCAAGAGGATGAAGCTGTTACTGAGACAAAAAAGGCTACAAGGGGAAGAGATGTGGGGAGGCAGCTCAGGAATTCCTGTGCAGACAGGCCAAGTTTAAGATGCTTATTAGAACCCAAGTGCTACTTCTGCTACATGAAGGTGGGCGTGTCAAGGAAACTGAGCCTTACATTGTCGATTTAAAGACGGGGGTAATCATAATCACCTCAAAAACAAATGTGGACATTAACGAAATTATAATGAAATGCTCAACAAATATTTATTACGTGAAAGCATTTATATTACAAAAATGTCATAAACTTACACCCATATAAGCAGAACGTGCCACTTGAATCTCTCTTCTTTTATAACTTTTTCAAAACTGCATATGCACATGTAAGGCCATCTGTAGTGTTTCAAGCAAGGTCTGACAGACCCATGTAAATATTTTTATGAAACTAATAACACTTTATATAGTAAATGCATCCAAAATCAGAAGAATTTAAATACCGACTTCATCAAAGCAAATTAAAATACCATTTTGAAAACCTAGGAAACGTACAGTGGGCTGACCTTATCATGTATCTGAAGACATTTACAGTGGACATGACACTGGCAAAAGCAAAATAACTCAGGGCAACAAAATGGAAGGTTCCCAGAAGCAGTCATACATATAAGTAAGTTTATTATATGATAAAAGTGGCATTTCGATAAATGGCACTGAAATAAAATTGTTCTCCATTTGGCAAACTATATAGTAAAAAACTGTATGTGGATTAAAGCACAAAAATTAGAGTTCTACAAAAATTCCAGAAAAATATAAAAGAATATTTTTACAATGTTAGGATGAGGGAATTTTTTTTTTTTTCTGAGCATGATAGGAAATTTGGGACTCAGAAAAAGAAAAGATCAGTATATGTGATAATTAAGTATTCTATCTGAGGAAATAAATTCAATTGAAAAAACAGAACAAAAGGATAGGCTGGAAGAAGACGTCTGCAAATGAGTAACAGGTAACAGATGATGAATCAGAGGTTCAGGGTTGAAGACAAAGGATATGAACAAAAACATCCCAGAAGAAAATGTGACCTACAGACACAAAATGATGACTAACCTCATAACCATCAAAGAAATGCAAATTAAAATGGTTTTCCCCACTATGAGCAATACTACCCAATGACAGGCCATGGTAGAAAGAACCATGGAGCATATAACTCAATTCTAGGAAGCACACAGAGGTATGTAAACAAGGGCCCGGTCTCAGTACAGCCTCTAACTTCTTCAATCTAACTGTCTATCAACAGGAGACTTGTCAAATAAATCATGACATCAACATAGAGTAGAATGCTGTACCTGTGCTAAAGAAAATAAGGAAGAGCTACATTTACCAACAATAGAAGCTATTAAGCGAAAAATGCCTACTGCAGATGGGTAGTATAATATGATGCCATTTTGGAAGGAAAAGCATGGTATGTAATTATGTGAGAGAGAGAGAGACAAAGAGGCAAGGTGGAGACATTAATTAGGATGATACACAAGGTAAATATGGTTTTGTCTGGAGAGTGGGGTAACAACTTTCATTCACTTCTATAATCTTTAAATCCTGATAATGAGTAAGCGTTAGATTTTATTTTAAAAATAAAGATCTTTAAAAAGCAAATTTGCACAAACTTGTAAGAAGGCAATTTATAGTATCCAGTTAAGTTTTAAATCCACACAGTTTCTGACTTAGCATCTTGCTCTTAAGAAATATAAGCAAGTACATAACAACTAATGAGCTAGAAGGATATTTACTGGAACACAGTTTAAATAAAAAGAATGGAAAATCAACTAAATGCCCAATAACTGGAGGAAAGTTTAAAAACACTTTGGAGTTCTAGAATATTACAACATCATTAGAATGATATGTAATGTACTAACATCAAACTATATCTGGGATATGCTGTCTGTGAAAAAGGTACAGAATGGGAAGAACAATACATGTGAAAGGAAAAGTTATGCATAGTGCACTTACATATTTACATATACACCAGAACACAAAAATGGTTACCTCTAGAGGACAGTTTGAGAACAGGCAAGTAGAATTTACAGGAGAAATTGGGGACTTATACTCTTTTAGAGTGTTGAATTTTTTTAAAAAAAACTTAAAGAGGAGTAAAGATTACAAAATGTTTACTTGATGTATAAAAACATCAGATGTAGCTGCAATTTATTTATTTATTTATTATGTGTGTGTGTGTGTGTGTGTGTGTGTGTGTGTGTGTGTGTATGTATGTGTTTGCAGTTGCAATTTAAAAATTCCCTTTATGTCATTTTGGAAAGTAAAGTATCCCTCCATCCTAAACAGCTAACAGAATTAGCTGTTTCATACATCTGTTTAAATTAGATTATTAAAATATCTTATTTTAGTGGAGCGGCATGCTCATAAATGAAATAATCAACCTCACATATATAAAACTGAGAATACGAATACACATTTATATAATATAAAAATAAAATAGATCTGACATATCAAGTATGGTACATTTTTTTTTTTCCAAATCAGAAAGACTTTCATACCAGGTTCACGAGCTAGAGCATGTTGAAGAACTTTTTCTGCTTTGTCATACCATTTCAATTTTAATAAAAGCTCAGCCAGGTCACAGCAAAGGTAATTTTGTTGTCCACTTTTCAGAGCAGCTTCATAGTAAGTAATTGCCTAAACAAAAAGCATTTCAGTTAGGAAAATAAGGCAATGAGAATTGTGTTAAGCACTGATATTTTAGACATTATATACTTAAAGCATATAGAAATTGGAAATACCCTAGGAGAAGCTTAGGCATGTACCTATTAGTTAAGCATACATTTTTCTCAGACAATCAAACATCACACAAGGCAACTAGCATTTCTTATGAAATGCAGCTGATGAAAAGTGTTGGGTGAATTTTTTTTTTAAAGATCTTATTTATTTATTTGAGAGACTGAGAGTAAGCGAGTGAGAGAGAGCATGAGTGGGGAGAGGGGCAGAGGGAAAGGAAGAAGCAGACTCCTTCCTGAGCAGGGAGCCAGATGCAGTGCTCAATCCAGGGACTCTGGGGCCATGGCCCGAGCTGAAGGCAGATATCTAACCGACTGGGCCACCCAGGTGCCCCTAGGTGAAAAAAATTTTTTTTTACCAATTTTATTCTAGGGGCCAGTGAACTTTATGAATGCAAATACTCTGCTTGTCGTTGTATACATGTTTAATAGTACCAGGAAAAGAATAAGAACGTAACAACTAAAGGAAAATCCACTACCCCCCCAGAGGGCCGGTATAGCGCACAGCTTACCAAAACTGGTTCAACAGAAAGGACATCTATTATGTTTTGTCATATAATGAAAACGATGTAACCAGAGCAACTTCCTCATAATTGATTGGTTGCAGGGTTTAGGGTTAGGTTGCAGAAGTATATTTTAGGGTCCAAAGAGTCTTTGTAAAATGCAGCGATGAAGAGACACTGAGAAAGTCTTTAACATAAATTCCAGTTTGTGAATATAAATTTGGAGTTTACAACCATCAAGCTATAAAACAGTGTTTGCTGAAGACTTCTCACAGAGCAGGACTTGAAACATTTCATCCAATACACATATATTTCAAACACGTAAAGTACTTACCTTTGCATAGTTGTGAGTTTTGACAAGTGCTTTCCCAATTTTGCTTGCCAGTGTTCCATCTTTGGGATTCTGATTTAATGCTTGCTCATACGCTACTATGGCTTCTTCGGGCTAATGTTGGCAGATACAAAAAATAAGCAATGAATAAACAGCTGAGCTGGATCCCACTAAAGGGCAACATTTCTATAACTGAGTTCTATCCCTGGAGTATTCACTCAGTGAGACAAATAAAGCACATAGTTAAGTCTAGACACTTAACAATTTTAGAGAGGTGACAGTCACTAGTGTTACGAGTAACTCATTAGTAAACACTTTTTTAGCCAGTAGCTCTCTTCATTCTTCTGCTTACAAGAGACTCTTGCTTCTGATACCATCTCTATTTCAAATGATAGTGCTGAATTACTGGATCTCAATTTGAAAACAATAACTATATCGTAATGCTTATCTCCATTTTACTGTGATGACCGAATCATTAAATATTAAATAACATTTAATATTTAATAGAATATGAAGCTAATCACAATAAAAAGAGTTTTGATGTTTTTTTAAAAAATCTGAGTTCAGTAGCATAAGAAATTTTACCTCTTGTATATTCATGTATGCATCACCAAGGAGAAGAAAAGAACGGGGGCTGGGCATTCTCTCAGCAATTTCTCTAGAAATCAGACCAGCTCTATTTAGTACACTGAATACAAATATCTTCTAAACCAATTAAATAAAAGATAAGCTCACTTATTTCAATTAACCAACAGCCTTTAGAGTCCCTTCTATAGTTCCAACAGTGTAACACTGTAAAAGAAAAAACAACCCACCTGTACCCACACCCAGATTGTTTATGCTAGATCAACCTTTTTTTCATTGAATCTTTCCATTTTCTGAAATGCAGGTAACGAGTACTGGTAGACAATAAACATATAAATTCTCACTATACAGAAATAGGTTATTTGTAATGATGTGAAATGATGTGGGAGTGAAAGCACAAAGCTATGATGTGATGCTATTGTAACATACAGTTTCTCATTCAACTGGTCTGAAAACTATACGAGAAGTATAATTTTATAGATGATGCTAAAGAATTGAAGTCTACAACTAATGTGTCAGATCTTCCTGAAAGCCTATGTTTTAACTATGATATTATAGAGCATCCAAAACAAATCGACCCTATTTTAAAACATTTTCCTATCATGAGAGATGACGGCGCTGATCTTTGGGAAACATCATAGAAAATATGGTCTAGGATCTCCAGTTCACTCATCTATACATGGGATGCTGCTCAGTTTCTTTGAATCACTCAGCAACCACAAAGAACCAGAGCTGCTTTCCACATTTTGATATTTACATAATATAGATGAACCAGTGAGTTAACTCACCAGCATTCTGCTCTGTTCTCAACAGATAAAAATGTTGATTTTCTCTTACATAAAAGTGTGCGCTTGTATGTTTATCTTTTTGTCTGGGGAGAAAAGTAAGAGCAACCTGTGGGGTGTGTGTGTCTGTGTGTGTGTGTGCTGTGCATCCCAATCATTCCTAAGGGTACCAGTGCATGACACAGCTTTTAAAGTCCCTGCCCTCTCACCAAGGAAAATTTGGAATCCATGACCTTGGTGTGGTGTATACTAAGCCATAATTTTCTACTACTATTATGCTGAGCACTGAAAATGACCCTGAATTGTGACATCACACAGCTTTCTTAAGCTATTAAAATACATGTAACTGTTGCTCTTGCCCAACCCAAACAGGAAGATTTAAGGTCTAGAAATAACATCTAATGAAGGAAGACAGCTAAGAACCCTGAGTAAGCCACAGTTTGAAATAATTATTATCACTATGATTTATGTCTTTAGGGAGAGTGAGTTACTTGGTTAATGTGATTGCAGTTGGTAGTAGAACACGTTAAGGAAGTGGTCAATCAAATATCTGTAAAGCAGTTAAAAGGAAGAAAAAATTAAATTTGGGGATTCATTTTAAGAAGTGTGTCAAAATACAATGGGTTAAAAATAACCATTTACCTATAACAAGAAATATATAGCATTTTCTCTTTTCTATGCTTCAGATAAATATCTGCCATTTTCTCTTTGGCCTCTATGAAATAAGGCTGTTCAGCTGTAACATTCCGAAGCATGCTTAAAGCTCGCTCAACATCTCCTTGGGTCAGAGCCAAGTCTGCATTAGCAATGGTAACACGTAATTCTTCAGATGTCCCAGAAAATTCATGGATGGCATCTTGTAAAACTTTTGCTGCCTCGTGCTGTAAAGATAGAAGTTAAAACAACACTTTCAAAATACTCAACAAGTTCCATTGGAAATGGAGCTTTTCTCCTGACCCAGAATGAACAATAAGTGCTAGCTAGTACAGTTAGGATATTCATGAAATATTGACAGATTTTTAAAAAGTACAAAAACTTTAAAGCCCAAGACTAAATTCAGATGACGGTATAAATGTCACTCAGCTGGAAAAGTGTTTTTATGACTAGGACAATGGCAGTGGCTACACAAGAGCTGTGGCTACGGCAATTTAAGAAGAGTTTACTTTGCATCCAGCATCATATTCGTGCATTTAATTCTCACAGGGATCCTCTGAAGTAGTTACTATCATTATCTCCACCTTGCAGTAAGGAAATTGAAATTGGGAGAGTTAAGAACAAATGGCAGACTCAGAATCCAAACTCAGGCAGCCTGACCCCAGAGCCTAAACTCTCAGCCATGTTCACTACCGCCTCCTTGAAGGGATCCAGTCCACAATCATCCCCTGTACCCAATGGCTCTTCATTAAGTAGCAGTTTTTTCCTTAGGGCAGGATCTCATTTCTGTTATGCCTCAGCTCAATACATTACCTCATTTCCAAATCTGTACCTCAATGAATCTAAAATGTCACTTAAGATTCATCTCTAAGACATTCTGATTTCAGAAACGGTAACATGTGGGGAAAAAAGTGTATTTTAGAATCAGCTATCTATGGGAGAATTGGTTCTTCTTAAATATATATTTATGTTAATATATTAGTGAAATGGAAATTATTCAGAGATTTGGCAAGTATCTAGACACAGCCTTCTTAATTTCTACTAAAATATGAAAATAACTGATGAGCAACTGTTACACTCTAAGAAACAGATATGATGTGAAGTTCCTCATTACTACAAGGCTTTAATAACTCTTCGCTCAGAAGTGCATGCTTGCTTGCTTTCTATTTATTATTACATTATATTGCTATATTATATTATACTATTATATACATTATTTTAAGTATTTGATTATATGATCATCCTCTGAGTTTACCAAAGCTGCATTCATCGAGTGGTTCTTCTGTTCTCAACTGTTAGAATTTTAGGCTCGTATTATCACTGGATTCCAGGAGTACTTTGTGTGTGTGTGTGTGTGTGTGTGTGTGTGTGTGTGTGTGAATCTTTTCAGGAGTCCACAGAATGATAACCATGTTATATTATTACCTTTTATGATAGCCAAGGTCATCAAATATTATATTACTTATATTACTATATACATTATATACATTATATTGCATTAATATTTTTATGGTACATATTAAGTTATATTCCTGTTCTTATTATATTATACATATACTACTATATTGCCTGGTAGCTAATGAAAGTACATGGATACCTAAGGTCATCCAGGTGCAAATTATGTTTAACCTGCAGAAAGGGCATGATTTGGCACCAAGTGATAAATAAATTTTCTAAGCTTTACCAGTTGGGCAAGAAAATAATTTCAGCTTTTTTATCTTCCACTAACATACATACTTGTAAAACAAAGTTCAGAGCTGAACCACTGAATTAAAATCTGACTTACCTGTTCTCCATTTAAGCGGTGGACCTCTGCCAACTCAAGAAAGATTGATAAACGATGGTTTGCATCAACTTCGGTTTTTCTGTATTTTGATTTTGAAGAAGATCCAATTCTCCTCATTCCTGGTAAACTCATGGCCATATGCAGAGTTTTAATTGCTTCTGCTATTTCTCCCATTTTCTTTTGTGACTGAGCTTTTATCAAATGATATAAAGGGTATTCCCTCACCTGAAAAAATAATATTCAGAAATACTTCCTTAGAGTACTTACAACACCAACACATAATTTACAATCCACCAAGCATTAGAATCCCTGAGGATAGCCTATACATGAGGTCTATTTCTGTCCTTTTATTAACTTTCTGATCATTCATTGTATTAAATCAGATTCAGGCAATCTGCCAATACCTAGCATCTTCCTGGATAACAGATAAGGTCATTAAGGGCTTTTACCATGATAGAAGAGAAAATACAAAAAAACTTGTAAAGCTACCAAATATATTCTAAGAAATTTAGTTTTCAGGAAAGGAATTTATCTGGGACTTCTAGTAGCAATAATATAGTCATTAGATTTCTAGAAATACATTTTTCCCTTTAATTTTTAATTTTAAGATTAAGATTGAAAATCTCAGAATAATTTAGCAAACATGGTTTTACCCTCTGATATTACTCTGAAATACTTAGTAATGAAGCTTCTGTCTTTATTTTGGCTATCAAGTGTATCAAGAAAAAAATATGAAAATGACAAAATGAACGAAGGAGTCAAAGGCAGGAGATAATCCAGAATGAGGTGATATGGTAGCCATGTAATGTCTAGGATGGCTACAATCATCCTTAAGGTCATGGCTGTAAGCCTTAAGTAGGCATCGCATTTTCTGGTGAGCTTCGTGTAAATTCTCATGCTTCTGTTCTCTCGGAGATTTAGATCCACTGGGATGGCACTGGGATTGCAAGTGCCACTAGTCTTGAGAACTACCGACCTAAGAAGCAGGCACTATCTTCTGCAAATCCTGAATTGACCAGTCCACAGAAGGGTCCTCAAATAGGGTTCAAGACCCTGTGAACCAAAGCAAAAGTTTGAGAAGCTTCTCCATGACTCTAGGTAGTTCAGGAAGCACCTGAACCTATGATTTTCCCTAATGATACAGGATGTAACACAGAATATCCTGCATAGAAATCTAATGTGTTTATATCCTCAAACCAAATATGAACTTTTAAAATGCTAGGTGCTCTTTGATGATGACTCTAAAAAGTTATTAGAACCCACAATCCAAGACAGAAACAAGCAATAAAACAGAGTTCTTACACGTAAAAATATTTGGCATAATGCTCTATACTTTACAATCATCTTTATATATATCCATTACCACATTTAATGCCTACTATAACTGTAGGGTGTTATTATATGAATTTTATAGAGAAGAAAACAGGTTCGGGGCGGGGGGGAGGGAGAGAAGTGGGAAAACCAGACACTGACCCCCCAGGCCTTGTCTCCAAATCCATACCGCTTTTTAATTACACCACAGCTGCCCCCACTTTTTCTCCCACTGCTTGTGAATCCAAACTTTTTTCCATTAAAAATGCATTTATTAGCAAAACATTATAGGCAAAAATACAGAACAGCTGCATATGTAAATACTTGCTAAAGGTTCAAAAGGGTAATATGTCTTATCCATCTGAATGTGGAATACTTACCTTAAAATTATAGCTCAAACAAAGTTCAAGTGACTGAGAACACAATTTGAATTTTTCCTGAGACAAATAAACCTGAGCTATCAGGAGATGAGCATCTGCATAAGAAGGACTGTGTTCTAGGCAATGCTGCAGGTTATTGTAAGCTGCTTCAATGTCACCTAACAAGAGAAACAAAGCATTATAATTCATATGGTTGAAAGATTAGAGATGTGAGAGAGAAGAGGGACATGAGTAGTTTATATAGTTCCAGTGTTTAAACCTAAAGTCCTCCATTCATAAGGCAGTGGCGTAACCCCTACCTGCCCCAAGTAGCCTCTTTCCGGTCTTCATGAAAAGAATATACCTGTAAGTCAGACCAGTCATAAGGGAAAGCTGTGAAAGGATCAATCACCATCACTACTGAGAGGACTATAAATATAAATATTATATTTATATATAAATGTCATATTTATATATAAATATATTATAAAGGACTATAAATGTACCTTTATTTTCCTGATCAAAAACCTTTTTACTTACAAATTCATTACAGTAAGTTTTGTGAAACACAGACATTTAAGTGGCTAGAGTTCTGTACTATCATTTATATTAACAAAGAGGACATAGTCTTATAATCATCCTTGGCCAGAAATTTTACCATTGTATAAAAAATAACCAAAGAAGCATAAGGATATATTCCAGACATTCAGAAATATGAGCTATTGACTTAATATGCCTTTAAATGCCAACTGTAATAGCCCATGTTTTGGACACACGTCATCTGTACATCTGGGAGTCGTAGGTGGAAGAAATGATAAAAAGTAAAGTGACAGGAATGGTGAATCTGTTCAGCTCGGGCTGGGAGATGGGGTAGAAAGAGGCTCTTCAGAGAAAGAAGAGCATAAACTCTAGGTCCTAGAAGAACTTCCTAGTGATGTAACCCACAGCAATCTGCCTAAAACCATCTCAGACTGGCGTTAAGTAGACATAGAGCCCAGCTCCCCATTCAACCTTGCTAGAAGCACTGGGGAGGAACAGACCCTAAATTACTCTCTGTTCCATTACATTCCTCAATCTCATCTGATATTTCAATAGACCAAACAAGGTTTACAGTTAGGGCTTCCAGTTCTCAAAGGCCCAACCAACCAATGACGGAGTCCATTTAAACAGAAAACAGTTGTCTGAGACAGAGGATTAATAAATAAGTAATGGGCTGAGGCTGCATAATACTTATTAAGCAGAGTATCAAAATTTGCCAATCAACTATCAACATATTAAATAATATTGGATTCTTTTTAGTCATGATACAATCTAACACTCAAGAACCGAACAGGCGGAAAAGGAAACAGGAAGGTTAAGTGTAATAAATTGGTGTGCAAATTATCACCCCCATGTTCTTTTATGAGGAAGAGGATTAAGGAGATAACCTGAAGGTTACTGCTAAGGGGGAAGTACAGAGGAAAAGAATCAGAGTTTACAAATAGGAGACTGAAGAATATGAAGACTGTATGAATAATTGAGATCAGAATGTTTGTTTCTTTTAAGGGTGATGGAGGGGGAAAGATGTGTGGTTAGTATTTAGAAGGTCACTAAATACTTAAAAGTGAGAAATGGGTAATCACTGTTGTAGGAAATACCCACATAAACAACACATCAACATCATATTTTTATCTAAGAGTAGCCCAATTTCCCTTAAGAGAAAAATGAAAGAACATTTCTGTCCTGCATGTATGTCTTTGTTACGGCCCTACGTAACGCAGAATTTGGCTGGCCTTTGTCCCAGGTTCCTAGGAGAATTTCCTGAGTGAGAGGAGTATCTTTGCCGTTTGAGGTTGGCTCTGATCATTTATGTAAGTGAAAAGATGAATGATAAGCCCTAGATAGCTTATGTTAAGAATGTGACTCAATGGGGACTAGCCATGCCAGAAAGACCAACCAATGTAGAGTGTTGGGGCCTGAACCACATGCTATCTACCTGAACTGGGGAGCAGGACCCTGGGGATCAATCATGTGCCCAATGATTCAATCCATGCCTATATACTGAATCTCTAATAAAAACTCTAAGCCTGGGGTGAGCTTCCCTGGTTGTTAATGCTCTCTATGTACTGTCATATACAGTTGTGTTGGAGAGTTGATGTGTACTGACTCTACAGACAGCTTCACATTTGGGACCCTCCTAGGGCTTCGCCCTGTGCATCTGTCCCTTTTGCTGGTTTGGATTAGTATCCTTCTGCTGTACTACAATTCTAATTGTAAATAGTGATTTCTTGAGTTCTAGGAGTCATTCTAGTGACTTTGAATGTGAGGGGTCATAGAAACCCCAAATTTGTAGTCAGCTAGTCAGAAGTTCATATGGCCTTGGCAACCCCAGAACTTGTGGCTCCTGTCTGTGCCCTTAGCCTATGAACTCTGGTCCAACTCCAGGTATTTCTGGGTTGGAAGTCATTGCAATTGCCATCTTATCAGGATACTGCTATTCGGACATATGCCAGCACTATTTCAAATGAATCAATGCTGCTGTTTTTAAAAATGGGGTCAACATACAAGACTTTCATTTCCAGAGACTTTGGCAATTAAGAATTAACTATATTGAGACTGATTTTTATCAATTTTCAAAATAACAGATGTCCAATAGATTAATCACAGAACTCAAAGTCCCAGTTTAATTACCTAGTAGATAATACCATTTCAACTGAGAGGAAAGTAGAAATATCACGTGGCTCAACAGAACCTAACCAGAAGAAGGTAGTATAGAGCCATTTTACAACTAGAGGTTTTTTACTGATACAAGATTTTAAGATCATCTAGGTTTTTTTCTAACAGTTAAAATCGAGGTCCAAAAACTTAGCAAAGCCAATCTTTTAATTCTCTCCATTACATATAAGAAATAGTTGTTTAGGATGATACTTTATTTTTTTTGGATGATACTTTTAAGTTGGTTTCTACCCTTTACGATTTTACACACTTAATTTACTTTGTGTGGCATTCATCTAGAAAAGGTACGTAAATATAAGCCCCAAAGGTTGGTCTATTATGTAACAGTCACACGCATGTTTGTGTCCTAAAAGACTAAGGTTATATATCTGGAATTAATTTTTTAGCTATACATAATCACAGAAACTAGACAGGAATTAATCAATACATTTCACAAAGACCCAAAACCTGGTAAAACTTTGCATCTGGCTATGCCAATGAGTTACTAACTATAGACTAAAGACTGTAAATTCTCATTGTCATCTAAGTATCACCTAACAGACTTTTTTGTGAGTGGTACAACGGCATTTCCCCAGCAATTCACTCAAACAACAAAAGTTTATAGTAATTTTTAAAGAATTAAATAGAAAAGATTATTATGCACTTTTATTTTGGATTAAAATGATTTATTTGTCCACAAGTAAAATGCATTTCATGGGACTTTTCTCCATATATGTGAAGTACTTAAGTTTATTTACCCCTGTTTTTGTCAACATCAGAATAAAAAGGTTTTTTTTAAGTTTTTAAGGTATATCCTACCTGACAAATATTTCACTTTTGCTATTAGGAAGACAGCTTGCTGAAGACCTGGTACAGTTCTTACTATAGTCTCCAGGACTGAGGTACAACGTCGGAGAAGTGGAGAAAGAGGTTGCCCAGGGCTTGCAGGCTAAACAAAACAAATTAGCATATTATTTTATGCGTTTATTGTAGTACTGACTTAAGAGTGAACACACGTATTAAATTTTAGTATAACTGGCAAAACTAGGTATTTTTCCAAAATTTCTGTTATTCCTTTTTGCACAGTATCTTTATTATAATGTAACTAATACTATGTTATCTCCCTGGGATCTATGAACAGATCATGTAAATAATGGCTTCTATTCAACAAAATAGTCATGAAATTATTACACAATTACTGATTTGATTAACACAAAAGGAGCATGTTTGTTCATTGTGAAGGAAACATATTCAAAGTAAAGATAATTGAGAAGTAGAATTTCTTGCTGGAATTGAGAGCCAAGGCAATGTGAATTCTAAGTGTAGACCTGCCTTGTGATTTATTCAGTTCAGTGACTTACATCACCCCGTGGAGTACTATAAAATTAGTTTCTAGAAAATTCTTTTCTTTCCCCCTAGTAGAAATCAGAAGGTAGATTTCTGTAGTACACTTCATACGTGCTTTACTGAGTATCTCATACCTGCACACTCTCTGCTTTTCTGCCAGGCATGCTGAAGGCCCACAAAAGTTTTTTTTTTCTTTCTCTTTTTATTAATACGCAGTGAATATGATAACTGAATCAGTATTAGGACATTTATTGTTTTAGTGGCTGTCTACCCAACCAAGCTGTACCCAATGGATACAAACTCACAAGCTAAGAATGTGATCTTAAAGTTTAAATGTCAAATCCTCCTTCTCCTGGCTTTGCCCTACCAATGCTGATTCCCTTATCTGTAAAGCAATCTTCCCCATTGTCCTCCTGCACCCCACAAATACAAATTGTTATCTAGAGTATGGTCTCTTACTGACAATCTCTCTATAACGCGATGTTGTTTCTGACAAGAAAGTGCCTCATCTCTTCACTACATTGAAGCACGAAAAAATGCACGCTCAAAAGGAATTTCAATGGTGCCTAGAACACCTCAACTTCTTTAAATTTCCACAGCACTTTTAATCTATGTAATAAAATTGAGCATTCTATAATATCTTATACAACTCCATAGTAGTTTCACAGTTTGTTCTGCTTTTTACAGGGCTAGGATCTTTAATGTGCCTTGAAGATTGGAATTTTACACGTTTTCACACAGTAATGAGTACAGAGTAAATTCTTTATTTTTTCAGTGTACTTGAAAATAGTGAAAGTATAGGTGATAGTGAGGTTAAGGTTCTTTGCCATCTGCTAAGAATTACTTATTGAAAAATATATTATTTTATTAGAGAACCATCATCATTTTTACTGTAAACACTTTCAGGGGGGTTGATTGTGGACAATCCCTAAGCTAATAGCTGTTTGATTTAAAAAAAAAAAAAAAATATATATATATATATAAAAGGGGCAAGGAACAGAGCTGGACAGACAAGTCTGTCTTTCCGATATTTCCCCATGAAAATGACATGATAAATGCTAATTAGATGTCATCATGCTGACAAAGGTTATATTGTAGGAACACAGAATGTTTTGGACTAGGGACACAATTGGCACTTAACACATTATTTCTTGCTCCACCTACAATTAATTTTTAGCATAGCTGCCAGGGAAATCCTTTTAAATTGCTGAGTCAGATCATGCTAGAAATCAAATTGAGGCCAGGGGACCGACAGCAACAACCTCTAAAGCCCTACGTGGTCTGCTGTCCTCTGCTGTGACCTCCTCCTCACTCCATCCCGGTCACATTAGTCTCCATGTGTCCCTTTGGGCCGCTGTGCAACAGAAACATCTGTGCCTGAAACAATCTATACCATATTTCTACCTGAACTCTTCAGGTTTTTTTTCACCTTTAAGCATCTCAATGAGGCCTAGCCAGACCATCTTACCTAAAATTACCAACCTCCGACCCATTCTGTTATTTTCCATTATATAATTGACTTGATTATATTATCTGTCTGCTCCTACTAGATATATATGCTTCAAGAGGGCAAAGGCTGTGGTTTACTCCTACACAACCACCTCCCCAGCTCCAGGCAGAGGCTTGGGTACTCTACAAGCATTTGTTGAGTGAATTCTGAAGGCTGCACCAATAGTGAAAAATGAATTCCAACTCTAAGCAGCTGAAAACAGATCATAACAGGGGAGCCTGGGATCAATCTTAGGTGTTATTCCAGAAGGGTTAATTTATTTTTCTTTCTTTTCAAGTATTTATTTAAATTCTAGCTAGTTAACATACTGTACAATAGGGTTTCAGGAACAGGATTTAGTGGTTCATCACTTACATGTAACACCCAACGCTCATCACAACAAGTGCCCTCCTTAATCCCCATCACCCATTTAGCCCATCCCCTGCCCATCTCCCTTCAGCAACCCCTCCATCTGTTCTCTATTCTTAAGAAGGGTTAATTTAAAACAGAAGATGAAAGTCTGGAAAAGGACATGGTGCTCAAAAAAGCAACATGGCTTCCCTAAAGAAAGGCCATTATCCTCATCCTTGTTAACACCTTTATGGAAGCTGTAAATCAGGGAAAATGCTAAGAAGACTATGCTTTTAACAATGAAGTATTTGATACTACCGTTATGATATTCCTGTGCCGAACTGTGAGCTGAGTATAGTAATGTTAAGGCGTCTGCTTACTGTCTGTAATAAGAGTGCTAACGATCTACATAAATTTCAACTGAAGTCTCTGATAGTAGAATAAAAGGATCCATTCTCAGTTCTACTCAGAGGTAGATAAGGCAGATGGCAGATGACAATAAAGATCACATAAATAGATGATAATCAGGATCTAAAAGAATATGGTAACCTGGAGTTACAAGATGAATCTGAGGAGATAAAATTTCATAGGGATAAATATACAGTCTACATGCGGGTCCTAAATTGTATGAATAATAGACCTAGGTCTTACATTAACTATTAATTCAACAGGGGTCGATAATGATTCACAGAAAAAAGCTAGGGAAACATCCAGAATCAGGGAGGCAGACGATCTGCCAAGGTCAAACCTGTATACGCAACAGCGCGTGAGCTGAGAGTTGACTAACAAAATGAAGGCTACCCTCAGGCTCACGACCAGGGTTCTAATTATGTCACATAAAAAATAAATAGCTAAAAGCCTGGAATTGTTTGGGGGGAACATGAAAACTAATTTCTCAAATGCAAAGGCCTGTTTTATGAATGAGGAATAATTCTTGCTTTGGCGAAGTAACAACTTGCTCTGTGCCACCTCAGAGAGCAGGACTACCAGGAAAAGGGTGAAATTTTTTTAAAAGACAAAGTTGAGTCTGGCAACATAGGAACTACAGTGTAACAGTCATAGTCATACAGTAAGAACTACATTTTTGAGTGTACTCAGAGGCTGGATGGGCATTTGACGTGGATGTTATGCAGCACATTCAAGTATCGCAAGCACATCTGAATTAAAAGACTTCTAATATTTTTTCTGAACTTAGGATTTTAAGATTTTATGAACTACGTGTGAATATTTGTAAACAAATACATTTATTATTTGATAGGAGTCATTGGTATAAACATTCTGATTTTAAAACTATTTCAACTAATACAGATACCAATACTGCCACTGTCAAATGCTGATACAATCTAACATGTGAAAGACAATTTATTAGCATGTTTTAAAAGATACCATGTAAATGATGTTGTAAATATTTTCACTGAAAAGAAGTCCCAGAATTACCTGCATTGGACAGAAATTCAGATATTCTGTAATAATTTCCAGCAAGAAATCAGGATTTAAGCTCTCAAAATACTGTATGCCAAGTGGTAAATCTTCTAGCTGTGAAAAATGAGTGTCCAGAACATCGTTTAGCAAATTAATAACTTCTTCTCGAGGTTTATTTTTCTTCATTGCAAGAATCGCACGTAAATAGGTTAATTCCTAGAAATTAAGTAGTTGTCATTAATTATCCCATTCAGTTGCAAAGCCGTTTATTTCTACTTATATTTCAAACGTATATGAAGTGCTATTTATGTGTAATATTTGTTCAAATTCAAGTATTAGCTTGGACAAACTTTTAGAATCTTACACAAGAATATTTAAAGTCTAATTGTGCATGGAGGTAAGTTAGTAAATGCAATTATATATTAAAATTTGTATATATTAGTCCTTAAATCCATTACTAGTACTAAAATTTAAAATCTCTTATTTTATAAGCAGTAGCTAGGATCTACCATCTGATAAAATAAAATACTGTACCGGAGATTTTCCAATAGACTGCTGAATTTCACTAAGGAACTCTAGCTGCTGATCTGCGTCCTGTAACTGTCCTTCTATTAATTGACATCGGATAAACCCTAAAAGCAAACAGGACAAAAATAGTCAAAGTCCACATCAATTCAGCCTTGTACATAAACATTAATAAAACACATTTCCCCCATAATATATTAAAGTATTAATACATTATCATAAACTATAATACATTAAAGTAGTACTACCTCAGATTTCTAAAAAAGGAAAAAGAAGAAATGAAAAGAAAATGGGTAGCTTTGTACCCAAATTAAAATCAGGTAGTAAGAAATTCAGAATTTATAGGAACTATCGCATAAAAATATATTCTCTCAAGATATTATTTAAGAAATAAAGACTTTAGTTTTAAAGATCTGTGGGGGGCAGCCTGGGTGGCTCAGTGGTTTAGCGCCTGCCTTCAGCCCAGGGCCTGATCATGGAGACCCGGGATTGAGTCCCACGTCGGGCTCCCTGCATGGAGCCTGCTTCTCCCTCTGCCTCTGTCTCTGCCTCTATCTCTCTGTCTCCTCTCTGTGTATTCTCATGAATAAATAAAATCTTAAAAAAAAAAAAAAAAGATCTGTGGGGGTTTTTTTCTATTGTGGATAATGAAGGACATTTTAATTTTAGAAATCCACAACATACATCTTTTTAACAGCAGGTATTAAAAGGAATTGTTACTTGCACCTATCTGAAGAACATTTACAAACAGCTGTCATACCAGTTAGCGCAGGAATATTAGTTTCATCAAGTGTTAGGGCCGTCTTATACCACTTCAGTGCCTCTTTAACTTTTCCTTGTAAAATCATTTGATATCCAAGTTCTGTAGCAAATTCTGATTGCTGAGGGGTTAAACTAAAAGCTCTTTCCAGTAATGTCTGAATTTTTTGAAGAATGAGTTGACTTCGCCCACACTAAAAAGAAAAAAGAAGTTTTAGACTAGAAAGTCAAACATTTCTACTCAGGTAGGAGGATTATTTTTTCCTAGAATTATTTGTATTTCATAGAAATAGACTTAAAATTATTTAATAATAAAAACCTAAAACTTCTCTATTTACTATCTAGACAGTACATACAGCAAGAAAGTTTATATCCCATCAGAATGAAAGTCCTAATGAGCAGTGCTTTTAAACAATAGCTTTTTGAAAAGTATACTCTAATGATGTTGCTGCACAAGTATATTTTTTAGAACTGTCTCATGATTGTTTTACAAATTAGACAAGAAAATTGTTACTTTAAGTTTATATACATGTGTGTGTGTTTATATATTTTTACACATATAAATCTATATCTATATCTATATTTAAAACTATCTATCTATAACTCTAATCAAAATACAGGACAAGGATTTGTTTTCCCCCTAAGGAGAAGATACGCCACCAGGGAAAATATTTTAAAAGATCACATGTTAGAATTTTTGTGAAAAAAGCTTCAAATATGTTTCCAGAAATGGCAACTCTGCTAAAGGAAGTATGCAATGTCCTAACATAATAACTTTTAAGACTAAAATACTAGGGCAGCCCCAGTGGCTCAGTGGTTTAGCACTGCCTTGGGCCCGGGACGTGACCCTGGAGATCCGGGATAGGGTCCCAAGTCGGGCTCCCTGCATGGAGCCTGCTTCTCCCTCTGCCTGTCTCTCTCTCTCTCTGTTTCTTTCATGAATAAATTAAGACTTTAAAAAAATTTAAACAATAAAAAAATAAAGATCCTTCTTTCAATTATATATTTAGTATTTTACCTACTTGTGTGTACTGCTTTCCTTATTTTTTTCCTAGTTTAATTAAGAACTTTCCAAACCTCTCATTCCTTGTATTGGTTTTGAAAGTCTCCTATTCCATTCCTGATTATCTTCTTATTGGATGTTGTAATAAAAACATTTCTTTACTATTGTATATTTTTTAAAAGAACAAGATCCCAACCATTTGCCCCACCAAAATTGTCTGTTATCCATGTTAAAACTTCTTTTCAAATACAATTGACCCTTGAATAATGCAGGGTAGGGTGCTATCACCCACATACCACCTCTTCCCTCACTGTTGAAAATCTGCATGCCCAAACACTTAATAGCCTACCACTAACCATACCTTCCTGATAACATAAACAGTCTACTAACACATATTTTGTATATTATATATTCTTACGATAAAGTTAGAGAAAAGAAAATCATATGAAAAATACATTTACAGTACTGTACTGTCTTGACTGAAAACACCTGCATTCAGTGGATTCACACAGTTCAAACCTGTGCTGTTCAAGGGTTGACTGTAGTTTCAAAAAACAAAACAAAGAATGATCCTAGTTATAAATCCTATGCTCTGAATAAAATAAATGACTTTCCATTTTCTTTGGAATTTCCCATTTCCCTATTCTTAAAGGCTCAACAAGCCTCCATGATGCCTTCTTGTGGTTGAAAATCATATCTCCTCTGAACTGACTTTTTAAGGAGTGTATCACACACTTATATATGTATGATATTTTCATTCTGGGCCAAAGGCTCTTTGATACCTCAACCTTTGTGACTTATTTTATATTCCCAGCCACAGATAACAGAGCTGTTCCATATCAGGCGTTCTTACAGTTCTGCTGAAGGCTAATGTGATCTTATAAAAAAGTTGACCATTCTGTGGTTCCATGGCATCCAATGCACTTTGTAAGTTTTCCAGCTTGGTGGCAGCCTAAAACAAAAGTATCAGGATAATTTTAAAACAAACTACGAAAAAATGAATATGTGACATATACACTAATAAATGTTAATATTAAAAAATCTTTGCTTTTATAAATTCCCTCTTGTCCAGTGAAATCTTCTATGCTGCGAAATGTATTAAAAGTTCTTTTAAAAAGTTCAAGAATTATAAATAAGGAATTGAATTTTAAAATGTGTCTTTTACCATTTGCTTTGACGTGGATGGACCTGGAGGGTATTATGCTGAGTGAAATAAGTCAATCGGAAAAGGACAAACATTATATGGTCTCATTCATTTGGGAAATATAAAAATTAGTGAAAGAGAATAAAGGGAAAGGAGAGAAAATGAGTGAAAATATCAGTGAGGGTGACAAAACATGAGAGACACCTAACTCTGGGAAATGAACAAGGGATAGTGGAAGGGGAGGTGGGCGGGGGGGCTGGGGTGACTGGGTGATGGGCACTGAGAGGAGCATGAGCACTGGGTGTTATTCTATATGTTGGCAAATTGAACTCCAATAAAAAAATTTTAAATAAAATAAAATAAAATAAAATAAAATAAAATAAAATGTGTCTTTTAGGGGTCCCTGGCTTGCTTAGTCAGAAGAGCATGCAACTCTTGGTCTCAGGGTCATGAGTTCCCACTTTGGGTAGAGAAATTACTTAAATAAATAAAACTTAAAAAAAATAAAATAAAATAACCCTATGTGTTTTTAAAATATTTGTTATTGAATGGAAACCTTTGGGTAAGCAAAGATATCCATAATGCTCAATTAACTATATATGCCAAGATCCCTCTTCAATAATTACTTCATGACACACATGAGATATCCACAACAACATATAAACATTGGTATTATATGAGATCAGATTTTGGATTAACTATATAGTCTGGCTTATATTAAAATATTCTCTAGAACAGAAAAATCATTATGACACTGTAAGTAATTTTAATGCCTAGAAAATTTACTGAAGAGTTGCCCCTGGTAAAATTCCTCTAGTATTTACTGAAGAACTTCTTAGTTAGTTGCTGTCACAACTAACAATTTAACCAGACTAAACACAATTCAAATCTACTACTTGTTATACTACTATTTTGTGACACTGTTTGCTTCAGACTGGGTTTTGGCATTCCATAATGCAGTACATAATCACTACTAGAAAAATGTGTATCTTATTATAAGGTCCAGTGGGATGTCATCCTAAGCCCATTTAAATGATGCAAACTCAGTTAAACTGTAAAAATACTATGAATTATATTTTGCATACACATTCTTTCATACCTAGCATTACCAGTTACATTAATCATGTAGATTACTGGATGTGAGTTTTAATGTAGAAAACCACTTCTGTTTTAATGATTTAAGGAATTTTCAAGGTATTTTAACTATTCCATTATTTTGCTTTATTAGTTGATTTAAGAAGCTCATCAATATGTTCAAGTGTATTTCTAGGAATCAAGTAAAACTTACCATGGCACACACTCTGAAAGAGCTCTTCAAGGTTCTAATGTATGTGCAGATGTGGGTGTAACTACATATTTTTTTAATACAGGAAACTTAAATAGTACAATACAACTTACCTTCTCTATATCCCCCTCCCTGCACAAATAGTAAAGAGCCAGGATTCTTAGCGCTTCCACATTTTGATTATCTTGAAGCATTAACCTGCAGAAATAACGTTTCGCTTAATGTTGAAATAGCTTAATGTGCTTTCTTTCATTTGAGGGTTTGAAGAGTCAGTTTTCTGGTCTGACTATTCCACTGTCTAAATAGTAATTTTAATTAGTAAAATAATATATCCTTTATTAAAATTACCAACCTCATTATTTAAGCTAAAAAATACCTCTGAATCTGAATCTTTAATAATATTAGTTTAAAGAAGATATGAATAGATTGTATCAGTCTCTTTAGATTGTATCAGTTTCTTTAAATCCTTTGGCGATCCTAAATAAAGTATTAGTTTACCATATAAAACAGTATATTAGAGAATAATTTGGGAGCACCTGGATGGCTTAGTTGGTTAAGTGTCTGTCTTCAGCTCAGGTCATAACCCCAGGGTCCTTGAATGGAGCCCCACGTCAGGGACCCTGCTCAGTGGGGAGTCTGCTTCTCCCTCTCCCTTCATGTCCATGTTCACTCATGTTCGCTCACTCGTGTACTCTCTCTCTCAAATAAATAAAATAACGAAAAAAGAAGAATTTGGGGCACCTGGATAGCTCAGTTAAGCATTCTACTCTTGATTTCGGCTCAGGTCATAATCTCATTGTTGTGAGATGGAGCCCCACGTCAGGCTCCGTGTGGGATGTGGAGCCTGCTTAAGGCTCTCTCTTCCTCCTTCCACCACCCTCTCCTTCTCACAAAAAAGAATTCACCTTGACCAGGAAGATTTATTACAAGAATTTCAGGAATGAAAAGATGGGTTAAACATTTAAAAATCTGTTAATATAGTTCACAACCTGAAAACAGATTTCTATGCGATAAAAACACATCAGAAAATATTATGGAAAAATACCTTATTAGTAAGAGGAACAGCTCTCCTTCCCCCAAAAAGATACAAACTTAGTAAAAAAAAAAAAAATGCAAACGCTATATAAATTCCTAAACTTTACGCAAAAACATTTAAAAAAGAAACTGAACAAATGGGGTAACTAACACACTTAGGTTTTCTTATCATGAATGGTGTGGTACACTGAATTATTAGCTTTAATTTCCCCACTTTCCATTAAAAATGCTTTCTGCCATGAAAGTGAGCCACTGCTCCTATGAATGCTGACATGTACTTTACTGCCTCTTGGCTGTGGCCCTGGACATCTTCCTTATATTGATCAATGGAATGTAAGTAGGAGTGGCAGTGTGCCATACCAGTTTCAGAGGCACTGAATATTTCTGGCTGTCCCTTACATCTCTGCTATCACCATGAGCAGAGCTTCCTCTGGGTAGCTGGTGCTCTCTGGCTTGTGCCCAGAGAAGAACACCCTCAGAGCTGACCAGAGACCAAACTGCAATGAGGTGCCATCCCCACCCAGCTGGATCTAAAATTTGAAGCAGAACACCAGGCAAGCCTGTGGAGGTCAGAGGATCCCCACCAAAATGAGAAATGAGGGCTTACCATCATATGCCCTGAGATCTGTAGCTGTTTGCTATGCCTCAATAGCTGTCACATGATAATACTCATTTTTGGTTAAATTTTTTTTTTCCCTAAATAATCTATAGATTTAATGCAATTCAAACCAAAATCATAAGGTTTCTATTTTTTTAACTTGATTAGTTAATCAATTGCAAAAGAGCCAAGAAAACTATCAAAAAATAAACATGATAGAGACCTTTCCCTAAAAAATGCAAAAATCCATTTGAAATATAAGAAAGAATTGACCCAGTTAAAAAAAAAAAAAAAAAAAAGGACCAGTCACTATACAGGGGGCAAAATAGCTTTTAGGATTAAAAAGATGCTCAATCTCCATCTGCCTTTGGCTCAGGGCGTGATCCCGGAGTCCGAGGATCAAGTTCCGAATCAAGTTCCCTGCATGGAGCCTGCTTTTCCCTCTGCCTGTGTCTCTCATGAATAAATAAATAAAATCTTTAAAAAAAAAAAAAAAAAAAAGAAAGATGCTCAATCTCAACATAATCAGAGAAATGAAAATAAAAATAAGGTTTTATTTTACCAGATTCTACTACTACTATTCTATCAAAATTGTTAAAAACAAAAACAGAAAACCACACCAATAATAGCCAGAATTGATAAGGACGAGGGAGGGGGCATTCCACAGGCTACTGATAGGAGTACAAATTAGTATAACTTTTTAGAAGAACAACTTGGTAGCGTCTTCCAAAGTTTCAAATGCATTCCTGAGGTTGAGATTGCAAACTGCCTCCTCAAATCTACTATCTCCCCATTGGCTCGAGCACACAGCTGGCCTACATTTTCCTGCCACCTTTGGAAATTAGATGCGGCCCGCAGGAGACAAAGCTACGCCTGGCATGCCTGGGCCTGGGCTTTTGAGAAAAATAGAATGAACCCTCCACACTCTCTTTCCCTTTGCACCAGCTGGATACCAATGGTATGAGGTTTTAGGATGAGAAGAATCACACACAGAAAGGGACCAGGTCCCTCAATGACAGTGTGGAGGACGGCTGCTTCATTGAGATTTACGTCCACTCAAAATAATTACATATGACAAGAAAAAAAAATTATGTATTTAGACCTGTTCTTTATAGGATCTTAGCCCACCCTAAGAAATATGATTCCCTTTAAAGCATTTGGGAAGCAATCTTCCAGAAATACACCCTATATGTGCATAGGGTGTGTGTGTGTGTGTATAGGCCTAAATGTCTACCAATGGGAAAAAATCAACTATCTGTATGTTTATTTTATAGATATTTTTATTGTTAAAAATAATTATGTATATCTGTATGAATGGATATAAAAGAATATCCACAAAACACTAAAGAAAAATCAAGTTTAGGGGCACCTGAGTGGTGCAGTTGGCTAAGTGTCCAACTCTCGGTTTCAGCTCAGGCAGTGATCTCAGAATTGTAAGACTGAGTCCCACATTGGCTCCACACTCAGCACTGAATCGACTTGAGTTTCTTTCTCCCTCTACCTCTCCCCACCCCTTGTGAACTCTCTCTCTCTCTAAAACAAATCTTTAAAAAAAAAAGGAAAAATCAAGTCTAAAAACTATATAACAAGTCTATTTTTTACACACATCCCTCAAAATATATTTCTTATATATTATATTGATACCCCTCCTAACCCCTTCACTCACACAGTGCCCAGAAAAGAAATCTAGAAAAATCTAAACATCAAAGAGTTACCAATGCCCAAATTGTGGCCTCCAAATATCATTTCCCACTAAAAGGGATTAGATTGCATTCCACAATGGCTAATACTTGTTTGGGGCAGTAAATATCCAAATTGACCCAGGTATATCTTGCTATCCACCAAATAGCAAGGAAACTATGAAAGACTACTAGGATCATATGAAAAGAACCTAAGAACTAATTTTAAGAGGCTACTAACAGCCAAAGATGAAACAATTTGAGCACCTAAAATAACCAAAATGTTTAGAAACACACAAGTTAAATCCATGTCATACAAACAAATCCAAGCTACTAAGCAGTCACCATTGCAGGATGCCACAGAATTTTAAAAATTTTTTTTGTTTGTTTTTTGAAACCCAGAAATAAAAGACTCAAGCATTCATTTAATTTTTCTTATATGAACCATAACACCAAATAACCAACCAGATTAGAAGGTTTTTTTTTTATATAGTATTCCAGCTAAGAAATGAAGAAAGAATAACATAACCCTATTATAATTCTAAAGCACCTATGTAGTTAGCACAAATTTCTGCTAATGAGGTGCCTGGGTGGCTCAGTCAGTTAAGTGTCCAACTCTTGATTTTGGCTTAGGTGAGGGTCTTAGGACTGTTGAGCTCAAGCCCCACAGTAGGTGTGGAGCCTGCTTGGGATTCTTTTTTTTTTTTTTTTTAATTTTTATTTATTTATGATAGTCACACACACACACACACACAGAGAGAGAGAGAGAGAGGCAGAGACACAGGCAGAGGGAGAAGCAAGCTCCATGCACCGGGAGCCCGACGTGGGATTCGATCCCGGGTCCCCAGGATTGCGCCCTGGGCCAAAGGCAGGCGCCAAACCGCTGCACCACCCAGGGATCCCAGCCTGCTTGGGATTCTTCTTCTACCTCTGCTCCTCCCTGCACTACCTCTCTTTAAAAAAAAAAAAATCTACTAATACCACAAAAAGACAAGGAAAGATTATGTCCCTTTGATGAAAGAACACATCACCACTTACAAAGTAACTGCAAAAAAAAAAAAAAAAAAATTGAACATGTACCTAACCAAGTCTTTATATCCAGTACCAATTTATAGGAACTTCAGAGGATAAGCAACAAGTTATATAGTATGTGGCATGTAATCAATAGAATTCTTACAGAAAACCGACAGGATAAAAGGCTGGTTTCTTAAACAACAACAGCAACAAAAAGGTGGAGAAGTGAGAGGCCAAGTGGAGAGAGAAAGAAGGAAAAGGAGGAGGGGCAGGAGAAAAGGATTCCTCCAATGACTTCACACTTCAGAAGAAAAATCCAGATCCTTAAGGTAACCAAGACCCTGCACATGCTGGCTCCCCTGTCCACCTTCTGCTGACTTTGCTGCCCAGCCGTTTTATCCCCTCCCACTCCTTAAAAATATGACCCAAACTATTGCCTCTAGGTCTTTGCACTTGGTTTCCCTTCTTTCTGCAAAGTCTTCCCCCAGATATCTGCATGGCTTGTTCCCTTAGTTCAACTGTCATCCCATAAAACTGAATCCCTCTTCCCACTCCCTATCTCAATTTCCAGCTTTCTCTTTTCTCCACAGCTCTCAGAGCTCTCTAACATACTACATAACCTCTTATTTGTTCTGCTTATTATATGGTTCCTCTCATTTGAATATCAGCTTCCCAAGGGCAGGGATATTTGCATAAGAGTGTCTTAGAACAGCTCTTCAGATATTTATGTAAATCAATAAATTCAGTTTTTAAAAACAATGCAGTGTTAAGGTCTTCTTCAATTCTCTATTGTTTGAAAAAATCAAACTTCAAATATGATAAAAAAATACACACAGATTTTTTTTAATGGAAATTATATAACCACATCCAAGGTATTTGTATTATCTTTTTTTACTTAACCTCTGTGCTGTTTCAACAGTCTGGTCCCAATCCTGTAAGGCAAGTTGTAGTTTCATTTTCTTTACAAAAGCTGGAAGGAAACTTGGAAAGTTCACTATTATCTGGTTCACAGCCTCCAGAGCACTGGAATAATTCTGGTGCATCTCAAGGCATTGTGCCTAATGGGAGAAAAAAACATGACATCAAAACTGTGATCACGTACGCCGAGCTTCTCACAGCAGTTATCCTGGGATACATAGAATACTAGTGTTTAACATGTTCTGTACTTTTGTTTTCTGACTTTTCTGTAAGGAACAGTTATCATTTTTATAATGAGGAATACAAAATAAGTTTTTAAGAAATTAAAATTTTAAAACTTCAGAACAAAAAATATTTTATGTAAGTGGCTTTGTTATAAAACCCTAATAACTAGAACAGAAAGATTATCTTTCAGAATAAAATATTTCCAGGATATTTGCAAATAGTATCCAAAATGAAGATTCTGTACCTTTTTTTTTTTTTTTAATTACTTTCTGGCTACAGAAGATAAGACTTTAAAGAATAAGCCAAATAAAATCCAAGCAACTCATTCTAGCTCAACATTTTCAATTCTAGGAAGTATCTTAAGGAAATAATTGAATAAGAACACGCATTAAAATAGTACATTAGGGATCCCTGGGTGGCGCAGCGGTTTAGCGCCTGCCTTTGGCCCAGGGCGCGATCCTGGAGACCCAGGATCGAATCCCACATCGGGCTCCCGGTGCATGGAGCCTGCTTCTCCCTCTGCCTGTGTCTCTGCCTCTCTCTCTCTCTCTCTCTCTCTCTCTCTCTCACTGTGTGCCTATCATAAATAAATAAAAATAAAAAAAAAATTAAAATAGTACATTATACTCATGACAGATTTATAATAAATCCAAAAATTTTTTTAAATTCTATTTATTTATTCATGATACACAGAGAGAGAGAGGCAGAGACATAGGCAGAGGGAGAAGCAGACTCCTTGCAAGGAGCTCAGTGCTCAACCACTGCGTCACCCAGGCGTCCCTATAATAAATATAATAGAAAAAAATCCAAAATGTCCATACAGGATTAAATTATAGCATACGTATTTAACCAAATTTTAGATGGCTATGTAGATTTATAGATCTGTATTTACTGAAATGAAGAGATGTCATTTAATATAATAGTTTAACTGGTTATCTCTAATGGTAATATTTTTTCTTAATTCAGATATTACTGAAATTGAATATTTTTACGTCTATGTATTACTTTCATAGTAAAAAAATAAAGCTATGGAGTTAGCACTTTATGAATGATATTTATCACATATCAGATTTTTAAAAATTTTCTTCAAGATCTCCATTAGGAATAAATCTAGTCCTGGAATATCTCAGTTCAAAATGAACATCCATTTCAAAAAATATATAATTGTAATATAATCCTAAAATCTGTTTGAAATTATATCTCATGTAATATTCCCATATAATTATATTCCCATATAATTAAAAGAAAGTCTGAGACCATCCAAAGATGACACTATGTCAAAATAAATTATTAAAATTTCGGAGTAACTGAGAAAGATTAATGCAGAGAATTTTTTCAAATTACATAGATCTTTTAGACTCTACCTAAATAGCTGGCAACATAAAAAAAAGAAAATCATGCTAAAAGACCACATCTATTACTTCCTTAGACCGTCACTTCCCATATGATGCCACATATATATTAAATGAAACTAAATTTCCTGTGTATTTGGTTCATGTTATTACAAGTTGTAATTAGGCTAATGCAAACATCCTCTTGAATTAATTGAAAAATAAACACATAATTGGGGTGGGTGGTATCAGAAAAAGAATTTAAACCAATCTTAAGTATTGGAGGAAAAAGGTAAATCCCTCCTAAACTATGTTAACACCTGAAAGAGGCCCACCTTTGAAGATTATCAACTAGCTTTTCTTTAAGGAATAGGAAGGAGGTGAAATGATAAGAAAAACTCGATAAAACTCAATTTCTCTAGCAGTGCCGTTAGTTAACACTTGACTCCAATCACCTAGAGAACTAGTGGTGGCACCAAAGGCAAATTTCTGAATGAGTTCAGTAGCCAGAGAAATGGGCAAGAGCGAGTTGGGGATATTAAGAGTCAAGACACTAATAATCCTCTCCTCTTCTTTTTTATCGCCCCCATATTACTGCTTATCTAACAAGTTGTTCTCCTAACATATAATTTTAATTTCCTGTTGCTAAACCAAAAATTTAAAAAAATTTAAGGCATTCTGAAGGCATCAATGGAACTAAAGAAAAAGGCCTGAATAATACATTCCTACCTACCAATGATTTCTAATGACTCTGCCAATTAACTGCTCATCCCTCACAATGTAAGGTCACTGGCTGCCTATCTATCTGGTTCAAATTAAAAGCCAAAGGCTTTATACAATTAGCCCTGCCTCTCTTCATTACCCCCATGCCCACCTGCCCCCACCCCACCTTCTTTTCCTCCAGCCTCCACTTCTATCCTCCACCTTGCTCATTCCATGTTCATCTCCTGGCCTCCCAGCAATGCCTAGAACACGACTTAAGGTATTTCAACTTGTTATCTCCTCTATTTGTAATGCTTCCTGCAGGTGCCCACAGAACTTTAACTCTCACATCCTAGAAGTCTTGGATCAAACGTCACTTTCTCTGACCACATCATTTAAACCTGTAAATTCATACCCGAGCTCTACGTCTCCCTCTTTACCAGATTTATTTTTCCACTGCACTTACCACCTTCTACTATACTATGTAATTTACTTGTTTTTTTTTTTTTTGTCTGTCTCCAACAACAGAGTACAAGCTCCATAAAAGCAAGAAATTTTATTTTACTTCAGGGTATCCCTGGTATCTAGAATAATGCTTTGCACATGTTAGACAAACTATGAATGTATAGTGAGTAACTAATATAGGAACCAATACCACCACCAACAAAAACAAAACCAGTCTAGATTCAGGAAGTTGCTAAGGAGTACATTCCTCTGGTTTGTCACTCACTGACCTATACAAATAAAATCCAAGTCCCTCCTATAGTTGAGAGCTGAAAAAAGTAACACGACAATTATTATCTTTCTTGAGTTATTCAAGTTTGTTGGGCTTCAAATATATTATGAATACATTTTAAAACATGATTTATTTACCCTAACCCCAACTCACCTTACCCAGCAGAGCAAAAATATCATTTCCATCTTGTAATTCCTCTTCAAAACATTTCAGTGCTTTTTTAGTGTAAGGTTCTTTTCCTTTTGTGAGGTCAAGCCATGCTTTCAAAATCTGTCCCTGTAGGATGAACAATTCTAATCACACATCCATTTTATTGGAAATGAAAGAAATAAGTATAGATGAAAGAGGTAAACCTGACGTCCTTTTTTTTGTGATTAGTAAAGAAATCACCCGGTCAAAAAATGTTACAAATTATAAAAGTGTTCAGTTAAACTGTTTTCAAATCTTTTCCAGCCTAGAATCTTGTGAACTGTTAGGTATTTTCAGCCCTTACGGTTATAACGTGTTCAATATTAAAAAATTTGTCAAATATTCCATGAATCTTAAATAACCAATATTCTTATCTGGGACTTTGCTAGTAAATCATTAATCATAATTGTTAAATATGTAACTCAACACACAAACAAGAATCTGTTACCTCTTTTCTGGGCAAACAGACCATGTGAACTAAGATGGAAAAACATCAGTGTCTTGCTTGATACATATTAAAAATTAAGATAATCTGACAACTATCTTAATCCTTGTGATAGTCCAGTGCGTTTCAAATGAAAAGATCAATGGCCTCAAACTCAAAGGCTGAAGAAATCACAAATGTTTACTTTCAGAAATGTTAGTGAGTCAGTGGCTTATAAGGTTTATAGGATTAAAAAGAAGATAGATACAGGTTAATTTACTTTTCAATGTCAAATAAAAAATTGTAAAATCTGTCCTATCAAAAAATTTCTAGGCCAATTCATAGACTTACAAGTCTTTAGGATTATATTCATCTCCCTCTATCTCACCTGAAAAGACGTATATAAATACTAAAACAACACTATTTCTTTTTTCTTTTAAGGAGTTTATTTATTTGAGAGAAAGAGAGAAAAAGAGAGCCCAGGCATGGGGGTAGGAGGTGGGAGGAAGGGCAGAAGAGGGGATGCAGACTCTCCGCTGAGCAAGGGTCCTGATGCAGGGCTTAATCTAGAGGACCCTGAGATCATGATCTGAGTAAAGGCAGATAATGAACCGACGGAGTCACCCAGGCACTCCTAAAACAATCCAATTTCTACTCACTAGGTCAATGTCTGCATTTGAATCATTTCAACTATTGCCTCTCCATGGATGATTCCTAGTCTTTATTTCTAGTCCAATACCTCTTAAACTTTTTTTTTCCCCAAGAGCTCATCTACTATCTCCATCTCACTGTTCCACCAGAGACAGAAACAGCATGCCTGGAACCAAATATATCACCTACCCCCTCCATGATTATCTTTTCATCCCAACATATTCTCTATATTAACCAGTCTCTGAAACTATACAGGTTTAAGACCTCAGAGAGACATTCTTGATATCTGACACCTCAAAATTTTGCCCCCGCCACTTATAATCAGTTGGCAGCTCTTGTGGGTATTAAATATTCTCAAACTCATACCATAGTACAATATTTTAGTTGTAGGCCCTCAAAACCTTCTGCCAGAAAGTATATACTACCATTTTGGGGGCTGCACTCTCCCCAGGGTCAGTTCATCCTATAAACCATTGTTCAGTCTTGTGAATTTGCACTCTAATAATACCACCATCACGATTAAAAACCTCCATGACCTCTCCACGCCTAATCTCCACATTAGATATAAATATACGTATGTAGCCAGCAGCCAAGGCCCTTCACTTTGTCCCAACCGACCTCTCTAAGCTTTCCTTCCACCTTCTTCATCTGTGTACCCAGTGTTTCCATCAAATGTGAGCTTCTCACTATACCTGGAACCAACACATCTCTTTGTTTTTCTCATCCCATTTATTATTTCCCACCTTGAGAGTACCTGTTTCCCTTTCCCTTCATCTTTGCATTTGGAAACTGTATCCATCTGTCAGGTTTAAGCTTAAAACACTACTTCCTTCAAGAAATTCTTCCTCATTCTCCTAACATTTACAGATGTAACCTCTCCTTAAGTCCTCAGAATAGTACCTAGCACGAAGTGAGGAAGAACTATTAATTATTTATACTTTAACCACATGTCTCTCATACCACTGATAAATGGTCTCACAACATTAGCTGGGTATGTGCTCTATGACACTACTGGATTGATCCATCCATGTAGTAAAGTTTACGTATATTGCTCATTTTTGTTTTATTAACAGTGCAAATACTGGTTCCTTGTATCTAGAGCAGCTCAATAAGGAGAATGAGAGGGAAGGACAGAGAAAAGGAGAGAAGGGAGGAAAGGAATCAGAGAGGGATCTTTCCAAGAATTAATAAATAGCATAAGAGTAAACAACCTTAGACAACCACAATTTTATAAAATAATATTAAAATAAAGCTGCTCTTTACAAAGTGATAAAAGAGCAGAATAACAAAGAATACTACTGAATATAAGCTTTAGTAGTATACCTATTTCAAAATAAGAAACCCAACTACCTCTTTACTGCCATTTGACATTTTGATCATTCTGTCAATATATTCTCTCGCTTTGTCAAGACGGCCAATGTGCCATAAAAATAAGCCTGCATGGTACAAAGCTTTTGGCCCAGCTCCTTTACGTTGCTCCTTCATTCTGGCATCTGATTCCAGAATAGCTTCTCTATCTAGGAGGGGAAAAAGGCATTAAATGAAAATTAAATTCTAGATCAAGTGTTCATAATGGATCAATTAACAGAGCACAGAATATAGTCCTCTATAGCGCCACTGTCTAATAGAAATAAAATACAAGCCACATATGAAATTTAAAATTTCCTAGTAGTCACATCAAAGAAGTAAAAAGAAACAAGTAAAATTGATTTTAATAATATATTTTATTTAACTTAATATATCCGAGTTATCATTCCCACACAAAATTGACATGAAAATTATTGAGATACTTTTTTCTTACTACATTTTTAAAATCTGATATGTATTTTATACAAAGTACATCTCAACTATGATGCTAAATTTTCTCCAAAAATACTTGATTTGGGGGTGCACCTGGGTGGCTCAGTCGGTTAAGTGTCTACCTTGGGCTCAGGTCAAGATCTCAGGGGCCTGGGCCCTTTGTTTGGCTTCCTGCTCAGTGAGGAGTTTGAGTCTCCCTCTGCCCATCCCTCCACCCCTGCTCATGCTCACTCTCTAGCAAATAAATAAGTAAATAAAGTCTTTAATAAAAAAAAATACTTGATTTGTACTTAGATTCCATAAAATTTATAGCTGAAAACAGATTCATATATTCATTGTTCCAAACATAACTTTTCTAAAAACTGAATCAAATAGCAGTTTTAAATTTAAAATTAATTAGAATTAAATTTAAAATTCAGTTTCTCAAGCTAGATACATTTCAAATACTCAACAGCCACATGTGATTAATGACCACTATAATGTACAGTAGTTCTACAGTTTATGTCATTCTCAAGATAAAGGCTAAATAGGCAATTTTTTTTAACAGTAAGTAACTTGAAAAAACTAGCAATGATTCTAAAATTATTAGAGGTAAATCGAGGACTAGTACCCAAATTACCCAACTCCTTAATCCAATTCTAAAATATGTAAACATTACTGGCTGTTGTCATAGGCCAGTGAAAGGGAATACAATTACTATTATTTGCATGGTTTAATACTGGCTGCTTGGCAGCTCCCTTAAAAAGATGGTCTACCTGTAATAACTCTAACCATTAAATCTATTACATGTGTGCTTAGGCCACAAATGCTGATTATATCCAAATCCTGAATTGAATCAGAATATGGATCAACTATGCAATAAGTTACAAGAAATGTCAAAGTTGAAGGCTGTGATTCTAACCAATGACCTTTCTGGAAATGGCCATCCAGAAAAAGGTATTGTCTCTTCCTTTTATCTCTAATGATATCAACCTAAACTTAAATGTGGAACCACCAAGGCACAACTTTATGAGTTCACAAAACAAAACTGTTTCTGGAAGGCTACAGATTACTTGGCAAGAAGACCCTCCAATACACCCACTTGAACACCTTCATAAGTTTTCATTAAGTAGTCATGGTATAGAGACAGAGCTCTATAGAAACAGAATTTATCAGGGAGGGAAGGATCTGTAGTTTCCTGCCAGATGCCCATCAAATCCCAAGTGGGGGATATGTTAGCTGTGACACCATCTGCTCAAAGCTGGCTCTTTCCAGATATCAGCTCAAGTTCTTAACGCACCAAAGTCCTTTTTTAATCAGGGCTTATGTCAGCATTTAAGAATGGACATGAACGGCCGAGGCCCTTTCTAGGGATATCCGGGTCCCTTCTGAGCTTAAGCCCACTCAGAATCATCTATGGTAGAAAAGTAGAGTCAGTACTTAGGTGTTTCTAAACAATATTTCTGTCTCCATCTTTTTTGGTGTCCTGGAAATCACATTTCCCAACAGAACTAACATTCTTGAGAATAATCAATTAAGTGAAAACTTGATTCTAAAAGGAAAATGTTTTACACTAATTTGTGTTTTTTAGATTTACTGGCTATATCTCTCTGTGCAAATCCTGTGCTCCACCTAAACACACTCCTGCTGGATCACAGAGATCCATAAAAAGAGCCTAATCCTGAACCACTTCACATATTTGCTCATTGATTGATCCTGACAAGTTGCTATATATTCAAATCCTACTTGTCCTTCAAAGACCAGATTAAAGGCCCCATCTTCCCTAAAACCTTCACAGGCTCTATGGATTAACAGTACATACCATTTCTTCTATGGATTAGCAGTTCATACCATTTTCAGTTCATTTTGGACTCATTTGTTTTCTCATAATTTTATTTAATAGTAACATTAGAATTTAACCTTTGTGGGTTTTACATTTTCTTTTCTTCACGAGACTATAAACTTGATGTCATGGATCACTTCTTACAATTCTTTTGTATTCTCTAACATACTTGACGTGGTCCCTTGCAGATAGTAAGCATTAGTCTAGTCATTAGACTTGTTTACTTGTTAAACATATTAACGCTTTAACTTTTTTGCTGATCTGTGCAAGTGCATGTGGGGTGAAGGAGGTATGTGATACTTTGCTTAGGAAAAAAATTTTCTAATATTATAGAAAGTTGTAACATCTGACTTTTGTCTAATTATTTGAAACATGATCTATATTTATAATGCTATTAGCTGTTACTGAATATATATAAAAGAATACAGTACTATTTCCTCTTTATTACCTATAATTATGATATTCTGCTTCCGCCATTAAGAATCATCATATATTGACAGTTCACACAATTTTAATTGCTGGTTTATGCATAAAGTTCTTTCCATAATCGACTTATATTTCCCAGCCTATCACTAGATAGAAATTTACTGAATATCTTCCAAGAGTTAGCAACCCCCTTGTGCGGATGTGTACAGGCCTTTAAGAAGCTTAAGATATAGTGGAAGAGACAAACTGCACGTAGCTACAGCTTTGCACATAACAAACTACAGAGTTGGCTGCTGCAGAGCACTTTATGTATATACTTCTTCTGGGCTGTCCTTTGTTTAATAATTGCTAATATACATTCCACTTGATATTAATTCAAATGATCCCTATATATTAATGAAACTTCTGTCTTAGGATATAAGGAATATGAAAGGGATATAAGACATATATTTCTTGTGCTTGATATATCTGTAACCTTGCCAGAAAGATAAAACTAACTGATAAAGTAATAATTACAGGAAATTACAATAAAGCATTATCAGACTAAATGCTGTGGTAATTGAGAAAAATAAATGAAATGAGTAGAAAAAATTGTCCTAAGTACCATACTTAAATACTATACCTGGATTAGGACTCATTTTATGGGCATATATCAGTGCAATCAGAGAACAAAGGGATACATCTTGTTTATTTTTAATAGCCTCAAATTCACGAAGAGCGTCTTGAGTTTTACCTGAAAATCAAAATTACAAGGTGAAAAACTGTCATAGTACAAAACAAGAATTTAAAACGTATGGAACATGTTTAATAATTAGCACGTACCTTCCATTAATGTACCATAGGCATGATAAAACCTGAACACTGGATCATTACCATACCTCTTAACTCCTTCACTGGCAATAAGTAACACATGATGGAAATACCTCTCTTGACAATAGTAATGAATCAAAGTCTAAAAGGAAATAAGAAACAGATATTAACCTAAAATCTTGAATAATCTAAAGTCAGATAACATGATTTTTTTTCTTTCAAGCTCCTGAAAATATTGTTAAAGGCTAAAAGCTTAACATTAAGGTATGCAAAACACAATGAACACAAAATTTTGGGGACAACTCAATGTTTTCTAATAATTTCAGTCTTCTTTTTCTGACATATTTCTTAACACTGCTGAAATTAGGCTACTTTTACCCCTTGCCCTTCTTTTGCCCACATTTTATTAAAGGTTTTAGGAGATGGGAGAACAGACAAAAAACAGGAATAAGAAGGGCCTTCCATTGCCAGACCAGAGGATTCTTTCAAAAAAAAATCTTGCTTCTATTTTGTTTTTAAAGCATTACAAAGTAATGACAAATCGAATTCAGCAATTCATTGTCAAATGCTGTCTTGTTTTCTGAGTTCTACAACAAATAACTGTCAGTAGCAACAAATGTGCTAAACTGTTTTTTAGTGGAAATTACTATCTGTAAGCTTTTTTCAAAACTGTATTATTTAGATTTACACGGCAGAAAACGAATATCAAGAGATACTAACTTCTGATTAATTGGGTCTATGCTTTACAGCTTTTTCTCAGGATCACATCCAAGGCTTAGCTGCTAACCTCAGCAAAGAGGGAAGCCACGTTCACTACGGCTGTGATACACCTAACTTCCCTCCACTGACCGATGTGGGCCATCCCATACTCACCTACTCTGACTCTGCAGCTGGGATAGCAGGAGCAAGAAGTAGGGATGAAGCAGCGACCGACAGGATTGAAATATGAGTGTCTGTTTAGCTCTTTTTCTTTTAACAGCCTGTTATTTCTGGGGGGCTACAGTCCCCATGCTTCTCTAGAACACTTAGGCAAACATTCCTAACTTTTACTCCACTTACCTCCTTGTGGTTACCGCCCCCTGGTTCCTGGGACGCCCACAACACACTTTAGTAAAGTGCAGTTTTTCTCCTAAGATTGCAGATAACCTCTTAGTTTGCCACAACTAAGGACCTCTGTTCAGCATTTAAGCACCCATAACTCTCCGGAAAGGTAACATAAAAAGGATGTGGATTTAAAGGTGGAAAGATTTCAAAATTTTGGTTCATCTTGGGGTACCTTAGTTTGCTCATTTGTACAACGCTGCTGATCATTGTGACAATTAATTGTAACATCATACTGTAAAACTCCTAAAAAAAAGTTCCTCTGAATCCCATACATTGATGAAGTAAAAAATGTAGCATTCAGCCAAGACCTCTCATCTAAGCTCCAGATTCACCTTTCCATTTGCCCCTGTACCCAAGCCAGAAATCAAGTCACGGCATCCTCCCTTCCAGTTTGCCCAGTCCCCCTGATTCTAACCAGTCAGTAAGGCTCTTCGGCTCCTCTAGCCCACTTCCTACTCTTCATACCTTCTCATTCCTTGGTTTGTTCGGTCCAACAAACGTTTACTGACTACTAGTGCCAGGCACTGGGCTAGATGTGAAGATGGAGAAGACATGGTTCCTGACCCAGCTTAAATTCTTACAACTGAGACTAAGAATCTACAGACTAACCAATACAATTCAGGAAATGCAGGCAGGAAAAAAAGCTTATAAAGTACTTTGGAGACGTAGAAGAATGAGGTTGGGATGTGGGAGGACGAAAGAATAAAATCAAGGGAAAGAGTCTCCTGGGGGACTTCAGAACTGCCTCCTGCCTGGTGAACGCCTCACCACCCCCCCCCCCCCCCCACACACACACACACATACACTCTCTCCCTACTTTCCTTTCATGATCCTTGAGGAAGGCAGAGGAGTTAGCCAGGCAGAGGAACCGCAACAACAGACATAAGAAATCAGCAATGATTTTACAAGGACGGAGTGGGGACGGGGAAGTCTGAAAGTCATTCTAGATTGTAGAGCAGGAACTGGCAAAAAACTATGGCCTGCCACCTCTTTTTGTACAGTCAGCAAAGTAAGAATGGTTTATACATTTTCAAATGGTTGAAGGGGGCGGGGCCCCTTCAAGAAAAAAAAAAAGAAAAAAACACAACATGAAAATTTTAAGAAATTCAAATTTCAATGTCCATGAATAAAGTTTTATTGGAACAGGGCCATGCTCATTTAAGTATGTCTAGGGCTGCTTTCAAGCTGCAATGGCAGATTAGATGCCAGACACTTTGGCCTGAAAAACCCAAGATAATGTACTATTTTTATAGAGAAAGTTGGTCATTCCTTATTTTAGAGTCTTAAGACAGAGATTACAGGGTGAGGAGGTTGGAGAGAAAGGTAGGATCGAGCAAGGCCTCACTCATATTAAGGACTTGGATTTGCTCCTCTAGACTAAATGATGATGATGTAAGGATGATTTAGGGGCAGATGGGACTAGGCAGGGAAAGATAAGGAAAGGCCGAGTCAGGCTCCTAACCATCCCAAGAAAACAGGATAAGACAGTAAAACCAGAGAATATAATAAACCTGGCACCCTAGCTCCAAAATGTTAGGGAGTATCTCCCTTTATCGGCTACCAAGTAATCACAGAAACTCACCAGACTGCAAAGAAATAGATCATTAAGGTGTTATCAATAGTCCCTGCTCAAACCAAGACAGCACAAGAATCTCAAGGCCATGGGCTCCCCGGCTAGGTTCTCATTAAAAGACGGCCACTAAAAGCCCTCAGTGGCAACCCCGACGGACCCCTGTCACTTCCGAGAGCTTCCTCTGTATCTCGGCCTAGTAAACTTCCATCGCTTTGCTCACTCTGTTGTGTCCACGAGATTCATTTCTTTGACTCTGTGAGACAAGAACCAAGCTCTCTTGTATCAATGAGGCACCAGGTAACTATTTGGTGCGAAAGTGTTTTTTTTTTTTTTTTAAGATTTTATTTATTTTTTCATGAGACTCACACACACAGAGAGAGAGCAAGGCAGAGACACAGGCAGAGGGAGAAGCAGGCTCCATGCAGGGAGCCCGACATGGGACTCGATCCCCGGGACTCCAGGATCGTGCCCTGGGCCAAAGGCAGGTGCTAAACCTGAGCCACCCAGGAATCCCCAGCGCGAAAGTGTTTTTATTAAAAAGTTCATGTGGGTGGTCGTGCAAAGGATAACTTAAAGTGATGGAAAAAAATAAAGAGATGGGAAAAGAATTCAGAAAATAATGTAACTCAGGCCAAAAAAAAAAAAAAAAAAAGGCAAAAGACCTTGCAGCAAGCAGTCCCTCTCACTGCCAAACTGTCCTTCCTCCACTTACCATCATCTAACATAGTACTTCGTATCTGACTCCTACTCAAAGGCAAGCTCCAAGCCTGGGAGAATTTTTCTTGGTTTTGATATCCAGGGCTTCTCCTCTTCAGGGCTTAGGACAGGGCCAGCAGTAGAGCGCGCTCTCAATGGGGCACTTGGCGGGGATGAGCACTGGGTGTTATGCTATATGTTGGCAAACTGAACTCCAATAAAAAAAATTTTTTTTTTTGTAAATATCTATGTTTGCTTATCAACAGCTCTTTATCGAGTGTAGGTTTTTGCCCAGCAGTAGACTGCAAAGTCTGTGAAGGCAGGGGCTGTTCACTTCTGCTCATCACTATCTCCAGCTTCCAGGGGACACCCAGCGAGCCCCCCCCCCCCCCCACACCATCTACATGTGCTGGCGAAGAAACTCTGAATTCCCAAGCCTCGTGTCCCTGTTTTTAGATCATTTCCTAAGTGGTCGGTGCTAAAAGATTTGCTTAACAGATGAATCGGGGACCACCACCCCAAAACGAAGACGCTTCCATTTCCAAGCCTCTTTGTTTTCACGGAATCTCTGCAAAGTCCCTTCCATCCGCCAGGTTTACCGGCCCCAGTTGGCTTAACGAAGCCCTGGACGCTGCCCCGGGAGGCGCAGGAGGGGTTATCCGTCGACCCCGGCTGTCCCAGCCTTTACTTGGACGCAAAGTCCAAGTAAACAGCAGCAAGGCGGAGGGGGCCGGGGGGGGGGGGGGGGGACAAGCACACGGACGGCGATTCGCTGGCAGCCGTGCGCGCGGGCCGCCGCGACCCGAGATCGCGAGGCAGGGCCCCGCGGTGCAGCCCCGCGGTGCAGCCCAGGAGGTGCAGCCCCGCGGTGCAGCCCAGGAGGTGCAGCCCCGCGGTGCAGCCCAGGCGGTGCAGCCCGGCGGTGCAGCCCAGGAGGTGCAGCCCCGCGGTGCAGCCCAGGCGGTGCAGCCCAGGAGGTGCAGCCCCGCGGTGCAGCCCAGGAGGTGCAGCCCGGCGGTGCAGCCCCGCGGTGCAGCCCAGGAGGTGCACCCCCGCGGTGCAGCCCATGAGGTGCAGCCCAGGAGGTGCAGCCCCGCGGTGCAGCCCAGGAGGTGCAGCTGCGGCCCGCACGCCCCGCCGGGCACCTGGCGCAGCGCGGCTGCAAGGGCACGGCCGCGGAGCGACGCCCCCGCCTGCCCGGTGCTCCCCCGGCCCCGCTCACCTTCAGCCCCTGCGAATCCATGGCTCCCCGGGGACTAAATCGCGGCCTCCGAGACCCACCGCCGCCGCAGGACAGCCCCGGAGCCCCGGGCTCAGCGCCGCGCAGCCCAGGCCCAGCCCGCGGCTCGCGCTCCGGGACGCGGGGGGCGGGGCAGGGGCGGGGCGGAGGGCGGGGCTGCGCTGCCATTGGCTGCCGACGGCGGGGGGCGGGTCCTCAGCGCAGGGATTGGCTGGGGCGGGGGCGGGGGCGGTGCTGCGAGGACCCGGGAGAGGCGGGGGCCGGCGCCCTGCGGGTGCGGACGGAGGGAGGGCTCGGGGCGGGCCGAGCCTCGGGGAGGAAGGAGCGAAGGAAATAGCACGGCCCGGTGCTTCCCGTCCGGCCACAGGGAGACACCATCTTCTGCGCGGCGGTGCGGAGGCCGCTGCCCGCGACGCGGTGTTGGGAGGCCTGACGGCGCCGAGGGGGACCTGGGGCGCGACCGCCTGCGTGGCCCCGCGGCTGAGCATCTGCCCTTGGCCCAGGGCGTGGCCCCAGTGCGGGGATCGAGTCCTGCAACGGGCTCCTGCGTGGAGCCTGCTTCTCCCTCTGCCTGTGTCTCTGCCTCTCCCTCCCTCTGTCTCTCTCTCTCTCTCTCTCTGTGTCTCATGAATGAATAAATAAAATCTTTAAAAAAAAAAAAGCTGTCTCTCTGTGTGTCTCACGAATAAATAAAATCCTGAAAAAGAAAAAAAACCTTGGGCTTTCACGTAGTTGCGTGGCCGCCGCCAGGTGGCGCAGACGAGTCCGTTCTTCACCGGCGCCGAGCTGCGGGAGCTCACCTCTGTGCACGCGTTGCTGCAATCCCGTGTTTGCTGTTAGCATTGGATCACTTCTTGTCTCTACGAGCTCCGACACTGATGGAAGTTTTTTTTCCCCCCAGGATTTTATTTTAATGATGCACTGCTGAGTTGAAGCTGCCAGCGAGCTGAACTCCCGTGCGCGGGGCAGGCAGGCCCGGCTGGCTCGGTCCTGGAGCCTCCGACTCTTGCTCTCAGTCCTCAGTTCTGCGCCCACATGGCGGGTAGAAATCACTTCAAAGAATTAACTCCTCTGCGGATGTTTATGTTTGTACCCATCGGGCAACTCTGACAGCTGCTCACAGATTTCTTTAGGTCGGAAAATTTTTAAATATGATGAATTAAGACATCTCCTGTTTGAGCTTACAGTTACTTTGAAAACGGTGGTAAAGATTTGAGGTTTAAGTGGGGTTTTTTTGTAGATTATAAATGTCCATCCCACCTTTAGTAATCTTACTTTAGTTGATATGTTTGGAAGATGCCATAATCAGATTTTACATTCGTTGAAGAGGAAGGGGGCCTAAGGGGCTCCCTCTGCTGAGTTTTCTGCTCAGGTCCTGAGATAGGGTCCTGAGGTCAAGCCCAGTGTCTGGCTGGTACTCAAGGCAGCCGGCTTCACTCTCTCCCTCTGCGCATCCCACTCATGCTCACTCGTGCTCACTTACACACACTCTCTCTCCAATAAATAAATCTTAAAAAAAAAAAATCTGCTGAGGAGGCAATGAACATTAGCTTTTCTCCATGCTAGTAGGTTAGGTAATGACAATCTAGAAGGAAAAAGTGGTTACTTTCCCAGACTCCATGGCTGGGTAACATTCTTCATTGGTTTATGTATAAAGATTGCTCCACCCAAAGTCGCATATTGTTTTCATGAGGATTATTTTTTTGTTTCCAGTATTTATAGTCGAAACTAGACAACTGCGCTGATGGACAACGTGTAAGTGCTGGTCTGAATCTCAAAGCCTGTAGTATAATTTGCACTTATAGGTCATGGTGCTCATCAAAGTGCAGAATCTTGAACTCCTTGGTTCTGGTTCTAAGTGAAAAGTTCATTGGAAAGAAAACATTTAAGGATGTGGTTAAAGGCACAGGTGATCCAGCTACTGTTCTGAAAACTTTAAAGTCTAAACTTGGACCATCAATCAGACCATTGGAAGGCTGCATGCTTGGACCATGTTAATTTAGCCCTTTATAGAATTTCCTTCATTGAGTTTTGTTCGATGATTAAATTATTTAACACAAAACACCATCCCTGGCACTCCATGAGTGTCTGTTGGATTAAATCTACTTTAGAAATTTTCTTCGCCGAGGCTGGCACCTTGATGTTCGCCATATAAGGTAAGAAGTTTCTTTTGGATCCCGGGCCAGGAAAAACTGTCTTCCCTAAAAAAACCAAGGCATGTGTTCCTCAGCTCAAACATTTTTATTGACTCACCTTTGCCTACCAATTTCTGAGTGTGGCATCTAAGACTCTTCACTTCATCGTCTTCTTAAACGTGCTTCACCCTCCCCAGAGCCTGTATTTTAGGCAAATGGGACAACCATTCTTTCTTCTAGGAATGCTTTCCCCTACTCTGGGCTCGATCTTCATCTGAAAAAAATCTACTCTTTCTTCAGAGTGCATCTCAAATCTCATTCTGTATGAAGGCTTTAGGATTACCATAACTGGATGGATGTGAGAGGTTGCGTGGAATGGTAGGAAGAAAATGGTCTCCCAGACCTAAAGTAGAACTCTTACCTGTATACAGTTGTGACTTAGGAAGAAGCACTTTCCTGAGCCTTAGTTTCTTCAATAACTGAAGAAACTAAACACCTAACACACATGGAAATTTCCTAACATATAATAGGCATTCTGCAACCAGTAATTCCCATTAAACGCATAGTGCTCTGCACCACCTGCAGCACTCACGTGTTCCTTGTACTCTGGTTTTGGTGTACTCTTTGTTAAATTTAATCTTGTCTATTATATGGTGAGCTCCTTAAAGCCATGCATGTAGTGTAGTCGGTAAGAGCTTAGTCCCTCGAGACAGATCATCTGAGATCATATCCTAATACTATTATTTACTAGTTGTCCATTGGGAAAAATTACTTAGCCTCTCTGTGTTTCAGCTGTAAACTGAAACTAATACCTCAGAAAGTTAAAAAGATTAAATTAGTTAATATTTAATGGATACAGCAGTATTAGGTATGTGGTAAGCATTGAATAACTTTAACCTCTGATTATTTGTACTCCCAACTTCTCCAAGTATAGAATATGGTATTGATTCTGTAAGCATTTAGTAAATCTTACAGGACTGTTGGGGCTCTACAATTGCGTCTGTTTGGCTTTCTTCTTTCCCATTCTTAAACTAAGCTACTTGTATCTGCATTATTTCATATAAACTAGAAGTTAAAGGAAAAACATTTAGGATAAACAAGTGGTTCTGGTGAAGACAAAAGTAAAGAAAAAAAATAAAGCAGACATATGGAACATGGAATCTGGTAAGAACTTTAGAGGGATGCCTGGGTGGCTCGGTGGTTGAGTGTCTGCCTTTGGCTCAGGTCATGATCACATATCAGGCTCCCCAGAGGGAGCCTACTTCTCCCTCTGCCTATGTCTCTGCCTCTCTCTCTGTGCCTCTCATGAATAAATAAAATCTTTAAAAAAAAAGAACCTTAGAGACTATTGTCCAACCTCTTTATTTTCCAAAGGAGTAGAATGAGGTCCAAAGAGATGAAATAATCCACCCCAAATCTCACAGTTTTCTACTTCCAATGTAGCCTTCAAAGCAGTTATGAAGAATGGACAAGATGAAGTGTTTGTCTTTCTTCTCTTCTTAAGGCTATTACTATAAAGTTGAAATAGGAGATGAAGAGGTTAAAATGTATGAAATCCAAATAAACCAGCACACAGTTCAGTCTCAGAGGGGACATTATAGAAAAGTTAGAGGTTAACCGAAGGCAGGAATCTGAGTTATGGCTCTGACCCTTAATAACTTTTCAACTCTGGGCAAGTTTTTAACCTTTCTCTGCTTTAGTTGATACATCTGTAATGAGTAATTGGAAATAGGATAATAATATTTGCTTTATCAATATTTAGACTAAATGAGATTATAGTAAGGTCATTGAAATATTGAAAAGTCCCGTGTGAAAGAACGTGGCACACTTACAGGAAAACTCCTTAGCTGATGAGGTGTTTGACTATGGGGCAACCACCTTGCTTTGCTGAGATTAGGATCCAACCTTTCATACGCTGTCTAGTGCTCTTTTCTTTTCCAAATAACACAGGACAAAAGTACCATACTTTTGAATCATGTATGAAGCATGGTATCTGCTAATGCAAAAAATATGATTTTTGTAACTCATCCATTTAAAATTCTACAATTTGAGGCTCCTGGGTGGCTCAGTTGGTTAAGTATCTGCCTTCAGCTCAGGTCATGATCTCAGGGGCCTGGGATGAAGGCCCATTTTGGGGGCTCCCTGCTGAGTGGGAAGTCTGCTTTTCCCTGTCCCTCTGCTGCTCCCCCTACTTGTGCTCTCTCTCTCTCTCTCTCTCTCCCTCTCTTGCTCTGTCAAATAAATAAATAAAATCATAATAAAATAAAATAAAATTCTGCAATTTTATTCATTTAAGTTAGGGAGAAGACAGTAATTCTTGTTCCTCTCTTCCTATACTTTAAAGTCTAGTAAAGGTGAACAATGAATGGGTAGTCACAATAGGAAATGAATAAATTATAAGTAGTGATCTCCTTAATTGCTGTTTTAGTAAGTGCAGTTAAACAGACTAAATTGAGTGGTCTCTTCACAAATTTAGGGATTAATGTATTAAGAACAAAGTGAAATTAACATCACTTGTTATAGTCCAGAGAGTTCTTCTCCTCAATTCCTACAATTGACTTCTTTTCAACCATTGATACTTTTTCTTTAAAAATACCCACGCAGCTCAGCTATCTGATGGCTAAGAATTCCTAATAACAGAAAAATTTGCCTCTTGCTCATCTATCAGATGTGGTGACTGTTTCTACTCAAATACCATGATGGAGATTTACCAAGGGAGTTATTTTTTTTTCTTGGTTTTCTTGATTATATTTTGACATTTAATCTATGCAAAAGTAGGAGGGGGAAGATACAGAAAAATATTTTTCAGAAGAGTCTGGAATTTTGAAATAGAAATAATAAATTATTTAAATTTACATTTAAATAACGTGGTTTACAACCACGATATACAGAACATCTTCACGAGATGCCATCTGTCTTCTTTCTACTCCTTTCAAGAATCTTTATCTGGTTGATAAAATAAGAACAAAGAATAGTGACAACTCCCCCGTCAGCCTGGAATTTACTCATGTGGGTCCAAGTTCATATCTGAAAAATCTTACCCAACATCAAATTCACACTGCGGTCTTCCTAGACAGTGTTATTTCTGGATGTAAGATAACCAGCGGTCTGTTCTACTTTTTATCCTAAAGTTGAGAAAAATCATGCTTTGGCTTTGTAGGTGTATGATTCTTGATAACTTTGTTTATGGCAGTGTTTCCGTTTGGTCACCAACATTCCTTAGAGGCAATACATTCTAATGTATAATGTTGAGTTTGCAAAAATGAATGAGGGAACAGTGGCTTCATGCCCATGCCCAGTACACATGAGGTCATGAAGGATGCTGTGCTCTAATGCGATTGTCTTTGAGTATGTTGGATAAGATTTGTCTTACTGGCCTTCCTTTCTCTGCCTTTCCCATTGGTCTCTCTCTTCCCTGCATCCATTTCAGCATCTGATGTTAACAGCCACTGTATGATACCTCTGCTCCAGTAGATTGCCTCTTCATTTTGTCATTCTAGTGTGCTTGCACTTAATACCTCTTATTTCTCCAACTTCAGAAGCTCATTAGAGTGTCACTTCACCCTGAGGCACATGGCACGCCTTCCACCCTGAAGGCACCTGAGTCCATCAGTCCTCTCAGGAAGAGCACCTTTGCCAGAGTGATGCCTGGAAGCAGGGCTTATGTTTCCCTCTCACAGCTTATGAGATTTTTTTTTTCCTCTCCAGGTTTTTTTCTTTTCACATCTTACTCCTGGCTTCTCATTCATAGACTCCTCCTCATCGGCCTTACCACTTATCTGAATTAGCTGAATTAAAACAGCTGGAGCTCACACCACAGGATCCCTGCTCATAAATCCATTTACAACTGAGCTCTAATTTGTGGCAATATATTTTTCCCCAAATCTTTATTTTGAGGATTTTCAAACATGTGAAAAATTGAACAATATAATGAACATTCCTATACTCATCACCGGAGAACTTTTCTGAGATGCTATTTTATTGCTCTCTGGATTTTCCATTCTCTTCAATTTATGTACATGACTAGGCCCTTAGTATTTTGTATCAGGGTGGAAGCAAAAGTCTTTAGAAACGTGCTGCCCAGTGAAACAGCCACTAGCCACATGAGGCTATTTAAATTTACATAGTTAAAATGAAAATTAAATTCATCAGTTGCTCTAGACACATTTCAGATGCTCAGTAGCCACGTGTGTTGTGGCCAGCACGCACAGAGGACAATTTCATCGTCTCAGGAAATTCTATTTTACAGCACTTCAGAAGAATTTGAGATCTTTTCTAAAATAAAAGACCTTTCACAAAAGAGCTGGGTTTCTTGGCAGATAGAAGGGGCCAGATCAGTGCCACTAAGGCAAAAGAGGGAGGACTTTCCAGAAACAGAGACAGAGACAAAAGTCAATAGAGTCCTATAATTTCAGGTATCCACACCGCCACCCCCCCCACCCCCGCCCATCTGTGACAGTGTACCCAGAGGGAGGCGAAACTTCAGAACTTCAGATACATGGTTGCATGGTGGACCCAGTAAAGCTGAATCTGTAATACCAACCTCAGGGACCCACTTTAGTCTGGACAATAAGGAAGTCATCAGAAGCTGTCATGAACTGCGGGGGTCAAGAAACGTCTCCCCTTTTTTGAGCACCATATGAACCTCTTGGATTCTAATTGAGTCCTGGGAGAGGAGGATGTTCCTACCGAGTGGAATTAATTTCCTGGCTATCCAATAGACTGATGCTAAGTTTTGAATTTTATTAGATTTAAAAGAAGAAAAGAAAGAAGAAGAAAAAGAAATAGAAATTTTTTTGCACATATGAATTTCGGGACTGAATTTCAAGCCCACCAAAAATAGTGAAAGTTGTCTTTGGTAATTATTTAAAATATATGTGTATTTAAATAGTGTATGGGTTTTTGGCCACTGGGGGACATTGTTGCCCCATGCATAAGACAAGCAGTGGTTCTCAAACTTGAGCATACATCAAAATTACCTAGAGGGCTCCTTAAAACATAGATTGCTAGATTGCCACCTGCAAAGGTTCTAGTTCAATTTGTGGGGAGAGGGGGCTCAAAAATAGGAATTTCTAACACAGTCTCACATAGTGTTGTTGCTGCTGGTCTGGGGACCATGCTTTGAAACCCACTGCTTTAGCGAAAATTGTAGCGAAAATATAACATTAAGACTATTTATTGACCAAACTTGTTTCATCATTAGGGTATTCTAATGGACACAGAGAACAATCTAGATGCTATACTAACAACTGGCCTTAGTCTAGCATACGAATTTTGCGTGGTATTCCAATAGTTAATAAGAGCACTTTAGAAAGTCATAGTTTCTATATAGTTGAAGTTCATAGTTCTGTATAGTGCAATGGACGGAATGAAGTTTAAGACCAAAAATCTTCATGGCTTCTGTGACTAAATTAGCTTAGGTCTAAACAGAACTTGATCCCCCAAATAATGGTTTAGAAGATGCTCTCAAGATGCGTACCCAAATATACCTTAAAACCCGATAATTTATTTCCCAATTATAATTCAAATAATATCAAGGAGACTAGATTTGGCAGGATAATCCGGGGTGAGGTTCTATTTCAGAGTTGCATTGGAGACTTGGACATGAGCCCCCTCATAAAATAAGACTTTCAGAGCAAAAAGAAAATCATTTTTCATGGGTTCCAAAGAACTGGTGGTCTCTCTATAATGTTTGTATCTTTTTCTCCCCTAGATATTATACCAAAATCAATGTGTAGATAGCAGCTATCCCTTCTCACGAAAACTCCTTTGTATATTGTCTTAAAAGCCTAGAAAACTAATTTAGGGTTTACTTGATTTACCATGTTAATTATGGTAGTTTATTGTTTTATGCTGCCAAAATTGGTTTTGCTCTCAGAAAAGTAATGTTTTGAAATTAGAATAGACCTTGAAAATTCATATCTTTAAAACCCTGCGTTTTGTAAATGAGATTCTAGTGTTCAGGAAAGTTAAATGATGAGTTCAAAAGTGTTACAGCTTTTATTAGAACAGTATTTCTAGTCTTCTGGAAGAGCAACAAATAGTAGCGTAGGAAGTTTAAAAGGTTAAGCAAATGTTTGGATCTAATGTCACATGTAGTAATAAGCTATGAAAAAATATAAATCAAATTTTAGCAATATTTGTCGTTGGGCTTCTCATTTTCTACTGCGTAAATTTTATAGGCTTGATTTTGTTACAATAATCGTGTTTTGCTATTGTAATGAAAAATAGAGATAATTTCTATTTCAGAAATAAATGTAGCAGTACTTTTCAATATTTTAAAAGAAAAACTATTGCTGAATGAGATAGCTTAAGTATTATTGTTCATAGGTATTTAATATAAATTACATTCTTTATCATTCATAGGATATGTAGGAGTTAAATAGCATTATATAGGCTAATAGTATTTGCCATAACTCCTCATTTTCATTCTCAAATAAGCATTTTCTTTGAATAATAATGTGATGATATGTGGCTCCTATTATCTGAAATGACATTGTTAGCATGCTGCTTTGTGTTGGGTTCACTGCAAAAAAAATTGTATCATTGGCTTTATGTTTTTAATCCTAAATTTCAAGATATTGTGAGAAAAGTTTTCAGTTTGCAATATCTATCCAAGTTGGTAGGTTGTTAATTTATTCAACTTTTTAAAAAGTACAGTGCTGGCACTATTTGATACTATGTTAAGATGGCTGTGGTTCTGGCTCTTAGAGGTGTTTTGGTTGTAGAACTGTTTGTCCTGGAAGAGATGTTGGGCGATGAAAAATTAAAGAGTATCCTTTGCTGGCTCCTGCTTCAAGGAGAAGCACCTATACCTAAATCCAACTGTCTAATATAAATGTGGAAAATGTATCTTTGACTTAGAAAACCCAATTTCAGAAATCTATCCAACAGAAATACTTACAGGTTTCACAAAAATACCAGAACAAAGATATTCATTATAGCCTTGTCAGCTGCAAAGCAAAATTGGAAAAAAATCTAAATGTACACCAGGAAATGACCCATTAATTAAATCTATAGAATGGAATGCTATGCACCATTTAAAAAGAATGAGGTAGATTTAAAAAATTGTTTTAAAAAGATTTATTCATTTGAGAGAGAGAAAGAGCACATGTGTAATTTGGGGGGAGGGGCAAAGGAAGAGGGAAAAAGAGAATCCTAAGCAGATTCCCCACTGAGCACAGAGCTTGATGTGGGGCTCCATTTCACCATCCTGAGATCATGACTTGAGCCAAAATCAAGAGTTGGATACTTAACTGACTGAGCCACCGAGATGTCCCAAGAATGAGGTAGGATTATATGTGCCAAATGGAAATATACTCAAGATATATTAATTAAAAGGGCAAGTTGCAGAACAACATATGTATACAACATGATATGTGTACAACAATATGCATACAATAATGCCTGGACCGTTATGCAAGAACTATTTAAAGAAGACAGCGGGAAAATATGATTTTATACCTTTCTGTGCTGTTTTAGTTATTTTTCTGAAATAAAAGGCATGCTTTATTTTTATAGCCCAATCAAAAACAATCTCTCTTGAATAAGTAAATAAAATCTTAAAAAACAAACAGACAAATAAAGCTACATCACACTTCAATAAAGTTTGCAAAGACAAATACGTACTGGTCCCAATCCCTATTATAACTTTTATATTCTCATATTTATCATAAAATGCTATCTGGGTGGAAAAAAGTGTTCCATAGCCCTAAAATATTAGAATGGTCATTGGACTAGAAGTTAATATTTGCTATGTGATCTCTCTTGGTATTGTAGTCTGTGTCATTAAATGACCACCAGCAGCTCAGACTATCCTGCACCAAGATACCATGTCCCAGTTACCAAATTATTTATCCCAGTGCACAGCTCTTTTCCCCAGAGGAGAAAGGGAAATCTTTCCTAATTTTTACAAAGATCTGTATGAGCTAATCGTGTCCTTGATGTTAGAATTTATCACATGTGCTAAAGATAACCATTTTGTTCTGCTTATTCAGCCTAGATTGCTGGGAATTCTTTGGGCACCCAAAAATATCATATGAAATCAAACTCTAACTCTGGGGTGGTCCTTGGTGATGCCAGCACATTCTGACCTTTAAGCATTTTATTGGTTTAGTACTATTATCAACTAATGATGAGTTCCTGAAGCCCTGAAACTTACCAGGTTGCCTACCCCTAAGCGAACTTTTCACAGACTTGCTGATCATAAAACTCTCCTGGAGAGCTTCCTCCACCTCATTCTAACAGTGTAACTCAATAGACATTTTTGAGTCCTTTTCTAGAGATTCTGACATAATTTGAGGTGAGGCCTAAAACTGTAGTTTAGCTATTGCCCTGGTAAGTTGTTAGGATTAGATAAGGAAAAAAAAGAAAGAAAGAAGAAAAAGAAAGAAGAAAGAAAGAAAGAAAGAAAGAGAAAGAAAGAAAGAAAGAAGGAAGAAAAAAATAAAAGAAAAAAGAAAAGAAGAAAAGAAAAGAAAAGAAGAAAAGAAAAGAAGAAAAGAAAAGAAAAAAGAAAAGAAAAGAAAAAAAAAGAAAAGAAAAGAAAAGAAAAAAGAAAAGAAAAGAAAAGAAAGAAAAGAAAAGAAAAGAAAAGAAAAGAAAAGAAAAGAAAAGAAAAGAAAAGAAAAGAAAGAAAAGAAAACTGCCCTAAGATTGTTGAAAGGTAAGAGAGGCTATGTAATAGACTCAGAGACTTGGAGCCACCATATTGAAGTTATCCTTGGATTGATTTGGACTCTTAAGGCCTAATTCAGGGAGAATACTGTGGAAATACCTAGGTTTGGGGGTGGAAGAGAGAGTATCTTATAGTTGTAAGACATACCTGGATAGGGGATCCCTGGGTGGCGCAGTGGTTTGGTGCCTGCCTTTGGCCCAGGGCACGGTCCTGGAGACCCGGGATTGAATCCCACGTCGGGCTCCTGGTGCATGGAGCCTGCTTCTCCCTCTGCCTATGTCTCTGTCTCTCTCTCTATCTCTCTGTGACTATCATAAATAAATAAAAAAAATTAAAAAAAAAGACATACCTGGATAGTGTACTAAATTTCATGCAATTAACTGCACATTGAGTTTTATTTTAGCAAATCATAACATAAGACAAATAGGACAACTTCTGCTATATTTGAATGAAGTCCTTCCTCACTCTCCTTATCTCTGAAGAAAATATTTCCAGGTACTTTCACCATTCTCCATAAATCCTGTTGTCCATTTCCTTATATATTTATAAGATCACAATCTTATAGTTGCTATCTATAGTTTGCTCTAGCGTTGCATCTATTTTAGGTTATCAGTTAGCATAACTTCATAGACTTTTCCCTAAGGTCAGGCAAATGGCTGCACTTACAATTGAGGTTGATCAAAGGTACAATCTATTTGCCTTTAGAAATTTGTGTTTTCTACGACTGCAAGAAATACTGCTGAACAAGACATTTCTTCACCATCTTTGATGAAAGATGAGCATTAATAATGCAGGTAAGAATCAAGCCAAGTGATGTTGAAAAGAAAACAAGGTCCAGTAGCCCTAATTCCTTTTAAAGGAATAAATTTAAAATGGCAAGCTCAATAGTTCCACCATAGCAAAGAATGGGGTATTATATAATCCTTAAGTTCTAAAGAGTTAAAAAAATCAATTTATGAACTCTTTTACCTTGGAAATATTTATGTATATACATATCTATACCTATACCTATGTCTTTTTCTTTATAGGTAATAGGTAGTGTATGTGCTCTTATGGATAGATGTAATACTCATCCATTTAAATATTTATTATATATATATCCAATATTACTAAAATATACTAAGGCCGATATTCATTTGAAACTCTTGAGATGTTTTATTGCTTTATATATCTTGTATATAATAAGAGCCCTCTGATATTATATAAATAAAGAGGAAAATATCTTAGAGGGGTAAAAAACTTAAAAATAGAACTATTTTGATCAGTGCTAAAAATTAATTAATTTGTTCATTTGCTTAAATACCCACTGAAAACATTCTGTGTGCAAAGCTCTATAGAGGATAAAGGGCATTTATAGCCAGTCTCTGCCTATCAGACACTATCTGGTGTGTGAGTTCTTGTGGCAGAAGTAGAGAGGGTGGGTGGTCAGAGGAAGCAACCACATTCCAGACCACTGCATCCTGGCAGTTTAAGTGCTATATGAGGTGCTCTCATGTCCTGGTTTGCCTCCTGCTTTTGCATAATTATTAATAGTCTCTTCCTTCATTCTCAAAACTTCTTGGGTTTGGAAATACCCATCAGAATCCCTTGGAAGTTCCTAGGAGAGAAAATTCTCTTGCAGTAATAAGATGCAAGGGAGGTGTCACTGAAACCCAAAGTTTGGGTTTGGTTTCAGTGGGGAGAAAGGGAGATGAGGAAGGTACTTAAGCCTAATCAAGTCTCATCATTGCTTGCCTGGTTCTCCCAGTAGCTTTTTAAATTATGTATCTGCTGTTTCCTTTTCCTTAAAGTCAGAATCTTCTCTAGTATCTTCACTTCTACCTTTGCTTATTGTACAAAATGTCTTAATGATTCTTTATCACTGTACTTTGGACATGCACTCAGGGCCCTTTATTATCTGGCCTCTGCCTGTCTCTCAGTCACTGTCAATACTTACTTTTCATTTTATTGTGAATGCTCTGAACATGTTGTCCTGTTTCTATGTGTCTTGGTCATCAGCAGCAGGGCATATATGTGTATAGTAATTACTATATGCTTGGAACTGTTGATCTAAATGCTTAATTTGTATTAACTCATTTAATCCTCATAAAATTATTATTGCCATTTTAAAGATGACAAAACTGAGGCAACAAAGGGTTAAGAAGCTTTTCAAGGTTGTTCAGCTAATAAGCAATATAGCTGATATTTGAGTCCAGGCACTCTGGCTCCAGAATCTATGCTTTTGACCCCTATTCTATAATATTTCTGCTCTTCAGCCTGCCCTGCCCCTCTTATTCTTCAAACTCAGGCCAGAATTTACTGCTGTAATTGTTCCTACATCATCCTATAGAGGATCATCAATCCCTCTGTATACTATGTAATGTGTACTTACTTCTTTTCTTGAACTAGAAGGATAACCCACAAAATAACAGATATTGGGAAAGCAGGTCGACTTCTGGCTAGTTTTGTCTACTAACTGAGCCAGCTGAGAGGAATAGAATGTAGTCAAATCAGTTTGGTCATATTAAGTGAAAGGTTATAGTTGAATATGCAAATCTAAAAGACCAACAGAAAGTTGAAATTGCAGGATCAGCTCAGCAAAAAAAAAAAGCTGATGGTATTGTATATATCCAAAAGGAGAGAAAAAGTTAATAAGCGGTAAAGGCAAAGAATCTAAAATATAGGAAGAAACCTAGAATAGTTTTATGGAAGGCAAAGGAAGACGCGATTTAATAAAGAAGGTACTGATGATGATCAACATCAAATTCTAATAATCTGTCAAATATAATAAAGATTGAATAAAGATCATGGGGTTTGGGTAATTGTAGGTTGGCGGGAATAGTACCCTTTTTTGAGAGCATTAAAGAGAGAAAAAAGAGCTATGGAAGAATAAGTTTCAGCATTGATATGGCATTTGAATCTGTTAGAGTCACAATTTATATCAAACGCTTGATGAAGAAAGATAAAACCTGTATCTTAATGTTTTCCAAAAACATGCACATGTACACACAAATGCACATTTTGGTAACTTTAGTACAGGATAGTGAATTCATTCATATCTTAATGAGCAAATTAAATTTTATATGATAATATATTTTCTATGAAAAATTTACACTTAAAATATAACTTCCTATAAATTTACTTTAAGACGATATTTGCAAATGACATATCTGATAAAGGATTAGTATCCAAATTTTTTTTTAGTGTCCAAAATTTATAAAGAACTTAGAAAACTCAACACTGAAAAAAACATATAATCCAGTTAAAAATGGGCAGAAGACATGAGTAGACATTCTTCCAAAGAAGACATTCAGATGGCCAACAAACCCTGTAAAGATGCTCCACATTACTCATCATCAGAGAAATAAATACAAATCAAAACTACAGTGAGGTATTACCACACACCTGTCAGAATGGCTAAAATTAACAACACAGGAAACAGGTGTTAGCAAGGAAGTAGAGAAAGGGGAACCCTCTTACATTTTTGCGGGAATGCAAACAGGTGCAGCCACTCTGGAAGACAATGTGGAGGTTCCTCAAAAAGTTAAAAATAGAACTGCCTTATACCCTAGAAATTGCAGGAGTAGGTATTAACTCAAAAGATACAAAAATATTAATTCAAAAGGATACATGCACTCCAGTGTTTATAGCAACATCATCAATAATAACTAAAGTATGAAAAGTGCCCAAATGTCCATCAACTGATGAATGGATTAAGGTGTGAGATACACACACACACACACACACACACAGTATACACACAGAATATTATTCAGCCATAAAAAAGAATGAAATCTTGCCATTTATAACGACATGAATGGAGCTAGAGAGTATATGCTAAGTGAAGTAAGTCAGAGAAAGACAAATACCATATAATTTCACTCATATGTGGAATTTAAGAAACTAAACAAATGAATATAGTGGGGAAAAAGAGGAAAACCAAGAAACAGACTCTTAACTATAGAGAACCAACTAAAGGTTACCAGAATGGAGGTGGTGGTGGGGGGTAGGTAGAGAGGTGGGTTAAATAGGTGATAGAGATTAAGGAGGGCACTTGTGATGAGCACCAGATATTGTGTATAAGTGTTGAATCTCTAAATTCTACACGTGAAACTACTATTATTCTGTATGTAAACTAACTGGAATTTAAATAAAAACTTGGAAAATACAAAATAACTTTTTGGTCTCCATGCCTTATAAATAAAGGTTATATTCCTGGGAAACAAAACAAACAGAATGCAGTTAACAGTTGAATAGCTCTGTGAATACATTTCCCTTCTAAGTAAACATTAAATAGAGAAGATGTAGTTCATGATAACCAGAAACAGAGCCTGTACAGCTTTGCTCCATGTGGGTGATGTTCTTTGTGCCTATAACTACCTTTTGTAAGTTTTTTCATCTTTTCCTCATAACTTTATTGATAAAAGCCAGTATAGCACTTTGAAAATTCAATGTGCTTATGTCAACAAGATTTTCTTAAAAGTAATCTCTGTATCCAACATGAGTTTCAAATTTACAACTCTGAGATCAAGAGTCACATGCTCTACTAACTGAGCCAGCCAGGTGCCCCCAACAAGAATATTCACAGTCAAGTTTTCTCATCAACATCACTGGGATCTTTATTTTATGTAATTTTAGCCAAGAGTGAAGGTAGTCAGTAGAGAATACTGATTTCAGAAGGTAATTTTTAAAAAAAAAATGAGATAATGAGACAGTGCATAAAGCATCAAAGTTGAGCAAAATTAGTTTTCAAGTTTGGAAGAACCAATTTTGAAAGCACAAAGCCTGACAGAAAGGATCAACCAAGAAGAGAGAATAAAGATACGAGAGAAAGTAAATAGCTTATGGAGCATGGTATCAGAGTCTGTAAACATGAATGGGGAGAAATTATTTCTGGACAGATGAAGGAATAGGCAGGGAGAGAGAAGGAAGGAGAAAGGAAGGAAAACAAAGACAAGGAGCAGAGAAGGAAATGGAAGGGGAGACAGGAAAAGGGGAGACAGGAAAAGGAAATGGAAGAGATGAGATGGGAAGGAAGCCATATTTTTCACTGGAGAGGAAAGAATTTGAGGAAGTTCATGACAATGTCCTTGCGTTTCTTGGTCAGTAAGAGGCGGAGCTATCTGCAAATATGAGGAGTGTTCTGAGGGGATGAGAAAGCACTTGAGCAACACAGTTGGCATTGCAGATTATTCAGCTGTGATGGTAAGCATGTCTTGGTGATGCAACTTCTCTAGCAACACTCGATTGTCTGGAATATTTTTCTCCTCCAGGGCCTATGCTGCCACACTGATTGAATCAATGTTCATTGATAACTTCAAAGAGTATTCCCATGTGCCAAGAGGTACTATCAGCTGCACCTGATTGAAGCAATAATGCTTTTTGATTATAAACATTTTAATACATTCGTAATGATTGAGAAACATTTGTTTTCTTATAATAATATGAAATTCCAGTAGAACAGGCAATTACAGGGCATATTTGCTGTCTTTAAAACAGTTTGTATAGTTCTAATCTAGCTTTCTGGTGCACACATACGAATATACAAATTTATGAGGTTGAGTAGTATTTGTCTACCCCAATGGTTCCTAGACTTTTGAATTCATGTACCAGTAAAATACAAATGCAAGGACCACCACAAAGTTGCCAATTTTTAATCTGGCCAAAGAAAATATTAAAACAACCCACTACTATTTATTCTCACCATAATTTCTTTTTTTAAAGATTTTATCTATCAATCTATCTATCATCTATCTATCTATTATCTATCTATCTATCTATCTATCTATCATCATCATCTATCATCTATCTATTTATTTAAGAGAGGGAGCACTTGTGTGAGTAAGCAGAGGGAGGGGCAGAAGGAGAGAGAGAGAGAGAGAGAATGCTTAGCACAATGCCTGCAGCAGGGCTCCAGCCTATGACCCTGAGATCATGACCTGAACCAAAATCAAGAGTCAGAGACCAACCAACAGAGCCACCCAGGCTCACCATAATTTCTAAGAAAAACATTTTAACATAAACATGATTTTAGTCTTTGAAAATAATATAAAAGATACACTTTTGCAATGAAATTATTAAATAGAATACATTAAGCTTTATAAATATTTATGACATTTAATTTCTTGGCTTAACTATAGGCATATGAAAACCTTGTCATGGGGGTGATGGTCTGTGGAACTGTGTTTGGGTTATGTCTGGGTCCCAGCTCAGATAGCCAATAAGCCACCTTCTTTTATGGTATGGATAAAATCCAGAGTTTAGATCATAAAGCTCCAATTTAGGTCTAATTTCAAATACAGATGTCTTAACCATTAGGTCACATATTTCTTTTAAAGTCTTCTTTTTTTGACAATGTAAGGATTATAATAAAGGGCAAGAAATATAATCATTTAAATGACTTGAGAAAGATGACTTATAAGAAAAAAGAATTGTAGCTAAAACAGCATTCTTTGAAGTAGTTAGAGATAGTATATCTAATTTTGAGGGTAGAAATAGTCAATTTTAGGACGCAAAAAACAAATGACAGAGTGAACACACATACATAGACACTTCAATAACTCAATTGGAACAAAAAACACCCTTCCCAAAAATATACATGTATTATATATATACATATATATATATGTATACACATAATTCATTTTCCTTTGAACACATTTTCTTTTGATAGTGAATTGCAGACATCATCTCATTCACCCCTAAATAGCTTAGTGTGCATTTATCCAAGAAGGACATTACTTATAATTATGTAATAGCTACATTAGACTTAATAAAATGAGAAAACTCAGCTTGCATACTACTAATTAAACAGCAGTCCATATTCAAACTTAGTTTTCCCAACAATATCTTTAATCAATGTTATTTTCCCAGTCTAATATCCAACACAGAATTACAGATTGTGTTTAGTTTTCATAGCTCTTCCATCTCAGGCAGTTCCTGACCTTTCTTTGTTTTTCATGACCTAAACATTTTGAAGAGTTCAATTCAGTTATTTTACAGAATGTCCTCAGTTTGATTTTCCTTATGGTTAAATTCCTAATTTGTGGATACTAAGAAGTGATGTATCTTTTTCAGTGTAGTTGGCCCTATAGTTGATGTCTTTGAAGGTAGTATCTGCAAGGTTTCTCCATTGTAAATTCTTCTTAATTTTTTTTTAATTAATAAAAAAGAGATACTTTGAGACAACATAATTTTCTTATTCCCCATCAAACTTTCATTCATGAGTTTGCATGCATTATTCTTGCATGAATAAGTTGTCATTATCACAGTTGCCAAATGGTGACTTTCTAATTCCAGTATTTCTCCTATCCTTGTTAGTTAACTTTCACCTGTAAGGGTTTTACTTTTTTCCATTTATTTATATCAGTATATATTTGTGGATCTTATTTTTATTTAATGGGTTTTAATCTACTACTTTTGTTATTTATTTTGATTCTGAAATTCCCCCCAGTTTTGGCCAGTGGGAACCCCCTTCAAGCTGTTATTTTTGTTCCACTGATACGACTTATTATTCCTTAAGCATTGTATTACTTTTTGGCGCAACAAATATTACATAAAGTAATACCAAAAAGAATTTGGTAATTTACAATTGTATTTCACCAGTTCTTTATGTATTTGGAAAAATACCACTAATTGTGGTGTGGATATGAAGTATAAAAAAAATCTCAATAGGAAACAAAAAAATAACTCAATAGGAACTAACTCTATGGGAACAGAGATTCTCCTATAATCCTTACTGTGTTGGTTGGAAACAGGAAATTATTTTTAGCCACTAATAAATCAGAACTAACTGTCGTGATACGATGAAGAGACAAGTCAGTAAGTGTGGAAGGACAGGAGAAGCATTGTAAATGACTGTTCCTTTCTCCATCGACCTGTGTTCCCGCTTTAAGCTTTGCAACTGAGATTGTACTACCTTGATGACCAGGGAAGACTTCTCTTTCCTCGTCAATTTAGATGTTTTTGAGGCTGTTGCTCTTACTGTTGGGACCACTCTGGTAACATTTCTGTGATCTCTAGGAATAGAATTCTTTACTGTAATCCCCTCAGTTCTTATTCCTTTATCTACCATAGCCAGTTAGATTGAATTTCCAAGGTGACTTAAATCAACTCTGCCATTTGTCCCCTTCCGTAAGCTATTTAATTACTGTCTGATCCAGACAGGAGACAAATGAAACAAACAGATGAAGGGGCCGTTTGAAGGGGTGTCAGCAAGATGAGGGGAAAGCTACAAGGAACAGGGAAGACCAGCCACAGGTCTAAGGGAACCAGTAGGGGAGTGATGACCACACCCCCAAGTAGCTCTTGCTGTGGAATGGACTGTCTGACCAAAAGTATAGCTTTATGTTGATGAATGTGCCACTGCCAACTGAGAGCAATTCAGCAAAGAAGGATCTGGGGAATAAATACCCAAGTTCACTCTCTCCCACTGATGCTTTCTTTGATGATGCTTCCCTGTTGGCACTTCCCAGGTGGAAGCCAGGGGATAAGAGAGCCCACTGATGCAATGCGTAAAATCACCCTGCCAAAGAGCAGGATGGAGAAGTATGGAGAGTGGTTTTAGAGGAACAAACAAAATATCCGCAAGGCAATTTTTAATTTTCTAAATACAGATGTAAGGGCTTTTTGTATCTCCAACGGCCATCCACCATTGCTCTGACTCCCAGACCTCTTTTCCACCGAGACCCACCAGCTTAGGCTCTGGTATCAGTATCTGGTAGCAGAGCTCACCCCTTACTGCTTGTAGCCCCTGGGAGGTCGTTCCTCCTAGTTCCATTTCTACCCCACGTTTTCTACTGTCAGCTCAGGTATAGCCATAGCCAGGTATAGCCGTATACTTCCCCTTCTCCCCTCATTTGTCGAATAAAGCATCTTCATCTTCTCACAAAATGCTCTTAACAAAAAGTAACGGGGCAAACAATAAAATAAAAAATGTAATCTTTATTAGTTTTGCACATTTTTAATGTTGGTTAGCATCATTTAGGGTAATAGCATTTTCCAGCATGCAGTTCACGGATACAGGTTATCTAAGTAATTTTAAGAAAAAGAAGAGCCTATGGTTTGCTTCTGTAAGAAACACAAAATATCCTGATGTAATTGTCTATGTGAGTTCACTACTCTCTGTTCTTGTGGAAAAAAAAAAAACCTGCGAAACTCGCTTTGTATTTACAGCAATCTAGAGCAACATGACTGCAAAGAAATGAAAATAAAAACAAGTTAGAAAGAAAAACGACAAAAATGAGAAATAAGTATTATCTTCAATCAGCTTGTGCAGGCACTACCAAAAATGTAAGTAAAATTTTATGCCCTTTGCCAATTGCAAAGCATAGTCTGGAAGTGACTTGTGAAACTATTTTGCCCCTTAAAATTATGAGATAACCTAGAATTAGCAGATGTAATTAAAAAAAAAAAAAAGCAGAAATCTACAACTACCCAGTCTTGTTTTCATTTCTTAGTTAGCAAATGTCTTCCATGAAAAAGTACTATGGACAGAAAGTAAGAAAAGTGATCGTGATATCAACCCGAAGATAATTCCCTCTTCATATTTATGTACATAATGCTGAAAAATAAAATAAAATGACTTTTTACAGTATTTATATTTGCTTATAAAATTCTAAACACATTTTTAACAGGTTAAGCAGTGTTTGTTGTTTGTTTGTTTTTTAAACATGTCTGTACAGTCTGGCTATACACCATATGTTATCCACTTAAAATTTAAAAATAACCAAAAAGCTGTTAAAGTGCTGCAAACTATTGCTTAATGACTTAAAGAAATGAGATCTGTTGAACAATTTCCTTGACTTTACCACTGACATATGGTTTCCCATAAATGAGATTCTGAGCAGTGGGGGAAACCAGATACAGCAGCATGGTAATATAGACATGCATTGAGAGCATCCAAACTATCTCTAATGGTACAGAATACATTATATTACCTGTGTAAAGCTTGCACTCTACATTTCTTGTGGTACATATTTGATGCAATAAATACTGTGCTTAGGTCATTATTTGTTTGCCCAAACGTGCACCACAGGGTAAAATGACTATTTACATAATAAATAGCATTTCATTAACATATACGGTTGTCAACCTTGCTGAGCTGAAGATGGCTAACCAAAGTGCAGGATTAAGCAGAAATTTATAAAGGGTTCTTTTGGTCAATTCAGTCTTCAGAGGAGAAGCGATGCTCATTTCTCAGTTGTTGTTTGTTTTTAAATACAATAAACAGAAACACAACATTTATGACTCCAGACAGTTGAATGAAGTTTGCACCTGCTAAGATTTAATGGCCACCCCCCCCGCCAAAATGATCTACTTGGTGGGGGAGCTGGATTTGACAAAAACAAGATCTGCAAAGCACCTCCAATTATCACCCAATTACCCCTCCCAGAAACATGGATGGAATTTAAGAACTCATTGTATTCCTTGTGACTTTTTTTTTTCATGCATGATCTCTAAGTGCAGCATGCCCTCATGCAAACCACACCTTTGTGCAGATGGGAGGCCACATGATTGCGCTCACCCCTGGGGGCATACCCATGGAAGAGGCCCTTTGTCTATTTCACAACAGAAACCCCATTTACAAAAATAGTCACGTATAATAAACAACACATGGATTAAAAAAAAGATGAATCCCCTAACAGATTTCGTAAAAATGTGACAAATGTGGCAGTTGAGATGCAAAGAGTGGATACAATTACTACACTAAAGTGTTTCATGTTAAACAACCCCCAAATTATAGGTTTGCACCCCTTTGAACTGGTCCCTCCAGTCCGAGTAGCCATTTGATCTCTTGTCTTCAGCAGTGTCAGCTGGTAGTGAGAACAGTAACCTCCTGTCGAGGTCGTCTCCCCTTTACCCAGAGTCACAGTTTTCTGACAAGGGGTCACTGTCTTATTGTAGGCACTGACCTTAAGTAGATTTGTGTAAAAACAGTCAGTTTGGCATTGACCTCCGAAAGGAGTCCTGTGGACAACAATACATCACCTTCACAGGCTGTAAACAATGTGTCACCCCGTCATGCCTATTTGTTTGCACTTTATTTCCCTTTGGCTTTTTCATCTTTGCCTTCTTGCTCATGTTTTTCCACAATTGGCTTTGTTACCCGATCGTAGGAAGGTGGACAAGCTGCGGTGGACATGGTCAGTTCGGTTTTTTCCGTAATCGAGTTTTCATTGATTCTGTCAATTATCATGTCTTCTTTTACAAGAAGATTGGCCCCACCTTTGATTTTATTTTTATTATACGTAAACGAAGCTTGTTTTACAGTTCGCTTCAAAAGGTGGCGCCTGTAAGCACGCTGAATGATAACAGCAGACACCTCCTCTTGTTTCCGTTTTAAAGTCGTAGTTATTGGCTGATAAGAGACCTTTGATGGGTTGGAAGCCATGAATCGCTCCTCCATCTGTATTCGGAGGGCATCCATCTCCCCGCTCTCTCCCAGGACCCGCTTTGTAAAAGCAAATAAGATGTCAAGACAGTGGATCCGGTCCCCACTGACCATGGGCAAATCCATGGCAATGAGCTGGAGTTTGTTCGGTTGTGGCAAATTGAGTGGGGGTTCAAGAGCAGCTGCAAACTGAGACAGTTTTTCAAATTCCATGAACTGGGTGGCATCAGGATCAAACTTCTCCCAAACCTCATAGAACATCTCAAAGTCATCCTCGCTCAGGGGCTCTGCACTCTCCTCAGTAGCAACACTGAAGTTCTCCAGGATGACAGCGATGTACATGTTCACCACAACCAGAAAGGAGATGATGATGTAACTGACAAAAAAGAAAATCCCCACAGAGGGGTTCCCACAGTCTCCCTTAACTGAGCTTCCAGGATTAACTTTATTAGGATCACAATCGGGTGGTTTACTGTTGAGAATAGGTGCCAGCAATCCGTCCCAGCCAGCCGAGGTGGTAATTTGGAACAAGCAGATCATGCTGTTGCCAAAGGTCTCAAAGTTGAACATGTCATCAATTCCAACTTCCCTCTTGACATAGGCAAAGTTGGACATTCCAAAGATGGCATAGATGAACATGACCAGGAAGAGCAGGAGGCCGATGTTAAACAAGGCAGGGAGGGACATCATCAGAGCAAAGAGCAGTGTGCGGATCCCCTTCGCCCCTTTGATCAGACGCAAGATTCGACCGATCCTGGCGAGCCGGATCACTCGGAACAGGGTGGGGGACACAAAGTATTTTTCTATCAGCTCAGCCAGAAACATGCCTGTGATAAAAAATGAGAATACTAACCATTTTAGAAGTTATCCATTAAAATAATCATTACACTCCTGTTAAATCTCCAAAGTAAAGTTTAGAGCCTGAAATTTAGTTACATAATCTTAACTTTGACATACATAGATTATATGTGACTGTATATAATATATATAAGTGAACCTTAATTTTGACATCCAGTATTAAATTCAACTCAATATTTGTTATAGACTAAATTGTCCCTTCCTCCTCCCTGCCCAACCCCCCCATTCATATGTTAAAGCTCTAACTCTCCAGTGCCTGTATTTTGAGATAGGGTTTTGAGGAGATAATTAGGTTTAGATGAGGTCATAAGGGTGAGGCTCTCATGATAGGATTAATTCCCTTATGAGAAGAAACACTGGAGAACTTCCTCTTTCTCTGCGATATGACACAGAGAGAAGGTAGCCATATACCAGCCATGCAGAGAGCTCTCACCAGAAACCCACTATGCTGGGTTTGATCTTGGACATCTAGCCTCTAGAACTGTGAGGAAGTAAATTTTAGTTATTTAAACCACCCAGTCTGTGATAATTTGTTATGGCACTCCAAGCTCAGACAATATTCAATAACAATATTATAGTACTTTTTGTCTTGAGGGATATCTGAAAACTATCTTTAGCTTATATAAAATCCCAAGACTAGCTCTAAAAAAAATAAGTAAAAAATTATCAAGTCTGTCTGAACAGCAGTGGCCAAAGGTACCAGTACACATTTATATGAATAGAATTTTTTTTTTTCTGAAATTGTCTGTTGAGTCCTTATCCATCTAAAAGTATCTGCAATTTTTAATACTATTTTCATCTTCCGTGAACTTGATGCTTGCCTACACTTCCACTATAACATTCTTATATATTATATAGACATATATAGAGATATATGCTCTAGTACATTTCTCAAAGGATCCAAGCTGAAGCCCTTTCTGGTCTCCTGTGTCTAATGTTGGTCTCTCAGTCTGGTTTTTTTTTTTTTTTTTTCTTTTTTTTCAAGACTTCTTCTCCATTTGCCTTTTAAATAATGAAATAAAGATTGGACTGAAGAGTTCAGGAAACTAAGTGTTTCCAGTTACATGGTCTCATTCAATAAAGAGTGAGTTAGTCTCACTACGTGTGGGTGTGTGAGAGAGGGAGAGAAAGAGGAAAATAGAGTGAAAGAGAAGAGAGGTGAATACAACCTTAGTACTCTTGCCACAACTGATTACACCATAGATCAGTGTAGAAATTGAAGGCTACTTGCAACCTATGGGTTAGAGAAGACCAACTTCTTCAGAGGGAGTAATGGCATGAAAAGCTACCCAGCAGAGGTGCCCCATATTGAATGGTAAAATGTTGACCTAATCATATTATCTGGTTTAAGAAAGAATGAATACTTTCAGTCCACAGATAGACTTCTTCACTTCCCTGGAGCTAGAGTTGTATCTTTAATGAGATGAGCTATTGCTCATGTGATGTTTTGTACATTCCAGACTTTGAAGTGTATAACTGTTAAAATGATGCCCCACACCACTTCACATCTTTTTGTGTATCATTACTATAACCCCATTTCAAGGTTATCTATAAAATCTCTACCTGATACCCTTATAAGAAACTACCATCTGTATTTGGTAACATATTGTACTTTATTTTCTTTTCACTCTATACCTTTCTTTATCTTGCCACCAGCTTCCACTCCTATCTACATGCTAATGGCTCTGTGCCTATATCTCTGATGTAGTGTCTCTCCCGAGTATCACAATAAATTTCTAGTTCTCTTCTCAACAGAGCCATTTAGATGTTATGCAGATTACTCAATCTCGACATGTCACAAATATTTTTATCTTGGTTAGTAGCACATGCACTTCAAATGAATGAGAATTTACCCTTAGATTCACCATAATCTAAAATGGTTAGAAAATGTTTAGGATACAATACTCTACATATATCAGGAGCCTCATTTTGTAAGAAGACAAACACACAGGGATGAAATACAAAAAAAAGATTTCAGGGTGGCTATTTGTGAGTAGTGGGATGACTTCTAATTTAAACTTGAATGTTCCAACTTTTACTTTTCCTGAACAGAACTTAAGAGATTTTAAATACTTACCTACAATGGAGAGAATGACAACCACAAAATCAAAAATATTCCAGCCTATGGTAAAATAATAATGGCGGAGGGAGATGAGCTTCAGCACACACTCTCCAGTGAACAACACAATGAACACCAGGTTGATGCGTGACAAAATGTTAGTCACATATTCACTCTGGTCATCTGTTTCTACCATCATTGTGACCATGTTGAGACAGATGAGAATCATGATGCTTATGTCAAAAACTTGTCTGGTTACAAAGTCAAAGACCATTCCTTGAAATTTGTTCTGAAGGGAAACAGAAATGGTTTTAGCAACAGAGGAGTTTTCCTATACATGTTGGCATCTACATAAGCACTTTCTACATTAACTCTCTAATACTATGCATAGTAACCACTGACCCTGAATTTTGTAAAAGATGGCTTACACATTAATTTTTAAAATTTAGTTATCGAAATTTCTACTTATCAATATGTATTCCACAGAATAGCAATCTCTGTCCAAAAGGGATTTCTGAAAAGAAACATTGCATGCTGTATACTTCACTCAGAGGCACAAAATGCATATTAACATATTAAGATTATGAGAAGTTAGAAAACCTGCTTCATTTTGTTTTACCAGAATATTCCATGATCAGTTGGGTCATGCAGCCATTTCAAAACATAGTGTCTATTAACATTCCATTTGTCTTATTCTCAAAGACTTCTTAAAGGGAGCTTGGAACTTCAAGAACATATCTATAACATTATGTATTTAAAGCCTGTGTGTGGCAATATTGATGTTCTTTGAATAGTCCTTGCTGCTTGGCACAGAATGCTGAGGCTACACAGGAATAATCAGACCAGAATGATATTCCTTATGCTTTGATGTAAAAAATTAATGTCTCTATCACTGATCTGTGGTTCTGCTCCCCATTTCTGCCATTTTTAGTAACTGCAGGCCATTGTCTGGCTCATTTTCCAAGGCTGCTCAGGAACTCTGAGGATATCTTCTATCTTACATTTTTTCAACACATAGTTGACCCATTTCTACTACCAGTGTTAAGGTTTAACAGAGAACAGTATGTATTTCTCATCATTTTCAAGAAGGCAACTCTTGGCTAGCGCAATATGAATGTTAACTAGTATTTTGCTCCCTAATGGACTCCATGAATTATTTTAACTTCATAGATCATCATGACAAAAATCAATATAGTATGGGATAAGCCTTCTCCATTTCACAGGAGTTGTTTGGTCAGTTCATCATGGAAACATAAGAATTGTTATTTATCAACATGAATTGTATTTATTGACCCTGACTCTGAAGACATTAGTAACTTCTAACTTCACAGCCATATATACAAACAGTAGATACTAGAATTCTTTTGTTCTCCACTCAGTACCTCTAATGGAAAATAAAGTGGAAGTAAGATGCTATTTCACTCAACATTTTGTCAGTCTGTTAATCTAGTAGAAAATTGCATGTATTTTAACCCCATCCAAGGTTTACTCCTCACTTTACATTTACTTGGCAACTACTCTTGAATTGTATGACCAACTTTTTCTTGTGCATATCACCTACTTATGTGTCTCTGCCTTTTAGTTTGGAGACTAGTTGTGTAGTTAGAAATCCCCTGAAAATAGGGTGCGTTTTCCGTTTTCTTTATTTTGGTGGTCTTTGCCTTTTTAAATTTTTTTTACCATTACTATAAAAGGTATAAATTAATGAAGCTCTAAATGTGGAAGAAATCTTTGCTGCTGGAAATGTCAGCTGCTATCTCTCCTGTGAGAAAACCCATGCAATTATTTTATTTTATTTTTCCCTTATCATTTGGTATTTCTTACTCCTGGTCGCGGTATAGGCTTTTGTGGCTTTTTCGATCCTAATTTTTTCATGGCATTATAGTATTTCTTCTGTTCTTCTGTCATAAAGATGTCTTGACCTCCAAAGTATAGAAAAGAAAAAGAAAAACTGGTTAAAATTATGTCCCTTTGCACATAATTTTTCAATGTTAAACTTAAAAGAGGTAAAGGATAATTAAAAAAGAAAATGGATAATATAATTATGCCTAGGACTTTGAATTTGAAAAATAAGAAATGTATTTTTTAGGTACTACAATATTATTTAATTCTCTCATTATACAAAACTGACTTTATTATTTTCCATTAGAAAAAAAACCAGAAACCGAGAGGCTAAGTATTTTATCCAATATCATATACTTAGAGAGTGGTAAAATTCTATTCACTGAGACAGGAAATACTCAGTTCCTAATGCTATATACTGCTTTTCAGAAATTAAAGACAATGATTTTCTTATTCCAATGTAGCAATGCATTATAGTATGTATATTGTAAGATGAGTTAAAGTTACTCACAAAAAGCCACTTTCACTTTGCCAAGAATTGGAACAAAAGGATAAAAAGGAAATTGGCTAAGTTGGTAGAAGAGTTATGGGATACATCAGAGATCATTAGTATGGCAAGAATCTGATAGGCCAGGAGGTACAGAGGATTGAAACTCAGGCTAATAAGTGAAATAAAAGCCTTACATTGACCATAGAATATTAATAACAATAAAAGGGGATGGGGAAAAGAATGTTCTATAGGCATCTCATACAATGGAAGCACTGACAATAAGAAAATACACTGAATTAAAAAAAAAAGAAAATATATTGGATAAAAAAGATGAAGGAATATAAACAAAAGAAGAAATATAAATGAGAAAAAGCACTCAAAAACATGTTTATACCTCTAGTAATAAAAGACCCAAAAATTAAAATTAAAAACAATTTTCATTTATCAAATATGAAGTCTTAAAAATTAGAATGTTTGATGCCAGTGAAACAGCAGTGACCTGGGAACATCCATACACTGTTTTAGGAGTATGAGCAGGCATATTATTTGGAGGAAGCAAAATACTTTAGAAATTAGTCTTAGGAAAATAATTACTTTTTTTTTTTATTTACATGAAGACTTTTGACAAGGCACTATTTAAAGCATTATAATTAGAAAGAACATAAATAATCAATTTGTTGGAAAATGGTTAAGTATATTATGATAATATATAAACAAAGACTTAACAGAATGGAAAAATATTTATGTTAATTCAAAAAAAGAATTTATGCAAGACCTCATTTTTTTTTTTTTTTAAAGTAGGCTCCAAACCCAGCATGGGCCCAACACCAAGCCCAACGCTGGGCTTGAACTCATGACCCTGAGATCAAGATCTGAGTTCAAATCAAGAGTCAGAGGCCCAAATGACTGAGCCACTCAGGTGCCCTGAGAATTTATAATCATAGACAAAATAATTTTGATACCAAAAACATGTGTAGAAAAAGTATGAAGAGAAAAGCATAAAATGTGAATAGTGATTATTTCCAAGTAATGATGTTTCTTTACTTTTCATATATTCTAGAATGTGCGTATATAATTAGGATGATAAAATGGGCTTTATAAATGGTAATAAAGAGCTGTTCGACTCAACACTGGAGCTAATAGTTTATGATTAAATATCAGGGAGAAGGAAGTGGAAATTATACGAGGAACCAATGAAGGAAAAAAACAGTAGGAGAAGTTTACATCTTATGCTTAATTTATTGCAAACATTCTAAGGGTTTTCACTATAAAGTATATTTTAAGGAGGGGATTTATAGGGATAAAAAAAACAAATTGACCTTGGAAAAGGGGCATATGCTTGGGTTCTTTTCCAATTTTTTTTCCTAATTATTTTCTTCCAAAGGATCGAAAATGTGGCCCCTACCTTAAAAAAAGAAAGAAAGAAAGAAAGAAAAGAAAGAAAAGAAAAGAAAAGAAAAGAAAAGAAAAGAAAAGAAAAGAAAAGAAAAGAAAAGAAAAAGAGAAGAGAGGTTTGTGAAGCTATGTACAGGAATACAGAGCACAGTTGTTCTTGACTTCCAATACCCTGAAAAAGAAGGACAGTGGATGGCAGAGGAGAAGAATGCAAAATGTAATTAAATATATATGCCCATTTGACTTCTGAATCAAAGTACTCATTTAGTGGAAAAAACACTCCCAATAATTTTATTATCTTAGTGGGAGAGAAAATATTAGAAATACTTATCTTCTTTTTTTGCTGGTTGAAATTATCTATGATGACACCAATAAACAGGTTCAAGGTGAAGAAGGACCCAAAGATGATGAAAATAACAAAGTAAAGATACATGTATAGACTCTCCTCATACTTAGGCTGGAGTTCAACCTACCAAAGGAGAAGAGTTCATAAAATATCATAATACATTTTGTTGCCAGAAGTCATGGGTACTTTTTCATGAGAATAGATAGAAAAGAAAATGCCTAGTAATACTTAGCAGTACTTTTCTTTTTCCCTCTGAATCACCTACCTCTAATAAGTCTCTGAAATTAGCCTTTAGACATGTTTTCATGTAAAAAAATATGGTTGTTATAACACTTTAGAATCTATTTTTATTACTATAAATATAACTAATATCTTGCTATAAGGATAGTAGAGTGTTAAATTCAGTAATTTTTTAAGTTCTTAATTTTAATAATTTACAAATTATTAGTGAAAAATTTTATTCCAGAAAATATGCATAAACTATGCTTAGACACAACCATTTGTGTATGCATGAATTTATTTGGCAAACAAGAATTGAATTATTCATTTAGATGTTCAGCATCATACCTTTAACATTACAATAGCCATTGAATTTTTTAGATTGGGTAAATATAACCAAATATCCTTCTCATGAATTTTCAAGTGAAAATTCAGTCTTTAGATTGTACTTACAGTAAGTTATCAGTGAGCTACCACATATCACATAGTAAAGGGTAAATGAGTCACAGTAGATAGGTCCCTAATAAATTCATGTCCTTCTAAAGATAACAGAATTAAAACCAGCCAGACACACAAAATTGTGGTAACAAATGAAATAACACAACTCTGGAGGATATCAGAAGAAAATCAACATAAAACTAGAGCCACTTATGGGAAGTGCACATCAAGAAAGGTAGGTGAGCTCTACTGGGTCAGTTTAAAAATTACAGAGACAGAAGTTATTTTTCATGATAATAGACAAAACAGACTGGACTTCAGAACAGAAAGATGGGGCAGCCCGGGTGGCTCAGCAGTTTAGCGCCACCTTTAGCCCAGGGCCTGATCCTGGAGACCCAGGATCGAGTCCCACGGCAGGCTCCCTGTATGGAGCCTGCTTCTCTCCCTGCCTGTGTCTCTGCCTCTCTCTCTGTGTGTCTCTCATGAATAAATAAATAAAATATTTTAAAAAAAGAACAGAAAGATGAAGACTGACAGAACATAGAATTTTACGAAGTTTTGAAGAGTAGGGTTGGAATAAGCATGGATTTCAGTTCTCTTCTTAAAGCCTGAAAGAGGCTATTGTAGGAGAAACCAAATAAAATAGGTCTTGCCTTTGATGATACAAACTTAAAGGAAATGTTGACCACTGAAGTGATAACATCATTGGTAAAGGCTCCAGTAAATTTACGGATACTAAAATCATACAAATGAATGAATTTGACAGAGATTATTATAGAAATCTAGAGATGGACAGCATCTCTGACTTTTCACACTATCTACTTACGGAGAGGAACTATACATTTCATCTACTGATAGCAATCATGTATTTTTTCACATTTGCTCTTACACACCAAAACTATTGCTGATGATTACAAAATTATTAGATAAAAAGAAAGTAAAATATTCATCAGTTTTTAAATATAGGAATATGTTACTTTAACTGTTGTTTTAATTTATTTTATTAAGATCTTTCTGATAAACACAGCTATCATTGAATATTAATTTGAGTCATGTTTTTTCCTTTTTAAAAATAGTCATCATAGAATCATCCCATTTTGCTGCTATGCTCTGTTGAGTTAATTTTAGTACTTAACCAATACTATGAAAAGGCAGGATACAAGAAATACTTACATTTCTGGAATCAACTGCTGCATACATTATATCCATCCATCCCTTAAATGTGGCCTATTAAAAAGGACATGCAAGCTTTACTTTGGAATAATTCAGACCTGCTGTTTAATAAATATTCTTACTTATCTACTTTTTTTTAAAAGAACATTTTTGAAAGGCATTTCAAAACAAATTTTACATAGATTTTGGACAAATATCATATCTTAGTAAGGCTTTTCATTTCTAAAATACACAATAAACAAAATGGTTATTTTATATATCCTTCTGCTTGATAACCAACTCACAAATACTTTTCAAAAAAAATTCCTTAGAGTTAATGGAATAATGCAAGTTTGAAGTGCTATCGAAATTTGGTGGAATACTTTTAGAAAGCTTTACAAATGCCAACACGCTTGATAATATATATAGCTGCAAAAACAATTGACAATTTAGATCCACAATCATCTGCTGAAATCTATCTGCTAGGTGATGACAGTGACAATAAGTTTAACATTTCTCTTGATTGTAACACTCTGAGGATCAGAGTGATTACATAAAGTCAGAGCTGCAACTATTCTTCTAAGAATTTTGAAGCATGGCATCCAGAAATAGTCTTTTATTCTATTTTTTTTCTCTGTAGTTTTTGATGAAAGTGAATTAATATGGGTAAAAGTGGAAAATAAAACAGTAGATACTTGGTGTTCCATATTCAAGACAGATCCCAAGTCTAAAAGCTTATAGTAATTTGTTATTTGTCAGAGGACATAAACTTTAAACCCTGGAAGTCTGAGATGATTGCTCTTAGCTAGTGAGCAAGTCTAGCAAATCTTTCAGCAACTGTATCCCAACACATCTTTGTTTTCATAACACTAACACTTGTGAAGTGGTGGATGTCACGGGGAGAAAGCCGAGAAAGGGTGAGTGTGATGGCAGTAAAGAGAAAGTAATAATTCTTAGCTAGAAAATAGAAGCTGTTTGTACATCAGAGAGGGAAATGCTGAATGTCAATGGCTGAGGTGAATGATAGAACAAGTCAATTACACACTAGGCATATGAAGAAAGGAAGTGATTTGAGGAACCATTTAGACGAGGTACTCATCAACAGAGGTGATTTTGTAGAAAGCCAACTATAAAGAAGTACTTTGAGTTTCTTTAATGGTAGAATTTATTTAATGGCTCCATGCACAATCATTATCCTACATTTTCAAGTTATTTAGCATTTTAAGGCACTTCTTGAAAAAATTTTTTCTTTTCTCCATTTTATGGAGGAAGTGATACACTTTAGTGATATTTACAAGTGCGGTTATTAATTAAGGATTAGGATAAATTCTCAAGAGTGTCATCATGTGTCCACTATAATATTTAAAGAATCCATACTTGCCAGATTTTTTAAATCCCTATTTTAATTGCTTAAACATTCAGAGTAAGTCAGAAACATCCAAAAGAGAAATAGGAATTTCCAACAAGAAGGTGGGAAGAACTTGTCAAGGAATCATAGTACAGACACCTCTGAAAGAGATGTTAGAGGGTTTTGACCAATGCAGGTTTGTTTGCTTGGTTAGTCTCCTGGTTGAACAATTGAAAACAATCCTGGTGAACAGAAATGGATTTCTGCTCTAAAGCCTCTGTAGAAACACAAGGAAAGAACTTTTATAGACTTCTTTTTTTTTTTTTTTTTTAGCTCAGTTTTTAGTGGCCAAAAAAGAGCAGGATCTTTCTGTGTTTTTCAAACAATCTGGATTCTGTTTTTAGCCACTGCTGTGTTGTGATGTAGCTGTTGCAAAATAGCATCAAATATACATCCTTCAAGGGCCACCATCTTCTCTTTTGTGTTTTTATAAATTGTGAACTGTTTTTCTTTTGTGTAAATTAGGCTTAAAAACCAGTAGTAAAAGGCAGGAATACTTAGATAAAATAGACTTAATTGCACTAAAAAGTCATTTGACAAGACCATGGCTGCTAGTATTTCATTTCTGAGTTCAGGCACTACCCTGTATTATTTCCATTTCACTGTAAGGATCCAACCGTAATACCTAAATATCATTCACTCCCTGATCTTCAATCCAAATCCTACAACTCAGTAGCAGTAAACTGCCACCAATTAGTTACAATCCAATCAGGTGTGTTAAGTGTGTATGTTTGGGGAGGGTGATTTATCAGCAAACAAAGCTTTCCAGTAGCAATAGAAAAAAAATACCAGCAAACTTAATGGCTAATCAACTTGTTCATATGGGAAGAGAGAAATATAGGCAGGAGGAGAATAAAATCTTTGGGAGGAACTGAAATAGCTGGTCACTATCAACTATGTCTGCACTGAATTTCCACTGACTGGTAGCCACCCATCTGGGCTCATAGGCTCTTACTAATAAATCAAAATTAGGAAAAAAAAAGTCTGTTATAAACTTTCTTCTTAATAACTAACTCTCTTGTTAGTAACTCAGGTGTTTGTCATTACTTTGTTATTATTCCAAACAATAAACAAATTTCAGAGAAAAGAGTGTTCACTTACAACTTGAAGCAAAGAGAGATACCCAAATCCTACATTATCAAAGTTTACTTTCACATTTTTCCATCGGGCAGTCTCATTTCTTTCTATTAGTTTTAGGCAATCAGAATGATTATTCACTTCGGTGATGTCAAACATGTCACCAGTTGTGGTGTTAATACAGTGGTAGAATTTGCCAGCAAACAAATTTACGCCCATGATGCTGAAAATTAGCCAGAATATAAGACAAACCAGAAGCACATTCATGATGGATGGAATTGCTCCTAAAAGGGCATTCACAACCACCTAATACACAAATGGAAAAAAAGAAAAGTCAGAATTCTTATTTGTTAAAAAGGAAAGACATTCCCTAGTAATCTTTAGTAGTTCCATTTTTTAAAAAGTATCAAGACTATTCTAGGACACTTAAAAGTAAAGTAAAAAAAAAAAAAACTTAAAATGAAATCCATTCTTTCTTAAGCAATACATTTAGGGAAACAAATATAGACAATATAACAAAGAAACAAAAAAAGTTTAAGAAAAGAGAGGAAGAAGTACCAAAAAGTTAAAGGAAAGGCAAAATCAGAGGAATTTGCTGCCAGATGATATTAGAATATTTGTTGTTTATTAGAAAAAAGAGAAATAGGAAATCCTAATACAGAAGATTAATTTTTAAAAAGGCAATATATTAAATAATGAAACTAAAATATTTGGACAGAAGTTGGCTTGACCAACATACTTTAATAAAAAAAAGTTCAGATGTATAAATATAAAAATATTATTAAATGCCTACTATAAGTTTTGTCCTTAATTATTCATGCATTGCTATGACTAATAATTTTTGCATAAGAAGCAAGACCATTTAGCATTATGTATTTCATTAGATCATCACATCGTTTATTTCAAGCTCCAGTCATGTCAGTTGTTTCATTTACTGAGTTTAATTCAATAAACTTATTTTAAATGAAACATAATAGAAATTAGTTTCTTAGGAAAATAAGAAAAGGGGGATGTCATACATAGTTCCCAAATCTGATGTGATTAACATCAAATTCTGTGCTAAATAATTATCTATTCTTTTTCTATGGGAGCATGTTTTTTCCCCTCTTATCTTAATTTCTGGATCCCAGATGAAAACATCTGAGTTTTCATATTTGGCAACACTGTAGGGATAGGTGTCCTTGCTCCCTGCTCGACAGTGCCCATTGGAGCTGTATAGGAGTAGCTAAGAGGGGAGATAAAGACAGGACCTCAGATGCTCATAAGTGGCAGAGGATGCCTCAGACTTGAACATTGATAGCTACATTAATGCTACCTATGTACTTCTATTATTCTTGTCATTCTGGTCCAATGTAAACAATAAGCATCAAAGTATTTTCTATCTGCCATTTGATGCCAGTGCATTTTTAGAACAAAGTTTTTTGATTACATGTCTGAAAAAACAAATACATGAGCCAATTCCTTCTGCTTCTGAGCTATGTTTAAAGTTTGCAAAGAACTCTAGGACTTTCGGGATTCCAAAACAATGTGCTAAGTGGGCCAAAGGAAATAGTAAAACCACTACTGGCAAAGGTAGGAAAATGAGCGTAAACATTTAGGTTGGTGGAGTCACCCAGGGAGATCCAGGTGATAAGACCTACGGCAGCTTACCAGACTGAAACATGGATCTTATCTTATCTCATTTGCCTGTCTGCAGTAATACAGTTGATCAAATAAATCCTATTTTATACCTCATTTTAAATGTGTGGATACACTTAGATTTCTCTTGGATTCAAAATTTGATAGGTGGAATCAAGTTAGTTATCTCCCTCCTTTTCTGAATATTTTGCCTACCATCCAGATTAAAAAAAAAACTTCTTTTTATTGTGTATACACAGAGTACATGTTAAAATGCATTTTACCTACAACAGTCAGTTTAGAGGATGGTGACCTATACCTATTTCCTGAAGTTCTTTTCACGTCAATCTGTAGGTCCGATACTTCTTTTTTTCAAATCCTTCCTCATCTCTGTCATTTCTTTCCCATTTTCACCTTCATCCTAAATCTGGCCTCCATTAATTCATAGTGGCACTATTGTCAGAGTCTTCTAATTTTCTCCTTCCTGTGTGATACAAATTCATCATCTCCAAGTCTCACTTTAAAATTACTTAATGGATCTCCACTGATTATCAAATATTTTCCTTGCCTCAGTATTCAAATCAATTCACAATCTACATTTCTAGTTTAAACTTCCCTAGCCAACTACCCTCATGCCAACCCAACTAATACAATTACCAGACAACTGAGATGCCTTTGAAATCCCTTGCCCAGTATCCCCCTTTCTGGAACATTCTTTCTTCTACAAGGTCTAGTTCACGTAGCACTTCTTTCATGAAGCCTCACTTCGCCCTCCACGTTAGCCTCCAAAACAAAGATGAGCGTTTCCTCTTTTGAATTTAAGAATCAGAATTCCAGGGCTGGCCAGGACCATAGAGATAATTTAGAATGATGTTCTCTGTTGGCAATGAAAAAAATGAGGCTAAGATAGATTAAATTCAGAAAGTAGACTAGAAGTAGCATCTAGGGCTTGCTCTTTCCATTCTACATCACTCATTCTCCAAAGAGTCGCTCCTACTAACCTGGTTCCCACATTGCTCTGTCTTAGAGTTAACTGCATTCCTGTAATTTTGACAGACAAGAGGCTTTTTCTTTTTTTAACTTAAGATGCAAAAATATATTTGTGAATTCTCCAAAGTCTTCAATGCTTTGACTATGGGAATATAGTAGAGTACTTTGAATATAGGGAAAAAATGGTGGAATGAATGAATGGAGTAAAGATTAGCTTAGCATTTATTGATGAAAACATACTTTTTAATGTTACTTTGGACACGAGATGAAAATAAAGAGCTGGGCATAACAAAAAATTGGGGGTTAGCCAGTAAGTCTGAGAGGTCTACTTTGAAACTGGGGATTAGTTTTGTGTTAAAATGAGCTCTATGTAATTTGTGATGCAAGCAAGTACTCTGAAGCAGTGTCTTTCAGAAAATAATTTGCAACGTTGGCATACTTTCGGTCCAGAGAAAAGGTTTATTTTTATGAAGATATGAAGATAAAAGAACTAAAACATTAGGCACAGTATTGGGAAATCTGCTATACAAAGGTCCATCATATTTAAAATTTCATTAAGCAATAAAGTTCAGAGCAAGGATTGTCTTTTCCCAAGAGCCTCAAGGCATTTCTTGGTTCAGCACAGAGGGAGGTGTATTAATTCTTTCCAGGCTCTAGGGAACTGCAGTAATTGTTTCCCATGAGGTGAAGACACTGGGCAGAAATGGCCTGAATTAATTGGAAAGAACAGATTGAGGTTGTAGGATGCATAAAAGAAGATGTCTAGGAAGGAACGATCTTAATAAATTAATATCAGAGATTGCGTCTTCTCACAAATGTTTTGCAAAACATCATCAATAGAATTTCTCTATTCTAGTACAATCCATTCTTATAAAAACTTTCTGTATCTGGTTCACCATCTGCATTTTTATTAAATCAACACAAAATGAAGGATTGACAGTTAAGTATGCAAATTAATGTTAGGAATTTTGATACATGTAGAAATGTCTTGAACAAATTATCTCTGAATTTCAAATACTACTACTCATGGATTCTAATGCTTCATTAATCTAAATACAAAACCTATATGAATAAAAATCAAAAGTAGGCAAAATAAAATCACACATTTTTAAATACAAAAAAGAATAATGGAATTTTTTAAAGAATCTACTAACTACATTTGTGTTATGGGGCTTAATTAAGATAATTATCTTGGAAAGATATGATACATCAATTATCCAAGTAAAATCTCCAACTTTATCGCTTTCAAAAATAAAAACTCTCCTTCTTGTACATTAGTTTCAAACTTTAAGAATAAACAAAATATAGATTCATTTTTATTTATGTTTTCATTGTGGTATCTTCTAAGATCCTAAAAAGTTATTTGGGAGTGACTTATTCTAAGAAGTGAGTTTACGGATTAAATTCTATTTAATACATATGGTAAGATGTTTCTGTTTTATTTCAGGGCAGGTATTCTAGTTTGTATAATTCAAATATATAGATCTCTTTGTACTTACTTTTCCCCATTTAAAACACAAAGCACATGTGCTAACTCAACTCTTAATACATTGTTTTCTCATTACATTTTGAAAATAACCCTTATAAATTTTCACGTAAAAATGAATATGGTCACGTAATCATTATGAGTCTTATGAAATCTGGGATAGTGAACCCTAGTTTCTGTTCACATATATCAACAAGGCAGGGAACTGACTGCTGGTGTCTGGATGGCTGTTTTCAGGACCCAGAGCAGTGTAAAAAATGCCAAGGGTTTAATGCCTCAAACAGCATCATCAATCAAAAAGTTAACGTTTTCACGCATTCATCTAAACCAGGTTGCCCACCCTCACCAATCAGATAATCTCCCCGTAAATGGATAACTCCATAAACACATAACTAAATCATATTCCGTGAAGCTTAATGAAGATATCAACAGACCCACAGAGGGTAAGTTCACAAAGGTATTTTTCTCAAAAGAAAACTTAAGACAGTTGAAAATAGGGGATTAGAATATAGTGTATTTTCTCTACTGTGGTGCGATAGTACCCTTCCCAATCCCTCCCTCACCCCACTACACAAAGTCACAGTGAAAGGATGAAAGGTAGCAAAAGGGGTAATACAGTACCCATAATAAAGGGCTGAGGGGAGGAACCAGCGCTCCACCCCATCCAAGTTGGAGCAAGATTATCCTATATAAAATAGAAATATATAGTTTGTTATTAGTTAGAAATCTGATATTACAGAACATTTGGTGTTACTTTTTGTATATGATGGTCTCTGTCTGTCTCCCTATCAATCAGGACTTGAGTTCTTTTGAAAAAGAAGGTATCTAAGATTTCCTAGATTAGGAAAATAAAAATACAAATTTTATGTTACTCTAGATAGTTACAACATCAATTCACTCAGTTCAATTTTACAGGTTGAAAAATTTGGACTGGAAATTTGAAATACAATAAATGTTTAAAAGCTGTCAGCCAGAAATGTGCATAGAACATGCAAAACATAAAGTGCAATGGGATGATAACTTATCACTTTCTAACTTCTTATCAGGCACTACATAACATGCTTTATTTGGTTATGTTGCATAAAAGCACATGCTTGAAAAAGTGACAAATCAACAAAAATAGAATGAGTGCTCGATTTACACTCTGACACAGCTATTGTGATTTTATGCTGCTAGGGAAAAGAATAAAATGAGAGTTTCTGAATATATTCAAATATCACTTCCCAATGATAGTCATCATTATTATCTCTAACCTCACCGTCATCTATGTTTACATTTTTAAGAAAGTAAAAAATTCCAAACACTAAAAATACAAAAATAGAGTCAATAATTAGGTTATTTTGTCTCTACAATGCCAAACACCACTTGAAATGATCAGCCATTTTATGGTTGTATATATGCTGTCACTATGAGGCAAGAAACCATATTCATAAATCCTATAATTTAAAGATGAGTTCACCTCCTATTAGCATCAATAAAGAGTTTATGTTTTTAAAATTCTCACTTGCAAAAGTTAATCTCTCTTTATAATATAAAAAGCATTACTGATCAATAATAACATAAGGTTATTTCTGTAAAAATCAAAGGTAGACCCACAAGACCAACGTCATTATGGAAATAAAGTGTTAAGCATGGGGATATCTGGCCATCTCAACTGTGGACTTAATACATTTTCAAAAGGTTAAATTTGAAACGTTTATAACAGCTTTAAATACTTAGCATCGTTCAGATTTCGGAAGATGTTTAAAAGGTATTACTTTGATTCAGGTAATATGTTTTCAAGTAGAATGCATAAAAATAATATTTTTCTCAAAAACTGAAACTGCCTGTCTGAAACAAAAGAAAGTAACATTTTAATTGGAAAATAAACTTAATTTTTACATACCCTGGAGAGAATTTCCTTTAACATTTTAGTAAAAATGTGAAGATCTCTGTGAGAAATAAAATAAGACTGCATTATATTGTGTTAAATTGTTTCTAATGAGGAAAAAATTTTCTATATATGTTAGGGAAACTAAAGACAAGTCTCATGTTCTTAAAGTGACATTTACAATAAATCTTATTTTAAAGGAACACATAAGGCTATGAACAACCTACAAGATGTAATTGGAAGTCTTCAATACAGCTTAGTTTCTATAAGCAACTAAACCTTAGGCATATTTTTTTAAAAAAGCAATGTTTTTCTATTGGAATCACACTTAATTCAGCAGCTTTGCTTTGGTAAAAGAAATTTTGACTTTTTTTTAAAAAAAGGAGCTAATTTTTTAATGTTATACATCTTATATATCAATGCTTCATGCATTTTAAAAGGCATGGAAAATAATAACTCGTAATGGCAACATTTGTAATCTGTAATGAATCATAGGGATAGCTGAATATTTCCTTGAAAGGAAGAGTATAAAATTTTCTGTGACTCAAGTGAAATTTGAGTTATGCTTAATTTATGAATTATCTATGGTAATGAGTCAAAATTACATTTTCTGTTCATTATATTATAAATGCTTTACTTTATTGTCATGAAAAATTGTGTGGATTTCCACATAATCTTTAAGTTAGTACTACTATTTACATAAATTAAAAAGATTAATGCAGTTATCAATTTGAGGCTATATTAAACATAACTTTAAAAAAAGTTTAAAATTCAGTCAATATTTAATAGCTACCTTTGAGTATATTCAAATAATGCAAACTTTGGCATTATACAGACAAAATTTTGACATTTAAAAATTGTTTTCCTTTCCTCTTAGGCAATGTGTGAGTCACATTATTTTCAATAAAATTCATTAAGTACAATTTAGGTCATCACAATGAGAAGCATATAATGTAGACTTCACTTCAGTGGATTATTATCCTATCATTACACATAGTACTTTAGTGGTGCATCTGTTTTTTGGTTTTGTTTTGTTTTGTTTTTTGTGGGTTTTTTTTTTTTTTTTTTTTTTTTTTTTTTGCATACAGGTTTGTAAGGAAACTCCCAAGGTGGATTAGGAAATAAAGTCATTTTAATAAGCACAGCAGATAAATGATATTATATCATTTCAAGGGAGGCCTAAATTCTCTTGCATATCACACAGAAGTAAATATGCAACAGATAAAATGATAAAGTAGCAACTTTGCAAGGATTTGCCATTCCTTTTGCATGCATGGGTTTTCCTCTTATAAAGTTTAATTTAATGAATTTAATTTTTACTATATGTAATACTTCAGGTTCTTTCATTCTCCTTACCCTCATCCCTTCAAATCGCGATAAGGCTCTTAGGGGTCTCAGAGCTCTTAGTGTCCTGAGAGATTTGATGGCACCAAGTTCTGAGTAACCCAAGGCGTTTGCTGTTAAACTGACCAGTGAAACCTGCACCAATAAATAAGTAAATAAATAAAATCATCATACAATTTACTATATAATATAATAAATACGATTTTTGCTTATAATTACTCAGAAGAAAAATGGTTGTATATTTTCAGTAAAGCTTTTAAAATTTAAGGAGGTATTTTCAGCTTGATGCAAAAAAAGTAGTTTTCAGGATGTTAAAGGTAGTAGAATAAAAACTTTAAATGCTATGTAATTTATTAATTGTTAAACTAATTTATCAGTAGAGCAATTAGATAGAAAAACTAGATAAAAATTAATTTTTAAAAAAAGGAAGAAATTCAGGTATAAGAAAATGTAATTGGTTATCCTTCTTTATTTTATTAAGTGAATTTAGAACTTTGGATGGCCTGTAGATAAAATACAAAAGCTGCTATTATACCAGAGAGAGCAAGAAATCTTAGTCCTGCATTGTATGTTCAACTAATTATAGTTGGTACTCTCAAAAATTAATAACTTGGCACATTGATTTCATAGTAGATTTTTGAAGGTGCGTTTTTTTCTTGCTAACCTCTGTGTTCTCTCTGGTTTTTTCAGATGTAAACAATGTAACCTAATAAATAATTCCACCCTGAAAATTACTCAAATTTTTCTTTCTTTCTTTTTTTTAAGATTTTTATTTATTTGTTCACGAGAGACACACAGAGAGAAACAGAGACATAGGCAGAGGGAGAAGCAGGCTCCTTGCGGGGAGCCCAATGTGGGACTCGATCCCCGGACCCGGGATCACGCCCTGAGCCAAAGGCAGACGCTCAACCGCTGAGCCACTCAGGCATCCCAAATTTTTCTGTACTAACTTACAGCTTCTGTCATACTATCTGGCTGAAAATGGATAATCAATAAGTATTTGCCATGAAAATAAATCAATGAATTTACTTAATTTTTATGAAATAAGAGAGAACTAAGAAACAAAAATGTTAGGTGTGTAAGTCTCTAGATAAAGAACGTGCCAAAACTCCACATCCAGAGCTACAATTTCTTTGGTTTGAAAAAGAACTAGTATTGGACAGTTTCATATATACTAGATACTATTTTTGCAAAATTTTCTATTTTTAAGTATATTAAGTTACCTTATGTTTAAATATACTTTTTATATTACTTGCAATGTGCTAAAATTTTTTTTGTTTTTTAAAAAAGATACACTGATCCTTATGAAATAATTAAAATAGAACATAGAAAAAAATGATGATTGCAAAATAACAAGATCTGTATAGAATTATTTTGTTAATATATTTCAGACTATTGAATTTACTTTGTTGCATACCTGAAAGTAATGTGACATTGCATGCTAATTATACTGCAATAAAAATAATTAAAATAAAGTGTTAATAATCTGATAATTAAAAAACTCAACTTATAACAATAATAAAATCATTTTTTCATTAAAATTTTAGACATGAATAAGCATAGTAGAGAAAAGCAAAGCTCATGGTTTCAAAAGGGTTTGATTATATTTAGATTCAAAATGTAGTGTGAAAAATTATGAGGAGTTGAAATACAACTTTTTTTTTTTTGAAATATAACTTCTAATGAAACCTCAATGTCGGAAATTTTTTCTTTTGTAATGATGAAGCTATTCTACTTTTGAGGTTTTTCTCAATTGACCATTTCATAGTAACGTCATTAAGCTTTTCAAATAGCTCTGGCTTTGCCTTTATTCAGAATTCAGGAAATATAACATGCATGACTCTGAGCTCTAGAAATACTTTCCACAATAAACCTGTGTGGTCTTGCTGAATTATTATCTATTATCTTTTGGAGATAAAACTTGCCTATGAAATTGTGATATTTTGGACACACTTTCCTGCAGCTGAAATTACAGTATATTGATAGCATGAAATATTTTGTTTAAGAAATCTCGAAGGCAGCCACCTGGTTTGTGGTAGATGAAATATTATTAATTTTTATTGGACATGTAACTTCTGGGAAGGGCTGTTTGACCTATTATGGGCTTGCTGCAAATGGAGTCTACATCTTGGGAAATTCCTGCAGCTGCACCAAGCAGAGTTTTTCCCTACACTCGGTACACTTCACTGCCTCTAAAGGATAATAATCTCTGTAATCTACTCTTTAAACTCACCCTTTAAAACTTTGAGTAGATCAAAGAGAATTTTTTTAAAATGACAGTAGCTCCTACCATCATCACTGTTTACTGAGAGCCTTCAATCCCGTGTGTACTAATATCTTTTTACACAAGATTCAAGAGCCAGGTAATTCACTCACTGGCACACAACCAATCGGTCATAGGACTGGGATGTGAACGTGTGTCTGTCTGACTCACAATATAAGGGATTTAAGCAACATACCCTATTTCACCACTTTCTCTACAAACTGCTGTGTTCTCTGTTTTTTATCCTAGATAACCTCCCCACCCCCTGTGCTAAACCAGTACTAAGCCAGTGTTTACTACAACACTATCATTCAGTGAATTAGTTTAGCGTCTATTAAGTAGCATATCCTGTCAACTCAGCATACTGGTCAGAGATTCACTGTTCTAGAATGAATACAGATAAGACAAATTACTGTGAATATGAGGCAAAGATAGGGAGGATACTTACATCAACAATTAAGAAGTCTAGCCAACACCAGGCATTGGTGAAATATGTTTGATAGCCATATGCCACCCATTTTAGAAGCATTTCCAGAATGAAAATGTAAGTGAAAACCTTGTCAGCATATTCCAACATTGTCTTAATTGTCTTTCGCTGATCAATATATATGTCTTCAAATGCCTGTAAAGAAAAGTTATATATTTTAAGCTTTCTGAAACTATTATACAGTCTAAGCTATTTTTCTGATCATATATTTTTTCCCCAGATTTTATATGTATACATATGACATTCCATTGGACTAGGAGGGCAGAGGGGTAGTAAACATTGCTGTTTTTAAGATTTTTTTCCTCTCAAAGATCTTTTAATGAACCAGGGGAAAGTTAAACTCTCCATTGATATTATAGCCAGAAGAAAGAGGTAAAAGCATAATTCTCATTAATTTGACTTGTTTAGGAAACAGTTCTTGATGTTATATCCAGATGGTGCTACCCCAACTTGAAGTTATTTATTTCTTTTGTTTCATTTCTTTTGCTTCCTCCTGTTGATTTTTTGCCATAATAGGAAGATTGAAGAAATAAAAAGTGAAGGTTTATGTTTTTCATAAAGCAGAAATTGTAATCGATTATCACATTGCCCAATTTTATTACAGAGTGGGGCTCATTTGTCTCCTTCTCTCCCCTTCATTTTGTTGAGTTTAGATTTCTCAGCAGAGCTATGCTATGACAATGATGAGAGGATGAAAATACTTTTCATTTAGATTGTGATATTGTTCTTCTAATACAAACTTTTCTTTATACTTAACATCTGAGTCTCACATTTGTTTCAGGGGCAGATTATCTCTTGTATAAAGAGGCATGCAGAGAAAATTTATGTCATTAGAAAATATGCAGGACAATAAAGACTTATGTTCCAATTATAAATCTGTTATAAACTTAAGTGATTGTGTATCAATCAGACAAGCTCATTTTATCTCTCATTTATCTACCCTATGGCTTAAGTATTCTATTTGTGTCAGTGTTTTTCTAAAATGTTACCTATGTTATGCTTTATATTTTTATAAGTGATTTTCATATAAATATAAGTTAATTTGCTATAAAAGCCATCTTCATATAAAGAAAAAGTGATCTTTAAATGAATCACTTAGGCATGCTGCCCAATATTTTTTGTTACCAATATTCATTGTTTCCTGAGTAGCATAAAAATAGTGGACACAATTTAAAAGGGACAGAGAAGTGGTCCCTAAGGACTTATTGGCTGTCCATAAACAAATGATAATACCATTCAGACACAATATTCGTCAGAACTCAGAAGTCCATCACAGGACTTCTATTAACTACATTGAGTTGCCATGCTTACTTTCTTGTTAAAATATGAGTAATTGAATATTTGTATTCTTTGGGGTTATAATGAATAAGCTGGAGGGACAAATTTTCATAGGTTACTTACAAGTAAGCAAAATTTAAGAGTTTATTAGAAATTGTAATGTATACATAGTAGAAATAAATCCAGAAGTATGTAGTTAAAACATTAAATCTATAATCCGGAAGATGGGATGTGGGGGTAGGTAATGAAAAATGTGTTGGAGACAGGTAGAAGAGTGGGTGGGTGGACAGGTGCTAAGTGGGTAGATGGATGGATGGAGGGATTGTTGGATACAGAGATGTACATATATTTAAGGAAGGAGTCTTAAGTAGAGATAAATGAGGTTTATCAAACAGAGGTTATGGCTGATACCATGAAAATGAAAATGGATGTAGGATGAGGGCTTGGGAAAGAATGCATTGGGTACTAAAACAGTGCAATAGACAGAATTAAAAAGTCATCAGTATTATATTATCTTAAACTTAATATTGTACCACTTTTACTTAATATTCACTTACCAGTGCACCACTGCTAAGGAGAATCATGAAAACAATGAAGGTCTCAAACCAGTTATGTTCAACTATTCGGAAACATGTTCTTCTCAGGTTCCACCATTGTTTTCCTCTCCCTTCTTCCACACTGATTTGACAACATTTAAATCTTTGTACACAGCCTGCAAGTATAATGTTCAAAGAGGAGTAGATGAAGTAACTTCTGTTGCCTCAGTAATATTCTTTAGCATGTCCCTGATTGATCTTTTTACTACAATTATCATCTCCATCTTGCTAGGGTAACTCTCTAAGCTGGAGTAGTAAAAGCACATTTATTAGCTGTGTGAGGTTGTGAAAATTATTCAGCCTCCCTAAACAGTTTCCTGGTTTTTCTGCCCGGGTCATATTGTCCAAGAAAGAACTTTGAAAAGTACAAACAAATGTAAAGTAGCTTTGCCTTGTCCTGTGTCATCCTATTGCACTCTGTTGAAGTGACACTAGTAGAGGAGTTCAAAACGAATATTAGTGATAAATAGAAAACTTCCCTTTTGAAGAGATTATAGAATAATAATGTAGATATCCCCCAACTGGGTTTGTTACTGTTTTATTTTTTGGGGTGTTTCTAGAAGAGCTCACATAATTTTCAAAATTAATTTAGTCCACTAAGATGTGATTGGTTGGCCCTGCTTAGATTTCTCATTGCTTTCCTTATACTGCTTTTACTCACTCAAACATAAGAATTAAATCCACAGATATCTGTGACTACCTTTGCAAACACCATGGAGGATACAAATACATTTTTTTTAAGGCAAAAAGAAAAAAAGTATGGGACCTGGACCTTGCCACCAAGAACCTTACATTCTTGCTTTCGAGAAAAGATATAAACCCAGGAAACCTACCTCAAGGCAAAAACAAAAACAAAACAAACCCAAAAAACAAAAAGAAAAGAGAAAAAAGAAAAAGTCATGTATGCTAGAAGAAAAGGGAGGAAGGGAAGGAAGGAAGAGAGGGAAGAAAAAAGACAGTAAAGATACATACAATAGTTCAAAACAGAAAGAGAAGAGTTATCATAAAGTAATAAACAAAAAGTTATCAGCTGAATTAAATGGGTATATTTGTTAATAGCTGTTGAGAAGAATAGTAAGCTCTTTTCCACCATGGTCAGATGAAAGTAGGTTTGAGGACTTTGAATGATGTGTGGAATTTCTATTAGGAAATAGAGAAAGACAATATATATCAGGCCTGGAAGAAGAGGTCACTAAACAGAGAATATGCAAATATATTCATATCTTCAAAACTCAAATTTCCAAGTAAATGACACCATGGGAAATGCTAGTCATGGAGAAAACAAGGCTCTTAAAACTATTGTCCATATTGTACCAGCCTCAACTAGATACTATTTATGTATCGGGAATGGGGCTGTGCTTATTTCTCACTTCATCTACTAAGCCTTGGAAAATGATGGTTTTTGTTTAAAAATACAGTTTAGCATTTACAAGTCATTTAACCTTAGTAGTCAGAAAGTTATTTTTTTTTTATGTTTTTTTTTTAATTTTTTTTTTAATTTATGATAGTCACACAGAGAGAGAGAGAGAGAGACAGGCAGAGACACAGGCAGAGGGAGAAGCAGGCTCCATGCACCGGGAGCCCGATGTGGGATTCGATCCCGGGTCTCCAGGATCGCGCCCTGAGCCAAAGGCAGGCGCCAAACTGCTGCGCCACCCAGGGATCCCCAGAAAGTTATTTTTAAGGCAAATTCTGTATATGAGAATTTTGACTAGTGTTTAATTTAATTTACAATTCTTTTATTTAACAATTCTTGTGAGATCACCATTTCATTTCTAAAAAATATAAATTACTAGTTCTGATTACATTAAAATATTTATCTCCACGTTCATGATCTTTTACACATAATGGGCAGATTTAACCAAAAATAACAATAGATTTAAAAACAGCATATTGGAGGTAATTGAAATAGGTCTACTAAGGGTTCTATTCTATTATGAATGGTCCATCTAGGGTGATCAACAGTTAAAAAAAAACCTGCACTCTATAAATGGAAGATTAACGTGAGGGTCACTGCCTTTACCTTCAGTGAAACAGGCCTCAGGTTCAAGGGTTTCCTCCGGTTCCACTATAGGCTCTTCTTCTGCAGGTGCACCAATGTCTACAGTGCTGCCTTCAGAGGAGCTACTGCTTTCATTGAGTTTCTGTGCATGAGGTGGACATAAAAAGTCAGTCACTTTAATTTCAGTAACGAATAGTCTAGAAAGAAAGGATTAGTACTATGAATTGATTTTTTGGATTCTCCTTGAAGTGAAGAGATTTTAAGTTTAGAGCAAAGGACAGGTTGAATAAGAAAAGGAAATAAGAAAATTGTCTATTGTCTCTTTGCCATTATTCACAATGTTAGTATGAAATCAAATTGTTATGAAGTTACAGATGGCCATCAGGAACATGTACTAAGCAAACCACTTAGAGAAGGCCCAGAGAGAAGGTGAGGGGGGAGGAAAATTAATTGTTCTCATTTTGTAGATAAGGGAACTAAGGCCTAGACAGGTTAAGAATTTGTCTTACATCATATAACTAGTAAATGAGCAAAGCAAGATTTGAGAGAATTACTCCTGAGCCCATCTCCATACTCTGTCTTCTGTGCAATCACACTGTTTCTGAGGGTACTGACACACTTATAATTTTCCCATCAATTTAAAACTGAAAATAATTCATTGAAAAAAATGGCAAGATTAGCCTAACAGGTGAAGAGAATCTACAATTTGAAGTGAAAAACAAAAAACAAAAACACTTATACACACCACAAGCTAATTATGCCATTTTATATAATACAAATATTCAGTATCTTCATGGAAATTATTTCATCAGCTACAGCAAGCCAGCTCTTTGGTAGCTGTAGACATGAGTTCCATTTAATTCCTGTTTACAGTAATTTTGCCAAACTAATTATATACTCGTTATAAAGCAAATGTCACAATAATAAGTTAAGCACAAGCAGTAATAAAACCCTTTGTAATACAGTATTACTTCAACTCACAGGGACATTTTGGTTGTTTTTGTTTGTTTTGAGTTTTTATTTACATTTTAGTGAGTTAGTATCTAGGGTATTAGTGGTTTCAGGAGTAGAATTCAGTGATTCATCATTTACATGGAACACCCGGTTACAGGGAAATTTTTTAAAGTAATATTGAAAAGTCTTTAAAATTTGGACAAATCCACCTTTTGCATATCACAGTTCTTCACATATGGTGCCAAATATCAGCCTCCATATCAAACTTCATACCCATTAGTAAATGCCATTATTAGTCATCTAGATTTCAAATTTCCAATCAGCAACTGTATTAAGGTAAAAAGATGTGAATCTAAAATGATATGAAATTAATTTTTATCAAATGTCTCCTCATTGCCTCCCTGAATATCCTCCTCTGATGTGTCTTGCCTGGATGATGATAAAATAAATTGCTAGCTTTTTTTTTTTTAATGCACAGAGTTACTCCAGGTCTAACTAGTTCAGATTTTCTATAGGTAAGAGTGCTATTGCCAATATATCAAACTTTATTCTTAAGAATATTCTTTAAAATAGGCTATTCTTAAAAAAAATAAAAAAATAGGCTATTCTTGTTTTACAACCCAATTTTGTAATATGTTACCAGTTACTAGGTATAGACAAGTGATCCTATACATGCTTACAAATTAATTTGCAAACACTTCTCAAGCAATATAAGTTTATTCTACAGTCAGCCTGAAATACTGTAAGAAAGTAGAAGCATGCCTAATGTTACTCAAACTCAAATGCTCTCAAAGTCATGACTTTTTTTTTCTATCCTAACCTACTCCTTTAACCATGTTTGAGGCTGGTTGTTTGCAATATCATTCTTCGAGCAAATAGACTCAAACTCTCCTTTATTCTTAATGCTTTTCTAATATTGACCGTAATTGAAAGTCAAATTTGTTAAATTTTACCTTTGTAATAACCCTTCTCTCAGTCTCATCTTCCAAATTCCTGTGGGCTTTTTGTTCATTCTTGTCACTTCTTTGGAGAGTTATACTTAATAATTATTGCCCTCATTCTAGCCTCACCTAATTCTGGAACTTTGTGGGCCACAAAGCCTATTCTGCGCTAGATGCCCGATAAATACTTGGTGAATGGATACCTCTGTTTTATATATTCTTGCCAGATGAAGCTTTTTGTCTCCAACGTAGCACTCCAACCAAATTTCCCAAATCTGTCCTTCACAGAAGTTGTGCTTTAGCCAAGGTGAACTTCCTATAGTTCTCTGGCTGTTGCTCAGAGTGGTTATTTTTGCCCATTATCATGTCAGAATAATAATCGCTGCCTCATCTAAACCCCCTTCACCACTTTATCTGCACAATCTTTTGGGCACATATTGCTTTATCTAACCTACCTCTATTCTAATTGACTTACCACATTAATAATGGTTGGCATTTTCTCTGTGAGACACAATGACCGATGTGCTCAGTGTGCTAAAGTTGATCAGGTAATTGGCTACACTGTCACACCTGTGCATTGCTGCTTTCACCAGGTGAGCTGTTTGCTTATCAAGAATAAGTTATATTTGTTTTCAAATCATTGCACCACTTTAAATTATTGGAATTATGTAATTTACTCTTACATAATTTGATAAAACGAATGAAAAGAAAGTTAGTCTTGTTTTGTCCATAAAAACTAAGTTGAAATCATTGTATAAATTTAATAAAAGTAAATCCCCCACACGTATACAGACACACATAAAAAAACTTGTTATAAAATCAGGCATGAATTACGAAAAAAAAAGAAAAAGAAAAAGAAAAGGAGGGGAATGGGGACATGCATTTCTGGAAGGATGCTAAATTCAGGTTTTATAAGGTTCTTAAAATCTCTATCCTTTTTGAAAACAACCTAAACTGGAAATCACAGTTGCAATTATAGGTATGGCTCAGGCCAAAGAGATGGTGCAGAACTGCCAACAATGGAACACCTGTTAGAACAAGAGGCCTCGGGACGCCTGGGTAGTTCAGCAGTCAAGAGTTTGCCTTCGGCCCAGTGTGTGATCCCAGAGTCCCGGGATCGAGTCCCACGTCGGGCTCCCTGCATGGAGCCTGCTTCTCCCTCTGCCTGTGCCTCTGCCTCTCTGTGTCTCTCACGAATAAATAAATAAAATCTTAAAAAAAAAAAAAAAGAACAAGAGGCCTCAAGCAACATTTGATGTAGGTACCTATCATTTTTCAAAATGAGGCAGTTGATAATGTCTGGGATCTAGGAGAAATTTGCACACCTCTCAGGAGTGGGACACGATTACAAATTAGATTTTAAAAGTTACTCTCCATATTTGGCTTAAATAACTTCCAAAATCAACATATTGCAAAGAAAGCCTGGTAAGCCATATCGCAGCAGGGTAGACCCTGATTCTCATACTAGTCAGGGAAACTTGCCCCAACTTTCAAGTCAGGACAACATCAGATACAGTGATAAGTGAACGTTAGCAAGATCAAACTACAGACAGGTGGGTGCAGGCCAGTTAGTCTACTCTAGATTAACTACCCTAACCACACCAGAGTGATAGGCAGCGCTTCGTGCATCTGCCTTAGTAGAGAGGGCGAGTGCCCCCTGCCCTGACCGGTGGAGCTCCCGAGTGAGCCTTCTGGACCAGATGCCCTGTGACAGACTGTCTGGTTAAATCCCCTCATTTTACAGAGTTGATGCTAGCTATGCTTTTGCTCAGAGGTCCCAAGTGACATTTAGTGATATTTATGTGCGACTTTAACTTCTGTCACAGTGTCCCTATAGATGAGGGGCAATTCACATCCTGTCTGTGCCAGGGCTTCTCCAATGAAACCCAGTTCTGGACTGGGTAGTCATCTAGCTTTTTATATCCAAATCTAATTTTTCATTTGTTTTTCAAAAATGCTTCAAATAAAAACAAAATGGAGCAGGGGACAGAGAAGGGGAAGGGACCCTGGATTCTTCAATTCTTTGCTCTGCTGTGGGGCACCCAGCCTGAGAAGACAGCACAAGCCCCAGAGACTATGCCAGGCAGCCTTTCCTTCCTCCTGGGCAACTGTTCTTGGAATGGTAAAATCAGAATCATTATATAAATATAATGTTTAGAAAAACCTAACCAACACATTTTGAATTTTAAAATTTTGGCTTTCTTAATATTTAAGTATTATCTAAAATGAAAAAAAATTAAATTTTGTTCATTTCTGTTTAAAAAACAAAACAAAAAACTACCATAACCAGAAAGAAATGTCACCGCTTTTTCCAGGAGTTTACACGTGATGTAAACAAATGAGTATTAGTGTGGGAGAGAAAAGAAAAACAAACAAAATAAGACAGATGCAGAAATGACTGAGCTGAAGTGTGCCCAGGCCATTCATGGGCGGCAACAAGGATTTTTATAAATTATTCTCAAGTTTTTTACTAGAAGCTTATAAGGATTGAAATTAAAATTGACCCTAGGGAACTTCACATTCAGGTTTGAAAAGTGGACCTAGATGGTACAATTGGCAAATCTGACCTGGCAAACATAAACAGTTAATAGGTCAATAAGCTAGGGTTCAAAACTTCTAACTTTAAAACTCTTTTTTAATTGAACTTGTTGCTTCTGCACATATTTCATTACCACATACCACTGTATCAATTATTCATAGTTGTTTTATGTGTTTGCATGCATGCAGAAAATATGCATGAACTGTTATCATGTTGTAAGGTTATCCACAGATGAAGTAGGCAGATTTAGGCTAGTTTACAGTCAAGCCACATCTGTCACTCTCAGCATTTCTCAACTGATTATTCCAAGAGTTTTTAAAAGCCTATGGCCTCCAGTTGAACCTTTCTTCAATCCATCTGCCACCAAAAGCTGGTGTGATGTTTTAACACAAATCACCTTCCTACTAAAATCTACAAAGACTCTCCATCATTTCTCTGGCATTTAAATACTTTTTTAGGATTCATTATCTGTGAGTCACTGACAACCCCATCTTTCACCCTCTCCTGGCCCCAGCCATCACAGTGGAAAGAAAACCATTAATAATTATGGGAAGAAATCTGCCCTGGTTCAACCTCTCGCTTTCTGTATGGTTTTGTCCACATAATTATTTGGGCTAGTCTCTTATATGTAAAATGAAGGGATGATCTCCCATGTTCCCATGTTCTTGTTGTAATGTTCTACAACTCACAGTCTTTTAGGATTTGAAATGATATAAGAGAGATACTGATATTGAAAATGATAAGAAACCAATGTAGGGACAAACCTGAACCCAGGAAGAGATAAGGCAATAAGAGCTCAGGTGGGTATGATTGCTGGAAAAATCCCATGATTTTTAGAAAAATCCCATGATCTATATCTAGAAAAATCTATATCTAGAAAAATCTATATCTAGAAAAATCCCATGATCATCTTTGGCCAATGATGGGACAAGCAAGAGTAATAGCTACTCCTACCTTGGAAACAGAGAAACCACTCACATATAACTGGGCTTTTAAGTTAATTTCTCTACTAGCTCTATGTGCAATATTCAATTAATCACTAAACATTTGTTTGAGGATGCTATATTCTGAAATTTGTGTTAAGTCTCTGTCTCATAGAAACCCTTTATCAGCATAATGCATTATTTATCTGGTTTTTTTCCTATTCCTTCACTGCCTTTTTTTTTTTTTTTTTCTTTAGTGGCCAAAGTGAAAAGTACAAAGTACTTTATGGTTAATTTAATTTATTAAAATTAAGGTTAACAATTCTTAAGCTTCATTTCAATTATGTTTTTTCTTCTGTCAATTGTCCCTGACTTTTGCCCCTTTCTCTACTGGAGTGTTGTGTTCTTCTTCTTTTTTAAAAATGTTTTATTTATTTATTCATAACACACAGATAGGGGGCAGAGGGAGAAGCAGGCTCCCTGGAGAGCCCAATGCGGACTCAATCCCAGGACCCCAGGATCATGACCTGAGTCAAAGGCAGATGCTCAACCACTGAACCACCCAGGTGCCCCTGTTTAGTTCTTACCAAACTGCAATTGCATTTTATAAACAGAAAGTCATTTGAGTTTCCTTAATATATAATATTTGCCAAATGTTAGTTCTCTACTGCTGTGTATCAAATTGCACAAATTTAGCAGCTTAAAACAATACCAATTTATTATTCGGAGTTTCTGTAGGTCAGAAGTCTGGCACTACATAGTCACATTCTGTACTAGGGTCTCACTGGGATGAAGTTAGGGTGTTGGCTGGGAATGCAGTTCTCATCCAAAGCTCAGGATCCACCAACTTTACTGGCTATGAGTAAAGTTCATTTCTTTTCTAAGAATCACCTGCTATCTTAATATCATCTATCATCTACCATGTTGATAATTCATTAATTTCTCTACTTATAGTCTCTTCATTTTGTTTAATTTCCAATTTATCAAACTAAGTATTTTTATCATGTTCTTTCATTAATTCTTTTTTTTAAAGATTTTATTTATTTATTTGAGAGAAAGACAGCATGAGGTGGAGAGCTGAGGATGGAACCCCATGTGGGGCTCAGACCAGGGTTGGGCATGGGGCTTCCTTGCAGGACCCTGAGGTCATGACAGCAGCAGAAGTCAGAAGCTTAACTGACTGAGCCACCTAGGTGCCCCTCATTCTTTCTTGATCATTCTTGTCAATATTAAGACTCTCAATGACTGCTTGGTCCTATTCCACAGATTCTGACAGAAAATGTTATTTTCTAAATAGCTATTTATATATTTTATTTGGCCCTTAATCCAATATTTGTTTAGGAGGGGATTTCTTAATTTTCAAATGGCTAGAATTTTTTTCTGTCATCTTACTATTAACTTCTAGTTTAACTGTATTGTGATTAGATAATAACCCAATAACTCTTTTACTACAAATTTATTGAGTTTTACTTAGCTGTCTAGTATATTTTTAATTTATGTAAATATATACATAAATAAGAATTCTCTACATGTATACATTTTAAGATGTATAATTCATGACATTTACTTTTATTACTTATATTATCAAGTGATCAATGTCCCTATTTAATTTTTCTTTGTTTTATCACATTCTAAAAGAATGTAAATGTAAAACGCTCACAACCATTTTTATATATTTTTATCAATATAGTCTTATATTTTTCATTGTTAAAAATCAAAGATGATGTGTCTCTGAGTTCTTTCTTTCATTGAAGTAATAATACAATTACTCAAAGAGGGAAGGAAAAAGTTTTAGATGTGTGGCAAGAATACATCTCTAATAAAATACTTAAAAAATTGGATAACGGCCAAACTAGAACATTCTCAAACAAGTACTTTTACTTATTTAAAAACCAATAAGGCCAATTAGTTTTTCCTTTTTTGTTTTTAAATTCAAATTTAATCTTATTTTGAAATTCACCATCCAAATAATAAAGCATCTTGTTCTCAATTTTTGAGAGCAATAGACTATTTTAAAAATCCAATTTTCATGTTTATTAAGCCATTAATCAAATTTTAATTTACCAATGAGCTAGTTCATTTGCAAATATGTGTATGTTCACACATGACTCTCTAAATTTTACCCTGACCTATAGTGTATTTTTGGCAGGCTGACTTAATAAGTGAGCTGAAAGAGTGCAGGGACCACAGCATATCTAAAGCATCCACTTTGCCTGTACACCAGGGCATTCAATAACCACTTAATAACTACACACTGCTGGTAAGAGCATTTTTCCTTCTCAGTGGATTTATGCAACATTTCTTGCTTTTTAAAAATGTTCTCTACTATAGCAAATGATTTTGACCTTGAGGGCGAAGCAAAACAAAGCACAGCAAATAAAATACTCCACGATATTTTTTAAGAGTAAATGATTAAATGGTTTTTCTTGTTCTCTGACTTGATTAGGATGTTTACGCTTTTATTTTAGACTTGGTTTGTTACAGGAAGCTTACTTATAGGGTTTAATAGGAGTTCAATTTATAATAAGTGGTAAGTGTATTAAAATATAAACTTGGCATTTAGGGTCAAGAGGATACAGAATACATGTGTTTGTATATATGTATATATATATATTTTATTTTTGAAGAAGTACTTATTTTTAAAGATTTATTTATTCATTTTAGAGAGAAAGAGAGGCAGTATGAGTGGGGGGAGGGGCAGAGGGTGAGAAAAAATCTGAAGCAGATTCTGAGCTGAGCGGAGAGCCTGACACAGAACTCGATCTCAGAGCTCTGAAATCAAGACTTAAGCGAAATCAAGAGTTAGATGCTTAAATAACTGAGCCATCCAGGCACCCCAAAAACACTTATTTTTAAAGCTAGGCATGTATTATTTTAAAAGTGGGCTTTTTATATATATATATATATATATATATATATATATATATATATATATACACACAAATATATATATATACACAAATACATATGTACATATATATCATCTTAAATCATACATAAATGAGATGCTGTACATCAAAAATATTAGTATTAATATTTCATTGTGTACACTATGCATTAGTAAATATTTTTGTGTACACTAGCATATTAAAAATTTAAATGACCCCTATTAAAGACTCTCAACAAAGCGACAATATAATATCAAATAAAAATACACTGTATAGAAATTTAACATTTCTATAGAGCAGCTGGAAAAGTCAAATATTAACTCATTAATTCCCACATCATCCCTATTACCCAGATGACTTCTAGCTGTGGGTTGAAAGGGAAGTTTCAGTGCATTATTCATATTTACTAAATATTAACTTGTTCTTATCAATTGTGAAATCCAGTATTAGTCAAACACTTCATCAAGGTAGAAGGGAAGGTGGAGGAAAGGAATATAGCTCTAATATATTCTGAATTCTGCTTTAAAATACGTCAAATATGAATTTTGTATTGAGTATTAGATATAAAAGAACATAAATAGAATATCTAATCATATATTGGACCAATAAAAAATTATTATAATGCAAATAAATTAAAAACAGCAAAAAAATTCTGCAAAATTGCATTTATAATTCCCAAGCTAGAAATCAAGGTTGTAAATCAAATGAGTATTTTCCTTGTTAAAGTCATTTTGCTTGCTCTAGAGTTCTTTTGACATTAATTTTTCATGATAAATTATAACATATTTAACAAATATTTAACAAGTGTCTACTGGCTGGAGGAACCATGTAACAACTATAATGAAAAGGCTAAGAGTTTTAAGTCACACAAGCTTGAGTTTCAATCATAATTAGTGGTTTTATGGACTTTTTGGAATTATCTCCACCTCCTTAAGCTTTAGTTTCTAATTTGTAAAATGATCCTTTTGTAACATGATTGTTGTAAGTATCAAACAAGATAACACATGGAAAATGCCTGGCATGTGCTTACCCAATAAATGGTTATAAATTTCATAACAGTATTATATAGTGCGTAATTCGTATAACTGCAAATATTTGACCTTTTCAAATACCAAAAATATCAGTCCATATACAACAACAGATCAGGACCTGAAAAATGAAACTGTGAATATCATAGACCTCGTACCTGCCCTCATGTGTTTACAATCAGAAGGAAGATACAGATAAGCAAATGACTGCCACACTGTGATTGGGTTAGTTTAGGGTATCTTGAGAGCACCTCTAAGTCTAAGAAGGGCAGGGTAGAAGAAAGTAACGTTTGACTCCAGAAGGATGAGTTGGGTGGCGGTGGGGCAGGTGAAGAGGATAACGTAAGAGTATGCAAGATGGAAAGAACAGGTATAAGGATAAGAACCTGACAAAGCATGGGCAGTTTTAGGAAACAAAACATCAGTGTACTTGGATGCAGAGAGGTGGAGAGTACTACTATGTGAGGCTGGAAAGATCCATAATGGTCATTTTTTGCAGGGACTCTTAGGCATGTAGTATAAACTGTAAGCAAGGGGCAACTCCTGAAAGGTTAGAAAGAAAGGGGAGCTATGACCAGATTTGCCTTTTAGAAAAACTATTTATTATAAGCAGACTAGACTAGTGAGAGGGAACATTTGTTGAGCAGTTAAGTCTGAGAGATGATGGAGGTCTGATGTTGTGTGTGCTGGTGGGGATGCAGAGTAGACAAAGATGCATAGAGTTGGTGGCGCCTGGTAATCATTTAGATATAAGGAAGAGGAAGTTTGGGTATCCACTGGTTAGATGGTAGCACTCTTCACATAGAATAGTTGCCATCTCATTAAAGACCATGGCCCTGACACACTATAGCTCAGGACAAGGAAATAGGAAAGAGCTGGAAAGAACACATCCAACCAATGTTCATATGGGACTCTACATCTGTTCCTGAACATCTGTCAGGCAATTATATGAAAATTCTGAGTGTTTTCTTTTCTCCTCCGTCTCTCCTTCCTGCTCCCTCCTCAGAGAAGAAGCTGTCTCCAAAAGCAAACTGCTTACATAGTTTTACTTAGGAATAGTCTTGCTTGATTTATTCATCTGTATACTTTCAGAAGGAATAACTGATAAAAATGTAGGTATTCATGAAACATGTAATTAACTTACATAATGCTAATTAACACTGACCCAACACTTCATTTGTGCCAGGTACTATGCAAGTTACTAGAAGTACAAAGGTACAGATGACCACAGTTCTTGTTCTCGAGTTGCTCACAAGTTTGGGAAGTAGGATAGACAGATACACAACTGATAAATAGAGTTATTCTACTTTTTTGTTTGTTTGTTTGTTCTCAAAGTGTCTGAGACTCAAGGCAGAGGGAGGAGGCATGTGAATTAGGCAATCAGATGTTTGCAGAAAAGCTCTCACTCAGCTACACGGTGTTGCCAAGTGTTTGAGATCCCCACAAGACCGGCCGAGGACCCATCTCCCGTGAGGTAGCCCTCGGGTGGCCAGGCTGGGGACACGGGGACAGTGCTCATCACGGGGAGGCAGCCTCCCCGGAGGTCAGAGAACGGGCGGCTCCATGCACACAGAGGAGGAGGGTGGATTCCAGGAAGCACTGAAATTTCAGTGGGGGAAATTCAGAGGGCTTTCCAGAATTATGAGTTGTTTGATATAGTGAGAAACAAAGCAGCAATATATCTTTATTGAGTGAATACATGGACAGAGTCTTGCATGTTGATTCAAAGGTCATTTTGTTTTGTTAAATTTTGCAGAGTGGCGAGGAGAAGGAGATAGCTTCTAACAAGAAATGAGGGAGTCCAAAGACATAAACTTCATGGAACTATGTGACTAGAACTGAGCTGAGTCATGGGGAATTAGACTGAAAGAGTCTGATCAAGACTGTCTGATTGCTCATGATGTGTTCAAGACTGCCATTTTTCCTCCCATGAAAATGTGTTTCAGATGGTAATTGTAGTGATACAGATGAAATAATAGGACAGGAAGTGGGAGGCCAAGGTTGGGGATAGATTTAGGGGAAAAAATCGACAGGACTTGGCAGTAAATTTGATGAGGGCCTTCCGATTAGAGAAGTTGAGAATGAATCCGGGCTTCTCATAAGCTATTTGAGAGCTTATGTGATTGGGAGGAAAGTCGCATGGATTTTTGGAAGCCAGGGAATGCGGAGCTTAAAGAATTAGGAAATATTGCAGACAAGTGATATAGGGTCACTGAACTTGGCAAATATGAGAACATCAATAATTTTTGACAGAGAGAAATGTAGAGGAAGAAACCAGAAAGGAGATGTTTGAAGGTGACCGAGCAGTGGAAAATGGGAAGGCAGTGAATATAATCTAATCTATCTTTTAAGGAAGATTGCAATGAATTCAAGGAGAGAAACTTAAGGAAGAGATTAGATCAAAGGAACATTTAAAATTTACATGATTTTGTTTTATTTTAGGACAGAAATCTTCTCCATTTATATAAGTTTGTGGTAAGGGCTTCTGAAGGAGAAAGTGTAATACGGGATGGAGACAATAGCTGCTGCATCAGAGACCACGAGGATTTGTGAAGAGTCTGAACAGAAAGAACAGCTGGGGGCACACACATTTATCTCCCAGAGATCTTTGATGTCCTCAGATATGTTGTGTGATGCTTTTCTAGGGGGAAAATTATGTTATCACGATGTTCTTGAATTGGGATATTTGCAAAAATCTTGGTATATATCTATTTTGATTCAAGATTGACCAGAGACTTCCAACACTTATTTCTTTATTTAACATGTATTTACTGGGCACCTACTCTATGCTAGGCATGATGGTGAATGTGGGCTATACTGTGGCAAATGAAATGGACTAATCCCCACATTTAAAAACTGAGCATTGCCCATGTAAGGCATTCGCTGGAGGCCTTTCCGTGGTAGTATAAATTCAGTCTGATAAGCAGTATATGCTTTGGTTGGGAATTGTCATATGTTCTTTAACTCAAATATAGTAAAGGTAAAAGTGCTAAATGAAAGAATATCCACAAAGCATCAAATAAATATTACTTTAACATAGATGTTCTGACTGAGAGGGCCAATGAGGGTCTGGAAGTAAATGTTCATTACCCATTTATTTATTCATTTAATAAACATTTTGTACTCACTGTGGCCTTAAAGTGAGTAAGACCTGGTAAGTGTTTCACCTATTCTCAAAGACTTCATAAGCTAATGAGGCAACTACAAAAGTGCTTCCGAATGGTTCGAAAGATTCATTCAGGTGGCATTAAATTTAGAAGTGTATCTTCCTAAAACACAGCTTGGGGTAACCATAGTCTAAGAGAACAAATGCTCTATAATTGGAATTAGACCTCTGTAGATCAGTGTGGGAGGCGGAAGCAGATGGGTGTAACATGCAGGCCAGTGCAGGAGGAAAAGGACCCTCCAGGACTGAGACAGAGGACTCAGACACCAGTAGGTATGCCATTACCCTAAGCCCACTGAAGAAGTATTGGGAGTTATGACCAACTCTGCAATGGACACCTATTCTTAGTTGTTCAATAAGCAATATCATTACTTTTAAAGTACTGGCAGTGAAAATATTTTATCAGACAATGTTAAGGAGATTTAGTGTAATAGTTAAAAACATAGACTGTGTCGCCAAATGCCTGGATTCGAGTCCAGGATCAGTGTCTACCATTTGTATGAAGTGGCAAGCTATGTAAACTCTGCATTCAATGTCCTTATCTGTAATATTGGAATAATATCTATCTCTTGGTATGAAGATTGAGTGAGATGATACGTGTAAAACCCTACAAACAGTGTTTTCCCATGGTAAGCTCTCAACAAATGATATCTGTTATTAGCATGACCTGAATTACAAAGATCCAAATGGCATTTACACTCATTCTAAGGCTGACTCGTTGCAAAAACAATGAGTTTTTCCCTAACTAGTATAGTAATGTCTTGTTTTTATTCCAAAAAGGTATAGGTTTAATAACTCAATTCATTTCAAAAGTATTGATGCAGACAGAATTATAGTAGTAATTGTGCTGTTGTCACCTTATGTTTTTGAGCACTTTTAACTTCCAAATAGCTTTTAGATCCTCATAATATTCCTATAAGCACCAGAGGACAGTTGTCTTCCTTTTACAAATTAGGAAACAGGATAACGTAAAGTTAATGATTTGCTTGCAGTACAGTTAAGGCCACTAGACGTTTAGTCTAGTTATCCAAACAAGTCAGCCAAAACTCGAAAAGTTATTGAGCACAGATTTGTGCCCAGCATTGCAGTGGGGGCCTCAGAAGACCAAAATTATATAAAATACAATCCATAACCAAAGAAACTTATTTTTTTTAATTGGGGAGAGATATGATTTTATATTGCTTTCTGCGTAGTCTCAGCAATTTTGCCTGGTTTTTAAAGTTCTTCAAAATCTTCAAAGTCTAAGTCACTGTTCTTTATTATTAATTTTCAGTGGAAACCCGTATTTCTAGTTGATCCATTATTCTTGACTACTGAGTGAGTCAAGAAACTTTGAGGTTTTAAAAGCAACTCCTTAGGTTATTTGAATGTATTTTGTGGGTTGAGGTCTGCTGGGACTTACAGAAGCGATGAATGTGACCCATGCTATGCCTTTTCTGCATCTAGGGACAAGCATGGGACAAGTATAGAAAGATAGCCCACAAAGTTGTCCTGGAATGCAGGACAGTGATGCATAAGTATGCACCTTATGGGGGAGGCGAAACAAATACAGGTACACATTTTATATGTCTCTTCATTTGCAGTCTGGTCTTCATGTCCTGGAAACTGAGGGAGTCTGTTCCTTGTACAACTCCTGTAGATTCATCTCCCAGAAACACCAAACTATTATGGTGTCTAAACACATCCTGTTGTGTCATATCTCTAGATTTTTCTATATTTATTATCTCTGACTGGAATGATCTTTAGGAAAAAAAGTTTCCCACTTTTTTTTTTAAGGAGTCTACCATTATCAAGAATTTAATGAGGCAATTTAAAAATTAAACAGAAAATACAAAATCTATCACTTTCCTGGATAAACATGTAAAGCAATTTACTGCAGAAAGCAAGCAACACAAAAGGACTAACAATGGAATATGTTACTAGTAATTCTTACAAGACACTAGGAATAGAGTTTTGGAAGTGCTATTAGTAATAATAATAATAATAATGACAATTTATTGAATATCATTTGTCAGGAACTATGCTAACTCCTTCACGTTTATTGTCTCATTTAATACTCCACAGAAAGTATGAAATAGATAATATTATACCCATTTTTGAGATGAGAATTGAGGACTGGATAGTCAGGTAAGGCCATGTGGTATGTAGCTAAAATGGAATCGTCTAACACATTGTCTGGCTCCAGAGAAGAATAATCTATTCCGAACAACATTATAATTGTGAGCTTACATGTCTAAAAACAAATGCTTAGAAAATGGATAATAAACAATGGCCATTTATAACTTTAACCCAAGGCATTAATATAATTTCAATAATGATCCATTATAGATAAGGCTCATTACTGAAGTCTAGGAACAGAAACATTAACATATTCAAATGGAACAGGTCTAATAGAGCCCATGGCAGGTAACATTGTGAATCAATAAAGTATGTCTCAACATAGAAATTCATAGTTAAAGGTTAAGAGTCGTCTTTCTAAAATCCAAATATATGTACAGTTGTTTCTTGAACAATACAGAGGTTAAGGGTGCTCACTCCCTGTGCAGTCAAAAATCAGCATATAACTTTTGACTCCCCCAAACTCAACATATATACATATATGTTATCACAAGTGATAATTACCATACATATATGTAAAACTATGGCTCATTTGTATCCTCCATTATCTAGTACAATCTCTGGTACGTGGTAACTGCTGAATAAATGAAGGTAGGCAAAAGAATAAAGGCTAGAACAGAAAGAACCAAAATGATGAGATTACTTTAAATATACTATAGGCTGCATCCCTAACTTAGAATAAAGAATCTTCCTTTTTGAGGCATCTGCCATCAGTTTAATTCCACTAAAAAGAGCATCTTCTAAATTGTGCCTTGATTTGAAGAGATTAGAATATAAGAAGAAGGAAGCAATGAGGAGAAACAATTTTATAAGGGTTTATTTCTGATCAAGAGGGACGAAATAAATGGCGAACTAAAGTGCCAGAAAATTTGTGACAATATGACAATTCATAAAAGAATATTTATAGAAAGCCAATTTAAAATGAATGAAAGAAACTGAAATGTAATGAGGATGAATAGAAGTTTCAGTATTTAATATAAAAATTCACCTGATTGAGATACAACTGCATTTCAATAGCAATTCTTGTGAAAAAAGATGAGAGATAATTACTATCCTAGAAGCCCAACACAAATTGACAAGGGAAATGTCTAATAAAGAAAAAAACAACAAGATCTAACACAATATTAGATTGAATCAAGAGAAAAATCCAAGTGTCTGAATCATAAATAAAACTATTTTCAAGTGTGCTCTCATCAGAGCAAGTGTGATAATGAGAATCCTTCAAAATGGTTCTATTAAACAGAGTTAAATGAGATGGAAAAATTTAATCTGGGTGGCTACTTTGTACCAAACATATTCAAGCATGTCACAATAGAAAAGGAGAGACATTATGCATATAAGTTGGAACAAAATGTTATGATACTTGATGAGAAATATGAGCTTAGAAGATGAGTTGTTTATTACCTATTCTCTGCCTTCTATTTTGGGGAACCCAAAAAGAAGCCATCCATTCTGTCTAGGGTTCAGAAGTTCTCATGATCACTACTTTTAAAAAGCTGAAACAGTGTTTCTCACATTTAAGAATTCGGCACTTCAGGTGCCCCCCCCCCCCCCATGGACCTAGTCCTTATATTCTGATTAGAAAAGCAGCGCATCTGAGTTCAGCATTGGCAGCTCAAGCGTCATTCAGTATTCCCTACATTATGCAACGTGCTTTGGTATCATCGATTCTGCTTAATTACAACTTAAAAAATTACTGGTACAATAAATTGGGTTATCAACTCCTACTGGGTCATGACTCATAAAAACTGCATTAGATTGTCTCTAAAGTTTCTACTACCCTAACATTTAAATTTTCGATTAATACAATGATAATCCAAGATATAAAATAAAGAGTATGAAGAAATAGAACTGCCTCTAGTGGTTCAGTGGATAATCACTCTTTAATAAAAGATCAGTCTTTCTGTTAGCCCTGAACAATACAGACGAAAACAATATAAATCACGTAAATTTTTTTGCAGAAAAGTATTTGTAATGGATGGTCTTTGTAATAAAAGTTTCTTTGTTTAAAAAGCTTCTTTTTTAATTCATCAGAGCCTGTGGTAGCTATTAGTCTTCATCAAACCATCAGATGCAAATCTGAAGATTCAAGACAAAAAAAATCAAACTAGACAAAAATATTGCCAAATTTATTTTAACAATACCTTAGACCCAACTTTGTAAAAATAAAGATCACTTTTAAAAAAAAATCAGCTTCCATTGGTTCTTTAGTAAAACTCAACTCTTTAATAAACAGAATTTGAATGGAAATAATACTCAAATTAAAATCCTGGAAAAAATTATACAATGTTTTACAAAAATAATTGATCATTTCCCCCCCGAATCCATTATCTGTGGACATATAAAATGTGATGAGGATCTTCCGACCATTATATCTCTGCACTCTTTCTTACCCCATCTCATTACACAAATCTGATTTACCCAAGGCAGTAATATACATGTATATATTTATAGATAGGCAAGAATAACTGTATATACATATAAATTTATACCTACCAACATCTATAAAATCTTACCTCTTTGCTTTCTTCCAGATCCGATTCACTACTGAAGTCCTCTGTGTTTAAATTTTCAAAGTCAGACTCTCCTACAGCGATTGGTACAGTCACAGTAAGACTGGGATTGTTTATGAATGACATGTAATCGCTTTCATCAATAATGTATTTTTCAACACTGCTGCCGGTTCCTATTCCACTTGTGGTTCCATTCACGTCTTTAAGATAGTCAAGATCTTTTCCAATTTCTGTTGTATGATTGGACATACAACTGTCTTTCTTATTGTTTAGATCATCAAGTGGTTTAATTTCATCTAAAATCTTTTGTTTCCTAACAAAGGATTGTTGAATGAATTCATATATTTTTCTCTTCACGTAAGCTACTCCCTTGTGCATCCTGTCCACAGCTATTTGGAGATTGTTCATTTCATTATCATCATCTGTGGCTGCAAGATTGTCTGCACTAAATGAGCTCAGTAGCAAGGCCAGAAAGAGGTTCAGGACCTTAAAAATAAAACAGACATGATTGTGTTCGCTTCAGCAGCACATATACTAAAAACAAGCAAACAAACAAAACAAAACAAAACAAAACAAAAACATGATTATAATTTTACCCCAATGTAAAGAATAGCAGAATGAGATTACTTATTCCTCGAAATGTAGAGGAAACTCTAATTTCTAACAGCTAGATAAGAAAGAAACACCATAGCATAGAAATTAGAAGTTGGGTAATCTCAATTTGTGATCTGGCTCAGTAGTTACTATACTTTGCATCCTTGGGCAGACATGATTTTTGTTGGTCTCACATTCTCCCACTTATAGAATGAAGAAGTTGCGTGAGTTTACCTAAGGTTCAGCTATGTTTAAAATTGTATGATTATAAGAAAACAGATTGAAATATGTATAAGAGTTCTAACCTTAAAAATCATTAGTGTTTACACTTACACACTTAAATAAATTCTATAGTTTCTTCTTGATAAGCAGATATTGAGTTAGATATTAATTTAAAAAATAATCATTATGATTCAGAATGAGAATCTTAACACTGACATTTTCTTGACCTATTATATTTCTCATACCCCACTATTGATTAATTAGGAGAACTGTTTTTTGTTTTTTAAAGATTTTATTATTCATGAGAGACAGAGAGAGAGAGAGAGAGAGAGAGAGAGGCACAGGCAGAGGGAGAAGCAGGCTCCATGCAGGGAGCCGACGTGGTACTCGATTCCGGGACTCCAGGATCATGCTCTGAGCCGAAGGCAGATGCTCAACAGCTCAGCCACCCAGGCATCCCTGGAGAACTATTTTTAAATAATCTTTAATATTTTCATAAGACTGACAATATATATATATCTTTTAGAATATATTAAATTTTTCTATACTGTAAAGAGTCATTAATGTTTCAAACTTAGAAGAATTGATCAGTTACTCCATGTGGGTAATCACAGGCATCATTAGTCCACCTTTATTTTGACTAGAACCATTAGAGAATTGATTAACCTAGGTTGGCTAATGCACCTGCCATATGATACAGAGTGATTGAATGCTATATGCCCTGAAGAGGCAAGGAAATGGTAAAATCACTATGAATACTTAAGGACACCATCTTTTGTCCTATACTGGCAGGTAAGATTAAGTTTCCTTTAAAGTTATTTTTCGAGCACCTCAGGATGGCTCACACTATGGAACCACTGGCAAAGAAGATCTTTAAAGGAGTTTTAGTAGTTGAACTCTTGGGCATTTTTGGAGCGTATTTTTTGTTTAATAGGATGAACACAAGCCAAGATTTCAGGCAGACAATGAGGAAGAAATTTTCCTTCATCTTGGAAGTTTATTACAAATCCATTGAACAGTCTGGAATGTATGGAGTCAGAGAGCAAGATCAAGAAAGATGGCTGAATAGCAAAAATTAGGACCAGTCATTGCGTTCAGCCTCCCATCTAAACTGTTTGAGACCTTTGCGGGGGAGAAGAAAGATGAGCACACCACATGGTAGACTCCTGGCCCCACAGAACAAAGCAGGAGCTTCTGGCCTGCCATGGCTTACAGTCATTTCCCATCCACTGTACAAATCCACTTACTTTTGTTTGTTTTCCTTTGGCATTTATTGTTAAAGATTACTTTTAACAAAAGACTAAGATAAGAAAGGGGAAAAAATAAAGTTATTTTTCATACTTCTCCCTCCCTTTTTTTCTGAAATTGTAAAATGTTCCCAGCATATCCTCTAGGCCTGTCTTCAATGTTCTACTCTATTAAAATTCATATAATAAATGTGATGAAATGATTGACAAAGTGGATTTGAATATAAAAACTGTAGGGTCACTGCTATATTGTAGTGCTGTCAGAGTAAGACTGTATGCATATCCAAGGCTAGAGACTTTATCAATTATTAATTGTATTTTTTTGTTTTTAACAAGATGGTCACCATTCTATTATGCCCTTTATCTATTTCTGAAACACATATCTTAAATGGTACATACCACCAAGTTTCCAATCACCATGACCATCATGAAGACAGTAAGGCACATGGCTTGACCAGCGACCTCCATGCAGTCCCACATGGTTTCTATCCACTCTCCACACAGCACACGGAAGACAATTAGGAAGGAGTGGAAGAAGTCATTCATGTGCCAGCGTGGGAGCTCACAGCTGGTAGAGATCTTGCAGACACAATCTTTGTAGCTCTTACCAAAGAGCTGCATGCCGACCACAGCAAAAATGAAGACAATGATGGCCAACACCAAGGTGAGGTTACCCAGAGCCCCCACTGAGTTGCCAATGATCTTTATCAGCATATTCAATGTTGGCCAAGATTTTGCCAACTTGAAAACTCGGAGCTGGAAAATAAAAAAAGTAATAATAATAATATATATTATTATGATCTTTAAGAGCATTACATATATTGAGGTTTACCAAGAAATAATGGATTAATGTTGAATCTCTTACAACATTTGCCTTGCCCTTGAACACTCTCAGGCTCATAGCTAATTTTTGGACTCTAGGAAGAATCTAATTCTTCCATATTTTAACCATGTAGATCATTTTCCCTAAGTGTGAATTTTTTGAAGATTACTTGGGGTCCCACTGTCCTTAATTTTTTTGTGAATGTGGTTCTAAGGCATACCAGACCTGACACTTATATTAACATCTGAATCACAATAATCACTGTTGAAAAGATATTCATTTGTCAATAGCATGCAAAATGACATCATATAAGCTAAAAGCAGAGAAAAGTGTTTATTATTCATTAAAGCTTCTTTGGAGCACTGACATAACTAAATGCCTGTGTTTAAAAATTTGGAGATTTCCCATACCTGTAATTATTTCCCTGATTTGCAAGGACATATATGTAAATCAATAGGCATGGTAAGTAATCCTACAGATTTTTCTCCTCTGATTTAGGAAACGAGCATATTTTCCAGAGGTCAAATTAGGAATATTTTGCATGCCCAATTTAGGGTCTGACCACCATCGAAGGGTTGTTTATATTTTTAATTACTATTAAAATGTAACATATTTTCATTAAAAATATTTTCTTAGATCCAGAAATCTCTAGAAGTAGTCCTCTCTAGTTAGTCACAATGGCAATTGAGTAATATATTAAACTGTACATGACCATGCTTTTTTAAATAAAGGTTTATCTAAATAAGTGGAGATAATTTTTTTTTCCATTTAGGGATAGTTTTGACAATGCAAATGTGACACAATTTTTTTTGTGTGACACAAAAATTTAAAATGTTAATAGTCGTGTAGTAAAACCTATGACAATACTATGTAAGAGCCCTGATGGTTGGACAGATTTTTGTTTGTTTCTTTTTTTTTTCATATTTTGTTTTTGTTGTTGTTTTGTTTTGCTTTTTACCAGTCGGAATGAACGGAGAACTGATAATCCTTCCACATTGGCGAGGCCAAGTTCAACCAGGCTAAGTGTCACAATAAAACCATCAAAGATATTCCAGCCTTCTTGGAAATAATAGTAAGGATCCATGGCAATAATTTTCAGGAACATTTCTGCTGTAAAGATTCCAGTGAAAACCTAAGATCAAAACAAAGTGACGTTAATTCCATCAGATGATGATAAAGTAGAATGACATAGTATTTGATCTTAGAACAAAATGTTTACGCTAACTTCCTCATAATGATTCTAAGACTAGATACATTTGTGTAGTAATTTATAGTTTATAAAAAAGCTCTCATATACTTTATTTCATTATATTGCCACAGAAGTTTATGAAGTGGCTACTGCAGGTAATACAAATATTACTTTGCCAATGAGGAAACAGGTCTTTACATGGGTGCAGTGACTTGCCTGGTACCATATATCTGGAAAATGGCAAAACTAGGATTTGAATGCAAGTCTATTTTTAGCTTCCATCACATCAAACTGCCTGTCCCTCCAGACTTTATACAGCCCGGGTACTGATCACATCTTGCCCATGAACATTTTTATTTATTATAAGTAAGTATATTCCCATTTTCCTAAAATCTTATCAATTTATTAAGCATGTGGAAAAAATAAATTTATTTCCATTGTATTAATACCAGAGCTTTAAAAATATGAATACTACAATACAGGATGTTTTATATGTTTTGCCTTTTCCATCAGAAATCTTAAACCTCAAAACAAATATTATGAAAAATACATACATTAAAGTCCCCTTCAGCAAATAAAAGCTAATATTCCTAGATTGAGTCAACCGACAAACACTTTAATAATTCATTTTTTTAAGCATAGAAGAGAGGGATTTAAGTGACAACCTTTACCAAAAATGGCCTTACTAATCATATGACACACAAAATGTACTAGAAGTTTTCGATATTTGATGGTTTTGATATAAAATAGATAGATAAAACAATGCATGTCCTACCTAGATCCTGGAAGTGGAAAAGCTGATGATATTTTTGAGTTGTTAAATTTTTTATTGTAATGATGATGACTAAGCAAAATAAAAAAGATATACTTTTTTTTTTTTTCTTTCTACAGCTAGGGAAACTATGATAATATCATTTCAAAGAGTGTGTCCTTAAATTTCTTCTGCATCTTGAAAAAATTATAAATCCCAATATTGACTTTTCAAATAGTAGTAGAGGCCTATGCCTATTGCCCTCTTTCTCAGTTCTTGCTTTGACATTAAGGGCTATTATTGTTGGCAAAAAGTGCAGTGCAGCCAGCTAGATATAATTCTCATCTTTTGGGAGCCAAGAGGTAGGAAGGGTGGTAGAAAGACTGCTTTAAGCTATTAAATGGAAACAGTTTCTCAAACAGAAAATTCGAAGATTGAACACATTTACCTTCCAATATGCTTACCAAGTTTCCTACTGTAAGCACATTATTGAAATGTTCCGTCATTGGATAGTGCTCCATGGCCATGAAAAGGGTATTTAAGACAATACAGATGGTGATGGCCAGGTCAACAAATGGGTCCATTACAACCAGGTTGACAATATGTTTCACTTTTAACCAGTATGGTGAACAGTCCCAGATTAAGAATATGTTGGAGAATTTATACCAACAGGGTGGGCATTTCTGTCTGGATTCTTCAAGTTCTAGATTAAAAAAAAAAAAAACCACCAGAAGATATATTTTGTACACACATATATTTATTTCAGATCCATTAGACTTCTTTTTTAGTAATCAACACACTTTTATTTGCTACAGGATCAACCTCTTTTGTACTTAAAAAAAAAAACTATAGAATTTATTCTTTTTTTTTATGATAGTCACAGAGAGAGAGAGAGAGGCAGAGGGAGAAGTAGGCTCCATGCACCGGGAGCCTGACGTGGGATTCGATCCCGGGTCTCCAGGATCGCGCCCTGGGCCAAAGGCAGGCGCCAAACCACTGCGCCACCCAGGGCTCCCTATAGAATTTATTCTTTAGACACCTGAAGATATTTCTTCAGACACACACATAGAGCAGAATTAGCAAAAAATAGTATTTTCCTCATATACATTGACAATACGGCTCAGCACTTGGTCCGAAGTGAAAGGTCTTTTAAACGAAGTTTCAATAGGAACACGAGATGCAGATATGTAGATACTGTGTGTAATCCTGTATTGATTTCTGGCTAAACTGTCAACCTAAAGTTGTAAGAGACAGGGTAGGGGTCAATATGAGCCAAAAATCATCTTTGAAATGACCCACTCCTCCCCTCCAATCTTGAGAGTATTTAGGATGATGTTGAAGTCCTAAGCTAAATGGGACAGAACAGAGGGTCACTATAACTAATGAGATTAGAAACTCCTAATGGAAATGCTTTATTCTGCATTTTCAAGAAATTGCCACACACAGGAAAATATTCTTTATATTTCCAATATTATTCTGCTTAAGTAACTTATTTTTTAAATAAATTGCTTTATTTTATTGTATGTAGGAAACTAAGTAGTGGAATTGAAGCATTTACAGTTTTATTTATTTTATTTTTTTAAAAGATTTTATTTATTTATTCATGAGAGACACATGAGAGAGACAGAGAGAGAGAAACAGCCACAGGCAGAGGGAGAAGCAGCTCCATGCAGGGAGCCTGATGTGGGACTCGATCCTGGAGACCTGGGCCAAAGGCGGCACTAAACCTCTGAGCCACTGGGGCTGCCCTTAAGTAACTTTTTTTAAAGCTCCTAGAATATATATAGAGTAGGTATAACAAATAATAACTCTCAGATAAGATCTATTATAGTCCTTTTAAAATGTACTGTTTCCAATTTACAAACAGAGATATTTGTTTCAAGTGAGACAACAGAAGTTTAGTGAAAATAACTGAATGAAAATAGGATGTGTAACAAACCTTCTACTGTATTTGTTAAAATGCTGGCTATGCTCATTGCTCTTTGCCTTTGGGAAGGATCTTCTAGAAAGTCCATGGAAACATGGAAAGAACTTGACCTTCTCTTCCTCATCTCAGTTTCGGTGGTTGTTCCCTATAAAGAAAATGCTAATGTATTAAATGATTACTTGAGCAATGCGATAAGCAAAGAACCAAATGTGACACAGTGAATTTCATGAAACACATGCATCATGCACTTTCGTATTTAGTTGGTGATGGCAGATATTGCTGACTTATTGTATCATTAACCTGGAATATCCAAACTGTCAACCATTTAGTCATACAGCAAAAACTGAGTTTTTTAACTCTCTAATTTCATAATTTTACGAGATGTGATGTAATTTTGATATAGTTAATAAATCTCTTGAGAGACATATTTAACAGTTCACCTTATTTCCGAGCTAATAGTGCAAACAAACAACCTGAGAAGTCATGTAAATGATCAGGCATTTTCTTTTGAGAAGGTAGCCATTTATTTTTCAAGAAGTACAAGTGATTACAACACATGTAGCCGCCATCTCATTTCCTATACACAAGACACAGATGGTCATTGACAACACAAACTGTATGTTAAAAAACACACACATGCTGCATGGACAACAGTTTCATCCAGGGTACCAAAGCAATAAGTCATCTAATTCTGACTTAGTCATGCCTCATCATGCTGATGTATTTCCAAGTGAGTTATCAGTCTAATAAGAGGCAGCATGTGTTCAGAAATTCCTCATCCTCGTATACGTTCACAGACACGTAACATTCGTTTGTACAGACAATTCCTTTATCTGTCTGTATTAACGATTTATTTCTGTCTTGTCTTTTTGATTAATTTTGAGAAGACTTATATCAGCATTCTTTTTTACGAAGACAAATGTGAATACTAGAAATTTTAAGATAACAATGAAGCTATCTATTTAGGCACAGTGTTCTTGAAAATCTTCTAAAATAAGGCACAGATAGTGAAGGAGATGTTGGAAAGATTTATTATACACCCTTTATACTTAAACAGAGGAATCATTCATTTACTTTTATACCAAAGCTTTAGAGGATATCTTGCTAACTAAGCTCAGCATGGGTATATAGCAAATCCTCCAACTGGAGGCAGTGATTCATTATTGTGTCTACTTTATCCTTAGCATGTTTAATAAGTAAATGCATTCGGTGTTATGCAAAAGTGTTGAGGCCTTCAGTTTTAGTTGGTTAGTCTATCAAAGGTATTACAAGATGCAGGTGCATTCACAGCTTGACCAACCAGGAATCATTCTCAAAGGGTTCCATTCTGTAGAAACACTGGCTGGTGCAGCAATAATGGGCCAGCCATGCCTGAACTATTTAAAACTTCCTTACATTGTCATCAGTAGCTGGCTTATCTATTATCACCTCTGGCAGAAGCTGTCCAACAGGCGATGTAGGAACTGAAGGTCCACCAACCAAGGAAACCACACCATTGCAATCCACAGTGCTGTGCATCTTCCCATTCGCTGGAAACACTGCCAGCATCCGGGAAGACCTACTGGTCTGACTCAGGTTACTGTTGCGTCGCTCTCCGTGTCGTCGTGGCACAAACAAGGAGTCTCTCCGGCTCTCGTTATCCTCAAACGTACTGTGCTCATCATCCGCAAAGTCATTCTCTGATCCCACATCCTTTGCTCGCCCTCTAAAGCTGAAAAGGCTCGTTCTGCTATTTCGCCTTGGAGAAAATAGGGAGCCACGGATGCTCAACAAAGACTAAAGTCGGAAACCAAAAAGAAGTACAATTATATTAATATAGCCTTTTGAAATGTGCTTTTAATTTTATAAGATTAAGTTGAAGGAGATTTCAGTATTCATAACAGAATGTGATCCATTCCTTTTGATTAACATTCTTATTTTATGTGCTCAAATTAAATTGGCTTTCTCAGAGAAGATTTCTAGTCCTTGAGATTATGAATGGGGAGATATAGATCACAACTTAAAGATACTGAAAAAACAACACCTCCAACCACCGTCTTTCAAATTCAAAAGGAAACATCCTTTGTACATACTGTGGACACCATGAACATTCAATAAACATTGGCAGCATGACCTTCACAAGGACACATTTGACTCACTGTTCTTTCCTTTCAAGGAAGTCCAACACTTCATAAATCGTTTTAGGTCATCTTTCTAAGGTCACTTTACATTAATTATCATCCCTGTTTCATTTAAGAGGCACAGACTTCTGAAATTCAGAGTAATGCGCTTTTTGATCATGTACATCACACCTGATTATTTTCAGAAGCACAAATGCTGGTTTATAAAGAAGTTGGGGGGGGTGGAGGGAACAGCATAAAATAACCCAAAAAAGTTACTGATCAGCCAGTCCTGTATCCACATTTTTGGTTTGTTTTTGTTTTCATTAAAAAGGGTGGGGAGCAAAAAGAATAAATGTCATTAGTTTCAAAAGGTATCAGCAGATAGGATCAGGATGGGAATCCAGGTCTTCTGCCTTTCACCCCAGCATTACCCCAATTACACAAAGCCGCAGACTTACATACACATGGAGTAAAATTTTCTCCTAGCTATGTGAAGAAAAGATAGGTTTAAATATAATAAACATAGCAGTCAGTTCAGTTGATGACAATTCGTAAATCTGATTTCATTCTCCCCCTCTCTAGAGTGTTCTGATTTTCACCCATGCACCATCTAACCCAGTCGTGCCGTACCTGGTGCGGGGAGGAGTACCTCTTTTCATAGGTCAATCTGTTCCCTTCTATGGAGAAGCGAAACCCTTTCCTCCTGATGCTGTCTTCAGATTCAGATTTATGGAATTCATCCTCATCTTTCTCTTCCCCACCTGACTGCTCTTTCTGTTTTCTTTTCTTTCTCCGGTTTCTTCTTTCCTTAGCACTCTTGGAACTCAACTTGGATGCTTCAGATGAGCTATCCGAGAGCCCCCCGGCGGCACTAGGTTCTCTGGAATGCTCTGAGGCAGTTACAGCTGCTGCCTGCTACATTAAGAAGAAATGGTTTTAGTATGGCATGAGAGGAGACTTTATCTTTTTAAGCTCAAGTATTTGCACGACATTTAAAAAATATAGTTAGCTGACTCAAGCTGTTTGTCCAAGAAGAAGCTCTGCTAGTGTAAGTGGGATTTTCCCCCCTTTCTAGCTAATGAAGACTTTTGGGGTTAATGTGGTTTTATCTGTGCTAACATCTATTGTGTTTATATTACACTATAAAGGCCACATATTCAAAAGGATCAATCAGGCATCAACGAGAACATAAAGTTTTATTTCTTTTTGGGATTTGACTTACTCTAAAAATTGGTATTTAATTAGCACTGTTTTCTTTTCTCTGAAAAAGAAACTGAAGCATGGAAGAAAAGCTAATGACTTAATTGAGGTCATATTCCAAGGTAGGAGGAATGAAATAAAAAGCTGAGGTCCTCTTCCCAGTTATTAAAACTGGGCTGTCAAAATATTATCAATCGAATTTACAGAAAGGTGATAAAATCCCTTTCTTGCCCCTCCATAATCCAAAAGACTGGAGAATGGGCAGTCACAGTTTCTACTAAGCAAGACAAGACATTCCATTCTCCAAACACCATCCCCAGCTTCTTTGGCTCACCACTAGTTCTTGCTGGATGTATGGGCATGGAATGAAAACGACACTTTTGATCATAGCTTGTACTGGTACTCAGTTGGCACTTTTTGATTATTACCACTGTTCTCAGAGTATCCTCAATACAGGGACTCTTGCAAATAAATCAGTATTTCCCAAACATCTTTATTCTAAAGCAAATGTACTGAGTTGTATGATAAACAGAAAGCATGAATGAAGATGGAAGTGATAGAACAGGCATTTTATCACACTGAGAGTATCAATACCTCACTATAAGAACAAGCAATCCATAGGCCACCTGGTCTTCATAAAATTGGTGACTTTCATATGCCTATTGAATACTGCTTTGTCATAGAACATTGTATTATTTCATCCCTTCCTTATTTACTATATAAGAAAGACAAGTAAGCAACCATATTAAAAGCCAGTATAGGAGATCCCTGGATGGCTCATTGGTTTAGCACCTGCCTTTGGTCCAGGGCGTGATCCTGGAGTCCCAGGATTAAGTCCCACATCAGGCTCCCTGCATGGAGCCTGCTTCTCCCTCTGCCTATGTCTCTACCTCTCTCTCTCTCTCTGTCTGTCTCTGTCTCTCATGAATAAATAAATAGAATCTTTTTTTAAAAAAAGCCAGTATATCTTTGGTTAAAGAAAATAACAGACTATCTTTAAAGAGTCAGATGAACATCTTTTTATATAATAACCAATACTTTTTTTCTAAGAAAAGATAGTCATCTTACGGATTTCTCCCAATGCCAGTGTACTCATTCAGTATGTGTTTCACTTGAGAAGATTCAAAATCACATTTTTCCTTTAGTCATAAAAAAACTTAAAACATTAAAAAGGCATGAGAGATTTCCATTGTGACCAATACTACAGACATCTTAGAAAAATTAAACTAAATGATCTCCAGATAACCAATATGTAGAAACCATTACTAATCTGCCAACTACCAGCCTAAGTGGAGTCAAACAATTATCCATCTCTCACTTTTTCTCCAGTATTTTTGTAACAATCAAAACAATAAAAAAGAATTTATCATGAGACAGACATACTTGATTTGGAAAATTTACCTGAGCTGCCTCCTGTTGCTTTTTAAGCTGTTCGAGCATCTGCTGAAATTCAGCCTCTTTCTGTTCTGCTTCTTCCAAGGTGGCCTGATTCTGTTCCTCATAGGCCATGGCCACCACAGCCAGGATCAAATTTATCAGATAGAATGAGCCCAAGAAAATGACCAGCACAAAAAATATCATGTATGTTTTTCCAGCAGCACGTAATGTCTGAAAAGAACATTAAAATTATTTTTCAATATCATTTCACTCACTAGGAGCTTCAACTTTCAACTTACTTATATGTCATGTAGGACTCTGACATAAATAATAATTATGATGGTTACACCCTCTTCTACCTCCTTGATTGTAACTTCCTCTTCCTTTCCCCCTAACTCATACAGTCACGTTCTGATCTCTAGGAGGAAATTCTCGGATAAATAATAAGTAAACAAGTAAGTAAGTAAATAAATAAATCAGAATCAAATTAAATACCATTGAGATTTCATCAAAGAGCTGAGCCTGTGATAGAAGTCAAGAAAGACATCAAAGTTATCTTTCTATCTGCTTATTGATTTTCACCACCTGCCACCTGAGGAATAATACTTGAGGGGGCAGATGGGGCTGAGGGGAAGATGTACCTCCTATTTAGAGGACCTGTGTCTGGAAAGAGTGGGAAATTGGTTTTGAGCCAAAGAGAAATGAGAGAAAATTGTTATTCCTGTCATCAATATGCTGAATATGTGCTATAATCAATATGATAAAGGAACTCAAATCTCCTAATTTCGAGCTCTGTTCCTTCTACTGTATTATGCTGTGATTTGGATTTTATAACTAAGATGCTTTTCTTATATGCTTCTAGGTAAATGAGGTATGTATAGCTTCAGGTTCTCACCAGCTGATAAAGATTTTCCCAGAAGTCCTGAGTCATCAGTCGAAACAGAGACAAAAAAGCCCAACTGAAGGTATCAAAGCTTGTGTAGCCATAATTAGGATTTCTACCAGCTTTCACACACATATATCCTTCTGGACATTGACTATAAGTGGGGCAAAAGAAAGTATTACAAGAAGTTCTGCTATCCTTTTATTCTGATAGTGTGATATACTTAAAGCATTGTCTACCCAGGAAAACTGGCAATTTCAAGACATAGAAGTTATCTCAAGGGATAGAAGCATGATAAGTAAGTAACATACATTTCCCAACTTTAGACTTAACATAAGTTTACTAGCCTCTTGATGTCATCATTAAAGTATTGCCTAGCATTTTACTAATATCTAACAAAATTATTTTCTGTTGATAAATAGCATTTTAGCATATTCTAGTTTATTTTCCCCACTATGAAGCTTTTAGACCTGTCTTCCAGCTCACATATACTATTCTAAGAGACAAACCATTAAAGCCAAAGTATTATTCCTTGTTTTATGAAACATAAAAGCTTGCCTAATCTTTAAATAATCCCTCACCTTAAGAGTAACCTTAATTATAGCAAATAAGTATTAATAAAGTATACACATTCACAAGCACACACAAATTATTGGCTTACCCTGCATCAGAGCTATTTCCACATAGGAGTGCATCCAAAATACCCTCCAGAAAATAATGATATCCTGGTTAGAAAAAAGAAAGTCATATGATGGGCATTTGCATTACGTTGCAAAATGAAAGCAAGATCAGGCCCAACTTTTAGGATTCATAGAGTAATTGAAAATATATTATAATTCACTCAAAGACAGACGTATTTGCCACCTGCCCCTCTAAATACTAGATATTATATTAAAGGGACTGGATACTTAATAGGAGAAAGCATTTGCTTTTTATGAATGTAAAATTAACAATAATTGCAGGTTCTAGCAGAAAAATTTAAAAGGTATCATTGTTTTTTCCATCACCCTTGTGAAAAATAAAAATTTCATTCTGTAAAAATAGATAAGCATGATAGAGATTCCTTTATTTTTCAAAACAGCCAAGTATTTGAAAATAAAAGGATTGTATTTTTCCGTCTTCTGTATGCTAAACTACTTATAAATGTTTAATAGTTAATTATAATTTACATTCTACCAACTTCCAGAATATTCATTAAAGTCAATGATCTAGAAACTTAATCTGAAGAAATTATAACTTTCAGTCATAATGTTTAACCTTTAATTTTAATAAATTTAATTTTCTATTATTTTCAAAGATAAACCATTTTACTTATATTTGCATTTGATTTAAATTAATCTTTTTCGGTACTTGGGTGGCTCAGTTAATTAAGTGTCTGCCTTCTGCTCAGGTTATGATCTCAGGATCCTGGGATCAAGCCCCACATCGCGCTCCCTGCTTAGCAGGGAGCCTGCTTCTCCCTCTCCTTTCTACTTGTGCTACCCCAGTTGCTATTTCTGTCTGCCTCTCTTTCTCAAATAAAACCTTTTTAATTCATATCCGGGTGCCCCCTCCAAAAAAAAAAAACCTTCTTAAAATATAAATTAAAAAATTTTTAAATGATCTTTTCAACAATTGGAGTATTATTGAATACTCCATTCAACAAATAAAGTACTATTAGGCAAAATAAGTACAAATTTATAGAGATGAAAGATGCCTCAGATATTTATTTCTTTTACTTTGACAATAAGAGAAATGGAGTCCAGCACAATTTCACATGAGAGAATAAAACCTAACAGACGTCCTCATAGACCCTTAATTTTAGATGAAGAGAAAAAATATAACAGATTTCAGGGAGTTGGTGACAGCAATAGCCTTAGTGGCATCATACAAAGTGAATAAAGGACATTTCATGTATTGCTTTAACACATAATTTTCTTAATCTAGAGATTTCCAACCATTTGCAAAATATTTGTTGGCATATCACTAATGTCATGAAAGAGTTCATCTGTGTCATCCAAGGCATTTTCTAAATCTCCAACTATAAAAAGAGACACTGATTAGGTTTTTATTATGCTTATCATGCCTTTAAGAATTATCCAACTACCAGTAATTTTTTATGACTAATCCTACTTGTTCAATACAACAGTCACTAGGGTTTTTTCTTAGATTTTTTTTCCCTCAGTGTTACTCATCACCTTAAAATAATAATGATACAAGCTCATCTAAAGACTAAGTTTTATATATTTAATATTTTTCTTTAAAAAAGACATTCCATTTCTCCATGAATTATGTTCTGTCTCTGCTTTTGAAACATTGCTACTGGCAAATACTAAAACTAAATAAAAGAGAAAATTTTACTTACTTTCTTTGCAGCCGAATTCTTCAGCCTCCCATATAATGATACAACAGAAAACGGCATTTAGGAGTCAAAATTAAAACAGTAATCAATAAAATAATTAAGTGTATATGCAAACCATTGATTAGATGATTAAAAGATCAGAACCTATTACACAATCATTTTAAGAGAATTTTTCATGTGTTGGTGGAAGACAGATCAATGAAAAAATAAATTTACGTAACAAAAATTCTTACTTGAATCTTGAATATATGATTTCCAGTCAAACTCAATGAGAGTTTCGTTGACAAGCGTGCCATTATAATTCACAGTTATATTCCTCTCTATACTATGTTCCTCTAGAGAAGCATTGGTGGGAGGCCATTGTACACATTTATTCCGCAGGTTGCCCATGAACAGCTGCAGCCCGATCAGTGCAAACACACTCAGACAGAACACAGTCAGAATCATGACATCAGAGAGCTTCTTCACTGACTGGATCAGGGCCCCCACAATGGTCTTCAGGCCTTAAAGAAAGAAGGTGATGTCTATGAAGACTAAGAAGGTCAAAAATAACAAAGTCTCCACAATTTTCTTGAAAACAAAGATTCCATGCATAAGTCTGAAAATAACTGTAATGCTAGTGGATAAGCAACACTTTATGTAGGCTAAAGTGCTGAGGAGATAAGCATTGGAAACATAATGATCCAAGCAATGAAATGAAGTTCATATCCCATTATATTGAGAGAAAATAATGGAAAGTTCATGGTCTTCATGAAATCTGTGTTAAGAAAAGGCTCTTGTATCTCTTTTAGCTAATGAAACTCATCCTATACTTTCACTGGGGTCAGTTGTCAGTTTTATAGCAAATTACCTGATACATATTTTTAAATGCCTATTTATAAGTAGGAAATGTTTTGCTATAACTCTGGAGGTGGTTTGGCATATAACTACACTTTAAGACAATAAATCCGCCATTCAGACTCATGCTATTCTCCATTATCTTATTTCCTTTTCTTTAAAGCAATATTAGAATTTACATTGTATATTCAGCATCATCAATACCTGCAATGAGCAAGAAATTATAAATTGGTACATTCAGTAGGGACCAAATCCTTGGTACAACTGACATGGAGAAAAAGAAAACAAAATATGCCATCTCTAAGTACAAAACACACACGGCTGTACTTTTCAGTATCTCCTGCAAAACACTGTTAAACTCCTAGGCTGATGAAAAGTGGAAAAGCATAAAAGCTTATGTCCAAATAAGAATTATTGTCTGTAAAGCACTCAATTTTGATTATGATTTTGATTATTTTCTTATGATTCCTGATTTTCAGCAATGCTGAGTGTCAAGTAAAGAAGCTGTCACTGAAGAAACATGATGGGTCAGCCCCGGTGTTTAACCTAGCTCTCACCTGGGATGACTGAAATTGTTTTCAGTGCTCGGAGAACTCTGAATGTTCTTAGCGCTGAGACATTGCCCAGGTCCACAAACTCTGTCACGTATCTGTAATAGGGAGTTCACACACAACACAATAACAGGATACAAAGAAAGAGCTGTAGGTATAAGGACCCTTATGCTTCACACCAATCACTCCTTACCTGGAATTACAGAAATAGTTTTCAAAGCTCTCAAGACTCTGAAAGTTCGAAGAGCTGAAAAATTGCCTAGGCTTACAAATTCTGTTACATACCTGTAGAATTAAATCAGAGTTATTCAAGATTTAAGCAGGATTTATATTATTTGCTTGGACCTTTTATAAAGACCTTCCTGGTGATTCTAAATGATAATATTCTAAGTAGCAATTTAGAAATTAGAGTTTATCACTATGGTTCACTTAGCCTACATAATTAAGGCTGTTCATAGATGTAAACTTCATAAAGTATATAATCCTGTTGCTATTTAGGCAAGAAATACAATCAACATCATGTGTAACTAAGGAGAATTAAATACATAGAGAATAAATCTTGGCTATAGTTTCAGGGTTTCAGTTAGAAAAAAAGGGGGGGTATGTAATCATCCAAGAGAAATTTAGGTAGGAAAGGGCAGATTGCCTTACTGACTATCTGTACATGAAAGTTTTTTTCTGGTGCAACTCCTAAGTAAAAGTTAGGCAATGTAAGAACAAGATTTTTTTGAGGGCTCAATGGTGCCCTTGGTATTACCGCTACTTTATTAGCAAAAAACAATTGTCCCAATATGCTTTCTTTTGAATTGTGCTGAGAAGGACTGGTGAAGAATTGGCTTATCTTGACTAGCTATGTAATTAAGACCAGACAGGCAGCATTTAGAGCCTTGAGTATATATGTCAGCCCTATTTCTCCTCCTATCTCCCCCATTATGCCTACAAGAGGCCAAGAAAATCAGCTCCTGAAGGAACAATGAGGGCAAGTGGACACAGGTCACCTTCCTCTATACTAATTTCACCTACTCCCCAATGACCTTTGGTTACTTTTCTGAGTCTTCTTCCTCGGGGAAGTTTACCACTAGAAAAAAGGGAGATGGTTGGAGAAACTGTCTGTATTACTACTGAGTGTACCTGGATGGGAGATGAAGATAAGAAGGTTTATGGTGAGGGTAAAGAACGATATGAAGAAAATAATGAAAGGGAAAAAAAAAAGAGGCAGAAATAAATAGGACCAGGTGAGGAATAGAAAAAGACAGGAGATTCCTGGGTGGCTCAGTGGTTCAGCGCGGCCTTCAGCCTGGGGTGTGATCCTGGAGACCCGGGATGGAGTCCCACGTCAGGCTTCCTGCATGGAGCCTGCTTCTCCCTCTGCCTGTGTCTCTGCCTCTCTCTCTCTCTCTCTATGTCTATCATAAATAAATAAGTAAAAATCTTAAAAAAAAAAAAAGAAAAATACAGAGAATGTGTCTGCTCATAAGTCTTAAAAATCAATTTGCTGATAAAATAATTTACTATATTAAATACATAATATGTTAAGTACCTTATTTTTTCCTATTAGTTTGATCTGTAAGAATGTTTTGATGCTCATAGATGCTCATATACTATTATTGTACCAACCAATAAAAGAAGACAGAGGGGTGCCTGGGTGGCTCAGTCAGTTAAGCATCTGAATCTCGATTTCAGTTCAGGTCATGATTCCAGAATTGTGAGATCAGCCCCTGCATTGGGCTCTGCACTGGGTATGGAGTCTACTTGTCCCTCCCCCTCCCTCTGCTTGCTGTCTCTCACTCTCTCTCAAATGAATAAATGAATGAATAAATAAATAAAATCTTTTTTTAAAAGAAGACAGACAATACACAATACAGGTAAGGTCAATGAAAATTTGTACAGTCAGCAGAGCTGTCTGTGGCTATAATTTTTTTGTGTGTGGCTATAATTTTTAAAAGTGATTTTCACAGATGTATTATGAATATACCTGTGCTTTCATATTGTGTGAGTGTGGGAGGAGGTTGTGTGTGTGTTGAACAAGTGGCATGTATGAAATTTGCTTTCATGTTTGTTACACGCAGAGGTTGTAACTTCACTCCCCCAGCAGAAACTGTATGCCAAAGTAAAGCACTTTGACTTCTGTTGTCTTAAATAAAATCAGGAGTGTAAATATATAAATCACATCAAAATATCTTTTCAGTTAAAGCAAGCTTAGTCTTTAAAAACATAGGCACTCATAGAAAGTCAAACCACATTCTATCTTGCAGTTTCAAGTATCTTGCACTTACGCGAATGTAATGACAGTGAAGTCGAGCCAGTTCCATGGGTCTCGAAGGAAAGTAAAGTCTTCTAAACAGAAGCCCCTTGCAATAATTTTTATAAGTGATTCAAAAGTATATATTCCTGTGAAGGTGTACCTGGAGTCAAGTATCCAAAAAGAATTAATAAAGACATAATTTTCTTTAATAGCATATCAATTTCTTATCATTCTGTCATTGCAGTAGATGAATATTAAAAAAGGAACCTAAGCAGGCTGATGTTATTTTCATGGAAATAAAACATACCCCTAAATTTAAATCCACTCCCTAACATATAAAGAGTTGTTTTTAAAGTGTCCTAAGGGCAGAGTGAGAAATACATGCTGTATAAAGTCTATGGAGCTACTGTCTGAAATGTCTTGGGATTGACATAAATGAATAGAACCTCCTGAAAATTACCCAGTTCATTCACATGATAGAGTGGCCATCTAATAATATTGCAGAAGCATAAAATGATTTTCCCTTAGAAACTAAAAAATTAATTTCAATCATGTTTTATGAATGAAAGAACATTGACAAGTTAGCAAGTCTCATGTTTTTCCCTTTCTATAAGATAAGACAGTTAACTAACTTGGATAAAGGATTTTATTAACATCAAAACAGGATAACTCCAGGTTCATAAGAGTTAATTGAAAATTTAATTTGGAATAAAATGTTAGTCTAATTCAGAAATTTAGATGATTCCAAAGTTTTGACCTTCTACTCACAAGTTAGAGAATAAAATCACAGAAACCAGGGGAACTGAAGACGTCTGGGCCTCACAGGTTAACTTCAGTACTTTAGGAATTCTTTGTGTGCAAATTGTATTATTTCCTGTAGGATCTCTGTTTCTTTCTGACTGGCTCCAACTTGGAAGTGTCCAGTGAGGGATAGGGCTCTTGGGAATACTCTGTGGTGGTTGTTTTCAGGGTCAGCAGCCACAGAGCAAGAGTGGTTACAACCTGGGCAGGTGAGCAGCCTCAGCAGCACTTAACACAACTCCAGCCTCTCTGCCCTCTGAGGTAGCCCGGAGCAGAGACACCAGTGCTCTTAGTGATGCTTTCAGGTTTCCAAAAACACAAATGTAACTTTCACTCCAGTTAGTTTAGCCTGCAGTTTATTGAATTTTCAAGTTGTAAAATTCCGAATTTGGGGACTTTTTTTTTTCAGTGAAGTTTTTGATGACAATGCTTGAAACTAATATAAGCCTGACACAAAGTGGATGTGCCTGATGGAAATGAAAACTCTGAAGAGGATCAACATTGTCCTCTTATGGCATGTGTAACATTCCCTTGTAACTTCTTAATTCACTGAATTCATCTAGAATTTAATTGGAATCAAGGTCTATCATATTGGTTCTTTTCTGCAATTATTTTCATCACATTTGCTTTGGCCACTGTAGATCCTAAAGGAAAAATGGTGAATGTCCAAGGATGATGGGATTCTGATAACCATCAAATATAAGTGAGGGACCGATATTAAATCCAATACCAGCAGGCCTGAAGGCCAACGTCATTTGTCTCCCTGCTTGTACTTGTGCTCAGAAATGGCTTTACTAAAAATACTCTTCAGTGTTGTTTGGAAAGTACATGGGGTATTGTTTCAAAATCCTAAATATATAGATATACATGTCTATATGTCTCTACATGCATATGCTTTCATCTACACACAAACATACACACACACACACACAAACACACGCTCACATAGTAGGTGGTTTAAATATAAGTTGAACTTACTCTACATTCTTTGTCCAGTCAGGAGGGTTACTCATTGTCATAAACACACAGTTTGTCAAAATAGTGCACATAATTAGCATGCTGAATAATGTAGGTACTTGTTAAGGAACACACAAAAGAAAATCTAAATCCATGTATTATATTATATAAAACCAGCATTGAAAGCTCAAACTGTAGTTTATCCAGGACACCGTCTAATACATTGTGGGCAATTACGTTTTGTCATCTGTCAAATATGGGCAATAATATCGCCCTCACAGAGGAGTTGTGTAGATTAAGTGAGATAATGTATGAGGAAGCTTTATGTAAGTATAAAATGTTGCTTTGATACTATTATTGAATCGGTATACTTACTTCCCAGAGAACTTCAGTGAGAAAACTGTGCAATCAGGAGTAGTACAGCTTTTGAAGAGAGATAACCGATCTGAAACAATTTGAATTTGAACTAATTCAAGTGACTAAAAGAGCAAATCTTAAAGGAAGGCACATATATGCAATATTGTAATTTCCTAAATACATAGAAATTTGATGCATTAAATAATAATGTAAATATGATAAATTTTAAAAATTGGTAGTCAGAGTATAGCATGGTGCTAAGTGTCTGATTGCTTTACTTTGAGTTTGTACAAGTGCAGCAGGACTGAATATGGGTAAAAATGAAAATTCCAGAAGGCCAGGATTTAATGTGATATGAATTATAATTAAAATTCAACATAAAAGTGATCTTGGGCAAGTCACTCAGCCACTCTGACCACAGAATCTTAGGTCTCCACTGACTTTCTTATAATGTAGCTGATCAAGTCTAGACCTGGTCAGTTCTAGGTGCAGATGACATGAGTTAAAAACGTGGAAGGTACTTGGCAGAGGCCTAAATGTTAGTAGACAGGATCCAAGTGTTAGCTCAAACAAATGACGAAGACAGAACTATTAGGGAGCTGAAAGGGACCTTGAAAAACACCTAGCCTAATCAGTATATTTCAGGAATTAAAGAAATAAGACCTAAGCTCTAGAGAAATTAGATAACTTGGCTGAGGAGTAGAACATAAGTTTCCTGCCCTCATAGCCAACATTCTTTCCACTACGGTTTACTGCCAAAACAAAAATTTTCCATAAGTGCAAAAGGAAGTTTTCATCAAATGACCACATGATGGCACTCGGAGTACAAACTAGGATAAGGTAACCTCTGTAAATGTAAAAACCTTGAACATATAATTCTTATGTTTCAAATCTTTTAATATTAATAGCATCATATTTAGACCACTAAGGATTCTCTTGCTAGCAGGTTAAAAATAGAATGGCCTTTTCAGTTTTAGAATCTTTTAAAAAAATCAGAGAGTATGTGTTTATCACCAAAGCTATCAAATGAGACATAACCAGAAATAAAGTATTTCTGCCAATGAATATGAATAGACGAATTTAGAGTCCGTTTTTAACAGCAATGAAAATTGCAAAGTCAAATCCCTAAAGACTATTCAGAAATATAATCTCAGCTTCTTTCATTAATTTCCAGAGTCTTTACTAAGCAATCAGTTTTACATGACAGAGTCATAATTCAATGACTTAAATTTGAAGTTCAGCCAATATTCCAATATTTCCTCATGTATTTCATTAGAAAAGTTCAAGAATTCACTAAGTATTGGCTAATGCCCCTTGACATTCTCCCACAGAAAATATACTTAAAGGTTTATACTAAGGTCCATTAAAATGCTTCATATAATAAATAAGTCTATACTTGGCTCTGGAAATAGATTTCTCTGTTATTATATCATTATTCACTGCAAGTTCCAGATAATCACAAACTTTGTACAAAGATGGTAAGGATAAATATGGCCACCTTTCACTAGTCTTCTAAGACTCAATTCATACAAGTATTTTTAGGAAGAAAGAGTGACATATAATATATGTTTGAAAGATATATTGATAAAAGCCATAGAATATGGACATTTCCCAAGCAAACTTTATATTTAGCTACAAAACACTTCTAGATCACACACAAATAGTATCGATCACTTGAAAAGGATATGAATGTACCAAAATCTTAATAGCTATTTTCCTAAGAGGATTGAAGGGAGTTAAAATGTACAGGGCAGAGGTGGCACTGAACCGGAAGATGGCCTTCCCTTTATTCAATACTATAAAAGTCTGTAAGATAGGAACACAACATAGAAGTATAAAAGTATAAACCATTTAACTTTTTTGCCTACTTCTGTTATGTGTCATAATGAATCATTCCAATGTTGCAATTCTTACTGTGCACCATGCAGCCAAACTGTCACTGGACATCCAATGGTGTCACTTACCTTTTACCTGTACTTACCTGCAATTTTATCAGACATAAGGTATTTGGCCAAGAGAATGTATTTATTTTCTTAATATTTTAAGCATCTGAATTAAATGAAAGTCTTAAATTGGTGTGTATTTCATTTCATTTTAAAACTCTTAAGACATTACATTCCTTTGATAGTGATTCCAAGCTTTCCCAATTCAAACATCTTGAAAATTAGTCCCGTAGAATGCAAAATCATTCAATAGAACTAATTTTTTTAAATTATTTTTTAACCACTTATTCTTTAAAATAAATATCATCACTCTACGGGTAATAGGAAATAAAAACAGCCACCATCAAAACCACTCTTGAGTTAGATGGACATAATCCAATAATTGATTTTTGGAAGCCAAGCTCTCTGGAGAGTATCTGTTGACCAGGAGTGCTAAATTCTGTATTGGGATTTCTGAGTTAGCTGACACATTGAATTCTAATCCCAATTGACTGCTCATCTCATGTAGTGATTTTTTAGCACAGAGGAAAACCCCAAAGCCCCCCAAAAACCTAGGTTCCATGAATGTAAATGGAATCACATTCTAAAAATTAGATATATTTCAGAGCAATTAGCAGTGTGCAGCCAAAAAAATAAAGTAGCAACATACAATGACATAAATTTCATATAACAAAAGATTCTGATTCTGTGTTTCTTAAAGCATTTACTAATAATCACATAACAAAATTTACCATCTTAACCAATTCTAAATGTATACTTTAATATTGGCTTTTTAAAAGAATGTGTTGGATGGTTTATTATATAATGAAGTACCTTAGCGTCTTTTAAATCTAATTAGTTCAATAAAAATTTCATTACCACAACTCCTCAGGATAATGTTTACTGTACAAAGTTACTTCAATACCAATGAAGAAGTTCAAAATTGATGGTTGAGGAGAAAGGCTGATAAATAGCATTGAGCTTGAAATAGACTTCTCTTCACAGCCCAAGGGTGCAGAAAACTCATGGATTCATTTCAACATAATTAAATAATTATATGAATAATTATGTGCCTCAGAACAAATTTCAAAATAGCATTTTCACTGAATCAGAAATGAGATTCTATATATGAAATATCACTTTAAGGATACATTTGTATGAGTATAACTCTTCATACATTAGATGGTGGTCAGATTTGTCACCTCTTCATATGTAGCTATTAAACTCAAGTAACATTTATTGAGTCCCTAAATGATAAGCTGCTAATATGATCATGTCAAACACATGGAAAGTATCATGGAACTAGTTTAGGTTCAAATATTAATTGAATTAAATATCAATGTAAAAGATGTATATTAACTATGTAGTACAATATGTGCAAATCTCTGTGCTATGGTTTATTTGGGAAAACAAAGATAGACATGACCCCAAGAAGTCTGTATACTAGTAAATGTTCAAATATATCAGCTAATGGAAGAAAACTTAGAAGGATAAGGGAATGTTTACCTAGATCAGAGCTGTCCAATAGAAATATTATTATGAGAATTACAAACCTGAGCCCATATGTGATTTTAAATATTCTGAGTCATAGTTTTAAAAAGTAAAGAAGCAAATTAAATTAATTTTAATAGTTTCTTTAGCCTAATATATCCATTATATTATCATTTCATGAAATCAATATTAAAAATTCTTGAGAGATTTTACTTTTTTTTCATGCCAATTTTAAGTCTTCAAAGTAGGGACTCACCACATTTAAAGTACTGTAGCCACACTTGGCTAATGTCTATTGCATTTGGCAACACAGGTCAAGAGGTAAACCATGCAGTGTACTGCTAGTTCAGAGTCTCTTCAGCCAGGTAAAAATCAATTCTGATTTTAAAGGCAAACCAAGAAAAACAGGCAAACACCCCTGCTGCTCAACAGTCTGACAATCTGGAGAGCAACATTAGGAAAATATAAGTAGGATTTGTTTTAACTAATGTAGTTATTAAGAGTGCAGACTCTGGAGTCAGATGTCTGGCTCAAATGTAGCCTTCTAGTGGTGAGATCCTAGACAAGTTACTTCATTTTCATGTGACTCATTTGTCTCTTTTGAAAAATGGGAATACACATTCTTAGCTCATAATGTTGTTATGATTCCAATTCAGTAGAGATTCTGATGCTTAGTATTGTGTATTTTTCATAAAATACTCAGGTGATTCTTCAATAGTGGGGCTGTGAACCTGTGTTTCTTAATGAGCAATATTTAAAATTGCCCAAATTGTCAATGATTATGTTGTACACAAGCATTAAAATTCTTCCTCTTGACCTAGCTGCATGGTCAATAAAGAAACAATTATGTTATGAAAGTTTAGTAGAAACTGTTATTTATGAATCTGTGCTTGTTAGCATCAAGTGATTTTTGTCTCGGAGTTTTTAGAAAGCGTTTTTTAAATAATTTTCTTCCCAAGGTGGACATTAAATCTAACAAGCCATAGTTTTCCAGTCTCTTTTTCTAAAGGTGTCCACTTCTAAAGAAATCTTAACTTTTCCTTCGATCTAGAAGCCATATTCCTTACAATAGTTTCAATGCAAGCCCCAATTTTGTATTTATCTAAAAAAATTACCAAAATTAAATTTACTGCATTTGCCTGCTTTGAAGGTAAATGCAAAAGTAATAGAGGAAGGTTAGCAATGGTCATAAACAACAGAAACTATAGAATACGGGTTGATGAAATTTATGCTTCAGCCTCAAAATTTAAAATAAGCGATTTTCAACTTGTATGTACACTATGTTCCAAAGATATATTTGGAAATCAATTCTTTGAAACATTGAATATATTTTCCCATTGAAAATATTGAATATATATATATATACATATATACATATACACATATACATATATATAGTTCCATGCCACTCAAAATTGAGCCTATGTAACGCTCAATGAAGAGGAATTCTATATTAATGGTACTATGAAACTTTATTACCATGTAAAAGAAAATGTGACTCTGCAAATGGCAAAAGAATTCCAAGCTGGGCTGTAAGGTAAACCTTTCCCCTGATGTTGCCCTAGCATGTGACCTAGGGAAATTCCCTGGCTCAGTCTTCCATCAGAAGAGGAGTCAACCTTTTCCCAGTTCTAAGCTGCTGGTTAGGGAAGAGATTCCAGAAGAGAGGGATAGAATGGGAGCCATGGGCAGGAGGAGAGATATTTCAGAAGTTTTGGGTGTAAAGAACTTCATAGAAAGTCAAGAGATTCCTGTTGGTGCTTATCCCTGGGAACATTCCTCATCCCTGCCAACTCCACAGCGTCTAATACTTTTTTCCCCCCTGGGCATTCTAAATGGTCTTACTCTGACTATTTTGTGATGACCTGTGGATTCAGGCCAAGATTTTCCTCTTTTTTCTGGCTCACTGGGGGAATGGAAAGCATTCTCACATGTTTACCACCTAACTGAAGGGAACATGTATTATTTAAAAATTTTTTTCTCTCCTAGTCTTATTCTATTTTTTCCCTTTAGGCTTGGGATAAGCAGTCTAAAGAACAACCTGTAGCACTTGCCTGCCTGTGGCCCACCCAAGCTTTAGTATCTGGCCTTTACCTAATTACACATGTAATCTTTAATCCAGGGATCACAAGCCAAAATGCCCACAGAGGCTAGATGGTAGGAGGTCCATATCAATTTTTGGTATGCAAACCAGTAATGCCAGATCTGATATTATAAGAGAAATCCGAAATATGCATGATTATATGTGTGTCTGTGTGTGTATAATCTCTCAATTTATAGATCTTGGAAACTAATTCAAAATAAACAATAGTGCATGATTCAAAGCAAATGTATGTGTGGGCTCAATACCTCACAGTCAGTTAAAAAAAAAAGAAAAAAACTGTTTTAAGCTCATCCAAAAGAGAAGAATTTGTATCCAAGGAAGAGTCTGTAAAGTTGCTGGTCCCTAGGCTTTAGCTGGGTGTAATAGTGGGGGTGGGGCCAGTGCCCTCCACGGGAGGCCCAGCTGGGGTCTATCAGCCAGAGTTATAGCTGCCTCTGCCTCTGCCTCTGCCTCCACCTCAGAGAAGAGAAACTCTAACTGCAGGTGCGAGTAAAATCTGAGGGTCAAATATGTCCCAGCCTGTATCTTCAGCCTATATCGTGGGTGTGGTACATTATTATATGCTCAAGTTTTCATTGACTGGAGAGGACTAATTAGTGGCCCAGTTTTATTGCAGACTTGCTGTGTCAGAACTTTGAGCAAATTATCCCCTGTTGATTCTTACATCTGAATAGAGATGATGTGAATGCCCTTAATGAATTCTAAAGTGGCCACAAAAATACAAGACTTAAAAGGTGAAAAGTGTGTGTTTGTCTGGTTCTCAAATACGTACACATACCAAAACTTGCGTATTTGAAAGCAGGATCAATTTTCACATTGGAACTTTGCTGCTCAACGTTTCCTCCCAAATTTCATATTCAGAAAACAATGCCATAAGTCTGCTCTTGTCTGATTCTTGCACACCTCCAAAATATATTTAGATCCCATCTATCATTCTCTGTTTTCATTGACAAAAATCTAGACTAAGCTTCCATAAACACTCCCAACTTGATCTTTAAAAATATAAAGTGGACCATGTCACTCCTGTACTCAAATCCTACTGAGGTTTTGCCCACTTCGAATTCTTCAGTATACACTTCAAAGCACCTTTACCTAGCCCTGGCCCACCTCCCCAACCACATCTTCTTTTCTTCCTACTTATTATTGTCCAGCTCTCTTGCATGTCCACTTATAGGCTGTTCCCTTTCTCTGGAAAACTTTTCTCTCCTCTCCTTTCTACCCTGCAGACCCAAATTAAATGCATTTCTTTGCAGAGGCACATAATTTAAGTTTCCTGAATTGGTCCTCTTTGAAGAAAAAATGTTTATCACCCTATAACAATCTGGTGGGAAATGTAATTATCTATTTTTTTAAAGATTTTATTTATTTATTCATGAGACACACAGAGAGAAAGAGAGGCAGAGACACAGGCAGAGGGAGAAGCAGGCTCCATGTAGGGAGCCCAACATGGGACTCCATCCTGGGTCTCCAGGATCACACCCTGGGCTGAAAGCAGCGCTAAACCGTTGAGCCACCTGGGTGCCCTTATCTAATTATTTTAGAAGTTGATCCAAGTCTACTGAGTCTTAAAGATTTTAGTTTTTACAAAGACAGGGCATGCTCCTGATTGAGCAGAAATAAGGAAGCAGTAAGGCAGGCTTGGGAAATATTGCCCATCTAGGAGGTGAAGGGTACAGCTTACAAGGTGGTGTGAGTAGAGGGGCAGGAAATAGGCTTATTTAAATTCTATTATTGGCTTTTCTTTTCCACTGGCATTATCAGTGCAAAGACTACAAACCCAAAGTAGCATGGCAATGGGCCATAGAAACTGACAGATCTGTTTTAAATCTAGTATCCATTACTTAATAGCTTTGTGATCTTAGGCAAATTACTTCACCTCAGTTTCCTTATTTTAGAATAAAGACAAGAGTTATCTTGGAAGGACATGAGGATTAAATAAAAACTGTAAATATTCTGACATGTAGCATATTGAGTATAGTTATAATTTTTCCCTACCTGGCATACTTTCTTCAGCTGACTCCATGTCTTCATTTTAGAGAACACCTCTGCTCCATTGTCTGTCCATGTGGCTTGGGTGGAGCAGACCCATCCCTTGGCAACATAGGTCAATGTGTGGCACTAATCTGGGCAAGGAGACCATCACATACCCAAGGCTACAGAAATTAATTCAGAGGAAGTCAAGGGAACTAATTAGAACAAATTCTAGGACTTCTGCTAGAGCTTTTGGAGAAAACATGAGCTTTTTCTTGGGGTTACTGGGCTGTAGGATGTTAGCATGATGCTGCCAGTAGCCATTTCTGCCATCTTGTGGGAGGAGCCAATCTGTGAATATAGCCAGCACAGGAGAAAGAAGAGCTCAAATGGAAAATGACTGTGTCCTGTTGTTGTTCTTTTAGAAGCTAGATCCTTTGATAGTAAAATAAGATTCTCCTCACACATACATTTATTTATTAATTAGTTAGCTTGTTTGTTTTCAAGAACTTGTTTCTGTTGGACTTTTGTCTCAATCAAAGGGTTTCTTCCTAACATAGCAGGTGCTTAATAAATGCTAACCATGATTTTACTACCATCACCTTCATTTGGGACTGTTTCTGAGTCAGAGATGGGAAAGTGATAAAGATAGGGGCATAAGGAAGAAATAATGGATGAGGTGGAGAAAGATTTGGAAGTCAACTATAGTGCTTTAGGTATAAGGGAGAGCCTGGGGGACTGCTAGCTCTAGAGGAGCTAATGATATGCCAAAAAAAAGTTATAAATTGGCGACTGTTCATAATATAATTTATGGGATCATAAGCTTTTGTTTACCATCTACTTTTCTTATTTTCTGTTAAATTCTTTTTGCAAGAAAAACCCCTTAATCCCAATTAAAAACAAAGCAAACAGCTCTCTCTACTCAATATAGCCATTTTAAATTCCTGCAGCAGTAACAGACCAGGCATGAATTTGAATCACAAATTCATATATGACTCTTCAAGCAGCTCCAATAAAGAGGCAGTATGCATCTTTTTTTAGAAGAGTTGATAAAAAGGGAGAATAAGTTGTTCATAAATGGCCCATGAGACAATCAAAGAAAGAATACATTTTTAAATGGATACATTTCTATATTCCATAATTAACAAACATCCATTTTCACTACAGATCTAAAATACTTTCATTCTATTTCTAGGACACTGTCACAAAGGATATTTTCTTCCATGGTACTAATGAGTCATCTGTAATTTTAAGAAGAACATGAGAAGAAAGAAGTTTTCTGTAATAAAGAGTAGGTGAAGAATTTGAATGTATAGCCAAATGGTACAAAATTAAGCCAAACTATGAAAAAAAATGTTGAAAAAAATAAGGGAAAAAAAGCTTAAAAAGTGTTCACAAGCTAATGTGCCTTGCCACATAGCTAATACAAATAAACAAACAAAAGGAACCCAACCTGGAATTGTGTTTTGAAGACCACTGGACCAGAGCTAACATGATAGGGAAAATTCTGTGACTATATTCTGATAGCACTGTTATTTTATTTTTTAGTTCTTATCGTGGACTGCTGAAGGCTTAAAACTTCTGAGGGTCTAGAAATGCTTCCATGCATCAGGAATGTTCATGAGATGGTTGCTACGATCTCTTCAGTTGTTACTACCATATTACTGACCACCATGGATTAAACTACTTTAACAATTTTAGTAGAACTCTTGAACATTATATAACTTGCACATTTTAAACTAGGGCAAAGAAGATAAAAATATGTGGGCATATGCCATCTGAAAATACACCATCAGCAATGACATTTCCAAAAGCTCACTGACATTGTCTTTTTAGAAGATCACAGAGGGCTTTAGTGTGGTTTGTGTGTTTCTATTCCTTACATATAAATTTCCTATATGGATACCACTGTACTTTATAACATAAAGAACAGATTCTGCAACCATTTTTATAGTGGCTTGCTTTGTTTATTCTATACATTAATAAGAAAGAAACTAGAGACTTTGTGTATAGCTATAAATGGCACATGAATTATCGTACTTGAGTTAAACCTTTGGGAAGTAAGTCACTGGCCTCCTGATATTTGCATATTCCAACTCACTCAGGCAATAAAATCCACAACCCCAATATCAGGGATAGTGGGAAATTTCATCCTAAGAAGCATTTTCTCCAGGGACATTTCCACCATTAGACGCTTTGTCTATCTAGGATTCCCATGTGTGTGTAATCCACCATTTTAATGAAGATTGCCTTGATGATCTCAGATATCCAAGTCAGAAAATAAAACTGGTTATCAAATATCAAAAGAAATAGTCATTATTTTAAAAAGGCTGTTAATTTTCTAAGCATTCCAATTTTAATCAGAGCAAACTAACTTAGAATTTAAGGCTATTCCTCAATATTGAGATAATCCAATTATGGAAAGAAAATGTAAGACTAGAAAACAGTGTAATGGCAACCATAGAACGTCTTCCCATGAAAATGCAAAAGAAGGAAATTTTAAACACATAGCTTAGTCATGTGCCCTAAGCATGCAGGGTTGGTTTCTAAGGATTACAGTGCTGCAGAGCTTCATTTGCATTGTTGTTGGATGGCTTACATTCGAAGACTTGCTTGATGTCAGCTCAGTGGTGAGCCAGTGCATGTGCCTTACCTTGGGGAAAACTTCCTGATAACAATATTTCTTTTATCAGGTCGTCCTGCTTGGACAATGTGATTTGTTCCAAAATGCCAAAATGTTTTTCCTGCCTCACACAATGTGCATTTGAAGATAAAGATAGATGAGGGTTAGAGGCAAGTCTGAATGTGAGTCTAACAAAGTTTTAAGGGTTACTTCAGCACAAGAATCTGGCTGGCTAGTCATTCCTTCAGAGTTGGTCTTTTATCCTCAGCTTTAACACCTTTTCTTTTAACTATTTGAAAAGATTTGCATAATTTTCTTTTCTATCTGCCTTTGTATCCTTTGTTACATATCATATGTTATAAGCCAACCAAGGGGTGTTCTTTTGGGGGGATACTCCCTCAACACAACTTGTATCAGTTTGAAAACTCTCAAATTGGGGCACCTGGGTGGCTCAGTGGTTGAGCATCTGCCTTCCGCTCCAGTTATGATCCTGGGGTCCTGGGATCAAGTCCTACATCAGGCTCCCCACAGGGAGCCTACTTCTCCCTCTGACTATGTCTCTATCTCTTTCTGTGTGTCTCTCATGAATAAATAACTAAAATATTTTTTAAAAAGGAAAGAAAACTCTTTAATTAAAAGCAAAGATTGATTGGATAATCTGGTTTTCACATAAAGAATTGCCCTTGTCAACATGTATTAGTTTGGTCTTTCTCAAAATAGTCACTTACTGTTTTATAAATAAGGACATGGAGTATGAGCTGTGAGGCTAGATTTCAGCCCTGTTGATAAAGGGGTAGTCTCTGGGTAGCTTTAATTATTTTTAGATTATGATTCCTACCAGAAAGGTGGGGCATGGATATTGGGGGGCAGCAAAAGTCCTGCTGAGGATGGAGCTCACTAATCCATGATAATAGTACTTTTAAACAGGCTGTCCAATGGCTGAAAAAATAAAGAAACAAATTCTATGGTGTGAATGAATTTCTGCCTAGAAATACATCAGAGTCCTTTAATAATGAAGCAATTTTAAATAAGTTAAAATGTTGTATAATTGAATTCTCTGCATTGTTACTTCCCTTATGCAAATAAGCCCTTCATCATTGGCTTAATTTGGGTTTTAGCTTTCCGGATGTTATATTAAATTAATTTTCAAAGGATTAACTTAACCATAATGTGCAATTTATAATTTAAATGGTAGTTATAAAGTGGATAAACTCTTACCTGCTAAGATTTAACAATACTATGTTAAAAAGGAAAGTTAAATAAAAGATAATAAAATCTATAGAAAGTGACTTTAAAAACTCTTTCTAGGGATCCCTGGGTGGCGCAGCGGTTTGGCGCCTGCCTTTGGCCCAGGGCGCGATCCTGGAGACCCGGGATCGAATCCCACATCAGGCTCCCGGTGCATGGAGCCTGCTTCTCCCTCTGCCTGTGTCTCTGCCTCTCTCTCTCTCTCTCTCTCTCTCTCCTCTCTCTCTCTCTCTCTGTGTGTGACTATCATAAATAAATAAAAGTTTAAAAAAAATTATTAAAAAAAAAAAACTCTTTCTATACTGTATAACAGGCAAACCAGTTTTTAAAAAGGGAAAGTAAGTACTGAAATTGGTTATATCCCTAAAAATTAAAAAAAAAAATCTGAGCATATTGAGATTTTTACCTCTGAAACTACAGTAGTCAATAAGAAGTAATTTGTGAAACTGTCTCAAATCCACATATTAAAATCACCAAACTTATACATCTAATAAGGACTAACTTGATACAGAACTGTGCCAGCAACCAAGAGGGTCCCTAAAAGTTTTGGGGGTATTTTAAGGCTCATGTCCAACTAAATAAATTTATTTGCTTAGTTAAAATCTTTTTGCCCCACCCTTCTACCAAGAGTTCAAAGGTGAAAAAGATAATAAAATGTTGGAAGCTAACTAGTCATAAATTTAATGTAATATCAATATGATACTTTTTTGCTTTTCCTTCTTGGTTTGGTGAAATCATGGTTATTATGAAAGACTGGGTGCTTAATATAAGGTATTCATTTCAAGCATGGATACAGAAAATGCAGGCATTTAAATATTATTTTATAAGTTCTTCAGAATACTATGTTTTTGTTAATTCTTACCAATATCAATATACTTCCATCAAGAAATTGAATAATTTTTTGAAATAAAAATATTTTAAGCAAAATTTTATGTATTAATAGTATTGAGAAAATGGCTGAATAGCTTTCACTATTTAAATTTTGATTTAACATTTGTCATACAGCATTTCAGTTATTTGTTTCATAATTCAGTTGATTGATATACTGAGTTTTAATGAATGTTACTGTTAAACATGATACTTCCCAAAGATACATGGATCCAAATGGAAAGAAAAAGTACATTATAATTTGCTCTGAATAACTTTTAAAACTATAGTTTGTATAGGAATGTTCTTTTCCAAGTAGAAAAAAAAATTTCTGCAGAAAATTGATCTATTATATATAACATAATACAGAAATTGAAACCCTTTGTGGCATCAAATTTTGTTCCATGAGAAATTAATATTGACATTTTCGAAGTCTTTATCATTGTGATACTTTCAGGATTTTCAAGTGTAGAAGCCACATCAAATTGTATAGTTAATACAATCTCTGGGGAGAATTTGTTAAATTAGCTGTCTGCCTACAACATATATTTATTTTTAGGTATCCATTATGGTGCATTTGGGACAGCTCCATCTGTTAGGATATCAATTTATTTCTCATGCATGCATATACATAAAACACATACAAATGTGTTTTATTTTTTAAACAGAAGGACTTTCTGCTAATTTGGCATGTGTTGGTACTATAATAGTCCAAGGTATGCAGTAGGCAATTAGCAGTAAAATATGCCTGATAAAAACACTCACTTTTTTATTGATATAGTATGGGTCCAGGTCCTCCAGCGGCTCTGACACCATCTCTGGAGGGATGTCTCCATAAATAAAAGGAAGGTTCTTTCCAGCTTCCAAGTCACTATTTGGCTTTGGGCCATTTTCGTCATCATCTTTCTTGTCTGGTTTGGGATTCTTAGCCTTTTCTTCTGCAATGCGTCTTTCAATAGCCGCAAGAGATTCTCTGGTGAAGAAGTTGAAGCTGTCAGGTCCTGGTGGTACAAGCACTGTTTGCTCCATCTTGTCATCCTGCACATTTTAATTACCATTTACTCTGCATATGAAAGTCCTAAAAAAAAAGAAGGATGCAGATATTCTAAGGAGAGTAAGAGAAGATTTTAATACCTATAAACTCTGGTCATGAAATATAAACTAGAGGATTGGATTTTTGTTTCCAATTAAATGAAATGTAATTGTTAATTTTTTGGTAGTAAGACCATTTAACACCAGGTCTACCCTTTTAATAAATGTTTGCATTTAATAAGTGTGCATGACAGCATCATCAGCTACCAGCACAAAGATATACAGCAGATGTCTAGTACTTATTCATCTTGCATAACTAAAGCTTTATACCCTTTGAATGTCAACTCTCTATTTCCCCTCCCCTGGCAACCACCATTCTACTTTCTGCTTCACTGGCTTGGGCTTAACAGTTATGTTTTCTATCTCAGGTTTTGTTAAGTGTCCCATGTTTATTCTTTCTTTTGCTTTGCCAATACAGGAACTGTGCCATGACTTAAGAAAGCGATTCAACTATAGCCTTAATTAAAGCACATTTGGCTAAATACCATCATGTCTCTAATGGGCTGTTCACTCTGTAAGCCACCCAGATGAGGATGGATCCCCATAGAGGCAATGGATAGCTTATCAACAGGATCAAGTGGAAAGGGAGTTGACTCTGAGAGGATATAAAAATCCAACCCTTAGGTCCTGACAAGTGGCTCCTGGCCAAGCGGATCAAAACAGTTTGCTGCAGCCAGCCTTAATAACGAATCAAATAATCAGTACTGATGGAGTACTGAGTCTTGAGCTAATCTGAGATTGAGACAACTGGATCTGTGACCTGCTCACATCATTAGCCATGGCAGGGTTGGCTTACTTGAACACACACAGAGATGGTTCAGTGTTGGACAAATGCCATTAATGTGACTAGGAATGAGAAAAAGAGTAGGCTGGAAAGAAATTCCTAGATTGGGCTTCAGATGGGAAAAGACAGCAGAATTCTTCTATTTTGGGAAAAAATAATCGGAAAGAAGCCAGGGTGCCATAAGCTCAACAAGAACGGAAGTGTTTTTCTTCACCCAAGCAATAATGCTATTCTTGCTGAGTCTATAGTCCTATAGTGCTAAACATATTACAAGGACCTGAGGCAAAACTCTCAACTCCATACAGCAGAGTCAGATCTGACCTGATGCCAGGAGCCAAATCCCAGATGCATAGTTTTAAGGTATATTTAATATGAGCTCAAATTTCACAGATACTATGGAGCCAAGACTTCCCAGAGTCGAGTCTCCTGCTCAGCCATGAGTTTTATTTGGAAACTGTGTTAACTCATTAAGGTCAACAAGCTATGATGCAGTTAATTGCAGCTTTGGTGTATGTAAACTGCAATAATAAAACTGCAGCCATAACTGTTTTGTGAAGAGTCCTAGAGGGACCTCAAATTTCACTGAAGGACGTTCCCACCGCTGTCAGGTTTATGACCGTATTTTTCAGTGGATGGCCAGAAACAAGTGGGATGTTCAAGTCTAAATCTGTACCCTCTGTCTAGTAAGTGAACTAAATTTCATACAATCTACTTTCCATCAGCCTGGAAGAATAGAAAAATTAAATCAGTAAATTTAAATAATGGAAAATGAATATTTTACCCCAAAACTCTGTCCCATAAGGCATCAGGAAAATACTGGCAGTTATTTATTTGGAAATAAAAGTTTAGGGATAACAACTGTGGTGCGTTTCTCATAAAGGAAGTATTATGACACGGATGTTTTTACTTTACGTGTAAACCCTCCCTGCCACCTGTTCTTCGGCACTCAGTTTTGTTCCCAGAGGTAACCAATGTTACGGGTTTCCATATATTTTTCCAGGTATGTAACAGGTAAACACTAAGCACATGAGCGTGTGCATACTCACACATTTTCTATTTAAAAACACATACACACAGTATCTTAGTATACAAACTCTTCATTTTTCACTTAAAAATATATTAGAGTTCATTCCTTATCAATTTTTATAGATTCAACTTTTTCATCGGCTACATGGTTTTCCATTGTTTGTATGTACTATAATTTATTGAACCAATTGTCCAGCTATGAGTATTCAGGTTGTTTCCAAACTTTTGCTTTTATAAATAAAGATGCAACAAATATATTTCATCCACATACTTTCACATATATGTGGACATATTATGGTATCAGTTTCTAAAAATGGACTTGGCTGTGTAAAAGGTGAATCGTTAATTTTAATATTATTGCAAAATTACTTGCTATGAAGCATTGGTTTTCCTGACAGCAATATAATGCTGTGCCTGTTCATCTATATCTTCACCACATAATATGTTATTATATATTCAATATTTCTAATCTGATTGGGACAAAAATGGGATCATATTATAGTTTTAATTTGCATAGTGCAGAAAAGCTGAACTTTTTTCTATATGGGTTAAGAGTTTTAAAATTTTCTTTTCTATGGCTTCTTATTTATTTATTTATTTATTTATTTATTTATTTATTGTGGCTTCCTATTTAAATAACAGTCCATGTTTCCATTTTTTCCTTGCTAATCTATATCAATTTTTTTAGATATGGCATCAACAATTTAATTTTGGGCCTTTTAAAAGGGTATATTTTTTCTGAGTTTCTGGTGTTTTTGTGCTATAGGTTAAGACACTTTTAAAAATATTTTTGAATGTTAACATGATGATTTAACTGTAGCTCTTCTTTGACTCCCAGATTTTGTGTCATGCTGAGGAAAGCAACCATGTCCCTGGGGGAGAGGAGGGATATATGATAGATCATGTTTTCTTCTTGCATTTCTAGCGTTTTTATGCTTTAATTTTATATATTTAACTCTTTTATCTATTTGGAATTTGTTGTCTATATGGAATAAGGTAGATTCTTTTTTTCCTTAGTTATTCCAATGAACATTGACTACTACATAAACTAACTATAAATATATCTGTTCATTTGTATGAACCCCAAAGTCAGTAGCAAATCTTATGAAGTAATTCTAGAGGTATTTTCATTAAAGTCAAGAAAAAAAAAATCAACACTATTATTTAATAATTTTCTGAAAGTACAAGCCAATCAAATTAGAAGTGAGAAATAATTGTACTTATAATAATAAGGACAAGGAAGTAGAATTGTACTTATTTGCATATTCTGTAATTGTATACCTAGGAAACTTAACAGAAACATCTGGAAAACTCCTAGAAGTAGTGAGAGAATTAAGTATCCGGGTTTAAAAGAGAAAAAACTCAAAGGATTTTCTTTATAGGAACGTTATGCACTTAAAAATACAATAGAGGAAACTAGAAGCTTTCTCACTATGATTAGAAACAAAACAAGGATAGCCCTTCTCACCACTGCTTTTCACACTGTGCTGGAAGTCTTAACTACTGCAATAAGACAAAAATAGGAAATAAAAGATATACGGATTAAGAAGGAAGAAATAAAAGTGTCTTTCTTTGCACATAACAAATTTTCCATGTAGAAAACCCAAAAGAATTAATTAAAAACTGACCAACCTACCTACCAACCTCCTGGAACTAATAAGCAGGTACAGCAAGGTTGCAGGATACAAGATCAATGTACAAAAGTAAATTGCTTTCCTATACATCATCAATGAACAAGTGGGGAATTTGAAATTAAAAACACAAACCATTTACATTAGCATACCCTGAAAATGCAATTTTTAGGCATGAACCTGACAGGTTATGTGTACAAGGTGTATATGAGGAAAACTACAAAACTAATAAGAGAAATAAAAATGAGCTAAATAATGGAGATATTCCCTGCTCATGGATAAGAAAACTCAATAATTTCAAGATGTCAGTTTTTCTCAACTTGATCTCCGGTGGCCAACTGATCTATTGATCAATGCAATCTCAATCAAAATTCCAGCAAATTATTTTGTGGATACTGGCAACTTGATTCTCAAGTTTATATAAAGAAGCAAAAGACCCAGAATAGCCAACACAATACTGAAGAAGAAAAACTTGGATGACTGACTTGACTTCAAGGCTTACTATAAAGCCACAGAGACCAAGTAGTGTGGTATTGGTGACAGTATTGACAAACAGGTCAACAGAACAGAATAGAGATTCCGAAATAAGCCCATATAAATTAAGTCAAGGGATCTTTGACAAAGGAGCAAAGGCAACGTTATGTAGCAAAGATAGTCTTTTCCAATGGATGGTGCTGGCTGGAATTGGACATCAACATGCAAAAATATGAATCCAGACACAGACCTTACACTCCCCACAGAAAGTAACTCTAAATGGATAACAGAGCTAAACATAAAATGCAAAACTATGACTCCTAGAAGAGAACATAGAAGGAAATTTAGATGACCTTTGGTTTGGGAATGCCTTTTTAGATAAAAACACAACAAGCATGATCCATGAGAAAAAATAATTGATAAGCTGGATTTCATTAAAATAAAAACTGTTCTGTTGACTACAATTTCAAGAGAATGACGGGACAAGCCACAGGCTGGCGGAAAATAGTTGCAGAAGATAAAGCTGATAAAGGACTGCTATCCAAAATATTCAAAGACACTCCCATATAATGGCAGAGATGATTTTAAATTTTTTAGGGCAAGGGCAATCATTTCTGAAGCACCAGAAGATTTAGCAACATTTCAAAACTGAAGGGTTACATTGTGTTCCCGTGTTTGATGTTCTTCCTGTTGCTACAATCAGGCTGCAATTAAGGAGTAACATATTTCATAGATTCTCCAGCTTCGACACCTTCCCAGGTGTATTTAGAACCTCTTTTTAATTGAACTTCCCCAGAAAAAATGTAAACACATTTTATTTTAGTTCAAAAGAAAAAAATACACACAAAGAACTCTTAAAAGTCTAAATAAGAAAACAATCAACTTAATTGAAAAAAATTATCAAAGACTTTAATGGATACCTCGCCAAAGAAGATACACAGATGGAACATAAGTATATGAAAAGATGTTCCATATCATATGTCATCAGAAAAATGCATATTAAAACAAAGAGAAATCACTACCCACATATCAGAATGGCCAAATACTGATACTAAAACACTGATAACACAAAATGCTGACAGGACTGTGGAGTAACAGGAACTCTCATCCCCTGCCATCCGGACAGCTAAAAGGTACAGCCACTTTGGAAGATAGTTTGGCAACTTTTTAAAATGAAACATACTCTTAGCATACAATCCAGCAATTGCTCTCCTTGGTATTTACCCAAATGGGCTGAAATCCTATGTCTACACAAAACCCTGCACACAAATGTTTATAGCAGCTTTATTAAGAAAAATTGCCAAAATGTAGAAGCAATCAAGATGTCCTGAAAATGTAAATGGATCAATAAATGGTGGTGTATCCTGACAATGGACTACTATTTAGCACTAAAAAGAAATGAGCTATCCAGCCACAAAATGACATGGAGGAAACTTAAATGCATAATAGTAAGTGGAAGAGTCATCAGAAAAAGCTATATACTGTATGATTCCAATTATATGACATTCTGGGAAAGGAAAATTATGGAGACAGTAAAAAGATCAGTGGTTGCGGGGGTTTGTGGGGAAAAAACAATGAATATGCGAAGCACAGAGAATTTTTACGGCAGTGAAACTTTTCTGGATGGTACCATAATGGTAGATAGAAGTAACCACATATTTGTCCAAACCCATAGGATGTTCAACATCAAGTGAACAATAATCTAAACTTTGTACTTGGGGTGATAATAATGTGTTGATGTAGATTCACCAGTTATAACAAAATGATACTGTGGTATTGAACTGTACTTAAATGGGGACTGGGCATATAGGGGAACCTTGAACTTCTTGCTCAGTTTTATGTGAACCTAAAAAATAGTCTACTTAAAAGGGGAAGTTACAATTAGTGAATAGTTCATAAATACAATGTAAGAAAGTTTTTCAATCTTTGAATAAATCTGAAACATTATAAATGGAAAGACGATATCCTTTTCTTGGATGGAAATACAATATAATAAAGATATGAAGTTTTCCTAAGTTAATAAATTAAGTATAGCCTTCACAAAATAATAATATAACTCCTACTTTCTTCTTGTTTGCTATCTGGTATGTCTTTGCCTATCCAATTTGGTTTTATCCTTTTAATTTCACTGCTTTCTTTTGGAAATTCCTTATTATGTATATGTTTAGATCTTGTATGTAGGTATATTATAAATATATATAATCATTGTGGCCAATTGCTGCCCTATGTTGGAGATCATTGCCCATGAAGTTGTGTAAATGAACAGAAAGTTACTAAAAGTCTTCCTATTTTTCAGAAATAGTCCATTTGAGAAAAGTCCTCCAGGCAAGTCTTCCTGATTATTGGCTGTGAGTTTCAATTGGAGAAGTAAACAACCAGGAAGACAGAAGAAAAGCATTTTACATTGACAAATATGATCACTTTAACTGTATTACAAATAACTATAAATTAGTTCAGATACTAGAATTACATTTATATATGAGCAATTTCATGGATATTATAGTGACATCACACTGAGATTAATGTAAGGGTTTTTGCAACTCTAGTAGACCTTATATTCAAATATCTACTTAAAAATAAACCTTATATTAATTATAGAATAAAAAATTTTTAATTGGGATGCCTGGGTGGCTCAGTGGTTGAGTATCTGCCTTTGGCTCAGGGTGTGATCCCAGAGTTCTGGGATCGAGTCCCGTATCGGGCTCCCCACAGAGAACCTGCTTCTCTCTCTGCCTGTGTCTCTGCCTCTCTCTCTTTGTGTCTCTCATGAATAAATAAATAAAATCTTTAAAAATTTTTTAGATTATAACCTATCCCATAAGTTTATTTATGGAATATTTAGAAACTATCAGATACAATTCAATATAAATATTTTGTCAGTAACACTATAGAAAAAAGTTCTAAATTATATTTGGAATTTGTACATACTTTGCTAGAAAATATAAAAGTGAATCATGAGATTTTCATTTATACTTGAAAGGAAACTTGACTCTTCAGTGCAAAAATGTATAATTGAGGGATCCCTGGGTGGCGCAGTGGTTTGGCGCCTGCCTTTGGCCCAGGGCGCGATCCTGGAGACCCGGGATCGAATCCCACATCGGGCTCCCCGTGCATGGAGCCTGCTTCTCCCTCTGCCTGTGTCTCTGCCTCTCTCTCTCTCTCTCTCTCTGTGACTATCATAAATAAATTTTAAAAAATTAAAAAAAATGTATAATTGAATAAATGGTCCTAAGTTTATGAGACTATAGCTCATTTGATAATGGAAGAGGGAACCTCACAGAATCGATGGTTTTGGCTTACACCTTTTTCTTTACAAGAAAAACAGCATTTATATGTCTTTGGGTTGACAGAGGAGCCCTTGCTAACTTATAAAAGAGACAAGATGACATGCTCACTTTCTTAGTGAAAAAACTTCAAAGGCACATATGTATTTTCAAGAAGAATAGGGATATTTAGATCAAATTAAAAAAGAGAACTAAAAAAAATAACTAGGAACAAAAAATAACAGGAAAGATGTGTTAACAGAAAGCAAATGTGAAAAAGACAAAAAATGGGGTGGCTACGTGGCTCAGTTGGTTAAGTGTCTACCTTTGGGTAGGATCATGATCTCAGGGTTCAGGGATGGAGCCCTGCATCTCCCTCTCTCTCTGCCTGTTGCTCCCCTTGCTTGTATTCTCTCTCTGTGTCAAAAATAAATAAATAAAATCTTTCTTAAAATGTTGGGAATAAGTAGAATAATGGACAATAGAAAAATGGAAGGGGCACCTAGGTGGCTCAGTCAGTTAAGTGTCTGCTTTCAGCTCAGGTCAGGATCCCAGCGGGAAGTCTGTTTCTCCCTCTCCCTCTGACCCTCAACCCCCTTGTGTGTGCATGCAGGTGAGCTCTCTCTCACACACACAAACAAATAAACAAAATCTTTGGGGAAAAAATGGAAGAAGAATTGTTCTTCAGAAAGACAAGCAAAACAATAGTAAAAAACAATCAGATATGAAGTTCTATAGAAGATAAGAAGAAAAAAAAAAGGAAAGAAAAGAAATGGAAGCCAGAGGCTGTGGAAAAAAAAGTCATAAAAAATATAGAATTTGTGACTGGAAAGAAATAAAGTAATAGCCCAATGTTAATTAATATGGATGAAAGACTAATAAAAAGGGAAAAATTATCAGAATGTAGAAATAATAAATGATACATTCTGATGATATCAAACTGATATAAAAAAGGGAAGCAAAACCAGTGCCATTAGAATTACATTTTAGTAATATTACACATTCTTGGAGAGCTTTGTAAGATCCAAAAGTTAGTAATGAGAATATTCTGTATCACTTCTAAGATTTCCTGAATTCCTTACATAATTATTATAATAAACATTCTATTACTGGATGAAGTTTTTGCTTCTAGACATTTTGTATTTCTCTTTTCTGTAGAAGATTAAGTAAGTATTACATACAGGACTTGAGCAATTGTGTATCACAGCCAAAAGATTTTTACACTGAGGTGGCCTAGACTGGTGAACAATGTGGTTTTGATCATCTTTGTAAAAAAAGCTCCATTTAAAGTAACCTTTACCCATGAGGTCTCATACTCAGACTTCTTTGGGCATCTGAATTTTCCCATCCAAATGGAAATGTCTACAACAGCTCAAATTGAAGCATTTCATCTTCATCGCAGCATTTCACACAAATAGCCTTAAGCATGAAGGTAATCTTATAAATGCTTTGTCTGTGAAGAAGTCTGGCCTTTTATAAGTTAAGGACTATGTAACTTCTTTTTCGAAAGCACCTCTGTCCATGACAACTTGGGCCTGGATGTGTAGGTCTGCCTAACTCTGGAATTTGATTTGCGGGCTTTTTGGGGCTTTCACACAAAGCTATATCCTCCAAACAAACTTCTACGAAGTATGAAGGTGAAATTTTATTCCTTTCTTAAGTCCTCTGTTTAATTTTTCTCTTGGTTCTGAATGTGAGTGAGAAAGACAGATGCTATTTAATGTTCCCCTTAAGAGACTACTAATACCCACAACTTTGCATTTTAATTTAATCGTGGGTTTAGGTGAAGAAATAGCATAACTGCTAACTTCTGATGAGATATTTTTGCTTCCATGGTGTCCTCAAATTCCATGTTGTATTTAAAGTCTAAAAGCAACCCCCTCCTCTTGCCTGCCTGCCCCTCCTGCCACCAACATGGTGAGACAATCCTCATCTTTTCCTCCAAGGTTCTACTGCTACCATTATGAGTTATTAAATTAATTACTACTATTTGTATACCTTATCTGGCCCTGAAAAAATTTACAGGGGGGAAAATCAATTGACCAACTGAAGAGTGAACCAAACATACAGCTTTATGTTTTCTCAGGTGTAGCTTTTAAGTTTCTCTTTACAGACAGGAGAATATATGTAATCCTTACTATAATAGTATTTTGATGCTGATGAGGAACAAGTCACCGGAGACTACAAGAAAGGCTTTTAGGCAGAGATGACTTACTTTGCCTCAACCTCTGAACTTCTGAAAGGTTAAGTAAGGTATTTTAAGAGAATCAAAGAAAAGTCACCATAAAATCAAGAAATAGCAAACATTTAAAGAAGAGTTAGGGACATCTAATCCATCCCTCTCACTTAATAGAAAACAAACTGAATCAAAGCAAAATTGATATTTCTTTTTTGAGAATTTTTGTGCTTTCTACTTCCAAAATAAATATGTGATATGTCCAGGGTCACATAGCTTAATAATGGCAGAATTGGAATCAGAATTTTTATTTCCTGACCCCCAAACCAGTGCCTGTCCATTCTCATAGTACAAAATAATTTTCAAGTACTTACGTGATCTTAAACTTCAGTAAAGTATATGCAAATATAATATTAGTAGCCACCTTAAACTAATATTCACTTGAATTATATTCCTCAGAGACACCCGAAACAAATCTGGTAAATAAAATATTTTGGCAGAAATGGAGACTATCTTAGAAAATCTTAAAAACAGGAGACATCAAAGCAAATGGTTATTGTAATGTTTAAATTTAGAAACTATATCACTATATCATGCAGGTGTAAAACCTGACGAACTATATTTCCACAGTCAATTTATATTTTACTTCAACAATGTTTTTCATTTTATTTATTTTTTAATTTAAATTTTAGTTAACATACAGTGCAATATTAGTTTTAAAGTAGAATTCAGTGATTTATCACTTAGATACAAAACCCAGTGCTCATCATAACAAATGCTCTCCTCAATCCCCATCATCCATCTAGCTCATCCTCCACTCTTAAGTAACTTTTTAATGCTTTGCTAAACCTGGCTATTTCTAGTTGTCTACTGAGCAGGTCACTTTCTATAATTCATCTGCCCCACTTCAATTTCTCCAAAGGGTTCCTTACACCAAAGTTATAATTATACGACATTTATGTATCTTGTTCACCTTATACTATATAATTTGAGGTGGGGAAAATTCATATATCTGCAATTCTGTTTTTAAAGTGATTTGATTTTCATACTGAGGAGAAACCAGACGGACTCCTGCCAAAATGACTGTCAGCTTCTGTACAGTCCCATTACTATTCTGGGCACATAAACCATCTGGGCATGACAATTCATGAAGTGTTTCAGTTGGTTTTGTGGTGTATCTGCCACCTATTTTATAAAAGAATGTTGCTGCCAATAATAATAAAAATAACTAGGTAAAATGTTATTCTTACAGTTGTGATCTCACATAACTCTTTTTTTTAACACCCAAGAAAGAAACTGCTTTTTACATAGAATTTCACAAGCCTAGGAAATACCGTTTTACAAATTTCTTTTCTAGGAATAATTTGGTTTGGTACATGTATTAAAAAGTCTTCATGAGTTTTTACAATACGCATTTTTACAATTATAATTGAGATTAACAAATGAAATTGCCTATTTCATCCACATCTTTAAAACATTTACATTCTTGGGACACCTGGGTGGCTCAGCGGTTGAACATCTGACTTCAGCTCAGGGCTTGAATCCAGGGTCCTGGGATCAAGTCCCTCATCAGGCTCCCTGCATGGATCCTGCTTCTCCCTCTTCCTGTGTCTTTTCCTCTCTCTCTCTCTCTCTCTCCCTCTCTTTGTCTCTTATGAATAAATAAATGGAATCTTTAAAAAATTTACATTCTTTAAAATATTTGTAATCCATTCTTAAATTTTCATGCTATATGCAGATCACATTTAAAATAAGGTCATATATCTAACATACATTGACATCCACATTGTGTATTTCAAGAGTATTTCTCAGGGCATTTGAATAATAAACCACGAGCTCCACAAATCATTCAATCCACTATTGCCCTGGACCATCCAATATCAATAGACTACTTTGGTCAAACCGACATCATTTATTACTCTGGTAAATAGATGGTCTATATTTACTTCAGATGCTAATGCAAAATTAGCACAAAGAGTGGAATTTAAAAGTATATATGTTGAACTAAAATAAAACACTATATTCTAGGGATGTTTAGAATCAAGAAATATATAATGTATTACTTTTTCAATTAATAAAATTGTGCAATTATTAGGCATTTTTGCCTCACTGTATAATTACTGAATTAAATGTTAGGAAAACAAAATAGGACCTAATGTCCCAATCCTATCAGTTGGAATTAACTTTGAATATATACTAATTTGGCAATATGTTTAAGACAGTATTTAAAGAATTGAAAAAAAAATACATTGACTCAGTCAAATCAGTTCCCAAAATGTGCTTGATCATACATACACTGTTGTACCCCCAAACACTTGTATTTTTGCTCCACAGAGAACTTTTCTACTCAAATTTAGCTCTGATAGATTCCATCCTGCCTATAATCCTATTTTCCTTTGTCCTGTGGCAAATTCTATTAGGCAAAATAGTCCACTGAGTTCAGTCTTATGGGCAATTGCTATTTCCATGCCTTTAACTATACCATTAATTCGTTCCCTGAATTCCAGAAACCACTCAACTACCATCCAGTACAGGATGTATCACTTCGTGTATTCCTGAATAAAAGGTTGTAATGATGTTAGGAAGTGCTGGCATATTTGTAACCTAGACTTTCACTGAGAGACTTAGCCTTTAGATAACTCATTACAGGGTGGCAACATTTACTGAAATATAAATTTGTGTGTGCTCTGCTTATATGTATTTTTTTAAACATTTCAAGCAAATGGAATGCTAAAGTCTTTATTACCTCATGAATTTTAGTAGAGGAATAAACAGAAGCTGCATGAAATCCATGCTTTCTTCCCTCTGGGAAAACCCTTACGTGCATTGCAGACATGAGGTTAGAAATCCCAGAGCAGGGAGATGGGGGAGAGAGCTGCCTCTGTGAGTAGTTAGAGTCTCTAGACAGGGAAGGGGTTGGCAGTGCCTTAGGCAGGTGTTAAAATCTCAGAAGGGACAGCTGGCAGGGGAGATCCTTGACAGGGAGAGTCTTAGTCCTGCAAAAAAACTCCTCTTTATGTTGAACATCGCCCACTGCAGCAGGTGCAATGAGCCTGAAGGGGTGAAATGAGCGCTTCAGTGGGATTCAACTGTGGGAGATGTGCAATCGTTTGCTTCCCCTAAGGAGATGATACATCATCACCAACTGCCTTGTGACTTGCAGCCCTTCCAGGTAGGTGATGTTCCTGGAACATACTTCCAGGGAACATAATTCCCATTGTCCCTTTGACCAGGTGACTTGCTTTGGCCAATGGAAGATGGAAAGACAGAGTCTTCAACTACACAGAAGCTCACCAGACTGTGGTTCCACCCAGTCTTATTCTTTTCCCTCATTCTGGAGAAGGGCATTTCACAAAGAGAGACTGCTCCCTCAGCCTGGGTCTTAGAAGAGGAAGACCCATAGATAGAGTTGCCAGAGCCAGCCAGGAACCACTAACAAGTTTGTAAATCACTGAAGCTTCAGGGTTAACAGAATAAAGCTAACTAATCTGTCAGGAAAAGCCACTAATCCATGACCAGATTGCTAGACTGATTTAACAAATGATACAGAAACATAGTATCTCTCAAACACAACTTTTGAATGAGATTCAGACCTGCTTTTGTTTATGAGTTTCTGCCTGTAGTTTGGTCACAAAGAACATAATATCTTTAGAATGGTTTTTTTCCCCTTAAAAGATAAAAAGTAGGATGGTGGATTAGCCCACATTATAAACCTTGTGCAAGTCAAGATCTCTTCTTGATCACCCTACTCAGGATAACTTAAGTGTACTTTCTGGCACACCTCTAACTAGTTTGTATTAAGAATACAGTAATAGCCTTAATTATAAATCAATTATTCAACGTAAAATCTCTTAGCAAAAAAGTCTTTTATGTTTGAAAGTAAATACTCTTATGTCGGTGGGTGAATGGTCCAGCCACAGAGGTTTGGGAGGATAGAGAGAGAGTAAAGGTCTCATCGGGCTGTGTCTGTGGTTGTAGATTTGGAGACACCGAGTGTGAGGTGAAAGCACTGAAAGCCTCCCATACCTGTGCAGCCGGGAATGAGGGGAGCACTGCCTTAGCTCAGCTTATACAGGGCAGGTTTTAAACCTGCAGTGGCCAGTCTGTTCATCTGCTTCCCTTCCCTGGCCCCTTGCTCATTTCTTTTCTCTTCCAACTCTCCTTGATGCTCCATTTCTTTCCTTTTCCTCAGCTGCTCATCTCACTTCTGTTGCTCATCTTCCTCACACTTCTCACCCTTCCTCTCTGTTTAGAAATGTCAGCAGTTCATTCAACATTTTTCAAAAACCACTGTTTAAAAGTAATTTAATATAAATCTCACAAGGATACAGAGAGAATGAATGCCATTATTCTTGCTGCGCTCTCTCAGGCAATTCAAGTCATTTGTGCCCATGGTGTGGTGAAGGTGGGAGTTATGTAGCTGTAAGTAGCAGCCAGGGAAATAGTGCTAGAGTCAGCATTTGTCCTTTGCTGTGGGACAATAACGGGAGAGAAAAAAATCAGGCTTCCTTGGTACAATTCCTGTTGAGGGAAAAAGAAGTCAGCACTAGCATTTAACACAAGATGTTGGGGAGGGACTGTCATGCTCCCTTTTTGCCAATATCTCCTTTGATAACCATTTCAGGGAAATAATGCAATATTTTCAACCAATATGTAAACCCTTTCAGGTCTCATGGCATGCAGGATTAGACATTGGTAAGACCTTTACTGAATGTCTAGGTGTTAGCATCCTTAAAAACTCGTAGGGTCTTTTTGTTTTTTGTTTTGTGTTTATGGCTTTCCCCCTCCACTTATATGTGTGTTGCCTGAACAACTCAGGGTGTGAAATAGTTCATGAGCAGTCCTTGAGCTGCTGTAGCCAGAAGGGTGTTTAAATGGTGTCATACAGAAAATGTCCTGGAGTGTGGAATTCTGCTCAGGTGGGTTGTTTTTAGCATAAGTTCAACTTGAAGTTACTCTTCCTGTTCAAGAGAATTAACATGAGACCACCTCATCACAAACCAAAACTGCTGAGGGCACAGTTGATGCATGGAGAGATATAGGACAGACCCAGGGGCAACTGGATAGATGAAAGACAGAACTACCTGGGAAAGAATGAGAGACAGATATGGTAGAACAGGGGAGAGGAGAATGTGGCCAACAATTTTACCACCCTGATGCATGAGTACCTGGTGCTGGACACTTACACTGTTCAAAATGTCCTGAAGACAAAGGTAATCTCCCTGAGTTAGGAGAAATTAGGACCAGAAGTTATCAGAGCTGCAGGAATTCAGTTGATAAAAATCTGAACACTGAACAAAATTACAAGGTAATAATATTATCTGCAATTATTGCTATGAACTCTTGTTCAAAGAGAAACCATATTGGTACAAGATAAGCTGCAAGAACTCACAGAAAATAGATCTTGAAAGATGAAAAAGATAACTTCCTGATTCAAAAACTCACCATATTGGATTTTCTGTATACATTATTTATCATCTGTCCAAGAAAATTCGCTTAACTTATTATATATAATACTTATGTTAGTGGCTCTTTATCTGTAGTGTGACCTTAGTCATTCTCACTATATACCATCTGTGGAACACTGGTCTAGGTTAAAGTGACCCTCTAGTTATTGTTATAGCTTTATATAGATTGAGTGCCCATCAGCTGGTGATTATCACAGATTTGTAGAGAAGGGACATTACCAGATGTCCAGCAGAGCCCTAGCCAGGTCTATTCCTGTCTGGTTTGTGACATGTGATACACACAATCAGTTTTGTTTACCTCAAATATTTACAGAATGCATACCATGTACAAGGTCCTGGGCAGGGCTGTGAAGGATATAAGATGGTAAAGGGGAAAAAACAATATTGGAAATCCTGGAATGTAAGCAAATTCCTTCTACAGGCTGCCTTATGAAATAGACTTTAGGGCACTTGGAGAATTGGATATTTCTGACCTGAGTGGACTCATTTTTTTAGTCCCAGAGAGGAAGGAAATGAACATTGAAGCATTGAAAACGACATCTTTCTTCAACCCAAAGTCAAGTCAGTGTGTGGGTATGTGCATAGTGCGTGCAGTGACCTGATAATTCTTCTGAATTATCAGTAAACCATATTTTAATAACTAGTCAACCATTGTGTCATCCGTATTCACCATCTCATATGAAATTATCAGGCCAGAGTGATTTTTCTCCAATCTAAGTGCACATTTTAATGCTTGTATCATTTAAAGATGTTTTTGGTACATCACACTGAATTTAATAAATACATGAGACAAGAAAACATAAAGTTCAATGCCCGTCTTGCATTCTTTCCACTTAACCATTTTTTGCAGTTGTCATCGCCTTTTAGTCAGATGTCAGTGATGAGGAACCAGAACAAGATTGTTAAAACAAAAATTCTTAAAAACAAAAAACAGGCATGCTTTTTGGATCCATTTCTGTTCCTCCATCTCAAAATGTTTTCTAACATTCCTTAAATACTGAGAAAAATTTCCTTTTCATTATCTTCAATGGCAGGTGGCAGATGAAGTCATTTAAATATATGTTTTGTTAAATAAATCCTTAGAAATAATTTGAACACTATTGTTATGTTCCACTAAGGCTTATACTTAAATTGTTTTTCCTTGTGCTTAAATTCTCAAGTATTTCTTGCCTGTTACTCTATTCCCACCTCTAGTAAAGTTCCAAAGACAGGGCATTATTGCCAACCAAAGGTTAAGTAGTTGGCCTAGAAAAGTGCTGGATTTATAGCAATAGCTACTGCTCTTTGCCGGGTGGAGTGCTAGATGGAGGAAACATAATTGTGTTCAAAGGCCAACTCCTAAACTGATTGGAGGTAGGGAGAGCCAGGGCCATCTTAGGCCATAGAAGATACTAGTAATCACCATGATAATTTAAGAAATCTCAGTAGGATTGCCAAAGGAAAAAAAAAATACATGACATCCAGTTAAATTTGAAGCTCAGATAAACACAGATTCTCTTTTTTTAGTATAAGCATATCACATACAATATTTTGGGCATACTTATACAAAACATTATTCATTGTTTATCTGAAATTCACACTTAACTGGGCATAATGTATTTCTGTTTGCTAAGCTTAGCAACCCTAAATTTGAAGAAAGGTTTCTCTTATAAAAATTATTTTCATATTGCCTAAAATTCAATTAGGTAACATTTTCAGTTCAGTTAACAAGTATTCTCTTTTGAAAGACAAATATCTCTGGTAAGTATGAATTGTTCATACATCAGCATGAATTAACTTTAAAGGCTACTTATTTCTCAGTGTTTAACTCATTTTTCCATATCAAAGTGAGTCATTCCATCAGATGGAGGGCCTGGGAATTCTTTTCTGGTGGGAAGAGGTATACTGTGGGGTTAGGTGGGAACTGTTAATTTCAGTGGGAGGATACTTGTGGATAAATGAATTTTAGTGGGGATTTTCTGATAAAACAATCAATTGCCAAGGAGAAAGGATACAATGGGGGCAGAGATTAACATAGTAGTCCCAGTGAGATCTCACTCCTAATATTGTTCTTGAAGACAGTCCTTAACTGGAGGGGAATCCGTAGGGGGCTTTATTTTTCTCAAGTGGATAACGGTTAAATGTTAAAATAATGACAAGCAGATTTTCATCAATGGTGGAGAGATGGCACTAAAAATAAAACAGCAAGACAGATCAAGTTTACTAACTTCATTATGGCTTCCCTAAGTGTAAATTGTGGTGGTTAAATGAATAATATTGGCTTCTGTTTTTAACAAAAATCTCACATAGGAGGTTCTGAAAAGCAAACTCATGGCATAGATAATATGTGCTTCCTCTCATACTCTATGGTCAGGTTTTTTCTATTATAAAGAGTATGAACTATGCTCAAAGATTTGGCTAGTACATCTTTCCATATCAGTGACTTGTCTCCCTTTTGTTGATTTTTTCACTTTCCTCTTGACTCAGTAGGTTATATACGTACAAACTCAAGAATGAAAGAAAGAGAAGGCAATTCAGATCAGTAAGGAAGAAACCACTGAACATGAATAGCCATAAGAACAAGGAGAAAAAATGCTCTTAAACATTTATGTGAGTCACAAACCTCTAAGAGATAAAGCAATTATATACTGCCTACAGCCTGAGAGGTGATGCAGTGTATTCCAAGCAAAAGGAAAGGATGAATAAGAATCTGGCAATATTTAGCTCTTCTGGAACCTACAGGCCCTAACACCTTCCCAGGTCACCACAGTCCTGGCTTCTGTTGTCTTTACCACTCATTGGGCACCAGACAGATATTTTCTGGTAAAATGTAACTAACTAATATGTTAAATATCTACCTCAGCTACAAACCCCTTTTACCTCTGGTAACACCCAGGAGAGTAACTACTTAATAGGCCCTCTGAAACTTTTGGTTAATTGAATAATTATTAATCAAAATTCATATTTTAAAGCAAAATCCCCTAAACATATTCTACATTTCAAAATTTAATATTTTATATTATGAGTTGGCCTCTAGACAATATTGTTTCTCCCACATAATGCTCTGCCCAGAAAAGAACAGTAGCTGTCATCATAAATCTAATATTATATAGAGTATATCTATTCATATTGCTATTTGTTACTCCTAACTAAATAATCTATGCTTAAATTTCCTTTTCCTAAGATTTCCTTATTTTAAAAAACACAATTTCCCAAAATTAGTTTAAGCTACAATCACAAGTTCTCTTTTGGTTACTAGTGTTTGTACCACAATCTGCATGAAACATGTCAGGAACATATGAACTAACCTGCATTGTATTTTTATTTTTTGCCCTCTCTTGAACAATGACTTTTATGGGAAAGAGAGCTAAAGAGCTGACTGCCTGATGGGGAAAGTTATACAATGCACAGCTTTGCAGCAGCGTCCTAATGCAGTACAGAGATGCTGCAGAGAAGCTGGAAATCAAATCATTTCTTTCTGGAGCAGCACTGGTTGCTGTCAGCTGAGATGAAAAAGAGATTTTCTTTTCTTTCCTCTTCCTCCTCTTCCTCTTCTCCTCCTCCTCCTCCTTTTAGAAAATCACATAACTAATCAACTAATCTAACTTAATTCCTTTAAAAACTGGCTACAAGGAAAGATATTTACCTCAGGAAATTGTTTAGCAGTGTTCAGAAACTAGAGACATAGCACTTAAATTTTTTTTTTCTAGCCTGTAACCAAAGTGGAAGATCCTCCCTCACAAGATGGACTGAGATGTTACTGATTTGAATAAGGAAAATACTGATAACTTACTGAATGCTTTATTTAGTATGAGACTCCTCTGGAGTTTTAGAAACAGAGTTATAAAGGATTATGTAGCACTGCTAAAGGGCATTCACTGCACTGTAGGGAAGGGACAGATCGGCCTGTTACATTGGCAGGCATTACTCAGCACTTTAGGCATTTTCATAAGCTGATAAATTCTGCTGGCTGCATAGGAAGGTCAGGACCCCTTCCACTATTGGCAGAAAAGACAACTTCAGCATTGAAGAAAAAAGCAAATCATGCAAATAATCAAGAACTAAATGAACTAAATCTCCTGGGTCCTATGTTTTTCTCCAACACCCCTAGAAATATAGGCATATTCATTCTGAGATATTAGAGAACCAAGATATGTGCCACACTGAGTTTTTTGAATGAATGAATGAATGAATGAATGAATGAATGATGAATACATGAATTAACTTGTAATTAATCAGTGGCTTGCCCTAGGCCATCTGCTCAGTGCACAGGTCATAAGAAGTGCAATGCCACTGTTCTCCACCTTATGCCAACATGCATTTTATCACTAAACTAAGTGAACATCGACATAGAACCACAATGAAAATTTTCAGTTTTATTCAGATAAAAATTCCCCTTTCTATGAAATACAAGAAGTAATACAACATTTTAATTAAGTGAGGGTATGTGGAAAACTAAAATAGCATGGCACATTGCTTATTGTTCTAATAGACACTGAACTTTGAGGATGCAAACCATTGCACTTACAAAATCATCTGGGGAGCATTTAGAAAACATACAGTTCAAGACCTCACCTCTGATTTGTTTCAGAGGCCTGAAGTTGGGCCCAGCACCTGTATTTAACTCACTTGTCCAGGTGATGAGGATGTAGAGCTTGTACTTTATCGATGGGCAAGTGTTGAGAAACACTGGTGTAGAAAAACAGACCTGGTAAGGCATTTTTTACAAATATCAAAAGCAAGTTTTTGGAACCTAAGCTATTGAGTTAATTCACGCAAGTATTGGTTTGTTAGTTAGAGATGAATCCATGATACAATCTAAATGTTGGAAGGGGTCGTCATTTCTGACCTGGAGATTTCCATTCTCAGCCATAAAAGTTTCATGTTGAGATCACTGGATTTACAATGAGAATATATTTTGGTTCACATTTTGGTTGGAATCCTTAGTAGAATTGTGACATGAAGATAGTTTCTTGACCTCCCTCAGCTTCAGTTCCATCATTTTTGTACCACCTGACTTTCCTAACCTTTTCCCACGGCCAAAGCCAGGGAGGTTAAATGAGGACACTGATCCCAGGGAACCTACTGCATAAGTGTAAGTGAACCAACAGGATTCTCTTTCTGGAGAATGTTTAAATTGGACTAAGATTGACTTGAGTGAGTCAGAATGTTATGGGAACCTGAAGTGAATGATCTAGAGTTGAGGCTGGGAAGCAATGTCTGGCCAGGACCAAGCAGGGAATACCAGCCGACACAGCAAAAAAAGAGATGAACAGAAAGAAGATGTAAGTATGCAACCAAAGACTAGGCTATTTTGATTGGGTTCCTGACTTTTCAATTTCAGTTTAGGCTCTTCATTGGCTTAGCTATGTTTTGCTCAATGGGTTTTTAATAAGTAATCCATTTTATGTATGTTAACTTAAATGTGGTTTTAATCATTGAAAACAAATATTGCCTGACATGTATACAGAGTTTGCACATAAAATATTATTTTTTAAAAGATTTTTTTATTTATCTATGCATGAGACACACACAGAGAGAGACAGAGACATAGGCAGAGGGAGAAGCAGGCTTCCTGTGGGGACCCTGATACAGGACTCTATCCCAGGACCCCAGGATCACGACCTGAGCCAAAGGCAGATGCTCAACTACTGAGCCACCCAGGTGCCCCTAAAAAATTCTTAACCCTCTATTTTAACTGCCTTTCTTACAGAGAAGGACATGGAAGGATGGTAAAGTTGAGTGTCACAGATGATGATGTGACCAGCCTCAGTCAGATAGTCTGTAGGAAGGTTGAGATCTGGATCTGGGTCTACTGTTTCAGTTCAGTGTTCTTATTTCAAAACCAGAAATTCAGCAGCTGATATTTTATTACATTTATTGTCCTGACTGATTACGTCCCTGATCAATTAAGCCATCCCATAAAGGTAGACTGAAAGAATCCTTCCAGGCCAAGATCTTCCTCAAAAGGTTCTTAGCATAATCTCAAGCCTTCGGACAAGTTCCTAGTTGGGATGTCAGAGCTGTATGTTGTAAAAGATGGATAAAAATTATGACCAGAAAAAAAAAGTCAGCCATCATTATTACACCTTATACATTAAAAAATAAAAGACACTTGGAAAAAGACTGATTTGGAGGAGAATTGTATTCAGACAGATGGGCTACCTGCAAATGAAATCCCTGAGCCACTTAATGAGGTGAGTGTTTGAAAGTGTCCTCTTAAATGATCAACTCAGATCTTGTAGAACATCTACCAGAAAGAACAAGTTTTAGTGCAGCTGACACTAAGTTTGTGCCCAGAATATTAAATTGAGCCAAATTTATTTTCCACATAAAGTCACAGTTTTATACATCATTATATAATCTTTTGGCAGAAATAAGGAATAACATTCAGAATGTGGCACTTCAAAATTCAAAAGATCCTAGCATAAAAATACCTAGTGTTTTAGATGTTTCAAAGTAAGGCCAAATGCAGAAAATAAGTTGGATATGATAAAAATACCAGAAATTTATATTCAGTTGGCATAGGCACACCGTTGCTAGGCATAGGTAGTAGAACAGAGTTCAACAAAAAAGGATCACTAAATACCAATCACTCAATCAATCAATCACCAAAGAAACTATTAAATCACATAGCAATGCTGTTACATGCTAGAGGACATAGGGTTGTAAGAGATTTGCAGGTGCTCCCCTTTAATTATTAACTCTCCTGAGCAAGGAACAAGGTGTAACCATGGAAGTCACCATGTCCCTTACCCTGCCCCTTTTGCTGTTAGAAGCACAGGCTAAACTGAAGATCAAACAAAAATCACTATTACTTTTCAGCTTTTAACATCTACTTTACTACTTTTTTTTTTTTTAGCTTTTTGGTCTTTATTATTCGGATTTATATTGTGTTTGATTTTCTAAGTCATTAAATCATTTTCAGAAGTAGAAAATAAAACTCTCCCTTGCTTCAATTTATGCCCATTTCCAATGTTTTGTCTTTCTAGAGACAAAAAATTCAGTCACATACTCCCCTTATGACAAACCTGCATATGTTTGCAGGCAGCTATCTTGTCTCCCTTTAGTTTTCTCTCTACTAAACTGAAAAAAGTTTCACTTCTGTATCATGGACACTATATAACTACTTGCATTGTTCATTTGCTCCTTTCCAATTTCTGCCCATTTCCACTGATCTGCTTAGACACTGTAATAGAAGAATGGTAATAAGAATAGCATTAAGATAATGCCTGACTTTTGCATATATTTCTCTTAGTACAAAGTACTGTGTAAAGTTTTTCAGTAATAGAATATCTCTATTTAGCCTAGTTCTTTGTATAAATCAATTTAATATTTTTTTAAAAAGAATTGAAACAATAAAGTTGATCTTTTTAAAAATTGATCTTTACTTATAAAATTATCCTATGATCCTCCTATTCTTCCTGTTATTAATCAGAAACAAACACAATTGACCTCCTTTCAAACACAAGGGCCTTGTTGATTCTACCAACATGTGACAAATTAGTTTCCCTACCATCTTGTTGTTTGTATAGTTTTTTCTTTTTTCTTTTTTGATATTTTATTTATTTATTCGTGAGAGAAGCAGAGACATAGGCAGAGGAAGAAGCAGGCTTCCCCTGGGGAGCCTGACACAGGACTCGAGCCCAGAATGCTGTGATCACAACCTGAGCTAAAGGTAGAGGTTCAACCACTGAGCCACCCAAGTACCCCTGTACAGTTTTTTCTTGATTCAAAACATATTACATTATGGTTAAACTTAACACTAGAGTTTCTCTTGCCTTAATGAACCAGTTTCTAAAAGTTTCAAGTTCCTATTCCTATGTCCCTCAGAGCTATTAATATTGTTTACTCCATGCCACTTAAATTTTTATTCTCAATTTCAAACATCAAGATCAGTGAAAAGTCATTAAACAGTATAATAGTTTTGAGATTGATTTCAATAGGGTATAGTTAATATATTTCTCCAGGATATCATGGAATCAGTGTTAACCATCTGGAATAACTTGAAATTACCCTAGCAACAATATAATATAGACCAATGATTGCAAGAAATAAGTTTCAGAGTTATTCTAAAGATTCTAAGAATTTGTAATGCCAGCTCCAGCTTCAGATTTATATTGAATGCATATTTTACACATGTTCATGGGAATATGTAATAAAATCCAAATTCTCTCATAGAAGGCTTTTTAACAGTCAATATTCATTCTTATCAGCAACAGATACTGAAAGTTCATTTTCTTGCTTGTGGTGGTCCTTCATAATTCTGATATAAAAGTTGGTGATTAATGATGAAAGCTACATTTTATAAGTAAAACATTCTACCCTTTAAATCAGCAGTATGAATGTGTGATTTGTAAGGCTCTTTCTCATTAAAGTTACATGAAAGATAAATCTTATTTTATTTTCTTCACTTGTAATTATAAAAGCCAGTAAGTAAATTTATAGCCTTGAATATTAAAACTAATTGCCAGCCAAACATCTTTTCTATTTCTACATTGTAAGATACTGCCATTTTAAAAGCTTTATAATGCAACATTCCATAAAATAACAAAAAAGAATTATATTAATATCCAAAATGAGAATGACTATGTGCTGAAACATCAATCTCGCTGGCCAATCCTTCATTTGCCATAGTTATTCAAGGCTAAGAAACTATTGTCTGATATTTAAAACAATAACATAAATAATGAAATACTTAAATTTTAAAAAGTACAGCAGATAATAAAATAATCTTACTGTATTTATCTGAATCAATGCATTTAAAAAAGGAATAACCTTACTCTAAAACTGAAGGCATATCTTGGGCATATCTTTGTGTTTTTTTTTTTTAAGATTTTATTTATTTATTCATGAGAGACACAGAGAGAGAGGCAGAAACACAGGCAGAGGGAGAAGCAGGCCCCATGCAGGGAGCCCGATGTGAGACTCGATCCCAGGGATCCCATCTTTGTTAATTTAAAACCAAAACTCGAACATTTTAATACGATAGGAAAGTATTTAAAACACTTATTCATAATGCAAAACATATATGCCAGCATTCAGAAGACACTGAATTAAAGAAACAATTTTGTTTGCTAAATATATTATTTGGATTATTTGGCAGGATTATATGGATCACGTAATAATTACATTGTATTGCATTGTTATTCAGATATGCCAGGTATAGAGAAAATAACACTTATCAAATAAAACTTCAGTAAATTTGATGTTCTCTATTTTACGTATAATGAAAGACTTTTGTATCTGAAAGCATGGCTTCATCTGTTTAAGAATAAATCATTCCTGGGTTGCCTAACTGGCTCTAAGCCTGATTTCAGATTTGGGATATACATATGAAAGACATGGCTTCTGTTCAGGAGGAACCTATAGTATATTAGGAGAGGCACATTTGTTACACTGTGTATATGTAACACTAAGTTATCCATGAGACACAGAAGAAGCACAGAAGAGGCCATGATCAATTCTTTTGGGATGGGGGGAGGAGTAGAAATGCTGCTAAGAGAAGCTTCCTAAGTAGGTGATAATTGAAATGGATTTTATAAAATGAAAGGAAATTTTCCAGGAGACAAAGGAAAGGGTCTGAGGGCATGTAGGACCCACTTAATTAATATGGTCTTTTGATCACTTAGAAAAAAGTACAAAATAGAATGCTAATAATGTTTAAACACATCTACACAGTGCCAAGCATTGTGCTATGTACTTGATGAACATGAACTTTAGACTTTACAATTTGTATGGCAAATGTGTATTTTTGTCACTATTTTACAGGCAAGAAAACAAAAATTTGAAGAAATAAACCCTAATCAAAGTCACAGAGTATTCAGTGAGAGCTGGGATATGAATACTGAGTCATCTGACTATAGCTCCATGTTATTCCACTATATCAGATTTGCTGGAAATATCTCTCTGCTTATGGCAGGGGGCCTGGCACTCTGCTTATAAATACCTGCTGAGTGAAGGAAATGAGTGAATGATTTGATATCAAACTCAATTTAGTCAGTTCATTTTATTGGTGGTATTTGTGGATAGTAGAGAAAAGAATTGGGAAGGAAGAACAGAGACACATATTTGTCATAACTTTCTTAAGACAATGGTGAAACTTGACATTGGTCAAAAAGGAATGTATTAATTCTTACGGCTCAGCTGTTAATCTTTGCAGAAATAATCCTCATTTTCCAAAGAGGAAATCAGGAAGAGAAAGTAAAAAAGAGACAATGATCACCTCTGTCTAATGTTACAGAATAGTCTAGGATGGGAAGAACAGAAGAGTCCATTGCATTACCAACAGGATTGTTCCTCATGATCTTATGAACATAAGGACATTCTAGAGGGCTAAAAATGAAAAAAAAAAACAATTATAGTGGTTTAAAAAGTAAATGGGCAATGAGGAATGGAGACACTGAATGAGTCTTCTTTCAAGAAGCTTGACTGAACAGAAGGACAAGATGTTACTGAAGCTTGAGGGAGAAGGAACATTTTGATTAAGAAGAAAAACATCTTATGTGCTGGAGAAAACAAAGCAGAGGATCAAAGATCTGTGAGAAAATAGATGTGGAGAAAACAGAGGAATTGGGAGATTAATATAGAAGAAGAAACTGTTCAAAATGCAGATCCTTACTTGAGTGAGCAGAGATGTAACATTTCACTTCTCTTAATTTGTCTTCATCTATAAAAGGTGGTGTTGAACTTGATAGGACATGAGAGTTTCATGAAAAGAAGGGCAAGGTAAGATCACCCCTAAGGTTCCATTTGGCACCCTTAGAATAATCCTTCTTAAAGCTAAAATAAGGTGTATTTTTTTGTATGGGATCTTCAAGTGATACTTCTTGGTCAACAACTCTTAATGGAAAAGTTTCTTCATCTTTGAAGCGAATTGGCCACTTTGTCTTGCCAGCCTGCTGTTTAGAAGAAAGTGCAAAGCTGCTGGTGAGAAAGGAAACAACTAATATCTGGTCCTGAGAAAGTACTTCCTCAGGGAATAAAAATAACAGAAAATACTTTATCTGTGGGAGAGCACTTCTAAAAGAAAATGAGATAATTTCTCAGTTTATTTCTGACATGTTTCAAAGAACCTCAGTTCCATCCTAAGGGGAATGTCTTATATCTTAGATCTTATTTTTTTAAGGATTTTTGCTAGAGCGAAAAGAATGTGAACTTTCCTTCATTTAATATTTTGTACACATTTGCTTGGTGTACCTTGCTCCAATCCAGTGGGTATTCTTGGTAAATATTTTCACTTTTAAAAGATCCCTGAGTCAATAAACTTACAGCCTGGCTATTACCGATTTTGGTTGTTTTAGAAATCTTTGAGGTAAAATTGCCATTATGAGTTAAAAAAAATTTAAATCACAAAAGTTTTAAAACTGCTTAAAAAAACCTGCTTTATCCAGGGTCCTCCCCTTTTATCAAAGTATTAAAATGAGGGACTTAATTTAGTTGTTGGCATGGCTAACACCAAGCATGAATATAACTGAAAATGTTGGCAATAGAAGTGAAATCAAAGTTACAATTAACAAGTGATTTTGTGGACTACAGACCTCATCATACCTATTAAAACTTCCATATACATACTTATATTTTATGGAAACCCTTTACATTGAAATAATTATCATACATATGACCATATGAAAATAGTTTAAATCTATCTCATGTGGCTAACTTTGGTCAAAATAATCCCTATACATCTGTTATGTGGATAACTCAATATGAAATTAAGCATTTTAATTGTAAATAGGATTAATGAGACTTCATTTTGTCAGTGAATGCCCAATTTTTATTTCTGAATGGGAGTGCTAGACCATATTTAGCATTCCTGAGTGAAAAAGCCATCTTCCATGAAGCCAAGTGAGATGATAATGTCATACCTGTCCAGTTTTTTTTTTTTCAGGGATAAGTGACATGAAATTTAAGCCTTTACCACTACAAACTAAGGAACTTGAAAATTAATAATTTTAATGGACCAAGAGAACTTGTAGCAAGAGATACCAGGATGGGATCCAATCAGGAGACAGACCCACATACTAAGCACAGGAAGTTTAATATGAAGAGTTTTTAAGTTATGACAGAAGAATCACTATAAAGATTTAAGAAAGGCCTAAAGAGTGTCCTCAGGGCTGAAGTAGAGCACCCAAAGGAGGATAAACATGGGAAGGTTCTGTGTTTGAAGCCCTGTTTCTGCGGGGCTGTGTTGTTTGCTGGGGTGCCCAGGCCAGAGCTGGGCCAGAGTTGTGGGACAAGCAGGAACAGCCCTTCGGCGCTGGTGAATGGGCCTTCAGGAGGAATGGTACACCACTCTGGGCCTCAGTCCAGCAGCCTGTGGTGTTTCTGTTGGGAAGGCCATGAAGTCACCAATGGGCTGCCTGAACTGGGTATGTGGCTGGGATGAATATCACCAGATGTCGCCACACACACACACACACACACACACACACACACACCTTCTACTGGACCATGAATTAGAAGCAAGTAAAATCAACATGTAACATTTAGGGGCACCTGGGTGGCTCAGTGGTTGAGTGTCTACTTTCTGCTCAGGTAGTGATCCCAGGGTTCTGGGATCAAGTTCCGCATCAGGCTCCCTGAAGGCATTATGTTAGGCATTGTAACTTTGATTTCACTTCTATTGCCAACATTTTCAGTTATATTCATGCTTGGTGTTAGCCATGCCAACACTCCCTCTGCCTGTGTCTCTGCCTCTGTGTGTTTCTCATGAATAAATAAATAAAATCTTTAAAAAAATGTAACATTTAGAACCAGGAACAGAAGCCCCCTCCTCTTGCAATGCCCCTTCAGTGACTTCTACTGCTCAAGTGTAACATCAGTGACAAAACTTCCTGTAAAGGACAAATGCTTAATAGAGCCCCACATACTATGGCTAACTAGATACCAAAGGGTGAACCTGAAGCTGAGTGTCAATAAATTGGTGGCTGGCATGTCTTATACAGTGAATATAATTATTCATAATTATTTTTGCCACAGGCTATACTTATTAGCTACCTATGTTTCATTTATTTTTATCCATCATATACTTACTGCCTACTCTTTGTTGATCTCTTTAACTACTTTTATAAGCCAACGTGGAGGCAAATTTGCTGTCATATAGACTTAACTTCTTCATTCACTGGCAGTTCTCCAAAACAAAGAGCAAGTCATCTTTGAATTCCCATAAGCATTTAACTGCAACTCTTACATTACTTGCTGACTTCTACCCACCTTAACCCTACTTGTGAATATGTCTCATTTTCTGTCTTAGTCCATAAGCACCTGAGGACAGCCACCACCTTGGCATTCATCACTAAACCGTACAAAGTTCTTTCTTCATAAATGGTATACAGTAAATCGCTGCTGAATTAATCAATAAAATAACTGGAAAAACAATCCCGTCTCCCAAGAGTGAGAGATGCAAAAGCATAATAATTCAAAATTCAACAATAGTCAAAACTAAAATACAGAACATTTTATAGTAAAGGACATGAATGTATTTCTTTACCTAATTTTCTTTTTTCCTAAAATCAAGAATTATTACTCCTTGGGACACCTGGGTGGCTCAGCGGTTGAGCACCTGCCTTCAGCCCAGGGTGTGATCCTGGGGTCCCAGGATCAAGTCCCACACTGGGCTCCCTGCATGGAGCTTGCTTCTCCCTCTGCCTGTGTCCCTGCTTCTCTCTCTCTCTGTGTGCGTCTCTGATGAATAAATAAATAAAATCTTTATATAAAAAAGAATTGTTACTCCTTACAGAATATCTATTAATTCTTTGATGTTATGTTAGGCATTATAACAAAAAAAATCTTTGTTCTAAATTTAATTTGGAATTTTGAATCCTTTTTAAAAAATATTTTATTTATTTCTTCATGAGAGACACAGAGAGAGAGAGGCAGAGACACAGGCAGAGGGAGAAGCAGGCTCCATGCAGGGAGCCCAACATGGGACTCGATCCTGGGTCTCCAAGATCACGCCATGGGATGAAGGCGGCACTAAACCGCTGAGCCACCCAGGCTGCCTGGAATTTTGAATCCTATTATTACTGATGAAGGCACAGTACCCCATTTATATGAAGAGACTAGTACATGTAAAGAAGAACATTGATTTTCCTAAGTTCTGTAGTATTGAAGCTTAAAGATGGAATAAAATATGTTCAGAGATTCAAAGAGTAATGCATTCCATCTTTCTAAGAATAATTTATATACCTAGCTTATATTTTTTTATTTAGAATCTAATACTTAGGTGTGGTATCTTGGCATTCTTATACATAACCTTTAACACTAGTCTTATACAAAGTAGGTTCTCAATATATACTTGTTAAGTGAATGAATAGTAAATGAAAAAAAATGAGTGATGGAAAAAGTTATTTCTTGCTCTGACCACCTTTCTGACCACTCTACTTCAGGGTCTATTAACTGTGACTATTATTATAATGCTGAATCAATGTTATTGGTCAATATTTCCACTCACTGTCTATCAGACTATGCAGTCAGCACATATGCTAATCATAAATATAATATGGAGTAATAGACTGTAGGGATAATTAAATAAATGTAAGGCTCAATGATGGAATATATGGAGCCATTAAAATTATATTATTGGATTATTTCTGATGGCATGAAAAAAATGTTTAAGATACAGCACCTGACACTAAACTGAAAACAGTATAGGAATCCTATAATGCAAACAAAACTAAAAATTATTTAGAGGAAAATATTAAAAACAACATCCTATTATTATTGTGGGAAAAAATACATAAACGATAATAAGATTGTGACTATTATTTCCTCCATTATACTTTTCTAAATATTCTAAGTTTATCTATAGTAACTATTTATACATTCTACAACTATAGATAATCATACTTGGATAATTATATAAGTTAGATTCAAGTATGAAAACAACATATGCCATAAAATGACAATAAAGGAAGTAATAAAATATTAAATCAATTCATGATGCTAAAATTAATAAGAAAAAAACATTAAGAATTACTTTGAAAAACAGTGTAATTGTAATATATATGGGCTCTATAATAGGAGTTTGGAACTTGCGTAAGAAATAAAAGAATTATTAAAATTACTATATAATTCTTATGTATAGTTTTATAAAAGTGGTATTGTAAAGAAGCATATTAAAGTATAGAACTGTCAGGTGTTAGACCTTAGCCAAAAATTCTTTTTGGTTTTGTTTCATTTTCATAAGCAGATGTTTATCTGTTGGGTACCTATGTGCTCCAAACTGAAGTAGCCAGTGGTAGTAATATTTAGTCACAGTAGACACCGGGTTGGCCAGTGTCGCAAAGAAGGTACAAGACAGGAGAGGGAGGCCGAGAAATAAGCACACTAAAAGTACCACTGGTGCTGTGATTGAAGCATACCCCAGCACAGCCGCACCACAACAGGGAAATGAAGCCTTCTCGCCAGAGGAAGCACTGATGGCTTTTTAGGCAGAAAAAGAAGCAGTAGCAAAGACTTGGAGACAGAAACAGCTGTAGATAATCACAGAAATGCAATTCGTTCTGCAAGACTAATGGTAGGGTAGATGGGCCATGGGGAAGAGAGAAACCTAGACAGCTCACAGAAGCCAGCTGTCCTGAAGAAATTTGGTTTTTACCCCAGGACATCACTTAGAGTCTCAAAAAGTAGTGAATTGATGTGCTTGTTAGAAAGGTCACTGGTGACTGTGTGGAGGGCTGACTCCAAGTAGGGGAGAAGACCAACAGAACATTCTTCCATTGGTTTAGTTGAAGGATGATGAAAGTCCAAACAAGAGTGTTAGAACATTGTAAGGTGCCTGGGAGGTTCCCTCAGTTAAGCCACCGACTCTTAATTTTGGCTCAGGTCATGATCTTAGGCTACTGAGATGGAGCACCACGTTGGGCTCTGCGCCCAGCAGGGAGTCTGCTTGAGATGGTCTCTCTCCCTCTGCTCCTCCCCCTCACTCACTTGTGCCCTCTCTCCCTAAAAGAACAATAATAATAAAAAATAAAAAGTGTTAGCATTTATCTCTTATGACTCTGATTTACTCTGCAAGATTTTTTGTTTATTTTTACTAGAACTTATTGAACTAAACTGATGATGTGTGCAGCTCATATTATAGTAATGGAAAACTTACTGGTATAATGTGACAAATATTTTCTCTATCAGCATAACTTCCAGGGACTGAGTTAACCTGCATTATAATAACCTGAACAAGTCCATGTCTACCATGTAACAGCCATAAATGTACCATTGAATCTGATGAATTATCAAATTATCCTTGTCATATAAAGTTTTGGTCTCAGGATCCTCTATATTGTTAATATTATTGAGGATCCCCAAAAGCTTTTGTTTGTATGGGTGAAGTTTTTTAAGATGTTAGATATCTTATCTAATATTTAAGATATTAGAAGTTAAAATAGAGAAATCATAAAATATTAATTTATAAATAACAACAAACCAATCACATGTTAAAAAAAATAATATTTTAAGTGAAAATAATCATAGTTCTAAAAGAAAAAATCTGAGAGTGTGGTGCTATTTTATAAATTTGTGAATTTCTTTAATGTCTGGCTTAATGTCTAGATTCTTAAATCAGCTTCTGCATTCAATCTATTATAGTCTACATTTGGATGAAGAAAATCTGGCCTCACACGAGATTTGTAGTTTGAAAGTTTTAATAGCCTTTTCTCTTAATTGTGAACAGTCTTCTTTGATAAGTCTACAGAAACCAGACAACTGGAATCTGAAACCATTACCATTGGTCTATCTTACACTTTGAATGGATCCATTATCCATGTATGATTTTGTGCCATTATATATTGTTCATTTGTAAATGTATCGGTTGACTGACTGACGCAGATCTCTGAGATGTTGAAACATTTCATTATCCATCTGTTAACAGCACTACTAATTGTACCAGAAAATCCTTTAAGTTTTGAGAAGCTGCTGAGTTCAGAGAAAGTTTTCAAAAATTCTAACTTTCTCTTGAAAGCTCCAATGCTGTCAGTGGTAACAAATATTCTCAGCTATTTTTCTTGAAATGACAGGCTTGTTTCATTTTCAAAAAATTGCCAAACAGCCAAGTCTGAATGACCACAATTTGTCTGTCAGTCATTCTTTCAAGTAAAAATGATCTTCCATGGAAAAGCAGCCAGTTCAGTTTGTAACTCAAACAACTGCACAGTGCTTTCTTTTGAGTCAACCATCATCATACTTTGTTTTTTTTTTTCCTTAAGATTTTATTTATTTATTTATGAGAGACACAGAGACATAGGCAGAGGGGGAAGCAGGCTCCATGAGGGGAGCCTGGTGCAGAACTCGATCCCAGGACTCCAGGATCATGCCTGGGCTGAAGGCAGGCACTAAACCGCTGAGCTACCAAAGGATCCCCCATCATCATACTTTGGAATGTGGCACATACTCTTTATGCATATTTCCCATTTCAGCACACAGAATATTATAACTGGCTTTTAATTTAATTAATTAATTAATTTACCTGTTTTTACAGGGAGTGAATGGCAGTGAAAAATACAAATGACTACTAGTCCAGTTTGGTGCCTCTGTCTTAATAAGTTTAAGGCTAGGAGTTTTTTTCTTTTCTTTTTTTTTTTTTTTGTTCTTTTTTTTAATATATTTTTTCAAAGATTTTATTTATTTATTCATGAGAGACACAGAGAAGGCAGAGACATAGGCAGAGGGAGAAGCAGACTCATCGCAGGAGCCCAATGTGGGACTCGATCCCAGAACTCCAGGATCACGTCCTGAGCCAAAGATAGATGCTCAACCACTGAGTCACCCAGGCTCCCAAGACTAGGAGTTTTAATCATTCTTGTATCATAAGGGTAAATGTCAATATACTGAAAAAAGGAAAAATTATTTTGTATGATTCTGAAGGTAGTTTTGACCGATGGACTCCCTAAAAGGCTTCAAGGGATCTTAGAGCAGACTGTGGGACACATTTTGAAAATAACTGTTGAAATCATGTTAGTAATTTTTCAATTTTTTTTGTATTACATTCTGTATGCATCAAAGACTATGAACATATTGAGAATATGATTGTGGAAATATTTTTAGATAACCACTGAGTGGAAGGAGTGTTAGAAATGAAGTACAAAAACAGAGGTTCCAGCATGGCCAAATCAGTTAAGTGTCCGACTCTTGATCTCAGCAAAATGCCTAAAAACAAAAAGAAAAAAAAAAAAAGAGAGAGAGAGAGGGTAAAGGAGAATAAGATAGGAGAATGAGCGGAGATTCCAGTCTTTCTTATTCCATAGGGAGTTTTATGGAGTCCACCCTCATGTTTTCTTTTTTCTTTGCTTACTGATGTCTATTTAAGTTCCTAATTATGTTCAAACATCCTCTTTTGGAATGTCTTCAAAAGTCAGTCTTGCCTTCATTCAAACAGGTTGATCTATAAACCTCTAAATGCCTTAAATATTGGTGTGCAATCTTACAGACTCCTCAAATCACTGGAAACCCGAACCGCCAAGGCCCACTGAAATTATGGCATTCTAGACCTGAAACCAGTCTGTTGCCTCTTTGGTTTTGTACCAACACACTGACATACATAGCCCAAAATACCACTGGCCTTTTTAAATGGCATATCACATTCCAGGATAATAGAAAAACTGCTGCCTGGTAGCATTTGTCAAGTCTCAAAGTAACTCTTTCCAGGATTTTCAAATCCACTGAATTTCTTAGGCTGAAATATTTCATGTGACAGAATTCTCCTAGTTTTTTCTCCTCTATGACTATAGGATCAGAAATCCTGAACTCTGGTTTCTTTTCTGTATTCAATACTTCTCTTCAATTTTAAAATTATTAGTATTTGCTTAAAAATAATCTAGATATTGTCATCTAAGACTTGCAATTAGCCATCTGTTCCTCCACACAGACTTGTCCTACTAAATACTCTCCACACAAATAATTCCACATCTCCAAATGCCACATATACTAATAATGACCCTCACTGCTCCACCCTGTCCTCTGGCTTAATAGTATACGTTGTTAACATACTCTTACTACCCTATGTGTTAATCTTATAAACTGATTTTGCCAATTTGATGGGTTTTATTCAAAGTAGTTTAAAAATTTATGTACAGGGGGACCTGGGTGGCTCAGTTAGTTGAGTGGCTACCTTGGGTTCCCTGCTCAGTGAGGAGTCTGCTTCTCCATCTCCCTCTGCCCCTCCTCCTCACCCTGCCCCCCCTTCCCATTCATTCTTTCTCTCTCTCAAATAAATAAATAAAATCTTTTTAAAAAATCATGTATAAACTGCAAAAGTATTTAATAGGGGTTTTTGGTCTGCTTTTAATGTTCTCAGCCTGAGGTCAATTTTTACTAAAGCAATCCATTGCAAACAATAGGTGTGTCACAAATATAAGAGGACTTTCCTAAAATGCTGCTGAATTCTAAAGGGAAAGGTTAGATCAAATTACACAATTTTTAGAACAATACTCCTATGACATTTAAAGCTAACTTTACTTTAGCCCCCTTTCCAAAGCTCATCTATGGTTATCAAATTTACAGAATACTAATTTTATCATAGAGAATTCATGGGCTGATAAAATATTCAAACATTCAACTGTTTCTTTAATGACTTTATATTGAATTTACTATTTTGATACAGATACAATAAGGATCTTTATACAAAATAGATTTACCCAAATCCATTTGAAAAGTAATGTATTAGCTAACGTTTTAAAAAATATTATTATATTTAAGTAATCTCTTTACCCAGTGTAGGGCTCACAATCAACCTCAAGATCAAGAGTCTCATGCTCCATGGACTGAACCAGCCAGGCACCCCTGAATGCTAACTTTTATTCTGAGTTTTAAAACAACACATGCTTATTTTGGAGAACTTGTACAAAAAATACTTTAGCATATAAAATAAATTATTTTTTTAAGATTATTTATTTATTTATTTATTCATGAGAGACAGAGAGAGTGAGGCAGAGACACAGGCAGAGGGAGAAGCAGGCCCCATGCAGGGAGCCCAATGCAGGACTCGATCCCGGGACTCCAGGATCACGCCCTGGTCTGGAGGCAGGCACTAAACCACTGAGCCACTGGGAGATCCCAAAATAAATTAATAATAGTAATAATTTTGCTTATATAGAGTAGAGGTCATTTTATCATCTTTATTCTTCTATACTTTCCTTCTTGCTTTATGTAATGAGCAAGTACTTCTTTTGTTATAAGAAAAATAAGATACACTATTCTATTTTTTAAATGAAAATTTATAAAATAGAAAGTAAAAATCATAATCTCTATAAACTGGAAATAACTGTTACATTCTTTCCAGTTTTTCTTTTCCTAAGAAAAAATACTCGCTATTTGTTTTTCATTACTGAGATCATACCAGATATATATGTTTGTATGGTACTTTTTATGTACCCATTATACCCTGGGTAATTGTGCAGAGAAGTAAACATTCCTGAAACATTATGTTTAATGGCTCTATAAAATCTCATTATTTGTAAGGACCATGGTTTATTTAACCATTTTGCTAACATTGTATATATAGATTGTTTTCAATTTTAAAAAAATTCTGTTTGGGTGAAATTATTCTTCCTAAACAGGGAATAGTTTGGTAGTACTGTCAGTGGAAGGGTTCAGTTCACCCTTAACTAGGGATCAGATTTATAATCCAAACTTGACCAAAAAAATGCTCACTTCCTGGAGTTTTAATTTTCAATCCAAAGGGGATCCCTGGGTGGCGCAGCGGTTTGGCGCCTGCCTTTGGCCCAGGGCGCGATCCTGGAGACCAGGGATCGAGGTCCATGTCGGGCTCCCGGTGCATGGAGCCTGCTTCTCCCTCTGCCTGTGTCTCTGCCTCTCTCTCTCTCTGTATGACTATCATAAATAAATAATAAAAAAAATTTTCAATCCAAAGAAAAAGAGAGAGAGAGAGAGAGAGAGAGAGAGAGAGAAGAAAGAAAAAGAAAAAGAAAAAGAAAAAGAAAAAGAAAAAGAAAAAGAAAAAGAAAAAGCTTTAAGTAGTTGAATGAGTTCATCCTAGGAGATAACAGTAACTTGTAGAAACCACCAGGAAGTCCACCAGAAACCTACAGAAAATCCACCAGAAACCACCAGAAAGTCCAAAGTAAGGGCTAGCTGACTGTCTTTACCTTCCTAATTCTTGTCATTTCCAGTCTAGGTTTCAACTATTCTTCAACTGCATGAACTATACTAATTTTCTAAGAAATTACTTTTATACTTAAATTAATCTCAGTTTCAGTTGCTTATTGAAGCACTTTGAAATTAATTATTTATAAATTCTTCATGGATTCCTAAGTTTTATATCCTTTTATGTCACTTCTCTAATTGAAACAAGTAAGAGTCTTAGCTAAGTAAACTCATAGATTATGAATACAAACATGACATTACAGGCACACAAGTGTAATCAATGTCACTGCTTTTTTGTTTCTGCCCACTTTGTTATTCATCATGCCCCTTTATATAGAAGCCAGATTAATTGCCTTTATTGGACTATTAACACATATACAGACAACTCCTCATTATGCAGTGGGAGAAAGTTAAGAATAATGCAAACTCACCATTAATATAACAACAATAATTTTATCAATAACAAGAAATAGCTTATCAGTTTCTATCTTCTTTGTTCATTATCTTAGCAGTCATTAGTATACCAACGGCAACTGGTATAGGCTGGATTGTCCCCCTCAGAATTCATAAGTCAAAGTAACCCCTAGAACATCAGAATGTGACTGTGTCTGGAGACAGGGTCTTTAAAGAGGTGATTAAGTTGAGATGAGGTTGTGAGGGGATCTCCATTACAATTTGACTGGTGTCCTCATAAGAAGAGGAAACTTGGACACAAAAAAAGATGTTAGGGAACCATACACATAAATTAAAAACTGTGTGGGGACATAGAAGGTTGCCATCAGCAAGTTCCTGAGAGACTCAGGAAAAATCAAACCTGAGAACACCTTGACCTTGGACTCCCGGCCTCTAGAACTAATAGAACTAAGAGAAATAAACTTCTCTTGTTTGGTCTGTGGCATTTTATTATGGCAGCCCTGGCAAACCAATGCAACAAGCAACCCTATTTGGATGGTACTCCTCTATTTTAAATTCAATGATTTTCTCCCAATGGTGTTCATGAAACAAAAGTAGACTAGAAACATATTATAAAGAACATGGATAGTGTTTGTGTAAGTTTGCTAGGGCATGTGCAATATAGTAGGGATGTTTCTTAGAAAGTACTAATAATCTTTCTGCAAAAACATTAGCTGATCATTACTCATCACCTCATTATATTTCCAGGAGAGACACAAATAAATATGTTTTCAACTATAAGAAAAATTTTGACATGAAGTTAGGTTAAAAAAGTGCTTAGCAGTTACAGGTATGTGTAACAATTATCTTAGTTATATAGATTCTCAAAAAGGGAGAGTCTTACCGCTCATTTCTTAAAAAAAGAAAGGCAACCATAGCACTATGGTTGTACTACCTGGTGTGTGTGTACTAACTGATGCTAAAAACACAGATGCATGGAAAATACAACCAGGCCAACAGGATTAACATGACAATTCAGTGGGGAAACAATAGTCTTTCCAATAATCTGAGGCCAAAGACTTTATTCCTGGGTCCGTTTTGAAAGCATAAAGACAACTACAGTTGTATTAGTTGCATTATTAACTCCACATTCTGTTTTGACCTCTACTTAATCATGTTTTGTGTACCTCCTCGCCTCCTGTATGATCAGTCATTAACTTTGCCTTTTTACCCCTATTCTCTGTTTATCCACTGATTGTAGAAACGCACTGGGTGCTGGAGGGTAGCAGTTGTCTTAAAATCCGACGTACCCGATCGTACCAGGTCCCAAATGGCTCCTCAGTGTCTGGAAGAATGCTTACCTCCAGATTGCTTCAAGCCTTCTCTTACCTCAAGGTTTCAAGATATGCCTCACCTTCCCCACGAGTGTTTATCTTCCTCCCCCAACATAGAGAAGCAGTCCCTAGGCTCAACAGGGCAAGGCAACATTGGGAATGATCTGTCTTTTCATTGATTTGCCCTTCTGATAGTAGGGCTTTCTTTGCTTCAAAACCCATATCTTGGACCTTGGTCTACTATGTATCAGGTGTTCAGACAAGTTTAAGTTTGGTAAGGAACTGGTGCTGGGACAACTGGCTATCAACATGCAAATGAATGAAGTTGGATCCCTGCTTCACGTTATTTACAAAGATTGACTCAGAATGAATCACAGACATAAATGTAAATGCTAAAACCATAAATAGAATAGAAAGAAAGAAAGAAATTGGAAAGACCTTGGCTTAGGTGATGGTTTCATATATATGACATCAAAAGCACAAATGACAAAAGAAAAAATTAAAGCCAAAAATTAGGGATGTTTCCACCCAAGTTCAAGCTAAGGTTGTGGGCAGAGCACCAAGGGAGGAAGAGGTCCTAAGAGAAGGAAAGGACTTTGGCCACATACAGAGTTAGAAGCAAGGTTCATTCTAAGAAGAGAATTTCACACTTGCTGGAGACAAATTACAATGTTTGTAGGTAACTGAGAAGGAGTGGGAGCAAATAGCGGAGACTAAAAAGATAAACCATTAGAATGTGAATTCCGGGGGAATACAAACCTAACAAATATTTAATATAGATAAAAATGAAAGCTGATATTTATAGTTTACCATGTTATTTTGAGATCCTGTTAATTCTTTTGCAAAAAAAGATTTGTTCAAACAGTCCTGAGTGCCTACTGCATCCTAACCAACCTAAGGGATGCCAGAGTGGTTTCTATCCTCACCATCAACCCACATCTCCCAAATTTAGCCATTTCAGGGGCCAGTGCTGAAGTGTAAGCAAGATGTACCAGGTGTTTGTCTGTTTGTTTTTTAATCTTAACTGTTTATATGCGGCCATCTAACCAAAGATCTCAGTGTTTTGTTTTGTTTTGTTTTATTAAATAGTGCCTTTTAAACAGTGCCTTTTAAACATTTTTGAGCCAATTTTACTGCATTTTAGGAAACAGCATTTTTCACAGAACTTTACAAATTGTCAAAACTTTTCAGTGTGTAAAAATGAGTGTTTTAGGTTTGTTCTGTTGTTGTTGTTTTAACCAGTTACTTGTCACCATTGAACGTGCGACTTAAATTTACTTGACCTTGTTCCTTGGTTTGTTTTTATAAATGCCAGGGATAATAAGAGCCCGAAGTACACTGCCAGGGCTCCAGAGATCTAGTTGGTCACCTGTGTGGCCCCCAAGTCCTTCCAATTCTCCTCTGGGGATTGCTAACAAGGCAGGTGCCACTCCCTAGACCTGGGAGACACTGTGCCCTGAGGGGACCTATTTGTTTTCTTCCTTCCTTCAACCCTGAATGCTCTTCTCACCTTTTGCAGGTAAAAATTGCTTTCTGCACCTCTTTTGCCTTCTCTCTGCATGCCCCTGTCATCTTCAGTATTGCCTTACCCTACTTTATTGTTCTTCAAGGAGCGTATCTTCTCTGTTATTTCCTTCCACACTGATAAGCCTACTAACTCTAACACGAGGCTGAAGGCACCAGGTGGGCAGGGATTTTCGTCTTATTGTATTCCTGTACCTAGCATAGGGACTGTCCTATACTATAGGAGGGCACAACTTGGCTTTTGTTTGTTTGTTTGTTTTCCCCCAGTGAATGAGTATAGTACATTTAGGAAATCATTCTAAATCAGAGTACATGAAGTTTCAGATGAATTGACATGGGGAACAAAGGCAAAAGAAAAAAAAAATTTCTTTACAACTTACAGCCCATTGACAGGTCCTTGGGCCGGGCAGAGTGACCTTCCTCTAGGAACTCAACTGCCTATGGCGATACTGTACTAAAGGCAAAAGGCAATCTTAATTTTATATTAATCCACCTCCAGGATCTGGTAAGTCTGCTTTAACATATCACAATTCCTCTAGAAGCTTCATTTATCTCTACCCCCCAATATATACGTTAGCAATCATCCCCTAACCAATATGGCCCGTGGATACACCTGAAGCATCTCATGACTGAGGTTTTCCTAGTCATTTCCTAGTAAATGACCTTTTTCCTAACAACAAACTGTTTAGCCTCTCAGGTCCTGGAAACCTTGGCTCCAAATTCCTCAGAGATTCACGCTCTCCCTAACCCCCTCCCAACCTGAACGTATATACTGGGTCACTCCTCACAACTCCAGTGCAGCTCTTTCTGCCCATGGATCCTGTCCAGTGCTTTAATACAACCACACTTTCTGCACCACAGGTGCCTCAAGAAGTCTTTCTTAAGCTGGTCAACGGGCAAGTCTTTCTTGCCCATTGGCTCTGCGCCCCAACATTTCCACATCAAGAGTTACAGCTGCCACATACAGATTGCACTACCTGAGTCTTGATCATCTGCGTTAAGTTCTAGCTCTCCCATCACACCGGTGCACAGGGATGGTCAAAACCAGAGACTCTGCAGCCAGCCCGTCTGGGTTTGGGCTCTGCCACTTGTTGTCTCACCAAGAGCAAGTTAACCTCACTAAACCTTGGCTTCCTTATCCATAAATTGGTGATTAATAATAGTACCTATCTCATAAATTAAGATAATAGTACATATCTCACAAAATTTGTAAAGATCTGCTCATAGTGGCTGGGATGGAGTAAATGCTATCATCTCTGCTAAATAAAATAATAAAGGGTAACCTAGGAACACGGACAAAAGAGAAAGTTAGAAAAGCACAGTTTGGTTTAATTTCTTTTCTGACCGCAGTTGCTCAGAGAACAAATCCCTTCCCCACACCCACCTTTCACAAGTATAATCTAAATAGAGATGTGAAACATGCTTAATTGACTACTCAGAATTTCAAAGGGTAGTGATTACTTCACAAATCACAGCCCCATTGACCCGGAGATGAAGACAGCAAAAGCATCAAGGGCTGATTCTCAACCCCTCCCCACCCTCCCCTGTAATCTCTTTCTCCACCCCTCCCCCTTCCAAGGTAGCTGTTCACCAGGCAGGAAGGGATGGATTTGGTCTAAAATACCTTGTACGGTCCCCCAGGATAAATTCTGGAGGGGTGCTTTCAGGTGTCAGACCCACACCGGTATAAACCCACGAGGACTGCCAGTCAGTGAGGTTGTAGGCCTAACTCCAAACAAGCCCCAGATTTTTCCCTTCCTTTTCTGCAACACACAGAGGTGCTCTTACAGTTTTTCTCCTGGGATCTCTGGGTTCCCTGACGGTGCCCTCCGTACAAGGAATTAGAATGATTCTTACTGGACTCCTCTATGAGATTCTGGAGTTTTCATGCCCTAGGCTGGTGGCAATAAAGTTTACTTATGGGTCTTCAGTCTGTCCCTGTGTCCCCGGTATTTCTAGTTGCTAATGGAGAACCCTGGCTGAGATCCCCAGTGCCTTCTTGGATGCTGTATAATTAATTAGGCCTCCAGTTGTGCCTTCCCTTCCCCTCCCGTGGACGTGGACGGAGGAACCCTTTCCACCATGCCTTAAAGGGAAACTGCTCTAGTAAATGAGTCTCCAGATACTTAATTTCCCAGCAAGGAGGGGCCCTGTAAACAGACTATTAGTATTGGCGGCAAAATCCAATGGATTAATTACTTTTACCAGCAGGAGCATTCGGATGTGTTGGCTACCTAAAAACATATATATATTTGAAAGAACAGACCAACCAAATGAAGAGGGAAGGGGAAAAAAAAAAAGCAATACAACGGAGTTGCAGGGAGTTTAATGAAAACTAATTGCATTTGCCGGGTTCATGTGACATAACCAGCCACCGTGCTCCGTTCTGGTGGTTTATAATGTTACCTCAGCCTCTCCACGAAATTGTTTTCCCGTAAATCTCTGTGGCCATCCATTCCTGTCTACACATTATGTTCCTAAAATAGCCACCATCTAAAACCCTCTTCAAGGAGCTTTGTGGAGGAAGGCCTAAATTGCAACAGTGCTCCTAGAAAAGGGATGCAGTGGCTTCCCAGCAATCACAGGAGCAACCACCCCACAGGAGAGGTTTAAAGGAGTTTTTCACGGTTTTTCATTTTCTTCTTCCAAAAATGCCCGGACGAGGGGGACGAGAAGGGTCCGAGGCCCAGTGGGGCGAGCAGAAGCCCCAACCGGAGGCACCCTGGGGTGCCAGGTCTAGCAGCAAATAGGAGAGGAAAGCTCCCCGCTGCTCTCTGCAGGGACCACCAACCTCAGCCTGGAAATGTCCCATTTCTGTGGGGCACCTTCCTCCCGGGCCGCTCTCAGGCGCTTCAGGGGGGATCTGTCCTGTGCTCCCCGGCGAGCCTGTGAACGCACAGGGGCCGCAGCACGCCTCGCAGGTGCGCGAGCCCCGCCGCAGTCCGGGGGGTGCCGGCGCCCCGGGGCCTCCCCGGCTCCGGAACCAGCAGCCCGGGCTGGGCGGTGGGGCCCGCAGCGGCCACCACGTGCGGCGAGGAGCTGCGGGCGCGGCGGCCGCGGAGGCCGGGAGGTCCCCGCGCACCTGCCCCCCAACAGGTAGGAGCGCGGCGGGCCGGGGCCGGGAGGCTGCAGGGCCTCACGTGGCCGCCCCAGCCCTGGCGCCCGCCCGCAGCCGCAGGAGCAGAAGCAGGAGCCCCCGGAGCAGCTCGCGGTTGCTGCGCGGCGGCCGGCGGAGGAGGGGGGCCCGGGGTTGCTGCGCGGCGGCCGGCGGGGGGGGGGGGGGCGCCCGGGGTTGCTGCGCGGCGGCCGGCGGAGGGGGTGGGGCCCGGGGCTGCTGCGCGGCGGCTGGCGGAGGGGGGGGGCCCGGGGTTGCTGCGCGGCGGCCGGCGGAGGGGGGGGCGCCCGGGGTTGCTGCGCGGCGGCCGGCGGACGAGGGGGGCCCGGGGTTGCTGCGCGGCGGCCGGCGGAGGCGGGGTGCCGGGGGGGTGCCGGGGCTGCTGCGCGGCGGCCGAGGCCGGAACGGCGCCCTCCCCCGCGGCTGCTCCCCTGCGGCGCCCCGGCCCCCGCCCCCTGCCCCCGCCGCGGCCCGAGGGCTGACGTCCGCTCCGTCCCGAGGAGCGAGGTGACCTCTCCTCCCCGCCAGCCGGCGCCGTCCCGAAGCCGGGGAAGGAGGGGGCTTCCGGGGAGCCCTAGGGCAGGATGGAGGCGGGCCGGGCTCCGAGCCATTTCAGGCCAAAGAATCGCATCTTGCATCAGGATGCTGACTGCAAAGCGAACCTGGTTTCAGTTCGCGGAAGGTGGAGAGCGGAGGGGGAGGGGAAGGGGAGGGAGGAGGGAGGAGGGGAGGCGGGGAGGGAGGAGGGGGACCGCCGGGTCCGAATTCACAAAAATGGACTTCCTGCTCAGCCGCCCCTGGGGACCGCGGGCTCCTTCTCCGCCGGCAGAACTAGAACGAACGTGACTAAGATCCCAGCGAAAGCACCAGCCGGCTTACCTGGTGAAAAGGAAAATCACCCATCTGCACCGAGGAGCGGCATCTCCCAAGAAGCCGGCCGGTAACCGCGTGCCTTCGGTTGCAGTTGTTCGGATTCCTTTTGCAAAAGGCGACCAAGTGTTCCCCAGGGCTGCAGTCTCACTGAGGCAGGACCCACGGACACGGATGCACGGACACACGCACACATACACACATGCACCAGAGACCTCTGCAGTATCCTCTCGGCTTCATCCTCGCCTCACTCTATGGTACCTAATACAAATCAGCAAATAGCTTGTTTAAAAAAAAAAAAAAAAAAAAAGTCGAGGCAGCACCTTACATTACATCGCCATCTAGTGGCCAGACGCTAAATGTTTTCTCGCCGGCCGGATTTACGGGTTCTTCTCAACCTCTGTCCTGTTTCTTACTTTCCCTTCTTCCCCTTGGCTCTCTAATTCTTGCTTCCTCATTTCCAGTTGTTCTATCATATCAAACACCAACGACTCAAAGATGAGAAAGTTTAAAATACATATAGCTACCTTCAAGCCCAGCAAATGTCTTGAGTTTCTTTTGCAAATGTCTTTATTTTCTTTGTGTTACTTTATTGTATGAATCATTGCTGACTTTACAAATTATGTAATTTGTGGGGGGGGAAAAAGCTTTGTCTTCTAATCCCACCAGGAGAGAGTTGGGTGGCCCTTTCTTGCTTGTCTGTGGCTTTCCTTTGAAGATTTGCTTGTGATTTTTCTCACTTTTAAGGTTGTGGTTAGTAGGAGGTTCTGTATTAGAGTGAACAGCTCGGTGTGAGAAGACATGAGTTTTACTTCAATTTCAGCACTCATGAGCATGGTTTGGCAAGCAAATATATATGTTTTCAGTCAAATGAAGTAAACCCTATTGATAGAATTATAGGAGCCATGTCTATCAGGTGTTCCAAAGACAATGGAGCATCCACGTGAAACTATTTGTAACTCTAGGAACTGAGAATAGAACTTTCTCTGTTGTGTACTGTAAAACTGAGACAGTCTTTAACGTCCAGCCATGCATAAACTCACAATGAACTACGTGCAGATTAGAAATTGCAGTAAGTATTTCATCCTGGTTGTTTTCCACCTAACACACTGTTGACAACTATCATCGCATGTGCTTTACCACTTGTTAAATGACATCGCCTTCAGTACTCCATCTATCTGTTCCTTACTGCAGAGCAGTACAACAGTTACTATTAATATTATCATGACTATTCCTCGTGCAGCTGAGAATTCTGAGGCTTGCTGAACCTTATCAGGAAGGCTCCAGGCCACACATAACTTGCAAAGCAGCAAAACTGAGGCTGTTGGCTCTGGAATCTATGGACCTTTGCAGCATCCTCAAAAGTCCACCTTTCCCCTCAGCCCCGTTCTAGAATCACAAGGATATATTGTTTCTCTGTTCACAAAACATTTACTGAACCATTTTTCTAAATAAATTACTTGTGGCCTCACCTTCTCACCTATAAAAAGAATGAAACTAAGTAATCATTTCTTATTCATCTCAGCAAATCTGCATTTTCACCAAAACCAATCAAGGTAGCATGAAGACATTAATTAAAGTTATTCAGTGTCTGGAAAATGGTGCTGTTCAGTCTCTGGTAGAGTCAGGGCAGTGTTGAAGGGAGCTGGAGGGACAGGTGCCCAATATTTAGTAAGTAATTACTAAGTTGTTGGAGCTGAAGAAGTGGGAAGTATGTGAACTAAGAGATTTTTTTTTTTTAATGTTAGGCTAACATTTCATATGAACAGTGCTCGTGGCTTAAACATACAGGTATACAAAATAAGAACACCATTGGCCACATGCTTTCATGCCTTCTAGTTGCTTATTATAAAAGTCAAGCTTTCGAGTGGCTGCTCACAAGAATCCTCTCAACAGCTCTCCCTCTCTAGTCCCCAGCAGCAACCCTGTGCTCCCGGCTCCTGAGGACCTGGACAGGGAAGTGTGTGTCCGCCCACCTGACCAAGTCCAACAGAGCTGCTCCATGTGATTCTGGCAGCTGTGGGGCTCACGCTTCACTCAAACCAAACCAGGTGGGCCAGGCTCTGGAGCAAGGAATTGCACAGGTGTGGAAGGAGTTGTGACAAAAGATTGATCCAGAAAACTTGCAATGACTTCTAGAAGTTCCAGTCCTTCCTAAGATCTAGATACTTTCCTGATTTGGGGTTCCATGATAAACACAAACTCCCATTTTTTACTTAGCTAAACTCAGTTTCTGTTACTCTATAGAGTCCTAACCAGTTTACTCCTTGCAGGAATCCAAATGCCCCAACCCTTGAAATCTACCAAATACTGCTTATATCCTGGGCATCCAGTACTTCATTTATTCACCTCTTCAAGCTCTGCTATTTTTTGCCAGGCACTTTTCCAGATACCGAAGTTACATCAGTGAACAGATCAGATCAGAATCCCTCCATAGTGGAGTTTACTCCAACCCTTTAAACAAATGGAAAGGCATACCAATTTTCATTGCACACACAACCCTTCCACCTCTGTATCTTTGGTCACAGTCTTCGCTTCTCTTGATAAATCTTCCCTGCCGCCCCCCGCCCCCCTATCCATACATGGAAAATTCTACCCATGTTTCAGCTCACATATTCCTTTTTCTCTAATATCTCTCTTATTTCCTCAGTAGTTAGAATCATGTTTCTTTTGTTAATTACAGAATGGCTTTATGTTTCATTTTGTGGAATATGGTTGCCTATTAAAGTGAAAGAACTGAACATAAGAGAATAAATGGCTGTTCTGATACAGACTGAAAAAAAGGCCAATATCCCACCCATTGCACAAAGGGTATTTTTAACAACCAGCTGGTCATTCTGTACACAAGACATTTCCTTCATCAGAGCTGAAGCAGTTTAACAACATTGATAACTTTAAATATTTCTCATTTAAGCCTTGGCATAAAGGCAAAATATGAGGTGTTTGTTTGTTTGTTTGTTTGAGCAAGTTCCACTCCCAGTATGAGACTCGAACTCCTGACCCTGAGATCAAGACCTGAGCTGAGATGAAGAATCGCATACTTAACCAACTGAGCCACCCAGCACCCCAAAATATGAGATTTTTTATTAAATTAGTGAGGTATACACTTTTAAAGTCACATATTCATTAAAGTTGGCAAAAGATAAAGTAAAAATGAAACTCTGTGCTAAATTTTAACACTATTGCATTGTCTCTTTCGACCTTGTGCTGAGGGTTTTACCTAGATTTCTTATTCACCTCCCAGATTTTACACTCCCTATGGAACTAGCTCTGTATTTTATTTACCTTTATGCAGCAAGTTAACTTATTGAGATATAATTTTCTCTTTCTCACGGTTAGGTTTTCAGTTGCAAAGAATGAAAAGATAATTTCCCTCCCTTACCTCCCACTCTTAATGTTAGCCATCCCTGTAAATTTGTCTCAGAAGGTAGGAAGGATATACTGGCTATTTCCTATATGACAATCCTTCCACCTGTGAATACACAGCTTTGCTCACCTGCTAAGAGGCTTAGGCTGTGCCTTTCCTATAAGAGGGTTTCTAACAAAGAGAATGAAAGCATAAAATGTCCTTTAGTCTTTGCCTTGTTCTGTCCTGAGAATTGGATCGTGACTTTGATACAGCTCTATTGGGCCCTAGCAGCAGCAGTTCACTGCTGGGTGAGCCAAAGAGAAAGGGATGCGCTAATGGGACCTCGGGGCTGTCAGTACATTTTGGGTATTACAGGGGAAGAGAGGTCACTCAGATGGAAAAAGCTGCCCTGGGTCTTTTCTGCCAGTCAGTTCCAGGACAGACAGGAGAACTTCTTGCTGTGATTAGAACTTTGAGAGTGCAAGGGGAGAGCTCAGCATCAGAAGGCTGAAGAATCGGGGAGATTAATATCAGAATATTATTTAGCATTTTCTTGCAGAGAAAATAAAGGGAATTTTTACATTATGCTCGGGCAGCCCCGGTGGCACAGCGGTTTGGCGCTGCCTGCAGCCTGGGGTGTGATGCTGGAGACTAGGGATCGAGTCCCACATCGGGCTCCCTGCATGGAGCCTGCTTCTCCCTCTGCCTGTGTCTCTGCCTCTCTCTCTCTCCGTGTCTATAAATAAATAAATAAAATCTTAAAAAAAAAGACACATTATGCTCAGTGCCCACCTCTTGGAGTTCTGAACCTTTTAGTCAGCTGCCTTATAAAAAGAGTTGATTTAACTCTTAATTAATTTGGGTCTCGGCAGGGAGAAGGAGCTCATCCTTGGTCTTTGATGCAAAATATCCCAAAGTGATGGTCAAATCATTGTGTTCTGGATTATGGATTCCCTTGCTCAGAATTATAAATGACGTTTGAGTTTTAAAGGAGAAAATGTGAATAGGCCCTTCTGTACTTGTTTGGGAATCTAGGCTCACTGAGTGACATAAATCTGGGTCCTCCCTGAAGGAAAGGGATCAGGATATTGGTGTCCGGAGTTGAAACTGGGCAGGGGTCTGACCCTGGGATCGTGTCCCAAAGGATATAATAGGGATGCTGCACAGGCCTGTGGCTGGTGGCAGGTCTGATGGAATGGTGATTCTGATACTCATTGCATATGCCAGAGTCAGAATTTGAACCCAACTTTATGATTCTAAATCCACAGGATCATTGTATCATTACCTGGCTTCAAATCTTAGCTTTGCCCGCATGTGATTGGAAAATGAAACTCAGCTAAAGAACAGTTTACTGTGGAACTGTGATTCTACAGTAAACATAATTTACCACTTCAGGACTTCGCTTTTACATATGTATTCCCCAGTAGTGTGTACACATATATTATTCTGCAAACATTTACTACTGATTCCTTGTCCTCCAAACATTTATTAACATAGTGCCTTAAGCAGCCACTATTTTATAAATGGAAACCATTTCCTAACAGAAAATAATAAACTCCTAACTTTACTTTTCAGGTAATTTGTCCTTCTGAAAATGAGCCAGAAAAGAGGGTAGAATTTACCTGCTACATAAATAAATTCAGAAACTGTCATTTAGATCCATCTCTTAGGGACTATAGCTAACCAGTTTTTCAGAAAGTTTAGTTACAATTTCTTGATAGTCTAAAACCAATAGGCCAATTTTGTGCTATCTTGTAAGTACTTGACTTGAAGATAAACATTTAAAATCATGGTAAAGTCCATACACTCCATGAAAGAAATAAAAGAAAGAAGAAAAGAAAAGAAAATCAAGAGAAGATAAAAGAAAAGGGAGAAGAAAAAGAAAAGAAAGAAAAGACAGAAAACCAGTTATTTCTTCAAACAGGATATCAACACACTTGAGCTCCCCACCCCCATTTAGCCCCGGAATTTACTGAAACAAACCTGTTACAGATTTATGATCTTTTCCACTCACAAATTGCCATTCTTAAAATCACCTACAATATACTGAGCCTGAATCTATTCTAAAATGTTTCTCAAGTAGCTAGAATCAGCGTTCGTAGGCACACAGGAAAATATTTTTTAAAGTTTCTAAAAAGTCACTAAAATTATTTCTGATTCTCCCTCTTTCTTTCTGGTAGTATAGGAAAATGAATGGTAAGGTTTGGGGTTTTTTGTTTTGTTTTGTTTTTACCTCACCACAATGCTGTTTTTTAAAGTGAGAGAGAAAAATGGGGGAGGTTGTGGGATCATGAGGGAGGTCCTCAGAATGCCCCAGTCACCCCCTGCCTTCCCTGCCATTCCACCCAAAGCAATGAAAGCCAGAATTTAATTATAAATCCACAGATGACCATTTCCAGGGATGCAGTTACTTCCTGTTGAAAGATTCACTGCAATTTTCTTTTAATTACATAGGCAGCTGTTGGTGTTGGAGAAGCAAACAATGATATTCCTAAACCAAATACATAGGTTTTATGGACAAGACATAATAATACCCAAACATGATTTCCTGGAAGGGAATTAAATCTGATGAGGTCAGCATTGCAAATATTGGTTCATAAGGGTGTTAAATTACAGAATTACTTTTTGTCCCTTCATATAATATTATTCTTTCTCTATCATACAATCATTTGAGCAATGTTTTAAAAAATTACTTCAGTGTTCTATGAATTTTTAGTTTTAAATCCTTTCTTATTTGGGGCCCTGGCTTATTTTTGGTCTTTTTTTTCTTCAGCTAAAGTATAAGAGTACATTATTAATATTTACTGAGGATGTTCAATGTCATATTTCATAACGAACTCTTTGCCTTTCCCCAGATAAGCCAGGAGCCCTCACACCTTTAATAGTTGGTTTTCTTCCTTTCCCCTCTGGCCCTATCACCCTCAAACCCTCTGCTGTGCTCCTCCTGCCTGGACTCCATCCCCTAATCTCTTTGAAACCAAGATCTATGTCTTATTTCTTATTTTATTTCCAAACACACCCCAGTGTTTGAGGTTGAATGAAGTCATTTTCTGAAGGTGAACAGATGACATCTGCTGAGTACTGATGAATCAAAATACCAGAATCAAATTCCACTAAGATTTACAGGCAGGATAAAACAACTTTTAAAGTCACATGAAACAGAACATCAATTGACATAAATCTTTAGCACGGCTTCACAGATATGCTTTTGATAATCCTTGAGGAATTGTGGCATTGGAAAGTTCTCAAAGATCACCTAAACAAGGTTCTTATTTTGGAGAGAAGGAATGATGTCAAGAGAAATGTGTGACTTGTCCAAGGTCACATAGCTAGTTTTATACCACAAAAGTCCATTCAAATTTTTTCCACTGTCTAACTATGAAGGAAATTAATATTGAGTAGGTGCATCAGCACATAAGAAGCAAAATGGAAGTGAGTGGAGTATTTCTAGATACGCCACAATTGATTTTCACTCATGTTTTGACAGAGAGATGGATGTGATGGTGTGTATGATTGCAGTTACTGTTTACGAAGGTGATGGACTAACCAACATTGGTTTTAGCAAAGGGTGAAGAAGTGACCGTCCTTCAGTCTAGCTCCACATGCTGATCTTAAATATTAACCACAAAATGTTCAAGTTCAAGGGCAAGAGCACCAGGTACTCAGGGTAACATTGACAGCTTTCAGGAATGCAGCTCCAAAAAGAGGCCCAGGAAATATCTAGTAAGCAAATGATCTGGAAGTTCTGTAATTTCTCTGAAAAGCCAAAATGTAATCTAAAAATATATTTTCTGTTTCTTTAGTCTAGCAAACCATATTTGTATGCCTGTTAACTTTCTTATATTGAAGAAATATTTTATGTTTCACATGCCTGAGCTTTATGCCTCTTTCTTTAAATACATAAAAGCTTCATAAAGTCTCAGCTCTTAAAACAAGATCAAAGTACATCACAATATTTAAAGCAATAAACATAAATATTTATGTTTAGATCTACTGCTACAGTAGGGCAAAGAAGAAGACGCATCAATATAAAGAAAGAAAACATGTGAGCAATATAAAAAAAAAAAACTAAGTTACTGTGTTGGGTTCTAGTCTGTGCTTACGTGTGCTCTTTCCCTTCCCTTAGATCAATTATGCATTATGCCTGGTTTTTGCCTGGTCTGTCACATATAGCAATTTCCCCCCTTTGCAAAGAAAAGTCAGCTACAGCTAGTGCTAAGCAAAATATGATTGATTACTTATTGGAACCACAAAACCAGTTTGCCATTTAAATATCTTTTTTTATTTTTTTAAATATTTTTTTAAATCAAACATGTCACTTCTCTATCTATTGAAGAGATTTAATTAGATTTTATTTTATGAAGAGGACTTTCTTTACACTAAAAGAAATAGCTGATATTTATGAAGACAACTCTTTATTTACAAAATAAAACTGAACTTTGCCATAACTTAGCAATCAAACGTGTAGTTCATGTTTCCCTAAGGAATGTTTACCGACATCTTTTTCCTTTCATGTTCAAAGACCGAGAGCCTTCGCCTTTACCAAGAAAAACTATCCATGATTTCCACATATATAATTAGAATTATGATGGCATTTTTTTCGGGGAGATTAACATCTTTCCCACATCCCTAAGCAGTTCTAACCTTCAAAAATCCATTCACAAACTCACCCAAATCATCTCTTCTATCTTCTCTTGGGACAAGCAAGAATTCCACTGTGGGCCAATAATGGGCAAAGCCCGCTTCAGTGCTTCAGACTCTTTGGAAGAGATTGGTAAGCAACTGAGGGAGAAGATGCATGAGCTCCAGACAATCACCACATTTAGCCTAGTTCCCCTAGGTTTCCTTGGAAATTTTCCAGTGCATGAACTGAGTTGCCAGTTCTAGGATTGCCCCTATTTGCATTGGCTAGCTGAGCAATGGGATGTCTTAGCCTCACCTGGATCTCTTGGAGCTCATGTGTGTTGGGATGGGCACCAGGCCGCGGCACTCCCACACTGCATACGGTCTCCTATACCTGCTGGTCTACAGTCAGATAATACTTGCTGGGAAGAGCTACTATGCTAGAGCCACTTTGTCTCGATGTTTTCCATGGCCTTTGAATGAAGGTATTTTCTGAAGGTGAACAGATGACATCTGCTGAGTCTCTTTACACAGTCTCTTTGAAAGTCTTTTGCAACCTGGTTGTTATTACATCAAACTAACCTGTTCCTCCTCTCTGTGGGGCAGAGTAGACTGTATAAGCAGGAAATGGCTCCCCAGAGGGGCTGCACCCCTTCAATGAACCTTTAGGGGATGTCTATCTGCATTTCTGTCCCCTTTACTCTTTCTGCAACTAAGCAAATACAGACTGTGAACTCTTCCATACCTTCAGCAGTGATGAAACTCAGAAATCATTTGCCCTCCTTCACAAGGCAGTTACCTTCCCACAAGACAGCAGTACCTTTATCCATATCTTCATCGGCCCAGAGTCTCCTCTCTAGGGCATCACAACAGAGTTAACTTTCCGTGAAACATCTATTACTTTAAAATTCTGTAGCTCTGATTCAGTCAGGATCCTGGCAGGAAATAGATGCTACACTCAGAAGCTGTTAAATGAAAATAATTTAATGGAGAAACATTTTCCTATTTAGGTTAAGACGGTTGACAAAGCACTCAGGGATTACCAATGGAAAGAGTCAGTGCCACCTCTGGGTCTCAGTGGATAAGAGAAGGAAACAGTGGCACCAGATCCTAGTGAGATGGGGGTTTTGGAAGGCCCCAGCAGGAGGCTGACTTCTAGCCACTTAGGCTAGAAGATGGGGTGTGGAGGGGAAGATCCTCCAGTTCCTACTCATGCCTGCCTTGGGCTCAGCCCAGAAGAACCCAGAAGACAAGGGCTTCCAGATTATGCCTAACTATGGAAAGCAGTCTTTGAGGGCTGAAGGTCTTTTCCCTGACCCACCGTTGTGCCACCACTCCCTTCCTGGACCTTGCACTCTGCATCTCCTGATGCGGTGGCCTCCTTTCTGTGAGGGCAGCTCTTGCCAGGCTCTGGAAATGTTGTCATCTGCATGCTCACCTTCAGGCCTCCCCACTGTTGCATGTCCCTGGCTGTCTCATCATCTGGTTTTGGCTTCCTTGAACATACTCTGCATAGAGTCCCTTCATTCACACTGTCCTGATTAAAACTTCCATTCCTTTGCAAGCCTCAGGCAGATGACTCATGAATGCATCAGTTGTGAAGAGCTGGGAGGAAAGGGGGAAAAACTATGTATCTCATTTTATCTCTGAAAACACTTTTTCCTCTTTGCTTAAAAAACAAGTACATGAATTTAAGCTATTTTCTTGAAATGAACCCAATCTTTATGATAAGAGATTCTGTTTACCCCTGAACCCTTTGCACAGTGCATAGTATGTGGTAGGTATGCAGAAATATATTACTATTTTCAAATCAATTCTAATAGTGGTTTAAGAGGAATCATAATTAAATATGCTAGGACTTTAAAACTTCATTACAATGTAATAAAGTAGGTACCATTATCATTATCATGATTTTGTAGATGAGGAAACTGAGACTCCAAATGGTTGAGTAACTTGGCCGAGGTCACATTTAGGAGGGTCCCCAGGGAAGGAGATGATGATTAAGTGTGATTTTGAAACCAACACTCTGTCTTCAAAGTGCCCAATCGCAGCCCAAGTTCATATTGTCTTGTTTCATATAAAACTCCCAGCAATACCACATTATTAAAATCAAGATGGTAAGTCTCTGGGATCCAAGTTCATAGGCAAACAAATGGGAGACAACACACCTGCTCCTCACTGAGCTGGATTACGTCATACATGCCCAACTGTGACGGAGAAAGACACCTGTTTCTTAGGTATCTTCCCTTGTGTCTATCCAAGCAAAGGTATTTCTACATGTGGCCAACCCAAGATAGCTTTGATGTGTATAGTAGATCTACAGCCTGGATTTCTGTCAAATGTGTTGGGGGGTGTCCTGTGGCAGGGTGGAAGAGTGGCAGATGGCATTTCTTCCTTCTCCTTGTTTTAGGCTCTTCAATCTTCCTCAGAATATGAAAGAGCATAGCTATGTTTGAAAATATGCTCACCAAGTCAACAAATAAACTAAAGACATAAGGAGTGGAGTGGAGAAGCTTGCCTCCATCTGGCAATGCTCTAGTTTCCAGAAGTCTACATTTGTTAAACATGAAGAGTCTCACAAAGCAGAACTGCTGATCATGAACATTTGACAATAAGATTCCTCTGGCAAAGCCTCATGTTGCAAACCTCATACTCGATGAGGACTCTTTTTCTCAGCTCATTTTCTAAAAACAAATGCTTCCTGGCTCTGCTTCATGTTTGTGAGGACACAAACCACACAAACACGTGATACTCTTAAGTTTTGAAGCCCTGCTTCTCAAAGTGTGCCAGTGGGCTTGCTGCATGGGCATCTCTTGGGAGCTTGTGGAAATGCAGAATCTGGGGCTTACTCCTCTTTGCTAAAGCAGAATTTGCATTTTAACAAGACTCCCAGGTGATTTCTGTACACACTAAAGTTTGAGAATCACTGTTGTAGAGGGTACTGTTGGCAATGGCCGTCACAGAAGCTCAGCTCCTAAGCTTGCCCTCTTCCCTCTGCACCCATGCCCTGTGAATCAGCCAGTGCCCTTCTCACTGTCCCCTAAGCATGCCCACTCACCTTTGGAAGGCAAACTTGTAAGGACTACTGGAGACAGGTGCCCCTTCCCCTCTTCTACCAAGAAAACTCCCTAACCTACTCTTCAAGTGACATTTTGCATGTCACTTGACCTATGTGGCCCTTTAAATTAAAATTAACTTTCCTGCTTCTCTTTCCCCAGGGCCATTCTGGAGAGGCAATCACTGTTAACAATTTCTTTTGAATCTTTTCTGAAATTTCTTGTGTCTATCCAAGCATCTGAAATACATGTTTTAGATCTTTTTTCAGAAATGACATCATACTATTGATGTACAGCGTGTTTGAATTATATCATTTATCTCAGAATTTTCCCCTTGTGATTATGTGAAGAAGAGTATCTTAGTATGTATATAGATGGATACACCAAAAAGTCTTCAAATGATAATCACTTAGGTTATCTCCAAAGCAGTCTTCAAATGATAATCACTTAGGTTATTTCTAGTTTTTTGGTTTCATTTGTTTTGCTGTTATTTCAAACAACACTGGTGTCAACAGTGTTTCCTAACACTTTCCCCAGTTGTACAAGTTTTCCTGTGGAATATCTTCTCAGGAAATGTCTCTGCTGAGTGGAAGGGCATGACCCATCTTACTTTGGTAGATATTGCTAGGCTTCCCTCCAAAGACATGGCACCTTTTTACATTCCAGCAACATCATGAGATACCTGTTACCCACATCTTTGCCATCATCAGGAAATATCAAGCTTTTCTCTTTGTTAACTGGGAAGTGATATCTAGGCCAAGTCTTGACTTCACCTGGGAGTCTCCCATAGGAGTTTGTTAGGAGAAGCACAGAGACATGTGGACAAGAAAGAGAAGGTGCATCTTAAGAAGAGGAGACATCATGTACAAACAGATGTAAGGTTGGCTCTATGGAAATGGCTAGAGTTTGGAGGGGTGGGCAGATTCCAGTTCACACAGGTCCCAGCACACCTGCTGCGGAAGGAAAGACAACCACGTTCACAAGGAGACCAGGAGAGAATGATGTTGAGAAGCTAAAATGGAATATTCTCCTTTTGTTTCCACCAGTTTAAGGAAGCCATTTATTTTCTATAAGGCTACTGACGATATTGGTAGTGTCTTCATAATTGTCTTATTTGCTCCTAAAACCACTTCGGACAAGATGGATGTGTGTGGGAGGGTTGGCTAATTGTCAGGAGGACATATTCAGTGAATCTGGAGACCAAAACATTTCTTCCTGATGTCCTGATTAGGCTGACTGATACATAGTTTTCTCTAACGTTTCCACTAGAAACTGCACATTTGAAACCAAAGCACTCTTACTATTACTGCCATGTTCCCTTCTCCCAATATTAGATTATCACTATAATATCTTCATGTGGAAGATTGATACCTGTTCTATTTTTCTTTGTACCCCCAAATGAGAGAATCTCAACAGAACACTGATAACTCTTAGGTATCCTATTTCACCGTTTCACTTACTGGATGTAAAAAATAAATGTAATGTCACTTTACCAGAGAACTGTCATTTCATTAAAAACAAAAACAAAAACAAAAAGGATTAATTTCTCGCAAACCAGTTTATTTAACAAACAAATTCCAGAATACGAGGCCCATGTGACTAATGATGTATTTTAGGATAAGTTATTAAAATGGCAGCATTCAGAGTCATTTATTTTTCTTTAATTATCATTGGTTACATGAAATGGGTCTATTAAATCTAATCATCTTGGATTTTGTTGATACATGGCTGACCATATTCCACAGTTAATCTCATTTACACAGAATATTGGAATTAAAAGACATTCTGAGGAATTACTTAATTTTGGCTCTCAGTTGTCAAAGAATTTATCTTAACTTGGTAGGAATTTGCTTGTCTTTATCTTTAGGTCCAAATTGTTTTTCAAGATAAATTAAGTCAGCATAATTCTAAATTTCTTTTTGAATCAACTTTTAAATTTCTTTTCCTCTAAATAGTTGCTCCTTCTACTCTGCAGAAAAAAAAAATCTACATTTCCTAGGCTTTTCAAATCTCTCAAAGGATTATTTACCTTGATAATGTAATCTTTTAAGTACAGGGGCTGACATTAAAAAAAAAAAAAAGAATAAAAATGCTGGGCACAAGGCTGGCTAGTTATCTGAGGATACTGCTTTTGTAAAAGTATCTTTAGGGGCAGTGTTAGAGTAAGTAATAGTCCATTCATGGCTAGCCTTGTCCTGCCACTTCACCAGGTCTTGACTCATCAGTGCTTTGAATGTCAGTCCTTGAATCCAGCAACTTTGAGTCCCAGAGCCCTTACTAAAATCAATGTCTGGTTGCTCAGAAGAGTTTGGGAGGACTCCTTGAGACTGCCTGACATATTTGGGAGCATATGATGCCAAATATTATTATAAACTCTTATTTTCTGAACACGTTTACTATGTGAAAGATAGTACTTGATATACATTATCTCTTCTAAATTCTTGACAGTAGATAGAGTGATTCTCACTTGGGGGCTGAAGAAACATATTTTCAGAGAGGTTCAATAAATTGTCATCACAAAGCTATCCAGTGGTACAGAAACTGGGTGGGTTGACAACATCTTGCAACCCTATCTGTCCTGAGGTAGGATGTAGGTTGAGCACCTCTACTCTCAACAGAAGACTGTAATATTGGGCTAAGTCACAGCTTCAGAAAAAAAAAAATGGAATTTACATATACTACCAAGTCATTTGGAATCTATTGTATTTAGTATGTGTCTAAATTATCTTCTATTATTAAATACATTTTTCCTGAATATTCTAAAATGGAATATGTACAGTGACAGGTAGAGACTACACTTATGGTGGTGAGCATTTAGTAATGTACAGAGCTGTCAAATCAATATGTTGTACACCTGAATCTAATATAATGTGGTATGTCAGCTTTACTTCCTAATAACAAAATGGAAGAAAAGATCTTTCAAGGTCTTCCTGGGTATTTAAGATAAAATAAAGTTGGAAGTGGCTGTGTGATTCTGGTGTTGGGAAACTAGCATTTTAAAGGAAAAATTTATGCTTGATGTTTGAAATAATTTTTCACTTTGTAAGTCTGAGAAAATCTCCATATCAAACCCAAAAGATTTTTTTTTCCTTAAGGTAAATAAAGAAAGTGGCATGAATGATTGAATTGCAAAGAACTCCAAATATATTGCAGCCTTAAGTGAACCTACCTCTTCCTTTTGGAATCTGATTTTTTTTCCCTCTGGATCTCATTTGCAAGTTGCTATTTAATTGACTGGGGTGAATAATGTTGTTATGTAAAGCACAAAATATAAAGGAATTGGGTAGTAGTGATAATTATTCAACATCTATTCTACAAGTATTTACTGAGGCTCACTATATGGTCAGTGCTGTGCCATGTACTGGGCACCATAGTGAGAAGAGATAGTCTGCTTGCATGACTCTACTTTGTCTAGTGGAGACAAGAGCAGATGGCTAGGTCAGTGGAGGAACACTGCTAAAGCTCGAGTTTAGGTTAAATTGAATTCAGTGTCATCTCTTAAGAGGGGGAATAATTCCATCCTCTTGGAGATTTCAAGACCATTAAGTGACATAATGCATGTTACTATAACTAGTATAGTAAATGGTGTGTTGAAATCATTCCCAAAGTACTTAATAGTACATATAAAGTACAATTAATGAAATGTATAATACAAATAAATGTATGATAAGTCAGGGAAAATGTATTAATTCTAGCAACTAAAGCAAAGAACTGGTAACACATATCAGCCCTTAGAATCTCTGAATGACTTTAGAGCAAGAAGACTCTTGAAATAAGTCTTTATCAAAAAACACTTAGAATTCATACTCACCAATGTGTTCAAACTACATGACACTATTGAGTCTTGCCTTATGGAATAGTGGGAAGAGAAGTAAATTTGGCATCTGAAGATCTTCAGTTTTATTTTCTTATCTGTAAAATGATAATAGTAATGGGACCTATTGTATAGGGTTGCTGTGGGTCTCAGAAAGGATGTCTATAAAATTACTTGAAAATACAGAAATCATTCAAATATAAGCTATTAGTTTCGATTACTCAAGATACAGCCGTCTGGTACATTTTTTTATATCCACGTTTTAGATTAAGTCGCTTAATTCACAAATATCTTAGGATACAGTTTGAGTTTGTATTATATTGTCCTAAAGAGAATTTCTAACACTTGGGGAAAAAAGTGTGTGTGTGTTTGTTTGTGCATGTGGCATGTGGTGTATCTATTTCTACCATGCAAGTCAATTCCAGCAAATGTCTGGACTGAATTGCTGAACTGGTTGAGGTAACAATTCATGGGTAGATATTATTTAAAAGTCTGAGACGCTGGTATGCAAATGTGTTATCTTAAGGGCCAAGAGCTATTATTCAGTATGACTTCTAAAGACATGTAAAATGAAATTAGATACCTATTCCAGCCCCATAACTGTATGATTTTATGATTACATAACATGACCTCAACTGCCTTCCATGAAGGGAAGATGGTTCCAACCTAGAGACTCTTAATTATCTAAGCTCTTTGATGGGTCTGGGTATTTACATCTGGATATAAGAGCTGTAGAAAGCCGGTCTGCTGTGTACACTAGAAAGAGAGTTTGAAGCTCTCGGAACATCCTGTGGGAAGGGGTGAGGAGCAGAGATGGGAGAGAGAGGAGGAATGAGAAAAGAGCCCAAATCCTTAGTGGAATCTATCAACCCCAGAGATGATTGGTATAGAAAAGTCTTTGGTGGAAACTCATGACAGGATTTAGGTCACTTTTTAAGAGTGATGAAGTATGGCAGCCCGGGTGGCTCAGCGGTTTAGCACCGCCTTCAGCCCAGGACCTGATCCTGGAGTCCTGGGATCGAGTCCCACATCAGGCTCCTTGCTTGGAGCCTGCTTCTCCCTCTGCCTGTGTCTCTGCCTCTCTCCCTCTCTGTGTCTCTCATGAATAAATAAATAAAATCTTAAGAAAAGAAAGAGTGATGAAGTAGCACACATGGAACCTGGACTCCAGAACACAGAGGGTGATACAAGATCTTAAGACACCAAGAAGTTGAAGAAGGGTTTTGGACTTTCACAGACTATGGAATTAGTAGGGATTCATGCAATATTACACCTAGGTCTTCAAGGGGGCAAAGAGGCTTCAGATTATAAGTGTCTTACATAAAAGAGACATATACCTATTTTATTAAGTTTGAACCTATCTGCTTCCCAAAGGGGAAATAATACATTCATTGTACTAGTATATTAGTATACTAGAACTTTACATAGGGGAGTTACCCTAGGCCAGCACTTCTCAGGTTCACAAATGTGGGGAGGGGATGTGGTGGGTATGAGGAGCTGGGAGGGGCAATCTTGCCCTCAGGGGACATGTGTTAATGTCTAGAAATATTTCTATGTGTCACAATTGAGGGTGGCTAGTGGCACCTTGTGGGTGGAGAGCAGGGGTGTTTGCTCACCATATAATGTACAGAATAGACCCCAATAAAGATTATCTGACCCCAAATGTCAACTGTGCCAAGCTGATAAACCCTGCCATAGGCCCACCTATTGTTTTATAAATGAGAAACTGAACATCAGAGAGGGTCAGGGACAGGGGCCAAGTCACACAGGGAGCAGGAAGTCCTTGCTTCCTGAAGAGATGGAGGCAGTAGGTCCTTTACTGTCTCCCCACCACACTTTGGGACTTCCAAACGCTAAAAATGAAACTTCTGGAAAATAATGCTTCTTATGGACAAATTTAGGTTGAAGATGAACTAAGCACCAGCATAAATCCTTAAAACACGGTAGTGCTTACATTGGAAAATCTGGGCCACCAGAAAAATCGAGAATTTAATTATGTAACTTATATTTGACTGTATGTAGTAAAAACTATTTTCATGATATTTAAGTAGAGGTCTACCCAGCATAGTGGTTCTCAAACTTTAGCATGCTTCATGGCCACCTGGAGGGCTTGTTAAAAGACAAGCTGCCCATCCCCGAGAATCTGCATTCCTAACAAGCTTTCAGGAGGCACTGCTGCTGCTCCTGCTGCTCAGGAGGCCATGCTTTGAGAACCACCAGCCTAGTGTTTGGTAGCTACTTAATGAATGTTGGCTTAGTATTGTAGGTATTTAAAAATGTAATCTCACCAAAAAAGTAAAATCTCACTTTGGCATAGATTAATTAATAATGCTACTTCAGATTTAGAGGAAAATCATCTATAGATGGCTGAACCAAAACTAACTGTAGACCTCATTTAACTCATATCTTTTACTTTAGAGATGAAGAAATTAATATAACCATTTAAGCTTCATTAACAGGAAAAGGAATCCCTATTAAAAATAGTTTTTTAAACAAAAATCGTTTATAGGCATTTGAGAACTGACAGTAAAGATATATGAACTAAGGATTGTAAGTATGACTAAATATGCCTGCATTATTTTTAACATTCTGTGTATGAGGAATATTCTGAATGCCAGACAGTAAACCCTGGTCTGATGGGGCTCTTATGCCAAGCTAGGTCTATGGGGAACATGCCTATTGACATCAGTAATATAAGATCAGGCCCTGAAGGACCATAACTGTCTCTTCAAATTATTTGGGGAAACGTGTACATGTTTAATCAATTAAATACAGCATAAAATGATAAGCAATATATTTTCATCATAATCAATGCGCTGCTGTTAATCACAATTAACAGAATGAAAAAGTACCCAGAAAGACATCCGTCCCAGCAACATTCATTTTCATTCCTTCAATTTAATAAAAATAACGCAAGAAATTTCAGATTCTTGAAAACTACCTGTTTGCCTAGTGAGCCAGCCTGCTCTGCAATTAATTGCCCCACGCCAGTCCTCATTTATGGACACCGAATAGTCAGTTCCCCATTTACCTCTTTAATGTCATGAGACACTTGACACAGCCTTGATTTCCCTAACTCATGACACGCTGTCCAAAGTGCTGAACTTCTCTTGCCAAGGGCACGCAGGAAGCCAACCCCTCTCAAACGAGCTGCTCCTGCCTTGAACTTTTTAAATACCCACCTATCTTTTAAATTAGGTGCCATCTGTCGTGTCAGGATCTCTGGCTAAGACTTATTGCAATTCCTTGCCAATGCCACACCACTGCTGCAGTCTTACCCTGCTACTTCTCCAGGCTTTTCTGCAGCGTTCAATAAGAGCCTGCTATTTTAACTAATTCCCGTACCAGGACACGGTGTGAGAGTCTAAAACAGAATCAACGCTATACGGTTTCTAATTTTACTCATAGAGGGAATAACCGTTCGTGTCAAATCTGGGATCATGCCTCCCAGTCCCCTAAACGCAGCACAGTTTGAGCTCGAGCAGTTAACCCAACATCATTCAGTGCTAGTATCAAATGGCGCTTTTACTGCAGTGTTCACCTTGGAACGAAGTAGGATTTATTCTTTGTGAAAGTCACACACCTGCCAGGCTATGCAGGCTTCGCTCTCATGTTGTCACAAACAATCACAACGGAGGACACATACAGGAAAACACAGAGCTTATTTACGAGGAAAGCAAATTTGCAATCAGACAAGGGCAACAGAACAGCCAAGAACTGCAGTAAATCTCTTAGAGCTAATAGTGCTCTCCTACAACACCTCCCGGCAAATGGATTGTATTCAGAGTTTAAAACAGCCAAAGCAACACTCATTCCTCGATGGCTAGAGAGGATGCTTGATAAGCAGATCCTCATTTATGACTCGTTTGCTCCTTAAGTGTCTTAAAACTAGGATTGCCACCAGACTTCCTCTGCTTATTCAGGCATGCTGACAAAACTGGACTCCCTCGGTAATCTCTCTCTGCACCTCTCAGCATGGCTGACAGGCATCTGCCAAGACTATAGCATATAAACCACTGAATCATGCAAAAATATTTACCCCCAAAAGATGTAGTAAAAGCTCAGCTTCCTCCAGCTTCCATAGTCTCTGAAGTGTTAATCTGAAGGAACAGTTCCATGAGTTTTCACAGGCCAGCAGTGTGTCTCCTACACTTGACCTAGACAGCCTTACATAACGAAGCGTCGGGGCTGGGGAGCTCGCTGAATGTCATCACCAGCAAGAGTAAGAAGTATTGGCAGCAGCAGGCAGGCGGGCAGGCTGGGAGTTTGCATGGGAATCATGAAATCTTGTCTTTCTCTTTTGAAATGTTTTGGAAGGAGAGTTAAGAATAGCTCGGAAACTGGTCGTGTTGTTTTTGTGGGAAGAATGACCAGAAGCATAAAAGCTAAATTTTCCAGCAAGTGCAAGACACTGCTTTCGGTGTTTGCCATAAACCTAAGAGAGCGAACCGCTGTCTGTAAAGTACTGTGCCATGACACCTAAGATGAAGGGGATGGTAAAGCAAAGTAATGACTCAAAGGCTGCCACCGAGAGCTTTTGTCTACCTTTAACTCATTGTGGTGAGTATAGGGGAATATGCGTGTATGTAATAGGAGTAATAGTTGGAGGTGTGAGTTGGTTTGCAGGATGACCAGAAGAGTGGTAAAGAGTGTTTATGTTCCTTAAACATCTTTTTGCAGGCGAGAGGATGGCATTTTAAATCTTGATTTATCAAATTCAGAAGGGGGTGGGTTAAACTGCTTGTGCTTAATGCATTTCAATTCAGGTATTTTCATGAAAGTAATAAGAAAATCCAGTTACCTCTCTGTGGTGGTTTGCAGATAACTGTCAAGTGTGTTCATTAATTACTGCCATTGTTGATACTAAAAAGATCAGACTTTCAGATTTTGTATACAATGAATCTTTTTTTAGACTCTCAAAGCAATGTCTCAGAATGGGGCAGGAAGATCACTGTGCTTTTAAATAAGCTTTGTTACACTCACTCCTAGATATCTGGAGGATACTTTTTAAACAGCAAATGGAAAATAATGTATTCTCTATTTAATTTCCATTCAATTATCTCGAGTGTATGCAATGCAAATTGCGTTCTTAAAAGCTAGAAATAATAAAACCAGTCCTATATTCTGATCCTGAGTACAATGATATGACATTATTAATATAAGATGGGATTATATTGTTTAATTATATATAAAATTGTGGTTTGATACAGGATGTGGGCTAAGATGTATAATTCCCGAGGCAACAGAAATAGAGAAGCAATGCATCATTTAAAAATAATATTAATGTGCTGCTCTTAGCTGGGAAACTTATCTACTAATGCATCACACTGAGAATAGAGCAGGGAAATAAGAGAATTTTAGGTCTAGGGGGCAACATGGTGATCTAATTCCACCCCACCGTTTAACCCCTTTGGAAACTGAGGTAGAAAGAAGTTAAACGAGGTGGTTAAGGTGACCCCGAAGAAGAGTTGAATGAAAAGTGGGTTTCCTGATACTCACCGGTGTTTGCCTACCATCCTCCAGTAAATAATTGTCCTCTAATACTTGTGTAAGGGCCTGATGTACAATGATTTTTTTAATCATAGAAATGACAGAAAACAAAGTGGAGTAGCACTAAATATTTGCTTTTAGGAGCAGTCTGATTTTAGGAAATCCATTTCTGTAGTGGATAGGATGAAAAATTTTACTCAATTATTTCTCACAGCCGTAATGAACATACTGGCACATTTAATTCAATTTTTCAAATTATGAGATAGTGTTCTGAACATTTGGCGATGGATACTACATTGGTAGTTTAGATCTTTTTATCTTTTAAATGTTGATTGTGGAGCTAGGCTTGTCCTTCTTTTGGAGAGCAAATGCACGTAAAATAAATAACCCATAGAAGGGCAGGAACTGGAAAACGGAATGTTTAAAAAGGACTTGGCCTTATTACTTTCAAGTAAACTGAGCTCTTGTAGTCAGGCACTTCTTTTTGATCCTTCTATCCCTGCCCCCGGCACAGTGTTTACTGGAAACCTCAATAAATGTTTACTGAATAAATAAATGGAGGGGTGAAATGCATTCAAGATGATCCATGTATGATAGTTGCATATGCTATTCCCTAGCAAAATTCCTTGGTGGCATTTTAAAGAATGTAGAAAAATGATTTATGGATATATCAGTTTAATAATTGCCAAAGTAAATGAATGCTTCTGAAATACTTGTTTGGAGGCTATTCTCATTTTTAAGAAAATAGCATTCTTCTTGCATCTAGTTGGATCTACTTGGTATAGGTTTGGCAGCTTCTAAGAGATAATCCAACTTTCACTAGGTTAACCAAATAGAAGTTTTGGGATTTTTTTTTTCTCTAGTGACATGAAGGTAGGACTTCACACAGTACTGGCAAGACCCACAGTCTTCAGAGGTCTAAGCTAATCTTTCCTTCCTTTTAGCCATCCTTAGCATCTGGCTTTCATTCTCTGATTTGTTGCCTTGTAGTCTCAAAATGGCTGCCTCTCCTCCAGCATCCTGGGCACATTCCAGGCAGGAGGGTAAGAACTGCAAAGGGGGAAAGGCAAGTCCCGGTTGAATCGGCTCTTTCTCCAAGAGCTTTCCTGATCACCCACACAGTGTGGCTTATGTCTTATGGATCATAATTGTGAGAAATGCCACCCTTCATAGTGAGGAGTCTAGAACAATTGTGTTTTTAGCCAAACCCATTGTCTTTCCTAGGAGATCTGGGCTTCTGTGTTTAAGGCAAATGGGGTTGCTTCCCCACTATCCATTCTCCCTTAGCATATACTTTTGGTAGTTCTGGTAAAATCCTAAAGGATTCAGCATGATCATTTAGTCTAAGTTGATTTATCTCCCAAAAGAAGGAAAAAGCTTCTCATCTTATATCCAGATCTTCTATGGAAAAAATTAACCTACTTTTGCAATGGAACATTACTTGGGTAGCAATGGGTTTATAATTACACTGTAGTCAAATATGCAAAGAGAAACCTGCAGATAATTTTTTTCAGAATGAAAAAAGAAAATAATGCCATTTCACCCTATATTCACCCTCAAAATAAAGTTGTCGGAAGTAGTTTCTTTCTGAGGAGATTCTGACTATAGAAGAATAAATGGACACTGAATTGGAGCTAAGATCTTTGAATTTTCTGTAGTTACTAAGAAAAATGGTGCCTCACTACTTTAGAAAAGAGGCTTTTGCTTTATTTATTTATTTATTTATTTTTATTTATTTATTTATTTATTTATTTATTTATTTATTTATTTATTTTGGTCCTGCCTGTTATCTTACTGGAGTTAGCTAGACTGAAAAGCATGTGGCTCTTCCTGTGGGCCATGGATGGGCTACGTGAGATATTCCAGTTAGGTCACAAGAATGTCTCTCTAAACCATGTTCTTTATACTGGGACAAGGAATAATACTGACATCTTTAATAGGACCTGGAACAGGATGGCCCCTCAGACCAAAAGTTTCATGCAAAACTTGTAGAAAATTCCTGGCCAGACTGGATTAGAAACTCTCTGATTTCAGGAGGAAAAATTCTGGCATTCTTCGTTTCTCTTAAACTCAACTTTTATAGGGAAGATAGTTGACTTTGAACCCAAGTCACAATCATTTTGAAATAATCTATTCAGAAAAAAAAAATGGAATACTGCACTAGCCTCTACTATATTGAAAAGCCACACAGAACATGGTATTCATTTCACTCTCTTAACAGGAGTAAATAGAGGAAATTCTTGGCAGGAAAGCAGACTATATCCAGCCTGACTGAGGACAGCAAATTAAAGTCTGTTTAGTGCCTGGGGGTATGAGTTTTACAAGTCACAAACTCAAGGGAGAACAAAACTGGAAATTTCTTCCTTTTCCTATAAATTAATTTAATTTCAATTTTAATGTCCCATCTTTGCCTCATGGCAGAAAATTTAATTATTTCTAGGTCAGCTCAATCGCTTTAGTACTTTTTCAGTTATCTTGGGTTTGGCTCAGTAAAATGTGATATTTTTGTCCTTCTTTATATTAATTAGAATAACACTAGCTTCAGCAATAAATATACCCAAAAGTCTTGGTGGCTTAGCACAATTAAATTGTATTTCTTACTCAGGAAAGGTTCTATGTGGTTGCTCCTGATTGGCAGGTGGCCTTCCATGTGATGATGTATGGATCTTGGATCGTTCTGTCTCATGGCTCCTCCTGCCTCCAGGTACTCGGAAATCAGCCAACAGAGGGGAAAAGACTCCAGGAAGAGTTCTATGTACCTCTTCAGCCCAGAAATGACTGGCTTGTATTTAAATGGTGAAGGATAGTCATGTGGCTTCATCTACATGCAATGGAAGGCTGAGAAATGTTGTCCCTAGCTGGGCAGCTACTTCTCGAAAGGAAGCATAGGTTATTGTGGTCACCAAGATGTCTCTGCCTTTCATCTTTGCAGTTAATCACTTAAAAAAATATCATCTTTTGCCAATTATAGTTTTTTGAGATTAGAGAACTCAGGATTTCATGGGGGGGGGGGGGTTGGCGAGAAGGGGAGAGTTCTCCTTGCGTTAATGATTGATTATATTTTGCACCTGAAAATGGGATCACATCCTTTTTCTTCTACCCACAGATATTAGAGAAAATTTAGTATAGATTTTCAAAGTTATACACTGTAGTTCCTGGAATTCAGGTCTGTGGTTTTACGTTTTAAGTAAAATACCCCAAATTACAGTAGTCCCACATGCAATGAGAAACATGGCTGGTTCATATGAGTCTTGAAAGGTTGGTTTCTGAATTCATTCTGATCAGAGGACCCAGATAATGCTTGGATATCACGTGGGTATTTCCGGCTGGATGTAAGAAGGCACAGGGAGAAAGGGGTTGAGCCTATATAGAAAAAGCAAAATTTTCAGAAATTCTCAGCAGACTTCCTCCTGGGTCTCATTGGCCAAAACTATTATGTATTCCCTCACAGGAATAAGAGAGGAGCCTAGGAAAAGTAGCTTTCAAGTTGGACTAACAGATGTTTCAAACAAAATTGGGGTTCCCTTAATAAGGAAGAAGGGGGGAAGCCTGAGTGGCTCAGCGGTTTAGCGCCGCCTTCAGCCCAGGGCCTGATCCTGGAGACCCGGGATGGAGTCCCACATCAGGAGCCCTGTATGGAGCCTGCCTCTCTCTCTGCCTGTGTCTCTGCCTCTCTCTCTCTCTCTCTCTCTCTCTGTCTCTGTGTGTGTGTGTGTGTCTCATGAATAAATAAATAAAATCTTAAAAAAAATAAGGAAGAAGGGGGAAAAATAACAATGTCTGACTCAACATTTATAGGCCAATCAATCTGCCTGAGGTAATTATTATAAGCTTGTTTCCACTTCCCAGAGGGCTTGGTCTCAGTGGTGTGTGTGTGTGTGTGTGTGTGTGTGTGTGTGTGTATGAGGGCGGGGGGTTGGGGGGAGAAAGAGTGAGACACACACACACACACACACACACACACACTAGGTTTACTGGTACTGTGGTGCTGGGCATGAACCCCTAGGCAATCCAGAGACTGCTTTCATTTAAAATGGTCTGTAACTTAGTGGCTAATGAACCAGGATGTCTGTAGATTTATACATCTGCCTTTCCATATTTTTCTGTCTTGGATTCTCTTCTGAACTTGCTAGGTCATATTCTAAGCAGGTGTTCTATTTAAACTGGGAAGAAGCACCCTTTAAAAAAAGCTCTCTGCTCTCCAGCTGTCTCTCTTCATTAAAACACACACACACACACACCAGAGTTTCTAAGTTTTTGAGTCAAAAGGAGAATCAACTAGGTCAAACTATATGTGTAGATGGGAGGATAGGGAAAGATGGGTGCCTGAGAAGAGGAAAGAACCAGATGTTTAATATTTGTCCTTTTTGGTGTTTTCTCTTTTCCAAATTGGTTTCCCAAGTGAGAGCTAAGAATGTGCAAGCCTCGGTTCATTATTCAATGCATTATATTATCTCTAATATAACCCTAAGGGGCTGGCATAACTGCACTCTCTTTTCCAGGACCCCCATGTCCTATTTCTCATCAAACTCCACATGGTTAGCCAGACTCAGAAATTCCCTTAAAGATCTATGAACAATTCTCAGGCGAAATCAAAAGAAACAATTGACTTCCCCACTCACTCATTTTGACCAATGTTCTAGTCTCACTGAGTTGCTTGCAGATATAAGAAAACTTTAGGCTATCTCATGCCTCTGAATTCACTTAGATTGTTCTCTCTGATGGAGTCACTCATCTCTGCTCACTTCTACAACCCCTGGCTTTGCATCCCATCCGCAGTCCTTTCTTATCATCATTGAAACATAATAGGTTTAAGGACGAGTTCTTTAAAATAGCAGGTTCTTATCCCTTCACCCCCACCCAAGTGGAAATTATTACTGCTTTTTGGGATGTTACCAGACCTAGAAAGCTCAAGTGTGCTTATGCTACACTTGGTTAAATATATTTGCTTTCACACCATCATCCTCAAATCACTGGTTAACTATTTAAAATCCAAGACCATATTTTTTTTTTCCCACCTTTGAATTTCTAATACCTAAAATGGAGACTTCTTGGGACATAGTATGCATTCAATAACATTCCTTGCAATAAAAAGTTGAGATTACTAATAACAATGAAGATGAACCCATAAACTTCAAGAAAGCCAAGCATACACAAACATGGACTTATTAAATAGAAAACACTAGGAATAATAATATATCCTATAAAAAGATGTTTCATTTTTTAAGAGATCACCAAAGTTTCATTGAACATGTCATGTAGTAGTTTTCTTTACATTCGGTTTTTCCACAAAAAGTCTATTTCTTAAAATAAGCCACATCTATCCTTCAAAAATCTAATTGTAGGCAATGGCTTGACATTTTTTTTAAATGATAATCTTGTTATTGTAGCAGTTCTACTTTGTTCTCTACATATTAAGTCCATATGTAGGAGATAAAAAGTACTTCCCTTAATCAGAATTCCAAATTAAGCTATTGTATTTGGAACCCAGCTTTAGAAATCTTGTCTTCAAATAGCAAGTCTTGGCTCCCTCAGACATTGTGATATGAAAATCTGAGTATGTGGAGCTCTAAACTAGTAGAGCTCCCTTTGCTGAAGGCCAGCGTTTCCCTGGAGGTAGAGAAGTAAGATGTGGATTCTGAACTGGGTGCCCAGACCCATTTGTTCCTTTGGCCTCATCTCTTTCTCACCCCTCCACTTTCCAATTGGAGAAAAACTTGAAATTAGATGACTTGCTGGAGGCCACATACCTCGTGTCTCTCAGGGTAGGCCAACACACAGGGCTTCTTGACCAGGGTACAGGAGTGAAGAATCAAATATCAAAATGAACAGCCCTGTTTTGCTTTTGTAGATATAGCTGGATTATAAAAAATTTAAAGTGCATCCCATTTAGCAAAACCTCTAAACATACTCTTCACAGTGACATTATATATGCTGAGTCATCCTCTTCTTGCCCTTTTATTTTTTTTATTTTTAAAAAATATTTATTTATTTGAGAGACACAGAGCATGAGTGGGGTGAAGGGCAGAGGAAGAGAAAGCAGCAGACTCCCCACTAATCAGGGAACCCAACAACATGTGGCTCAATCTGTAGACTCCAGGATCATGACCCCAGCCTAAAGCAGATGCTTAAGCAACTGGCCACCCGGTGCTCCTTCTTGCCCTTTTATAACTGAAAAAGTTGACAAAAATGTTGGACTAATAATGATAGATAAATGTGAATTATAATTTACATCTCTATGAATGTGCTTAATACTTTAGATTTCCCAGATCCTTACCAGATCCAGATCGGCATCACGGTCTGCATGACAGCCCCTGACCTGACCCATGCCTCTACTGAGATGAGCCCAGGATGCATCCTGAGGCCTGGGGCTCTGCATGCAGTGCTCTGTGTGACACTTCACACTGTAGGAATCTGCTGATCAAGGGGAGGGACACATGGATGGGAGGTAAAAAAATATCAGTGAGGAATGTCTAGTCCCAACCCCAAACCTGCCACAGAGAATCTCTGCTAGCATTTGGACCTCCATGTGGGCTTTTGGAAGAGAAGCTCAGGTTTCAGAGAGGGGCTCAGACATGTGAAATCCAGTGATGAATAAATCTTCAGAAATGCCAAGCTCTGTTATTATTCTGAGTAACAATTAGTCCCCAGATGATTTTTATTTTAGGGAAGGAAATCTCAGAAGTGATTAGTCAACTAGTTGCACAGCTGCAAATATCTTCAGATTTGAAAACATTGCCCTTTTTGCAGAGGACAGGCAACAAGGTTCCAAATGCAAGCAAATTTTGCACATACAAAAAAACCACTCCGTCAGCAAGCTTAATTAGGTAGAAAAAGTTTGCCTCTAATTCCATTATAAAGGCAGACTATAAATCAACCAATCATAGGGTTTGGAGGCTGGAAGAAACCCCAATTTTTCTATTGCCCCACATGGCTAGGTTGGCAAATGCAGAAAGTAGATGAAATTTGATTCTGATTAGCGCTTTAATAGAAAAACCATTTCTATTTTGACACACAATATTTCTTTACTATTATATTTTTAAATGTAATATGTTAATAGTTTGATATTTAATCTTTGAGCCCTAATGAATTATTAACCTTTAACAAATATTTAATATCTATTAATGAATATTAAAAGCACATAGGCTTTTTACTTCTTAATATATGTTTACAAAACAGAACAGAGGAAATATTACCTACAAGAAATACCATATCTTATTCATATTCTCTCAGTAATCCTGGTTCCTGAACATCCAGGGAAAATTTTGTAGGGGAAAAGTGGAATAACAATGCCTCTCTCATAGGATTATTGTAAATTTCAGTGGGAAAATACTTGTTAGTCACTGAGTTGTGTTGAGTGGTCAAAAAAGTTCACGTCTATCTTTCTTGTTTTCCTCACATAAAGGTGGGAACTAAGGTGTTTAACCAACTAAGGCTTCAGATTAAACTAAATTGGAAATATTTTCTTTTGAGCTTCTTTTTAAAAAGTGCATGTTTATTCTCACTTCTCTGTAACAGGAAAGGTAGGAAGGCTGGAAGGGTCCCTTCTTCATGGTGAAAACTTGCTTTCAGTAGGTGCATTAGCCAATGATCCACTGATGATTGAATTTTTAGAGTATCCTTGCTTCTGAGTACTTAAGCCATTTGCTGGATTCAGTCTAGCTATTCACAAGGAATATTTATTGATTCCCTACCCACACCTATCTTCTGGGACATACAACTAAATCCTCTTGGAATGTTTAGAGTCTGGGGAATATATCATATTATACTGCCTGACCAGTGTTGAGTGCTGGAAATACGAAGCACTCTGGAATTCAAAGGAGAACAAGATCACCTCCTCCTTTGGGGGTGTAAGAGATCTACTTGGAGAAAGTGGGATTTGGAGAGAGAAGCAGTGGGGGCGGACTTCACAAAGAAGAGCATGGAGAAGGTGGAATGGTTAATAGTTCTTGAAAGAAAAAAGGAAAGAGAGGAATATTCCAGAAAAAGGAATAGGCCAGTTTATTTAGAGCCTGAGGGTTTGTGCATTATCATGATTAATCACAGGAACTGTTGCCAAGCTTTCATTATAAAAATATTCTCCAGGAGGATTCATCAAGTTCTATTGCCTATTAATTTCTGTTGATGCATTTTATTTAGCATCTTCAATGACAGAGGACACTTTTTTTATAAAAAGAAACGGAGGCAATAAGATGAAGCTCATTAGATAAATGATTTACGTGTGATATTTTAAAACTAAGCAATGTTATCGCCCCAAGCAAATTATGAGTCTTTAGTTTTAATATGTTTGCAGTGTCCTTGAAAGTTCTAAGTTTATGGCTTAACGTTTTTATTTAGTACATATAAGTGAATAGTGTTTTATCATCTCTAATTTATTATTTATTAAGAAATTATGACACGAGGCAATGTAGTGCTGTGGTATATGATTTGATTTGGAACTTTACAAAATATTTAGGGGCACCTGGGTGGTTCTGTTAAGCATCTGACTTTTGATTTTGGCCCAGGTCATGATCTCAGGGTCATGAGATTGAGTACTGAGTCAGGCTCTGTGCTAGATACGGAGCCTGCTTAAGATTCCCTTTCTCCTTCTACCCCTCTCCCCTCCTGGCCCTTCCTTTTTTTGTTGTTTTTAATATTTATTTATTTATTCATGAGAGACACATACACACAGAGGCAGAGACACAGGCAGAGGGAGAAGCAGGCTCCTCGCAGGGAGCCCGATGTGAGACTCGATCCTGGGATCAGGCCCTGGGCCGAAGGCAGATGCTCAACCGCTGAGCCACCCACACATCCCTCCTGGCCCTTCCTTTAAAAAAACTGGCTTATGGTCTTACTTTTACCATGAAAATGCTCTTGTATGACCTTGAACATATTTCCCATCTGTGAATCTGTGTACTTGAGTGTAAAATAGATGAGACTAAACTTAAATGCATTTTAGTTCCTCAAGCTTTAAAATTGCATACTATAAATATATAGACACACATATATTTTTTAAAACTACAATACTCTTTTTATGTTTTTTTAAAGACCACTTTCATGAGAATGGGATCTGCACTGTTCAAATAATTATTTCTTAGGTAGCAAGAGAATTTTTCAAGGGCTACATCGCAGTTTGTAGCCCAGCTAAACCTTACTGTCAAAACCAACATCCTAAAGAAATGTCATGAGAGAAGATGATTTTAAAAGCAGGTCCCCTTTCTGTTCTTGGTTAGGTGAGGCTTGCAAGGAATTCTGAAATAGGTGTAATTTAACATTCATTACAGCATCACTTGAAACTTTGCAGTTCCAAAGTGTATGTACCCATACACTTGACCTAAACGACCTTTTATGAAAGATAAAAATTCACTCAAGCCTCACCACTGGAACTGGCGAGGGATGCTCCCCTTAGGAAGACTGTGCTATTTTCTATCTTGAGGACATATCCACAGGAGGTCAACAGCTGGTGAGTGGTTACCCCACATGTGAGTATAGCTAAAAAGTCCCTCTGGTAATCATCTCCCTCCATTTTCCAGCAAGAAGACTGAGCTCCCACTCTCCGAGCCTATGTGTTGGGACACTTGACGATACCTACTAGCACAGGCCATTGATTGAACATTGCTCATGCATCTCTATCAACAGAAGCCAGGCCGGATTGCTCAGAGCCCCTGCAAGAAAGCCCATGATGGGCTTTTGCATGGTTATAGTTTCTCACAGCCCCGAGAAAACCTTTCAGACATTTTCATAAGGCTGAGTCCTATATGGGCATGTAATTCTAGCTACACATAAATAAATAACATCAGTGCTAATAGTACATACACTTTGTATTGTGAGGTAATTTTGTCCTAAATGCTTATCGCTATACATTTCTAATTCCCTTCAGAATAAATAGAAGCTTTTCTTTACAAAGTGGTTAATGAAAGATTAAGCTCTTTTTTCCCCCTGGTTTTCTATTTAATGAAAACAAATGCATACATCTTCTTTAAGGTTTGAGACCCTATCTCTATCCCCCAAAGCATATTTGAATTTTCTAGCTTTGGTTTTTCATATTTAAACGTAATAAATTATATAAACCAAAATAAAACTATGATTATAAAAACTATAATTCATCCTAAACCTCTATTACTTGATCATTGGAAGTTAGCCATGGTGTAGTGCAAAAATCACAGTAAAACACAGGCAGATCAGGATTGAGACTCTGGGCTTATTAGTTAATAGTATGGTAATTTCTGGAAGTTGCTTAAATTTTCTGAGCCTTTGTTCTTATCTATCAAATAGGGATGATAATCTGAAACCATAGGGTTGTAAAATAAGATAATGAGATAATGTGTTTGGCACATAAGAGGTGTTCAAAAATAGTACTCGTTTTTTGCCCTCTCCTCCTTAATCATGTTGGAAGCACAGGGCAGGAATTTAATTAATGCTTCACTGAAAAAAATATCAAGAACTCATGATTTTATTTCAAGCCTTCTGTTTTCCTGACTTACATACTGTCCTGAGTTATCCTGATCTTTTTCTTGGCCACAATTACCACCTCTATGCTTGCTGATGGCCTCTATATTTTTATTTCTGGTCCAAATCACTTTCCTGTGCTCTGGACTCTTATACCTATATGCTTTTTAGGACATGCCTCTGTTAAACTCACTTTAAAGTCTACATTTCCCAAATTGATTTTGGCATCTTCCACTTACCTTGAAAAAAATACAATAACAATCAAATAATTTGGCTTTTTGGGGATCCCTGGGTGGCTCAACAATTTAGCGCCTGCCTTTGGTCCAGGGCATGATCCTGGAGTCCCGGGATCAAGTCCCACATCGGGCTCCCTGCATGGAGCCTGCTTATCTCTCTCTCTCTCTCTCTCTCTCTCTCTCTCTCTCTCATAAACAAACAAACAAACAAACAAACAATGTGGCTTTTCTTGCTTTGTTTCCTATTGTGAGTGCCCAAGCTTGAATTTTGGGTTACAGCTTGGACACTTCTCTAACTTCTTCACATCCAACTACTAAGTCCCATCCCTTCCACTTCCAGAATATATTTCAGATCCATCTATAACTCTCCAGTCTTAATCACTATTACTCTGCTTCAGACCACCATCATCTATTGCCTGAATTTTTCCAACCAACTTTCAACTGGTCTCTCTGCTTCTAGGCATGCTTCTCTCCAACCTGTGGCTCATAAAGCAGACAGAAAGACCTTTCTAAATCTACTGCATATTGTGTCTCTTCCATGTGTAAAACCCAGGCTTATCACCATTCTAACAGCTTACATGATATACCATTAACATGCTTTCTTTACAGTAGGCTCACTCTCTAGACCTCCTTGAGGACTCAAGCATTCATTGTAGTGTCATAGCCAATAACTCCCAGTTACGTCCCTCCTTGGGACTTTCCCTCAGCTGAAAGTACTTGCACAAGGTTATACCTTTCCCAGGGCAGCTGCCATGCAGCGACAGCTCCTCTCAGAGTTATGAAATTCCATCCCCTTATCCCAATTAGAGAAAACTCTGAAGGTCCATCCCAATTTAAGAACTCCCTGTGGGATTTGCTGAAGACTTTGTTGTAATTATATTATAGCCCTGAACATAGAGATAGAAGTTGAGTAGTAGACTACACGTTCATTGCTTCACAGGTGTTGATATTGAAAGTTCTCCCAATAAACTTCCAGCATGAGAGTCTCAACCTTTGAGTCTATGGTCCAGAGAACTCAACCTTTGACAACAAAACTCTCCCTTGGACTATTTAGTGTTTCAGCTTCATACTGCATCACTTCTTTCCTTTGTATTCTATTCTTCATCCAGTCTCACCTAAATTTCAGTTCTTCAACTATACAGCACTCTACTTTTAACATTTGCCCTTTTCTCTAGGCTCTTTTCCCTCATTTTTTGGGTGTTTGCTTAGTGTCACTTCTTTCAGGAGGCTTTTCTGATTCAGATTCTGGTTGTAGGTTCTGTAAGTAAAGGGAATTATGCATCATCGTATCCTCATTCATTTCACAGTGTTTGGCTTATGCTCATCTTTCAAAGAATGCTGCTGAATGATCAAAAGAATACATGAATGAATGAATGTTAGTTAAGACTGGATTTACAGTGGTTAAAACTAAGACATTCATGGAAGAATTTATATGCTTATTTAAGAATGATCGTGCATATTTTGGATAAGAACTTTAGTTTTTACTGAATATAACTGTGTGTGTTAATTCAGGTGCTCATTAGATAATTTATCATTCAAATGCAGGGATTTTTAAAAATCCCGTAATGCAAGGGCACCTGAGTGGCTCAATGGTGAAGCATCTGCCTTCGGCTCAGATCGTGATCCTAGAGTCCTGGGATTGAGTCCCACATCAGGCTCCCCACAGGGAGCCTGCTTCTCCCTCTACCTATGTCTTTCTCTCTGTGTCTCTCATGAATAAATAAAAAGTTTTTTTTTAATCCCACAGTGCAGAGCCCTCCATAGGAGTTGGTTAAAAAATGTCAATTCCACTTCCACTAAGAATTTATGTCCAGTTATATTATTTTAAAATATTTATTTATTTATTTATTTATTTGAGAGAGAAAGAGAGAGAGAGAGAGAGACGGAGTAGGGACAGGGGGAGAGAGAATCTTGAGTGGACGTCCACTGAGTGCAGAGCCTGACATAGGGCTCGAACTCATGAACCTAAGATCATGACTTTATCCAAAACCAAGAGTCAGAGGCTTAACTGATTGAACCATCCAAGTGCCCCATTAGTATTATTTTTCTAACAATACCTCTTCCAGAAACATCTGTCTTGAAATTTTGTTAGAACTTACAATGATACTTTTTTCCTCCCCACCATCTACTCTGTCTATTGTTCCCAACAATGAGCTATCTGGGAAATGAAAGACTAAAATCGATCAAATCCATTAGGGTAGTTTTATTAGGTGACCCAAGAAATAAAAGAGCCCAACAATGGTATTTGAAGTAGTAAATTCCTAGCCTTATGCTATAAAATGGAAAAGAAGGAGGAAAGTCGATATAAATGCCAACCATTCTTCACACTGGCTCCCTCAAGATGGGTTTCCCTGGAAGTGTGGCAGGTTCTTGCATGTCTTTAGGATCAGACTTCCTGGGGAAGAGGGTGGGACTTCCTAAACATTTCCAGGTTAGAAAGTCACTCCTGTTAGCCTAGGGCAATTCTTCAGGAAAGGAGAAAGTTAGGATCTATTTGATATCAACATTGACAACAATTGGGGGTCCACACGCTGTCCTGGTAAAGGGAATTTTACCAATGTCTATGATGCTATTCCCCTACCTCTGTGCCTGTATCTTGAGATAACTACAGTCTATGCATGATGCTTGCTGTCTTCCTTATTTTGACCTCAAACTTTTCTTTTGGGACAGAGTACCAGAATTCCCTCCATTGTCAGAAATTATCACTAATTTTCTTAGAATTTATAAGTAGTCTATACACTGTTGACAATCTTCTTATTTCTAAATTGAAAACAGAAAATAATAATTCTAGTCTAGATATCATAACTTTTGATTTACTATTATTAAATCTCTCATTGAGATAGGAGAAGAGAATATTGAAATCTAGTAGATTCTTACAAAGCATGTTAGAAACAAGTTATTTTCTAAAGCTCCAACATTATCCTTGTTTTTTGAAGACTTGGAGACATCGTTGGTGTCAGTGGGAAGTTTGCACATAACTATTTGTTTATTCTCAATCAAATATCAAAGAGATGAACTGGTGTTACACTTATTCATAAAAAGGTGTTACCTTCCAATCTACACATTTGATAGCAAAGGGGTAAGAATTGCTCGTATCCAAAATCCCAGAATATTCATATTTTAGACTTGTCAGAAACTGTAACATCAAACTCTGCTTTGGGACTCTTATCAAAAGTTAGAGAAATTGAGTTTATAGAGGATACTTTGATGGCATGCAGCTCAGTCTTCTCAGCAGTTTCTTTAGACCTCATTATTGCATAAGCAAAGAGCTTTATCCTGGGACCATACAATTTTGGTTTTTTTTTTTTTTTTTTTTTGTGTGTGTGTGTGTGTGTGTGTGTGTGTGTGAAATGCTACTTTATTACAATGCTTCCAAATTTAAGGAAGGTAGCATCGCCCCCTAGGGTACATTTGGAAGCAACAGGACAGTTGCGATTAAGTATTCAGATTTATATATTTTTTTTACTACAAATGTCTTTTCTCTTATTTCTCCTTTATAATAGACTATATTAATCTCTTGCAAGTGTACATTTTAACATCTTATATAGTAATCACAAATACAGAAAAGACACCATCAAAAGGCCAATTTGTACAAACGGACCCTCAAAATTGGGCAGGATCTTAGTGGCATCATCGGAGGACATCTGTGTGGCATGTGAATTGCCTCTGTACTGTCCCTAAGTCAAGCGTCCTCTTTCTGATCAGCTCCTCTATTCAAACATTTGAAGAGAAAAACATAGGTCTTTAGCTTTTCTTTTCTTTTTTTTTTAATTAATTTTTATTGGTGTTCAATTTACCAACATACAGAAAAATACCCAGTGCTCATCCCGTCAAGTGTCCACCTCAGTGCCCGTCACCCATTCCCCTCCAACACCCGCCCTCCTCCCCTTCCACCACCCCTAGTTCGTTTCCCCGAGTTAGGAGTCTTTATGTTCTGTCTCCCTTCCTGATATTTCCCAACATTTCTTTTCCCTTCCTTTATATTCCCTTTCACTATTATTCATATTCCCCAAATGAATGAGAACATACACTGTTTGTCCTTCTCCGATTGACTTATTTCACTCAGCATAATACCCTCCAGTTCCATCCACGTTGAAGGAAATGGTGGGTATTTGTCGTTTCTAATTGCTGAGGAATATTCCATTGTATACATAAACCACATCTTCTTTATCCATTCATCTTTCGATGGACACCGAGGCTCCTTCCACAGTTTGGCTATTGTGGCCATTGCTGATAGAAACATCGGGGTGCAGGTGTCCCGACGATTCATTGCATCTGAATCTTTGGGGTAAATCCCCAACAGTGCAATTGCTGGGTCGTAGGGCAGGTCTATTTTTAACTCTTTGAGGAACCTCCACACAGTTTTCCAGAGTGGCTGCACCAGTTCACATTCCCACCAACAGTGCAGGAGGGTTCCCTTTTCTCCACATCCTCTCCAACATTTGTTGTTTCCTGCCTTGTTAATTTTCCCCATTCTCACTGGTGTGAGGTGGGATCTCATTGTGGTTTTGATTTGTATTTCCCTGATGGCAAGTGATGCGGAGTATTTTCTCATGTGCATGTTGGCCATGTCCATGTCTTCCTCTGTGAGATTTCTCTTCATGTCTTTTGCCTATTTTATGATTAGATTGTTTGTTTCTTTGGTGTTGAGTTTAATAAGTTCTTTATAGATTTTGGAAACTAGCCCTTTATCTGATATGTCATTTGCAAATATCTTCTCCCATTCTGTAGGTTGTCTTTTAGTTTTGTTGACTGTATCCTTTGCTGTGCAAAAGCTTCTTATCTTGATGAAGTCCCAATAGTTCATTTTTGCTTTTGTTTCTTTTGCCTTTGTGGATGTATCTTGCAAGAAGTTACTGTGGCCGAGTTCAAAGAGAGTGTTGCCTGTGTTCTCTTCTATGATTTTGATGGACTCTTGTCTCACATTTAGATCTCTCATCCATTTTGAGTTTATCTTTGTGTATGGTGAAAGAGAGTGGTCCAGTTTTTTTTTTTTTAAATCAAGGACAGAAACTAGAAGCACAAAATGGTCAAATTCTAGAGCAATCCACTGCAGGTTTCATTTGATTATGATCCCATCATTTTCACTAGGGTGGAACTATAAGAGGCTGTGGGGTGTTTTTTTTTTTTTTTTTTTGAGGCTGTGGTTGAAACCACTGCAGTATCTGTTAATAGTCTGACCAAACAGTTGCAGTTTAAAACCAAAGATCATCTAAATATGTATCTTTTGGACAGAAGAGAAAAAAAATTCAGTGAAAATTGGCTTCAAACTCAAGTTTAGAAAGGATTTTAAACAAGATTATGTAAGTCAAACTAAAAATGCATGCAAATCACTACCTAAGTACTGACTATGAAACTTAGCACATTCATTGCTAAATTAGAAAGTAGTTGGACAATTCTTTGCTCCCTGGAGAGTGTGAAAACCTCCAGGCCCATGGCCAATAGACTGAATGCCTGCTTAACTTCAGGCTGCCTAGAGACTCACTGTTGTTATTGAAAGCCTATCACATGGCACAGATCTAGCTCTGGCAGGTGAGATTTAGGGAAAAGGAAAGACCATGTTCATCCATCTCAAAGGGCTTCTCTACCTTTGCCAAAACAGAGTGCATCCTCGTCTCTGGGAGGAAAAGAAAATTGTTTTAAGAATTGCTTATTAAGGGAAAAGAGACTTTTTACAGATTTTTAAGAATATACATATGTGTATACATACATATATATACATACACACATATATATTTAGGTTTCTATTTAAAATCTAGTTAATGTATAGGATAATATTAGGTTCAAGGGTACAATATCATGATTCAACAAATCCAATATCACCTGTGTTCATCATGACAAGTTTGCCCCTTACTCTCCATCACCTCTTGCCCCCAGCCCCTGGACTCCCTCCCCTCCCCCTCTGGTAACCAACAGTTTGATTTCTAATCTTAAGAGTCTGTTTCTTGGCACCTCGCTCTTTCTCATTTTTCCTTTGCTCGTTTGTTTTCTTTCTTAAATTCCACATTTAAAACAATTTTGCGCTTAGAGATTAAACATTTACCTTAGCTTTTGCATAAAATATCCAAGTTGACTCAAAAAGGACACAAGAGATCTTTAGATTTTTGTCTGGACAAAGTCAAAAATAAATCCGCATCAGGGCTATCTTATAGGACTCTGGTATTCGCCTCATATCCTCTTGGCTACACAGGTCATGAAACCTCTGCTACTCTACACCTCCTTCGTACATGCTGCCTCTGCTTGTTTGGGTGATGGCAGCTACAGCTGACAAAGGGTGATCACAAAACACTGGGACTACTTAAGGGGAAATCTCTCTGTGTTCCCCACATCTGTTCACATCTGAAGCATTATGCTACAGGGGTGGGCGGGTAGTAAATCTCCATGGGACAAACACTGAGCAGGGGCAGACAGGAGAGAGGTAGGAGCCAGCAAGTAGATGGTCTTTTCCTTTCTCTTAAGGACAGTCCCAAAGCATGGCTTTGTTACAGGGCCTGTCCAGAGACTTCCCACATGACTAAGTGATCAGCTGTGTCTCTTGGTGAAGCAAGCCAGCTCCAGCACCCCCACACCCCACCCCGCTTCTTTCCCTCTGTTTGCTCTTCTGTGACAGCCTCAGGCAGTTTGCTAGTCAGCCTTGGCTAAGACTAGAACAGAATCCTTTTACTGCTTGATGAAATAATTATGAAACACTGTAAATTTCAACCATATAACAAAATTTCTAAACCCCAGCTTAATACTTTTCAGGCTTTATTTTCATTAAGAAAACAGCTAAACACAAGAAAAAAAATGAGAAAGGCTTAAATGAGAAGTGGTAAGAGTGGTTTTCTTTCTTTCTTTCTTTCTTTCTTTCTTTCTTTCTTTCTTTCTTTCTTTCTTTCTTTCTCTTTCCTTCTTCTTTCTTTCTTCTCTTCTTTCTTTTCTTTCTTTTCCTTCTTTCTTTTTTTCTTCCTATTGCATATTCCTATTTTCAATTTTTTTTCTCTAAAGTGCAGGTATTTATGCATGTACAGAACTACTAAAAGAATATATAATAGAATTTTATATTTTATTTTAAAATGTTACTTATAGCTCTTATTTTTTCTAACCTACCTTGAAGCATTATTCTATGAAGTGCTTTTTTCCCCCATAACTATATCTCAAGTACCAAAATGGAGTTAAGTAAGTGCTCAAAAAATGTGTGAATGAATAAGTGGATTATTGAGGGAAGCATATGAAATAGCTATTTCACTCATTTCCAAACAATTATTTTCCTCTCCTTATCTCTACCACATTACATCTGCTTTCCTCCATTTTTACCACCCAATTCAAGTTCCCATCATCTCTTGCCAAAACTCTTGCAAAAGCTTCCAAATTATAATCCCTACTTGTTTTCTTGCCCTTTCCTTGTTGCTACTCCAGGAAGCAGCCAGAAGGAATATATATATATATATATATATATATATATATATATATATATTAAAGTATGTCATTCCACTGCTTAATGCATCTAGAAGAAAACCTAAAGCCCTTACCAAGTCACACAAAGCCCTCCATGATATCGCCCCAGCCAGGCACTGGCCTCATTTCCTACACAGCCCTTGTTTTTCTTAAAGAATTGGATTCATTCCTGCTTTAGCAGATTTGCCCATACTCTTCCTTTTGTCAGGAATGCTCTGACTCTGGATCTTTATATGACTTATTTTCTAGTTATTTCAGCCTCACATTATATACAGCCTCCTCCGTGAGGTGTTTCCCTGGTGAACCAAAGCAATTTTAGCCCTCTGTTTCCTCTCACAGCACCCTGACTTCCTTTCATTCCAGCCCTTGCCACTACCAGAATTTGGCTTGTTCATTTAGTTGTTTAGCTTCCCCCCCACCCCATGTCCCTTCCTCACTCAGCATCCATGTACTGGGATGTATGCTTGAAGCAAGACAGGGCTTACTCACACTTGTTCTGCACTTGGTGTATAACAGACACAGAATATTTATTTCCACTGTTAATTTTGGCCCTAGTATTTTATACAAAGCTCTTAAAGTTCCTTCATGTTAGAAATGTGATTCTGAAATCTCGGACAGTTTTGACTTGAATCCAGTGAGGGGAAAACAAATGAATGAAATACTTCTTTGATGACAGTGTCCCACAAAGATCTAAATTATATCCAGCTACTGATTTTGAAAAACTCAATAAGGGGACAAGAAGATCTTGGTAAAAACTACCTGTTCACTCTTTAGAACTCTCAGATTTTGTTGCCACCTTTATTCTTTTTTTAAAAAATCATGTTATAATCTTTCTGAAATTTTAAAATACATTTGTGTCTCCATGCTTTTGTGGTTGATGTTTTCCTAGGGCCAGTAGTGTAACTCTTCAAGTTGAGATGATCTTAGTTTTGCTTTTCTTGCAGGAAAATACTGGAGTTATTTCCCTGCAGAATTTAAGACTGAGATTACCCAAAGTAATTTCATCTAGTTAATTGCTCCACTGTGACCTAAAAGACCTTTCTTTCCCACTGCTGTTACCAGAAACTTGACATCATCAGATAGTGAAATAAGAGGTACTGACAACTGAGGCCTCAGCCTAATCCTTTTGGCATCTTTGCATGAAACAGACTCTAACTACTGGCTGACAGTTGCCCAAGAAGTCAGTGAGATTGCTGCTACCAAAAAGCCCTCCTGTAATTAAGAACTCAGATCAGTAGTCCCTAAGAGCTTTGGAAGCAACCTCAAGGCTTTAGTTTCTTCTACACTTATTTTCTCTCTTTGCAACACACACATTTTTATGAAACACCAAAATAGGAAACAGAAGTGCGTGTGTGTGTGTGTGTGTGTGTGTGTGCACATGTGTAGTTTATTGCTCTGGGGATATGGCATAAGAACATTTTTCTTAAAAGAAAGGGCTTCATTGTAAAAGACATCCTCACAGAAATTCTTTATTTTATGACATGGCTCCTTTATTTTCTTATGGTGGAAAGTGCTCTATGGAGAGTCAGTAAAATTGCTAGTCTCCACATTCGTTTAATGTCTGCAGATAGAATTAAAAACACTTTAATGTGGCATCAGTCAAATATACCACTTCCTGGCCATGTTTAAATTGAGTTTAAGAGGGGTACCTGGGTGACTCAGCAAGAGATTAACATATATAAATATCATTTTTAGAAACTAAGCTCTAGGATCCCTGGGTGGCGCAGCGGTTTGGCGCCTGCCTTTGGCCCAGGGCGCGATCCTGGAGACCCGGGATCGAATCCCACATCGGGCTCCCGGTGCATGGAGCCTGCTTCTCCCTCTGCCTGTGTCTCTGCCTCTCTCTCTCTCTGTGACTATCATAAATAAATTTAAAAAAATTAAAAAAAAAAGAAACTAAGCTCTAACTATTTAGTAATGGACTCAAAGATTTCTCATCAGTTTAGTGATGCCTTTCTCTAACTGAAGTACCATCTTTGCTATGAAAATGGCACTGATCCATTGTCTTTTTGTTTCTTATCAAAAATATCAAGCAACTATTTATTGGTGCTTGATTCCGTTCTCTGTACTAAGACAATAAATGTTCCAGTCATCCTCTTTTTCTGCTTAGGGATCCTATATTTTCTCTTAATGTTCCAGTCATCCTCTTTTTCTGCTTAGGTATCCTATATTCACTAGCAGGATAAAATATCTTGCTCAGTTCTGAGCAGCATGGGCAACCAGGATTATTCTTTAAACCATGTTCATACTGAGACTAGTTCTCTTCACTAAAAAGGAATTTTATTTTCTCAACAATTTTCTTCTGTTCCCAAGAAGACATGAGAGGCCTACTGCTGAGAGCAGAAAAATTAGAATCTTCTTACAGAGTGAGCTTTGTACTTACTCTTCTTTAAGTTAATATAAGCAGTTAAAAGTAACACAAACATGAGAAACACATGCTGTTGGTAGACTATTCTTTTTAAAAACTATGTACAGTCAATTTGCAGTTTATTCTCAGGCATAGTGTATTATTCTTTTTCTAAAGTAAAATTAGTTGGCAAATGTTTTGTAGATTTACAAATATATCCAGGTACTGAGTAAAAAAGAAGCATTTCTAAGAGCTTTGTGTTGGTTTGGAGATGCCTGATGCATAACTAGGCAGCTAATCTTACCTACTGCCTGTGTTCTTAAATATAATTCTGTACAATCTAGATGCCACATGGGCATTAGGGATCCATGTTAGGTACACCCTTGCTATATTTGGTTAATTTATCCTTTTTCCTCTTTGCTGTGAAGCAACTAACTGTCACACACGGAGCCCTCATTCAGTGTGAACGAGTTAGAGTCATTAGCAACATGACTTTAAAGGAATATCCAAGTAGACAGTGGACCTGTCTAGATTCCGAAAGCATCTTCATCCGGTGACCTGCGGCTCTCTGCATTTAAGATTGACCTGATTTGTGCTTTCAGCCCACAAGCTCATTCTCACACCAGGGGGACAAGTCTGCCTCAAGGTTAAAGCCTCAGCATAGTATTCCAATTTAAACAGCGTCTTTGCCCAATGCTCGTTCTACTTGCTTTATGTCTAAACAGATTATAGAATTCATTCACCATAATGAAACTTGATCTTGCAACCTCACCATTATGCTCATTGAACTATAGCGTACACCAGTTTTTCTAGTTATTTTTTATTTGGCAGCCTGCTTTCCATTATTCTTCTTTTGATAAGAATCCCAAGATTTACTTTGGGCAAATTACTTCTCCTCATTTTTTGTGCAGTCAAGGTATTTTACTTTCTGTTGGTCAAGAGGAACAGCAAATGACTCAGGTTGGGCCAGCTGGATTTTCTCTCTCCCAAGCCTTAGAACTTTGAGCAGAGGGAACACAAGGATAGAAAAATGGTCAGAGCCTGTGCATTTTGGGTAGTGGCACTCGGAGAGGTCCACTACTTTGAATCTTTAGATCCTTGTTCGTTGAGGCCTCTTCTTCAGCCTTTTCATGAATTTTGAACTATGAACTATCCTTATAACACATCGTTTTCTCCTTAAGTTAGCCACAGTTGATTTTGTTGCTTGTTACCAGAGAATTCTGGCTGAAATATGTTGCTTTCCTGAGTGTCATTCTGAGCTGTATCTGTATTCTTTATGGATTTAATCAACAATAATTATTTTTGAATGTGCACTTTGGAGTAGATTTTGACGTTTTGGAAATGGTTTTTCAGTAAAAGACCTGATACCAGCTTGCATTTCATGCTTAGTTAAAAAGAAGATTAAGTTAATATATCATTTTCCTAGTCGTGCATTAAGTATTTGTTTGGGTGCCTAGAAAGAGTATATCTCTATGTTGGATTAAGAGAAAGATATAAAATAGCAAAGGATCCATATTTCCTATGGAAGGAAGTTTTAATTTACAGTCTAATAAGATTATACTAACCTATTCATAAACCTATTATATTTAACCACAGAAAGTTAAACAAAAATGTAAGTCTTAAATAAAAACAAAAAATAAAACCCACAATACAAAGACGTCAAAGGCAATCATGATTCATTGCCAAATGAAGGATAGAGCTAACACGGGCTGCAGTGTGAGAGGAAGGTGAGCTACGTAGTGCTGGAGTGATCTAAGGAAGTTTCATAGAGGCTTGCTGGAGGTTGGATTAAACAGTGCCAAGAAGGATGGGGTGTCCAGTAGAGTATTGTTGTTAATTTAAGGTTTTCCCCCAACTCTGCAAAGCATCCCAAACCACATGACAGGGCAGATGTAGAGGACACATTACAATAACATCTTGAACTGGCCTTTGGCACATGGACACCTCACTCCTCTTACATTCTCCAGTTCAACTCTCACGCTCTCACATTAGCTTTCTTTCTCTGTGCTCAGATTGTCTGACTTGGCAACTCATTTGATCAAATCTCAGAGCTCCTGATCCTCCCACTTGCAGGTTGCAAATTGCCTCCTTCCTCCAATATTGATTTTGGAGTGTCTTCTTGGTAATGCCCTTCTTCCAACGGGGCTCCTCTCCTGATATAAAACTGCCCTTTTGAGCAGCACCTCCTGGGTACATGCCAAGCTTCTCTCCTCTAAAGTCCCCAAAGGCTGTACTCATATAACTGGGAAGGCTGAATAGACTGAGGGAGAGAGATTCCAGAGTGATAAAGTACAGGCAAGACAGCATGAGGCCAAAGGCAGATGCAGAAAAGTGTATGAGATATTTCGGGGAGCAGCACCAGCTAATTGGGACAGGATTCAATGGGGAAATAGTGAAAGATAGAAATTGGGAAAGCAAGGTGGAGCTGATGAGTGATCAGAATGGATTTTATACTATAGGTGATAGCACATGATTGCTTTTAAGCAGCACCATCTATATCAACATTGACTGGATTTTAGAAAGATTAATTTGGGAAGGTTATGACCAATAGATTGAAAGCAGAAGAATCTGGTAACAGCCAAGAGGTAGAGAGATGAAGTTATTGGCTAGATGGTGACACTTTATTTCACCTATATGGAAATAAGTGAGAGAGGCATAATAATGTTTGTAAGACCCAAAATGGTTTTTACTATGCTGGGCTTGGCAGAATAAACTACCAATTATTATTCTAGAGATTTCAGAGTAAGCCAAGATAATAAGAAAAACTGATCCCTATTATTTTATTTAAATCGGTTGTCAAAAATAGTCTTCTGCTTGAGATGTGCAGACAGAGAATAAGCAGTACTGTCACCAATATGGTAGCAGAGGAAACCCCAGCCTCTGTCCTCTGGCAAAGATCCACAGTTAGGCAGCTGACTATGAATAGAAACAGCTCTAGGGCAGTTCTGAGGTCCATGTAAGAAACTTTAGCAACATAGTGAACAAAAACCCTGAGATGGGAGCACAAGAAGGGTAAAAAGAACAGTCATTTTGCTTGCATCATCCCAACCCCTAGGGTGGCATTGATCAGAGCTAAGAGGGAACTCTCCACATAGAAAGAGTTTCTCTCCCTAGGAGAGGGTGAGCGTGGTTTGTGGAACCAAACTAAAGGACCCAATTCAGTTTCGCTGAAAAGACCAGCAAAACGGAGGCCTATAGAAATGGCTAGAAATAAAAGAGCAAGGGCTACCAATGTCAGCCACATGGTGGGAGCAACATGAGTTGGCAGTGATATGCCCTGTATGTTCCCAGAGGAACCCTGTGACCATCATATGGTGAAAGATGGTAGCTACACTTGGGATGAGCATGGCATTGCACAGAGAGTTGTTAAATCACCATGTTGTATACCTGAAATTAAGTGTGTTAACTATACTCAAAAAAATTAAAAACTGAAAAAAATAAAATAACCCCCCCCCCAAAAAAACCCCTCAGAATCATATGGCTTCCCTGAATTCTACAAAAAAACATAGGAGGTGTAAATTCACACCAATTCCTCTCAAAATCTTTCAAAAATTTGAAGAGGCAGGGATACTCTCAAAGTTGTTTTACAAGGACATCATACCCCTAATGCCAAAGCCAGATAAGGATACTATAGGAAATAGAAAACTACAGATCAGTTACCCTAATAAATAAAGATATACAAATTCTCAACAAAATACAAGCAAATTGAGATCAGCAGAACCTTAAAAGAATCAACCATGAAGATCAAGTCAGACTTATCCCTACAATACAAGGATGGTTCAACATACAGAAATCAATACCTGCGATATATAGAATAAAAGGCAAACATCATATAAGCATCTCAATAGATGCAGAAAAAGCATTTGACAAAATTCAACACCTTTTCGTGATAAAAGCTCAACAAACTGGTATAGAAGGAACATCCCACAACAGAATAAATGCCACACGTGACATGTCCATCGGCACCATCATACTTAATCACAAAAAGTTTAAATCTTTTCCTCTAATCTCAGGAACAAGACAAGCAAGCCCATTTCTAATCAGTCCTATTCAACAGGGTAAAAGAAGTCCCGACTAGAGCAATTAGAAAAGAAAAGACATTGAAATCAGAAAGGAAGAAGTATACTTGTTCTGTCTGCTAATGATGTAATTTTGCATGTAGAAAATTTTAAAGATTTTACCAAAAGTCTATTAGAACTAATAAACAAATACACTAAAGTTATAGGACACAAAATCGACATGCAAAAATCAGTTGTATTTCTGCACATTAACAATAAAATATTTGAAAAAGAAATAAAGAAAACAACCCCATTTACAATAGCATCAAAAAAGATAAAACACCGAGGAATAAATTTAGCCAAGGAAGTTAAATATCTATGTATCAAAAACTATAACACATTGATAAAAGAAATTGAAGACACAAAAAAGTGGAATCTATATTTATGGATTGGAAGACTTAATATTGTTAAAATGCCCTTACTTCCCAAAGTCATCTAAAGATTCAATACAATCTCTATAAAAATTTCAATGGCATTTTTCACAAAAATAGAAAAAACAGAAAAAATCCTAAAATTCCTACATAACTACAAAGGGCAAAGCTGGAGGCCTCACTATATTATAAAACTATTTGAATCAAAACGGCATGTTATTCATACACAATAGACTGGTGAAACAGAGTCAAGAGCCCAGAATGCATATTTAGTCAACTGATACTTGATAATGGAGTTGAGAATATTCAAAGGAAAAAGATATTGAGAAAACTTGATATTCGCATGCAAATGAATAAATTAGACCCTTATGTTACACCCCTGACATAATGCAAAATAAGGACTTCGACATAACAAACCATCAAAAAATGTTTAAAGCCCATAAAACTCCTAAAAGAAAACATAGGTGGTAAGCTCCTTGACATAGATCTTGGCAATGATTTATTTGCATATGACACCAAAAGCACAAGCAGCAAAAGTATAAATTGGCAAGAAGGGGTACATGAAACTGAAAATACTTCTGCACAGCAAAAGAAACAATCAAAAAAGTTCAAAGACAACCTATGGAATGGGAGAAAATACGTAAGGAATACGTAATTCAATAGGAAAAGCAAACAGCCCAATTAAAAAATTGGGCTTGAACAGACATTTTTCCAAAGAAGATCTGTAAGCCCAAACAAGTACACAAAAAGGTGCTTGACATCACTAATCATCAAGGGAACACAAATCAAAACCACAAGATATCACCTCACACCTATTAAAACGATTATTATCAAAAAAAGAAAAAGTAGTAAATTCTGACAAGGATATGGGACAGGGGAGCCATCATGCACTGTTGATGGAAATGTATACTGATGCAGCCACTATGGAAAAGAGTTTGGAGATTCCTCAAAAAAGTTAAAAAAGGACACTTGACGGGATGAGTACTGGGTGTTTCTCTGTATGTTGGTAAATTGAACACCAATAAAAATTAATTTAAAAAAAAAGTTAAAAAAGTAGAATTACTATATGATCCAGGAATCCCACTCCTGGGTGTACATCCATAAGAAATGAAATCACTGTCTCTAAAAGATCTGCATTCCCGTGTTCATTGCAGCATTATTCACAATAGCCAAGACAAGGAAACAGCGTAAGTGCCCATAAATAGATGAATGGATAAGCACAACGTGGCATATGTGTGCATATATAACCGTGCATACATAATACACACGCAGTGGAATATTACTCAGCCATAGAAAGAAGGAAATCCTGGCATGTGCAATAACACGAATGGATCTTGATCCCTGTGGTGTTATGCAAAGTGAAATAAGTCAGAGAAAGACAGATACTGTACGATCTCACTTATATTTGAAATCTGGAAACACGGAACTTATAGAAACAGAGATTGGAATGATGGTGGCTGAGGGGTAGGGGAAATGGGGAGAAGTTGGTCAAAGATTACGAACTTTTATCAGTTAAAAGATGAGTACATTTTGGGCATTGAATGTACAGCATGGTGACTATAGTTAACGGTAGTATATTCTATAGTTGAAAGTTGCTTTGAGGGTAGAATTTTAATGTTTTCATCATAACATCAAAGTGGTAATTATGTAAGATAAAGGATATGTTTACTAACCCTGTGTGGCAAACACTTCACAACATATACATGTATCAGATCATCACATTGGACACCTACATTTATACATTTTTATATGTCAACTAATATATCAGGAGAAAATCAGTTCTCTAATATTGCAGTAACTCATAATATTGCAATAATATTAAACTGCTAATAATATTGCAGTAACTCATTGCAATAATAATAAACTGCATAATATTGCAGTAACTCATTGCACAACATATACATGTATCAGATCATCACATTGGACACCTACATTTATTTTTTATATGTCAACTAATATATCAGGAGAAAATCAGTTCTCTAATATTGCAGTAACTCATATTCCAAAGTTTACTTGCTGAAAGTCTTTGCCGGACAGGACTTTTTCTCCAATATTAATATAGTTTTAAGCATTTTACTATATTAGCCTTGGCCTCTGTAGAGGGCAGTATGCTATCATCTTTGAATGATTAAGAACACCAATATTAAAAACTGCAGTTTTTGTCTACTTTGTTCATGGCTTCTCCCTCCCCCGCCCCCCAACCCAGTACCTACAACAGGATTGAACACAGGAAGCCGTTAACTCATGTCTATTGAATAGCTACTGAATTTAGTCCACAAATCAATCATTGGTTATCATTCTTTTCCTTGTACATTTCCTATTAGAGAAGGTAAGACTTTGGTATTAGTGAAAATGCTGTCTCCAGTGGAGATCCCAAAGTGGCTCAATGATCAGCTTGACATTGGAGCATTTGCTATCCTATTCCTTCATTTTTTTTAGCTTCTTGACTATATTTGTGAGCTAATTTTCTATACTTTCATTTTAATAAAACTATTCAAAATATCTCAACACTTAAAATTTGGAAGAGACTGTTGTTCACTATCATATTTAAAGCATAAAACAGGGGTGGCTCGGCGGTTTGGCACCTGCCTTTGGCCCAGGGCGTGGTCCTGGAGTCCCGGGATCAAGTCCTGCGCCGGGCTCCCTGCGTGGAGCCTACTTCTCCCTCTGCCTGTGTCTTTGCCTCTCTCTCTGTGTATCTCTCATGAATAAATAAATAAATCTTAAAAAAATAAATAAAGCATAAAACAATAGCAGACATTTTATACTCATGAGAAGTTGTAGAGAAAGAAGTATTTCTTCCTATGTTAAGTTAGCTAACTGCTCGCATATACTTTACTCCAAGAGACATATTGGTAGACTCAATATGTCTTGGTATGAATAATATCCTTTATTGTGGCCCAGAACATTCTAACAAAAATAAGTCACAATTTCCATAAATAAAGAGTAAAAACCTAACTTCTATTTAAGTATGTCACTACCTCCCTACTCCAAGAAAAGATTTTGTTCCCCTTGATGAGAAGCAAAACAACAGCTATATGGACAATAAGACTCAAGCTGAATTTCTAAAATACTAACTTACCCATATATATTAATATTCAGTTACATTGAACCAGTGAGTTATATTTGCTAAGGCTCAGGAAGGCATTGAAATACAGCTTAAAATGGTCTCCTATTTTACTGTATTTTAGGAACTAAAGAATATGGGTCAATTTTGTTATGTTTCCCAAAGGAATATTAAATAGACCGAGAACAGGGGGAGTAAAACATTTCCATGAGATTTTTGTCCAAATATAAAGTGGTTTCATAGTCCTTTTTTTTTTTTTGCATTCAAGTACACATCTTTTCTAGTCATTTAAAATGAATTTCACTTTTCAATTGGTCTTTATTCCTTCTGAGCTAAGCCCGTAAACCCCCAAAGATCTCATATACTTGTTGGGCCTAGGTCTACTATTGGTGGTCTTCCTTTCTACTAGACATTTCATCACTAGGAACCAAACTTTGTTCGTGGGTCAGTGCAAATATCCATAATTTCTTATCATGATTTTCACATACATTTCATTAAAATTTCTTCCAAATTAGAATGAAAAGTTGGGTACAGAGCATAAGATGTCAAGTGCACATAAAGTCTCAGGAGTAGGATCAGGACTCCAAATGCCAGGAGAAGAAGTACTACAAGGGAAGGTGAGGAGCTCTGATAAAGGAAACTAGAGAGAATGAGACAAATACAGCATCCATGGCAGCATTGGAGACACTGGGGCCAATTGAAACAATAAAGTAAGTAAAATTCTCAATATCCTTTATTGAGAAGGAAGAAATTAATAAAGTTTGTGAAATTTTTCTCAATAAAAAGTCACTTTATTTATTTATTTATTTATTTATTTATTTATTTATTTATTTATTTTTTCTGACTCATACCTAGACTAGTTTAATTATTTGCAGTCTGAAACCTTTTAGAGTTTGGAAACTATTTCATTGACCAGAAGATGGAGCCATTATATAAGGAATTTTTAAGACTTGCAGGTCACAATGGAACCACGATTTCTCTCTTTACTATTATTTTAAACATTTTATAGAACCTGAGTAGTCAAAAAAAAAAAAAAAAAACCTGAGTAGTCAGTGTCACTTTGCTTTTAACAATCGAAAGGAGGTGGCACGTTTTAATCTTACAGATGCAGAGAAATAACATATCATTAAGTAATCGGCCCTTATTAAATAAGCACGTATATGGAAGATTCATGGCTTTGATTCTCATAGCTATAAAAATATATACTATAGATTTTTTTTTATATACTATAGATTTATAAGCATGTTGGTTACCTTGAACCAAGGCAGATTTCAACAAGCAGATAGCATTTGAGCTGCTACTCTAACATTCTCATTTGGGATTCTCATATAGCAGATAATCTCATATAGCAGACAATCTGGGAAAATATATTATACAAGGAGTTGCACTATTTTATTTTAATCCATAAACCCCCTATAAGCACCACTGTCATTATATTCACTCATAATAATTCTTCTCTATAACATTTTAAACTTTTCTTAGCATTTTCCAAAAATTTTTAAAGATTTTATTTATATATTTGAGGGGGGAGGGACAGAGGAAGAGGCAGACTCCCCACTGAGCAGGGAGCCCAACACGGGGCTGGATCCCAGGACCCCTGGGATCTTGACCTGAGCTGACGGTAGACCCTTACCTACTGAGCCACCCAGGTGCCCCTCCTAATTTTTAATATACTGCTCACTCTTAACCAGAACAGAAAACAAAACCAAGAAGTTAAATGCCATATTCAACTAAGAAAGTCACACAGCAAACAGCAGAGACTGAGAGAGACCCAAAGGTGAGCTTCCTAACTCACAGCTTTGGCACAGTCTACTTCTGGATCTTTCAACTGGCCTTCAAACTTCTACTGTTCAACACATACTTACAACAAACTAGGAAACTGAGGGTATGAGTACTTTTCTGATAGGTCAGTTTTAGGAGGGACACTGAGAGGTTGTGTGTAAAAAATTTAGCACCCATGAATTAAGATCCAGGGCAACTTTTATTGGTTTTCAAGCTCAGCTGCATATTGGAGTCACCTGTGGAGCTTTGAAAAGCTCAATACCCAGGCTGAACGCAGACCAGTTAAAGCAGAATCTTGAGGTAGGATCGAGGCATTGGTTTTCAGGTCCGCGGATGATTCCAATGTGCAATAAACTTTGGGAACAGCGATCTTGACCCCTGTTTTGGCAGCTGTAATGTATATACAATTTTTTTGGCATCTGGAGCATCCCTACTTCAAGTGTGGTCACTGCACAAAAAGCCTCAGAATCATCCGGGAAGTTGTTAGAAATGCACATTTGGCGCCCCACCCCCGACCTATTGAATCAGAAACTGGCAGCGCAGCCCAGCATCTGCAGTGATTCTGAGAATCACAGGTCTATCTTGAGACCAATCTCCTCTTTTTATCCTTGGCAGGTGGTGATTCCATCCTCTGAAGGGATGAAACTTATTCATTGCTTATTGAGTTTTGTCCTGGAAACAGACCCATTTTTCTTTTTTCTTTCTTTCTTTTTTCTTTTCTTTTCACCAGATTTGCTAAACAAGTAGACACTTCTTGTTTGATATTGAGTCACTTTTTTTTTTCAATGCCTGTTCCCCTTGATGTTTAGAATGTTACTGTTTAGAGGGAAGGGGTCAAAAAAGAGCTAGCAAAGAAAGTAAGAAAGGGGAGTAGAGAGAGGGTTCCAAGATTTTATTGGTGCACTGAACTCCGATTATACTTGTAGGATTCTCAATCCATCTAATTTTATATTCCACATATAATTGATACTAGCAATAAAATTGGTATCATCTGCAAGACACCCAGGATTCAGAAAATAGCTATGATCTTAAGAAACAACTTGACATTAAGCCAAATTCTAGTTGTCTTGTTTGTTGCTGGGTTTTGTTTGTTTATTTGTGTGTGTGCATGAGTGTGTGGCTTTTTTGGCTACCATTCCCTGAAACAAATGAGAGATGCGGCCCCTGGAGTCAGACAGATCTGGATTTGTTTTTTTGGTTTTTTGTTTTTGTAAGATTTTATTTATTTATTCATGAGAACAGAGAGCAAGAGAGAGAGGCAGAGACACAAGCGGAGGGAGAAGCAGGCTCCATGCAGGGAGCCAGATGCGAGACTCAATCCCAGGACTCCAGGCTCACTCCCTGGGCCGAAGGCAGGCGCTAAGCTGCTGAGCCACCCAGGTGTCCCCAGATCTGGATTTGAACTCTGGTTTCAGCCCTTTCATTATGGCCCTTGGGCCGGCTATCTAGGCTTATTTCCTCATCTCTGACGGATGACCAATAAATCACTTTTATGGGCTGCTCTAAGATCGAAAAGACAGCATATAAAATGCTTCACATTATTCTTGGCACATGGACGACACCAGAAGTGTGCTGGACGCAGCTTGGAACAGTTGGAGAGGGCCAGAGGTGCCCATGTCCTCCCCAGCCCAGTTCCAGTGACTTCAGGTTGTGTGCTTGAAATTGGCTGCAGTGGGGTATTTACACCATGGAAATCGGTAAAAGGCACATAGAAACAAGAGTTTTTTTTTTTTTTTTCTCCAAGCGAGCCAGTTATTAAACATTTACCAGCACACCACTGAAAGGCATTCCTTTTGTGGTTGTTTATATTTGATGGGCTGACTTTGGACACAGTTTGTCTCTTATTAAACAAACAAAAATAGCCAAACATAGCCCACATAGGTGAAATGAATGGGAAGATCCCAGAAAACTCTTCCCTGCCATCTGTCTCCCAACATACATTCGCAAGAATTCCCTGTTAAATTCACAGACCGTGGAAAAAGTAACACAAAATTATGAGCAGACACTGACCTTTTTTGTGATATTAGTTCAGCAGAGCTTTTCCTCTTCAAGGCAAGCTGATGGAGTTCAGGACTCTGAAATAATCTATTTAACTAATACTGAGCATCTGTTGGATGTCAGGCCCTTCTAGGGATGGAGATAGCTAAAATACATTAGGTCTTTACCTCATATGGCTATATTTGTCAGTTGAGAGGAGACAAGTAAACAAATAGATAAAATCATAATAATTTTAGATAATAGTAAGTAATGAGCTGAAAATAATACAGTTTAGTGCAGTAGGGAAGGACTACAGCAGTGGGGTTGCTTTGAATAGGCTGATTAGGGAAGGCCTGTCCAAGGAGGAGACACTGGAGCTGAGATCTCAGAAGACACAGCTGTGCTTTGAACCAGAGGAGCATTCCAGGCAGGGAAGGGCAAGAGCAAAGGCCCTGGGGCAAGAGGAGACTTAGAGGAAAGAACAGAAAGTCAGTGGAACCACAGCTTGTGAGTTTTAGAAAAGGGTGTGTGGTGTGGGGCAGTTAAGGGGCCAGATCACATAAGGCCCTTTAGGGTGCTTGTAAGGCTGTCCTTCTGGCTAAAGAATTATGAGAAGAATCCAGGTGCTGGAAAGCATAGCTTGATGGAAATTAGAATTTCGAAGGATCACTCTGCTCTGTGGAGAACAGATTGTAGGGAATCAAAAGCGGATCCAAAAGACTAGTTCAGCAGCTACTGTAAAAGTCTAGGCCAAGGATGACCAGATGGTGGTAGAGATGAAGAGAAATGGGCAGATTTGAGGTCTGCTGTACAGGTTAAACCAGTAGATGGCTTGGAGACCTACGTCTGTCAGCTAATTTCTAGCCTGAGGTAGGCTGTAAAGAGAATGTCTAAGAAATGAAAAAAAGAAAAACTTTTAGACTTGTAGTTGGAGGAAAGAGAGCGGTCCATATCACATTCTTGATTTCCAGCCACTCCTCCAAAGAGAAATGATGAACACATTTATAGTACATCCCGGTTCTCAGAGAGCTTCATGGTATTAGGGAAAAGCAGTTACAGTGTGGTAGGAAAATGAGGCTGCATTCAGATCGCCAAATAATTACTCTCATGAAAAGAATTAAAACATTATCTGAGTTTACAAACTCAGGGGGTGCCTGGGTGGTGCAGTCGGTTAAGAAACTCTTGGCTTCAGCTCAGGTCCTGATCTCAGGATCTTGAGATCCAGTCCCACCTGGGCTTCCCGTTCAGCACTCAGCAGGGAGTCTGCTTGAGATTCTCTCTGCCTCTTCCACTCCTGTGCACTCTCTTTTACTATCAAATAAATAAATAGAATTTTAAAAAATTCTTGAATTTATGAACTGAAGTCTCAGTCTTAATGAATCTCCTTTTTTAAAAAAGAATATTTTATTTATTTATTCATGAGAGAGAGAGAGAGGCAGAGACACGGGCAAAGGGAGGAGCAGGCTCCCGGCGGGGATGTGGGACTCGATCCCAGGACCCTCTGATCAGGGATCTCGACCTGAGCCGAAGGCAGATGCTCAACCACTGAGCCAACCAGATGCCCCTTAATGAATCTCCTTGAATGAATTATTACTTTTTAAATTTACCTACCTTTTTTTTTTCAAAGCTGTTTATAAGTCTGCTCTGGAGGCTTTAAAAAATGGAGAAAAAAATATTTGGGGACCCAAGTTTCATTAGAATGACCTTAGGTTTTGTACTTGTCAGTCAGACAAAGTTACAGGAGATTCCTAGACAGGAAGTCATTTTGCATCCTATTTAGTATTCAGCAATTAGATGACTAGATATCCTGAAAAAAAAAAAAAAAGATCCTGATATAAAATGTCTGTTGGGTGAAATTTCATAAATACCTTTGTGAATGCAAGACAAAGCTTGCAAGAAATTAACAGAAGCTTCCACGAACCAGAAGCAAAGAAACAGCAGGAAACAGAGCAGCAAGATGATACTGGGGCCGAACCCCCTGGAGGTGGTGGTTGATCTCAGTAGCAGATGCCGTCTTGTTGCTCCTTACTTTACTGAGTTTTAATAAATACACAGCCCGGTGAAAACGTGATACAGCTCAAATGTACATACCTGTACTTCTCTGTAAACACCACCTGGGGTAAGATATAAAACATTTCTGTTCCCCTAGAATTCTCCTGGAGGCCTCTCTAAATCAATCCCCCACGCCACCCCCCAAAGTCTCCAGTCCTCTAACTTCTACTATCAGAAACGTTTTGCCTATTATTAAGATTCATAAATGAGGGCAGCCCTGGTGGCTCAGTGGTTCAGCACCGCCTACAGCCCAGGGCCTGATCCTGGAGACCCAGGATCGAGTCCCACGTCAGGCTTCCTGCATGGAGCCTGCTTCTCCCTCTGCCTGTGTCTCTGCCTCTCTCTCTCCTCTGTGTATTCTCATGAATAAATAAATAAAATCTTAAAAAAAAGATTCATAAATGAGTTCATTCAATAGGTAATCTTTGGTGGGCTAGCTGCTTTAGTTGGTGAGATTTTCCATGAACTTGCAGGTGTCAGTAAGGCGCCCTTTTTTGCTGTGCGTGGTATTTTGTTGCATACCTAATGCCACAATATTCGTCCTTTCTGATTTTGATGGATTTTTGCCTTGCTTCCTGTTTGTTCCAGGCTCTCGTGAATATAGCATCTCTGAACAATCATACAAATGCCTTTTGGTGGTAATAAAAGGTCGTTTCTATTTATATATGTCTGGTATAAGACTTTCGGTCATAGAAGAAGTTTAGCATTGACAGACACTGACAAATGTATTTTTAAAATAATTGTACAAATTTATATTCTTGCTAGAAAGGTATGAGAATTTCTTCTGCTTCATATATTTGACAATACTTGGTATTGTCAATCTTTTTTTTTTAAATGTAGCCATGCTGATGGCAGTCTAGTGATATTTCATTGCTGTTTTCATTTTCATTTCTCTTATGAATAGCTTAAAAAAAGATAAGTCTGACATTCCAATACATTGATAAAGTAGCATTTGTTTGCCACTTTGTTATTCTTATATGCCATGGCTTTTTCCCCTCAACTTTCACTTACTGTTTTCTTTTGTGTTAAATACATATTTTCTAGTGTTCTATGTTAATTCCCTTGTCATTTCTTTTATTATATTTTTGCGGTTGCCTTGAGGATTACAATTAATATTTTAACCTGTAACAATCTAGTTTGGATTAATACTAATTTAATTTCAATAGCACACAAAATATTTGCTCCCAAATGTCTCTTTTCCTTCCCTGTTCTTTGTGCTATTAAGTCACACAAATTACATCCTGACACGTCCTATGCCCATCAACACAGACTGAAAAGTATTGCTTTATGCAGTTTTCGTTTACGTCTTATAGGAGAAAAAGAGGAATGACAAAAAATACATTCCTGCTGTCTTTTATACTTCCTGACTTGGTTACCTTTCTTGGTGCTCGGTCTCTCTTCCTGTAAATTTGCATTACCGGCTAGTGTCCGGTCATTTCAGCCTAGGCTCTCCCTGTAGGACTTCTTGTCGGGCAGAAGTGCTCACAACATAATCGTTCAGTTTTTGTTTATCTGAGGATGTCTTAATCTCGCTACTTTTGAAGGTTAGTTTTTCTGGATACCGAATTCCTAGTTCAGTGTTTCTTTAAGTACCTTGACTATGTCTCCCCACTGCCTCTGTCCTCCATGGTTTCTAATAAGAAATCACCTGCTAATCTTAGGGTGAGATTTCCCCCTACCCCGGGTTTGTCTTTGTGGTAGTGGTGGTGGTGGGTGCTGCTGCTGCTTGTCTGTTTAGTGGCTTGACTGGGCTAAATCAGTAAAGTCTGTGTTCTCTGTCACGTGTGGATACTGAAATCTCTTCTCAATCAACTTAGTGCTCGGCTAATGACTGGTCAGAAATCCCTTTAGATGCCTGCGATCATTCCATCTCCTAGCCTTTGCTGGTGGCCTCTATTTTCTTGTTGAGACCTGCCTTTAAGACTCCGGCAGGCAGGGCGCCTGGGTGGCTCAGTCAGTTAAGCATCTGCCTTCCACCCAAGTCATGATCCCAAGGTCTTGAGATTGAGCCCCACATCACATCAGGCTCCCCACTGAATGAAGCCTGCTTCTCTCTCTGCCTGCTGCCCCCCTGCTTGTGCTTGCTCTCTCTCTGTGTCAGATAAATAAATAAAATCTTAAAAAAAAAAAAAAAGATGCAGGCAGTTTACAACTCTACCTTAGCTGTCATTTCCTGCTTATATAGAGCCTCAAGGTCAGCCAGAAGTGGGAACTCAGCCCATGTGCCTGGCCCTGTACGTGCAGGTAGCTTGTAGATTCCCAGAAATATGTTGGGGTTTTACAAAGTCCATTATGGACATGTCCTTCCCTGGCCTTTTCTTTTAAATTTTTTTTGGTAATCTTGTTTACCCCAACTATTATCACTGCCCCAGGCAGCTGCAATGTTAGATAATTGCAAACAACCCCAGGGAAAAGGCTGCTTGCACCAGGTATATTTTGAGTCAGGCCACATAAAGACAGCTTTGCAGGTGCATTTTTCAGGCAATTGCCAGACAGTTTTCTGGAAACAGACATTTTTGGGGAACGCCAAAGCTGTTCTGTCCTCTCCGCTGGCCTTTAGGCTTCAGATTTTCACTGGGATTATGAGACAACTGGTTTTTGAAACAACCAGAAGCCTTGATGTACTTACTGAGATTCAGCCATTTTTCTTGAATAAAAACTCCTTTGGTTAATTTCCAGAGTTCTGAAAAAGTTGGTTTTGACAATTTTGCCAGTGTTGTTCTTTAACAGAGAAGTAGATTTTTGAGAGGTCCCTCCTTTGACATTTCCTCTGACGTCCTGAAATCCCAATTTAGAAATGGGCAGAAAAGGAAAATGTACACTTTACCAGAAAGGATATTCAGTTTGGTTTCTTAAGTTTTGATTTTTTTTTTCATACCTACCGTGCTGTGTGCTGGAAAGGTGACATTCGTGGGTGGTGGGGAATGGTCATGTTAAGGCCTAACATATTTCTCATTGACTCACGCACGGTGCATTTTACATGTACAATTCCACCAAAAACATGTACTCAACAATTGACATCTTCAGTGGTAAGTTGTGTGATGTCTCTGAAGCAGTCTGCGATGCTGAGCCCTTTCTCTTTCTTCATATTCTGTTCACTCTCCTTAAAAGTTTGTTTCAAGCTTCTATTTGTGCCTCCTCTTCCTGGCTGACTCAGCGTGCCTTTGGGTTTGCCCACCCCTGGGAAGCAATGACTCCTGGACATGTGTCTCTAACTCTGGCTGAACTTCATATTTGTATATTCTTTATTACCCAGATCTTACGTTCAATTGTCCTCAGGACCTTGACTTTGACTCAGGGTACCTCAAACTCCAACACATTCAAAACTGTCACTCAGTTTTTAATACTCAGCTCCAGGCTGCCCTGGCTGAAGGAAGCTCCTCTCCGTCATGTTCACATGTTACAATATGGAAAAGTAATGTAGGGCTACTCTCATTGATTCTTCCACAACACAGTGGATGCTCAATATCATTTTATCGAATTTATGACTGAATCCTAGATTGAGAGGTACTTCAGAAAATGCATAATAAATTGCCACCCTTTAAAGTTCCTATCACGTACTCATGTGCTTTAGGATGACTGAGTGCCAGTCTCTCATAGATGAACTTAAGGTTCAGAAAATATAGTATGTTGTTTAAGTTCACAGTCACGTAGTCAGTAAGTCACAGATTTAAACTCATGATCTTACTGCTGCTGTGTATATATTTTATATTTACATTTTTGGGGCAATTCTTAAAGGCATAAGATAGTATTGCACTGTGAAAAACAGAGCTTAGGTTTCTTTAAATGCTTTCAATGTCGTGTCCAATTTGCTCTATTGATCTTATAAAGAGGAAGAGACTTGTTTTGTTGGTTTTAGCTCCCAAGATGACAGAAGCAGGGGAGAAAGAAAGAGTTCTCTTACTCCAGGAGGAAACAACTGGACAGGAAGAAATGACAATAGGGGAAAAAAAATGCCAAAGGTTGCCAGGATGATTTCTCAGCTTTGTGCAGTTCCAAGGGCTTTGTTTTTTCCCTACCTGTACTGGCTTCTTTAGAGCAAACTATTCATGCCCCTCCTGGGCTCTGGGCATAAGAGTTAAGTGAAGTTGTAACTTTACTTCAAAGAAAAAAAATTAAAATATGCTTGCCTAAAAAATTCACTTCTTGACTGCATGCAAATCTGCATTCAGATTTCTGATGGAGGCTGCAGCTTGTGTCACAGAGCTGAAGGAGATCGCGTCTCTTGTTCTCCCTGGCTCTGTCCCAGAGATCCCTTTCTGCCCATAACCCGGCTCTAAGTGGTGTTCTGGCTGAAGTTCGTAGGAGGCAGACCCATTTGTCTCTAAAATAAATGGATGATATGTGACTCTTTAGAGATAAAGATAACTTTTCTTTCAGTCCCAAGTGCCAGGGCCAAATTAGGTGACTCTAAACCAGTCATCAATCTTTGTTCTGAATTTAGGGTCTAAATGAGATGGTTAGGGTAAGATGAGTGTATTAAAGGAAGCAAGAAAGGCAGGAAAATGAACATGAACGAATGCTTTCCCCCCTTCTGTTTCTTCCCAGTTCTCTCTTATTAGAGCTGATTCAATTGAGGGCTTCAGCTAGAACCAATATGTGCACTGAGTTATTCAGGGAGATTACAGGAGAATTCTGTAAAGGGAGTCAGAATGAGAGTCTGATATTTAGAAGTTTGGTAGTTGTGATCACTGATTTTTTTTAAAAAAATATTTTTATGTCCACATAGTTTCTATGCACTTCAATAAGTGCTTTCATGCCCCTCCTTTGAGAACATGTTGGACTTGCATCTCATGAATAGAATGCAGTGAAAATGATGGATTATGACTTTTGAGGGTAGGTCATAAAAGGCAGTGAAGTTTCCTCCTTGCTTTCTGGGGATCCAAACACTCAAGCAGCCCAATGGAAAGATCCAGGTGGAGGAAGTAAGGCCTTGAAACAGCCAGGGAGGATCTGAGGCCTCCTGCTAACAGCTATGCCAGTGAGCCATCTTGGTAATAGATCTTTCAGCCTTACTCAAGCCTCCAGATGACTGCATCCCCAGGTGGCAACTTCACGTGCCAGCCAAACTGCTCCTAAAGTCCTGGACCACAGAAATTATGAGTTAATAAATGTTTGTTGTTTTAAGTTGCTCAAAAAAAAAAAAAAAGAAAAGAAAAGAAAGAAAGAAAGAAAGGAAAGGGGAAAAGAAAATTTTGTGTGGAATTTTGATACCTATTTTTCATCTATGACATTTTATTACAAAATTAGTTCTTAATTTTCAATGTTGAGAACACCAAGGACAATGATAATATCCAAGCTTCAGACAGAACCATACATTTTTAGTTCAACTATAAATTTTAGTCTTTGTTTCATCGAATCTTTGGCATAAATGCCAAAGTAAAATGACTACTTCGAGTATTTTTTTTTAAAATCATTAATTTAGAGCAGTGAAAAGTGGAATAACTATTAGGAATCAAAAGTTAGCTCCTGAGTGATTTTCTCTGTCAAAATAGCTTGTAAATCATTGGAATGAATGACCAGAGGTACAAAAATTTGCAGTAAGAGAAAATATATTGCCACTATTTTTTTAAAATAAAACCTTTATTTTTTTTTTAAAGCTAAGGAATCTTTTTTTTTTTAAATTTTTATTTATTTATTATAGTCACAGAGAGAGAGAGAGAGAGAGAGAGAGGCAGAGACACAGGCAGAGGGAGAAGCAGGCTCCACGCACCGGGAGCCCGACGTGGGATTCGATCCCGGGTCTCCAGGATCGCGCCCTGGGCCAAAGGCAGGCGCTAAACCACTGCGCCACCCAGGGATCCCTATTGCCACTATTTTTAAGTTTGAACAAAAAATTATGAAGCTTTGAGAGTTAAGAATCCTGATATTAAGTATCATAAAATAAAATTGTATATAACATAGATTATAGAACATCCAATAAAACATAACCAAATACATATAACATTCATGATTAATAATGCATGATAAAATCAATCTAACATTATCTCTGATATTTATGGTCATTTGTGGCTCATAGTTTTTGTCCCTCCTCAAATAAAAGCTTCATGAGGGAAGGGATTTGTCTATGTTTGCAGACTGAGGGTGCTCAGTAGAAACTGAATAATGAATAGCAAACTCATACATGTTTCATTCTCTTTGAACACCAAATTTTGCTAAGTTTGACTTTCTAGAGATTCTAGAATCAGAAAAGTTTTGAATTCATGGATTTGTGGCCTTAGGCTGAGAAGGCTCTGCAGCTCTAAACCTCTGCGGAGAGACCTAAGGTAGAAATGATCTGTGAGACCTTTCGGGAAGGTTGGAAAACTCTGCTTACCTGTACCCTCAATTTATTGGTGGTCTTTCTCAGACCTTGTCTTTGAACTGCTTTTTTCCCCCCACCTTAATACATTAAGAAAGGTTTTCTTTAGTCGTGTTCAGTTCAACTTTGCCAGGGCACTAATGTCATTAAAATCAACTCTATTTAAAATTCCCAATAAGTGTGAAACCTCAGTGTGTTCTGACTGCATTGAAATATTCCCACTGGAGCCAACCTGCTTGTTTGTACAGTATGTAGCCTTCAGATTGGCTCCTCCCATTTAGTAATGTGATTTTGTCTTTGCTTCTCATTATCCTGACTGGCTCATAAAGACATTCTAAGCGGGTGCTAGTGGAAGTTAACTAAGTGGAATATGTTTCGTCTTCTATGAAATAAAACCAAAAATAGGATATACCAGCAAGTATGATATCTGGAACGAGAGTAATTTTTGCTCAGGTCAACTAGGTTTTTAAAATTGTTAAAAGACCTAAATCTTTTTTATATATTTTTGTCCATTGCGTTATCTATTCCTTTGTTGCGCTTCAATTGTTTTTGAAGATTATTTTAAATGCGATTCAAGCTACAACACAGAATAAAACATTAAACGCGCCTCCAAAATCTCTTAAAATTGGCTTTTTTCTTAGATCAATTGTTAATGTTTGTATCTAATTACACTACTTGTAATTATAGGCAGTATAGTGTAGCATGTTTGCTCTACTGCTTGTTTAGAGCTATCTATTATTCATGTTTCTCTTCCTGTGTGCATCAAATGCTATTGCAGCAAAGGTCTGGCCAGTATGCAATTCTCTCCTCCCTTGAGAGAGATTACCATGTACTCCGCAGCTCATTCTGCTTGGATTATGGTATAGTGTTATCTATTGCAAGTAAGAAGTTAATTCTTTTGTTGTAGGAACTTTATGTGATTGCCAATCAGTTATGTTAAGATGCACAATGGTGCTGTGCAGGGACTATAATTCTATTTTTGCAGTGATTATCACAACTACCAGTACAGAGGTCCCTAGGAATATTTTTTATCTTTTTATATGCCATTGTAATAGCATACAAAGTTGAAATAATGGCTGAGCACTGCAGCAATTATTCTTAGTGCACCTTACTTACAAATCAAAAGCAGGACTGGATGTTCACAGCTAAAACAAAATAGATGTTTGGATTGACTATTTAGCTAAATATGAGAACTACCTCCACATTTTTTCTTGCAATAAGCTAAACCTTTGTAAATATGCATGTTTCCTCATTTTAGCATGTTGTTTGAAATCACAAATCTCAAAATAGCTCAATTTTGAAGTATTTTTGTATATACGTTACATCACTAAATGTCCTCTACATACCAATGAAATGTGTAAGACTCTTTTGGATACCTTGTTTACACAAAGTTATATAAAATAGAGGAAATATTGTCATTTAATATTCACGAAGAATGCATTGTGCTCCTATGTGATAGAGAGGTAGCCTGAGCTCTTATGTGTTTAGTGGCAAATCGGTTGCCAAATTACTACTACTAATATAAATTATTGATTTTGTATTATCAGACATTGTTCTGATTGCTTCATGTGGATTTTCTCATTCTATTCTATGACATATATGGTGAGGTAGTACAATTATCCTCATTTTATGGATAAGAATGCTGAGTCACATATAGTTTAAATGATGTATTCAGGAAACTCAGAGTCCTAGCTTAACTGGGATCCAAACACAGTTTCTAGGTCTGGAACCTGAGCCTTGACACATGTCTCTCAATGACACAATTATGCTATTACATGAAAAAGATGCATTCAGTCAGCGTGCGGCTAAATGTTTGCATATCTTCACTTCTTGTCTCAATTTTTTCCGTCTGCACAAACTCTGTTGTGGATTTCAATGAATTGCTTTAGAACTCTTAATCCTTTATCTCCATATTCTCATCCTGGAAGACTTCTTATGGAGGACATTTGAAACTGTCCATCTTTCCATTTTAAGAAAAAAGCTACTAGTAGCTTCAACTTATTTCGGGATGCACTGAACTTAAAGATGATTCTCACAGAAACAGAAAACACATGCAAACATGACTTTGTTTTGTAATGATTTTTATTTTAACATTCTATTACAATGTGTAAGTCTCAAGTATAACTACAATATAATTTATGACAAACTCCAACATTTTGAGCATTCACAGATGTATGAAAATTATACAGAATTCTATGTAAACAGCATTATTATATTCATGGCTATTCATTTATTTTTATGAAGCAATTCTTGATTATTTTCCTCAAGAATATTACATCATAACCACAGATACTTAAAAAAATGTGTAGTCTCTATACACAGGTCCTAAACCTAAACCCAGGCCAATTACTTGGCCATTCTAATTTAGCTGGCCCTCCTTTCATTACTTCCAGTAACATTTCTCCAAAACTGCTATTTAAAATTGCTTTATTTACATGTGCATTTTGTCTTAAATCTTTTTAATAAAGCTATGAAAAATCTATAAAATCATGCTGAACATTTTGGGTTGAGGTTTTCAACAATCAGCATTTAGAAACAGCCCATATATCACTTATATCTTTTGCAAACTATGTAACAGTCAAAAAAGCAAAATGAGAGTCTCCCACTATTCTCCAAATTGTATGTATGCATTTGTGTTCAAATTTTTGCTTCCATTTGTGTTTGCTTACATTTTATGCTAACTTAAACTTTACAGTGTAATTGCCTTTCCACATCATTAAGTGAAATGAATTCAGTGATTATGTAATTTAAATATTAGCATGACAGTGCCTTCTGGAGGTATCTCATTATCAGTACCAAACAGTAACCTACACGAAAAGCAAAGTCAAATTTTACTTCAAGCTTATACAGTACTAAATAAGCTCTCAATTCCATATATTGTTTCTAATTGATAAAAAGTCACAACTAGACATTCCTGGGAAAACATATTTATACAAAACCTAACTATGTCATATTAAAAAAAGTATTGTTCAGCATGAAATAGGAGAAAAGAGCAAATCTGTAACTTTTTGTTTTGAAATGCTAAGAAGAAACTGTTGAGGAACCAGTTGCCAGTAATTTTTATTTCACATAAAAATAAGGCAATGTAAAAACATGAACAGTAAATTACACATAAACCTGTCCACCACACATCTTTTCATAATATATAAATATGCAAAATGCAGTTATATTTATATGGGTTTAAAATATGAGGAGAGACTGAATTTAAATCTAAGGTGATATTAATTTCTCAATTTACTGTATTAAAAAATTTTACAAATGTAATATATTTTGTATGGTTCCCTAATTTCAAAACCTATTTTCAACAGGCTTAGCAGGTATGCAATGCAATGCTCTACATAGTCTAGGAAAACACTGCATGGTATCTTTCATATTAAATAAAAAAGAGGCTCAAATAACCTAAGATGAATGATTAAATGTAGGTGCAAAGAATCTTTGGCCCTAGGTTTAATTTCATATGTAACTTAGGACAAATGTCTAGAAGTTGTTAGATGTTCATGGATGTTGTAAAATACATCACAATTTAAAAACGTTAGAGATACGAAGTTCTGTGGAAATGTCTCTGTTTCTATCTCATAACTGTGTTTCTTTGTCTATCCATATCCTTCATTTCTGTAGGTATTTTAAAACCTCCTTTATTTTTAACTAACCAGAACAACAAAAAATAGGTTGTATTTATTATAGAAATATAATTTGTTCTTTTTTAATTTAGAAAAGCAAATGAATGATATATATACTTGATTTGAAAACTCCTACAAAATCTTCTAAATAAAATTACTTCCTACTTATGTAACTCGATTTTTGCCTATGCATAAGTAACTTGATAGAAGAAAGATCTCATAGTCTTGAAATAAACTCATGAAAAAAAATGCATCATGGCCATTTCTTTTCAAAGCCACTATCAACGAGGACTTTCTAAAACTAGATTTATAATCCTTGGTAGGAGGACAGCAGCTAAAGCAAAATTGAATATTTGCTTGGTAAGCTACAAGCTCATGGTACTTTATTGATTGATATAAAATGTACCTCATAGTCATAGAATTTTAAGGAGAAAGTGATATTGTCGTCAACTTAAAGACGAAAGAGAAAGATTGAAAAGAATTAATAGCACAAATTAGGAAAATATGTTAGTGGGAAGAAAGCAGGGTGGCAAGAATCCCCACTGATGTTCACTCAAACCAAAACAAGTCTGTGTTGAAAGGCTGCCGTGTATCATGACTTGAAAGTTTGCCATACACATTTAGGATGGTACGTAGGCGATGCAGTAAACACTTTGCCCAAGTCACTATCTGGTCAACCACAGTATCAAACAGATACCTGCACATCAGAAAGCACTTCATTAAAGGAAAATATCAACTTTACTTTCTGCTAAAGAATGACCAGACAATAGTGCATGAGAAAGCAGAAATTTGTGACCAAACAGATGAAGAGTTGGGTCATTACTAATGTTTTAAGGCAGCACAGTCCAGTGTTAAGATTGTGAAGATAAAATGAATAAAGCTTTCTTCTGTTCCTTCTTTTCTTAAGCATCCTTGGTTTTTTCTTCTTTTGAGGAATGTAATATGTACGTAAAATAAATTTTCACTTTGTATGGTTACTGTATGAACAAGAGGGTATTTTCAAAGGCAGGCTATGAAGCACAATACTCTACAGGTAAGCCTTATCCTGGGTGGTCTATGAAGCAAGATGAATAACAAATATTTGTTGAAATGAAAAGCCTACATATGTTTTCAATCCCGTGGCATTGTATAGGCACATAAAAATTGGTTCCAATGCAGTAGAGAATAAATGTAAGCACCTCAAAATATAGAATGACTTCTGTACACGGAGAAGAGTCTTGCTCCCTAATAACAAGATGTGTTAACTAAACCTTCATTACTAATGACCGTTCCTTCTATCAGGGCATTTCATTGCAAAGCTAACGTAAAATACTTTTATAGATATCCAAATGATAGACGTGTGTGTGTGTATTTGCACAGGAAACATGATTGTTTACAGTCACGTGAAGAGATGACGAAGTGGATATGAGCATTTTCCACATGGTCTTCTGATGTATTAAAAGCAAATAAAATCAAATCAGCTTTGTTTGCTGTAATCAAGAATCCCTACAGAGTACTCGTACTATTCTTACAGAATCATTTACTAATGCAAACATAGCCATCTGCCAATGCTGCCCATCTATTTTCGGGAATGAGAGCTAGTCATCGCACTGACTTTAAGAATATTTCAAAAAAAAAAAGTTTTGGCAAAGACTTCCTTAAAAGAGTCTTATTAACACAAATGTATCACCTTCAGAGGCTGTAAACAACATCAAAAACGAAGCTCTATTTTTTGCTTTCCTTGCCATCTTTCCCTTTGTCTTCCTTTTCTGTTTTGTCTTTTTCGTATTTCTCTTTGTCTGGCTTTGTTACACTGTCATATGAAGGTGGAGACACAGTGGATGGGGTTGCATCAGTTTTTTCTGGACTTGAGTTCTCAATGTTATCAAAAACCATATCCTCTTTATTGGGCAAATCATCATCTCGGTCTCCATCTTTTATGTATATACTCGATATATTTTTGACATTTTGCCTTAAGCGGTAACGTCTGTAAGCACGCTGAATGACAGTAGCAGACACATCCTCTTGTTTTCGTTTTAGTGTAGTTGTTATGGGTTCATAGGACACTTTAGAAGGATTTGCTGACATGAACCTTTCTTCCATCTGTGAACGCAGAGAGTCCATTTCTCCGCTTTCACCCAAAACACGCTTTGTAAAAGCAAATAAGATGTCAAGACAATGGATCCGGTCCCCACTGACCATGGGCAGGTCCATGGCAATGAGCTGGACTTTGTTTGGTTTCGCTATGAGGAGAGGAGGATCCAGAGCAGCTGCAAAATCAGAGAGTTTGCTATATTCTATAAACTGGGTGGCATCAGGATCAAACTTCTCCCAAACCTCATAGAACATCTCAAAGTCATCCTCGCTCAGGGGCTCGGTACTCTCCTCAGTAGCAACACTGAAGTTCTCCAGGATGACAGCGATGTACATGTTCACCACAACCAGAAAGGAGATGATGATGTAACTGACAAAATAGAATATCCCGACAGAGGGGTTCCCACAGTCCCCTTCGACTGAACTTCCAGGGTGAACTTTTTTGGGGTCACAGTCAGGTGGTGCACTGTTGAGAATAGGTGCTAGCAATCCATCCCAGCCAGCCGAGGTGGTAATTTGGAACAAGCAGATCATGCTGTTGCCAAAGGTCTCAAAGTTGAACATGTCGTTAATTCCAGCCTCCTTTTTAACATAGGCAAAGTTGGACATTCCAAAGATGGCGTAGATGAACATGACCAGGAAGAGCAGGAGGCCGATGTTAAACAAGGCAGGGAGGGACATCATCAGAGCAAAGAGCAGTGTGCGGATCCCCTTCGCCCCTTTGATCAGACGCAAGATTCGACCGATCCTGGCGAGCCGGATCACTCGGAACAGGGTGGGGGACACAAAGTATTTTTCTATCAGCTCAGCCAGAAACATGCCTGGTGAGGAAGAAGGGGATGGAAATTTAACAATTAAAATTAAAAATCATGACTTTTAAGTAATTTTATCTGGCATCTTATCTCTTATGATTTCAGGACTATCATTTTATATTGAAAACAATTTCATACCAAACAATTGAGCAATACCAAAGGAAAATGATTGAAATTACTATCTCAAGTAATTGAGACATTTTCTCTCCCTTTACTAAATTTGTAGACATTGGTTTTTTTTTCCTCCATAATAATTTTTGATTATAGTGGTGATACCTACTCATGTAGAAAATCTAAGCAATACAGTAAAATGCATAAAAGGAAATTATAAATCACCTGAAATATCACCAATTACAATAGTAATTACTATTTTCTTGAGTATCGCTTTAGATATTTTTCTATGCAAGTACACACACACTTTGTCAATGAATGTAATTATGCTACATTGGCACTTTTAATAATGAGTCACTTCATCATGTCATGGAAATATTTCCATTCAAATGGCAACAAAGCAATTTCTTCTAGTTTCATAATGTTCTAGTCAAATAACTAAATATTTAAGAATTTTATGTTGTTTTCAATATTTTTGGCTGAGATGAATATACAAGTAGGTTTTTTCTAGTTACATGAACATGATTTGATATCAATAAAAGATCAAACAGTATATTTAAATTTTTCTTATATATTGTCAAACCTATCTCCAGAAAGTCTGTACAACTCTCCATAGTGATGTATGAAAGTGCTCATCCTCTACATGCTCAACCAGTATTGTCGTTATCATTTTTACCAGAAAATCTTTTGATGTTTCAAAGCATCTCATTATAACTTATTTGCATTTATTTTGGGGGAAAAATCCACATTTTTTTCTTGTTAGTTGGACAGTTTTTTGTGTGCTGCTTGGTAATTTTTTACTTTTTCTTTCTGGCCATGGTAAGTACTTTGCCCATTTTTCTATTGATATTTACTATTTTCTTATTGACTTATGAGGGCTATTTTTCTATTGAAAATGCCAATCCATTGCTGGTCATGTTATATACAATTTTTCCCTGTGTTTCATCTTTCAATCTTTTTGATTTGGGGAGAAGGTGGTGGGTTTTTCTCCATAGAATATTTTTATTTTATATAGTTTATTGGTTTTTCTTCATAGACTCAAATTTGTGTCATAAATAGGTTCATTGTTATAAATCTATTTCTTCTTGAATTTATTTTTTTACACTTTAATTTTTGATTCATGTGATCTGTTTACTGAGCAAATTACTTTTATTTTTCTTCCAGATAAATTTTGGAATCATTCAGACTTGTATTGCCAATTTATTATTTCCACCAGGCAAAAAGACTTATTGATATTCTTGTTGGGATAAATAATACTGTATTTATAAATGGATTTATTTGAAAAAGGGTCACATCTATAGTGATAGCCTTCTTATCCAAGTATAAGAAGTCTTTCAATTATTTAAGACTTCTTTTGTATCTGTTAGCTTTCCTCATAAAAGTCTTATACATTTCTTATTAAAGTTGTTACCTGATATTTTACTTTATTTTTATTGCAAATGTAAATGAGATTTTTCTTTAGGTCTACTTTCTAAATTTTTTGTCCACATATAAAAAAAAAATTGTGACTATCAATACATGTGATTTAAAGTTTGGACCTTCCGAACTCTAATTGAATTCATTTTTTTTGTTGTTGTTGATTCTCTTTCACTTGTAAAACATGCCATAATATGATCTGAAGATGAAGATCATTTGCTCATGTATCTCTCTGTTTTCTAATCTAATTGCATCAGCCAACATTGTTAAAAATAGAGGTGATAGAGGAATGCTCTTTTTTCTTCCTAATTTAATGGGAATGCTTCTACTATTTTGCTTGTTATCACAGATTCATATTTAATTTGTCTTCTGATATCTTAATACTTTCTAGTACTCTTTTTTCAAAAGTTGATTTTGAATGCCTCTTCTAAATTACATGGTACTTAATATTGAAGTTTTAGGTTATATGACCTTTAACTTTTCTAGGCCCACCTGTTTCATCATCCGTAAGTTGAATTTGTATTAAACAATCGCCACAATCTCTAAAATTTGTAATTCTAAAAATAAATGCAACTGTAAAATACTGGGCAAGGAATGTGCAGATACTGAGAAAACAAGAAGACAGAGAAACAGCTATGGTAATGAAAGGAGAAGCATAGAATCATACTATGATTCACGGTCAAGATGGGTTGGTTGAGAAATGATTCTATTTGATAGACTTGCCAAGTATGAAGCCATAAATTAAAATGGCATTTCTTGAGATCTTACCTTCACTTTGAATTCAGAAAGAATTTTCACAAAAGGTCAGGGATATTCTGGCTATTAATGATCATTAATCAAGGGACATTTCTCATGATGTGCTAGAACTAGAGGTGATTTCAGATTCTGCACTGGTCTTCCTACCTACATATGGGATTTTCTACCTACATACCTACATATAGGTCTATCTATCTACATACCTACATACAGACACAGTTGCTACTTCTGTGAAGAGTAATCTTGGAGATCAAATATCCAGGAGTATTACATGCTTCTAACAAATAGAAAAGTTGTAGCATGAACCCAGGAATTCTGACATAGAGGTCTGTTTTATTTAGTATTGTTTTTAAGATTCTTTCATTCAGGGGGATCCCTGGGTGGCTCAGTGGTTTAGCGCCTGCCTTTGGCCCAGGGCGTGATCCTGGAGTCCTGGGATCGAGTCTCACATCGGGCTCCCGGCATGGAGCCTGCTTCTCCCTCCTCCTCCTGTGTCTCTGCCAATCTCTCTCTCTCTCTCTCTCTCTCTCTGTCGATCATAAATAAATAAATAAACCTTTAAAAAATAAAGCTTAAAAAAATAAAGCTTAAAAAAAAGATTCATTCATTCATTTTACTAATGTACTCAAAAGTAAATTTACATTCAAGAATTCAGAAGCTTCTCTGAGCATATGTGAAGTTTAGTTTGATTCAAAATGGTCTTACCTACAATGGAGAGAATCACAACCACAAAGTCAAAAATGTTCCATCCTACAGTGAAGTAGTAGTGTCTGAGGGAGATCAATTTCAGCACACATTCTCCAGTGAAAAGGATAATAAAAACCACATTTATCCAATATAAAACATCAGTCATGTATTTACTTTGTCCCTCTTTTTCTACCATCATGGTTACCATGTTGAGGCAGATAAGTACCATGATGGTTATATCAAAAGCTTGGTTTGTTACTAGGTCAAATATACATCCTTGGAATTTGTTCTGTAAAGAAATGAGAATTATATAGAATGAGAGTACATTTTGCAAGTATCCTTTAATCATTACATTAATTAAAAATATTTTAAAAAGGTATTACTTCAAAACTTGCATAAATTATCCTTGGTCATAGGTTCTTGATTTCTAGAATATTATTGAATTAAATCTAATTCAGAGCAAATGAAAACTTTTGCTGTTGTTGTTGACTTTCAGTATATACCAGACCAGCCAGATTTTAGTTGGTTGTGTATACTAACATTTGCTTTTAAACTCATCTAGCCTAGTATGTTATATATCAATAGCCACAGTCACAGGTAATTTTTTACTAAGAAAACCTCAACTCTACTACCTGGAATATTTCAAGTTAATAAAATAACATGTCTCTAAATTTCTACTTTGTCATATTATTTTAACTAATGTGTTACATTGTCTTGCACTGCTATGACTGCTTTGGTATCAGAGACCTATATTTTCCTATCTCTCTCATGTACAGAATATGAATTTCCATATCACCTTTCTTAATCTCACTGCTAGTATTATGCTTTCCAGGAAACACAGGCTTTTTCAAAATCTTTTTAATAGTTGCACAGAAAAGTTTTAAGGAGTTTTACCAAGATCAAGTAGGGCAAACAAAAAATTAAATACCAGGCCTTCAATTCCATAGATTGTGATTTAGTAGGTCTGGCTGAGATCTGGCAATGTGTCCATTTAAAAAGTGCTGAGTGGGCAGCCGGGGTGGCTCAGTGGTTTAGTGCCGCCTTTGGCTCAGGGCCTGATCCTAGAGACCCGGGATTGAGTCCCACGTTGGGCTCCCTGCGTGGAGCCTGCTTCTCCCTCTGCCTATGTCTCTGCCTCTCTCTCTCCCTGTGTCTCTCATGAATAAATAAGTAAAATCTTAAAAAAAAAAAAAAAAAAAGAAAGTGCTAGGTGATCCTCATGTAACCAGCTGAGTACTAATTGGCTTTGTCTTTACTGATAACTCTTTGGCAAGGTGTGTTATGTTGAATATAAATTGAAATGCATATAATGCATTTAAACATTCCTCTCCTCCAGTTGTTAGAGGAATATAAACTATTCTTTGACTGCTAAGATTCACTATTTCCATCTGAGTCCATTCTGGTCTTTGACCTCACGGTAGGAAAAAGCTTAGATTTATGATCAGTCCAACTGCTTCTCTTGCTTTTTGTCACAATTTCAAAAAATCTTCATGTTAGTTTCCTCCTTCTGATAGCAATAACTACATCATAAAATAGTCATTTAGATAAATAAATTTCAATTAAAAGTAAATTTTATTTGTATCCTCTACAGGCCATTGTACTTATAGTAAGCTGTGTAGTTAATATAAAAGTAAAACCATATATAATTACTTTTTATTTTTATAGAAAAAAAAGTTTAAGAACTAGATGAATTAAAAATAATTTGAACATTTATACATTAAAGATATATATGTATACATATACCATTAACCCTTTAACAACACAGGTTTGAACTGCATGGGTCCACTAATATGTGGACATTTTCTTTAGATAAATACAATATAGTACTATAAATGTATTTCTTTTTTATGATTCCTTAATAACATTTTCTTTTCTCTAGCTTACCTTATGTAAGAATATGCTATACAATACATACAACATAAAAACTATGTGTTTATCAACTTCAGTTTATTAGTAAGATTTCTGGTCAATAGTACTTTATTAGTAGTTAAGATTTTAGGGAGTAAAAGTTGATATGCAGATTTTCAACTGTGTGGAGGGTTGGTACCCCTAACTCCTGTGTTGTTTAAAGATTAACTGGTTTTGTTTTGTTGTTTTTTGTTTGTTTTACCCCTGGCCGAGGTATTGGCTTTTGTGGTTTCTTAGATCCAAGCTTTTTCATTGCGTTATAATATTTCTTCTGTTCTTCTGTCATAAAGATATCTTGACCTCCAAGGTAAAGAAATAAAAAATAAACCTAGTTAAAACCAGAATATAAAAAAATAGTGAAAAGGATTAAAGGGGAAAGGAGAAAAAATGAGTGGGAAATATCAGAGAGGGAGACAGAACATGAGAGACTCCTACTCTGAGAAATGAACAAGGGGTAGTGGAAAGGGAGGTGGGCGGGGGGTTGGGGTGACTGGGTGATGGGTACCGAGGGGGGCACTTGACAGGATGAGCACTGGGTGTTATGCTATATGTTGGCAAATCAAACTCCAGTAAAGAGAAAAAAAACCCAGAATCACTGTCTAGATCTTTTTTCAGATGACTAAGACAGGTTAAAAATGTTTTATATAGAAATAAGATGCATTTTATTATGTGCCGCATATCTATAAAATAAATGTCTTAAATAATTACTTAGATATAGGCCTGTCACTTTCCATAAATAATGTAATATGTATATATAATATGTATAAAGAAAAATGAGCCAATAGTTATCATGTAATATTATATATACATATTACATGATAACTATTGGCTCATTTTTCTTTTGGTGAGGTAACCTGTGTTATTTTAAACTATGTGCTAAGACTTCATTTTATCTGCTACTTGTCTCATCAGGCATTTTATTGCTAGATAACAAATATATTAGGAAGGCTTATAAGAAATAAGAATACTGAAGATTTTTTTTATGATTTGGCTAATATTTGGGACTCTAATGAAAAACAGGGGCATAAACAATAGCAAAAATAGTTTTACATTCATTTATATTCATTTACAAATGCCATATTCCTTTAGCACAGAAAAGGAATAAACAGTAGTCCCCTCTTATCCATAGTATCCCTTTCCATGGTTTCTGTTACTCATGGTCAACTGTGGTCTGGAAGAGGTAATGCTCCTTCTGGTAATGCTGTCAGAAGGTCAAGAGTAGCCTAACTGACACCACAAGGCCTACATTATTCACCTCACTTCATCTCATCATGTAGGCATTTTATCATCTCACATCATCACAAGAAGGGTGAGTACAGTACAGTAACATATTTTGAGAGAGACTATATTCATGTAATTTGTATTACAGTATACTATTCTATTTTATTACTAGTTACTGTTGTTAATCTCTTACTGTTCCTAATTTATAAATTAAACTTTACTGTAGGGGTGTATGCAGGAGCAAAAACTTGTGTTTTTTTTTTTTTTTTTTTAAAGTTTGGTACTATCTGTGGTTTCAGGCATCCACTGGGGCTTTTGGAACATCCCCTGTAGTTAAGGGGTACTGTACAATGAACATGTAACACATATATCTGTGTGTGTGTATACTTCATGAAACTCTTAGCTACTTTTTTTATTCCAACAAGGAAATATCAACATAAATCTATGGGTGTCAACATTATACATAACAGCATTCTAGATATTGAGGAAATTACCAACGATCTAGGATCCTTGACCTGAAGGATTTATTAATTGAGTAGACAACCTTTAAGTCTCAATAGTAAAAATAATGAATTTCTAAATGAAGTTTTTTGATCTTTACAATACTGTAAGAGTCTAAATCTCATAAAGGGTGCCTAGAAGATTTATCGGTTCTTTTAGGGTAAACTAATTTTCTTAAAATTATCTGTAATTTTTATATATTCACAGATTTTCTACATTGATCTGTAATGTTGACTTTTTAGTTGTAGGATAAATTAGTATCACCCATGTAATTAGGAATTTATTTTGCGGGAATTTATAGTTCTCAAATCCTTACCTAACTTGTAGGGTTCTGGAGTTAAGGATGATCTGGTATGGTTTCCCTTTAGTTTCCATGGATTAGGAATACTCAGCTTCCTGTTACATTGCTTTTTAATTTTTTTATTTATAAAATACCTAATGGTAACCAGATTCCCTTTTCTTTCTCAACGTGTCATAATTTACCTTTATTCTAGTTGATATACAGTATTTGGCATTTATCTTACATATTGATGCTAGGCATCAGAGACAGCCCTCAGGCCAATGTTAAAAAAAACTACTCATTTGCAAGGGCTGATTACCACAGCATGTCAAGAACCTACCAGAAGAAGCTAGGAAAACACAGGGAAGAGAACCATGAAATTAGAAGTAAACATCAAAGTAGTAAATTTTAACTTCTCTTAATGATACCTTGGTTGCCAAAGTAACAAAAAGTGGGGTGAAACTAGGAGATTATAAAATGCTCCAATAGAGCTTCTATTGTTTGGTTTGGTTTTACTGTAGCTTTGGAGACCTTGGGCAAAATGTATTCCTTTAAAAGCTAGATGGAAGACACTCTGTAAATCAGGGTGGTCTTTTTCAATGTTACACACTATGTCAAGGGTGTATTACATAGTACTTAAGACTTCTGGTTTGTTCAGATCCTATCTCTGTTGTCTTTGGGCAAGTTTCTTAATCTCTTTAAGGATAAATCATGCCATCATTACTAGAGTAGCTACACTTCCAAGAGTTGGGAGGATTAAATGAGGTAATACATTCAAAACACTGAGCATAATGCTAGATACACATGCCCTCAATAATTGTTAATTGCTGTTACTGACATTGTTATTAATCTTCTTGATAAGATTATAGTTACTGAAAGAGGTTGCTTTACTTAGAATGTACCCAGGTCAATACTAGGTCTTTGTGTAAATATACTATATATTTTTCCCTTTTATAACTTGAACCTATTATAATTTGTGTTCTAATTTTCCAAAATATGTTTTCTGATGAATTAAACCCTAAATAACATGAACTTATTAAATGAAAACATTACTTGTAAAAGTGATGGGTATTTGGAAAAAACTAGTAAAGTGGGATTGGTTAGTAGAAGAGGTATGGGTAGTTTGATAGAGCCTTGAGCTAAGACCAAAGTACTGAAGTTAAAAAACCTTAAGAGGCAGAATACACTATGAAAAGAATATGAAATTTGAAGTCAAACAGACCTTTGGACCCTGGCTTCCCATGGTCCTGTTACTTGATTTGAAATAAGCTATTTATCCTTACTAGGCCAGTGTATACACTTTTGTATAAAGATGCCACTTTAAGTAGCCTGTGCTATGGATTAGATGAATTCATATATGTAAAGTATCTAGCATAAGGGCTCTTACTCAGTAGGTTAACTGAAGTGTTGGTCCTGTCTCTTAGTAGGGTAGAAAGAAACCTGCAGCCATTCAGAAAAGGCCAGTAAATCAAAGGTTCACTCAAATTGGAAATGAAATACTGGAAGGAAGGTAGGGGATGGTGGTAGTTGTCAGTGCTTCTAAATTAGTAACTTTTGCCTGAGAGTAATGGTAATGGTGTCAACCCATCCTATGTTTCTCCAGCCTATGTTTTAAATATCTCAATAATATTTAAAAGCAAAGAGGTTAAAGCAATGAGGGCTGTGGCTGTCCTGTCCATGGTCACATGGCTTTATCTAGATACATGTCCAATTTATTCTATGCAGGGAATAGTGGGGAATCATATGAATATGCTTGCATATCATATATACACATATACAATGACTAAAGTTGAAAAATACAATTAAATTGAAAATTAGAGTATACATTGTAAAATTATTTTCAAGATTAATTATCAATTTTTAAAGCTTCTCTGTCTAAACATGAATGTACGATAATGTTTGCTAAGTGTAACTCTCAGATACTAAATGTAAGAATGAAAGATGGAATTTTAAAACAACTTTGAAAAAAAAACCCTGTATTTGAAAATGTAAGCATAAATAACATTTAACATTTACTAAATTTTCTTCCATTTGTGAATATCAATCATGTCCAATGATATTTCATTGTATGCACATCCATCTTTTCTGAGAGGCTAAGCCAATGTTTAAAATCACTCTGAATTCTACTCCTGTCGTTGAAACATATCTTTTCATGTGAGTGGTGCTACAGCCATGGTAACTCAGTGAACTATGACAGGAAAATTTAGACTTAGATGCTTTATTATCTTGCAAATCACAGATAATACTGTAGACTCTACTCCCTACCATCTTTTCATTGAACATATCCCATATTCTCTATTGCTGCAAATGACTAATTTGAAGACTTAAATGTGGTTGAGGTGGCAGGTAATGCAGGGTCTGACCTAGTCTTTGGTCTCTCCAATCATTCCATATATCATTACTAGATTCATTTTTTAAATCAGAACTGAGTTTTCATAGTCTCTGGAAGACAGCCCTCCTGTTGGATCTGTGATGAAGCTACTTCCTAGCTGTCAGAGCACATGCAAGTAACACAACCTCTTTGAGGGGAAGTGAGTTTACAATGTCTTTTAGATTTGTCATAAAACCTAATTAAGATGACATGTGTGGAGTACTTTACACAGAATCAGACACATCATCAAATCTTTTTTTTTTTCACATCATCAAATCTTAATGCCAATGTCCTGATTGTATGTGCTTCCTTGCTTAAAAAACTCAATGACACATCAGCTCCTACTGAAAAATATCTAATATGGCGTTTTAGTTCTGCTTTCAAGCAAGACCTTGTCTTTTACAATTTCTCTTCTTAAAACTCCATCATTACCAGAGGGGAAGTAGGTGGGAGGACTGTTAAAAAGGGCATAAGGATTAAGGCGGGACTTGTGATATGCAGTGGGTGTTGGATGGACATGTTGAGTCACTATATTGTACCCCTCCTACTGATATTACACTATATGTTAATTAATTGTAATTTAAATAAAAACTTAAAACAAAATCCCAAAACTCCATCTCCAAATTCCTTTCAAACAGGATGGAAGGCTATTCCTCTGGGATTGTTGTCTCTTCTGTCAGCCCTATGCATGTGCTCACACATTTTTCTATCCTTCCCCTGGATTATTTATTTTTCTCTCAGTTGCTACATATCTTCTTGTTCATCTTCCAATGCCTACAACTATTTTTTCCTCTGTCCACTTATTTTTGGTTGTCATTGTTTTTATCAATTTTTCTTATTACTCTTATCACTATTCCATATTATAGTATTTGGGGAGATAGCAATAGTAGAGGACTTAAAAAATAAATGAGGTATATGGGATCAACTACTGACTATTAAAATTATCACTTATTACATGCAGGATCTTGGGTAAATCACTGAACCTCTCTGTGGCTACCCACATTTATAAGACAAAGTCTATAATAATTGTCATTGTAGATGTAATTAAATTTAAGGTGAGGTCATACTAGAGTAGGGTGGACCCTTAATCCAATATGACCAGTGTTCTTATAAGGAAAAGGAAAGAGACAGTGGAGAACACCATGCGACCATAGAGGCAAAGACTGAAGATATGCTGTGGTGAGCCAAGTAACACTTGAACTACAAGAAGCTAGAAGATGCAAGGAAGGATTCTCCCCTAGAGACTCTAAAGAGAGCATGGCCCTGCCACTACTTTGATTTTGGACTTAAAGCCTCCATAACTGAGAAAGAATAAATGTCTGTTGTGTGAAGCCATCAGTTTGTGTACTTGGTTACAGGAGCTCTAAGAAATTAATTCAGTTGATGTGAAGGGTAACGAAACAGAAATCTCAGGAGAGTATCTCACTTGCACCATTTAACAAGTCTTAATTTCCATTACATGTATCCTTTCTTCTGCTATAATATAGGTCCTTGAGCTCAGGAACCGTATCCTGTGTAGTCCGTCAAGGGCCAGCCCAATACATAACCATACAGAATAGTGGCTCAGAGAATGAATGAAATGTGTTTTGAATAAATAGTGCATCATTTTTTCTTCATTAATAATTATTAGTCCTTTATAGGGAACATTGAAAAAACTGAATACTGTTATATTACTTAAAAATAGTCATGACTTAGGAGACAATTATTTTCTATGCAGAGATGAATGAGATTAGGCATATCTGTACTGTATTCTGGCCAATTATTTGAAAAATAAGTGAAGTTCTAGTGAAGCTAATTACTAACTGATATAAGATTAAATTTCACATTATGTTTTTAGAAAAATAATTGTTCATATTTTTCAGTGCAGTAAAAAAAGACTTAAGATACTTATCTTCTTTTTCTGTTGGTTGAAATTATCTATGATGACACCAATGAATAAGTTCAAAGTGAAGAATGACCCAAAGATGATAAAGATGACAAAATAAATATACATGTAGAGATTGTATTCATATATGGGCTGCTTGTCTACCTATAAAATTAACAAAGATTAGCAGTATGTTGACAATAACATTAATCATTTTCTTTTTCACATGGGACAACAAGTTAATCCAAACAGTGCTATCTCCTAGGTGAACTTGGCTTCTCAGAAGTCACAGCATGTTAAGGATCAGCATAAATATTCTTAAACATGTATTCAACATTAAGTAAATATTTATTACATGCTACTTTGTACATGAATATAATCTTCAAATGATTAAAAAAGGACTTAACCATATGTACTACTTGTTCTCAGACTGGAGGTAAATGACCTAATGTATGTTTTTTATTTCCAGAACAAAAAAACTATGATAGAAGTGATAACCAAATTTATAAAAATTCTGTTGATTATTTTTCTTCATTTGATGACAGAAATGTCTTCAGTGGATTTAACCTTCTCAGCATGGAATTCATTTCACGTAAACCCTTCCACAGCATTTTAAATATAAAAACAATAGAAAATGAATTAAATTTTTAAAATCCATGAATAACATTTGTTACTCAATTTTTATCTCAATAAACATATTTATTGAGTGCTTATTATTGCCAGCTCTACTTACATTTTTTTTTTTGGATCTTCAGAACAATACCATGAGGTGGATATTGAATTTTTTTTTCAATGAACAGGCTGAGAGAGGCAAAGTAATTTGTTCAAAGTCAGTTGCAGAGCTCATATGATATGACAGGACAGATTTGAGCAAGCTCTGTCTCCAAATGCTGCGGGCATAATTGCTAGTCTACTATTAGGTGGGAGTTCATTTTGTGTGTACATGCCAAAGTTTCCTTGGAGTCACTGTTTGAAAATGGCTGAACCAAACTTAAAATTGTAAGTTTAGTGTAATATTGATCAATAATTACACTGGGTGTTTATACTATATGTTATGTGTTGGCAAATCGAACTTCAATAAAAAATATATATAGGAAAAAATACTTACATTAACAGAATCAACAGCTGCATACATAATATCCATCCATCCCTTAAATGTTGCCTATAAATATAACAATAAAATCTGGATGTGAAGCTGATATTCTAAAATAGCCATACATGAGTTTAGTTCATTTATTGTTACATCTATTAAGTGACATCAAATCACTGAATTTTACTGTACTTCAAAATATCAATATAATTTAAAGACGCTCTATCAAGAACAAAAAGGACATAGTCCCAGTCACATTCTAAATCTTAGTTCTAGTTAATTATTTCCAAGTTGTTATAATTCCTACAAGTATTGTACATGAACCTTAATTTTTCCAGAGGCAGAGAGAATTTTATGAATAAGGTAGGAAACATTTTTCCTCCATTTCTTAAGGATCCTCTATGATAGTGGGAAGTTCTTCCCATTCCCATGTAGTGTAAAACTGGCAGTCAAAAAACTATTTTTGGATCAATATTCAGATGGTGCAATGGTGAGGAGCCAAATGACACCAGAAGTCAATTATGAATTAATGACTCTCAAATGCAACGGTACATGCTTCTCAACTCATATTTTATAGGCAAATAATCTAAGAAAGACCCAGTCTCCTTTTTAAAGTCATAAAGTACATTATCTTTAATTTTTAGGTAATAGATTATTTAAAGAATGCCTTCTATCCCTCATCTAGTGTCTACTAAAATAATGAGCAATCATGATAAGGCTCACTTACAACTTGAAGCAGAGACAGGTAACCAAGTCCAACGTTATCAAAGTTCACCTTCAGATTCTTCCATCGTACATTCTGACTAACATTCATCAGTGCAGAACAGTCGGAATGATTTTGAACTAGATTTGTTGGAAAACGTGACCCATCTGTTGTATTAACACACTCATAGAACTTCCCAGCAAACAAATTTACGCCCATAATGCTAAATATTAGCCAGAATATAAGACACACCAGGAGAACATTCATGATGGATGGAATTGCACCTATAAGTGCATTCACAACCACCTAGAATTCAAAAGGAAGAAAAGGAAGATTAGGATTAGTAAAAATGTTAAATGGTCAACATTAATGAAGCACAATGCAGAATCAAATTAGAAAAGCCACCCTTACACGTTTAAGACATCAAGTCACCAACCAACATGTATTAATTGAATGTCTATGCTCAAGTAGTATGCCAAACGAGACAAAGTGAGATAGGAGCCCTATGAACAACAAGTTTACTAAAATAGATGATACACACACATTGAAACTATTAGCAGCAATGCAAAACAAAGTGATTAAAATGATACCACAGCTTAAATAAATAAAAAAATAAAAATAATAAACCAAAAACCTGATATATGTAAGGTGAAGTCGTAAATCTGCATACTCTAGGAAAAAAAAAAGAAATTCCTAAGTATAACAAATAAAATGTACATTTAAAGGTTCATAATCCTAGAATGACCAGTGCTAAAATTCTTTCAGATAGAGTGCCTCATGCCACTCCAGTGTTCCTGCAGGAAGACTACTGTAGCGTTTATCATTCTCCAGATTTTCCTAATTATTTCCTCTTTCAAAACCTGTCTTTTTATACTTCATCTCTAGCCTAAATTTGAATCCAAATGTGTTAAAGACTAATTTTTTAAGTAAGAGCACTGTGCACCCTCTTTTTTCCAAATGGTGAAACATTAAGATCTCTGACTTACTTTTAAGTAAGTATTAAGTAAGTATTGTGTATGTAAGCAGGAGTTGAGGTTAGGAGTCTTTTATTATATGAAACCTTTTATTTAATTGGTTTGGTTAGGTGTGTGATACATGAATTCAATTAAGACTCTGGGACTCTTTCTTCATCTGCTTAAAGAGAGGCACCTTTTCAAATTTATTATTCTAAGCCTAAATATGCTTTATACATATAAATCCTTAGCTAAATATAGATAATGCTTGCCTTGGTTAAAATAAAAATAGTTTATCTTTAATATTTCCTTTATTTCTGCTTTTCAGCATTTCCACTGCTATTAAGCACCAGTGCCTCGTGCCACTCCAGTGTTCCTGCAGGAAGACTACTGTAGCGTTTATCATTCTCCAGATTTTCCTAATTATTTCCTCTTTCAAAACCTGCCTTTTTATACTTCATCTCTAGCCTAAATTTGAATCCAAATGTGTTAAAGACTAATTTTTTAAGTAAGAGCACTGTGCACCCTCTTTTTTCCAAATGGTGAAACATTAAGATCTCTGACTTACTTTTAATATCGTTTAGAGCAGGAATTAGCAAACGCTTTCTTAAGTATTTTTAGGCTTTGAGTGTTATGTGGTCTCTGTTGAAACTATTCAATTCTGTCACTATGGCAATAAATTATAAACAAATGGACATGGCTGAGAGGCAGTAAAACTTTCTTTACGAAACAGGCAACCAGCCTGTGGGTATTAGTTCGTTGACCTCTGGGCTAGAGCAATAGTTATCACCCAGAGGTCCATGGGCCTGTTGAGGTTCCATGTGGGCCTGAAATTATATGAAAAACATATGGCTGTACTTTTTAAATGAAGAGATTATCCATATTTTTATGAGATTCTTATAGTGTACATGACACTAAAAGGATTAGGAAAAACAAGAGTAGACAGTAAAGTTCAAAGTGGCCAACTCTTGCGCAGGCCTATGCTTTCATTCTCACTTCCTGCTGACCTCCCTCCCCACTGTGCTTATCACCTAGGCATATTCACCTTCTAGTCCTCGCTCAGACATGCCTTGCACACTCAACCCTGTGCTTCCCCATCAGGTTGCATCTCTGCCTGGGATGCCTGTGTGCTTGAGATTTGGGCCCACTCGTTCAGTTATGGCTCCAATGGCAACTCCTTGTGAGGCCTTAGACTTTTCCAAGTGGCCACTCCAACCACCATGTTTCTGTAGTACTGTGTGCTTACTATTTTATAGCTGATATCATAGAATAACTACTGTTCCCCTGTGTCTCCATGATTCTTGTCCCTACTCTGTGTTGGGGAACTGAGTCTCTTCACCATGTACTCTTTCTATAGCATATAGCATAATATAAACACATAGCTGGTGTTTAAAATGTTTGCTGAGGGGGTTCCTTGGTGGCTCAGTGGTTTAGCGCCTGCCTTTGGCCCAGGGCATGATCCTGGAGTCCCGGGATCGAGTCCCACATCGGGCTCCCGGCATGGAGCCTGCTTCTCCCTCTTCCCGTGTCTCTGCCTCTCTCTCTCTCTCTCTCTGTCTATCATAAATAAATAGAATAAATAAATGTTTAAAAAAATGTTTGCTGAAAGAATGTGAGCAATGGTGGGTCTCTGAGGGAGATAGGTACATATTGTTCTGATGGGAAGTACTTTGGGAAAGTCAATAAGCTTAAAGAGCCTCAAGACTCAAAGGAAGCTAACTACAAAATGCTTCAAATAATTATTTCATTTATTCTTCAGAATCATCCTGCAGTGTTAAAGAACATACCCTTTTTTTGTATGGTTAATAAATGCCTAAGAGACATATCTGGTCCTTCAAAAATATTAAGACATTCTCCTGCATCCAGTTCAGCTCTATAATAGATAAAGAGGAAAGAGAGTAAAATAATGAGCTTGCTTAATCACTGAGGGAAGTAGCTTTGTAGGGGAAAGTATATTCTTCATTCATGAAAATGCAGTATACTGTCTGTTTGAGTTCAGAAATCAATCTTAAGCTCTAGAGAAATTGTAACATTCTACAAATGCTCAAAAACTGAAGTTAATGCCAATGGATTCCAATGCCATTGTAATTTTTCAATTCTCATGTGATAAAAAGAATTGACTTATTCTTATGATTTTTTTTTTTGTATAATCATAATCTCTCATATACCTGGAAGCCATTGTACACTGGATGCATTAAGCAGTAGACATGACAGTCATAGCAGAGATAACACCGAAGACCTGCTAGACTAAAAGACCTCTGATATTCAGATTTCTGAGCCCCATCCCAGAGTTTATGATCCAGTATGTCTGGAGCTGGGCCTGGGCATCTGCATTTCTAATAAGTTCTCAGATGACGTTGATGGCTGGTCTGCGGATCACATGTGGAGGAGCAGTGAGATAAGTGAGATAAACTAATCTACATGTTGAGTTATTCAGGGAACTACAGGTAGAGAGGCAGTCAGATAAATAAGTAAAAAACAATATAATAAGGATTTTGTATGTCTGAACATAGAGGGAAGACGCCTACTTATGCTCAGTGGTGAAGAGACAAAGCAAATTTAAATTAAGGTTTAATGGCTTGGGTAGATAACTGTCTGCTATATTGATAAGTTAGGGTTGAGACAGGGCAGGGAGAAGCACTACAGCCAAGAGAACAGCAGAAGCAGGAAAAAACAAGTGTAAAGCTGGTGAGAGGAAAATTTGAGAAGAGCAGCTATAAATGAGGGTATTGACTAAGTAGAGAAAATAAGGTCATTGTCCTCCATGTATTTTATGAAGTTGCTGGTTTAATACAGTTCTTTTTTTTTTTCTTTTCTTAGATTTTATTTATTTACTCATGAGAGACACAGAGAGAAAGGCAGAGACACAGGCAAAAGGAGAAGCAGGCTCCATGCAGGAAGCCTGATGTGGGACTCAATCCCGGGACTCCAGGATCATGCCTTGGGTCAAAAGCAGGCGCTTAACCACTGAGCCACCCGGGCATCTGAGGGTGCCCTTTTAATACAGTTCTTAAAGCTAAGTTGCTACAGGTCATTATTTGTCTCACCTTGTTTGTCTCTACAAAATAATCTCTTTTTTGGCACCATGCAGCCTAGTACAAATTATGTAAATTCTCAGAGCTTTAGTTTTGTCAAATGTAATCTGGAGATAATTCTACTTTCATTGAAACATTTGTTTTAAGGATGAAATTTAAGGTGGTGGCTGATGTCACTTCACTGTTTTTTCTTACGAGTCCTACCCAGCATAGCTCTTGAAAGAATATTTTATGAGCACTGGATACAGGCAAGTCCCCGATAACTTGTATATGGGAGATGGTATCAGAATGAATAGTGTCCCATTCACTTAAATTTCCTAGCATAGAGAAGATTTTCATTTAAAAAAGGAAAAGTCATTTATCTGAATTACTGCCTAACAATATTACATGAAGGAGGCATTATTGTATTTTACTCTGTTAAACAATGTGCACTAAATACTATGTATATACATATGTACACACACATATATAAATAGCCCATCTATATGTAGATATGTAGACATATGTACATATAAACAGCCCATAATTTCTACAGACTTACTTTTTTCATATTTTATATTCCATTTAGAAAATAAAGATATTAGAAAGTTTAGCATTTCCTTACCCTCATTCCTTCAAACCTAGATAAAGCTCTTAGAGGTCTTAAAGCTCTAAGTGTCCGAAGGGATTTAATGGGGCCAAGGTCTGAGTAGCCAAGAGTGTTTGCAACTAAGGTAACCAAAGAAACCTACAAAAAATAAAATTTTCATTAATCATTCCAATGAAATAATAAAGCATAAAGACGAAAAGTCAATTTCAAAGATCACTAAGCACAGATAAGCAAGAATCATATTTTATATATCAAATTGTCGATTCATAGCCTAAAAATAGATAAGATGAATGCTCTTGTAAGGACATAGCTTTAAAGGAAGGCTAATAAAAATAAAAAGAATAGTAGAAGGAAAGTAGGTTATTTCTCTGTCAATAAAAATCACACATGCTTTTCACACTCTTTGTGGTCAATGATTATGTTCTTGCTTATTAAATCTGAATTTATGCTTGATATATTTAATTAGATATGCTATATATTTAATGTGAGCAACTTATGTTATACATTTATGCTTTACATTTAATTAGAACAACAATCAAAATTTCAATTATAATAAAACCTAGGGCATAACAAAATGTGTGATTCTGAAGCTAAGTCATGAGTGTGGCATTAACTCAACCAAATCTTAGTCCTACTATAAACCTTATTCAAAAACATTTTGAAGATTCATGATTCTGAGATGGAGCTAATTTCCCACAAGATAGTTCTGCCTTGTAATTTCTCGGAACTGGCACCAAAGGATTTACCTAGTAATAGTGGGAGAAAAATCTCAATTGTATTGATGAGAACTTAAGAGTAGGTGATCTCACTGGCTTTACAATCAACATAGACATACAGAACTTCATCACATTAGACCTGCCACAATGACCATAACCAGTATCCAACAGAAAGTTGTGTTCTCATCGTAAACTATCTTAGAGGAAGGAACATGGATAGAAATAAAATCAATACACATTTTGGTAAAAGAGCAATAAGCTCCTCAATGACCTTACATCTGGATCTGTAATGCATTCAGTCTCTCAGTAAGGTCCATTTAAAATATTCATTTGTTTTTACACTGTATGTAGCAGGAAACAATGTCTAAGAACAATGTCCGGAATGCAGTGCTTCATTATGAATTAAGTACTGATGAAAAGATTGAAATTTTCCATGGGATGGGAACACCTGGGAGTCAACCTCCTTATATTAAACTAGTGACAGAGTAAAAAATTTATTATGTTACAAAAGCATTTACCTTACTCCTTATTTTTCCAGCTAGTAATGAGGTAACATATATAAAAGTAAATTGAAAAACAATTCATATGGAATCACTAATATAAGGTATCAAAAATCAGAGTTCTTACAGAGAAGGTCCAAAAGAACATAGGAGGTGTAATGTATAGCTACATCAGGAAAAAAAATTGTTTTTGCATATCACCAATATAGAAAACAAAAATGTTATTGTTTGCAATGTTTTATATATTGATCTGTTAAAAAAGAGTTTACTGAGCTTTGGATGACAGTTGAGAAACTGAACTTTTGAGTAGATATGATGAGTTTTGGGTTAATTTTGCAGATGTGGCTATGTATAGTCATGCTTACTCGCAATTTTGATATCTATGAATGATGCTATCTTTATCTTTTCGGAAAATTTGATGCAAATTCTCAGTTAAATGTTGAAGCACTTGTTAAGACTATAAAAAAAATTTCATACTGCCCTCTAATTCTAGACATCAGATGTAAAAAATATCTCTCAGAACTGTAACTGATTCTAAGTTGTTCCTTCCTTAGCCACAAAGACTAGAATTTGGAAAATCTGGGAGAATTAACAGAAGATGGAAAAACATAATCATTCTAAGAAAAATTAGATTTGGGAAACTGAGGTCATGAATTTAGAAAGCCTTTTAAAATAATATAAAATATAATAAGGTCACTATTATATGTGATATTAAATTATATCAAGATATAAAATAAAATATACTAAATAATAATAAATCGATAAATTGAATGTTGCACCATTTCTATTTGCAGTACCTTACTCTTGCAGCTGTTTTAGGATTTCTTTCCTATTTCAACAAGACTCCTTCAAAATACTTGCTTTGTTAAAAATAATGCATATACTGAAGCATTCTTATATATTTTCCATCATTCAAGTTTTGAATAGTTCTCTGAATTTATTACTTGAAATTGCCAGTGCCTATTTCTCTGCTTCACTGCCACTCTAGAGATGAAATGTAAATTGGATGTTTCAGGGGGGATAGGATTGTGACTCATTCTGGTTTTCCCTCTCACTGAGACAGAGATCAATATTTTGAAATTCCATGCCTCCCAAACTCCTAAACCCAGAGTTATTTAGCTTTAGCACTATACTTTTACATAACTTTCAGCTAACATATGAGACTTGAATATTCCTTATCCTCTTTTATTTTCTAATTTTATATTGTAAAAAAAATCAATGTTTTATTTTTTTAAGATTTTATTTATTTATTCATGAGAAACACACACAGAGAGAGGCAGAGACATAGGCAGAGAAAGAAGCAGGCTTCCCGCGGGGAGCTTGATGTGGGACTTGATCCCAGGACACCAGGATCATGACCTGAGCTGAAGGCAGATGCTCAATGACTGAGCCACCTAGGTGCCCCAATGTTTTATCTTCTTAATCTGGGCCTCTGCCCTTTTCATTCCCACCCTTCATCACCAAGGTTTTCACTTTGTTCTTCCCAACAGGAATGATATTCAAATCACACATATATATACATGTATATAAAATCAAATTTTCTCTGATTGCAGAAAACATACGCATAAGTAACTTATAAATGTTAGAATGGTACAGAAAATAATCCATAGTCACTGCCAAATTTCCCTTTTAATACTCCTTACAGATATATTTCTATTGGCTACATTAATATTTCAAAAAAAAAACCATGAAGCTATAGTCTGAAAGTACAAAAAGCTAACCAAAATTAAAATATGATAACAAACATTACTAAATGTCCTTCAGAACACTTATTTATAAGAACAAACCCAACTTACATCAACAATTAAGAAATCCAGCCAACACCAGGCATTGGTGAAATACGTTTTATAACCATAAGCCACCCATTTTAGAAGCATTTCCAGAATGAAAATATATGTGAATATCTTGTCAGCATACTCCAGGATAATCTTAATGGTCTTTTTCTTTTCAATATATATATCTTCAAAAGCCTGTGAAAATAGTATTCAAATTTCAACTCACGTCCAACTTAAGGCTTATGATTCATAACAAAGACTGGAAATAAAATTCTGATGGAGAATTTTACACTGAAACATACATACTATTATGGGCTAGCTGACTTTATTCTGGTTTACAGCTACTATGTAACACTTCATCCTAGACTTCTCACTAGTATGTGCCACTGGTCACCAGAGGTTAAGAGAAAGGGTGCAAAGAATAAAATTATTTATAATCTTCTAAAGGAATACTCATCTTTGATACTTACAGTGATTTCTACTTCCTCTGACTCCCCTTTACCTCTCTTCAAATTGGATGAATCTTAATAATTTAAAACATGATTCCCAGATTGGTCCGTCATATTTATCTTTCTCACCCTGCACTCTCCTTCACACCCACCAGTAGGATTTGGAGATCTCCTTCTGTTTTTACATGCTTGTGCATTCCCAGTGCCTCACACTGTGTCAAAACACAGCAGAAGGCAAGGGAAGGTTTGCTGAAAGGACAAGTGCAGTAGCTCATCGGGCTGTAGAACACAGAGGATGGCTTCTTTCTTTGAATTCTGCACAGTATTTTATCATTCATCGAGAGCTTTACCTCTTCAAATCACCATTACATTCATTTGATGAATGTGGCACTTTCTGACACTCTTCTGGAACTTTCAATAAGTAATAGATGATATTCTGTGGTCATAGCCACTAGTCCCTTGAGAAGTAATTAGAACAGATTTAATGAATTGAGATCACCTCAGACACTGAAAATACTGCTGACCTAAACAGGTCTGAAGCAGTAGAATTTTCTCTTTCAAGGTGAAACAATATTCACTTTGTTGAAGAACATGAAAGCAAAAGGAGTTGTATCCTTAATGGTACATTACATTACCTACCCAAAGCCATTGGAATTCTTCTTATTCCAAGTTCTTCTACTTTTAAAATGATCCTTCACACTTATTACATACTGTTGGTATCAATATTGAAGCACGCAGAGAAGTTGGGGCACAGAATGAGCAGACTTACTAAGATGGTAAAAGAAGGTTCTAGCAGCTGACTGAGGTTTTGAATGTCAGTGCCACTGAAGTGCAAAGGAAAACTTCCAGCCCTCAGGATTTTCTGGCCTCCCTTCTGCAAGTTGTGGAGGAGTCTGGCAGCTTCCCAGACAGACAGTATGGCAACGCTTTAGTATTAGAAATGCAAAGGTAACAAAGGGACTTGATCACAAAGAACAAAGAGTGCTATTCCTGGAACTGGGGTGCAGAGCTGGACCAGTAACTAGTAAGTCTTGAGGCTGAAAACCAGGTACCCTGCCTGAGTACACCTTATTTTGACTGGTTCTAGAGCTGGAAACCAGATTCAGCCTGCAGGGCTCCTGGCTAACCTCCAGGACTAGTTTCACGGATATGGGAGCAAGGAGGCAAGGGCAACATTAATGTGTAGTGCAGGTTTTACTGTTACTCATTTCAGTAACTGCTCATTTGTTTCTACATGGCGTGTACTCTCCTTTCTGAGGAGCCAGAAATCAGTGAAAAATACGGTGGTTGTGACTTCAGACCTCAGTTAAGTTATAGGTTTGTCATTTACTAACTTTGGGACATTAAACAACTTTTAAAATTTAATTTAATTTAATTTTTATTTTATTTTATTTATTTTTTTAAACAACTTTTTAAACTCTCTGCCCAATTTCCTCATTGGTAAAATAAGCAAAACAATAATAACTTCACAGGATTGTTTATAAAGATTAAGCGAAAATAACCTATGCAAGGATCTTAAAAATAACTATGTACTAACTCAGCTATTATTTTTTTGTTATTTTTTTGTTTATTTTATAGACAGGTACTTAAAAAATCTAGTTCAATTAGCAAACTCCCTGAGTAAAAAATAGCAGTTTCTTAAAATACCTTTCCCTTTTCTTCCTCATATGATTCATTCATTTGAATTTCAGGGTTGTGTGTGTGTTTTTTTTAATGATGTTATTTATTTACTTTAGAGAGAGAAAGAACACAGGAGTGAGCAGGGGGAGGGGCCAAGGGAGAGGGAGAGAGAACCTCAAGCAGGTCCCATGCTGACCGAGGAGCACAATGCAGGGCTCCATCTCATGACCCTGAAATCAGGACCTCAGCTGAAATCAAGAGTCAGATTCTTAACCAATTGCACTACCCAGGCTAACCAAAGTTTGGAGAGTGCCTCTTCCCAAAAATGTCATCTTCCTTTTTAGATATTTTGAACAAGGGATTACTCTAAACTTTTTTTTTTTAACTCTCCTTTCTAAAAGTCTCAGTTACATGTATGGCTCAACACCGAATAAACTTCCTTAGTTATGATGGATACAAGATAATGTAGATATTGTTGAGATTCTTATTTGGATTCCACCAGATAAGAAGAAAAGCATATTTCTTATTTATCTTCTGTTTCAAAAGAGGTCATCCACTGTAGGCCCTGAGCACCCCAACATATACTTGTTGGGTATGCCAAGGATGCAAGAACCTGATTGCTCTTTACTCAGGCTATTTCTTAGTGTTGCTTTAGCAACAAGCAACTATGAGGGACAAAACAGTGCCTCTGGGACAAAAAAGCAAGGTTTCTTACTGCTTGCTATAAAAAGACAGGGTTCCTTGGGGTACCTGGGTGGCTCAGTCAGACTCTTGATTTCAGCTCATGTTACGATCTCAGGGTTGTGAGATGGAGTCCCACACTGGGCTCCATGCCCAGCTTAAGATTCTCTCTCTCTCTTTCCCCCTCTCCTGCTCCCCTTATCTTAAAAAGAAAGAAAGAAAAAAAAAAGGACAGGGTTCTCTAAATTTAGTGCTCTTTAGCTGTGATGCTAATGCATTTATGTGTACCATTTATCCCCATGCCATGCCCCCATGAGACCTGGGGACTAAGGGGAGCAACCCAAACATGCTGAAGTTCATGTTGCTTCCAATGTCATGAGGAATAAAATCCTTTGTCTCTGACTTGGAAGTCTCATATTCCACTAGAATCTGTGAAATAGCAAGAGGTTAGCTTCTTTAAGTAAAGTAAAATCAAATCCCAGGTCCATGAAGACTATCTGTGAGGCAATTTACAAAGTTCTTGAGTATTCTTTTTTTAGTATAATGGAATTTCCAGTGGTATCTCTAGCTGGAACTGGGCTTCTAAGAGTTCATCTCTGTTTGTGTCAGTGGGAAAGAAAAGTGAGTAAGAAAAGGCTCAGGGAACTTGTAACTCTCCCAGATGCCTGTCAACTTTCATAGAAAGTGCTTGGTATATGCACATAAGAAATGTGTCTCATTCTCACCCCCAAATTATGGTTTGTTTTGCAAGATGCTTCATAAGCTGACACTGCCTATCTTTGTCACAGAGTGGCTACCACTCTCCTCCCTTTATTTGCTTTTCCTCCAATGTCATGTTCTACAACTCGACAACTTTTAATTTCCTGAACACATCATGATATTTAATGCTCCCTTATATACACTTGTTTCCCTCAGCCAGCCCACCATGTCTGGCTGGAAAATTCTATTCATCTTTCTAGATCTTGCAAAAAAAAAAAAAAATCAGCTACTTTCCTGAAAGTGCAAGCAGACAATTGTTCATCTCTTGCTAAAGACCTTTATCAATTATATTCTTCACTTACTAACACATCCCAGTTCTATAATCACTTGTGCCTCTCTATACAGTGGTCTCTGAACTCATTGAGAAAAGTACCTGGATCTTAACCACCTTTGCATTCAAGGCAGCAAGAATAATGCCTGGCCTAGAGTAGTGCTTAGTAAATATTTACTGAACTAAACTAAAAGTTTGTCCAGTACTAATCAGAGGGATTCATTTTTAGGTAAAACTCATTTATTAAAAATACTGCGGGACTCAAATGATTGCTTTAGGTGTCATATAACTTACCAGAGCACCACTACTGAGCAAGATCATGAGAACAATAAAGCTTTCAAACCAACTGTGTTCAACTATTCTGTAGCAGGTTTTCCTGATGTTCCACCAGATTTTTCCTTTCCCTGACTCTATGTCAACTTGGCAGCATGGGAACCTCTGCACACAACCTGAGAAGAGAGACATGCATATAAAATCTTGATATTCAGAATAAATAAAATGCTTATGCAAAGCTTTCCCTGTGACATCCCTCAACTGAAAAATTTCTAACACTGCTGCTTTGAATAGATTCAACTTGAATACATTCAACTAAAAATAACTTGTCAATTATTTCTAACTTAAAATATATTCTGTACTTTCTTGATTTCTCATCAATCTCCTCCAAAGTGTTTAAAGCACTTTTTTTTTTTCATTATTGCAGTCCAAACACTGTGTGGATACATGACAAACATGGAATGAATGAATATGAAACTCAAAGCTGAGAACAAAATGCTTTTCCGGACCTTCTCTGCTAATTTTCCTTGATGTGGATTTCATCTACAATTTTCTGATCCTTCTACTCTATTAAAAAAAAAAAGTTCCTCACAAAGCTTCATTCTAGATAATATGAAGAAAATTAGTAGGAGTTTCTAAAATTTTTAAAAAGTAGACTGATTAGAAGCAGATAAAACTGTTTCAAGTACTCTATATTAAAAACAACTCTACGTTTGGAACTTTAGGTGTAAAATATGCTGCAAGGTGAGTTGAGGATCGTTTTATTTAAAATCTTAGGCTTATTCATTAATTTCTCCATTTATTATCTTTTAATCTTTTATATACTTAGCTATGTACATAGTTTTCTCTCGTCTGGGGACTTAATTTTTGTTTTGGCTAGGCAGATAGAGAAATAAATGACTAACTGGATAAGGCAACTAAAATCACAAATATAAAGGTGTTATATTGATAGCACAGAAAACCTCACCCAGCTCATTTGTTAAGAGACCAGAAGAGGCTTTGTGAAGATCTGACACCTGAATTGAGTCAAAATACTAGCCAAAAAGAGAATGGGTGGAATTCCAGGCCAAGAGGGAGCAAAATGCATTATGCATAGGAATTATAAGCAGTTCAGAATTGTGATGAAAGCAAAGTGTGGAGGCATGGGTGAGAAATTAGGTTAGAGAAGTTGGTTAGATTATGGAAAGGATTTTCTTCCACATAAAGGAGTTTGGTCTATATTCTATAAATGTTGGGGAGTAAGTGAATGGTTGTAAGCAGAGAATGATATAGGCACATTACACCTATATTTATGTCTCCAACAGTTGAATGGAGGATAAGTTGGAAGAGGAGAAAAAAAGGAGGGGAAGACGCAAAAAACCATTTAGGGTTCTCGTTCAGTAGCCTTAATACGGCTGGATAGGTCATGGCAACTCTAGTTAGGAATTAGAGCAGTAATAGATTCAAGACATGTTTGGCAGGTAAAATCAGCAGGATTTAGTTATGCAGTATAAGAGAATAGGAGGATCTCAGAACAGATGGATGAATGTCAGCAATGAAATGAAGAACACAGGTGCAGGGCTACTTGGCAGGTAACGAGTTTGAGATGCTGGTACGACTTCCAATTACAAATGTCCTGTAGTTATTTGGAGGTCTGAATCTGAAGCTCAGGGGGAAAGTCTGGGCTAGAAAAGGAGAATTTTTGAGGTCACACATATAAAAATCTATTTAGGGCCAAGAAAAGGCCATATCTAGAGCATTCTAAAACAGTAATATTAAGGAACAGAATGCAATGACATGCTGGAGCCAGCTCACATAAGTTTTGATAACTCATTGTTAAATTGGCAGGCATTTTTGCAAGTCTGTTGTTAAATGCAGCAATTATCAAAAGTTAAATTATATGAACTTAAAATTATAACTTACTTTTGAAAAGACTAAATCTTAAAAACATATCCCTTTCAAATCATTTTACTATTATCTATACTCTTGAATACATTTCTGTCTTCTATTTGAGTCAAGAGAAATTTGTCATACTATAAAAATAAAATGACAATTTCAAAGTACAAAATGCTATTGAACTACTGGCATCTCTTCATTTGGTAGCGTCTCCACATTTGGTGAACTCACATCAGTAGTTTGAAATAAGCCATGGTGGGGATCTTTACACTACAAAAGTCATCAAATGCTATAAACCAGGGTTTGCTGATTTTCTAGAGTAAACTTAACAAGTAATGCAGGAAATGTTAATAAAATATATAAAACAGTAAAGGTGTTGGGCAGCCCTGGTGGCGCAGCGGTTTAGCGCTGCCTGCAGCCCAGGGTGTGATCCTGGAGACCCAGGATGGAGTCCCACATCGGGCTGCCTGCGGGGAGCCTGGTTCTCCCTCTGCCTGTGTCTCTGCCTCTCTCTCTCTGTGTATCTCTCATGAATAAATAAATAAATCTTAAAAACAAAAAACAGTAAAGGTGTCATATTTATAGTCATGACACTGGGAATAGCACTAAAAATTGAGGAAATATTCTTTCCTTATTCAAATTCTGTTATCTAAGATTTGCAAACATCATTGATGAATGAGTGAAGTTCTGACATACAGTTTCTTTGTCTCACTGTTAGCTTACTGATTAACATAAGTGAAATAACCAACCAACCTTCAGGTTAAAACTATACTTGTTCATCAACTGCAATCATTGGTTATCTACACATCCAAAACTTTGGTAAAATTTAACAAAAGCATTCTATGAGAACCAATGAGCTATAGGGCATGTACAATAAGGAATGTTGCTTATGTTATTTGTAAATCATGTGCTACACATCCTTTATATCAGTATATTTAAAATAAACTGATAAATGTATGCATACTTTCTTTTTCTTCTGAACACCACTAGGACAGACGGAATTAGAGAAAACCCTGAAGGAGGAGACAGAGCAGAAGTGGAAGAGACATACATGTAAGGGGCTGCAGCAAAAAAGTCAGGGAGTAAAAAGTTTCATAAAGGGCTGATGAACAGAACCATAACCAAGAAAGACCCAAAAAGATAATGACTGAGATTTCAAAAATTAAAGTTGATTTTAAAAAACAACCACAGTTATTTTGAAGAAAAGGAAGAATTGAAAAAGGAGGAACTACAATTAATTGATCTTTAAAAAAAATTTTTTCCTTTCAGAACCATTGTGTACTGTTGGTGGTAATGTAAATTGGCACAGACCTTGTAGAAAACAGTATGGAGGTTCCTCAAAAAGTTAAAAATAAATGCCATATGATCCAGTAATTCCACTACTGGGTACTTACCCAAAGAAAACAAAAATACTAATTTGAAAAGATACATGCACCCCTATGTTTATTTCAGCATTATTTATAATATCTAAGTCCATCAATAGACGAATGGATAAAGAATATATATATATATATATATATATATATATATATATATATACACACCATGAGTTCCCACTCAATCATAAAAAAGAATGAGATCTTCCCATTTGTGACACTAAGGATAGAACAGAATTTATCTGCCTCAAGTATAATTAGCAGAGGAGAAAATTTCCCTTTAAGATTTTACTATCTGAGATTTATTTGTGTCACTTAAAATTGGAGAGAAATATTATTCAAAAGATTGAGGCAAGAAAACAGATAATATATTCTAATTAGAAAAGTAAACTTTTTATCTGAGATGAAGGTTGATAAATATTGCCCTCAGGATTTATCACACCTCAGAGAGTTTCTCACCCTTATTTGGAGGCAGGAGTGTTCGACTGCCTGTCTGGCTTTTATGCAAAGGCATATCCTAAGAGATTTCCAACCTAGCTGGTTAGCAATGTTATCACACATTCTTTTTTAAAAGGACTATTAATTAAATGTAAACATAACAGAGAACCTCTCAAACATTTTAATGGGTCCCCTTGGGTAAATGCTATTTCTTTTGGGTGGTTTCATTAATTTGTTCTCGTGATACATTTCATAAAGTCTATACTGGGTTTCATCATGTTAAGCCAATGCTCCCCCCACCACCGCCCCAAACAAAAAAACTAACTTCCATCGACCTCTTCCAAGAAGGATTACCTATTAATAAAAATATAATAGTATAATCATATAATTAATGTAAAAATTGATTAGGAAATGGGGCTTTTTAAAACACTTCTTAAAACTTTCTAAATTCTCTAACGTATTTCATCCATATTTTCTTTAAAAAAGGATAAACGTACGAGTGAGTTGTTATTGTGTTCTTAAAGTTAGAATTAGTTATTAGTTATTTTATAGGAAGCTGAATTCAGAACATTTTGGGAGCAAGTTGAGTTGGTTCCTTCTACCAAATTAACAGAAAATACATTATTTTATGGAAAAGAGGGTATCCTTCTCTTTTTTAAAATTTTATTTATTTATTCATGAGAGACACAGAGAGAGAGGCAGAGACACAGGCAGAAGAAGGAGAAGCAGATTCCCCACAGGGACCCTGAAGGGGGACTCAATCCCAGGACCCTGGGATCATGACCTGAGCCAAAGGCAGACACTTAACCACTGAGCGACACCGGTACTCCTGGAAAAGAGTATCCTTCTCATATCCTAATCCTGATTTTGTAGTATACTAACTGTATAATCCGAAAAGAGTATAATGTAAAACCAAGCAGAATCAAAAAGTCCTGTCATGTCAGGTTGCCATCACATGCAGAAGTAAGGCTAGTGAAGAACAGTGGCAGATCTAGAGAAGGAGCCGGGAATCTTGAATTATGAAGCTAGTGGAACAGAACTAAGGAAAGGCCTGGCATAAGAGGGAGGAGAAAAAGATGAAGAGGAATATGATGAAAAGTAGTAAAGCAACTGTATATATTTTAGGTATATAAATTGATAATTTGATATTAAGTATACACTGTAAAATAATCATCACAATCAAGCTAATTAACATAGCCATCTTCTCACCAATTTCTTCCCTGTATGTGTGGTGAGAACAGTTGAGATCTATCCTCTTAGGAGATCTCAAGAATACAATGCAGTATAGTTACGTATAGTCCCATTGGCGCACAAGAGCTCTCCAGAATGTATTTACCTTGTATAACTGAAACCTTGGCCCTTAGTAAATTTTCAGTGGTCAAGACTAAACACATCTGAAAATGTGTTTCTGTAATATCTCCTATACACTAGACTCAATTTAGAAGTTATGCATAACTTTAAAGAAATCACATAAATATTCTCATTAGTGCTTTTTAGGACTAAAATAAACTTTTTATGTAGTTTAATGTAATAAGATAGTCCTTACAGACTGAAATAGCTTAGCATTAATACTTTCTGCAGAAGGTTTAAGCTTTTCCAAAGCCCCTAATTTGAAGCCCTAATCTGCTTGGTAAACCCAACTTCTCTCTAATTATCCTAGAGTTTTTAGTTAGGGTCATTCATAAAATGGGTGGAGAAAATCTTGGTAGCATCTGTACAAATTTAATGGTGCTTATTAATTTACTGAGAAATAGGCAACACCTGATGAAATTCTTAAGTGTCTTTAATACAGACACTTCTAAAGGAAACTCTGTGTGTTTTGCTCCATGGTACTGATTTCAGCAAACAAAATTTCTATCAATTGGGTGTCATACTTGTTTGCTTCTCAAATAAAACAGAATTTAGCCTGTATTGAAGGAAAATTCATGAACCCATTGTAGTTCAAAGATATCTTTATTTGATAGCATTTTGTTTACTGCATGAGTGCTAGAGGAGGCTGGTTGAGAAAAATCATTGAGGATGAACACAAGTCTGACTTTTACAAAAAAAACTGATGCTGAGAGTAATGGATAGTAAGTCACTAGCATCAACACTATGCTATCATAGCTTCTCTACAGAATTATTAACAACATATTTTGAAAAATAAAAAAAGGAAAAGAATGATGTTAATAAGAACTGTGGTAATTAGGGACACTTAGATGGCTCAGCAGTTAAGCTCTGCTTTTGACTCAGGGTGTGATCCTGGAGTTCAGGTACCAAGTCCAACACTGAGCTCTCTGAGGGGAGCCTGGTTCTCCCTCTGCCTATGTCTCTGCCTCTCTCTCTCTCTCTGTCTCTCATGAATAAATAAATAAAATCTTAAAAAAAAAAGAACTGTGGTAATTAATTTGTACTATCTCATTTCATCTCCTGGGTACCCCTACGATTCAGATGTGGTTGTTATGCCTATTTTACAGATGAGGCATCTGAGATAAAAGATTTAAAACTGTGCTCAAGGTCTCAGAGAGTTAGCAGTAGCCCAAGTAGAACTCACATGTATCAGGCTCCAAAGCTTGTTACCTACACTATTGTATTATACTGCAACTCTAGTATAGGTTTGTGTTTTTACTTGAATGACACCATATTTGAAAATACTATACATTTCCATAGGTCAAGTTCAAAGTCCCTGAAACATTCCAGGAGTAGTAAGTTCAGTAAGTCAGGAAGTGAAAAGGAATCAAAGGAGGTACTGTTGGAAAAGAATAGACTGAAGTGCAAAGGGCTTCACATGCTATGTTAAGGCCTTTGGGTTTTATCCTGTAGAGCAGTGGTTCTCAGCTTCTAGTGTGCATCAGAATTCCTTGGAGGACGTAAGCCCTGTCCCCAGAGTTTCTGAGCAACGTGTGATTTCTGTGATGAACATGGGGCTAGAAAGGAAGAGGTCAGGGCTGACTCAAAGTCTTTAGCTTGAGAGGGAGGATAGATCATGATGTCACTAAATGAGATAAAGACCAGAAGAAGCTACGGATTTTATGGGGTAGAACTCACTAAAGTTTGTTTTGAACTTCTTATACTTAGCATGTTTAAAGGCAACCAGCAGAGATGACCAGTGGGGAATTGTAAGCATATCTAAAAATCAAACGTGAGATCTGGGGTAAAGATAATGATTTAAGAATCAACACAGAAATAGACTTTTGAGCTACAGACATGGATAGAAGATAGAACCCCAAACATCAATAAATGGATGGCTAACCAATGCTTTGATTTTTCTCTTACCATCTGTAAAACAGGCTTCTGGCTCATCTGAATTTATAGGTTCAGCCTCTGCTTCTTCTCCTTCTCCTGGCAGAGGGTTATCAACTGTGCTGCACTCGGAGGAACTCGACCGGTTCAATCTCTAAAAAGAAATTGACCACCCCCCCAGACAGTTCATTTAGTTCATTCAAATCTTATATTTAAGCCATATTTAATAATCAAAGTCATGCAAAGTGTTATGAAAAAAGATCAACAGTATGATGGCCATAAAAACGTATAAACACATATCGAGGTCAAGTAACCTTACAATACATCTATGCTTGATCTTTCTATCTACACATCCTGTGAAAAATAAATTTTATTATTTTTAGTATGCTAACAAGTAAGTATTTAGAATTAGCATAAAGTATATTTTTACAAACTATAACATTTGCAAAGTACTGGTCACATTTTCATTTTTTTATGTTTAATATAAATTTGTGTACACCAATAATTATTATATTCAGACAACCAAGACCGCAGTAGAAATGATACAAGTGCCAAATTGCCAATGCCTGATAATTGAAAGATCATATCCTGACAGTTGGCAGAAGAGCTTGTTGATACGTAAAATTTTAAAAAGAAAGAAATTAGTGTAAAATTAAATTCAAACATATTTCTTCTATTATCTCTTGGATTTAAGAATATGTACCAGGATGATATAGATAGAAGGCTTTTCATCAAGACAAAATAATGTCACATATTATATTGGAATCAAAATGCCAAAGACCATGGTAATTATTTCATCCAACACCACCCATTTTAGTATAAGGTTTCAGGATATAGTTGAAAAGATCAGAAAGTATTATTTATACTGTCAAAAGATAGTGGCTACCAAAGTAAGCACCACATGCAAACTCTGAAACGAAGATTTAATGAAATTAAACATGGCAGACTCACACATGACAGGAATGAATTCATTGTCATTATGATCATACAGTTGATCATAACACAAGTTCTTCCCGCCCAGAAATTTATGATCAAACATGATGTTTACAAACGTACACATACACAAAGTTTTAGAAAAAATACATACAGCAATTGTAGCAAAACTCTGTCAATTTTTCCTAATTTTGCTTTATAAGGGGTAGAGCAGGACATCAATGGAAGAGTTCATTTTTCATTCTCATTTGCTAAACGACATGTGAATATTGAAAACTACTAGTTATTTCAGCACATGCTCCCCTTATTAAGATTACAGCTTTACTAATTTTTTAAAGAATAGTTCAACAAATACAAGGGCTAAAAGTGAGGAAATACTCGTTTCCATTAAATGGATTCCTTAATCTATTAATTTGCATTAATATCATAGGCCTAATCCAAAATACTAATTTTTAGAGATTTACTGGGAAGCTAAAAGTGTTTTTTATGGTTACCACATTCTCAGTGCTATTATTATCACACATTATTCAACATCAGTAAAAAAGGCATTGATACAGTATTGTACACATGGAATGATATAAGTAAAGTTGTTTTTATAGTGAGAGTAAAGAATTATGAATACTCTAATACTTAAAAGCTATTGGTATAAAGGCATTCTTCCCACCAGGGCAAACTGTTTTATAATAGTATCAGTTATGAAATTTCATTTAAAAAGCAGACTTAAATTGATTGAAGTGAATCACTGAATTGATCTAAAATGACTTTAAAATAAATAGAAATTAATAATAAGACAATATATTTAAGGTTTTAAAATATACATTACTCCAAAAAATAATGGGAAATGTATAACTACTAATATGCCCTACTGCGCCAATTACCACAAAAACTAATTTTAAGTATGATATCTAAAAGACTACAATTATTTGATGCCCTCCATTCTGGACTTCTCAGCTATCTATGGACTTTCACCAGGGAACTGAAAGACAAGGTACTATGATTCTATGGAGATGAGACCAAGTCCTTCAAACCTGAAAAATGAATTTTTGCCCTGGATTTTGAGGCAAAGCTGTGGAAGAAACAGCTAACAGAAAGAATTCAAAGCACTTTCCTGCTATTAGCCAAAATATTGACAACTAGCAAATAGTTCTCATGGTTTTCTCTAAGGTGGTAACAATTTTTAAATAAAATGATTCTAATTTGTAGAATGACTCCTCAGTCTAAATTAATGAAAACATCTTGAATCTCAGTATTTGGCTTTCTCACCAAGCATTAACAAAGAAGATATGCCAAGTTAATTTATAAGCAAATAAAATTAAGATGATTTTATAAACTATATCTTGTCATTTCTGAAACTTTTTAAAAATAGAAATTATGGCAATTTTTTTGTCAATTCAATTCAGAGTTTGGCTCAAATTCTTTATCATAAATGACAGTTTTTCAAGACTATTCCTCATCAGAACAGACATTACCAAAATATTTGATATGAACTATAGTTTGTATCATAAGCCAAATTGCTATGGCTTTTTAGAAATTCAAGCTTAAAATGCTTTTAGGAATTCTATGTTTTCCTGGGAATGCATAAAGTATTCACAAAGTAGCTATTTTAATATTGTATATAATATTAAACATTTATGTGCATGTCCTAGTGATTTAGTCAGTTTAGTTCTGATCTATTCAGTCTTTAAATTTAATATTTACTGAAGTGGAAGTTTCTTTAACAGAGTCCAAAAGGATGCCTTTAAATAGAAAGGCTAACATCTATAACAAAAACTTTCTCTTGAAGAGAAATGCATTTTATTCTCATAGCTGGTGTTGCTATAGTTAACTACTGAATTTTCTTATTTTCTTGTTTAGTACACAGAGAAGATCATGCCAATCATTTGAATCATTTTACATAATTAATTATATGATTATTTTCATATCTACAAACTCAATCACTTGTAATTATTTTCCTTTCTTGTAATATTGGGAATAGAAGAATTATTATATTACACCAAGACTGTTGAAATAAATACTTTAGTATAAAAAATGTCCCTTTCAATGTTATAAATAGGCTATTTTGTGTGAATTTTATTTTTAATAAACAGTTAAGTATACTTTTCATCTATTACTTTTTTCCATGTCAACAAGGATAATTTTTTTACCTTTGACAGCCTACATATATGCACTGTATAAATATGCACTGTATAAATATAGGATCATATGCTGTAGATTCATAAGCGTTAGGAATAGCAATATGTTATAGACAGTATTCTCTCTTTTTTATTGAATAATATGGTGTTTTTAGGTACTTTCTAAAATTTTGTCTTTCTTTCCTTTAAAATCTATACACTCAATTCAAAAATTTTAAATGAACAATAATATATGATAAAAAAACAAAAGTCCTTTCTACTCTCTCCCTGATTCTATTACCTTGAGGTACCTACTATACACACACACACACACACACACACACACACACACACACACATATCTTCCCATATTTTTCAGTGTGTATTCATAAAACACTGAAGTAGTTCCGAAACATTCTAATCTTGATTGTAAACTACTATAGCTATCTAAGAAGCCCCTTTCAATTATTGAAAGTATGATCAGGTTAAGATGGCAGAGTAGTAGGATCCTACACTTGCCTTATCCCTTAAATGCAGCTAGACAGATATCAAATCATTCTGAAGACCCAGGAAATTGATCTGAGGACTGAGAGAACAAACTGCACAACTAGAAGTAGAGGAGACCACACTGTGGAAAGTAGGAGGTGTGGAGATGTGACTTAGGAGAGAGAAGGATCACGGGTGCTACAAAGGGGAGGTTGCTGATCATGGAGAGTGGAGAGAAAGAGAGAGAGAGAGCAGTGCACAGGAGACCATACAAGAAAAACACTTCTTCAAAACCAGTGACTGGGAAAATAAGAGGTGTTGATCATCTTGAGTTTTTACAACTAGAGTTTTAGAAGTCCACACTGTGATCAGTGTGGAGCTCAGCAGGTGCAGTGGTGCTCCTGTGGATGAGGAGGAGAGACCCTGGAGCACATGGTATGTTGAGCATCCCCTGGGATGCACCAGGAGAGACAGTTTCCCCCTCTTGGTGTGCATCTGAGAGAGGAGGCATTACCTCTCGGGGAAAAAGGCTGTCAGGTGTCATTGTGCTCCCATTCCTTAGCATAGGGGCAGAGATACCTGCCGAGGGTAGCTAACCTGGATGCTGGCTTTTTGTTGTGCTTTAATCTAAACTCCAATCTCCTGTGTGTCTGTGTGACTGCCCTCTGGGACAAACTGGCACCAGCCCGAGGATGGTGAGACCCTCAGAGGACCAGTGCAGTGCTGTGCTACACTACATCCCTAAAGTCTGTAGTTCTGAAACTCAGCCAACGTGCCTGAAATAAAACACAGGTGTGTTTGCATTGCTGAGAGGAAAGATAGCCTGGATACAGACAAGGTGGAGGCAAGGATCTAGGGAAGCCTAGGACACACGAGGGGAGATTGTTCACTCTTTTGTGAGGGCTTCCTGAACAGCAGTGGGCCTGAATTCCCCTCTGCAGGATGAAGGAGAGGGCTGGCACCATTTTTTGTTCCTGCCCATAAGCTCGCACTGAGTTCAGTAAGTATAACAGCACCAACAGTGGAAGCCTGAACCACTTACACCAGCCCCTGCCTTCCTGTACTCTTCAGGTGCTTCTTTACTAGGGTAAGTGTGCCCGAGAACCAGAGCAATGGGCCCCTCTCCCAGAAGACCAGCACAAACCCCTGCATGCACCAAGTCTACTGATCGTAGAGTGCTGCAAAGCTTCAGCTCTAGTAGAAAGAGCATCTGGCCTCTTTTAACAAGCAGAACAGAGCATATCAAGTTAAGACTTGCCACACACTCAACAAGGTCCAAACACTCCTTACTGCAGGCATGAAGCAACTCTGCAGAGGACTGATCTGAGGAAAGAATAGCCTAAACACAGTAGCAGAGTGCACATAGCATACAACAGAAATACTTCCTTAAGTGCCAGGTCCTGGACAGTATATGACCTTTTTTTCATAAAGCTATAATTCTCAGGAGCAGGAAACATCACAGGCTTTCCTAACACACAGGGGAAGACAGAGCTCTAGACAAAATGCCAAGATGGAGGAATTCATCCCAAAAGAAAGAACAAGCAAAGGTCATAGCCAGGTATCTAATTGAAACAGATATAAGTAATATGCCTGATATAGATTTTAAAACAACAATAATGAAGATACTAGCTGGACTTGAGAAAAGTATAGTAGACATCAGAGAATCTCTTACTGCAGAAAACAGACCTAAACACTAGTTAGACCAGAAAAAAAAATGCTATAAATGAGGAGCAAACCAGATGTAATGACCACAAGGATAGAAAAAGCAGAGGAACAAATAAGTGATATAGAAAATAAACTTATGGCCTTAGGGAACTCAGTGACTCCATAAAGCATAATAATATTCATATCAAAGGAGTCCCAGAAGAAAAGGAGGAAAAGGTGATAAGGTTTATTTGAGCAAATTACAGCTGAAAACTGCCTTAGTCTGGGGAAGAAAATGGTCATCAAATGCAGGAGGCACAAAGAACTCCCATCAAAATAAACAAAAGCAGGCCAACACCAAGACATAGTAAAATTTGCAATATACAGAGCTAAGGAAAAAATTCTAAAAGCAGCAATAGAAAAAAAAAAATCCCTAACTTAGAAGACAAATTAGGTTAACAGCAGGCCTATCCACAGAAACTTGATAGGTCAGAAGATAGTGGAATGATATATTCAACATGCTGAATGGGAAAAATATGCAGCAAGAATACTTTATTCAGCAAGGCTATTATTCAGAATAGAAGGAGAAATAGTTTCTCAGACAAACAAAAACTAAAGAAATTCATGACCACTAAATCAGCCCTACAAGAAATATTAAAGGGGACCCTTTGAGTGGGAAAGAAAGACCAAAACTGACAAAGACTAGAAAGGAACAGAGAAAATCTCAAGAAACAACAACAGGTAATACAATGGCACTAAATTCACATATATCTATATTCACTCTAAATGTAAATGGGTTAAATGTTCCAATCAAAAAACATAAGGCATCAGAATGGATAGAAAAAAAAAGACCCATCTACATGCTGCCTACAAGAGATTCATTTTAGAACTAAAGAGACATGCAGATTGAAAGTGAGAGGATGCAGAACGATTCATCACGCTAATAGATGTCAAAAGAAAGCCAAGTAGCCATACATATATCAGACAAACTAGATTTTAAACCAAAGTCTGTAACAAGAGATGAAGAAGGGCATAGTATCAGAATAAAGCAGTCTATTAAGCAGTCTATCCACCAAGAAGATCTAACAACTGTAAAATTTAGGCTTCCAACTTGGGACCACCCGAATATATAAAAAAATTAATAATAAACATAAATTAACTCATTAATAATACGATAATAGTAGGGGACTTTAAGACTCAACTCACAGCAATGGACAGATCATCTAAGCAGAAATCAGTAAGGAAACAACGGCTTTGAATGACACACTGGACCATATGGACTTAACAGATATATTTAGTACATTTCATCTTAAAGCAGTAGAATACCACATTCTTTTTGAGTGCATATGGAACATCCTCCAGAACAGATCAAATATTGGGTCACAAATAAGACCTATACAAGTACAAAATGATTGAGATCATAGTATGCATGTTTTCAGACTAAAATGCTATGAAACTGAAGTCAACCACAAGAAAAATATGGAAAGACCACAAAACATGGAGGTTAAAGGGCATCCTACTAAAGAATGAATGAATCAACCAAGAAATTAAAGAAGAAATTAAAAAATACCTGGAAGCAAATGAAAATGACAACATTTGTCATTTTCCAAAATCCCTGGGAAGAAGCAAAAGCAGTCCTAAGAGGAAAATATACAGCAATTCAGGCCCAACTGAAGAAGCAAGAAAAGTCTCATATACACAACCAAACCTTATACCTAGAGGAGCTTGAAAAGGGAATCTGACCAAACATTTAAAGAAGAATTAATATCTATTCTTCTCAAACTGTTCCAAAAAGTAGAAATGGAAGGAAAACTTCCAAACTCATTCTAAGAGGCCAGCCAGCATTACTTTGATTCTAAAACCAGGCAAAGAGCCCACTAAAAAGGAGAATTACAAGCCAATATCCCTGATGAACAAATGGATGCAAAAATTCTCAACAAGATACTAGCAAATTGAATCCAACATGACATAAAAAGAATAATTCACACAATCAGATGGGATTTATTCCTGGGCTGCAAGGATGATTCAATATTATAAATCAATCAGTGTAATACACCACATTAATAAAAGGAGAATAATAACCATATGATCTTTTCAGTAGATGCAGAAAAAGCATTTGACAAAGTACAACATCCATTCTTGATAAAAACCTTCAATAGAGTAGGGATAAAGGGAACATACCTCAACATCATAAGGCCTTATTATGAAAGACTCACAGATAATATTATCCTCAATGGGGAAAAACAGAGCTATGGGCAGGGAGAAGACAGGTATTTCTACTCTCACCATTGTTATCTAATATAGTTCTGGAAGTCCTAGCCCTAACAATCAGATAATAAAAAGAAACAAAAGAAGTCAAAATTTCACTATTCACAGATGTCATGACACTCTATGTAGAAAATCCTAAAGACTTCACCAAAAAAGTTGCTAGAATTGATATATAAATTCAGTAAAGTCACAGGATATAAAATCAAAGTACAGAAATCTGTAACATTTCTCTACACCTATAGTGAAGCAACAGAAAGAGAAATCAAGGAATCCATCCCATTTACAGCTGTACCAAGACTGTATGATACCTTGGAATAAACCTAACCAAAATGATAAAAGATCTGTACTCTGAAAACTATACAACACTGATGAAACAAATTGAAGAGGACACAACCAAATGGAAAACATTCTATGATCATGGATTAGAAGAACAAATGTTAAATATCTATGCTACACAAAGCAATCTATACATTTAATGCAATTCCCATCAAAACACCACCAGCATTTTTCAACAGAACTAGAAAGAACAATCCTAAAATTTATATGGAACCGTAAAAGATCCCAAACAGCCTAAGTGATCTTGAAAAAGCAAAGCAAAGCTGGAAACATCACAATTCTGGACTTCAAGCTATTTACAAGGCTGTAGTCATCAAGATGGTATGGTACTGACACAAAAAAAAAAAAGACACATAGATCAATGGAACAGAAGAGAAAACCTTGAAGTGGACAGAAAACTATATGGTCAACTATTCCTTGACAGAGCAGGAAAGAATATCCAGTGGATAACAGTCTCTTCAACACATGGTGTTGGGAAAACTGAACAGCAACATGCAGAAGAATAAACTGCACCACTTTCTTACACAATACACAAAAATAAAATAAAAATTGATGACAGAATCTAAATGTGAGATAGGAAACCATCAAAATCATTGAGGAGAACACAGGCAGCAACCTCTCAGACTTCGGCCATGGCAACTTCTTACTAGACACTTCTCCAGGGACAAGGGAAACAAAAGCAAAAATGAACTATTGGTACTTCCTCGAGATAAAAACCTTCTGCACAGTGAAGGAAACAATCAATAGACCTATAAGAAAACTTATGGAATGGGAAGAGATATTTGCAAATGACATATCTGATAAAGGGTTACTATCCAAAAGCTATAAATAACTTATCAAACTTGACACCCCAAAACCAAATAATCCAGTTAAGAAGTAGGCAGAAGACATGATTAGACATTTTTCTAAAGAAGACATCCAGATGGCTAACAGACCCTTGGAAAGAAGCTCAACATCTCTCATCATCAGGGCAATACAAATCAAAACTACAATGAGATATCACCTCACACCTGTCAGAATGGCTAAAACTAACAACACACAAAACAGCAGATATTGGGAAGCATGTGGCAAAGGGGGAACCTTTCTATAGTATTGGTGGGAATGCAAACCGGTGCAGCCACTCTGGAAAACAGTATGGAGGTTCCTCAGAAACTGAAAAATAGAACTACCCTATGACCCAGCAATTGCACTGCTAGGTATTTTACCCAAAGGATACAAAATACTGTTTTGAAGGAACCCATGCATTGTGATGTTTATACCAGATATTATCAATAATAGCCAAGTCATAGAAAGAGCCCAAATTTCCGTTGACTGATGAATGGATAAAGAAGATGTGGTATACACACAATGGAATATTACTCAGCCATCAAAAGAATGAAATCTTGCCATTTGCAGTGACATGGATAGAGCTAGTGTATTATGCTAAATGAAACATCAGAGAAAGACAAATACCATTACAATTTCACTCATATGTGGAATTTAAGAAATAAAACAGATGAACATGGCAGTAAGAAAAAGAAGAAGAGAGGGAGACAAACCATAAGACCATAAGAGACTCCTAACTATAGAGGACAAACAGAGGGTTGTTTGAGTGGAGGTGGATGAAGGATGGGGTAGTTGGGTGATGGGATTAAGGAGGGCACTTGTGATGAGCACTGGGTTTTTTTTTTTTTTTTGCTTTTTTTTTTAAATTAATTTTTATTGGTGTTCAATTTACCAACATACAGAAAAACACCCAGTGCTCATCCCGTCAAGTGTCCGCCTCAGTGCCCGTCACCCATTCCCCAGCACTGGGTTTTATATGTAAGTAATGAATCACTGATTTCAACTATGAAAGCAATATTACACTATATGTTAACTATCTAGAATTTAAATAAAAACCTGCAAATTTAAAAATATGATCAAATTAAATGCTTTTAAAAATTCTTCATGGTTCTTCTTTTAAGTCCCTAGAAGGTATGTTTTCTACAACGATGAATATGAGTAGAGACTGCTTAATATAAGTGTCATATGAGAAACTGTCCTAAGGAGGTAAATTTATTACTGACATATCCCCAAATAGGCATTCACATCATAAAGCTATTCCATGCTAGTATGGATGGTGGTTAATGCTAGTTGGTCATTTCTTATTTCAAAAAATATGAAATACAATTGTTTGATAATTTGATAATGGGGCACTCAAAAGCCAAAAAAAAAAAAAAAACATCAAACCTACAGCAGCAATATAGAAGACATCTTATTCAAAGAGGATAATTGTGGGGAAAACATTATAAAGATGTTACGTTTGAAGTACATATTATAACACTGCTTGCTACATATAACAAAACATATTGAGGAGCAGAGCCTGGAACAGTTATCTCACCTGAGCATCAAAACAAAGAAACACAGAGGACAGCAAGAAGTTGAGAGAAGCAAATCAAAGGGAAGGAATGGGCATATAAGGACAGAAAAATTATGGGAGACATTAGTGATAAACTAAGCTCTATTGTATGTCATGAAGCTTAAGAATTCTTTTCATTAGTTTCAAATCAATATCAGCCATCTTTTAATTTTACAGTCTGATTTTACAATTGGTATTAATAATGAGGGCTCTCAATCATTATAGGGTTGTAAAATGGTAAAGTTCAGAGTATAGGATCAAAGGACCTTTAGAGAAGAATTCCACAAATAGCTACCACACTTTATGTAAGAGGCCAATGTTTTCCAAGTTACCATTCTGTTATGGGATAGCTTCAATTTTAAATATTCTTTTTCTGGTCTAGAACCAAAATATGCTTTCCTCTCCCTGGCAATTGTTAGGGCCATTTTTGCCCTCTGAAGAAATGGGAATATTATCTCCCTATAGCTTTTCTAAAATTGGAGATTACCTATAGTATTACCATTTGTGTTTTTCATCTTCAGTGAACTGATATTTAGTTTCTTTACATGGTTTAGCATTCTGGGCCCCTTAAGTCTCTATGATCCTTTTCTCATCTCTCTGAAATTCTGGTCTCTCTCATTATTCTTTTTAAATAGTAATGCCAGTTAAAAAGTACTGAAGATAGGGGACACCTGAGTGGCTCAGTGGTTGAGCATCTATCTTTGGCTCAAGGTGTGATCCTGAGGTCCTGGGACCGAGTCTCACATCAGGGTCCCTGCAGGGAGCCTGCTTCACCCCTATGCCTATATCTCTGCCTCTCTCTGTGTCTGTCATGAATAAATAAATAAAGTCTTTTTTAAAAAAAAAAAAACACTGAGAATATCCTGAAGAGTCAACAGTATTTTCCTTCTGTTATCTAGATTTTCATTTTACTTCTGCCTAAATAATTAGAAAGTTTGAATTACCAGTTACAATAAACTCTTGATTCACATTATAATCATGGGCAACTAAAGCCCCAGCACTTTTTCAGAGACAGGGCAAAAAGATGGAAGTTTTCCTTTCCTACTGTTCTTGATGACTGCTAGAGAAACAGCTTGTAGAGAACAGCTGCTTGTTCCCCAGGAAATCCACTCAAGAATTCTGTTGTAGGGTCAACGTGATATAGTTTCAGATGATGGAGAAATAATGGGGTCAAATCTCAGGCACCACCATGGAAATTAAAAATAAAGCAAATGATTTCAGTGAGAGTTCTTACTCTTCCCCAGAATCTTCTACCTAGGGCACTTCCTATCCAATAACATGACAACTTATATGCCTAGAAGGTTCAGATCTTGCATAGAAAAACAAATAAGAAAAAAAAATTTGGCCACACAAGAAGATTGGCCTGGTTACAGATTTCTCAGCTAGACCCTACAGTGTCCTCTTGGACCTCCTAAAGGCAAGGGCATTCATGGATAATGCCTTGCCATGTGATCCACCAGCCATAGAACTCCTATCAGCAGAGAATAGATGTTTAAGTAGCTGGAATGCAGTGGGTCAAATCAGAGAGAATATCTCAAACACTTAGGAACAAGCACTTGAACAGTTCTACTACGAGGCCCACCAGAAGTGGGTAAATAAGGATTGGAACACAGGCAAACAGGACAGCAAAATGTGAGGGACAAGTGCAGACTCTAAGACTCAATCAAGCTCATCCATTATTTAGAACTGAAAAAAAAAAAAAAGAATAACAAATAAGAAATAGACTACTTGTACATTTACGCTATCCCCTAAAACCATGCAAAAAGAGGCAAGGGCAAAGAAAGACACATTACCTATACCTGTATGCATACTATTGTGTATGGATGCGTGTTTATTCAGATTCTAGGGGGAGGAAATTTACTACATTTTGAAATAAAATTGTTTTACAAGAGAATATTGCCTCTGAATCACCACCCACCTAAAATAGAGAAATACATCTTTTACTCAGGAGTACCTTTAACATTAACTTCAAGTAAACTAGAACAATATTAGTTTTTTTTTTTATTGGAAACTGTTTGTACTATTATCCTTTCAGTGTATCATTTTCAAGATAAAGTTTTGCTTTCAACATTGCACAATGGAAAACAACAATACAAACATCCCAACAATGACAGAGCAATTCAAAATGTGAACTGGATTCTTTTTTTTAAAAAAAAGGCAAGATTCTTATTAACATGGATTTTTTTTTCTCATAAGAAGTTATTTATTAGAGTTCAGCCATTCAACAAACTATACTAAAATTAAGACAAAATGATTCCAAGTGGCATATTTTCTTTTATACTTGTTAGAAATACTAGATAAAGTTTTACTGTTCAGGGCAGCCCTGGTGGCTCGGCGGTTTAGCGCTGCCTTCAGCCCAGGGCCTGATCCTGGAGGCCCAGGATTGAGTCCCATGTCAGGCTCCCTGCATGGAGCCTGCTTCTCCTTCCACCTGTTTCTCTGTCTCTCTGTTTCTCATGAGTAAATAAATAAAATCTTTAAAAAAATAAAAGTTTTAGTGTTCACATCATCATATGTTCCATTTAAGCCTCTTATATTCTTGATGCTATGCTGTATATCTCCTTATGATATATATATCCATAATAAGAAACACTCTCATCAGTGTATGATCTTGTTTTTAGATTCAAATAAAGCATTTCAAGCACTTATAACTCATTCATCCATAGGCTGGGCCTAATAAATTTTAATTGATGCATTTTATATATGATCAAATAAAATCAAATGTTAGTTACTGAACCAATTAAAGAAATAAGGCCTTAGTTATCAATATTCTTAAAATCATTTCAAAATATATTCAAAATTTAGCCTAGAAGCTAAGTACTTTGGCTCTGTCCCCAACTTCCTAGTTAGGTACTCAGAACACAGCTTACTTGTATGAGTCTCAATTTCTGCAAATACAGGTCTAGTACTAGAATGTTCCTTCTATGTTCTGAGATTTTATGGTTATGCCTAAAATATTTTCACACAAAAATGGTTTCTTAATAGAGTTTTAATTTACTAAATTTAAATGTGATAATTTATTTTTCAAGCTTTAGTGAGATATAGTTGACATATAACATTGTGTAAGTTTAATTGATGATTTGATACATGTATATATATAGTGTGTGTATATATATATACACATATATATGTATGTATATGTATATATATATTTACCACATCCTTCCCACACATAATTACAATTTGTTGTTGTTGTTATGAGGAAAATATTAAAGTTCTACCCTCGTAGCAATAAATGTGACAATTTAATGTGACATATATTAAATGAGGTTGGATTAGATTACGAGAGGAAGTTGCTAGAGGTTTTCAAGTTAAATGTTGCTTCAATGGCTTCTGTTACATTCTATATATCTTACTTTTATAATCCATCCAATAAAAATCTATAGATCATGCACTTGAAATCACCTAAGGACATGAGAGATATATATATCCAGGAAGTCATCAAGAGAACCACAAAAAATGATGGAATTGCCCCTGTGACATGCTATGATGCCAATTCATCTACAGAACAATTGTATATGTTTCTACTTTCTTGCAATGGGTCAGGCAGAAACATTTTGTAGCTGAACAGCATGCATGACACTGAAAAAAATATCATATATGTATGATTTTTTTTTAGATAACCTGTATAAAAGTGGTCACATATGTCTCTGTCTGGTTAAAAGCACAGAGCTGCATCCTTGATTGATCCAGTTTGGTTTTACCCCTGTGAGAAGTAAGAAGGTTAGGTACTGAAGTTTAGAAATGCAGAATGATGAAATAGTTTAGTCAACTGATTTAAACTGTTTAAAGTCACATACCTGTAAATAAAAATTAGTTATATGCTAGAAAACATATGCTATATGCTCAATGTAAAGCAGCATCTTTGAAACACAGTAATAAGACTGAGTATCATTCAACATAAATTTTAAAACACTCAACAGTCATATAACTATTAGTTAGGTGATAAGTTTAAATATTATAATGTGCTAAGGAAATCTTTTGCATTCTGCTTGCTCTTTATAAAAACCAGTTAAAAATAAGTGAATCACTGACCTCTACCTCTGAAACCAATAATACATTATACATAAATTAATTGAATTTAAATAAGAAATTTTAAAAATCCAAAAAAAAAAAGCGATTGTCAATTTTGGAGTGAGTGACAGAAGTGTATAGTTTTTAAAAAGTATATTCTAAAATTCATATTTCTTGATTAATTTTTAATTATCAAATTTATTTAATTTTGACGTTTCAAACAACATTGAAAGAAAAATGTTTCCAAATTTATCAAAATATAAAGAATAAGAAACACTGGCTCAAACATCAGACTAAAATTTCACTGTTTTTAGAGACATAAAATAATCCAGTAAAGTGGAAAGATTTTTCAAATAGTTTGAAACCAATCTGCAAAAAAGAAATGGTTAATTAAGTAAAATCCTATAGGAGTCTATTTTGTTTTGTTTTGTTTTCTGTTTTTTAAGAATCTATGCAAAAAATTAGGATCAATATCAACTTAATTGTATAATTAAGGTATAATAGTATAAAATAATTATACAGTTGTATAATTATAACTAATCCCTAAATTTTTCCAAACCAAATGCAATTCTGGAAGAGATTATTTTCTGAACTGCAATAATGAGAAGAAATCTAAACTTCCATCTTGATGAAGGCAATAACTGAGGAAAAAACTTCATAAAAAATCTAAAGAGACACCAAATAACAACATAATTAAAACCATCATAGAGTAAAAAGACAAAATCTTTAACCTCGCTGACTACAAATATTTAACCAGTTTTTAATCAAATCAATGCAATCAAAGAAATGCATTTCATAACAAGTAAGCACATTTAACTTTCTCCAAAGATAATGGCTTTTAGAAGTGAAAAGACTGGATACTGAATAGATGAATGGGTGGCTGGATTACTGAATCAGTGAATCAGGTAAGCAATATGAATGTCTGTTCTTCTGCCTGGGATTTCCTTCTCCACTGTATCCACTCAATGAAATGATCTCCATCCTTTAGGGCCTGGCTCAAATGCTACCTCCTCTGACGTGCCCCTGACCTGAGACTCTTACCCAATGCATCCTCAGTGAACTGGTTTATTATTCTGTTATGGAATGTGCTTTGTTCTACTCTATTATTGAGGTAGACTATAACTTAGTAAGTCAGCATTAAGGAGGACTAGAAGCCAAATATGAACCAGCAAATGCACAATACCAGTATACCAGAAATTTTGATCCTTAATTTTGAAATTTTGATGCAACATTGTACTACATAACAGAAAATAATTATATTACTAGTCACATCGTGCCCTTCTATGGCATGTAATATGGTGCTTAAAGCTTGGAGTTTAAATTTTTAAAATACCCCCAGAAACATCAGTGACTAATCAGCATCATTTCTTAATGATGTGTTTGAGTTAAATGTAAATATACATGAATAATATCCATTTTCCTGGCTGTCATAAGGAGGAAAGTTATATATTGTATATGAAAGTGGCAAATATATACAATTTTTACTTGGTCTTTTTGGTGCTTTCTTCTTGTGGGTCTACTTCTCAAGTATTGAGCTTGTCCTCTTACTTTCTTGTCCTCTTACTTTACTCACTTGTCCTCTTACTTTCTGTGGTCCTTGTAGTGTAGTGGATGCTGTGCTGTACTGCACAGATCCCCCCTTTCAGGCAAGCCTCTCATTCTTCCAGCTACCAGGAGTGTTAGGGGCTGAAGGTTCACAGTTGAGCTCTTGCATGGGAACTGTCATGCAGGAGAAGACTGCCTCACCCAAGGTTACACCTCCTCCCCTGGAAAGGTGGAGAGGGAACCTGCATTCAGTGACTCATTTTTGGGAGAATACAAAGGCCTGACCCCCTTGCTTCAATCAGGACTACTCCAAAGGGTCATCCTTGTACCTACAGGAGTTGCCCATAGGATCAGCAGAGGCATCTGCTGAAACTGCACAGCATTTTGATCTCTCCCTGTACCCAATCATCTTGCTTCCCTCACTTCTTACAGGTGTTAGGTGTTGCTCCTGAGAACATTCCCCAGTAAATCTACTACACACAGATTTCTCTCCCAGAGCTGACTCCCCATATATCGTATGCTTAACATAAATTAACACATAAGATCCTAACCTGTCCACAACTCTGACTTCTCCTCTTTACCGAGGACCTAAGTTTTTAAATATATACTGTTTGGCATCACTTGGCTATCCTCCAAGTACTTCACAAATAAAGATGTTTCCAAATTAAACTCCAAATCTACTCTACCTCCTAAATTTCTCCTCTTCCTACACATTCATTAATAGTATTGATATCTATCCAGTCTTCTAAGATAAAACCTATTGTCATGAGTCAATCTGTGTCTCCCAAAAGGGTGCTGAAGTCCTAACCCCTGGTACACTTGAATATGACCTGAAATAGGGTCTTTGCAGATATAGTTAAGATGAGGTCACTAGGAGTGGGCCTTAATCCAGTGTAAGCAGTGGCCTCAGAGGAAGAAAAGACAGACACACACAGGGAGAATAACATGTGATGATAAGGAATGCCACAGAGTAAGGAACCACCATCAGAAGCTAGGAAAAAGCAAGGCAGGAGGTTCTCTAGAGGCTTCAGACAGTATGGCCCCACCGAGACTTCCGTTTGAGACTGTTAGAACTCTAGAACTGTCAGAGAATACATTTCTGTGTATAAAGCCGAGTTTGTGATACTTTATTATGGCAGCCATGGGAAACTGATACACCTTTGGCAACAATTTACAACTCCCATATCTAGACCCTGAGGCCCTACATATAACGTGGAAGTAATCTCAAAGTTTATCCCCACTTGCCACCATCATTCCCTTAGCTCGAGCCCTTATCAATTGTCCTTTGGATAAGTGAAATAGCTTCCCATCTTCTCCTCTTTCTTCTGGGCTGGGCTTTATTACACCCCCAAAGAAATTTTCTTTAAAAGTACAAGTTTGCTCTTAACAAGGTATAACAAAACAAGACCCTAAGTTACTCTTTCTGTTAAATAAAAAGCAACATACTTTAATCTCTTGTCATGGTACATCAAGCTGTTCATTAACTGGTTCCAATCTACCCCAGTTACCTACTACTTCCCACCAGGCCATCATATGTATTTAATGGGCCTTTTTACATCTGGATGCTTCCACATACACTTAACTCTCTACCCCTATCAGAAAGGTCTCTCACTTACTCTGTAGAAAGAATTTCTCTTTTCCTCATAAAATCTCCCTCAACTGCCATTTCCTCTGTGAAGTATTGCAATTTTTTAAAGATTAGTTATACTGTCCTCTACCCTGTCTGAATATTTTGTCCAAAACCAAACTCTGTTTTAATGTTTTATATATGTTTAATTATAATCTATGGTTTCACTATGTTTCTTCTCAAAAGCAGGGACCTTGCTTTACTCATTTTATCACTTAAGACAGTGCTGAAGTGTCAAAGACAAAGACTTATAGCCTACATTTACTGAAGAAATGAGTGCACTAATGATGTGCCTTCCTAAGGGCTAGCAGGAATATAGTAACTGAAAGATCCTCAGTAAACGTGAGTTGAACAAATGAACGACAATGGTTTCTAGAAAATATTCTCTAATGTATTCCTTTGCAAGTTCCCCCCCACCCCCAATGATCAAAGTTAATGAGGGGTTTGTTTGGAATTTGGTTCCTATGGAAGGTGTAATTTTGCATAAATATGTTTGCAGTGTTTTAAATGATGTTCTCTTGAAGAAGGGAATTTTGATTATGTAAAATTTGAATATTTCATTGATCTCCTTTCTCCAATGACCTCAGCTAGTTCCATCACAACTTTGATATGTTTCAAAACACTAAACAACTATTAGGTAAATCTAAGTCTCTGCCTTTGGCTTGAAGAGGAATGAAGGGGCATCTCTCTAGGAGGAAATCTTTACACACAATATTTCCTCTCTGCTAAGCACACAATATGAGCAAATTCACTTAAGTAGTCTTGATAAGTAGATACATTTGTCAAAAGAGCCGTAAAAAAGTACTTGGGGTTTAGAGTCACAGTGAATAAAACAGCTTCTCTGAAAGTTTTAAGAGTCTGTACTACTTTAAAATCACATGAGGCTATTTTTGTTTTTAAATATTTGAAGAAATAAATTTGGATTAATTTAATGTTTTCCTCTGAAATTTGCATATATACTTTTAAAGTCCATGTTACAATTCTATAAGCTGCTTCTTGTTTTTCATCTTTATAGCAGAGAAAGAAGTAATCTCTAGTGATAGAAAACAAAGAGAATGACTCTAATCACCTAAGAAAGAGCTCTCCATTAAAAAAATTACTTATTTAGCTTTTTGGAGTTTTAAATTTTGAGACTTGGCATAATTGAAAAAAAAAACAACTATACTTATGAATTCAGTTAAGCCAGATGCCAATCACATTAAATCATTACAGATGGGTGAAAAAAAATTTTTTTTTTCCTCAGCAACTCTTAGAACCATGCCCGGAGCATAGTAGATCTCAATAAATATTTATTGAATGAGTGGGTGCATTTCATGCTTCGTTGGAGGCTCATAATAAGGAAGCACTTCACTACTAATGGCAAAAATCTGTGCAGTGTGTTGCTAATGTTTGCTGCATGCTTAGAGGACCACAGTGTGCCTCAGGAGGAGGCTGATTTTGAAAGGGACCATTAGTTCAGTGTCTGTATTCTGAGAAGCAGCGACAAGTCTTATTCTCATGGGCGCATGGAAGATATCAGTATGTCTTTCTCAATTCTGAGAAAAACTCTTATTTTGAGAGAAATGCTGATGTTCTATTGCCAATTATTTCCTCAGAACCGTTTAAGATATTTTACTCAACACCTTATTTAAATTCATCTCTTTGGTCATCTTCTGGTAAGGAGTTTTATTATAAATATTTTTTCTTCATTCTGGAGTGTATATCAGGACAAGGACACTTGCCTATGTGAGATCTGATATTAGAAGAAGATGGAAAAGTCTCCATCACGTATAATGGGAAAACAGAATGCTAGGCCATGAAAGAAAATTGTTTTGTTTTCTGTTTTGGTTTGGTTTTTTGATGGAGATAGGAAGGAGAGGCATCAAAAGTTAAAGATGTTGTTTCTCTCTGTTCAAAATGCAGATTCTTCAATAGGCAAAGACAGAAATAGCCTCAGCCCCTGAATAAAGAAAATGACATCTCAAAAACCTGGGTCAAAACACGCTAGGAGTGAATTTAGGTTCATTTCCCATATGCCAACTCAATCGACCACAGTGGCCACAGGGAACAGCACTGATAAGGACTTTAAAGTTGCTTTCAGACTTAGGCAAAGAGAGTTTAAAGGGTACAACCCAGAACTGGAGTTTGGAACAAGTTCCCTGGGTCTTTTACACATGAAAATTGTAAACCATTGAACTACATTCTGCTACCTCTCTTGAATTTAACCTGTAGCAGGTAACTACTTACAGTGTATATGTGACCACTCTATTCTATACCCATAACTGTTAATCAGGGACTTACTTTCTAACAAACACGTATCTAATTATTTATCTACATCATTTACTGTTCATTAACTTGTAGCAGGGAACTACTTATAGTGTATATGTGACCATTCAAATCCATACCCATAATAACTGTTAATCAGGCACTTACTTTCCAATAGACATGTATGTAATTATTTACCTACTTTATTTACTCATCATTACCAATTCTCTTTTGCATATAAAGAAACTAAAAAAAAACAACCACAACAATAAGAGTGTTTTTGTAAATTGCTCAAGATCATAGAGGTAGTAAATACCAAAGCTAGAATTTAAGGCAAATCTTCTATCTCCAGAGGCTATATTCTTAAACATATCCCAAAGTAGTACTTAAGACTTAAGTAACCCAAATGTACTGAATCAGGCATTACTTTCTATTGGGTGATCAAGATTTGCTTTGGATAAGGTTCATCAAGACCATGGCAATCACTCTTTTAATGATGCGTTAGGCATGAAAAAATTAGAAAGTTGCACAGGAGGGAATAAGTAGTTCAAAAATTTTGGAACTCATGTGGGAGCTGAAGATTAGGGAGGTTAGCATGGGAGGGTATTAGACGCACTTCTGATAAAGAAAATCTGCAGTGTTTTAGTGATTCAAATGGAAAACCAAAACCAAGTCATAATGAGAAACATTTAAATCTTAAACAGCTAGAGAGACAGACTATAAACATAGGGTTTCACAGTTGGTAACAGCTTAATAGTAGCTCTAAGTTACCTAACAAATTTCCTGTAGATCCTGAACTTCTTTAAATCACAAACCTCCTCTGGATGCCACAGGGTATGTTAATTCTTCAGAAGCCTGGTTCACTACCCCAGAGGAGAAATACTGGGTATTAACCCAATAGGGATGTGTGTTTAACCCTGAAGTGGACCAAGAGGGCAAGGAAGGTAGAAACAGGACTGGGTCTTCTGTCATGGCTCTGTCTCTGAGCTAGGCTTATAACTGTGGATAAAGTCACTTCCTCTTACTGCTACCTTTTCAGAAAATGAGGAGCTAAATGGGCAGATCTATAAGAATCCTTTTAAAATGTTATAATTAACATAGTAAGAATAAGATTTTTTCCAGCCAAAGAGGAGATCCATTTAGGTTTTGAGTGAAGGAAAAATGACCAGGTAAGACGATTCTTCCAAATATTAAGATTCAAAGAAGTTTTGATAAACTCTGCCAGCAGCCAAAGTGTCTTAACACCTGAAATCCCAAACTTATTTAGAGTCTACCAAGTAATTGTGGCTTTTCAACTCTGGTCTCCATGAACATAAAAATGAGCAATTGAACTCGTTTCCCTTTCCACATGAGACTAGGCTCAGAAGACTGTTCCTGAAAAGGGGTATGTGTAATCTGATTTCCCACCTTCAAGATGAAACAACCATATTTTTGAATTTTAGAGATAGTACTTCTTCCATTTAAAAGTTTTAAAAATAAAAAATATTTGTTCCATACTTTGTCATCTTGGAAAGAATGTCTCTGGCTACATAGAAATACATAGTCTTAATTTATATAGTCATGTATTCACTCAGTAAGTATTGAACACTTACTATGCACTCAGCACTGCACACACACACACACACACCGGAATGTATTTTTATTCCAAATCCATTAGAAATTCATGGAGGGCAGGTCTTAGTATAGGACTAAGCAGATAGAGGGTATGTGATAAACACCTGTCAAATACTTTCAAATGTGACCTAAAGAAAGGAGTAAAATTTTTAAGTGATACCTTGAAACTTTACAGAGCTGCCATAAAACTCACATATGGTCCTTATATCCTGTATTAATGAAAACACTGTTCAATTAATAAAAACAGTAAAAAACTGTTACTTTAAATATATGCAACCAGGTGTAGAGAAGGAAGATATAAAAAAGTTTTGATAAAAAGTTCCTCTTCTCAATGAGTTTAGAGTACCACTTTATACATACGATATTTTCTCCAAAAAAAATAAATAAAATTATTCAGGCTAAAAAATAAATTCAGGAAAAGTCATAAAATTGGGCAGGATTCAAAATGGAGAGAGTTCCTATGTCTTTGGGGAGAAATTAGGAAGGATGCAATAAGCTACTGCTTTTGAACACTCTGAGTACTGTTCTAATAAGCATTGTTACCCATGTTAATTCATGTAACCTTTAACCTGCCCTGTTTTTTTTTAGCCGTGTTATGTAAGGACTAATAATTTTATACACGAAGAATGTCTTAAGAACATGTATAGGATTTTGACAGAAGAAGGAAATCCCAAGCAGAGTGATGCACGAAGCACTTGTGGTGCAGAAGGAAACCAGGCAAACACTAGGGGACATGGACGGTCAGCTGATTGGGGCCACGGTGTGAAGACTTTATCCACAGCCTATAATTCAGAAGGCTTGCGGGGGGCAAGCATACTTCAAAGGGGTGACAATGATTAGGATTGAACCTGAGTAAAATTAAACACGTGGCCTGGAGTAGATGGAAAATGCAGGCACAGAGACCAGCTGGGACTCTATCTGGCATGGTTTAAGCAAGAAGTAGTGAGTGCAAAGGCAAAGGTGATAAGGAGTGGTGGATTCAACAGATGGGAAACTGCATATGACTTTACAATCGATAACAAAAGGAAATGAGGGAAGCAAAGACTTAAAGGTGCCTGGTGCTTTCAGATCTAGCTAAGTGTGAGAGAATCAATTATTAAGAACCAGTAAGTGTAAAACCTTACCAGATGAACCTTCAGCAAGCTGCTGTGTAAATTCACAAACAAACCAAAAACTAAACAAACAAAAAGAGAAACTCCTCATCAGTCTGCAATATTAGAAAGAACTTATCTTGGCAAAATTGGAGATTTCGATTGGTTTCACACTGATTAATAACATGAAACAATGGGTATGAAACAATCTTACCCCTTTGCTGTATTCACTATCTGAATCGCTGCTAAGTTCCTCAGTATTCATATTTTCCAAATCGGATTCCCCCGGTGCAATCGGCACTGTCACAGTGAGGCTGGGATTATGAATAAATGATTGGCAATCACTTTCTTCCATCAAGTATTTGTCCATGCTGCTTCCCAAACCACTGATTTTGTCTTTTTCTTTGTGGAAATTGTGATCTTTGTTCATTTCAGCAAGTGTGCGGTTAGAGAGACAATTTTCCTTCTTACTATTTTGATCTTCTGCTCTTCTTGTGTCTTTGGAAATCTTTGGCTTTTTGGAAAATGCCTTGAGAATAAACTCACGTAAGGTTTGTTTCACATAATTTACTCCCTTCTTAATTCTAGCCACTGCAATCTGGAGGTTGTTTGCATCAGTGTCTTCTTCGATTGCTGTAAGATTGTCTGAGCTAAATGAACTCAATAATAAAGCCAGAAATAGGTTGAGGACCTACATTAGGATGGGGATGGAGTGTGGAGAAATAAGGAAACAGAACATAAAAAAGAAAATTAGCATATTTTTTCTGAAATACAGGCCCAAATCCAAGCCAGGATTAAAGATCCCTGCACTTCTTCCCACAGAGAGAACATGTGATGGGTTAGAGAAGATGCTAGATTCCTCACCACTATCCTCTCCTATCACATATCCTGGGAACTCTGGGGAGCAGAGGTCAGCCATGCCCAAGAAGGACTCAGCATGAGGAGCAAAGAGACGCTCTCTTCCCTATTATTATATCATTCTTAAGTTCATCTGCAGCAGGAGTCCCTTAGCCAAATTCCTTTTCATGGGTATAAAAAGCCCTCCTAATGTGTACCTGTAATTAATATTTGTCACCTGTAAGAAAAAGGTAGAACAAGAAAATAATGACAAGAGCCAATTGTGCTGAAGTAACCTATGCCAAGCTCTGTGTTCACTTTTCCCAGAAGATAAATGCCAGTTTGTTGCAACAAATGGAACATATAATACTTGCAAAGCTCCTGCAATAAAATATTCTGTCCATGAATTGTGCCAGCTTGCAACTTAATGAGGCTTTTAAAGCATATAAAAGGACCTGCCCACTAAACCAATTCAACTGAGATAATGGCATTATGACTGAATGGCCTCATGCCAATATTTGGCCCTAGAAAAAATAATAAAAAAGGGCAGGACAACTCCTAAAATCCTATTTGTGTACAAAACAATTTGTTTTTCCTCCCTGAGGTAGGGGTCTAGGCGGTCTCGAAATTGTAAAAACAGAAACGAAAACAAAAACAAAATCTCACAGAGGGTTGAAAGTATTTAAATTATATTTAAATGTTGTTTATATAGGAAACAAAAACGTAACTGAAATACCCTTTCATGTAAGACTCTTCACAAACAAAAACATCTACCTTATTAAAATACTCAAAATTAGGTCAAATCGAAGATAAAAGATTTATGCCCGAATTTGGTCCCACCTAAAACAAATTTTTTCAGACATGTAAGTACAAGAGCACAGGTTAAAAATGTCTATGTAAATATGTTTGATTTAAGAGAAGAGTTTGACAGGGAGCAAAGAGAGAAAATCACAGAAAGCAATTGTGATAAAACACTAAGGAACTCTGAAATAGTTTATTTTCAATTTGGTCTTTATTGTCAATGAGAAAATATATTTCATTATGAGATACATGTTTGTTTGTGTCTAAGTTTTAACCAGAATGTTGATGAGAAGGCAAGGGCTCATTCTATAGCTTTAGTCTCCCTAATCAATGCAAATCTTAATACATCTTTTTTCCTTTCAAATTTGTAATTAACTTAATTTTTCCACATTTAGTGAGATATAATTGTTATAAAATGTTGCATAAGTTTAAAGTATACAACATGTTGATTATATATTGCAAAATGATTACCACCACGATGTTAAGGAACACCTCCATCATGTCAAATAATTACTTTTTTTTTTTGTTAGTGAGAACTTTTAAGATCTCCTTCCTTCCTTCCTTCCTTCCTTCCTTCCTTCCTTCCTTCCTTCCTTCCTTCCTCTCTTTCTTTCTTTCTTTCTTTCTTTCTTTCTTTCTTTCTTTCTTTCTTTCTTTCTTTCTTTCTTTTTTTCTTTTCTTTCTTCTTCTTTCGTCTTTCTAAGATTTTATTTATTTGTTCATGAGAGACACACGGAGAGAGGCAGAAGAGACACAGGCAGAGGGAGAAGTAGGCTTCCCGCAGGGGAATGTGGGACTCAATCCCAGGACCCCAGGATCATGACCTGAGCCAAAGGCAGACACTCAACCACTGAGCCACCCAGGCATCCTTAAGATCTATTTTCTTAGCAACTTTCAAGTATATAATATAGTATTATTAGCTATAATTACCATGCTGTAAACAAGATTCCTAGAGTTTATTTATTTTGTAGCTGGAATTTTGAACTTTGACCACCCTTTCTCATTACCCCCACCTCCAGCCCCTAGTTATTACATTCTGGTCTCTGTTTCTGTGAGTGTGACTTTTATAAGATTCCACACATTTCAACAATGTGCTTATTTTCTGTCACATCATTTTTTTAAGATTTTATTTATTTATTCATGAGAGACACACACACACACACAGAGGCAGAGACACAGGCAGAGGGAGAAACAGGCTCCATGCAGGGAGCCCGACGTGGGACTCGATCCCCTGTCTCCAGGATCATGCCCTGAGCTGAAGGTGGCGCTAAACTGCTGAGTCACCCGGGCTGCCTTGTCACATCATTATTAAGGATAATAACAATAACTTTCATTCCATCAAAAATCATAATAGGACTCTGCTGTTTTATCAAAATCTACTGGTATCACAAATGAAAATGAAATCCCTTCTGTATCACACATCTGTTATCAGATTAAGCAGGGAAAGACATTAATAAAATATATGTCTGATTCAACATCATTTTGATTATTGTTCTTTCTTATTGTTTTTAACCATTTTAACAAATTGGTAGTAAAATGAACTAAGGAAAAAGTAAAAAAAAAAAGAGAGATCTGTTTAGTATGTAACTCATACACAGAGGACTGTATCAGAAACATAAATTTTTGTTTTTCTTTTTAGATTCTAATTCTACGTTATTGGTAATTCCTTAACAAAGAGTTGGTTATCTGTTTTGTGAATTATATTTCTCTTGTCTTTCACTATTACTAGTAAATCATGAATAAATATCATCACGAGTCAGTCATTACCAATTCTATATGATTAAACATTCACCAAGATATCCCAGCTGTTTTAACTATTGCTTTTCAAAATAAACCATTGCTCTCACACTTGTGTTCATGCTTAAATATTACTTAACATATTATTCAAAGGCCCACTTCAAAATTCTTTGAGTCACTATTTAGAATTTCCCTCATTTTCTACTGTGTCAAGAGCATTTATTTTTGCCTCACTGCTAGCACTTATCACTTCTTCCTTATCTGATAATTTTGTGTACCACTTTCCTATGTCCATAGATTGTAAGTAACTTGAACATGGACTAACTCACAGGTATATATCTTTAATCCATCCTGCAATATCCAAATACATTTCCTTTCACAGAGAAAGTAATACAAATATTTAATGAATAATTCGAGAATGTTCAAAGAATTCCCCTTACTTCACACATCCCTGAGTGAGTACTAAATATTTAAATTAGTTGTGACTAACAGCATTGATATGATATGTTTTGACATCCTATATCTTATAGAAAGCTACATTTTGATTTTTTATGGCAAAATTTTTAAGAAGAAGTATACAAACAAATCGCATTATAGGAGGTTATGAATACAAATGTTAAATTCAGAAGAACTGGATAGAGAACATACATTTTATTTCATCTTGGAAGGGATTTATAAGCCTGTATAAAACTAGAAAGTTTATTACTACAACTAAAGGATGATCAGTAATTACAGAATTCTAACTCATGGTGTCTATATTTTGTGCAGCAATGGCCTAGAATTTAGATTGCATAATTTACTCTGAATATGTCTAGCCACTTAATGGCACAAAACAGTACCATTTAATATGTGATTTGATGAATGTAGGCTCTGAATTACTTTTGACATGGGGGCTTCAAAGACAAAAAAAATTAGCAACTTATTTTCAAGTCAATAGAAAGTAAAAGTGCTAACCATATAGTTGTTACTATACGCCACCTCCCAGGATTCCTAATAAGGAGTCTGATGCCAAGCTGACAAACTAAACCAAGTCAACATGGTGGCTTTAAAAATTGAAGTGAGTCATGAAAGAGCATCTTATCCCAATTTTCTGTTTGTAAGCCTGAAAGTTTTCACCAATAAGTAGGTAAACAAACAAACAAACAAACAAAAAACAGAGAAGGAGTACAAACCAAGCAAACACTCTTGGAGAAGTAGATGTTCAATTGTGAAAGAGTTGCTACAGAGCAGTGGAGGGCAAATTTTTTCTATAAAGAGCGAGATAAAAAATATTTTGACCTCTGTAGGACATAGAATCTCTGTGGCAACTATTCAACTTTGTCACTGCAGAGTAAAACAGACATAGACAATAAGTCAATGAATTAGCATGTCTGTATTCTAATAAAATTTTCCTCACAGAGCCTGAAAATTTCATATAATTTCTATGTATCACGAAATATTATTTTTCCTTTCATTTTTTTAAACCATTGAACAAATATAAAAAAAAAAAACATTCCAAGCTTGCAAGGTCATACAAAAACAGGCAGTATGTATGCTGGATTTGGCACATGAATAGTTTCCTGATCCTTGCTATGGTTGGTAGTCTTATTACATATGACTGTAATGCAAAGGGACCAGTCCTTTCAATTGCTTTGTTCCATTATAACCTCATTTTTGTTACTGTAATTTAATCATATTCTATTTACTAGTATAACTTGATATTTGAATGGACTTTTAAGAGACAGGAAAACCACAGATTTAATTCATGTGACATCACTATCAAAATGAGAGAATATAAAGTAGAAAACTTCCCATTAAATAAATATTGTGTTTTTTTTAATAAATTAATTTTTATTGGTGTTCAATTTACCAACATACAGAATAACACCCAGTGCTCATCCCGTCAAGTGTCCCTCTCAGTGCCCCATCACCCATTCACCCCCACCCCCCGCCCTCCTCCCCTTCCACCACCCCTAGTTCATTTCCCAGAGTTAGGAGTCTTTATGTTCTGTCTCCCTTCCTGATATTTCCCACACATTTCTTCTCCTTTCCCTTCTATTCCCATTCACTATTATTTATATTCCCCAAATGAATGAGAACATAAAATGTTTGTCCTTCTCCGATTGACTTATTTCACTCAGCATAATACCCTCCAGTTCCATCCACGTTGAAGCAAATGGTGGGTATTTGTCGTTTCTAATGGCTGAGGAATATTCCATTGTATACATAAACCACATCTTCTTTATCCATTCATCTTTCGATGGACACCGAGGCTCCTTCCACAGTTTGGCTATTGTGGACATTGCTGCTAGAAACATCGGGGTGCAGGTGTCCCAGCGTTTCATTGCATCTGAATCTTTGGGGTAAATCCCCAACAGTGCAATTGCTGGGTCATAGGGCTGAGGAACCTCCACACAGTTTTCCAGAGTGGCTGCACCAGTTCACATTCCCACCAACAGTGTAAGAGGGTTCCCTTTTCCCCGCATCCTCTGCAACATTTGTTGTTTCCTGCCTTGTTAATTTTCCCCATTCTCACTGGTGTGAGGTGGTATCTCATTGTGGTTTTGATTTGTATTTCCCTGATGGCAAGTGATGCAGAGCATTTTCTCATGTGCATGTTGGCCATGTCCATGTCTTCCTCTGTGAGATTTCTCTTCATGTCTTTTGCGCATTTCATGATTGGATTGTTTGTTTCTTTGGTGTTGAGTTTAATAAGTTCTTTATAGATTTTGGAAACTAGCCCTTTATCTGATATGTCATTTGCAAATATCTTCTCCCATTCTGTAGGTTGTCTTTTAGTTTTGTTGACTGTATCCTTTGCTGTGCAAAAGCTTCTTATCTTGATGAAGTCCCAATAGTTCATTTTTGCTTTTGTTTCTTTTGCCTTTGTGGATGTATCTTGCAAGAAGTTACTGTGGCCAAGTTCAAAAAGGGTGTTGCCTGTGTTCTCCTCTAGGATTTTGACGGAATCTTGTCTCACATTTAGATCTCTCATCCATTTTGAGTTTATCTTTGTGTATGGTGTAAGAGAGTGGTCTAGTTTCATTCTTCTGCATGTGGATATCCAATTTTCCCAACACCATTTATTGAAGAGACTGTCTTTCTTCCAATGGATAGTCTTTCCTGCTTCATCGAATATTAGTTGACCATAATGTTCAGGGTCCACTTCTGGGTTCTCTGTTCTGTTCCATTGATCTATGTGTCTGTTTTTGTGCCAGTACCACACTGTCTTGATGACCACAGCTTTGTAGTACAACCTGAAATCTGGCATTGTGATGCCCCCAGCTATGGTTTTCTTTTTTAAAATTCCCCTGGCTATTTGGGGTCTTTTCTGATTCCACACAAATCTTAAAATAATTTGTTCTAACTCTCTGAAGAAAGTCCATGGTATTTTGATAGGGATTGCATTAAACGTGTAAATTGCCCTGGGTGACATTGACATTTTCACAATATTAATTCTGCCAATCCATGAGCATGGAATATTTTTCCATCTCTTTGTGTCCTCCACAATTTCTTTCAGAAGTGTTCTATAGTTTTTAGGGTATAGATCCTTTACCTCTTTGGTTAGGTTTATTCCTGATTTTGGGTGCAATTGTAAATGGGATTGACTCCTTAATTTCTCTTTCTTCAGTCTCATTGTTAGTGTATAGAAATGCCATTGATTTCTGGGCATTGATTTTGTATCCTGCCACGCTACCAAATTGCTGTATGAGTTCTAGCAATCTTGGGGTGGAGGCTTTTGGGTTTTCTACGTAGAGTATCATGTCATCAGCGAAGAGGGAGAGTTTGACTTCTTCTTTGCCAATTTGAATGTCTTTAATGTCTTTTTGTTGTCTGATTGCTGAGGCGAGGACTTCCAGAACTATGTTGAACAGCAGTGGTGAGAGTGGACATCCCTGTCTTGTTCCTGATCTTAGGGGAAAGGCTCCCAGTGCTTCCCCATTGAGAATGATATTTGCTGTGGGCTTTTCGTAGATGGCTTTTAAGATGTCGAGGAAAGTTCCCTCTATCTCAACACTCTGAAGGGTTTTGATCAGGAATGGATGCTGTATTTTGTCAAATGCTTTCTCTGCATCTAATGAGAGGATCATATGGTTCTTGGTTTTTCTCTTGCTGATATGATGAATCACATTGATGGTTTTACGAGTGCTGAACCAGCCTTGTGTCCCGGGGATAAATCCTACCTGGTTATGGTGAATAATTTTCTTAATGTGTTGTTGGATCCTATTGGCTAGTATCTTGTTGAGAATTTTTGCATCCATGTTCATCAGGGATATTGGTCTGTAATTCTCCTTTTTGGTGGGGTCTTTGTCTGGTTTCGGAATTAAGGTGATGCTGGCCTCATAGAACGAATTTGGAAGTACTCCATCTCTTTCTATCTTTCCAAACAGCTTTACTAGAATAGGTATGGTTTCTTCTTTAAATGTTTGATAGAATTCCCCTGGGAAGCCATCTGGCCCTGGACTCTTGTGTCTTGGGAGGTTTTTGATGACTGCTTCAATTTCCTCCCTGGTTATTGGCCTGTTCCGGTTTTCTATTTCTTCCTGCTCCAGTTTTGGTAGTTTGTGGCTTTCCAGGAACGCGTCCATTTCTTCTAGATTGCCTAATTTATTGGCGTACAGCTGTTCATAATATGTTTTTAAAATCGTTTGTATTTCCTTGGTGTTGGTAGTGATCTCTCCTTTCTCATTCATGATTTTATTAATTTGAGTCTTCTCTCTCTTCTTTTTAATAAGGTTGGCTAATGGTTTATCTATCTTATTAATTCTTTCAAAGAACCAACTCCTGGTTCTGTTGATCTGTTCCACAGTTCTTCTGGTCTCGATTTCATTGAGTTCTGCTCGAATTTTAATTAACTCTCTTCTTCTGCTGGGCGTGGGGTCCATTTGCTGCTTTTTCTCTAGCTCCTTTATGTGTAAGGTGAGCTTTTGTATTTGAGTTCTTTCCAGTTTTTGAATGGATGTTTGTATTGCGATGTATTTCCCCCTGAGGACTGCTTTTGCTGCAAAGATTTTGAAGGGTTGTATCTTCATTATTAGTTTCCATGAATTTTTAAATTCTTCCTTAATTTCCTGGTTGACCCTTTCATCTTTTAGCAGGATGGTCCTTAACCCCCACGCGTTTGAGGTCCTTCCAAACTTCTTGTTCTGATTTAGTTCTAATTTCAAGGCATTATGGTCTGAGAATATGCAGGGGACTATCCCGCTCTTTTGATATCGGTTCAGACCCGATTTGTGACCCAGTATGTGGTCTATTCTGGAGAAAGTTCCATGTGCCCTTGAGAAGAATGTGTATTCAGTTGAGTTTGGATGTAAAGTTCTGTAGATATCTGTGAAATCCATCTGGTCCAGTGTATCATTTAAAGCTCTCGTTTCTTTGGAGATGTTGTGCTTAGAAGACCTATCGAGAGTAGAAAGAGCTAGATTGAAGTCACCAAGTATAAGTGTATTATTATCTAAGTATTTCTTCAGTTTGGTTATTCACTGGTTTAAATATTTGGCAGCTCCCACATTCGGGGCATATATATTGAGGATTGTTAAGTCCTCTTGTTGGATAGATCCTTTGAGTATGAGATAGTGTCCCTCTTCATCTCTCACTATAGTCTTCGGGGTAAATTTTAATTTATCTGATATGAGGATGACTACCCCTGCTTTCTTTTGAGGACCATTTGAATGGTAAATGGTTCTCCAACCTTTTATTTTCAGGTTGTAGGTGTCCTTCTGTCTAAAATGAGTCTCTTGTAGACAGCAAATAGATGGATCCTGCTTTTTTATCCAGTCTGAAACCCTGCGCCTTTTGATGGGGTCATTAAGCCCGTTCACGTTCAGAGTTACTATTGACAGATATGAGTTTAGTGTCATCATATCTATTCAGTCCTTGTTTTTGTGGATTGTTCCACTGAACTTCTTAAAGGGGAATTTTAAGAGTCCCCCTTAAAATTTCTTGCAGAGCTGGTTTGGAGGTCACATATTCTTTCAGTTCCTGCCTGTCTTGGAAGCTCTTTATCTCTCCTTCCATTTTGAATGAGAGCCTTGCTGGATAAAGTATTCTTGGTTGCATGTTCTTCTCATTTAGGACCCTGAATATATCCTGCCAGCCCTTTCTGGCCTGCCAGGTCTCTGTGGAGATGTCTGCTGTTACCCTAATACTTCTCCCGATAAAAGTCAAGGAGTTTTTTTCTCTTGCTGCTTTAAGGATCTTCTCTTTATCTTTGGAATTTGCAAGCTTAACTATTAGATGAGGTGTTGAACGGTTTTTATTGATTTTAGGGGGGGATCTCTCTATTTCCTGGATCTGAATGCCTGTTTCCCTTCCCCGATTAGGAAAGTTTTCAGCTAGGATTTGTTCAAATACATATTCTGGCCCTCTGGCCCTTTTCGGCATCCTCAGGAACCCCAATTAAACGTTGGTTTTTCTTCCTCAGGCTGTCGTTTATTTCCCTTAATCTGTCTTCATGGTTTCTTGTCTGTATCTTTTTTCCTCAGTTTCCCTCTTTGCCATCAACTTGTCTTCTATGTCACTCATTCTTCCACATCGAAAACCGTCATCGTTAGGACTTCTAGTTTGGATTGTATCTCATTCAATTGATTTTTAATTTCTGCCCGAATGGATCTAAATTCTGCAGTCATGAAGTCTCTTGAGTCCTTTATGCTTTTTTCTAGAGCCACCAGTAGCTGTATAATAGTGCTTCTGAATTGGCTTTCTGACATTGAATTGTAATCCAGATTTTGTAACTCTGTGGGAGAGAGGGCTGTTTCTGATTCTTTCTTTTGAGGTGAGGTTTTCCTTCTAGTCATTTTGCTCAGTGCAGAGTGGCCAAAAACAAGTTGTATTGGGAATAGGAGAAAAAGAGAGAGAGAGAAGGACAGAAAAGAGAAAAAGAAAAAAGAAGAAGAAGGAAAAAAGAGAAGAAAAAGAGAAAGAAAAAGAAAGGTGAAAAAAAGGGGGGGGGAAGCAATCAGAAATCAAAAACAAAACAAAACAAAACAAAACAAAACAAAAAACCACGGGGAGTATCTTCCGATTCTGTATACTTTAAGTCCCTTGACTTCCCCTGAAACTGGTCCGTGTCGCTGGTCTTCTGGGGGAGGGGCCTGCTGTGCTGATTCTCAGGTGTTAGCACTTGGGGGAGCTGCTCTGCCCCTGCCTGGTGCAGGGCTCAGTGGGGGGTGTTCACCCCGTGAGGCCCCGGGAGGAAGCCACAGTGGCGGCGGCAGCTCTGGGACCCTGGAGTCAGCTCCCGCAGTAGCTCCGGGGCTCTCCGTCTGCAGGGCCTGGGGGCTCCGGGGCGGGGCCGCTGATCTGCTCAGCTGGGGCAGGAGCGTCCTCGCTGTCCTGGGCCCTCCCGGCCTCTGCCTGTCCTGGGGGGAGGCCGGATCCTGGGCTGTGTCCCGGCGCCCTGTGCTCCGGGGCCTGCGCTGTTGGATTCGCGCTCCCGCCCCGCAGCCCCCTCCGCGGAGCCGCCGCCCGAGCCCCTCCGAGCTGCTCCGGGTCCCGCCGAGCGCGCTGCAGCCCTTAGGGAGCTCGGTGCACTGTCCTGCGCGCCCCGCAGGTGCCTGTTAGTGTCCCAGGGAGCCCGAGGGCATCCCCGCCTTTCTGGGGATCCTGCTCCAATTCCCCGGGAGGCCTTTCCACGGGGAAGGTCGGTGCAGCTCCTGCTCCTCCGGGACGGGGCTCTCCTGTCCTGGGGACACTCGCCCCGGCCTCAGCCCGGCTCCTGGGGGCCCCTCCCCCTTGGAGGCCTTTTGTGTCTTTATTTCTTTTTCCCCGTCTTCCTACCTTGCTAGAAGCACGAACTCTTCTCACTGTAGCATTCCAGCTGGTCTCTCTTTAGATCTCAGGCCAAATTCATAGATTTTCAGGATGATTTGAAGGTTATCTAGGTAATTTGGTGGGGACAGGTGACTTGGGGACCCTACTCTTCCGCCCTCTTGCCCCTCCTCCCCTAAAATAAATATTGTGAAGGGGTGCCTGGGTGGCTCAGTTGGCTCACTGTCCAACTCTTGGTTTTGGTTCAGGTCACGATCTCACGGGTTGTGAGGTTGTGAGGCTGAGCCCTGCATCGGACTTCATGCTTAGCAAGGAGTCTGCTTGCAGATTCTCTCCTTCTGCTCCTCCCTCCCTGCACATGCTCTCTCTTTTTCTCTCAAATAAATATTTTTAAAAATACAATAAATAAAACAAAATTTGTGAAAAATACAAATATAGGTTATCTGTCAGGGAAATTGAAACAATATTTCATTTTCTTTTCTGTACTTTCCTATATTAAAATGAGCAATATTCTATTACAATTAATAGTTTCAGGTATAATTAATCCTAAAATTATAAAATAACTGATCTGATAAGATCATATAACAATTTTCTATGCAGAATTTTAAATGTGTGAACATCTGATTACGTACCACTAGGTTTCCAATGACCATGACCATCATGTACACAATAAGGCACATGGCTTGACCAGCGACCTCCATGCAGTCCCACATGGTTTCTATCCACTCTCCACACAGCACACGGAAGACAATTAGGAAAGAGTGGAAGAAGTCATTCATGTGCCACCGTGGGAGTGTACAGTCTTCATTGATCTTGCAGACACATTCTTTGTAGCTCTTACCAAAGAGCTGCATGCCGACCACAGCAAAAATGAAGACGATGATGGCCAACACCAAGGTGAGGTTGCCCAGAGCCCCCACTGAGTTGCCGATGATCTTTATCAGCATATTCAGTGTCGGCCAAGACTTTGCTAGTTTGAAAACTCGAAGCTAAAAGGAAACACAATGCTTAATATTAATTATTATGAAAAATGTTCAATGTTTCCAATCTTGAGTTTTGTTCCAAATTTTAAATTCTAAAATATTATCATTATTAACTAAAATTGATTATTTCTATTTTTTTACTTTCAGCTATTTTCAATATTTCTATTATTTTGTTATGCTTACCACAATATAATTACCCCACATATATTTGCAGGAAGTCCAGGATTGCTATAAAAGCCTATTATTATGGTTTCAGATATTATTCCCTTTAGAATTGATAATTTATCCTTAACTCTATCTTCTGATACTTTAAAATTTTGTTTTATTTTGAATATAGTCTGATAGTTTTATCTACTTTTTCAGCCTGACATAGGGATAAAGCCCAACATGTTAGAGAAAAATGCTTTTAAGTCTTTACATTTTTATATTTTTGATATTAGACAACAATCATTTTGGGGACAATAATTTGACTTTTAGTTATCAAACCCATAAAGTAATGATTATACTGTAGGAGCTGAAATTCTGTAAACCATAAGCTTCTTAATGTGAAATAAATTATTGCCTACTGGCAAAGAAATATTTTCTTTACCTACTTCTATTATACTAGTATATACAACTGAATGTCTTCAAGATCCTAAAATTAATTCAATTACGACTATGTCTTCAAGATGCTAAGATAAAAATATTCATGTGATTTTTGAGCTCTTTAAGAGCTTTTCTTATGGAAATGAAATTGATTATACTAGATAGCAAGACCTAATCTTGTCTTTTGATTCAAACCTCCAATCTTATATGTGGAATATAATAGTAAGGTTAGTTTATATTTACCAATCTGAATGATCGCAGAACTGACAGTCCTTCCACATCTGCTAGAAAAAGCTCCACTAAACTTAAAGTCACAATAAGGCTGTCAAAAATGTTCCATCCTACTTGGAAATACTCATATGGATCCATGGCAATTAGTTTTAAAACCATTTCAGCTGCAAAGATCCCAGTGAAGACCTAAATGAGAAATACAACATTTTTTTCTGGTATTCTTAAAAGCATGGAATCAAAGTAATGATGATTATGACTATTTGTTTAGCATCACTGTGCATTAGTCAATGTACCAGATCCTTTACAAATGTATATAATTATCTCATTTAGTCCCATAAACTTGGTGATACTATTTCTATCGCTATAATACAAGCATTACAGAGTTAAAAAGCTCTAACTTTCCTGTCTGCTCTCATCATCTTTAGACAGCATTTTATTTTTTTTAAAGATTTTTAAAATTTTTTATTTCTTTATGAGAGACACACAGAGAGAGGCAGAGACTTAGGCAGACAGAGAAGCAGGTTCCCTGTGGGTAATCCAATGCAGGACTCAATCCCGGGGTCCCGGGATTATGCCCTGAGCCAAAGGCAGACACTCAACTACGGAACCACCCAGGTGTCCCTAGACAGTATTTTAGAAGAGCATATAAGAATTCCACATAAATAGGGGTACATGGGTGGCACAGTTAGTTAAGTGTACAACTCTTGGTTTTGGTTTAGGTCATAATTTCGGGGTCATGGATCTCATGGTTGTGAGATCAAGCCTCCCATTGGGCTCTGCACTCGGGGCAGAGTCTACCTGAGTTTCTCTCTCCCTCTCTCTTTGCCCTTCCTGCTCCGAGCTCTCTCTCATTCTGTCTCACATAAATAAAGAAAAATATTTTAAAAAATTCCACATAAATAAAACTATGACAATTAACACAGTCACTTTTTGGAAAAAAAAAGTTATGTGGGTCAATAAGTTATTCTGGAAGAAAATGAAAAGGAAGTATAGATTGATACTGAATTTTTGAGCCAGTCTTTTTGTCTGGTCTGACGACTGCTAAGGTAATAGAGAATATGTTGACTCACTCTTTAAAGATTTATCAGTAGAATAGGAAAAAGTATTTAATTGACACAGTGGGAATTAAAGTAAGACTTCCAAAGCTTTGACACAAAAGTGCATCACAAAACATCATTAATTCATGACACTGGTATCAAAGGATTGACTTAAAAAGAAAACAGTAAAGGACTTGTTTATGAATCATTCAGATTTGATTTGACTCAAAGAAGCTGACCCAAGAAGGCTCAAAGGGAAATGGTGAAGTCTTTAAGTGCTGCGTCAATTAACAAAAAATGCAACATCAAGAAGACAAGCAGGAAGTACCCACACTTAGGGTTGTGGCAAGAGATAAGAAACAGGATAAATTCTTTTGAGGTTCACAGTGATATAGTCAACTCAGCAAGAAGGTACTGATTTTCATGATCTGTGCTTCCACCAATTAGAAACTAGACAGTCCTTTTTTATTAAAATTCTGCTACTTGGACCCCGAGCTCAGTCACTCATCAGGAATTGCATCTTTACAGATTTGGAAGGAACTGAGAGACATTATTACCAATGGTCCTATTATTATGTGAAGGATTCTTCCCCGAGATTCTTCCCCTGTTTCAACTGACACCGAAACACTGTGAACTCTTTGGAAGACAAATGTCAAGGAAATAAATGTTATGCATTGCTAATTTTAAATGCACTTGCCATATGCTGTCTATTATAATAGAAGTATTTTTATCTGATTTTTGCTATTTATTATCCTTTCCTGCTTTTCAGGTTGAGGAGGCATTATACGTGTTCATAAGTGTTTTTCTTTCCCTCTGATATAAAATTCTTACTTTGTTCCCATTGAAGGAACTCTTTAAGAATAAGGCAAAAATTAATTAAACTATTCTTAAAATGTCAAAAAAAAATTCTGCTACAATGCAATATTGACTTCTAGAATAGAATTCAGTGATTCATCACTTATATACAACACCCAGTGCTCAACACAAGTGACTTCCTTACTACCCATCACCCATCTAGTCCTGTTTTTTCCAAAGAGAAACAGAAGGAAGAAGAATGCTACCTCAGAGAGCACATGTGGTACATATAACTCAACTAAAAATATATGGGAAAGAAGCCTGACTCAGAAAGAAACTCTTTGGCTTCAAAGATAAATTGGTATGGGATCGTGCAAAAGTAAAATGATCTCAGACAGACATTCACAAAGACATCCAGAATCATTCACAATTTATGAAGAGTCATAAACTGGGACCCTCTGGCCATGAAATAGAACTTCTGTCTGCTTCACACTGATTCTCACAAGCTAGCACTTATCATTTGCCCTAAGGCATTAATTAAGTAAAAATGTGACCAGCACTGCACATTTAAGAGATCACTCTGGCACCCATTTTCCTAGTAGGATCCTATATCTTCCTGAAGCATAGTGCCCTTTGTCTTCTGTGTCCAGTTCTCCCATTTTGGTTTCTTGGTATCCTTCTTCTTAAGGCTTCCTTCTGCTAATTGATTTACAGCATGATTATGATAATAGTAACAGTAATGATAGGCTTAATTTGTTAATGACTTATGATATACCACACCAACGTTAACTAGAAAGTGTTTAATCCTCTTAATAGTATGATAAATGAGGTGTTATTATTATAAATAATGAATCATTTTTCTAATTTAACAAATGATATATTATTTTATAAATGAGAAAATTAAAGATTGTAGAGATTAACATGTTTGTTAAAGGTCATACAACCAGTAAGAGGCAGAATCAGAATTCAAATCCAGGACTTTGGGAAAGGCCCAGATACTTCACTTGTATGTCAAAACAAACCATCCATAGTCTTTCTGAAAATATGTGGAGAATGTACTCACAAGGCAGCTGCTATGTAATTATAAAATGGATAAGAAAGTATCAAATTTTCAGACTGTTACTTCAAAGAGATATGCCAGCAGAAAAGAAAAACATGCTATCAACTCCCAAGATGGTGAGTGACCCTCTTTGGAAATAGTATTGTTACAGACCTCTGAATCTCTGCAAAGTTACTTAAAACAGTATCACCAGAAAGTTGACTCGGTACAATGATTCATACTGTGAATTCTGGATATGGATAATTATGTAATTACATATCCATATGATGTAAAAAATAAAGAAATGACAGTCATGACAATCAGAGAAGAACTATGGTTATATAACATGCATTAAGAGACTCACCAAATTTCCCACAGTAAGTACATTTTTGAATTCATCAGTCATTGGGTGATGCTCCATAGCCATAAACAATGTGTTTAAAACTATGCAGATGGTAATAGCAAGATCTACAAAAGGATCCATGACAATAAAATAGACAAGCTTTTTGAATTTTATCCAATATGGAGAACAATTCCAGATCAAGAATGTGTGTGCAAATCTATACCACCAAGGTGGACATTTTTGTCTGGACTCTTCAAGTTCTGGGGGAAAAAAACAGCAGAGAACAGTAAGTCAATCATTTATTTATTTTATTCCTAACCAGGTACAAATCAGCAGTACTCCAACACTGAAACAAATTTTCTGTTTACAAATTTACAAGTTTAACAGTACTTCTATGAAAGCATAGCATAGGGCAGCCCTGGTGGCTCAGTGGTTTAGTGCTGCCTTCAGCCCAGGGCCTGATCCTGGAGACTCGGGATCGAGTCCCACGTCAGGCTCCCTGCATGAAGCCTGCTTCTCCCTCTGCCTGTGTCTCTGCCTATGTCTCTGCCTCTCTCTCTGTGTCTCTCATGAATAAATAAAATCTTAAAAAAAAAAAGAAAGCATAGCATATTACATAGAAAATCTTACATTACCAATGTTCATTTACTAGAGAAAGTATAAGTTAGGGGAAGGCAATGAAATTAATGACTTAAAGCAGATACAGGCAACTCCCTGAGAAACATACACCTAACATGTGATGGGAAACAGGAGAACCTATGTTTTCTTAATGGAGAAGTATATATTTTCCACCAATATATATCCTTTCACAGGTGAAAACGATCTCAGAACCAAGAGACTAGAAATAACTTATGGAGTGACTCATTCAATAGATATGTCATGCCGTGAGCCCTTTCATTTCTTACCATTAAGTTTAAGAGGTAGGTGGAAACTTTGTTTGAGGCCATCATGGTATTTTTGGGTATGAGGTAATCTATGGATGGGGTGGGACCTCTGGGGCATGTTGTAGGGGGTGAGGGTGGGAGCCAGCACATTTTAAAAGTTGCCATCCTTAATTCTCTTCTCAATGCGTCTCACGGTCTAACCACTATTGTTTCCATTATGTTCTCTGAATTGCTTTCTTAATGTCTTTTCATCATAATCTGGATAGATGTTACATCACATATTATCATTTTATAATTTTACTGAATGTGCTCAGGGATACCCATTTATAGACATCTGGAAGTATGTATTATTTTCTTGCATATTAGAGAGATGAAAATTTCAGAGAGACTAGTTTAAATTTCTAAGACTATATAGTGAGAACCACACAGCCCTAGTTTAGCCTAGATTTCTTCATTAATAACCATTGAGCTTTTTATCTTTGCGAAGTCCTATCACTCAATGTCTTTAATCACAGAAAACTTTATCAACTTTTTGAGCACATAAAGACCATTCCATTAGTATCCATTGGTTATCTTTACTCTTGTTTATAATCAATTTTTATTCTTTGAATTCTTCCTAAGAACTTCATATACCTATTTAAGACTGAGCAGAATTTATCTAAATTCTGTTTATAAAAATCTCTATGGGTAAGTAAGCGAGTATTATTACATACCTTCTACAGTGTTTGTTAATATGCTTACTCTACTCATTGCTCTTTGTCTCAGATTTGGATCATTCAACATGTCTTCAGAAAGGAGATAAGAACTGGAACGTCTTTTCTTGTGTATTTGATTAGTTGTACCCTGAAAGAAAAAAAGATGATTAATTAAGCTTCTAAGAATAGAATTCTAATAAATTATAGGTGTAGAATAAAATCTTGCTTAGGTGGTTGTAGTTCTTAAATAAAAGTAGAGACTAGGTTGCTGGGTTGGAATCATAGCTCTGCTACTCATGGGTATGTATAATTGGAGAGTTACTTAACTCCTGTCTCAGTTCTAGTATTGGTAAAATGGAGATAATCATAGTACTTGCCTCATATTCTTACTTTGAGGATTAAAAAAATTAATGCTTAGAAAAATAAAAAATAAAACAAGTTGTTTTTGTTGTTACAGTCATGTTTATCATCTATTTTTCTGGGTCTTGAATTTATTCAGATAGTTTTACCATGTAAGAGTCCTACATGAAAACAGCTAGACATGTACTGCAGTGATGTGTAGTAAAGGGGCAGAGCCTCAGTTTTCTCTGATAAATTTCTGTAATTATTGTTTGTTGAGGTAATAGCATTAATGGTGGTGACTGTAATGGTTGTCTCATATTTTGCTCTGAGTATGATGATAAATGACTCCATTTGAAAAGCACAATGGGGGACTGGTGGGAACTAGAGCAAAGTGGAGAATGTAAGCTCCATCTAAAAGAGGTGACCACTGTTCTGCTCTAAAGCATTGTTGCCATGCAGGAATATGAGCTCAATCTTACCAGGTACACTCACTTTTGTGTGAAAATGTCTTATTTTTGAATCTTGGCAACCAATTCAAAGTTAAAACAGTATGCTGGTTCCGTGCAAGCCAATAATACACACACATACACACACCACTCACACACATATATACACACAAACAACTATACAACTCTCTATGTATATCACATATCTATCTGCTTTGTTGTAGCATGTATTTATATGCACTTTACAAGCATATAAATATGGTTCTAGAGTTTTAATGTTGTATAGTTGTTTGGATATAGTTATATATGTGTGTATCTCAAAACATGGACACATGGGCATAATATCTGCATATGTGTCTGTATGTGTATGTGCAGACATGCACACATACATATCTGCAGGTTGCTTTTCATAGAGATCTATCAGATACAATCTCTAATTTACTGACTTCCCAGAAACAGCAATTTTTCTACCAGTCAAACGAGAGTAACAAATTCTTTTTCATGTAGACATGTTTTAGTTGTCAAGGTTATATTATTTGTCATGCATTTTTTTCATCTGTACATTTTTACCACACTATTACATTTACTGCATTTCTGTTGAATCTTAGAGTATCCAGAGTTTCATATTTTGTTTCAGGATTTATAGTAACACTGATTTTCCTATGGTAAAAGTAAGGTCTTAAAACATTTTATTTAAAGGTATGAAATATCACACAAATTTGATATAAATTATATATTTCACAGATAATATGTCATTGAAAAGAAAAACACAGCAAAGATCTGGTTCCATAGAAATTTAACATGCTCACTTGATAAGGAAAAATATCTTGACAGAAGGGCCAAAGCTGTATCATGCAAGCACAGAGGTCACACGTTACCTAAAAGCACATGCGTTCATTCCAACTGAAATATGTTTGTGGCCATGACTTTGATGGAACTTTATTCTCAAGAAAAATACTATATCATCTGAAAATATAAATATATGAATAAGCAGCATGGGTTCAAAGCTTGTTAGGCTAGTCGAAACTCCTGCTGATATTTAGTAATGCAATGCAACATAGTGAGTGGTCTAAAGAGGTCTAAAGAGACCTGGAAACTCCAGAAACCAGAGAGATCTCTTTTAAGCCTAATCAGACTCTTTTGCTAACCAATTACTTCTAAACTCTTGAAACTGTTTCTTTGGACTAGTTGTTTTGTTTTTGCTTTTATGCATGTATATTCGTATTAGTGTATGCAGTATATTATTTTTTTATTCATAGACTCCAGACAAAAAAAGTTTTTTAAAAATGAAAATAGTAATTTTCACTTATGTATGGGGAAAAAGCATAGCTATTCTAAATTATTTCTGAGTTAAGAAGTCTACCACACATTGGAGAGACAGCAAAAGTGTGGTGGGTTAAAAGCACAAGGTCTGAAACAGAAGGTCTTTGTTTGAATTTCAGGACTACTATATATATATTAGCTGAATGAACTTGAGCAAGCTGCTTTACTTCTCTGTGTCTTTGTTTCCCCCTTCCTAAAACAGGAATAATGTATACCACTTTATAGGGCCATTGTGAATATTGAACACACATTTGCTATTATTATTACTATTTTTAAAACTCAATATTCCTTGCACAAGGTATAAACAGTATCTTGAACAAGGTATCAGTAGGTGGCAAATAATCAAAACTTCCTTACAAAAATGAGACCTATTATCAACTGATAAGATCAGCATGATCAATGCATTTCCTGTGTTGATACATTTGCATGTATGTCTTTTATACATTGTTTTGTACAGGGATGGTTTATAATATCCAAGTATAATATCAATAGATAAATTCCTTTTTAAAAAATGGAGTTTCAAATATCTTTGCATTAACATCTACAGCATACAGTATGCAAAGTATGTTAATGAGTTAAAGGTGTGTTTCTAGAGTAGAGGTATTGCAAAATGCAGAGCCATTCACAGGACCAGAGAAGGTCCCACTAGCAGAGACTGAGTGATGCAAGAATAAAGGCCGAGCCATGCCTGAGCTATTCAAAACGTCCTTACGCTGTCATCAGAAGTTGCCTTATCTATTATCACCTCTGGCAGAAGCTGTCCATTGGGGAGCATGAGAGCTGAGGGTCCATCAACCAGGGAGACCACACCATTGCAGTCCACGGCACTGTGCATCTTCCCATTCACCGGCAGCACCGGGGGGGACCTACTGGCTTGGCTGATGTTACTGCTGCGCCGCTCCCGAGGTCTGTGGGGCACAAACAGTGAGCCCCTCCTGCTTTCACTGTCTCCGAAAATGCTATGCTCATCGTCGGCAAATTCAGTCTCAGAGCCGATATCTTTCCCTCGACCTTTGAAACTAAAAAGACTTGTTCTGCTGCTGCGCCTTCCAGAAAACAAGGAGCCTCGAATGCTGAGCGGTGACTGCAGAAAAGAGAAGAGATGACACTTATCTGCTGAAGCACCAAGAATAGAGCACACAGAACTGGCTACTGACACGGCTGAGTGGAGGTCAGGTGGCTCCATTCTGGTTTAAAAGGAACATAGTTAAAAACAAAGAAATCCGGCAGCAAGACAAATTCTTCCAAATAAGGGATGAAAAGATAGGATGAATTCATCCTTTTAGGAACAGGTAAATTATTCATTGCCGTACAGATATTTTCTACCATGGCCTCTACTGTTCTTTTTTTCTTTTTTCTTTTTAAGATTTTATTTACTTATTTGAGAGATAGAGAGAGATAGCAGAGTAAGAGAGAGAAGGCCTGAGCTGGGGGTAGTGGCAGAGGGAGAGGAAGAAGTAGGCTCCCCACTGAGCAGGGAGCCCAACGTGGGGCTTGATCCTAGCACCCTGGGCTCATGACCTGAGCCAAAGGCAGATGCTTAACCAACTGAGCCACAGGTGCCCCTATACATTGATCCCTAAGTTCTCTAAGTAACTGACACTTTCTTGAGGCCAAAGACCACACTGTATGCTTCTTTGCCTTCCATTGCTTGCAACTCCACTTTACATATTGGAAACTCAGTCAAGGTACATTGAGAAAGACCTTTTAATGTCAATGAGTTTACGAAGTCATAAAACACTAGAACTTGAGAGAGATTGCCCAACACCAAAGAGGGGTAAGTCACATTTATTTGACTCGTGGCCAGGACAAACTGTGTCCATAAACCAAACTGAATGTTTATTCTTTGGAAGTACCTATTTCAATAAATGTTAGTGCTTCCTATGGACAGGACAAAGTGGCAGGCACTCTGAATACTGGAAAGTAAGCATAACAAAGTCTCTGTTTTAAAACTAGCTTGGATTGTTCTTGTCATATTTCCTTTTATTGATATCACATGTATTCAAATTCAGTCTCTCCAGCTAAATTATAAAATCTATTATGGCAGGGACTCTATGTTTTATTTGTATGTCTGTCTGGCAGTGTCTTAAACACTTAAGCAGTAGAAATTTTAAATGAAGACATAAATGAGAAGGATAGTAATTCTGAGCAGGGCATCAAAGAGCTGACTGGACAAGTGGAGAGGGGAGAGATAAATCTGTGGGATGAGTGGCATCCAAGCTAGTGAATGAAGAATGAGTGCTTGTGCACCAGGAGGAAAACAAAAAGAATGAGTGCTATGACACCAGTGGTTCTACACCACTTAGCGAACACGATATGTACTAAGTAATACAGGTACAGGGAGGGTAGGTAAGAGTGAATGATCATGGTGGACTGAGGGTACATGAACGTAGAGAAAGGAAGGAAATGAAATTGAGGCCAGTCCACAACATGGATAAGTTGTGAGTCTTGTTCTGTGGTCTGTGATTATTCTACAGAGTTGGGCTTTTTTTTTTTTTTTTTTTTTTTTAAGTTGAGCCAAGGGACAGATTTGTTTTAGAAAAATGATTTGGGAAGGTTGTGTGATAGAACACAGGGAAGGGTTCGGAGACCAGAAGCAACTGTTCCTCTTGGAGGTCTGTAGGCAGGGAAACCTGAGATATGGTTTCCAGGAAGGAGAGAAAAAAATGAGAAGTTTTACACAAGCAGAAACAATAAACTGTGCAACTTGATGTTAGTGACTGAGCAGTTTGTGGGTGGAGGTTGTCAAGATGTCTTCAAACTTTCCAGCCTTGGTGACTGCTACTCAGTGGTCCCATGACTTACAGTGGTGAAGAAAAGTGGAGAAACTAGTCAAGTTTAGTTTTTAACCAGTGAGGCCTTATAAAATACAGACTAGATAAAAATGTAGGAGTTAATATATAGTGTGAATGATTCTTTTTTCATTTCTACGACAGTTCTCATGAATACTTTGTTTTGAAAAGAGAAGATCATTTGACAATGCTGAAACTATAAGCTCCTTCAAAAATGGGTCAAACTTCCATGGAAAACTATGGACATCTATGTGCTTTCATTAAATGTCCAATGTTTTTTGCCTAAAAACACCGATGAAGTTGCTCACTTTCCTCTCATGAGATCCTGGACTTCAAAATGAACCATTTGCTCTGTAATCCTACCCCTGGTGAAATGCATTTGGTAGCTGCAGGAGTACCTGGTTAGGGGTAGACAGCCTCTTCTCACGTGCTCGTCTATGACCTTCAACACCAAGATGGAAACTTTGTCTCCTGATGCTCTCCTCTGACTCCGATTTGGACAACTTCTCATTGTCTCCTTTTTCTTCCCCACTGGAGAGCTTCTTTTGATTCCTTTTTTTTCTTCTGTTTCTTCTTTCTTTAGCACTTTTAGAACTCAGTTTGGATGTTTCAGAGGAACTCTCAGAGAAGCCCATCATTCTGCTTCTCCCAATACTTGTGTATTCAGCTGCTGCTATTGCAATCGCCTGTTGGACCAAGAGGCCACACATACAGTAAGTCATTTCCAAAGTCTGGGGAACCCTATGCTAGGGCAGCTCTCTGCGAGGAATATAACTGCACCATGCATATAATCACGTCCCTTGTACATGAGTAATGCTGTTTTCTTTGCACTATGACCAGAGAACTTACAGAGCATATATTTATTGCTTCTCTTGTATTGTAATAAGGCCCCATTTCACTTTGGAATTAAACTATTGCACATTATTACTATATTGATAGTAAAACAATTAAAAATAGTTTATGTGAAAGTTTTAGTAGTTAATTTTGGAACATAAAACTCACATAAACTCACATAAACATAAACCTGAATACGTGTTATTCAGGTAATTAACTCACTATTATCAATAGAGTCAGGCACTCAGTTTAATGAAGACTGAATAGTCTGAAAATGAAAATGAATTATTATAAAATCATCTCAAAAAAATGAGAGACTTCTAAGGGTTTCCTAAAAGATTCTTGGGATGGCCTAGTTTCAATGCTTTATAAAAAAATTAAGCTTTATTATTAAAATAATCCTTGTAAAAATTTGGAAAATAAGGGCATTGTGAATAAAAAATAAAAATCACTCAAAATCTTATATCCTGGAAATAACTGCTGTTAATATGTCTTCCAATCTTTATACATAATTTTTAAATTGTTTGTATGTTATACTCAATTTCGTATCTTCTTATTTAATATGTGATTATATTAACACATTTCACTGTCATAATATTCTTAAAACACCTAATTTTATGGCTGAATAATACTCCAAGAGACAAAAATATCATAATTCTACTAATTTTAAAAAATTTAAATGCTTTTTGATTTTTAATGTTACCACAATACTGCACTGGACATCTTTCTGCATTCAAGTTCTCTGCATTACAGATTACTACCTTACACCTAATAAGTTAGATGCTTTGAAGATATTTAACTTAGGTTGAACCATCAAATAATTTTTAAACTCTTGCAGAATATTTAAATTTGTGTTTTCAAGGTACAAACCTTCCCAACTTCTCCCCTGAAGCGCCCCTTTGGAGAGGAATGTGAGGAAGAATCCTCTGGAATATGTGCCTTAACCTAAAGCATCCATAACCATCAGTATAGACTTTCTTAACATCTCATGTTTTTTACCTTAAAAGTTCTTGCCACATTAACAAAAATCGATGCACATTTTGCTTTCTACCCCATAGGGTATCTGTTAACTTAAATATTTAAATAATTTTCCCTAAACTTTTGTATGCAATTGTTACACATCCTATCTGTTTTGGGACTGTGCATAATGTACACATACTGAGGCCTCATGGATAACAGGGTTAGGAGGAATGGCTTAGAACAGTCTCTGTGCTGGAGTGAGCTGATGATAGGGAAAGGTACAATGGGACAGATGCCAATTCTAACTCAATCAAGAATTGGTTCCTTTGACCACATCAGAAAGAAAATTCTATTTATATTTATAAATACAGTAAGGAAAACTTCCCTAGAAAGGCCACAGAGCCTCTGCTATCCCCCTTTGGACTTCGACTCCTAGGAAGAATTTTAAATGAAATAAGAATACCTCAGCTTCTTCTTGTTCTTTTTTAAGACGATCTAACATCTGTTGAAATTCTAACTCCTTTTGCCTTGCTTCTTCAATGTTTGCCTGATTCTGTTCTTCATAGGCCATGGCAACCACAGCAAGGATCAAGTTGATTAGATAGAAGGAGCCCAGAAAAATCACCACAACAAAAAAGATCATGTAGGTTTTCCCAGCAGCACGCAGTGTCTAGGGAAAAATGGAAATCATTATTTTAGTGACACAAAGATTCCTGGTAAATTATTTCAACTTCAATGGCATATTAGGCCTGGAAAAGGTGAGGCAGGTCTGTACAAACCCATGTTATCAAAAGTATAAAGGAATAAAATTATATCTCCATGGAAAACAATGAGTGTGAAAATACATACTTTTTCAGCATAAAAGATATAGTAGCAATCCATTAAACTTATATTAAAATCAGGTATGATTCTTTACAATTTTTAAGACTAAGGCTCTTGCAATTTTTCTTTATCTGCAGTCTGAAAATTACTCAGAAACCCTCTGCTCTGCTCATTTTCAAATTAGAGGACCAGATAATATGTATAGTTCCTTTCTTATTGATAAAATTCTATCTTTAGCAGGAAGTGTTAATGATGATGTATTATGTTCACACAAAGCAGGAAGCCCCACTGAATGATCTTATCTGCTCATCTACTGTTATATTTACTTTCCATTAACATGTATTAGAAATTTTTGAATGCAGTCTACGGTAAAAAAAAAAAAAACAAAAACAAAAAAACAAACAAACAAACAAAAAAACGGCCTAAAAAGATAGTACATGAAAAATCTCTCTCCTATCTCTGATGCTCCCTTATTTCCTTCTCTATCAGTTATTAATGTTACAGTTTCTTTTCTTTGATAAATTCTTAGTTGTGGAATTGTTAGATTAAGGGGCATATTCATTTTAATTTTCATAGAGGTTCCCATGTTGCACTCTGCAGTGGTTCCCAGCAACATATGAGAAAGTCTGCCTCCCCACATCTCAGCCAGACAGCACCTCTCTTTTGAGCTCCGTCATTCTAACAGGTAAAAAATCTGATGTTACTCTACTTTTAATTTGCATTTCTTTAATTCTGAGTAAAAGTGAGCATCTTTTTATATAAAGTTGTTTGTATTCCCTTTTTCCTCTAAAGTATATAATTTATTTATATAATTTCTATATTCATTTATAATATTATCAGAAATTAAGTAGACATAAGACAGGCCAAAGGAACAATCTGGCAATTCTGAAAAAGGGATTCATTTTTATTTATAATACAGAATGACCATTCTCTTCTCCTTCCTCTTGGGGTTGAGTGCTGAGAATATGTAAGTGAAAAGATGCAGCCTCTAGGACAAAAAAAGATCACATTTAAGCTGGAGAGCGATGGCCATGGGAATGAACAATGAAAGCACAAGCCATGGATAAACTGAGGAATATTCAAATGCCATGTAGGTCTAGGGGAATGAGCAATTGAGTCAGCATGTGCAGAAAACAGTGTGTACAGGAGAGCAACAAAAGACCATGACAGCGTATTTCCTGCTATTTACTTAGGACCCATGGGATGCTATATTCAGAAAGGGGGAAAGTGAACTAGAGATCAAATAAGCCAAAAAAGATATGAAAATAATATATGATTTTAAGAATTTTCTAATCTCATAAAGCTGGAAGTAAAACATGTCTAATTTTACTGATAAGACAATAGGGTTTTGTCCTTTCTAAATTGAGGAAATATCTCATATAAAGTCTGAGAAGGAACATTCACCAGATTTTTGCATTCGTTGCATTCAAAATTGCAACGAATGTTTCTCTTGGCACTCACCTGTTGGTAAAGGTTTTCCCAGTAATCCTGGGTCATTAGCCGAAACAAGGCCAAGAAGGCCCAACTGAAAGTGTCAAAGCTCGTGTAGCCATAATCAGGGTTTCTCCCAGCTTTCACACACTTGTACCCTTCTGGACACTGACTACATATGAAAAAGAATATCACAAGTTAGACTGTTTCCAGGATGTGTGTAAAGGGGAATACAAAACAGTTAGATAGTCAAGGTTCCTTTCCTAGAGGGACAATACTTAATAATGGTTAAGAACACATTATCTGGAATCAAGAAGAACTGGGTTTGAAGCCCAACCCTATTATTTACTAGTTGGTGACTTTGTCAAATTACTGAAATTCTTCAAGATGCAGTTCATTCTTTCTGTGAGAAGAGGATAACACCTACTTCAAATAGTTAAGACTGCTGTTAAGTTAAAAAAAATAATGTATGCAAATTACCTAGCCTAGTTCCTGAACATAGAAAGCATTTAATAAATGGTACCTGCTATTAGTATCATCATCAAAACCTGGAAACTTCTACTGATGTCAAATAATAGTTCTTGCATCATAAATACTGATATATAGGCTTCCACCAAAACTGGGTTCCCCCAAATTATTCTTGGAGTAAGAATTAAAAAATAGCCCAAATAGAGCAATTATATAAGTTCATAAAGATTTGCAGCTTTATGGTATTTTTCTAAAATTGGTGGATTGATACCCATGATGCTCTGAACAGTGTTCTGAGCTGTCTCCGAGGGCAGCAACTCTATCTGTTTACTTTAACGTTCCCAGGGTACACAGAGCCTGGTGAAGAAATATCTGGTCGGGGGAGAACAAGAACAAAGGCACTCCAGCAGAAATGAGGTGATGTATAGGAGAAACTACAAGATGGGCATCTTGCATATATGGGAGATTCTTAAAATATCTTTACCGAAATCCATGGGTTCCTTTTGTTTAGGGTGCCAAATTGTCACTGCATTCATTCACCTATGAGTCATTCTTGATTGGAAATAGAATTTGGGAATGGAAGAAAAAGTTGATTCTGTAACTTTTCTTTCCATAAAAAGAAAGACTTGAAACTATGCAGGCAACTTTTGGTGGAGTTTTCCAGTTTCATTTTCTTAAGATTTATATGACTTGTATCTTGTTTGAATTCAAGCACTACCTCCAACTTTTGCTTTCAGAAGTAGGCACTAACAGGGACGCCTGGGTGGCTCAGTGGTTAAGTGTCTGCCTTTGGCTCAGGGCATGACCCAGATTCCTGGGATCGAGTCCCACATTGGGCTTTCTGCAGGGAGGCTGCTTCTCCCTCTGCCTGTGTCTCTGCGTCTCTATGTGTCTTTTATGAATGAAGAAATAAAAACTCTTTACAAAAAAGAAGAAGTATGGACTAACCATAAATTTGTAAAGTTGGGACTCACTGTGGGACAGAATAATGCCATGATATATATGAAAACAATATAAAAATCAGAGGTCCTTACTTTAAAAAAAACTGATTGGATATGCTTTTCCTTTTTTTGTAGCCTTTGACTAAAAACAAATATTACTTACCCTGAATCTGTGCTCGAACCACAAAGGAGAGCATCCTTAGATCCCTCTAAGTAATAAAAATATTCTGTTTAGGAAGAAATTCAACAATATAACATTAGAGAGTGCAAGCTTTAAGAGTGACACAGATGATAAATTAATTAGTATAGGCATATTCACACACACATTCAGGCCCAGTCTCAAGCAATGTACAATCATTTATTTATCATATTCTTGTATATTCTCCTTCAAATATTTATTGATAACCTCTTATGGGCCAGGCAGTGAATATAATAATAAAAGCATGATAAACAAGATCATTAGTTTTATGGATCTTTCTTTATGTGTAGGGAAGGGGATGTGTAAATTGGGGATGGAGAAGGACAGGTAAATAAAGAAATATACAAGGTATTTTCAGAAAGCAATAAATGTCCTAAAGAAAATAAGACAATGAAGGGACACCTGGGTGGCTCAGCGGCTGAGCATCTGCCTTCGGCTTGGGGCGTGATCCTGGAGTCCCGGGATCGAGTCCCACATCAGGCTCCATGCAGGGAGCTTCTCCCTCTGCCTATATCTCTGCCTCTTTCTGTGTGTGTCTCTCATGAATAAATAAATAAAATCTTTAGGAAAAAAAAAGAGAAAAGGTCAGGGAAGGCCTTTCTAAAGATATGACATTTAAACTGGGGCCTAAATGCTACAAAGAAGCTGCCATCCAAACACCCTGGGAAGAGGTATTCTTGCAGGGTGAAGAGCAGGTGCAAAGGCCCTGAGGCAAAAGTGAAATTGGTGTGTGGAAGAAAGAGCAAGATGGCCAGCTTGGCTATGGTGCAGTGAGTGGAGAGAACTACGGTGGCAGAGGTAAGCAGGGGTCAAATGATGGAAGCCTTGGTATGTTATGAAAAGATGTTTGGATTTTAAGTATAATTAGAAGTAATAGAAGTGGGAGGTAGAGATTGGAGATAATAATCACATTTTAAAATATCCCTCTGGTTGTTTTGTGGACTGTAGACTATAAGAGAGCAAGTGTGGAAGCAGGGAAATGATTTAAGTGACTACAGTGAGAGGCAACATGGATAAAATTCAGAGAACAGCTGTGTGCATGAGAACAGAGTAGACAGGACTTGTTGATAGAGTCGGGCGGGGGGTGGAGAGGACACAAGAATATGATCATCAAGTAGACAGTTTTTAAAGCCGTGGGACTTGAGTTAACCCAAAGAGAAAGTGTAGCTCAGAAAGGGAAGGGGAGAAAAGAGAAGGAAGGGAGCCCCCAACTGAGGCCCAAAGCATTCTAGAAGAGGTGGAGCCAGCAAGGCAATATCATACATAAATGGAACAATGCAACTTGTCTCCTGAAATTCTTGTTTATTCACCAATCACTATTTATGTAGGACTTATTAAGTTCCAGATATTGAGGCTGTGGCAGTGAGCAAAATGCACAATTTCTCACCGTGGCACTCTTTGTATCCATTATCAGGCATTAAGGGATCTTATAATCTCTTCCTCCATGCACTATTAAGGCTTATTCCTAAAACACAGAGCTGATCCAACAGTGCACAGTAAATGTATAAAGAACTAAAATATTCCACTCTTTTTAGTAAGGGCCCATCTTCCTATTTGGCTCAAATTGAAGGAATAAAGATGTAATTATTAGGAGGCTTTTGAAGTAATAGTGGAAGAAAGACTTTGAAGTCAGATATACTTGGATTTGAATGTTGCTCCTACCCCTTCCTACGTAGGTGAATGATCTTACCACTTTAACGGTTAGCCACTGCCACTACATGTGTAAAATGTGCATAAGAATGCCTGCTTTATAGAGATATTGTAGAGCATAAATAGGATATTGCATGTAAAGCACTTAATACAGTGATGCACACGTTCTACACAGCTGCTCAGAGAGCAGCAGCTATCATTATTAAACTATTAAACAATCCAGGTAAGATTAATTGACTGAATTACACATCATTTTGTCTTCCACAGAAGATAAAAATCTTAGAGGACACAAATAAAACAATAAAGCCCCTTCATTTGAGGTGACAATTTAGCTGGGAATGTACATGAACAACTTTTTTGAAAAAGAACTCCTGTACCTCAGGTAGGGTGGGCATGATAGAATAAGGAGGGAGGAGGTTAAGATGCAACTTTTTGTGCATAAGCCTCCAAGATATTATTATTATGGAAGGACTGCTTTAGAATTATCCTTTAAAGGAACGCTGGCTCACGTTTACCGGTGCTTGAGGAGTTGCCTTACAAGAATGGGGCTCTTGAGCTGCCTGTGCTAGCACATGGTAGGGTGACCAGACTCAAGTCGGTACAGGAATGATGAAAGCTAAAGCAATGGCAGTAGTTTACTCTGGTCTTATAGAACACTCTGAATTCACCCCTAAATAAGCAGACATTAAATGGTTAGAATAATTAGCCCCAAGAGGATTTAAGGTTAATGTGTAAAGGAAAAATGTAATGCAAAGAGAAATAAAAACATATGTCCACAGTAAAACTTACACATGAATGTTCATAGAAGCATTATTCACAATAGCCCCAAAGTGGAAACAACTCAGATGTTCATTAGTTAATGAATGAATAAACAAAATGTAGTATATACGTGCAATGGAATATTATTTAGCAATAAAAAGTGAATCAACTGCTGCATGGATGAACCTTGAAAACAATCTCAGTGAGAGAAGCCAGACACAAAGACCACATGTTGTATAATTTTACCTATATAAAATATTCAGAATAGGTAAATCTATATAGTGACAGGATGATTAGTAGTTGTCAGGGGATGGTGGGGTGGAGGGAATGGATAGTGACTGCCTGTGAGTACACGATTTCTTTTGAGGGAAGTGAAATTATTCTAAAATTAGTGACATTGTACAATGTGAATATACTGTGAATATACTATAAAACATGGAATTGTGTACTTTAAAAGGGAGGATTTTATGGTATGTGAATTATATAAAGCTGTTAAATAAATGTAATTCAGTACAACAAAACAAAGGTTGCAGATAGTAATAGATAAGCCCCAACCTCACAGTAAAAGACATATATGGATAAAAGGAATAAGAAAATTGCAAAATCCATACAACAAAATTCTGGAACGGAGATCAAGTGCAGATTCTGAGGAAATTTTCAATTAATTTCAAAGCCAATGATACAGAATGGTGAGACATGACTGGTGACCTTTAGCAACTACATATGACTTGGGCTTTTGGAGTTTATTCTTCAACCAAGAGGCAATAATAAGTCAAGTCTGAGAACACTGGTGCAGGAGATAAAGTACAGGCCAAGCACCTGCAGGTGACACACTGCATTCTGGGAGACTGCGTTCTATGGAGTCCCCGCATGGAAAGCACTTTAGATGAAGACAGGAAAAGCCCTGGGTGTGGTACAGACCAATACTGTGGTTTTTCCAGGACCTTTTAAATGTCAAACACTCAGAAAACTGGAATAAGAGACTATCTTTCTTTATCCCAACAGAACCACACCATATTAGTGTACAATAGCTACTGGAATTTTAGCTATCAGCTGTGCGCATGAACCTTTCCTTCACCTGTGGTAGCAAGAAGGAAGTTTGATGAGTATCAATGTTGACAATGCTTGGTGTCAAAGGAAATCTATAAATTGTGTATTTTGAGACATGATGTTAGATAGTAGGCTCATTTATTTGATGATAAATTTTAAAAACACCTCCAAAAAAGGCTTTGCTGCAGGCACCAGAAAACACTTTCAAAATATATTAGCTTTTCTCTGTGGGGCTGCCTTTACCACTGTAATACTTTCATTTCTTCAAGGGTTCCAGTTCATTTACTGCACCACTTTCTCATATCTATCAACTAACTCTTGGGTTCACTTCTTTCCTTGTCCAATGTAGAATCCAATAGGTAATCGTTATCGTCATTTTTTTATGATTTCCTCAACTTCAAAGTATTTCTCTAAGTCTATCATACTAGCTTGGCCCAACCTTAACTTTACACGTAATCAAAATAAAATAACTGGTAATAATCCTAGTAAAACAGAAAAAGGTTAAATTTAAGTAAGTGTTATAAACTGATTGTTAATTGTAAATGTCAACAATTACCCATATATATTACTTTTATGTTCTATAAATTAAGGAATATAATTCTTTGTAAACTGAAAATAAAATTAAAGATTATATCATTAAAAAATCAGAAACTGGAAAAATAAGCCAAAATAAAATGGAAGGGAAAGTATGCTAAATTCCTCATCAAACACTGATAGTAAAGAAATTATACATTAAATATTTTACTTGAAAACCTTCACTTTTCTCATTTTAGGCTTCCATATTTTTTTTCTGTTTTCTTTATTTACAGTCTCCTACTATACTAGCTAGGTTTCATTTGCTCTTATCTTCCTTAGTGAGTGGGAGAGTACATATTTAGTAAAGTAAAAAAATGATGTATACTCTTCATAATCCAATTCAGATCTTTATTCCTTGATCACATTCTGTCAAAGGCATATACACTTGGAAGTTTCTTGATTTCCTCTCCCCCATTCTGGATCTAATTATCTATTAAGGTTCATGGGTTCATGTGGATAACATCATACAGACACACTGCAGGTGTTAGACAGAAAGCACAATCTTGTTTGATCTCATTCTCACCCAAACTCATCAATAGCTCTGGCAGGAGAAACTGCGGTAGGGGACAATTGTTCAGAAAACACGCAGTTCAGGCTCTCTGTAAGATATTCTAAAATATACTTGTGAATTAAGCAGACTTGAGATTGTGTGCACAGATAAACTCATATGTTTCCTACAGACTAGTTCTGATGAATTAAACTTTGATATAACGCTATTGGCTAGACTCAGGAGAAGCCCTTAGAGCTGTGAAACTACATTGATTATAGGGATAGTGCTGATAAAGCTGAGTGAACCATTCTGCTTTATACAAATCTTCAGAAATACTATCAAGTAGACATTTTAATATGTGATAATTAATAATATTGTCATACTGGGATTCATACAACTACATATGTTATAACACAAGTGTAAAAATATAATTATATTATTATATAACAAATAGATTACCCTATAAACCTAAGTATAAATTACACAATACAACTATAGTATATAAAACACATAAATTCATTTCTCTAGAGCAAATTTATTTATTTTTATCTTATAGAAGAGATTAAGAATTATGTAGCTCTATCATATGTCCAATACCAAAACTGCTACAAAGCTTAGAAACAGGGAGATTTATGAACATATAACATGATCCAAATTCACACTGTGGTAACTTTCTATATATTTGAGTAATTTTGAAAAAATTAAAGAAAGCAACATTTCATTGCTAAAAGAGAACAATCTAATTTTAACCTATTATCAACTAAAGGGACATTCTTACTTTTATAGTCTTCTTCTTCAAGGGTATCCAATAAGCTTGTTAATGTTTCATTATCGTCCAGTGGATCCCGGAGACATTTATGCTTCAGGTTGCCCATGAAGAGCTGTAGCCCAATCAGCGCAAACACACTCAGACAGAACACAGTCAAGATCATGACATCAGAGAGCTTCTTCACAGACTGGATCAGAGCTCCCACAATGGTCTTCAGGCCTGAACACAGGGGCAAAAAAAAAAAAAAAAAAAAAAGTTCATAATGAAATAAAGCCTCTAAATGAGACATAAAAACAAAACACAAGCTTTCCTAGAAATGCATGCATTATATCAAATCAATGACCTTATGTATCCTAGTTCAAAAAAGCCTACTAGCTCAACAGGGTGGATTTGCTGTTATATATATATTTTGTTTCTATATATTACAGCAAATAATAAAAAAATATAAAACATTTCCAATGAGTAGCCAGACTATCAAAATGAAAAATTTGTTTGCTCAAATCATATCCATATTCACTTGTAAATATTATTTTTAAAAGTGCTAATTTAGTAAATGCTTGTCAAACAAACCATCTCTCTATAAAGACATTAAAAGAGGCTGAACTGCAGCGTATAGTGACAACTTAACCAATTTTCAGTTGAGAAATGGTTTGTTGTGAAACGCTAAAAGTACAGTACATCATGCAATACCCTCATGCTGATATTTTTTTAAATCTCTTTTTCTAACTGTATGAAAAGCAATCAAAACAAATTGAAATTTTCGTTCCTGGCTAAACAAAATGCAAAATGATCGGTTACACAGGAAGGAAAATTTCAAGTTGAGATGTGAGCCAAATGGCCATCTTCATCCTCTAAGACCCATGCAATTGATTAAACGCAAAGGCTGACTTTTAATAATGATTGTGAAAACCACAAAAAATCAAATTCAATTAAAATATGTAAGAGAAAATCATTCTTGTCTTTCCTCCAAAAGATCAAAGTCAGCCCCGGTGTTTAACCCCACTCTCACCTGGAATGACTGAAATTGTTTTCAGTGCTCGGAGAACTCTGAATGTTCTCAGCGCTGAGACATTGCCCAAGTCCACGAACTCTGTCACATATCTGTAATAGGGAGTTCACACACAACACAGTGACAACACACACACACACAAACAAAGAACAACTCCCAAATAGTTGGAGTTATGAGTGGCCTAATGCTTCACACCAATCACTCCTTACCTGGAATTACAGAAATAGTTTTCAAAGCTCTCAAGACTCTGAAAGTTCGAAGAGCTGAAACATTGCCTAGGTTTACAAATTCTGTTAAATACCTGTAGAATTAAATCAGAGTTATTCAGAATTTAGATAGAGTCTATGATACTTACCTGTGCCTTTAGTCAAGGTATTACCTATATTTGGGAAATTCAGATTTAAATGGATAGTTTCTGCAAGCCTTCTTTTTCCCCCATCACAACTAATTTAATTTGATTAGATTTGATTTGACCCCTTTTATGTGAGCAAAATACAGATTATTAAAATGGTTTCATGCACTAAAATCCCTACATAAACAATCAAATGCTTTAATTATTATACCTCCACATTATGGTAATGTAGATACTTAATATCCTATAAAATGTCAACAGCAAACCTTGAAAACTGTATGCTAATGAAAAGAAGCAAGACACACAAAAGGTCACATACTATGTGATTCCATTCATATGAAATGCCTAGAATAGGCAAATAGGCAAATGCATAGATTCAAAAACAGATGAGTGGTTTCCAAGCATTAGGGGGAGAAGGGAATGTAATCGACTTATTTTGGGGATGATGGAAATATTCTGGAATAGAGATTAGTGACGGTTGCATAACTTTGTGAAAATACTAAAAAAAAAAACAACAAAACACTGAATTTTATACTTTTAAAGAGGTTAATTTTCATCATATAAATTATATCTCAACTTAAAATGAGACCCCTGAAGAGGCAGCCTTCTTTGACACAGTATGGTCTTACCAGCAGGTGGTAGGTACAACTGCAGTAGTCATGTGACCATGAAAGAAGCAAGCCTGATGGACAAGGAGGTGGAGGTGGGGGTGAGGGAATGGGAAACTAGAAATCTTAAGACCCTTCTCTATTGTCTAAATTCCTCCGATGGACATGTATTACTTTTAAAATTAGATAGATGAGAAAAATATTGTATCTAGGTTGGAGATTTTAAAAAACAATGGAATATTACTGGCAAATATATTTGGGAAAATAACAGCAGTATGAATTAATTAAAATTATATTTTAATGTAATATTTTTCTCTCAAAAATAAGCTGTGGCTGCATATGTAGTACATATATGATTCACTGATGTTAGGATTATATGCAGTGACAGCCCTTATAAAAAGATTTACTTTTCTATATCTTAATATACTTAATTAGCTCTTGAATAGTATAGGTTAATAAAAAAAGAAATGTACTTTATAATTAAAGGCCTGAGCTTTTTCTGTGATTCTTACAGGTTTTATTAGTTTTTAAATAAGACACGGAAAAAAGTGTAATCTCACTTGCACTGCATAGACTATCCATCCAATTGCTGAGAATGGAGGATCAGTCTTAAGGATGTCATATACTTTTGAATGGGAAATGCTCTTTCTCAAAAATTAATATTTGCTTATCAATGACTAGCTTTCACACAGTATCCTTTAAATGCAACTTTACATGCAAGAAAAGTCAGACCCCAAGGACTTGTTCTTACTGAAATACTGATTCTTCTAAGTTTGCCATTTCAAAAACTGAATGTACTTACGCAAAAACAATGACGATAAAATCGAGCCAATTCCATGGGTCACGAAGGAAAGTGAATTCTCCTACACAGAAGCCTCTTGCAAGGATTTTGACAAGTGACTCAAAAGTATATATTCCAGTAAAAGTGTACCTAGACACAAGAATCCAATGGAATATTAAATATAAGGAGAATACAACAGCATGTAAATCTTTTATTTTTTTCTGATCAACCAGAGAAAGGCATCTATTGGAGTGTGGCTATTGGGGAAATCCCTGGATTCACTCTATTAGAATAAACTACAGTAAAGGTATTTCCAGAAAATTTTTAAATGTCTACATTAGAAAGTCGTGGTATTCAAAATGACTAAGAACATAGGTATTAGATCTGCCTGGAAAAGTCCTACATTACTCCTATCAGAAATACACGTCTTAAGAAACAAGGTAGGACATCTGATACATTCATTCTTCTAGAAAAGATTGTAGCATCTGACTATTCTATTCCACTGCTAGCAGATTAATACCACAGAGAAGAAAAAAATAATCGAAAGAAAAGCAACCATATAACATGGGCAGAAAAACACCAAAATTTTTAGAGCTGCAGTAACTTTGTGGCGGGAAAGGAGAGGATTAAAATAACATAGAGATCATATTAAAATGTATTTATACCCACTTACTCTACATTCTTGGTCCAATCTGGAGGGTTACTCATGGTCATAAATATGCAGTTTGTCAGAATAGTGCACATAATAAGCATGCTGAATAAGGTAGCTTAGAATCAAGGAATAGGATAAAAGAACACAGTGGGAACTTTGAATATTTGATAATGACACTTGTTAAAATGCTAACAACTTTTTCCTAGAAAATAATTCTATATGAATTTATACCTTTTTTTCTATTTCTTTGGACAAGGGACTAATATACAAAGTAATTTGTCATAACAATAATTTATCCTAAAATTTATCCTAAATGCTAAAACTGCCATTCTCCCAATTTTCTGAGACTTACATCATATTATATCAAAATTGGTGAACTAAAACCCAAGTCTTTTCAGCTACAAGAGGACTAAAATCTATACTTGAATAAACAGCAAAACCTACATTTTAAAGAACCAATGCCAGTAATCATTTTAAAAAGGATATGAGTGTACTAAAATCTTAATAGATATTCTTCTTAGAGGACTGAATGGAGACAGCATGTACAAAGCAGGGGTGGCATTGAAACGGAAGATTGCTTTCCCTTTGTTCAATACTATGAAAGTCTGTGGGAAAAGAAAGAAAATAGCATGAAATTGAGAATCCAAAATTTCATCCTAGCACGTTTATATCAGCAGTTTACCACATCTGCATGTAGTAGGGTCATAGTAAAGAAACATGCCATCAGACTCAAGCTACGTCGCCATTAACTGCCATTAACGCAGCTGTTTAGGTCACGTTGACCAACGAACTTGGTCCATTTCTTCTTAGTAAATTAAGAAGTGAGACAACTGTGAGCATGGATTGCCTAGAGCTCCCAAAATATAGTGTCTTCTCTTTTTCATATCCCTTGAATACCCAAATCAGTAACAATAAGTTGTGCCACTGGATTAGTTTAGAATATAATTTCCTTCTTTCATTTCACTGCATTTTAAGCAAACTAAATAGAAACTAGCTATCTCTGATTTTTGCCATAACACCTTGAGAATTTTAATACTTGTTGGCTATTGTCATGATTAATGGCAAGTGTTCCAAAATATGAGTCCTTTCAAAAACACATTTTCATCAATTTAAGGAATATTAGAGTTAGAAGAATCCTATTACCCAGTTCAATTTTCCTATTCTAGATATAATTCTAATAACAGCTAAAATAAAAGAACACAAATTAAAGGACTTACTTGCTCCTAACTCAGAGTAATTTTTAAAAATAATACAAATGAACCAAATACTCTTGAAATGTATTATGTAACCATTGCACAATAAGTGACTTTCTCTATGGGTTTGGTATTTAGTTAAAAATTTAAACTCAAACAAATAAATAAATAAATAGCAAATATTTCTTTAATTTTTTCAAAATTACTCAAATATGTAGAAAATATTAATGCAATCTAAGAAAGCTGCTGGGAAATCAGGAAGATTAAGTTCAAATCTTTGTCTAATTTTTCTGTAGTTGGTAAGCAAATTACCTGTATTATTGAGCAGACACTGACTTGGACTTTTGTTGTTGTTTAATCTGAATTTTATATAAGTTTAGGAATGGGTTTCTGGGAACAAATACTTTTCACCAAATTGGGGACCTAAGTTTGAGTATGTTACTTTTTAATTTTATGTGGCAGTGTTTTCATGAAAAGGAAGGAGAATCTGCTATTTTTAGATGCCCTTTTATATTCCTGGTCACTTTCACTATACTAGTTATACCTAAACATGATTTAACATAACGTTCACTTTTACACTTAAAATTAGCTTTAAAATTGATATCTAGTCTTTGAGTACAACCACTATTGTCTTAAATCTTGATACACTGTGCTTTTTAAAATTCATTCATCCATAACGTTCTATAATTGTGTAGTGAGCAACTCTGGCATATGAGGTGATAAAAGGCATTTAACGTAAGTGAGTCTTTGGTTTTACATTCAAGAAACGTCCTAGAAAAGTGATGCATACACAATATCTTGAATACAAAGCAAGATGGGACAAGAATAACACAGAGAAATACAAATGGAGGAGTGTGACAGTGTGGAGGAGACAGTCACACGTGTGTCAGAATTATTAGGGAGAATTCCTGAACCAGAGGTCAGCTGAGCTAACGTAAAAATTGCAACATTACTGTCTAGGCTTGGCCAGATACAGTTACACTGCACTTGAAATTTTTACAAAAAAGAATTCATCTCTCTTTTTAAATTTAAATTCCCAATGTTTATTCAAATCAAAAACTTCTCAGGCACCTGGGTGGTTGAGTGTCTGCCTTTGGCTCAGGTTGTGATTCCAAAGTCCTGGGATGGAGTCCCACGTGGGGATGCCCACAGGGAGCCTGCTTCTCCTGCTGCCTATGTCTTTGCCTCTGTGCCTCTCATGAATAAATACAATCTCTAAAAAAAAAAAATCAAAAACTTCTCTAGGAATATCTGGGTTTACACACACCTAGGAGTTAATTATAGGTAGGAGAATAAGTAAACCTCAAACGAAATTTGAGGGATCAGCATAGGTCCCTTTAAGAAATTCTAAAATCCTGCTATGAAATGCGTAGATGTCAAAGTTTGAATAAATTCTTTTAAATTTTTTAAAGATTTTATTTTATTTATTCATAAGAGACACAGGGAGAGGAAGGCAGACACAGGCAGAAGGAGAAGCAGGCTCCATGCAGGGAGCCCGACATGGGACTCAATCCCGGGTCTCCAGATCATGCCTTGGGCTGAAAGTGGCACTAAACCACTGAGCCACCCGGGCTGCCAAATTCTTTTAATTTTGCTAATTTATTTAAGTATTTGTTGAACATTAAATTAGAGAATTATGGTGTCTAAAAAGCATATGCTTTGGTTTGGATAGATGTGATTCTAAATATCAGATCCACCATTTAGCAGCGTGAGAGCCAGCACCTAGTACCTATAAAGTTTTTTAAGTTTCTGGCACATTGTTAAATTCTTAGTCAATGTTGGGAGCAGCTGCTGAAATTACAGGCAACATATAAGGCACAGAAAATATGAAGATAATAAGACAATGTACCTTTTTTCTTAATACCCATAGCAGAGGGTGATTGGTAATTTATTCTTTCTTAAAGACAAAAAAACTTTCACTTACAAAAAAAGCACAGCATAACACTATTAAAAAGTACTTACATATTCATCACACATAAAAATGAAGCCCTAACTTCTATCGTTAACTGTTCTTTGTTTTAATGAAGCATTGATAATTACACTTAAATACAAATTAATATCTGAGCCCAAGTCAAATTTGGGGTCACTAAGATTTTTAATCCAAGCAATAATTATAATGTAGCAGAAATAAAGTTTTGGTCAATTAGCGTGAGTAACTTGAAACACAAAGTTAACCCGAAAGTTGTAAGCAAAAGTCAAAACTCAACAATACTGATGCACATGTGGGTTAGGCTTTTGATGAGGCTATCTGATACCCAAATACTGGATATTTAAAAGGAATTGGGGACAAGGTGAAGGGCTGGAGTCCTGTCCCAAATGTCGTCTATTAAATTAGTCTATCACATAACTAACATTACTCCATTTATTAATAAGTCTATAATCCTCCATTCAGATGAGATCGGGCACGTTCAGGGTGGCATGGCCGTAGACTACTCCTCCATTCAAATGTAAACATTTTCTCTTTACCTCTCAAGTCATTTTAAACCAGTATTAGCGTCTATCTCTGACTCCAGGATTATTCTGGAGAGATTCCTTTCCCCCTAAGGAGTAGCTGATTAAGTAACATCCAGCCCCCCTGTGGAATTAAGAAATGTAGTTGGTATCCATGCTGAGCCAGGAATTTTTCAGGATGAATAAGCAAATGAGAAAGTACTTTTTATCTTGCCTATCTCATTATTCACTCATCATTATTTCACTCACTTTTGCCAAGTTGTTGGCATAGTGGTTGCTATACAACAGAAACTAAGATACTAAGAGATGTTGCACAACAGAATATCTCAGTAGGGGGTCAAACCAACCTGAATTTTTAAAAATCTGCAATTTACCAGGGTATAACATTTTCTACATTGAATTTCCCCAAGCCCTTTGTCTCATCTAAAAATAGAGTATTACATCTCTTCTCACCAGTTTATGATAAATGTATTTGTGTGCTAATTTATATAAAAAGTCTAGTGCCTAACACAGAGATTCTCAATACAAATTACCATTCTTCCTTTCTGTGTAAGAATAGTGACTGATTAATTAGAATGCTGTGTAATATTTCAAGGTCTTCACAGGATTCCACTTTTTATCACTGTGCTATCAACCTGTTGAGATGCTGGGTTTAAAATGAACCAAAATATTAGGTATCGCTATTCATAGCAACTACCACCTGAGGCAGACATGTTTCTACTGTCAAAATATAACCTCATCATATTTTATACTTCAAGATATTTAAAATATGTTTTCTATTTTACCTTATGAGCTAGGTGTCTTTTCAAGAAATATTCTTTTATTTAAACAAATCAAAATTTGTTTAATTTTTTTTATTTTAAACAAATCAAAAATATGTTTTTATTTTTGTTTACGATTTTATTTATTTATTTGAGACAGAGAGAGAGCGTACAAGTGGGGAGGAGGGGCAAAGGGAGAGAGAGAAGCAGACTCTCTGCTGAGCAGGGAGCCCAATGCAGGACTTGATCCCAGAACCCTGAGATCATGATCTGAGCCAAAAGCACTCACTTAGCCAACCGAGCCATCTAGGCGGCCCAAAATATGTTTTTAAATGGACAGTATTTTGCCTTTCTTGATCTCTCAAAGTCTACAGGTGCTATAATGCAAAGCAATGTTGGAGAAAGTTTTGGAACTGCTTATCTAATTCTTTACAGACTCCTCGTAGTCTACTTCAACTGCAACCTGGTTGTGTCTGCAACTGTACTTCTCATTTTCTCGATAGAATAAACTTGACAACAGTTATTTCAAACTTTTCCCAATTCCCTAATGTAATAAACACCTTCTCAACTCTGGTACTCTCAACATTTGACATTCAGAGGACAATTTCCATTCCTGTACTATGGAAAATATTGACATCATTTAACATGCATTTCCTCTGATGTGCCTGCATTTACTTCATTACCGCATTACTTCAACATATCAGGACTCTCCAAATCCAACCTCTATCTGCCCCTCAAGTCTCTCCACGTTTCTTTTTTTTTTCTCTCTCCACATTTCTAATGCAAATACACTTGGACCTGAAGCTTGTATCTTGTCTGTTAACATCTGCAACTCGCTATGACATTATTCCAACCCTCTGTATTTTTCTCCTGTGAATAATTTTCCTTTGCTTTCAAAGCTGTGTTGAAAAGGTTTTCAATTTGGTGCCTCAACTGACCATCTTTCTCGTGGAAAATGACAGATTTCTCAGCATGAATGTACCACTACCAACTTCCTCTTTTTATTTGCTCTTGCTCTGCTTTGTATCCCCTAAGACAAACTGCTTACGCAAAGTTGCCAGCTCATTTTCTTTGCTCATTCCAACAGTCTTTCTTGGTCCTCAACTTTTGTAATAATTTTATAATATATGCCCCCTTCTTTTTTGGATAATGGAAAGTCTAAATTCCATTACTAGCTGAATGATCTTATATGTTCCCATGGATTCAGCTGTCACCTGCGTGCAAATGCATTCTGGACATATCCCAGCTCTTAGTTCTCAGATTGATAATAATTTTGTTCCTACAGGTATGCATCTGTGTCACGTCCAAAAAGGCTGGACATTATATTGAATATTTTGAAAGATTACAGAAATCAAAATAATATGCCAGTGACAACCAGTTTTGATGAAAAATTAAAAGTACATAATCTGAATATCCTACATATGCATTTAGCTGAACACCTGTGTCATGCAGTGGATTCTCAACTTAAAATGGCTCTCTGAACAAAAGAAGCAAACAGAGACCGCACTACTGCAGTCACAATAACTCACTTTTTTGTCTGCGTAGTAGGGGTCCAGGTCCTCCAGGGGCTCTGACACCATGCCTGGGGGGATGTCCCCATAGATGAAGGGCAGCTGTTTGCCAGCTTCCAAGTCGCTGCTTGGCCTAGGGCCTTCTTCATCATCATCTTTCTTTTCTTCCTTGGGTTCCTTTGTTTTTCCTTCAGCAATACGTTGTTCAATGAGGGCAAGAGACTGTTTTGTAAAGTAGACAAAACTCTGAGGTCCTGGGGGAGGCAACGTTGCCATCTTTTCATCCTGTTTATTTTATTTCCCCTTCAGCTCCTTACATAAGAGGCCTAAATGGAAACAAAGAAATAAAGTGTTAAATGTTTGCCAGCCAGAAATGGCACAGTAAAAAAAAATAATAATAAACAGATGTTGGGGCACCTGGGTGGCTCAGGTGGGTTAAGTGTTCAATTCTTGATTTCAGCTCATGTCAGGATCTCAGGGTCATGAGATCAGGCCTGCCTCGGGCTCCGTGCTCAGCAGGGGAGTCTGTTGAGATTCTCTCCCTCTGCCCCTGTACTCACATGTGTGTGCACCTGGGCTCTCTCACTCTCTCAAATCAATCAATCAATCAATCAATCAATCAATCAATCAATCAATCTTTAAACAGATTTTTTTTGTTTCAACTACAAGTAATGTGTTCACAGAATTATTATGTTGAATTAGCATTTATTGAGTGACTGCTACATGCAAGACTTAACTTTTCATGCTCTTTACCATCTTTATTTAAAAATTTGAACTTAACACTTCCCAGCTTTTATTTTTTTTTATTTATTTTTTTACTTCTCAGTTTTTAAAGTGAAAAACTGACAACTTAATGAAAAAACAAATCAATTCCCTTAACTTTTCATCTGTATTCATTTTTACTGCAATTCAATCAACCTTTCTCATTTAAAATTTACCGCAGTAAGAATTTTAACAGTCTCCTACCACTCTCAAGCTTCTCTTGATTCTCTGATCACCTCACTTCATCCTCTTGTCTTAATCTCATTAACATTGCTCACAAACCTCTGCTCCCCTCTCTTGGGGAACCTCATTTCTGTGAAATGAGGTGATGGAAAGATTGTTTTATTCTATTTTGCATTTTTACATTTTCTTACAATTATACGTCCCTTTAGAAACCACAAAAAATATATTCTCATTTTGAATTAAAAACAATTAGGGAAAATATGTTAGGAATAACAAAGAAAAGAAATTTAAAACATATTTGTGTTTTAATTTAAATTTGAATTTAAAAATTCAATTTAAATTTTTTTAAAAAAAACCACAATAGGGTATGCATTCAAATTAAAATTTTAAATTCAATTAAAAAATTTTAAAAAATAGGCTATGCATTCAAACTATGACCTCCCTAAATAACTTATATGTATATACAAAACTTATAGAAAAGAAAAAAGTAAAATACAAAAGTCAAGTCCCTATGTATCAGTATCTTGGAATGTTCTAAACAAAAAAGCATAAAAAATAATAGTTCTTATTTTAAAACAACAAACTCATTATTTCAATGAGTCAGGATAGCTTCATAAGTTCTCCATTAAAAAATAAAAGTAATCCTTTTTTTTTTTTTACATTAAGATTGCCTCAGAGTTGGACACACCAACATGACCAACATGTAATAAATTGGTCCATTGTGAATGGCTTGAAAAGCTGTATAGTAAATAATATCACCAAACCTGGAGAGTGAACTAAGAGAATCCAGGGTCTGCTCTTTTATTATCCAGGGCTAAGTATAAAAATTAAGCAAATCACAGTAGTGACAACAAAGATTCAGAAAAAGAAGTGGGAGAAGCTAAAACTATTCTTTTTCAGGTTTTTCCTATTGCCATATCAAACAAAATAAATTTCAATTATATTTAAAACAAAGTGGATGGTTTTTCCACTCAGTTATTTGGGCACAGTTATAAGAAATCTCCTTACCAGAAATCTATGTATTTTAAAAAGACCGTAGTAGCCTTGTAGAAACTATACCACTTCAATCTGAGAAATAAGGCAGTGAGTGCAGTTTCTACTTGGGTTTTGCAGGCTCCGCAATGCTTCTGGAAATCATACAGGGGAGGGGAAGATTGCTTTCCTCAAAAGACTTTCAGTGTACACATACTTGGTCTGTTGGAGAAAGGATGGTTGAAGAACTGGTATTTTTATATACCCTACATTCAAATGGAGGTATCACACCTTTCAGGAATTATCTGACAAATTCAGGTAAGTAGATCTCATGAATACAGATGTCCAATCCCCAATTCCACTATCCTTATTCTTTTTTCCCTTCTTTTTCTTCCTTTCACTCTCTATTTATGCATACCCTACACACACAGGTTCTGATTCACTAAAGTATTCACTTGGTTTGGCAAGTGATTCATGTCAGTGGTACCACGCTTGGTATTTTCCGGATTAGGCTAAATTGAAGAAAGACACTAAGCATCTGAGCATCTGCTTACAATCATGGTCTTGGAAAGTAAGCTGAAGAGACTCAGATCAGATTCCATCAACATCCTCTAGTTTGGAAGGTATAGAAGTCACTGCCTCCTATCTTGATGATGGGAATAAATAATGTATCCAAACTTTTTGAGGAGAATTCTGTAATATCTATCAAACCCTTAAATATGATAATTCATTTTTATTGCTAAATAACCTCCCTTCTAGGATTTATCCAGAAGCAATAATCTCAGATGTCCTCAAACATTTATGAAGATGTTTACTTCAGATGTTTACCATAATACTGAAAAATTATAATCAACCTAAAAGCCTAATAGGGTTCCATAAAATAAAAAATGAACATATAAAAAAAAAATGAACATATAATGAAAAACTGAGTGGTATTTGAAGAACACTTTTAAAAACTATTTAATGAATTATAAAAATATTCTAATGGGTAACTGATGTATGTGTTACACATACACATACCTGTATATTCATCTCAATTTTTAAAATGTACAGAAAGTCTGAAATTAAGTGCTCAATATAGTCAATGAAGGTTATTCACAGCTGAAGGATCATGGGTTATATTTTTTTACTTTCTTTATACTTTTCTTTATTTTTCAAATTTTTATAATGGAGATGTCATGCATTTTTGCCCAAAAAAAATACTTTGAAAGGATGCATTTAAATTTATTTGGCTTGAATCTAATAAATTTAATGAAATCAACATTTTTTAATTTAAAACTTTGAAAAATAATAGTATCATATTTCCACTTATTAATATTACTAGGACTACATTTTTTGAATATCGTACATATTGTACATTTTGGTGTTCTCATGACAATTCTATCCAGCTACTGTTAACCTCAATATTAGATGATACTTACACAACTACTGAAAACCAAAAGTATAAATCCCTGTATCTAGGATTTCTCACAGTTAAAGTAGATATAAAAAATTTATTCTGAACTCCCTTATCTATGCACACATACATGTACTATCTATCATCTATTTTTTCTTCATACATTTTTCCAATCAAGACTCCTTCAATTTCTAATTTATGACTTCTATCCCATGTGTTTTTCACCCCTTGGCGAAAGCCATTGCAATGAAAATAAAGATGGAGTAGGGAAAATTTTCATGATGTCACTGAAGACCAGAGAAGACACTAAAGAGTTTTCACAAATCTGAAGAAGAGAGAGCATATAGGATTACCTAAGTGAGGAAATTAGCAGAAGCCACAGCCTACACACTCATCTGAGAGAGTTAGAGAAAAAAAATATTCCCATCCAGCAAAGAAGTCATAGAGTTGGCCCATGGGTTAAGTAGGTCAGAAAACAAGTTGAGTATGGATTATGTACCCAACAATGTCGCAGGCCACATTTCTCCACATCCTCCTTTATATCTAAGTGTGAGGCAGTGGAGTGGGATTTATCCTCAGGCTAAACCAAAACATTAATCTCTGAATTAATTGACATAAGATCCCTAAAGTGTTCATTTCCATTTTTCCTAGAAGCAGGGTAGAGTCAAGGGGAAAATAGGCTCTTTGTTGATTTTCTTTTTTTAATTTACTACCTTTTTCTCATGTTTTTTAATTTTTATTTCTATTTCTATTTTAAATATAATTTTCCACTGAATAATTCCTCAAATTATTTTGATAAGTAATTGGCTACAAATTACAAAGCAGCATATAAAAAACTAGTATCTGTGAATGCTGGCCCATGCAATATGAAATAATACACCATAAAAGAGTTCTGGGGCTAAATTTGGAAAATACTGGAGTAGAAAACAAGCAAACAAATTTCTCTGCCACTAAACTATCAGAGACTTTTTACATTTAAGAGTTTGATACAGTTGAAATATGGCCGACTTTGACTCTGCTAGATCATAGAACTCTTTTTTAGTGGTTCTTTTATTTTGATAATGTTAGAAATGATAAATTATGAAATATTTCAAACACACAGAAAGTATAGGAAATAACAGATTTAACAAACTTTAACAGTTTCCCATATTTGCTTTGGATCTTTAACTTTTTGTTTTTTGAAGAAATAAAAATATTCAGTTATAGTTGAAGCCCCTTCACCATTCTCAACTCAATTATCTTCACTCCTCACTTATTTCCTAAGGGTAACCTCAAACTGGTACAGAACTCTTTGTATTTCACATGTTAATTTCTCCTGCGTTTTTCAGAAGACAGTTTGGAAACACTGTTTTGAATAACAATGGAACAATTGTTTGATGCAAAAATGGTAAAATTGAACCTAGGTTAGTATCCCGTGGCTTTGCTAAATTTACTCTAATTACCCCTGATATTTTGGTAGATTACTTAGGATTTTTTCTGAAGGTGGACTCTTCTTGCCTTTTCCTCACCCATATCCTAAAATTTAGCCTACCAGACATACACACACCACACAGCCACATACACAAAGCTTGCAGGTATTCCCTCCAACAAGGCAGGATTTGTTTGGGAAACAGACCTACACAAAGGCAGAAGCAACCCTAAACAGCAACATAGTCTTTCATTCACAAATATTAATAGATAATTAAGGATGAATTGGTAATCAAGGCCTATCAAATATAAAATTGAAAGACTGAGATGAACAGACCATACTCCTAACTCTAGAAGAAAGGAAACATTTAGCAAACATAGGTTAATAAATAAAAGGTTAAAATTAGTATTTTCAGAGAAATTTGAGAAGATAAGCTCTTAGTGAAAAGAACAGGTTATTAGAAAAAAAAGGAACTGAAAACAATAAAAATTCTTGGTAACTGGAGGCATAATCGTCAAAATAAAAATTTCAATAGAGTATTTGCTAAAAAGAAGTCAGAATTTTAGTTATTTTCCACAGGTACTTCACCAGGAGGGGTACAAGTGAGAATTCTCAGGTGTGTGAGAGCTGATCTGTGTGATGGCCACACAGGTACATACATATGAAAAAAAATTCAGTGTTCTGTACTTTAGATTTGTGTCAATACAGTAGAACAAGGGAAAACTCAAAACAAAATTTAGGAGATGTCGAATTATTTAGGAAGTCCTAGCGTCAGTTTCAAAAAAGGGAGCAGCAAATGGAAGAAAGAAAATACAAGAAATGATATAGGAAACTTAATCAAGAGTCATCCGGCTGAAAAGCATGAAAGAGGTTCAATTAAAAAGATCATTCTAGTGAAAATTTAGTACTCCAATAATAAAGACAAGGTTTTGAAAAAAAAAATCTCTGTATTAGACCCATTATTTATATAATAGGGTAAATTGGAAATAATTTGAAATTTATTTTGTTAATAAATGTTAACAACTCTTTAACTCTGTTATTAACTCTGTTAATAACTCTTTCAAAGTCTTAATATGTCACACTGCAGGGTAAGGAATGTGTCTTCTACTTTCTCTCTTAAATGAATATGGAATGCTTTTTTAGGTGCCACCTATGGCTGGCTTGCTAAATGTGTGATTTTCAATAATATCAAGTATCACTGAATCTGATGCCAATTCTTCCATAATTAGGTTTAGAAATCGGTATTATGTTATACCAAGAACCCATACTGTGGAATTAATAAGTATTATTTCCTACTATTTTCTTAAAGACTATGTTTTAAAAGCTCTTTTCACTATGTTAGGTAATAGTAAGAAGGCAGCTTGTCCCTATTGCTGCCTAAAATGCAAATGTCAAAGTAAAGGTATACTCCACTGTGATTCTAAACCACAATGTATAAAAGAATCAACCATGTAACTTAAAAAAATAAAAATAAAAAGCAACTGCCAGGGCTTACCCAGTAAGTTTGCTGAAACAAACTTCTAGTGGGAGGATCTAAGCTTTTCTACTTTTAAAAAAATATTTTTTATTTATTTATTCACGAGAGACATAGAGGCAGAGACACAGGCAGAGGGAGAAGCAGGCTCTATGCAGGGAACCCGACATGGAACTCGAACCTGGAACTCCCAGGATCACGCTCTGAGCAAAAGGCAGATGCTCAACTGCTAAGCCACCCAGGCGTCCCACTTTTCTACTTTTAAAAAAACATAAATGATAGATATGAACCTCCTTTTAAGAACCACTTTAAACCAACAAATGCACTAAAGTGAAAACATCTGATGAATACAACTTAGTAACCAGGTTTTATTACTTAATAAGAGAAAGCAAATTTAATTTAAGGTGCACAAAAACTTTTTGGATTTTGTTTTATTTGAAGAGTAAGAATGTAAAACATCAAAGTTTAAAATTTCCATTTTAAAATTGAAAGGACACACACACACATATACACACACGGGAATATTATACACACATATACACACACAAGGGAATATTAGCCATCAAAAATAATGAAATCTTGCTGTTGGCAACCACATTGATGGAGCTAGAGGGTATTATGCTAAGCGAAATAAGTCAGTCAGAGAAAGACAGTTATCATATGATTTCACTCATGTGGAATTAAAGAAACAAAACAGAAGAACATAAGGGAAGGGAAAGAAAAATAAGATCAAAATTGAGGAGGCAAACCATAAGAGACACTTAACTCTAGGAAACAAACTAAGGGTTGCTGTAGGGGAAGTGAGGAGGGATGGGGTAACTAAGTGATGGGGATTAAGGAGGGTATGTGATGGAATGAGCACTAGGTATTATATACAACTGATGAATCCCTAAATCCTACCCCTGAAACTAATGATATAGTCTATGTTAACTAAATTGAATTTAAATAAAAAATTTTAAAAAGAGAAAAGCACCACATATTTGAACTCTGAATCTGTTAGGCTCCATTAAAGAAAGAAAAGTTGAATGAAGAAACACAAAGAATAATGAGAAACGATGCTGAAGCACTGAAGGAAGATGATAAACCAAGGGATGTGAGATTAACAAAAATATCCTCTGTCCCTTAGTATACTCACAGCTCTAAAATCCAAGACAATGAAAGAGCAAAGCAAATTCATCATGTTAATTTTTAGTTTTAATTCTCAATATTTATTTATTTATTTATTTATTTTATTATTTCTCAACATTTTAAGCATCCCTCTTGTTGCTCACATTCCTTTATCCCTATTAGGCCTGGAAACCCCATTTTTATATCCTTTATTCTCTCTACTTTCCTTTGAGGCATGGGATACTCCTTGCTATAATGCCCTTAACACTCACTCATCCTTCAAACTGGTCAGCTCTTATGTGACCTCAGATAACTTGCTGCTAACAAAAACTGGGCCTCTGAGGGTGGGAGGGAAGGACCTTCTCCCAGTGAGTCAGGGCCCCAGAGCCCTCCAGCGTGGCCCCCTGAGTTCAGCAGGCGTTTTTGGCCCTCCCAGGAGGGTGGGGTTTGTCTCCAGCTTCTCTGCTTGAGCTGCCATCTCATCCAGTGCCTTGAGTAAACGGAATGGAACACTGATAATAAAATGTCTTTCAAAAACAACAACGACAAAAAAAAAAAAGAAAAAGAAAAAAGAAAAAAAACTGTAAAACTGTAAAATAACTAAGAGCTGCATCTAGTTTTTTTAAGTATTTTTTAAAAAGTCAATCTTCCGTGGTGCCTATAGTCAATAATACTGTATTGAATATTTGAAAGTTGCTGAGAGTCAACCTTCAAAGTCCTCAACAGAAGAAGAAAAAAAAGAAAAATTTTTTACTATGTATGATGTCAGATGGTAACTACTTATTGTAGTGATAATTTCGCAGTGTATACACATACCAAATCATTCTGTTATACACCTGAAAGTTACATATTACATACCAATTATACCTCAATTTTTTTCAGGAATAAATGACAACATTGCAAAAAAGAAAAAGATATTAAAAGAAACATGTTTATTTTATCAACATAAGAATGAAAGGTATGTATTTATTACTTTATGAATATTATTTAGGAATGTATACACTTTTTAAAAATGAGTTTCTAGTTTCTTTTTAAATTTGAGTTTCTGCAAGACATTGGAAATATGGCTTAATTTCCAAAATGTAAAGTAGATAAAATCCTTCAGGAATAGTTAACATACACCATGAAGTACATTGGTATTCAATACAGAAAAATCCAAACTGGTTCCAGTAGCTCACAGATAAATAATCATCTTGACCTGAACATCACAATCCCTGTTCTACCTTTTATAGCTATTGACCCTGTTCAGATGACTTAACTTTTTGAATTTCAGTTTCCTACTTTGAAAAACGGTATTTTATTAATATCACTGCCTCAAAGAGTGGCTAGGACTGGGATGGTTAAGTGTGTGTAAAGTACTTAGAAGAGAGTTTTGCAAATTGTTATCATGAAAAAAGTAGTGTTGTTAATAATATTAACTTGTCCTTCCATTTGAATTCCTTGTTTTGAACAATTTCATCATGCATCTATAATTAAGATCTATTAATTCCATTAATCTTGAGGATAATTCAATTTATAGGAATTACTAGCCTTTTAAACATGAAATATATATATATATATATATATATATATATATATATATTCCCATAGAATTCTAATATAATATAAGCAGAGTTTTGGTCTAGAATAATGATTCAAGTGTAAGTTCTAGAGGTAGAAAGCCTGGAGTTTAAATCTTGGATTTACCATTTACTAGCTATGTATGTGACCTTGGATGTCCAACTCATGCACCCACTCTGAGCCTAAAATCATTGGACCATTTAAAACCAGTTACTTGTAAAATGTAATGTTAGACATTGCAACAACCCTAGAATAAATACCAATCACTCAGAGGTTTGGATTGCTGCTGTATTTCCTTTATTTGATGAAATTCCCATTAATTTATTTTTGTTGCCTTGAACTTTATATGAAAACTTGAAAATATTTTTTTAATTAGACCAGTTATGGGCTCCATAGACATATGAGTAAGATTTTTTTTCTTTAATTGAATTGATATTTCTGAATAAGCTCAAAAGGAAATGAATTCTTCTACTTGGTTCATCTTCTAAGAAGCATTTAAATATCCTGAATGGAGTCAGACTACAAGAATGATCCCTTCCTTCAAGCAAGAAATATCACAGGTAATGTCTCTAGAGTTTTAGGGTCTCTGGATGCCTGCTATGACTCAGAACAGACTATTGCTCTGGAAACTATCTTCCTGGAATCAAATATCAAGAGCAGCTTCCAGGAAGCTGCTTTCGGGGATTCCGTTAGTCCTCAGGGTCCTATGAAATCTTCTACATAGGGACAGCCCCTGGGAGGGAGACTGGGGATGGGGTTCCCCTACATACTTAGAAACCAAATTGGGAATCTCCCAGAAATCACTTTAGTGAACCCCAAAAGCAATTCTTACCTAAATGACTGAAAGGAGAAAATGTGGCCTGTGCCCATTATCTTATGCTGGCAAAGGTCCCAGTGGCTCCATGGCAGGTACCTAATACTGGAACACTAAATTGCAGTTCCCAATTGATTCATTAATGTCACAGTGTCAACTCCATTGTGGTTCAGATAGGATATGTATTATGTCCATATACTTTTGCAATATGAATTATGCTTTGGTAATGATTATTATTGGCATACTTTGTCTTACATATGAAATCTACATTTAAAGAATGGGACTAATTATTCTCTTAAAAATATTTCCCATAGAATTCTTTTAGCAGTAAATTGAAAACTTTCAACATTTCTTATAGAAAGCAAGTAATATTTTAATTTCTTGTGTAACTGTGATTAGAGAGATTAAGATAGGATATTTCCATATTTTAAGTAGAATAATTACATATATATGACTCTATCATAATCTCAGACTCTTTAGATTTCTCTCTGAGTCTCTTACCTATAGATAACTTAAATTCTATGGATATAAAATTAAAATTGGTTCAATAAACCATTTTGAAGAGCTGTCAAAATCTGAATCAAATTAGGTCCTATCTAAATTATTTAAGACGGTGGACCAATGTAAAAATAAGTAAAATAGAATATTTTATTGATGCTGACTGTTGTCAAATGAAAAACTGCTTTGAAAATGTCACTTCTCTTGAAATAAAGAGTGATATTTTCCCATAGGTAAGATCTTGGCTGGAGTACTATTAATTTTTAAAGTATTCTCAAGGCACCACAGAATCTATACATGAGCATTTTTCAAAAGCACTGTAAAATAAATCATAGCTAACATCAGCAGTGATAACTCATGTTGATAATATGTTCCCTTTTCTTTTTTAAAGATTTTTAAAATTTATTTATTTATTTATTGAGCACGCATGAGTGGGGGGGTGGTAGGGGCAGAGGAAGAGGGAGAGAGAGAATACTAAGCAGACTCTGGGCTGAGCATAGAGCCCAACCCAGGGCTTAATCTCAGGACTCTGAAATCATGACCTGAGCCAAAATCAAGAGTGGGACATTTAACCAACTAAGCCACCCAGGCTCAGTATATGTTCAACAATAATATGTTCCCTTGATATGATGAGAATGCTACTTTCTTTGTATAGCCTTTCTCCCCAAAACCCATAATTTTGATCTAATGATTAAAAAAATCAGAAAAATTCCAATTCAGGGACATTCTACAAAATACCTTAATCAATGTTACTTCAAATTGTCAAGGTCATCAAAAACAAGGGAAGTCTGAGAAATTGCCTCATCCTAATGATGCTTAAGGAGATAATGATGGTTAAATGCAATGTGGTATCCTGGATGTAATCTTGGAGTAGAAAAAAAAAAAAGGATAGTGAGGAAAAACTGAGGAAATCTGCATTAAGGACATTAGTTAATAATAATAATGTATCATTATGGTTTTATTAGTTGTGACAACTGCACCATACTAATGTATGTCTTAATACAGGGGAATTGGGTAGGGACTCTTTCAGAACTTTCCATAATGTCTGCACCATTATTCCATAAATCTATTTCAAGATAAAAAGTACATGTAAAAATAGAAATCACAGATATAGAATTATACTAATATTATGTAAAGTTAACAACGTTCCAGCAAATTTGAAGTAAATATATTGCCATTATTTATAATGTACCTAAGTGATTAACAGTATAAAATGGGTTATAATTAATATATAAAAATAATATTTTACACAGTACAAAATAACAACACTTTGATCAATAAGAGGTCCATTAGAAATGCTGATCAACTTTTTAAAGTTATTATGCTTGGGAGGATAATTTTCTATAAATGTGTTCTCTTGGGTAAGGAATGAGCTTACAACTTAAAAACATAGAAATAGACTGGAGTCACAATGTCTGAGTCCTAATTATACTTGAGAGTCATTATGACTAAGTAGGCCAAAAAATAAATCTGCAAGGGATTCTGTGTGCATTCCCTTTTAGAAAAATGGTAATTTAACTTACCTGGTAGTGTTAAACACAAAAACTATTCTTTAAGTTGTTAAATTAACTTTATTATGTATTGATCTTCATGATTCTATTAAGATACAAAGGTTCTGTTTTGATTTTTGTGTTACTTTAAGAACTGCAGTGTAACACTGAAATGAAAGAAAGCAACTGACTCAGAAATTCTCCTTTTACTGATGTGTGAACACTTGATAACATGACCAAAACAAGGCAACAGATGACTGACTCCACTATGGCTGCCAGGGGTACATTTAACCATTTCCGATATCCATGAAGGCCCCTTTGGTCACCTGGCATTTTAAAAACTCCTATTAATTCAATGACAATATGTCACAATTTTTCCATTCCTAAAATCTAAAATGCCATGATAAAAAAGAATGACATCATCAGGAGAGATGGAAAAGGCAATGTTCACTTCCAATATGAACTATTATGATCTGTACTCTCTTCCATGAGAACTGAAAAACTTCCAGAATGAGTCTTTCCAGCCTCAGTGCAGGAGAAGAATATCAAGATCATACAAATCCTCTATGTTAACAACAAGGAAGATAAAGCTGACACATCTGACGACAAGAGGAAGTGCCCTTTAGTCATCCAGTTGCTCACCTAATTGCATAAGAAAATGAACACTGCTTTAGAAAACTCAATCTAGAGAATATAGGGAAAAGATAATAATTAAACCAGGTTTGAGTCCACTCCTATCTGCTCTCTGAATTGTAATTTTAAAAAAATCTCTCAATAGTTTTTCATTGTACTGAGATTTGAACATTTGACAGTATCACTGGAGGAAATCAGAGAGAGATAGACCTTGGCTATGAAAAAAATACACTTGACAGTCTGGTTCTATCCTTAGCAGGATGACCCTAGCATTTACGTTGCAAAATAAGATTTTTTTTTGTCAAGAATAAATGCTACATCACATTGGACATCAAGATAACAGGTATAATCTGGGACTGTTCTGGACCAGTCTAGATATATATACATCTTGTTTTGAGAGATCCTAGGAGAACTTACCAAAGAGGATCTAAAATCCTGGTTCTGCGTTGTAATACATCTTTTTAAGGGAGCATATGAAACTAATTGTATTTTTTTAAGATTATGTATTTATTTATTCATGAGAATCACAGAGTGAGAGGCAGAGACACAGGGAGAGGGAGAAGAGGCTCCCTGTGGGGAGCCCAATGCGGGACTGGATCCCAGGACTCTGTCATCACAACCTGAGCCAAAGGCAGATAGATGCTCAACTACTGAGCCACCCAGGTGCCCCAAAACTAATTGTCTTGATCATAATTCTTTATCAAGGTATGCCCCAGTTACCGTCTGCTTTTCTGAAAGACAGATTTTATGGCTGCACAGAAGTACTAAAATAAACATAAATAGAACTTAAACCTTAAATCTTAAATTCTTAGGATTTGGGGCTCCTGAGTGGTGTAGTCAGTTAAACATTCCCCTCTTTTCAGCTCCGGTCATGATCTCAGGGTCCTGGGATCAAGCCCCATGTCCAGCACTGCGCTTGGTGGAGAGTTTGCTGGAGATTTCTCTCTCCCTCTCCCTCTGCCCCTCCCCTCATGCATGTTTTTTTTTCTCTCTCTCTCTCTGCCTAAAATAAATAAACAAATCTTTAAGAAAAATTCTTAGGATTTAGTCATAGTGACATATTAGTGTTGGGAAATCCTATATCTTGATTAAACGGCATCCTAGTGAGTTGCAGAGCTGGGAACCTCAAAAACAAGATTCCCAACTTTGGGCTAAAGGCTGGAAGCACCATGAATCATATCCAAATACGCTTGGCATCGCATTTAATCTGCAATAAAAGGGCTGTCTTGAAATTTGTCTTATTTTGGTCAAAATAAATACACAATTTTTAGCTCTGATTTTGGGAAACCCTCCAATACTTTGTGAATATCAGTTTATCATTTTAGAAAACTATCAATTTTCAAATTGCTGACTGTTCTATCACTAACATTTTACCTTACCCTTTGCCTAGTGTAGGTGCGGTAAAACCAATGATTATAATCCATCATACTCAAGAATTTAGGTGATGGCCATATTATTTGCTCTGTTACCTGATATTTCAAAGTTAACCAAAATTTTTACATTTAAGTAGGCAGTAAAGAGACTGGAATTAAGACAGCCTTTATGCATCTACACACACTCTTATTTCCTCAATATAATATCTCCATTTGCTTTTAACTTTATATAGTTTCTTACAATGTCATCAGAAGTAAACAGTTAAATACAGTACAACCTTATCAATTAAGTGCATATCTTCATGATAAATTTATCCAGTCCATTTCTCTAGAAAGCTGATCTGAACCCAGGTAACTGTCCCCAAGCCCCCAAGACCTGCTAACTCAGTTATTTCTCACAGTATTAAGGGGCTTTCCCTGACAAAGTGGGCCAGGTGCGCTTATCTGTGTCACCCTTTAACTACAGCCCATAAATAGCTTTACTTAACTATTAGAATTAGATGTCTCTAGGAACTTCTAAAATTATGAAATCCTAAGGAGCTGAGTATCCTTAGCTTGTAATTGTGCTTGGAAGAAAGCACACATGCCACTTGACAATTTTCTGACAATATGATAATATAGTCTGATGATAATATATTACATATATTATTCTGATGATATTCTGAAAATTCAGAATACTAAAGGGAGTAAAAATATCCTCCTAGAGTGAGGGAACTCTATGTTTTTATCCCAGTGCTGCTTGCACGGTTTGTTTAGTTTGGAGCATTCATTGGACTACACATTTAGGATATATGTATTTTTATTAAAGTATACTGTATCTCATGAAAAGTTTAAAAAGACAAATGTGAAATTAAAAAATTTTTTTTCAGAAAAGGCAAATAGAGAATTCATCACTGCACTAAATATACATTAAAAAAACATTTTAGGCAGAATGAAAAGATCCTAAAAGCAGAAGAATGGAAGCACAGAAAAAAATGAATATCAGAATGGGTGTGTCTGTGTATATAAAAAAAATTTACTCCACAAAAGAGAACAAGGACTATACAAAGCATTAATAATATCATATGGATTTTAAGACTATGTAGAATAAAATGCATAAGTGAATTCCAACTTGTATATTTTCTTAAATTCATCAATTTGTATATACAAACTAGATTTCCTTTAATCTTATTTAATTTTCAATTATTTTGTCTACAATATTTGACTGGTTTTATTAAGAAGTCATTATTCTCAGATTTTTTTAAAAAGCAGATGGAATTTTTCTTTTTGGTAGAAAATACTGTCCATGAAGACTCTTGGAGTATACCATTGTAAGATATTACTTTTTTTTCCCAAGTAGTCTTATTTTGAAAGATCCTTCACTAACTGAAAATTAGAGAATAAATTTTAAACAACCAGTTGCAATAATAACTGAAATAATCAGTTGAATTATTGTAATACTACTATGTGTATTAAAATGTATTTTTATTTTTATTTATTTATTTTTATTTTTTAAAGATTTTATTTATTCATGAGAGACACACAGAGAGAGGCAGAGACACAGGCAGAGGGAGGAGCAGGCTCTATGCAGGGAGCCCGATGTGGGACTCGATCCTGGGACTCCGGGATCACACCCTGAGCCGAAGGCAAACGCTCAACTGCTGAGCCACCCAGGCATCCCTAAAATTTATTTTTAAATGCCATCATATTAATTGCTAGCAGTATTAATGGAATATGCTTGTAAATTTCTCTTTATTAAGCTACAAAAGAGTAAAACAAGAAGACCTAAATATTATTACTTTCAAATTACTAAATCAAAATGAAGGTAATCCTAATTTTAAGATCATCCCTCAGTAGAAGGTACAAATAATGACTGCTATATGTGTGAAATCATGTGATGCTAACATCCTTTTAATACTAATTCTACTTAATCGACTCCTCAACAAATATTTTAAAAATGATTACTAAGTGCCAGACACTATGCCAGGTGCTGGGGACAAAAATACAAATTAGGCAGCCTTGGTGCTTGTCCTCTGGGACCCCTGGTCTATTGGGAAATAAAGACAAATAAACAAATGCAATCCCCCTATCATTCAAAAGTAATGAGAATATACAAGAACGGCATCAGACTTGGGCTTCAGAGGGAAGATTTAGGTCAGAGAGAGAAGATGAGTAGAAGCCAGCTGATCTGTACTATGACTCACATCCTTGATAAATCCTCTCCCTTGACACTCTTCATTCATAAGATTATTTATTAACTAACTGCTTGGTGTGGTCCGGAAGCTGTCTTTGTCATCTTCTAGGTTTATCTCCGCTTTCTTGTCTTCACCACTCTCAGCTTTTCTAAACAATAAAAAAATTATCTTTGACTTTGTACTTCCATGGAATTTGAAATGTGTAACTTCACAAACTGTTTACATTCCATTCCTAGATTTATCTAAACTAGTGTAATTTAAGATTTAAAATGTTTGCACATAGCTTGTAGAGATTAAATCATGATTTAACTATATTGGAGATAATATCAACCAAAGTTCCTTCATCCTATCATTTTTTTTTTTTTTAAGCTCAGGTTTGGAGTTAAACTCCCCAGAGCACAGACAATTATCATCATTGGCCATACGAAGCCTATCATAATTATTATTCTTTTCCTTCATCAGCCACATTCCATTCCCTGCTACTTTAGCATCTTCTCATTCTCATTGTTAGGCAACCATCCTAGCATGTTTACTATACATCTTTGCACTATGTTTTCTTAAAAATTTAATATTATCTTGGATGTTATATCTTAAATTTACATAAATTTCATGTCATATGACTCATTTTATTTTTATAACTAAGCACTATGGTTTTAAAGATCTATCCATGTTACTATAAATAATTCTAATCTGTATTTCTAACTACTGCATAATGTTCCAACATATATTATCAGATATGCTGCCTCTTTGCTCTTAGAACACCCGGGTGCCATCTAGACCCCCCCGCCCATCCTTCCCGAAACCCAGAGACAGATCCATATGGCCCATAGCTTACACAACATTTTACGGGGGGTGGGGAGGGGGGGGTTGAGAACAAAATGCATATTACAAATAAAAGTAGATATAAAAGTGCATATTTATTAAAAGTGAGTTCAGAAATTAAATGGATTTCCATTTTTTAAAAAAACTAACCAATATCACAAACACAAGTTCCAAAATTTAACTCCTTAGCACACTTAATACTCTTCCTCCATGTTTGGCTTCATGCTCTGGTTATCTCTTCATAGGGCAATGGGTTTTGTAAATACAGGGAATAGAGGCACACTTATCTTTCCTTTAACATAACTAATTGAAATATAGGAATGTGTATGTATTTATTACTGATAGTTGGGCAAAGTTCTTTGATCTCTACAACTCATTATTGGTAAAAGCATATAAATTTTTAAAAATATTGTCAAATTTGAGAATGCCTCCATTTAGTTCCTTTCATAGATGATCTATAAAATAACAGGATTTCAAATATCCTAGTTCAATGGTTTATCTTAAATACTTTGAATTAACTACTTTCTAACCACTTTGTCATCAATGTCCTCAATATAGTGATGTATAATGAGTTCTGTGTTATCTCATGCATTGGATATTTCATGGCAAACCAACATAAATTTATTTTTTATTTTTTTTTGAACCAACATAAAATTTAAATCTTTTGTCCTCAACATATTTATGATTCACTCTTCTTCTTTAACCGGATTACCAAACACCAATAATCTATTTAATATATCTTTAAGAAATACCCTTCTTCCTTTTAGTGAAATACTGTTTCTCACTTTTGCTTCTGAGATAACAAAACATTTTGTTATATTTCTTGCTCAATGTTAATATAATTTATTCATGTCCTTGCCTTTTATACTTTTTTATATACCACTAATCTTGTATCTGAATTCTCTCAGTATTTTAATACAAAAAAGTTAAAGATAACAAAAAAGTGCTTTTTGTATGTGTAATATATATATATAATATGTTCAATAATTCATAATTTGCAATTTTAAACTTAAAATACTTTTATACACTTTCCAAACTGTAGCTAAACTGTCATTTTTTGCTTTATCACATTCATGATTAAGTCTTGTACTTCATTGATATTTGGTTTTCTCAACAAAATCTTTAAAGGTCCATCTTAGAATTACATTGTACCTAATTTGTGTAGCTTGGAAAGCTTTGTAACAGGTACAGTACATAAAAGAAAATTGCCAGTTTGGAATTTGTGTTTAAATATGTCTATAAAATGCAATAAGAAAATGCAATAAGAAAAAAATGCGGGATCCCTGGGTGGCGCAGCGGTTTGGCGCCTGCCTTTGGCCCAGGGCGCGATCCTGGAGACCTGGGATCGAATCCCACATCGGGCTCCTGGTGCATGGAGCCTGCTTCTCCCTCTGCCTGTGTCTCTGCCTCTCTCTCTATCTCTCTGTGACTATCATAAATAAATAAAAATTAAAAAAAAAAAGAAAAAATGCAACTATTGAAAAATACCAAGTAATCACAGTTTCAGATACTGGGAAGAGAGTTTTTTCTTCTCCATCAAGATTAAAGGAAATCCTGTGCATGGCATCTGTTCTATATACTTAGTGTTTTTCTAAGAATGTGCATGATAAATGTACATGGAAGTGACTACAAACCACATAAATACATCCCACTGAATCCCCATTAAATGTATCTCCAACTGAACTCCACTTTGCTGCAAACCAGATATGCCCGTAGCCATACTCTTAACACTACTTAATAAGAGGGAAATTATGGTAATAGTTAAAATATCTTACTTTTGTAAATCTTACCAAAATAGCTAACCATGTGGATACATTGTTAAGGCTCCTCCTTTCTCAGTAAACTCACCTGTCACCAGCACAAAATAACAGTCCTGAACAACTCTGCATGTGTCCCTTTATGGAGCTATATAAGAATTACTGGGAAATTGTTACCTGGGAGCTAATTCTTGGGTCCTAGGGTACATATATATTTAATTGAACTAAGCAGTGCCACATTCCTCTCCAGAAGGACTTGACTTTTCTATTCTTCCACCAGAGTACTCAAAGGTTCTACATCTCTACATCCTCACCAATCCTTGGCATTATTCACTTGTACATTTACAATATCATCTTCCCAAGGAGGATTTCTCTCAAAATTTTTTCTTTTACAAGATCTAGAGATCAAAAATCACCTATTTCTGTTGAATTCGCATTGCTCTGGTCTACAATAATGCTGAGCACTTCTTGTATGCCTATTTGCTGAGTTTCTTCTCATGTAAATTCTTTGTTCTTACCCTTTTTCCAATTTTTCTGTTGTGATTTTTGTCTTTTATGGTTGATAAGTAGGTGTTCCTTGGATATATTAGATTTTTTTTTGATATATTAGATTTTAATATCTCAATTTCAGAATTTCAAATATCTTCTACTCTGTCATTAACTTTCTCAGTAGTATCTTTTCTTTATTGAACACGTACCTTTGTCTTATTGTAGTGCTCTGAAAGTATTGCTTAAAATAGCCTTCTCCACCTCTCCTCCCACCAAGATTTCTTATATTATGTCTTAGTACATATTGAGACAAGTCCTTTTTCTCTTAAGGTCAACTTATCTACAAATGATCATTCATTTTTCTGTTTGATCTATTTCTACAAAAAGCCAACTGAAACTTATAATTTATGAAGAATTTATATATTTACAGTATTGTCTTCCCATCCAAAAGCACAGAATGATTCTCTAATGAGGTAGATAATCTTATCTACATAAGAGTTTGTGTATTTCTAGATATATTATATACTTCATAGCTTTATGTTGCTATTATAAATGACATCCTATTTTTAAAACCATATACAGGGGATCCCTGGGTGGCGCAGCAGTTTAGTGCCTGCCTTTGGCCCAGGGCATGATTCTGGAGTCTCAGGATTGAGTCCCCTCTGCCCGTGTCTCTCCTCTCTCTCTGTGTCTCTCATGAATAAATAAATAAAATCTTAAAAAATATAAAATAAATAAAACCATATACATTCTAGTTGGTAATTGCTACCAAGGGACTTTATATTCAGCAACTGTTAATTTTCCTTTCTAATAGTTTGTCAATTTTGTTTTCTGAATAGATGATCATATCATCTAGAAATAAAAACACATTATTTTTTTCTCCTTTCTTTTTCTCTTCTTGGAGCACCAGTAAAGAATATGAGTAACTGTTTTGTGTCAGATACTGGGTAAAATCCGGGAATTCAATGACAAAAAAGACAAAATGCCATGTCCTCAATTTTAACTGCTTTTTAAAAATACAATCTACTTTTTAGTGCATTACCTTTTGCATTCATATAAGCTCCTCATAATACACTATTTCATAGTTAACTTATGAAATTAGAGAATAGGCATAGTTGCGTCTAAATCATAGTTCGGTCTAAACTGTAGAATTACAATTTCACAAGTTGAAAAAGCACCACAAGTTATCTTTTACCTACGTGGGGAGGGGATATCCACTATCACTTAGATGGCACTTATATTCAAACATAAGATGATACTATTTGAAAATTATACTATTTGAAGTAAAAATGCCTTTTTTTGCTTCAAGCATATATAGTGCATTGATTCTAAATATTCAGTCATTCTACGTCTGATTCTACATACATGTCCAACATCAATTTGCTTTGTTTTTTTAACCCCAAAGCAAATTATAGATGTGTACATGCATGTGTGTATGTATATATGACTACACACACCTACATACACACATACATATATTTTTCCTATCCAACATACAATTTTCCTTCTTACCTGGGGTAAATGAAGATTTCCCACTGTGAGTAGTGGGACTGAAGCTCTGTCTCTTACTATGGAAATCTAAGGTGAACTATCTTCCCTTTCCATTCCTGCTAGTAGGGTAAGGCCACATCTCTTAAACTGGTCCAGATGGATTCACTTGCCTTTTATTTTGACCCTGGAATGAATGAAACCAAGTGAAGGAAGAGCTGGTTGGCATTCCTTTGTGCTGGAGCCTTTAGATGGCTATGGGAAAATCTGGTTGTGGCAGAGTGGTCCAGCAGTCTTTGCCACTTGGGGCAGCCAAACAGCCTCTAGTCCTCCCTTTGGTCTTCTCATTTTCCCATTCAGCTCATCCGACTTCTCAAAGCTTTCCGATAACTCTGTCAGGATCCTGTAACTTCCAATAAGTATCTCTTTGGCTTAAGACAGCAAATGTTTGTTCCTCTTGCTCTCAGCCAATATTCTTGTTTAATATGGGATAATTTCTTTTGACTCACTGTGTAGAAACTAGGCTATGACAAAAACAAGCTAATTTTAGACAGGGCAGTTTTGCTAAGTGATTAAAGTATTTCTTCTGAATTATCTGAAAAATCATTATCTGAGCTCAGAAGTAGCAATTTGGAAGAAAAATAATGTACTCTATAAATGCAGAACCCATTTCATAAGTCTGCATAGTTTAAAAAAGATACGATTATTTTGCTTACAATCTCCATTTAAAGTGTTTCTGCAAAATCAGTAGTCCAAAACTTCTATACAATCTAAATTCAGTCGTTAACACTCACTTTAAATATTCTGCTCTTTTAAAAAATAAAAATAATAAATAAATAAACAAGCAAACTGCTCTTTTATCTCTTCCATTATTATTCTTAGCATTTGAAAATGGAATCATTGACATATATATGCAACAAATTTAATCAATTTTCTAATGTGACAGGACCTTAATTCTTCAGTGAGCAGTACAAGGATTGTCAACTGGCTAGAATAAAACAAAATTTTGATATTTTAAAATCTTCAAAACTAAATTTTCTTTTAAAATACATTTTTAATTCATTTCATTATAAAACATAAAATATACTTTTTCATCTTTAGGAAAGTTGGGGACATACAGGAATATTATTATGAGAAATATATATGCTAATAATAAAATAAAATAATTAAAATAACAATCATAGAATGCTATCTTATTTGATCTAGCCCTAAACTAGCGGTTCCCAATTGGGCAATTCTTTCCTACCCACCTTCCCTTAGGATTGCCTTCCAGACTTAGCAAATAAAAAAAATTACAACATTCAATTAAATTTAAATTATTTCTAGTTCCCTGCGCACATTTTGGGATAAAAAATATGCATATAACATACTTATTCCAAAAATGTACATTGTTTATCTGAAATATATAATCAGTAAGTTATATACATCTTTCCTGAATATTTCCTTAATGATTTGGCTTTCATGAACAGCTCCTTGTTTTACAGAATTTGCTTATAAAATTTCTTGTAATTAAAGTCTATGTTCAATTTAACTTGTAAAGTCTATGTTCTATTTACCTTTATCTACCATAGCAGAACATTCATTAATGAGAAAATTAGCTTTATGAGCTGGGATACTGAACACATATTGACATAAAGTCAACAACTCTAAGAAATATGAGTTTTTTGAGGCATTTAGTACTATCTTTCAAGGCATAACTTGCTTTTGCATTCTTGAGGATCAGGTTATATCTCTCAGACTATAACATTTTAAAATGCTGCCCACCGACAAAACATTACTGTAAATTTACTCCCTTCTTCTACCACGATAATTCTACTTACTTCCATTCTGCAAGATTATTTAGCAACATCCATATAAAAGAATCAAATTCTTCAGGGGATTAAATTCATTTCAAAATATAGTCATGACAACTGCCATTAAATTATTCTCTTCAAGATGGATTTTTCCCCCGCTTATTCCTAGGTAATATTCTCCCTTTTAAAAACAACCTTGGCATTTAAGGGATAACATTTTCACTAATTTTCTTTTTCACACATTCCACAAGTTCTTTTAAGAAATGGAGTACCACAAATACTCAATAACATTCTCTTCTCTTCTTTCAAGCTGCATAATCTTGCTGCTAAAGAGATCACGAAAATCACTACAAATAAGAAACACGTAGACTTCACTCAATGGATACTTTAAAAGCCAGCAAGAATTTGTGGGGACTTTTCATAATTATGATTTCAATGCTTCAAATAAGCTGAGGAGTCTCCCAGCTTCGTTTGTTCAAGAGAGCCACTAACTTCTAGAATGCAAAAGAACTGAAGACTATTAAATGAAAAGAAAAAAAAATACAAAACTTCTTTTAATTGTTCAGTTTGAACAGAATAAGTGCTGAAATAAGGGAATAATTTCATGACAATTACTGTCACTATAAAGAACATCAAGTACTCTTCATCATGTACAATAGAGCAGAACCATAATACCAGCCAGAGATTCATTTATGCTTTGTTTCAACTTCCAATAAACACTGCACCTTTGGGCAAACATCCACCAAATTTATATTTCTATTATCTCCACCAAAAGTATAATTTTTATGACTAGCTTGTAATTCAGTAAGAGGGAAGAATACTTACCGTGAATACTTGGTGAGAAGAGTCTAGAGAGGACACTAAGCACCCTACAAGGAATGCCTTCCAGGACAAAGAATTCTATAGCCCCAAATGTCCATTCTGCTGAATTAAGAAAGTTAGGCTTAGATCACAATTTCATCTGGTGGCCTCTTTAATTTAGTACTGGCTATGGTTCTTACAAAATGACTTTTTAATTTCTAACGTGGCTCTAATTGCTTTTTACATTATCTAGCTGCCATTTACATTGTAAACTCTCCTGAGGGGTGTTTTAGGCTGTCAGTAAGTCCACAAAAGCTAGCCTCTTTTTAATTACAATCATTCCCTTGTCAGTGACTTTTTGGTCCAACCTTTGGTATTCATATTAGAGTATTCTCTGTAAAGAATACCTGCACTGAGCTATAGGCCTTGTACATTGACACTAATTCATTTGGGAAATATTGACTGATTGTTTCCATTATTTTGTAAGGCACCATCTCCTTGAAAAAATAAAGTGGAGAGAGAGAGGATGGGAGAAGAAGGTAGATGCAATGAGTATGAATTCATTTAAGCAGGAAGATGAACAAATCCGTATTTTATAAAACTCCTGTCTCCCACAGGGCAGAGGGTGGATTTGTAGTAGAGAGATCAGCTAGCAAATTAATGAAACTGATACAACTGGGGGTACAGCATACTCTGGTGTATATGTGTGGTCATATTTGAGAGCCCATTAAAAGAGAAAATCGACAGTTGAATATGGGATTCCAGGAATGAGATGGGAAGCAAGGATTTTTTTCAGCTATCTGAGTTGGTCAACCAAATAAATGGTCCCATGATCCCATATGGTAGAAAAACTAGGAGGATGAGGCTTGAACAAGAAAGGAAAATGATGGGTAAGTACTTAGCCATGCTGTTCTAGAACTCATAAAATGAGCCTGGCTTGGAAATAGTAACTTTGGAGTCACAGAATATAAAGAACTATGTGATACTGACCATAAAAATTCCTACTCTCCAAGGGTTAATGGTCTTTAAGAGACCATAATATAAGGCATGGTACAATTACTTAAGTAGAAGTAGTTAAAATGTATTTTGGAACACAAGGAATTAGAAGTGAGTTTGAGATGGTAATAAGAAAGATACGTCAAAATTCTACAGAAGAACACGGTTGCATGCAAATTTGTAAAGGTGAGACTGACAAGCCAGATATCTTCTTTCTAACCCTACCTCCAACACTTAGAAGTTATGTCTCCTTGGTCAACTTAGTTAACTGGGAATCTCAGTTTACCCATCTGTAAAATGAGTATGAAAAGGATGTTGAACAATTAAATGAGTTAATTGAATGAATGAAAATGAATATGAATTTTTTAGAATGATATTTGTAACAGTAAGATGATAGTAAAAGCCTATTACTATTGTCATTATTCTCATTATTAATCACACAGGGAACAAAATGAACCAAGCCAGCCATGCATGCATCAGAACACACAGAACAAGTTAAAGCAATGATGAGAGGTCTATGGAGTACTTGGTAGTACTCTACCAAGGTATGAACTGGCACTTGCTAGCAGAAGAGTAGTAGTGACAGGCATTTCTCTTCTATGGGAGACTTTTTGGCAGTTTTTACAGTAATCAGTATAGCACTACACATCCATACAAGTACCAGGATATGAGGTTCATGCTGAACAAGTGTGGGACTCACACCACTTAAAAGCTACATGTTTCACCAATCAGTTATAACAACTTTGCTTGGAAGGGGCAAGCCCACTTACATGAGTCATTGCATTAAGGGTGGCCAAAGGCAAGACCATCTCCTCAGGCATTTATAGCTCAGTTGGGCCCTACCAATCAGGGAGCACGTTTAATCTTTTGTTCAGTTTCCCTTACATTTAACTGATACTAGAGGTTACTGTTACAGCCCATCTAATGTGCACACATACAACAGCACTATACTTAGGACATTTGTTGTTTCCTCCTCTCTATGCAGCTTTCATTTATTATTTAAACCTTTATTTTGAACAAGTGATTCATAATGCCCATGTGTCTTACTATGCAGATGTTACCTTGATCACTTAGTTCAGTTGAATTTTTTCAATTTTCTCCACTACCAAGTTACTCACTTTACCTTTGTTGTTGGTAAGCGAAGATACTTAGACTATGGAAATCCTGTTTGTCCTCAAACATTCGCATACTAATTTTAGTATAGCCATCAGTGGATCTTGTTTGCGATAATTATTACTATTGTTTTTGCTGACTGGTGAATCTCTGTATCTCAGGAGTTTCTGTTAACATGAACAATGTGATTTAGTGATATCATTCACATATTTTTATATGTTTCCAAGGTAATAGAGCCAGAAAGTTAACTGAAAGTTGAATTGTCATGGACGATGGGAAAGACTAAAGTTTGCCATTTACCTACAGACACCGGAGGCCTCTTCGGCTACAGACCAAGCATAAATGGATAAGAAGAGAAAGGGAAAAAAAAATGGAGAGTAAGAAGTTTCTAAACTGGGTGTCAGGGTATAGCTGAGGAATAATCAATATACTTTGCCGGGGAAAAAAAAAACTTTTCTGCCACTAGTTTTTCTCTTTAGGAATCAGTATCAATTCTTGGAGTTGAGCAGAATTGGATGTGTAACTTTTGGCCCCTTTTTATTTCCATCTTTCCTCTCAGAACACTCCTCTCTCCTCCAGCTAACGTATCTACTTAGGATCCTGTTCTTTTCAGTGGAAGCACTCATCTCACTCTGAATTATTTGCTTAATACTTAGTCTAATACTTAAACCATTCCCGTGGTCAACTCTATGTGGACAGTAACCAAGTTTGTCTCCAGTATATAGAACAGTGCCTAGAACTATAAATGTTAATGTATATTAACGTTTATGTTTAATACACATTAGTACTACTAAACAAATGAAGTAGAATGGCTAAGTTCTGTAGTATTATGTGTATGCTATTCTGGATACATCAAGTGTTACATGGGCTTCCAAGAGCCAGTTGTGAAAATACTATATATTCCTTACAGGAAAATGTATTCTGAATTCCTAATGAAAACCTTATAAATGAATGCCTTATAAATGAACTCAATAGCATGTTTCTGACAAGACTTTTCCTTTTTTTTTTTAAATTTTTTTTTAAATTTATTTATGATAGTCACAGAGAGAGAGAGAGAGGCAGAGACACAGGCAGAGGGAGAAGCAGGCTCCATGCACCGGGAGCCTGATGTGGGATTCGATCCCGGGTCTCCAGGATCGCGCCCTGGGCCAAAGGCAGGCGCCAAACCGCTGCGCCACCCAGGGATCCCAAGACTTTTCCTTTTTATGAATAAAGCTTAAAACAGAAAAAGTGTCCCTCTGTAAACTATCTTATTTGATCTGATTAACAGATGTTAAAATATTAATATTCTAAAGTTCTTTTAATCTTAAAAAAGCAGATTCCTCCAGCTTACCCTAGTATCAGATACTTTCATGGAAAATATAAAATTTAAATGATGGTCTTTAATTTCTTTTCTGGTTTAAAAAGTGTATTTAAATAGCTATGATTTTTCTGAATTTGTGATACTACCAGAAATGGTTTAGCTTATTTTGAATAGAAATAACAGTGTCAGTAAATGATTATTTAATAAATCCTTCCATCTTATTTGGTAATGAGACTGTCTTTTGAAAAAATAAAAAATAAACTAAACTTAGCCCATTATCTGGAACAAAAGAGGAAATATCTGTGTTCTAACATTCACTCTTGCCTTTCTTTGAGAATCCTAGGTAATCTACCCAACTGAAAAGCATTTCAGCATCCTGAAAATCTACCCAACATTACCCAATTTTCCTAACAGGTACATGAGAGGAGGCTGACAAGTATGAGAAGTGTTACATGGAACTTCATGGCAGATGCCTGAAAAGGGAGAATTTGTGTCCTTCCTCCTCTCTGATGCCTTGCATTTGAATATTGGCACTCCGACAATCAATTATCGTGGACTACAGCATGACCGTACTGGAAGTCAGGAGTAGCAGTACAGAAAGACAGAAGATCTGGGTACTCAGTGACTTTATACAGACACTACCAGTTCTGGAAGTCTACCTTGGGTTTCTAATAAGTGAAAGGATAAAATCTGGGAGTGTAAGCTACTGTGTTCAGGTCTCTAATATTAGCAGCTGAATCTAAAATTCAAAATGATACTAAAACAATATTTAATAGCTATTAAATTAAGTAATACTAATTTGATTCATATCAAATTAAACTGATTAACCTGGAATAAATAGTTATTCTTAGTAGCATCAAATACAACACTGAAACATATTTTGTACGCTTTTCTGTTCTTTTACATATACCAAACTTTAATTTTTCACTATTATTATTAATTTTAAAAATGTATCTTAATCAGTGCTTGATATGTTACCACACAGGTTGGTTCCCTCAAGAAGCACAGATTTTATGGATTTCAGAGGGCTATAAAACAATCTCATAACCATACAGCTTTAATACAATAGTTAATATTATTTTTCCAAAGAGAAATAAAGCACAGAGCTGTCTTAGGTACCTTTCAAAAGAAGGCACAGCAAAATATCAATTTCACTTATAAGAGAATTCCATGGAATATACACACAAATACAGACATAATATTTCAGTAAGACTCCAATTATAAAGACCTTGGTCCAAATGAGCTGTATATAAATGACTATACTGCAGCAGTTCTTCCTACTTAGAGCTTTTCAAGACCAAAAGTACCATAAAATCTATTTTATAGCCTAGAAATAAAAAGAAAACTTGAATACTTTAAGAAGACTACATTAATTACTATCCATTGAGGCTCAACAATCATTAATCATCTTGATTTAATATGCAAATCTTAGATGGCAATTATCAGACTCATCATTCTGAAAGAACAGGGCCGGCAAAGCCAACATTAAAATTTAACAATCAATTAACTTTTGGGATGCAGGAAATACTTAAAATGCATCTCAATCTAACTGGGCAAAATACTACTTTAGTGCCTTAAACACACTTCTGCTTTTCTTTCCATGACTAAATTTAGGATAATAGTTGGAACCCTATTTCATATATATTTGTGTTGGCTTTATTTAGGGGTTTACTGTTTGGGGGCATGGCATTTTTAAGACTGGGACAATTAAAATTCTGTACTGGGGACAGATGATACTTATTAAGTATTCATTTGTAAACCAAATCTTATGAACAAAGTGCAATACTGATTAAAATTCTACAGAAGTTATTTTCACAATGTTTGGCCAAGTTACACAGTGCAAACTATATTTTACTAATATCTGAAACAAAGCTTCACAAAAAAATACTTATTCTTACTACAGATAACACTGATGTTCTCTCCTAGTCTACTCCCATTAGCCTGCATGCATGCATTAAATCTACATGCTACAATTCACTAAAATCCCGTTTAAAAGTACTACTCTAGAGTGACTAGAGTTTAGAGAAACTGTAAGTCAGACCTCTAAATTTGAAAGTAAGGAAACTGGGACACCTTGAGCTCAGTGGTTGAGCATCTGCCTTCAGCTCAAGTCTGATCCTGAGGTCCTGGGATCAAGTCCTTCATAGGCTCCCTGCAGGGAGCCTGCTTCTCCCTCTGTCTGTCTCTGCCTCTCTCTCTCTGTGTCTTTCATGAATAAATAAATAAAATCTTTTTTAACAAGTAAGGAAATTGAAGTGTCATCTAGAGGTTACTTTGTTCAAGATGACAGAGCTGTGTCTAGCAGAGCCAGGCCTAGGACTGAGGTCTATTCATCCTCAGTCCTATAGGAAAACAGATAACACCAGGTGAGGAATGTTTGTTTTTAAAAGTTCAAAAAGTAGCATACAGCTTAGAACATGTACCTGTCAAAGAGGTCTTGGCATCTGAATCACTAAGGTTTATTTTATTATTTTCTTATTTTAGAGAGGAGCTTTTTATTCCTTTTTATTTTAATTCCAGTTATTAACATACAGAGTATACTAGTTTCAAATATATAATATAGTGATTCAACAATTCCTAAATCATTAAAGTTTTTAATTGATGATTCATTTGGCCTTTTTCAGCAGGCTTGAGTTTAGAAATTCAATCAGTGAGTAGTTTATTTGGTAAACTGCCCTTGTAATTAAATAAAACAATCCCCAGAAACTTAATTGAAGAATGCCTACCCATCAGTAACAACTAGAAGCCACATTTTGTTGGGTTTGTTTATGTCACACTTCTGGCACCCTGCTCTTTGAAAATCAAATTTAAAATGACAGGCAGGTTGCTCTTAACTTCCTTAAAGGCATGAAGAAGTAATTGCAAACTCTCTAATATTGAATACATCACAGAAAAGGCTCATTTTGTAGGTAGGTATGTAGGTAGTAATCTTTCACTGATAGCAACGTTAAATCAGGAATTTCTAAATTTGTACTTTAGAGCTTATAGTAATTAAAATTAAAATGAAAAAAATGGGTGATAAGAAGGGGAAATTAAAGAAATGCTATGGCAAGGAAATGCATTCTCTTAGAATTTTGTTGATACATAACAAATCTATGGGTCCTTACATTTTTGTAGGCCCCTGCATCTAAGCGTAATAAATTTATGAAGGTGGAGGAGAAGTTTCTTAAATGTATTACCATTTATCCCTACAAGCCTCTATATTTATTTATCTTTTTTAAGCCTCTATATTTAAATTAAAAAAGCTACATTAATATCAACAAAACTGTCTCTTGTATCTAAGTATCTGCTCAATACCTATTCATTAATTGCAAACTCACCATTGCAAAGAAAAAAATTAATGTTACTATAAAAAATCACCTTAAGAAAAATCAGCTTTTTGTTTAAATAACGTTTATATTATAAAATGGTAGAAAAATAAATGAGAACCTTAGTTCTCTGTCTAGAGGGGCAACATAATATAATTTAAAAATCTGCTTTGTTGTTACAAAAGCATGTTGGCTTTATCACTGCTGTGTGAAAAGCAAGTGATTTATCCTCTCAGATACCTAGGTACTGTACATCTCACTTCAGTGGTGAGGAACCTACCTGGCTAATCTGTTGGGAAGAGGGGATGAGATAAGTTAAGGCACATCAAGAAACTGGTTAGTTTTATTCTAGAGCATCACAGCTAAGAATAAAGAGAAGGAAGGAAGGGAGGACAGAAGGGAAGAAGGGAGGGAGGGCAGAAGGGGGGAGGAAGGAAAGGGGGAGGAAGGGAGGAAGAAAGAAAGAGAAGAAGAAAGGAAAAGAAAGTAACTGGGTAACCTGTTTCCTTAATGAAAATGAGTGAAAACAAAATTTAAAAAAATACAAATGGTTACATCATGGTTTATAGAGTTTAATATTTGCCACGTCATGTTTAAGGAAATTCTGGAGCTATGACCAGAAGTTTTGAGCTTTGATTTCAGTGCCTTCCACCATTTCGTACAGCTTAAAATAGATCATTTTGATAGTAGGTGATAAAGACTGAGCAAGAAGAAGCCTAATATTTACTCCTAAAACAAAAGGGCACCAGTTTAGCTAATATGACTAAAGACATACATCTCTTTGTTTTAAGACTATTATAAAGAGACACTGACAGGAGTTCATGGGAATGAACTAGGTTTATCTGTAAATAAATTTAGTTCACAGTTGCTGTGGGGAAAAATGAAGGATCCAATTACAAAGTCTGAAAGGTTTCCTATAATTAGTGACTATTATATTACTTCTGTTTATGACATAATACAGAGGGAAGGAAAAATGAGAGAGGAATTGCTGGTTCATTTCTTCATTATTTTCCTAATTGCTTTTTTACTAACAGCTTACATTTCAAGGAAGCCAAGCTATAATCATTTCATCAATAACATTAACCTGTCATTTCATTCAGGAAATATGAGGCAAGTTTTGGTCTTAACTTTAAGAATAGTAGGAGATCCTCATTTCTCCTATATTGTCTCATAAGCATGCTTGCAGAACAGTGTGGTCAATACATAGGAAATGTCTCAGACTTATATTTGTGACTGTGGCATAAATATCTACCAAAGTAATAATTAATTAATGACTGTGTATGCTTTCTTTTTTTTCTGTATATGCTTTCTAAAAAATCTTTCATGAAGATACTTTTTATTGACATTTGAGAAATAATGATGTCTTTCAAATAGAAAAAATATACATAAACTCATATACATAAATATATAATACTACTTTAAAATAATATAGAATTATTGGATTATTTCAAGTTTGTGCAGGAAACACAGGTGATTTAGATCAGTGGTAGAGCCAATTTATTCAAAAAATAACATATAGAGATGTTTATGTTTGGTCACTTTCTGCTATAATAAACCAATAGCAACATGTCAACAGTCAATTCCTATAGCTAGTTTTCTTGCCTTTCCTTAAAATGGTGACAATTATAGGATAATGTTTTCAATATAAGAGAATGTCCCAGATTCATTTTTTCTAGCAAAATAACAATAACAAAGTGAGCACCTTCCAATACATGAATTTATACTACTGCTAAATTTTAAAGAATCTACACGTCACCTATAGAGCATTATATACATTAAAATATTATGTATAAAATTGAAAATTTAGGGCAGCCTTGGTGGTGGCCAGTGGTTTAGCACTGCCTGCAGCCCGGGGTGTGATCCTGGAGACCAGGGATCAAGTCCCACATCAGGTTCCCTGCATGGAGCCTGCTTCTCCCTCTGCCTGTGACTCTGCCTCTCTCTCTCTCTCTTTCTCTCTCTCTGATAAATAAAATCTTTAAAAAAAATAAAATAAAACTGAAAATTTAAAGACATTGATTAAAAAAAAAACTCTTCCAACATCCTTCTTATGTGTGCATATACCACTTGGAGACCACAGATTATGCCTTCTACAATGTCCAAGTCCCAATCTATTTGTCAGGTTCAGCTAGGCCTCTCAGCGGCCACCCAAACTTCCCTGGAGTACTCTGGCACACATGCCTCGTCTATTCTGACCTTCATATTACAAAAACACATTTTTCACATAGCCTACATCTGGTTTTAAAACCAGCATTCTTTCAATATCAAGATTAATTGTAATATCTTCTGTTTAACAACTTTCTAGGTGTTGTAAAATTAACTACATACTTTAGTGCAGATGAAAATTCTTATTCAAACGAAATAATTATAAGACTGATTTTCTTCGTGTGATGAGAAAAAGAGCACACAAAATTTTTATCATATCCTCTGCTAGCTTTACAGGAGAAAATTACATATTTGGGGTAACCCATTTAGAATTCTAACTGATGTTTTATTTTGAAAAGAAAACAAGAAATCTCTACATATGTAAAAAACTAAGCTTTTGAGAAATATTATATATGCCAAGCTTTTTAGAGAACTGGGAATGTTCGTGTTTCAAAAACGAAGCCTCCACACAAAATACTTGCCAAAAACCTTTGCTGGAAAAGAAAAATGAATAAGTAAAATCTAGCTTTTATTTTTTTCCCCAAGAATTATTCTATGCATTTCAAAATCAGCCAAGAGGAAGCCTTTGGTTTGAGGAATACAGCATAGTAGTAGGAACCATGAGTCAGACAAGCCTGAGTCGAAATTCCAGCTATATCATGTTCCAGTTGTGTGTAATGGACAAGTGCCTTTACATTTCTAAGCCTCAGATTCCTCATCTAAGAAGTGGAGATAATAGAGCCCATCCTCAGGTTAGTGTGTGCATTACAATAGGTAATGCATATAATGCCATCGACTTTAGATAAATACTTCATAACACAAAGTGCCGAGACGGTGCTGAACACAAGCAGCACTCGATAAATATGAAATCTCAAAATGCTAAGGGTCAATACTATGCTTGTGTGAGATAACAGGCTAGGTTCAAGGAGGATTGTCTGAGCGTAGGTCTTTCCATGGAGAAATGCTAAGTGTTCCTAAAGGAATCCAATTCATTGCATTAGCTTCAGTAGCATCATATTCTAATCAAGCAAACTAAACTGGCACGGGTAAATGCTTAATTGAAAAATTATTAACCACATTACATCACTTAGAATAAATGAAGCATCATTAAAGCCTTATTTTGATATATTTTTAACTTCATAAAGCTTTTTAGTATCCACTACTTCATTTGAACCTGACAACGTTTTACTGCTGAAAAAGATATCATTATCCATCACCTAGGAGTTAACATGAGAAACCACAGAGTAAAGACTTTTGGTGAGAAGGTATCTTATGAAACTAAGGATTTGTAATTTTTATATTTGCTTTGAAAGTGGTCTTGAGAATCGTTCAACCTTGCATGGAGTACTGGTCTTGGCCAACAGAGAATAAATTTTAAGATGTATCTGAGGTATATAAACAATCATCATACTAGCAACTCACCATTATGTATTAGATCTTCTGTAAAAGAGGAAACAAAATTTTCTGCTGCTATGATTTTTTTTTCTCCACTGCACATAACACCGGATTTATTTTGCTAACCTTTTTAGTGATGCCTATCAAAAGCCACCTAAAATTCTTTGTGCCGAGTGGAAAAAAATAATCAAGCTAACAAACCTAGAGATGGAAATTTCCATCACTGATGTCATAGCTGTGACTTTAGATGAGAAAATCTAAAATATGTGGGAGGAGAAGGTCACTAAACATAAAATTCTCTGCTCTGATGTGAAGCAGGAGTGCAAATCAGAAAGCAGTTGAGTCATGTCCTTTGTTATCTTGGCAAGCAGCTTTTTCTCAAGGCACCAAAAGGGAGCTTTGACCATGTTTCAGACCTCATAAAATTGATAAATTAGATTTGAGCTGATTGTATTGCAAATACATCCCCAGTTACTCCAGGAGTTAAAATATCACAGCTGTCATGGAAAATGGGAATCCAGTGTCCTAAATAGGGACTTTCTATCATCTGTATGGGTGAATATCAAGCAAATCACTGCTTTATGATACATATCTTGGTTTAATGGCACTCAATGTTCTTTCATAGAATTTCTATTCTCAGGCTTTTCTTTGGGACATTTCGTGACAAAATTGGTACTGACTTGTGGTGTGCATGGCTTAGGGAATTAGCCAGCGATAAGGAAGCTTATATAGAGCTGTAAAGAACATCAGGAAAGAACTGGGTTTGTGAGAGAAGAGTTATTGTGTTGTAGAAGAAAATTTACATCTATCTATCTATCTATCTATCTATCTATCTATCTATCTGAGAGAGCAGAGTGCATGAAAGCAGTTACTCTGTGTTCTTCAAAGCTGTTAGAAATATAATCCTTTTAGCAACACAAAGAATGGTTTTATCCTCATTTCATTCATGGAGAATTAGAGATTTCATCCGATACTACTAGAAAGGGACAGAAGCAGGCTTTACACTCAGTTCTGCATGTGTTGTATGTGTTCACTATGTTGAGGTCAGTGGGGTCTTGAAAAAGTGGGGAAAGGAGGGATTATTGGCTGACAAAGATGTAAGTTACAAGCAAACACAATAGAACTAAGTTTTTCAAATCAATAGAGGAATAAAAAAAAAGCATATTTGCCAGAAGTTCCTATTGATGATGAAGGTATTTGTCGCTTTCCTTCTTTCTGATCTCCCAGGGCTCTATGTTGCCGTGATACCCTTGGTTGTGTATTTCCAACTATGACCACCTCCCAAAAAATTGACAGTGCCTAGCCTGTGTCTTTCTATTTTCACCACAAGAGGACATCTTTTAATAAGAGAAGTTATAAGCTACTAGGGGAAAAAATGCTTAAGAATAGGCATTGTAAGTTACATTCTGCAATATTTTTACCGAAAAGGAACTAGACCTAGCACTCTCCCTGAATCTCAGAAATACTCTGCACTTAAAACGATCACTGTGGAACATGTGATAAAGTTCTATGCCAATAGGTCTGCTAACTGGGATTTACAGGCTGCAGAGTTCTTCTCATCTGCCTTGAAACCACAGAGTTGGAGGAGAATTCTATACTAAAATATGAATAGAGTGTCTCATCCTCCTGCTCCTCCGATCCCCTTGATTAACCTGTGCTGCTGTGGGAGGTAATTTGTCTCACTACTTGTAAACAAACAAGGAAAGATGATTCAGTGATGCCCCAACACTTGCTCCCTCTTTTATGACTTAGTCAATTTCTCACAAAGGCCACGGGCTTGGCAGGGAACATAAAAATGGAACAGATCATCATGAAAATCTCATTTTTTATCTCTAACCTTAATTCCAAAATTCAATACCAAAGACCATGAACCTTTTGCCAGGAAACTTTTTTCTTTTTTTTCCCCAATGAATCCACTATGACTTAGCATTTCTCAAAGACCATTTCAGTCTTGACTAGGGAAAACTGAACACAAACTGAGCACCTTTCATTCATCTCAAAAAAGTAAGAGTATTTACTAAGATTCTTAATTCAAACAATTCAATATTGCACAAGGAAAACGTATCAGACGTTTTAATGTATACAATGCTTGAGCCATGTCGGTGACACAGAGACAGGCCTCTAGGGGCATTTCTCCTAATGAATGAGAAGTGCTCTGCCCAACTGTTTGTGAAAGATATGGTTCAGCTGCTACCTTGACAACAAAACCAGCACATTAGTGACCTGAGGGACTTCAGAGATACCTGCTATTGTTTGACACCGAAAGGAATTGGAAACTTACTAAACATAGAGCAGGTGCAGAGAAATCTATCATTGTTCTCTCTCTACATCATGGGCTCAGGTGGGAATCAAGCTCATTGTAAAGGATATACGTTATACAAAAGTACACAATAACGTATGTGATTTCTAATAGTAGGTAGAAAAAGCCAGGAGAGGAAAGACTCAGAAAGACAACAAAAAACCTAGAAAAACGGACATCTATACAATAGCTTTGAGACAGTCATTCAAATCATTTGAGCCTCAGGCTGGGGAGAACTCAGTTTGCTTAAAAAGCTGGATTTTCCAATTTAAAATAGAACGGGGAATTGAGACTGGACCTGGGTCACCCGCGTGTCTGCCACATTTCCCACATCAATTTGATGATACCTGACTGGTCTACTTTTTAAAATGTTTTTAAGTACGATGGTGACCCTGATCTAATAAGAATGGCATTTAGAGAACACAAGAGGTATCAGTCCCTGGAGTCTGTCTGAAATCCTCAGGCACTGTGCCGCCCACTGGCTCTCTCTCCTCCCTCACCCACCTCCCTCACCCCCCTTCCTTCTCTCCTCTAGGATCTTACATTTTTAGAGTATTCTGTTGTTTCCACTGACACTGATAACTCCTGAATCAAAACATAAAATATTTTCATCATGTCAAGTAACTGTTTATGAATACAGATGAAAATAACTTCACAGCACTGTCCAAGGTCCAGGAGGTTCATGAATCATTGCTCTTAGAAAGCCTTTCACACTCAGGGGATATTTTTTTCAGGCAAGCAGTCACACTGGGAGATTAGTGTTCCTAGTGGGTGACGTACCTCAGGTACTACAAGTTGTGTTTGTTTTTCCTGGTTTAGTAAAGTGCTATTTAAGTGGACCCCTGATTGAGGTGAAAAGCCCCGAGTTCCATGCTATTTAGAATGCCTCTCAACAAAGTGTTTCATAATTAACTAATTAATGCTCAAAACACACCTGCAGTACTGTTAGTACTATTCCATCATTCTTCCTGAATTATAAACACATTAAGCTTTTATGTGAAGTAATCAATAAAGGACAACACTGAAAATAAATCCAGGAATCAGTGTCTGAAGTACCTGGAATTGACTGATGGTAGACTATCCTCCCCTAACCCCATTCTTCTCATGCATATGAAATGCACGTCCCAGAATTTAAGGCCTCTAGTACATTCTGATCTTGAGCTTATATATTGGGGTCATAAAGAGACAGAGAAGGATGAACATTTAAGAGAAACATAGGATAGGGTAACTAGATAAGTGGCACCTAGCTGAATTGGAATTTCAGATAAACCCAGGAGATACATAAAAAATAACTGGTAACTTTTCCTGAGCATGTTCCAGAAGGCAGGAGCCTTTTTCCTAGAAGATGGTGGGGGACTCAAACCAGGTGCCCACTGAGGGACAACATGTGGGAAATTTAATGTCTGTTTCACAGCTGGCAGCCAACACCTGTTGGACAGGAAAGCATGCAGCCATCAACTCATGAGCTGATGTAAATGAGCTAATATGCCACTTTTATATGTGCAGTTGTCTGTTGATTATTGTATATGGTTTCTACAAACTAAGAATGGAAAGGGTTTCCACTGTAAAATATGTTTTAAAAACACTATTTTCCAGCTTAGATATGTCATTCGAGGTCAGCACACATAGCTACCTTTTCATATACTCTTTTATTACTCTGCTCATTTAAATGACACTAATCAGTAGCCAAGGCTAGAAACGACTACATTTTTCTACCTGGGAACTCAAAATAGAGTCTTAACATCTCATCAACAAGTCCTATTGATGCTCCTTTCTAAATCATCCCTAACTCATTCCCCTGTACATCCCCACAGTTTTCTCTTTCTTTCTTTGCCTCTTATCTGCACTATCACAATAGTCTCCTAATTTCTAGGTTTTCAGTTTCTTTTCCTCCCATCTATAGGCTACATATTCATGAGAGTGGCAAACAAACTGACAGCACCACTTGTCTATTTAAGGCATCAATAGCTTCCCCGGGCCTTATGAGATTAACTCAAAAGAGCCTTTCCTAAATGGTCCTAGTCTCATTCCCTACAATTCAGCTCCACCCACCTATCCAAGACTGTGGGTTCTTCAAGGTCCTAAGGACCACTTCCCGAAGTCTCCAAAGTAGTGACTCTCATCATGATCTGACAACTTATTCATCTTTCTACTCTCAATATTTAGCCCAATGGGGCACACGGTAGGAATAAACATTGATTCAATGTCTATATACTCTTTTCTCTTTTCCTTACTTCAGAAAGAAAGGAATGGACAAGGTGAGGAAAACCTCAAAACTGAAATCCTCAATGAAAGAAAAAAAAGGTCACAAAGTTATGTACTGTTTTCCACTTCCTCTTGCATGTACTGGCACAACGAATTGTATTTATTTTAATTTCTTTTTTTTAAAGATTTATTTATTTATTTATGATAGACATAGAGAGAGAGAGAGAGAGAGAGGCAGAGACACAGGAGGAGGGAGAAGCAGAGCCCGATGTGGGACTCGATCCCAGGTCTCCAGGACCGTGCCCTGGGCCAAAGGCAGGCGCTAAACCACTGAGCCACCCAGGGATCCCCTTTATTTTTATTTCTATATTGAACTGGATGTTTTACTTATTGAGTATTTTCTCCTCATCTTAAAATTCAGGAATGTTAAACATTCTCAATGGTCAGAGGAAGTTAAAATACTGTCAATTCTGCAAATCAGAACATCTCCACTACATTTTAAATTAGGGCACAACTTTACCATACATTCCACATAGATATTGGCAGTAATGTACTGTAAGAACCTAGAGAAACCATATCTATAAAAATGTTTCAAATTAACATACCAGGTCTGCTATATTTTCAGTTAAAAGCCTTTCTACTCTTGGTTCATAGACTTGAGTCTAACTTGCTGTGCCATAGCTAAACCATCTATAAGCACCAAAAACATTTATAAAATGAGTAGTTTTGACTACAACATCTCTGTAAAATTCCTTTCAGTATGAAAATTGTATTCCATTTTTCCTGCTTGTGTAATTTATAGGTAACGTGAGTACTTTACGTAATCACAGAGATTATCAAATAGGCTAGTAAGAATGCCCCTGCAGGCACTTCATATTCATTCTCATCTGGGCTTTGACTCTGACACCTCTCTTTGTGGGTAATATCCCTACCACTTAGTCCATGAAACTAGACATCCCCCTGTATGTGCCTAGGCAGCAGAAAACCCAATAGAATTAGAGCCCCTTGCCCTCATCTCTGGTGACTTTGAAGGCTTATAAATTTAAGAATATATGGAGAAATTTTGATTTGGTGGTAGGAATTAGCATGGATAGAGGTGTCCTCAGAAATTCACTAAAGAAAAATTTTAAATTACAATTACTTTTGATCTCACTTCTTTAACTGTGCTTCCCATTATCCTGGACACATTAAATTAAACTCTCAGGGACCCAGCATAAAATAAGGAGGTAGACCAAAATTTTTGAAGACTTCTTCAACCTCATTATCTATGATTCCATGATTGTAAACACATTCTCTGCCAGTCATTTTGCAATTGTTCGCTGATGGTCACCAAGGAAAAAGTAAAGGGTCATTCATAGCTTAAAAAGAACATTATGAATGCATGCATTACTTCAAGTGGGTTAGTAGCAAGTATATTAATATATTATGGGCTTCATATTATTAATCAAATATATGATTATAGTTATAACTAAGAATGAGAAACAGGAATTTCTAGAACTATAAATATATTCAAGGTTAATGCTATTTGATGTCATATTTCCTTATGATGAAAATATTTTTAAACATTTTAACAAAAAAAGAAAGCTTATTTGGAAAGCTAAGGGAAATTTTCATGAGCACACAAACACAAATACAGTTTTTTAATTAGATATTTAAGACATACATATCTAAGTGAAAAAATATAACTTGGGAACACAGAATTTAAAAAAAAATAACCTGAAGTATGAAATTCCTAAAATATAAAGAACAATAATATAAAACAAAAGCAGTATGAAGGGGATGAGCAAGTCAGAATTATTTCCTTTGTACTGTGTCATCAACCACGCAAGTACTTTAGTTCATAGAAAATGATGAACTGCATAAATCTCATCATGAAAAAATGTCTTCCTGCGACTGAACTGAAGAATTTAGAGGCTATACATGTCAAAGGTAAAAATGTGTTCCTTTCTCAAGCAAAAGAGATGGGTCACAGGATGATGTTCTATTGCAATATCTTCATGGCTCCCTTGCCAAAGGACTGATGTATATTTAATCACTTTATCTAATGGATGTGATTTCTCAAGTCACAGTTACCCATTAGGAAAGCTCTTGCTCTGGTTCAGCTCAGCAATCTGATTACATTTCCTGACTTTGTGGTTTCAGAGGCAGAGCTAGTGGAGAATTCCCTGGCTGATCCATCTGTCTTCGGTATGGACAAACGAATACAGCATGATCATTTAAGTCATTAGGGTTGGGGGTTGGGTAGAAAAATCATGTGGATTCACAATATCCAAACCTTTTGAGCCAGGTGCCCACATAGTTAACTTTAATTACCGAAGGATAGACCTAGTATTTTTTTTTAATGCCTTATCCTTCTTGACTGAAATGGGAACAAATCTCATTCTGGAGTTTTATTTACTATGAAGCACATCATCAGCATATTATCACCCAAGAATATGTTTATATGCAAAACAATAAAGTGACACTTGATTGTCACTTTATTGCCTTTTATTTTTATTCCAGTATATATGATATGGTTTTGTTTTGTTTTACTCTTGTAAGACATAGTAAAAATAAAATCTGAGGATAAGGGCTAAGCTATGTTAGGAACACTCTTCCACTGTCCACCCTCTTCAGGCTGTTCTTAAGAAACACATACAATATAATGAGCACTGGGTGTTTCTGCAAACAGTAAATCACTAAATTCTGTCCCTGAAACAAGTAATACCACATATGTTAACAAGTTAATTTCTTTTTTAAGAATTTATTTATTTATTCATGAGAGACACAGAAAGAGCGACAGAGACAGGCAGAGGGAGGAGAAGCAGGCTCCATACAAGGAGCCCGATGTGGGACCCGATCCTGGGAACTCAGGATCAGGCCCTGAGCCAAAGGCAGATAGACACTCAACTATAGACACTCAACTGCTGAGCCACCCAGGCATCCCCAAATTGAATTTAAATAAAGAATTTTTTAAACAAATAAAACAATGTTGAAATTATACTTGGCATGGCTAAAAAATAAAATTTATACATGTAAGAAAGAAAAAAAAAACTGCTAACTCAGAGGATTGGTTAGAAGTTTTCCTAACATAATTTAATGGAGTATCACTTTTACACAGCCCTACTTAAGAAAGCTTAAAAGAAAATGTAAAATAGATAGATCCATACTGATTTAATGATGTACTTTTAAAGACTGCTCTATTCAACAAATATTTACATGGTTGGTAAGGGCATTCTTTTATTGAGACAAGAAATAGAGCATATAAAATATGATCTTAAATAAGTACAAAAAATGAAATACTACAGCAGATTAATGATAATGACAAATTAAAAACATAAACCTACCATTAAAAGCAGAGTGCAGCATTACTGAAACTAAGAAACCAAATAATGCATTAGCAACGACCTTATATCCCATCGTGAAATATAATGGTATTTAGGAAAGCAATCCTCAATTACAAAATATTAATAGTTAACTAAAATACACTTTTATTTTTAAATCATCTTCATCAGAATTTTAATGCATTCTTTAAAAATACTGTTTCAAATTTGTTAATTTTTCTCCTTAACTATAATGACACTGTGTTCTCCTATATCTTGACCAAGAAACCATTGCTTTACAGTTGTAAGGAGATACCGAGAGTTTTATGTGAATTAAACTTTAAATAAAGGGAAGAAATTCCAAACAGAACCTATTTTAAGAATCCCAGTATTCCACCTGAAAGGGGTTTCCAGATTTCTGCACTGCTCCATTCTGCTGCCTCCATCAGTTGAAAACTGGGTGTCATTTCTGTGTAAGTGCGATGAGCCACATTAGTAATTTTCAATTTAGGAGCGTTAGGAATTATTGAAACAATAAATTGTTTTCTCTATACCAGGATTTAAAACTTTTAGGGATGTATCTTTCCATTTTATCTGCTTTTTTTTTTGTATTGATGTGCTACAAGATTTATTTTGGAAAACAAAAACAAAAACAGCTGTGCTGTAGAAAATGCTTAAAATCACTTCACCAGGTAGTAAGGAAGTTTGGTTCAATTATAGAATGTTAATTCAGTGCACAAGAGATTCTATTTTTATAATGGGAAATTTGATGACTTTCTGCTGCTTAAAAAAAAAAAATCTTCTAGTTGTCTACTACAGAATAACCTGCTCTGTGTCTGTTCTGGCATAGAAAGATTTTCCAAACCTGGGGCTGACAGCCTCTTTCGCTTCCCCTATTTGCAGTCTACATTCCAGCTCCATCACTCTACATTTTATTTCCTCAAAGGGCAGCCAGATTATTTTATGATTCCCTGCCTTCTCATGATGCTCTCTCTCTCCAGTTTCAACTATCCTGATCACTTGATCACTTATCTTTTAATATTTAGTTCCATATCTCTTCTCTGAAGACATCTGACCTCATCTCCTATCTTCTTTCCATCAAATATAAATTAGCTCTTCATCAGCTTCTCCTCTCATCTCTCCTGTCTGCTTTGGGTTTTCAACAGCCCCTGAGAGCAAGAGTTTTTGTTTTGTTGTTGTCATTTTTTTTCTTAAATCATAGCTGCAGGGCAGCCTGGGTGGCTCAGCGGTTTAGCGCCGCCTTCAGCCCAGGGCGTGATCCTGGAGTCCCGGGATCGAGTCCCATGTCAGGCTCCCTGCATGGAGCCTGCTTCTCCCTCTGCCTGTGTCTCTGTCTCTCTCTCCTCTCTGTGTATTCTCATGAATAAATAAATACAATCTTTAAAAAAAATAAATAAATCATAGCTGCAGTAATGCTTCATTTCTTTCATCAGTCTCAATGCCTATCTTCTTCAACTAGACTCTAGGTTCCCTAGATAGGAAACTTACCCTAGCATCTTTTATTTTGTATTTTCCTTTCTGTGTTTATAAATCTTTATTTAGGATTTTATTTTTTTATTTAAATTCTAGTTAGTTAACATATAGTATAATATTAGTTTCAGGAGTAGAATTTAGTGATTCATCACTCACATACCTAACGCCAGTGCTCAACAAGCAAGTGCCCTCCTTAATCCCCATCACCCAACAGCCCATCCCTTGCCCACCTCCCACCATCAACTCTGTTTGTTCCCTATTATGAAGTCTATTATGGTTTGTTTCCCTCTCTCTTTTTACCCCTTCTATACAGTCATCTGTTTTGTTTCTTAAATTCCACATTTGAGTGAAATCATATGGCATGTGTCTTTCTCTGAGCGACTTATTTCTCTAAGCATAATACTCTCTAGGTCCATCCACATCCTTGCAAATGGTAAGATTTTACTGGTTTTGATGGCTGAGTAATATTTATATATATACCACAGCTTATCTATCCATTCATCAGTTAATGACATTTGGGCTCTTTCCATAGTTTGGCTATTGTTGATAATGCCACTGTAAACATTGGGGTGCATGTACCACTTTGAATCAATATTTTTGTATCCTTTGGGCATACACCTAGTAGTTCAATTGTTGGATGATAGGGTAGTTCCATTTTTAACTATTTGAGGAACCTCTACACAGTTTTCTATAGTGGCTACACCGGTTTGCATTTAGGCATATTTTATTACCAGTGTTTATCAGGGTATCTAGGTGTCATGGAAACTTGTTAAATGCTCGAGGAATGACAACTTCTCTTAACCCAAATTCTTGAAGAAGTGTAAGCATCTTGTCCTTAAGATAACACATATATCACACAAATTTGTAAGCAAACAAATTATTTATTTTAATTATTAACTAAATTACTAAGATTTTTAACTAAATTACTTAAGATTTTTTAATATTTTGAAAGTGTCCTCAAATATTTATATTAATAACCATCATTGACTTATATCAGAAACATGCTTTAAAATTATTAAAAAATAAAAATAAAAAAATAAAAATTATGCTATCTCAATTTTTCTTTTTTTCCTTATTTGAAAAATTCAAACATATCAGGAACAAAGTAATTCCTAACCTTATATTTAGCTTAACATGGGCAAGAAATACACAAGTTTTGCTATTATAGTTTATTTCTCATTTTAATGACACTAACACAAAAACTACTATCTGTTTGGGTTTAATCAAAGCAGCTTTCTTTTAACTATAAACAATAAAGTTAAAAGTTTGATCAGATGGATGAGAGGGGAGACCAATACGGTGGACACAACCTAATTAAACTTTGAAATTCAATAATTTTGAGGTATACTAGTCTTAGCAGAAGTTAAAAAAACATTAGAAGTGTTTTTCCATTTTCACCAGTGTTTAAGCTCCCCCAAATTGCAAATACTTTATTTGAGGTGTATGTTTGATTAAAGATAAATGACCAAATGTCTGGACCTCTAACAAAATGAAAACTTAATTTTTTCAGAAATTCAGGCACAGATACAGTAGTGGATTATTGGTTAATTCTAACTTAAATTTTGCTATTAAATAATGTAGTTTATTTTTTATTTTTTTAATAATGTAGTTTATTTAAAATTGGTAGATAAAAACAAGGTCAAGTTATAAAGAAAACATTTTATTATCATTAAGTCCAAGACACAATCCTCTCCAGAAAGTTGTGCATATAATTAATTTGGGGTAATAAACACAGTAACTTAGAAAATTTAGAAAATATTGAAAGGCATAAGACTAAAATAAAATTAACCTGTGTGGAGAAAATTACTGCTGTTATTTTGAGGTATTTACTTTGTCTTTTTATGTACATACATTTAGCCAAACTGCTTTCCAGAGAGGCTATAAAAATTTATGTTCTCTCTAGCAATATATGTAGGCTTTTTCCCCTATTTTCCAAGTAAAAATGCTTCCCAATTTGATGGGGAAAATATTTTTTAAATATTACATGGAACATTTCTGTTTCTTCTTTGATAAATCTGTATTTTCTTGGTCCTTTTTCTATTGGGGTATTCATCATTTTCTTCTTTTGATAAGGATTCTATGTAAGAATATTGATCCCTCTTCACAAAAATTTCTATTTATTTTTTGCCAATTTGTCATTTTTTCATTTTTGTCTTGGGTAAACCTGGTTGTTAAAAATAAATAAAAATATGTAATTACTACTTAAAAGAACTATACAGTTACTTTATAATTAAAACATTCTCACTTTTGTGCATATATATTTTTTTCATAATGTGACAGCAGAGTTTTATTTTCAATTACTATTTGTGGGAAGCACAGGACTAGGAATGAGATACTCACACAATCCCTGGAGTCTTATCTGAGGCTGATCTTAGTTACTCATTTTACCTCAAATGAAACCATCTAAACTTTTCCTCTTCTCTTTTCTCAGTGTTTGGGTAACACAGCTCCTCAGATCTTCTGTACTATCTTTTCTGAATTTGTTATTTCGAAGATTGAAATTTCTTTAATTCATATGACTCTAAAGAGGGCAAATAGCAATATTATATACTTTTATACTCATTATAGTTTGCAGAACACTTTTACATGCATCATTCATTCAAATTCATTCCAGATATATTTTTGAAGACCTGTTATTTGATTATAATCCTAAGCTTCAGAGCAGTTAATAACTCCAAGAACAGAACACATTTAAGTTGAATAGTTAAGCCAAAACTGCCAGTTTATGACTCATTTTTTCCCTAAATATCATTCTTATATTTATTGTTGAAGCATAAATACAGCCAAGAAACTCAAAAGTATGTATAAAGAAAAGAATTCTCTCTCTCTCTCTCTTGTTTCTCAGATACCCAGATTCCTACCCTGGAGGGAACTACTGGTACCAATCCCTTGTGTATCCATCTATGTGTTTTTATAAACACATAGACACCTATTAATTTTCCTTTCCATACAAATAATGCCCTGTATGCACACTGCTTTACATTTTGCATTTGTCACTTAAAAATATAGCCTGGAAACATTTCCATATTAGTATGTATAGAGCCACCACCTCTTTTTGCAACAGTTTCATAAACTTCTATTTGCATAGATACGCCGAAATTATTTAGCCATTCCTCCCTGCAAACATTAAGGTTGTTTCCCAAAGCCACAATGATTATCTTCTCATACATAGCCTCACAATATGAAATTATATTTGTGAGTGAAAAGCTGAGAGTAAAATCTCTGATTCACAACTGCATCTGCAGTTTTACTTGGAGAAAATAATATTGCCAAGTTAATTTTCATTGAGGTTCTACATATTTATGCTCCCCATAAACAGTACATCAGGGATTCTCTGCACACACCCTCAACATGGTGTTTTATAAAAAAATTTTCACTTTTGCTATTTTAAGTAAGAAATTATAACTTTCTATTGTTTCAGTTTGCATTTTTTTCTTATGAGTAAGGTTGGGGATCTTTTCATATTCTTAAAATGGGTTTCCTTTCTGTGAACTCTCCATACATAGCCTTCCTCCATTTTTATAATGGGCTATTATTCTGTTCTTATTAATTTAGGAACTCTGAATAATAAATTAGCTCTTTTCTGTAGTATAAGATGCAAATATTTTTATCACTTTGCTGTTTTTCATTTCTTTTCGTTTATGGTAATTTTGCCCTTTGAAGCATTTACTATTTTATTAAAGTGAATTCAACAATCCTTTCTCTAATGACTATTGTTTTTACACTAAGAGTTAGAAAAAATTCTATGTTTTCATCTAATATTGTTTAAAGATTTTATTTGTTTATTTTAGAGAGGGAGAGCAGGAGAGGGGCAGAGAGAGAGAGAAGAAGAGAACCTCAAGCAGACTGAGCATGCTGAGCACAGAGGCTGATGCAGAACTCAATCTCAACCTGTGCTAAAACCAAGAGTCGGACACTTAACTGACTGAGCCACCTTGGCACCCTATCTACATGTGTTCTTCCAGTAACATTTCTTGTTCTTTGTGATTTATACTTTATATTTTAAATAGTTGATTCATCTGATATGTATCTTGGGTTAAGTTATGAAGTAGCAATCTGAATTTATTTTTATCTGCATGGCTATCCAGTTGTCCCAACGATACTTATTAACTAATATTTCCTCCCACCTATTTGAGATGGCATTTATAATTCTCAAATATAATTATGTCTATTTTTGGACATTATATTTTCTTCCACTGCACTATATATTTTATCAATACCATATCATTTTAATTATTCTAGTTTTATAAGATGGTTAAATATTTAATGCATTGCCTTATCAGATATTGCTCTTTCTTGTGTATATATTATCCTAGATATAACTAGACTCGTGTTATCTAATTTTGAAAATCCTATTTTTGTTTTCATTGGGATGCAGTAAATTTATAAGTTAACTTAAAAAGAACCGCAGTCTTTATATGCTGTAACTCCTTTTCTTAATACTTTCTCTTGAGATCATAAATACAAAGTATACCATCATAATAAGAAAAATGGACCTAGCTGGCTACCCACTTTAGAGGCTCTAGTGTTAAGTACATCATCTCTAAATTAAATATAATAATCAATATATAAGTAACCAATCATTTTAATTAATTACTTTCCTAACTGCCAAATTCTTCTCATTGCATCCTTCATGTTTAGCACCATGGTAATCATATTAATAAATTCTTTAGGGGTGCCTGGGTGGCTTATTGGTTAAACATCTGCCTTCAACTTGGGTAAGGATCTCAGGGTCCTGCTCAGTGGGGACTCTTCTTCTCCCTCTGCCTCCCCCCATCTCATGCTCTTTCTCTCTCTCAAATAAATAAAATCTTTAAAAAAAATAAATAAATAATCAATTCTTTAAATGATTATTGTTTCTTAGAGATGCATAATTTGGGGGATGACAATGACTATTATAAAGATTTCAAAAGAGTAGTCCAATATTCCATGTCCTAAAATCACTCAAAATTTTTTTTATGAAATTTTACAGTCTTTGAACAATTGATACGCAAAAAAACCTTAAGATGTGTATGTGATTTTAAATTATGAGTAGCAGATGGATGTTAGGGATTTATTTATTAAAATATTGTGATCTGGGTCTTGTGCAACACACATAATGATTATTTAAATTCTACCTTAAGATAGAAATTGTCTCTATTTGTGAGCTAACAAAATATAGTTTTCCTCAGATTTATAAGAAATTAATGTTTAGAACTCAAGAAGTGTATTATTTTTGGGGAAATTATGTTTATTGTCAATGACAGTTGACATATCTGAAATTGTTAATAGAAAAATGCATGTTCCATCTACATATGATGTCTGAAGAAAAAAGGAAAATATTTCTTAGCCCATATTAGCTAATTCTGACTAACAGAAAAGATTTGAACCCAGAATTAACACATTTCTGAGAGCCCAAATCATCACAAACTTAAATAACTGCCGAGGTCACTAAAGTGTGGCTGCAGAAGAAGTCGTACACCTTTTTATAAAGTGTTATATAGAGAATGCATTTCTACTCTGACTGTGCCATGTATGCACTTGACCCAAGACATCAACATGGTTTAGGAGAAAGGGCATAACAGCTTTGGTGCAGGCAGATTTAGGTTTGAACCCCATGATTATGACACCCAAGTAGCTCTGCGGCATTATGCAAATTCCTCATAAATGAAGCAGAGAAAATATCCACCTTACAAGGTTATTAGGTAGAATAGAAACAGTTTCTGTGCCTACCACAGTGCCTAGGCTAACTAAATACTGGCCACAGTATCATCTCCCCATATATAGAGCAATTTTTAAATGATAAACCATGAAGTAGTGAGTAAAAGTAAAACCTCATTAAAATCTTAGGGGAGAATATTTGCTGCTTATGTTGCAACTTCATTTTCCTAACATGTTTGTGGCCTTCATTTAAAATCTAGATCTGCAGTACAATAGGAAGACAGCATAACAGAGTTGTTAATTTTGTGGCTCCAGAGTGAGAGAAACCTGGGTTCAAATCCCATTTCTTTTACTTACTAACTTGTGTCTGTGGGTAAGTTAATTAACCTCTGTAAATCTTGGTTTCTTTTTTTTTTAATTTTTATTTATTTATGATAGTCACAGAGAGAGAGAGAGGCAGAGACACAGGCAGAGGGAGAAGCAGGCTCCATGCACCGGGAGCCCGACGTGGGATTCGATCCCGGGTCTCCAGGATCGCGCCCTGAGCCAAAGGCAGGCGCTAAACTGCTGCGCCACCCAGGGATCCCTAAATCTTGGTTTCTGCGTCATAAATTAACAGGGCTGAAAAAGACTATCCTATTAGATCATTTAATGGAAAAAAATGAGACACTACATTTTAATTATTAAGCACATTTCCTGATACACTTTAAGTGTGTAATATATTCTAACCATTATTATTAGTGATTTTTATCAACTTTCTTACAAATTGATTTAGCTTACCTAATGTTCTTAAGAATGGAGAATAAGTTTGGTGACTTCATAATAGATACGTTTTGTATTACATATCCAGAACTTATTCTTCTTAAAGACATTTATTTCAACTTAGGATATTTTAAGTAAAAGAAAATTATGATCATTGCAAAACCGAACTACACTGCTCTCTACCAATGGGTGGCAATATATATCACTTAGAGCCATTTCGTTTCTACCAACATAAGGCTCATTAGTCCATGCAGTGTGAACAGAATGTATGCATTGTTTTTAAGTGGTGATGAAAATGATTAAAACCATCAGGCTTGTTAAATGCAAACATCTGAGAGTGCTGTAATATTTGAAACCAAAATTGAAATAATCAAATAGATGAAAGTGTAAGAAAATAAGAAATATGGCAAATTCATAAAAGATTAATCATCTAACAGTAGAAATGATTCTTTAGGACTGAGCAGCATCATGTGATCATTAAAAGTGCTGGGCCTTGGTAACATCTAGCAAGATACAAAGAAACATTATTTTAAGAAACAAAAAGAAAAAACATTCTACCATGGACCAGAGGATTTTCTTCATCCAGAAACTAACTGACAAAGCAAGAGAAAGCTAGCTACACATTTAAGAGGGTAACATCCAAGCAGAGTGACAGCTGTTGATGAAATATTCCTGGCAACCCAGGAATGGTTCAATAACAAACGGCCCTTTAATGTGATATCAGAACAGGTGAGTTAAGTAGTATATATGCCAAGGGATTCTTTGGAATATTTGTGGACATCATTGAGAAAAGTAGTCATCTACTTATAAGATTTTTACTGTAGACATTCCATTAGAATGTCTATCAGCAGGGGAAGGAGGTTCTATGGGATAAGTAACATAAACTTACAAACAAATCTTTTGCAAACTAATATGTTCACCATCAGAGGAACTTCCACGTTTCATACTTCTCTACACCTACTCTTGGAACCAGAAGCTAAAATTATGGTGAGGAATTTAGTAGCCCTGAACTTAATCTGGGAATGTGATGAAATACATGTAATAATGTTTAAAATGGTTGCTGTTATTGTTTGAAAGATAAAAGATGAAGGGTATGGCTATTTTTTAGGGGGGTTAATTAAATGTATGATATCATTTCTTACTTTTCACCATTTTGAGACATGATTTTCAGAATTCCATAACAGACATCAATAAACTTAGAATAGTGAATAAAATTCCAGATTAGATAGTGGCCACAGAGTGACAAGTAAATTTGAAGAAAATATTTCCTACCCATCCTCAAATTTATATTCTAGTAGATATGTGATCAGGAGACTTGGATTCTGAGATAAGGTGAGTATTGAGGCAAAAAGAAACTAAAACAATCCAATGGCAAAGGTAATTTTTATTTACAGGCTTTACTTCTTTTATTATACTAATTAATGCACTGAACTATTTATAAGCAAAAAGATGTTCATATGTCATATTTTCATGACAATATAAACCATACTCAGTGACCTTGAGTTTCCATAAATAGTCACCATTTTTCATTTGCTGGTAGCCACCCAAGGGGAAAAGGTACTGCCTATGGGATTTAACCTCCACAAGGACTTCTCATGGAACAAAAAATATTTATGGTACGAACTCTAACCTTCAAACTTCAGTTCTCGGTAGCAAGCTCTTCTGTAAACACTTCTAGAAAAATTGATTGAGAAATTAATATTTTTATAAGAATTAAGGAATAGAGGAAATATTTTTAAACTTGTTAAAATGAATCTAAGATTCTAAAAAGTAGAAGTCATTGATTAACTAAACACTTAAGAAAACAAGACAATCTTTTTCATGCATTTGCCCATTTGTTTACTCACTCAAGTATTACTTAGTACTCGGTGTAAAATATCGTGCTAGAGTTGGAGGAGATTTGATTGTAGCAAGACAGAATTCTTGCTCTACTTAATCAAAACATCTAATACTTAGGATTAGAATACGAACAGTTCCTGAATTTATTAACTAGTTGGCAAGGAATCAGAATTTCTAGACAATATAGGCAGGGACCAAACCCAAACAGTTTTCAATAACAGGATTGATCAAAAGAATGAACAAACCCAACAGATAGCAGAATAGTACATTTTTTTCCATATCAGGAATCTCCCTAGTTGTTAGCATATTCTTCCAATAATTCAAGGACTTTAATCCTAGCATACAAGGAAAAAAATGAAACCAGGGGGCTATTAAAAGGTAAGGTAAATATTTACATAAGATAAGGAATATTTATTTACCGAACTCTAAGTAAGGAATGAGTAAGGAATATTTGAGCTAAAAATCCAGACCTTTGGGAAGGGGTGGCACCGTGGGTTAAGCCTCCCAACTCTTGTTTTCAGCTGAGGTTGTGATCTTAGGTCATGATCTTAGGTCATGATCTCAAAGTTGTGAATGGAGCCCCAAGTCTTGCTTTACACTCAGTGCAGAATCGGCTTGGGACCCTCTTTGCCCCTCCCCTATGCATTTGTGCACCTGCAAGTACTTGCTCTCTCTCTCTCTCTTAAATAAATAAATCTTAAAAAAAAAAAAACACACACAACAGAAGGATGAAGGGAAGTTGGAGACTCTTAGACTCTATGTCTACAGGAATTGAAAAAAAAATGGATTCAATGGATCACAGACCTAAATGTAAGAGCTAAAGCTATAAAACTATAATAAGAAAACATAAGAGAAAATCTTTAAAACATTGGATTTGGCAATGTTTTCTTGGATATGGCACCAAAAGTACAGACAACAAAAGAACAAAACAGATACATTGGATTTCATCAAAATTGAAAACTCGTATGTCAAAGGATACTGTCAGAGAGTGAAAAGGCAGCCCAGAGAATGGATAAAATATTTTCAAATCACATATCTGATAAAAAAAATAATATCCAAATATACATAGGATTCCTAAAACTTAACAACAAAAACAAGCAATATTACAAAATGGGCAAAGAACTTCAACAGACATTTCTTCAAGGAAGATGTACAAATGGTCAATAAGCATATGAAAAGATATTCAACTTCACTAATCATTCCAGAAAAGTAAATAAAACCACAATGAGATACCACTTGACACCCAATAGAATGGTTATTTTGTAAAAAAAGAAAAAAAATAAATGTTAGCAAGAGTGTGGAGAAATTGAAACCCTTGTGCATTGCTGGTGGGAATGTAAAGTAGTGCAGCTGATATGGAAAATGGTATGATAGTTCTTCAAAAAAATTAAACACAGAATTATCATGTGCTCCAGCAATTTCACTTGTGGGTATATAACCAAAACATTTAAAGCAGGGATGCAATCAGATATTTGCCCACCAATGCTCACGATATTATTATTCACAATAACCAAAAATTAAAAGCAACCCAAACATTCATCAACTGATGAATGAGTAAACAAAATGTGATATACACACAAGGAAGTACTAGGCAGCCTTTAAAAGGAAGGAAATTCTTTTTTTGTTTTAAGGAAAGACATTTTGACATATGCTACAACATCTGTGAACCTTAAAAATATTATGCGAGGTGAAATAAGCCACACACAAAAGGACATATATTATATGATTCCATTTATAGGAGGTATCCAGAATAATAGAATTCTTGGGTAAAGAGAGTAGAATGGTGGTGATTACCAGGGAAAGGGGTAGATGTAGCAAGGTAATGTGTTATTGTTTAATGGGTACAGAGTTTAAGTGTAGAATGATGAAAAAGTTCTGGAGATGGATGGTGGTGATGGCTGCACAACAATGTGGATGTACTTAATGCCCCTGAATTGTATACTTAATAATAGCTAAAGTGGCAAATTTTATGTTATAAATATTGCACCAAAATTAATTTTTTTTTTAATTTCACAAGAACTTGCTGGAAACTGTAAGGAAGAGAGAGTCAGTAGAATACTAAAGTCATAACAGTTAGCAGGGGGTCAAGCTTTACAGGATACAGGTGTGTTCCCTGGTATCTATTTTGCTAGGCAGTACTCCTTTCTATCCATGCAGTTCCACTATTTCATAAGTAATTAACTGTACAAGAGATACAAAAATCAATCAAAATATGCAAAATATTACTGTACTCTCACCATGTTTGAGTTTCCTGAATTTAAACATTTACTTTTTTCTGAACTTAAACATTTAAAAATACTCTCAATTATAATCTCTGTTATGTGAGCCCTTTCTTCCTCAAATGGTAGTGAGGGCTGCTAAGAATCTACTTCATTGCAGATAGGAAGAGAATATAAGACATTTACACATAAATCACAAAAAAGATTAATATTATATGGAAATTAGGAGTTTCCCAAATATTTATTTGGATCGTGCAGTGCCTATATTCAGAATGAGATCCAGTTAAAAAAAAAAAAAAAGGGCACAATTCAGCTCCCTGCAGTTTGTCGTATGCTGGTCACCAAAGCATGTGCTCTTATACAGACCTCTAGGCAGACTTAGTAACCCCTCTCAAATTAAGAAAAGGCGCCATCTTCTACCACTTTCTACTTTGCTCTCTGCACTTCAGCCACCCTGATGGTCTTTGCTTTTCCATGAACACATCAAAGATGCCTTCAGGCTGGTGCAACTGCAGCTCCTTGTGAATGCAATGATCTTCCTGTTGCTTCGGGCATCCACATTTCCCCACCTCCTTCAGGTCTCAGCTCTAAGACCACCTCTAAAAGGCTTTTCTAACCATCCTTATTAACTAACGCCTCCTTCCCTCAGATCTCTCTGTCCAGCTCCATGTTTCTCCACAGCATACAGATAGTGGTTTCTGTGTATTTGCTCATTATGTCTCAAAATTAGTGTGAATCCTCCATGTTTTGTTCACTGCTCTATCTACACTGTCTGCAACAGGGCCTGAGTAGCCACTCAATAAATATCTGCTGAGAGAAGAGAGTGAATAAAGGAAGAAGGAAGGAAAGAAGGAATTTCTGTTCAACTGCAGAACAAAATGCTGAGAGCAGTGGTGGTGAGTTTTAAGAGCTGACCCAGAGCCACTCAGCCTCCCTTTACCGCTACCCTTAGGATCTCTGCCAGGCTCTCCCTCCCCACAAACCTCAATGGCATGACACCAATTTGGATGCCAACTCCTGACCTACACATTTTGGAGGCCAACCAGATATGGCTGAATGACTGACTGATCACCAGCTCAAGACAAATCAGTTGGAAGTTTCAGTTTTAACTTTTTAAAAGAAATATGATTGTTTCATGACCTAGTAATGATAAAAACGCTAGGTATGAGAAGTCTAAATTACTAAATTCCTCCTAACCTATTTCTCCCACATACTTGGAAAGTAAGTTTCAGTGAAAAGGAGCTATTTTTAATGAGTTAAATATATACTTGTGTAATAAACATGATTCATTGCTTCAGCAAATCTGTATTGAGAATGGCTGCATATAAGGCACCACGCAGAGATGCCGATGTGAAAAAGCTATGGTCTCTACCCTTAAAGCCTCAACAGTCTACTGGACAAGCTGCCAGTCAACAACCATTAGAACTCAGCTATACCGTAGAATTCAAGGTTCCAACCGTCATGTTTACATACCCCACTCAAAGTACAGCATCTAAGTAGACACTTGATACTTAAAGATCATTTGCATTATAAAATTATAAATATAATGCAAAATAAATTAATTTTCCAAAAATATTTTAAAATCTTTAAGAGCAAACACCTTGAATCATTAATGTTAAACACTTTAACTGACATAAATCATTGTCTCTTTGTGACAATAAGTACAATGATTAAGATAACATTTGAGTGTATCAATTTGGGGTACTCAAAATATTTGTACTCTTCTAATTAGAAAGGTTTATATTCTCAATTTCTAGGACATAAGAACTTCAGATGAACATTGTCGTCTTCTTTCCTGACACTTTACAAGGTCACTTTGCTTTTCTCTACTTCTCCATCCCCTAACACCCAGGATCTTGTATGTGGCTTCATTTCTTCTTTCTTCTCCATTTAATTATTCAAATTTGAGGCTGAATGAACTTTGTCTAGACGTTTCATACTCCTATCCTTTTTAATGGCACTACTTTTTCTTTCAAACTCTTGCTCATATTGCGAAAGTTCATTAGTTTCCCCAAAATAAAAGAAGCAAAACATTCTCATCGTGGCCAACGCAGAGTATTACAATGATATCCTTTGACCAGGAAAGCAAAGCCACGCAACTTTAAAAACAACCTCAAAAACACTTTAAACTTATGGGTGCATTTCATAATATCATAATGTCCTCAAACTTCCATCTAAATCTCAGCTTCTGTTTAATACAAATACACTACCCAAAAATCAGTATTCAAAATGAACACTGAATAAGAATCTGTCTTATTCTCTAGTGTTGTAATTACACAGTTTGCTTTAATTGCAAATTAGATTATTGTAGCTCCATTGTGGATTGAAAAGATTTTCATCCTTGTTAACATAACTCCTAGGTATATTTGGGTGGAATACGTACAACCACATTCATAGGACACATACAATTTTGTTGCCTCTAAAAAGAATGCACATTACTCAGTTTAGTGATCACTGCAAATCTTTGGGAAATTTAGCAAACTTCTGAGCCTGAGTGTTCTCACCTCACATGGTGGTCGTAGGGATTTAAAAGGAGCATTTGAAGGACTCTTAATGAACCGCTTCGCAAAAATGAGAGCTCCGTATTTGAGGCTATTAAATTAATGGTATAATCAGTAATCTTAACAGTATGTAAATGATGCTGCTACCCGTATTTCTCTTAATGGCAGTGTACCTGTTCATATATTCATTTTCTGTCTATGAACTGTTGCCATGATCTACCTCTTAAAGTGCAAAGTCTATTATTCTTTGTAACTGAGGAAGAATCACAGATTGCTAAAGAAAACAATAAATAAAACCAATTCAATTATTACCCTTAATATGATAATTTCCTTTACGAGATTCCGGTTTTTGTTAATGATTACTACTGAAAGAAAGTAAGCAAATGGCTATATTGGCAAATGTTTCCTTCAAGCTCAGACATCTTATTTGCTGATTTAAAAATTTAGAGTTAAAAAAAAATTTAGAGTTACATTCCTGATGACTGAAGTACTAGAGTAAGTTTGATTTCACACATAAGTGAGAAATTTCATGATATGATCTTTAAAAAAAGTTCCTATCAAAGTAGGTAGTTTTATGATGTATAATTAGGATATCTGGCAGGTCCCCTCCACTGAACTCCTCCCTACTAATGAAAAATTCTGAGGGATCAGGTTCAAAAACAGAAAGAAAACATAACTGGATAGTTAACAAAGTCTTGAATTTTAGACTCTGCTTTCATTTTTCCTACTTATATAAGGTTTTAGGTACTTCACATAAACTATTTGTAATAGCTTATAACTGACAACTTTACCAACAGAGAATTCAAAATGGAATGATCCTATATTAGAGATGTATAATTAGAACTTTTAAAATAGGATTCAAAGTAAATGTAACAAGAGTGAACTTTAAATGCTGTACCATTTATATTCAAATAGAACACATTTTGATTATAATATACTAAGTTACCAAATATCTATCTACCATTATTGAAAACCTCCTTATCATGTGCAAGACACTGGAATTGCTTTTTTGAATATATATATTCTGGGACGCCTGGGTGGCTCAGCAGTTGAGCATCTGCCTTTGGCTCAGGACGTGATCCTGGGGTCCCGGGGTCTAGTCCCACATCGGGCTCCCTGCATGGAGCCTGCTTCTCTGTCTGCCTGTGTCTCTGCCTCTCTCTCTCTCTGTGTCTCTCATGAATAAATAAATATTTTGTGTATATATATATATATATGTACATACATACATATATATATATATACACACACATTCTAATTTGTATAGAAACCTCAGAAGTGGACACTTTCAATTTTACAAATAATGAAGTTGCATTTGAGAAAAAACATTTGGCTAAGACCACATGTTGAGCAACAGAAATATCTAGAAAAACACACTGTAACTACACTTATATGAATACAAATTTATCCCTCTATGTTTTTAACCCTTTATAAAAATATTTTATAAATATTGAAAAATACAGTAAGGATGTAATATGAATTTTTAAGAATGTCTCTGCATATCGATCCTATAAACATTAATTCCTGAAAGTCTACTACATGATCTCATGAGATTGTAAGAACCTTGTTCCCACTTGAGGATGCTATTTCTCTTCTCCCTATATGAATTACCATGAGCGAAGTTTTTCCAGGGTAACAAGAATATATATTATGTTAAGGGGGACAAATCATTACTTATACTTTGTGATATTTTATTCCGTGAATGAATCATCTATAAAGATTAGTCCCATAATATTTATCTATATGGAATGCTAACTTTATATCATTATCTAGAGAAAGCAAAGGAAGGCATAATTTTTCAATAAAATATTCTATGTATCTTATTCAAAATGTACATACAGTTAATAAGCTATCCTTACTCTAAACCCTGAAAGAAGCATTGTCCATGGGACTTGAAAAAAATAATCATTTAGTGGAGTTAAACCAATAAATAAGAGGATATTTCCCCTATTTTACTTTTCTGTATGTATTTTAGTATCTACTATTTACTTCTTTTTTGAATCTCTAATCACAGGCTCTCAGAAAGATGAAAAGAATTGCTTAGATTCTAAGAAACATAGTTTATGAGCAACTAGTACAGTTGACAAATACCACTACATACTACTACCTCTAGTAAAATCATCCCTATTAAAAAAGAAATCAGATGACGCAGGATGTCTAGTTTCGCACATAATACATAGAAATTTCATCAAAAATCTCTACAGAAAATGTTTTGTGCTTATGTTTTAATGCATCTATCTAATCTTATTAGTTCTTCTCTAGAAGCTCAATTTTCCAATTATTTGTAATAATAGTTTGACCAAAGAGTGGAGCAAAATTTGTCTTACTGCATATATATCAAATGTTCAGAAGATGAAATGTAAAGAGAAAAAAGACATAAACTGTAGAGCAGAGATGGTAGGTTGATGGTAGGTTGACAGTGTAAATGTACTTACTCCCTCTAAATTTCTAAGTGAACATCATAGTTACAATTAGTTTTATTGTATTCTGGCAAAGCTTTGTAAAAAAAAAAAAAAAAAAAAAAAACCAAGGAGACATTTTAAAGAAATTGTATAATCAATACAGCAGTCTCTCAAACACTTGACACAACAAAAGGAAATCATGAAATGAATAGTAATGAATTTACAATTAAAGAAAATAAGGTATTTTAAAAATAGTAATACATGACATTTTTGGGTCCCTATTATATCACTTTAAAAATCCAAAGGTAATCCATTTCCTGTATAAAAGAAGCAATAATAGCATGTTTTCACTGAAACTACAGTTGTTATTCTAAAGACAAGAGAAGAAAGAATTCTTCTCAATGTGGCTAAAAAGATCTCAAATAATTCAACTGTATATACAATGTCAACTCAAATTTGTCTGTGGCAGATTATATTTATTGGCACTGTTCAAGGCATTCCCACCTCCTGTCCCTCTATATCGTGGTCTGGCATTTTTCCTTACCACCCAGAAGAGTTTTGTTCCTCCAAAGTTTATTCTACAGTCAGCTGCCAAGAGCTGATGGCTTTCCCTGTTGCCTAAAGCCATTTCCTTCCAGCTATGGGGGCGGGGGTGGGGGGAAGAGCCAGTTTAACCCTCAGTGAAGAAATTTTGTTTTGCAGGATGGCAAGACACCAAAACCGTTTTCTCACATTCTACAAAAGTAGTCTACCCACATTCTGTGGATGCTCTTCCATGAATCCTCAAGTGAAAATTATTTTTATACAACCTTATAATACTCATTTTATAATGACAGTGCCATCTTAAGTGCTATTCTAATGTAAATATTTCTGAAGAAAGCTATAATACCTCTGAGTAAGAAAAAACATTAGCTAATTTCGACATGTAAAACAGAGGGCCGTCTTCAATTAGTACACAGAGGCACTCCAACACATTACAACCACAATGTGCCACCTTAGTAGCAAATTTACAAAATCCCTGGTGACAATTCATGAAATAGTTTAGTCCTCCCAGAAATAAGATTGCCAAATTCTTTACAATAAAAAAACAATGTGGCTGATCACTTGCTAGATAAAAAACAAAAATCAAAGCTTTTTGCCTAATTGAAAGCTAGATTTTTCAATCATATGTTAATACCAAGAATGTTTAATATCTCTAAATACAGACTCAAAAAAATAATGGGTGGATTTATCACTACACAAAGTGTGTATATTTGTATAAATTCTAGTACAAATATGCCATTATCATTAACCAGCATGAATTTTAAAGCCCCATTTCCTCCACACCCAGTAATAGTGATAGATCTTCACAGATGAGCCCATACTGTCTTTCAGAACCTTCCTGAGCAGACACTTGGGGTTTATGAGATAATCTGCCCCTTGAACCTGGCATAAACACCAACATGGATCATGTTGGCTCAGGCTCTATGGCCTCAGCCTCAATCGACCATACTGCCATCAACTGAACTCATTCAAATATCCATTTTTATTACAAAACAATATTTTAAATTTAGTAATTACTGAGAGACCCTCAAATTCTTGGCAAAAGATACATAACTAAATCTAATAAGGTCATTGTGCGTGTCAGAAGTCACTCATACAAGAGTCATATTGGCTTACACGCTCCAATTTTCCTTCAGGATATATTTTAATCCAGTTGTGGTCACTGGTTTCCAAAATATATGCTATAGTCTACTTACCTCTGAACACATCATTGCCTAGCCTGCTGAAAGATGGGGATACATCTCAGAATATTTCACTTCCTCAGAATCATAGTACAGGGTTGTAAATGCACCAGATGCTCAACAAATAAAAAAGAAATTGAATCATAAAATGCATAAATTGACTGGGCTGACGTGTGTTACGGTGAAATAAGACATATCCTTGTACTCTATTATTCACATAAATATTTAGGAACCTCACACCACTTCATGCCAGGTACTATTCTGGACACTGGGCCAACAATCAAGACTCGGTCTCTCTTCCTTTTTGGAGCATTCAGATTTCAAATCCACAAAATATGAGCATGCTATAATAAGCACCAAGAAGGAAACAAAGAGTACCAAGACAGAGACTAACAGAAGACAACCTGGGACGCCTGGGTGGCTCATTGGTTGAGCATCTGCCTTGAGCTCAGGCCATCATCCCAGGATCCAGGATCTAGGATCGAGTCCCACAGTGGGCTCCTTGCAAGCAGTTTGTTTCTCCCTCTGCCTGTGTCTCTGCCTCTCTTTCTGTATCGCTTATGAATAAATAAATAAAATCCTTTTTTTAAAAAACAAAACAGATGACAATCTACTTTCATTCTTGATCACCTGAGGAAGAGACTTTTGAGTTGAGATTTAAAGTTTGAGAAGGTGAGGCACATGAGTGGCTCAGTGGTTAAGCCTTTGGCTCAGGTCGTGTTCCCAGGGTCCTGGTACAGAGTCCCCCATCAGGCTCCCTTCAGGGAGCCTGCTTCTTCCTCTGCCTGAATCTCTGCCTGTCTCTCTGTGTCTCTCATGAATAAATAAATAAAATCTTTTTTGAAAAATAAAGTTTGAGAAGGAGCTAACCATTCAAAGAGTGAAAGGAGGAGTCCAGGCACTGGCAACAGCATTTAAAACAGCCTCAGGGGGTGAAATTATTCCGTGTTCCAAGTACTAAAAGACCAGTGTGACTCTAGTCACATATAAATGAGGGGGATACACTCCAGTGAAGTCATAATGAAGGACCAGATTAGAGTGAGCTATATGCTAACAGAAGGAATGTGCTGTTGATTGGTTTCTATGTTTCTGCATTGATTCCTTTTTTTTTTTTTCCCCTTCTATGCAGTTAGCTAATGAATGTTTTTAAGGAGAGGCATGATAGTATGCTTTGTATGAAGGGTGAATCGCAGGGAAGGAAACTATGGAAGTAGAGAGACTAATATGATGCATGTAGCAGAAATCCAGGTAAATATGATGGTGGTTTGAACTAATTTACTGGCATAGTAGATATAGAGAATAAGGCAAAAGAGAGATATATATATATGAGAAGTACAATTGAATAGAGATGTTTGGAAGAGAAACTGATAGATCTACATCTGGACTAGCTATAGATGAAATGTGGTCTTGAGGAAGGGAGAAAGCAATCAACTTTTGGAGGTTAAGCCATTTATTCAGATGTTAACAGTTTGAGGGAAAATCATCATCATACCACTATGATATTTAGAATGACCCATTTACATTAATAAACTTTAAGCTCCTCAGCAAGGTCATGCCTTGGATTAGAAAAATACCAAATAAATCCTTCCAGCATATCCCATTCTTTCATATATCTAGTAGGAATAGAAATTAGATAAATGTTTAGATAAATTAGATAAATGTCACTATTATTCATGCAAAATGCCATTCTTTTTTTTTTTTTTTTTTTTCCTTGCCACAAAGAGAGTGGTTTGGTCATATTGAATAGAGTGACTCACTGATGCCACCTCTGAATTTCTTACTTTTTCTTTGCTGACAAAGCTCACCTCAGCAACAAGTAGCAAAAACACAGAAGCACTACCACTGGCGGGCTCCCATGATTGTTTCCCACTCCTAGGGGACACCAAGAGGCATAAGGATGCTGTTGGCAGAGAGCCAGACCTGACTCATCTTTCCTCTGTACTCGTCAAGGTACCCAGCTGGCCCTGCCCTAAACCATAGGAATCATGCCACATTGTCTACTGAGCCTCTGTAAAAACACGTCACTGTGTCTGTCCCATGATTGCACAACGGTTCTCTTCCAAAAGTGAACCTCCAATAGACAGGTATTGTAAAGCCATGCAAAATGCGAAAACTTCTCTTAAGCAAAACTATTACCCACTGCCTACATAGAAGGCACGCTCTCCAACACATCAAATGTCCTATTTTGTCTAGTATTTTGTGAGGAAGCTCTTCTAAGAGTTGTGATAACTCCATACGTATGGATCAGATAAGATCAGCTTTTAAATAATCAAATAAAAATTCTTTAATCCTATTTATCATAGTTTCTAAGAGCCTGAAATCTAGTTTCATTATTTTAAAACATGGAAAAAGAATTTCAGGACTTTTCAATAAAACGGGCTATTTAATAATTGGATCTGGTTTGCAGATTATACATAGTTAGGTTTTAAATGTTAGGTTATAATGTTAGGTTTAAGTGTCATAGTTAGGTTTTGGGTGTTAAAGCAAAAATCAGGGAAATGTATTTTAAATTCTCAAAGGAAAGAAAGAAAGAAAAAGTCTTTCTCCTGTCCACAGGGAAGGAGGAGAAATAGAAAAGAACATGAATTGTATTTCTGAAAAGAAACGAACCTCCCAACATTGGCACCCAGAAACTGAAAATCCACCGTTCTTTGAAAAGCCTGTGCTGACCTGGTCTTTACCTTACTGCAGTTAGCTTTTATAAAAACTCCCCCTACGCTTTTCAGATTAAAAAAAAAAAAAAAAAAAAAGATTCTTAGCGTCATAGAAGATAAAAATTACTGGGGAGGCTGCAACTATCATTGAAAAAAGAAACACTAAAAGAACGAGTAAAATGTTAGCTAGAATCACAAAAGTTGGCATCGAAGTTTTCAGTGTGGTCATCTTGTTTTGATCTTTTGTCTTTAAGTAACAAAAATACCTATTTTTTTCCCCATTGAAAGTAAATGACACTTTCAGTCGAGACCGAAAACAAGTTAAAAGGGCTCTGAATCTTTTCTGAGTATCACTGTAAAATGCTTATTCGTTTGGGGAAAAAAAATCAAAACAAAACACAAAAGCAGAACCGGTGTGCGGAGCCCGGGGCGGCGGAGGGTGCGGAGCCCCGGAGGGTGCGGGGCGGCGGAGGGTGCGGGGCGGCGGGGGGGTGCGGTGCCCGGAGGGTGCGGGGCCGCGGGGGGGGGGGGGTGCGGGGCCGCGGGGGGTGCGGAGCCCCGGAGGGTGCGGGGCCGCGGGGGGGGGGGGTGCGGGGCCGCGGGGGATGCGGAGCCCCGGAGGGTGCGGGGCCGCGGGGGGTGCGGGGCCGCGGGGGGTGCAGGGCGGCGGGGGGTGCGGGGCGGCGGGGGGTGCGGGGCGGCGGGGGGTGCGGGGCCGCGGGGGGTGCGGAGCCCCGGAGGGTGCGGGGCCGCGGGGGGGGGTGCGGGGCCGCGGGGGGTGCGGGGCGGCGGGGGGTGCGGGGCGGCGGAGGGTGCGGGACGGCGGGGGCCGTGGGGCCGCGGGGGGTGCAGAGCCCCGGAGGGTGCGGGGCCCCGGAGGGTGCGGGGCGGCGGAGGGTGCGGGGCGGCGGGGGGTGCGGCGCGCTCGCCGCCGGCAGGTGGGTCCGCGGCCGGGCTGCACGCTCAGCTCCGCAGACGCCACCTGGCGCGGGCTGCCTTTTTGCTTTTTTGCTTTTTTTCTCGCAAATATACGACCTGCCCCTTGGAACTGAAGCCCACCCCACCATTCTGCCGGCACAGGCAGAGCGACGGCGCGCAGCCACCGCGGAGACCGCCTCTCCCTTCCGCCAAGCGGAGCCGCGCGGCAGGACCCGCCGAGGACCGGCCCCGCAGCGACCCCGCGGCCTCCCGGCTCCTCCTCCAGCGGCCTGGACCTGGTCCCCGCAGCTTCTCGCCTCCACTTTGCAGGCGGCGTAACACACCGAGGGACGGGAGAGCGGGCACAGGTGGGTGTGGCGGCCGAGGGAGCGCCGGCGCGACGCGGAGGGCTTCGGGCTCCCCGGGCCGCCCCAGGGAGCCCCGGGGAACGCACTTACTTGCACCCTGGCCGGCCGACGGCGCCCACCCAGCGCACAGCGGTGCCGCCCGCGACGGGGCGCGCTCCCGGGGGCCCCGGCCTCTCCTCGCCCGCGCGCCCTCGCCGCTCCTCCACCCTCTTTCCTTTGGCTCCTGCTGCTCGGCGGGCGCCTCCGCCACCAGCCGCTGGTCCCCGGCCCGGCCCGGCTTCAGCCTCCGGGAGGGCGGACCTGGACGGACAGCGCTCGGCCGCCGCGGGCGCGCAGGCGAGGCCCCGCCGACACCCAGCCCCTCCGGCCCGGGCGCGCCCAGTGCCGCCCCGGCCCCGCCCCCGGCCCCGCCCCCGGCCCCGGCCCCTGCCCCGCCCCCGGCCCCTGCCCCGCCTCGGGCCTCAGCGCCGCAGCTTCCCCGGCCGCACCCCCTCCGCGAGCTCCTCGGCCCCGCCCCCGCCCCTCCACGGCCCCGCCCCCGCCCCCTCCACGGCCCCGGCCCCGCCCCCTCTACGGCCCCGGCCCCGCCCCCCGGATCCCGGCCCCGCCCCCTGCCCCGCCTCGGGCCTCGGTGCCGCGGCTTCCCCGGCCGCACCCCCTCCGCCCCCTCCTCGGCCCCGGCCCCGCCCCCGGGCCTCGGCTTCCCGGCCGCACCCCCTCCGCGAGCTCGTTGGCCCCGCCTCCGGCCCCGCCCCGCCCCCTCCTCGGCCCCGGCCCCGCCCCCGCGCCTCGGCTTCCCGGCCGCACCCCCTCCGCGAGCTCGTCGGCCCCGCCTCCGGCCCCGCCCCTCCTCAGCCGGCCCCGCCCCCTCCTCGGCCCCAGCCCCGCCCCCGCGCCTCGGCTTCCCCGCCGCGCCTCCTCTGCGCGCTCCCCGCCCGCGCCGCCCGGCCTCCACCCGCGCTGTCCAGGCCTCGCGCCCACCGCTACCCCGCCGGGGGGAGGGGGCGCGCCCGTGTGAGTGTGCGTGTGTGTGTCCCCGTCCTGCAGCCTCCAGGGCTCTTCCCTGGCCTCACCCCGCCCCCCGCGCTCCCTTCCTGCCCGGCACCACCTGCTAACGTTTCCGAGAAGTCGCTGCGTGCGGTTTGGTGGGAAGCGGGAGGAGGGCTCCAGACCCAGGAGCTGAGGACCAAGGGCTCAGGCCGGGCCGGGGCTGCGGGGCCCTGAGGATTCGGGCTGCGGATCGGTTCCTTCTCCGAGGCTTTGCCCAAGGAGACCGGAGAGGTGCCGCCAAGACCTGTCTCTAGGCTGCGACCTTTTTCTTTACTTCCTTCCCTCCCTCCCCTCCCCTCCCCCTCCTCCCCTCCCCTCCCCCTCCTCCCCTCCCCTCCCCTCCCCCTCCCTCCCCCTCGCTCCCCTCCCCTCCTCCTTCCTTCCTTCCTTCCTTCCATCCTTCCATCCTTCCATCCTTCCATCCTCCCTCCCTCCCTCCCTTCCTTCCCAGATCGATCTGGTTGCCGGGTCTCTACAGCAGGCAGAAACCCCCGTTTCCTTTCCAGGGTGTACGAGGAGTCAGAGGCGGCCGTGGGTGGAGAGGGACCAACGTAGGGTAGAGGCTGCTTTCGCAGACCTGGACCCGCGCGTCTGGATCCATCGTCGGTCGTATAGGTTCCAAGTTTAGAGCTGGGTACGAATGAGCGTGAAAATGAATCTTCATAAATTTTTTTGTGGTATGTGTGTGGGTATGTATGTATATTTTCTACAACAGCCTGCTGGGAGAAACAGTAATGAAAACAGGATTATTTTTTCAAAGAGAAATTTCCACCAGAAGGAAAGATCAAAGGATTATGTTGGATTTCTGGATTCAGGCCTTAAAAAGAGGGCAAATCACTGTGTAGTGTACAGTATAGTACAAATGTAAGTGGTGGCATCTGCACCTGTAGTTTGCTTCCACACCTTCTTGCTGTGGAAACAGTTAGTGGTCAATACACAGGATTTTAAATCCCAGGGTTGACCAATCCCAGCTGCCTACTGAGATTCTGAAGTTTGCCCTGGGGCGCTGACCTTAGATTCCTGACTTGCAAGATGGGCCCTTGAAGAAAGGAAGCTTTCTGTGTCACAGGCTCTCCACTGAAGGGTGAACTTGGTCACTTGAGATAATTCTTAATGCTACATCACAGCCACTTCATCTTCTCTTCCTTGATTGGTCGCAGACATAGAAGAGTTCAACTGTACTAAGAGTGAGAGCCTTTTTTTTTTTTTTATTACACTTAATCAATGCTGCTTTCTCTTTTTTGACACCTTCAAGTCCCTCCTCAACTAAATTGTCCAGTGCAGTCACAGTGAAGTACAATGAGCTCAATCAACCCTTTGTCTTAAAGCTCCCTGACATTTGATCTCATTTCCATCAGGAAATAATCCATATAATATTCAGAATAATTATAAGACAGTTAGGCACCTTTGGTTGGTTGTCATATAGCACCACCCAGAAAACAGCACTTGGGATAGTAATGGAATATTGGGCTGGGTAACCCATTGGTATAATGAAGTGTAGCAGTTTTTACTAGTGGAGAAAAAAAGTACATTGCATCAGTGTGTTAGGAAAGAGATTTGGTATCCCTTTTCCTCTGCCACTAAGAAAATAATGAATAACCTACACCATGCTTCTTTGTCAATGAGTATATATATATATATATATATATATACACACACACAGTTGATCTTTGACCAACACAGATTTGAAGTGTACTTAATATGCAAATTTCTCTCAATATAGATATTGGAAAATATTTTTGAGATTTGCAACAATTTGAAAAAATTTGCAGATGAACCACATAGCCTAGCAGTATTGAATGTTAATATTTGCAATGCTGTATTATGAATATGACTGTAATAATGCATGCCACAAAAATTTTATGATTCATTCATTAGCATATACATTAGGCTAACATGAAGCAATCATATCAATTATACTAGGCTACCATAAAGCAATCACATTGCTGCCTCTTTGTTATCAATGCATGATTTGTTATACCTGTAAATAAAAAATGAATTTCTTTTTCACATTATCTCTTTTGGTTTTGGTGTCTAGTGTTAGTAATACATGTTCTACTCCAAGAGTTCAGTCACAGGTACATATTATACATGATATACTTACACTCTGGTTAGGGATCTTCAAAAATAAAACTTCCTTGGTCTGTCTGAAGGATCCCTGGAAGGATTTGCCTATGAGCTCCTTGGCAAAGCCTAGTGTATATTATTAATTATCTTCTCAATTCTCTTTTATCTTTCAACCATTTACCCCAAAACTGTTTTACGATTCATTTTTAGTCTCCAAAGCATTTTGTGATCTGTTGCTTTCAGTCTATGCTGTCTCTGTTTTTAATCACTTTTTTGGCAGAGATTTTTGTCTCTGTTTAAATCCAGAAAAGAACTGAAACTCTTATTAAATATTATAGTCAACATACCTAAGAGTTCATCAAGCATTAAGTGATGGTGTCACCTGTGCCATTGAGAAGGTTAAATGTTAGACCTGAATTATGGAAGGCAGAAAAGATAATCTGGTTGAACCAGCCAACAACCAATAAATCCCTTAGGCTATTCACAAATGGATGTTCTATAATTTGGGCACAAAAGGTAGAGATGTTTACATATTGAAATTAACCAATATTCCAAAACCAGAACAGGAATAAAAAATTTATTTTTTTATAAATAAAATAAATGGAACCATGGAAAGCCGCACTTCCTTGTCCACATTGCTTCTCCAATTTTTAGAACTTCTTCAAATTTTCTGGAGGAGACAGAAATAGATAGTACTATGAAGGCAGTAAATTAAACAGTACAGTACCCGCAGTTTGTTTTTTTCTCATTAAACAGGATTATAAATCTGTATTTATTGTCTAATATCTGCTACGTGGCAGTATTCTAACTTGAGTAAAAACAATTATGCTGTTGTGAAAATGAAAGAACCAAGCTACAAATTTTTTTGTATATACATAGCTAAAAAGCAGGTTTCAAAAGTTGGGTTTCAAAGTAGGATTAAAAAGAAATAGAACTACAATTAAAACAGTGCAATACATAAGGAAGATTATTAGTCACAGTTTGGAATAATAAAAAGATGGACAAATTATGCAGAATGAAACAACGAAAAGAGGTTTCCTAAATATATCAGCATTAGAATATTCGCTCTTCTAATTTGACATGGTGGGAGTTTTTGTGGTAGTAAACTCATGTGAAGAAAAATAAACATGTTTTATCTTGCATGTAGTAGATGCTTAGTAGTGTAGTGATTGATCAATTATTCATGATGAATTCCCACTAAGTCAAACAGCCCACCAATGAGTCCTCTACTAGAACAATGCTTTTGCTGATCAGATGCTTTCTATGGAATTTCATTTAATCAAAACTACTATTCTCAAAGTTCTTTTCTTGCAGAAGCCTTAGACTAGACGAGGTTAGCCAATATATGAAATATTTGTGTGTAGACATTAGGCAACATGATACAGAAGACTTTGATCACTGACAGAAAGGACGTAAACAAGGTGAGTCCTATGATGGTCCCAAGTTACTACATGAGATTCGTTTACAGACTGTAGCACAGGAAGGGGGAAATAGGAAAAGAGCCCTGCAATGTCCTTGAATTGAGAAGGTGGAAACTGGAGTTTGAGAGGCTGAAGCATCTCAGATTTGTAGGACAGAGTACCATAGAGAAGAAACCTATACAGAGATCTGCAGAGGAGTACCCTCAGGTTTTTGGTGGATACTGACATATGGTGGTGTGAGAACCCAAATACCTAAGGCCAGGGAAAGAATTAATGGAAAACTGTAGGTCACAAAATCCCTGGATATCACACAGCTAGAAATAATTTGCATTTCCCCCAGCCAAAGTAGAAAAATTTCATCATCACATGAGATATTGCAGAGTCCTTACTTAGAAGGGTATTTTCTTAGTAATGAGGCTATATTAGTTTTGAATTAAAGTTGCTTTGGATTTACAATAACAAAGCTTTAAAGCAATACTTAAAAGGACCCAATTGATTTCAACTTGCTTAAATTCTAGCCAGAATAAAGTCCAACACTTTCTAAAGTATTTAATGATATAAAATTAACACTGACTAGCATCTGATTTAAAAGCTTACCAGGCATGCAAAGAAGCAGGAAAATATGAGCCATAGTCAGCAGAAAAGTCAATCAACAGGAACTGAGCCAGAAACAGCAAAGATGATAGAATTAACAGTTGATGACATTAGGTTCCATATTATAAGTGTGCTCTACATGCTCAAGACCCTAGAGAAAAATCTGAACATCATGAAGAGAGAAATAGAAGATATTAAAACAGCAAATTGGAACTTCTATATATGAAAGATACGGTACCAGAAATGAAAATCCACTCTATATAAATGCAATTCGCAAAAGCAGAGAATGTATATATATATATATATATATATATATATGCAAAATAGGAAATTCATGAGCCCTAAATCACAAAACTTCATGTGCAACCTTTTTAAACAAGTTGACTACTCTCATTCTAGACTTTAATTTGCCTATATAAATAAATATGTCATTATTATTTAAAACAATAAAACATTAATACAATAATTGCTTTGCAGTTATAATAATTTGTAGGGAGCTGGGATCATCCTTAGCTTTGGATAAGCATTTTATTATATTTACCTAACATATAATATATTTACCTAACATATTTAGTTTATAAATAAAACTTTATATTTATTAAGTTCACCCTCAAGGATCAGAAATTTTCTTCCATTAAGGATATATGAAACAGATCCTGAAGATAGTTCCAAAGAGAAATTCAGAAATATTTCAGCAATAGTGCTAGTGAAATCAAAATGTAACTTCCCAAGCTGCTACTTTAAGTGGGATAATAGCTATTTAAATGTATTAATTTCAGTATATTTGCTGAATTGAAACTTCCCTTATGTGACATGAAATATAGTTTGGAAATATAGGCATCATTTTTGTAGTTATTTTGACTGCTGTCAGAAGTAGAGTATTGACTAATTTGACTGTATAGTCTAAGATGTGGTAGTAACTGAGTTCTGTCTACTCGTTAACTTTGTTAACTTTGTTAACTAGTAATTGTTAAAGCAAAGATGGAAATGGAACATTTGAGAAAGAAGAAACTGTTTAAAAAAAAAAAAAAAAAAGACAGCAGACCTAAAATGGAGTCACTTGTGCTAAAGCCCAGGTCAGTAAACCAAGCCTTAATACCTAACTTAAATGCAGTTTCAATCTCTCCAAAAAATATAATCTTAAACTAGTCAACCTGGAATTTTGTTATCTGTACTAGTGAGATAATCCACCTGATAGACCCAAAGAAAGACAAAGTAATCATTTCTTTCCTTGTCCTGCCCCCCTGCCTATAAAGGTCTCCCATTGTTTAACTCCTTTATGTTTGCTAGATGGAATGTTGTCTGATTCATGAATTGTTGAATAAGGTCAACTTGATCTTTAAATTAACTCAGTTGAATTTTGTTTTGGTTTGTTTAAACAAAACAATGGAATAAATATTCCCAATCTGTGGATCAAGTTTGGAGAGCTAAAAGAGTGGTAAGTCTTGGGGAAGTCCACAAGTTCTCAGTGTTCACAAGGTCTTGCCTATATATGTAAGATCTTATTTGCTACTTACAGATCCCCACATTCTAAGTACTAAATTTATTTTTTAAAAGATTCCCATACTGAAACTTTTTATCATGTAAATAATAATCAGTTAAGGTTTATTGTTGAAATCCTAGATTTTCAAATGATCTGATTAACTACCATCGTGGGGGCTTTTAGACATTAACTTTTTTTTAACCTTGTGTTTTAAGCACTTCAATAAATAGACTCAAATTTTTGTAGCTTTAAGGAAAGACACCTGCACACACCAAAAATTTTTAAGAAAAAAAAAGAAATTCATTTTCCTAAAATAGATTATATCTTATAGTGATGAATTAGATACAATAAATTATAAATTTGAGGTCTTTTGTAGCAATGTCTAAATTTGTTAACTATCCACCAAAATATTGGTATCTGAGACTGCATTATTATATGAACTGTAATAAAGACGGGTTGAATGGTAAATAACATGGTATTTTTTTAAATGGTCAGTATATTTTTATAAAAAATTCAGAAAAGTAATTAGGTTTAACTCTTGAAATTATTTTAGTCCTTGCCAGTGAGATGAATGATAACACTTGTTGAAGTTTTAACATGTATTTTTAAAACTTTTCTTGTTTAATCCAATTAATCCATACAGCAATGCTTTGAAGTAGGTAATATTACCATGCCCTTTTTCACAGGTGAAAACACTAACTAATGTGAGAGATTAAACAACTTGTCCAAGGCTACACAGCTAATATGTGGCAGAACCAAGATGTCAGCCTAAGCAATCAGGATCTGGAGCCCGTGTGTTAAGCAACAAGCTGTATTACTTCCATAGGAGGCGGCTATTCTATGTCTCTCAATATACACATTCAGAAAACATTGGCCAGGCTACCCTACAATTATGAATTAAAAATTAAATTTGGTAAATGCAGGTGAACAATATAAATGTAAGGTAAGTAAACCTCTCAGGAGTTCATTTATTCACAGTTAAACCTGTTAACTGAAATCAAGCATGGCAGAGAAGTTAAACCACTTCATAGTATAATAGAAAGAGGACAAAAGCCATTTCCTAATTTACCAATCATTACTGTGTCTTTCATGTCTCCTAATCTCTGCGTGTTGTATTTTTACTTTTAAAAGATTTGATTTATTTATTGAGAGAGAGAGAGAGAGAGAGAACAAGCAGGGGGAGCAGCAAAGGGAGAGGGAGAAGAAGGCTCCCCACTGAGCAGGGGGCCCAATGTGAGGTGGGATTCAATCTCAAGACCCTGAGATCATGTCCTGAGCCAAAGGCAGCTGCTTAACCAACTGAGCCACCCTTGGCACCCCTCTCTGTATGTTTTAGTTTTCTCCTCCATAATGGAAAGGTTAGTACTAAATTTTTTTTAAGGTCCTTTCTTCTCTAACCTTTTATATTTCTTTTATATGAATATGTGCAGTTTTCTAAGTCAAACTTAAATCGAATATTATTTTACTGAAACAAATAGCCTCCAGAAAAATTGTTATTTGTGAGCAACATCTATTCATATTTTTTCTATGACTCCCACTTCTGGAAGGTGTTACCAAAATGGCTAATTAATGTATTTTGACACAAATTAAGAGAAGTAATCAAATGAGATTGAATTGAATAGAAACCGTAGGTTCAAATATGAAATCATCTAGAGTACTGGATTATGAGTTTCCTTCAGAGGTATCCCATTACAAATTCTAGCACACTGCCTAATGTGAATACTCTGTATATCCTATTAATTCGCATACATAAAGTTCAAAATCCTTTTCATCCACACTTTCATTTTTGAGAAATGTTACGTCTACTGCCACCTGGTGTTCATAATGTCAAACATTTTAGAAAGTCAACTGAAAACCTTTTACATTATTTTGTCTTTCGCTCTTTCTTTCTTTCTGTTAGATGTTCTAAGAGAAGTTTTAGGTTTTAGGTTTAAAAGCAGTTTTAGGTTTATACCAAATGGAAAGGGATGTATAGAGATTTCTCATATGCACCCAGCCCCCTCAAAGGCATAGCCTACCCTATTATTAGCATCACTCACCGTAATGCTACATTTTTTTTTAACTCAGAAATGAAATTCTGTTGTCACATTACAATCACTAGCAGTCCATAGTTTACCTTAGAGTTTGCTCTTGGGTGTTGTATATTCTATGAGTTGGGACAAAGGTATAATGACATAGATCCACTGTTACAACGTTAGTTTCACCAATGTCACACCATCTTGATTACTGTAGCTTTATAGTAAACTTTGAAGTTAGGTAATGTCAATCCTCCAACTTTGCTCTCCTTCAATATTATATTGGCTATTCTGGGCCTTTTGCCTTTCTACATAAACTTTAGAATCAGTTTGTTAATATCCATAGAATAATTAGACATGATTTTGATGGGATTGCAATGAAATTATGGATCAAGTTGGGAAGAACTGACATTTTGACGATACTGAGTCTTCCTATCCATAAACAGAGAATAACTCTTCATTGATTTAGTTCTTTGGTTTTATTCATCTGTTTTGTAGTTTTCCTCATATGAATCTTGTTAAAATTTTATCTACATGAAAAGCAGAAAAGTATGTTTTGCTGATGTTCAGATTTAAGATCCATCTCTAGATGAGCAGAAGGGAAACACTTCTGAGTATTTGTAAGAGTGATATGAAAAGAAATCATTTCAGCTAATAAATATGACAGGTTTAATTTAGATTTATTTTATTTTTCTGATATATATATTTTTAAGTTGAGATATTTTTTAATAATTTGTAATTGTTTTATGCAAACTTTTCTTCCTCTACTTGTGATTTTGTCACAAATATTCATCAAAGTTATTTTTAAGGGGACCCCACTTGATATAGAAAAGCCTTCCTCAAATCATATAATCTTATGTTAGTCTCTTGATTTACAACAAAGCAAAACAAAAGTCTCTCAGAGATACATATAAATTTGAAATAAAGGAGAGGGACAGTATAAATAAGTGTAGAAGTTAGGATATTTATTTTTTTTTGAAAATATAAATGTAATTATCATTTTATAAAGTATAATTTATTTTTAAAGTAGATCTCAAATAAAATTTGTTTGAATTTATAAACAAGATACTTTTCTCCTTCCATTAAAATAAAATAGTTTGGAGGAAATTCAAGATATGGTGGTTGGAGGCACTAGGTTTCCTGTCTAGAACCACAGGATGGACCAGAAACCAATGAGAGAAACAGGGAAATGCCTGTAGAATAAAAGTATTTAAATGGCATAGAGTGCAGAAGGTAGGTAATAGTATCCATGGGGTACCCATACTCTCCAGAAGAGATGTACATACAGCTCTTCAGGAAAGTCTATTTAATTCCAGGGTATTAGTTGTCTTGTAAGGCCTGAGCCCATCTTAAAAGTAGACTACTCCTGAGTGTGCCAAGGCTTTGAATAATTCCTAATAATGTTCTAAACAGATATCAAATGTGAACATTGCCCCTAATTTCTCCTCTCACTTTTCCTCCTTTTACTGCTCTGTGCTCTTGGAGGAGAGGAGAAAAAAGTAATGGCAAGTAGAGGCAGATATGGGGAGGCATCTGATGATGATCTTTGTCCTTCATGATAAAATGCAAAAATATTAATAACCAGGGATGCCTGGGTAACTTAGTTAAGTGTCTGATTTTGGCTCAGGTCATGATCTCAGGGTCCTGGGATGGAGCTCCATGTCGAACCCTACATTGGCTAGTGCTCAGTGAGGACTCTGCTTCTCCTTCTCAGCCTATGCTCCCATTTGTGCTCTCAAATAAATAATTAAAATATTGAAACAAAAAGCATTAATTACCAAAGTACTATTTCATAACTTTGTGTCTTTCCTTCTGGGTTGGCTTTGAATGGCTTTTGTCCACAAATACATGATCAAAGAAATCTTACTACATGTTGACAAAGGAAGAGTCAATGGCAAATGTTGGAGATTTATTGGTCTACAAAATGTAGGCACTTTTTGTTTGATCTAAGCGAAGGAGAAAGAAAATAATAGAGCAACTGTTTTTCTTAGTTCCTTCGATTTCTTTCCTTCTTTTTTTTTCTTCCCTCTTTTTTCTCCCTTCTTTCTTTTTTCTTCCTTCCTTCATTTCTTTTTTTGGAAAAATCTACACCAAAGTTATTTATTTCCACCACTATTCCCACTGTCCTAGTTTGAGTGGCATGAACTTTTTTCTGTGTTATAAAAACAGTCTCTATATCTGCTCTGTCACCTTTAGGCATTAACAACTCTAACCAATTCTCCATACTCTCTCTTTAATGGGTGGCCTTCAGGACAAAGGTCGAAAACCCTAACATATGCATTGTTATCTTTAGCAGCAAGGCTTTGCTCTTGCACCTTCCTTTGATAGAGCACTCTGCCCCAACACCTGTGCTTAACCCACTCTGCTCATCCTGCAGATCTTAAATATCACATTTGCTAAACCCTGATTGATGAGCTAAGTATGGGTTAAATTCTACTTCTCCATGCTTCCATTATATCCTGAATATCCCCTTATCAAAACATTTACCACATTTTATTATGATGCTTTGTGTGGGTGCCAGCAAAAGTATTCCAAAAAAGTAATGCTTGCGCTGCACTTGGGAGGTTGCTCACAAGTTACTCAGGTGGGTTGGGTTAGTTGGAGGAAGGGCACGTCCCAGGCAGAGAAAATATCATGTGTAAAGATAGGAAACTTTGTATACTGCAGGTAACTCCAGTTTCTGTATAGATGAAGTATTGGAAGCACTTGAGAGAATAAGAGAAGATAAGCCAGGAGAAAAAGAGGCCACAACAAGTCTCGAAAATGCCCTGCTACATTGTCTGGCATTAATCTGGAAGGGAGACATTCTAAATGTTTTACAAATATGAACTATCACCATTGTTATTTTAATTCTAAAATCATTATTCTTAAAAATATGTATTTCTTCAACAACACTAGGAAGAGTGATTTGAAAAATATTCAGTGGAGAGAAAATAAACACTTAAAGAAACTAATGAAGTAAAAATGAAACAGTATGGTCAGCACTGATAGTTTTAAGTACAGTTGAGAGGAAGTAAGTAGTTATTGTAGTCAGGTGGGAGAGTAGATAGAAATATTCAGGATAAATCAAAAGGTTTTGACATGGGTGACAACAGATGACAATGATGATTTTATTAACAATCCTACCCTCAATAAATAGTACAAAAAGTGGATTTAATGATGGAAGATGAGTAAAGTTGTATACATACTGAGTTTGAGATGCTGTGACAAATACAAGTGGAACTGTTTAGTAAGAAAGTCTGATGTGTGGACATCAACATAGTGTTATTAAAAAATTCCAAATATGATATTTAACACCTATATATTATATATTTTTAAATTACATTTTGATACTGAAAGAGTATACACAACATAATCTAAGAATAACAGTAATTTAACAGGAAAAAAAAAACCTTGGTCAATATATATATACATACACATATATATTCATATATATAGTTAATCTTATATCTTATATATACTAATTTTCTGAACTAGAAAGTTACAACTTAATATTATTTGCAAATCTCATTGCATGTAATTATTTTCTTGACTTACGTTTGTTACTTTAGGAATCCATATTTGGTAGCAAAACCCAAAGAAGAGAACAAAGATTTGATGTATCACAGTAACTTATAGCAGATGATGTGGTGTGTTACCCATCCCACTTCAGGAACAATGGATTCACTCCTTAAGTTAGAGGGAGTTTTCTTTGATTCCTTTATCTCAGAAGAAAGTCTGTATTGCATAGGAATATTGAGAAAAGTGAGTCAATCTCTGTATGAGAGAAGAAACCCTAGAAATCAGAGGCAATATTTCTGACTTTGCCTTGACAGTTTGAGAATAAAAGGGTTAGAGACCAGGTAATGAATGGACTAATTGTTAGAACTGTGAGGGGTATGGAGACTGCAGAGCATTCCAGGACAGCTAGATGTCTGCTTGCAGTGAGGCTATTGGCTGGATGCACTGATCCCCAACACAGAGAAGTCCGAAGTTGAGGACTGGTGAAAACTCCTCATGGACTTGTACCAATCATGGACAACATTGACAGCCTCTTGTCTGGAGATAGACTCTGTAGTATGATAAAAGCACAGAGTGCACCCCAAATCAAATGATGCACAAGAGACCTGGACTTAATAAGCACAGATAACTTGAACTCCAGATGCTTATCAGAGAATTTATTACATTTTTTGCTTCAATACTGTTGTTGAAAAAAAGGATATTGTCTGAAGATTCAACCATCCATATGTACTTCTGATGTCTGGACAGCCCCCTAAAAAGACATATATCTGAACCAGGCCATCAGTGAACTGTAAACTGGCACCCAATTGATGTAAATTGTTTTCCTGACCTCTTAGGCCATTAACCCACATTAATAGATATTATCATAAGCATCAGTCTCCGGGGACCTGGAGAAGGAAGAGGATGGCGACAGAAGGCTGAAATGATGGCCACTGGCTAACTGTAGCTTTTAATGATCTACCCTACAGGTTTTTGGAAGTCTTCCATATTATACATATTTGAAAAATGATCTGTATCACCAAGCTGGGTTGGCAAGGACACTGTAGTTCTCAGGAATTAAAAACATAATCACTGCATTTTGACTGATTTATTTCCTTTAACGTTCTTCTATCAATCAGTTTGCCTTCCATCATTTCCCCTAGTGATTTAACTTTGTGGTATCACTCATCAGGAGCTGTAGAATAATGCAATCTTGTTTCTATACTGCATTTAAGTTCAAAATTCCTCTATATAAACAAAGTTAAGAAATACGCTTGTGTCAATATTAAAGAATAACTTCCCTTTTTAAAAATACAAAACAACCCTATGAAGGGATAAAGCTTACTGTGGTATCTAAAAGCCCCGGGCTCATAAGCAAGTGAAGCTGGTTAATGTGTTGAACATTCTAGGGAACTGTCACACCTGCCTTGTAAGAGTTTGTGAGATTACCTAAGATCGTTATCTGTAAAAATACCATAACACTGGGTTTGACTCATAAAATACATTGTTGAGGCTCAATGACAAACATACCAATAGAGTGGTAGATAACTAAGGTGTTTGAGTGTTCATGACATATCAGGCATTGGCACACAATCTCATTAAATTCTCATTATAAACCAGGGTGTAGGCACATTTACTACTCCCATTGAACAGACAAGGAGCTTATCTTAAATACATAACTTTATACACAAATAATAAATGATGCTATACCACCTCTTCTGAGTGGAAACAAAAGTCAACAATTGAAGAAAGGGGAAAGAGAAGGAGGGAGGGAACAAGGGGGGGGAGGGAAGACACAGAGACAGAGACAGAGAAGGAAAAGAGTAGTTTCCTTTAGATTGTTGGAACGAGAAATACTCCATTTCAGGGCTCTGACCATGCAGTTTCCTCTGATTATAGGGCCATCCCCATTCTCTGAAACTCTCTTCATCAATTATATCTCAGTTTGAAGCCAATCTTCAATTCCCAAGACTGGGTCACATTGTCCCCACCTTATGCTTTGAACTTTCCTTTCATCATGCTTGTAATTGTCTAATTATTTTTCAGCCTAGGCTGTTAAACCAAAGTTCTGTGAAAAGGGGAATATGTCTACTTTATTGCTATATCTCAGTGCTAAAGGATGCCTGGTAAGGAGAAGAAGCTCGATTATTAAATGAATGAGTGAAATGAAGAAGAAGACGAAGGAGAAGGAGAAGGAGAGGAAAAAGAGGAGGAGGAGGAGGAGGAAGAAGAAGGAGGAGGAGGAGACAAGCAAATCTGAGGCAGATGGTGGCAACACATTCCACCAAACAGCATGTACAGATATGGAAGTGAGAAGTACAATAGAGCATTAAGGAATTAAAATCTGTTGGACAACTTTTATATGTGAGGCAGGGAGTGAATGAAAATGAAATCAAAGAGATAAGCAAAAATAAATCATGGAGGGACCTGTAATGACATGCCAGGGAGCTCAGACTTGATATTGTCAGTTATTGGGTAACTAGGTAGCTGTTAATTTAATAGCACTTTGATTCATGAGCTTCTCTCATGATAATTCACAGTCTAGGGGCCCCTGGGCGGCTCAGGGTGTGTAAGCCCCTGACTCTTTTTTTTTTTTTAGCCCCTGACTCTTGATTTCATCTCAGGTTGTGATCTTAGGGTCCTGAGATCAAGCCCTGCATCAGGCTTAGGGTCTGCTTGCAATTCTGTCTCTTGGTACTCCCTCAAGTACCAGCCCAAATGTCACCTTCCCAAGTCAAAAGTGATGCCACACTGAAATGTCCCCTTTCCCTAACCCCACACTTTATGCCTCACATCTTCTGTCTGTCTGTCTTGATTATACCATCCAGCTTGATTTTCTTCATGCAGTTTCACTGAAAGTATCTTGTACAAATAAATATATATATATATTTTTGTACAAATATATATATATTTTTTTCCTCTGCCTTTCTGTAGAATGTAATCTCTGCAAAAAGCAGGGACCCCATGTCTCTTGATTACTACCATAGCCTTAGCAGCTAGAGTACTCTCTGGTATGGAGTGAGCTCTTAAAATCTTGCCAAATGAAACTCGGTCTATATTGTGTCAGTTATTTATTACCATGATAATAATGCATAACAGACAGTCAGAAAATCTGACTGGCATCCAACAACCAGTATTCATTGCCAGAGTCAGGAGTTTACTGGGGTTGGATAGGTGGCTCTGCTTTCTGAGATGGGCTTACTCACATGTCTGGAGGTTGGCTGAATGTTACTAATCTAGACTGATCAGACTGGCCTCAGTGGGGCACTTGGGGTAGCTGAGTTCTACTGGACAGATCCGTTCTCCGTGGTCATCCAGCCCCTAGCTAATCGAGACATGCTCACAAAGAAGACAGCAAGTGGAAACATGTAAGATCCCTTGTGGCTTAGGCTCAGACTTAGTATGGAGAACATTTTGCCACATTCTAGTGGGCAAAGCAAGTCACATGGCCAGGCTCAGATTCAAAGTTGGAGAAATGAACTTAACCTCACTCTGTAATGGATAAACTATAATACCACAAAGCAAAGGGCATGGATAGAGGGAAGAGCAAAGAATTGGGACCATAAATACAATCTACCACAAGAGTACTTTTGAGTGTTACTTTCACTCCATTCTAGAACAAGAGGTGGTACAAATAAGTATCTATACAAATAGAGTTTTTTTCTATTTTAAGACAACCAAATAGACTGATACTTTCCATATTTTTACTCAGAAGTGCTAATGTGTAATAGAGTCTGATGACAGACTTCTTATCTGTACCATACACTAGCCTAAGTTATCTGTGAAATAGGGACAATAACAATACTCATCCAATGGATATTTGGTAGGGAGATAATACAAATAAAATGCTAAATATAATGCTTGGCTTATAGTAAGTGTTCAATAAACAATGACCACTATTATTAGCTATTGTCATTCATTACCATTGAGGACAAGAGTAGAACACATAAAATGACTCTTACAAAGGCTTCATTACTTTCAGCACTGAAGTATTTATTATGGATTTATTTAAAACACTTTTTTTCTTAAGAGCTGTATATAACTAATTTGGCTTATAAAAGGTTCCCCCAAGAATCAGTTGCCCCTAGCATATCTGTCATTCATACCGTAGACTAAAATGATAATCAGAATTAAGGGCAGCCCGGATGGCTCAGCGGTTTAGCACCAACTTCAGCCCAGGGCCTGATCCCAGGGACCTGGGATCGAGTCCGACGTCGGGCTCCCTGCATGGAGCCTGCTTCTCCCTCTGCCTGTGTCTCTGCCTCTCTCTCTCTCTCTCTGTGTCTTATGAATGAATATTTTTTTTAGAAAAAATAATTAAGAGTAAGACCAGTGGGACACCTGGTTGGCACAGTCGGTTAAGCTACTGACTATTGGTTTTGGCTCAGGTCGTGATCTCCAGGTCCTGAGATTGAGCCCCACATCAGGCTCTGTGCTCCACGCAGTGAGGCTTGAGATTCTCTCCCCCTTTCCCTGCCCTCCTGCTTGTGCACTCTCTTTCTCTCTCTCTAAAATAAATAATCTTTTTAAAAGAGTAAGACTAGTATGTGCTCTAATAAAGTGAGATATCCTATGATTTATCACAATTATATAAGTTATCAATCTATAATAATCCTCTGATTTGTACTACTTCATGAAGTAATTAATTCTACTAGAGTCCAACTCAGGACTCATCTTATTATTCAAAAAGCATTAGTTCAAAGGCACTCCTTCATTTGGATGTATATTTGATGGCTCAGCCAAAGAATATTGACTACTGAACAGAAAGTGTTCCTGAAATTATAATGTAAGTCAGTGGGAATGTGTGAGAAGTCACTAGTCAGAACATTGTATTCCAATACCTTGGCTGAAGTTGCTCTTTTCCATTATGGGATTTTGTTACATAAATAAGTAGAAAGGGCAGAAAAGAAGGAAAGAGGGAGGGGAAAACAGGGAGAGCAAGAGGAGTTGAGGGAAACTAAAAGGAAAGAATAAAGTAGGGAAGGAAGGAAAGAGGGAGACAGGAAAGGAGGGAAAGAAGGAGGAAGAAGGAGGAAGAAAAGAAACAAGGAAGGAAATTGTGCTATTTTTTTAAATTTATTTATTTATTTTATTTTACGATAGTCACAGAGAGAGAGAGAGAGAGAGAGAGAGGCAGAGACATAGGCAGAGGGAGAAGCAGGCTCCATGCACCGGGAGCCCGACGTGGGATTCGATCCTGGGTCTCCAGGATCGCGCCCTGGGCCAAAGGCAGGCGCCAAAACGCTGCGCCACCCAGGGATCCCTGTGCTATTTTTTATATCTGAAAATGTGATTGTTCCTTTTATTTATTTGCTTATTATTCATAATTATATTTGCTATCTTTGGACAGTTCCTCTTCCATGTGAGTTTTAGATCATCAGCTTGCCTGGTTCCAACAATACCAACGATGTTAAAAAGAACATTATTTGGAATTAATGCCAGGATTGAATTTGTATATCCATTTATTACTTTATCCATTTATTACTATCCATTTATTACTTTAAAAAAACACCTTAATAGCTTTTAACAATTTCTCCAAAAGGATCATATCCATTTTTTAAAATTAACTATTTTAATTTTATAAAGTTTCCTGTGCTCTTCGAAAAATTCTGTATTCTTTATTTGTAGTGTGCAGGTTAAACCCAACTCAGTAGTGTTCTTCATATTCTAAATCTTATTGATCTTTCTTTGCATAATTTTTCTCAAATACATTAGAACATTTCTTTCTATGAATATATAGCTTCTCGTTACAATTCCGTTGCTTTTTTGCACCACCTATTTTAATGCCACCTCATTAGCTTATTTTTTTTTCCTTTGATCATTAGGTAGTGTCCTTCACCTCTTTTTTTAAGATTTTATTTGTTTGTTTATTTATTTATTTGAGAGAGAGAAAGAGAGTATGAACAGGCAGAGGGGCAAAGAGGGCGGGAGAGAATCTCAAGCAGACTCCCTGCTGAGTGGGGAGCCCCACAGAGGGCTTAATCTCATGACCCAGAGATCATGACCTGAGCTGAAATCAAGAGTGGACACCTAACAGACTGAGCCACTCAGTCCTTCCCTTCTTTACCTCTTTTAGTCCTTTTTAATTAAATATTTTATATTGTGTGATGTTAATCTTGCCTCACCTCATTTTTTAATTATATTTGTTTCTTTTTCTCTACTTTCAATCTGACTCCATGATTTCCTTTTATGTCTCTCTCTCTCTTTTAAAGATTTTATTTATTCATGAGAGAACAGAGAGAGGCAGAGACACAGGCAGAGGGAGAAGCAGGCTCCCCACGGGGAGCCTGATGTGGGACTCAATCCCCAAGCCCCGGGATCACAACCTGAGCCAAAGGCAGATGCTCAACCACTGAGCCACCCAGGTGCCCCTACATGTACATTTCTTGAGGAATATATCTCCAGTACTTGTTTCTTTTATTTATATAGTCTTAAAACTGCATTTTCTAAGGACAAATTTTAAGGACTTATTTTTGTTCTTGTGTGCATTTTTGTGATTTTTACTATTTATTTTTTAAAATACATTTGTTTTTGTTTTGTTATTTAATTTCAGCCTTTTGAGCTAAATACAAACCATATTAATTTGTCATATATACATAAATATGTATACAGATTTATAATACATTTTTAATTTAAAATTTTTCTGAAAAGTTTTAGATTTATGGAAAAAGTAAGGCAGTACAGAGTTCCTATATATCCCATATCCAGTTTCCTTGACTATTAACATCTTAATTTAATATGGTACATTTGCTACAATTAAAATGAACTAATATTGAATATCATTAAATACATCCTTAGTTTATTCAGATTTCCTTAGTTTTTACTTAACATTCTGTTTCTGTTCCAAAGTTTCATGTAGAGTAGCACACATTTACTTGTCCTGTCTCCAGGACAAGCTTCTCTTGACTGAGACAATTTTTCAAGCTTCCCTTGATTTTGGATGATATTGACAATTCAGCAATTCTGCAGAATACTACTCTTTTTTGGAATTTGATCTTTTCCCTGTGATTAGACTGGGGATATAGAGTTTTTGGAGGAAAATCATGAAGAATAAATACCTTTTTGTCACATCATATCAGGGCTATATACTCTCAGCGTGATTAATGACTGTGGATCTTGACCATTACCTGACTGTGGAAGTGCTTGTCATGTTCTCCCTTGTGAAGTCATCCCTTCTCCCCTTCCTATACTGTATGAAAAACCACATTCTAATAGATGTATCTCTTTTATTTATTGTGCTTAGTTATATGCTTGGATTTATTTCTGCCATCTTATTTTTTTCCTGTTTGTTTTACTCTTGATTTTCTTCTTTTTTTTCTCTTTCCTTTCTACTCCTTGATATCTTTTATTTCCTTTAATTTCTTGTGATAATTGATCTTAAATGTTGAAAGCATTTTCTTACCCATGTATACATTTATTAAGGAAATATTATTCATCATACCTAACTTCTTGCCAGAAAAAGAGGCTACCTGGAGATTACCATGATTAATGCTTTAAATCTCATTTTCCAGAATTTTCTATGCATACATGTGTGTCTGTATAATTTAGCAGAACAGATTATACATTTTTCAAATTTATTAATATTTGATTTGTATCCAATTCTCTTATATGTGCAGTTCAATGGGTTTTGCCAAATATATAGTTAGTTGTGTAACCACAACTGCCCAGATACTGAATTGAAAATTTCCTTCACCTAAGAGCTTCTCTTTGGTGTATTCACTCCATACTCAGGCCCAGGCAACCACTGATGTGCTTTCTATCTAGTTTTGTCTTTTCTGGGATTTGTTTTAAATGGAATAATAGAATATGTAAAATTTTTATCTTCTTTCTTTCACACAATGATTTTGAGATTCATTTACATTGTGATTATCAGTAGTTCATTTCTCTTCTCTTTTATTTTTCTGAGTAGTATTCCTTATATGGATATATCACAGTTTATTGATCCACTCACCAGTCAATGGACTTTAGGTTGTTCTAGTTTGGGATTATTATGAAGATACCTGCTATTAACACTCAACAGAGATTTTTTTTTTTTCAACAGAGATTTTATATGGACATTTGTATTCATTTCTCTTTGATACATACTCAGGAGTGGTTTTTCTGGGCAACAAATCTGTGCTTTAAGGAGTCAAACTATTTCCCAAAGTGCTTGTATCATTTTGCATTCTCACCTGCAGTATATGACAGAGCACCAGCACCTGCCATTGTCATCCTTCAAAACTTTATCCATTCTAGTGGGTACACACTGGTGTCTTATTGTGGTTTTTATTTGCATTTTCCTATGTCGATTTAACTATATTGGGCTTATTTGCTCCTTGTGTCTCTTCTTCCTTTGTGAAGGTGTATATCCACATTTTTTTTTTGTCATTTTTAAACTGGTTATTTTCTTAATATTGATATACGCGTTCTTTATATATTATGAATAAAAGTTCCTTGTAAGATAAATGTATTAAAATATTTTTCCCAGACTATAAAGGATTTATATTTCCTTTGCAGTGTTTTCAATGAGCAAATGGTTTTAAATTTTATGCTGCTTGGGATCCCTGGGTGGCGCAGCAGTTTAGCGCCTGCCTTTGGCCCAGGGCGCGATCCTGGAGACCCAGGATCGAATCCCACATCGGGCTCCCGGTGCATGGAGCCTGCTTCTCCCTCCGCCTGTGTCTCTGCCTTTCTCTCTCTCTGATGACTATCATAAATAATAATAAAAAAAATTTATGCTGCTCTAGTAATACATTTTTTTCTGCAGTAGTTTCAGTTTTTATGCTTAAGAAATCCTTCATTTACCAAATATTAGAATGATTATCCCCCATGTTTTCCTACAGAATTTTAAGTTTTAGCCCTTATGTGTAGATCTAGGATCTATTTCAAGGTAATTTTTGTTTAAATGGTGGGAAGTATAGCCATTAATTAATTAATTAATTAATTAATTAATTAATTTTTATTTGAATGTGACAGCCTATTGCTCCAGCACAGTTGTTGACATTTTCTTTCTCCATTTTACTACCCTGGTAACTTTGTTAAAATCAATTGATCAGATAGTTGTTGATTTATTTCTGGACTTTGTTCCAAAGGTATATATATGCTATTCTTACCTCAATACTATCCTATCTTGATATTGTAGCTTTATAGTAGCTTTTCAAATCAGATGATGTAACTCATCAAATTTTGTATTCTTTTTCAAAGTTGTTTTTGATACTTGACTTGATTTCTACTGTTGATTGGGATTGTATTGACTCTACAGATTGAGGAAAAATTGACATCTTAATAATTTTTAATTTTCAATGCATTCAAAGAGTATATTTTCTCAAAATGTTTTACACTATCCAGAATATAGATCTTGTGCATGATTTGTTAAATTTATTCTTAAATACTTAACATTTTTATGCTCTTGTATATAATACTAGTTATTGGCTGTTTTATATTAATATCTCAGTAATTAATTCATATATAAACATTCTTTAATTTTGTTAATGATACTTACCTTCTAAATTTTGTCTGCACAATAGCTTTTACATTTTTTATTTAAAAAATCTGGGGATTTTCTTTGTACACAATGTTTTTGCCTCTAAATAAGGACAAATTTGCTTCATCCTTCCCTTTTGATTTCTTCTATGACTCATGGGTTACTTAGGTATGACTTTCAATTTTTAAAAATGTAGAGGATTTTCCACATACCTTTCATTTATTGGCTTTCAGTTTAATAAGGATGGGGTCAGAGAACATATTTTTACAATTTAAGTCCTTTCAAATTTGTTGAGATGTGTTTTATGTCTCAGCTTATTGTGTCTGAGTGCATCATTCATTTATAGTTGAAAAGAATGTGTATCGTACTGTTGTTGGCAGAGGGTTCTAACATGTCGATAAAATCAGGTTGATTGTTCACACCTTCTACACGATTTCTGATGATCTCTTATAGTGTAGCACTACTGTTGATAGATTTTCTTATATTTTGTTTCTCTTAAAAAATATTTATCCTAATTTTGGAAAGATTATGCTTATGTAAAATATGTAGACATTGGTGCACAGGTCACTGAGGCTCCAGTTTTTTTTTCTCTCTTTGTTAAATTTGGACAGTTTTTATTCCTACGTATTTGAGTTCACAGATTTCTTCTGCAGTTTCTAATCTGCAGTTAAACCCAGCCAGTTTTTTCTCCATTTCAGATGATTTTATTTTAATCTCTAGGATTCTACTTCCATTTGAATTTCTTTTATATTTTCAATTTTTCCCTTAACTCATGTGTTCCTTTACACTCCTGTCCATAGTTATATTATTTAGAATATTGTTTTACTATTGTAGTTGGCTTATTTCATAATTTATGTCATAACTGAGTCTGTTTCTTATTTCTGCATAAGAGTCATATTTTCCTGCCTCTTTCTCTGACAGTTTTGATTGGATACTGAAAATTGTGAATTTTACATTATTAAGTGCTGCATTTATTCCTTAAATATGGCACAGATTCAAATTACTTTCAAGTTAGTTTAGAAATTTGAGGCTTGTATTGAAGTGTATTTAAAACAGGTCTGAAGCATCCTTTAACCTAGGGCAGGGATCTAGAAGGGACCCCTTCTGTCAGATTTCACAGTCCTGTGCTGCCTATTGCCCACTGTCTAAAACTATCTCTCTCATACATTTTGTCAAGTTTTCTTGTGGTTTAAAGTGAGATGACAATTCCCACAGCAGTTGATCTTTCATAAATGGAAGCATAAGATCCTGACTTTAAATAACCTTAAGTAAATCCCTCTTCCCCGATGTTTGCACCTCACACTAATGACAGCTTAAATTTTTATTTTTCTTCTCTTCTCCATCATCATTTTTATTTTCATGCATTAAACCAACAAAGATAAGGAGGAACAACTAAGATATGGAGAACACAGCCGTAACAGACTAATGATATACTATATGTAAAGCTTGCTACAGACAATCAGCAACATAGAATCTACAGAGGACCTAGATAATAACTCTGCTTTATAATCTCAGCAAGAAAAAGTTACTCAGATACAGTTAATATTTTATAGGACTCACTGATAACATAATAGCCACTGAACTAAAATAACATAAAATGAAACAAAATGTACAGAAATCATTCTAAAGGTCTTGTTAAAGATTTGTGTAAGTAAAGAGGCTTAAATCTGTCATATATAACTTGGCCATGGGGACCATACACCTGTTCCTTACTGCCCAAAGCAGCAATTAACTTTAGTCAATTGTGCTGATAATTATGGCTGAGGTGGAATGCTCCTCAAAACTACTAATAATAGGTTTAACACATAGTCTGTGATTGGTGGAAAAAAGTGCCGCTATTTTTTTTTTCATCTAGAGTAATAAAAAAGTGATGTGATCATATTGGAGATTAGTGGTGGCTGTTCCAGGAAGGTGCTTGGAGCCTCCTGACATTTCTTGTCACTGGTGGTAAGAAAATGGACTAGAGTGGATTCATACTTTATAAACTGTTCCTTTGGTAGCACATCAGCACTTGACACCGCCTCACAAGCACTTAACCTAGCTGTAAGGTGGCCTCATGATAAGCTGCTTCTGCTTCTTACCTGCTCTGCAGTGGAAGAATGGCTCTGGATTTTCATCCTTGTGGCTTTAAAATATTTTATATTTCTGTTTAGCATTACAATTCTGGTTATTGCTACAATTTACGTGGGTTTTTAGTAGAAAATAAATGGAAGTCAGTGCAAGCTAATGCACATGCAATCGATGCCTTGCAAAGCTTTTAATCACACTTTCTTCCTGTACAGATCAATTGCTAATGAAGGTATCCAATTACTTTCCTTAGAGTGTGTTTGGGAACAGCATTAAGTGAAGAGATCTTGATATGGTCACCTGTTTATAACCGTGCATTATTCATGAGACTTTTCCTGTGTGCCTCGAATGCTTTAGCAGCAGACATCCCCAGCAAACCGTGACTGGTTGGACTTGGGTTACACTGCCAAGTAGAGAGTCTTGGTGTCCAATGGAAGAATGCAGTGTCTTCTGCATAAAGTAATGTGAGGCCATAGAAATATATTTAATAACTTAAGGTCCAGGAAAAAAGTAGACATTTAGAGATAATTCTTAGTAACTTTATGTGATATGAAAGAAATTAAATCAACACATCTACTTTAATCAAGCTGATTACACTATTGTAAAGTCTTGCTTGACCCAAATGTGTCAGTGCTTCACCTTGATCTAAAGAAGTTTCACTTAGTTGAGAGAACAGATAACTTTTCTTCACCAGAACCATTAAGCATGATTGATGAAGCCATTAAAATAAATATGTATTTAGCAAACAAAGATAGCTCTTTCACATACTGAAACACCATGATGCACCTAATGATCAAAAAGGCATTCCCAATTCACTGTGCGTTGTTTTATGAGTTTATAAGTTTCTTTCCAATTCAGTTGTTAAAATCTTGGAGATATTTGTACTAAGAAAAAGTGAAAGTCAATGCAGAGTTGGAAACTACTGCCCATAATACACACATGGCTAACAAAAAGTCAATTTTAATGGGATATTATATTAGATTGCTCTTTTCTCAACTGTACTGTTGTCTAACAATTTTTCTAGGCCTTAATGCTCGACAATATGATCTTGCTATAAAGATGTGGATTCCTTCCTTCCTTCCTTCCTTCCTTCCTTCCCTTTTTTTTTTTTTTTTTTAAGATTTGGACCTTTGCCTAAAAATGTAAAGAAGTTTGGGACATCACTTCGCTATGATACAAAGGTTCTATTTTTTTTTTATTACAGGAGAAAAAATGTGATCGGACTAATTGCTACTACTTTATGATGATCTGAACAAGGCTCTTCTAACTTGTTGCTTATCATTCATTGATTATCGGCCTTACTTGTATCATTACAGATGGCCCATGTCTTTAACCATGTTCCAACAAGTGGAAAGAAATGTTAAAGAATAGAATTTAGCTACATGGTCAGCTTTCACTGCGAAAAGAGGTTGTAAAATGTAGTATTTATTCAAGGAGGCCATGTTTAGCTAATAATTAGGAATGCTATTACCAAAGAAGAAGGGGAGAATAAATAGGGTGGGGGAAATAACAGTCATTTTTTTACATACTTAGAGTCCTCTTAACAGTGAGAAAAGAAACCTTTATCTTATTGAAAGTTTACACTTAGAAATGATTGAAGACTTTTCATTGCCATGCCTTGAACTGGCTGTAGTTTTGAGAGGTCACTGTCTGTTTCTACTGGGTAGACTGGAAGCTTTGAGAGTAGTAAGACTCAGTATCCTTGGTAATGGATTTCCAAGTGCTCAGGCTGGGCTGTGGCTGCAAAAAGTTGATTTTCTGAGCAGGGGATTCAAACAATTGGGAGTTGAAGTAAGAGGGGAAGAACTGGGCCAAACTAGTAGTGAAAGTGTTGTTCATTCCAATCACAAGCAGACTGTTAGTGTGTGGTTGAAGGTGAGGCCAAGTCCCATGATCGTATCACATTAGTGCCTGTGGTACCTTTACCTACTAATAATTTGAGTTATAGCATATACTACTTTTAATTATTTCATGTCTTTTTTCATGGCCTGTTTGAGCTAGATTATAACTTTTAGAGGTCAGAGAGTTTCAATGTTACTTTGTCTTTGTACCTAAACATACAACCTGGTAACTTGGCTCCTGGCTGAAGGCGGTGCTAAACTGCTGAGCCACCCAGGATGCCCAAATTTTTTTAAAAAGATTTATTTATTTATTTATTTGAGCAGAGGAGGTGCAGAGAGGGGGTGAGAGAGCATCTTAAGAAGGCTCCACACCTAGCATGAGCTTGATCTCACAAACCAGAGATTGTGACCTGAACTGAAATCAAAAGTCAGATGCTTAACCAAATGAACCACCCAGGCATCCACAAGGAACACATTTTGAGAACCACTGTTCTAGGTTAGGATTTATCCATACAAAAATTGATTATAATTTTTGATGGCCTAACTAAAATTTTATTACTATTTCTTATTGTGTTAAATAGTGATGCTTGTTAATAATGATAATTCTAAGCAGCCTGATTAATGGCAACATAATTTTACACTACTTTTAATATTTAGTATTTATCACTAATTTCATAGCATTTTAGTCATTCTTAGTATTTATACTAATACTATATTTACATAATTGTCCAATTAAAGTGATGCCTCATTTATGTAATGTTGGAAAATGAAACATTCTACATTAACTAACTTTTCCTTTAACAATTTTAACAGACCTTTAAAAATATATTATGAGACTTTTGGTTGAGACAAGATGTCATAGACCATGTTTTTCCTTCTCTTTTCTGCTAAATACAACTGGAAATGCTATAAAACACAACCAAAAAAGAACCCTGAGGATGCTAAAAAGAAGGCAAGTTGACTTGAGAAACCATGACTGGAAAAACAGTGCAGTGAAAGACATCTTGCATTCCAACAACCAACAGCAGAAGTCCACCACCTTTGATCTAAAAAACAGAAGGTGGTCAGGTTGGCTGATTCTCTCCCTGAATCTAAAGAGAGTCCCTCTGGCAACATTAGGCAGGCCTGCACAAGAATTTCTTGAGGGCCCTACCAAAAACAAGGTGATTGGGGAAGAAATCTCCTTTTCTGTTGGGCCTGAGGTGTCCCTTTTCTGGTGAAAGAGTAGCTGGAACTGGCCAAGGGAGAAAAAGCTGTGGCAAGTGGCCTGATCCAGAATGGTTTTTTGACCCAAAAACTCTGTCTTTGATCCAAGGCTTGACTGAGACCCTCTTTCCCTGTCCAGAAACACCATAATGCATGGGCAGAGCCAGCAAGGACAATTTAGCCACAAGAGCCCACTTCAGAGAGCCTCTTTTTCTCATAAGCTGTAGGTAGGGGTATTCACCTCCCCTCCCTCACCACCACTGAGAAAAACCAGGTTGCCTGACCTATAGAAACTTCTTCCATTCCCTTTGACAGGAACCCACAGAAACCAGTGGGAGTCCAAGCCACACCAGATAAACTAAGAAGACCAAAATAACACCATAAAGCCTCTGAAAAACTAAGCCACCAGGGAACCATAACTCACAAAAATAGATCAGGACCTATGTGCTAAACCTAAGCAGTGTTTAAACTACCTGCCAAAATGAAAGACTTAAATAGGATCCAGTATTTTCTACCATAGTAGACAAAATTCCCTGAGTATGATTAAAAAAAAAATCACTCAGCATACTAAGAACTAAGAAAATCATAACTTAAAGAGAAAAGACAATTAGTTGACATAATACTGAGATGAATCCCATGTCAGAATTATCTGAAAAATATTTTGAAGCATCCGTTATAACAATGCTTCAGCAATTAATTACAAATTCTCTTGGAACAAATTAAAAATAGAAAATATCTACAGAAATAGATTTTAGAAGAAAAACAATGGATTACAGAACTGAAAAATACAATAACAGAAATAAAAAAATTCAATAGATGGCTCAATAGAAGAGAGTGAAGGCGACAGGAGAAAATCAGTGAATTTGAGTACAGAACAATAGAATTCATCCATTCTGAACAATGGAGAGGGAAAAAAAATCAACTGGAAAAAAATGAAGAGCCTTGGGGACCTATGAGACAATAACAAATGAGCCATCATTCATGTCAATATATTTCCAGAAGGAAAGCAGAAAAGAGGGGGGAATGAAAAGTTGTTTGAGGTAGTGGCTGAAAATTCCTGAAGATGGTAAAATGACAGAAGTCTATAATTCCAAGAAGCTTACTAAGTAAGATAAATACAAAGAAATCCATGCCAAAGATACACCATAGTTAAAATTTTGAAAGATAAACACAAAGAAAAAATCGTGAAAACAACTAGAGGGAAATCAGTATTCCCTGTAGGGTATAACAATTCAAATGATTAATATATTTCAAATCTGAAGTCATAGAAACCAGAAGAAAGTGGTACCATATTTTTCAAGTGCTAAAATAAAAGAACTGTTAGCAACAAATTCTATATTTTGTGAATCCATACTTGAGGAAAGAAAGAGAAATAAAAATATGTTCAGAAAAAGAAGAGCTAAAAGAATTTGTTACTAGCATGCATATTCATTTTTAAAATTTAGTAATATATTTTGTTTAACTCAATATGCCAAAATGTAATTTAAATCATAAGTATGAAAATATTAAAGAGAAATAAAATATCTTTTTCTCAAAGATTGGCTAAACAAAATTCTTCAAATGGAAAGTAATTGATAAAAGACAGAATGCTCGAGCATCAGGATAATATGCAAAAAAAAAATGCAAAAAAATATGCAAAAAAAAATAAATAAAATATCTTTTTCTCAAAGATTGGCTAAACAAAATTCCTCAAATGGAAAGTAATTGATAAAAGACAGAATGCTCGAGCATCAGGATAATATGCAAAAAAAAAATGCAAAAAAATATGCAAAAAAAAATAAATAAAATATCTTTTTCTCAAAGATTGGCTAAACAAAATTCTTCAAATGGAAAGTAATTGATAAAAGAAAGAATGCTCGAGCATCAGGATAATATGCAAAAAAAAATATGCAAAAAAAAAAGAATAATGCAAAGAGCGGAAATATGGTTACATTCAAGGAATCGTTCATTTCCTCATGAGTTTTAAAGCCAGATTTTAAAAAATATAAAAAATAAAAATAAAAATAATAAAACCAGATTTGATCACTGGAACAAAAATTATAGTGTCACGGGCACCTAGGTGGCTCAGCCAGTTAGACATCTACTTTTGATTTTGGCTCAGGTCATGATCTACGGGTTGTGAAATTGAGCCCTGAGACAGGCTCCACGCTCAGCACAGAGTCTACATGAGATTCTCTCTCTCTCTCCCTCGGCCTCTCCCCCAACTTGCACGCACACTCTATAAATAAATAAGTAAATATCTTCAAAAAAATTATAACATCATCTGACTCCCATGACAATGATACTTAAAAATGAAAAAGACAAAGGTATACAAATGAGAATGAGGTTTTCACGCTTCATCCAAAGTGGTAAAATGTCGCTGCTAGTGAACAGTATAATTCAAATATAGATAGAGGGACAGATTAGTAATACTCAGAATGACTACTACCAAAGATATACAAGAGATACATTCAAAAACACTATATATAAATCAAGATGAAATCCTAAAACAATTTCGAGTTTTGTACAGGAAGGCCTGAAAGGAGAAACAGAGGAATCGGAAACAGAGAAATGAGGCCAGGAGAAACAAATAGAAAACAAATAATAAATGGAAACTGAAAGTGCTAACATATCAATAATTACCTTGAATGTAAATGGTCTAAGTACATCAATAAAAAGTGGATTAAAAAATGTAACCCAGCTATACACTGCTTACAAGAAACTCACTTCAAATCCAAAGACATCTGTCTGTTAAAAGTAAAAGCATGAAAAAAAAAAAAAAAAAAAAGACTGCCCTCACCAATGTGGGCAAGCAACATTCAATTCATTAGGGGTCTGAATGAAACAAAAAGGTGGAGGGAAGGGTAAGTTCTTTCTCTGCCCTTGAGCTAGGACATTCATCTTCTCCTGCCCTTGGACATTGGAGCTCCTGGTCGTTGGGTCTTTGTTAATTCCAGGTCTAACACCAGTGCCCCTCACCATATTCTTTGGCCTCAGTGAGCTACACCATGGCTCGCCTTGTTCTCAGGCCTTAGGATTTGGACTGAATTATACCACTGATGTTCCTGATTCTCCAGCTTGCACGTGGCATATTGCCACCCATCTCAGCTTCTATGACCCTATGAAACATTTCCCGTAATAATAAATTTCTTCTTATAAATCTATATATAGGTATTCCTTGCTTTTTGAAAAGTTTGAATTGCTCCACTTCACTTTTACAAAAGACCTATATTAGTACCTGTTTTCACTAACTAAAAGAAATCCAAAGAGGATTTTTGCCTTCATAAAACGAAAAAGGAGAGGAAAAAACTAAAGGAAAAGTGAAAATAGTATTTGTTTTGCTATGAGCCCTTAACCAGGCAGCAAGAGCAGTCCCGCCAAACTTCTTCCCCAGAACTACACTTAACATCTCAGCATCAAACCACCATACCTTTGAACTGTGTCTGTGAGCTTCTGTACTTTGTCTTGATATATTTTGTGTATGTATTAGCAAGTTGTGTCCTAAGAGGACACAAAAAAGCCTAAGAGGTTATTTTTTGGGTTTCAGAATGATAAAAATTGTTTTCATATAAATAGTAATTGCTTCTCACATTATTTCAGCTTATAAAAGGTTTTATAGGCACACTCTCATTTTGGATAGCAGGGGAAACCTATATGTTCTATTAGTTGTTTTCCTTCTGGAAAACCCTGACTACTACCTTTTTAAGGATAAAGACGACCTTATTTATCTCTAAATTGTTGTGTCTAATACCTAGGAAGTGTTTGATAAAATCTTATGAAAGCAAACATGGGCGAGAAAAGAAGGGAAGAAGGATGATGAGATTTTACATGATTGGGAACTGTGAACTCATGCATCATTTTAAGAAGTTACTCTCATGTGGTGTAGATTTAGAATCGAGGACTAGGGGTGCTGTGCCACCTGGATGATTAATAAACTGACAAGTTGGAACTGAGAGAATCCTTTGAGCTCATATCTGCTTTTGAAGTCGATGAAGATAAGAGGTTCACTTACTGATGAGGAGATGAGTAAGTGTCTGACCCTGACAATGTTAGGTTCTCTAAGATAAAAGATCAAAGTCCTCACCTGGAGAGTGAAGGCTCAGTCATTCACTGGAGCTCTTCACTGACTGTTAGAATTGAGAATATGGACCTGGAATCTCTGTGAAGAACAGTAAGGGAGGAAGAGCTCAAGAACCAAAGGACAAAATAAAGCATATCTGGGAAGGGATCACGGTGTTTAGAGTAATTCTGCTCTAATTTGCCATCCATCCAATCTCTTCAGTAGACATTTTATTCCATCTTTGATTCCTCTTTCTTTTTATTGTCTACCCTGACAAATCAAAAGCTCAGATCCTTAGGTATCATCTCTGTATGGATTCCTTTTCTTAAAAATGTTTCTGTGTTGATCATAGTTACCTTCTTCTCTAATTGATAAAATCTTTCTTTTTCTTCCAGGGCCTGCTTTACTAACTTCATCTATAATTTTCAATGCAGAACCCATCATTCTTTCCAAAATACATATTGCAATTTATATTAATAGTATAAAAACTACCATATATTATAATTAGCTATAGTTATGTTTTCCCTCAGTAGTTAGCAAGTTCTCTAGTCTCAAATTATCTTTGTGTGCCTATCTGTCTGTCTGTACGTATGTATGAATATCGATCCAGGCTTTGGGTTTACCTCTAGTATCTAGCATACAATAAATATTGAATGAAAAAATTCCTGTAGCTTTATTTCTTGTGTCTTTCCTTTATCCAAGGATTGTCTCTAAACAAATTTTAAAATTCCCTCCACCAAATGAGAGATTGAGAGAGAGAAAGAGAGAGAGAGACCTTATCTCTCCACAACAACTTAATTCACCTTAAACTTCTTCTCTTCTTCTGCCTCTAGGTAGGTCATTTATTACTTGACAGTTATTTTACATAGTGGTTAAATATTAAGGCTCTTCAACTAGACCTGGTTTGGAGTTCTGGCCATGTCGCTTTCAAGTTCTGTGCCCCATAGGAGCTCTCATTACCCTTCTAAGTCTATTCTTAGTCTATAAAATGAAAATTATCATTGCTCCATGAGTTGTTGTAAATGCTGAGTTCATGCATGATAAATACTTAGCACAAAGCTGGGCATATTAATAGTCTGCTCAATAAGTGGTAGCTATTTCCAATAACTTTAGAACCATTTTAAAGTGCATTCATTATATTTACTAAAGAAGCAGAAAGAAAAATTTTAAAGATGCAGACTTTAAAATTGTAGCACACCCATCAATTTATTTCAGTATTATCCTCCATAAAGAAAATTCTAATTAATACTGAGATATATCTAATAAACTTATAATTTTAATAGGAGGAGTGTTTTGCAAATTTTGTCTATGTGTAAGGGTCTCTGTTAAGTTTCCTAACACTTATTTTACAGAATTTTTGTGAATTCAAAACTTGTGGCACAAGTTTTGCCAGTTTTGAATTTTGAACCTGAATGAATAAACTTTAATGTAAGGCTCATTGGAAAAAGTTCTTATACAAAGTAGACAACCTGACTTATCAAAGAAAAAACCCCAAAGCTTAGGTTAACAGGTTGTATTTATTATTTTCTATACTTTCTAAATAGTAGAATATATTGTAAGATTTTGTTAAAAATAATTCTTTACATAGTTTTTGGAAGGTTAGTGACAAACATAGTTTATAAGTTAATATGATTTCAAACTAAAATCAGTTAATGGTCTTGAATTTACAGAAGCAAGTTAAGATTCAATTTAAATATCTAAAGCAGTTTCTACATTAAAGCATTTCCAAGAAATAGAAACCTAAGAAATTTAGGTAAAGCACCAACTGTCACCATGTCACCAAATTAACACTAGTTCCTCACTGGTCCCCATCACATGATGAAGAACAGAAGGAGTAAGGGAAGGAACACTTAAAGAAACAGAACCCTGAAATTACATTTACTTAAGGGTTCCCCCAAAGGCATCTTGGTCAAGTTAATACATTTCTGAGGAGCAGAAATAGATTATAATAGTTAAGGCTCAAGATCATGCATTCATAATAAAATACAATTACTGACATTTAAGTGATATTGAATGTCATACAACATATTTAAAGTTTATCATTTATGTCAGCAGTATACATATTTTCTTTCTGAATACTTTCAGATTTTCTAGGCACATTGAAATCAATCTTTATACAAAGGGAACAAATACCAGTATCTCGTACTAAATGGATGCAAGTGGCTGCATTTTTGTGATCATGTTAAAAAACAACTATTTGTGCCTATCTTAAAGATAGTGACAATTAATACTTAGGATTTTCAAGTTTTTCAAACAAAACATTTTATAGAGTGTGCATGTGATAAGAGTGAAAACAAACTTAAAAAGATAAATGAGAAAGTGAAAACTGATTTGTATACACTAATGTTACACACCATCAACAAATTTACACTTTGATCTTCTATTCAGAGTCTTCACAGTTTCAGTGGTCATGTTCTCTCTCTAAGTTATAGAGAACCATAAAGTACAGTGAAAAGTATTTCAAAGTGGCCACAGTTACCCAACCAAGGATCTAGACTCTGTGAAAATTTCTAGACATAACAGTAACCCTTGACTCTTCTAATTCATATTATGAGCTTCATTTGCCAGATCTTACTATTCAATGTTACATTATGGATAAGTGGCAAAAATATATCACCCTTATGATAATATAATACATGAGTCTAATAGTTTCTATATTATATCATTTTAGTAAATGTATACTTTAAAAAAAGTTAAAATGAGAAAAAAATGAGGAAAATGTAGGCCATAACTATGGTTCCCTTTGTGCTTCTTATTCTTTGAATCCATTCTGTTGAAGAGCTAGAGCTTAGGTAGAACTAGCCAAAGAGATAAAAAAACAGGAATCCAAAAACAAACATTATTAATCCCCAGTACCAAAAATAAAAGAAGGCAGAAACACAAACCAAGGTTCCAGTCAACCAAACCTGGTTTGGATCAGCCCAAGAGTATCTGTGGTTGACCTTAAAGGAACTTTCTAAGAACCGCCTTTTTTTCTTCCCCCAGTCTGCAAGTTTATGACTTAATGGCCTGTAGCATTGTAGTTTTCTAACACTTTCCCTCCTTAAGAAAGTACTTATTGTACTTGCTTATTTGTAATTAAGTCCTATTAATGGTGACTTGAATCCCATAAAGTAGACATAAACTATACAAGGAAGCTCCTTTTGCTACTAATCTCTCTATTACCTCCCTGATCCTCTAAAAGAAAGAAGTACACACCATGTAAGTCAGATAGAGAAAATAAGCATTGGATTATCAAATGGCAATATTAAGCCATTTTAACTCACAGAAGTGATTTCAAGGGGTTGTCTTGGCTAGACTGAATATACAAAAGTAAAAAATAAACTTGACATGAAGTCTTGTGAACACAAGTTTAACTGCCATGGGTGGTAAACAATTTAAAATCTTTACTTTTCTCATTTTCATTTTTATTTCTGATTCAAACTTCCAACGTTTTTAGAAGGTGAAAAGGTGGTAAGTGGAATTAGATTTGGCTTTGAATAGTTGATTTTTCCTCAGCTTTGTCAAAATAGGCATTTTCTGTGTTAGCCTGAACTTCCTTATCTTCATCTATCATATGGATATCTGATGTATTTTTGTCATTTTGCCTTAAGCGGTAACTTTTATAGGCACGTTGAATTATGGTTGCTGAGACTGCCTCTTGTTTTCGTTTCAGAGTAGTTGTAATTGGCTCATATGTAATCTTAAAGGGGTTGGCTAACACAAACCCTGATTCCATCTCTGAAATAATTTTCTCCATCCTCACATCTTTACCCATAACTCGCTTTGTTAAAGCAAGTAAAATGTCAAGGCAATGAATTCTGTCCCCGGCAGCCATGGGAAGATCCATGGCAACAAGCTGGCCCTTATTTGGTTTTGCCATAAAAAGAGGAGGGTCGAGAGCAGCTGCAAAATCAGAAAGCATGCTTGAGTCTATATACTGGGTCTTATCAGGATCAAACTGCTCCCATATCTGAAAGAATTTCCTAAAATCATCTTCACTTAATGTCTTGGCTTTTTTTTTAGAAGCAATATTTAAAAATTCCATGACAACAACAATGTACATGTTTACTATGATCAGCCATGATATGAGGATGTAACTGACAAAATAAATAATCCCAACAGAGGGGTTACCACAATCTCCTCTAACCTGAGTCCCAGGGTTAATTTTATCAGGATCACAGTCAGACCATTTACTGTTGAAAATTGCATTGAGCATCCCATCCCAGCCAGCAAATACTGTAACTTGGAAAAGACAGAGCATACTGCTGCCAAAGGTTTCAAAGTTGGACACATCATTAATTCCAGCTTCCTTTTTAACATAGGCAAAATTGTACATTCCAAAGATTGCGTAGATGAACATGACCAGGAAGATGAGAAGGCTGATGTTCAACAATGCTGGGAGAGACAATATCAAAGGAAGTAGCAGATCATGGAACACCTTTGGTCCTTTCCCAGGACGCAGGATGTGGATAATCCGTGACATTCGTATCAATTCCACGATGGAAGGAGACACAAGGTAGTATCCTACCATCATAGGCAGAAATAGTTCTTGGTGTGGGAGAAGATAAAACAGGCAATAAAATTATTTAAATATGACTGTATTTAGAAGAATATAAATTTATTTAATTTATTTCTATTATTATTTCATTTTTTCTATATGCTAAGATCATTTTATAAATCCTTCTCATATAATAGAACATAAAGTGCGGATTAGCCAAATATCAATTGCAGCAATTTTCAGGTTACCTAGCAAAATTTGGAGGAGAATTACTTATACCATTATCTTAAGAGTACTATAGGTGAGGTATTTCTGAATTCACAGATGCTATGACTTTATAATTTAGAATAGTAGTCACATTTTTTTTCTGATTATAGTTGGATAAAGAAATTTAGTTCAATCCAGCCTTTATTGTATATCTAATAAAGGTGTCATGCAAATATGCAAAGATGAATGACCTGACTTTTGTCCTCAAAGACCTTATAATCTAGAAAGTAGAGGTAGATATTTAAAGTAATTATAATGTAAGGTAGAAAGACCTCCTAGTTGATAAACGTAACTATAAAAATGTCTGGCATTCAGTGATTCACAGACTGTAATTTAATTTATTTCATAAAGAGTATTTGGGCCCTTGGCAGCTTTAGTTGAATTCAATATATGAGTCCTGGCCTAGAACTTTTTTTTTGTAGAAGTGTGGGTGGATGAGGGAACCATGGGAGTGAGAGCTATAACTATGAAACAAAGTGAAATTACAATTACCCTAAAAGCAGGGGGCGTATTTTCTGGAAGTACTGGAGAGAGTGAGGTTCATTTTTAATTGAGAGGGTAGGTAGGGGAGAACTCCATGAAGCTTCTAAATGAGATGGCATGTTTGTTGAATCTGGAAGGATCATGTCTCCATTTCCATTCAGCTTGGTCATTGTCAATGATGACACTCTCTCTGACATTCTATCTTGTCTCTACCTTCCACGTTGTTTTAGTGAGTCTTCTGCTCTGACTTAAATTTTTATTTCTCCTTACAATCTTCCAAATTCATCCATTATGCCAGAAGTATCCCCATATAATTGTAGACAATTTTTTCTACATCCTCATCACTAGATTTTCTTCACCTCTTTTCTTATCTAAAATTTGACTTTAACTTGAGGACACTATTACCCTTGGAACATTCTCAAGTGCAGAGAGCTCTTTCTTCCCACTCCAGATTTCTTGGGGTAGAAAAATTGAATAACCAAACATCTTCCATCTTTTCCAACGTGATTTCCAGACACTTTAAGTCAATTTCATAAAGAAAAAAAAAGAATTTTCTGTCCTGACACATTGTGGATCATGCCACTGAACTGCACTATTGCATACCATTTCTTGGCTATATGATCTATTATTTCTCCTTATTCACACTCATTGGAGAATTAATGCTTGGCTCACTCTCACGCTTTCCACCCCAACATCACCATCAACAGCGCATTGAAAGGCCAGTCTCTTGTTCTTTGACTTTCTTACCTGGAATAATCTCTATAATTTTACTTCAGTCATATGCAGCTATGGCCACATTCTGAACCCAGGATTCTTCACCATCTGAGACTTCTTCAAATTTAAAAACAGCTTTCTCTCTGACTGTGATTTGCTCTCCTTCTGAAACCTCTGATTCAGTAACTTTCACTTTAATCCGAAAGGGCTCTTCACTTCCATAGTCCTCTATTTTTCCCCCTATCAGCCCCTTCCTGCCTTTTGTATTTTTCTTTCAAGTTTCTTGTGCTTGTATTATCAATAGTTGAACTGCTTCTACTACCAAATGAATAGGCTGAAGTTTCTGGAAGCACAACTGGGCAGACAGTTTATCTATATTTTCACTACTGACTATATAGAATAGTGCTTAACATAATAAACATTTAAATATTGTTTCTCATGGAGCTTACTTCCTAGTATGTGTCTTATGGGGAGGCAGACAATAAACTAACTTTTCTGGGCCTGAAAGATTTTTATCCTAGATTTTTTACTAGTTCTTCCCCTTATCCAATGCATCTTGATTTAGATTTTGCTTCATCCATGGAGTTTTCTCTAATCTCTACTTACTGTTAGGTGCCCTTCACTCTCTTGTGCCACCATAACACCCTGTGCTTCTTCCCTTACCACAACCTTAATAGCACATGAAATATGTATTTAATCATCAGTACCCCTTACTAGATTGTAAATTAAGTGCATACAGGAATTATGCCTACCTTGTTTACTATTGGATTCTTTGCATATAGTATAATATCTATTCACAAAGGGGATAATAAAATATATTTGTTCAATAAAACTGAGGTCCCCAGAATAAGAGAAAACTGGTGATAAATTTATTAAAGCCTAACACTCTAGAGTTGTGAGAGTTGTTAATAGTTTTAGAGATTAGAGAAAAAAGAATAGGGACCTTGAAAGGTTATATCATGCTAAGACCTAAAGCTCCTTCTAGAGTCATCCTAGAAAAATACTGTATGTGATATACTGAAGGGGTGACCTCTGAAGTAAAGTCTATGTATTAATTCAACAAGTATTTTTGAATACCTTATAACTGTCAGGCATGTGTACACATATGAATGAAAAAATATAAGGACTCCTGTTGGAATAAGAAGGGTATCTTATCTGTTTTGCCTATTAAGAGACTATATTTCAGGGCACATTTAGTGTAAGAACTTGTCTGAATTGGTATTACTACAAAAGAAAATCTGACTAAACAAAATCTTACCTGTAACAGAGAAAATGACCACCATAAAATCAAAAATATTCCATCCAATAGTGAAATAGCTACATTGGAGAGCGATGAGCTTCAGTACACATTCTCCAGTGTACAGAATAATAAGAACTAAATTAATCCAGCAGAGAGCAGCGTCCATTTTTTGACTCTGTTCGTCACTTTGTATCATAATGGTTATGGCTTGGAAACAGATAAGAACCATAATGATAGCATTAAAAATGTCATTTGTTACCAAGTCAAAGATGAATCCTTGGCACTTATTCTGTGGATGAAAAAAAAAGATATAATAGCCTTATTAAGAGGTTCAATTCCCACACATATTCTCTGTACATTTATAATTTTCCTCCTAGCATAAACAGGAAAATGAGGGCCTAAGTTTTCACCAAAATATAATTATAGTGTATATAGTCAAACAAACAAAAGATCATCAAAACTTTAAGGAACATATTTTTAAATTTTGTCAAAAGCATTTGTGAAGCATTCTAAAAACACATTTTCATTTTTAAAAAAGATTACTATTTATTTATTTATTTATGAGAGACACACACAAAGAGAGAGAGAGAGAGAGAGAGAGAGAGAGAGGCAGAGACACAAAAAGAAAGAGAAGCAGGCTCCATCCATGAAGCCGGACATGGGACTAGATCCTGGGACTCCCAGGATCACGCCCTGGGCCAAAGGCAGACACTCAACCCCTGAGCCATCCAGGCATCCCAACACATTTTCATTTTTATTTTTTAATTTTTTTTAATTTTTTAAATTTATTTATGATAGTCACAGAGAGATAGAGAGAGAGGCAGAGACACAGGCAGAGGGAGAAGCAGGCTCCATGCACCAGAAGCCCGACGTGGGATTCGATCCCAGGTCTCCAGGATCGTGCCCTGGGCCAAAGGCAGGTGCCAAACCGCTGCGCCACCCAGGGATCCCCACATTTTCATTTTTAAAAGAGAATACACAAAAGAAACTCTTCTTGAAGTTAAAAATGGAATCTCTAGTTAAAAATGGAATGTTTTCTTACTCCTGGGCGACGTAATGTTTTTTGAGAGTCCTCACACAGCAGCCTCCTCAGTGCACGGGATTGTTTCTTCTGTTTGACTGTTATAAAGATATTGGAGCCTCCCTGGTAAAGAAATGAAAGAAGATACTAAAATCACATTGAATCTAAATTTCACCTTACATCAAATCATTACTGATTTGATCTTTTAGAAAGGGCATAAAGGCAATGACCTGATTCATGCCTAACCACATTTAACCTTCTGCACACAAATCCACACTAAGTACATGTAAAGTATATGGTAATGGCTAGCAGCAATTATCTTTTGGTGCACTTTCTTGTAGTCAATTCTTGTCTAATTTTTCAGTCTACCGAGGCCTACCTCATGTTAAACAGAGACAGAGAAGAAACAGTCAGGGATAAACGGAAAGGTTTACTAGGAAAAATTTAATCCAAAAGCTAAAGGTAGGGCAGCCCAGGTAGCTCAGCAGTTTAGTGCCGCCTTCAGCCCAGGGCCTGATCCTAGAGACCTGGAATCGAGTCCCACATCGGGCTCCCTGCATGAAGCTTGCTTCTCCCTCTGCCTGTGTATCTGCCTCTCTGCCTCTCTCTCTCTGTCTCAAAAAAATCTTAAAAAAAAATCTTAAAAAAAAAGCTAAGGGTAAAATTAGTTTGTACCTTCTAATAAGCAGGAAAAATAGAATTGGCCATTATATGTTTTTATAAGTTCACATATTCTTAATTTTCCAAATAATACTTATGGGAAGATATTTTTATACACTTAGGCCAACAGGGCCTTGTGCTTACTTCTTCATAGCACCTTCTAGAGCTTATTTATCTCTGTGTCCCTAGTGCTAATTTCAGTATCTTATATAAAAATACATCAAGAGAATAAGAGGTAAATAGTTAATGTTGTATTAATCTAGAAATTAGGAATTATTACTGCCTAAGTCAGGATTTAGTCACTTAATTTTGACAAGAGTCACCAATTTCAAGTCCAGAAGCAAATCCTAGGATGTTATCCCATTAGGTTGAAGAAGCTGAAGCATACTATCAAGTGCATATTTGCTCACTGTTCTCCTAATCCCATTTGACTAGCAGAGGCTGAGAGTAGTTTGTTTACCAGACTCTGTACATGGCTGAAGATAGAATTTGAAAACTAGACTATTGTTTTCTTTGATTCTTTAGAAGGTTCTCCTAAACCTCTAGAAAGTAGGTCTCTGTGGTTAAAATAAGCAGACTTCAATGACTTTTGAGGCCCTTACATTTGTAGAAGCCCTGAAGGAAGTCTTTGTGCAGAGATGGCACCAAACATGTTGTTTGTTCTGTCTCTGAAGCATCTCTTACTCGTTCCAAGTACTCCTGTTTAGACTGTATATTTAGGATTTAGGATTTTCTCTACTTCTAGCTGAAAAAGCTACTGTGCTGACAGAGATGTCTATGGTGGTTATGAGTCTGAAGGCTTTGAACATATCAGAGAGTAAAAAGTATAGCTTATTTTTCTTGAACTTCACATATTTGTGCAGATGTACCACAATATACTTGTCAGTATGTTATTTTTTACAAATATATATATATATATATATATATATATATATATATATATATACTTGTAACTTTTAACTTTAAGCTGTCCATTTATATTTGAATATAGAAAACAATGTAAAGATGATAATTTTATCAGTATTTCTCAATATGCAGGAATATCAACCTGTTTTTTAGGTAAGTACCAAATATAAATGGTATTAACCTGATCCCAAACCAATTATTTGAAGCAGGACATTTTTATAAATGTGCTTGATTTTCTTAGGCATTAGTGGACAAAAAATATTTGTACTTATCTTTATCTTATGCTTGTTGAAATTAGCAATAATAAAACCGATCAGCATACTCAAAGGAAGAAATAATCCAATAATAACAAAGTTGATAAAGTAACAATACATGTAGATGTTGTCTTCAAAATTAGGTTGCCTATTTACCTAAAAGTTAAGTTAAAAAATAAGAAAAATAGATAGGTCATTGCAGATTTTAGGGCAGTGAAAATATTCTCTATGATACTGTAATGATAGTTATATGTCATTACACATTTGTCCAAACCCATATAATGTACAACACCAAGTGAACCCTAAAGTAAACTATGGACTTTGGGTGGTTATGATTTGTTAATGTACGTTCATCCTTGGTAAAAATGTACCATTTTGGGAGGTGATGTTGATAATACGCTATGCATGTGTGGAGACAGTGGGTATATGGGAAATATCTAAATGTCCCTCCAATTTTGTTGTAGACCTAAAACTGCTCCAAAAAGTAAAATCTTTAAAAATAAAAGAGTGAAAAAATAAGCAAAATATTGATATACCAATCTTTTAAAACATAAGATTTATAAAACATAAGATTTATAAAATATAAGATTTATAAAACAATTTATAAAACAACTGTTTATAAAACAATTTATAAAACAATAAGATTTATAAAACAATATAGCAAAATATTGATATACCAATTTTTTAAAACATAAGACTTATAAAACAATTTTTCCTTTTTACAACAGGAAAAACCAACAATTCTACCTGAGGTAATGTTTCTTCTTTGTTCTTTGGTGAAGCAATATCATTGCTTATTTAGATTTCAAACTTTACTCCATTGGTTTAATCATTGCTATGAAGTCTGATAATCCTTCAAATAAGCCTACTGGGCTTCAACCACTGTACATAATCCTGGAAGGATTTCATTTTCTGTGAAATACTCAATCTGAAATGTATTCAATTTCTGTCTAGAATAAGCATTTGCTTTTACCATGTTATTTATTCTCTTATTGTTGGTATCCTTTTTGGAACTGCAAAAATAACCTTGCCTATACCTTAAAAATGGCTCTAAGATGATATTGTACTTACACCAATAGAATCAACTGCTGAATTCATAATAGTGATCCATCCATTAAACGTTGCCTGTAAAAATGGCATGTATTTAATTCTTATGGAAATCTTAAGCTTCATGGCAAATAAAATATAAAACTCAAATTGTTATTAATAGTGTAAAGTGTGATTAGTAAGGCTGACCTCATTTCAATATACCATGTAATTGAGACCTTTATCATTTCCATTACTGCATTTATAATGTCTATTAACAACTATTTAAAACCACTTAATTGTGGTAGCTTAATTGTAGCTGATAAAAATATTGTAAGATAGTATAAATAGAAAGAGAGGGGGGTAGGTAGATAAATGGTAAATATATACATGCTACCCAAGTGTCACTGTTACTTGTATCTACTATATATGTACTTTTATATGGGGAAAGTAAGACAAGATGAATGATTTATCTCCTCATTTCTGTTAGATGTTGGGTGACTGAGTAGCCATAGCACTAAGTAGAAACAAAATAGTAGTGTCCTGAACTGGACCAAAAATTGTGACTCTATTACCTTACCAATTATGGTAGAAACAGGTTTCCAGTACTTGTCATCTCCCCCATCAGACCTATCTTCACCCTTCCCTCTCCCAGCAGAGCAGGGTCTGTGTTTCACTTTTGTCTTCCCAAATAAGCTTAGTGCAGCATGTCCCATAACATGTATTTACTAAACTAATAATTGCTAAAATATGTTATAATAACCAACTCTAGCAATCATCCACATTTTGTCCTTTATGTTCACCTATAATATGAATGAATGTATATAAACATTGACAAAACAAATCAGAAGTGAACTTACTACTTGAAGCAGTGAAAGGAAACCATTTCCAACATTATCGAAATTCAGTTTTGCATTCTCCCATGGCATGGATTCATTAAACACAAGGCTTTCACACTGACTCTTATTCATGACTTCAGCTATAGGAAACCTTTCTCCACTCGTTGGGTCAATGCATTCATAGAATGTGCCAGCAAATAAATGTACTCCTAAGATGCTAAAAGCCAGCCAGATCATAAAGCAGACCAGAAACACATTCAAAGTAGGTAAGGTTGTTTTTATCAAAGCTCTCACAACCACCTGGCATATAAAAAACAAACAGGTAAACTTTAGGTAAGAAATGTAAAATCATTAAGCCCGTTCACGTTCAGAGTTACTATTGATAGATATGAGTTTAGTGTCATCATATCTATTCAGTCCTTGTTTTTGTGGATCACTACCAACACCAAGGAAATACAAACGATTTTAAAAACATATTATGAACAGCTGTACGCCAATAAATTAGGAAATCTAGAAGAAATGGACGCATTCCTGGAAAGCCACAAACTACCAAAACTGGAGCAGGAAGAAATAGAAAACCTGAACAGGCCAATAACCAGGGAGGAAATTGAAGCAGTCATCAAAAACCTCCCAAGACACAAGATGTATACAATGGAATATTACTCAGCCATTAGAAACGACAAATACCCACCATTTGCTTCAACGTGGATGGAACTGGAGGGTATTATGCTGAGTGAAATAAGTCAATCGGAGAAGGACAAACAGTGTATGTTCTCATTCATTTGGGGAATATGAATAATAGTGAAAGGGAATATAAAGGAAGGGAGAAGAAATGTTGGGAAATATCAAGAAGGGAGACAGAACATAAAGACTCCTAACTCGGGGAAACGAACTAGGGGTGGTGGAGGGGGAGGAGGGCGGGTGTTGGAGGGGAATGGGTGACGGGCACTGAGGTGGACACTTGACGGGATGAGCACTGGGTGTTTTTTTGTATGTTGGTAAATTGAACACCAATAAAAATTAATTAAAAAAAAAAAGAAATGTAAAATCACTTTAATTGAATTGGAAATGTTAAATGTAATGTCATATAGAAATAACCAAAAAAAGCGATCACTAAAGATTTACTCAGCCACATGCCAGTATTTGAACAACCTAATATATTTCAATTAAAAATATACATTAAAATCCAGATATTCTCAAAATTTTCATACTAAAATAATCACTAAAAGGCAACAGAGTTGATTAGGTAAATAATTATTTCACTGATTTAACATGTTTACCAATTTCCTGTATTGTGCCAGAAATGGGCAAGACAACTGAACCTGTGTGAATATATGTGTACATATTACCTAGAAAGTATATAAAATGAGAAAGAAACAGGGCTACATCTAAGTCTTGATGATTCTAATTTTGGGGAGGATAAGCATACAAAGCAGACACTGAAGTGGTGGGGGAAATTAGAGGAAGACCAAGAAATCGTAGATCAATGAAGTCATGGCAAGAGGCTATTTCAAGAAACACTGAATGAGCAGGGGTTGCCTGCAAGATCACAAACCTCCTCACTCTATCACTCTACATCACTGGTGAACCACTCCAGAGCAGTAAGTGTGGGAAATAAATCTACCACCTCAACCTGAATAACTCTAATAGTCTAGATTCACTGTCTCCATAGAACTCCCTTCTCTCTTGATACTATAATCGGAATTGAATTCTTATCACTCCATTATAGCTATTACGGCAAATGTAAACCAGTTCTTAGAGCCAATAGAAATTTTCACTCTTTGCATTTCTTTATCTTTCCCTTAGCATCTACACTTTTGACCCCTTTCTCCCAATTTCCTGTCCTTCTTTTTTTGTGAGGCACCATTGATTCTCTTTTCTACCACTCTATCCTTCCCTTCCCTCAGCCACTACTGGGTGCATACTCTTCCTGCTGTACTTTCTTGCTGATATTTATTCCTTAGTTTTCTGGCTTTGAATAAATATTTTAACTTTTAATTTGGTTTCAGTAACACCTCATTTTATTTCTAAAACTAAGTCATAGATCCTTTGTTGGCACTTTAGATATTTTGAGAGGCCCACTGATGCCTCTAATAAAAAAAAATGCTATTCTCATCCGAAATATACTCAATGTAAGAAAAAAGCAGTGGGATAGAGTTGACACAAATATTTTAGTAGTCAGAGCACCCAAGACCTGGAACTTATTAAATCTATAAAGCATTAATTTTGTAATCACGTGGCTCCTTATATATTCAATGATATATTTTCAGAAATCATTCAACTACAGAACTTCCAGAGGTAGAAATGAAGGCTAAGATCTGAATCTGCAATAGAACAGAACAGAGAATCCAGAAATAAACCCATGCTTATACAGTCAATTAATCTATGACAAAGGAGGCAAGAATATACAGTGTAAAAAGACAATCTCTCCAATAATGGTGCTAGGAAAAATAAGCAACCACATGCAACTGGACTCTTTCTTATACAATTAAACACAGATAATTTTCTTATTGGATTCTACCTATATTGACTAGATGAAATTCTGTAATATTAATCAAATAGGTAGGTTAATGTTAACTAATCTATGTAAATGAAAAATGCAAGAAAACATTGATGTGTTATTATGAAATGAAGGTAAAATTGGGCTTTTTCTGTCATTTCTTCACATAGCTGATCACCATATATTACATAATTATACTCTGTGTGGTGGGTCATAAATTCTGTTTTCTCCATTAGCTCGAGCCAAAAGGGGTGGGTTTCCATTATGGGCCCGAAAGATTGAACGTTAGTTGTTTTATGTGGCTCAACCTATTAGTTTCCCTCACATTGATAAGAGATTTTAACACATTGGTGAGGGAGAGATGACAAGAATTCATAATTTGTGATATATGACTTTTAAAAACTAATTTATTTTAAAATTCAAACTTTTATTCAGTATAATTACTTAGTGTGTACAATATTCCTATAATTTTAAACATCTAGGTGATGATATGGGCTAGAATGGTTTCACTTTTTGAAACTACATTCTCTCCCAACTACTAGAGGTTTTTTTCTTATTTTTATGATTTTTCATATCTTATGAGCAATAAAGACCTAAAATCTTAAGCATAACTAACATACCTTTCTTCTATATTTTAAAATAGTAGAACATAAGGTTCTTGCATTGGTATTATTAAAGATGCAAATGTTAAAACTGCAAAAATTTAATTTGTAGAAGTTTAGTAATCCTAAATTAAAATCTACAGATTGGTTTAGAAACTTTTCTTACCTTCATTCTTTCAAATTGAGATAGAACTCTGAGTGCCCGAAGGAATTTAATGGAAATAAGTGGTTTTAATTCCTCCCGAGATTTGCCTATTAAGCTGAGACAAAACACCTAAATATGTTTAAGGGAAAAAGATGAATTGGGTTTAATTTTAAATTAAATAAAACAATCTGCAAAATAAACTTTGTATTTATCACAGAAAAGATAAGTTAAACTTTACCAAGAAATATACAAAAGATTTAATATATATTTCCATATATCTTATCAATGACTTACAGAAATGGATGAGGAAATAACTTCAAAAAGATAAAATAAAAATATTTTGCAGCAGAAGGAATATATATTATTGAAGTAAACAAAAATTTGTATATTTGTCATACTTTATGATCAAGGATTTTTTTATCCATTTTTTAGTTTGAAATTAGATTGAGTCAGTTTCATGATTATTTGTAATATAGTAATAGTATGCTATGCATTCATAAAAGCAAAATTTGGAATATGTTACATACAAATTCATATTAAATATGGTTAATAGAATAAGATTTCAGAGAAGAGGCATCAAGGAGAATATGGATATTTTTAAGTCCAAGTACAAATTACAAAAATGTATACAAAGATACTAACGTGATTTTTTTAAAGTAAGCATATGCATAAAATCAATCAGGGCTGGGGTGCCTGGGTGGCTCAGTTGATTAAGCGTGCAGCTCCTGCTTTTAGCTCAGGTTATGATCTTGGGGTCAGGAGGTTGAGCCCCCTGTCGGGCTCCATGCTCAGTGCAGAGTCTGCATGGGATTCTCCTTCCCTCTCCCTCTGCTCTTCCATCTGCTCTCTTTCTTTCTCTCTCTAAAATCAATTAACCTATCTTTTAAAAATATCATTCAGGATTGATAATTGTTAATGGAGATTGAATAAGATGGTAGAGTTATGATGAACTTTTATAGCATCTTTATATTTTCTGTATTTTCAAGGCAGCATAAATGAAAAATTTGTTCTTTTTTATGCTATACTAACAGATGGTCTTAAAGTGAGCTTTAAAATAGTCATATGATTTATGTAAGCATGGAGGTATGTGGACACCTAAAAATAATGACTAGCAAACAGGAAGACGGGTTGATGGTATGGTGTGATTTTGTTGGCATAGAAGGTTAATTTGCAATAATTTATTTAGAAGTCAGAGATCAGAACTGTAAGTCATTTTATTTATACAGTGAGAAGCTTCAATCATTGCTTGTAAAATAGGAGTCATTTGTTCATTCAACAAAAATTGCTGAGTACCAATTATGATACATGAATTGTTCTAGGCATTGGGGATAAGACAAGAACCATATTAGGAAAATGATTCTTCCCTAAAGGAGCTAAACTTTCAGTGGGGGAAGACAAGCAGTCACAATGAATAAACAATGAATATCAATTAATATATAATACTAATGGTACTATGGAGATGAAGAAAGCAGAGAAAGGAAAAGGGGGCATTATAATGGTTGCAGATTTAAATATAGTAATGCAGATAGACATCTAACTTCAGCATTTTTTTTTTTGAGCAGACATGAATGAAGTGAGCCAGCCAAAGTTCGAGGTGAGAGGAAAAATAAGTGCAAAGTCACTAAGATGGAACTCATCTTAGCATACCCTAGGAACTTCAGGAACGTCAGTGATGGTGGAGCAGTCTGTAGACTGGGATGGAGTAAATGGAGAGTAGTAGGAGATAAGACTGGATCATGTAGAGACTTGTAGGTTTTGATTGCAGAGAATGTAGCTTTATACTCTGAGTGAAATGAGGTATTTATTGGAGGGTGTCAAGAAGAAAAGAGACTTGAGCTGAATTCTTTTTTACAACACTAAAATGCATGTGGTTGCTATGTGGAAAACAGAATGAAGGCGTGCAGTGATGGAAGCAGGGATTGCAGTTGAAATCTGTTGCAGTGATCCAAATGACAGTTTTTGGTAGCTTGGATCAGTGTGATGATGGTGAAGGCTATGATAAGTAGTCTAATTTTGAATATATGTTTTAAAAATCAAGCCAACAGAATTTAAATATTTTAGGATACTGATGTGCAATAAGCCTATTCTGTTAGTAGCAGATTCATAGGTGATTGTTAGAATAATTCAAGTATGAATGTTGAACTTCAAAAATATTAGGATGAAAAGAAAAGGACAAATGTTAGCATTATAAATGAAGATATAGGGGATTTTGGTAACTGAAAATGTATAGACAGAGGAAGAAGGAAGATATAAGTAAATGGAAGAGTTAAGTGAGAATCACAGTAAAGAAGAAAATCAAATACTGAACTTTAAAACTTTTCTTTAAAATACGTACAATAACAACCATGAAGTCTAGTTTATACCAGCCATTAGTGAAATAGGCTTTAAAACCATACGCCATCCACTTTAGAAGCATTTCCAGAATGAAGATGTAAGTGAAGATCATGTCAGCATATTCTAATAAGATTTTAATAGTCTTTCTCTGATCGATATATATATCTTCAAAAGCCTATGGGTAAAAAAAAATAAGGATTAGTGTACATGTTATTTCTAATAAATCTTTGGCATAGAGATGAATGAAATGTCCTCCCTAGTAAGCAGATGGTGAGCAAAGTCATAGGCTGTTGTTTCAAGGGCTGGTTATTCACATAATCCCTAAGTATCAGTTTCTGATCCCATGCCTGTAGCAGACATCAACTGGTTCTAGAACTTCTTATACAGACTAGTTTGGCACCACAATGATCCATAAAGCTTCTCTCAAATCAGTTAATCACACTTAACATAAGAGGTGCAACTTTTACTGACATCTGACTGGTTATTAGCTCTAATTCCATGTAGCCAACTCACAGATATATGCCAGTTGCTAATAGAGAAGTAGAGATTTTTAAAAAATGTGTCTTCAGATATCTACACTGCTGTTACAAGAAAAATCACAAAGTTTGCTCTGCTGCAGAAATAATCAGGTAAACCAATGGAAATACATAAATATGAAATAAAACTATAATCATTTCTCCAAAGCCCCTCAGATTTAATTGATCAACTTTAATTTTACCAAGGAGGATGCAAAGCCTGACAATGTCATTTAAAGCAATTTCATAGTGTTTTTATTTTAGCACTGAAAAAAGGCAATAAAATACCAATAATGTCAGGCATACTTTTATTAAAGTATATTCAAGTTCAAAAAGCAAACAAGGATTAAAATAATAGTATGCAAATAATGGTATGGTTCTTCTAAGTCTAATGTTTAAGAGTAAATATAACATGACAGCAGAGTTACTGACTTTCAATTGAACCAATTATGGAGTAAAGGTGTCTATGTAAGCAAATGATAAATATAACCTAAAATGATTATAAAGAACTTTATTACAATGTATTTACTTATTGCATAGTATATAATGCAAGATAATATAAAAAGATATACAAAAGTCTTTAAAAACATTTAAAAAATGGGCAAAACTAATATATAGTACTCGAAGTCCACATACCAGCTACCCAGGTGGACTGGGGAAGTAATTGTTAGGTGTCAGAGTATGTGGTTCTGGAGTCCTGGTAATGTTCTATTCCTCAAGGTAAGTGACAGTTACACAGATACATTCACTTTGTAAAAATTCTTTAAGCCTATATACTTAGAATTTCAATGGTTTTCATTATGTATGCTAAATGTCAATATAAAGCTTACTTTAAAAAATGTATACAGTATAAAGTTGGTTCCCAGCTGTGACTCCATTTTCTCTGTTCCATGCATCTCACAATTAACTATTTTTTGTGTATCTTCTCTGATCTTCTTCAATGAAACCCAAGAAAATAATTTATAGTCTATTTTTCTTTATTTCCTATGTCATTCAATATTAAATAAATAAAACAATTTCAAAATATACGAATGACAGTGGGAAACATGAATGTTAATAGATATCTAATAGATACTTTTATTCCAGATCATTCTTTTTCCACTTATTACCATATCTTGCAATATCAGCATACATACAGCTTTTATAACTTTTAAAAGATACATTTATTTATTTTAGAGAGAAAGGGAGAGAACAGTGGTAGGGGCAGAGGGAGAGAGAGAATTCTAAAGCAGGCTCCCTGTTGAGGGTAGAGCCCAACCTGGGGCTGGATCCCAGGACCCTTAGATCATGACCTGAGTAGAAACCAAGAGGTGGTGGCTTAGCCAACTAAGTTACCCAGGCACTCCAGCTTCCATATTTTTAAAATAACTGCACAGTATCCCATTGGGTGATTGTACCATAGCATATTTAAACCGTCACCTATTATAAACTGTTTTTGCTCTTCAATCTTTTTTTTATTACAATGAACTGTTCAGTGAATAACGTTTAAATGCATTTAATACATGCTCAGATCTGTAGGATAATTTCCCAGAATTAGGGTTATTGGGTCAATGGATAAATACATTTTTTGTTCAAAGGTCGTTAAAAGTATATACAGCACTTTTCTTTCCTGATTGAATTGGTACCAAAGTACTAGCACAGTATAACAGTATGTATGTGCATATTATTAAACTTAGTCTCATACAGAAAACTTTATTAAAATAAGAATTTGGTATCTAACCAAATTTTCCCACTGTTATTCATATATTTCAAAATTATTTTATTTATTTAATATTGAAAGAGGCTAATACAGATTTTAAGACTGTAATTAAACTTTGTCTCATACAGAAAACTTTATTAAAATAAGAATTTGGTATCTAACCAAATTTTCCCACTGTTATTCATATATTTCAAAATTATTTTATTTATTTAATATTGAAAGAGGCTAATACAGATTTTAAGACTGTAATTAAACTTTGTCTCATACAGAAAACTTTATTAAAATAAGAATTTGGTATCTAACCAAATTTTCCCACTGTTATTCATATATTTCAAAATTATTTTATTTATTTAATATTGAAAGAGGCTAATACAGATTTTAAGACTGTAATATATGTCTTCCAAAAGTAAAATCACAAAATATGAACTTGGCATGATGACTTCAAATAACAGACTTCAGACACATTTTTTTCCCATAAAAGTCTCATATACTTACCAGAGCACCTGTGCTGAGCAGAGTGACAACGCCAATGAAACACTTAAAACAACTGTTTTCCACTATCTTGCAGCAGGTTTTCCTTATGTTCTGCCAAATTTTTCCTTTCCGGGATACTCTACTAAATTGGCCAGGTGAAGATCTTTGTCTATAACCTGTCAAAAATGAAACTGCTAAGAAGAAAAATCTTGAACAGTCATGAAAAAGTAGACATCTCAAACTTTCTACCATATGCTTTAGCAATTAGTTATTTACAGAATTTAATACAGGTGCTCTCTGACTTATAAAAATTTGATTTTTTTACCCCTGTTTCTGTGACCACACAGTCACTGAGGAAGACAAGAAAAACTTGTGAGTTCGAGAATAGTAGGAGGAAAGAAATTGTAAAAGGAAAAGATGACTTACAACATCCCCTAGCCTTGTGGGACAGAAGGACAGAGTCTAAGAAGAATAGAATTTATTCCCCACCCTTAAAAAAAAAAAAAAGCACACACACATGCAACACCTTCTAAACATCACATTTTGGTATGATGCTTTAAAATTCATTCTCTGAAAATTCACAAAGCATTCTCATTTAAGCACATAGATGCTTATGAAATGTTGAGAAGTATAATATTAATTAAGTCAATTAAATTGATGTCAGGTCTTAGGTGGCGTGAGAATGGTGATTCTGGGGAGCTCCTCTGGATTGTAGAGCACTTTGTGGGTAGAATTCATGTGCATGGATTGAACTCTACCTTCTGGTTAAGAGAGTTAGCATAAAAATTAAAAAACCCTGAGACTTGAGAAGACAGTGCGTAACAGGTGAGAAAATGAAGAAACAGAAGTGGGTGGAGTTTAAAGTCAATGCATTTTACTTTTTAACTTTACCTACTGTCAATTTATATATCTTTGGTAAAAAAAAATAGGAAATGTTTTATCCTTTGTCTTGAATCATACAAATCCTAGAAGTTGAGCTACTGAGACCAGGTTCTTTTTTTTTTTTTAACTTTATTTTATTTTATTTTATTTTTTGAGAGCAGGTTCTTATACTAAATACAGGAATTTGAGCATTTTAGCAGTTAACATTCTGATTTCCAGTGATTTCAAATGTCCAGAACCCATAATTATTTGTTCATCTTGCTAGGACTAATTTGAATTATAAGTCATCAAGAGATGTATGTTATATATCTAGTGACTTAATCAACTGACTGAAGTCATACATTTCTTAATATTGATGTAATCACCATTACTTATTTTGTTTTCCTATGAAAGATAGAAGATTTTTCATCTGAGTATTTTGAATATTGACTGTATTCCATGAAGCATAAAAATACACACACACGTGCACACATGCATGCACATACACTTATTTAATCTTTTTACCAATCCTGTGAGTTAAGTTTTATTATTATCCTCAGTTTACATTTTAGGAGATGAGCCTAAGAAAGGCTAAATAAAAGCCAGTAAATGGTGACTTGGGATTTGAATTCAGCCTATCTGACTCCAGAGCCAATGCTCTTAACTATTGTATTAAACTTCCTAGGAAATAGGCCCTCTCCCTCTTTTCCACATGTTGACATTTTTATTGACATTCCCTATAAATTTTATCAGGATTGATATGAGCATGTGTGCATATATTTGTTTGTGTGTTCCTTAGCCAAATTAGTAAACTCTAAAATTAGAATATATACAATAGTATTTGATAAACTAAGAAATTTAGTTGAATTCCAATATAATGATCAAAGGAACTTATTTTTTTCTTACCATTTTTAAGATGCTTTGGCTTCTCATGATCATAAACCATTTCTTCTTCTTCAGAGATAGCAATATCAACTGTACTGCATTCAGATGAGCTAGATTGCTTCACCTTCTAAAAAGTAAAGTCCCACCAAAAAAAGCTGTGATTAAAGCTTCTCACTGGAGTTCAAGTTTATTTCATTTTCAGGAATAAGAAAAATTGTGTACCGAAAGACTTTTATCAGGTTTAAAGACTATTTAGGCTAATTTCATGATTGGCATTAAAATGCATACATATCTCTGTGATTTGAAGTTTTAAAAAATTAAAGATTAATTTAAACTAAAATAATTTTTAGATTAAAATTAGCATTTAGTTCATAATGCTGTTCTCCTGAAAGATGTATAGGATACCATATCTCCAGTATCCAAAAGGATTTGAGTTTCAAAGCTCTCCTGAAGTTATTCACAAGATTTCCACATATGCCATTTCAGCTAGATAAGTAGTATCAGAATAAATTACCCCTTGATGCTAAAGATGGGTAGACAAGAGTGCACTTAGTTTGTATTGTGAAATCCAGTCCAGACATTCTTGTATATACCATCATAGGACAGGACTGATGTGAGGTTATCCTGAAGTGAAATGAAGAAATGGCACAAGGAATAAAGGTCAGGAATAGACCTGGCAAAATGGTACCAGCCTTATGGAGAGGCTATTTACAGGGACTGACATTCTTTCTCACTCGGTACTTGACTGAAGTTCAAGACCGAATAGGATAAGGTAGCCATGACTTTGTATATGTGGTAATAATGCATGTGACATGCATGGCTTTTACTTGAAATTATTTTCTCACAATGCTTTATTCTACTTTATCTTAAAATCAATATACAGCATGTCATCCTTTAAAATGACCAAGATCCTAAAGTTAATAACATAGGAGATTATTTTCTAATTAAAAATAAGATAAATATATTAAAACATCTGGGGAAGAACAGTCTTATTTTTAAAAAATTAAGGAAAGATCTAAATAAAGTATATCAAAAGGAAAATTATAAATATTTTGTCCTACCTATTGGTCTTATCCACAAAAAGTGTCAAGGAAATATAAATGGGAGGCTTTGTTTGCCTTAGACCTTACATGGTCAATTGTCAGTAAGACATTTGGTACTGAAAAAATATATATCCATTAGGGTATTACTCTTAAACAAATTGCTTTTATTATTTCAATTCCTCAAATTTCCTTTATTTCCGATGAAATAAAGGTATAGCAATGTATGGGTTTGAGAGTAAACAATACATAAATGAATGTTATATAATGCTTCAGCATTCCATAATTAAAAATTATACACCTTATATTTATGTTATTTTAGAATTTTTAAATAAACTATTTGATGCGATTTTTCCAAACCCCTTTAGTATGTTATTCTAAATATATATATAAATCAATTGGAATTCAAAATTATAAATAATTTTATTAGAAGACTATTTAATGGCATGATGAAGTGACCATGCTACATATGAGAAACATAAAATTCATTATAAAGTTTGATGTTATTTTTTAAAAAATTTCTATAGTCACATTGCAACTAAAAAATGGCTGAAAGTTTTAATAACAAAGAAAAAAGAAGAATATATCTCAGAATTATCAGATAAGATATACCTTTATATTCTTTGGTTTTTGGGAGATTAGCATCCTAAAGTACTCCTGAGTTGCATAATCTTTAAGTGTCTAAATTAAATATGCAACTAAATATACAGATAAGTGACTGATCAATCAACAAGAACAAATAATTATAAAGCATTAATTACACTTTCTGAAACCTTACCATTTACAATTATACTTAAGTGTCATCTTTCCTATATATTCTCAAATCCCAGACTTTCTAATGAGATTGGCAAGAAGTTTCCCAGAGCATCTCAACATGATGTGCTTTGATAAATAGCAATTTTACCCAGAATAAGATGGTAGTCAAAGTTGTAAGTGAAGATATGGAAGTGTATCTGGAGAAGAGTATTCCCTGTTTTTTTAGAAATGGTATTAATTAAAAAAAAGAAAGAAATGGTATTAATTAAAGGAAAATAGACCTAAAAATATTGGCATGCTAAGGAGTGAAAGTGTTTCTGTAACACAAAGATAGATACTTTCACTAGGAGCTGGAAGGATTCTGGATAATTGCAATTCAACTCCTATTAAGCCAACTTGAGAAGTTATTACAGCGCAGCTGCCAAGCTGTAAGAGGTCTGAGAGACAAGATGGTACCAAAGACTTTTTCAGGGATGTGGAAAGAGACATTCTTTTCTCCTTCCCAGTTCCTGTGAGTAATCTGAGATGGTTTCCTACTGAGGTACAAAGCAAGAAGCTTGCTGAGCAGATGTGATCTCTGTAAATGTAACTTTATATTAAATTATACCTCCTACTAAGACAACATAATGCTTGCAAATGAAGAAGATAAGATTGATTCCAGTAGGGTGTACATTTTAGAAGGTAAGTTAGCAGCAATATCTCTACTTCCTTGAATGTGTTGAGTTTTTTGTTGCTGGGTTTTTTGTTTTGTTTTGTTTTGTTTTCATTTTGCTTTGTTTGTTCAAGAGTTGATAAAGCTACACACTGTTCACAATGGTAGCGTTTTCTTTATTCTTTTAACCCAACTCAATTATATATGTTATAGTAAATGTTGCAGAAATAAAGTGACAAGAATCCTGGAATTTTAGAAAGTAAGAAAGTATTTTAGCCCTCCTATAGTCTAGTTTCTCATTTCCAAGATGATAATGCCCAGAGTTTAATGATTTCTCTGATAATGCACAAAGAAATGTCAATTTCTTTGAAAATTTAGATTTCTCCAACCTGCTTTTCATCACCCCATATTACCTGCTTATTAATTTACCAAATTTTGTAATTATATTAACCTAATTTTACAAAGTGTTTACTATAGACTGGGTATTGTTCTACGCACCATTGATCTACTTTTCGCAGTCCCATCTTCCCTAAGAAATAGATTCAATTCTATCTGCATTTATAGACAAGGAAACTGAAGCTTAGAAAGGTTAATTAACTTGATTAGGAGCATGAAATCAGGAGCAAGGAGTGCTATAGCTAGGATTGAATGGGTCCTCGCAACTTTACCACTAATTCACTTTCTTACCGACAATGCATAAATCAACAATAAGCAATCAGAATATTCAAACATCTTACCTCTTTGCTGCTCCCATCACCTGACTTGCTTTGAATTTCCTTATTATCCAGATTTTCTATATCAGATTCTCCTGACGCAATTGGCACAGTTTCTGAGACACTAGGACTGGGGATAAGTGATTGACTCTCATTTTCAGTCAGTGTGTTTTTTTCTGTGCCACTGCTTTTTTCCTTATCCTTGAGGAATTCTTGGGTGTTGCTTAATTCAGAAAGGGTATGGTCAGAAATATTCTCTTTAACATATACATCATTTACATTGTCCATTGTCTCCTTTGAAACATTTTGGTTTTTGCATAATATTTTAGAAAGCACATAGTTTATTCCTTTCTGAATCTTTGCCACTGCACGTTGGAGATTTTTTGCTTCATCGTCCTCTTCAGTTGTTGCAGCCTTGTATGAACTAAATGAGCTCACCAATGCCAGAAACAGGTAAATTATCTAAATGAGGAAGTAAATGAGGTTGATTTTATCTTACTTTTTGTTTCCTTCTAAACAATAAAACATCTTTGAAAAAAACTGACCTGAGATTTGAAAACAGGATACAAACTACAATGCTATTTAGGCTAGCCAGTTCTTACAAAGGGTCAGGTGCTATGCTAAGAGTTTGTACAGCTAGAACTCCCTTAGGATCACAACATTCTCTGATGTATCATTTATTTCTCTTTTATAGATGAAAAAGGCAAGGCTTACAGGTCTCAAATATCAAAGGTCATATAGATTAGACTCAAATCTTATTCCAAAGCTTGTTTTCCTTTGTCTAGCTAAGGCTACATCTTCCAAGATGAAGAAACAGATTGTTACTTCAGGTGGCTGACTTCACTTCAGCACTATCCCAGGAAGACATACAATGACATCTTCATGGGTTCTGCAAACCCACAAGGAATATAATGAGGAGAGTGCTATTCCTGGTTCTGAAGCATGCATCTAAATTTCCTTGGGACATGCTAGCACAAGGACTGGGTAGGTTAATTGATTCTCTGTGGTAATAAATTTGTTAAATAAGAAAGAGATGAGTGATGGAAGAATCATTCCTAATACTTGTAAGTTATTTGAATTCAAGGAGGGTGTATATTTTGACCTTTACTATCACTAAGAGATATGATCAAACCATGTTTAGTTTCCAGAGAATCATACTATTATCTTGTTTGTAACAGAGAATCATACTTTTATCTTGTTTGTAGTTGTAGGATATAAATAATATTTTTGGACTTTAGAGCTGGAGATTCATATTGGTAATTCTTTTAGACTTACAATAATAATTTGAGCATCTTGCTTGTTATGGAAGTTTTTCTGCCTCTCTTTGGATATCTGAGCTTTTAATGATTTAGTTTCCTTTATGTTTTATACATTGCTTTTAATGAACCAAATTCAAATGACATGAATTGTGTTTAAGAATATATATAATATATAATATATAATATATAATATATATATATATATATAAATGTAAAGTTTACTTACAGAAAATATGGGCAGGGGCTCTATGGCCCTTGTACAAATTACATTATTAGGATTTTTATCCTTCTTAAGAGACAATGAGTTCAGGATGTTAAGAACGCAACACCAAATATAATTTAAGGTAGTTGGTTGTTTCTTTTCCTTCCTTTGTTTGGTTATTAGGCATGGTGAGAAATAAAGGAAGGGAAGTTAGGTAAGAATTTCATGACTATACACTTCATGTGAGCAGGAACCAAGTTATCTCTTAAGACAACTAGCACAGTTCTAGGCACAAAATAAGTGATAAATATTTGTTGAAAAAATTATATAATGAATGAAAGAATAGATATTGTGGGGACGCCTGAGTGGCTCAGTGGTTGAGCATCTGCCTTCTCCTCAGGGCATGATCCTGGAGTCCTGGGATCGAGTCCCACATCAGGTTCCCTGCATGGAGCCTGCTTTTCTTCCCTCTGCCTCTGTCTCTGCTTCTCTGTGTGTCTCTCATGAATAAATAAATAAAATCTTAAAAAAAAGAATAGATATTGTGCCAGGATTTGGACAAGGAAATATTCTGCTATAACAGTTGTGTTTTTAAGAGCTTACAATCTAAGATTTCTTATATCTTAGATACACATATCCTACACACAATACCTGCAGATTTACATATACAATAAAAATGTTAAAAAGCTGAAATGAAATTCTAAATGATAGAACTGAAATTTGAACCCATGGATCTGAACTGTTCTTCTTGGATCTGAACTCTGTTTTTTCTTGGATCTGAACTCTGTTTTTATCTACAGCTCAATGCTACATATAAGTATTTAAAAGTCAATTAAATACTTGCTTTTGTATATGACAATAGTTTAAGATTTCCACTTAAGACTGAATCACTGTCGGAATCTTGTTGGGAGAATAAGATAAAGTTAAATCTAAAAACTGGGAAATATCTTCTTTTTACATCAATGCTGAGATTGAGTGTGAAATTGCAATGCTGTAATGCAATGAGTTGGAAGTACAGGGGGGAAAGATCTACAGCCTTACAGATTCTCTCCTTGCATTTTTTCCCTTATTTACTCTAGTGTTATTATCATGATGTTCCACACATGGGTGACTGTTGAGGGGAATAAAGTTTAAAAGATTCAGCAAGCCGAGTAATATAATTGTCAATCAATTGGAAATGGAGGTTCATGTAACTCCATTTTACCCTCTAATCTGTCTGCCTATTGACATCAAGTTTCTTATAATCAGGAATAAGAAAAATAAGACACAGAATAGAGTTCCAAAATAAAGAAACAGAAGTACAATTATATAATTGCCTCAGCATTTTTGCTTCCTTGCTTTCTGTGTGTGTGTGTGTGTGTGTGTGTGTGTGTGTGTTGTGTGTTATTTCCATCAATAGCCATCAACCATGATCCCTCCTTTTCGGAATAGAAACTTATATTTCATTTGCAAAATCACCCTTATCTCATTAGTAGTTATATGAGTTGAAATGATGCCAACTCCAGCTCCAGGACAGGGTTCTGAGTAGTTTAATGTAATACATGTTAATATATCACAAGTTAATATATTCTACACATTGCACAATAAATAATAAGTGTATTCCACACCCTGTGCAAAAGAGATTGGTTTACAAATAGACATGTGACTCAGAGCTAATATGAGAGATCTGCTGTGACTTCTAGGAAAGAAACAGGAATTTCTCTTCTATTAGACTTGACATGATATGAACACAAGAAGCTTTAGACTTCAGCAGCCATCTTGATAAAACAGAGGGCACTAGCCAGCAAGAGGCATACAGAAGACAGATCTGAGATATACAAAGATGACCTTGTTTGAACATATGTGTCACACTATAACTGAAGTGAAATCTACCTCCGATATTTTGAGTTATGCATGCCGATACATGTGTTGATTTTTGTTTCAGCCAGTACGAATAGGGTTTTGTCACTGGGAGTTGAAAGTGTACTAATAGCTACAAAGGCAGAGGTCAGTGAAGTCTTTTCACATGTTGGGCCCTGTTCTAGGCTTTGATGATATGGAGAAAAGTCTTGATCCTTTCTTTGTGCAGCTTAGTTTAATAAGGAAGGTTGAGACATGTACATCAACAATTAAACATAATGTCAGCAGAGGTAAGTAGACAGGGGTTATAACCAAGGTGAAACAGAAGCAAGGTGAATAGGAGCACCAATAGATACAATGGAGTCTAACCTGTGATTTTTTTTTCAGTCTTTAGGAAAATGTATTTGATCTCCACCAAATATTGAATCCTTTCTTTTTTTTCCCTTTCTCTGTAAGAGCAATTTTCTTTTATAAGCTATTCCCTTTTCTTGGAAGAAGTGAAAGCTACTTACTCAATTCATGTAATACCACTTCAATTACTGGGAATTTAAAAGTGACAGCTTTTCCTTTTAGTTAATGCATAACAGTTTTATAAACCAATGATTTTTAAACTGCTGCACAATTCAATCAAATGAAAACTTAAAAAAAAAAAAATCCTGATGACCAGGCTATGTCCACATACCAATAAAATCAGAATCTCTGGGAATGGATCCAGGGTATTACTATAGTTTTATTAATTCCCCAGGTTATCCCAATGTGCAGCCAAGTTTGACAAACTGTGTTACATCTAAGTGCTTCTTAAAAATTTAATGTGCATACAAATGACCTGGGGTTATTGTTAAAAATGTAGATTCTACTTCCATAGGTCTGGGGTGGGGTCTAAGAATCTGCAGTGATAACTATCTCCCATGATGCCAATGCTACTTGAGTAGCAAGGTTTTAAACCAGTGCTATCCAACAGAAATATGATGCATGTCACATATGCAAACTTCTAGTAGCCACGTTAAAAACATAAACAAAAACAGGTGATATTAATTTTACTACATATATTACTTAACTAAATATATCAAAAATGTTATTTTAAAATTTATTCAATATGAAAATTATTAATAAAATCACTTACACTTTTTATGGAGTAAGACTTCAAATCCAGTGAGTATTTCCACATGTAGCACATCTCAAATTGGACCACTCATATTTCAACTGACCAACAGCCAGATATGGCTAGAGGCCACCATATTGGACAACACAATTAATAGACTACTAGATCCCATAAATCTGTATCATGAAAATACCAGCCTACATTACATCAGTTTTTCAAGGAAAATGTAAAAGCATGGGTTACTTACCAGTAAGTTTCCAATTAAAATGACCATCATGTAAAAAGGAATACAACTGAATTGGCCTGCTACCTTAAAGCAGTCCCATAAGGTCTCTATCCACTCTCCACAGAGAATCCGGAACACATTCAGGTAGGAGTGGAAGAAGTCCTGCATGTGCCAGCGTGGGAGTCGACAGTCTTTGTCTATGTTGCAGACACCTTCTTTGTAACTCATACCAAAGAGTTTCAGGCCAACCACAGCGGAAAAAAATGTGAATGTGAGCAACAGCAGAACCAAGTCTTTCAGGGCCACCAATGAGTCATTAAGAATCTGCATCAGAATCTTAAATGTCGGCCAGTATTTTACCAACTTGAAAATTCTCAACTAATACAGAAATCCCAGAAACAACAAAAATAAGAAACAAACAACAAAAAACCTGGTCACTTTGTATTGTGACACATATTTAAAATTTTTATCAGCATTATACACATATACATATATAGTCTTTAATGCAATACTCAGCTTTAAGTTTTATTAATAATAACCACTGAAAATTCATTTTTATACAATTCTTAATATAACATACATATTCTGTATTTTTTACACTAATCCATACACATCTTCTTCTATTTATTTGTCAATTTTCATTCAACATTATACTATTATAATTACTCTAGTTTTGTTTTAATATCTGGCAGGGCAACTAGCCATTCTTTGTTTTGCTTTTCACAACACACAGGAAATTCTCCTACATTCTGACAAATAGATGATATCGAAAAAACATGTTAGGTCCCATTAAATTCCAGTTAAAGTTTATTATGTATTTTCCTTTAAAGTAACTTATCAAAGACCAAACACAGCATTCTAGGTTTAGTCTGAATATTTCTCTTCTTTCCACTAGATTTTTTGTTTCTATTGATAGGGTTACCTTAAAACTTTAGCCACCATATTACAGTGAACAGTTATCTAAAACTGAAACATCATTTTTATAGATGTTATACCTTCTACAACTTTGTCTAGTATACAGTTGGCTTTCTGAACTCAAGAGTAGGGCTTCACATTTATTCATGTAAAACTCAATCATTTATATTCAGTCCATACCAGCTTTTCAGATACTTTGATACTTTTATCGTATTTTTATATTTCCCAGTTTTGTTTCATCCATAAATTTGATAGGTACCTCTCACATATGCATATCTTACTGATTAGAAAAGTCTACAGATAAAGACTTAAGACAAGGCTCTGAAGAATTACTTGGAAAAGGTCAAAGCTACTTAATTGTTCTTGATTCCTGCTACATTCCTTCAACTTCTTACCAGAATATATTACTTATTAAGTACTTAACATTTCTATACATACTCTTCTAATAACATTATTTCCTTGGCTAGTTTTCTGACTCTTACTACCACCCTACATTGCAGGCATATACTGATTCTGACTTAATATTTTTCATAATAACATTCTGCTAGCCTGATCTCTTATAATGTTTTCTAACTCTACATTCAGAAATACTGTTCTTTAGTTATACACTGGCATTCAGCTTCTGGGACTCTAGATTATCCTGCTCCTCACAACTGACCAGTAACCCTGGTCCTACTTCCTAAAACTACACCTCAAATTTGCTACAGATGTGGCTCATTTTCTTTGAGGTTTTGGTCAAATGACAGCATTGGAAACTGCTTACTCTTCCTGGGGCACTTTCTAAGCTCTTTCCATGAAAATTAATTCATTTATTACTCCAAATGTCCCAATGGGATAGGTATTACTATCCTTCCTACGTTGTGTCTGAGGAAGCTGAGATAAATTTTCATAAAATAAAATTTAGATATTGAATCCTACTTACCACCCTGAATGTTCGAAAAGGAGCCATTCCATGAATATTTGCTAGATAAAATTCTGCTAAACCATGGAACACAATCAGGCTATCAAAAATGTTCCAACCTACTTGAAAATACCCATATGGATGCATTGCAATTATTTTCAAAATCATTTCTGCTGTGAAAATTCCGACACAAATCTAAACAAAAACAAAACACATGGATGAGAATATGCTTTCAAATACACTATCAAAACCCTCATACACAGAAACTATAACTTTTCACTGCCACAGTCTTCACAGTTTCTCTGTCAAGATCTGATTAGTTTTGGAGCCTGTATTATAAGGCTAGGCTCAAACATTTTTATTTAACAGCCTAACATCAAGCATTGCATACAAAGTTTTCAGTTATTTAACAAAAAACTATTCTGGAAGACAACAAAAGAATATTTAAGGATGAAAATCTTTTCATTTTGAATGGTTCCTTTTGGGATATAGAGTAGATGATAAGATATTTAATTTTTTAAACCGTTAAAGAATTTTATTTTTTTACTTTTTTTTCGTTAAAGAATTTTAAAAGTACATATATGAACTAGAAAAAAAACAGAGTAAATCTATGAACACTATTTTTTGTAAACTATACTGGCAGAAATAACTAAATTGTTATATTGGTACCGAATAAACGCATAATTCAAAATGGGTAGTAGTTTGGCAATCTGTACTAATACCAAGCAACAAACAACAACTACCATGAAAGCAAAGAAAATTAAACACTGTTTCTTTCCTTGAATGTGACTTGTTTTTAAACTCTGAGAAATCTGTTTTGCTTTTTGCACTGTAGGTAAGAAAAAGGATGAGTGTATCTCAACAATGCCTTGCCAAAAGGATAAGTTACCATCTAAGGCAAAGACAGGCAAAGTTCCCATCTGGAACAGACAAAGCAGGTATGGTTGTAGTCAGGATTCAGAATTCAGGTGTCATTGAGGAACTTGTATTTGTTATTTCACCTGTGCCCTGCTCTGATCTATGGAGCTATGGTACCAAGAGGGGAAATACTTGGGAAGGGAGAGAAAATAAGTAATATTTCCATTTAACCTAACTGCCAAGCAGCTGACTAGAATCTCAAACTTAAATAGCAGAATTTTAAACTTTAGCTATAAACTTTTGCTATAAACTTATTCAATGATAAGAACACTTACAAAGCAGAGCTGGGGTGGGTTGTGGAAGTATGAACATAATACTTCAGAAGCTAATCTGCATATAATGCATTTGTAACAAATTGGAGTTATAAAATAAAATAATGGGAATAATGATGACTAAAGAAAGCTGAAATCACAAAGGAAAATGATGTACAAGAGCCTTACCAGGTTTCCAATGCTGAGAACATTTTTGGTTTCTTCACTCATTGGATAACAATCCAAGGCCAAAAAACATATGTTTAGAATTATGCATATGGCAAGGACAAGATCAGTAAATGGGTCCATTATAATCATATGGATAAATTCTTTCAATTTTAACCAACAGGGAGAACAATTCCAAATCAAGAAAGTTTTAGTACATCTATACCAACACGATGGGCATCTCTTCCTGGATTTTTTAAGCTCTGAAATGAAAGAATAAAAAGTTAAACATTAGCAAATTCTTTAAGATCTAACTAATAAAATATTTTATTTTTGCATGCAAAGAGATAAGTTTAAAACTTTTGATTTGGAATTAGCAAATAGAAATAATTTGTACTAATAAAAGCAGAGGAAAGTAAATTTCCTCTATTTTGTTCATTCTTGCTGAGTTAGACCAATCAAAATGAGACAAACTGTCTATTAGAAGCAAAATATTAGTTTCTCTCAAGAAAACAAGTATGTAATAAAGTTGAGAGTATTACGATTTATAATTTCTAGATTTTAATGCTTTACAAAATAATGGCTTTTAATATTGTCCATGATAATGAGTTACTGGTTATAAATATAAAAAAGCAGACAGTACAGAAAGGATCTCAAAATATTGTTTTATTATTACAACTTCTATTTTTAGTTGTTATAAGTTAATACTTTTTTGTTTACAATGTTAAAGAAAATTTCTTAGCACTCTTTGGTGACTCTTTCCAATGTCTAAAATACCATGTTTATGGAATTCCTTAATATTCTTATATCAATCCTTAAACTTTTGTTATCATTTAAAATTCTGAAGAAATTGCATGATTTCTTTAAAAGTGAATCTTATGAATGGTACCTTTCATAATGTCTAAGTTTTTTTCTACTTTACCTTCCTCATGTCTGATAGCAGCAGTAGCATCATCCAACATATTCAAAGAAGTGATAATAGAAGTTGGTGATCTTTTCTTCATTTCTATTTGTGTGGCGTTGGTCTAAAAAGAAATTAGATGAGTCCAATGGCTTCTTCCCTTTATAGACACAAGACTATAACTATAAGAAGTTTTATAACCTTTTTTAAAATGCTGACTCTTTTACCTCCAGAAATCTCTTTTTGGGTTTCATCATCTGGTGCTCTTTACACTATAGGCAATACTAAACTAATCTAGGATTATTTGGGTAATGAATGTGTATAACTTGCAACTCAAAAAAATCATTTCATACTATGAGGTCAATATAAAAGGAGGAAATCAGAGAATACTGGTTTATTATTCATATTTGACAAGCCATTCAACGTATATTTTAGGATTATTGCAAAATATCCAGTTGGTAAACATGCCACTGAATAATAGTATTTCTTAAACAAAATTTATTTGAGGGTATTTTATAACTGAAAACTCTCTTGAAGGACATCTGGGTGGCTCAGGGATTAAACATTTGCCTTTGGCTCAGGGCATGATCCTGGGGTCCTGGCATGGAGTCCTGCCTCGGGCTCCCCACAGGGAGTCTGCTTCTCCTTCTGCCTGTGTCTCTGCCTTTCTCTCTGTGTCTCTCATGAATAAATCTTTTTTTATTTTTTTAAAGAAACTCTCTTGATAAAATCAAAATTATTTGCTTTTGTGATAATGAAATAATCTTGAATAGTATGAGGTAAAAGAATGTATCGCAGAGTTGTTTTGGCTAGAACATATAGGATAATTCCATAAAGGAATCACTTCTTTCTGTCATGTCTCTTGAGTGATGGTTTTAAGATAGTCTCTTTTGCTGATGTGGTTACACAGAGTTCAGAAGAAATCCTGCATTGGAAATACATTCCTAGAGTCTGATGTAGATGTTACAAGTTCTAGACCATTAGAGTTATCACAAATAGAGCTCAGATGTTTCTAGCAACCATGAATAAATTTATATTTGAATTTAAAATGTAAGAAACTGACAATGGTGGGGCACCTGGATGGCACAGTTGGTGAAGTATCCAACTCTTGATTTCAGCTTAGGTCATGATCTCAGGGTAGTGAGATTGAGCCCCGCATTGCACTCTGTGCTGGGTGTGGATCCTGCTCAGGGTTTTCTCTTCTTCTCCCTTTGCCCTTTCCTGCTCAACGCACACGTTGGTGCGCATGCATGTGTCTGAGTGTATGTGTGCACATGCTCTTTCTCAAAAGAAAAAAAGAAAGAAATCGACAATGGGTACATAATATTACACCACAGAGTTCCCAACAGTTTTTACATTTGATACACAAGAGAATTATATTTGTATATTTGTTAACTTGCCATTAGGTATGGCTAAATAGGTAAAATAAATAGTAAATAAATTTGAATATAAAGCTTCTCTGGAACAGAGGTAAATGGCATGGGGCTGCTGCTCTGCACTAACACTGAAGGAATTAGTGGTCAAGGCTCATTGATAAGCAATACTCAGCATTCCCTGGTTGGCAGGTTCTGCTGTGGTCTTTCTGAAGTGGCATAATAGGTATCAAGAGAATCATCATATTTATCTCAGTCTATATAAGTCAAGTTACCTCTAATTTCATAAATAGTAGAATCAGAGGAGGTAAAAACCAACTGTACTACACACTGATCCCATCATGAAAATGATAGATTCTTCAGGTCTACAGATCTCTGTTCCTTTATTATTATTTTTTTTTATTGGAAAAGTAATCTAAAAACTCAGGATGTGAGGTTATTTACCTTAACTAAACTTACTTCAGAAAGTAGTTTTTAACTGACTTACAAGGTTATATAAAATATAAGTTGTAATTTACAAAATTTCAGATTTCCATGAGTTAAAAACCAACAAAAGCATAATTGTTCTGTTATTAAAGTCTAACAAGGATTTTCCAGGTAAACCTTCATAAAGATGATATTTTATGAGATAGTGAATAATACCTTCCACTATTCTTATATGAGGAATTGCCTCTCCTAGAGAGGTTTCTGATGACAGTGTTTGATGGAACCACCTCAAGAAGCAATTCAGTAAAGATAATCATCTGTGTGGAGAAGGTAGAGTGAGGAGAGAAATAACATTATTGTCAATATACTCAATGTTCAATTCTCTACTTATTTGGCTTGAACTGTAGATATATTTTAGAATATAAAATGAATAAACTACATATAAGTCTAGTAATATAGTTACTTCAGTGGAACTTCTTAAAAATATTGAATGAATGCCCACAAGTTGGCCAACTACTAAGGACAGGACCATTTTATAACGCAAATTAAGAAGATCACAACTCAGCAATCTCCTGTTTGGAAGTTTAAGAGGAAATCAGGACATATCCCAGGTTAAAATTAGACTGAGAAAAGGAGCTATGATTCTTGTTCTCACAACCGGTTTAAATTTTCCTCTAGAGAGGATATATGAATAAGATAGAATCCAGTCATATTTCTAGCATTTAGCAGTGAATGAAGCAATGAAGTATTCATCTTGGACTTAGATTTGCTCTAAGCTATACTGGCCTTTTTAATCCTTACTCATTGTGTTCCTTCCCCCTATATACTGTGGATTCATTCTTTAGATCTCAGTTCAAGTGTCAGTTCCTCAGAAAAACCTTTTCTTACTCAGGGAAATCTTTATTATAGGCTCTCAAAACATCATGTTTCTCACCTTTATGGCATGTGCCACAGTTTCATTTATTTTTTTTTATTAGAGAAAAATACAGTGAATCACCAGGTACCCAATATTAACATTATACTCTTCATTTCTGATGCATTACTCAACCTACTTTATTTTAAAAATTTCAGGAAAAATATTTCAGACACTATATAATCAGACACCAGAATAAGCTTTGTAAGACACATAATAACAATATTAGGATCACAATCAGAAAATTAGTAATTCCTTAATATTATTCAATACAGACCGTGCTCCATTTTCTTTCATTGCTCAGAAATTTTCTATTATAGTTTATTTGTTCCAATCAAAATACAAAAGAGATCCACATATTGAACTTAGCTTACAGGTCTACTGATTATCTGGTGACTTTTTTTCCTATGTGATTTATTTGTTGACGATAATGGATCACTTATAACTGCAGAATTTTCCACTTTCTTGATTTGGCAGATTGTGTCCTATTAATGTAATTTAATGTGTTCTTTTTCTTATAGTCTCTAGATAAAGATTGTTAGATCTAGAGGCTTACTAGATTTAGCTCAGATTATAGCAATAATATATTATATCTGGTGTTTTATATGTCCCATGTTTCATAACAACAGGAAACACATAACGTCTGGTAGTCCTAGAGGTACAATTTTGTGTTTATGATAATTTTATGGTCTATCTCCCCATTTGGTCATTAGCTTAATGAAAGCAGACTCTGTATTTGTATCTATTAACATTTAAAAATCTCCAATGCTGAGTATAATGCCAAGTATATAGCAGATTGTCAATAACATTTTACTTAGACAGATGAGATATAAGGATGCCATTTGCTATTAGATGGGCAAATATTTTTGAAAATATTTATATTCCTACAGTTGTATATATCTGAATCTCTTCTTAAGGTTTGGACAGTGACTGGCAATTCTTGAGAAAGTTTCATCTGCCAACTGTGTAATTGACTGAAAAATATAGTTTCAGCATTGAGCCTCCAGAAAAATAAAGTGGTGAAAAATGAAGTCAAGTGTTGAGAAATTAGATACCAATAAATACAAGTCAAGTTTTGCAACTGGAACTCCTCAATAAAGATTAAATTTGAGGATTCATTAAGATGCTTATCATATGTGAGTCAACACTCAATAAACATTATATACCATTATTATTATCATTACTATTATTTTAATTACCCCTAAAAGGGGGTAATTACCTCTGAGAGGGGGATATAGTCAAAGACTTAAGAGTTTTATGTTGATGGGGTAGTCTCTATCATGTATTACTGTGCCTTCTTGTGTCCCCTATAATTAGCCATTAACATCTTTTTTTTTCAGTTTCTTTGTATACTATAAGCATTGCCAAGTGCTTTACAAGCATTTATTTCATTTGAATCTCACAACCTATGAGACAGATACTACAATTATATATACATATTGCAGATAAAGAAGCTGAAGTTCAGAAAGGTTAACAGACTTGGCAAATATCATATATCTATTAAGTGGCTAAAATAGACTGAAATCTATATTTATCTGACTGCAAAACTATGCTTTTAGCCAATATGATTTACTGCTTTCCTATAATGTGAAAGTATGAAGCATCTAAGTAATCTCTCAGTAATTCCATCATCAGAATTAGAATCTAATTAGTCTTAGATCAGTCACCTAAAGGGTTCTCAGTATTTACAGTATTTTCTTATGTATAAATAAAAAAGGAAAAGAAAGTAAATCTTGTGAAAATGACCTTCCCTCTTGCTTCCCAAAAAAAGTTTTTCATGACAAAATGTTCTAGCACTCTTCCAGGAAAAGAAATCCTTTACAATTGAAAGATTTTAATTAAAACCAGAAAGGCTTTATGTGATCCAAAGCAGCCAAATGAATGGAGATATTAAGAAATTGAGAAATAATTCAAGTTCTTTCTAAGCAGAGTTAAGAGGGCATCTCATCTTGGGATAAGAGAAGTATTGTGCTCTTGGATACACTTGTGTGTAGCCCTTGACATTTGAAATACTACTTTAAAACAAATTACACATTCAGCATATCATTAAGACCATAATCATTCAATCAGAAGGACCCCACACTCATTTCTAGAGACAGAAATCTCTTGTAATTTTTCTATGACTTCCTCATGGGTGATATAATGGGTACACTCAATAGCCTCTTTTTATACATGTTTTCTTCATACTGTCTATAATTGCTTCTTGTTTCAATGGTATGCATGTTATGAACCATGTAGACACAGTATCTATCAATAACTTTTAATTTGGTGTGATCCTACACTATGTTACTCAGTTCCCATGTTCTTAGGAGAATGGCTTTTCTAGAGATTCTTCAGTGATGATTTAATAAAGAGTTATATATGTAGGGAAGTTAACATTTTCCCCCTTTGACCCAGAAGTTACCTTTTGTATTATTGAACCTCTTAGCCAGCCTTACTACACATTCTACTTAGTGCTGAAGTCTATCTTGGCTCTTTACTTGTCCCCATCTCTTTTTATCTTTCTCACATGACAGGGTCTCAGTAGAGTTCCTTTCTATTCTTTGTCTCCTCCCTCAATCCGTCATTTTATCATGGAGTTTGTATTTTTCTCCAGTGTAGACAATCTTTATGAGCAGGTGTTGAGAGTGCAAAATAGTTACAAACCTAAAAGAATGGAAAAGGAGGCAGGGCAAGTGAGGTCCTGTATCTAGGCCACTCCAGTCAAGAAGCACTCAACTCGACTACAGCCATTTTGTTCCCAGTACCCTCCAAAGACTAAGTTCCCAGGCAAGAGGGTTCTTTATAACACCAGGGTAGGGAGAAATACCTGGAAAAAGCATGGGCTGAATCCTACTGCAGGCCACTTGGCTCCTGACCACCATACATACCTCAACAGCTCCAGGTAGGGGTGTTAGAAGACTGGACCAAACCTATTCCTCCCCAACTGAGAAAGAAGTATGAAATTGCCAGGTCCTATTGACTATAAGAAAGCAACTCTGGTTGCTTCCCTGGGTCCCCTTCTTTTAGTACACTTATACCAATTTAGATTTTTTAAAGATAATTTCTATAGCTTCTTTAATGTTACTTCTGTCAATACTTTTAGGTTCATTTTGCTATGAAGCTAAAAATCTGAAAATACACTCAAAGACAACACTAAAATGATGGGAAATTAATTAAATTTTACTAGCCATGGATTTCATCATTTCATGAATAAAATAATTCCTTATATTGAGATGCATAGTGCATTTCTTCTTGAAAGAACTAGAAAGCTACTAAAGTGCATTTTTTTCTCTTTTTACAACTTCAGTACTGTACTTTTTTTATAAAGATTTTATTTATTTATTCATGAAAGACACAGAAAGAGAGGCAGAGACATAGGCAGCGAGAGAAGTAGGCTCAACGCAGGGAGCCCGACATGGAACTCGATCCCGGGACTCCAGGATTTGGGGCTAAAGGAGGCGCTAAACTGCTGAGCCACTGGGGCTGCCCAGTACCGTACTTTCAATCCATACTTTTAGTACATCATGATATCTAAATTATGGAAGGCATTATCACTTTTGAGTTGAATACTAGAATTGTCCAGTTAAGTCTGATGTACTGTCTGAAGCAAGCTTGAATAAACTAAACCTGCATTAAGAGAAGTTTGAAAAATAATATATTCATAGTTTATCAGCAGTAATAATACACATTTTGGAACATAAAATTATCTGTCTTAAAGAAATATTTAAAGATGTTGGTCACTCTTACCACACTGCACTCAGGAAATAATGTTATGTAGCAACAGTGAGCCCACTTATCAAGATCACTGTTGATGTTCCTATCATGAACAACACACAGCTACTGAACACTAAGTAGAAAGCAATATAGTCCAAGATCTTGAGAAAGTAACTCATTCTGTGATTCTATGAAGCATTAAGAAAAATTTTTACCTCAGCCGCTTCGTTTCTTTCTTGAAGTTCTTTTAAAGTCTGCTGAAATTTTGGCTCAACCTTCCTAGTTTTAGTTTTCAGCTTTTCTTCTTCACAGGACATAGCAAGTATGCCCAAGAACAAACTTGCTATGTAAAAAGCAAACCAAAAGCTTATCACAACAAAAAATATCATGTAGACTTTTCCAGAAGCATAAAGGATCTAAGGAGAGATGGAAAACGACAAAAGAGGAAAACGTTATTTGTCTTCCTGTAATCTATTTTAAAATGAAAAATGACATTTTGTTATGAAAATAATTTAGTTGTAAGTAGAATGTAATCACAGAATAGTTTTACTGGCTCAAACTGGAGAAATAAGAGAAAAGCTCTTCAATTTTAGATATATACATTAGGTACAAAATGCATGGTATAAAACCAAAGGAAGAATTTAGTAACTGAATTAAGTTAGGGTGAGAGTCCGGCTTTTAGGTCTTCACTAAAAGAGAAAACACACTGACAGGAAAAAATTGTCATTTTTCAAAAAGAAAGCTGGACAGTCTGAAGTAAAGACTATTTCCTTTATAGTAAAAATTTTAATATATGAAGCTTATTAAAATTAGAGAATGAATATTTAGAGATTAGTTTCTTCTTATTACTTTATGAAAACATCATAACAAGGAAACAGCTTAGGTCTCTTCAAAGAGGTGGGGAATAAGATAATTTTTCTAGGTCAGATACCTACATTGGTGAAGAACATTTAGACAAATCACATGGTAAAGTCATATAATTTACTTATGGAAGTCATTTATGTATAGAAAAAAATCCAAGATTTTAGACTTAAAAACTGAGTATTGACTAGCTTTTATTTCATAATAATTACCTAAGAAAAATGAGAGAATTTAAAAATTTAGAAAATTATAAGTAATAGATAAGGTCCACTATATAAGTAATACAGGCCACGGATTTATCATTATTGATTAAAAGTATATAAAGAAAATTTAAAAAAATAGATAAGACTAGTGTTAATTTTTAAGCATCCACTTGAATCAATAGGTAAGTATTATTTATAGAATATATTATACTGAATAACAGTTAAAATGTTTGCAGATTAATAAGTTCTAACATTCAATCAAAAATAATATCTTATTAATCTATAGTGTATTATCTTCAACGGTATTTTTAGTAAGCTTTATTTCCCCAAAGAGTCACCTATTTAGAATTTGGTTAAATATTTTTCCCACTGAACTAGCTATCATCTACAATAGACATTCAGGAGTCAAAAATAGATGTTATAGGATATACTGTAGGCCATGCATATTAATCAATACTTTGTTTATTATCTCATTAAATCTGTGCAGCACATTTATGTGGTATTTATTATTATTTCCAATATGCAGATGAAAGATGAGGTATGTGGATGCCACCAGGGTACTCCCAGGCTGATTTTTCATTTCACTAGTAGTGGGAAAGGATTTCCTTTAGACCAATTCTAAGAAGAAAATTAGGTAACATACTTAGAGGGCTGTTACCAAAAATCAGAAAACATTAATTATTATGTAAAGTAATACAATCCATAAATATTCATTTATATTTTTGTTTATTAAAATTTCATTAAGCATTTCTATGTGTTTGATGCTGAGAACACAAAAATTAAAATGTGGCAAAATACTTTTTAGCTAACATATCTCCTAGTGGGAGAAACTGCTGAACAAGCAATTAAAATAACCATAATTAGGGATGCCTGAGTGGCTCAGTCGATTAGGTGTCTGACTCTTGATTTCTGTTCAGGTCATGATCTCAGGCTTGTGGGTTCGAGCCCTGTGTGGGGCTCTGCGTTGGTATGGAGTCTGCTTAGGATTCTCTCTCTCTGTTCTTCCCCTCCTCTTCCATATGTGCACATGCATGCTCTCTCTCTCTCTCTCTCCAATAAAATAAGATAAAATAACCACAACTAAAGACAATTATACAGTTCCATGGAATTCTACTGTAGGGTTTGCCTAGCTGTGAAGAAAGGCTTGGGGAAAAGCTCAAGACTGGAAAAGCTCAAGACTTTTTCTGGATTTGAGGCATGAATTTAAGGTATGAGACTGAAAACAGAAACCTGAATTTAGGCTGAGGGTACAACATACATTGAAACAAGAAATTACGGGAAAAAGCTCACTTAGGAAACAGCAAGCCTTTTCCAATAAAGCAGAGAGTAGGTATATATTGGGATATCACTAGAAAATAAATCTGGAGAGGTATGCAAAAACTAGATCTTAAAGGGCATTATAGACCAAGCATTTGAACTTTGAACTGCATACCAATGGATTTGGAAGCCTTTGAAAGATTTTTAGCAGTAGGATAACGTTATAAGATTATTTTAGAAAGAAGAAGTTCCTAGTACAGTGGAGGAGGCATTGATACTTAACAACGTTTGGAAATAACATAAATAAATACTCCCCTTACAAAATCAGAGAAATATAGTTTGCATTTTAAAAAGTCATTTTAATATTTTAATGTATTTCTTTTATTAGAAATATAATTGTACTGCATGTCTATTTGGTTTACTTGATTTTTTCATCTAATAACATAACATCAACCGTTGTGCTGAAAGTCCTATCATTATTAATAGCCTGTAAATACACACACACACACACACATACACACACACACTCGCCGTAATTTACCCAATTATAAAAAGTATGGAGTGTATGTGTATATTTTTTAAAAAAAGGAAAAAGTGTTTTCCTTCACTGTACATACTTTGGAAATTTAAAGTAATTTATTTTATCTAATATATTTTGATATTAATTATGCTGCTAAATTAACACTGCATATTATACTGTGATAAAACTTCTCTTAAAAGAAAAACTGAGTCTCCATTATAAAGAGTATTATATCTTTCTGAGAAACTATGGCACATAAATCATCGGTTATGAAAAAAGACTCAATTTGGATTTCAAGTCTCATAATGGCAAGCTTTCTGTTAAAATCAGACCATGATTAAATATTAAAGGGGAATGAGAAGAAATAGAAGAATTGATGTGAAATACACATTATAGATATTAAATAATTTTTTAATACATGGTAATCTCATAGGTTCAAAATTTTTTTAACTAAAGAATTAGTACCTACCAATGTTCTTTACTTAGTTAATATCAAATGTATGATAACATAGGGCAGGGCAGTCATCTCTGGAAGATACATGTGTTGTAACTTTGGAGAGGTTACTCACCCTCGGATCTTAGTGTCTTCATATAAAAAGCATATATATATTGGTCTTGCAGGATTGTTTCAAAGATTAAATGAAATATATATAAGGGCACAGATTTGGGCACAGCATTAGCATACAATTTGATATTCAATAATTCTGATTCTCTTTTCTTCTGTGCTCAAATTCTTCTCTCCATAAAAATTTGATAAACCATGTTACATTTGACCTTTATTTTAGAAGGGAGGAGCATGGCATCATTTTTATGTGCAATGCAGATTCTTTCTGTTCTTACCTGATGATAAAGTGCTTCAGGGTAATCTTGCGTCATTAATCGAAACATGGCAAGCAAGGCCCAGCCAAAAGTGTCAAAATTTGTGAAGCCATAATCAGGATTTGTGCCAGCTTTCACACAGACATATCCTTCCGGACACTGACTAAAGAAGACAAAGAAAAGAAAAGCTGATTACTCTTAAGTGACTCTCATTATAGCCAAATCGTAAATACAGAACATCTACCCATGAATAATAAAGGGTTCTTTTCTTCCATAGAGAATAGTCTTCTAAACAATTTCTAGTGAAGAAGCTGCAAATGAGGTAGATTTTAAGTTAATATAAGTGAAGAGTGTTAATTAAGCTAAAAGGAAAAAGGGCCTCACAAATGGTTTTTTGCAAAGCCTTGTTAAAGATTTCTTTGCTACTCAGTATCAAAGTCAAAGCATACTTGATGGGAAATAACAGTCATAAAACAAAGCTGTAGTTGAGAGTTTAATTTTCAAATGCTCTCACCTCAAGCCCTTAGCTCCCATTGTTTATGGGTGAGAAAACGCTTATCACATTGATAATTTATAAGCAATACTTACGTGTTGGTAGAAAGATCAGATCATTCACATGATCTGGGCAAAGAGTTGAACAAGCAACAAAATGTCTAAATCATGTGAACATATAAACTACATAACTCATGCTCCTCTGCCTCCATATGACTTTTTAAATCTGGGCCCCAGAGCTAAAGCAAGAGCTGAGCCTACAGATGGGCATCAAATCATATTTGAGGAAAGTTACAATGAGGGAAGTAACATAAGGAATTACTGAAGTGCTAGTACTGCTGAGAAGCACCATATTTCTATTTTCTTTTCTCTTTATTTGAAGCCATAAGACAATGACTTGAGAGTTTTGTCATATCACTGAAGAATTATTTATAAGTACTATTTTTAAGAGCAGTAAGCATTTTATGAATGTAAATTTTAGTCATAAATGATACAAGCCATAAAATAAGTGAAATTAAAGCATATCTTTCCTATTTCTTCTCTTCAAAGGCTTCTGGCTAAAGAAAAGATTCATATCATCTTTCTTAATAATTCCCACTAGTTCTGGGGTATACAGAAAACAGAAAATCAGATCCTTATTTACTTCCCAGCCTTGCCATTTACCAACTTCTTGATATTGAGTAAATCATTTAACTAGTCTGTTTATTGCTTTTTCCTGTAAAATCAGATTAATAGTATTCCATGTTGTATACTTCTCAGCATGGTTTTAATAATAAAATGAGATAACGTAATCAAATGAGAAACATCATCCTAAGCAACAATAATTCAGTAAATACTATGGATCCATGATACTGACTTGATACAAGAACATTAACAGTACTTACCCAGCATCTGTTCTGTTGCCACAAAGGAGAGCAGAGTTTTCTCCTTCCAAATAATAAAAGTTTTCTGTTTCTGAAAAAATAGGAAAGAAATTATATTCTCTAATTTTGAGTGAAGAGCATATCTGATATTCATTTATATCTGTATTAGAAGATAAATATCCCTCTCTACTATGGAAAAAATATACACCCTCGCCCTTTTTTATCTACAAAATTGTCCATGATGCACAGGTCAAAATGCACCTGTTTCACTTGGACAATCCACCTGTTTCACTGCCCCCAAAATGAAAGCTCAGCATAAAAAGAGGAGAATCCCTTTCAAAATTAGAGTTCTGGAAAATGAATATAACCAGCCAGGTATGATGAGAACCTTGAAGGAAAAATTCCCAAAACTAAAATGTTTGAAAGCCTGAGGAACTTTTTTCTTCCAGGGTTTATTCTTAATGATCTTCCTGAACAGAAGACCATATTTCTACCTCTGGGTTTAAATGCCTCCTCCCATTTTGAAGTTTATTCTTCTACAAAAAGCATCCAGAGCCAGTTACTTGCCATAATGTCACCTAATTTCAACCACAATACAAACTAATCTGAATCATAGTCCATAGAATTTATTCATATATCCTTATCTGCTGTCATTCAAAATGTTAATTGTGTGTTTTTAGAGATGAGCTACCAGGGTTGGGAACATGCATTGACATTAGGTTCAAAATTCAAACCACAGAGATCCAACACATGAGATTAGTCCTGATTGTATGCGTGTATGTCATAGAATCATATACATATACATATACGTAGGTATGTACATACACACAAAACCAAATTACTCCAATCTCAAATAATGTCACTTCAGCTTGTTGCCTAAAATAATACCACTGATCAAACCTCTTTTTTTTTAAGGATTTTATTTATTTATTCGTGAGAGACACAGAAAGAGAGAGAGGCAGAGACACAGGCAGAGGGAGAGGCAGGCTCCATGCAGGGAGCCCGATGTGGGACTCGATCCCAGGTCTCCAGGATCAGGCCCTGGGCTGAAGGCAGGTGCTAAACCACTGAGCCACCGGGGCTGCCCCTGATTAAACCTTTTATTTATTTATTTTTTGATTAAACCTTTTATTTTTTTTTATTTTTTTTAATTAATTTTTATTGGTGTTCAATTTACCAACATACAAAAAAACACCCAGTGCTCATCCCGTCAAGTGTCCACCTCAGTGCCCGTCACCCATTCCCCTCCAACACCCGCCCTCCTCCCCCTCCACCACCCCTAGTTCGTTTGATTAAACCTTTTAAATGGCAGTCAAAAACCAAATGAAATTTGACATTAATAGAAGAGGGCAGCCTCAAATACTCTTCTAAATACAAGGACTTTGACATGGCAATTAGGTTAAATAATGTCTTATAAATATAATATTTTAATCAAGTCCTAATATGTTTTTAGAGGAAATGGAATGACCAAAATTGGACAAATTTTAAAGTAATTTCTTTATAATATAAATTATGCTTTAAGATGAAAAGAAATTGGTCTTTGTTTTCCTAGCAATAACCAGTAAAGTAGTAAAAATTGTTTACTTTTGTTATAACCAAAGAAACCAAAGAGTACCTCAATTGGAATCTAAGTTTTAACATTCATTTTCTGTTGCCCTCACCACCAGATTCATGACCATGAAATAGATACATATAATAAGGAAATGTTTCACATACTCATATGCCAATAATTTTGTAATACTTGCATCATAATGATATTTTGGGGTAAACTAAACAGTAAAATTTATTAAGATTTGTTTTAGAACTTTTTATATCTAAATACAAATAAAATTAATGTAGGGGGACTACATAAGACATCAATATTTTATTTTTATTCGTTTAAAAATATGCTTTTATATTTTTCTAAATACTATCAGAAGGATCTGACAATTTTAATATGAGACAAAAATCCAATAAGAGAATATAGCCTGGCAGAGAGGTAATGGAATTGAAATCTAGATTGAGCATGGTTAGAATCCTATTTTTATCACTGAGTAGTTACAATATGCTGGATTTTTCTGTTTGTAACAGGGGTCATTCACTTCTCTGCAGGATTATGGTGAAGGTATGTGATCAAGCATGTGAATTATTTATATATAAAAGCAATATTTATTTTGGCATTATTACTATTTGCCTAAAATATGTTTATTATTTATCAAGGGATAATCCAAAACATTTAAAATTAGCAGCAGTAATTGAAACCCAACAAGAGTAAGAATTTCTATAATGGAGGCCATTTTTTATATTAAGGTCATTTTAAAACTTCTAATGAGTAAAGTTAAATTTATATTTTAAATAAACAACTTTAAAAATAAATAAATAAATAAATAAACAACTTTATTGAAAAGGTAGTATTATGAGGATTCTACTTTGATGAAACTGCAAATAAGACTTTGGTCATATGTATTTATTTTGTAAAAGATAAAATTTACAAAACTTAGCAATTTCAAACTTAGGTTTCCCTCAGTGAACTGTCTGAAGATTGCAACTTTGCAATTCTGATCATTGAAACTGATCCAGGGAGGGGCAAGATGGCGGCAGAGTAGGGTCTCCAGGTCACTTGTCCTCAACAAATTACCTAGAAAACCATCCAATCATCCTGAAAATCTACGAATTCGGCCTGAGATTTAAAGAGAGACCAGCTGGAACGCTACAGGGAGAAGAGTTCGCGCTTCTATCAAGGTAGGAAGACGGGGAAAAAGGAATAAAGAAACAAAAGGCCTCCGAGGGGGAGGGGCCCGCGAGGAGCCGGGCTGAGGCCGGGGCGAGTGTCCCCAGGACAGGAGAGCCCCGTCCCGGAGGAGCAGGAGCTGCACCGACCTTCCCGGGGGAAAGGCCTCCCGGGGAATTGGAGCAGGATCCCCAGAAAGGCGGGGATGCCCTCGGGCTCCCGGGGACACTAACAGGCACCTGCGGGGCGCGCAGGACAGTGCACCGAGCTCCCTAAGGGCTGCAGCGCTCGGCGGGACCTGGAGCAGCTCGGAGGGGCTCGGGCGGCGGCTCCGGGAACAGCTCAGCGGTGGCGGCTCGGGCGGAGGAAGAAGCTCCGCGGAGGGGGCTGCGCGGCTCCGGGAACAGCTCAGCGGCGGCGGCTCGGGCGGAGGAAGAAGCTCCGCGGAGGGGGCGGCGCGGCTCCGGGAACAGCTCGGCAGCGGCGGCTCGGGCGGAGGAAGAAGCTCCGCGGAGGGGGCGGCGCAGCTCCGGGAACAGCTCGGAGGGGCTCGGGCGGCGGCTCCGCGGAGGGGGCTGCGGGGCGGGAGCGCGAATCCAACAGCGCAGGCTCCGGAGCACAGGGCGCCGGGACACAGCCCAGGATCCGGCCTACCCCGGGACAGGCAGAGGCCGGGAGGGCCCAGGACAGCGAGGACGCTCCTGCCTGGAACTGAGCAGATCAGCGGCCCCGCCCGGGAGCCCCCAGGCCCTGCAGACGGAGAGCCCCGGAGCTACTGCGGGAGCTGACCCCAGGGTCCCAGAGCTGCCCCCGCCACTGTGGCTTCCTCCTGGGGCCTCACGGGGTGAACAACCCCCACTGAGCCCTGCACCAGGCAGGGGCAGAGCAGCTCCCCCAAGTGCTAACACCTGAGAGTCAGCACAGCAGGCCCCTCCCCCAGAAGACCAGCTAGAGGGACAAGTTCCAAGGGAAGTCAAGGGACTTAAAGAACACAGAATCGGAAGATACTCCCCGTGGTTTTTGCTTTTGGTTTTTTTTATTTTTGTTTTTGGTTTTTTTTTGTGTTTTTTTTTTTATTTGTTTGTTTTGTTTTGTGCTTTTTTTTTTCTTTCTTTCTTCTTGATTTCTGATTGCTTACCCCGCCCCACCCCCCCTTTTTTTCTTTTATCTCCTTTCTTTCTTTTTCTTTCTTTTTCTTCTCTTTTTCCCCCTTTTTTTCCTCTTTCTCTTTTTTCTTTTTCTCTTTTCTTTCCTTCTCTCTCTTTTTCTCCTTTTCCCAATATAACTTGTTTTTGGCCACTCTGCACTGAGCAAAATGACTAGAAGGAAAACCTCACCTCAAAAAAAAGAATCAGAAACAGCCCACTCTCCCACAGAGTTACAAAATATGGATTACAATTCAATGTCAGAAAGCCAATTCAGAAGCACTATTTTACAGCTACTGGTGGCTCTAGAAAAAACCATAAAGGACTCAAGAGACTTCATGACTGCAGAATTTAGATCCAATCAGACAGAAATTAAAAATCAATTAAATGAGATGCAATCCAAGCTAGAAGTCCTAACGACGAGGGTTAACGAGGTGGAAGAACGAGTGAGTGACATAGAAGACAAGTTGATGGCAAAGAGGGAAACTGAGGAAAAAAGAGACAAGCAATTAAAAGACCATGAGGATAGATTAAGGGAAATAAATGACAGCCTAAGGAAGAAAAACCTACGTTTAATTGGGGTTCCTGAGGGCGCCGAAAGGGACAGAGGGCCAGAATATGTATTTGAACAAATCCTAGCTGAAAACTTTCCGAATCTGGGAAGGGAAACAGGCATTCAGATCCAGGAAATAGAGAGATCCCCCCCTAAAATCAACAAAAACCGTTCAACACCTCGACATTTAATAGTGAAGCTTGCAAATTCCAAAGATAAGGAGAAAATCCTTAAAGCAGCAAGAGAAAAAAAGTCCCTGACTTTTATGGGGAGGAATATTAGGGTAACAGCAGACCTCTCCACAGAGACCTGGCAGGCCAGAAAGGGCTGGCAGGATATATTCAGGGTCCTAAATGAAAAGAACATGCAACCAAGAATACTTTATCCAGCAAGGCTTTCATTCAAAATGGAAGGAGAGATAAAGAGCTTCCAAGACAGACAGCAACTGAAAGAATATGTAACCTCCAAACCAGCTCTGCAAGAAATTTTAAGGGGGACTCTTAAAATTACCCTTTAAGAAGAAGTTCAGTGGAACAATCCACAAAAACAAGGACTGAATAGATATGATGACACTAAACTCATATCTATCAGTAGTAACTCTGAACGTGAACGGGCTTAATGACCCCATCAAAAGGCGCAGGGTTTCAGACTGGATAAAAAAGCAGGACCCATCTATTTGCTGTCTACAAGAGACTCATTTTAGACAGAAGGACACCTACAACCTGAAAATAAGAGGTTGGAGAACCATTGACCATTCAAATGGTCCTCAAAAGAAAGCAGGGGTTGCCATCCTTATATCAGATAAATTAAAATTTACCCCAAAGACTATAGTGAGAGATGAAGAGGGACACTATCTCATACTCAAAGGATCTATCCAACAAGAGGACTTAACAATCCTCAATATAGATGCCCCGAATGTGGGAGCTGCCAAATATTTAAACCAATTAATAACCAAACTGAAGAAATACCTTGATAATAATACACTTATACTTGGTGACTTCAATCTAGCTCTTTCTACCCTGGATAGGTCTTCTAAGCACAACATCTCCAAAGAAACGAAAGCTTTAAATGATACACTGGACCAGATGGATTTCACAGATATCTACAGAACTTTACATCCAAGCTCAACTGAATACACATTCTTCTCAAGTGCACATGGAACTTTCTCCAGAATAGACCACATACTGGGTCACAAATCGGGTCTGAACCGATACCAAAAGATCGGGATAGTCCCCTGTATATTCTCAGACCATAATGCCTTGAAATTAGAACTTAATCACGACAAGAAGTATGGAAGGACCACAAACACGTGGAGGTTAAGGACCATCCTGCTAAAAGATGAAAAGGTCAACCAGGAAATTAAGGAAGAATTAAAAAGATTCATGGAAACTAATGAGAATGAAGATACAACCGTTCAAAATCTTTGGGATTCAGCAAAAGCAGTCCTGAGGGGGAAATACATCGCAATACAAGCATCCATTCAAAAACTGGAAAGATCTCAAATTCAAAAGCTCACCTTACAGATAAAGGAACTAGAGAAAAAGCAACAAAAAGACCCCACCCCCAGCAGAAGAAGACAGTTAATTAAAATTCGAGCAGAACTCAATGATATCGAGACCAAAAGAACTGTGGAACAGATCAACAGAACCAGGAGTTGGTTCTTTGAAAGAATTAATAAGATAGATAAACCATTAGCGAACCTTATTAAAAAGAAGAGAGAGAAGACTCAAATTAATAAAATCATGAATGAGAAAGGAGAGATCACTACCAACACCAAGGAAATACAAACGATTTTAAAAACATATTATGAACAGCTGTACGCCAATAAATTAGGAAATCTAGAAGAAATGGACGCATTCCTGGAAAGCCACAAACTACCAAAACTGGAGCAGGAAGAAATAGAAAACCTGAACAGGCCAATAACCAGGGAGGAAATTGAAGCAGTCATCAAAAACCTCCCGAGACACAAGACTCCAGGGCCAGATGGCTTCCCAGGGGAATTCTATCAAACGTTTAAAGAAGAAATCATACCTATTCTACTAAAGCTGTTTGGAAAGATAGAAAGAGATGGAGTACTTCCAAATTCGTTCTACGAGGCCAGCATCACCTTAATTCCGAAACCAGACAAAGACCCCACCAAAAAGGAGAATTACAGACCAATATCCCTGATGAACATGGATGCAAAAATTCTCAATAAGATACTAGCCAATAGGATCCAACAACACATTAAGAAAATTATTCACCATGACCAAGTAGGATTTATCCCTGGGACACAAGGCTGGTTCAACACTCGTAAAACCATCAATGTGATTCATCATATCAGCAAGAGAAAAACCAAGAACCATATGATCCTCTCATTAGATGCAGAGAAAGCATTTGACAAAATACAGCATCCATTCCTGATCAAAACCCTTCAGAGTGTTGGGATAGAGGGAACTTTCCTCGACATCTTAAAAGCCACCTACGAAAAGCCCACAGCAAATATCATTCTCAATGGGGAAGCACTGGGAGCCTTTCGCCTAAGATCAGGAACAAGACAGGGATGTCCACTCTCACCACTGCTGTTCAACATAGTTCTGGAAGTCCTTGCCTCAGCAATCAGACAACAAAAAGACATTAAAGGCATTCAAATTGGCAAAGAAGAAGTCAAACTCTCCCTCTTCGCCGATGACATGATACTCTACATAGAAAACCCAAAAGCCTCCACCCCAAGATTGCTAGAACTCATACAGCAATTTGGTAGCGTGGCAGGATACAAAATCAATGCCCAGAAATCAATGGCATTTCTATACACTAACAATGAGACTGAAGAAAGAGAAATTAAGGAGTCAATCCCATTTACAATTGCACCCAAAAGCATAAGATACCTAGGAATAAACCTAACCAAAGAGGTAAAAGATCTATACCCTAAAAACTATAGAACACTTCTGAAAGAAATTGAGGAAGACACAAAGAGATGGAAAAATATTCCATGCTCATGGATTGGCAGAATTAATATTGTAAAAATGTCAATGTTACCCAGGGCAATTTACACGTTTAATGCAATCCCTATCAAAATACCATGGACTTTCTTCAGAGAGTTAGAACAAATTATTTTAAGATTTGTGTGGAATCAGAAAAGACCCCGTATAGCCAGGGGAATTTTAAAAAAGAAAACCATAGCTGGGGGCATCACAATGCCAGATTTCAGGTTGTACTACAAAGCTGTGGTCATCAAGACAGTGTGGTACTGGCACAAAAACAGACACATAGATCAATGGAACAGAATAGAGAACCCAGAAATGGACCCTGAAATGTATGGTCATCTAATATTCGATAAAGGAGGAAAGACTATCCATTGGAAGAAAGACAGTCTCTTCAATAAATGGTGCTGGGAAAATTGGACATCCACATGCAGAAGAATGAAACTGGACCACTCTCTTTCACCATACACAAAGATAAACTCAAAATGGATGAGAGATCTAAATGTGAGACAAGAGTCCATCAAAATCCTAGAGGAGAACACAGGCAACACCCTTTTTGAACTTGGCCACAGTAATTTCTTGCAAGATACATCCACAAAGGCAAAAGAAACAAAAGCAAAAATGAACTATTGGGACTTCATCAAGATAAGAAGCTTTTGCACAGCAAAGGATACAGTCAACAAAACTAAAAGACAACCTACAGAATGGGAGAAGATATTTGCAAATGACGTATCAGATAAAGGGCTAGTTTCCAAAATCTATAAAGAACTTATCAAACTCAACACCAAAGAAACAAACAATCCAATCATGAAATGGGCAAAAGACATGAAGAGAAATCTCACAGAGGAAGACATGGACATGGCCAACAAGCACATGAGAAAATGCTCTGCATCACTTGCCATCAGGGAAATACAAATCAAAACCACAATGAGATACCACCTCACACCAGTGAGAATGGGGAAAATTAACAAGGCAGGAAACAACAAATGTTGGAGAGGATGCGGAGAAAAGGGAACCCTCTTACACTGTTGGTGGGAATGTGAACTGGTGCAGCCACTCTGGAAAACTGTGTGGAGGTTCCTCAAAGAGTTAAAAATAGACCTGCCCTACGACCCAGCAATTGCACTGTTGGGGATTTACCCCAAAGATTCAGATGCAATGAAACGTCGGGACACCTGCACCCCGATGTTTCTATCAGCAATGGCCACAATAGCCAAACTGTGGAAGGAGCCTCGGTGTCCATCGAAAGATGAATGGATAAAGAAGATGTGGTTTATGTATACAATGGAATATTACTCAGCAATTAGAAACGACAAATACCCACCATTTGCTTCAACGTGGATGGAACTGGAGGGTATTATGCTGAGTGAAATAAGTCAGTCGGAGAAGGACAAACAGTGTATGTTCTCATTCATTTGGGGAATATGAATAATAGTGAAAGGGAATATAAAGGAAGGGAGAAGAAATGTTGGGAAATATCAGGAAGGGAGACAGAACATAAAGACTCCTAACTCGGGGAAACGAACTAGGGGTGGTGGAGGGGGAGGAGGGCGGGTGTTGGAGGGGAATGGGTGACGGGCACTGAGGTGGTCACTTGACGGGATGAGCACTGGGTGTTTTTCTGTATGTTGGTAAATTGAACACCAATAAAAATTAATTAAAAAAAAAAAAAAAAAAAGAAACTGATCCAAATCAGCACAGGTTTCCCCTCACTATCCAAAAGTAGAGCATTTCTAATGAAATCTTTTGTGAACAGAAATGACATAAAGCAAAGAAACAATTATCGTTAGTTTTTAGGGAAAAAAATTGCAGGCATTCTTAGGCCCCCAAAGTAACCTCTTTTCAGCTTTTCTGATATTTTAGCACACATCTTGCTTATGGATGCACAAAATAAAGATAAAGCACAGGTGCTCACAGACACAATTCAAAGCTATGGCAGCTTGATGCCGAGAGGCTGAGTGTGGTTCCAGGGGAAGGAGCTTTGTTGGGGCCACTTCTACCTGTGGCAATGCATGTTATCTTTTAACAGTTTGCTGCAAAACAAATGCTGAATGCTATCTTTTTAGCCTTTTTCATAAAAGTGAAAATCATCTTCAGATTTCCTTTGGTTAGCGAAAACTGGTACTCATGTAGGTCTTCGGTAAAAGCTAAGTGGTGAAATGTGAACCTTCAAAAAGCCGGGAAGACGTATCGAGCACAGTTATAGCATTTATAAGAAGTTTGTTCTGAAGTTGAGTGTTTAACACTTCTGTGAAGGCTGCATGGCCAGTAAGAAAAAATTTATTTTAAAAAAAAATTTTTTTTTATTATTTATTTATGATAGTCATACAGAGAGAGAGAGAGAGAAAGAGAGAGAGGCAGAGAGAGAAGCAGGCTCCATGCACCAGGAGCCTGACGTGGGATTCGATCCCGGGTCTCCAGGATCGCGCCCTGGGCCAAAGGCAGGCGCCAAACCGCTGCGCCACCCAAGGATCCCTAGTTTTTTTATATAGGTGGCAAGTGATTCTTACCTCGAATATAATATGGATTTCCAGTTTTGTTGTGCAGGGTTGCAGTTTCATTTTCTTGAGGCCATCGCAAACATTTATGTTTCAGGTTGCCCATGAAGAGCCCCATCCCAATTAGAGAAAATATACTCAGAAAAAACAGAGTGAGGGTAATGACACCAGTAAGTTTCTTCAAGCAGTGGATGAGGATCCCTACAAAAGACCTCAGACCTAAAAAAAGAAAAGTTTGTTTTTGATAAAGTAAAATATCTTAGTAAAGCAGCCTTTAGCCCAATTCCTCCAGGGCGAATGCATACTCCATTGAAATCAACAGCTTTGTGTTTCATAATCTAAATCATGATTATCTATATCTAATAAATAAAATGAATAAAAAATAAGATAACTAAATATACAAACTTTAAAATCTCTATATTTTTGCTAACATTACATCTGATAAAATAATTCAGGCACAAATTTTAAAATTAGCTATTTGTTTTTCTTTACTATAAAGAACAAGATTAATTTTATTTTGCTGTTTGCAAGTATTTTTTAATGTATTATATTAGAGGTAGAATTGCTTTACCATAATATATTAAGTATTAATACATTATATTCAATTTGTTTTTAAGAGATGTTGAAACAATGTATAAACCAAAGATATAAATACATAGTCAAGCCTTCACTGACATCTTTAAAAAAGTTGCCAATTTATTAGAAGAAAAATAAGATCACTTTACTTTTATGTAATTTCTGTGATCACTATAATGAACTTACAAAATATGTATATTTTATATGTACTTTTCATTTAGCAACTATCATGAGTCCTCTGTATATTTTCTTTAATTGAAATATAGTTAACATACAGTGTTATATTAGTTTTAGTTGTAATTTTTTTCTACAAAAAATTTTTTGCAGTTTTGTTGGAATTATTATTATTTTTTAATATTTATTTATTTGAGAGAGAGAGAATGAGCAGGGAGAGGGGCAGAGAGATAGGAAAGAATCCCAAGCAGACTCCCCATTGAGCAGGAGCCAGAAACATATGGGCCTCTATCTCATGGCCCTGAGATCACGACCTGAGTTGAAACAAATGTCAGATACTTAACTGACTAAACTACCCAGCTACCCCTGTTAGAGTTATTCTTAAGAAGAATAATTCTTAAGTAAGAATATATGTATGTGAATATGTATATGAATATGTATATGAATTCTTAAATAAGAATATATGTATGTCATATAGATATACATAACCAAGTTTCTTGTGGAGCTTTAATTTTAGTGATGACATTTTGAAGGTTAAAAAAAGTCACCATTGAATTTTACAAAATCAAATTTATTACTAATTTTCATTATTATCCACCATTCGCTACTATCTACTGTTCAAAGGTCTGAACCATATGCCAATTTTGACTTTGATTTCCTAGTATAACTTTCCCCTTTTATTTTTAAACTTTCATTCTGTTTTAGTTTAGGTTTATCTTTTGTGGAGTTTGATTTACTTAAGATTTAATATTAAAGTCTACATCTTGAGGGATCCCTGGGTGGCGCAGCGGTTTGGCGCCTGCCTTTGGCCCAGGGCGCGATCCTGGAGACCGGGGATCGAATCCCACATCAGGCTCCCGGTGCATGGAGCCTGCTTCTCCCTCCGCCTGTGTCTCTGCCTCTCTCTCTCTCTCTCTGTGACTATCATAAATAAATAAAAAATTAAAAAAAAATAAAGTCTACATCTTGACAGAAAAATTTGATCCAATTGTATTTATTTTCATAAATTGCCTTTACTTTTGGATATGACTTTACCATTATATTTTTGGATTCATATATTCCCCTTACGTGTCTCATATTTTAAAAATAAAGTTTACTTTTTCTCCCTTTTCTCTAGTACTTAAGACAAAACATATTTGTTTTAGAAACCGTATCAAATTTATGTTCTTAATTTGAACAAATGTACTCTCTACATCAAAAATAAAACTGTACTATAGTCTCACCATGTAAGATAAGGAAATAATCATTTATTTTCTCACATTTCTCTATTCCCACTTCTCAGTTTTTATTAATATAATTTAGGACTTCTGTCCTAGTTATAATTCCTCAATTTGTGTATTTTGCATTACATATTATCTTTCATGATTTATAGGAAAGGTAACATTCAAATCCTTACAATAGCTTGTTAGGAAACATAAATTCATGCAAAGGAGGAGCAGAGGGGACTTGGATGAATATACCTAATTTAAAGGAGCACCTGCTCCTCAACTACAGCTGGTAGTTGTCATGCAAGAATGCAGGTGGGTGGATACTGAGAATTCATCCAAAGTAATTTAGATTTTAATGTTAAAAATTACTAGATTTTTATGACTTTGGCATCTCTATCAAAGTTTTCTAAAACAGAATATTTTTCAGGAATGCTATTACTTCTGATTTATAACATTTGCAATCTGTTTTGCATACCACTAACAACAGTAATTAAAAATTCATTTTGTGTTGAAATTTCAGAGTTCACTGTGATTACCTCTGGTATTAAATCTCTCCGTTGTTGAATATTTTGTTTTCATACCAGTTATTCAAGAAAGATACATATATAAAATTTCAGAACTCTTGCATGACTGAGAATATCTTCCTATCAACTTCACATATGGATAACAAACAGGTTAGAATACTGGTGTTATACCTCCCTGCCTATATCTCTTCTAAGCTCTGAAACTCCACTGCCTATTCATGTTCAAAATTATCAAAAGGTTTAAAAATAACCTTTCCACAGGGAATTTTTTTTTTTGCTTATAGGATTTTTATACCTTTATTTTTAATAGTTTAAATTTAAAAGCTATTATTATGTTTAAGTATATCTTTTAGCTTTTGTCTACTGCAAAATGAATCTTTTCCACTTGTGACAAAAATCTCATTAAATTATTTTTTAAAAACTTTTCTAGTATATTTTTAAATAATTTGTCTTTTACATTTATTCTAATCTCTTTTTTAGGGTCACCAACTACCCATAAGATGGAACTTAGTTTTCTCTTTTTCATTAACTCATCCACTTTTAGTTTTACTGTATTAATATAGAATTTCCCTCATTTTTCTTTACCCAAATGGTTTTATTTTACTATACCATAATACTGTACAGATAATACTGTATTTTAGTGCTTCTATTACCATTAAATATTCACCAAGATATTATAAATTTTTAAAAGATTGATTTCTTTATTTTAGAGAAAAAGAGAGTACATGAGTAGGAGGGGCAAAGGGGGAGAGAGAATCTTAAAGAAACTCCCCACTGAGCATGGAGCCCAACACAGGGCTCCATCTCACCACCATGAGATCATGACCTGAGCTGAAACCAAGAGTTGGATGCTTACCTGACTGAGCCACTCAGGTGCCCCAGGTATTATAATTTTTATCACTTTTTGTCTGATAAGTGTTTTTGTCTATTTTATTATTTCATTTTCATCTTCCACTTGTGTCTAAGTTTTCTTCTGAAGGCACTACAAAAGGTGCACCTGGATGGTGCAGTCAGTTAAGCATTGGACTCCTGGTTCCTGCTCAGGTCATGATCTCAGGGTCATGAGATCCAGCGCCATGTGGAGCTCAGTGCAGATTCTGCTTGAGATTCTTTCACCCTCTGCTCCTCCCCTCACTTGTGCTCTCTTAGATAGAAAGATAGATGATAGATAGATAGATAGATAGATAGATAGATAGATAGATAGATAGATACAATCTTGAAGGCACAACAAAAAAAGATAACTTCGTATGCTTGCCTCTATTCCTTAGGGCATATATCTTTAAAGAAAAAAGAATTATTTTTTATTCTCTTAAATAATATGCTCCTCTTTTGGTACTGCAAAAATACTCTCATATGCTCTACATTGTTGGTATGTGTCTTGATTATTTTCACCATTGGAAAAAAAGTTTCTATCAGCCTGTGTGTCTTCAACTCAGTGAATACATTCTTTTTGTATTAACTTAGATTCACCTGATTTGTTCTATAATCTTTACTTCAGAGCCTAAGATGAAGATACAGGTGATGCAGGTTTATGTTCTAGTCACTTGTGGAGAGTAGTAGGGAGTTAGAACTGTGAAAATTCCTATCAGGGCGACTCTCACTGCTACTTTCGTTTTTTTTTTTTTAAGATTTATTTTTTAAAAAAAGATTTATTTACTTATTCATGAGAATACACAGAGAGGAAAGAGAGAGAGAGGCAGAGACACCGGCAGAGGGAGAAGCAGGCTCCATGCAGGGAGCCTGACATGGAACTCGATCCCTGGTCTCCAGGATCAGGCCCTGGGCTGAAGGCGGCGCTAAACCGCTGGGCCACCTGGACTGCCCTGCTACTGTCTTCACTGGGTTTGGTGAAGCTGCCATGCATAGGTCATTTCTGTTAAACAGCTTTGTTGAGCTATAGTTCATTAATCACACAATTCACACACAGTATGTGTACCAATCAATGTTTTAATATATCGACAGGGCTATGCACTGTCCATCACCATACTCTCCAATATTTTTGCTGTTTTGCCCAAGCTGGACTCCAAGTACGTAGTATGCATATATCTGGTCTTCTTCGTGGAATTCCAGTGGACAGAAACTATCTGTAGATCTCATTTTTGGTATTATCATACTTGCTCCTGGACTTATTGGTCCACCTCTTTCAAAAGTACTTCTGACTCAGCAGCCAAAAACACTCTGAGTGAGTGGAGTTTTTCCTATCTGTTTTTTATTAATTCTTAACATAAATAGGTGCTAGTGGGCCTCTCTAGGATATCTTCAGGAATGGGAGCTGTAAATTAGTCCTTAGCATCTTCCATCAATGTGATCCCAGCTCTACCTTATTTAGCAGAACTTCCGTGAATTCTGTGGCATGTGGAATGTCTCCTATCCAAGCACTCAGAAGAAAAGAAAATTTATCTTATTTTGTATTACTTTGTTAATTTCAACAGGCTTTTAGATGCAGTGAGGAAAAGAAGGCAAATTAGATATCTGTCTAAATTGCTCTCTTAGAAGTCTAAGGACAATTTTATAAGTTCATTTTTAAGATGCAAGAATAAATAAGAAAAAATAGAGAATAATATATTTTGATTAATTTCTATATTTTGTTATCATTAGGTACTGAATCCATCTCAAATAAATAACGGTTGAATGTGAATTTTTTTGGCTTTCTTGGAGTAACTGAAATAAACTTACAGATCGGATAATTCACTGATTTCAAAGAAGAAGCACTGTTCAATTTAGTATTTCTCCAAGCAATTGCAGGGGAGTTCAAAAGAATACAGGAGAGTACATAAATCAAAATGAAGACAAGAACAAAATGCCATTTCTTACCTTGGTTTAGGGGAATAATTTTTAAAATCCTCAAATTTCTTGAAATTCTAAATATTGGAATGAAGTATAGGGGTAAGTATCTTGTTATGTGCCTGTGGAATTAAATTAGAATTACTTAGAAGTCATACTGAGTCTATGCTGCTAATGATTAACTTTTTATACTAGTTAAAACTTATTTTTAAAACCACATATCCAAACGTTTCCCTTGCTCTCATTGTTCCATTTTGCAAGTAGTTGCATTATTGATTTGAAGACAAAGATTGCTACAGTGCAAAGAAATTGGGTAATTATTAATCCACAAACAAATTATGACAGTTCATAAAAGACTGACACTGATTAGTCATAATTCCATACCAAATACCATATATTATGTTTATACCATATATTATGTTTATGGATAATATTTTGTTATCCAAATAGTGAAGAGGTAGTTAAAAATAGGAAAAATCCATAGTTTTCTAAGTAATGAGATTTAAGTACTTAAGCTTCTGATGATGATTATGATGAGAATGATGGTGGAGATGATGCTGGTGGTGATAGCAGAAGGCAGTGTATATACTGGTTACGAGCACAGACTGTAGCCAGAGCATGTGTGTAGATATTCAGTGTGTAGAAATTCAGGCTCTCAATTTACTAGCTGTGTGACATGGAAAAATTAGTGATTCCTTCTTGGCTTAGTTTCTTCAAAATTAGAGTGGAGATAATATTTCCTAATTCTAAGGGTTTTGTGGGGATTAAACAAGCTAATAGACGTAAAGTGCATGCACAGTACCTGGCATATGGAGATAAGGGTTATCTGTGTTAGCAAAGTATTAGCTACCAGCGAAGGCAATAGCAAAAGTACTAGTGATAATAATTTTAGGAATATTAACTATTATTTTCTATTGCTTACAACATGGCAGACACTGATTATGTGCTTTATGAAGGCTATTCGTTGTTTTTAAAAATCAACCTCAAATCTTGAAATAGAATATCATTTTAAATTATATTTAACAGGAGTTTAGTGCCAGTGATCACTTCCTTAGCCATAAGACAAAGTACACTAAAATAGAAGCATTAAAATTTAATGTAACACTCTTGAAAATATGTGTGTGTTTAAAATATCTTACCCTAAAAAAATAAAATAAAATAAAATAAAATAAATAAAAATAAATAAATAAAATATCTTACCCTGATATCTAGTATGTTTACTGGCCCTAAGCAATGTAGCTAAACTAAATGTAGGTTGGAGACAAAATCAACATGTTAGGATCTTTTTGTTAAGTCTCCAAGAGATTTACTGCACATTGAGAATAATCACTTAAAATTCTAAAATTCAATTCTGTTACATTGCTTCAGATAAAAAGAGATAATATCCCATTTCTTTCATTTTTATTGCATATTCTGAGGGCTAGTTCAGTCAGAGCTGCCTGAGAGAATTCATTATGGTTATGATTTATGAAATATTTTGTTTACAGAATTTTTGCAAGCAGAAAACTTGTTAATCTTGATGTTTCTTTATGAAAAGTACTTGCTCAGCAGGTATTAAGATGTTTGCAATTTGAAGAAATACTCACTCAAACAAAGTTACACTGAAATCGAGCCAGTTCCATGGATCACCAAAGAAATAAAAAGGTTCTACCCAGATGCCTCTTGCAATGAGTTTTATAAGTATTTCAAATGTGTAAATTCCAAGCAAAGTATTCCTGCAGAAAAATTTTCATATAAATGTTAAAAGTGAGAAAATGCATTATCAGCTCTGAAAAATATGTCTATGGTAACTCTTTCGCAACCAACCAACCAACCAATCCACTAATCAACTAAACAACAAAAAGCCTATGCCCTTTGAACCATACAGTAGGACTTAGAGCTTTTAGGGTGGGCTATGTGTTACAACATTAACTATGAAATCTATCAACTTTTTCAACAAGCTCTAGCTAAGGTTATAGTCTTTATATATATTTTGGTAAATAATGAAAATATAAAATATCAAATTTATTCCACATTGGAAATCACAGAATAATTAGCCAAATTATAAGAGTGTGAAAGAACTGATTTTATTATGTGCATATATAAGAATTTTTGTGGTGATTCAGTCTTATATTTACCTTCCAAAATTAACTAGTTTTAAGAACAGATTTAAAGCTTAAGAAATAGCATCAAGGGGATCCCTGGGTGGCACAGCGGTTTGGCGCCTGCCTTTGGCCCAGGGCGCGATCCTGGAGACCCGGGATCAAATCCCACATCGGGCTCCCAGTGCATGGAGCCTGCTTCTCCCTCTGCCTGTGTCTCTGCCTCTCTCTCTCTTTCTCTGTGACTATCATAAATAAATAAAAATTTAAAAAAATTAAAAAAAAAAGAAATAGCATCAAGAAAGGCTTCTCTAGAAATTTTAATGGGCCTTTCCACCATTGTAGGCTAATACCATCCAAACTATTCACATCCTTCAAGAAAGAGAAGAAAAACAGAACAAAATGGAGGCAATAGAAATAACTTTCTTAAAGAATAGAAAGGAATAAATGTTATTTGAGTTTACAAGTCAGGGGTGGAATTGCAATAGTAAAAATCTGAGGCACTGAAATAATATATTAATCTTATTAATTAACTTTAAAACCTCATTGACTTTAAAACCTCATTTGTCTGACACAGATATAAGCATGTATCTAACATTCAAATATCTATATGATGTTGACTTAACATGTTGGAAAATGACAGCATTTAAAATCTAACTAAGAATAATGAAAGGGCAGAAAAACATTAAAATTTATTAACTAATATATGTATCTATTTGTTTTTACTTGGAAAACTCATTAATTGTGCTATAGGTATAAGATATTATGTATAATGAGTTTATATTACAATGAATATTGTATATGAAATATAAATAGTAAATTGTACAATGTTAAATATGTAGTATATAATGTACTGTGATGCAATATGTTAAATATAAAATATAATCATATATGAGATAATGTATAATAAAATTCTATGACTTACTGTAATACTGGGCCCCATTTTGGCATCTCAGTCATGGACATAAATATGCAGTCAATCAAGACGCTAATTAAAATGAATAGTCGGAAAAAGGTAGGTTACAGTCAAGGAATAATGGATAAATATAATATTGGAAATATGCTTTTATAACTTGTTTATATGTGTATACATGAGATATCTTTTTAAATGTCAAGAAAGAATACTATTCATATTGAAAAACAAGGAGGATTAAGATTTGTTAATATTTACTACTGTTATGTATACCAGAAAAAAATTTTAAATGTATTTTCAATTATGGAACACTTAGTGCAGTTGTAATCTAGATTCCAATATGACCTAAAATGAGATATCAATTCAAAAGAGAAAAATACTGCAGCAATATTTGAGTAGAATAGTTGCATCTGATACTATTACAGTCTAAAGCCAATAGAAAAGGATATGGATGTACCAAAATCTTAATAGTTGTTCTTCTAGTTGAACTGAAAGGAGAAAATGTGCACCATGTGGCATTGAATCTGAAGATTGTTCTACTTTTATTTAATACCATGAAAGTCTGTAAAATTAAAAAAGAACATCAAGTAAAATTACAACTAGGAACTATAATTTCATCCACTATGTAATCTATTGCCAATGATCACTTCAGTCGTGAATTCTAACAGGTACACTTTTCTTATATTTTGATATCCTCTACCAGATGAAATCAAATGGGAAAAATTGTTTTTTTAAACATTTTCACTGATATTTAGGATTATCTACTACTTTTTTTTTTTGCTAGTGTTCTACCTAAAAAGCCGTTTGCCACACTCCAACCCTCAAGTATTCCTAGAGAACTAATGTAATATGGAGAAATCTATATCCTGATCCTGATGGCTCATGAAGATACATTTAAAGAAACTTGAATTAATGAATATAAAAAAGGTTAATTTTATTTCTTTTTTTTTTGGTTAATTTTATTTCAAAGCAAATAAGGTGTGAGATTACAATAGTAAAAATGAGCCAATTCATGTAAATATTTTATTAATCACTAGTAATTATCTATGGTATAAAACTCCACTTTTGTGTTATTATTGAAATAAACATATCTAAAACAAAAAGTTACATCATGTAAAACTAATATATTGGGGGCAGCCCTGGTGGCTCAGCGGTTTAGCGCTGCCTTTGGCCCAGGGTGTGATCCTGGAGACCCAGGATCAAGTCCTGCGTTGGGCTCCCTGCATGGGGCCTGCTTCTCCCTCTGCCTCTCTCCTTTTCTCTCTGTGTCTCTCATGAATAAATAAATAAAATCTTAAAAAAAACCCTAATATATTGGGATACAGAAGCATTAAATACAAAAATAATGAAAGATCAGAAATGTCCTAAAAATGAGTTATGTATGTATATGTGTGCATATGTATATCTGTGCATCTATTATAATACAGACACACATAGTATATTATAAAATGTATACATATATGTTATAACATGTATGTATCTATATTATAATAGATGCACAGATATACATATGCACACATATACATATATATTATATATATATGCACACACATATATGTACAGTGAAAGTGTCTATGTGTGTATGTCTTTGTGTGTGTGCATATATATTCACATATATACTTTTACTATATATATACATATCCATTTGGAAAATTCATTTATTATGGTGTGAGTACAAATACATTATACACAATGAATATTATGTCCATAATACAACATAGTATATAAATATAGTATACAATGTAATGTGATAATAATGTACTAAATGATATATGTAAAAATAATCTATTATATACTTAAGTATTATATTGTATGTGTTATATAATTAAGTATTATAGGTACCTATGGTGACTATATATTGGCATTTATATATATATAAATATATTAGTTAATATAAATATATATCCATTGGTATTTATGAATGTATATTCTAAATGGAAATGGAGTGTATTATAATTCTTCTCAATAAAACACTTTTTGAATATATAATCTATGGACATTTTGTCATCTATTGTAGTTATTTTCCCTATTTCCATTTCAAACGCAAAGCAAAAATAAGAGGGTCACCGAAAATCTGATTATTTAACATGTGCTTTCTGTTATTTTCCAGGACAATCTCAAACTTCATACAAGAGGTAATGTGTGAGTGAGGCACGTGGATAGCGCAGTTGGTTAAGCCTGTGACTCTTCATTTTGGCTCAATTCCTAACCTCAAGGTTGTGAGTACAAGACCAGAGTCAGGCTCTGCACTTAGCATGGAGTCTGTCTGAGATTCTCTCTGCTTCTCCTCCACAAGCTCTTTCACTCTCTCTCTCTGTGAAATAAATGAATCTTTAAAAAAAAAAGATTGCACACTCTATGTGCAATCAACTAGTTTGTTATTGTGAAAAAAATGTTTAATTGCAGACATAACAATTTTCCAGTGAATGTCTAAGTGCTGAAATTATTTAATTTCACAATTATTTATTGGTATGCCACCTTTAACAAAATAAACTGAATATAATTTACATTTTTAATACTTTGTATCATCATTAATACTACTGATTTTATACTAAACTATCCTTATGCTTTTTGGCTTGTTTTATTTTTCAAAATCCTTGGTTTTGTCTTAAATAACAAACTTAGATTTGCCTACCATATCTTATACATTACAAAAAACTCAGAACTCTGCTATATAGTAAAAGTAAAAGCAGAGATAATTGGGATCCCTGGGTGGTGCAGCGGTTTAGCGCCTGCCTTTGGCCCAGGGCACAATCCTGGAGACCCAGGATCAAATCCCATGTTGGGCTCCTGGTGCATGGAGCCTGCCTCTCCATCTGCCTATGTCTCTGCCTCTCTCTCTCTCTCTCTCTGTGACTATCATAAAAAAAAAAAAAGCAGAGATAATTGAGATGAAGACTTAACATTTTCACTAAAATGCTCTGAAGATTTTACAGGTGTTTTATAGCTAATGCTACATAATGCCCATGGAAGCTACTGCAGATACTGGAGTCTTTGTTAACCTATACATTTACACTGTAAAATGCTAATACTCTTCCAGCATGCAAAATATTTGAAAGAGTTGTGGTTATGCAAAATCATCACTTTGCCTTCTATCCAGAGACTTTGGTTCAATTCCATTTTGCCCATTTGGTAATATCACTGAATGCTTTAAAAGAATATCAAATTACGTTTGTCCACAATAGGGCTAATCCTCATATCCCCCCAAGCTTAATTTTTTTTTAGAATTATTTCAGTTTTGTAAAGTAGCACTACTATCATTCCAGGCTGAAATTTTGGCATTATTAGTCTGTCTTCAAATCCCGTTGTTTCTTCTCAGGTTTGTTAATTTTTCCCTCTTCTAAGACCTTCCTATAATCCAGGCCTCTTCACTTCAGACCTGGATTACTCTCTTTCCTATATCATCTCTCTGACCCCATCTCTTCTACACAATAGTAATTTATAAATATTCAAATTGAACTTAATTAAACATTGCATTCATCACATCAGTCCTTTGGCCATCACATTAAATCCATATTGACATCTTCATTTCCTCATTCCTTCATTTCCCACAACTTGCAAGAGGGGTTGAGTGCTATCATCACCCTATCTCTTCCCTATTCCAATTAATATCAAGATCTTCCCTTTGCAGGGATAAAATGTGAAATGTTCTCCAAGCTGTAACTAAAATTCTATTTTCTTAAGGAAGATTCTTTCAGCTTTGTCAGCCCACACAGCCTTTGCTAAGAATAATAGTCTTATTTTATCATTTCTGTGCTTGTTTGTGGATTGTTCAAATACTTAGTTGGCTTCTCAGGTCATTCCAGGGATAAGATAGGATGTAAATGTATGAATTAATGAAAGTGACAAAATATAAGTTAGTTTTATTTTCCTATCTACTGAACAAGCTTATTAAGTTCAACATTTAAAATTATTGTACATATTACAAAATTTTTGTATCATAGTCATTTTAAAATCAATAACCTTAAGTAGCCAATCCCATAAAGTAAGTCCTTTACACTAAGTCCTAACAGTCTAGCCTATTAAAAGTAAAGTAACTCCCAAAATACCCTAGCAGGCAAGCAACCAGTTTTAATAAAAATCCCGAATATTTGTGAAATTTCTTATCCAGTTTTTTACACTTAAAATAACTCTTTGACTTATTATTCATTCTTTTTAAATCCTATCTCAATTACAATTTTTGTACATCTGAAAAAAATAAATGAAAATGTAGTCACAGTAAGTTCAATTCATTCTCACATTTTTATTCTTGTAGTATGGGTCCACATCTTCCAAGGGCTCCAACACCATTCCTTGAGGGAGATTCCCATAAGCAAATGGAAGTTCTTTTCCAACTTCCAAGTCAGTGTTTGGCGTTAAATCTCTTTGTTCTTCACTGTGCTTTTTAGCAGTATGCTGTTTCATAAATTCGAGAGACTCTCTGGTGAAGGGGACAAGGCCCTTAGGTTCTGGGGAGGCCATTTCCAATTTTCTACCTGCAAAAATGTATTTTCTTCAGTTCTTTATAAAATTTTGGTATATAAAGAAAAAATTAAATTTCAAATGGTTAGGATATGATTAAAAGAGAAGAGCAAATTAAATATATACATTCAAAGAAAATTCCTGAGTTTTGTAGATATGGGAGTTGTTAAACTAGATTTTGTTATATTTGATATTATACCTATTTGTAAGTTCATGAGTGACTAATCTTACATCATTTACTCATCCACTGAATTCTCTGTTTTATTGAAAACTGCCTTCCAGTTTCTCCCCCATAATAAAAGATTTCTAAAGTTCTAGAGATTTTCAGTTTCCATTATTGTACATGGATATTTACCAAGAACATTTCCGCAAACATTCTCTTCTCTCAATCATCCAAGTGGCAATTACATCCATAACAGCAATTTAACAAGTAAAAACAAAATTCATTGTTTGACTGAGTGACTACAATTGCTCTTTAACCTTTTAGACATAGTAAACACACACGTACACAAACACACAAATTTAACACCTTGAAAATTATTCATGAAATCTTTGTCATCAATTCCTCTGAACAAAATAATATTCTTATAATTATCTTCAATCATGAATTTAAACATGCTCTGCCCTAATCTCAGACTTTTAGAATCATAATTTGTCTGGTTGGGGTTCAGAGGGTTGGTGAGGGAGAGCTAGCTTCAGCATTTTGGTCAACTTTTGTTTGATGCTGATATAGTCAGTATGGCACCTGCCTGCTGTGTGGTGTCCACAGCTGTCCACAGAGAAGTTATCCTCAGCTAGCAATAGGCTGAGTCAAGTAAGTCAGAAATACTGTGTCTATAATTGGAATAACTGTTTGCCAGAAAATTAGGGATCTCCCACTGGCATGGAGTGCAACTAGAATAAGCCTGATTTATAAATGAATGAACAAATATATGGAAATCATGATCTCAGTTGGGCCAAGAGATACATACACACCAGGTGAAAAACATCCCTATTTAATTTAAATATTATCCATTGTTCACATATCTGTGTCAAAGTACACATCTTTATAATTCTATATCTGGATTGCCCTAGTAATCTCTAAGGTTTCTCTCAGTTCTAAGTCTTGCCTATTTTAAGTCATCTGAAAGGCCACTGAAGTTAGTTTTCATTAAATATAATTTCATGCATTGATTCCCCATTCATGAACTTTGCTTTATTCTCTCACATAAAACATGTTCTTTGCTGATTTTCTCCATTCCGTTTCCTGTCAACACACCTCACATATCATACTTTATTGAGAGGAGCCCGAATGCTTTGAATTAGTACAATTTGTCAATACAAGCTACAGATACTTGATGTTTGCACTTACATATAAAATTTTCCTTTAAAATATTTAATGAAATATTTAATGAGCTTTCAAAATTATATCCATTACATGGAATTCCTTGAATACATATTAAATAGTTTCTTAACGACTCACGGTTATAGTCTAATACAAACAAATAAAATCATGAATCTTGGAATTAAATGGTCCTTCCTGTTACTAATGTTCTTAGCAGTCTCAGTAAAACCACTCAGTGCTCTTTTTTTTTTGTAATGATAGTCACACACACACAGAGAGAGAGAGGCAGAGACATAGGCAGAGGGAGAAGCAGGCTCCGTGCACCAGGAGCCCGACGCGGGATTCGATCCTGGGTCTCCAGGATCGTGCCCTGGGCCAAAGGCAGGCGCTAAACCACTGCACCACCCAGGGATCCCCACTTAGTGTTCTTAAACCTGTCAGTCATAAAATAGGGATTCCTTCTCAGGTTAAATAAGGATAAAATAAAATAAAATAAAATAAAATAAAATAAAATAGGTGAAAATGTCTACTACCGTCATTGGCACACGATAGGTGGGAAGTAAATATGAATTTTTAATTGTGATAAGATTTTATATGTTAGAATAATGGGCCAAATCTAATAGAATAATATATAGTAAGAATACATATAAGGTTTTGAAATTTGAACCAAAACAACCCATCTGTGCAAGAGTAATAGATATATTTTTGCAGCAGAGAAAACCACCAAGGGGTTTTACTTAATAATAATTGCAATATAAATCAATACCAGTTTGTGTCTGCCAAAAAAAGCTAATATAACTTTTGTCTGTTTCGGAGGAAGATGGAGGAAGCAGTCTTTACTTTGCTGCATTCCATGACCACGTCAAAGAGGCCTGTATATAAACTGAAAGGGTCTTCAGATGGGATTTGAATGTTGATTAGACTCAAATAACACCAGATAAAAGAATGGAGAAAAGAAAAGGCTCAAGTGGAACATTATTGATTCCAAGTATCTCAATGATTCTCATGTAGAAAAGAAATTTGATTTAAGTATTATTTTCTAAAAAAGATGAACTAGAATCATTAGGCTGAAGCAGAATACATTTGGCTTAAAATAATAAAAAAATAATAAAGTAGTTTTTAAATAGCTGTCAAGACATGGAATAAGTTAATTTGGACATTAATCCCTCCTTGTAATTAGCAATATGAAAGCATGGACTTCTTGACAGTTGGGTAGAATAACTTAAATGGGTCCAAATACTGATTGGTTGCAACCTTATAATTTTAGAACTTTCTGATCTTAAAATCTTCGGATTGAATTTTCACAGAGTATTACATGACCTAAAAGTCTGGGCTATTAGCTACACAGAACCTATGCAGCATTGAATTAACAAAATCAAAAGCATCTTTTTTCTTTTCATATTAAAATAAAAGCACTTCTTATATCTTATATTTTTAGGATCCATTGTAACTGGTAACAAATATTATTAAGTATATATGTAAAGAATATTCTCCTTAAAAGTAGACACTAAGGGAGTTTCAAACTTACTGCAAAGATGCTGTTAATAATGAAAATATTTTTGGGCACTTTACTGACTTTGCTGATGCTAATTCTATCAACCCAGGCAGTTATCCCAGAAGCCATCTCTAGTAATGATTTTGATGTTGAATGAAACTATTCTGAGTTGTTGACTAGGTGAATGAATGGACAGTGGGTATTCTCTCCCATGGTATGACAAAGAAAGGCAAGTATTTATCAAATGGACCTGGCTTGCATCCGACTTTTAGATAGCTGAGCACAGACTTTAAATTATTCATCATTACATCATAATTCAGTGAAAGCATTTCTGTGGGGAATTCATAAAATATGGTCAGGCACTATGCTTTCCAGTGAGTGATCTTAATATAATGCTAAAGCCTGAAAAATATAGAAAGATTAACCTGTCCATTAGAATGCCTTTCTAAAAAACTGAATAGGTAAAGTAAGCTTTTGGCAAAAATTTTATCAAAATCAGCCCAGATTTGGATCCTAACAAGTTCCAGTTGTACTGGTGTCTTATATTGTTGGTTAAAGTGCAAGTCAATTTTCTTGGACATCAGTTGAAAGTAGCACAGCAGCATCAGTATAGAAAAAAGAGATGCATTCTTTTGAAAAATATTCTCTTTAAAGCAAATTTCAAACATTTGAACATAAGCCAATATTTACTATAATAATAATGACAATTCTAATTATAGTTACAATGACTGAGTGACTACCATTTGAGAGGCAATGAACTAGATGTTTCTAATTCTATGATCTCATATTCTCATGTATCATTGTGGTCATCATTCTACCAGTGAGAAAACAGAGACAGATGAATTTCATGATTTCTCCATCACTCTATAGCTCGTTAGATGGTGGAGGGAGATGTTAACCCAGGTGTGTCTAATCTAAATTTGGGTATCTCTAAACTATAGGAGCTATAAATTTTCAGACAAGTGTAAACAATTGATATCTCAGTATGTCTACCTTAGAAATATCCAAAAAACCAATGGGCTTACTGGAGTAACTTGTTTCACTGAGTAATTGACAGGTTGATGTCATGTGGTATTGTTTAGAAACTTTTTTGTAAATGTTGTCAATGTCAAATATTTTGGAAAATTTTGTAAAACTGAAGGTGAGCTAGCATAGTAGACATTAATTTGGAGGGGAGGAGGTGCTGCCTAGTGAGCATGATGATCTTCTACATAGATTTAGAAAATTTTGAATTGTATGAATCATCATTCATTGTATGAATCATTTGAATCGTATGAATCAATCATTCATAAATCATGAATCATGAGAGACCTCTTGCAACAGAAGTGGAAAGGACCAGATAATACAATGACTTTTTCAGGGTCTCGCGGATTTAATGAGTGACAACATGATCTTGCAAAGACAATCAAATGCATCCTCTCAAGCTTTCTAATTTTGATTTATTGACATAAAATAAGAGAGGCAGTGGAGAATCACTTTTTTTGCAAGAGAGGTAGAGGCTTCAGCAGAAACTGAGCCATTTTGGGAGTGACAGTAACAACAGAGCCAGTAGCAGTAACCAGTGCTATATTTTTGGTGGTCTGAGCAGAGGTATTATGATGCTTACTAGACTGGTTCTGCCGTATGATCTTGGCTGTGATCTCAGCTATGACTTAGTGCACTCTACCTATAATCCCTCCATTTTCTTTTGTAGATACCCAGATTTAGTATTACTGGGTATTGAGTTTTAATCTATCACATGATTTTATTTTCCTCAGATTGATTTTGTTACTATCATTAAGCATAATTTGAAGTATTAGTATAATATAGAATCTACATAAAACCTAAATAGTTTGTTACAAATAAGAATGGGAAAAATAGAGGTTATTAAATAACTGATAGGAAATTTATGGAAAATGCTTTTCCACTCAACTCTGGGAAACGAACTAGGGGTGGTGGAAGGGGAGGTAGGCGGGGGGTAGAGTTGACTGGGTGATAGGCACTGAGGTAGGCACTTGATGGGATGAGCACTGGGTGTTATTCTATATGTTGGCAAACCAAACACCAATGAAAAAATAAATTTATAATAAAAAAAAGAAAATGCTTTCCCCCCATTATTTTCATAATTAGGATGAGTATTATCTTTCTTTTAGTCATTTTAAATCAAATTTAGAACTTACTTTCCATAAAGCTTTTGGAGCATGAAAGAGCATGCAAATGAATTTGGTTTGTGCATTTTGAAGTTCAGGCATTCTCTGTCTTCTAGTTGTGCTGATGGTGTGGGTTTTGTGTAGTTTGTTTTTCTTTTTGTACTGTATTATTTGTGGAGCATATATATGGAGGTTCAGAATCGGGCAGTTTCCATTATACTTCTTACAGCCAAACAAAACTTAGATGGTTCAGTGATTTAAATGAAAAATAATTTTTAAATAGTCTAAATTATGAAACTTAAAAAAGAAAACTTAAGTGAACATATTTATAATAATTTAAAATGGAAGTCCTAATTTAATGAAGCAAAGTGCTGGTAGGATTTGAGGAAATAAGCACTCTAATAAACTTTTTGGTAGTGTTAATAGTAGAACTTTTCTAGAAGAAGATCTGGCACTAATTATCCAAATTAATATGTGTATACCTTACCCTAGCAATTTGAATAGAAATTTACTTCACTGATATACCTCAAACCAATTTCTTTTTTTAAAAAATATTTTATTTATTTATTCATGAGAGAGACACACACACAGAGGCAGAGACACAGGCAGAGGGAGAAGCAGGCTCCATGCTTGAGCCTGATGTGGGACTTGATCCCAGGTCTCCAGGATCACCCCTGGGCTGAAGGCAACGCTAAACCACTGAGCCACTGGGGCTGCCCCCAATTTCTATGCACACATATATCTGGACTGTCATATCATATAAAGAACATAGACTATGGAAGAAGTACCAGTTTAGATTAGGGACAGAAGAGGTAATGTTTTGAATTTGGGGGGTTTGAGGTATCCAAAATAAAAAATTCAGAGATAAGTTGGAAATTTGGACCTGGAGCTTAACAAGATAATTAGACAGTATGTGTCTATATATTTTATATATGTGCATAAATATATGTGTATATATTAGTATACATATACATGTACATACCAAATATGGTTATATAGTTATATAGATAAATAAATAGTTGAAATCAAAAGAGTACAAGAGATTATGTATACTTGCAAATGTAAAATTCTTTACAGAATGATATTAAGGACAGCCCACTGAAAAGCATCTATTATTTAACATTTGCGATTTTTAAAAAAAGTTTGAAAACAAGTGATTTTATGTATCACTGAGTATTTTAAATCACATGGGTAAAAAAAAATAAGAGACATCGTAGTTAAAATATTGAAAGCCCTTAAAGAAAAGTGACATGTATTAGGAAACAATAAGATGATTACTTGCTTCTCATCACAAAAACACAGAAACCGGAGGATGGTGTAATAATGTTTTTAAAGTGTTGAAACAACAAAGAAAAGATAAATCTAGAATTCCACATAAAGCAAAAGTATCTTTCAAGAATGAAGACAAAGATATTTTTAGATGTTTAAGATGGAAATCTAGATCTGTAAGAAGAAATGAAGAGCAAGAGAATTTGTAAATATGTGGGAAATAAAGCATAATTACCTAAACCAGGAGACAGCCCAGTTGTCCATCAAGAGAATAGACAGAAAAATAAAAACTATGGCATATTATATAATAGAACATAATCCAGTAACAAAAACAAATGAAGTACTGATAGATCAAAACGACTAAGACCCAAAATATTACGCTGAGTGAAAGAAGCCTTCTGGCAAATATCAAAACTACACAATCCACTTTATATGGAGTGGTAGAACAGACAAAACTAATCTCTAGGTATGGAACAGAAATCAAGTGTGAAGGATGCTGGAACTTTCTGGGGTGAGAACATTCAAAGCCCATTAGGACTTAAGAGCACAAGGGTATACACATTTGTGAACACTCACCAAAGGATACCTTAAAGTTTGTGTTTTACTTTGTTTTACCTTTAAAAAGCCCATGAACAGAACACTTGGGCATCTCAGTTGGATAAGCAAGCATCTGACTCTTGATCTCAGCTCAGGTCCTGATCTCAGAGTCGTAAGATCGAGCCCCACATAGGGTTCTGCACTGGATATGGAGCCTGCTTAAGATTCTCTCTGTCTTCATCTCTCTGTGTACCCCACAAAGTAAATAAATAAGAAAAATAAGAAAATAAAAAACCTATAAACAAACACTGAATTCCAGTTAAATATATGAATTATGAAGTATTTATGGTGAGGTCTGCTGGTGTTTGCAACTTATTTTGAAAGGCAATATGGAAATATGAAGAACAGATAAATGGTTTGAGGAATGCATTGATAGATAAATGACAAACTAAATATTATAGAATGACTATTGAAGACTCTAGGTTCTGAGTATAGGGTGTTCATTACACAGTTCTGTTGCTTTTTCCGTTTGAAATTATTTTATAATAAAAATTTGGAAAAAAAAGTTTGGTTCTGGAGCTAGATTACCTGGATTCAAATCTGAGGCTTTAGCATTTTCTAACTATGACCTTGAGCAAAGTACTTAATCTTTCCATTCCTCATTTTCCTCAACCAAATGTGAATAGGAAGGGCTTACCTCTGTGAAGAGGAATGTGAGCATTGAAAGAGTTAATAAATATATAGCACCTAGAACAGTGCCTGATAGTCGCTATACAATAAATACTAGTATTACTATTTTCAATCCTTTAAAACATGGTATTTTTATGTTTAATCATCTTTTTAATTGAAATTACGATATTATTATGATTTCTAAATTCATGGAATTTAGAAAAAGAATAATTTTAATCTTTTTTCTTTAAGACTTATTTATTTATTTTAGGGGGACAGGGCAGATAGAGTCTCAAGTAGACTCCGTGCTGAACACAGAGCCTGATGCGGGGCTCCATCTCACGCACAAGCCTAAGATCATTTCCTGAATCTAAATCAAGAGTGGGCTGCTTAACTGACTGTGTCACCCAAGCACCCCTTATTTAATTTCTTATTGATAAAGCAAAGTAATAATAATATTCAACTACAATGATCACAATACATCCTTTTCAAAAAAGATTTTATTTATTTGAGAGAAAAAGAGTGCAAGAGAGAGAGAGAGAGAGAGAGAGAGAATGAATGGGGGGGGGGGAGAAACAGACACCCTGTGGAGCAGGGAGCCTGACAGGGGACTGGATCTCAGGACCCTGGGATCATGACCTGAGCCAAAGGCAGATACTTAAACAACTGAGACACCCAGGCGCTCCAATATTATGACATCCTTAAATAATTTTTAAAACTCAAAGAGTTCTGCTTTTTACACTTTCTTTTGCTTTATTTATTCATATCTCTTTTATCATCAGACTTCTACCTTTTTTTTGCTTCCGCTTACAAGTTCCTTGCTTCTATATGCTTCCTCTTCTAATAATTGCCTCCAGCTTATTACGTATAAACACCATTATAATAGGTGTTAGAGACGGCAGTCAAGCTCTCCAATGGGGGGAAAAAGTCAACCAAATTTTAAAAGTTCTGGCTTTTCATAAAACCTCTCCCCTCTCCCTATCCCTGACGTCATTATTTTATTATTCTGAGATATAGCTGGAAAGCTTGTGATTATGAAGGCTGACCCTTGGATAACCAAGGTAGAGCATACATGTCTTTAGATTCCCAGATTCCAGTCAGCTTTAGAAGAAGCTGATGGCATTTCTTTCTTTTATAAGTATAATCTAAAATATGACACAATCATTATCCAATGGTTTAATGTTCCAATGGTATAACTCTTTCTACGAAGGTGTACTGTTGGAAGGCAGCTGGTTGGATAGACTTAACATGTGACAAAAAATAGCCATCTCCAAGCTCTAGTCTTCAAAACTGGTTCAGGCTTCACTCTGTTTATTGCACAACTCATTTATATTTCTGGATTCTTTGTGTGTTTGCATCTCTTCCCTCCAGTTGGTTATCATTTTCTTTATTCCAACTATTTGTCTTGTCCCTGGTGCTGTTTACTCTTTCCTGACTTAAATGACTTTTGATTTATGGCTCTGATCTTTACATTCTCTTTGTGTTCTGCCCAGAGTTTAGTCAGTTTAGGCTAAGGCTCCTCAATATGTGTATCTGACTAGCACTGACCTACTTTGGGTCCCAGTTCTGGGCTTTTGGTGGCTTCAGATTTGATGATTGTTCACTTCTATCCTTCCTTAGATCCCTTGTCCTAACGCCCCTCAGACCCCTTGGAGTACCTTATTGGAATGTGTTATATTGCAGAGAAGTATGTTCTTATTTTTATTTATAATTTCAGATATATTTAAAAATTAAGCTTTGATTTTTCTTTAAAAAAATATTTCTTACATTTTGATATGTCATACAGGGCCATAAGTTTAACCACGGTGTTTGCTCTTAACAATTTATTTAGCAATCATTTGTAGAACATATACTTATTAAGTGCCAAGCACTGTGCCAGACAGAAACACTGGAGATAGTAATAAAATATAGACACTGAATTTAAGGACAATGGGAGACAGACATGTAAATAAATAGGAACCAAGTCATCTTGGTCATCTCTGAAAACTAAGCATCAAGAGCAACAAGGACTGAAATTAAAAATCATCTCCAACATGTCAAAATTTCCAATAATCTCAGAACAATTAATGTCTCTCTTCTTTAGGGAGGAACAGTCTAAGATATTAAGCTTCAGAATGACACAGTCAATACACACAATAGAATTAGAAGTTCATAACCAGGGTCAGATAACAAAGTCTCTCTATTTGCAGCTGACTGCAAATTTTGGAAGAACAATGAACAGAAGGAAAACGTAGTGGCAGTTGAAACACCAGGAATGGATGCAGTTGACTGGGAATAGGATCTCAATGAGGGTCTCTTGCCTCACTAGTGAATGTCCTATATATGACAGTAAAAAAGACAGTAGAAAGTGAGGTTGCCAGGAACACAAAAATAAAGTTGATTCTGCCTTAAATATTCCTACTTGAATCTTCTAAGACAACAAAGGTTTTGATCCCTACCAGTCAGTCTGGGAAAGGGGTCTAACCCAACATTCTAAACCACTCAATGTCCCAAAATTCTCCAGCTGTTCTCAAAACTTCTACTGCTTTGTGAAATTGGCCCCTAGAATTTCTGAATTATCCCTTGTTTCTCAAACAAAATAAGCAAGTTGTAAAGGAGCCAGAATCTTCCTAGAATTGTATTCACAGTGAACCCAATCTGTCAGATCCTTGACCAAAAATTTCTGACCAGAGGCCATGTTAGGGCTCAATAATTGAGAGAAAAATGCCCTTTGTTACTACCCAGAGGAATGCAAAGGGCTCTGTCATGCAACCAGATTCTATAACTTGCTTTCAATCCTGAAGTACTTGATGCAACTTGCTCCTTTGATATGCAAGACCTGACCCGATTTCTGTTTAAAAAATCTAAAACTGGCACTCTCCCTGGAGCTTTCGGGGACATTCACAACTAGCTGACCTCCATGAACATCCTCTTCATATGCAGTTAAACTGCTACATTTCCTTGAACCTTCATTGTTGCTCACCTTTTGAGCAGAACTAAGCTCAGAGATCCACAAACTATGCCCAAATCTGTGACCAGATGTAAGAGTTAAAACCAGTTGTCATGTAAGGCCAACTATAAACCTCTAGCAGCTAATTTGGCACTGGGTTATCTTGTGATGAGCACAAGACCTTAGACAATGTATGAAACCCTAGGCAGCTGACTAGATGTGATAGCATCAAATCTGCAGTTCATGACTCCTGGGGCCTCTGAGAGGACAGAGAAGGTGAGAGGATGGTGGTACTGTGAGTTGTATGGAAAGAAAATCCTCTTAATGCAGCTGATTTGAATTATACCAGCCCTTGACTGTATATTAGAAATCTCCTGGTGCTAATATTGAAAATCTAGGAAGCAGCCCAACCCAGACAGACAATTTCAGAACATCTTAGCCTTGGGCCCCTTGAGATAAAACTAATGCAGCTTGCCAGATAGAAAGATTCTTTTGGCTAACAGCCAAGTTTCATCCACTCACCTTTATAAAGCAGGCAGAGGCATCATTAAATTTTGGGAGATTGTTTTTTTCTTGACTGAGCTCTTAACTATAAGAGATGAAGCTACACTTGAATTGCTGAAGGGAATACCCATTTTAGAACATAACTTCTCCAGAATATGCACATGTTTTTCACCTTTTTGGGTACCTTTCCCCCCCCATCTCTAAAATAGTCCTCATTCTCTAGGTGCCTATTTGGAAATGATCTTACCAGATGTTGCTATTTTGCCTCAGAGGTCCTGTGCAAAACAGCTCTAATGTTTGAAGTCAAAGAAATGCAACTGGGACATCCATCTTATCCTATTGCTTCCAGTTCCTCCCAAGATAACGAATCTTTTTCCTTCTTCTCTTCCTCTTGTTTCCAATACATCTTATCTCATATTTAAGTAGCATGGCCAAAAGTCACAATTTTGGGGGACAGTTTGGATTTATGCCTACTGTTGAGAACTAATTATTAATAGCATTCTTTTTCCTTTCAGAATCATCTTTAGTGGGATGATGAATGACACAGCCATCAAAGCAGTGAGCCAATGCTCAGCCTCTTCCGCTGAGTTCCCAAGGAAGAGGCTATATGGGTAGCATTCTGTATTGGCAACTGCAGCTGTGTTTTCTTAGAGATAATAAAGGACAGGGAAGAAAGGGAATGCCAGAAGTCAGTGTTTTTCCTCTCTCCTTGCCTCATTCTCTACTGCTTCCCTATCCCTTAGTTATATTCCCTAAGTAGAGCCTGCCAGTAAGGCAGTCAGGCTGGGGAGACAGATTTTCCCACATGTAAGAGGTGACTGACCAGGATAGGCACAACTCCCTTAATTTTTTCCCACCTTAGGGAATGGGAACCACAACATCTAAATGATAACCTCTATGCTTTGTGCGAAGCTAGTGTCGAGCCTAAGATGAGCTAGAGTAGCTTTTCCAAAAGATTTATGAGATGTTCTACTGTGTACCAGGTAGTATATATTTATTTATTCTTCTAATATATTTACTAAAAAGATTTAGAGTAGCTTACAAGGGCATAAGTCACATAGCAATATAATATAAATTAAGAAAAATAAAGCAAAAATAAAAATCCTTACTCTGTGGATCCACAGAATAAGGAAAATATCCCAAATGCCAATTTCACTCTGACATGGAACAGGAGATAAGGGTAAAAAGACTTCTCAATTTCCAAAGTATTTTCTTTCTATATCAGAAATGGACAATGCATCAAGCCTATTGCACCAATGACATTCAAATAACTCTGAAAAAAAGTAATGCTACTAATGACAAGGCTGGTAAATTAACTTGAGACTGGAAGGTATTGCATGCATAAGTGAAGGAGACACAGTTAATGTGATCATTAAACAGAATCTGTATTACTGAGAACGTGGGAAGCACAATAGCTTTAGTGATGTGACCAATTTATTTTTTAATTTTTATTTTTTAATTTTTTAAAAGATTTTATTTATTTATTCATGAGACACAGAGAGAGAGAGAGAGAGAGAGAGACAGAGAGACAGAGACAGAGACAGAGACACAGGCAGAAGGAGAAGCAGGCTCCATGCAGGGAGCCCAATGTGGGACTTGATCCCAGGACTCCAGGATCACACCCTGAGCCGAAGGCAGATGCCCAACCACTGAGCCACCCAGGTGTCCTGAAGTGACCAATTTAGATTGACATTTTTGTTCATTGAGAGCACTTAAATGCACTTCATAGCACTTAAATGCTATATATTATAGCTTATATTTCATCCCCTCTCACATTCTGTGATGATTCACAGCTCTTACCTTTTTTTTCTCTAGGGTTTAGAACTCAAATGATATTAGAGGCAGTGATTTTTTTCTTATGGAGAATACCAAAATAATAGCATTGTCTTTTAGGAAGCAGAAAGCTATGAGGAAAGATGACTGAAGCTCATGAAATTCTGATAGATACGGATAAGATCAAAATAATCAATCATTTTTACTGTAAAGTTCTACAGGGCAAAATTGAAACTCTCCTCAATGGATGCAACCTTGATATGGAAGCAATGGACATCCTCATAGAGTTCAGCTAGGAGCAAAAATAAGCACATTCTTTTTTCCATTTGGTATTAGTTTCTAAAATAAAGTTGCATGTACTCATTGGCCCAGCAATTAAGTTGTCTTATGAATATTCTTGTTGAAGTTTGAGAAATCATGTTTGCTAAGATGTTAATCACAACATACATTTAGTTTCAAAGACTAGAGACAATCAAGTAGTCCACCCTAAGGAACGATACCATAAATTTCAGTATGTTGCTATCATGGAACACTAGTAATAATAAAGAATAAGACAGATATATCTGTCTTTGGGAAAGATTCCCAAAATAAATTAGTGAAAAATTTAATGTTGAAATTGGCTTTCATTGTTCACCTTTGACTAAAGTATAAGAATTACATACATCATACTATATATGCTAGTGCATGCATAATGTTCCCCCTCTGGAAGGAAGTAAGCTGCTACATCTATGGAGAGGGGTTGATGAGGTGTCAGAGGATTTTGTCATCTTCTGGTTAATATTTCTATACTATTTGAACACAAATATATACAGACCCAAAGTCCAGAAATGGAGAGTCTTATACACTGAAGGCTCGGGAATAAAGCATAGGTTGACCAGAGTGGCACCAATCCACCCGGAATTTTGTAGCTGTCTCTTCCTCTTGACTTGAACTGACTTGGTCTTCTGCTTTGGGATTATTTTTCCACTTGAGCTGCTTACTTCTTGTTAGTTTTGATGATCTGAGTTCTACTCTTTTACGTCTCCTGAGCATACAGTCTGTTTTGCCTGATTTAAATGACTTTTTTATCTGACCTGGATTCTTCCTGTAGCTCTGCTCTGCTCCCAGGTCAGTCTATTTTGGCTTTGATATACCCATTTAATTATGGACTCAATTCTCTCTGACAATTTCAGCTAAGTATTCCTAAAATATATCATTCTGAAAAGGAAATTTTTAAATAAGTAACTTTCTCAAAAACATATATATGCATTGCCATTTTGTTATGATTATATTCCCTAAGATATTTAATACTCGTCTGGATTCAAAAACTAGGAAAACAGCCTTGTCAATAAATGAGTACCACCAAAAATTAAAAAAAAAAAAAAAGATCTCTTTTGAGAATCGAATTCCCCCCAAACCTAGTAAACTTGGATTCTAGTAATGGTTCATTAAAATAATCAGGAGCTGATGTCTTCACAAGTATCTTCTTGCCAGGGAGGAGGAGGACAGGTCATACACATTCAGAGTGGTACAACCTATACTGAAGAGAAGAAATCTGGAGAAAAGTATCATGTTACAAAATCTTAGCATCTTGTCTCAAGTTCACTTACCAGAATTAGCCCAAGGAAAGCTCAGTGGACATTTGAAAGCCCTGAGTGGATGCAGGACAGTAAGTCATTGTGTAAGATGGTGTCTCACCAGGGTGAGCCATAATGACTAGCAATGGAGGCAGGGAAGGCTTCCAGGAACATGAAGGAAAGCTGCCTCAGTTTTAAGGATGCCCACTTGAACTTCTCTGGCAACCTCATGGTTCACTAGCATGGTTCACTTATTTCTATGGATACGGTAACAACTTCCAAGCTGCGCCTGTCCAGCCCACCAGAACAAGCATACTGGGGAAAGGCCAGAATCTTTACAGAACTAACTGTTCTTGTGACCCTAGTCAGTCAGACCTTTGACCAGAAGAAACTGGCCAGAGTCCATTTAAGAGCTCAGTAAGAAGGAATGAATTCTTGCCCCTAATTGAGTAATACAAAGGAAAGATTGTTATACATGTACCTTCTATACCCATCAGCAATCCTGAGACCTTTTGGCCTATGGTTTTAGACGCGATTATATGTATGGAATACAAAAAAAAATCCCAAACTGGCATGTTCACTGGAACCCTAGCGGTCTCTTAGAACTGGCTATTTGCCTCTGCTCCTGGTTACCCTGAAAGAGTTGGTCTACTTTTCCAGGATTGACTCCAATCCCAAAACTACACTAGCTTTTCAAATGTAGAACCAGACACATAGATATTCAACTCCTTCTAGAGTTGAAGAGCAACTTTGAAACATATTAGGGTGAGACTAGATATGGACCAGAACCAAGTTATAGCCTGCAATCAGGTGCTTGGACCCTGAAATCTCTGGGGGAACTTGGAGAATTAAAAACTGACAGATCAGTTGTCTCACTCTGGCATTTGAAGTAGAAAAGAAGAAATATTGCATTCAGTACCATATATTTAACCAGGTACTATGGTCCTCAAATCATCATCCTTTGGTTCTAGTTTAAAACCAAATGCTCTGCCCTAATCTCAGACTTCTAGAATTATAATTTGTCTGGCTGGGGTTCAGGGGGCTGGTGAGGGAGAGCTAGCTTCAGCATTTTGGTCAACTTTTGTTTGATGTTGATACAGTCAGTTTGGCACCTGCCTGATGTGTGGTGTCCACAGCTGTCCACAGAGAAGTTATCCTCAGCTAGCAATAGGCTGAGTCAAGTCAGTCAGAAATACTGTGTCTATAATTGGGATACCTGTTTGCCAGAATTAGGGATCTCCCACTGGCATGGAGTGCAACTAGAATAAGCCTGATTTATAAATGAATGAACAAATATATGGAAATCATGATCTCAGTTGGGCCAAGAGATACATACACACCAGGTGAAAAACATCCCTATAAGCCCTTGGATGAAAATTTTCTCTTTAGCCTTAAAGGTTTCCTCCTTCAGCATTGCAGAAGGGATGACTTCCTTGCCTGGCCTTGATCAGCCCACCCTAATAGAAGAGAAAGGGGCCAACTCAGGAAGAAATGAGATCTGTACAAGTTCATATGACGGTGAGAGACTACATTGCTAATAGCTAGTAATGGGAGGGACTTATAGATACCCTCTCACAACTGATAAAACTGATACTGGTTAGTGAAAATAGTAGGACCAGAGTCCCAGAAATCAAGAACATCGCTTTTACACTAACGCTTCCACAATAAGCTTTCAAGAGAATCTACGATGCTAGGTTTAGGGTTGTTAGTCAGTTTCTGGGCACCCCTGTTGTGGTACAGATCCTACCATAATGAGAACCTAGGGCTGAGGTCTATCAGGCTACTCCTTCCCTAAATAAGGTGTTGAGTAAAATACTGCTGTTTCATTCCCTGAGTGCTTTAAAGCTGTATTCATCCTACTGGGGCAAAATTCATGGGAATGTATATCAACTGCCCTACCAGAGCCTCTCCCACAGGAGGCTGTGAGACAGAATGCCCGGTTCTAAGGTGTTTGGCTCTACCTTCTGCTCTTTAGTGGAGGATGATAGGCAGCAACAGGTCCTGGGACCTGCATATGTCATCTGGGGTCTATACATCCCTTTTTTGGAGCCTACATCTAATTTCAGGTTTTTCTCCTATGGTTTTCAAACACATCAAGGAGGAAAGAAGGGGCTCACAGTACCTCTTCTGAGTCCAGGATTATAATAAATCCCAGAAGTTAAGAGTAGAATATTGTATGCCTAAACTTTTATTTCTCCTATATTAATTAATGAGCCAAATAAATTTACCAATATCTAATATACTTGCATCCCAAGGAAGTAAGACCACATACCAAAAATAAAATTTAGAGCTAAAAAGAGGAAGAGGATAGGGCATATTTTGAGAATATTCAAAATTATTTACATATGAATTGTTAACCATGGCACATAATTTTGTGAGGATGCAATCTCACAGGCTAGAATATTCTTTAAACTATACAGGTGGCAAGAGATCAGAACCTGGATTTGAATATTTTTTCCTTTAGTGCATTGTAGTGAGGTTGTCGAAGCCCCTTTCATTTTTATATAGACATAAAATGAGAATAGGAAAGTGGATAAAAACACAAAACAATTCCTTATACAAGCAACAGTTACACGTGATATATTCACAACACCCTTCATGTAATCTGTTATTCAGTCCTCACCAGGATATGTAAGTTTTTGATGTGTCACTTACAAATTAGAAGAATAAAGCTTAATCTAACATGAAATAATTAATTTCATTTCTAAAAAATGAAAATTTATTTTTATCATTCTAAATCTCAATGTCTTCATTGGATTTTCAGCTCATTATTTTTTTTTTTTTTTCAGCTCATTATTGATTAGCCTAGTAACTTCAACAAATTACCTATAGGCCTTATCTTCTTCACTTGTAAAACTAGTGGCTGGGTTGTAGAAACTTTAATTAGGGCTGGAAAATAGCAGGTATGATGCACAGGGCTCTGTTTATTATAGGGCCGAGATTCCTTCTATTTTGCTATAAACTACTCTCCTAAAAAATAGCCAGGAAGAAAAGTATCCACAAAAATACTACCCATACTCATTACAAGAGAATTTTCTGACCAATATCCAAATTTGAGTCCATCATTTCCATTAATAAAGGGAGCATATCAGTGTGTCATTCTACATATTTTTTATCACTTGTCCTGCTTTGACCAATATCCTAAGTATTGGAGTCAACATATAACCAGAGTCACAATGAACACATCATCACTTCTAGAAGATAACTTCCAGAACGTATGCAGTTCACAGGCTAACCAAGATAACAATATAAACAAACCTGTTGATCCAAACAATACCAAAATGCACAGCCGTTTAAACTGGGCACACCATTTCCCATCACATCTATGCCTCTGATTATTTTATTTTTTTAATCTATGCCTCTAATTTTATACTGTTGATTCACATATGAAAAGCATCAATCTTAAAATTACTAAGTTACTTAAGAGACAAGATTCCTTCAAAGTATATTCCATCTTGCTGTGTAAGCTTTTATTCCCTCTCTTCTATCATTGTGTCATGTAACTAGAAGTCGTTGCCATATAGGATTTCTAGAAATTTTTCACTAACAGAGCCTCTTGGCTTCAGAAGCTTACCTGGTGGGATGAGAAAACTGACCACAGACACAGCACACAGTAAACATCTGCAGACCAACGCTGCTTTCGAAGTAGCTCTCTTAATTCAGGTCCAGAATCTTAAATCTACTGCTAAAGACCCTAAGGGTGTGTATGGGGTGGGGCAGGCTGGGGGTGGGTGGGAAAGGCTGGCAGCAGATGGCGGCTATCACCATCCTGGGGCTGGGCACACAGCAAGAAGAGGCACTTACTTGCGACCATGTGACAGGTCTCCAACAGCACCTGGGGGAAGGAACCCTGAGAAGCACAACTCCCTGGAGCCCTTTTCTCCTCCTGGGCTTCTTTTTCTTCCCGGATCTCTCTGGCTTCCTGAGTTCTGGTTGCTTAGGAGGTGTTGCTAGGCTGGCGTCTGCCCTCACCAGCTGATGCTACAGGCCACGACGGCTCAGCGGTGAATGGGCCCCCACTGAATTCCCAGCTAGAAACCGGGTCTTTGGGGTGGCTGCCCAGCCACTGACCCGCAGACCCCTCCTGGCCAGATGCGCAGTGGAGCCGCGCCTGCCGCCTTGATGCTGTTTTTGTGTCCTCCCTCCTCCCTCCCATCCCCCAGCCACGCCACCCTCTCCCCCGCCCTCATCCCCAGGCCGGTGCGCGACTTCGCCTTCCAGACCGGGCGTGGGCGGGGTGATGGAGACGGAGCCTGCCTAGGCCTGAACTGCAGCTGCAGCGCGTCTCCTCCACAGCTGCCCCAGGAGGGCGGAGGCGAGAGGAGAGGGAGCGGAGAGTTCTTCGAGAGCTTGAAAAGATGGAGAGAAGTGGAAGGGGATGCAGCTAAGGGTTCTGGAAGGCTGGGAATAGGAGGGAGATAGGGGAGAGGAAGAGAGGAAGGCAGCAAACTCATGTCTTAACCTCTAGTCGCTTTCTCTATCCTCTTGCATAGCTGCCCCAGTAGAGCTTGTCAGGGGGCAATTGTCAGCCTGCAGTTTTCAGACCTGAACATCACTTAGGAATGGGGGGGGGGGGTGGCCTGTTAAGGAAGGAATGGGCTGGAGCTACTACAACCTCATTCTAGATTTCTTTCCCACTCTGGTGATTTGAGGTACAAAGAGAAAAAATCATGCATATTTGGAAAAACTGGTGTGCAGCAATGAAGTTTGGGGGTGAAGGGAAGAGATGTTGGACCTTCTTTCCCAAAGGGAGTTTGGAAACTGTTACATCATAGAATGTTCACTTATAACTCTATCTTGTTTGCAAATGGTGATGTTTCTTTAAAAAAAAGACAAAAACAAAAACTATTTCTACAACACACCAGGAAAAAATAACAAAAATGAGGAAAAGGGAAAAGAAACCATGTATATTTATGAGAGACTTTAAGTTTATATTCCAAAGTATGAAAAACAAGGGTAAAGTGGAACTAAACACACACTGGTTCTGTGCATACCATGTCAGAAGACTGCATGTTTCATCCATGATTCACAGAAAAGGCCTTGTTACATGTATTTTGTTTGTTTAAATTAACACTTGTTATGAAAGATTTCGAACATATACAAAAATACAAAGAAAGTTTAATAAACTCCAATGTACTCATCACTCTGCCTCAGGCACACTGCCTCAACTATTGTCAACACATAGCCAATCTAGTTTTATCTACGCTTGCCCTCACACCTTGGATTAGCTTAAAAGTAGTCCAGACAACATAATATTTTATCCAAAATTATATTAACATAAGTCTCTGTATAAGCACTTTAAAAATACAACCCCCTCCATACAACCCAGTACCATTATCATACCTAATAATTAACAATTACTTCATAGTGTCAAACATCCACTTGATATCTTTTTAATAAACAATGTATGGATTATCATCTCTTCTTTCCCACACTTTGTGATGGCAGTACAAGTGAATGTTCTAGTGCGCAGAACTCTCCTTTGGGGCAATCCAACTTATCTATCCCTTTTCACCCAGAAAAATCTATGCATCTTTCAGTATATTAAAACATAAGAACATTTAACAAATTTAATATTAAATATTTTAAAGCTTAAATAATGTACTTGACATAAACTTCTTTGTGTAATGTGTAGTGAAGAGGCAACTAATCCCAAGACACTATGCAAACCAATAATAGAAATAAGAGACAAACAGAAGGGAAAACAATGATGTTGGACTTATCTTCTGAACTGGGCATTTTTGTGTTGTTGTTCTGGAGGAAATATGTTGCTAATGTGGGACACAAAGGCAGAAGAAATTTATTAAATCTCCTTACTACATCCAGTCCATTGAAATGTCCTTGAAACAGGTAGAGTGACATTCTTCTACGAAGTCAGCTGCCTCGATATTAATAATTTGCTAAGGGCACAAGACAATCTCAGTCTGCCCCCTCAGATGCTGTAAATTTACTTTAACATATAAAAATTCCTTTAAAACTTCCTTTATCTCTACTCCCAAGATACATGTTGGCAATCATTTCCAAAGCATATGACCCACCGATATACATCCGAGGAGTCTTATGAATAAGATTTTATTAGACTGTAATAAATGACCTTTTTCCAACAATAGCTGGCCCCTTCAAGGTCCTGGAAACCTTGCTTCCAAAATTCCTTAGAGACTTACGCTATCCCTAACTCCTTCCTAACTTGAAAATATTTAATGGGCCACTCCTGATAACCCCAGTGCAGCTCTTTCTGCCCACGGGTCATGTCCCCACGTTTTAATAAAACTACCTTTCTGCACAAAGAATGTCGCAAGAATTCTTTCTTGGCCATTGGCTTCAAACCCTAAAATCTTTCCCACACACTGCCAACATTGTCAGATAATATTACTAAGTTAATCTGACACATTTTAGCAATCATTATGACCCTAAAAAGGACTTGATGAGATTCTTTTGGATTGCTCAGCAAGGGGATGCTGTTTATTTTCTACACATCTGCCTTAAGAACCTTATAATTGTGTTTTCTAAGCTGTGTTTCCTAAGTATGTATCCAGAAGGTGGAAGCTCTAGCATGCTCTACTTTATCAAGAAAAATCTGCTTTTGGTGAGGATGCAGAGAAAGGGGAACCTTCTTACACTGTTGGTGGGAATGCAAACTGGTATGGCCGCTCTGAAAAACAGTATGGAGGTTCCTATAAAAGTTGAAAATAGAGCTACCCTATGACTCAGCAATTGTACTACTAGATATTTAGCCCAAAGATACAAATGCAGTGATCTGAAGGGGCACCTGCACCCTAATATTTATAGCAGCAATGTCCACAATAGCCAAACTATGGAAAGAGCCCACATGTCTCTCGACAGATGAAGGGATAAAGAAGGTGTGGGATAAATATGTATGTATATATTTATATATATTTATATAAAATAATATACATTTATTTTATTTATATGTATATATGTATATATGTACATATATATTTATATGCATATATTTATTTATATGTATATGTATATATTTATATTTTATATAAATATTTATATAAAATAATATAATGTATTATATATATAAAATGCAATATTGCTCAGCCATCAAAAAATGAAATCTTACCATTTTCAATGATTTGGATGGAACTAGAGGGTAGTATGCTAAGCGAAATAAGTCAATCAAAGAATTATATGATCTCATTTATATGTGAAATTTAAGAAACAAAACAGAGGAGCATAGGGAAAGTTAGGGAAAAATAAAATAAGACAAAATCAGAGAGGAAGACAAACCATAAGAGACTCTTAACTATAGGAAACAAACTGAGGGTTGCTGGAGAGAGGTGGGTGGAGGGATGGGGTAATTGAGTGATGGGCATTAAAGAGGGCATGTGATAAGCCCTGGATATTATATGCAACTGATGAATCACTGAACTATATCTCTGAGACTATATGTTAATTAGTTGAATTTAAATAAAATAAATTTTAAAAAAAGAAAAGGAAAAACCTGCTTCCTCACACTACACTTGAACCTGATAGGCCCCTAGGGGAATTATTTTCCTTGCTGCCTCAAGAGGGGGCTATTTATTCTGACCTCAAAGATGTCAGCCTCAGGAGTGTGGACGGGACTCTTGTTTTTATTCTCACTCCATATCACCACACCCACGTTTGATAAAACCTTAAACAATACTCCCAAAATGCAAACAAATCTAAACTCCTTTTTTGAAGATATGTTTATCTAGCTGTGTAATCTTTTTCTTCTTCTAGTCTAGCATTCATCTTTTAACTTTATGGACACTCTTATTTATTAAGAATTTACTTTCTAGTTGACAGTCTCCTCTACCCAGACTCTCCCTATTATTAGTAACTTTCCCATCCATTTGGATATCAACAGCATTTGGATGAAACATCTAATAGCCTAGCTTCTGATATCTTCCCTAATAGATGATCTCTTTCTCCACTCCACCTCAGCTATAATTCCTACACTCTGAATCTTGTCTAGCAGCTTAGCAACTGCTTTGTTTTTCTCCATAACACTTACCTAGCATTGCTAAATATCAATTCTTATTTGTTTATTTTCTATTTTGTTCTACTTGAATGCATGCTGTATGACAATTTTTGTTTATCCCCTGCTGTGAGGTAGTTCCTAGAACACAGGTTGTAATATAGTTGATACTCAGTAAATTTGCTAAAGAAACAAACACCAAGAATGCCTCTAATCCACTATGTGCTTCCCAGAAAAATATAGTGATTCACCATAGAAATACATCATAGAGCATACGTAATTTGAAGAACATGAGAATTGTTTGTTGATCTGCTTTCATTCTGCTTAACCTCCAGTATACTTATATACTTTAATGCTTTTGTAATATATAGGTATGAAAATTTCCCTGGTTGCAGAATCTTGTTACAAAGCACAGGCCTCTCTGAAAAGAAAGGGTAAACAACAAATAAAAACAACAACAAAAAAAACAAAACAAGAAAGTCCAATTATATCTACGGGGAATGCCGAGGCATTCAAGGAACTAAAGCACTCAGCATCAAGGAGGAACTTCCCTACTCTTATTCTAGTATAACAAGAAATAGACATTGGCTTGGGTTTGTTGTGAAAATCCAGGCTTAGATATCTTTCATGACGAATATAATATAAATCATATTGTAGAAAATAATTTGAATTGTTTGAATTTTAAAATTCTTAAGACTTCATGTTTTTTCTTTTTAGCAAATGCTAGTTACCTTTCCACATGTCATGTGTGACATCATAGGCGTATACTTAGAATCCTTTTATGTCTTAGTTAAAGATGCTATAACAAAATACCACAAACTTGGTGGTTTCTAAACAATAGAAAATGATTTCTCACAGTTTGGGGGGTTGAAAGTCTGAGACAAGAGTGCCAACATAGGTTCCAATGAGAGCCCTCTTCTGGGTTGCAGACTATAGATTTCTACTTGTATCTTCACATGGTGAAGAGCTGAGAGAAGAAGCAAGCTCTCTCATGATAATGCATTCGTGACAGCTCTACTCTTTGATCCGGTCTAATCCTAATCACTTCCCAAAGGCCCCATCTCCTATTACTATCACACTGTGGAGAAGGGTTTCAATATATGAATTTGGGGTGGGTCGGGGAGGGGGCTACACACAGTCCATCCACAATATTTTTGTTTGTTTTCTTAAGATTTTATTTCTTTAAATCATCTCTACGTCCAACATGGGGCTCGAACTTATAACCCTGAGACCAAGAGTCACATGCTCTACTGATTGAACCAGCCAGGTGCCCCATAGTTTCACTTTTGTCATCCTCACATACCTACATAAAGACAGTCTTGCAAAGCCAGAATCAGTTCCTTGATTGAAGTTATTTGGGCTCCTCTACAAAATAGTGAGGAATAACACTTTATCAGTTGACAAATTTCTAAACTGATTTCAATTTCTTAGCTCCCTAGATGTATATACATACACACCCAGATCACATATTTGTTATATATATATGCATATGTTTTATATAAATAACATGTATATGTACATATATAGCATATATACATAAATACATGTATATATACATACATACCTCAATGATATGTTTATAGATGAACATACACACACACACAGACACACATATATAAACACATAGCCCCAGTTTGACTCTTTCCAAAAATCTTCCAAAGATAGGCACAGTCAATAAAAAATATCGGCAAAAAGCCGTATTAAAGTTGGTTAAGTAAAAAAAAAAAAAAAAAAAAAGTTGGTTAGGTCTCTGCCTTTGGCTCAGGTCATGATCTCAGTGTGAGAGATCAGACTGATCTGAATCAGAGCCCCACCTTCAGGGAGCCTGCTTCTCCCTCTCCTGCCTTTCCCCCCTGCTTGTGCGCACGCGCTCTCTCTCTCTCTCTCTCTCAAATAAATAAAACCTTAAAAAAATAAATATTGGAAATTAGCAGAGAAGACTTCAAACATCTCATATGGAAAACATACTCTCATATAGTAGATGGTGGGTCATTTCATACCTATACTTATTTTATAGTTTGCCTTGGTCCTAAGAATCAGATTACAAAGATCACAGGTATAACTGAAGTTTCTATTCAAAATGTTCCAAATCACAATGCTGTCTATTTTGCAATTTTGTATCCAATAATCATGTATCAAGTAATTCCTATCCAGGCTTGGCAGAAGCCCAGAATATTTTCAAATGAAAAAATAAAATAGAAAACAAAGATAATTACAAATTTGCAACTTTTTGTCATTTATGTAGAAATCCCATTATAATTTACATGCATATATGTGAAATGGCTGAATATTTACACGTTGTATGTAGAAGTCAGATTTGATTGCTATAACAAAAATTTAAAATAACTATGGCTTAAACTTGGCAGAAGTTTCTTTCTCTCAAACCTAATAATCCAGGTATAACCAGTCCAAAACATCACTGAATGAGGCTCTTTCAATTTTGTAGATTTGCTATCTTTAGTGTATTAAACCCTTATTTGCATAATTCAAGATGGCAAGATTGCAGGCAGTAGAAAAAGGAAATAGAAGAAATGAAATTCATGTCATTCCACTAAAGATTACAATATAGAAGTTTTAGTTTACACATTCTTGGGTTCATATTATATTAGCCAGAACTTAACCCCATAGACAGAACTGGTGCAAGGAAGGTTAAGGAATGTCATATTCATTCAGTGAGTCAAAGGTTGAGGTTTCTACTAATACAGAGAAAGGTAAGAATAAATATTTGGGGATGACCAGCAACTTCTGCCATACTGTGTCTGTATTTACAATCGGCATTCTATCCAGACTTCCTGCCCATGCCAAACAGCAAATTAGAAAAAAAAAAAAAGTAACTTCTGAAGATTTAAGAACTTACAAAAGCATACCCAAATTTATCAAGAAACATTTCTCCCCACCTAAATTACAATTGTCAGGCAAGAAATTCAGATTGAAGGACTAATTGAACAGTTACAGTGATAGAGTCTAGTTTGTTTACTCAAATGCATTAGGTTTCACAGTTATATTACTTATTTCTACTACTTTGTGTTTTGTTTGATAAAATGGCAGGTCAAAAACTCTTCTTACAACTTTTCCTTTCCCAAATTTTTCAAGATAAGGAGTACAAAAACCAGAAATTGCTAATGGGATCTTCAGTGAAACTATGAAACATCTGTAACATCAAAATACAATATATGAAGTGAAATGCAGATGGAAAAATTAAAATAAATGACTTGGTAAAGAGAAACAAAGAAAGTCTAACCTAATTGTCTATAAATAATGATACTGGTGAGAGAAACTAATCCTTTCTGTAGACAGCTAGAAAATCTCAGAATTGAACAAACCTGGTTATCATACAGCTGAGCAAGGTTGGGTTCTGTAAAAATCAAGTTATCTGAAAATCTTTAGGCCACCAGAGGTTCAAAACTAGCTCACTATACTAACTGCTTTCTTCCTCAAGTCATGGTGGAAGGTATGTTCTCTAGGAAATTTTGATTACAGAGGCTTGAAATCTGGGATACTAAACACAGAAGATAATAAAGAAAGGTGCTGGATGGATATTAATAAAAGTTTATACTCTCAATGGTGCTGGGTGGATATTAATAAAAGTTTATACTCTCAATGATAAAACTCTCCCCTTTGCCCCAGGTTCTTTCCCTTGACCAACACCCAAAATCCTAGTAGTTACATTTTTATATTTCAGAAAAGAGATTCTAGGATCTTCCTCTAGAAAATCTGATCTATCCCACAGGATAGGTCCATTGATTCTGGCATTTTGGTGTTTTCAAGAAAAAAAAAAATTGGCTGATTACTGAATCATTCTAGAATAAAGCCTTCTATTCCACAGATTTATTCCCTCAGCCCTTAAACACATGCATCCAATTAGTTACTTAGGGATCACTAAACAAGAATCACTGAACATCTGAGGAATTTTTTTAGCATGGCAGAAAGGAGCTGAAACAAATCTATTGAAAGAAGACTGTGGACTTAGAGATAGAACAAAGCATAGAAGAAAATTCAAATACAACATAATTAACATGAGATATAAGAGCGATATATCCATAGAACAAGAATAGGATCCCCTATTTTATTTAAGATTTATTTATTTATTTTAGGGAGAGAGAGAGAGAGAGAAAGAGAGAGAAAGAGCATGAGCGGGAGGAGAGGGAGAAAGAATCTCAAGCTGTCTCCACACTGAGCTTGGAGCCTGATACGGGGCTTGATCCCACAACTCTGAGATCATGACATGAGCTGAAACCAAGAGTCAGCCCCTTAACCAACTGTGCCACCCAGGCACCCCAAGATGCCCTATTTTATTAATAAATTAATTTATTAATTAAATTTTTTTTATGAGAGAGAGAGAGAGAGAGAGAGAGAGAGAGGCAGAGACACAGGAAGAGAGAGAAGCAGGCTTCATGCAGGGAGCCCGATGTGGGACTTGATCCCAGGACTCCAGGATCACGCCCTGGGCCGAAGGCAGGCGCTAAACCACTGAGCCACCTGGGCTGCCCAATGCCCTATTTTAAAGGAACAATATATGAAAGACCTGGAATCTATATCTATGACAGATGATGAGGATGATGGTGGTAGTAATGTAGAAAGAGCTTCAATAATAAAACTGAGGAAACCACTAAGAATGTACAAAAAGATGGCCAGCAAGATATTAAAGATAAAATTAGAGAATAAATTCCAAAGATTCAACCTTCAGCTGAAAGGAATTCTAGAAGGCAGCAGAGAGAACAAGTGAGAGAAAACTGTTAAATAAAGTAATCAAGACAATTTCTTAGAATGAGGGCCTAAATCCCCAAGTGAATAGACCAACAGAAAGCCAGTTTAAATAAAAATAGTTCCTCAATAAAATTAAGTTATCATGAAATATTACAATCTTTGTATAAAGATATGACTTAAAAACTCCTAGACAGGGAAAAAAAAGTGAGTTAAGTATAAGGGATGGTTATCTATCTACTGCTTAAATCTTGAGTGCCATATCATTGTCCAATAAAACTAACCAGGATGGTTTTGAGAAATGGCAGTTTCTAGGACTAGGGCAGAATATACAAGAGGAATCTGGCACATCTTGTAGTGCCAGAAAATAAAGAAATGCTCAAAAAACAAAATAAAACAGAACAAAACTCACCTCATGTTAATGAGTATCTATCAAAGCAAAAGGACTTGGAAGCCAACTGAGTGAGTTACTAATGACCAAAGCTGGAACAATTTAAGCAACAAAATAAGTAATGTTGAATTATAACCCAAAGTATAAAATATCTATGAGTCCACACTGATATAAATAAATGATTGAATAAATTAATAAATGTGGGGGAAGAAACAAATGTCCCACGCAGAAGAATTCTAAATTATTCATGTAGATACACCACATTAAAGGAGAGGGAGAATAACTCTGCACCCCTTAAGTGTGCGCTGGGCATAGTGACCTCCGTCCAAAGTGCAAAGTATGAAAACGGGGAAAAAGAGTAACTTTAAAGTGCAGAAACATAACAAACACTACCTCAGCCAGGTGATCAAGGTCAACATCAACAGTCATAAGTCATGTTGACAGTATGCACTCTTGATATGACTTGATGGAAATGGCACTTCACGTCTGTCATCTTCCTCCCAAACTCATGTCTCCAGACTAAGAAAAAAAAAAAACATCAGGGAAAGTCCAATAGAGGCATAACCTACAATATACCTGACCAATGCTACTTAAAACTGTCAAGAGGGATCCCTGGGTGGCGCAGCGGTTTGGCGCCTGCCCTTGGCCCAGGGCGCGATCCTGGAGACCCGGGATCGAATCCCATGTCGGGCTCCCGGTGCATGGAGCCTGCTTCTCCCTCTGCCTGTGTCTCTGCCTCTCTCTCTCTCTCTCTCTCTCTCTCTCTGTGACAATCATAAATAAATTAAAAAATTTAAAAAAAAAAAAGGAAAAACTGTCAAGAATATCAAAAGAAGGAAGTCTCAGAAATTGCTACACCCAAAAGATTAGGATATGACAACTACATGTAAGTATAGTAAGCTGGATGGGATATTGAAACAGAAGAAAATGACATTACGTTAAAAAAAAGAAATCTGAATTATGGACTTTGGTCCAGTACTTACAACAAATGTATCATACTAACTTAAGATGCAAATAATAGGGGAAACTGCATGGAGAGTAGGGACAGTGGTGTATGGAAACTGTTTATCTTTTCAAAAATGTTCCTTTGTAAATCTAAAACTGCTGGAAATAGCAAAGTATTATTTAGGATGAAAGGATGATGAGAAATGGTATTCCCCAAATCCCAAAGAATCTAGTCAGAAAGTAGGTATTAATTACAAAGGGAAAAAGCAACTTTACAGTGGAATATCTTGGCAGAGGCCAACATAATGAAATGATCAAAATTAACATCAATTATAAGACATGCTAACATCATGTTCCTTCTGATAAAATGCACTGAGAAGGCATCATATACCACTTCTGTGATATTTTGTCAAATATGTATAAACTCAGTTTAATCAGGAGAACACATAAGACAAGCTCAAATTAAAGGAGAATCTAGGGATCCCTGGGTGGCGCAGCGGTTTGGCGCCTGCCTTTGGCCCAGGGCGCGATCCTGGAGACCCGGGATCAAATCCCACATCGGGCTCCCGGTGCATGGAGCCTGCTTCTCCCTCTGCCTGTGTCTCTGCCTCTCTCTCTCTGTGTGTGACTATCATAAATAAATAAAAATTAAAAAAAAAAATAAAGGAGAATCTATAAAAAAACTGGTCAGTACTCCTCAAGGGTATCAAAGTCACTAAGGGCAAAGAAATACCAAGAAACTGTCATAGATCATAGAGACTAAGGAGACATAAAAGTAGATACAATGTGGAACTCTGGATTACATCCTGTTGTGGGAGAATGACATTGGTGGAAAAACTAGAGAAATTTTAATAGAATCTATAGATTAAAAACAACAAACGAGGGATTGGGCTATAAATATTAAAGATTTATCAGTAGCAGCTTTGGAATGTAGGAGACAATGGAGCGGTAAATTCAAATTTTAGAGTAAAATGATTTCCAATCTAGTACTTTACAGACAAACCATCAGTTAATAATATAAGAGAAGAATGTAAATGATTTTCAGACATTGGACTTCTCAAAATTTATTTTCCATGCACTTTTTTATCTATGCATTGTTACTTATGAAATTATTGAGCAATGTGATCTCTCCAAGAAGAAAACAATACAAAAATGCTCCTGGGATCCAACAAACAGGTTTCAAAACAAAGAGGCATTTCCCAATGATGAGAATAAACATGCCAGAATGAGAGATGCACATCCCAAGAGCACACAGTCCAGACTGGATGAAAAGGTACATTGAGGTACATGGTGGCATTTTACAGAGATTTTGAAGAGTGTCAAGATACTTAGCCAATGGTTAACATTTTTTAAAGTTATTCAAATATTAACTCTGCAAAAAACCAAAAGGGCATAGATTTAAGGACATAAAATTATAGTATTCTCTTTGACCTAGCAGAATCATATTATGAAAGCAACTAACATGGTTTTAATCAGTGTGATACAGTCACATTGGCAGGATGTTTGCCTGAGGAGGGGGTGAAAGAGAGGGAAAATGCTACTTTTTCTATAGTAGAAATGTGGTATGTAATATTTAAAATTGATGAACCAAAAGAGAGCAGTATCCATATAGTGTGTGTAAATTCAGAAGATTGCATATGAAAATATCAGCAGAGTGTGTGGATGGCTCAGTCAGTTAAGCATCTGACTCTTGGTTTCAGCTCAGGTCATGATCTCATGGGTAGTGAGATGAAATCCCACAGTGGGCTCTATGCTCAGCAAGGAGTCTCCTTGAAGATTCTCTCCGTCTGCCCCTTCTCCCACTCTCTCTCTAAAAAAATAAATAAATCTTTTTAAAAAGAAAATAACTGCTAAAATGATTTAAAGGGTTGCCTACTGGGAAGAAAAATGAAGAAGATGGGCAGGTTTTGTTATGAGCCTATTAGGACTCTAATTTAAACTATGTTTGTTTTACATTAATAAAATATAAAATTAATTAAAATAAATTGATACATAATTTCCCAGGAAGTCATCACACTATCATGAAGATATAAACAATGTCCTTTCTCTCTGCTCATTGATGCTTTATCTCTTTATCCTATCTGAAGGAAAAACAGACTTGAAATGGAGATTTTACAAAATAACTATTCATGAAATGAATTTCCAAAAGGATGGCATCTTCATCTTCTCATCTGGGAAAATGAGAGTAACTTCCAAAAAAACATCAAATCTTAATTTGGCTCTTCTCTTGTTAAGTGAATATACTTTCTGCCCTATCTCTTTCTTTTCTTATTCTGGAATTCCTATAATATGAATATTGGTTCTTTTCATTGAATGCCGCAATTCCTGCAGGCTTTCTTTACTCTTTCTCATTCCTTTTTTTTTTTTGTTCTCCTGATTGAATAAGTTCCAACATCCTATCCGGCAGGTAAATGATTCTTCTGTACAGTTGACTCCACTTTTGAAACTCTCTATTGAATTCTTCAGTTTAGTTACTGCATTTATAACCATAGGATTTTTCTTTTCTTTTTTTTTTTATGGTTGCTCTTTCCTTGTCAAACTTCTCATTTGTTCATGCATTATTTTCCAAATTTCATTTAGTTGTCTGTGTCTTCTTGTAATTTACTAAATTTCCTTCAAAGGATTAATATAAATTCTTTGTCTGATAGTTCATAGATCTCCATTTCTTTAGGGTTGGTTATAGCAGCCTCATTAATTTGGTGATGTCAAAGTTACCTAATTTTCTGTGATTCTTGATTCCTTACATTGATGTCTGCACATTTGAGTTATTGGATTCCTCTTCTAAAATTATTAAAGTTATATTTATTAAAGTTATAACTATAAAGTTAGGTCTTTCTCTGCATAGTTCTGATCTTGGTACAAGTAGATACTATGTAAGAATATTAAAACATAGCACTGAGCATAATTAGCTTATATTAACTGCTTAATTAATACCTGCTGATAAATTAGTTTATGATCACAGTTCTTACACATTTTCCATAAAATGTAATATATTGTATAACAGAAACATTTTTCTACATAGAAGTCATATTTAGCAAAAATATTTAGGGAAAGCCTAGGTGAAACCAAGTAGTTTGAAGCAGTATTACAGGACTTCTTAATATGACTATTCAAGACTGTCTTTCTCTCTCTCCTTGCCCAGGCTTTCGTCTCTATTATGACCAAAACTGAAGTCCTTACTCCTTCCTAAGACTACTTCTCTCCTTTCTTCCTGATTCCTTTTCTTACCTGATATTCTGGGACCTTTATCAATCACATTTCACCTTTCTATCTCCAAATTCTTCCATTAGACTAACCTATAGAGATGCTACACACTTCATCTGCAGAAAAAGACACAAATGTACAAACCTAAAAAGCTTTGCACTTAGGGGTGTCTGGCTGGCTCAGTCAATAGAGCATGAAGCTCTTCATCTCAGCGTCATGAATTCAAGTCCCCATGTTGGGCATGGAAATTACTTAAATAAACTTAAGGAGCACCTGGGTGGCTCAGTCAGTTGGGCATCCAATTCTTGAATTAGGCTCAGGTCAAGATCTTGGAGTGATGGGATCGAGTTCCATGTAAGGCTCCATGCTCAGCATGGACATTGGGATTCTCTCTCTCCTACTCCCTCTGCTCCTCCCCACTCATGAGCATGCACTCTCTCAAGAAACAAATAAAAAAAAACTGTAAAAAAAAAGTTTTGTAGCTAGTTTTAAGACCAGTTTGAAGCTCATTTATTAAAGTACATAGTGCAATAAAACAAAGTTCTGGTCTTCTGTAGGCTACCATCCTCTCTTTCTTTTCTCTGTCACCTTCTCAATAAAACAGATTATACTTGATGTTTTTGCTTCCTCTCCCCTCATTCTCTCATTCTACTCTGGAATTTGGCTTTAGGCTTTCTCTCCACTTGCTCTTGACACAGTCATCAATAAAAGCATCTTATATGAATAAAGTACCTTGCAGAAGACGCACAGATAGTGGTTAGTGTCCCCATAGATTGCCATATTAGTTTATCTCTCCTTTAATTTATATTTTCACAGATTTTTTTCAAAGTTTACACACAAAAATTGAAATTGAAAATGTTTTAATTCCAATTAACTGATAGTATGCATTATGTCTTATAATTCAGTAATTTCATTCTGTTACAGTTTTTCCCTCTCTGGAAAATCATGGTGTTATATTAGGATACTAGAAGTGGGACGGCACTGTATACAATTCTAAAAAATAAAAATCACTAAATGCCAGAATCAGTGGACACTTTTCAGTTTCTATTTGGCTAACACCTCTATTGTATTATAATTTCCTTCTTGAAACTATTGTTTTCCTTGTGCTTGCTGACACCACACTCTTCTGATTCAATTTCTCTTGCACATCATCTCAAGAGATCTGTTTTTATTCCAGCTCCTCCTCTACCCCACAGCTATCCAAAGGAAATTTTCTGCAATGATTAAAATGTTTGATATCTGCCTGTCTAATAAGAATTGTCATTGGTCCTATGCAACTACTGAGTATTTGAAATATAGCTAGTGAAACTGAAAATCACATGGTAAAATTTCATTGTATTGCAATAGATTTAAATTCAAATAGTGACACGCAGCTAGTGGCTACCATATGGATAGTGTAGTGCTAAAAAACAGTATGATCTTGAAGGAGATTTTTTTTTCAGTTGCTTTATTTGCAAAAACAAAGGGGTCAGAACAATTGGTTTCAGTGATTCTGCTATTAGCTCTAAAAAAATTTTATTTTTTATTTTATTTATTTTATTTTTTTAAGATTTTATTTATTTATTCATGATAGTCACACAGAGAGGGAGAGAGAGAGGCAGAGACACAGGCAGAGGGAGAAGTAGGCTCCATGCAGGGAGCCCGACGTGGGACTCGATCCCGGGCCTCCAGGATCGCGCTCTGGGCCAAAGGCAGGCGCCAAACTGCTGCGCCACCCAGGGATCCCTAAAAAAATTTTATTGTGTTTTTTTTTCAAAGGAAATGATTTCCTAAAAACATCTGTCTCGAAGATTTTCCTTCTTAGGTCTTGAAGTAGTTTAAATACTGAAGAAGAGTTATCACTCAATTTGTTATTGGCATTTATTCAAAGAGCATTTGCACAAACGAAGTGGAAAGCCACAAATTATAGTTTAGTTGTTAAGAGAGATTTGAAAAGTTCTCACCAAGAAAACAAATTGTGGGGTGCCTGGGTGGCTCAGTCGGGTAAGCATCTGCCTTCAGCTCAGGTCATGATCCCAGGATCCCGGGATGGACCTCCTTATAGGACTTCCTGCTCAGCAAGGAGCCCGTTTCTCCCTCTCCTTCTGCTGCTCTCTCTGCTTGTGCTCTGCTTTCTCTCTCTCAAATAAATAAATAAATAAGCAAATTGTAACTGTGGGTGATGGATCTTAACTAGGCTTATTGTAAATTATTTCTCAATATATACATATATTGAATAATTATGTTACATACTTTAAAACAAATATATGTAAGTTGTACCTCAATTAAAGGAATAAATTACAGAAATTATAGTTTGCTATTAGAAGAGGCATATATATATATTCACTATCTCAGTTCTAACTGAACTAGAAATCATTGACTTAAATAAGGTAACATAGGACTGCTGATTAATTTAATAATTATTTCATTTTAAATACTTATGAACTAGTACATTATTTCTTAAGGAATTTACTCAGTATATTTTTCATAGGTCTGCATAAAGTGGGTATTTCAGTAAATATGACTGAAAAAGTTTCAAATTAAGTTTTTATTTTAGACACATTATATTTTAAATATAAAATGCCCTACTGCCCCCTGGTGTTAAAATTAAGCCTTATATGCTACACTGTCTACATCTCTCCACCATACATTCTTATTGGAGGTATGGTGTGCAAAATTTTGGTTCAGATAGACCCATTTTTATTGCAGTTGTGACTCTGATGAAATTAATAACTATATATATGTTTGATTAATTCAATTGGATATCTGAAATAATTCCTGTCTAAAATCAAATTTCAGAGTCTGTTGGCTCACTTTATCTCAGTCTCTTCCTTTTTTCCCTTACACCTTTCCTCCTCTCTCCCTTTCATTAATCAGTTAACATATACATTTCCACACATTTGCCATGATGCACATTGATTTAGCTTTCCTTTTTTCCCTCTTGTTCAGATTAATTGTAAGGAACTGCAAAAAGCGATGTTATTAGACATTCAGAACTGACAATGATCTCTGGATAGCATCTAGTTCAGCTCTTTCATTGTAGAATTTAAGATATATTTCACAAGGGACATTGAAGATAACAGATATCAATGATAAAGTGCTAGATGTCCTGCCCACTCAGGCCTTTTCATTCTTAATTTCTCAAAGGCAAGCAGAGGGAGTTTTCATTGCTAATTTTACAAACAAGTATTTGTAGGATGCCTACTATGTGCCAGATATTGTGTTAGCCATAAGGTAGATCCCTTTTTTCCCTCATGAAAAATATAGTTTTATAGAGGATACAGATAAATAGATGGGACTTATAGTACAATGCGATAAGTGTGTTAAAAGAACAAATAGAAGGCACTATATGGGGGAATTAAAAAAAATTGTTCCAGATCTAGATGACACAGATCAGAAACACTTCCCATTAGAAATGATGGTTAAACTTTGACCAATGCAGCAATTTTGACAGGCCCTTAAAAGTTGGTTTGGTTGTAACTATAAGAAATTTGGCCATGAAGTATAAAAGCAAGATGCTTATATTTCTACAGACCATATTTATTTAAAAAATGGGGATTGATGTGTACAGGGAAAAGAAAAACAAAGAACCCACTGATTAAATAACTGAACCTCCCCTAATACAAGTACAGGGAAAAGGAAGGAAAGAAGAGAAACAGGTAAGCTGGCAAGAACGACATTAGAAGGTTTTAACATCACTACAGTAAAACATAATAGCATTAAAGTGCTTCAGAAAAAGAATCACATTTGAAATTCCAGGCAGAGCACAGAGAATTTATATAAAATCAGTGCTCAAACTTTATTTTAGTAAAAAAGTTAAAGAAAGCAAGGAAACTTTTAATATATTTTGGGGGAGGGTTACTGCAAATAGTGACCATTTATACTGGGATCTAGAAAAAGAACATTTTAGGGCAGAATTAGTTGAAAAATCCAGATCTTGTGTAAGAGAAAAACACTTGTTTTAGAAAATTATATTTTGTATTTTAACAATAATTGAGAATTTGTCTTCTGAGACATCTATAACTGCAGATTTTGAAATTTATATAAATGCTGTAATTGTGACTAAAAGAACTTTCTGCATATAATCGATTGCAATTGCTTTTTGGCTTCTACCCTTATAGTCATTAGGAATAAATGTCAGTATTTGTAATGGCACAAAAATTAGTCTTGCTGCACTGGTAATGATTTTCAATAGTCCAAGAGCAAGGAAGAAAAACTAAAAATGCATTTAGAGAGTGAAGATAATGCAAGAAAAATATTACTGCTTAGGCAATTCTGAGTTTTGGGAACTTTGAGATTAGGAAGATTATGATTATCCAAGAACTCACAATTGTATCTGAAAGAATGACTTCTTTTTACTTAAAACCATTTGCTTAAAAATATTTATAGTTGAAAATTTTATTGATAAGATTATATATAATTCATTCTTTAGCTCAATGTCAAACTTACAGTATTCATTTCATGGGGGGTTAATTATTTATTGAAGTCAGAGGCATAATGGAGTATGTGAATAATGCAGTATATTGTACTCTCCAACAATTTGTTTGAAAATAGCCTAGATTTTCTTTATAGTAGAGCTCCTCACTCTGCTCACCCAGTTCCTTCATTCCCTCTTCAACTAAAATCTGGGTATTCTTTACTTGTTTCGCAACTTGAAAGAATCCTAAATTGCTTACTTGGGTCTTGGTTATTTGGGGAGAAATTCACCCCATGTTCCTCTGGCATTTAGCATAGTGGAACAATAATGCCTATACTTAGGTAATTCTAGGCTTTCCCAGTGTGGGGAGGAAATAGGCCCCGACTCCAGAAAAAATCCAAATACTATTTTTTTAAATTAAAGGCATTCCCCATACTGCAGTTTTGAAATCTAGTTAAAATGGTCATTTAGAGTATTCTTAAAGGGGAAATGAATTTATTAAAAGGTAGCACACAAGGAATAAACACACCGAAAGTATGGAGCTTTGCTTCGACCATTGTTAGTACCGCCAAGATTCATGAAGCACAAATCATATGCTGGGCTAAGGCAAGTTAGATTATCATCTGAACATAAGTAGTGAGTCCAGGTAGACTTATGCCAGGGTCCATGTTCTTAACCCCTCATAGATAATCTCTTAACCCTTAGATTCCAAGCGAACACAGCTCCCAAATTTCAGTTTGCATACAAATATCTTAAAGAACTGACTGTAAAACTAGCAGATATGGATGGAGTCCAGGGATTCACATTTTAACTCTAGCCGAGATCACAAGTTTAGATATACTAAAGTACTGTGCTATACTGGTTTGGCAGTAATCATGAATATAATCATGGAGTTATTTTGTACACGTGAACATCAGTTGTTTTCTACCAGTTAGAGGAGCCAGCTTCTTCACTCAGTACCCTGCATCCCCTTAGAGCTGCCTCCACACATTACTGCTCAGCACCAGCCACATTCCTTAGGGACGCTCTGTCTTCTCCCAGATATTCACTTTTCCTAATGTAACTGCTTTGGCTAAGCATTGGCATCTTCTTAGAATATTATGCCAAGAGTTGGAAGAACATAATACTCCTCACAGGCCCACTGGGACTGCTGAGGAGAAAGTGTTGAAAAGCAACTCCTTCCAAGCTTTTTACTAAAAGCCATAAGTGACAAGTTAAATTCTAATCCATCTTCTAAATGCTATTAAATGGAGATGCTAAAAGGAATGGAAAGATGGGAACAGTCATCTCTTATGGTAATAATATAATTTCCAGTTTCATCATAACTTGGATGTAAAAGAGAAATGTTAAACAACTTGTAAAACCAATTAGCATATTGGTCATTTTTATTCCATACTTCTAAGCACCCGTTCTCTACTTTCATCCTTTCCTAAATCCGTTTCTAAATTTGTTTTATGGTGAATATTATTTATAACCATATAAACAGAATCTATTTTTAGTCATCACACCAAGTTTTATAATGTCTGAGAGGTACATAGAGGATGCAAGAGATTATAACATAATTGATGAAGTGATCCAAGAAGTACTATAAACATATGAGACAAAAATGTTTTGGGGTAAAATTATTGGTATTGATAAAGCTTGCTTACTAGCATTGGTCTTATTAATCTATTCTGAACTTCAGTGATAAATTACTTGGGGATATTAAACTGATATGCTCTGGCGGGATGTGTGTCCCACATCTTGAAAATGTGATAGTTCAGAATTCACAAAAACTCAGGGATTCAATCTAACAGTGTTTTTGAGTATCAAACTGAACACTAGCAAATAATTTCATCCATTAAAAAGGGAACACTAGAAGTATGGAATATATTTCTAGAGTTTAACAGCTATACTCAGGGTTTTATGACTGTATCTGGCACCACTTATTGCTACCACAGCTTTTCAAACTCATTTATGTTTCCTAGATCAATATTATGGTCCCAGTTGCTGGAGATCTAATAACTTTAGGTGGACCTGGTTCCAGCTGTTGCAGTAAAACCTAATGCTAAATTTTGTCATGCTTGTTCCTCCTACCACTTCTGACACAAAGAAAGTTCCACACAGCAAGTGGAGGGATTTACCTTCCTGATGGGAGCTGACATGGTTAGGTGAGACACCTTGAAGCGAAGACCAAGTAATACTCCATGAAGAAAACTTTGATGAGGGATAGAGGTCCAGAGGGAACCAGAATAAATTCCCTCTCAATTCCTCCTGTCTTGGACTATTTGAGATGAGGTAGTTCCATCCTACTTCTCTGAAAACATACAGCAAGACAAAGTCATCCTTGTTATAAAGCTCTGCTTGCGTCAGTAAAGCACTCCTATTTATCTGTTCTTCCTTTTATAGAAATCAGAACTCAAAGCAAAAACTGTTTTGGTGACTATACTACCTCACACCTCAGCTCCCATGGTACTTCAATCACCAATAAAAATAAGGTAAACAAGCTTTTACTTCACTTTCTATTTTTATATAATCCTATCTAAGACAATGTGGCTTGTTGAGCAATATTTAAGAATTTTAGTTCTAATGTAAGTTTCAATGGGTAGAGGAATTTATTCAGCTCCCACTGGAGGAAGGCATGGAAAGCCATATGAAATATACTTCACCACGGAAGCCTGTGTTAGGGAATTCAGAAATTCTCCATTAAGGGTTGTATGCGCAACACTGTATGCCCAACCCAAGGCTGCCTGAATATTTCTAGGAGATTTGGAATTGTGGTTGACAGGCACCCCAATTTAAGACCATGAAGACTTATAAAAGGCAAGGAAGAGGAAAATCTAATATTAAAAAATGAAGTTGGGAAAATAAAGAGGCAAAGAAGCAAATGGTTCCGAATTCCTAAGAAAAGGAACCCTGGCTTGGAAAAGGGAGTTTGGAATAAACTACTTTACTAATCTTTACTAATGTCATACTACCTTTATGTCTTTGAAGATAAAATTTTATAATGGCATATTATCCTTTTTACATATTATTAGATTTGATTTGTTAGTATTTTGTTTAGAGTTTTTGCATCTATGATTTTGAAAGACATTGACATACAATTTATCTTTCTTATGATTAACTTTGTCAGATATTAGGTCTGTGGTCATGCTGACCTCATAAAAGGATTCAAGTAGTTTTTCTATTTTCTATATTTTTCTATTTTCTGAAGGAGTTTATGTATATGTATCAAAAAGTTCACATGTGAAACAATGGCTTTAATGCCATATTCAATTTCTTAAATTGGTATAGAACTATTCACATTTCCCACTTCTTCCTATGACATATTGAAAAAATATATTTTAAGAAATTAGTCCATTTCTTTAAATACTTAACTTATTGGAATAGAGTTGTCCATTATACTCTCTCTTATCTTTGTATACTTGTAGAATATGTAACAATATCCCATTTTTAATTTCTTAATTTGATAGTTTCCTTTTTGCTTGATCATTTTTGTTATTTAGTTTTTCAAGTTTTTTTTTAGTTTTCAAAGTTTTTTTTCAAAGTTTTAAGTCTTTTAAAAAACTAAATTTGGTTTTATTGGCTTCTCTCATTCATTTGTTTTCTATTGTTTATACATGGTATCTTTATTGTTTATTTTCTTCTGTTTTATTTTGATTTGTTGGTATTTTCTTAGCTTCTTTAGATGGATTCCTCAGTGATTAATGTTTAAGCTTTCTTCTTTTCCACAATATGCATTTAAGTCTATACATTTTATTTAGTGCTGCTTTAGCTGCATTCTATAAGTTTTCTTTTTCATTTTCATTTAGCTCAAAATATTATCTTATTTGACAATTTGTCCATTGGGCTATTTAGAAGTGCATTATTTAATTGCTAAAGAGAGATTTCCTTTTTGTTTGCTTTGTTATTTGCCACTAGCTTAATTCCACTGTGGTCAGATAAATATTCTGTATGATTTTCAAACTTTGAGCTTTATGGTCCAAGGCCCTGGGCTATTTTCTTAAATGTTTCATGTACCCTTGGGGAAAAAGTGTATTCTATTGTAAATGGGTAAATGCTCTATATGTTAGTCATTTTTGTTAATAGTGTTGTTCAAATATTTTACATATTTCCTGATTTTTTTGTTACCTTCTTTTATGAGTTACTGAAAGAGGTTTGGAAAAATTTTCTACAATAAATGTGGATGTGTATTTTTCGTAAAATTTTGTCATTTGCTTTCTACATTCAAAAGCTAGATTTTGGATACACAAAGATATAATATTATGATATCTTCCCAGTAGATTCAGCCTTTTCTCATTACAAAATGCCATCTTATTTCTACTGATGCTTCTTGTTATAAAGTATTTTTGTTTGATTTTAGTAAAGTTACATATTCTTTCTTTTGGTTAATATTGTATGACATATCATTTTGTATCCTTTTACTTTCAATCCTTCTTTTTAAAAATGATTTAAATTTATTTGAGAGAGAAAGCAAGCAAGAGGGGGGAAGAGCAGAAGAAGAAGTAGGGGGAGAGGGACAAGCAGACTCCTTGCTGAGTGTGGAGCCCCACACAGGACTGAATCCTAGGACCCTGAGATCCTGACCTGAGCCACCCAAAGGCAGAGTCTTATACTTAAAATCAACAGTCGGACACTTAATTGACTGAGCCACTCAGGCACCCATATATATATGTGTGTGTGTGTGTGTGTGTGTGTGTGTGTGTGTGTGTGTGTGTGTATTTTTCTTAACATTTTATTTATTCATTTGAGAGAGCACAAGAGCGCACAAGTGCAGGAAGAAGCAAACTCCCCAAGGAGCAGGGAGCCCTATGTGAGGCTTAATCCCAGGACTCCAGGATCATGGCCTGAGCCTTAGGCAGATGATTAACTAACTGAGCCACCCAGGCACTACAATCTTTCTTATATTTAAAATATGTTTATTGTAATTAGAAAAAAGTTAGGTCTATTTTCATCCAGACTGAAAATATTCATCTCTAAATGTTATCACTGGTATATTTGAATCTACATCTATTATCTTACTTTTCCCTCAGTTTCCCCTTTTGTTTTTATTTCCTTTTTCTTCTTTCTTGACTTAATAAGAATAAAATACATTTTTAAATATTTCTATTTTCCCTTATATTAACTTCCCTATAGATTGTGTTACTATTTTCAAAGGAGGAGAGATGAATTTTCCAGAGATTACACAATGGATCCTAGATTTATTGAATCCATCTTAAATTAATATTTTACTCTTTGGGATAGTACAAATGGACACATAAATAATGGTATATTCAAATTACTGCTACATATAATAATATGGATGAACCTCAAAATCATAACATCCAGCCAAAGAAGATATATACAAAAGAGCACATGCTTTAGAATTCTATTTCTATAAGGTACTACTGTAATCAGAAAAAGATAATTTATGGTGATAAAAATCAGGATAGTGTTTTCTTTTGGGCAAGGTGGTAGTCAGAAAGTACAGAGGGAATTTCTTGGGTACTCGCTATTTTCTATATTTTCATCTGTGTGTTGGTTGCATGGTTGGTTGCATGGTGTTATATCCATGTCATGAAAATTAACTGAAATGTACACTTACATATGTTCTCTTCTATAGATATGTTGATATATATATCATATCAACACATATAGTAACATTAAATAAAAATCTAGTTTCAATTTTCCTCTGGGCTAACTTCTGTAGGTTGCTCAGACAGGGTGAATTTCTCTCTGTGCTCACAATATTCATGCATCTTATCAGATACTCGTGTAGGTATATTGAAATGTGCCTGTTTACTCAGCAGATTCATAACTAAATCATTAATTTTTTGAGGAGAGCTCTGTGGAACTCAAGGACATGTGTCCTTATGTAATCATAGTAATCCATCTTGTAACCAACTTTGATTTCAGAAAAATAAAAATTGTGAGTAATGCTCTCTTAAGCTCTCCTCTAGGGTTTGCTGTGGTGATTCTAGAGATAAGGATCACCCAACAGGGACTTGTGGTATCTTCAAGAAGCTGAAGCTTGCCTGCATGACATTTACATTATTCAAATCTTTCTGCTCCTTTTTTCTTAGTCCTAGAATCCTGCCACAATTCTCCTTCTTTCTTTCTTCTTCTTCACTGACTTTACCAAGTAATCAGGATGTGTGCTGTGTGTGTGATCAAGACAGAGTTCTTTTTGAAGAAATATTCCTCCATGTCTTGGTTCAATTTGTATTGATCCGTGACAATACTGGCTCCTTGATGTTTTATTCAGAGTACGAGTTTATTCTCTTTAAAATCACAGGCAGATTATTTTGTACCCTTATTGTTTAATTAACTGTTATGAATTCTGCATATGAATCCAAATTACTCCACTACCTCTAGTATAATGAGGGCATTCTCTGCTGAAACATTGTCTAACCATGCCTGATCCTACAGACCTTTAGCAATTGGCAGTATTTTTGTGCTTCTTCAATGGTTTCTGTCTCTCTTCTATAACAAGAGCTTAGTATTCTTTAAACCAAAATTCCTTTTCTCCTCTTCTTTGCACAGAATTACCTACAAATTTCTTCAGTCTCTGGTCAAAAACAATGCTTACTATCTTCAAGTTTTATAGCAGCAGCCAAGTCTGAAGCTCTAGCCAGCAGGGCAGTACAAAAGCTTTAAATTCATCCAGGCATGTCTAATATTGACATCTCTTTTCAGTGAAGAAAAGCTCCTAAAGTTTTAGAAATCGGGTTTCCATGCAAGTTGGGTGAAAAATGCGGCATAGTTTCAAATTTTACAAAGAAGTCTCCTTGGATTTCTCTATTTAATAAACTCAAACAAATAAAAAAGAACATCACATATTGGAATAATATTATTAAAATGCCCATATTACCCAAAGCAATCTACAGATTTAATGTAATCTCTATCAAAATACCAACAGCATTTTTCACAGAACTAGAGCAAATTATCCTAAAATTTGTATGAAACCACAAAAACAATCCTGAATAGCCAAAGCAATCTTGAAAAAGAACAAAACTAGTTACCATAATCCCAGATTTCAAGATACACTACAAAGCTGTAGTAATCAAAATAGTATAGTTCTGGCACAACAACAGACACATAGATCAATAGGACAGAATAGAGTCCAAAATAAACTCAGGCATTTATGGTTAATTAATCTATGACAAAGAAGGCAAGAATATACAATGGGAAAAAGACAGTCTTTTCAATAAATGGTGCTGGGAAAACTGGACAGCTACATGCAAAAGGATGAAACTGGACCACTCTCTTAAACCAGGCACAAAAATAAACTCAAAATGGATTAAAGACCTACATGGAAGATCTGAAACCATAAAATTTCTAGAAGAAAACATAGGCATTAAACTCTTTGACATAAAAACATTTTCCTAGATATGTCTCTTGAGGCAAAGGAAACAAAAGCAATAGTAAACTACTGGGACTACATCAAAATAAAAAACTTTTGCATGGCAAAGGAAACCATCAACAAAACAAAAAGATAAACCTCCAAATGGGAGAAGATATGTGCAAGTGATGTATCCAATAAGGGGCTGTTATTCAAAACAGATAAAAACATACAACTCAAAAACAAAAACGTCCTATTTAAAAAATGGACAGAGGACCCAAATGGACATTTTCCCAAAGAAGACATACAGATTGATAGCAGATATAATGAAAGATGTTCAACATCACTAATTATCAGGGAAATGAATACCAAAATTATAGTGAGATATCATTTAACATCTGTCAGAAAGGCTAAGATAAAAAACACAAGAAATAATCAGTGTTGCAAGAATGTGGAGAAAAAAGGATCCTCATGCATTGTTGGTGGGAATGGAAATTAGTGCAGCCACTATGGAAAACAGTATAAAGTTTCCTCAAATAGTTAAAAATAGAATTGTCATATAATCCAGTAATTCCACTACTGGGTTTTTACCCAAAGGAAACAAAAACACTAATTCAAAAAGATATATGCGCTCCTATGTTTATTGCTGTGGAGGCCGAGAAAAATTAAGGCCATTCCACCTCAAGTTAAGCATTAGCACACATAGAGTCATCTTAGGCCCCTGTGAATAAGAGCTGAACTTTACAGGAAAAACTGCAGAATGTCCTCGGCAGGGAATCCCATATCAGAAAGACAACAGAGCCCAAGCAGAACAGAGCTCAATGACCTTGAAAGACCCATATCAGAATGTAAACAGAACTTGAGAAATTCTTCCACCCCTTCTTAAAATCCCCTAGACCAGCCCATAAAAAACCCAGCTGTAACCCACTTTGGGGTCCAAGTCCCTGCTCTGCTGTGATGGGTATACTTGGACCCAAGGTCGAGCTTGCTAATAAACCCTCGTGTGCTTGCATCGGTGTCGGCTCCTTGGTGGTTTCTCAGATTTGCAATCTTGGGCACAACAACTGCAGCATATCACAGTAGCCAAGATATGAAAGCAACCCAAGTGTCCATTTATTGATTAATGCATAAAGAAGATGTGAGATATAAATACACACAAACAACACACACACACACACACTGAAATATTACTCAGCCATAAAAAAATGAAAATTCTCCATTTGCAACAACATGGCTATATCTAGAGGGTACAATGCCGAGTGAAATAAGTAAAAGATGATTACCATGTCATTTCATTCATATGCAGAATTTAAGGAAAAAAACCAAAATAATAAAGAAAGAAAAAAGGACAGCAACAAAAAACTGGACTCAAATACAGAGAAAAAACTGGTGGTTGCCAGAGGCAGGTGGGTGGAGTGATGGGTGAAATAGATAAAGGAAATTAATAGTACACTGATCTTGATGAGCACTGAGAAATGTACAGAATTGTTGAATCATTATATTGTACACCTGAAACTAAAATAACTCTATAAATCAAAACAAAACATTGAACAGAATATTTTATATCTTCTGCCTTGATTAATACCTTTTCCCCCAAATTACAATTTGTCTAGTTCATTTGCATGTCTTTCAACAGTAAATTTCAATATCACATGTTCATAGTTCATCAGTACTCTTGGCTCATCTCCAGGGTGATGATTTTAATTCTAGATAAACCCTATTTTCATTTTGAGGACAGATTTTTCAGAGTCAAAAATAAATCCAACACAATTTCTAGTCTCCTCCAGCCTTCCCAGGAATGCAGCTGCTATCTATCTAACTAGTTAGTCAAGCCAGAAAATTACAAGTCATCTGTCACACTTCCTTCTCCTTGAACCTCACACCCATTCTGTCATTATTAGTGAAACTTGTTGATTCACTCTTATACAGCTTTTAATTCCATAAACTCATCCACCGGTATGACATCACTCATCACTGTCCTATCCTAGGCACTCTTACCTCTCCTCGTTATGAATGCAATGGCCTTCCACTGGTCTGTCCATATATCTTTTATTCCAAGCAGTCTCTGAAGAAAAATCCTTTCACAATATGAAACTGATTACATCAGCCCATTTCTCCTAAAGACAAAAACCAAAATCATTATTAAGATTCACATGGAAACACACACACACACACACACACACACAGAAAGACTCACAAGCCCCTATATGGTCTGACATCTTTCTATGTCTCCTTTCCTTTCACTTCAAGCACTCACCGAATGCACCCCAGACACACCCCTTCCTTCTGTTCCTAGAACAGGCTAGGCTCACTCCCTTAATCATCCTTCAGATAAAGCTTTGTTGACCATCCTGAGTGGATCAAACTCCCCTAATTTTATAATTACAGCAATTGCAACATTAATAATTTAACATTTCTGTGTCTGATTATTCAGTCAAGGTTTGTCATTTCCCTGAACAAAAGCTAAATGCAGACAGAGCCCTAGTTTTTTTTTTTTCCATAACAATCATAGGCACTTAGCCCAAGATATGACACATAGTTTTAGCTCCATTAAAAATTCGTTGAATGAATTAATGAATGAAAACATGATCTGGCAACCTTAAAATAAATAAAAGCGATTTTAGTTCCTACTATATCTTCTTAAAATTTCCAAAGGCTTAGTATCTTACTAAGGCATGTTCTTAAAAATCATTTCCTTTTTTTTTTTCACTTTCAGTATTTCTTACACTTCTTGGCCAATTCCGTTTCTTTTCTTTCTTCTATTCTGTCCCAAGAGAAATGCTGTGCTCCAGCCAAAGCAAATCTTACCACCCTCTCTTCTCCAGTTTTTCATTTTACTCACTATTAGAATAAGCATCAGCCTCTTTGGTTCGGAGATATTCCTTATAGAAATAAGTGAGGAAAGGGAAGTAATAATGGTTAACATCTTTTGAGGGCTTTGCAATGTGTCAAGCACTGGTTTCAGAACTTTACCATAGATTGGCTTATTTAAACTTCAAAAAAGCCATTAGAGAAGGGCTAAAACAATTCTCTAAAATGAGAATTCCTCATTAAAATATGAGGAAAAATATGAATAACCAGTATGCTACTATCTCCCTAAAGCAACAACAATTCTCAGTGGTGGTGAGCCTGGAAAAGGTGGTGAAAACGCATGTGCTTAAATTTCTTTGTGCTTGTTACACACTTCTAGCACAAACTCTAGCACAAACTCTAGAAAATAGCCAATAAAATATCAGTAGAATAAATTAATGAATGAAAGAACTAATTAATGAATCGCTCCATTAAGTGGTATGATTCAATGTGTTGAAAAAACAGTGATCGCTAAGCAACATGTGTTAAGAATAATATTTAGGATAGATTGTAAGGGACAGCTTTGAAAAAACACTAGTAACGTGATACATAATAATTTATATGTGAAGTGTTGGGGCTGGGACTAGAGTATAATGTCACTGGTCAGATAGACACCTTTTACAAAATTCTTAAATGTGAAGTTCTTTTTCTAACTCCTTTCTTTTTTAAAAAAAAAAAAGATTTTATTTATTTATTCATGAGAAAGAGAGAGAGAGAGAAGCAGAGACACAGGCAGAGAGAGTAGCAGGCTCCATGTAGGGAACCCGATGCAGGACCCGATCCAGGCATCCCAGGATCACGCTCTGAGCCGAAGGCAGATGCCCAACCACGGAGCTACCCAAGCATCCCCTTTGTCTACTTCTTCTCTAACGTCTATTTACACATTTGTTGAAGGATAGATAAAGTAGAGAATTGGAAAGGCAAGGCAATTTACATCTATAAATTGTTTAAAATCTCATAAAACAGATTAAAATAATTACATAATTACTCTCCGAAAAAGGCCAGCTTCTGCCTTAAAAGAACTTATTTCCCATTTAATATCCCATGGAAATCACATTCACCTCTTTCGTTATACTTTTAGCGGTAAGAAAGGAAGTTAAACTGTTTCCAACAGGGCTTTTCTCCTTTTTCATCTCTATTATTTTCTCTTTCCTAGGCCACATTAAATTTAGACTCAAGTTTCTAAATGCTACTATAGCAGACAGAATAACATCCTCCCCCTCTGCAAAAGATATCCACATCCCAATCCTCAAAACCTATTAAGTATGTTACCTTACCTTGCAAAAGGGACTTTGTCGATGTGATTAGGTTAAACATCTTGTGCTGGAGAGACTATACTGGATTATCTGAGTGGATCCAATGTAATCACAACAGTCCTTATAAGAAGGAGACGAAACGTCAGAATCAGACATAGCTTCAAAGATGAAAGAAAAGGTCATGCACCCAAGAATCCAGGAGGCCTCCAGATGCTGGAAAAGACATGAAAACAGATTTTTCTCTAGTCTCCAAAAAGAATGGAGTCCTCTGACACCTTGGTTTTAGGACTTCTGACCTCCATACACTAAGATAGTGAATTTGTGTTGTTTTAAGCTACTATGTTTGTGATATTTGCTACAATAACAACAGGAATTTAATACCTCCGTTGTGTTTTTAAGATTGGCAAAGGAACAAAGAACTAGTATTGATTCACCTTAAAGAGTTAATTATTTTACTATTGCTGAGGGCAGAGAAAAAAAGCAATTTTTGGAATATTCTAAAGAAATACAGTCTTGTTTTGTTTTGAGAATGCTTTAAGTGGCTTCAATACATCCTAGCTTTTCAAAATTAGATTACCCGTGGAGGAGTAAAAGATTGATAATGGGAGAAGGATGAAGGGCAAAGAGGCAATGTAAATGTAAATACCTGTAGACATTGATTTAGATATGTGCTTAATTTATGAAGTACCAAATATTTTATGCTGTTGTTTTGATTAGAGGAAAAAAAAACACAATAGCTCCTGAGAGTTAATGATATAAATCCAAGCATGTAACAGTTTGATATACAAATTTCACTACCTAAAAGGCATTCTGGAATTGTATTGTTCAAACCATACTTTTGTAGCAAATTAGAAGCAATGTTTACATTTTCTCTGTGTTAATTACTTCATTTTAATCCATACCCTCAACTACAATTCACTTATCAAATTGTATACTTTCTACCAGAATACACTCTTCTATTAATTTACTCATAATCTAAAATTTAATTTCACTTCTGTATCTAATTAATAGATATTTATCTTTTTTATTTGTTGTCCATCTAATCTAATGTGGGGAACAAAATCAAAAGAAAAAAAGTTAAAAAAAAAAAAAAAAAAAAGAAAAAAAGTTAAATTTCTTTATAACCTACAGCCCATTGACACGGCCTTGAAACAGGCAGGCTGATCTTCCTTTACAAACTCAACTGTTCCCATGTTAATACTTTGCTAAGGGTGGGGTGCATAGGTAGCTCAGTGAGGTAAGCATAAGCTCAGATTATGACCTTGGAGTCCTGGGGTGAAGACTCATCTCCAGCTCCCAGCTGGGTGGGAGTCTACTTCTCCCTCTGTCTCTGCCCTTCCCCACCTTTGTGCTTTTTATCTCCTGTGCTTTCTACAAGCTAGCTGTCTCTCTCTCAAAAATAAATAAAATCTTAAAAAATAAACCTTGGTAAGGGCAAAAGGCAACCTTGGTTTAACATTAGTCTGATCTCCAGGATCCTGTGAGTCTCTTTTAACATATAAAAATTCCTTCGGAGGGATCCCTGGGTGGCGCAGCGATTTGCTGCCTGCCTTTGGCCCAGGGCGCGATCCTGGAGACCTGGGATCGAATCCCACATCGGGCTCCCAGTGCATGGAGCCTGCTTTTCCCTCTGCCTATGTCTCTGCCTCTCTCTCTCTCTCTCTGTGTGTGTGACTATCATAAATAAATAAAAATTAAAAAAAAAATTCCTTTGGAAACTTCCTTTATCTCTACCCCGCCAAGATACAGGTTAGCAATCATCCTCCAAGTATATGACCCACTGATATACATCTGTAGGGTCTCATAAGTTAGGTCTTCCTAAACAGTAGTAAATGACCTTTTCCTAACAACAGCTTGCTTCCAAATTCCTCAGACTTACAGTATCCCTAACTCACTCCCAACTTGAAAGTATATAATCAGCCACTCCTTACAACCCCGGTGCAGCTCTTTCTGTCCACAGATCTTGTCCCCATGCTTTAAAAAAACCACCCTTTTGGTACCAAAGACACCCTTAAGAGTTCTTTCTTGATCGTTTGCTCTGAACCCCAACATTTTTACATCATAATCTATCTACTCGTTAGAACTTTTCCAAGGATGATTAAATATATATTTAAATAATAGTGGAAAGGATTCATGTCTTGGTTTAATTTAATTTAATTATTTTTGGTACAATTTTATATTCAAATACAACAGTTTTTTTCCCTTAAAAAACTCTTTCTTTATATGTTATTACTGAACCTATGTAGATCAACCAGGAATAATTCCAAACTATCTTCTGACTGTGCTTGTTAAATGCTGTGTGATTAACAAGTTTTAATCCTCAAATTTAAGAAAAAAAATCCTTTTATGTGACAGACATTCCTCTCACCTCTCTTACAATTACCCAGGGAGAATTCTCACATCCCAAAGTTTTGCTTTCCTAGTAGCTGCAGAGTGCAAGCTGACAGGCTGTGATCTCACTAAATGATGCCAAGAGAATCTGTATTTCTGCCTGATTGCGTGAAAGTAAAGTTCTGATGACTGTCCCAAGCCACAGACTTCAGCAAGATTTCTAGAATCTAGAATCTAAAAGGAGCTATTTAAAATGTTGTAAACAAATAAGGCTTTTCCTCAGTAACTTATTGGCCTGGCTCCCTATTTTTCAGTTAAAGAATGTATCTTTGTGCCTGAATTACATTCTTCTTACAGAAAGACAAACATTTGAATTCCATGAATACAGAAGAATTGGTAACTACTCTTTCTTTAAAGTCCTTAACCATCACATCATAGTTGAACTTCATCATACCAAACAGTTAAGTGGTGACTACCATTGACCCTTCTAATTCATTCCAGTCTTCTGCAATTTCACCTTGTCTCATTAGATTCAGTTCCAGCCCATTTCATGATTAGACTGTAATTTGTTAGTCTTCCATTAACTTCATGATAGGCAATTGTTAAATAAATTCTCTTCAAGAGTTGTCAAATGGAGGGGAATTCAACAATTTTTAGAGTTACTCTGCCTTTGGGTATACTCTAGGCAGATAATAACATTCCAGAAACAATGTGGACTCTCAAGTAACCTCAGGCATTTATTATAATTTCTATGGTTCCCATAGTCATGAGGTTTGAGTGAGCCTAATTATTCACTCCTCCCATCCTTGGGAACTTAATCAATTAAAGTCAGACAAGGACCCAGTAAGTACTAAAGCAGGCTCAGAATTTTTCCTAGTAAAGCTGGATTGAAGAATTTGGCAGGGTTATTTCTACTTTATTTTGAGCCTAGAAATTTATTTTGAACCTCAAGTCTTTGATCTGTCCATCACATTGCAGGTGGACAAGCTGACAAGAAGCTCTGCTTCTTCAGCTTATTCCATGGAATTTATAGAAGCAAGCACTTGCTGCGCTTGGACACAACTCACTCCAAAAGGACAAGAGAGAGTGGATCCATGCTGCCTAATTTATAATCCTTTGGTCCTAACCTGATGATTGTGTGACTCAGGGAATGGCTAACTCTTAATTGGAATGCTCAGTTCTTCCACCATTAGGGAGAACTCAATGCTGGAACAAGGTCAGAAGGGAGGTTGGGATGAAGTATTGCTTCTTGGGAAATGGAGTGGAAGTGCCTACAGAAATATATGGACATATACATAGTAATAGCTTCCTGAACCCAAGAAAGACACCTTCATGTGCTGGGTATATGGCACCATGATTCCAAGTATTGCTGTGGAGCTGTTTAGAACTTGGACTCAGGGGATCCCTGGGTGGCGCAGCGGTTTAACGCCTGCCTTTAGCCCAGGGCACAATCCTGGAGACCCGGAATCGAATCCCACATCAGGCTCCCGGTGCATGGAGCCTGCTTCTCCCTCTGCCTTTGTCTCTGCCTCTCTCTCTCTCTCTCTGTGACTATCATAAATAAAAAATAAAAAAAATAAATAAAAAAAAAGAACTTGGACTCAGCAGACATGACTTTAAATCTCAAACTGCCACCTTTCACTTAGAGCACTGGGCAGATATCTTAAGTGGCAAAACCTCAGTTTCTCCAACTGTAAAAGGACAGTGATATCAATATCTACTTCCTAGGGTTGATGTGGACATTTAAGTGAGAAATTACACTTCATTAAAAAAAATGAAACACTGTATAACGTGCTTAATCTGTAGAAAAACCCCACCAAAGTGAGAGTTATAATAGTAATTGTAATAATTATTATTTTATTATTGTCTTTATTATCATTCTCAAATGGATATGTTTTTCTATTTTTTTTCAAAGATTTTATTTATTTGAGAAAGAGAGAGCATGCACAAGAAGATGGAGGGGCAGAGGGAGAGGGAAACAGACTGACTCCTGAGCAGGGAGCCCGACACAGGGCTCTATCCCAAGACCTTGCGATCATGACCTGACCCGAAGGCAGCCACTTACCCTACTAAAGGCAGCTACTTACCCGACTGAGCCACCTAGGTGCCCCTATTTTTTGTTTTGAAGTGAACTTTCTTATATAGTCATATATAGATCAGTGGTGCCTAATCACTCTCACCAACGTAGGGTCAGCAAACACAGTCCACAGACCAAATTCATCCCCAATCTCCTTACAAATAAATTTGTATTGGAACACAGCCATATTTATTCATCCAAATGTTTTTTTATGGCTGGTTTTGAGCAATGATGGCAAAGTTAAGTAGTTGGGATAGATACCAGACACAATCCAGCTCACAAAACCTAAGGTATTTACTTCTGGGCCCTACAGAGAAAAAAACTGGGCAATTACTCCTAACTTCTGTGCAGAAATATGTGAAACATTAAATGGGCCCAAGTTGGATGGCAAGAAGCTCTTATGGCAATTCAAAATGAGATGGAGTATCGATACACTTTGAAAAGGGTATTGATTAACAATGTTAAATTGCCTCTGATTTGGGTTTATGGGGCAGACTTTGAAAACTCTGCTGGGATGACTGAAATAATGCTGCATTTGGCTCCTCTGACCAGACACAAATAGGCATATTTTCATTTTATATTACTATCTCTAAATAAAACATTTTTGAGCAAATTGATTCCTTATATCCTAATTCTCTTTTCTCATTTGAGATTGTTATTCTTTTTCTAATAGCTCAAGATAAATACTAATACCTTTATTTTTCATCTTTGTTCATGAATAATGGAGTATTTTGAGGGTAAAACTTTTCCCAATCTTGCTTTTTCTAGATCCCATAGGTTTTGTTATAAACCTTTTCATTGTTTTTTAGTTTATAATTTTATTTTTTTGTTCCCTTTGTTGAGAAGAGTTGGGTATGCCTCTTAATTCCTAAAAACTAGGAAACACTTTAAATTCTTTTTCTACTTTTATTTTATTATGAGAATGTGATCCATAAACACATTACTTTTTGGATTTAAGATATTCGTTTTAGCCAAATGCATGATTAACTTTTAGAAATATTCTATAGGTACACAATAAAGATTATTCTCTATTTAGTGAATTTAAACTCTCCCCCTCCCAAATATAGCCAGAGTTATGTAATCAAATATATTTATTTTATTATACATAGCCTCTGCATTTATTTTTTGTCTATTATCTAGATCCAGTTCTAAAATGGTAACATTAAAACATACTTGCACTAAAAAGGAAGAAAAGCACAAAATGGCTTTATTCATGCATATGCAAAATTGTCCTTATGTGTCTTGTGAACTTGTTATTTCCAGGTGTTACTGCCACCCTGAATTCCATCGCCATCTCACTGTTATTTTCAGTAAATCAAGGTTTCTATCATCTTAAACCGTCTTATATTTAAAGTTGATATATGAAAGAGCATTTGTACTGATTGGCCCTGTAAATTTCTGGCAAATTCCTTAGATCTAAGAATGTTTCTTGTGCGTGGCTGTTTTTCAGTACAGCAACTAAGAAACTCAAAGCAACATGCCTTTGACTGTAGCTGCTTTGAGTTAGTGCCCAGCCTTGTACTAGCCACCTAATCTGAGTCTTGCCTATGATGGATTGATTAGTTTTCATTTCCAAGATCTGATCTTACCACAGGACACTAGGTGGAGCTAAAATCTCACTTAATGCTTCTCATAAGGCATTTGTTTCTCCCAAATCAACTCTGATTCAGGTTGTTTTTTTATTGTGCCATTTTCATGATGCTCATATATACACCACAATCAACAGCAGTATCTTTGCACTTTACACTGGTGCGAATGACTAAAATTAAAAAGACAGGAAACAACAAATGTTAGCGAGGATGTGGAGAAGGGGTACCCTCTTCTGCTGTTGGTGGGAATGCAAGCTGGTGCAGCCAATCTGGAAAACGGTGTGGAGACTCCTCAAGAAGCTAAAAATAGGGCTACCCTATGACCCAGAAATTGCATTACTGGGTATTTACCCCAAAGATACAGATAGGACAAATGACAGGACACCTGCACCCCAATGATCAGAGCAGCAATGTCCACGATAGCTAAACTGTGGAAGGAGCCACGATGTCCTTCAACAGATGACTGGATAAAGATGTGGTCTATATATAGATGGAATATTCCTCAGCCATCAGAAAGGATGAATACCTACCATTTACATCGATGTGGACAGAAGTGGAGGGTATTGTGCTGAGTCAAATAAGTCAATCGGAGAAAGACAATGATCATATGATTTCACTCACATGTGGAATGTAAGAAATACTGAAAAGGACCATAAGAGAAAGGAGGGAAACCAAGTGGGTTTCCACTTGGAAATTAGAGAGAAAGACAAACTATGAGAGACTCCTAACTCTGGGAAACAACAAAGGGTTGCAGAAGGGTAGGTCAGGAGGGGATAGGGTAACTGGATGATGGTCATTAAGGGGGGCATGTGATGAGATGAGCCCTGGGTGTTATACTATATACGTTGGCAAATTGAATTTAAATAAATTTTTAAGTGGTATTTTTTTTCACAATTGTAATACTGCTCTAAAAAATTGGCAGAGAAAGAAATCCAGGGCATTTTAGTGTGTTGCCTGCATTAGTTTGTTCTATGTAACCAAAAGATAAAAGAAAAAAAAAAAGACTGTGTAACTATAGAGAAAACAATGTTAAAGGAAATGCAAAGGAAAGGCAATTTTCTTAAATCATGGAAAGCACTAGCCCAATAGTTTGTTTCTCAGAAAAAAAGAATGTAAAACAGAACATTTGTTTTGTTTAGACTGGCTATAAAACCAGGCAAAAGAGATTGGATACTTCAAAATCTATTGTACAGGGCGGCTCTGGTGGCTCAGTGGTTAGCGCCGCCTTCAGCCCAGGGCATGATCCTGGAGTCCTAGGATCCAGTCCCACATCAGGCTCCCTGCATGGAGCCTGCTTCTCCCTCTGCCTGTGTCTCTGCGCGCTCTGTCTCTCTCTCTCTCATGAATGAATAAAATCTTTTAAAAAAAATCTATTGCACAAAATCAAACATGAAAGAAACAAAACCTTTAAAATTAAAGTACCTAGATATATAGAAAGTCCAAGTGTTTTGACAAATACAACAGTTTTATGTTGGTAAAGTAAGCTACTTTTTTCTAAGCTGTTTCTTTAAAGGGGACCAATCCAGTTGTTTCTGAGGGAAGAAGTTGGGAGCTACAATTGCAATAGTTGTAAAAGACAGTCTAGTAGGTTATAATATTTTAATATAGTAACTCATATCTTTTGAATTGAAGTTTTCCTAAATTTAGATGCCCAGTTTAAAATGATTTTTAGAAGTGTAGCCTAATAAAAATATTGGTAAGCAAAATTAGGAAGTAACTGTATACACACTTTAGGTATAATTGTCAAAGACCTAAGGACAAAGTCCTCATTCACCTAGAATATTCGTTCCAGAAATATGCAGGTATCCGTTGGGGTTAGATTAAAATCTCAGGCATATTACTGGTCACTTACCTCTACCTATAGCAACTGGTAGAGCTGAGTGTTCATTTCAGAAATTGTAGAGTTATCACTGTAAAATATGAAATTTTACAAATTTATTGTAATCCACTTATCTGTTCCATTATTGCTCCTTCCAGGAATCTTGACACTCTCCTTTGGTTGTCTCAGGAGTATTTTCAACATAATTATTTCTCAAAAAAAGGAAATTTTTCTTTGAGCATTGAGTTGCATACATGGTCCTGCCATATTTATCAAATGGCTTTTGAAATATTCGATTTAGATTGATGTATTTGATTTTAGATTGAAGATACCCACATTGGTTTGGGGGAAACTGTTATCTTTAGAAGTCTTTTTGTAAATTTTTTAAAAAAGATTTTATTTTTTTTATTCATGAGAGACACAGAGAGAGAGGCAGAGACACAGGCAGAGGGAGAAGCAGGCTCCATGCAGGGAGCCCGACGTGGGACTCCATCCCAGGTCTTCAGGGTCACACCCTGGGCTGAAGGCGGCGCTAAATGGCTGAGCCACCCAGACTGCCCGTCTTTTCGTAAATTATCCTTCTTGAGGACTATCCTCTTGAGGACTTGCCCAGATTTTCAAGAAACTGAAAACTTCCACTTAGGGAGCTAGAAAGGTCATAACCTCTGATTTCATCTTTGATATCAGATTCAGCTTCATTCTCCTTCCTTCTTCTTCAGTGGAAATGTTATCCAATGCATGACAGATGCGAGATTTTTAGAGCAGCAAATGGATCAAACTGATCTACTTCCTGTAAATCAACAGGCACAGAAATGCAACCTGTTTTAGTATGAATATTAACAGAGCTCTTCGGTAAATGACAGATTCCTTTGCTAACACTGACATCCGGCCATGGAAAGCAGTGTAGGAGCCCGATCTCCCACTCAAACCGGGGTTCACATTTGTCGTTTTTTAATGTTATTCTGACATCTGCTGGTTGCTGTCTCGCAATGCTCCCAACGCTGAAGCGAACGGCGATGCTTTCGGAAGATTTGTTGAAGCTCCTCATGAACGGTCTCCGAGGCGAGTGATAAAATCTTACCCCACCTTTCTTTATTTTCGAGGATACATTGACCAACCAAGGCACATTTTTCAATTTAGAATTACGTGTGTAGATTTTTCTGACCGAAGGTGAATTCTTTCACTCAGGTGAACCCCGCTTCTAACGTCCTCACCGCCCTTTGCAAGGCTCACACGGTCGAGCATCCCAGGGCGTACTGCCGGGGGAAACCTTCCGACGGACGGATCACAGACCCAACGAGGAACGCTTCTGCTTCCAGAACACGCCCAGGGACGATGCTTGAACCCAAAGCCCTCCTTCGATGCTCAGTCGATGACGCACGTGGCCGTCTTCAGGAAGGTCCAAGACTTAGAACGTACGTCTCCAGAACCAGAGCGTCCAGCGCACCGTCCTGGGCTGTGACGTCAGCGCCAAACACGAGTCTTCCCGAGCCCGGACGCTCTCGCCTTCCCTGGATTCCGGTCCGCGGAGTTTGCCGCGCCCTCCTGCATCCCCTTTGCCACATCACTTGGGTGTCTGAGGACTGGTCAACTTCTGGCGTGAACGAAAACCCCCGTGCGAAAGCAACCTTTTACCCCGGCGACCGTACTCGGCGTAGGGAAAGAACGCCAGGTAATAAGGCTGAAGCACCTACCTGCAGCGGCGCAGGTGCTCGGACGTCTGCGTCTGCGCCTGCGCCTGCGCAAAACGCAGGACTCCACGCCCGCCACGTGATTGGCGGGAACAGCACGACCGAGGCTGAGCCCCAGCTCGGCGCAGGCTGGCGCCCTCTGCAGGGGCCGCTGGGAATTGTAGTTCCCGCTTGGGGCTTGGTCTGGGCACCGCGGAGGCTCCTGCGATCTCGGGCCATCGTCTTTGGGTTCACTGCTCGGCTAGAGGCGAGGAGGCCACGCAACTTCCAGAAAGAGGAGCTTCTCTGGAAAGGTGAGCTTTTGAGCCGTTTGAGAACACCCAACCAGAGGAAGAGTTACAAAGCACCAGCGCCAAGAGAACGGGAGGAGAGGTCCCCGCGCTCTGCAGGCGCACAGCTCGGCCCCAGGCTCCACGTGTTGACCAGCTTGGAAGCTCCCAGACCGACTTTTAATTCCCTGCAAATTGCGCGCTGCAAAACCCTGTGTATGCCTGAGGACAGGAAGGAGGCTGGAAACGGAGGGAAGTTTCAAGCTTATTTGCCTCGCTGCTTAGGTGTAACTGCCGCCAGGAGTCTGAGCTCCAGGGAGTATGAATGACCTTTAGACGGAGTTCAGAAGTCTACAAATCTTAAGGGCAAAATGGTTCAGAAATTTGCCAAAATTAGACGTGATTTCTCCCTGAGTAAAACTTCATTTGAAGTTTTCAGGACTAGTAATCTACATTTCAAAATAGAAAAAGAAGCCAGTCATTTGGTACTTGACCTATTTGTTCTTTGCCTGTTTGGCACAACGCAAAAAGTTAGCATTACTCATATTTTTTTTTTTTTTTTTGCAGAGGATCTGTTTTAAGAATATTTTCCCTATCCTAAGATCAAAAAACATTTTATATCTTCTTTAAAAATTAAAGTTTATTTTTTTCTTTATTAGATTGGAATGCATTTTTTTTTTTTTTTTAAGCCTAGTGAAGAAAAGAACTTGCTGGGAGAGAAAGCCATGGAAGGCCTTAGGGATCCCAGGAAGAATAGGATGTATTAAAATATCTGCCATGTCTTTCAGGAAGATAGAGGTATTGTTAAAAAAAAAAAAAGAAAAAGAAAAGAAAAATAAAGAAAAAATAATAAAGGGTAAGGTAATGACCAGACCAAAAAAAAAAAAAAAATTGAAGAATGAATGAATCTAAAAGCATCAAAAGAAATTGGATCTGTCAAGTGCAAGGCAGGAAAGAAAAATGAAAAACAAAAGTTATAAATAAAAAAATGCAAAGAAACTTGGAAAAAAAATTGTATTAATCAGCTCTGGCTGTCAAAACAGAATACCAAAGCCTGGGTGCCTTAAACAATGGAGATTTATTTTTCACATTTCGGGAGGTTGGTAAGTCCAAGATCAAGATTCATTTTTCTGGTAAGGGCTCTCTCTTCCTGGCTTGCAGAAGGGTTTTCAATGTATTCTCACATTCTCACATGGTGAAGAGGAAGCATGCTCTCTGGTGCCTCCTCCTACAAGATTACTAATTCAGTCTTGAGGGTCTTACTTTCATGATCTCATTATCTCCAGGTGCCATCACATTGGGCGGTAGGACTTCAACATATGAATCTGGAGGGACATAATTTAATACCATTCCACTTCTGGCTATACAACATTCATGTTGTTCTCATACACGAAATATATGCATGCCATTCCAGCAGCCCCTAAAGTCTTAACTCTTTCCAGCATCAGTTCTAAAGTCAGAGTCCAAAGTCTCATAAAAAAATCAGATATGAGTGAGGCTCAAGGTATGATTGATTCATCTGAGGCAAAATATCTTTCTAGCTGTGAACCTGTATGAAGTCATATTTAAGGACAAAGATCAATCATATTAGCAATGGGATGAGGGGAGTAAGAATAGAGATCATGAAAGAAAGGCAAAAATAAGAAGAGGGCAGATAATGATATATGATGACACTGTGCTTTTTAATTTAAAAGTGTAATTAAAAATCCTTTCAAAATGAGGTCCAGTAGAAAAACAAAACAATAAAAGGGAAAGAAAGGAAGAAAAAAAATCCCTTATTATTTGATGCTTACTATTAGGAGTTCTGAATGTCTTACTTAAGACTTTATTTTAAAAATGAACATATTGAACACTTTAATTTATTTGGCCTCCTAGGGAGAAGGGAGCCTCCCTTCCTATATATTTCTAAATGTGAAATTCCTTTTCATTACTTATTCATGTACTATTTATCGTTAATATTATTTATTACTGTACTATTACCAGTATATCACTGCAATGCATTGATATAGTGGTTCTTGTTTATTTTGCTTGTTCTCCCAAGTGCGCTTTCCAACTGAAGATTCATGTCTTCCAATTGTACTAGAATATTCTCAGCCTTACCTCTTTGGGTATTGTTTCTCCAATGCTTCCTCAATGTCTTTCTCATGCATTCCTATTAAAGATAAATTAGAACCCCTCATTAAGTCTGTCATTTGACATCTATTTCTGAACTCCTGTTTTTTGTGTTTTCACTCTTTATCTTACTAGCTCTTCTATGCTTGCTGTGCATTTCTTTAAGATAAAAAGAAAATAATCCTGTGTTTCTTTTCAGCCTAAAGAATCTATTAAATTCTAAATTTCATTAATTACATGTTAAATACCTGGTATTTGTAACTGGTTGTTTTTCATATTGTGCTACTCTTTCTTTCATGATTACCTTTCTCATATGCCTTTGATAATCTGCAACATACTTATTTTAAGGTCATCTTAGATACATTATACTATACCATATCTGAAATGACAATCTCATGAATTTTGATTTTTTAATCAATTGCTACTATCATTTTTTCCTCACTGGTGTTTGAATTTTGGTTTGTAGGCCAGCTATGATGGCATTTGTCTCCCCTTCATTCCCTTTCTTTGCTCCTATTTTTTTTTCTGTGCTCCTATTATATAGTTTTTTGGTGTCTCAATTTGGTCTTTATAATCCTGTTTATATAACCAGATCTTACATTGTCAGCTTAGCACTTATATCTTCTGGGGTTAGTGGGTCAGAATGAGTCATGCTAGCAGGTGGCTTGGTACCTGTCCTTAATGGGAAGATTTTCCTTCCATTGAATTATTGAATTATTCAATTCAAAAATTATTGAATTGAAATTATAAAAATGTAGGTCTTATAATTTTTAATGAATATTTTGGTCACAGAAAGATAAATCTATTTAATTAATTTATTTTAATAAATTAATTTTTTATTGGTGTTCAATTTACCAACATACAGAATAACACCCAGTGCTCATCCCGTCAAGTGTCCCCCTCAGTGCCCATCACCCATACACCCCCACCCCCCACCCTCCTCCCCTTCCACCACCCCTAGTTCGTTTCCCAGAGTTAAGAGTCTTTATGTTCTGTCTCCCTTTCTGATATTTCCCACACATTTCTTCTCCCTTCCCTTATATTCCCTTTCACTATTATTTATATTCCCCAAATGAATGAGAACATATACTGTTTGTCCTTCTCCGATTGACTTACTTCACTCAGCATAATACCCTCCAGTTCCATCCATGTTGAAGCAAATGGTGGGTATTTGTCATTTCTAATGGCTGAGTAATATTCCATTGTAGACATAAACCACATCTTCTTTATCCATTCATCTTTCGATGGACACCGAGGCTCCTTCCACAGTTTGGCTATTGTGGCCATTGCTGCTAGAAACATCGGGGTGCAGGTGTCCCGGCGTTTCATTGCATCTGAATCTTTGGGGTAAATCCCCAACAGTGCAATTGCTGGGTCATAGGGCAGGTCTATTTTTAAGTCTTTGAGGAACCTCCACAGTTTTCCAGAGTGGCTGCACCAGTTCACATTCCCACCAACAGTGTAAGAGGGTTCCCTTTTCTCCACATCCTCTCCAACATTTGTTGTTTCCTGCCTTGTTAATTTTCCCCATTCTCACTGGTGTGAGGTGGTATCTCATTGTGGTTTTGATTTGTATTTCCCTGATGGCAAGTGATGCAGAGCATTTTCTCATGTGCATGTTGGCCATGTCCATGTCTTCCTCTGTGAGATTTCTCTTCATGTCTTTTGCCCATTTCCTGATTGGATTGTTTGTTTCTTTGGTGTTGAGTTTAATAAGTTCTTTATAGATCTTGGAAACTAGCCCTTTATCTGATATGCCATTTGCAAATATCTTCTCCTATTCTGTAGGTTGTCTTTTAGTTTTGTTGACTGTATCCTTTGCTGTGCAAAAGCTTCTTATCTTGATGAAGTCTCAATAGTTCATTTTTGCTTTTGTTCCTTTTGCCTTCGTGGATGTATCTTGCAAGAAGTTACTGTGGCCAAGTTCAAAAAGGGTGTTGCCTGTGTTCTCCTCTAGGATTTTGATGGAATCTTGTCTCACATTTAGATCTTTCATCCATTTTGAGTTTATCTTTGTGTATGGTGAAAGAGAGTGGACCAGTTTCATTCTTCTGCATGTGGATGTCCAATTTTCCCAACACCATTTATTGAAGAGACTGTCTTTCTTCCAATGGATAGTCTTTCCTCCTTTATCGAATACTAGTTGACCATAAAGCTCAGTGTCCACTTCTGGGTTCTCTGTTCTGTTCCATTGATCTATGCGTCTGTTTTTGTGCCAGTACCACACTGTCTTGATGACCACAGCTTTGTAGTACAACCTGAAATCTGGCATTGTGATGCCCCCAGCTATGGTTTTCTTTTCTAATATTCCCCCTGGCTATTCGGGGTCCTTTCTGATTCCACACAAATCTTAAAATAATTTGTTCTAACTCTCTGAAGAAAGTCCATGGTATTTTGATAGGGATTGCATTAAACGTGTAAATTGCCCTGGGTAACATTGACATTTTCACAATATTAATTCTGCAAATCTATGAGCATGGAATATTTTTCCATCTCTTTGTGTCTTCCTCAATTTCTTTCAGAAGTGTTCTATAGTTTTTAGGGTATAGATCCTTTACCTCTTTGATTAGGTTTATCCCCTAGGTATCTTATGCTTTTGGGTGCAATTGTAAATGGGATTGACTCCTTAATTTCTCTTTCTCCAGTCTCATTGTTAGTGTATAGAAATGCCATTGATTTCTGGGCATTGATTTTGTATCCTGCCACCCACCCAAATTGCTGTATGAGTTTAGCAATCTTGGGGTGGAGGCTTTTGGGTTTTCTACGTACAGTATCATGTCACGGCGAAGAGGGAGAGTTTGACTTCTTCTTTGCCAATTTGAATGCCTTTAATGTCTTTTTGTTGTCTGATTGCTGGGGTGAGGACTTCCAATACTATGTTGAACAGCAGTGGTGAGAGTGGACATCCCTGTCTTGTTCCTGATCTTAGGCGAAAGGCTCCCAGTGCTTCCCCATTGAGAATGATATTTGCTGTGGGCTTTTCGTAGGTGGCTTTTAAGATGTTGAGGAAAGTTCCCTGTATCCCTACACTCTGAAGGGTTTTGATCAGGAATGGATGCTGTATTTTGTCAAATGCTTTCTCTGCATCTAATGAGAGGATCATATGGTTCTTGGTTTTTCTCTTGCTGATATGATGAATCACACTGATTGTTTTACGAGTGTTGAACCAGCCTTGTGTCCCAGGGATAAATCCTACCTGGTCATGGTGAATAATTTTCTTAATGTGTTGTTGGATCCTATTGGCTAGTATCTTGTTGAGAATCTTTGCATCCATGTTCATCAGGGATATTGGTCTGTAATTCTCCTTTTTGTTGGGGTCTTTTTCTGGTTTTGGTATTAAGGTGATGCTGGCCTCATACAACGAATTTGGAAGTAGTCCATCTCTTTCTATCTTTCCGAACAGCTTTAGTAGAATAGGTATGATTTCTTCTTTAAACATTTGATAGAATTCCCCTGGGAAGCCATCTGGCCCTGGACTCTTGCGTCTTGGGAGGTTTTTGATGACTGCTTCAATTTCCTCCCTGGTTATTGGCCTGTTCAGGTTTTCTGTTTCTTCATGTTCCACTTTTGGTAGTTTGTGGCTTTCCAGGAACGTGTCCATTTCTTCTAGATTGCCTAATTTATTGGCGTAGAGCTGTTCATAATATGTTTTTAAAATCATTTGTATTTCCTTGGTGTTGGTAGTGATCTCTCCTTTCTCATTCATGATTTTATTAATTTGAGTCTTCTCTCTCTTCTTTTTAATAAGGTTGGCTAATGGTTTATCTATCTTATTAATTCTTTCAAAGAACCAACTCCTGGTTCTGTTAATCTGTTCCACAGTTCTTCTGGTCTCGATTTTGTTGAGTTCTGCTCGAATTTTAATTAACTCTCTTCTTCTGCTGGGCGTAGGGTCCATTTGCTGTTTTTCTCTAGCTCCTTTATGTGTAAGGTTAGCTTTTGTATTTGAGTTCTTTCCAGTTTTTGAATGGATGCTTGTATTGCAATGTATTTCCCCCTCAGGACTGCTTTTGCTGAATCCCAAAGATTTTGAACGGTTGTATCTTCATTCTCATTAGTTTCCATGAATCTTTTTAATTCTTCCTTAATTTCCTGGTTGACCCTTTCATCTTTTAGCAGGATGGTCCTTAACCTCCACGTGTTTGAGGTCCTACCAAACTTCTTGTTGTGATTTAGTTCTAATTTCAAGGCATTATGGTCTAAGAACATGTAGGGGACGGTCCAAATCTTTTGGTATTGGTTCAGACCCGATTTGTGACCCAGTATGTGGTCTATTCTGGAGAAAGTTCCATGTGCCCTTGAGAAGAATGTGTATTCAGTTGAGTTTGGATGTAAAGTTCTGTAGATATCTGTGAAATCCATCTGGTCCAGTGTATCATTTAAAGCTCTCATTTCTTTGGAGATGTTGTGCTTAGAAGACCTGTCGAGGGTAGAAAGAGCTAGATTGAAGTCACCAAGTATAAGTGTATTATTATCTAAGTATTTCTTCAGTTTGGTTATTAATGGGTTTAAATATTTGGCAGCTCCCACATTCGGGGCATCTATATTGAGGATTGTTAAGTCCTCTTGTTGGATAGATCCTTTGAGTATGAGATAGTGTTCCTCTTCATCTCTCACTGTAGTCTTCGGGGTAAATTTTAGTTTATCTGATATGAGGATGGCTACCCCTGCTTTCTTTTGAGGACCATTTGAATGGTAAATGGTTCTCCAACCTTTTATTTTCAGGTTGTAGGTGTCCTTCTGTCTAAAATGAGTCTCTTGTAGACAGCAAATAGATGGGTCTTGCTTTTTTATCTAGTCTGAAACCCTGCGCCTTTTGATGGGGTCATTAAGCCCATTCACGTTCAGAGTTACTATTGACAGATATGAGTTTAGTGTCATCATGATATCTATTCAATCCTTGTTTTTGTGGATTGTTCCACTGAACTTCTTCTTAAAGGGGACTTTTAAGAGTCCCCCTTAAAATTTCTTGCAGAGCTGGTTTGGAGGTCACATATTCTTTCAGTTCCTGCCTGTCTTGGAAGCTCTTTATCTCTCCTTCCATTTTGAATGAGAGCCTTGCTGGATAGAGTATTCTTGGTTGCATTTTCTTCTCATTTAGGACCCTGAATATATCCTGCCAGCCCTTTCTGGCCTGCCAGGTCTCTGTGGAGAGGTCGGCTGTTACCCTAATACTCCTCCCCATAAAGGTCAGGGATTTCTTGTCTCTTGCTGCTTTAAGGATCTTCTCTTTATCTTTGGAATTTGCAAGCTTAACTATTAGATGTCGAGGTGTTGAACGGTTTATATTGATTTTAGGGGGGGGATCTCTCTATTTCCTGGATCTGAATGCCTGTTTCCCTTTCCAGATTAGGAAAGTTTTAAGCTAGGATTTTTTCAAATACATATTCTGGCCCTCGGTCCCTTTCGGCACCCTCGGGAACCCCAATTAAACGTAGGTTTTTCTTCCTCAGGCTGTCGTTTATTTCCCTTAATCTGTCTTCATGGTCTTTTAATTGTCTGTCTCTTTTTTCTTCAGTTTCCCTCTTTGCCATCAACTTGTCTTCTATGTCACTCACTCATTCTTCCACCTTGTTAACCCTCGTCTTTAGGACTTCTAGTTTGGATTGCATCTCATTCAATTGATTTTTAATTTCTGCCTGATTGGATGTAAATTCTGCAGTCATGAAGTCTCTTGAGTCCTTTATGCTTTTTTCTAGAGCCACCAGTAGCTGTATAATAGTGCTTCTGAATTGGCTTTCTGACATTGAATTGTAATCCAGATTTTGTAACTCTGTGGGAGAGAGGACTGTTTCTGATTCTTTCTTTTGAGGTGAGGTTTTCCTTCTAGTCATTTTGCTCAGTGCAGAGTGGCCAAAAACAAGTTGTATTGGGAATAGGAGAAAAGGAGAGAGAGAGAAGGACAGAAAAGAGAAAAAGAAAAAAGAAAAAGAAGGAAAAAAGAGAAGAAAAAGAGAAAGAAAAAGAAAGGTAAAAAAAAAAAAAAACAAAAAAAAAAACAAAAAACGGTGCGTGAAGCAACCAGAAATCAAAAAGAAAAACAAAAACAAAAACAAAAACCACGGGGGAGTATCTTCTGATTCTGTATACTTCAAGTCCCTTGACTTCCCCTGAAACTGGTCCATCTAGCTGGTCTTCTGGGGGAGGGGCCTGCTGTGCTGATTCTCAGGTGTTAGCACTTGGGGGAGCTGCTCTGCCCCTGCCTGGTGCAGGGCTCAGTTGGGGTTTTTGACCCCGTGAGGCCCCGGGAGGAACAGCCCCAATGGCGGGGCCAGCTCTGCAGCCCTGGAGTCAGCTCCCGCAGTAACTCCGGGGCTCTCTGTCTGCAGGGCCTGGAGGCTCCGGGGCGGGGCCGCTGATCTGCTCAGCTCCAGGCAGGGGCGTCCTCGCTGTCCTGGGCCCTCCCGGCCTCTGCCTGTCCCGGGGGAGGCCGGATCCTGGGCTGTGTCCCGGCGCCCTGTGCTCCGCGGCCTGCGCTGTTGGATCCGCGCTCCCGCCCCGCAGCCTCCTCCGCGGAGCCGCCGCCCGAGCCCCTCCGAGCTGCTCCGGGTCCCGCCGAGCGCTGCAGCCCTTAGGGAGCTCGGGGCGCTCTCCCGGGGCGCAGGTGCCTGTTAGTGTCCCAGGGAGCCCGAGGGCATCCCCGCCCTCCTGGGTCCTGCTCCACCTCCCTGCGGGCCCCTTTCCACGGGGAAGGTCGGTGCAGCTCCTGCTCCTCCGGGACGGGGCTCTCCTGTCCTGGGGACACTCGCCCCGGCCTCAGCCCGGCTCCTCGGGGCCCCTCCCCCTTGGAGGCCTTTTGTGTCTTTATTCCTTTTTCCCCGTCTTCCTGCCTTGATAGAAGCGCGGACTCTTCTCACTGTAGCGTTCCAGCTGGTCTCTCTTTAAATCTCAGGCCGAATTCGTAGATTTTCAGGATGATTGGAAGGTTATCTAGGTAATTTGGTGGGGACAGGTGACTCGGGGACCCTACTGTTCCGCCCTCTTGCCCCTCCTTCGATAAATCTATTTTAAATTAATAAGAAATATCTACTCAATATGTGTAGTAGCTACTTGGAGTGTAGTTTTTATAGCAATGCTGTAAGATTAATTCATTTCTATGAATCATCTTTTTCAGATGCTTGTCATAAGGGTATTTATTTATTCATTCCTGTTTAACATGTTTAGAGAATACTAAGTACATAATTTTTTCAATAAAAAAATACTAACTTTATCTTCATAAAAGGTAATAATGTTGGAATTAAAGACAGTAAAAAGGTATCATTTTGCTCCCTAAAAGGCACAATCAAAATAAATTCCTATATTAGATTAATTGCGTTTAGGTGATTTTAGTCTTCTTTTGGTCGTTAGTAATTAGCTATCTCTGATTTCATGTCCTTTAGTTTTCTAATTCATTCACTTAATTAATTTGACACAGTAAGTAACGAAAAATATAATTACAGATCTTCTAAGCCATTTTTAGTAGTCTTTAGCTTAGTGTTTTAATCTGCAATTATACTTAAAGAATAATCTAGTTATAAACTAGATACATAGAAGCAAAGCTGACCAAATTTACATGGATTATATATAAAAGGAACACAGATTCAGAGTCAGAGACCTGAATTTATATTCTGGCTTCACCACTTAATGCCTCTGTGACCTTCGGAAGGTTAAAGTTTCAGTTTCATCATCTGTGAAATGCCAGAAATAGCACATAACTCCTAGGTTTGTTGGAGGATAAAATGAGATAATGTAAAATCATCAGCCCAGTGCTTATCCCATATCAAGAACTCTCTCAGTGATGATTACGTCAGGTATGTGAGTTCTAGATTATCTGTTTGATTTCTTGGAATCAAAGTATCCAAACAAACTGTCTTTGTATGTACTTTAATAAATAACCGTTTTTGTTGTTGTTTGTGGTGGTGGTGGTGGTGGTGTTGTTTTGTTTTGTTTTGTTTGGACTACCTGCTATGAGACCTCTATAGGCCTAGTTTGGAAGTGCAAACATTAGCTTGAATTCCATGCTGAAGAAAAACATTTGTAATTAGAAAACTTCCCTAATTTCTAGTTAAGGGCAGATAGGATTTAGTCATGGGAATAAAAACCAAGAACTGTAAGATAATTAGACATTAAGAAAGTTGTTATCTGTTTCTTGCTCTCTGTCTCTCTTTCTGGGTTCACATTTTTCTCTTATCTCTACTTCTCCTTGTAGGTTCAGCTTCTTTCATCTTTCTCCTGGCACATCAAATTTCTTTGTTCAAGTTGCTCATGTCAGCCCAGTGACAGCCACATTAGACTCTTTCAAACCGGAGACTACACTTCTAATCTCTCTAGGTAGCAACTCTGCAGTCCTTGGAGATAAATTCCCATTGACCCTGTTTTGGTTGACTGTCCACCTACTTCAATTGGCTGTGGCAGGTGGCAGGGTAATGGAGTTGGCTGTTTATTCAGAAGAAACGGAGAGCATCCAAGGATCTAAGGAGGTGGTCTGTACAGGCAGGAATAGAGTTAGTTTCTAACTACTAATAATTATTCCAAAGAAGGGGAAATGTATTATTCAGATAAAAGGGACCTTTAAAAACTCGAGTATAGGCTGATTGAGATAAGATCAACCATGCCATTTTTTACTTCATCTGTCTTCCCACATCAAAATATCTTATTATTATGCAGTGACAGAAAGAGAAATATTTATGAATGTTGAAGAAACTGTTTCATGAATCTAACAATTCCTTGGCAGAGTTTTGGTGTCTTAATAGAATGTTATAATTATTCAAAACCTTTGGACACCTTTATAAATGATTTTTTAAAGATTTTATTTATTTATTCATGAGAGAGAGGCAGAGAAACAGGCAGAAGGAGAAAAACAGGCTCCTCACAGGGAGCCTGATGTAGGACTTGATCCCCAAGCCCCAGGATCACCCCCTGAGCCAAAGGCAGATGCTCAACCACTGAGTCACACAGGCATCCCTATAAATGATTTTTTTTGTGTGAAATTATTTGCTTCTATCATCTTTCTGAAATGAACAAAGACACAAAAAATTTAGCTTCACTCTACTCCAGTAATAACAAATTGTTCCTGGAACCATGACCAAATAGAAACTATTGGTTCTAAAGATGAACAGGTAAGAGTCTGTGTGTATTTTTAAGTTCATATATATGTTTATACAACAATATTTGAGGAAGGATTTATGGTTGCTCATTCAATATTGCATCAGAAAATATTACTTTACTAGAAAAGTATTTCAAACAGCATGTCCTCCTGAAAATGAATAAAGGACATCACTCTACATTACACACAAAGAATCAATAGTATTATCTGGAATTTAGATCTAGGAAAAAAGAAGTGACATCCAATGACAAAAGGATAGGTCAGACAGAAGTAGAAACATAATTTGGATTCTTAACACCAACTAATTCTGTAGTGAGAATGGTGAAATTTAAAATATGGCAACCAATTCAATGAGGGAAACTTACCTAAATTAAAAGAAAAAAAACATTTCTCAGACTGTGTGCCAATCAGATGAATTCATATATAACTTACAGTAAAGCTGAAAATTTCTTCTTTTCTTGAACAAAATTACCTCTAGTAAACTTTCAGATCAGCTAATACTGAATGTCTACCATCTATTAGGTTCCATACTAAGTTTTGAGGATAAAGAATTAATAAAAGTTACAAGGCCTTCCTTTAAGGATTTTAAATGAAAATATTAGATGAGGAAGACAGGAATACACATAATTATTAGTTCACTCTTACTTTCAGAATGATGGGAGCATGTATACAGTACCCCCAAAAAATATATGAAGAAAGTTATGTTGAAACTACCAGCATGTAAACCACAGTGTGATTCACTAATCCTATAAGTTCCAGGCTTATGAAAACTGTAGGAGATTCATCATAAATCCTAATGTTGTCTTGCTGAGGTGAGAAGAATTGACAACAGATTTCTTTTCTTTATAGGATCAAAACTTTAGGCCAAATGCTTGAGGTGTTAAATATTAAAAAACAGAGAGAGTCAATGGTTAAAGGAGGTTTTGTTTTGTTTTGTTTTGTTTTATATAGTATGGCTTTCCCATGCATCTGAAATCAAGCTTGATAGTCGATTACCTACTTTATGCCTTGTGCATGGAACATGTTCCCTTTCAGCTTGACCCCACTTGGGACTACTGTTTGTGACAGACCTCAGACAATATTCCTGGCTTTCTTGGGTCTATTTTTCATTCCATTGCCCCACTTTATTCATGCCTATGATGTTGCATGCTTTTCTTCTTATGACCTTATACTGTAGGTACATTTGGAGGCTATCCCTCATTTGAGTTCTCAAACTTGAGATTGATGATACTCCTTTTATTTTGTCTTGATGGCCTAAGCTCTCACTAAATTTTTTCCAGTAGGTTCATTTCTGTCTACTTTATTATATATCAGTAGTGACATACAGTTTTTCATGCCTTGACTACCTGGCCCAGATTTTGTTCCTTCCTCCTTGAAGCTTCCTATAAAATTTTTTTGAGATTATATTAGGTATATATAATAGTTCTCCTGTATTGTTCAAAATCTGATTTATATTTGGTTATTATATCAAGGTTTTATAAGCATTCAGCAAAGGCTATATTTATTTTTACTCTCACTTATCTGTAGATCCCATCAAACCCACCTCCTTCGTTCTTCTAGTGGCAGTGTGAAGCATGTTGGGTAAGTCTGTGATTAGAAGCTTAACTCGGACATGTTCAGAAAATACTTCTAAGAGTAGTGCAAGTGAGTGGTTTGGTTGAAGATGAAGCCATAGGGTAGGTTCCTTAGTACCAGTGTCTGCCCTCACTGCAATATTTTGTGCTCAGATATTTGACTTTAACTAATGTCATTAAAAATACAAGTATTATTTAGGAGAATGATTCCTTAAGAATTATTTGACAACTTCAGTTATGATTACATACATTAGTAATACTTTATTGACATTTTCATTGACAGCACATGTAGAACACAGGACAAAGATATGGATAGATGGGAGGCTGGGTTAGAGGGAAGTGAGTGGGAGGATTTTTATGATACCACGTATACTAATTACTGAGATTAGGCAATGAGGAGATCTCTGTCCTGAACTTAGATTTGCTTCTGACTATAATTGACAAACCATCGAATCCATGTTTTCTAAATTTTCTTTTGAAAATTAAAGAAATTGGTTTTGATACTTAAAGTGCCTTTGCCACCCTACGCAAATTTTGGCATGGGTATCAGAGCTTCATTCTTTGCCTTAGGTTATTTTTTATTAAAAATAAAAAAATAAAAATATCTTTATTGCTTTAATTATTCCACTGAAATGATAGCATTTTATAAATTATAAAATGTTTACAAACATTGTAAAATATAGAACATCAAATGTTGTAAATACTTTTGGGGTATGTGGATTACTTGCATTTAAGTATCCTTTTTAATATGGGATATTAGTAAATATAGAGTGCAAAAATACAGAATTGGCAATTGTATACATTAGTGGCATTGAACATCTTGAATTCTTGCATTTCATATTCTATCCATATTCTTCTATTTTTTATTTATTCAACTCTCTCACATTCTGAACTCTCCTGGTTAAAGATTTATAAACCATATATAATAAGGCATAAATATATGATAGAAGTTGAATTTCTTACTCCTCTCAAGAACACATGCATTTCAGCAGGGTCAACGGTTTAAGCCAAATAACTGATATCAATTAAATTTCAAGAATCAACCCATGATTAAAAGGTTTCCTTTTCTTTTTTTTTTTAAACAACAGAACTTTCCAATGCATCAGAAATCAAGCATTGGCAATTAATTATTACATGCTAAAACGACACATTATTTGTTCTTATATTTCATAAAAATTTATATGTGAATTATCCATAATATAAAATTTGCTTAATATTGTATTTTTCATGTCATAGTTATAAAAACATTTGGAAAAATAGGATAAAACAGAGAATGCATAAAAATTGACGTAAATTGAATTTGACTTTACCTATGCTGTCTAAACCCAAGACATAATAGACAAATAAAAAAATAAAAAAATTATTTTTACTTTTATGCATTTGTATGCTAAAGCAGGGGAAAAGAAACATTAAATCTAGAGAGTTTAGGTATATTATACAATGGAGTTTAGAGTGTTGGACTGCTTTGAGGACTGTGTCATGCCTTAGTATGGTATAGAAAATGGTATAGAAATATGGGCCTGAGGAAATGTCTTGTGGAAATTAGTGTAAACACTGCCCAGAAAGGCAGAAACTGATGGAGAATAATAGAGCAATGTATACTAACCATTTTTAATTCCTTCATTGTAGATTTATTGGTCTTAGTTTCTACAGATTGAGAGAATTAATTTTATTGTTATTCTGTTAATATTTTTCCTTTTATTTCTAGTATATTATTTATACACAGTATCAGAAGATAACAGTTTGCAAATAGGGTGTTAAAAAGCATAGAGAACTTAATTTAATTTACCTTTGAGATTTAATACCTTGAAAAAAAGAGGCATAGGAGAGAAATTCAAGAACTTCATTTTACAACAAATTGCATGAGGCTGAAAGCTAAGATGTTAGAATATAAATTAATTGATTAATAAATAATCTGGTTGTAAACAAACATGATACTTATCTATGTTCCATCTCCATTAACAATAGATAATTTCTGCTCGAGAACTATGCCTACAAATTAAAAATATAGTATAAGCATTGTTCTGTCTTTCACAAATTTGAATATATGTTGTTCCTACTATTTAATAGGACACTTCACTTATAAAGCCTGAGCTGTGACTCTGGTGGGCAGTTGAATTAAACTTGCATCTCCAGACAAAATGACCTTCCTATCCATTCATAACTGTAATGCTCAGTATCGTTACTCACTATATATAGAGTGGACTTCTAAGTTAGATTTCTATAAGGTTGAATTTAACAACATTTGTGTTGGTTTATATGTGACTTTATATATTTCATTAAAAATGCATAATTTGCCATTATCTCATAGTCAAAATCTTAGGCATAGTTCACAAGAGTTAAAACTTAAAATGATGTGTGCAAAGAGCAATGCAAAATAATTTTAAGTTATTTTTCAGATTTAAGCTAAAGCTTTGATCACACTGACTGGTGTTCAGTTGTTATTTTTAAAGCATCACAGGAATTTATTCCATTTGAAAATGAAAGACTTTCTGCTAAAAGTTGAAGCCATTGAAAATAGCAAAGGCCATCCAGAAAACTGTCCAGAAACTTTACTGTTGGACTGCTACCTTACTTAGGGACTATAAATTTGAAATGATTATAACACAGTGTGAAAACTATTACATTTATAAAACATCAAGCCTGATTCCTTTGTAAAAAGTCTCACTAGTCTGGGATTTAAAATATAAATTATTCAATAGCTAGTTCTTTTTTGTACTTTTTAAGTGATTATGCACTGTAAATATGGGCTGGTTTCAAAATACGAAATTCACAGGGGACTACAGCTTCTAACTAAGATAGAGTGGGATAACACGCTTTACACTTTCACATGAAAATAAAACAACTTTCCTATATATATTTCAGTTATTGGAAACCAGGTAACAGAGGACAGAGACCTCATCCTAATCCCTCCTGCCTACCTCTAGTTCTGGTTTTATCCTAAATTTTGAAATGGAAAACTAATTCCACAAACACCTATTTCATCTACCAGTCTTCCGTGGCTGACAGGGTCCCTAAGATATATAAAGGGCACAAGAGTAAGGAATTATGGAGAAAATAACATTATTATTTGAAATAATTCAGACTATTAAGATGAAGATGTCAGGCACAGATTTGGGTGCTGGTTGGGAACTCTGAGCTTTAAACAGATCAAATAGTCAAATGGTTGTTTGGTAGATTTTTCTGCTCTTTTTCCCCATTTGATATCTGTTCTAACTTATTCTTTGTTCTAAATCTATCATCTCTTGCTATTCTCCTTGAAAGTGTCAACAGAAAGCAAAATTTACTTATGGTTTGATAGCAGTATTTTATTTTGTTAACTGTGACTGGGATACCCAAGCAGCAAAACAGTAGAGGTGAATGAAATATTTTTAGTATAGTTGGCCAAAGTTGGAGTGAACTAGTATAGTTGCCTAAGGGAAAGTGTACTTAATAAAGAGCTGTTACAAATTGGAGCTATTTACCATTATTTACAGTTTCATAGATAATAATCAAGGACAAAAAGAATACAATTAATGACATTTTCATCTCTTTTATGGAGGTAAAACTCCTAGAAGATTAAATAAATATATGTTACCCAAAAATAGGATTTGACTTTCAAAACCTTGCCCTACAATTCAAAAATTATTTGATCCTAAAAAAGATAGTGAATGTATTTAGTAGGAGAATCAATAACTTGATAAAATTCAATTTGATTGATAACCTGATTAAATTTAATGGGGAGAGATAAGATCATATGGTCATTTCCAAATGTTAATACAATTCAAATCAATAGTACATTTTAAAAATAAAATTTATCAAATTTTATATTTACCTAAAAATAAAGTTTGATTTAAAGATAAATTTAGGGCAGCCCTGGTGGCGCAGCGGTTTAGCGCCGCCTGTAGCTCAGGGCCTGATCCTGGAGACCCTGGATGGACTCCCACGTCAGGCTCTCTGTATGATGCCTGCTTCTCCCTCTGCCTGTGTCTCTACCTCTCTCTCTCTCTGTCTCTATGAATAAATAAATTAAAAAAATAAAGATAAATTTATTTAAAAATAAAATTTAGAAAGAAATAACATAAGAGTTAGGTGTTTCAAATCCAAACGATTTCAACTAAGAATAGGAAAACTATCTGTGTTTACAAGCAAGGCTTTCTGATGTTATCAGATTTTACATATGAACTTACAAATGTTGTGAAAATCTTACATAACCATAATAAATAAAAGTATCCCATAAGAGTAGAGTTAAAAGCTATATATCTTTTTTTTTTAATTTTTATTTATTTATGATAGTCACAGAGAGAGAGAGAGAGGCAGAGACACAGGCAGAGAGGCAGAGAAGCAGGCTCCATGCACCGGGAGCCCGATGTGGGATTCGATCCTGGGTCTCCAGGATCGCGCCCTGGGCCAAAGGCAGGCGCCAAACTGCTGCGCCACCCAGGGATCCCAAAAGCTATATATCTTAAAGAAGATGTTAATGAATGCTTTTAAGGCTATTTTCATAACAGGAACAAGAAAGATACCTATTTGGAATAAATGATACAGATATTAAGAAGAAGGAGAGAAAGAAAGAGACCACAAAATTACTACTTTTATTTATTGGGTTTTTTTTTTTTTTTTTTTTTTTGGCTATTTGCTTACATAGTAGGAAATGTGTATAGATTATTAGGGTAATTATGTTGGAGAAAACCGAGAAATATCAGATACTGAAGACAGGAATGTAACATTGCCCTTAGTAATCTCTTAGGTAAAATAGACATTGGACAATATACTAGAAGATTGAATATTCATAGATATTGACATTGTTTTAAAAAGAAAAGGGAAAAGGAAACAAGATTAAGAGTTCAGTCCTTGGCAGTACCTGTGAATAAGCTATTAAAATTAGTTACTTTTAAGTTATGTAAAAGAAAAATTAATCTCTGGCTTTATTAAGAACATTTCTCTGAAAGATGTATTTCTCTTTTTAAAAATATTTTTAATGTGGCTAATATCCCTATAACTGTAAATCAAAACATGGTTTCTTGGTCTCTGCTGCTGTAAACTCACTTTATCAAAATAAAAATGGTTAAGTGCAAGTTTAATATGAGCCAAGATAGTATGACTTAAAAGTTCCATAACAAATGTCCAGCAGCTCAATTATAGCGCAGCAAAGAATCAATTAGAGGAACAAAGATAACAAAAGAAAAACTTCATGGATTACAACTTCATTAGAGCCAGGTGCTAGGGGATTTCACTTTTGGTTAGGACATGAAAAGATATGCACAGCCTTCACTCCTGTAGTAACCCAAAGGGAAACCTAGGTAAAATAGAAAATCATACTTTTCCGTAAGACTCATGAAGAGCAGTGGGTACAAGAAAAGTCTTGATGAACTGATTCCCAGAAAGAGGACCAATTTATATGTGAGTAGTGAGCCCCAGAGCAGTCCTGGGGAAACTGCTGGCTCTGGTTCAGGAAGCAGTAGGAGGAAGTCTGGCAAAAAAAAAAAAAAAATACAAGAAATACACCCCTGGGGTGAGGCCAGGTAAGCTATTGCTTAAAATAGGAGCAAGCAGGAATGATGATAGTCTTGAATACAGTTAAAATGAGAGAACAATTTGCTTTGTCCAACAATTGTCTCTACTAAAGTCCAACACCACTACCAGTTTTGCTGAGAAAAGTACAAGGAAGGTCGGGCTGAAAAGCAAGAGAACAAAGCAAAACACAACAAATCAATCAATCAGTCTAATGTCAAGCACTTTAATTTTGGAGCCCCCTAGGAGAGAAACAACAAACCAGGACAGAATGTGTTTAAAGAAATGGTAGTTAGACGGTTTCTAAATTTCATAAGAGACAGTAATCCACAAATTTAAGATATTCAGCAAATTCCAAACAGGGTAATGCAAGAAAATCACACTAAGGCACATCATAGTAATGCTACTGAAAATCCATGATAAATTCCAAAGGCATCCAGATAAAGAAGTCGCATTATGTGCAGAGAAACAAAGTTAAATATGGTGGCTGAGTTCCCATTGCGAACAAAGCATACGAGAACGTATGGAATGATAGCTTTAAAGTTGTTTAGAAAAAACAAAACCAGTCAATAAAACTCCTCCAAAAAACAAACAAAACAAAAAAGGCAAATATAAATATAGGTTTATATGCAGTAGAAATAACCTTTTAAAGTAAAGGTTAAATTTTTTTCAGAGAAAGAAAAGCCAATAGAACTTGTGGTGGTCAAAAGTCCTGCTCCCAGGACATCTGGATGACTCAGTTAAGCATCTGCCTTCCACTTAGTTCATGATCCAGGGTCCTGAGATGGAGCCCCCATTCGGGCTCCCTGCTCAGCAGGGAGTCTACTTCTCCTTCTCCCTCTGTGCCCTCCACCCCGCTCATGTATATTATCTCTCTCTCTGAAATAAATAGTCTTAAAAAAAAGAGAGAAATGCTAAAGGCCAGTCTTCAATCTTAAAAAAAAAAAAAGGTAAATCTACAGGAAGCACTGAAGAGCACTATAAATGGTAAGCACATATAAAATAACTTTTCTTAACTAATTTCTTTAAAATATAAATTGTATCTGTAAAGCACAACAGTAACATTTGTTGTGTGATTTATATCACAAATAGTGATAAATGCATCATTAGGATAGCATAGAAGATAGCAGAGTAACATGGAATATTACTTTTGTAAGCATCTTGCATTATACCTAAACTGAAATATTTTTACATTTTAATTCCAGTATAGTTAATATACAGTGTTTTACTAGTTTCAGGTGTACAGTATAGTGATTCAGCAATTCTATATGTTACTCAGTGCTCATCACGATAAGTGTACTTTTAATCCCCATCACCTGTTTCACCCATCCCCCTACTCACCTCCCCTCTGGTAACCATGTTTTCACTCTGTAATTGGAGGTCTCTCCATACTTTTCTGGCTTGTCTTTTTTTCCTTCCTTCATTTGTTTTGTTTTGTAAATTCCTCATATGAGTAAAATAATAAGGTATTTGTCTTTCTCCACTGACTTATTTCACTTTACATTTTACTCACTGGCTCCATCCATGTTGTTGCAAATGGCAAGATTTCATTCTTTTTTATGGTTGAGTAATATTCCATTGTTTATGTCATTTCTTCCTTAGCCATTCATCTACCAGTAGATAGTTCCATAATTCGGCTATTGTAAATAATGCTGCAGTAGTCAAAGAAGTGCATATGTCCTTTCAAATTAGTATTTTCATATTCTTTGGGTAAATAACCAGTAATGGAATTGTTGGATCATATGATAATTCTATTTTTAATTTTTTGAGGAGCCTCCATGCTGTTTTCTGTAGTGGCTGCACCAGTTTGCTTTCCCACCGACACTGCATGAGAATTCCTTTTTCTCCACATCCTTGTGAATATTTTTTTCCTGTGTTTTTTATTTTAGCCATTCTGACAAGTGTGAGGTGATATCTCGTTGTGGTTTTGATTTGCATTTCCCTGATGATGAGAATGTTGAACATCTCTTCCTATGTCTGCTGGCCATTTGTATGTCTTCTTGGAGAAATATCTATTCAAGTCTTCTGCCTGTTTTTTAATTCGGTATTTGGGGTCTTTGTGCCTTGAGTTGCCTAAGTTCTTTAACTATTTTGGATACAAACCTTTACAAATATGTCATTTGCAAATATCTTCTCTCATTCAATAAGCTGTTTAAGTTTTGTTCATTGTTTTCTTTGCTATTCAGAAGCTTTTCATTTTGATGTAGTCCCAATAGTTTGTTTTTGTTTCTCTTCCTTCAAATGTTTCTATGCCTGATGTCAGAGAAATTATGGCTTATGCTCTCTTCTTGGATTTTTGTAGTTTCAAGCCTTCCATTTAGGTATTTAATACATTTTGAATTTATTTTTGTGTGTGGTTTAGGAAAGCGGTCCAGTTTTTCTTTTGCATGCTGTCCAGTTTTCCCAATACCACTTTTTAAAGAGACAGCCCAGGTAAGTGTGGGTTTATTTCCAGACTCTTTATTCTGTTTCGTAGATCTAGATGTCTGTTTTTGTGCTAGTACTATACTGTTTTGATTATTGCAGCTTTGTAGCATATCTTGAGATCTGGGATTCTGATACCTCCAGTGTTGTTGTTCTTTTTCAAGATTGCTTTGGCTATTCAGAGTTCTTTGTAGCTCCAAACAAGTTTTAGGATTTTTTGTTCTAGTTCTATGAAAAATGTTACTGGTATTTTGATAGGGATTGCATTCAAACTATAGATTGCTTTGGGTAGTACGAACATTTTAAAAATATTTGTTCTTCCAGTCCACGTACATGATATATCTTTCTATTTGTTTTTGTTGTCCTCAATTTCTTTCATCTGTTTTATATTTTCAGGGTACAGGTTTTTCACCTTCTTGATTAAGTTTATTTCTAGTTATTTTATTATTCAGTTCAGTTGTAAGTGGGATTTTTTTCTTCCTTTCTCTTGCTGCTACTTCACTATTAGTGTATAGAAAAGCAACAGGTTTCTGCATATTGATTTTGTATCCTGTGACATTATGGAATTCATTAATCAGTTCTAGTATATATTTGGTGCAGTCTTTAGGGTTTTCTCTGAGTATCATGTTATCTGCATATAGTGAATGTTTACTTCTTTCTTACCAATTTGGATGCCCTTTGTGTCTTTTTCTGGCTTAATTGCTATCGCTAGGACTTCCAGTACTTTATTGAATAAAAATGGTGAGAATAGGGATGCCTGGTGGCTATGTGGTTGAGTGTCTACCTTCAGCTCAGGGCATGCTCCTGGAGTCCTAGGATGGAGTACCGCATTGGGCTCCCTGCATGGAGCCTGCTTCTCCCTCTGTCTGTGTCTCTGCTTCTCTGTGTGTGTGTGTCTTTCATGAATAAATAAATAAAATCTTTTTTAAAATGATGAAAGTGGACATCATTGTATTGTTCCTGATCTGAGGGGTAAAGTTCTCAAATTTTCACCATTGTGTATGATGTTAACTGTGGGTTTTTCATATATGGCCTTTATTATGTTGAGGTATGTACTTTCTAAATCTGCCTTTGCAGATGGTTTTTATCATAAATGGATGTTGTGCTTTGTCAAAGGCTTTTTCTGCATCTATTAAAATAATCAAATGGCTTCAATCCTTTCTCTTGTTGAGATGATGTATCACACTTGCAGATTCATTGATTTGCAAGTATTGAACCAACCTGGCAACCTAGGAATACATCCCCCTTGATTGTGGTGAATGGTTTTTTTACAATGTGTTATTGGATTTGGTGCTAATATTTTGTTGAATATTTTTGCATCTATGTACATTAGAGATATTAACCTGTAGTTTTCTTTCTTCTTTCTTTCTTTCTTTCTTTCTTTCTTTCTTTCTTTCTTTCTTTCTTTCTTTCTTTCTTCTTCTTTCTTCTTCTTTCTTTCTTTCTCTTTCATTCATTCATTCATTCATTCATTTTTTGTAGTGTCTGGTTTCGGTATCAGGGCAATGTTAGCCTCATCAAATGAATTTGAAAGTTTTCCCTCTTCTATTTTTTAGAATAGTTTGAGAAAAATAGGTATTAATACTTCTTTAAATGTTTGGTAGAATTCATCTGTGAAAGCTGTCTGGTCCTGAACTTTTGTTTTTTATGAGTTTTATTACTGATTCAATTTCATTGCTGGTAATGGGTCTGTTCAAATTTTCTATTTCTTCCTGATTCAGTTTTCAGAGGTAATATGTTTCTAGAAAGTTTTCTATTCCTTCCAGGTTGTCTAATTTGTTGGCATGTAATTTTTCATATTCTCTTATAATTCTTTGTGTTTCTGTGGTTTGGTTATTATTTCTCCTCTTTCATTTCTGATTTTATTTATTTGTGTCCTTTCTTTTTTTCTCTTTCTTGATTTTCTTTCTTTTTTTAAATGACCCTTGCTAAAGGTCCATCAATATGTTGATCTTTTCAAAGAATCGGTTCAGCTCTGGATTTCAGTGATCTATTTTATTCTTGTTTTGTTTTTTGTTTTTTCATTTCTGTGTTGTTTATTTCTGCTCTAATCGTTATTATTTCCTTTCTCTTACTGGTTTTAGATTTTGTTCATTCTTTTTCTAGCTTCTTTAGGTGTAAGTTTAAGTTGTTTATTTGAAGTTTTTCTTGGTTTTTGAATTATGCCTGCATTGCTATAAACTTCCTTCTTAGAAAGTTTTTGCTGAATCTCAAAGATTTTGGACCATTGTGTTTTCATTTTCATCTCTCCAAGTATTTTTTTATTTCCTCTTTGATTTCTTTTTTTTTTTTGCTTCATTTATAATTTATTAGCTCTTCCAGTGTTTCACAGTGATACAGGGGTTTCAGTGATTAACACCAATGGGACAAAAGGTGGACCTACACAAATGTCTTGATTGAATCAGACTATTATTGATGGAATTTTTTGGCCTATCGTAAGTAGTATTAGGCAATCTTCCATCCAGGCACTCTCCTAGCTCACAGGGGAGATGTAAATGTCCTTAAAGCTGAACAATAGAGCCCGTGGTTTGATGATTACACTATCTCATACTGGTTATTTGTTATGGCGCGAGAGAGGCAGTAGGCTAGAAAGATTCCAACCAGCTGAAAACAAGCAACTCCAAAAGAAATTCCCGCAACCACTCCCATTTCTGACTCTATAATGGTCATCACCTTTATAAAACAACCTTCATTGTTTACTTTATCTGCATCTCTCTGTGGAGAACAATTTTCAAGTTTACAGCAACTCTTGGGAAATCCTTTTTCTGAGTAATAGTATCCCTCCAATCTCTATGGTCAGTGACCCACAACAATGTAACGTATTTTGAGTCTTGTCTACTGCATCGCTTCTATAATCTCCCATAGAGTTATACTGCTTTAAAATTTTCTCATAATTATTCTTAAAGATTCTTAATCTCATGTATGAAAACAAATTCTATGGTGGCTGCGACCAATTCAACCAGAAAAATGAGAGTCAGAAACATTGCATAAAGTTTTAGCATCCATGCAGAAGCTCGGCAGGTAGCAAAACAGCCAAAGGTGCCCAAAAGAATGATGACAGTGCCAGTGCCAATGAGCATGAAGGGGACATTGGTGGCCTTCTCATTTAAAAGGGAAAAAATAATTCTCCAGGCTCACCTTGCCCCAAATGCCAGTGGCAAGAAGGATTACACCAGTGATCCAGAAGATGAAAGTGTAGATCAAGAGGACGCTCTTGAAACAAGTAATGACTGGTTTGGTCTGCAGTCTCTGAGACGGGGACGCCATGACTAGCCCACGACCCTGCACCACCGGACCAGGCGCCTCCTCTTTGATTTCTTAATTGGCCTATTCATTGTTTAGTAGCATGTTGTTTAACCTTCGTATATTTGTGATTTTCCCAGTTGTTTGCTTTGTGGTTGATTTCTAGCTTGATAGAATTGTGGTTGGAAAGATGCATGGTATGATTTAAATCATTTTAATTTGTTGAGAGTCTTTTGTGGCCTATAGGTGATCTGTCTGGAGAATGTTTCATGTGCACTTGAAAAGAATGTGTATTCTCTTGTTTTAGAATGGAATGTTTTGAAAATATATATGAAATCCATCTGGTTCAAGTGTCATTCAAAGCGACTATCTCCTTGTTGATTTCCTAAACTTGTGTAATATTAATCCAAGAAAGATTGTGATAAATTATGGATACTATTTTAGTTTTTAGAACAACCACTAAAACATTAAAACAGAGGTATTCATAAAAACAACAGAGGAAGTAAAATGAAGTGCCAAAAGGATCATTTTGAAAATAGTTAATCCAAACAGGCAGAAAAAGATATAAAAAGAACAAAGAACAGAGAAGAAAATAGAAAACATATAGTAATCAGTTATTTAATTATATTAAACTTAAATGGATTAAATACTCCAGTGAACAGGTATAAGATGGACAGAATAGTCTGACACAAAATAAAAAAAAAAATTGAACTATTTGATGTTCACAAGAGCTGCATTTAAATATTTATTATATTTGCTTTATTTTTTATTTTGAAATGATTTCTAGCATTTCGAATTTATGAGAATTGTACAAAGAATTCCAAATATCCTTTATCCATCACTGATTGCCTATTCCTTGCCACACAACAACTCTATGAAGAAATAAATCCTCTAGAAGTATCAAGGTTCAGAGAGGTTAAATAACTTTCCTCAGGCTTCACAGCTAGTAAGCTTATATTGGTGCTGTAATATAAACTCAGGCAATCTTAAGTCCAGAACATATGTTCTTAAATATTGTGTTTTATTTCTAGCAATGTATTTAATGCATTTGGTAACTATTGGTGTCAATATTCAAATGTAAGTCAACTGGCTTCATAATACCATTTTGCATCTCACTATAAAACAATTAGTTATCCGTAAATAGTTAGTTAAAAGTCCAATGTGATGTTTTCTAGAGTTGTAGCCTTCTTACAGGCGTTGCTCAGGGTTACAGCTAAATTGCAGTATTTCAGGAATAGTATATAGAAGGGTCCTTCCTTGGGTAAAACATCAAATAAAATGGAAGAAAAGGCCCCTTCAGATTCTAAGAATCTATTATGTGCTATTTTATTGGAATACTCACAATTTCAGTTTCCTGATTGCCTCTCCAGCCCCCAAAACATAGTGAATCCTTTAGAGATCATCTTTATTTATCAATAGATTTTTATTGTATTCATAATTGTCCTAGGTCTTAAGGTGCTTTCCAGATATAAAGAAAAATATTCGTAATCTTAAATAGGAGGGGATTCTTATGTCTTACTAAAACTTAAACTTCATTAAAATTTTCAAGCTCCATTAAATGTAGTTAAGCCTCATTAAATAAGGCTTAGTGTCTTTAGCCTTCTTAAACCAAGCTGGGAATAACTAAACTTTTTGAAATCCTTATTATGCTTTTAGGCTCAAAAGACTAGATCAGACTGGTTAAGCATCAAAAGCTAATTAACCTGGGATCATTTAACATCTCTTATTCATGGTTGATAGAACATTTAAATTGTTAAATCAATTTAAATTCCATTAAACAGTTTTAAATATTGTTAAAATTTGTTAAGCATCATTAATCCAATTAATCATCATAAAGACAGTAAACACAAACTTTTGTTCAATTTTTAAGAAAAATTCTTATTTAGTTGGGACAAAATTCATTAATTTTATGAGTAACTCACATTAATATTTTTGTCTTCCTTTAGAATTATTAAGCTACCCTATTTAGAAATGAAGACACTGAATCGGTGTCTTCACCGAAATAAGCATTTCCTTTACCAACTTGTAAATCCAATGTCCTAGAGATTCATTTAAAATCTACTGCACTGTTTATGATTCATACCTTCTCTATTTCTATCGTTTCTATCTCTAGATGTCTATTCATTATCTAAATGAATAATGAATGAGTGGATAAATATTACCAGATACAGTAATTCCATATATATAATGATTTGTTATTAAAGGGAAGGAAATGAATAGCAAAGGGCACTTTAAGGAACCCACAATTATTTTTTGGATCACCATTTGCCCTCTGGTGGGCCATTAGATTACTTCTTTGTTTTAGTACCGTGTGAATTGATTTTTGAGAATGTCTCTACACTCTTTGGAAAGTTAAATTTTCTTAATGATTTCCTTCTAATTTCCTTTCAGTTAAAGGAACGTACCAGTCAGAATTAGGGTAATGTAAAAGGGAAATGAAATATTTGAAAAATGTTTTTAAACAGTAACATTTGTTCATTCTTTTAACAAATATTTTCATTTAAGCATGGGATACTGCTGCTTGTATAACTTTATCATTCATTGATTGGATAATACACAGGTCATGAAGGACAAAAAGGATTGTCTCTCACTTTAGAAAGGGCATTCCAGCATACTTTTTTTTCCTAGATACTACACAGATATGTGGGCTCCTTAACTTTTTCAAGGTTCATCCCATTTCCTTTTGTATGCCTGTGTTTTACTAAGGCAGCTAGAAAGTTTGTCACATCCTGTAGCCAGGTTCAATTAGCATAATGTCATCAATATGATGAACCAACCTGATAGTTGAGGAATAACAGGACAATCAAAATCCCTCTGGACAATGCGATGACCAGGAACAGATGAATTGACATAACCTATGATAAGACAGAGTGTTCTACTATTTCTTTCTTTTTTTTTTTTAAGATTTATTAATTTATTCACGAGAGACATAGAGAGAGAGGCAGAGACATAGGCAGAGGGAGAAGCAGGCTCCCCGAGGGATTGTGGGATTGGGCCCCGAGCTGAAGACATGTGCTCAACCACTGAGCCACCCAGGCATCCTTGTTCTACTATTTCTGATCATGCTTATGTCTCTTGATAGGAATCTAAAGAAAGCAAAATCGGTGTGTCAGGATATATTGGTTTTATCCACTGATATCTCTGTTTTCCCATCACAATCGTGTTGGTAAAATGATCTGATTAACTTTGCAGTAATATCTAATCATTCATTTTGCAAAGCCTGTTTGGCTTTTGTTTCAGCCAAAAAGTAAATAATGGGGAGAAGCAGTATGAATCATCACCACTCAGTTTTCTAGGTATTTGAAAATCGCATTGATTTCTGCCCATCTCTTGGGATTGGCTATTGCTTTTCACTTACTGTCTTGGTACAGGTGTGACATAATGGCTTCCATGTGATGCACTTACCAAAATGACCCCCAGTTCACAGGAACAAATCTAAGGATTCTTTCAGTTACTAAGTATATGTTCTAGAACCAAAGAAAGAACCACAGCATATGGCCATGACTGCAGTGGGTGTCTCATGAGAATCCCCAGACCACGACTTCATCTTTTAACTGACCTCCAATGCCACTCGGTCTGGCCATGAATCATAGCAGGGTTTTGGGTCCTTGAGAATTAGCTTCAGTTTAGAACCAACATCTAATATTTCTGGAAGGTCTGGATATTTGCTTTTCTCCAGCATGCTCATCTTGAGAATATTTACATTAGCAAGTTTCTGCAATTCTTTTGAATAAAGGCTTTTTCCGGAGTAGATTTTTTTTATTTCTCCATCGGGGGTATAGTAGGATAAAAATCTCTTGCTTAGGACCAGAGGCAATGAAAGGTGGTGAGGTTGAGTCTTGATGCAAAACAGGCATACTTGGGGCAACTGCCTGAAGTGAAAGAGTTTTACAACAGTAATGCTGGTTCTTTCATATAAGGACTGATTACTTCTACAATAAAGAAGGTTTAGGATAATTTAGGGATTCAAACTTCTTGGTCTTTTTTGTTTTTACCCCAAATGGCCCACTATCCTAGTTTCCAATGTCTTCCACACCATGCCTTAATGTTAATTGAAGAGGCCTGATAGAGTGCTACATTTAATTGGTACTACAACTCTGTAACCAGTCAAGTTCACTATTACCTGTTTAGGAAGATAAGGAATCTTTTAAAACTTTCATAGAGATTTTCTAATTCCTTTTCTTTTTTCCCATGTTCTGAGCTGAGCATTCAAGAATTTACACTTCTCATTTTCCCTATGTAACACCTAAGGTTTTCAGAAGCAACCGTTCCATGCCACAATCGTTGTAATCCCTGTGACATAAGCACTAATGGAACAGCCACTTGATATTCAAATATCAATATAAACACACCAAATATATCTATAGCATTTTCCCTCAATTTATATAATAAGTCAATCTTTCAGAATTGTTTTTATAAAGTAGAAGGATAATTAAGGCCCACAAAAATCTATGCTAAATCATTATGGTCAGATCGCAAAGATCTTTCAATCTTTCTCTTATGAGAGATACCTCTGAGATAAAACTCTCCTCACTAATTAAGCCTAAGTCTAAATGTGAACTTCACTTAGTCAGAAGAGCTAAGTCTAAAATACAGGTAATAGACATCTAGTCAACTTCTTGATATATAATCTGAGGAATTTGTGACATCATGAGCATACTAAAATGGATCTCATATAATCATGTGAAGTGGGCATAAAATGACATGTTAATTCATCACTGATCTAATATGGTGATGGTTACCTGAGCCACAAATTCTGTTTTAATTCCAGCATTTGAGGAGTGAATTCTCTGCATTATTCTCAATAACTATGACTAGTTTTGACTCCTTGAGAACTCACTACAAAATTAGAATGTCTGAAGGTTTCTCTTCTGTACATTTTTGTAACAGATTCAGCCAGATTCCCTTTATTTCCTAAATCCTGTTGAGTAATATTAGACATATACATCTTCAGTTACCCTCATTGTGCTAAAGAATGCAAACTTGTACAATTACCTGATTCTTTTCATAATAACAAGTGAAACTATATTTGGTTCTATAATGTATAAGAGAATTCCTTGGTGTCCATCTTTCACTCATTTATAGAAACCATCAATCTTTGATTTTAACACACATTTTGCTTTCTATCTCAGAATATGAACAAATTATCTATCAGGAATAAAATCTAATATAAGAAACATGTTCTAAGTAATTTCATCTAAAAAAGGGTGGGTCTATTTGCATAAGTAAAATTATGCATTAAAAAGCTTTTTCTTATACAGAAATGCCTTTTATAACACTCTCTACTGTGCTATATTCTGCTTTGAATTAGTCTCCTCTGGAAGTGGAACTTAGAAAACTTGATTTAACTAACAGCTGAGAATGATTTATAATTAGTGTATCAATTATTCATATGTAAATGTTTCCAGGCTACCAGAAATATGTATATAATTTGTCACATAAACAGGGCAATTTCTTCATAAGATAAATATGCTTTGCAAATTATTTTTTCATAAAGCAAAGGTAAAATTAAGATGAACCATTACTGAAATATCAAAAATGTGAATTAGTCAGGCCCAAATTAGCTTTTCCTGTAGCCTTAAAAACAGTCTTTAATAGCTGTACAACCATGTGATATTTAATATCCATATATTTGCATATAATTTACTTTTAAAGATATCTTTAATATGTATATGGCAACACTGCTGAAAATGTAGTGAATGTTAAAAGCAGCAATAAAATGCATCTATTGTTTGAAAAAGTGTCTCTCCCAAGACTACATCAATGACTTCCATATTAAATTTTCTTAGTTTATGCTTCTCAACAATATTTTTTCTACTGCTGTAATGTCACAAACATAGCAAGCTGACTGCAAATCAAACCATGTTTATTCTACTTCTAGTCACTAGCACTAAAACAAAAATTTTGAAGTCCGAATTTACCTGACGGTTTTGCAGACGATGCATGAGGCAGATTAGCATACCTCCCTTAATTTTCCTTCACTATCATGGCTTTAATATTGAGAGCAGAAACCAAGCATAGCTGCATTCAAACAAAAAGAAGTACAGTTGATAAACAGTTTAAATTGCACATCTCCTGATGTTTGGGGCTAGAGCACCTTTAACCATCGGGAAAGAATTGGAACGTTGTGGTGCAAGACCTGGGCTTGTTGTGTTGAATTATGTTTTCCCCCCAAAAAGATATGTTGAAATCCTAACCCCTGATACCTGCGAATGTGATTTTATTTGGAAATGGGATGGTTCAGATGCAATCAAGTTGAGATAGCATAACATTGAATTAGGCTGGGCCTTAGTCTTGTATGACTGGTGTCCTTATAAGAAGAAGAGAAATGACACAGAAGACACACTGGGGGAATACCATGGGATGAAGGAAACAGAGTTTAGAATAATAGGTGAATAAGTCAGGGAGCACCCAAAATTGCTGGTAGCACCAGACACTAAAGAAAGTCATTGAACATCTTCCTTAGAGCCTTTATAGTATGACTCTGCCAACACCGCCTAGCTTCCAGAACTGTGAGAGAATGAATTTCTGTTGTTTTAAGCCACTCGATCTGGGACAATTTTTTTTTTTTTATGATAGTCACACAGAAAGAGAGAGAGAGAGAGGCAGAGACACACACAGGCAGAGGGAGAAGCAGGCTCCATGCAGGGAGCCCGACGTGGGATTTGATCCTGGGTCTCCAGGATCGCGCCCTGGGCCAAAGGCAGGCGCTAAACCGCTGCACCACCCAGGGATCCCTTGATCTGGGACAATTTGTTATAGAAGCCCTGAAACCAGTAAGCCTGAGGGTTTTTTTAATTTTATTTTTAAAAATGCAAGTATTAAAAAAAATTATTGAACTATAGTTGACATGCAATATTGTATTAGTTTCAATGTATGACATAGTGATTCAATGTTTATACACATAATGAAGTGATCACCATGTTACCATGCATCACCATACAAAGTTATTACAGTGTTATTGACTATATTCCCTTTGCATCCAGCCCCTTTATTTTAAGATTGGAAGTTTTTACTTTTTAATTCCCTTCCCTTTCACCTGTACTTCCACCACTTCCGTTCTGGTAACCACTGGTTACCACTGGTTCTTGTATTTATGAGTCTGTTTATTTGTTTGCTTGTCTGCTTTGCTTATTAGAATCCATATATGAGTAAAATCATGTGATATTTGTCTTTCTCTGATTTAGTTCACTTAGCACAATACCCTCTAGGTCTATCTGTGTTGTTGCAAGATTTCATTTTTATGACTAAATAATATTCTGTTGTTTACATACACCACAGCTTCTTTACCTATTCATCTGTTGGTGGACACTTAAGTTCCTCTCATATCTTCACTATTGTAAATAATGATGGAATGAACATACAGTGAGTATATCTTTTTTGAGCTAGCGGTTTTTTTCTTCAGATAAATACCCAGGAGTGAAATTGTTGGATTGTATGTTATTTCTATTTTTAATTTTGAGCAGTGTCCATACTGTTTTCCATAGTGACTGCACCAGTTTACATTTCCACCGACGGTGTATGAGGGTTCCCTTTCCTCACATCCTCTCCAACACTTGTTATTTCTTGTTATTTCTTTATTTATTTTGATACTAGTCCTTCTGACAGGTGTGAGGTGATATCTCAATTGTAGTTTTGATTTGCATTTCCCTGATGAAGAGTGATGTTGAACATTTTTTCATGTATCTGTTGGCCACCTGTATGTCTTCTTTGCAAAATGCCTATCGGGTCATCTACCCATTTTTAAATCACATTGTGCTGATTTGGTGTTGAGTTGCATGAATTCTTTATTTTGGATATTAACTTCTTATAGGATGTATTACTTGCAAATATGTCCTCCCAATAAATTATCTTTTAATTTTGTTGGTTTCTTTAGCTGTGCAAATGCTGTTTAGTTTGATGCAGTCTTAATAGTTTATTTTTGCTTTTGTTGCCCTTGCCTGAGAAGACAGGTCTAAAAAATATTGCTAAAAGAGTTTATTGCCTATGTTTTTTTTTCCCTAGAGTTTTTATAGTTTCAAGTCTTACACTTAGGTCTTTAATCCATTTTGCATTTGTTTTTGTTTTGGTGTAAGAAAGTGGTCCAGTTTCATTCTTTTGCATGTAGCTGCCCAGTTTTCCAGACATCATTTGTTCAAGAGAATGTCTTGTCCCCTTTTTCATGTATTAATTGACCATATAGGTATGGATGTATTTTTGGGCTCTCAGTTCTCTTTTGTTGAATTATGTGTCTGTTTTTGTCCTCTACCATACTGTTTTGATTACTGTAGCTTTGTAGTATATAGTTAACCCTTGAACAACACAAGTTTAAACTGCACAGGTCCACTTATAGGCAGATTACTTTTTCAATAAGTACAGTACTATACGTGTATTTTCTTAATAACATTTTCTTTTCTTTAGCTTATTTTATTGTAGAAATAGAGTATATAATACATATGACATACAAAGTATATGTAATTGACTGTTTATGTTACCAGTAAGGCTTCTAGTCAACAGTTAGTTATCAGTAGTTAAGTTTTCAGGTATCAAAAGTTATACATGGAGCCCTGCATTGGGCCACCTGCTTAGTGGGGAGTCTCCCTTTCCCTTTAACCCTCCCTCCTACTTGTGTTCTCACTCCCTCTCTCTGTCTCTCTCAAATGAATAAATAAAAAGTCTTTAAAAAATTATACATGGATTTTTGCCATACTAGGAGGGTGGCATCCCTGACCCCCATGTTGTTCAAGGGTGAACTGTAGTTTGAAATCTAAGAATGTGATACCTCCAGTTTACTTCTTTTTCAAGGTTGCTTTTGGTGTTCGGGGTCTTTTGTGGTTCCATACAATGTTTAGGATTATTTATTTTAGTTGTGAAAAAATGTCATTGATTTGACTATTTTGACAGGCATTGATTTGAATCTGCAGATTGTTTTGGGTGGTATGGACATTTTAATATTAAATTCTTACAATCTAAGAGCATAGTATATCTTTCTATTTGTTTGTGTCTTCAGTTTCTTTCATTGATGTCTTACAGTTGTCAGAGTACAGGTCTTTTACCTCTTTGGTTACATTTATTCCTAGGCATTTTATTCTTTTTGATGCAGTTGTAAATGGAATTTTCTTAAATTTTCTTACTAATAGTTCATTAGTAGTGAAACTTGAATTTCCATGAGAGATACCTCTTTCCATTGAGGCAAAGGAGGCCTTCATTAAAGTAAGTGTTTTAAAAAGAGACATTGAATTAATATATCAGCAACCATTAACATATCTTCTGGAAAACAGCTTCTCTGAAGAACTGCAGCAAAACCAAATTCCTTTTTTACAAGGATAAGGAAAGTTACAAAGTTTGGAAATCTGTCCAGAAAGGAGTGGTATAGCTGGGGCCTGACTCGTATTCTCTATTTATTTACCAAGGAGAGCAAGAGCCTATTAATCGGAAAGAGAAAAAAAAAAGCATTAGGTGGCAAATGGGGTGTTGGAAATACCTATATAATGTCACACTGATTTGAGGATGAGGGCAGAAGACATCTAAATATCCTATGATGTTCATATTAAGACCAAGGGATAAAGAAATTCATTTCATGGAATAGAAGGAGAAGTTTTTAGGCATTACAGTGTTCAGTATTTGCTAGTGTTAGAAAAAATGTTGGTCCTGAACATTAATAGAAATAAAGTAGTCTAACAAATTGAATTAAATTATTAGTTAACAGGTGATATAGTGGTAATATTAGTTAAATGATATGGTGATAAAGTATATTCATATGCTAAGAATAGACTATCAAAAACTATAATCATCTGGCATAATTTTTTTATCTAATCCTTTCATAAAGCTTCATTGAGATCTTATGGCAGATACAGTCATTTTAGCAAAAGCCCTGATATTAGATTACTATAGGTAGAAGCCACTCTAGAAATGAAACTTTATAATTTGAATAAAACAGAACTCATAACTATCATTTTAATCTGTCTAGTGAAGCAAGTTTTTAGGACATTTATTTGTCTTGTTATCCAAGTGATAAAAAGACCATGTAATCCAGACAAACTATTAAAGCTTTCTAAATACAAATTTACTTGGCTTTGGAATGGAATTCTTTTTTATGGTTTAACAAAGTAACCATATTATTAAAAATATCAATTTATTCCACAACCATAGAGTTTCAAATATGCCTTAACTCTTATGAAACTTATTTTTCTTCTATATACGGTCTTGGAATTCAAGTACTAAACAGGAGCTAAAGCTCAGTGAAAGACAAAACATATACACATAATAGTTGAGACCATTGGAAGTAAATTGAAGTCTGATAAAACCTAGAGATTTATTATATGTAACAGCCAGAAAATTATTTTAAACTTGAAATAGCCAAGAAAGATTATTGGCTTTCTTTCATTGCAGTGCTGGCTTGACTATCTATTGACTAGTCAGTTTTCAACTCTGGGCAAAAGGTTAACTTGTAGATTTTTGTCTGGAAGAGAAGAAAATAATTTCTGTCCAGTAGAACAAATAAAACAAGATTTTTTTCTGTGATTATGTTGAATATAAGTAGTTTCATATCTAACACAGAAATCTTATACTAACATTTGTTTTATTCCTGTATATTTTATTCTTAAAGAATCTATGAGCCAGTCATAATCCTTACTGGTTTCCTTATTAATTAATGATTTAATTTGAATATGATTTGACATGTTCATTTTATATTGTATAAGAATCATGTTTTTTGGTAGTGGGTGGGGCCGGGGCTGGGGTGACCCCGCCAGAGCCACCTCTGCCAGCAACATGTTCAAGGTAATTCGGAGGTCTGTGGGGCCAGCCAGCCTGAGTCTGCTCAGCTTTAAAGTCTATGCGTCACCTAAAAGGGACTCACCTCACAAAATTTCTGTGAAGGTTAATGAGCTTTCACTCTACTCAGTTCCTGAGGGTCAATCTAAATATGTGGAGGAGCCAAGGACCCAGCTTGAAGAAAGCATTTCACATCTCCGACATTATTGTGAGCCATATACAAGTTGGTGTCAGGAGATGTACTCACAAGCAAAGCCCAAGATGCAGAGCTTGGTTCACTGGGGGTTAGACAGCTATGAATATCTCCAAAATGCACCTCCTAGATTTTTTCCAAGACTTGGTGTTAATTGGTTTCGCTGGCATTGTTGGACTTCTTGGCTAGAGGGTCAAAAATAAAGAAGCTGGTGTATCCACCTGGGTTCATGGGACTAGCTACCTCTCTATTATTCACAACAAGCCATCGTATTTGTCCAGGTCAGTGGGGAGAAATTGTATGACTGGGGTTTACAAGGAAACATAGTCGTAGATTTGTGGAAGGAGAACTTTCAAAAGTTATAGGTAAACATTGGAAACTCCATTTTCTACAGAAAAATGGCAGAAAAGTCAGTACTGAATGTAGTAAATTGGCTTTCTTCTTCAGGAAAAACTATACCAGGCTTCTTTGTTATCTTGGGTGATGCCATACTACCAGTGGACTAATCGGAAATCCTTTCACCTAGAGATAATGTCCAGCATTTGAACTCCTGGTTCTCATGTTGCTATTTATGTACATAATTAAAATTCTGAATTAAAAAAAAGAATCATGTTTTTCAACTAATGAAAATTGTACTTCATTTTGGCAATCATTCACTGAGATGCCATGAGTTCATCATGATAGAGCCAAGTAAATGGTATTAAAGGGGACATTCACCCCATGGTTATTTAAATTCAGTTATGTTTTTTCTTGCTCAAATGGCAATCAGTTTTAACTTCTTTGATTCTCTTTTTTCTTTCTTCCTACTGCTATTTTTTTTTCTGGCTCATGCATAATTGAAAATTGATTCCCATTGGTGGTGATTAGGAATTTGGTTTTGTGGTTTGACCATTTGATGAGATCTCTATTCTATGAATGATGAGCTATCCTCTAGTAAGTGAATATGACAGAAAATTTGGTTTGCCAGTCTTTTTTATTTGTTTCTTTATCTGTTTGTGAGCTCAAAACAATTAAAATTTTGTGCCTCTTGGGAAGCACAACAATTCCTTGATTTCTGAACTAATGGGTTTTGTGCTTTCATTTTATTTTGATCTATGGCTGAAATTGTAGAACTGAAGCAATAAGTTCTCTTTATATTTATGTTTATGTTTGCGTGTCTACAATTCAGAAAAGTATTTACATCTCTTTGACAAATGTGAAATATTTTTCTATCTCTGGCAGATGTAAAAAGGTTGCATTCTTAAATAAATGAAGTTCTGTTTTATTCAGGAATAAGTACTTACATAAATTATATATTTTTAAATTCACAGAAAATAAACTTGTTTTTCAATATTTTAAAAGTTTAAAAGTTCTAATCCTCTCTTCCACAAAAATAATAATCCTCCATACAGATAGCTAGTTCAGAAACATTTAAAGAATCTAAGTCACAAAATCAAAATGAAACTTTAGCAAATCATGAGTCGTCTTTTTCTTTGTTCATTTGTTTTGTTGCTTAAATTCCACTTATGAGTGAAATCATATGGTATTTGTCTTTCTCTGACTTACTTATTTTACGTAGTGTTATATACCCTCTAGGTGCATGTTGTTGCAAATGGATATTCCATTGTGTATGTATGTGTGTATGCATATATATATCACATCTTCTTTATCCTGTCATCTATTGATGGACACTTAAGCAGCTTCCATATCTTAGCTATTATAAATAAGGCCAGTAAATAGAGGGGTGCGTATATCTTTCTGAATTAGTGTTTTCATTTTCCTTGGTTAAATTTCCAGTAGTAAAATTACTGGATATGTGGCAATTCTAGTTTTAAAACTAGAATGGAAAACATTTGTGGAAAACAGTACAGATGTACCTGCGCTAATTTCCATTCCCACCAACAATATATGAGGGTTCCTTTTTCTCTACATCCTTTCCAATGCATGTTTCTTGTGTTTTTGATTTTAGCCATTCTGATAGGTGTGCAATGATATCTCCTTGTGATTTTGATTTGCGTTTCTCTGATGATCAGTGATGTTGAACATTTTTTCATGTGTCTGCTGGGAATCTGTATGTTTTCCTTAGAAAAATGTTCATTTAGGTCCTCTGCCCATTCTTTAATTGGATTATCTGAGTTTTTTGTGTTGAGTTGTAGAAGTATTTATACATGTTAATCCTAATTGGATCCATCATTTGCAATATATCTTCTCCCATTCAGAAGCTAATCTTTTTGTTTTGATGATGGTTTCCTTTGCTATGTAAGAGCTTTTCATTTAGGGGACACCTATACTGTATTGCTTTGATCGCTATAGCTTCGTAATATATCTCAAAGTCTACATGATGTTTAAGCTTATGAAAAATGTAAATTTGTGTTCATGTAAATTGAATCATAATAATGACATATGCTTTTATATAACAGAAATTATGCTTGGCATTTCCTAGCTTAAACACAATGTCCAAATTCTTTGGTAAATCAAAATCTTTATCTAATATTCAGAAGAATTAATGTATAATCTTTCCATACATCAATAATAGTTACTTAACATTGAATCCTGAAACACGGAGTATTAAAGATAAATTTAAGATGATATACTTTTGCGTCTTGGTTTTATATGCTAAGAGTACAAGCAATATAAGAAATAGTGAAAGGGATTACAAGGGAAAGGAGGGGAACTGAGTGGGAAAAATTAGAGAGAGAGAGACTGACTAACCATGAGAGACTCCTAACTCTGGGAAATGAACAAAGGGTTGCGGAAGGAGAGGTGGGTGGGGGGTTGAGGTAACTGGGTGACTGGCACTTGAGGAAGGCACTTAATGGGATGAGCACTGGGTGTTATAATATATATTGGGAAATCGAACTTCAATAAAAACAAATGAAAAAAAAAACAAAAAAACCCCAAAATATATGAGTGGCAGTACTATTGAATAATTTTATGAATGTGTTTATCATTTTTGCTACCTTAAGGTTAATAAAAAAGTAAGGCTATAGGAAGTTGTGTTATGTGGAGTTTTAAGCTTTGCTAGTCTGCCAGCATACTTGCATATGACAGTTTTCACTTTTTTGCCTTACGGTTTTTTCTATGAATAGAAGTTATTACTTTGGTGAAAAATCATAGTTAATATGGATGGGTGAAATTATAGTAGGAAAAATAATGAGAAACATAACATCTTTTTTTTAAGAAAGGAGTTTACAATTTTTGCTGTAAATCATTGTGTTACTTTAATACTATAAGTATCATATTAATGCTTTTTCTCTGTTAAAATATTAAATTTGTCTTAGAGTCTTAACAAAGGATTGTAAAAAGTCATTCTATATCTTCTATATAGTGTATCCATTATCAGAGGTTTTATATATTTTCAACACAATTGTTTTTTATGTTGACTTTATCATGTCCTCAGTTGTTAAATAAAACTTTTTATTTGTGAATGTGCAGTTTCCTTAAATCATGTTATCCTCTAGGTTTATCCTAAAGTATTTTATTGTCCCTTTGGTTACACAGGAAACAGAATATTGTTTTTCTTTAAGCAGGATCAGTATTAATCCAATTATAAATCTTTGAATACCCCTGATTTTTTACTTTCAAGTTTCAACCCTAAATTTAGAAAATAAAAAAAAAAAACTTTCACAATATTTTTCACAACTGAAATTATCTTTGAAATTTTTTTCTTTGAAATTTTCTATAGAGCTCCTGGAAAATTCATAAATTTCTTTTATCTTATAAAAAGGAAGATGCTAGGAAAATGAGATTTGATTGTTATGCTTATATTTCTAGTTAGCTTAAATGATTATTGAATCCAATGAAATACACATTCTGTATTTAATATGGGAGAAATGTCAAATAGAAGAATTGTTAAGCCTTTTTTAAGTTTATATAGGTGAAGTACAGTTGACATAAATGATGTATTTATTTATTTAGATTTGCCATTAATTTTTTAGTTTTTACTTAAATTCTAGTTAGTTAACATGACATAGATGTTTCAGATAGTGTGAACTTCATAGGATGTATCCTGAGTTGTCAATAGCCTTGCTGTCTGGACCATATTCATCTCTATAGGAGTAGAGGTTAACTTATAGATTTTCTTTCTACAGAGATACAAATTTCTAACTAATTGAAGAGGTAAAGTAAAAGATTATGATTTTTAGATTATGTTGGATGTGAAATAACTTGCATTTTTAAAAAAGATTTTATTTATTTATTCATGAGAGACACAAGGGTGAGAGAGAGGCAGAGACACAGGCAGAGGGAGAAGCAGGCTCCATGCAGGAAGCCTGATGTGGGACTCGATCCCAGGTCTCCAGGATCAGGCCCTGGGCTGAAGGCAGGTGCGAAACCACTGAGCCACCCAGGGATCCCCCTAAATAACTTGTATTTTATCTAGAAATCTTTGTCTAACATTTCTTTTTAAATTTTATATTTCTTTCTCAAATGCTCTTTGAAGCAATCATAACTTTCATAATTTCTCTTACTGATAAATGAGTTAAATAAAATTTTTGAGATAGTTTATCTTAGATTTGTATGATACTCGTGGTCCTTTTTTTAACATACATTTTGATTATTGTGGTAAAATAGAGATAACATTTACCATTTTTTTTAACATTTACCATTTTAACCAATCTATAATGTACAATTAAATAACGTTAAATGTATTGAAAATGTTGTATAACCATGCCAGTATCTAGTTCCAGAACTTTTTCATTACCCCAAATGGAATAATTTTGAAAATCATACCTTAATATTAAAATATTTATTGAGCATTTGTCTTGTTTGTTTTATTTTATTTTATTTTTATTCTTTTGGCCTGGCTTTATTCTAGGTGCTTGGTTATAGAAGTGAATTAAACAAACCCCTCTATTCCTAACTGTAATGTGGTTTATGTTTTAACAGAGAAGAGGAAAATGCAACAAAAAAATTAAGTAAAATTTGTAGTATTTTAGATAATGATAAATGTGAAAGAGCAATAATACATGGAAAAGGAACACAAAATGACAGTGTGGGAGGTTGCAATGAAAAAAGCTTCACTGAGAAAGTGCCATTTGAGGAAATATCGAAAAACAAAGTATGGGGATAAGCCATGTGAATATTGGGGGTGGAGGAAGCATTCTAGGCAAAGGGAGAATGAGATATAAAGACCTGGCATGTTTGAAAAATGTCAATAGCTTGGTATGATAGGAATTATTGAGAAGTGTAGTAAGAGAATATTTCAGAATAGAAACAGGATACTTGATTATAAACATAAATCAATAAGTTTATTTGTTTTTAATTTGAATTAGATGGGAAGCCGTTGGGAGGCTTAAAACTGAGAAATGGTATGATGTGACTTACGTTTTGAGATAATTGTCCTGGCAGCTGTGTTGAGAAGGGACCAAGTGAAGCAAAGACAGAACCATAGATCAAATAGAAGAATATTTCAGTAATTTGGGTGAGAGATAATGGTGTCACAAGTAGAGTGGTGGATAGAAGGTAGAAGATATTGGTTTCTTCTGGGTGCAGTTTGAGGGTACATTTACAGAGGGCTTGCTGGGAGATCACTGTATATTCGTATGAGAAATAAAGTATATGACAATATATCTGTGTTTGAATGATTGAGAATATGGAGTGCTATACTGAAATGAAGATTGTAAGAGGAGTGGGTTTGAGGGGAAAAGCAGGAGCTCAGATTGGAAATGTTAAGGTTGAGATGTTTGTTAGGCATCCACCTAAAGTTGTCAAGTAGGAATATGAATATATGAGTTGAGAGTTCAGAGAAGCAATTCATGCTGGAGAAAGGTATTTGGTAGCTGTCAAAGTGTGGACACTGTTTAGTTTCATGAAATTTTATTAGGTTTTTAAGGCACAGAATATAGATAGGATTAAGAACTAAAGACAGGGGATCCCTGAGTGGCTCAGCAGTTTAGCACCTGCCTTCGGCTCAGGGCGTAATCCTGGAGCCCCAGGATCAAGTCCCACATCAGGCTCCCTGCATGGGGCCTGCTTCTCCCTCTGCCTGTGTCTCTGCCTCTCTCTCTGTTTCTCTCTCTCTCTCATAAATAAATAAAATCTTTAAAAAAAAGAACTAAAGACAGAACTCTAGGATGATTAAATATTTAAAAGCCAGGGACATGAAGAGGAACTCCTAAAAAAGGCTTGAAAAACCAGAGAGGAAAGAGCAAAACTAGGCAAATAATAAAAGACTGTAACTTCTATGAAGTCAGAGGCTGAAAAAAGACCAAGATGTGGAACCAAATCTCATTGTTAGGAAACAATGCCTAATGAGCTTTCAAACAAAAATAACAAAGCAAACAAAAAATCCATTGCCACGAAAAAGAGTCAGCATACTCATGAGTGGAAAAATCATACCTGAAAAAAAGATTCAGATCACTAAAGTAATTTGAAGGAATTTTAAAACGTTTTTTTTTTTTTTAAATCTCCAAAGGACATCATTGATGAATATGAAAAAAATTAGGAATTGTTTTTTGTTTTATGTTTTGTTTTTATTTTTTTTAAAAAGATTGTATTTATTTATTTATTCATGAGAGACACAGAGAGAGAGGCAGAGACTTAGGCAGAGGGAGAAGCAGGCTCCCTGTGGGGAGCCTGGTGTGGAACTCAATCCCAGGACCCTGGGGATCACGACCTGAGCCAAAGGCAGATGTTCAACCACTGGGCCACCCAGGCATCCAAACTAGACATTATTTTTAGATATTAACCATTAACTTTAATAATAGAAAAAAATAACTTTTAACATTAATTGATCATTAGCTTTAAAAATTAATCCTTAAATTCAGTAGTAAATTGGACATAAGTGAAGAATAAGTGAATTTGGTAATAAATTAGGTAGATTTCTATAATTCAATCAAAGATAGGGCCTATAGAGGAGAAACTAAGGTATAGTAAGCTATAATATGTATCTAATAAACTTTAAAGAAGGAGGTAAAAAAATTATTGCATACCATTAAGAACAATGAAAAATATTTAAAACATTTTAAAGTAAAAATACAGATTTCCTATGCAAAAAATAGTATTCAATCATTAGTAACAATCTTAGTAGCAATTTATGTCATAATATAATGGAGTATCTTTAAAGTGCTGAAGGAAAATATCTCTGAACCTGAATTTCTGCATCCGAACTATTTTTAGTTATTGCATACACTCACACACAGTCACGCACGCACACACACACACACACACACACACAACAGCTTGTTACTGGGATGCTTGGGTGGCTCAGTGATTGAGCATCTGCCTTCAGCTCAGGTCATGATTCCGGAGTCCTGGGATCAAGTCCTATGTCGGGCTCCCTGGGAGGAGCCTGCTTCTCCCTCTCCCTGTGTCTCTGCTTCTCTCTCTCTCTCTCTGTGTCTCTCATGAATAAATAAATAAAATATTTTTAAAAACCGCCTGTTGCTATCAAGATAGAATAAAATAAGACCTCTCAAAAATGAAACAAAAGTGACAACAAAATATCCCTTTGTACACAGAATCACCTTTAAGTGAAAAGAAAGCTATGATGGAAATAACTAGGATCTAAAGCATTTCTGTTTATCTAGGCACCCATGCTGTGAATTATGTCTCTTCATTACTAAAAGAAACTAGTCTTTCAGAATATTTACAACACAGGTGTTAAGCAGAATCCTGTCTTCCCACTAATCAAGTTAAAACGAGCCTTAAGACAAATTTTTCTGCATGATTGAAAGTAATTTTTCTGCTGTTTTCTTGCCATTTAGTGTCCATGAGAAGTACTCTCTGCATTTATAAAATATACTTTTATGTTTGTTAATATCGTGAAACAGAAAAATATGAGTCAGAGTGTGTGGCTAGCTTTAAAAATTACATAGGTTCATTAATTAGGTTTATTGTAGATATTTCAGATTTAACTGAATTTCGAATTAAAACCAAAATACAAGAATTTAAAATATGTGTATTGAAGTTGTTTTTATCAGAATTATCCTTTTCACTTCATATTATGAAGACTCCAATATGATTTCTATTATTTACAGCAATATCTCAGAATTTTTTATTCTCTCGCAGAAGTTTAAAAACAAGCTTAAATGAACATATTTCTGAAGTGTTTGTTCTTTAATCACTCCACAGACTGTCATCGATAACATATTATACCAAGAAGAAAAATAACCCCAAGCAGAAGACGAGGGATTCTATAAAGAAAGGTGAGAAACGTATAAAGCACATTGAAAAAATTAGAGGTCTCTAAAATAAAATAACAAATACTTTCGTATTTCACATGGTTTGGGATGGGAAGTGGGAGTTCAAGGAAAGGTTAAAGCTTGTTCAGATCCTTTACTTCGGGAGCTGATATATTTATTTACTTTAGAATATTTTACTGGGGATCCCTGGGTGGCTCAGTGGTTTAGTGCCTCCCTTTGGCCCAAGGCGCGATCCTGGAGTCCTGGGATCGAGTCCCATGTCGGGCTCCCAGCATGGAGCCTGCTTCTCCCTCTGCTGGTGTCTCTGCCTCTCTCTCTCTCTCTCGCTCTCTCTCTCTCTGTCTATCATGAATAAATAAAAAATAAAAATAAATCTTTAGAATGTTTTACTAAACTATTAATGTAAGCATGTCTATTCATTGTAATTTGTAGCCATTAAAAACAGGAAAAGGACATCTCATTCCTATACCTTTGTGTATTCTTAATAAAAAAGTTTTAGATTCTTATATGCAAAAATTTAGTATATTGTTCATGTATATATGTATATACTATTTATGTGTTATATGTAAAGTATAAAATGTTATTAGGAAACATCTACACCAAAATCATGATGGTAGTTGTCTCTGATGGAGGGTACTATCAGAAGGGGATGGGAACATAGCTTAATGAGAATGCTTTCTGAGGTTATGCAGCAGAGCCCTGAGGAAACCTATCATTTTAGAAGCATGGGGTAACGTGCAATGACATAGCTCTTTTCCCATCTGAATGGTTTGAGGAAAGGAAAGAGGAGAGAGAGATGGGAACAAGAAGTCCTCAGCTTGTGTCTCCTGAATTTTCATGTCCAGGTTTCATTGTTTGTTGAGGTGCAGCATCAAGGAAGGTTAGATAAGTTGAGGGTAGGGTATTCCACTATTTCAGATTGAGCTTTCAGTTCCTGGGTAGAAGTCTCTCTCAAAAGTTGCCTAGCACCAACTTGAAGCATGATTATGAAAAAATGAACTTTTTAAATCTTCTCAGCTGGGGAAGCTGACCTTGGTGTTTCTCTTTCTTAAGTGTCTCAATTCCTGTATGGTGTGAACTGTGACTTATGTGCAGTGGAGCCTATCACAAGTTAAGGTGACTCCAGAACTGAGGCTGGGGTAGAGAATAAGAATGCTGATGAGAATGTACAATGAGGCAACCAATTTGAAAAATAGTTTAGGTGTTTTTAAAAAACTTAAACACATACCTACCATACCACCCAACAAAGAGATACTGACTTTGTATAACTGCAAAATACAACCACAAAAATATTTGTACTTGAATGTTCATCACAACTTTGTTTTTAATAATTGCCAGAGCTGAAAACAATGCAAATGTCCATTAATCAATGAATGGATAAGCAAATTTTATTAAATTCATATTTAACACAGAAACAAATTATTGGTACATTCAACCACTTGAATAAATCCCAAAATAATTGTGAGGAATGAAAGAAACTAGGCCAAAAAAAAGTGGATAATATTATTCAGTGTATATAAAATTCTAGAAATTGAAAATAAATCTAGGATGACAGAAAGCAAGTAAACGTTTTTCTGGGAAGTGTGTAAGGATACATGATGAGGCTTAGATTATGAAAGGGCCAAAAGAAACTTTGAGAATAATAGAAATGTTTATTATTTTGATTGTGGTGATAATTCCTTGGGTTTGTACAAATGTCTAAACTTATCAAATTGTACAGCTAAATATGCACAGTGTAGTATACACCAATTATATCTCAGTAAAGCTGTTAAAAATATTTAAAATGTGTCAAACCCTCTGCAAAGGGTAACTGAGGTTTGTGTTCCACATGTACTGTTGATATATGGCAGTGTGCTACCATTATAACCTACTGTGAGAAAATATATTCCCTCTGTCCTTTAAAATAGTTCTTTTAGTTGGATGAATGTAGATTCCATCGCAAAATGCATACTATCTATATTTTAAAGACAATATAGCATGATTATGCTGATGATAAAAACTAAAAAAAGATAAATCAGCTTCGTCATATATTGATGAATGGTAATAACCAATGTTAATGAGTATTTCAAGAAGTGGTTTCCCCCATCCAATGCCCATGATAATAACTTACTAGAAAAAATTATGGCAGTGTTGATCACAATTCTAATTTTTAATTGTTGACTGACATTTGAAATTAGACTCATGAAATAATTATGGATAATCATTGTAATTAAGTATGATATTAACACAGACTATCTATCCCTGAGTCATAAAATTTAAAAAATATTTCAGTTTTTCATTTTGTTCATATTTATAGTTAAAATTTCCCACCATTAGCATGCATTAATCTTGGGGCAAGGCAATTTCCCTGAGTACCCCAATGAAGATAATAACTCTCCATGTACATCTCACTCACCATCCCCTTGACCCCTTCTTTATTTCTCTTCTTAGTACTTATAGCTTCTGACATCCTTTTTGCTTATTTGTTTCACTATTTGTTTATTCCTGTATCTTTTTAGCGAAAATTCAAGCTGCATGAGTGTGAAATTTTTTCTGCCTTTTTTTTTTTAGTTTTAGTTGCTCTAGTGAGAATAGTTGCTGGCATGTAACAGACATCCAATAAATATTTCTGAATAAAAGAAAAATAGCAATAAGTGCCATTTAAAATTGATATAATCAGTAGGAAGGCAAACTCTTTTGTATCTGGATTGATTCAAGGCAGAGAATGATTGTAAAATAAATAAAACTATTTTTTTCTCTTCCAATTTGCATTTCAAAGTACAGAAGTCTCCCTTTTCCATAGTTTTGCTTTCTGCAGTTTCAGTTTCCTATGGTCAAACGAGATCCAGAAGCTGGGAGGTGATCTTCCTCCTAACATACTGTCTGAAGGTCAATGGTAGCCTAATGCTGCATCACAATACTTGCATCATTGTAACTAAATGATTATATCTCATTATGTAGAAATTTTATCCTCTGGCATCATTACAGGAAGAAGAACGGTGAGTAAATTCAAGAGGATATTTTGAGGGAGAGAGACCACATTCACATAACTTTTATTACAGTATACTGTTAATAATTTTTAAATTTCACTATTAGTGTTGTTAATCTTACTGTGCCTAGTTTATAAATGAAACTTTATCATAGGTATGTATGTAAAGGAGAAACATAGAATATATATAGGGTCCAGTATTATGCATGGTTTCAGGCTTCCATGGGGGCCTTGGAATGCCCTGGTGAATAAGGGGGGTGGCTAGGGTACAAAGCAAGCTTCCTCAATACAGTTCCCCCCTCCTTCTGGTTACACAGAGGATTACTCTTCTCTTATAGTCAGTTGCTGACTGACAGTCCTCTGCAAGCTTTTGTCCCATCTCCCATTCCTTTTCCTCCCCTTGCTTCATTTGTTTGCTTTCCTTTGCACTTAGGTGAGTCAGGGAACAGCATCCAGTGTAGCTTTCCTTTGGAGGTCACCCCCAAAGGAAAGAGAGTCATAAGCACCTCCATCACTCAGTCTAATCATCCTCACTTCCTGGGAAGTCTGTAAAATAGTCCTGAAGGAACCCGGGGGAAAAGTTTTGAGAAAAAGTTCATACAAAAATAATTGTCATTTAAAACCAATTAAGCTGGGCAGCCCTGGTGGCTTAGAGGTTTAGCACCGCCTTCGGCCCAGGCCCAGGGTGTGATCTGGAGACCTGGGATGAGTCCCACGTCGGGCTCCTTGCATGGAGCCTGCTTCTCCCTCTGCCTGTGTCTCTGCTCTGTGTGTGTGTGTGTGTGTGTGTGTGTGTGTGTGTCTCATGAATAAATAAATAAAATCCTTTAAAAATAGAAATAAATAAATAAGTAAATAAATAATAAATAATAAATAATAAATAATAAATAAATAAATAAATAAATAAATAAATAAATAAAACCAATTAAGCTTAAGTATGCAACACCTGTTTTTGTTGGACTATGTGAAGGATAAGCCCAGAGGATAAGAAGACACCTAGGACACCCATGGGTTCTGTACTGGGGCTGTACTGGACTAATTTAGGGTAAGTCATCCTAGGAAAGCCAGTGGTTCTGAGCTACACTGAAAACAAGTACTGAAGGAAAACCCACAAGAAGATAATGAAAGCTAAGAAATAATTCAGGGTATAAGATCAACACACGAATGTCAGTTGTTTCTATATACCAGAATTGGAATGATCTAAAAAGGTTAATTAAGAAAGTAATTCCTCTTCTAAAACTGAACAAATAAATAAAATGCATAGGAATAAATAACCAAGGAAATAAAAGACTTGTACCCTGAAAACTATAAAATATTGTTGAGTGAAATTAAAGATGACCTAAGTAAATGTCTGTCACTTCACCAGTGCACCTATATAATGCCTTGAAATTAGGTATAAAGATTCCTTCTCACTTTATTTTTCTTTTCAAAATTGTTTTTACCTTTTCTAGTGCTCATACCTTATTATATAGATTTTAGAATTAAATTCTGTATAATTTTTAGAATAGTCTTGCCAATATTTTCCAAAAAAACCTTCCTCAGATTTTGATAGGCATGGCATCAAACCTGCATATCACTTTGAATAGAATTATATATTTACTGTGTTGAATCAATTCATGAACTCGGTATATGCTCCATTTATTTAGATTTTCTTTGGTTTCTTTCATTAGTGGTTTATAGTTTTCTGTCTACAAGTTCTATGATATTTTGCTAGATTTACACCAAAGGATTTTTGAGCAGATAAAGAATATCATATCTTTAATTTCAGTATCTGAGTGTTACTGTTAGTATGTGGAAATACAATATTTTTTTTAACATTTATCATGCATTCTCTAATGTACCTGAACTCACTTTTTAGTTTCGGGATTTTTGTGTATATGTGCACTCCTTAGGATCTTCTGCGTAAATAATCATGACATCTGCAAATAGGGATGTTTTTATTTCTTTATTTCTTTTTTTTTTTTTTTAAGAATTTTATTTTATTTATGATAGTCACAGAGAGAGAGAGAGGCAGAGACACAGGCAGAGGGAGGAGAAGCAGGCTCCATGCACCGGGAACCCGATGTGGGACTCGATCCCGGGTCTCCAGGATCGCGCCCTGGGCCAAAGGAAGGCGCCAAACCGCTGCGCCACACAGGGATCCCTATTTCTTTTTTTTTAAAATTAATTTTTATTGGTGTTCAATTTACCAACATACAGAAAAACACCCAGTGCTCATCCCGTCAAGTGTCCACCTCAGTGCCCGTCACCCATTCCCCTCCAACACCCGCCCTCCTCCCCTTCCACCACCCCTAGTTCGTTTCCCCGAGTTAGGAGTCTATTTCTTTATTTCTGATGTTTGTCTCTCCCACTTCTTTTCCCTCTCCCCCACTTCCCTGTATATAACAATCTTGCCTATTGCATTGGCTAGAACTAGTACCATGTTGAATAAAAGTCTTAAGAATAAACATCTTTGCACTATTATTAATCTTAAAGAGATAGCATTCAGTTTTTTAACACTAAGAATAATATTCTATGAAAGTTTTTTGTAGATTTTTTTTTGTCAGGGGAAGATCCCTTTTATTTCTAGTTTCCTGGGGGTTTATCATGAATTGCTATTGAATTTTATCAAATTATATAAAAATGATGAATTGCATTTAATTATTTTTGAATATTGAACCAGCCTTTCATCCCCAGATTAAACCCCATTTGGTCATAATATATAATTCTTTTCTTGGATGCTTAATTTTATTTGCTAATATTTCATTCAGAATTGTGCATCTGTATTCATTACAGATACTAGTCTGTAGTTTTATCTTTTTTAAAAAAAATGTTATTTATTTATTTGAGGGAGAGAAAAAGAGAATGGGTGAGGGGAGAGGCAGAGGGAGAGAGGTGGACAGACTCTCAGCTGAGCAGGGACCCAGCCCGGGGCTCAATCCCAGGACCCTAAGATCATGACCTGAACTGAAGGTAGATGCTTAACTGACAGGCGCCCCTGGTCTGTATTTTTAAATTTTTGTACTGTATTTGTCTGGTTTTGCTATTAGGATAATACCAGCATCATAACATTGAGAGGTGCTCTCTTCTCTTGTGTATCCTGGAAGAACCTATGCAGAATTGAGGTCAATTCTTCTTTAAACATTTGGCAAAATTCTCTACTGAACTCATCTTGACCTGGATATTTCTTTTTTGGCAGTATTTTAAAATTATGAATAGAATTTTCTTAATAGTTATTGGCCTATTGAAATGATTAGTTTCATCTTGGATGCATTCAGTAATAGTTTGTGCTTTTTGAGGAATTGGTCTATTTCTTCTGATTCGTATAATTTATGTAGGTAAAGTTTTTCACAGTATTTCCTTATTGTGCTTTGTCTGCAGCCTCTGTAAGGATAGCCTCTCTTTCACTGCTAATACTGGTAATTTGTGTCCTTTTTTTTTTTTTCTTTGTCGTTCTTGCTAGAGGCTTGTCAGTTTTATTAATCTTTTTAAAGTGACAGCTTTTGGTTCTATTAATTTTCTCTAATGTTTTTCTGTTTTTTTTTTAATTTTTATTTATTTATGATAGTCACAGAGAGAGAGAGAGAGAGGCAGAAACACAGGCAGAGGGAGAAGCAGGCTCCATGCACCGGGAGCCCGACGTGGGATTCGATCCCGGGTCTCCAGGATCGTGCCCTGGGCCAAAGGCAGGCGCCAAACCGCTGTGCCACCCAGGGATCCCTGTTTTTCTGTTTTCAATGCATTAAAGTTCTTATCTTCATGATTTACTTTCTTCTACTTTATTTGGTTCTTCTTTTTCTGGTTTCTTGAGGTAAGAGCTTAGACTGTCGATTTGATGTGTTCTTTCTTTTCTAATTATAAATGGTGATGTTATAACTTCCCCTGTCAGCACTGCTTTACTTACATCTTATATATTTGATATGTTGCATTTTTATTTTCATTAAACTCAACATAGTTTTATTTCTCTTGAGATACCCTATTTGATCCATTGATTATTTAAAAGTATATTGTTTAGTTTCCAATGCTTGGATATTTTTACGTTATCTATTATTTGTGTCTAATTTTATCCATTATAATTGGAGGACACACTATGTATAATTGGATTTTCAGAAGATTAACTATGATATTTCTTGTCCTGAATTCCATTGGATTTATCCTTTCTGAGGTTAGCTCAGCCTCTTCAATCTGTAGGTGTATGTCACTGACATATTTGAGAAGTTTTTGGTCATGATCTCATTGGATATTTTTTAAGTTCTACTCTCTCCTCTCCTGGGACTATGATGATAAAGATGTTAGCTCTCCTGCTACAGTCCCACAGATCAGTGAGGCTTTTTTTCATTTATTTTCTTTCTGTAATAAATTTTTTGTAATTACTACTGTTCTGTTTTCAAGTTTACTGTTTCTTTCCTGTGTTCCATTTTCCTTTTTAGCTCATTAGCTGAGTTTTGTTTTGGTGTTTATATTTTTCAGTCTAAAATTTGCATTTGGTTCTTCTTTACATCTTTCTTGAGATTTTCTACTTCTTTTCAGAGATTCCTTATTTTTTGTTTCAAATGTATTTGTAACTACTCATTATGGCTATTTTATCATGGCTACTTGAAAATCTTTATCAATTATATCTAACATTCTATAATCTCAGTGTTGGTGGCTGTTGACTATCACTCTTCATTCAGTTTGAGGCTTTCCTGCTTCTTGGTTTGACAGGTGATTTTTGGTTGGAAATTGGACATTTTGAGTATTATCTTATGAGAAACTATATCTTACCTAAACATTGTTTTACCTTGTTTCTTCTGACACTGCTGCATCAGGAAAATGAAGACATTGACTAACTACTGCCAAGCAGGGATAAAAGTCCAGCTTTCCCACTGGAGGATGAGAGAGGTACCTCCTTACTGCTTGGTGGAATGAAAGTTTCAGCACCCTACTGGGCCTCTGCTGATCCCATTCTGCCTGGAAGGGGAAGATGTACCTCCTTACTGTTCTCCATCTGCCCTCTGATGATATGGCATAGGGAATGGGGGGCTTTAGTAATGCTGGGTGGCAAAAGTTCTGTGTCTCTACTAGGCCTCCTTTTATATTATATCATGGGAAAAGGAGACAATCTCTTTAATGCTGGATGGGGTGGACCTCAGGTTCTCTATAAGGTCTTCATTGATATCACAGAAGTTTTGGGGGCTCATTAGTGCCCATTGAGGATGTAAGTCTCAACCTTCTTTGACATGACCCTTGTAATGAGATTGGGGTATATCGTTAACAGTCTGATGAGGGTGGAAACCTAGGCATCTAGCTTGGCTTTTGTTGGCATGACCACAGCTGAATCCTTTTCTATTGTATTTGGCTGAAGAAGTTATTATCTCAAATTTTTCAGTCTTGCTGTATTGCCCCTTGCCTGTTTTGTTTGACTTTTTGTTTTGTTTTGTTTTTTGGTTGCTCATGTTTTCATTTTTAGGTTTCTGGCTTCTTCAATGCCGTGTCTTGGGTATAAGAGGCAAAAAGAAACCCAAGAATCCTATTATCCTGTCATTACTTAGGTGCCAGGGTCCCTAACCAGTCTACCTTCTCCTCACCTTTCAATGTCTTCCTATGTTTATTTTATATATAACTTCAGCGTTTTAGTTGTATATAGAAAGAATAGTAGGCAAAATACTTTCACTCTGCATTCTTAGAAGCAGAAGTAAAAATGCAATCCTATTTTAATATAACTACTCTATACAATTTAATATTTCCCTGCCTTTATTTTTGCTGTTTTCTCTGCTTGCAGTACCTGCCCAGCCATGGCTCTCTGGCAAAGGGGCAAACTCATTCTTCATGACAGAGCTCAAGAATTTCTATTTTTGTTAAATGTTTCCTAACCTCCATTTCTCTGACTGCTGTCACTCATGCTATTGCTGCACTATATATATCACTATGTGAGCACACTTACCCCGGTTTATTTTAACTTTGTGTTGAAAGAGCTGTCTTTCTTCCTTTATAGAAAGGATCATGCCTTGTTTGTAATGTATGTGTAAAAGGCACAGTGTCTGACAACCCTATAGAAATTTGAATGTATTTTAAATAGGTGAATGGATACAGGGATAGAAAGAATATCAGGTTTTTAACTAGACATAAAGACTGGATATTTCTTGAGGAATATATAGTTGAAACAATGGAAACAACACCTTAATAAGTATGGAAAGAAGAGACATAAGTAATCAATTTTATTGTATTGTAAATAGGTAACTTCCTGGAGGGTACAAAATGAGAGATACAAAATGAAAAAGGAGATACCTTTTATGTGAAATAAAATGTAATAATTCTGGTTTTCCCACCTCTGTATTAGAGTTATTACAAAATGATCCATTTGCATGGCATATCCTCTTGAAGGTCTTACTATCTCAGTTAAACTGAAAACTTAAGTTGGAAATACTAATAAGAAAAGTTGATGTAACAGGACATTAATTGCCATGTTCCTCAATGAATTTTCAGTTGTTTAATAATTTTTTAAAAATACATATCTATATTAATCATATATTGCTCTATTGTGCATCTAGCAGAATATCAGTAGCAGTAGTAAAATATTAGACTACTATTAATTTAATTAGCTGTTGGTAAATGGCAATTTATGCTGATTTTAGGGGAAAAGGGAGGTTTGTTAGATAATAAATTTCTTTCAAGTCAGCCTAAATATCATTAATGAAATTAAAACCTCGGGGCTCTGTGTTTTTATGAGACTCCCAAGTGATACATCCATGTTTACAAACTATTGAGTTAGACCACATTGTTTATGTTAATACATTGAGTAGGATAACCCTGGATCATTCCAATGAACACTTCCTTTAGTAAAGTCTTTAAAAAATTTTTTAATAAAAGCTTTATTGAGATAAAATTCACATACCATGCAATCACTGATTTAAATAAATAATTCAGAGGGTTTTAGTATACTTACAGAATTGTGCAACTATAAATACAGTCTTAAGTTTAAAACATTTTAATGCTGTCTCAGAGAAACCCAATTGGCAATAATTCCCCATTCCATCTCCCCCCAGCCCTCGGCACACACAAGTCTACTTTCTATCTCTCTCTCTATTTGCTTATTTGGGACAGTCATATACATGGAATCATACAATATATAGTCTTTTGTGACTGGCTGCTTCTGTGTGTCATAATGTTTTCAAAATTTATGCATGTTATAGCATGCATCAGTACTTTGTTACATATACTGCTGAATAATATCTCATTGTATGGATATACCACATTTTGTCCATCAGTTGCTGGACATTTGGGTTGTTTTATCTTTTTGACTATATGAATGCTGTATGAACATTCGTGTACAGGTTTTTTTGTGGACAAAGATTTTAATTTTTCTAAAGAATAAAACCTAGGAGTGAAATGTTGGGTCAATGGGAGATTTTGAGGAACTGCCAAATCATAGTCTAAAAGGCCTGCAGCATTTTACATACTCACCAACAGTGTATTAAGGTTCTAATTTCAGTATATACTGTCAACATTGTTATTGTCTGTTTTTTTTTATTATTACAGGCATTCTAATGGATAAGAAGACTTCTCTCACTATGGTTTGGATTTGCATTTTCTTGATGGCTAATTACGGAGAGCACAAGTGGACTAGGGGAGGGGCAGAAGCAGAGAGAGAGAATTATGAGCTTGGAGCCCAACGCAGGGCTCTGTCCCAGGACCCAGAGACATGATCTGAGCTGAAACCAAGAACTGGCCGTTAACCAACTGTGCTCCTGAGGTACCCATGTCTTGTGAATTTTTTAAACGACATTTAAATATCATAATGTAGTGATACTTGAAATCAGATTCTCCACTTTCCCTAGGGGTTGTGGCTTTTTTGACTGTTGAAAGCTGAGTAGTCCATTTGTTTACTGACACTGTTTTCACAGAGATTTTGTTCTTTGTATTGTGGTCACTGAAGTCTGTTCTTAGCTTGTTTTCAGCTTGTGTTTTGACAGAGATTTTGTTGAGTACCAACACCTAAAACAAATGAACCCTCTTCTGCATCTTCCCTAGTCTTTGCAGACTGGTCTATGCTAAGGCACTTCATTAATACCTAGCTAGGTAAAAGCTTAGTGTTATCTCAGATATTTCTGAGCATGCATCTTGCACTGGACATGCACATAGCTTTCTGAACTCCCCTGTATTGGTGTGTGATTTTGAATGCCCTAATTTCCCAAGGATACTCTCCCTTGCTTTTTCTCCCTGGCCTCAGGCAGTCTGGGAAGACTATAACCTTTTGCTGCAGATCATATCCATTTTAGGATTTTTTTGAACAAGTATCCCACTTTCCAGGCCTTGGCAAATTTCTAGGTGAAACAGAGACTAGTGCCTTATGTCACTCCTTCAGAGAGTCTGTTCACTGGTTAGAACAGGTGTACGCAAAAACTTATGAGTCAGGTCTGCTCGCTCCTGCCACAACCAGGGACAAGGATCCCACACTGGAAATAAAAGTCATCTTTCTGACTCTTGCGGAACCAGGGAGGAGGTGGGGCAAGGGCACATTGTTCCTTCATTCAGAGTTGCTTTGTCTTGATTTAGCATTTTCTTGGCTACTGCAAACCTTTGTTTTCCAGAGTTCTAACAAAGTTGGCTCTAATAAATTCTGCTTTTTGATCTGTTGGGGGACAGGAGCTTGGAGCTTCTATACCACTGTTTTGCTAACATCATTTCACATTTTAGTTTAGAGTATGAGACCCTGATGATTAAAGATGTGGTTCTAGAAGTTTTTTTCTTTTATGTATTACATTTATGTCTTATGATTCATTTGACTTAAGTTTGGTTTTGGCTTTTGATCCATACTTTTGTATATGGGTTGTTCCTATTGTTCCAGCATCATTTGTTGAAAAACTTGTCCTATTCTACTGTGTTTCCCCTACCCTTTGGTCAAAAATCAGGTGTTCATATCTATTTACATGTATGTTTCTTTGTTCTGTACATGTATGTTTCTTTATTGTCCTATGTGTCTGTTTTTACATTTATTGTCTGTTACATGTATATTTCTTTATTGACCCATGCGTCTGTTTTTACATTAATGTCACATAGTCTTGTTTACTATATCTTTATCATACTTGAAATCAAGTAGTTTGGTTAATCAAAATTTCTTCTTTTTTTTTTAATAGACCTTATTTTTTAGAGCAGTTTTAGGTTCACAGCAAAGTTGAGTACAAAGTATAGAGATGTCCCATATGTCCCTCATCCCAATACATGTCTAACCTTCCCACCTTATTAACATCCCCCACAAGGATGGTACATTTATTATAATTGACGAGCCTACATTGACACATCATTATGACCTTGAGTGCATAGTTTACATTAGGATTCACGCTTAGTATTGTACATTCTATGGGTTTAGACAAATTTATAATGACAAGCATATATGCCGTTAGAGAGTCATTTCGCTGCCCTAAAAATCCTCTTCTTTTTCAAGGTTCTAGTGTCTAGGGTATTTGCATTTCCACTTTAATTTTAAAATTGGCCTTTAAAAATTTCTACCAAAATACCTTCTGGGATTATCATTAGGATTTTTTTTTAATTTGTAGGTAAATTTGGACAGAATTGATATCTTAATATTGAGTTTTTTCGCTTATAGATATGGCATATCTTAATGTACTTAGACAGTCCTTAACTTCTCTTAGCAGTGTTTGGCAGATTTTAGTGTATAGTCTATCAGATTGATTCTGGTGTTTCATACTTTTGATGCTATTATAAGTGGTATTGATTTTATAATTTCAATTTTCAGTTAATTGCTATTATATACAAATACAAATAACTTGTATGTTTCAATCTTGTATCCTAAAATTTTGCTAAATTCACTTATTAATTCTACTAACTTTCTTATAGATTCCATATGATTTGCTATAAAAATGGTGAAGTCATCTATAAATAAAGGCATTTTTATTTATTCATTTCTAATCAATCTATTTTTTCTTCCTTCCTTGCTTCCTTGCTTCCTTCCTTCCTTCTTTTGTTTTTTGGTCTTATTGCACTAGGAGTATATTTTCTTTTAACTAAATGGACAAATAACTATATTCCTATGAGAATCAAACATGGATAAGTATCTTTATTGGGGTTCCAAAAGAAAAATAAAATAGGATAAATATAGTACATCTTCTAAGAATATCAAAATTGGTAGGAAGAGGGGATTTGAATTGTTATTTTTAAAAACATTTGTAAACTGCATATATAATCAAAATAGGAAAATCTTATTTTTTAAGATTAATCAATCTTGGGAACAAGGAATTCTTGTCTTTACTTTCAGAACATTTCCAGAATTGGATTACTCTCACCTCTCCATCATTTCTCACAATTATTTCCTACTTGGACTATTTCATTGGTCTCCTAACCAGTCTCCTTGTTTTCATTCATCACTATTTATGCTTAGTCTCTACAACAGCATCCAGAGAAATCCTTTCAGAACATCATTAAGACCATGTTATCCTCATTAAAATACTTTAATAGCTGCCCTTTTTACTTACAGTAAAACCCAGTGGCCTTACGATGGTCATTAAAAGGACATATATAATCTGGTTCCCAGTTATGATTCTGACTATGTCTCCTACCACTGCCTTTTATTTATTACTCTGGTTCAGTTACAATAGCCTTATTTTTTTCTTGAATACAACATTAACACTCCTATTTCAGGGTCTTTGCATTTGCTATTCCTTCTCTGTGGAATGCTTTTAATTTGGATATTTACATAACTTGATCTATTATATTTATGTTTGTTCAAATACCACTTGAGAGGTTATATGTAACTATCCAGTATGAAACATACCACTCTCTGTGTGATTTAACCCTGTCTGCTTGTTTCCTTCTTTCTGTTTTCTGCTCTGTACCATTTACTTCTTGTCTTGATTTATTTCAATTCATTTATTTATTGTCTGCCTCCCCGCCACTAGGTTGCAGGTTGTGTGGTAGTAGGGATGGTGTTTTGTTTAGTGCTATATCCTGATGCTTAGAATAATGCCTGGCATGGAGAGGCTGTCCAATATGTATTGCTAAATAAGGATTATTTTTGAATGAATAAATTATTTTTACCAATCATACTAGCCTACAGATACGGAAGTAATGAGCTAGCCATTGTGATTTTCTAAGGAATGAGTAGGTCTTTTTGATACTGCATTTATGAACCAGTCAACATAAGAATCAAAATCTAATCTAACATACCAGGTTTTCATGCTCCCCAAAGTTACACTAAATTTAATGTTTGGCCTAAAATCATAAGACTGCCCTTAGTTTTAGTCTTTGTCACAGTGAATTATTTAAGTAATTTTTGTGTGAGTTTCTTCATTTCTTCATTTATGCTTTCAACTATAAACATGAATCACTGATCAAAATGAGAATCATTAAACTGGTGAATATAATCAAGATAATAAACTAGAAGAACCACAAACCTCCCAGGTATATGAAAAGATTTAGCCTCATCTGTGAGACTACTTTGACACAAAAAAGGCAGAATTTTTCTAACTATAAATAATAAATCAGTAAGAGTAATTGTGGAATCTAAGTATATCCAGAGTTGCTACCTTATATGTTAGTTTTGTTCTTGTGAAATTACAAACAGGTCTAAATATTTCTGCCTTTTCTTTTATAAAAACCAAAGCAGTAATTTTACGTAAACATTGCATTTGCAACATGAAACATTTCTGAAAGAAAAATCTCAAAAATTTCTTGCAAATGGAAAGAGAAAATTCTTAGCGAGGAGCAATATAATTTAAAATAAAAATAAACAAGTGAAATTTTGCTTGATTCTTCCTTCAAAATAAGTTTCAAGAATCACCTTCAAAAGTTGAAGTTCTTTAAGATAAAATTAATGAAACCCTTTTCTGTCATTATAGTTAAATCCCTTTAAAAGCAAAAAATGTTAACACAGCTAATAAAAGTCTCCCCAATTTTCTGTGTTTTTCCACAGTTAATTCTGAAGCTTAGAAGTATTTATATATCAAAACCAGGAGGACATTCCATTATTAAACATTTCAATCTGCTATTAATTAAAATGGACATAATATATACTATTTTTTCTATTCAAAACATTGAATCTAGCTGCTTCTATACTAAGCCAGCCAAAAGTAAACACAAAATGAAATTAAACACAAACAAAAATAGAAAAAAAAAGCAAACATGCTTTTTTCTCTTACTTTGAATTATTTTTATGCACATGTCCTCTTCATCTTTACTAATCTATTATGTCTTTTGTTGGCAAGCAGTGTGTCTTATTTTTATTTATGCATACCATGTCCCTACATATCAACTTCTTTATTTCCCAGGACATAGAAGAGAATTTTGCATTTTAATGTTTCAATAGATAGATACTTTATTTTTAAATCCACAGTCCACAAATAGATTTCTGTGGTGCATGATTTTGATGTATGATGAAGCCAATAAAGGACTGTCTCAGAACGAACAATATATCAATGGTCTCATGACAGCTAGATAGATTAATTCAAATTAATACCAAAATAGACCATGATGCATTAGTTTTCCAGTAGTACTTCATCTTTTCACTTTTCACATAGTAGAAATAGGAATTCCCACTATGCAGTACATATGACATTTAGAAACCTTTGCATTCTCAAATCTGAGTGACTTGTATAAATAAAATCCATGACAACACCTGTAAAACAGAATTATATCACGTGTGTGTGTGTGTGTGTGTGTGTGTGTGTGTGTGTGTGTCTAAAGAAAGGACCTATTTGGGAGACATCAACCTAAGTGGCAAAAAGCAATTAGAAATTTTCTTAAGCTGAAGTGGTAAACTTTCTACTTTCAAGTTTTGATATATAGAAGTTCAAAGTTCAGTTTTCAGGAGAAACTAATTTTTCACATGTTGGCATCAAGAATATACATAGTCTTGATATCTGTTGGTGATTACAGGGAAAGCCACAAGACAAAGGCAAGCTCTAGAATAACTTAAAGACCCAGTCTCTGATCTCCCAAATACTTGATAGAAAAAAAATGGAGAAAAATATGTATATGGAAAATCTTGTCATATTTATAAAAATTACTTTCAATTAATCATTTAGATGCCTTCAGGAAAAATTAATATGAAGCTATTTTAAACAGTAAACTTGATATTAATTGCTAGCTAATATAACTAACAGTAAATTCAGTGTCTCTCACTGTTTTTCCCTATGAACTTTTGGCTCTGCCTCTTTCCATGAGCTGGTTTCAAATCAGTGAGGCTATTCTTAAGATCATGGAATCAGTTCCAGGCTTTGGATCAATATATAACAGTAAAAGATAATGGACAAACAGTCATTTAAATACTTAATTCCAGGGGACCCTGGGTGACTCAGTGATTGAGAGCCTCCTTTTGGCTGAGGTCATGATCCTCCAGTCCTGGGATTGAGTCCCACATCAGGCACCCTACAGGGAGCCTACTTCTCCCTCTACCTATGTCTTTCATGAATAAATAAATAAAATCTTAAAAAATATATATGTATTAAATAATTAATTCCAGAAGATGAAAGAATGATTGTATTATGGTTTCCGAAAAACTTCTCCTCACATCCCATTGGTCCAAATTGGCTCACATGTCCATTCTTCAACCAATCACTTATAAGGAAGGATAGGGTTACTCTCTGTTCAGTTGGTCCCAAGTTAGCATTTGGAGGTGAGGTAGGCTTCATTTGGTACACAGGGAATATACAGACTGATACCTATACCAAACAAAAAAGGAATGCTGCTAAAAGTGAGATGAAAGGACAGAATGAGTAAAATTTTTGTTTTCAAGTTTTGAGATATAAAACTCAAACACATGATGATAAACGCTATAATCGTATATATATTATTAATGACTATAAAAATACATCATATTATTGATGCAACTAGATTAATATGGTGAGGTTTTTTGAGAACTGAATCTTAACAGATAAAATTTCAGTTTCTGTATAATATTGAGTTGTAAAACTTTTTGTTCCTAGTACAGAATTAGATTGCTATAAAGGTGATAAATTTCCTGTTCTTTCAAACAAAAAGAAAAGGGGACTAAGACATATTTAATCTAGCCTGTGAGATAATTAACTGAAATACTATTCCTTGTTTTATTTGTTCTTCATGTATAATGATATTCAACCCAGCCCACCAAAGATTAGATGTATATCCATTTGGGCCCATTTCTAATTCAGCTCCATTTAGCACTGAAGATTAAAGGCCTTTGACCTGCAGATTCTACTTTTCTCAGATCCAAATACATTAATAAATTGGAATCCCATCTTTTCTTAACAAGTGGGATTTGGATTATTAGATGAATGCTCCATGTAAAGTACATGTTGTATTTGGACTCCCATGCTGTAGTGATTAGAGACGTGTTTAGGCCCCTAAACTCATACTTTCTCACCTCCATTTCAGCCACTATACCCTTTGGCATTTGTTGAAAGAAAACACTGGCCTTCTAGCCACATGTTACCAGTTAAGAATAAAAAAAAATAAAGGCATATATGTTGTAATATTGCCCTCTAGTACTTTCTTTGCCCAGCTAACAATTCCATGCTCTACTATAACAAAGAGAAAAAAAGAAGAAGAAGAAGAAGAAGAAGAAGAAGAAGAAGAAGAAGAAGAAGAAGAAGAAGAAGGGATTGTAATTAGTTGGTTTTTTTTTTTTTTAGTTGTTTTTTTTAACTGCTTCTTTGATTAATAAAAAAAGTTTTTCTGGTGCTAATTCTACCAGAGTTTTGGAAGTCAGGTGATCTCAGACTTCCATCTTTCTTGATGCTACTTGCAACACATTTCTTGCTGATATGTTCCTACACTTCACGGATGAGGTACAGCAGTCATTTTTGAATGTTCAAACATTTGGCACCTATTTTTATGGCTAAATTCACATTTCCATTATTGCTATTCTAGTTGCATTCTTATTTACAAGAAAAATTTAGACCTGTGAATGCCCACACAGCAATGGCAAAGAAGGAATACTTATGGAGGGAAACTGAGAAGGAGTGCCATGCTTACAGCTGATATATTTTTATTTTTCAGTATCACATTATTAAATTTAATTACAAATTTCAATTTTATTTAAAGGACAAGTAAGTTGGGACTATTACTTTTCATACTCTTAGATTCTGGGCATTGTACATATCAAGTGATGCCAGATCTAAAAATAGAGTAATTAATTCATATACTCCTAATTCTACTCCTCTCTTTTTTGGTCCAGAATTTAAGTCAAAGAATATCTGTGGTCTAGGTTATAATATTCCGAACAATCCCACATATGTTCAGGGTATTTAAATGTAGGTTCTAAACTGGATAAAGTCACATTCAGTTCTAAAAATACTAAATATTTTTTGGTTCAAACACAATTATGATCTTATTAGTATCTTAATGTCATATAGGAGCTTATAGGAGCTTAAATATTACTTTCAATTTGGTGTATTGATTAGGATGTTGCCAGTAGCTATTCAAATAAACCCTAAAATTTAGTAGTTCATCACTCTAGAAGTTTTTTACTCATGCTATATCCCAAAACATGTGTTCGGTGGGCAGGCTTCCATGAGGCAATTCAAAGATCCAGGCTCCTTCCACGTTATGTACTTTCATCATGTATGGTTATGGATACTTCCTCTTCCAGCTGGAGAAGAAAAGAATTCATAACATCTTCCTGTTCCAATCACATTTTAGCCTAGATGTGAACACAAGTCACCTTTGCTTACATTCTTTGGGTCCCAGGAGACTTCAAAAGGGTGATAAATCAGTTTTCTACGAGAGGGGACACAAACTGTTGGAGGGCCAATAGCTACTGGTCAAAAACAGTGTTTATTACTAATCAGAAGGGTTGTCTTAATAATCATTCTAGAAGAAAACTCAAACACACGCCCATCTTGGAAAATATTTCATAACCTCGATGAAGTGAGATTTGGAGCTTTAAGCACTTGGACACTTCAGCTTCTACTCTGAACCGGAACACAAAAACATGCCATGAAACTCTGTTTTACTTGAAAATCTACGTTTTAATGAAAACCCAGACTTCCAGTCATGCTGGCAATGCAAAGTAGTCGAGTGAAATCCACAAATAATGATTATAAAAATTGAAAACAAAAATTTAAACAAACTCAGTGCTTTGAAATAGTGAGACATTAAACAAAGCAAGGAAAAATCAGGAGGGATTGCATTTGAAAGATAATCGTGATAAGAATTACAAGTATGTGACTTTTCTTTTTCTTCTGAGAATATTCTCTCTCTTTCCCCTCACTGTTCAGCTCTAATGGCAGAAAAGCATAGCCTTACTTCCTCAAGGTAACAGTCTACAAAATTTGAGGTTAATTGAATATCTGGAAGTCACAGAGCCACAGATGGGGTAGCTTCTCAGATCTTAATATAAGTTAAACTACGTATGTACAAGAAAGTGTGCCAGTTATACATTTATGGCTTCTCAGCTCCAAAATCATGTTTTATTGTCTACTGTACAACAGTGGCTGTAGGCCCTATGAATAAATATTTTGTTTTCCAGTTGACGGTACCTTTATTAGTAGAAGGTACTGGACAGGCATTGGAGGAAGGAGGAGCTGTGCTCCCTGGTCCTGGTGTGTTGCCAGTCAGCCTCTTGCACAGCTTCCCAGGCTCACTCTAGCTCCCGCAACGTGAGTGGCATCTCTGATACTTTGCTCCTGCAATGTACAGCACTGGAAGGCAGCGTTTACCTTAACATCTCTCTCAGGCAGATACCTTACAGTGAAACACATCCCCTTGAGAAGCTTTCCCTGGCATTCTGGAGAGTGGATTTCTGGCAAGTTCTGCCTACACAGTACCACAGTGACTTCTGTATCACCCACTGTACCAAAGCTAGGCCTCTCCAGCAAGATCTTCATTTCAGCCCTGGGACCTCTGCCTTGGACTTAAGGTGTTAAGATATGATTTCTTGTTGAAGTTTGCCTTTTCCTGCACAAAAACCCTGTAACTTTTTTACACACAGTTATCTGTAGGAAGGAGACGGGGCTGGACAAACTCACACAAAGCTGCTATGGAGGAGTTTGTAAGTGTGTTTCCAGGAGATCTTTGAAAAGTCACACTGCTATGAGATTTTTGAAAAGAAGACATGTAGGTCAAGCTGCAGACTTTTAGTTAAAATTGAAAAATTTTAGAACAAGCCATCTGAAAGGGGGCAGGGGTTATGTCATAATTTTCCTCTTTTCTTAAATTATGTTTTATGGGAAGCATCTAAAATGAAATTTTAGAATTTAATACTTTATGAAATGACTTAAATGGTGTATTCTCTGTTTCAACTAATAAAGTTATGATGATACTTGATTAGTTGCTCAATATGATTAGATCAACTGCCTTTAGTCAAATCCATTAAGAAGTGCTCACTTCATTTTGGACAGGATGAGTCAGTGTCACTGAAGTTCAGCTATTGTTGAGGGTAGGAATGGAAGTGGGAGTAGGGTACAGCTGGGTATTCTCAAATCCAGTTTTACTTAATAGGTGAGATTCCTATTTTGTGCTGTTTGAGTCTGTAGAGACCCTGAGAAAATTTGCCTGTGCAGCAGAGAAACCCAGAGGGAAGAAGCCTGATTGTTCACACTTACGACTGGTAAGTGTCTTGGGAGTGTTTTCAGGAGGTGGAATAAAATCCATTATATCTTATTTGACTCAAATGTGCCTTTTTTCTTTTTATTTTCATCACAGCCAAGATGTGTAGAAAACCTTGGGATAGGAGGTTGGCCATTCTGAATGGAATTTGTCTTTTTAACTTAGAGCTATTAAAGTCACCTACTGGAAAACTGTATATATATATAAAGAAAGGAATACTGTGTGAGGATCCTTAAACAGTTTTAAGAGCAAACTATAACTACAGTTTTATATTTATTTAACTTGAAAAGCTCTAATTTTTTATTGATTTAGCAATTACCTTGTTTTTTTAAAATACTATCTTAAATTCTAAGAGGTTTTGTAATAATAAGGTAAGTTCTATTTCAAAAGGAAAATGATTTGTATACTGAAATTAAAGAAGTGAATGTGAGGTGGATGGTGAGAGCCAAGTTTCCCACTCTTGGAAAGCTAGATTGAGCTGTGCATAACTGGACTAGAGGTAGAGACATGAGTATAAATTCATGTTTAACCTAATATAGATGAATGTATACAGAAATAATTAGAGATACAAATGTAAGCATTTCCTAGCCCAGTCTGCTCAGAGGGCCAAGAAACAGTGACAGCAGAATAGTATAGTGAGCATACCACATACCTAGATCATGGTTTCCTTTGACAAAAAGAATCAGGGCTCCTTCGAAAAGTGACCAATTCTAGAGATGAAGTAGGTAAAACACAAGATGAAGCTGGAGCATTTTACAGTACCGGAAATTAAGGAAGTGCCAAAAAATGGGGGCATGTCAAGGGGACTCAGGAGCCAACCTGAAATAGCTCCTACTAGCCAGAGTTGGAAAAACTTGAGCCACAAAATAAATACTATAGTGTCAACATTACAATCCAACATATAAAATAAGTATCCATGGATATATAGTTATAAAACTAAATGATTGGATAAATAAATGAGTGGAGAAGAGACAAATCTTCCTTATAGGATAATTTAAAGAATTTATGTAAGTAAATTCTCCCTATAGGACACAGAGCTTAGTCACCTCCTATGACCCTCCATTTGCACTTAGTGACTTGTTATCAGAGAGTAGACTATGAAAGAGTACCAAAGTAACTTTACTTTACAAAAAACATGACATACTCTATCTTGGGCAAGTGTAAGGTCATCAGTGATAAGTCATGTTGATGTATCTTTCATATGATATGATGAGAATGGTATTTCACCTCTGTGATCTTCCCTCCAAACACCAGTATTCCCAGACTAACCACGAAGAAAGCATTTGCCAGATTCACTTGAGGAACTTTATATAAAATTCTTAGCTTCAAAACTGTAGAGGATTTATAAAACAAGGAAAGTCTGAAAAATAGTCACAGATCAGATGAGATGAAGGAGACATGATAACTAAACTTGATCTGGCACAAAGGACAGGATCTTGGAACAGAAAAAGGACAATAAAGTACAGAGTTTAATTAATAGTAATGTACCAACATTGGCTTCTTAGTTGTGACAAATGGTAATGTAAGATTTTGATAATAGAGTAAACTGGATGAGGGGCATCTGGGAACTCTCTACATTATTATTACAACTTTTCTATAAAGCTAATACTATCCTAAAACAAAAGAGCTTCTTTATACATATACTTTTTTTTAAAAATTAAATCTGTATGATCTCAATCTGTCATTTTACTTCACAATACAGTAAAAATTACATAATCTGCAAGTAATTCCAAAAACTAAATCCATGATGCCTTAAACAGGCATTTAGATGACATGATCAACAATTATAGACAACATGAAGAAAATGAGGAGAAAAAACAAATTATGCATATAATTCTTTTAAAATTAAATTAAATTAATATAAAATTATTTTTTAAGAGAAAAGTTTTAATTTATAAAATTTATTGTATGGAGCCACGAGTTTAGAGTCTTTCAGTTACCCTGATCAGCAGATGTAGAGGATACAAGGGATACAGCAATATGTTATGAAGTAATATTTTAGAACTTCAAGGGCATTCAACCCCCCACAATTTGATTTGATTTCTATAATATATATGAATCAAATAGTACTTTTAGTACCTTAAGATAAGTTGCACTATTAAATTTGATATTAAAGAGATTGGATTGTTTCCCAATTCCTCAATGTCTTCATTCATGGTAGTCTTTTTATATCCTATATAACTGCCATGATTTAGCTAGGATATCTTCATAGAAGAGCCATTGAACAATTTTTGCAATGTAAGTGTTTTCTGGAAAAAGAATTCTTAAAATAAGTTTATAAGATTTACAATGTTTCTTCTAAACTTTCTGGATAAGAATACATTAGAATGAAAAGAATTTAAAACAGAACATTCTAAGCCTTTGGAAGGTGGCTGATCTAATTTAAGACCAATTAAACTCATATTTCAAAAAGAACATAGGAAGAACTCTTCTGATGTCAAAGTCATAGGGAAGTTTTTTTCACAAAAGCCTCAATTTCTACCATTAGTGGGTTTGAAAGGCAGATTGTTTAGCCAACATATATTAGAGTCAGAGCTAGGATTAAATGCATCTTCATGCACCACCTATGTGATCTTTTGGCAAATAAGCTTTCTTTCAATCTCTATTTTTTCATATAAAATGAGAAACAAGGGTGCCTGCATGGCACAGTTAAACATCTGACTCTTGGTTTCAGCTCAGGTTATAATCTCAGGGTCATAAAATCAAGACCCATGTGGACTCCATGCTCAGTGCAGAGTCTGCTTAAGACTCTCTCTTTCTCTCTCTCTCTCTCTGCCCCTATCTGCCCCCACCCCTGGCTCTCTCTGCACCCCTCTCTGTCAATAAATCTTTAAAAATAGAATAAAATAAAATGGGAAAATAAAAGTAATTGTCACACCAGGCTAATGAATGAATCAAAGGAAATAATGTGTCAGCACAATGCTTAGCACATGATAAACAATTCAAAATATAAAGCCTATAATTACGAAATGTCCATGATTCCTTTTCCCCAAACTCCAACACTTAGCCTATTTGTTTTGCATATTAGTAAATGGTCTTATATGCCGGTACACACCATCATTCATTGCCTATGGAGGAACAGAGGGACATAAACTGAGGAACCTCTATGGCTGATGGCAAAGCTGTATCAGTACCATGAGGGTGTTCTCTGAAAAAAAGTGTACAGGTGCTGAATCTTTGAACTCTGATATTCAAAGGCATTTCTTAGACTTTTTTTCTCCTTTTAACTCAGAAGACTAGAGCCATATGGAGTTGTCAAACTTAATTGCCTTCTCTCAAATCTGATAAGGCCCTGGTAAAGTAGTTTCCCTTGAGTTGAGTCTCCTTGACTGGGCCTATTTCAAAATGGCTACTTTGCCTTTTTTCTGTATGAAGCCCTAGTCAGGTTTTCTCTCAGTTTCATCGTGAGAACTGGGAGTTTCTTGAGGTTAAGCCTGTGAAAGTGTAGGAGCTTTCCAGGAGTGGGCCCCCAGGCATTTTAATGCTCAAGCCAGTCCCTATTCAGCCTCTGAGAATTGGCCAATTACTACCTCTGTGTTCTTGCAAGTTATGCTCCAGCTGGCAAACTGACCTCAGCTGTTGTTCTTTACATTCACCTGTCTCTCTGGTGATTAAGGGCAATTAGCCCTGTGACCTCGGTTCCTAGATGGATCTAAGAAGAGCTGTTGGCTTTCAGATTGTACAGTGGTGACTTCCAAGCTTTTTATGTGTCAGAACTAAAACTGTAAGTCCGGGAATTTTTTATTAGTTATTTTGCTCCACAGCTTTCCTGACAACGCTACCACTATACATTCACAATATGAATGTAGCTTGTTCTTAGAAATTCTTGAGATTGTTTTCTCTGTGTCTCAAGATAGGTAGATTTGTTTGTTTTTAGTCTCTCTCTCTCTCTCGGCCATAACATATTTTCTAGTTCCTTTTGTTTTCATAAGTGTATTTTGTCTTTTACAATCATGATTGTCTTTAGAACTCTCAATTCTAGCAGTTTCAGCTGTTCTGGTCCAAGGCCTTGTCTTTGTCCTCTAAAAGTAATTTAGAGACGCAAAAACCCTTAGGCACAGACTCTGAACTATTCTGGTTTCCTGACGCTGTTTCCTTCTGGCCCCTTAATACTATTGCAAGTTCTGATGGGAATTTAAAAAGTTGTTCAGTTATTTTTAATCCAGAACATCCATGTTTTGTTTTGTTTTGAGTATTTTCAGTTTCTTTTTATTCGTTGACTTGTTTTGGATATCTAGTCTGAAATGGCTTCGCAACTATATTGTGGAAAGTTCAAATCACAAAATAGTGATCCTTAGATCATGGAATGTTGTCGCTATTATTCATCAGTAGAAGGAGTTATTCGCCCTATATGTGCCAGGCATGTAGGATGCAATGAACAAGATACCATGAGGTAAGTTCCACTTCCCCTCTGGTATTTCTATCCAAAAAAATATGTTGAAAAAAGTGTTCCTTTCTTCCATTCTACATTCTTTAGCTGGCCTAATAATTAAGTTGACATAGATAGATTAATAATAAAAAAAAATGAGTCTGAAAGAAGTGACCAAAGTAGGAAGATTTTATACCTTTTGAACAAAGAATAAGTTTGTGAAGAATTGATGAGATGAAGAGGTTTGGGCTTGGGGTTGTAAATTAGTGAAATAACAAGGCTGTTTATATAGCTTTCCTAGCCCTAAGTTTTCTATTTCTAGTGATAAGGATGCCGTCTACCTTCCTGCTGCAGGGAGGGTACTTTGCATATGGAAGATTTATTTCTTGCCTTCAGGGAGTCGAAGGAAGGTCAGAGTGTCCTTGCACTTGCTGCTTCTCAAGTGACTTTAATTTAAAATATTAGGCCAAGATGGCATATTTTGGGGTGGTAAAAGAAAGACAAGTAACTCTCCTCTTCAACAGAAAGAGATAAATTTAAGAACTTATCTTGAAAAGCAAAGGGTTAGAGGTACCTGTGTAGAATGATAAGAGAACACAGTGAAGAAAAAAATGCCTAGATATGCCTTAAGGGACAGCTGGGGAGAGACTGGAGGAGGGAAAACATGATGATTATCTAGAAATGTTCTGGATAAAAGAGGGCATGCAGGGGTTTTCGGTGGTCAGAAGCAACATAAGCATAGGTAACAGGGGAAGTAAATAAATTTCCGTGTGGCTGGTCTGCTATAGTGATGGAAGATGAGGGTGGAAGAGAAATGTATGAATCAGACCACAATAGTTTTTATGTTAAAAGGAGGCTGGAATCTGTTTTGTAGATGAGATAGGAAATGCTGGAGTATTTTAGGCAGAAGAATAGGAACATGGAGAAAAGTGTGCTTTAGAAAAATCGTACCAGGGCAGCCCCGGTGGTGCAGCGGTTTAGCGCCACCTGCAGCCCAGGGTGTGATCCTGGAGACCCTGGATCAAGTCCCAGGTCCGGCTCCCTGCATGGAGCCTGCTTCTCCCTCTGCCTGTGTCTCTGCCTCTCTCTCTCTCTCTCTCTCTGTCTGTCTGTCTCTATGAATAAATAAATAAAATATTAAAAAAAAAAAAGAAAGAAAAACTATACCACTAGATGTATAGAGCAGTGGTTCTCAAAAGTCAGCATATGTCTGAACCTTCTGTAGAGTTTGTTAAAACCCAGTCTCTGGGTGTTGCAGGAACTCTCTGCCTTTTGTGTCCATGGTTCTTGGTCAGGCTGCTACTTCAAAGAATGAAGAGGTAAGTCAGACAAAGAGTGGTGGGCAGCAAAGTTTATTGAGCAATGGTATAGCGCTCCTGGAGGAGGGCCCAAGTGGGCTGCCCTTGGAGTTTCTAAATGTAGAGGTTTTTATGAGTTCTTTTGCAGAACTATCTTAAGCAATCAGGGTGTGCTGAGTCACGCCAATCAAGGCTTTGGTCACATATCTGCCTACCTTTTAGATTAATGTCCACATGCCAATGGCCTTTTTTTTGCTGACTGGGAACTTATGTCTTAACTGCCCTTTGCCCCTGATATTGACAAATGCTTTGTGGTTAATTGCCTTATTTTAGGACATTTTGCAGAAGTCATTTTTGCAAAGGCTGCAAAACAGAATGCTAGTATGGTCCTGTCTCAGCTGTAAAACAGGATGCCAGTGCTGTTTTATCTTAGCTGTCCTGACTCCATATTTTCTTGTTGGGGCAGGGTCCCCAACTGTCCAACTAATTTCTAACATGGTTACACACCCCCGGTCCTTTCTGTTTCGAAATCTAGGTGGGGCCTGAGGATTTGCATTTTTTAAAATTTTATTTATTTATTCATGAGAGACACAGAGAGAGGCAGAGAGAGAGGCAAGCTCCATGTAGGGAGCCCAATGTGGGACTCGATCCCGGGACTCCGGGATCACGCCCTGAGCTGAAGGCAGATGCTCAACTGCTGAGCCACCCCGGTGTCCCTGGATTTGCATTTTTAACAAGTTCTCAAGTGATAGTGATCCTCCTCATCTGAGGATGCACTGAAAATCACTGGTATGGAAGTTGAGTGAAATAAATGAAGGACAGGCATGATAACAAGGCCAGTTAGCGAATTGTGAAAGCAATGAAATCCTCCAACCAGGCACAAACAAAATGAAACAAAAGTGGCAACAACAGAATTAGTGACTCAGTTTCCTTATATTTTAGTAAATAGACAAATTTAAAATCTCTTGCTGTAGTATATATTCTTGATTGATCACTTTGACCCCCTTCTCTCCTTATTCTCCTTTCCCTTTACCCATTCTCTTCTTCCTTCCCTAACGAGTCTATCATGCTGTAAAGTAAAATATCGTGACAGAGATCCAGGTAGGAGTTAAAATATACAAAAATAAATGGAAGAAACCAGAGGAATAGGGTTACTAAATATCCTCCAATTTTCATGATTTGGTATTTTATGGTACAATGTTTACATTCACATGGGGCATCATAATTTTAGGTCCTAAGTCCTTCTAACATCTTAATGTGGCTTTGAATAAATGATTAGAGAAAAGACAAAACAACAAATCAAAGAAATTGAGAGGAGATAAAGCATGCCAGGCCATGGAACATAAACATGAAAAAGGTAAAAACCAAAACAAAAAACTAAAAACAAAAATTTTTAGGTACAATAATTTATCATTAGTTCAGTAAGTACGAATGAGGATGAGGTTAAGGAATTTATGCTGTGTATTCCCTCACTCCTCAGCCCTCCAAATGAGTGGGGGTAGCTTTGCTCCTGTAGTTAGGTTTTGTTTTATTTAATAGAGTTTCAGAGAGGCAAATGTACAAACTGAAAACTTCTGGTATATAAAAATCACTTGTACTAGTTATCAAGTGAAAATTGCACATGGTTTTATTTTCAGTTAAAGTGGAAGGTCAAACTAAAGAGGATAAAAATCTGGTGTTCCAGAGTCTACCATTCAGGTCAATAAGATATAGGTTTCTGTTGATAAGGTTTTTTGAGGCATTATTGCTCTTAAAAAGGTGGTTTGGTCCTATATATTAGTATGTTTTTTGGATATAAAATATCTATATTTGAGGACACCTGGGTGGGTCAGCAGTTGAGTGTCTGCCTTTGGCTCAGGGCATGATCCCGCAGTCCTGGAATTGAGTTCCATGTCAGATTCCCTGCAGGGAGCCTGCTTCTCCCTCTGCCTCTCTCTCTGCCTCTCTCTCTCTCTCTCTCTCTCTCTCTCTCTCTCTGTGTGTGTCTCTCATGAATAAATAAATAAAATCTTTAAATAAATAAATAAATAAGTAAATAAAATATCTGTATTTGATCCCAGGGGTAGATATACAGTGTCTATTTTTTTTTTTCAGGTATGGACTCATTTGAGTGGCAGTTTCCTGCTTTTAAATTGGTGGGTGCGGGTTTCCTTGGTAACTATCATCCTGCACAGCATTGGCACAATGTTATCAAACACTGGGCCCAGTAAGAATAGACCAGTTTTTGAGAATGTATGTTTGGTTTGCTGCACCTTCTGGGATGAGGAAAGAAGGTACTTCATCTCTGTGAAATTACCCTTTATAAAAATCTTAATGAGGCATAGCTTTTCCTTGGTTACTCAGCACTCCATATGGAACTATTGGTGCAATTGCTTCTTAATTTTGAAAATCTTGTCACCCTATCCCAGGTGACCTATCTGCAGCCTTAAACTGAGACATTCTTAACCTCCCCAACTTTCCACAAAGATTTTTTTTTTCTCACTGAAGTCTGTAAATTGCTTGATAGCCACTTTCCCATGTAGTTATATTTTGGTGCTTTTTTCCTTTCTATTCCCATAGCACCTTATAGATTTTATCAATAAAAGCATTATAAATTCTTCAAAGGTTAAGAACTGTTGTATACTTACTTCTGTATCTCTGTTAATCTTGAATGCATTTATTAACTTGGATTATTGCCAGCCTCCTTCAGAAGCCCCTAGTTCTTCTCCTTCTTCTTCTTCTTTTTTTTTTTTTTTTTTTAAGATTTTTACTTATTCATGAGAGACACAGAGAGATTGGCAGAGACATAGAGGGAGAAGCAGGCTCCATGCGGGAAGCCTGTTGTGGGACTTGATCCAGGAACTCTAGGACCACACCCTGAGCCATCGCCCAATGCTTAACCACTGAGCCACCCAGGCATCCCCCCTATTTCTTCTCTTAATGTGAAACCTCCTTTTATCATCCCACTGAGAGATATGTGCTATATATTCTTAAACTGTCTTAGAATTGTCTCATAGAATTCTGATCTGTAAATCATGTATCCAAAATAAAATGGCCACCATGAGAAAGTGATAGAATTTGAGATAATTGCCGACATCCAGTTGGTGAGATAGAAATCACCATTTCTTCTCATTAATACTAAAAATATAGAACTGTTTTTCTTATAAAACATTTCTGTAACAAACTGAACAATAAAGGTTCAATGTTCTTATAATACTTGGCTAAACACAAAATGTTTAGAGAGGCATTTGTTTAAAACCACATTTTATATCAGAACCTGAAATACAACATCTTTTTACCACTTATTCTATTTTCAAAAATTGCCGTTAAAATAACTTTGGTTTTTTTCCTCTTCTCTGCACATTAAGAATCACAAGAAATGATTCAGAGTGTTTTATGCACGGTACAATCTACAGTGTCTTACTGACGCATTAGCCTATTCTAATGTACTCATTATTGGCTTGTTAGTTGAAATGTAAAGTTTCTTAAAGATCTTTGTATCTGTATTGAGGGTCTTAGCCTCTGGACTGCACAGCTTGTCTTCCAGATTTATAATGTAATCTATTTCCAGGTCTTGAATAATGTAAAATGCAGGCAAGTTACTTTAAAAAGAGTCTTGCCTTTTTGCAGCAGCTGCTGTTACTGCTGGCATCATTGTTATTCATGTACAAGGATATAGCTGAAAAGAGCAATTCATGATCAAGCAAGAATAACTGTGAATCAAAAAGGTGTTATGGAGAAATCAGAAAATGTAAAAATAATTCTTCGGAAAATCAGTGAAATCTTTCAACATTTATTCTAAAATGTAAAATAACTGTGCTGCATATTAAAGTACTGTTCCCACCCCTCTTGGCATTTTTCTCTTTTCTTGGCTATTACTTGTGATTTTGCTAAAATTAACAGTGAAAATCCTATAGCCTATGAGTTAAATTCGTTTTTTTTTTTTTTTTTTTTTTTTTATGATAGTCACAGAGAGAGAGAGAGAGAGAGAGGCAGAGACACAGGCAGAGGGAGAAGCAGGCTCCATGCACCGGGAGCCCGATGTGGGATTCGATCCCGGGTCTCCAGGATCGCGCCCTGGGCCAAAGGCAGGCGCCAAACCGCTGTGCCACCCAGGGATCCCCCTATGAGTTAAATTCTAAGACAACAAGAAATCTACACCTTTCTTCTTGATAGCATAGCAGTGAACTGACATTCCCCCATTAGTGAGATTCTGGATAATGGTAAACTGCAGACCTACTACTGTGAAGAACAGATGTTGGCAGATGTTTAACCTTTTGTGAAATCAAGCAGGTTTTACAAATGTTATGTGTCTGCATTAAAATTGTGGGGGTATTTTGCCCAGTTCCTAAGGTTTCTCAATGCTTTTACTGAACAGATTAGTATCAGTTAAATTGATTATAGAAGAAAGTGGCCAACATGAAGAGTGGTTCTCAAGCATCGTGTTTATGCAGAAGGCAAAGTAAAAATTACAATTTTTATAACAAATTTAGGTAGGGTACATCATTAATATATGACATAGAGTCTGTCTCATTTATTTTATAGAGTCACCAGATGTTTTTTAGCTTGTAGTAGATCATTACCAATAACATCCATTTACCGTAAAGTGTTTCAGAGAATTTTACTATTGATGCTATCAGTTGCATCCAGTAAAACCAAGTCATAAGAAAATTAAGATGTACTTCATAAAGAAATCATTTTACTATTTCAGAACAGAATGTTTGTGGATTTGAGAAATAAGGTGTGTAAGAAATATATATGTGGCTATTAGTAATAAAAATAAAAGACAAGATTACAGTATTTCAGTAGGTAAATTTGACACATTATGTAGTATACAGTTTATATTCTGGTCCAGTCATCTACAGGTAAAAAGATAGCCAATACCTTAAATGACATTTTCTGCAATTCTATCATGTGTTTTGAAATAAATGACAGGTCTCATTTCACAAAATTCTAAGTGGATACTAGGAGACATTTAAGGGCATTTAATGAAATATTTTCTATGTCTTTGGAAGCACGGAGGTATGGGGAAACTAATAAACGTAGTTTCCATTTAAGGTTGAAGTTAGTCACTTTTTAATTTATTTTTACTTTATTTTTTGGGGAAAGTCACATGTTATATCTCAGGAGTTTTCATTTGTTTTCTATCTATTTCTGAATATGTGGCCATTATTCACATCCTTAACTACTGACAGTTATAGGACTGTATATATGTACCTGTTTATGCAATCTTGTAAGAGTGGTGATCAGGGTTACACAATTTGAGCATTGTCTATATTCTTGGGGTGCATGCTGTCATTCTCATTTTGCATATGAGATGGCAGAGCTGTGTTTTAACCCAGAGCACAGACCTTGCTATGGATAATAATAATTGCAATAAACTGCCTTTTATTGAGCATGGTTTATATTTTGGTTGCTTTATATTCAATTTTTTTTATTTTTTTCAGATGAGGAAACTAAAAAAGTTTAGTGACTTGTTCAAATTCATATAGCCATTTAGTATCTGAGCTATATATTTGAACCCAGGCCCATGACACTCACATCAGCTTAGCTCACTCTACCACACAATCCTGACTCTTCTCGTGGTATCTTTATAATGAAACAAGAGTGGTCAGTGATTTGTCCACTTAGATGCCAGTGTATCTAAAGAAGAATTTGAAAGTAAGCAAAATTGGGAGGTAGGCAAACTTTCATTTTGTATTTTGACATTTATATGTCAATATCACACCACTTTTTTTTTTTTTTTTTCTGTCTTTAGACCTCCTGGGCCTACGTGGGGATTCTGGTGACCCAGGCTTCTTGACTTCAGGGAACAATCATGATGCCCTCTCTTGGCAATTCTCATTTAGTACTTCTCTGTTAGCTCTTCAAAGACTTTGCTGTCTTGTTATGCTTTACCTCTTCTATGACAAAAGACACTGGGAATTGCACTCCAATTTCTAAGATGACAGTAATCCTCATATAAGAGCTAATAACTGCTATAGCTTAAGGGGTATATCCTTTTCACAGGCATATATGCATTGTAACGGTAATTTAAAAATGGTATTTAGTGATGGGCTTTGTGAGACTAGCAAGAATTTGAGGGAGAAGTTTGGAGGAAGAGGACACTTGTCAGACACCTCAAAAATTACTAACTTTAGTTTAAATGTTTTTAAGAAAATTGGTGACAAATACATGTAAAATGCAATACTGTTTCCAAAGCAAATGATGGGGAAAAAATCATTAGGATCATAGTATCTTAAAATAACAAATGTAAGGTTAAACTACCTATTTAAATATGTATTTTAAATAACACTACACTGAAAGATAAAATCAGTAAGAACTTTAACCTGTAGGTATACCTGACATATGAGCCAAGGGAAGATAAGTGATTGGAAATAAATGGAACTATAGTTTAACTTTAAGAAAGTGGCTTTATAGAATAAAAATGAAAATTCCTTTTCTTTTTAAATTAATGTCTTTTAATTGAATAAAGTAGTTCTATTGCTTTTTTTTAATAACCTATGGTTAATGAGTCACATCTAATAGGAATAAAAATATGGTCCCTATAAACCAAGAGACTAGAATTATGCTATAAACATTGTTTATATCCACCTTGATGAAAAAATTTAAGAATGTTCTCCAAGAAAGTAATTCCCAGTTATAGGTGTTCTGTTCAAGAAAAATTAAACCCAAATCCCTAGGCATGGGTCCATTCAGTAGTTTTTTTGAGGTCTCCAAAGTTGATTTTCTTACATGATGTCAGAATTGACAAACTCTGGCCTAGGAAAAGTAGGTAATAGGATATGTTAGGACTAAGTGAAAACTAGAACTTACTGTTTGGTAAATATTGCATGTGCTTGCAATATTTCTAAAACCCTTTGTGTTCCTGGACATATGGAAGGGTTATTTGTTAAACTTAAAGCTGACATTCTTCAGTCAATAAAATGGAAGTTGTGTCATTTAAAATTGATTCTCCATATGCTTTGCCCCTGCTTCTGTGAATCCTGAAGTATTATGTTAAAAGGTGCCATAAGAACGCTTAGAATTCTGAATTACCTCATGAAGGTTAGTTGTCTTTCCACCTTTGCATGAATGAGTGTGTTAAACCCCTGAGATTTTGATACTGTTCATTAATTAATGTAACATAACTCAGTCTTCTGATTGACACACATAGCTCCAGGTGCCCATAATTCTCTCCTCCAAACTTTTCATTTACTACCATTAGAATAGAGAGTGCTCTTATTTCCAGGTGCAATCTATCAATTTTCATGATCTAAGTTACATGAGAAAAGGAACTTTTCTTATTTTGTTTCCTTTTTATTTGTTCTACCCATATATCCCAAGTTTGAGGGCAGATTGGTATCTCAGTAAACGCTTTTTGAATAAATAAATGAGTGAATGTGCTTTGTATCTCATTGTCTTCATATTCTCAGAAATTTCTCTTCCATTAGTATTTGAAATTGATGTCTTTGACTCAAGGTATTGTATCATCTCTCCCCTCAATTCATAGCCAAAAGCTTATGTCATGTACTTAACTTTTCACTGCCTTTAAAACCCACCGAAAACCCACCCCTATCATTTTATTAAACTTTTAGAAAATCTATCAATAATGACCTATCTCTCAGTACCACAGCACAGACATTTTGTTCAGTTGTCCTCTCACTTGGTCTTAGCAGCAGCCAATGTGAATGATCACTCTCTTTTGAGACATTCTTTTCTTTTACTGCCAAAGCATTACCCTAGTTATCCACTTCACCCTCTGGAGACAACTCTCCTTTTCAGGTTTCTCCTCTGCCCATTGACCAAATGTTAGAATGCCTGAAGATTCAGCCCTTTGCTTTCTTCTCTTTCAAGGCTATCTTCTCTCTAGAGGCAATTTACTTAGAGACAATTACTCCAAAAAATATTTTTCTAGTTCATATCTCTTTATGGAGCTCAATACTTATATATTCATTCATAAGATATTTACTGAACTTTGATTATCTGACAGACACTGTTATGAGCACTACAGGCACATGGAATTATAAGACTGGCCACAATGTCTTGCTGTTATGCTGCTTTTGAGTATAAGGGAGAAACCGAAGCTTATTTCAACTGTGAATATTACATTTTATGATGTCATTACTTATATTATAGCTTCTCCACCATTGGAGTATAAAAGCCTCAAAAGCAGAGAGTATATCTGACCTTTTTTTTTTTTTTCAATATATGTTCACTTCCTAACACAGTGCTGGGTAGGAACTCAATGACTATTGAATGAATGAATGAGTGCATAAATAGTTGATATCCATTTTTTATGTAAGAGACTAATTCTGCTTTGTTTACTTGCCTCTGAATAAATCTATTGTACTCTTTTATATCTGCTATTGAAGTACATAGAACCTAAACTAAGAAACGCAAGGAGTTTCATATCTTGCCTTAGTTCCAACTAGAGTAACATGTTAAAAATATCAGCCAAATCATCTTCAGATATTTTGAAAATAGGATATATAGATAAGCATTCATATTTAAGGTGAAAGTTGTAGAAGTCCCTTAATCTTTTTATTTGAGAATTCCAAAGAGCTTTATGAATATTTTTAGTTGTCTTTATTTTTCTAAGTGAAAACTCAACTCAGATTTGGAAAAGACTAATAAAGTTCAGGCTGAAATTTATGTGCTTTAACCACAATGCAGCATTCCTTTGATGTATGTAAACTTATTTTCTAAATGTTAGTTCCACACAGATACTAAAGGCCAGATTCTGAATTTAGAAATGTATTTTAGTGGAGGTAGTATTTTCAGATTAAAATGATATTGCTAACATTTAAAGGAACTGTTGTCCTACTGTGTTCCATTTCTGTGACCACAAAGTCAGTGCCACCACGTAGGGCTATGTAGGCTGTGTGCCCCCCTGAGCCATTGCTGGAGAGAGCAAGAGTGGGTTGAAATTAGTTTATGGGATATGTGGAAAAGTGTCTAGTTTCCACATGTCACTAAATTTTAAGATCTCCTAAAGAATTTTTAGTCTCTGACACTAAAATTGACTTAAAAATCCCTGAAAGGAATAATAATAATAAAAAAATCCTGCCTAACCCATTGTGTATCTAAAGTATTTAGGGCTCCCAAGGATCTAGGAGCGCCAATAATCAGAGTGCTACTGTACACCAGAACACAACCAATGTAGCATAACCTGGTCTAATTAATATCTCTGAATGGATTTTAGGAGTTCAGGAGACTTCTGAACACGAGTGAAGGCTCTCTGGTGCTTGAAAATGGGAATTGACATTTTAGTCACTGTTGCCCATCTATCCTGGGAATTCTTGGCACATAACCTGGGAAATTTTTATATCCCTTGTGGGTTGCATGCATAGAAATTAAAAAACAAACCTATGGCTTTTTAAAGTTCTTTTAAAATTTAAATTCCATTTAGTTGACATACAGTACAATATTAGTTTCAGGTGTACAGTGTAGCAATTAAGTATTTTCATACATCCTAGGTGCTCATTACAAGTGCACTTCTTAATCCCCATCACCTAGTTGACCCATTCCCCCCACCAACCTCCCTTCTGTAACTATCAGTTCCCTATATAGTTAAGTGTTTCTTCAAAAGCAAAATGAATTATTGGGACTTCATCAAGATTCAAAGCTTCTGCACAGCAAAGGAAGCAGGCAACAAAACTAACAGCAACATACAGAATGAGAGAAGAGATTTGCAAATGATGTATCAGATAAAGGACTAGTATCTAAGATCTATAAAGAACTTATCAAACTCAATACCCAAAAAACAAACAATCCAGTCAGGAAATGGGCAGAAGACATGAACAGACATTTCTCCAAAGATGACATACAAATGGCCAACAAATACATGAAAAAAATGTTCCATGTCACTTGGCATCAGGGAATACAAATCAAAACCATGAGATACCACCTGACACCAGTCAGAATGGCTAAAATTAACTAGACAGGAAACAACAAATGTTGGCAAGATTGTGAAGGAAGGGGAACACTCTTACACTGTTGGTGGGAATGTAAGCTGGTACAGCTATTCTGGAAAACAGTAAGGAGTTTCCTCCAGAAGTTAAAAATAGAGCTACCCTACAACCTGGCAATTGCACTACTATATATTTACCCCAAAGATACAAATACAGTGATCAAAGGGGCACCTGCACCCCAATGTTTATAGCAGCAATGCCCACAATAACCAAACTGTGGAAAGAGCCCAGATGTCCATCAAAAGATGAAAGAATCAGGGCACACAAACACAATGGAATATTAGCCATAGAAAGGATGAATACTTACCATTTACATTGAAGTGGATGGAACTGGAGGGTTTATGCTGAGCAAAATAAGTCAATCAGAGAAAGAGTTCTATGGTTTTACTCATATGTAGGATATAAGAAACTGTGCAGAGGATCATAGGGGAAGGGAGGGCAAACAATGGGAAGTCATCAGAGAGGGAGACAAACCATATGGGTCTCTCTTAACAATAGGAAACAAACCGGCTTGCTGGAGGGGAGGTAGGTGGGGAGTTGGAGTAATTGAGTGATGGGCATTAAAGAGAGCGTGTGATATGATGCATACTGGGTGTTATATGCAACTGATGAATTGTTGAACACGACATTTGAAACTATTGATGTATGTTGGCTAGTTGATAAAAAGAGTCTGTTTCTTGGTTTGCTTTTTTTTCCTGCCTTTGCTCATTTGTTTTTTAAATTCCACATGAGGGGCAGCCCGGGTGGCTCGGTGGTTTAGAACCTCCTTTGGCCCAGGGTGTGATCCCGGAGACCTGGGATCGAGTCACACATCGGGCTCCCTGCATGGAGCCTGCTTCTTCCTCTGCCTGTGTCTCAGCCTCTCTCTCTCTCTCTCTCTCTGTGTCTCTATGAATAAATAAATAAAATCTTAAAAAAATAAATAAATTCCACATGAGTAAAATCATATGATATTTGGTTTTCTCTGGCTTATTTCACTTACTATACATACTCTCTAGATCCATCCATGTCTTACAAATGGCAGGATTTCATTTTTTATGAAGTTATATTTCAATGTATGTGTATATGTGTGTGCATATATAACACTTTCTTTATCCATTTGTTCAGTTGATGAACACTTGAGCTATTGCCACAATTTGGCTATCATAGATAATACTGCTATAAACATCAGGAGGCAGGTATCCTTTTGAGTTAGTATTTTTGGTTTTTTTGGGGGGGGTAAATACCTAGTATTGCAATTGCTGGATGATAGGGTAGTTGTATTTTTAACTTTGGAGGAACCTCTGTACTGTTTTCCAGAGTAGCTTCACCCAGTTTGCATTCCCACCAACAATGCAAGAAGGTTCCCCTTCCTCCACATCCTTGCCAACACCTGTTGTTTCTTGTGTTATTGATTAGCCATTCTGACAGGTGTGAGGTGATAGCTCACTGTAGCTTTGATTGGCATTTCCCTGATAATATGTGATGTTGAGCATCTTTTCATGTGTCTGTTGGTCTGTCACTCTTCTTTGGAAAAATGTCTATTCATGTCTTCTATTTTTAAAATTGAATTACGTACTTTTTAGGTGTTGAGTTTGATAAATTCTTCATATATTTTGGATACTAACCCTTTATCAGATATGTCATTTGCAAATATCTTTTCCCATTCCATAGGTTGCCTCTAATCTTTGTTGTTTTCTTAGCTATTCAGAAGATTATTTTGATGTAGTCCCAATAGTTTATTTTTGTTTTTGTTTCCTTTGCCTCAGGAGACCTATCTAGAAAGAAGTTGCTACAGCAAACTGTCAAAGAGGCTACTGCCTGTGTTCTCTTCTAGGATTTTTATGGTTTCACTTCTCACATTTAAGTCTTTAATTCATTTTTAATTTATTTTTTGTGTATGCTATGAGAAAATGGTCCCATTTCATGCTTTTGCATCTTGTGTCTAGTTTTCCTAACAACATTTGTTGAAGAGATTTTTTTCCCAGTGGCTTTCTTTCTTTCCTGCTTTGTCACAGATTGACCATATAGTTGTGGGTTCATTTCTGGGTTTTCTTTCCCATTACTCTGTGTTGTCTGTTTCTGTGCCAGTGACATACTGTTTTGATTGCTGCAGCTTTATAATATAACCCAAAGTCTGAAATTGTGATGCCTTCAGCCTTATTTTTTCTTATTTTTTCAGGGTTGTTTTGACAATTTGGGGTCTTCTGTGGTTCCATACAAATTTTAAGAGTGTTTATTCTAGTTCTGTGAAAGATACTAGTGGTATTTTGATGGGGGTTGCATTAAATTTGCAGATTGATTTGGGTAGTATAGACATTTTAGCAATATTTGTTTTTCCAATCCATGAGCAAGGGATGTCTTTCCATTTTTCTGTGGCATCTTCACTTCTTTCATCAATGTTTTATAGTTTTCAGAGTACAGGTCTTTCACCTCTTTGGTTAGGTTTATTCCTAGGTATGATTTTTGGTGCAATTGTAAATGGGATTGATTCTTTAATGTCTCTTCCTGCTGTTTCATTATTGGTGCATAGAAATACAGTGGATTTCTATACGTTGATTTCTGTATCCTGTGACTTTACTGAATTCATGTTAACAGTTCTAGCAGGTTTTTTTTTAAGATTTTATTTATTTACTCATGAGACACACACACACACACACACACACACAGAGAGAGAGAGAGAGAGAGAGAGAGAGAGAGAGAGGCAGAGACACAGGCAGAGGGAGAAGCAGGCTCCATGCAGGGAGCCCGATGTGGGACTCCATCCCAGGTCTCCAGGATCAGGCCCTGGGCTGAAGGCGAATACTCAATCACTGAGCCACTTGGGCATCCCTAGTTCTAGTAGTTTTTTGCTGGAGTCTGTTCATTTTCTATATAGCATAGAATGTCATCTGCAAATAGTGAAAGTTTGACTTCTTCCTTGCCGATTTGGATGCCTTTTCTTTTTGGACTGATTGCTGTGGTTAGGACTTTCAGGACTATGTTGAATAATAATAATAATAATGTTGCTGTGGTGAACCTGGACATTCCTGTCTTGTTCCTGACTGTAGAGGAAAAGCTTTCCGTTTTTCCCCATTTAGGAGGATAATAGTTGTGGGTTTTCCATATATGACCTTTATTATGTTGATGTATATTCCTTCTGAACCTACTTTGTTGAGGAGTTTTATCATGATTGAATGTTATACTTTGTCAACGGCTTTTTCTGCATCTATTGAAAGGATTATAGGCTTCTTATCCTTTCTTTTATTGATGTATCACATTGCTTGATTTGTGGTACCAAACCACCTCTGGAACCCAGGAATAAATCCCACTTGATTGTGGTAAATGATTTTTTTCCTGTTGGATTCAGTTTTCTAGTGTTTTATTGAGAATTTTTGCATCTATGTTCATCATGGATATTGTCCTATAGTTCTCTTTTTTAGTGGTGTCTTTATCTGGTTTTGGTATCTGGGTAATTTTACAAATTTAATTACAATATGTCTTGTTTTTGGCTTGCTTTTGTTGATTTTGATGTCTCCTAGATCTGGAGGTCTATTTTCTTTCACAGATTAGGAAAGTTTCCAGCTATTACTTCTTCAAATAAATTTTCTGTCCTCTTTCTCTTTTTTCTGAGACTTCTATAACATGAATATTAATCCTTTTTTGTAGTTTATTTAAGTAATCTCTACACCCAATGTGTGGCTTGAACTTATGACCCTACGATCAAGAGTCTCATGCTCTTCTGACTGAATGAGCCAGGTGCCCCTGAATATTATTACATTTGATGGAATCACTGATTGCTGTAAGCCTATTCTAATTTTGCATAATTCTTTCTCTTTTTTTTTCAGCTTCATTGTTTTCCATTATTTTGCTTTCTCATTAATTCATTCCCCTGCTTCTTCCAGCCTGCTGTTCATTGCATCAAGCCTGTTTCCAATCTCACTTATTACATTCTTCATCTCTTATTCTTTTTAACTCTTTTATCTCTGTGATAAGGGTCTCACTGATGTCTTCTTTTCTCAAGCCCAGTGAGTATCCTTATGATTGTTGCTTTAAATTCTCCATCAGGCATGTTATTTATATCTGTTGGTCTTAGATCTCTGGCTGTGGCCCTACTTTGTTCTTTCATTTGGGATGAATTCCCCCTTCTTTGCATTTTTGTCTAAGTCTCTACCATCTCTGTGTTAGACAAGCCAATTATGTCTCATGCTTCTGAAAGTGATGGCCTTTTGAAGAGAAGAGGTCATGTAGTGCCCAGGTCCTGGCACTTTAGGGAGTGCCTCTGACACGTGCAGTGTATGCTCTGCCATTGTGTTCTGGCTGCTTTATCCTTCAGGCTAGTCATCTGCAGGGGCTCTCCTTGCCTGCTACAGAGAGTGTTTGGTCCCTGTCCTGAACGTGGTGAGTTTTTAACTAGGTGTGCTCTGGTCCACACCACCCCTACCAGAACTGAGACCCTGCAAAACTGGCCAGGAGATGTGGTGTGGGCAGGGGTTTGTCCTGGTCTTCTGGAAGAGAGGCCTGCTGTGTTGGACTGAGGCAAGCTTGACTGAGAAGGAGTCCCACCAGGGCACAGCAGGGTGGGGCTTGGTGTAAACTAGTTAGGCAGCCAGTGTGCTTTCCACGTGCTTCCCCTATTTATGCTGAGGGGCAGGTGAGGGAAATGGTGCCAGCCAGCTTCTCTGTTCCCAGAGAGGTGTTTCCATGAATCCTGCCTCTCAGGGACAAGCTCTGAGAACAGCAAAAATCTCCTCACCACTGTGTGACCTGGCAACTGGGGGAAATGTTAACATTTCAAGACTGATTAGGCTGAACTGTGCAGTTCTTCAAATATCAGCATTTTCAGTTTATTATTGGTCTTTATTTTTCCCTCCGTAGTTTCCCCCTAATGTAACTGAATTGATTTCCTGTACTTCAAAAAGAAAATGGCAGTACATAAACATAATGATGATTTTCTGAAAAAAATCTCCCAGTTTGAGTGTAAGGCAAGATTAAGATTAAGATTGCTGTTTCCATACTGCCTGCCGCCCCCCTCCCCAGTTGTTTGCCTGTTCTCTCCAAGAGCCATGCATTGCCTTCTGGGATCTATCTTAGCCAAGTCTGCTGACCTTTAAAACACAAGGCTTTAAGTCCCATTGGTTGCAAGAATTCCTGAACTTCAACCTCTCTCATTTTCCAAGCTTGGGACAAACATTCTCCTGTGTATTCCTCTGTGTGCTCCTCTTTTTAGCCCTTCTCTGTAACTAGAGCTCCCTCTCCTCTTTGGTACCTCTGGTCTGTGTCTCTCCCAAACTATATCTCCATACTTTCTACTTCTTTGATGTGACCTCTTCTCTTCCTTCAGTTGTGAAGTTTGTTCTGTCAGTCTTCAGATTGATTTTTCCAGGGGTTTTTAGGATGATTTGATAGATACCTAGTTGTGCTTGTAGGATGAGGTGAGCCTAGTGTCCTCTCACTCTACTGCCGTCTTCTTCTCTCCAAAAAACCCATGGCTTTTTTAAAAAATATTTTATTTATTTATTCATGAGAAACAGAGAAAGGCAGAGACACAGGCAGAGGGAGAAGCAGGCCCCATGCAGGGAGCCTGACACTGGACTCAATCCCAGGTCTCCGGGATCATGCCCTGGGCTGAAGGCAGCACTAAATTGCTGAGCCATCAGGGCTGCCCAAACCCATGGCTTTTAATGGTAAGACATGCTGTTGTAGCTACCATAAAAATGGTTTTGTATTTCAAATACAGTATTTAAATCTAGATTTACATTTAAACTATATTTGTCAATCTGGCTCATCTTGTCACTTGTAGGTGACAGGCAGAGGTTTGTAATTGTCACTTGGGGAATGTGAAAAACAGAAAAGGAATCATTTAAACAAAGTCAGTCTAGAATTTCTCTTAATATCACTTAGCCTTACACTCAAACTGGGAGATTTTTTTCAGAAAAATCATCATTATGTTTATGTACTGCCATTTTCTTTTTGAAGTGCGGGAAATCAATTCAGTTACATTAGGGGGGAAACTACAGAGGGAAAAATAAAGACCAATAATAAACTGAAAATGCTGATATTTGAAGAATTGCACAGTTCAGCCTAATCAGTCTTGAAATGTTAACATTTGCCAGTAATGATTATCATCATTATTTATAAAGTGAGCAACACTTTCTATGAAATTGCACCTTCATATATAGTTCTAAAAACATAGGCTTATATTTAAATAGATTATATGATCTACTTTGTCCATAAACTTTTAACCAAAATTTCTTTTTTTTCTTAAGTTTTTTTTTTTTTAACATTCACAATGTCGTGCAATGGTCACCACATCAATCTGAGAAAATTTTCATCACTTCAAAAAAATTCCACACCCATCAGCAGTTATTTCTTATTTGACCCCAAATCCTGAAGCCATAAGCAAGTATTAGTCTATTTTCTGTATCTGTAGCTTTTTCTATTTTGTATATTTTAATAAATAGAATATGCAATATGCGGTCTTCTGTGACTGGCTTCTTTCACTTAGCATACTGTTTTCAAGATTCCTCCACTGCATCATGTGTGAGTACTTCACTTTTGGTAATTATTAAATAATATCCATTGTATAGATAACTGTGCATTCATCAGTTGATGGGCATTTGGGTTGTTTGCACTTTTTGACAATTATGAATCATACTGCTATGAACATCAACATATAAGTTTTTGTGTGTATTTAATTTTGATTTTCTTGGGTAGTATCTATGCTTGAATTCCTGTAGAATTGCGGGGTAATATGGTAACCCTGTTTAAAATTTTAGAAAGCTCCAGACTATTTTTCCAAGAAGCTATACCATTAGTGTTTGAAGCTTCCAATTTCTCCATATGCTTATGAACACTAGTTCTTATCTTTTTTATTATAACCATACTGCTGGCCTGTGTAATGGTGTCTAATAATTTTGATGTACTTTCTCTGATGGCTAATGATGTTGAACATCTCATGTATTTATTGGTCATTTTTTTCTTCTGGTTTCTTGCAGTAGTGGTTTATAGTTTTCAGAGCATAAGTTTTATAGTTCTTTTGTTAAATTCTTAATTTGATTTTGATGCTATCATAAATGTAAGTTTTATTTTCAAATTGCTCATTGGTAATATATAGAAATAGCTTTTTTGTTTGTTTGTTTGTTTGTTTGTTTAGTGGATTTCTTAGGATTTTCTGTATGCAAGATGTCACAAATATAGTTTTATTTCTTCCCAAAATGTATTCATCTTATTTTCTTGTCTATTTGAACTGGCTAGCATCTCTAGTGTAGTGTTAAAAAAAAAAAAGGAAAAGAAAAGTGGGAGAGATGATGGCCTGTTTCTTTTCTGCTCCCTGATTTAGAGAGTAAGCATTCAGTCTTTCACCATTAAGTTTGGTTTCATTTTTTTTCTTTTTAATCCTAGACAACCCATCAGGTGTTTTTGCTGTAGAAGTATCTTGTTTTTGATTGAATGCTGTTTAAATATATACTGAAATGATCATGTGTTTTTTGTGCTTTATTCATAAGGCATATTATGCTAATTGATACATACTTTTTAAGATATTCAACTTCCTGGGACAAATCCCATTTATTCATGATGTATAATTCTTTTGATATGTTTGGATTCATAGTATTTTGTTGAGAATTTTGAGTCTGTATTTATAAAAATATATTGATCTATATTTTCTTGTGATGGCTTTGTCTGGCTTTGGTATCAAAGTAATAACTGACCTTATGAATTAGTTAGGAAGCTTTTCCTTCCTCTTCTGTTTTGTGATCATCTTTGGGGAGAACAGATATTGTTTCTTTAAATGTTTGGTAGAATTCCACTGGTGAAATCATGTGGGTATGTGCTTGTCTTTGTAGAGTTTTAAGATTACTAATATTACATAAGTTCTAATTGGTGTAGGCCCATTCAGATATTTTTGTTTCTTGTTTTAGTTTTAGAAGCTTGCGTCTGTCTAGGAATTTGCCAGTTATGTCTAGGATATAGAATTTCTTTGCATAGAACTGTACTGTATCCGCTTTAAATCATTTTATTTACTTTTTAAATAAGTACTAATGTACCTTATTTCACTCTTGGCCTGAGTAATTCTTTCCTTTTCTTTTTGTATTTTTTCTTTTCTTTTCTTACTTTCCTTCCTTCTTTCTTTCTTTCTTTCTTTCTTTCTTTCTCTTTCTTTCTTTTCTTTCTTTCTTTCTTTCTTTCTTTCTTTCTTTCTTTCTTTCTTCTTTCTTTTTCCTTTCCCTTCCTTTCTGTCCTTTCTTTCTTTCTTCTTTCTTTCTTTCTTTCTTTCTTTCTTTCTTTCTTTCTTCTTTCTTTTTTTGCCAGTCTACCTAAAGGTTTGTGATTAAAAGAAAAAATTCTTTCAGAAACCAACTTTCAATTTTTCTTTTCTTTGTTTTTTCTAATCTCTCTGATTTATACTTTTTTTTTTAAAAAAAGATTTATTTGTGAGAGAGAGAGAGAGAGAGAGAGAGAGAGAGAGAGAGAGAGAGAGAGGCAGAGACACAGGAGGAGGGAGAAGCAGGCTCCATGCTGGGAGCCTGACATGGGACTCGATCCCGGGACTCAGGATCGTGCCCTGGGCCAAAGGCAGGCGCCAAACTGCCGAGCCACCCAGGGATCCTCTGATTTATACTTCAATATTTATTTCTTTTGTTCTTTTGTTTAGTTTGCTTTCCTTTATACAGTGCCTTAAGGTAGCAAACCAGGTTATTGCTTTGAGATGTGTATATTTTTTAATGTTTGCATTTATAGCCATAAATTTCCTATAAGCACTTCTCTAGCTGCATTCTGATATACTGTATTTTCACTTTAATTTGGGATCCCTGGGTGGCGCAGCGGTTTGGCGCCTGCCTTTGGCCCAGGGCGCGATCCTGGAGACCCGGGATCGAATCCCACATCGGGCTCCCGGTGCATGGAGCCTGCTTCTCCCTCTGCCTGTGTCTCTGTCTCTGTCTCTCTCTCTCTCTGTATGACTATCATAAATAAATAAAAATTTAAAAAAAAATTTGCCTCTAATATTTACTAATTCCTCAATTTTTATTTGTTCTATTTGCTATATAGATAGGTTGTAAAATTTTCACTCCAATGTTTTTTGTTATTGATTTCTACTTTTACTCTATTTAGTTTCACTCTGTACTTTGTATAATCCCAGTCCTTTTAAATTCTTTGAGGGTTTATTGCCTCTCATGTGCTATATCCTGGATAATGTTCCATATACACTTAAGAAGAATGTATATTCTGCTATTCGTGTGTGGAGTATTGATAGATAGCTGTTAGGTCTAATTGATAGTGTTTGTTTAAGTTTTTCATTTCTTTTTTTTTTTAAGATTTTATTTATTTATTCATGATGGTCACACACACACAGGGGGAGAGGCAGGCTCCATGCAGGGAGCCCGACGTGGGATTCGATCCCGGGTCTCCAGGATCACGCCCTGGGCCAAAGGCAGGCGCCAAACCGCTGCGCCACCCAGGGATCCCAAGTTTTTCATTTCTTTATTGATCTTTGTGTAGTTCAAACATCAGAAGTAGTTTCTTGAACTTTCATTATTATTGGAATAATTTAGTAATTCTGTCAGTAGATTTTGTTGATGAATTGGCCTATACTTTCTTTTTTTAATATTTTATTTATTTATTTATGAGAGACACAGTAGAGGCAGTGACATAGGCAGAGGGAGAAGCAGGCTCCGCACAGGAAACCTGATATGGGACTCAATCCCGAGACCTCAGGATCACCTGAGTGAGTCAAAGGCAGATGCTCAACCTCTGACCACCCAGGTAGTCCTGGCCTGCATTCTTATAAAATATTGGTCTCCAGTAATATTTTTTGATTTATTTATTTATTTTTAATTTTTTAAAATTTATTTATGATAGTCACACACAGAGAGAGAGAGAGAGGCAGAGACACAGGCAGAGAGAGAAGCAGGCTCCATGCACTGGGAGCCCAACGTGGGATTCGATCCGGGGTCTCCAGGATAGTGCCCCAGGCCAAAGGCAGGCGCCAAACCACTGCGCCACCCAGGGATCCCTATTTTTTGATTGAAAGTCTATTTTGCCTGATAATATTATAGCCATTCCATCTTTCTTATGGTTGTTATTTGCATGACTTAGGCCTTTCTATGTATTTACTTTCAATATATTTGTATCTTTGAATTCAGAGAGTCTCCTATAAACAGCAGCATTTGAATCATGCTTTTTTTATCTAGTCTTAAAATCTCTGCCTTTTGAATAGATTATTCATTTTCTTACTAATCACCATTGATACAATTGGATTTAATTTGTCCTTTTACTGTTTAATATGTCTCATATCATTTTCTTTCTCTATTCCTCCTTTACTGCTTTTTTTTTAAGGAAATGTTTTTAGTGTAACACTTAAATTTCTTTAATGATTGTTTTCTTTACTATATTTGAAAAGTATCTTAGTAGTTAAATGAGGGCTTACGATATAAGAATCCATTTCATTTTTTTAAAGGCGGGTGGCAAAAGGAGAGGGGGAAAGAGAATCTCAGGCAGACTTCACACCCAGCATGGAGCCTGACAGGGGGCATGATCTCACAACCCTAAGATCATGACTGGAGCTGAAATCAAAAGTCAGATGCTTAATTGACTGAGCCGCTCAGGAACCCCTCCACTTCACCTTTATAATAACTTAATTCTAGTGAAACATAGAAATTCTTCATAGCTCTATTCTCTCTTCCCCTTGTGTTGCTATTAGTTCTATATATTACATCTTTATATATTACCTAAAAATACATTCTTTTAATTACTACTTTGTATAATTTCATGTCCATTTAAGAAAGCTGAGAAAAGGGAAGGAAAGTACATATTTAATTTGTTGTATTAAACTTCTTATTTGCCATTTTCAGTTTCCTTCATTTGTTCCTATAGATTGCTATACTATCTGGTATCATTTACTTCAATACAGCTTTCCTCCTCCCTCCCTCCTTGGTGCTGCTATCGTAAAATTCATTATATTTCTATTTGGTATGGTTCCAACAATGGAATTACAAACCTATTTGTTAAAAAAAACTGAAGAAAGGAGAAGTATTCATTTATAGTGTCTCTTATAATTATATAATTACCTTTATAGGTGCTCTGTTTTTGTGTGTATAGATTTGAATTACTGTATCACTTGCTTTCACTCTTAAGATCTTTCTTTATTTCAGTTTTTTTGTTTTGTAAATGTCTTTGTATCCTTTTAATATTTGAAGATAGTTTTATTGGCTATAAGATTCTTGGTTGACAGCTTTTCTTCTTTCAGAAGTCTGAATATGTGATCCCAGTGTCTTCCAATCTCTACTATGTCTGATTATAAGTCAATGATTACTCATATTTAGGTTTCTTTGAATGTGACAGGTGATTTTTCTCTTGTACTATCAAAAATTTCTTTGTCTTTCTTCTTCAGAATATATTCTGTGAGGTGTCTGGTTGTAGCTCTTTGTGTTTATGTTGCTTTAATGTAGGTGCCTGACATTTAGCTTTTTTTTTTTTTACTGTAACATAAATGCTTGACATTAAGCTTTTGATCATTGAGACATCCATTTCAAAGACCTACATCTTGAATGAACATTTTGCTAGCTATACAACCAGATAAAAGATCCAAGCTACCCCTACTACTAAAGTTCTGCTTTTAGAAAGCCCTCGGTGACCTAGATAATGGACTAATTAAATGATCCTGTGCTTCCCTTTCTGCACTTTAATTTTCCTTCTTATTTTAAATATGAAGAGTAAGCATGTGAAGGCCTAGGCACTCCTCTGTCAACCTCAGTAAAACCCCAATTCCTTTCTCTTTCTGTGTGTCTGTTCTGCCTTTCTACTCACAACCTCACTATATGGGTACCAGTGTGCCATGTATCCTCTAAGACTTGTGAATAATAAACATTTTTTCCCTCAAAGTTTCCTGATGTTTGTTGTTAGGGTGCAATTATATGAACCACAATGGCCTGTACAGCCCCAACATTTGGCTCCGGTTGGGAAATGTCTGTATGGGCCTGCCACAGGCTCATTTGAGTGCTCCAGGCATTCCTAACTAATACCATCCCTGTCAAAAGGCTGGAACAAAAAAAAATAAATAAATAAATAAATAAATAAATAAATAAATAAATAAATAAAGGCTGGAACAAACACAAAACAGCTACTTGGAGTTCATTGAGTTTCTTGGAGGATTTAGATAAATGTTTGTTTGTTTCTTTTGTTATTTTATGGGGACATTTTTAGTCACTTTTCTTATTTTTGTTTCCTTCTTTTTCTCTGTCTCTACTCTCCTTCTGGTGCTTTGATTATGTAAATGGTATATTTAATGGTGTCCCACATTTCTCTGAGGCTCTGTCCTTTTATTTATTTTTTTTGTGCTCTTTTTTCCCTCTGTTCTTCAGATTGTATAATCTCTATTGATCTGTCTTCAAGTACTTTGATTCTTTTTTATGCCAGTTCAAATACACTATTGATCCCTCTAGTGATTTTATTTTTTCCTTTATATCACTATAGTTTTCAACTGCAGTATTTCCATTTGGTTCTTTACTCTCCATGTGACATTGTGTCCACATCTTCCTTTTTTTCTCTCTCTCTCTCTCTCTCTAATTCTGGTTTCTTTGAGTTCTTTAAACATGTTTATAGTGGCTTCTTTGAAGGTTGTGTCAGTTAAATGTGACATCTGGGCCCTCTCACACTTTCTGTTGCCTTATGCTTTTCCTGTGTATGGGTCACATTTTTCTGTTTCTTTGCATGTGTAATTTTTTGGGGGGTAATGTAGACATTTTGTTATAATTTGGAAACTGATTTCCCTCTTCCATTTTGATATTATGTTGTTTGTTTAATGACTTGGTGCAATTTTTTTCTTTTGCTCTATAATAAATCATCACAAACTTAACAGATTAAAACAAAATAAATTTATTATCATATTGTTTGGAGGTCACAAGTCCAGAATGATTTTTTATGGGCTAAAATCAGGGTAACAGTTTGTCTGCTTTCCTTCTGGAGGCTCAAGAAGAGCATCCAGTTCCTTGCTTTTTTCCAGATTCTGGATTTAATCCACAGTTTTTGACTTGTGGTCCTCTTCTCTTTTCAAAGCTGGTGCTAGCTACTCAAAATTCATCATGCTGTATCACTCTAACAGTAATGTAACTACCTCCCTCTTCCATATTATAAGAACTTTTATTGTTATATTTGGCCCACCCTGATAATCTAGGAAAATTTGCCACTCCCAGAATCCATTGATCAGCAGCCTTAAATCTACCTAAAAATTTAATGCTTTTTTGCAGGTAGTGTAACCTACCACTTTTTACTTTTTAGCGTTAGGATATGACCCACTTTGAAAAGCCATTATTCTGCCTACTACAATTGGGTAGAATATTTTCATGAAGTACATTTCTCCAATGTGAGTCCCTAACCCACTTCCTGTAGGAATCAGCCTTGGACATGAGCACAGTCACCCTGGATGACATTATTTTGCATACTGGAAAACAGTGGTTCTTTAATATTAAGAATCCTATCAAATGAAATATATGCATTTATCAACAGAGCTCAGAATAAAAACTAGCTATTTTACATACCATTTAAGCACATATTTTTCCTCATCAATCTACCTTCCAAATATTTCCAAGTGAGAATTGCAATGATGGTGGCTACGTAGATTCATCTTCATGAAAGGAATGGTGTTATTAATAACCTAAAGTAGACACATACATTCATTACACAAGAGACTATCATAATTATTTTGTAAATGCTAAAATTTTATTTTATTTCTTAAAAGATTTAAAAAATTTAATTATTCATGAGAGACACACACACACACAGAGAGAGAGAGAGAGAGAGAGAGAGAGGCAGAGACCCAACACAGGCAGAGGGAGAAGCAGGCTCCATGCAGGGAGCCTGATGCAGGACTCGATCTTGGGACTCCAGGATCACACTCTTAGCCAAAGTCAGGTGCTAAACCCCTGAGCCACCTAGGCTTCCTTAAAATATTTATTTTAAAGGAAGCTTTTCCATTTTGTTGGGAAAAGTTGGTTAACAAATGAATTTAGAAATGATTTACAAAGCAAAAATGTTAAATTATAACTGTTTGCCTTGGTCAGTGTGTTCTGAATATATTCCAAGACTTGTCATATGATCTGAGTTAATTTGTACTAAGGTAATAAATTGAATTATTACATGTGCTATCAGAAAATGACTGTCTCGGGCAGCCCTGGTGGCTCAGTGGTTTAGCGCCGCCTTCAGCCCAGGGCATGATCCTGGAGACCCAGGATCAGGTCCCATGTCGGGCTCCCTGCATGGAGCCTGTTTCTCCCTCTGCCTGTGTCTCTGCCTCTCTCTCTCTCTCTCTCTCTCTCTCTCTCTGTGTCTCTCATGAATAAATACATAAAATTTAAAAAAATGACTGTCTCCCTGAGTGCTCAAGTGGTGCAGTATGTTGAGCATCTAATTCTTGGTTTCAGCTCAGGTCTGATCTCAGGATATTGCAATCGATCCCCATGTTGGGCTCTGTACTCTGTAGGGAGTCAGCTTGAGTTTCTTTCTCCCTCTTCCTCTGCCAGTCCCCACTGCTTGCTCACTCTCTCTAAAATAGATAATAAAAAGAAAATGTCTCTCTAGAGAATTATGAGAAAAGAGGTCAAGTTGCAAGACAGTATATACTTTGTAGGCACAGATTTTTGTCATAAGTGCAAAGTCTAGTAATAGTTCAATACTCATGAGGGTTTTTTGTGAGAAGTTAGATGTTATTGCCACCTTTTAGAAATTTTTGTACTGTTTTTTATTGCAATTCATCTGTAAAATGTTATAATATTATGAAAATTAGAACTTTGCCTGAAATATTAAATGCCAGAATGTATTGTCCAGATCCAAATTAATAGTTATATATTCATGTTTGCCAATTCTATAAAAATGGATTCTTGAATACTTTTTCATATTAAATGAAAGAACTTTCCAAGTGCTGAAACTCTATGGACAAGCCTCACAGTAACTGAATGAGTTCTTAAGAAACAAAAAACACGTATAGACGAAACAGCATGTAAGGATAACATAGTGAATAAATCAGGATTAACAATAGCAAGATCTGATATACAAAGTGAAAGAAGAGAAATAAGAGGTAGTACTAAGGGGGATAAATCTACTTGGAAAATCGTAAATGAGATGAAGAGTCTAAAAGGAGAGGTGAAAGAGTCCAAGTCAATTGTTCCAGATAAATGATGTTACAAAGAGTAACCACCCAATAGTCACATGAATTTATGAGAAGGCAGAGAAAAGACTAGTGTTATATAAGCTTTAGCTTAACTGGAAACTGTTTAATGTATTAACTGTGAAAATTGTTCATTGGCAGTATTAGCACCTAGTTCTTGAAGTGGATGTTTCATAACCTAAAGAGCTACTGAATTAGGGAAGGCTCATCATTGTTTTGATTTTTATTGGAAGAGTCAAGACTTTTCAAGGGGAACTTGAAGGATGCACTGAAATTCTAATGCTTTTGCCATGTGTCTGGAACTTAAATAAAATGTAAATTTTTCTACAGGCTTGCTGCCTCCTGAGTGGAAAATATCTGCCTAACAAAATAGTGAATGGTTACTATAAAGGAAACTGAGCAAAAAAAGATAATATACTTAATCATTGTAACTACAAAACTTGTTTTTTTCTGGAGATCTTGAACACAAGAAAATGAAGGTTGTATTTTCAGTATATTTGGTTAGAATGAGTGTAGGAAAATTAGATAATATCTGTCTTATCTTAGGCAAGATCTTACCACTCATATTGCAGACATAGTTGAGATAATGGGTAGGTGTGGTTGTTCAGCATGAAAGCAAAAGGTAATAAATACCTCCAGGGTTTCTACAAGAGGAACCTTGTATATCAATGGTTTTTCCTTGTGGGAACCTAAACGAGGTCACTTTATTTGATTTGTTTCTTTCAATTTGCACTATGCTGCAAACTTCTCAAAGATGAAAAGATGTTTTTGTGTGAGCTTTATTTGTACAGGATCTGGGTAAATAAAGATCTTGATTAAGACAGCACCACTTTTTATGTATTAATTAAATAAGGTAACTAGTTTAACAGATTACACCTAAACAATCTTCAAAAATAGCTATTTCCTATCATTGTGGCTAGGGTTCGTGTGTGTTATACAGTGTAATACTTTTAATAACATTTAATAATAGCAATAATTTTAATGATGCTGAATTTGTCAATTTAGTTTTATTAAATTATAGCTAATTTAAGATTAAGCTAGTGATAATCAGATTCTCACTATTTTGTATATATTTGTTTGGATGACTTAAAAAGGGGGGGGATTTATGGCTAACATAGCAGTTGAGTGGATATCATTCATAAGAAAGCAAATAACACCTATTGTGGTGGGAAACCATTTGAGACCTGCTGATTTAGAACAATATATCCAGGGAAGTTCCTCAATAAGAAAATAAACACTAGCAGAATTTGAAAACTGATTTTTTTATGCCACATTAGTTTCCTTTGTATCTCTGTGTCTTTGGGATTCAGAAAATAAATGTTGGGAGGTAGGAAACATTTTAATATTCTTTTTTTAAAAATAGCCATTTCTTTCAGTTGAACAGTCAAATGCAATGGGAGTAGCAAAACCAAGATATAGCAAAACACTGAGTGATTTGAAGCTATCACAAGCCAAGAGAGCAGAAGAAATAGCCTCTGACTTTGCCATAAATAATACTGAGGAAGAAAATAGTGATCTGTAGATTAAAGGATCAAGGGTGACTGCAGTGTTTTCAACTTTAGTAACTAGGGGAATGCTATTATTTTCTTTGATAAATATTTAGTTATTTTATTAAATATTTATTTATGAGAATGAGAAAGAGAAAGAGAGTAGGGAGGGGAGGAGGGAGAGAAAGAATCTTAAGCAGTCTCCACACTGAGCATGGAGCCTGACACAGGGCTTGATCCCATGACTCTGAGGTCAAAACCTAAGCCAAAACCAAGAGTTGGATGTTTTACTGGCTGCACCAAGATTTATTTATTTGCTCCAAGATTTATTTATTTATATGAGGTGGGGGGAAGAGGGCAAAGAAGGGTAAAAGGAGAGGGAGAGAATCTTCAAGCAGACTCCTGTAGGGCTCTATCACATGACTCATGAGATCATGACTAGAGCTGAAATTAATAGTAGGACGCTCAACCGGCTGAGCCACCCAGGTGCCCCTGGGGGAATGTTATTACTGAGATAGAGAGATGGCTAGGAGTAGAGGGCATAAAGAAATTAAGAATTCTGCTGGAGCCATACTAAGGTTGATATATCTAGTAGATACCCAAGTGGAGATGTTGGTTGGAAGTTGGGAAGTGGTCACCACTGAAATAAACTGGGGTTTAATATAGGAATTAAGAGATGGAGAGAAGATGCTTATTGTAATCAATAAATGTTTGGATATAATTGTCCATATTTCTGAAGGAAACGTTGAAAAATACTATATCTAGTTAAGAAGTCACTATTGCACAATTTAAACAAAACTAACATTTTTAAGTGCTTAATATGTGCCAGGCACATTTTTAAATACTTTATATTTGTGAAAATAATATTCTCACAAGTATTATCAACACTGAGCATAAAATGGCCAAGACAGGGTCTTCCTAATAGAGGCTAAGGAATTGGATGTACAAGGAGCCTAAGAACAGCATAAATGCTTCTGCCAAACTCCAAGGGAGTTCTCAGGCTTCATCTTAATAGTCCTTAGATCCTGGAGTTAGGGGCACTTTTTATTCATAAGTGGTGAGTCTAAAAGCATCTTTCCCAATTTGAGACTAGTCACCTTGCAAAAGCACCTGCAGGACTGGGCAGTACATGCATCTGAGCTGATGATGAGATTGCCTTGCTTTTGTTAGACCACTGTTATATCACAAAATTTCTTATTTGATTCCCTTATGTGTCCAAGAAAGATTTTTTTAATTAAATAATTTGAAAGTTCATATTGAGTCGGTCCTTATTTTTTTATCTAATATTTGAGAAAACCACTCTTGTACTGATTAACAAAGGCTAAATCCTGGGCTGCATATATCACAGTTCTGACTCAGATTGGCAATTTTTAGGAAACTATGCTAATGCAGAGCAGATGAAACTTGTTTGTCTTGTGTCAAAATGACCTTTATGTAAATTAACCTAATAGGCATTGGCTAGATATCACCTCGGTTACAAAATTTTTGCAGAAATTAAATTGACATGTTAAAATACATTCAGTCTAATTCTATAGTGGAAAATATGAGCAAAAACTAGCCATCAAAAACACATACACACACAAACTAACATTTGAATTTGATACTCTCCACACACACACAAATCTTGTGCAGAGTTCAGGCTGATATTCCTTGACAGTGCTGGCAATTTCCATGCATAAATCATGGAATAGGAGATTCATGAACCACATTGACTGAAGTGAATAATGATTCTGTAAAGTTTAAATCAGACTTTTTCTGAAAGCCAGACTTTGTAGAATGAGGAATAACTTTAAAGACTCTATGGGATATATCATATTAGAGACCATTATATTTGTAAAAAGGAAAAAAAAATTACAGAATGAGAAAAGATTGTGTTACAGTTTGTTTCTACTCATAGATTTTTCTCCTAACTCATTTCTATTGTAGGTACCTAGAGAGTCCTATTTAGCTCCGCAATTTCACCTGTTTTGTGATGCTTGCATGGAGTTGCTAATATTTCTCCTTAACACTGTATGAAATATAGCTCAAACAAGCAATTTGTAAGGGATTTTTTTTTGAAAAGCTATAAGGGATAAGGCTATGGCCACAGAGCTTGATTAGCTAAAAATGGATTCTCTAATGAGGATATGATTACTAGCTTCAAGCTTTATGATTCTTTGCTGGAAATACCACTGATTTTCTGAATGCATTTTCAGGAGTGGATTTCTGAATGGAAGAGCAAGTACTGCCCCAGAGGTCATATATGTATCTTCTACTCCTGGCTTGTTCTCTTATTTATTAAATAATATAATCTCTTCTCACTTCATTTTTCCTATGTATGAAATAGGGATATGGTGACTGTCCTTTCTGATGTAGTATGATTATAAGCATCAAATAATAAAATACATGGATAACATAGAAACATGTGTATAGTATAGTTATACAAATATAATGTATTTTTAATCACCCAGATTCACACAATAAAAATTAAAAAATTTTTAAATCAAGTATAGTTGATAATGTTATATTAATATAATACAATGTATATTAAAATATATTATGTTTCTTATGATACAGTGTTATATTAATTTTAGATAATAGTGATTTGAGAATTTGACACATAGTTCTTGGGGTGAGCATTCTATAGTTACATTTGTCACCATAGTAGCTTATTATAATATTATTGGCTATATCCCCTATGCTGTACTTTTCATCTGTGACTTATTTTATAACTAGAAATTGATACTCCTTCACCTATTTTTGCCCCTCCCCCCATTCCCTCCTTTCTGGCAATTACTGGTTTGTTCTCAGCATTTGAGTATGTTTGTTTTTTAAAGATTTTATTTATTCATGAGAGACACAGAGAGAGATTGGCAGAGACATAAACAGAGGGAGAAGCAGTCTCCTTGCAGGGAGCCCGATGAGGGGGCTCATCCTGGGATTCTGGGATCATGCCCTGAGCGGAAGGCAGACGCTCAATCGCTTAGCCACCCAGGTTTCCCTAGTATGTTTGGTTTTTTTTCCCACACACACACACAACTGAAATTTTATGGTACTTCTCTTTCTCAGTCTGATTTATTTCACTTAGCATAATACCCTGTAGATCAATCCATGTTGTCGCAAATAGCAAGATTTCACTTTTCTTATGACTAATATTCCATTGTATATATGTGTATGTGCATATATATACAAATATATCCCATGTGTTCTTCCATTTGTTCATCTATCAATGAACACTTAGACTTGTTTCCAAATCTTGGCTATTGTAAATAATGCTGTGATAAACATAGGTATCTTTCAAATTAGTGTTGTCTTTTTCTTTGAGTAAACATCCTACAGTAGAATTACTAGATCACTGGTATTTGTTTTTAATTTTGTGAGAAATCTCCATACTGTTTTCCATAGTACTGCATCAATTTACATGCCCACTAACAGTGCAAGGGGTTCCCTTTTCTCCACTTGGTATGTTTAGTCTTTATAATGGCCGTTCTGACTGGTGTTAGGTAATAACCTCAGTGTGGTTTTGATTAGTAATGAACATCAGGTATTTCCCTGATGATTAGTGATGAACATCTTTTCATGTGTCTGTTGACCTCAAATGAAATATTTAGTATTCATGTGTCTTTTTATTTAAAGGATTTTATTTATTTATTCATGAGAGACATAGAGAGAGAGAGGCAGAGACATAGGCAGAGGGAGAAGCAGGCTCCATGCAGAGAGCCTGATGTGGAACTGGATCCTGGACTCCAGGATCATGCCTTGAGCCTAAGCAGACGCTTAACTGCTGAGCCACCCAGGCGTCCCTTCATGTGTCTTTTGGAACAGCATCTTAAAAAGTGATAGGTTTTCAGAAAATAAAAATTTAATCTTAAAAAATTGGCCTATTTAAAAACACAGGCAATTACTGGTTTCTCTGTAAGTTAACTTTGCAAAGAATGTATCAAAAGCAATTCTTATTAGAGAATTTTTTGAAAAACATTCCTCATAGGAAAATAGAAAAATATTTCTGAATGGTATTATTTCAGAGGTTTGTACAATTTTAAAACTCCTTGATTACTTATTCAAATTTACTCACATCTTCCCATCTATTCTAAAGCACCGTTATTCAAGGGGGTGTGGGTAGTATGGTTGCCTTCAAGAAAAACTAAACAAAACCAAAACAAAACCCAACAAAACAAAAGCAAAACAAATAAACACTAATATGTAAAAGCAAACTTTTCATATCCTACCCTTCTTGGGCCGTGACAGTTCTTTTGCTTAATATGTCTATAAGCAGACATGTCATTTGGTCGTTCATTTGTTTAACATCAACTATTTGTTGAGTATCTACCGTGTGCTAGGGTTGTGGGGATAGAGCATTGATAAAAGCAGACAAAAATCTTTGTCTTCAGAGAGCTTGCATTCTATGAGACATACTACCATGTGAAGTAAAGAGCATTTTCAGCAGAGATAACAGCCATTGTAAAGACCTTGAGACAAGAAAGGTTGGCATATGGGAAGATCAAAAAGGAAGTCAAAGTGTTTGAGGTAGAATGAGTAAGACAAGAGTGATACAAAAAAGAGTGGAAGTAGGCAGGACCAGATAACATATAGGTGCTGAGACCAACATAGACATCAAACTTTATAGACTCAATGTGCATAAAACTGTTAATGACTTTTTGTATATTTAACATCATGACTTTTTCTCAAAATACTGTACCTAATGAATGTGACATGAAATGTGATATTTTTATTAGTTTCAGTACGCACTCATCAATTTGGCATATAGTTTTTATTCAGAATAATATATGGATGAATTTGAATTATGCACACTATGTTGGGATAAACCTACCATGTTTGGGTTTTCAGAATTGCACAAAGGACGAGGGGTGGAAGGATATAATCTTCTACCATTTATTTGTTGAATATACATGCCCTATTATGTGTTTTAAAGCACCCTCTAATTGAGCCTTAATCTGGTCCAAATGTTTTTTTTTTGTGCTATACATCAATTTTTAAGTGAACATTGAGTACATAGGTATCATGAGCCCTAAAACAAATATTTATGAAGAATATGACACAGAATGATTCATGCACAAAAGGAGACTCACTTGTAAACTCCTCCATTACCCACCCTCATGATCAAGACTTTCTTCCGCTTTTGGCAAGTACATCTTTAAAAAATATGTAGTATCAAATTGTATGTATTTATTTACTTGTAATTATTTATTGTTTATATGGACTTGTTCTCAGTATTCAATTAATTTTTCTAAATGTGGGGCACCTGGGTGGCTCAGTGGTTAAGCAGCTGCTTTTGGCTCAGGCTGTGACCCTGGCTGGGGTCCTGGGATCCAGTCCCATATCAGGCTACCTGCAGCGAACCTGCTTCTTCCTCTGCCCGTGTCTCTGCCTCTCTCTCGCTCTCTCTCTGTCTCTCATGAATAAATTTATAAATCTTAAAAAAAATTGTTTTCTGAAAGTGAAAACTGGGTATTTTGGGTTGAGGGTAGAAGGTATCAATAATTTTTATTAAAATTAATAAATTTTAAAAATTAAGTACTTTTATGGCAGTGTGTTGAGGGATAAGTGAAGCTCATTAGGTGAGAGAGAACTGTGTTTTGATGTGGAAGCACCATGAAGAACGTATAAAATTGAATAAAGATTGTTTTAAATTTAAGACTGTCTCTGGAACTCTAGATGCAGTATCAAACTTTAGATAGCAATTTCTTTTGCTAATAAGAACCAGTGACTACTACAAAAAATAACAAACTTTCTGCCTTTAAGGGCATACCATTATGCTTACTTAGGCTAGACACAATCGCAAAAAAAAAAATCTTTATCACAGCCAAGGGTAGAGGTAGAATGCCAACTTTAATAATTTGTTTCTGATTAAAGCTGATTTCTAATTTTTTTTGAATTTCAGATTCTTCGAATAAAACCTCCTTTTATATTGCAAAATATTTTTATAGATTCTGTTTCCCACTTTATTTTCTCCTCTTTGAATAGGTCCCAGGTATACAGGTTAGGTATTTCTTAATATTTAGGGTGCATGGAATATTCTTATTCTCTATTTTCTTTTCAGATCTAAATTTGGAAAACCCCGATGTGATTCCTAACAGATATTAATCTAAAACATAGCAACTGGACGGTTTTGTTTGCTTTTTACTCTTCTGTCAATGGAGGCCTGCAATTTTTCTTCAGACAGTATAGCTCATCCAGATATATGCTCCTCATGGAGTTAGAATGAGTTGAAGGTACAAGCAACTCTAATGACCAGTAGTCTTACTGACTTTTAGCAGCATGGAACTTTTTCTCCCCTATCTATCACTGTACACTATACCAAGAAAATGCTTCCTATCATTAATTTGCCTTTTCCTGACACTACCAAATAGAACTTTCTTTTTCTATCTCTTTTCTATCCCCTTATCCCTTACCTTTGTCTCTATCTCTGTGTTTATGTCTCTTTCTTATCTCTACCATTATCTCTTACAATCCAGGTCCCTAAGAGATTATCTTTCTGAGTTAACTGTAGACAGAGCTTTTATACCAGGCTCTCAGGAGTCACTGGTCATCCCATAAATAACTGATTTACTTCATGTACCATGTCCTGATCTAATTTTTTATGCCAAGGGAACAGGAAAGAAAGATATAAAGCATTATAACATAAGTATACAAAATCAGTTCCAGACTCTCTTCAAGAGCAGTTTGTTGGCAGAGCAAGAACTTAATGATTTTATTCCAGAATAATCTCTCCCTCTCCCCTTCTTTGCCTCTCCCCCTTGCATTCCCCCTCACCCTCTTTGCCTCTCACCCCCCCACCACTTTGCCTCTCATCCCCCTACCTCCTTCCCTCACTCTATTGAGCTGCTCATAGAATACTTCTTATTTGTGCCATTTCTCAATAACTAGATTTCTGTGGAAACCATCTAGCACTGTTCACCCTTATTCACTTCCTACTCTTTTGTGTCCTGGGGGCCTAATCTCTAATTGGAGGCAGAAATTATTATGCTTTTAGGATTGGGCAAAGTGAGGAGCATGACTCTTTCTCAGCATGATTCAGAGAATAATTCCCATGTAGTTGGGTTGTGGACATGTGGTTTTAGATTTGTCTTATTCTCGAATGCCAGAATGTTAAGATAGTATGATGGTTCAAATATTTTTTTATTCATTGAGGAAAAACAATGTTATTTTGGCTACAGGGATGGATTACATAAAATAATCCATTTCTAGTAATGATGAAGGTAAATTCTCTAAATCTTATGTGTAATTTCTTTATTATCATACACTGCTATTGCCAGATTTTTTTTTTTTTATTTGGAAATACTTACAGGTAGTATAATGAACATGCTAGTCACTTTCCAAAAGGCCCTCTTAATTCTGCTATCAGAAATACTTAAAAGCATAGGTCCAAATTTACAAGGTCAAATGATTGAGACCAAATAGGTAACACAAATGAATGGAAAGGCATACTATGGGATCCCTGGGTGGCGCAGCGGTTTAGCGCCTGCCTTTGGCCCAGGGCACGATCCTGGAGACCCGGGATCAAATCCCACGTCAGGCTCCCGGTGCATGGAGCCTGCTTTTCCCTCTGCCTGTGTCTCTGCCTCTCTCTCTCTCTCTCTCTCTGTGACTATCATAAATAAATAAAAAAATAAATAAAATAAAATTAAAAAAAAGGAAAAGGCATACTATAATATGATTGGGTGTGGGGGAAGCCATGGCCAAGTAGAAAATGTGTGCCATGTCTAAAATAATCCAAAATAAAATTTAAATTTCTCAGAAGACTGTTGTAGCATATAAGTATGTATCTGAGCCATGTTGGGGTAATATGTGCTTGTCTTCTTTTTTTTTCAAATAACTCACCTGGTAAGAGAAGAGAAATAACCAGATGTAGTCCAGGGTAAGAGGAGATTTCTTAATCTCATGTATAGGTAAATCAGACTAGTTTATGGGAAGAAAAATACAAATTTCAGAGGAGAAAAAGAATGAATTGAACAAATGCCAGACCTGTAAGAGACTTGTAGAGATGGAGAATAAAACCTTATATAGGATAAATTGTTTTCTTCTGAGCCTGAAGCCTAACTCTGAGATTCATTGAACTTCTCATTTTATAAGCCTTTGCTGAAAACTAATCTCAATGAGGCCTCCTGTGACCAGCCAATTTAATTTTGTGAGCACCCTGACACTTCTAATCCTGTTAACCTTGTACAACTTTTGCTTTTACCCACAGCACTGACCCATAACACTGATGTTATGTAACAATAAGCAATATATATGGATCATGGCAACATACTAACATGTTATATATCATGGTCATTGATTACTGTCTATTTTCCTTGCTAGGATATAAACTGGATGAAGGTAGATATCTTCATTACTTTTATCCTACATTATCCTGATGTATCCCACGTCCTAGAATAAATCTTGAAACATGATAGGCTCTCACTAAGTATTTGTTGAGTGAAAAATATAAGTGAACACCAAAATGGATGCCTGTAACTAATAAATTTGCTGTTAAATGACCTAATATTCTTGTAAAACAGGGAGAAAGAAACAGGAAGATATCCTGTTTAGGGATATGGATTTGAAGGAGTAGCATATACATATGCAAAGGGTCTTTGCATATCATGGTAAATACTTTAAACTAAAACCATAAACAGAAAATCATCTGTCCTACTGAAACCCAACTAAAGGTGGATGCTTTAATTTTACTATGGTAGGCTTAGTTCTGTGATTTTTTTTTTTTTTCCTCTAGCAGGCACTGAAGCCTGTGGCAAAGGAATCATGTACTTAAATTAAAGTAGTAGGTTAGTGGATTGGAAGTGACCCAAGAACAGAGAACACTGATAAGATAACAAGACAATGATTAAAGCATTGATACAATAGAGTCTACAGAGGAAGTAAAGCCATGGTGAGGCATTAGCTTGGAAGAAAATTTAGGCTTTATTAAGTATGCAGAGCTATCAGAGAGAACAGCAAGCAGGAATACATAGAAAAGAGCATGAGAATAATCCTCTGTGAAAGCAAGTTACAGGAGAGCATTATTAGGATTTATTTATCTATTTATCTATTAATCTATTTACGTCATTGCTTTATGATCAGAAGTGCTTAGCACATAGTAGGTCCTTAATGCATGCTTGTTGGATGGATAGTGAGGTCCAGAATGTGACCCTGAGCATAGGTTCCTATGGTACAGGACAAGAAAAGACTTTTGAGATAATAAGAATATCAATGATCAGATTGCTGAATGATTTGCACCTGCTTCTTGGTTCTTCTGTGAAGAACAACAACAAAAAAAAGCAATTGGAGGCTTTGTGCCAAAGACCTTAAATAGTAGGCCCACATGGTTAGTAGGTCTGCACATGGCAGGTGGATGGAGGATAGATGTCATAAATGTTGAAAAAGGAGAGATTTTCTGTATCAGAGTAGAAGAATAATAGTTTTGAAGTGAAAAAAGGTTAATTTGATCCATACTAATTTTTGCCTCCAATGCCTGAAATATAGGGGAATGGCTGACAGAACAAATTCTCTAAAAAAGTGATAGGAGGAAAAAACCAAGTTTCATTTAAAGCAAAGGAGTAGAAGTAGCATTCTGTGAACATTCAGAAGTATAATAGGGATTGATTTACGAGTGCATGGTTAAGAGGAAAAAGGTTGGGGAAGAGGCAAAGGATAATTATGGGGGAAGAAATTCTTCTCATGATAAATTATAAAGTAGAACCTACCAGTACCCCTGGAGAAGGATTGATAAACATCCTCAAAGGGTAATACCCAGTGTTTTGAGAGGGTCAAAGTATATTTCAGTGACATTAGCACTTATTATTTATAACTAACACAAGGCTATTATGTATGCTTTGAGAGTATCACTATAATATTGAGCATTTTGATAAGCACTACATTGACTTATCTCATTTAATTCTTTTCATATGAGGTGACTACTATCCTTCTTCATAAACTGGGGCTCAGGGAGGAAGAGTAGCTTGCCCAAAGGTACAGACAGTAAGTAGAAGATTTGAGATTTAACCACAGAAAGTTTGGTTATTTATTTAGATTTTATTTAGATTTAATTTATTGAGAAGTGAGAAAGAGAGAAGAGAGAGAGAGAGAGAGAGAGAGAGAGAGAGAGAGAGCATGAGCCAGGGTTAAGGGAGAGAGGTAGAAGGAAAGGGAAAAGCAGGCTCCCTGCTAAGCAGGGAGCTAGAGGCAGAGGTCAACCGCAGAACCCTGACGTCATGACCTGAGCCAAAGGCAAAGGCTTAACCAACTGAGCCATCCACACACCCCGAAAGTTTGGTTTTTAAATCCTTCATTCTTAACCACTGGTACATCTGCCACACTTTAAATCTCTGAGTTCTTCATATCCTAATATAAAATAGGCTTCCCTTCTTGATTTACATTTCAGGTTGTCAATGTTCCAAGTGCATCTGACTCTGCCAGCCTCACACAGACACAACGCTCAGTGACATAAACATGAAACTGTAAGATAACACTCAATTTTGAAGATGTGTGTTGAGAGTACAAAATAGTGTTGTTTTAAAATAGAAACTCTAAATCATTTGAAGTTTTGGTATGAATATATATGGAAATTTCACTGAAAACCGTGAACAAATTCTAATTTACAGGCTTGTATTGGAGATTGGGAAAGGGAACTTTAAAGATAAAGAGAACAGACCTTTATAAGCCTACTGTATATTTTAAACACATGATTTATATGCATAATCTAATTAAATTCACCTAACAATTGTGTGAGGTTTGTACATAAATGAGGAAACACTTTCAGAAAGGTTAATGAGGTCTTAACAACTATCAAATGGCAGATCTGGGATTTTTGAAGTCAAGTACAAAATACTCTGAAATATTCCAAAAATTTCCTTCACTATCCTGTGTTTCCTGATAGGAATATGATCCAATTAGTAGAATTTAGCTCTGTGCACACATTCTATGGGGAAATCTATGTAAATGAAAGGCATCTGGTTAAATAAAGGGGTGCCAGATAGTTTGATCTGCTATATGTACTAAAACAGACTGAAATTTGCCTGCCCACATACGGAAAAAATGATATTCTATATGAGAAATTTGATAAAATTCAATATATTCCATTTCTCTTCATGGGGGGTTAATTAAAATATAAATATTGATCCTAAATGAAAACAGCAACAATAACAACAAAAAAACAACAACAATAATGAACATTTACTGAGCACTTACTGTGTGCAAGGCACTGTGCTAATAAGCACTTTACATATATATATATTAAATTAATCATTACAAGGCTACTGGGTCCTTCATATCTTGGGTTCTGTCTCTTTATCCTTGATAAGCATGTTTTATATCAGTGGTTCCCAGTGCTGTTCCACAGATTGACTTCAAAGGATACATCCCAGATAAAGAAACAAGCTAGGAGAAGGATCTAAATATATTTATTTTAAATAAGTTTCCCTAACAAATAAAACTTCCCCTAATGTGACAAAATACATATCTTATTGATTTAATTTTCACTATGTTGCATTATTCAGTCCATGGATTACTCATGGCTCTAACAATTAATTCCATACTTATACATGACATATGAGTTATATCAAAACATTGAACATGTTTAATAAATCTGTAGATTCTAATTTTCCAAAATAATGATCCAGTCTCAGAAATGAAGACTGTGTCTGGGGCACTCAACCATCCTAAAACATAGAGGTCTTTTTTCCCCCACAAATGACAACATTCAATCCGATTTGTTGTATCAAATGAAGAATTACCAGACGTAGTCAAATATAGTACATGCAGATCATGAGCAGTGAATTTATAGAAGAACCCCACTTCTCCAGTATATCCCACTGGAATACTAGAATGTTCTGGCATACACAGTAGGACTACAGTAGTATATTTATGAAGTATAGAAATTGAAGTATATACTGAAGGTGATGTTGCTTTGGCAATTAGGCCCATTCTATTGTATCTTTAGATTAATTTCAGATATTATCCCAAAATTATAGGTCTACCAAGTGAGTGTGTGTACTAAAATACAAGGTCACATTATAATACTTTTTTTCTACAAGACTGACATTTTTTGTGTTATTTGGATATTATTATTAAGTATTGGATGAACTTGGTGAACTCAAGAGAAATAGCATGTGAACTTCAGTAATATTTATGAACAGAACTGGCCTAATTAGAGCAGGCCTACAGAGTGTGATTTGAAGGGTACATGATGATACATCCTTTCTTCAGAATGTCTCTCCTGTTGGCCCTACCTTAAGGCATAAAATTAATTTATTCTTAAGGCCTTGAAAGCTACAACTAAAAGACAAATGTTATATGTGAAAAATCAAGCACTACTTTCACATTGGAATTCAACTATTTTGTGATAACTTTTTGGTCACTACTATCTGCCTTACTATAGACCCTATTTGATCTTATTTACAGGGCTCAAAAAATTGCAATAATTGATATTTATAGAGTAAGCAAAAATGGGTCATTACCTCTCTTTAAGATTTATATATGTCCTTTAAAAGGACATATATATGTGCTTTATTTTCCAGAAAATATCTTAAAAGTAATTCCTTCCATATCACTTTAAATTCAATAAACTATTTTGTTAAGTATAATAGTGAAGTGACTACTTACTTAGACTAACTACATTGAAATGATTATTAGTTTTCCTTGTAAAGAAATGGTCACGGGATCCCTGGGTGGCGCAGCAGTTTGGCGCCTGCCTTTGGCCCAGGGCGCGATCCTGGAGACCCGGGATCGAATCCCACGTCGGGCTCCCGGTGCGTGGAGCCTGCTTCTCCCTCTGCCTGTGTCTCTGCCTCTCTCTCTCTCTCTCTTTGTGTGACTATCATAAATAAATAAATAATAAAAAAAGAAAGAAATGGTCAGATTGTGTCTTCCGTGGTAGACAGAACTACTGAAGAGCCCACACGTGGTGAGTGTTCACAATAAATGCCTAATTTGAGCACTTTAGTTTGGTGTTACAGAATATTGTGGCAGATTACAGGAAGAGTTGACTATAATCCTTTTGTTTTCTGCATGGACTTTGCAAATGAGGCTTTACTTGCCTTTCTTCCCTTATAATATGTGACCTTATCAATAGATAAATATTCCATGCATTTTATAATGAAGCTATTTAATAAACAAAACATTGTCAAAATTTATGTGGTTCCATATGATGGGAAGAGCTTATTGTATGTACTGTTGCAGGAATATTTTATAGATAAAAAAGAAAATACAGTAATTACATATTATGTGTTAGACAAGGCTGTGTTTAATTTTAATCTGTTTAGTCATATATCAGAATTGTTCAGAGGTATTTTGTGTTCAGGGAGGTACCATTTTAGAGAGGGATAAGGTAAGAACTCTTTAGAATATTCCTTTCCATTTAGTTGCCATTTCATTTAAATACTTCTTCCTTTTAAGATGTCCTTCCTAAAATCTCATCAACCAAATGAGTTTTGTTCTTAGACTAAGTAGGAAAATAAAGAAAACGCTTCATGCATTTATTCATTCTTTCATCCAGATGGTATTTGTTGAATATCTGCCATGTGCGAAATGCTGAGGACACTACAATTAACAAGGCATGTGTTTGCACTCAGGAGCTCTCAGTTGGGTGCAGAGAAACAAGACAACCAAAGATGACAATCCAGTGTGATAAGAACCATAATAGAGAAATGCACAATCTTGGCTTTTCTAATCACCTGCAGAGATGGGATGGTGAAACTGGAGTGGTGGTAGATGTATTTCTAGGAAGGCTTCCAAGAGAAACTAAAGCTTGAGTAGTCTTAAAGAATAAAGTAGGGCAGATCAGCAGGGCAGAGGAAAAAAGTTCCAAATACAGGAGGGATCAGTAAGTTTAAAATATGGAATCATTAAAAAAAACAAACAAACAAAATCTAGGGAACTACAGTAGTTTAGGATGGCTGAATACAAGATGCTTTAGGGAACATGGATAGATACTGATGAAAGACATGGTATAGATCAGGTAATGAAGGGGCTTATAGATCATATCAAGGACTTTAATTATCACCTAAAAGGCTGTGACCAGGCACTAAAGAATCTTGAGCAGAAAGGGTGGGAGTTGGATTTTAGAAAGCTTATTCTAGTATAAGAGTGGTGGAAAATGGTGAGGTGGCCAGATCAGAAACAGTGTTATTAGTCATAAGACTTTCATGTATGGTGAGATTCTGTTCTAGGGCAGTCGGAGTGAGCATGTTGAAAAGGAGACATAAGAGCTAAGATGCTTAAGTGTCAAACAGGACCTTATTAACTCATCTGCAGGAAAGTAGGGTAAGAAAGTTTCCTAGAATATGGCCTTATTTTTATTTCAAATTTTTACTGGTAAAATGAAAATTATAATTGGAAAAATAGGTTTGTTGAAGACTGGAGAGAAGATAGAACTCAGCCACATTGTACATTGTTGACTTTGAACTATCCTCAAGACATGCTGACCAATAGCTATGAGTGTAAGAGGGAGAAAAACCTCTGGGATAAGAACAGACTGTGGAATTGAATCTCCTGTGTCTGAGTCCTAGATCTATTACTAACTGGGGGACACTTGGAGAAATACTCAACCTATGTAAGCCTCAATTTCCCCATATGTAAAAAATTTTACAGACATTAAAAGAAATATTTCATAGTAAATGCATACCAGTGCATGGCATATAATATACTCAACAGATTTTGCTGCTGTTTTTATTAACACTATAAAAATAGGCAGTATTTGAGTTATGTTCAAAAGAAATAAGTAGACTAGAGACATGGATTTATAGCTGTGGATTTGAGGGTCATCAGCATTGAACTTTTTCATCCAGTGATCTGCTATTGCAGTCTTACTACTCTAATCACTGTTTAACAAACAGACTCAAAATTTTTGTCTTCAGATTAGCTCTGCATCTCTTCTGGTCTTAGCCGGGTTCTTTCATATTTTTGTAGTCAGCTGTGGGTTGCTGATTTGGTATGGATTGTCTCATATATTGGAAGGTTGGCCAGCTGTTTAGTAGTTTAGAATGGCCTCAGTTATTTTTTATATATGTCACAAATTTCCCCAGCAGATTTCAGTATGTTCTCATGGAGAGGCAGATGTACAAGAGTAGATGAGACCAATTATACATAAAAATACATATATATTCTTATCAAGCCTTTGCTTGAATGATGATTAATAACATCCCTTTGCCTAAGCTATAAAAAACTGCATGGTTCATCTCAGTCACACTGAGAGGACTACAATGTTAGAGGACAAAGGGAAATAGATAGGGGAGTATGAAACATTGGAACTATTAATTCAGTCCATCGGTCATTCTATTTATTGATCTAGATCCATGAAATCGCATAACGACTATACGGTAAAACTAGACTTCTTGCTCTCATATTGGACTCCTTCTATTCCATGATTTCTCCTCCCTCCCCACAGCTGCTCTGTGTGAGTTGTTATTTTTTCATGTACTAGTATGGAAGATTTCTATATCAGATTTCTGAAGTGGAGCCCTTTAAGACTTCCTGTGTTTAAAGCAACACACAAAATAAGTGTTTTGATAAAAATGATTACTAGTCTTGAATCATTCATTCAATAAATATTTATTGAGCATTTTTTAATCTTTTAGATTATGTTTTGGGTGCTAGGAATAGTGGTAAATAAGTTAGACATGTTCTTTTATCTTATGAACTTATATTCTACTAGGGAAAACAGACAATATAAGAGATTTTTTTGAGCATGGTACAACATAGGAAAAAGATAAGGAAGAAGGCAGAATGAGTTTATCAAGAATCATTTAGAGTGGTAGGAACACTAGATAGGATATTTAAGAAGGTATTTTCCAGAGGGATGGGTTTTGAGATGAAACCCCTGGGAGGAAGTCTCAGTCATGCAAGATCTGGGGAGAGTATTCTAGGTGGAGGGAGTAAAAAGTTCTGAAGGCCTGATATAGAAACAAGCTTAGTTCATTGGAATATCAAGAAAATGAGACTGCTGAGGAAAGATGAATGAATATAAATTTGAAAGAGTTTAGCCATTTGTGTGCCATGATAGCATTTGGAGTTCATTGCAAATGCAAAGGAAAGCCATTGCAGAGCTTTAAGCAGGAGAGTGATAAGCTCTAATTTTTGAGCACTGAATATCACTGGGACAGTTTAATTGCTGTACTTAGGTCTCTTGATCCAGAGCCCTCATCTACCTGGAATATATGATTCATATAAGTTAATCCTGTTGGTACAGTGATTTTTCCAGTCATTGCCAGTTTAAAATCTAGTTTGTCCTGATAAACTATTGAGACAAATGAAGGTGTAATTGCTAGCTTAGTTACTATACATACTTTAATACTTTTCCTCCAAATCTCTTTCTTATCAGAACACTCCAAGGAGTTTGCATTTCTCCTATCGCCTAAAGAGTAAGAATTGCTCATGTGGAGCATAGGAAGGTAGGAGGAAATTGTAAAATTTTCTAGTTGTTGTGTAACCAGTTCATAGCCAGCCCTGTCTCCTGATTCTATTCTGTCTCCCCTGTGGACCCCCTCCATAATTCCCTGCTGTTAGGAAAATCACACCCTTTCTTCAATTACTCATTCTCCACCAAGAGGTCTGTTCTCAATTTTCAACTGTTATGACCCATTGGCTCCTCTGAGGGGTTTCTTGTAGACTGAGTGAGGGGAAAGGGATAGTGGAAAAGAGGGACTTGAAAACTTACTATCATCCATGGCCTACTCTATCTTACTGAATAGTAGGAATTACTATAAAACAGCTACTTTATAAGAAATTGAGTTAGCTTTAATATTTTGCCTTCCTTCTATGCTTGTCTCCTATAATTCAGCAGCCTATCCTGTGCTTAGCGATCTACAATGGCAAACTAGTCCTAGTCCCTATGTTTAGAACCATTCCCTGACCCCAATTCAAGACAAAATATTTAGTGGTTGGGAAAATATCTTCAAGAGAAGATCCATTTACAAACCAGACCGCCCTATGAAAAGGGCAATGCATCAAGGAAAAATATGTTGCCAACAATGACCCTCCCCCAGGGGAAAAGGCAAAAAATTCTAATGTTCCAGAAAGACTCTTTCCTTCTAGAAAAACCTTTTCCATTCAGAGGCTTTTAATCATCTTTTTCTTTCAGGTAGAAAAGGACCAGTATTTTTTTTTCTGTTTTTATCAATGGGCCCTAATTCCAGGTGATATCTAAATTCAATTTAGCCATATTCATTTTCTGTTCATTGAAGACTAGGCTAGGGATTGTCATGAGGGAGGAGTGCACAAATACTCCATGTGTTATTTCATTACATATGGTTTTTAAAGTATAGCTTTTTATGCTATATAAAGAACAGATTGAGGCACCTGGGTTACTGGTCATGATGCCAAGGTCATGATCCCAGTGTCTTGAGATAGACAGGCCCACCTTGTGCTTCCTGGTGAGAAGGCTGCCTCACCTCTGCCCCTTTCTCACCCCCACCCCTAACCCCAGCTCTTGCTTGCTTTCCTGTGCTCTCTCTTGAATAAATAAAACCTTGAAAAAAATCAGATTGTTGAGTGGTGACATGAGTGGGTGGAGGGAGTAAGGCACATGTAGAAGCAAGAAGAGGTGTTAGGAGGCCATTTTGGATAATTCAGTAAAATAATAAACTGAATGAATCAAAACCATGTTGTATAGGGCGTCTGGCTGGCTCAGTTGGTAGAGTGTGCAACTCTTGATCTTGGGATTGTGGATTCTAGCCCCACATTGGGTGTAGAGATTACTTAAAAATAAAATCTTAAACAACACCATGTTGTATTTTCTTCTATAGAGTGCCTAGCAGAGAAATAGGCATAGAACATTTCTTCTTTGTTAGCTTATCACTTTTGAGGGAACAGTCTGACACTTATCTAAGCTTTGGCTATACCTTGAGGAAGAACAAGGAATCCTGTGCTGGAAAAAGTTGCAGCATTTTAGAGGTATGTGGAACATTAAGTTTATTGCAGAGTTATATGATCTAGTAAAATATTAACATGAAATGGTTTTAGGTAAGGCATTTCTCCATGGGCCTTTGAAATTTCTGACGAGGCATTTAGTGATTAACTTTTATTATTGGTTTAAATAGGATATAAGGTCTGAAAGAAAGAAAAGTGCATGAATCTAGAATCTGAGGTATAAATAATCAATAACTAGTTAGCAACTTGAAATAGATGGAATTAGCAAACTTTGATAGTTTTTGAACAGTTTAAATTTGATGATGTTCTTTAGGACAAATTATATGGATATTTTAAAGACAATCTCAGTTGATTTTTCATTATTAAAATATACCAAGATAAATGGATAGTCATATTGTCTCTATTAACCTCCTAAGATATGTCATATAATTTTAGGAGGTAAAATCTGAGAATAATAAAATAGAAATACTTTACTTTTATAAAAAATGGGTAGAAAAATGTGATTATTTTAACCCAAAGTGATGCCTTATGTCAGTGTTCTAATAGTATTGCCACCAAATTTGCCTAACAGAGATTGGTGTCAAATTCATAGTTTTAGTATACATGTTCTTTGAGCAATGAATTTAAGGTTAAACTTAATTAACAATGAATACTGGTATCTGTGTGATTTCTTTCTCTTTTTCTCACTTTCTCTCTCTTACTCCTTTCTCCTTATCTCTCTTTTTCCTTCTCTCTCTCTATCCTACAAGCCCTGGCAGTGTCCCTTAGAAACAGAACTTTATTGACCTGACGTATATTTTTGTACGACATATAATTCAGTTTGACAAATTTTCTTCATTCTCCAATCTCACTTCCATTGATATCTTAGTCTCTTCTTATAAGTAAAAATATCTAACAAGTTAGAATGATACAGTGTAGAGAGTAGGGCCAAATGGTATGACTGATCAAACTGAGTTGGATTAAGAAGGTAATTGTCCAGAAATTTCCTTTGGTTAAAGTGGGGGTAGAGATCTTAGTGCTTTATGCACTTGACCTCTTGCTCAGATACTTTTGGGAGGCTGAATCAGTAAGTTTATACCTTTCCTGCAGGTCACAAATGGTAGTGGAGGTAAAAGCATGGCAGTCAGCAATAACATAGATTTGTTGAATGGGTGGATAAATAAGTCTGTGTTTGTTGTACCTTCACCAATTTTTAAGCACTACTACATTCTCCCTCCCATCAGTATGCAATAAATATGGATAAGTTTACTATATATATATGCCTTAGAAAGTGAATATAGTTGGCTGTTGTTTATATTTGTTTGCGAAAACAGTTCCTTCCAGAATTTGCAACTCAAAGTATGGTCCATGGCAGGCAACATCAGCCTCCCATGACCTATGAACTTATAAGAAATGGAGAATCTCAGGCACTGCCTCAAACCTACTGAATTTAATAGGATTTTACTGTATGTTAACATTTTAGGATCTCTATAATAGCAGCTCTCAACAGTAGTTACACACTAGAATCTTCTTTCGAAAACATATATAAACTAGTGTTTTCCCTCAGATCAATGAAGTCAGAATATACTGCAGGTAGACTGCAGGCATTGGCATTAAATAAATAAATAAGTTCCCTTCCCCAGTTGATTTTGAAGTTTTCTGGGGCTAGGAGTCACTAGCTGGCTTCAACATGGAAAGAAACAATTCCAGAGATGGTACATTCCATCTTTCCCACTGATAAAATATGGGAACAGGGACAAAGGAATTCTACAGGGTAACTCAACTGAATTCGTTAGGTCAGTTTCCTTCCTGGAAGTATGACTGGCTCAGTCACTTGTGCCAGTCAAGGTACTCTGAATGAAAGCCAAAAGTTGGATTGGCTCTCCTAAGTTGGATTCCCATCTTTAGACTCAGTGGTTCCAGATCATATGACATGGAGTGTCCCGATGTCACATGTTTCTACTTTTCTGTCACATGGCTCTACTTTGGCTAGAGGAGATAGTATAGAAAGAATTTGAAGCTCAGAAGTACAGCAACCATGCTAAAAGCTTAACTAAGCTTTTGTAATTATAATTCTAAGAGGTCCAAGCTCCCACTCTAAAATACCTAACTTTTTTCACTATACTCATGAGATCCACTCTCCTGTATTTACTTAAACTGTCAATTTTCCTTGCTGAATATGAACAGCAGAATTTTCATTCCTCATCTAGACAATCTACTTCAGAAAACAGGAAATGGAAAATTAACCTTACCCGTGCATCTTATTTATTACCAGCCTGATTATCTGTAATATACTAAACCTGAGTTGACTTTCAGAAGGCTGGGCAGTCTCACTTTCAGACTGATCTTTCTGCTAGAAATTTAGAATGAGGCCTTATTTTTCTTTTTGTTGTTCCACTTTGGTAGTCTTTATTTAGGAACCCTTTGGTCAGTCTTGTGGCTGCCTTACTGATGCTATATTCCAGTTTTAAAAAAATTTAACTTTATTATTATTATTTAGAAAATCCTTGTAGAGGAAGAATGAAATTGGGCTGTTGGGGGGAGAAGGAGATTGAAATCATTGAAATTTAAGGGATTAATTGATATTTGCCACAATGTTTTATGTTAGACCAAAAGCTTTGGGAGAAACAGTGTTTTGAATCAATTTTTTTAGGAAAAATAAGTTATATCAGAGGATATGGAAGAAGGCAGACTAGGAAGCAGCAGGAATCTGTCTTCCCACCCAAATATTCATCAAACCAGAAGAATCTGATGTACATATTTTGGACTCCATAGTCTATTGAAGGTTTAAAACTTCCAGGGGAAACAGAAAAGTATGGTACATTGGAAGGGGGAACAAAATCAACAAACTATTAATGAAAAATACCCAATGGCAGATCTACTAGACAAAGACTTTAAAACCATTGTCTTAAATATGCTTAAAGCAACTAAGGTAGGTGTGGAGAGTGTCAAGAAAACACTTGTATTCCATGAGTATATCTCAGAGTTCATTCAGCCTCTTGGATGATTGCAATTATGTCTTTCATCAAATTTGGGAGATTTTCCACCATTATTTCTTCAAATCGGTTTCCATGCTAATTTGCAGTTAATTTTGGTCAATTTTAGCTACCTATCTCTCACCCTCAGCCCCATGCCAAGAAGCTGAGTTCATGGAGCAACCTGTATACAGGTTGTAGAAACCAGGATGGACAAACAGGACTCATCTTCCAAATATTGGGGATCTGTGCTGTGACCCTTAAGGTCTGCTTCTGATCACACAGAACTACAAAGAGTGTGATGGCTATTGATGTTGGACCTCCTGCCATTGTTGCAAGTCTGTCCTCTCAGGCAGAAGTGATCTCTAGGGTATTTAAAGGGCTAACACCCCTTTTTTCCCCTCCTCCTCCTTCATTTTTCTCTTTGTCCCCTTTTAGGAACCAGATATTAAGACTAAGGTGTTAGAAGGCAACTGCATATACATGGAAAATTAGAAAATGACCATACATGCCCAGGGAAAGATAAAGGCTTAGAAAAGTCCTGGAATGACTTTAAGTTTACACCTCAGGCTGATTCTTAGCCAGTCTATAACAAAACAGTAAATACTGGGCAATGGGGAGAAACGGAATTCCAGAGTTACCACATTATTAGAGTCAAATATCCAGTTTTCAATAAAATTAAAAAAAACAAGGCCTGGAAAGAAATGCTCCAAGGAATACTGCAAGATGAAATTATAAAAGGACACCACATAATATGTCTGTGTCCATACTACTCAGAGCCATATAAAGAAGTATCTCCATAAAGGTAAATACATGGACAGCTATAAAAACTACTATTGTAACAATGAATTGTAACTCTTTGTTTCCTATATGATTTAAGATAATACATCTTAAAGTAGTCTAAAAGCTACTGTCATTGTAACTTGAGTTTGTAGCTCTATGTTTTTTTCTGTATGTAATTTAAGTGACCTTTAAAAATTATTAGCTTCTGTTTTAGGACATAAACTGTATAAAAATGTAATTTTGTGACAACAACCATTAAGGATGTGTGAAAAGAATTGTTAAAGGAGGAGTTTTTATATACTATTTAAGTTAAGCTGGCATAAATTCAAATTTGCGTGTTCTAACTTCAGGATGTTAAATGTAATCTCCATGGTAACCATAAAGAAAATAGCTAGGAATATATACAAAAGGACATGAGAAAAGAATTTAAACATTACTGTGTAAAAAACAAAAAATCTAAACCCAAAAGATAGTAATGCAAGAAATGAAGGACAAAAAAGCTAAAAGGCATAAAGAAAACAAGTAGCAAAATGACAGGAGTTAGTTCTTCCTTATCAGTAATTACATTTTTATTGAAGTAAAATTAACATGCAGTATTATATTAGTTTCAGGTATACATCAGCAATTACTCAAATGTCAGTATATTAAAATCTCCAAACCAAGAGACAAATATTTACAGAATAGATTAAAAAAATAAGGTCCAAAAAAAAAAAATAAGGTCCAACTACATACTTGTTCACAAGAGACATTCAGCCCAAAGACACAAATATATAAAAGGTGACATGACAACAAAAATAATCCATGTAAATAATAAACAAAAGAAATCAAGCATGGCTATTCTTATATCAGACAAGATAGACTTTAAGTTAAAAAATGTTAGAAGAGATAAAGGTCATTGTATAAATAAGTTTCAATGCAGCAAGAAGATAACAATTAAAACATTTATGTACCTAATAGTGACCATCAAAATATATGTAGCAAAAACAGAATTGAAAGGAGAAATAGACAGTTCTACAGTGTTAATAGGAGACTTCAGTACTTCATACTCAATAGATAGAACCACCAGACAGAAGATAAGGAAATAGGGAACTTAACAAAACAAACCAACTAGATCTAACAAGGAAAAACATTCTTCCCGACAGCAGTATATCCTTTCAGGTGCACACGAGAGAGTTTTCAGGAAAGAACGTGTGTTAAGCCACAAATTAAATCTATATAGTAGATTATAAAAGATACTATACAAAATATCTTCTCTGATCACGATGGCTGGGAGTTTTAGAAATCATTAACTGAAATAAAACTAAACTCTGCCAATTTGTGGAAATCAAACACACCCTTATGCAACCAGTGGTTCAATGAAATCACAACTGAAGTTAAAAACATACATACAGGTGAAAAATCATAGTATGCCAAAACATGGAATGCATGGAAGTAGTGTTAAGGGGAAAATTATAGCTATAAATTTTTATGTTAAAAAACAAAACAAGGAATAACCTAATTTTACACAATAAACAACTAGAAAAAGAACAAACTAAACCCAAAGCTGGCAAAAAGACAATAAGATTAGAGCAGAGATAGTAAGTATAAAAAAGGAAAGAAAATTAATGAAACCAAAAGTTAGTTCTTTGAAAAGATTAGCAAAATTGACAAACCTTTAGCTTGATGGACTGATTAAAAAAGACAGCACTAAAAACAGAAATGAGAAGGAAACATTACAATTCTAAGGAAATAGAAAAGATATTAAGAGTATGGTGAACAATTGGATGACTTAGATGAAGTGGATAATTCCTGGAAGCACAGAACTTACTAAGAGTAAATCATGAAGAAATAGAAAATCTGAATAGATCTGTAACAAGTAAAGATATTGATTCAGTAATCAAAAATCTGCATATTATCAATCATTTAAGAGGAATTACCACAATTCTTCACAAACTTTTCCAAAAAATTGAGGAAGAAATATCTTCTAACTCACTCTGTGAGACTAGCATTAGCATTACTCTGATGCCAAAGCCAGACAAAGACATTATAGGAAAAGAAAACTACAGATCAATATCCCTCATGAACATTGATGCAAAACTCCTCAAAAAATGCTAGCAAACTGAATTAAGCAGCATGTTAAAAGGACCATGACCAAGTAGAGTTTATTCCTGGTTTGCAAGGATCATTTCACATGTGAAAATCAATTGATGAAATACATTAACAGAATGAAGGGAGGAGGGAAACAAATGGTCATGATTTTGATGCACAAAAATCATTTGAAAAAATTCAACATCATATGATAAAAGTACTTGACTAGGAAGAGGAGGAATCTATCCAACATGATGAAAGCCATAATTGGAACACCCACAGCAAATATACTCAGGAAAGACTGAAAGCTTTTACTCCAAAATCAGAACAAGGCGGATACCCACTTTCATTCACTACATTTGAAATTCTAGTCAGAGCAGTTAGGCAAGAAAAATAAAAGGTATCCAAATTAGAAAGGAAGAAATAAAATTTTCTTTCCACAGATGACAAGATCTTCTATGTAAAAAACCTTAAAGATTCCACAAAAACCTATTAGAACTGATAATTCAGCAAAGTAGCAGATTACAAAATCAACATGCAAAAGTTGCATATCTCTGTATTAACAATAACCTGCAAAGGAAATTGCAAAAACAATACAACCTAAAATAGCATCAAAAGAATAAAATAGTAAGGAATTAACCAAATAAGTGAAGGAGTTAGTTGTACACTGAAAACTACAAAACATTGCTGAATGAAATTAAGACATAAATGAAAACATATTCCATGTTTATACTTAATATTATTCAGATATTAAAACTACCCAAACTGTTCTACAGATTTAATACAATTCCTATCAGAAGTCAAACTTTTTTTTTGCAGAAATAGAAAAACTTACCCTAAAACACATATGGAATCTCAAAAGATTCTATAACCATCTTAAAAAAAAAACTAGGGGACCCATACTTTATGATTTCAAAACTTCAAAGCTACAATAATCAAAACAGGATGATACTGGCACAAAAAAAGATGTTAACTAATGAATAATAGAGAGTTTAGAAATAAACCCTTTCATACATAGCCAAATCATTTTTGACAAGGATGCCACAATTGTTCAAAGGCAATCTTTTCAACAATGATACTGGCAAAACTGGGTATAAGAGAGTGAAATTAGGGATCCCTGGGTGGCGCAGCAGTTTGGCGCCTGCCTTTGGCCCAGGGCGCAATCCTGGAGACCCGGGATCGAATCCCACGTCGGGCTCCCGGTGCATGGAGCCTGCTTCTCCCTCTGCCTGTGTCTCTGCCTGTGTGTGTGTGTGTGTGTGTGTGTGTGTGTGTGTGTGTGTGTGACTATCATAAATAAAAATAAAGAGAGAGAGAGAGAGAGAGAGTGAAATTAGATTCTTACCAAATACCATATACAAAAATTAACTCAAAATAGATCAAAGACAGGTATAAGTCCTAAAAGTATAAAACTCAGAAGAAAACATAGGGCAAAAAATTCATAGCATTGGATTTGGCAGTGATTTCTTGGATGTGACACCAAAGACACAAGTAACAAAAGAAAAGTAGATGAGTTTTACTAATGAAAATTAAAAGCTGCCTCAAAAGACAATATCAGTAGAACAAAAGCTGACCTACAGAGTGATAGAAAAGATCTGCAAATCATATTTTGGGGGGTTGATATCCAGAATACAGAACCAGATCTCAGGAACAGTAAAATAGCCATATTCAAAAATGGACAAAGAATGTGAACAGCTATTTCTCCAAAGATCTAAAAATGGCCAATAAGCACATGAAAAGATGTTCAACATCACTAATCATTAGGAAAGTGCAAATCAGGAGTATGATATGCTATCTCACATTCATTAAAACGGCTACTATCAAAAAGAAAATAAGTGTGGAAAAGAAGAGAAAAATGTGGAGATTGGCACCCTTGGGCACTATCGATGGCAATGTCAAATGGTACAGTTCCTGAGGAAAACAGTATGATGGTTCCTCAAAAAACTAAACATAGAATTGTCATATAATCCAGCAATTCCACTTCTGGGTATATAACCAAAATAATTTACAGTAGAGCCTCAAAAAGATTATTTGTACTCTTGTTCACAGAGCATTATGCACAATAGCTAAAATGTAGAAGCAATCCAGGTGTCCATCTGTTAATAGATAAGTGAAATACACCCTGTACGTAAATTGGTATATTATCCAGACTTAAAAAGGAAGGAAATTCTAACATACACTAAAGTATGTAAGGACAAATGCTGAGCAAAATAAGCCAGTTGCAAAAAGAAAAATACTGTGTATGATTTTGTGCATATGAGGTATTTTGAGTATTCAAAACTAGAAAGACAAAGTAGAATGACAATTTCCAGGGGCTGGGGCAAGAAGAGCACAGGACTTATAATTTAGTGGGTATAGATTTTGTTTTGCAAGGTGAAAAAGTTATGAAGATGGGTGGTGGTGATAGTTGTACACTTTTATATATAATGTTACTGAACTGTACACTTAAATGGTTAAGGTATTAATTTTTATTTAGAGTATTTTACCACAAAAAATTAGAAAAATACAAATAAATCAGTCTTTGAATTAGTGGTTATTAACCAGCTCTTTTAACTTAAACCCAATAAATTATTGCATTATTTTTATGTAAACAGTGGTTTTCCTACTCTTCATAAGACACAACTGGTTAAAAAAATGCATAAAATGATTCAGAAATGAAAAGAATGAAAGAAAAACTTAAATTGAAAATTATGTAAGGTATAAAAGTTGCAAAAGAGATGATAATTGGAAATTTTGAATCAAAATTACTACTTTGTGAAAACCTAGATGGCTAGCAATCTTTTATTTCTGGAAAAAAATTGTTCAATTTGATTTTGAGTCATATTTTATCCTTTAGCCCTTACCAAGAAAATAATTCTAAAAGATGTACTTGGGAGCATGCAAAAATGACTAATTTTAGCTTCCAAATTTTGCTTAAGAGGAGCTCATGTGCTGAAAAGAAAACTTTTCTCTACCTAAGAACTAAAAAATTTCATAGATCTTATAGATTGGAAAACTCATTCTAAACCAATTCTGTATAAAAATGTTATTTTGATCTCAAACTCCCTACTTCCCCATGGCATTAAGAATGGGTAAAAAGCAGCTTAGAGGCTTGCAAAATACCTCATTGCTAGTACTTGCCATTACTTCACATGATTCACAAATCAATTTTCTGGCTTTATATCTGTGAGAGACAGTGGGCCTTTTTAACACTATAATTTTTCATAAGCTGATGAATACGGGGATGATGAATGAGCTTTCATCCCACAGTCTCCTCCAAGTAGACTTTTTAAAGGAAGGTTGTTGTTTTGAAGTTATCTTTATTTTAATTTTACTTTCCATTGCATTGTAGAGCTTTCTGGAAATAACATTATTTCCTTATCAGTTATTAAACCCTACAGATTCCCTTTGTTCCTTTCATGTATAGAGGTTATTTTTAATACATGGAGTTGGAGAATGAGACATATGGGTACTTTGTGCTGGCCCACGTCCGGTGATAAGACCTTCAGGTAGTATTAACTTCTGACTGTGGCTACAAACTATTGATTAGGAAAGAGGTTCTAAATATGTATGAGATGAGGCAGGAATGATATCCTCAAAAAGAAGGCCAGCATAGAGGAGATAAAAAGTAATGATACCTCAACTTCCTTCTCTCCATCCCCAGGGTGCAGCATCATGCAGGCGCTTCTGTTGGCTATACAAGACAAGTTTTCAGAGCATCGCAATGCAACCATGTGTGTCTTGAATGTTTCTCCTGTCTGCAGCTTCTCCATTTATTGAAGGTGATTCCACCTGACACCCTCAAATATCATAGCTCATAAATTCTTTTTATTCTCCTAGAGCTTTCTAGTCTCAGGAAGCAGCAGGTTCACTGCTTTTTTGCTTAGAATTACTTCTCTTGGGCAGCCCCGATGGCCCAGCGGTTTGGCGCCACCCTCAGCCTGGGGTACGATCCTAGAGACCCGGGATCGAATCCCACGTCGGGCTCCCTGCATGGATCCTGCTTCTCCCTCTGCCTGTCTCTCTCTCTCTTTCTCTCTCTCTCTCTCTCTCTCTCTCTCTGTCATGAATAAATAAGTAAAATCTTTATAAAAAAAAAAAAGTACTTCTCTTTTGCCCGGAGGTGAATGCAATTAGGAATACAGGGACATAGGGATAAGCCGATTGCATTTATTCATGTATTTTACAAATATTGACACAGGACGTGTAAGGATATAGGATATGTGAGAAAAGTAAGTATAGAAAACTCTCCTTTATCTTTCCATCCATCATCCATTCATTAAATTTAACTATGCTATCTTATATTATCTCTCCCTCTTTCCCACTCTCCCCTTTCTGTATATATGTTTTCATCTACATTTTTATAAAGTATAGCTTACATATAGTAAAATTTCTTAGTATAAAATTCTGAGTTTTGGCACAGTTATGTAACTACTACCACAATCAAGATAGGAAACAGTCTAGTCACAAAATATTTCTCTTCTACTCTGTTCTACATAATCACAGCCCCTAATCCTAGTCACTGACAAACATTGATACATTTTGTTTTCCCTTAACTTTGCCTTTTCAAGAATGCCATGTAAATGAAAACATACAGTCTTTGGGGTCTGACTACTTTTACTCTCAATAGTGTGTTTCACAAAGTTCGTCCATTTTGAGTTGAGTATTAGTAGTTTCTTTTTATCACTGATATATATTAATGCACTACTGTTTTTGTATCTGTTTATTTATTGAAGGATATTTGGACTCTTCCTAGTTTCTGGTGATCATACATGAGCAAGGTCACTATAGACATTGTATTAAGGTAACTTTCAAGTTTCTTGGGCAAATACTTAGGAATGGGGTTCCCCCTCACTTTAAATAATAAGTTAATACTGTGGTATTATATTTTCTTTTTTGTGACTATATCTCAAGTGTGTTGAGGCAAAACCCCCATTACATCTGAATGTACTGATAAAATTGAGCTTCTGTACTTGCAAAGATCAAACACTGGGATAAAATCTACTTGGTTAAGGAATATTGACCTTTCATATATACTTTTTTTATTCTATTTGTCAATACATCTTTCAGAACAGCTTTAGTGAGACAAAATTCATATATCATAAAATTTACTCTTTTAAATTGCACAATTCAATTAGTCACTTTGTGTATTCACAGAATTTTGCACCATTGCAACTATCTGATTTCATTTTTTAAAGATTTTATTTATTTATTCATGAGAGACAGAGAGAGAGAGAGGCAGAGACACAGCAAGAGGGAGAGGCAGGCCCAATGCAGGGAGCCCGACGTGGGACTCAATCCCGGGCCTCCAGGATCACGCCCTGAGCTGACGGTGGCACTAAACCGCTGAGCCACCTGGGCTGCCCAACTATCTCATTTTAGAACATTTTCATCACCCTAAAGGAAGTCACACATTCTGGGCATCTGGGTGGCTCAGTGGTTAAGCATCTGCCTTTGGCTCAGATCGTGATCCTAGGGTCCTGGGGTCAAGTCCCCCATCAGGCTTCCCACAGGGAGCCTGCTTCTCCCTCTGCCTAAATCTCTGCCTCTCTCTGTGTGTCTTTCATGATTAAAGAAATAAAATCTTAAAAAAATAAAAAGAAGCTACACATTCACCACCTGCCTATTCTTATGCCAGATAAGTCCCATTTCCTTTTCCTCCCAGTGCCAGAAAACCATTAATCCACTTTCTGTCTCCAAGAATTTACCTATTCTGGACACTCCATATGAATATATTCATACAACATGTGTTGTGTGACCAATTCTCACACTTAACGTGTTTTCAAGATTAATCCTTACTGTAGTGTAAATTAATACTTCACTCCTTTTTATTATAATATAGTCATATTTTATAATATAAATATAGTCATATTTATTTGTATCATACAAGTATATCCATCTTTTTATTTGAACCATTTTTTTCCTTGCATGTGAAGTTTAACTGTCAAATGCAACACATATCTGGATCATATTTTTATCCATTTTGCTAACCTATGGTTTGATTGGAGATTTTTAAAAATATATTTATTAAAATAAAAATTTATATTAAAATCTAATAATCTGTTCAGATCTATCAGAAGGCAAAAATGAATAATACAGTTCTGAGTGGGGTTTATTTTTGTTTGTTTTGTTAACTCAAATTTTATTTTATTTTTTGAAGATTTTATTAGAGAAAGAGAGAGAAAGAACATGAGCAGAGGAGTGTAGCAGAGGGAAAGAGAGAAGCAGACTCCACCCTGAGCAGAGAGCTGGACAAGAGGCTTGATCCCAGGACCAGGGGATCATGACCTGAGCAGGGGATTATGACCTGAGCAGAGGGGATCGTGACCTGAGCAGAGGGGATCGTGACCTGAAGTGAAGGCAGAGGCTTAATCCACTGAGCCACCCTGGCTGCCCCTACGGTTCTGAGTGTTAATGAGAATGTGGAGCAACTAGAACTCTATAGATTGCTGGTAGGAATATAAATGCTGAATAGTTTGGATGTTTTTGACAATACAGTTTCTAAACAGTTAAGCAGGTATTATGCTATAGTATTGAGCAGTCCTACTCTTGGGTATCTAGAGAATTAAAATTGTATGTTTGTATAAAACCCATACACAAATGTTTGTCATACTGTTCATAATTGCCTGGGACTGTTGACAACCCAAACATCATTTAATTAATAAATGAATAAAGAAACTGCAGAACGTCTATGCAATGGAATACTCTGCCAGCAATATAGAGAAATAAGTGATTGATAAACAGAACAACTTAGATGAATTTCAAACACATTGTATTTAATGAAAGGTTACATACTGTGTAATTCTAGTTATAGGACATTCTTGAAAAACTGTAGGGATTGAAGAACAAATCCGTGGTTGCTGAAAATAATGTGGGAAGGGCGTGACTATAAAAGAATAGCAGAAAAGAGTTTTAGGGTGTATATTTATTGTTATAAGTACACATGAATCCACATATGTTTTAAAATTCATTCATGCTCCTCTCAAAAAGTCTATTCTTAATGTAATTAATAATAATGTAGGCTTTATGTCTGCCAGTTTGGTCTTTGTTTTCTATATATTTTTATCTTTTTTCCCACTTTTTAACTTCATTAATACTTACTATTGTGTACATTTATTTCCCTTGTTTCTTTAAAAAATATATTTTATTGATTTATTTCAATTTAGTAGTTGCAGTGGAGATTAAAATTAACATCTTAAGACAATCAAATTTGAATTATACCCACTTAATTTCTGAATTATAAGAAACTTTGCTCTAATATAGCTCCATTCTCCCTCTTCACTTTTGGGTTGTTGTTATCATGCAAATTATATTTTTAAACATCTTAAGCCTTTCAACAGAAATTTAAAATTATTGCTCCACGCAGTTATGTTTCAAATCAGAGGAGGAAATGAGTTATAAATAAATAAATAAATAAATAAATAAATAAATAAATAAATAATCTTTTTATTTATGGAGTTATCTTTAGTTATGTTCTTTAGTCTTTATGTGGATTCTAGTGTCCTTTTCTTTTACCTTGAAGTACTCCCTTTATTATTCCTTATAAGACAGTTTCGCTAACATCAAAATTTTTTTTTTAATTTAGGAATGTCTGGATTTCTCTTGTAATTTTTAAAGTACATTACTGATTTGAAATAAATGCTGACAATTCTTTTCTTTCAAACTCTTTCAATATGCCATCCCACTACATTCTGAATCTACATCATTTCTGATGAGAAGTTAGTTATTAATCTTACTGGGAATCGTTTATATGTGATATACTGCTTTTCTCTTCCCTACTTTTAAGAGTCTCTGTTTTTATTTTTGACAGTTTAACTATGTGTGTGTAGATTTGCATGTCTCTGAGTTTATCTTATTAAGAGGCCATTGAGCTTTTATTCATGTAGAATCAAATTTAGGAAGTTTTCAACCATTTCCTCAGATCTTCTTTCTACTCTTTTTCTCTCCAGTTCTGGGACTCTCATGAGTATTTGGTACATTTGATAATATCTTATAGATAATAGGCTCTGTTTATTTTTCTTAGTTGCCTCTGAGAAACTATTCTCAAGTTTGCTAATTCCTTTTGCCAACTCAAATTTACTGTTAACTTATTGAATTTTTTATTCCAGTTATTGTTCTTCTCCACTATAGAATTTCTATTTGGTTCCTTTTTACAGTTTTTATCTCTTCTTTGATATTGACTATTCAGGAAAGCATTATTCTCATTTCTTTAATTCTTTGGATATGCTTTTCTTTAGTTTTTGGAGTAGATTTATAAAGTTTCAAAACATTAGTCTAATCCACATCTGGACTTCCTCAGGGACAAGTTCTTTTGACTACTTTGTTTCTTGTGTATGGCATATACTATCCCATTTCTTTGCCTGCCTCATAAAATTTTGTTTAAAACTGGGTATGTTAAATAATATGGCAACTCTGAGATTTCCCCTCACTTGCCTCCATTCTACCTCCTCAGGTTTTGTTATTGTTATTCTTGTTGCTTCTGTTTGTTAGGTAACTATTGGCTTTATTGGGCTAATTCTATAAATGTGGTGTTGTGTGTGTGTGTGTGTGTGTGTGTGTGTGTGTGTGATGTTTGGCCACTGAAATCTCTGCTCAGTTAACTTATTAGTCAGCCAATGATTAGAAAGAGATTTATGTAAAAGCCTGAACATCCAAGGGGCTGTATATGTGTTGACACATATCTTCAGTGCTCTTAGAATTCTTTCTTAGCTTCGCGTTCTGCTTATACAAAGCCTCAAAGTCACCCAGAGGGGAGATTGAGGCCTTCTCAGTTCTTTTCTGAACATATTCACAACCCTGCATATGTGTGTGGTTTTCTAAATTTTTAGGAATATGTCAAAGCTGTATAAAATTTCTTTATGAACATCTCATTCTCCCAATTTATTCTTTATTTCCCTCCCTCTTCCTTCCCCTCCATTCCTCACTGGCTATTATTTACTCCAACTGCTAATGCTGCTTTAGGCAGCTGTATTATAAACAATTTCCACCGATTTTTCTTTCCCATACATGTCCTTAAGATAGGAATTTTTCTTCTGAGTAAGCTTTAAAGGAAGTAGAAGTTGTAAATGTCCCTGTCCTTAGGGACAACTTCTGTTGTAACTCTATTTTATTTGGTCTTTGGTATTGATATTGTAATGCTGGCCTCATGGTATCCACTGGCAGATACTCTTTTTCTATCTTCATCCTTTGTGTCGGATAGGTGTTGTTTTATCTCAAAGCCTTGATAGAATAAAGCAGTGAAACTGTGTGGGCCTGCAGTTTGTTTATGTGAAGATTTTAAATTTTAGATTCATGTTCTTTAACATACGCATATACATATGGCTATTGAGATTTTTCTCTTCTTTTTGTGTCAAATTGTATAATTTGCATATCAAGAAATTGGTCTACTACATGTTAACTGTTCCACTTTTGGCATAAAGTTTTTAATATATTTCTTACCCTATAACGTTTGTGGATTTTCTTTTCTTTTCTTTTCTCTTATTTTATTTGTTTGAGAGAGCAAGCTCTTGCTCTTGCGGGGGGGGGGGGGGGGGTGGGGGCGGGTTGGGGGGGGGAGGGACAGAAGGAGAGGGAGAGGTGGACTCCCCGCTGAGCAGGAAGCCTGATGTGGAACTCAGTCCTAGGACCCTGGGATCATGACCTGAGCTGAAGGCAGCTGGTTAACTGACTGAGCCACCCAGGTGCCCCGTGGATTTTCTATTAATGTAGTTTTATTATTATGCCTTCGTCTCTGATCAATCTGGCTAGACGTTTACCAGTTTTATTAAGGTTTATAAGCCAGTCTGATTGGTTTTGTTAATAATTCTCTTTCACATTTCTCTCTTCTAGTTCTTTTGTGCTATTAGAGGTTATTTCTGGACTCCATATTGTACTGGTATATGTCTGTATTTAGGCCAGTGTCACACAGTTCTCAGTAGTATAACTTTATAGTAAATTTTGAAATTGAGAAATGTAAAGTTTCCAACTCTCTTCCTCCATTTTCAAAATTGTGTTGGCTATTCTGGGTCATTCACATTTGCATATAAATTTTACAATCAGTTTACCAATTTCTGCAAAAATACCTGCTAGGATTCTGATAAGGCTTCATAGGATCTACAGATCACTTTGGGAAGAATTGTTACCTTCAAAGACCTCATTACAGGGAGGGCAGAACTTCATTTATTTGACCTTATTTGAGCATTGTATGAATATATATAAAGAGGTAACCTATAAAATCTGAGATAAAGTGCTTATAATTCAGTGGATTGATTTTTATTATTCTCTGAGAAAGGTTGACAGAGGTAGTAAGAGAATAGAAAGTTTTGAATTCTGTGCCTTTTTTTTTAAGAAAAAAAAATGAATTCTGTGCCTAGAGGATAAAACAAAGGAGGGAAAAGATCACAGATATGCAAGTCTGAGGGCTTCAAAATACCAAATACGGTACTGGGGCTAATAAGTTGTTTCTGGGAAGAAATGCAGTTTAGCATGGATAGTCTGTAATTTCATAGGATCTGTATGTTGTACACAAATAGACAAATAAAATAAACATAAGGCTTGGGGGGATTTAATTTCACTGGTTCTTACAGTTTCAGCAAGAATATCTTGGACTTTGAGAAAGGTACATATACATATGTATACTGAGGATGAGCATATGTCTCCTGGAGCACTGTTATGCTATGTCAGCCTGCTTCAGTTTTGTGGCCAAGAAGCCAGGGCTTAATGGTGGGGTGCTTTTGTTTGTTTGTTTTGTGGTGAGAACATGTAAGATCTACTTTAAAATATGCAATACAGTTTTTTAACTATAGTTACCGCACTGTACATTAGATCCCCAAAACTTATTTGTCTTATAACTGGAATTTTATATTCTTTGACTTTTCCAATTTCCCCCACCCTCAGTCCCTGGCAACCCCCAATCTACTCTCTTTTCATGAGTACAGCTTTATAGATGCCACATATAAATAAGACCATGCCATATTTTATTTTTCTTTATCTGGCTTATTTCACTTAGCATAATGCCCTCAAATTTCATCCATGTTGTATTTGTGAAAAATGGCAGGATTTTTTCCCCATGGCTGAGTCATGTTCTACTGTGTTTACGTGTGTGTGTGTGTGTGTGTGTGTGTGTGTGTGTGTGTTTTGGCTATTGTAAATAATGCTGTAATAAACTTGGGAGTGCAGTATTTCTTGAGGTCCTGTTTTTATTTCCTTTGGATATATGCCTGGGAGTGGGATTGTTGGATTGTATGGTAGTTCTATTTTTAAATTTTTTGAAAAACTTCCATATTATTTTCTATAGTAGTTGAACCAATTTACATTCCCATCAACAGTATATAAGAGTTCCTTTTTCTCTACATTCTCACCAGCATATCCTAATCTCTTATTGTTTGGATAATAGCCATCTTAACAGATGTGAGGTGAAATCTTGTGATTTTGATTTGCATTTCCCTGATCAGTGATGTCGTGCACCTTTTCCTATACTTATTACCGTTTGCATGCTACTTTTGGGAGAATGTCTATTCAGGTTCTCATTCATTTAACTGGATTGTTTTTTGTTTTTGCTAGTGAGTTCTATGAATTCCTTATATATTTTGGATATTAACTAATTATCAGATATGTGACTTGCAAGTATTTTTCTTTCCATTCTGTAGTTTGCCTTTTCATTTTGTTGGTTGTGGTGTTTTTTGGGGTTTTGTTTTTCCTGTGCACAGGCTTCATAGTTAATATGTGGTCTCATTTGTTGATTTTTGGTTTTGCTGCTTGTGCTTTTGGTGTCATATCCAAAAAATCATTGCCAAGATCAATGTCAAGGAGTTTTTCTCAGGCTTTCTCCTAGGAGTTTTACAGTTTCAAGTCTTATATTTCAATCTTTAATCTACTTCAAGTTAATTTTTGTAGATGGTGGAAATTTGGGGTCCAATTTCATTCCTTTGAACATGAATAGTGAGTTTCCCCAACGCCATTTATTGAAGAGAATATCTCTTATTCATTGACTATTCAGTTGGCTCCCTTGTCAAATATTAATTGCCCATATATGTGTAGATTTATTTCTGGAATCTTAATTCTGTTCCATTGGTCTGTGTGTATCTATGCCAGTACCATACTGTTTTGATTACTATAGGATTGAATATAGTTTTGAAATCAGGAAATGTGATCTGTCTTGCTTTGTTTTTTCTCATGACTGCTTTGGCTGCTCAGGGTCTTTTGTGTTTCATACAAATTTGAGTATTCTATTTCTGTGAGTAATGTCATTGGAATTTTGATAAGGATTGTAATCAATCTTTAGATGTCTTTGAGTAGCCTGGGCATTTTAACAATATTAACTCGATCTGTGAATGTAGGATCTGTTTCCACTTATTTGTGTTATAGTCAATTTTGTTCATTAATGTCTTGTAGTTTTCAGCATGCAAGTCTTTCATTTCCTTGGTTAAACTTATTCTTAAATATTTTGTTGGTTTTCTTTTCTTTTTTTAAAGATTATTTATTTATTTATTTATTCATGAGAGACACAGAGTGAAAGCCAGAGACATAGGCAGAGGGAAAAGGAGGCTCCTTGCAGGGAGCCTGATGTGGGACTCGATCTCAGGGCCCTGGGACCATGACCTGAGCTACAGGCAGGTGCTATACTACTAAGCCACCCAGGTGTGCTATTTTGTTGGTTTTCATGCTATTGTAGATGAAATTATTTTTAAATTCTTTTTCATATAGCTCATTGTTAGTGTATAAAAGTGAAAATTTTTTTCTGTATTTTTTTTTTTTTTTGCATGCTGTGACTTTACTGAATTCATTGATTAGCTCTAACAGTTTTTGTTGGAGTCTTTAGGATTTTGTACATATAAGATCATGTCATCTGCAGAGATAATTTTACTTCTTCCTTTCCAATTTAGATGCCTTGTATTTATTTTTCTTGCCTAATTTCTCCATGAGAAGGCTGAGAGTGGGCACCCTTGTTTTGTTCCTGCTCTAGAGGAAAACCTTTCAACCATTCACTATTAAGTAGGATGTTAGCTGTGGGCTTGTCATACATGGCTTTATTAGATTGATTTATAATCTTTCTATACCTGCTTTGTTGAAAGTTTTTATCATGAAAGGATGTTGAATTTTGGCCTAATGATTTTTACCATGTAAAATGTAAATGTTCTGTTGTGATCCAAATAGGAGTTTGAAAACTTAAAATCTAAGTATTGAATAATTTGGATTTCTTAACATAAAACATCTTTATATTTTCAGATGCAAATTTAATCTATAAATTCCCTTTATACCTTTTATTTATCTAATTTAAATTCACTTATTATTAAACACCAATTTCATGAAGACTCAAGCCCATTTACTGTGTAGTTTGACTAGAGTTATTCATAAAATTTCTAAAACTCAAAGGCAGCTAATTTCATTTTAATGATCATTGTCAATATAGCATTTCATGATGGGAAAAATTCATTATCATTGGTTTTTAAAGTAAGAGTAAGTATAATTCATTCTCTGTTGTGTTAATTGTAATTTGGGGCATAAATATGATTTTAATGGAAAATAATGATAATAAAACATTTATATTTAATATTTATGTATTATTTTATTCTCCTCCCCTTAGGAAGAACAGAAAAAAGGGAAAAGAGTCAACTTGGATTTTAAGTTCTTTATGCTATCTACCTCATGGCTATAATTACTTGGAAATCAAAGAAAAAATCTGAGAATTATTAGAAGATAATGCCTGTGGTATATGGACTTGAAGGAGGTAGAGTCAAACTGGGATTGATCAAGTGAAGCTGTGTTTAAAGGTAAGAGAGAGTGTATATCATTCTAGAGAGATATGAGAGGCAGGGAGGAACCATTGTTCAAAAACAACTTTCAATACAAGTCAACTTTTGTGTTAGAAATGTGCTTAACTTCTGAGTATTCTTTTTTTTAAAAAGTCTATGCATTAATGAGGCACCTGGGTGGCTCAGTTGGTTGTGTCTAACTCTTGATTTTGGCTCAGGCCATGATTTCAGGGTCATGAGATTTAGCCCCATTTCAGGTTCCACACTTAGTGTGGAACCTGCTTGGGATTCTGTCTCTCCCTCTTCCTGTCTCCCCACTTACACATTCTCTCCCTCACTCTCTCTCAATAGATAAATGAATAAATCTTTAAAAACTAAAAGCCAATGCATTAACTGTAAGAATTATATTTACATTATAATACTGGTGATAACATTGATTGAGGAATCCAGAGCAAGAGCATTATAATCACAAGTAAAGCAGGACTTCTGGAGCCTGTGATTAAGTTGAGGTTCTTCAGAAATCTGCTCCTTCTTTGGAAGGTGTTTGCTGGTCCCAGGGAAGGAATCACTGGTGTTGGAACTTTCCTGGGCCATGTGGTACTGCTAGCCCTAAGTGGTGAGCTTCCCTGACCCTCTCCCCAAAGGAGCTCATGGGTTCAAGTTTCAAGTATTCCTATGTTGTGGACTCTACAACATTCCAAGTTGCCTTGATATTTTCAGTCAGTGATACTGGCCAAGTCCTTTCAATCTAAGATTAAACTCCAAGGGAATTTTGTGGATGAGTAATATGTTGTTAGGACCCAAGTGAGAGACAAAGTATGGATGGGAACCATGGACCTAAAAAGTAGGATAGCAAGAGTCTGCCAAGTTGGAATAAGTTAAAGGAGCAAATAAGAAGCTATTTGAGCAAATCAGTTTACAGAAACTAAATAAATATAAAATATCAAATACTCTTGACCTTGATGACAACTTTAATGAGAGCATTTAAGACAGTTGACAATAATATAAAACCTAAGTGGAGAGGCTGAAGTTTAGAGATTTTGACATGTCAAAATATGCCTGGTATACTGGTAAGGCAGGAAAGCTAGAGGCTGTTTACTTGAGGCCATTGACCTTCAAAGGAAAGAACTGTTAACGTTAGAGTTCAGATATACCAGAGCAGAGCTGGGGTCATCTAGCTTGAATGGGTTCTCTTTAGCGCTCTGTGGAGCAAATTCTGGAAGAATTCAACCTATGGAAAGCAGGAGCTATGGGCAGTGCTTTGTATTAAATAGAGGCTTAATGGACAAAGGGAAGCGGTAATTCTGAGTATAGCCAAGTATCAATCATTCATATTTGTCTCCTGGTCCAGGATCCATTGGAATTTTGTCTGAATCTAGGACATGTCATAATCAAGAAACAAACAGATTATTCTTCCAAGTTGCCTTTCTTTAGGTCATGGCTTTCATTCTGGTACTAGAGCGTTACAGTAGATACGGAGCATAAGACATTTCATTTAATCCTTGCTGTGAGGTGGAATAAAATCCTTAGTATCCTTATTTTACAGAGTAGAAAATGGGGGCTTTGAGATTTGATATTAATTTTTAAGATTAAAATAGTAAAAACTGGACTTGGATTTGAATCAGAATCGCATGCTCTAGCACTGATTCTGCCTACACTCAAGAAATGGGGTAAACCTGCAGATGGGAAAACATTTTCATTATGAAGACTTAAAGTTTAAGTCTTAGAATCAACAACAGTACATTTTGTTTTCTCTCCCTTACCCCCCTTGGTTGTGCAAGAGTCAAACATTTCAGGGGAAAAAAAAGCTAGTTCAAAGCTGGACAATAAGACATGGGCAGCTCTGGGGGCAAAGAGACTAATCTATAAGGAGAATTTGGGTTTAGGCCTGCATTGAATGGGTTTGGGTCTAGCTGGGAAAGAGCCTTGTTCCACTCTAAGCTGATGAAACCACTCTTTACTCTCCATTTATTTCTACTCCCATTAACATTCTGATGAAAACAACAACAAAAATTATGATGAAGAATAGCTGAGAGAAAGGCAAGCAGGAACAACGGGCTCCTGCCCTAGGAGGAAACCACCCTTAAAAGGATTTTACACCACCCGAGAAGAAGCCCTCTAACTTTCCCAAGTGATAGTTGACAAAAACCTTATTGGATGAGAGGTGCAGGGAGGATTAATCAAATTTAAAAAATATATGTTTATATATATATATATATATATATATATATACATATATATATACAAAATACATATAAATTAAAAATATATAAAAAATATATATGTCTTTGCCTCTCTGTGTGTCTTTCATGAATAAATAAATAAAATCATTTTTAAAAAAGACAATATTATCATAACATCCTTAATGAAAATTTAAGTTCACAAAAGAAAATTTTCGAGTTATTTTTTCCTTAGGTATTTTTTTTATATTGATGAAAGATAAGTATTGTTATAATTTTTTAAATGTCGTTCTCTTTCTAATGTACATTACTATTCAAAAGAGTATATGGGAAAAAGGGTATGGTTATTATATCAGACAAAATGCTATTGTCTCCTTCGTCTGCAGGTCAGAATTAACAATTTTGACAGCCAAGAGAAATAAGAATCTTCCAGTTACTGCTTGTTCTTCTTTCCTCCTTTCTCTGTGGAAAATAGATTTTTACTTATTTTTATTTTATTTTATTTTTTAAAAATTGTATTCATCCATGAGAGACACAGAGAGATAGGCAGAGGGAGAAGAAGGCTCCATGCAGGGAGCCTGACTTGGGACTCGATCCCCAGTCTCCAGAATCACGCCCTGGGCTAAACCGCTGAGCCACCCAGGCTGCCCAGATTTTTATTTATTTTTACTTTTAAGACCTAAACTACTCTTATAAATAATATTGATGAAGAATAGTTGGAAGGCAAGCAGGCAGGGACAAGGGGCCCCTGCCCTAAGAGGAAACCACTCTTAAAGGATTTTATACCACTCTGGAAGGAGCCCTCCACTCTTTCCCATGTGATAAATAAATGACAAAAACCTGATTGGACGACAGGGGCAGGAAGGGTTAATTAGATAATAACCCCTCCAACAAGCCCATAAAAATGTCTAGACTTAATGATAACCCTCTTGGGTCCCCTCCCTCCTTGAGAGCTTTGTGTTACCACTTTGCTCTCTCTCAATAAACCTTGCTTTGCTGCCCACCACTCTGGTCTACCTCTTTATTCTTCGAAGCAGCATGACTAAGAACCCCTGACACCAATGGACGGAAAAAAAAATCCTGCAATAACATTATTTGTGAAATTTAGGTCATTTCCAGATGTGACCATTTGAATGGTAAATGGTTCTCCAACCTTTTATTTTCAGGCTGTAGGTATCCTTAGGTCTCAATGAGTTTCTTATAGACAGCAAATAGATGGGTCTTGCTTTTTATCCAGTCTGAAACCCTGTGCCTTTTGATGGAATCATTAAGCCCATTCACGTTCATTTACTATTGAAAGATATGAATTTAGTTTCATCATAATACCTATTCAATCTCTGTTTTGTGGATTGTTTCCTTGGACTTCCTCTTTCTTTATAGAGTGCCCTTTAATATTTCTTGCAGAGCTGGTTTGGTGGTCACATATTCTTTCAGTTCCTGCCTATCTTGGAAGCTCTTTATATCTCCTTCTATTCTAAGTGAGAGCCTTGCTAGATAAAGTATTCTTGGCTGCAGGTTCTTCTCATGTAGGACCCTGAATATCTCCTGCGAGCCCTTTCTGGCCTGCCAGGTCTCTGTGGAGAAGTCTTCTGTTAACCTAATACTTCTCCCCATAAAGGTTAGGGATCTCTTGTCTCTTGCTGCTTTAAGGATCTTCTCTTTGTCTTTGGAATTCACAAGTTTCACTATTAAATGTTGGGTCCTTTTAATTTTTCCAAGGCACACTTTAGTCTGTAATCATTTAAATAAACTATTTCTGGGGCAGGACATTGAGAGTTCTGAAATTAGCTTTTCCTTAGGAGATTATCAACAGAAGAAGTTCTGTGTAATAAAGAATTTACCCTTGTCCAAAAAAAAGTCTAGCCTTTGCCTTGGGCCTCTGGGAGATAATCTTTAAACCCTTGGGATACCATGCTTGATGGGAGTGTCTTTGTTTTGGGGTCTTGGGTCGCTGGATAGTCTTATGGGGGAGGCTAACAATATCAGAAAGACTAGCAACATGACTTAGAGTAGAGACTCTGGGTCATGGGTATCATTGAAAGGGATGGGATTCTTCAGAAGGGATGGTATTCTGAGATTAGCCACATGGGAGGTATATCAGTCACGTCTACAAAATGGAGCCTGGTTGAGCTTCCCTGGTTGGTAGTATGCTATATTTATTGTTACATACTTGTTTATGACTCCATGGGGAGAGGACAGTTGAAGCCCTACATTTGGTACCTTTTCTGAAGTCTGCTCTACATGCTTCTTCTCCCTGCTGATTTTAATCGTATCCTTTCCCTGTAATACATCATAAATCAGAGAATAAAAACCAGGGCACCTGGGTGGCTCTGTGGTTAAGCATCTGCCTTCAGCTCAGGGCATGGTTCCCGGGGTCCTGGGATTGAGTCCCACATCGGGCTCCCTGCTTCTCCCTTTGCCTGTGTCTCTACCTCTCTCTGTGTCTCTCATGAATAAATAAATCTTAAAGAGAATAAAAACCTCTTAAGCATGGTTCTATGGGTCCTTCCAATGAATTACAGAACCTAAGGGTTGGGGACCCTCAAACTTGCAGGTGGTATGAGAAGTGAGGATAGTGTTGAGTGGGAATTGCTACCTCTAACCAGACAGTTGGCTAGAACTTTTATGCCTCTGTTTTCCTAAATAGAGAAAATTCATGATTCAGCAATGGGTTGAAGTTTAAAAAATAGTTAATGAATAAAAAAATCCAGCATCTTTCTGCATATGTTTAGGTGTATGCACATGTAGTTTTTATATGCTTACTCTCTGTATGTTGACTGCAGAAACTCAAAGTAGTGTTGATGAACTTATATCTGAAGCTAAAAATCATTGAATGTGGTGACTTTTACAGACTTTGTGGAATAATAGTAGGGTGCAGGATTGGGAACTGTAATTGACTCACCCATCACTGGAAATTGTCATTCTAGAATCTGGATTGTCACAAGCTGACAGGGCAGCCATCACCTGCCCGTACAACTGTGGAGCTAGTCAGTACTCATACCATCTGCAAAGGTTTCTCTCATTAACCACAGGTCTGAGGGAACTCTTCATTCCTAAGGGACTACAGAATTGTATACAGATTCTTATATGTTTTTCATTGTCACTGAGGTTTTGATTTGGCATTACAAAGAAAATACAGAGAAAATGAGAATTTGGGGACTATAAGAGACCTCAGTTTGAGTTCCAGCTTTGTCTTTAATTAGCTGTGAAAACTTAGGCATGCTGTTATAACCTCTTTGGGTCTTAATTTCTATTAAAAAAAAAAGTTGAACTAATTATCTTTTAGACCCCACATGGCTTTAAAATGAGATGATGTTTAACTAGCTTTAAAAACTTACCTTCTAAACCTAGGTCAGATTTTCAAACTTGAGTGGCCAGAGGCACAAATCCTGATGTTCTCTCTATGCCTGCTAAGCTAAGAATTGAAAGTAAACTGCTTTTCTCCCTCCAGAAACAGGTGCAGTCTGGCATCTTTCTGATACAAGTTTAAGTTTTTGCATCTTGAATAAGTTTAGAAAACACTTTTACCCCAATGTTTTTTGCATGCCTGCTCTTCTGTCATTTAGGGAGTATATTTTTAATTATTTTATTTTGTAGCACAGATTGTTTTGACAAATTGCATGGCCTTAATATATAAGAACTACATTTTTAAAAAATATTTTATTTATTTATTTGAGAGAGAGAGAGAGAAAGAGAGAGAGCCAGAGAGAGTAGGAGCATGGGGGAGCAGCAGAAGGAGAGGCAGGCTCCTCTTGAGTAGAAAGCCCCACGTGGGGCTCAATCCCAGGACTCCGGATCATGACCTGAGCTGAAGGGAGATGCTTAACCAACTGAGCCACCCAGGTACCCCCAATAACTACATTTTAAATAAATTATTTATGATTAAAATCTGTTCCTAATTGCAATGTTTTTATAATACTTGTACTTCATTGAAACTGTGCCTCTCTCTAGCATCCCCAAAGCATGAAGTCATTTCATGATATATATCAGACCATTGGTATGTGTCATCATAGGGTGGTTAGAAGGTGGAGGAGACTAATTGGGGTCAAGGAAAGAGAGGAGTGGAAGAAACAAGAAAAAAATACTGGAACAAAGAACTTCAACGTAAATAATAAGTACCTTGATGGTATCATTCCATTTATACATAATTTCATTTATATAAAATGTTTGTGTGACTATGTGTGTGTACATGCACATAATTAGAGAACATATTTTAAATGAATGTCTATCTATTGAATATGGAAATAACTACTTAAAATGAAACATGAAAAGACAGGTTACAGATAAAGGAGTACTATGTCAGTCAATTCTGACAACAAACAACTGTGTGAGTGTATATATTTGGATGAGCAAGAGAAAAGTGAAAGTACATGTGCCAGTCTGCTAATATGAATTGTGCAAGGCAAATAGGCCTTGATGGGTGAGCTGGGATGAGATAATCTCTTGCTCTACCGACTTCTGAATTTTTTCATTTGATTTAACATATGCATTCTTTTGTAATCTGAAAAATATCATATTAGATGTAGAAATATTAATTTTCTCATTAATATATGGAGGACTGTACATTGATGAATCTGCACTACTGCATTTATGTACTTAGCTTAATACTTAATTTATAAAACATTTTTCATAAAACTTGGAAAATAATTTTCTTTCATTTTTATCCATGTGCAAATGCTTAATTAATTTTATTGAACTACTAAAACAATAATTCCATTAAGTATTTCAAACTTTTTAGACAGCAGGCAAAACATAAACAAATACAAGCAGTGATGGACTGATACTCATTATATTCAAAATCCTTGGCAATATATGTTTAGTGCTTATTTTCATATATTTTTTAACTTAGTTAACTAAATGAAAATTGGGTGTGTGATCAACTACAATTTCTAGAATTTTTCTCATAAAATGCTGTTAGATGAGGTCTTTGATCATTCTCCCCCTGACAAGTAACTTGTTTTTTTAAATAGCTCATGTTTATTATTAATATTGAGATAACATAATTACCCTCAATTACCCTTGTATCCACATGACACATTAATATCTATTTTTCTAGACTTTTTATTAGTATATATACTTTTTACTAAAATGAGTTCATAATTTACATATTTTAACCTGAATTATTCTTACTGTTCATGTTCAGCAAATATTGATGGTGAATAAGACAATGTAATACTTTACTATGCAGGTATAGAATAATTTAACACAATTTACTTAGCCAACCATCGACAATTCGAAATGTAGGTTATTTACAATTCATTCTGAACTTAATGGTATTGTATCAAACAATGTGCATAAGTTTATGGTATATGCATAATTATTTCTTGGTATAGAACTTGTTCCATCAGGGAGTATAAGATACAATACTGCTAATAGATATTATAAGTAGATACATTTAACTGTAAACACTCGAGCATTTTTGGTTTTCCAGAGGTGGGGAAGAATTTCATATACCACTGGCAAAAATGTAAACTGACAGCATTTTTGGATGATGACTTAGTTATATCTACTAAGCAAGAAAAAGAATAGTAAGTTGTAAGTTCTCTTTTCTGTCAAATTTACAGCCTTTTCCTGTTGGCCTAAAGAAAAAAAAAATCAAGTACATTTTTTCTTTCTGTCCTGTTGAATTTTTTTTGAATACTGAATCTGTTCCCAACATCAGAGCCACTACTCTTCACTTTGTACATTTAATGAATAAATCTTCTGAGTCTCTATGTAGAACGAATAGTTATGAAACTTTGAACATGATATGCCAAATACAAAACAAAATTGTGAACTGTTAAGGTTTTTTTTTTATTTTTTCTTTTTAACTTTTGACCGCCCTCATCCATTTCTCCTAGCCCCTACCTCAAGCAACCATCGATCTGGTCTGTTAGCTTGTTGTTTTTGATTCCACATATAAGAGAGAACATGGTACTTGTCTTTCTCTGTCTGACTTACTTCACTTAGTGTAATACACTTGAGGTTCATCATGTTGTCACAAATGGCAAGGTTTCATTCTTTTTTATATCTTTGTATGTAGATGCATATATACATCACCATTTATCCATTCATCTATTGTGGACACTTAGGTTGTCTCCATATCTTGTCATTTGTTTTTTGTTTGTTTGTTTGTTTGTTTGTTTTCATATCTTGTCATTTGTAAATGATGCTACATAACATGGAGGTGCATATTATTTTTTGTTAGTGTTTTCATTTTCTTGGGCTAAATTTCCAGAAGTGAAATTGTTGGATCATATTGAAGTTCTATTTTTATTTTTTTTAAAGGGTTTTTATTTATTTGTTCAAGAGAGACACAAAGAGAGAGAAAGAGGCAGAGATACAGGCAGAGGGAGAAGCAGGCTCCATGCAGGAAGCCTGATGCGGGACTCGATCCCAGGACTCCAGGATCACGCCCTGGGATGAAGGCAGGCATTAAACCTCTGAGCCACCAAGGTATCCCTAGAGTTCTATTTTTAATTTTTTGAGGAACCTCCAAACCATTTTCCATAATGGCTGCACCAGTTTACATTCCGATCAACAGTACATAAAAGTTTCCTTTTTTCCACATCCTTCCACCAATATTTGTCATTTCCTGTCTTTTGAAAATAGTCATTTTAACAGATGTAAAGTGATTATCTCATGGTGGTTTTGATTTGCATTTCCCCAATGGTGAGTGATGTTGAACATCTTTTTATATATGTGGTGGTCATCAGTATGTCTTCTTTGGAGAGATATCTATTTAGATTTTCTGCTCATTTTTTAATCAGAATGTTTCTTCACTACAGAGTTGTAGGAGTTCTTCATATATTTTGTTTTGTTTTAAGATTTTATTTGAGATAGTACAAGAGCCATGGGAAGGGACAATGGGAGAGGGAGAAGCAGGCTCTCCAATGAGCAGGGAGCCCAATGCAGGGCTTGATTCCAGAACTCTGGGATCATGACCTGAGCAGAAGGCAGATATTTAGCTAACTGAGCCACCCAGGTGCCCCATCTTCATATATATTGGATATTATTTTCTTATACATAATTTATAAATATTTTCTCCCATTCAGTAGATTGTCTTTTCCTTTTGTTGATGGTTTCCTTTGCTGAACAAAAGCTTTTTAGTTTGATGTAATCCTGCTTACTTATTTATGGTTATGTTGCTTTTGCTTTTGGTGTCAGATTTTTTGAAAAGCAACACCAAGACCATGTCAAGGAGATTTCTGCCTGTTTTCTTCTAAGAGTTCTGTTATTTCCAGGTCTTACATTTAAGTCTTTAATCCATTTGAAGTTAATTTTTACATGTGGTGTAAGATAGTGGCCAAGTTTCATTCTTTTGCAAGTGGCTGTCCACTTTTCCCTACATCATTTTTTGAAGAGACTGCCCTTTCCTCAATTTTATATTCTTGGTTCTTTTGTCATAAATCAATTGTATATCTGTAGGTTTATTTCTGGGCTCTCTGTTCTGTTCCATCGATCTATATGCTGATACTATACCACTTTAATTACTATAGCTATGTTGTATAGTTTGAAATCAGGGAGCCTGATGTCTCTAGCTTTCCTCTTCTTTCTCAGGATTGCCTTGAGTATTTGTAGTTTTTTGTGGTTCCATGCAAACTTTAGAATTGTTTGTTCAGCTTCTTTAAAAAATGTTATTGGAATAATGACATGGCTTGCATTGAATTTGGATTGTTTTGGATAGTATGAACATCGTAACAATATGGAATCATTCAATCCATAAGCATGAAATATCTCTACATTTACTTGTATCATCTTTAATTTCATTAATTGATGTTTTATTGCTTTCAATATATGGGTTTTTCATCTGCTTGGTTAAATTTATTCTTTGGTATCTTATTCTTTTTGTTGTAACTGTAAATGAGATTTCTAGAATTTCTCTTTCTGTTAGTTATCTGTATATAGAAAGACAAAGATTTTTGCATATCGATTTTTATATCTTAGAACTTTACTGAATTCATTTATTAGTTCTAAGTTTCTTGATAGTCTTTCAAAATTTTCTATGTACATTATTATGTCATTCTACAAATAGTGACAGTTTTACTTCTTCCTTTACAGTTTGGATGCATTTTACTTATTTTTCTATACTCCATTTTTATGCTTTTCTAGGGTTATGACAATACTGTTTATTTTGATATTGTGTTATGGCTTCAGAACAATAATATTTTAATATAGTTCATGCATTCAAATAATCTTTACAGACCAAAAAGGAAGAGCACAAAAACATTTTCCCAGCCCCATCTAAGTTACAAATCTGGATTATCAATAGATAGATTCTTTGTTGAGTCTTGGGGTCTGGTTGCCTCTTTAACAGTGAGTCAGATCTTCACCTCTCTTCAGATCTGGCTTCCTGTGTATATTGATAAGACTTCTTTATTTTTATTTGAATTATTACATATATTAACTTTGTATCTTTTCTCTAAAGTGTACATTGTATATGTATGATTTCTTTGTCCAACATTACATATCCTGTGGGATTATTATTGCATAATATTGGTCTATTTACTTAGCATCATTAAAATGTTAGGAATGCATTATTAGTGTTGTTACACATCGGTAGTCATCCACAGAATTAATGTCTTAAGTTAACTTCTCAGAATCATTTTCTTATGTCCTATTCAAAATATTTGTCTAATTAACATTTTTAGAATATAATATTGAATTCTTATCCACCTAGCTATAATGAGACTATTGGTGATGAGCATTTGCTAGTTTTGAAGGATACTTTGCCTTACATAGTTTATTGTGTTTACTTATACTTACACAGAAAATGGTATATAACCTATTCCTTATAAAAAGACATACACTTAGGAGCACTTGGGTGCTTCACTCATTTAAGCATCTAATTCGTGATCTCAGCTCAGGTCTCAATCTCAGGGTCATGAATTCAAGCCCTGCATTGGGTTCTATGCTGGGCATGGCATCTACTTGAAAAAGACCTACACTTAATAGAAGCAAAATGCCTATGTGTATTAACATTGATATTATTAATTAATGTTATTAGCTAGTGCTATTACCGATGTGTATTACCATTGGCTATATTTATTGAAATGACTAAAATCCAAAACCTATCCTTTAATATATACCCATGTTTTGTATAGATAAAACATCTTATAATTTATATTAGTTATTTCCTTCCATATGATAATAAATGAATAACATTTCACAAGCTCAATATATTTTCATGGTTCATAATATTAATGAAGATTGTGATTGTAGTGGCTCAGATTGTCACAGCTGGAACAATATGAGCCCCATCAAGTTGTATGGATTGTTTTGTTTTGATTTAATACCACTCCATAATTCATAAAAGCATCTCTGCTGACAGTAATAAAATATTCTAGGACCAGAGTTCTTCCAAACCACAGAATTAGCTAGACACCAGAATCTCTCCTACCTTTCAGTAGAAAGAGGCCATAATTTGGAAACTTGGACTTCAGATTGGTGGTGAAGGGTCAAGTCCTAATACTGCTGTTAGCCAGGTTGAAAGTTAAAGATAATCCTTTTCAATTCCATGTATTCACACTGAATCCACACATTTGAAAACTTAGTCAATGGTAGAAGTGGCAACATGTATTGGAGAAAGAATGGCTGTCCAATATATGTTACTATGACAATTGGCTATCCATAAAATAACTAAAATCAGATCTCAATCTCAAATCATGCACAAAATAGATGCTATAAAAACAAAAATAGGAAGAAGTAGCAATTGAAACAATTAGAATATAGGGTTTTTTTTTTAACTTTAATACCCAGCTAAAGAGTGACACAATGTAAGCAAATTGTAAAAGATGGATTAGTATATTAAATAAGATCTGTGTGAGAAGAGATGCTACCAACAAAGTGAGAAGAACTTGAAAAGACCAGATTGAGAGGGAGTATTTCAGTGCATATATCTGAGAGAGGATTAGTATCCAGAATATATGCTTTTAAAACAACTACATACCATTAAGGGAAAAAAATTGATATAAAAATGGGTGAAAATGTAAACAAGCACTTCAAAAAGAAAAATCACATATTGTCAATATTGACATGGAAAACTATTCAACCTTCTCAGAAATTACAGAAAGACAAAACAACTAAAAACTAACACCATTCTGTTTCGCAAATCTAAAGAAGTCTGATAGTTCCAAGTGTAAGCAAGGAAATGGGGGAAATCAAATCTCTTGTGCGGTACTGATAGAGGAGGAAGATATAAGCATGTAAGAATATAGCTTTGAAGAACAATTTTGTGTTCTGCAGTAAAGCTGAATATATAAATACTCAGCAGTTCTGCTTCTCAATATATCAAGCAGAGCAGCATTTTTTATATTTTTCATCATCTCTGAATAGACATGTACAAGCTAATATAGAAGTTTTGTGGGGAAAGAAAAATAATTTTCCCTCTCTAAGTTCCTGGCTGAGACACCCTTATAATAAAAGATTAACAGGAGAAAAACACACAGAAGTTTAATAACATGTATTTTCTATATACATAGTAGAGACCCAGGGAAACTGAAAAACTTTTTGAAATGGCCCAAGCTAACACTTTAAATAACATCTGCGACTAAAGACAAAAGAAAATACTGGGAGTAGGGGAGGCTAGTTCGGAGAGGTTATTAGGAAAAGAACAGTAAATAAGGTTGTTATACAGATTTTAGTAGTTGACTTTTCTGTTGAAAGGAGTTTTTAGAAATTTAGTCATCTTCTCTTCCTGGTACAGAGGGGAGGTCATCCTAATAAATGGAGATTTCCGTTATAAATTTAAATGTTTCTTACAAAAGCGTAACTTCCACTGAGTCTATAAGAGCTCTTCCTGTATGTGCTGTTTGTCTTAAAAAAATAATCAGTCTAAAATAATCCTTTTGCCAAAGAGACCTATTTGGGGGCAGCAAATTCTGTTCCCCTTTGGTTTCAAGAAATAATTTTTACACTTTAATTTGCAGTGCATGGTAATTCTTTTTTTTATTCTTTTTTTATTCTGTTTTTAATCACATCACGTGATTGTCATATCCTATGCAGAACTGCACAGATCCCATTGTTTGGTGCGTCAACATGATCGGACTCCTCCGTGTTCCAGGTGACAAGGACTGCACTAAGCAGGCACTCCCCAAATGGCAGAGCTCAGTATCTATTCCCATGTAAAGCCTCCTAAGGATCAAGTCTGACCAGAAACAAAGACTGGCTCAGGAATAGGCTATCACTGACATCCAGAATCTCTGTCCTCTCTCCTCTTTGAAGGATCTCTTCTTCTGAGGAAGTGATAATGCTTACACTCCTCCCGTCCTTTTAGGAAGCTGGTTTGGCTGCGCATGACTTGTCCTTCCTAGGTCATTTTGGAACCTGTATATTCTCTTTCAGAGTAGCTGTTTTTAAGTGATTCCAAGGTGATTTTCTGACTCCCTTCTGACTACTGTTAAATAATAAAAATTCAACTGAGTAAACTTGAAGTTCTAACTGGCTTTACTAAATTATTCATAAATCAACCAGTATCCCATGTAGCAGAGGGGAGCTCTGAAAAGTTGTGCAAAACAGAACATTTTTATAGGAAAGAGGGCAGGGCAAGAAAGTGACTAGCAAAGGGAAAAACGGGGTTGTTCCAGGCAAAGCCACCTTTCCTTGACCTGGGGTGGGGGGGTGGCAGCACAGTAGGAAGGTACAGCATCTTTGAGGGATGGAGAAGGCCCATGTGACGGATTACCTCACTGGTACTGATCAGAAAATTCCTTAATGGCGAGTTAAGACTTAATGTTCCTGAGGGAGGTTGATTCTGCAGTTAGGTTAGGTATTAAGCCCGTTTAATGACTTGACCTGGCCTAAATGACACAACTTGGGACCCATGATTTTCTTTTTAACGCTACAAAAAAAGGAAGAAAAGATTTCCTTCCATTCTGTATTTGCCCACTACCTGCAGAATGATATCTAAGGTGGTGATGAAGCATTGCCCATATAAATCAGCATTGTATTATTCAGGTGACATTTCTTGATAAGGCAGTTTTATTTTTAAAATTTAAAGGAAGTTAAGAAATTTGACACACATTTATGCATTAAATAATTAATGATAGAAAGTGTTCTTATAAATGTTTTAGGTTGTTCTTGATCCTAGAATTTAAATGGCATCTTTCTGTATTTAAAATGATTCAGTCTGTCTTCGAGTTACCAATAGTCTCCTAAAAAAACACTTGCTACAAGACTATTTCTTTACTTGCAGAAATATTTGTTTAGATAAAGTTTCCAAAAGAATGGGTATCTCTTTAGGGACTGCAAGTCACTAGATTTTGTTTCCTTTTGTGTATTCTTTTGAGTATGTGTTTCAAGTACATAATGCCAACACATCTGTGTACTGTCTTTTTTTATTTTTTTTAAGATTTATTTATTTTAGAGAGAGTGTGAGGAAGCACAAGAACACACAAGTGGGGAGAGAGGGAGAAAAAAAATCTCAAGCCGACTCCCTGCTGAGTACAGAGCCTGAAGCTCTATCTCAGGCCTCTGAGATCAGGACCTGAGCCAACACCAAGAGTTAGACACTTATCAGACTGAGCCAACCAGGCACTGCTATAGCTTCTTTTTAATTACCGTTATTGAAATAACTCTTTAGTTTAAAATTCTTTTGTTCTCTACATATCAGTAGGGTAATTGGAGAGTTAACTGCTAACAGCCTCCTATGGGACAAAAAATCTACAACAAAACAACAACAACCACAACAAAAACCACAGTAGTGAAGAATAAAATTAATGACGATAGCCTGACCCTGACAAGAAAATGTTTTCATCTTATGTTTTATTTTCCTTAGGTTGTAAACACAATGACTAGCTGTGTCAAGCAGGTTGCAATGTTAATAACATTTGTAGGTGCATTATTTATGGCAAACATCTGATTATGGTTGACTTCATTTAAAGCTACAGCCTTTGCAGAGGGCATATTAATTTTTGGTGTTTGTTGCTTGGGATGCATTCTGTTTGTCACAACCTGAAGCCTCAAAGGGCCAAAGGAGAGCATTCTAATTAACCCTGGGTGAGGTGCAGTAGTGTAGAACTGTTTTGTGTTCTGTTTTGTCTTATTTTTTTTTCCTTTTCATAACTGTAATAAAGCATATAACCAGAATTTTGAAACCACAGGCAGGGCTCCTCTGTGTGAAAGCTCTGCTAGCAATACCACAAAAGAATGTTACTGTAACTTATTGGCTTCACACAATTTGTGTTGCTGGTATTTGTTCAATTACAGGACAGTTTGGGGCGTAGGCTGTCACCCTTAAGGAATTATATACGGCTTGTAGGTCTCTGATGTGATGTTAGAGAAATATGCGTACATATTTCCATAATTATTGGCTTAAGGACAGTGGGCAACTTTGAAAATATATTTTAAGGAAGATCATATACTCATCTTCAATAAGAAAGAATAAATATTAAACTACAGTGGAAGAAACTCAAGATAGAGCAAATGAATGACTTCTCTAAATAAAATTTACTTATTACTTCTGAGTTTTTTCATGAGAAATAGATAAAAGAAAGTTAAATGAGTTAATGATGTAAAGGGTCTAATTATGGCATCTGACACTCCAGATTGCTTCTCTACAGGCCTTAGGGTAGTTTGATGGAATGAGGTGTCTGGACATCTGTCAAAATGAAGGAAATAGTCTTCTATCCCAACTCTGGCTACCGTCCAGTTTGGGCATATCAGACTTAGAGAGCTTTTTCAAACTGAGCCAGCCAGCCCTTCTTTTATAAACCACTCTGAAGATTCTGATGGGCTTTCTCCTAAGTAAAACTAAGCAAAAACAAATAAAAAAATCTACTTAATGATGCTTCTCCAGAAAACCATTCTGAATCTTTTGATGACTTCTCTATTTTTAAGTACACTTCTCTTGTACGTTTCCACAGTTCTTTTAACTATGGGTATGTCCAGTCATTTTATATCATGGCTGCTTTTCTATAAAGTGAATGGATTTTCCTTTCACAAAAATATTTTACAGTGAAGACCATTTAAATTTATCTTTTCTCTTTGGAGACAGGGAGAAGAGTATAGTAAGCCATACTCAAAGCTACTTTGAATAACCCACTTTGTTTTGTTGACATTTTCCTGGAATATTTGAACAGTTCACATTGTGATTTAGTCATCATACTGAATATGCAATGAGGGAGAGTTCTAGAACAGGTAGGATGGATGATTTGGTTATTTGCGTATTATAAATAAAAAAGAGGGGATCCCTGGGTGGCGCAGCGGTTTGGTGCCTGCCTTTGGCCCAGGGCACGATCCTGGAGATCCGGGATCGAATCCCACGTCGGGCTCCCCGAGCATGGAGCCTGCTTCTCCCTCTGCCTATGTCTTTGCCCCTCCCTCTCTCTCTCTCGCTCTCTGTGTGACTATCATAAATAAATAAAAATTAAAAAAAAAAAAGAGGAGTTGGTATTTGTGTTGGTTAATTTTGTGTTAACTTGAGCAAACTAAGGAATGCCCAGATATCTGTTAAAACTTTGTTTCTGGGTGTGTTTAGTCTCAGGAAGAGATTAGCATTTGAATTTGTAGATCTAATCTGCTGAAGGCTTGAGCAGAACAAAGTGGAGAAAGTACAATTTTGCTCTATCTGTTTGAGCTGAGACACCCATCTTCTCTCAAACATGAGTACTCCTTGGACCTTCTGACTTTAACCAGGACTAAGACCATTGGCCCCCAGTACTTGGGCCTTTGGACTTGAATTAACAGTATTGGCACTCCTGATTCGGAGGATTTCACACACCACTGGCTTTCCAGTTTGCAGATTTTGGATTAGCTTCCATAATCATGTGAACCAATCGCTGTAATGAAGTTCCTGTTAGCTATATCTTTATCTATGTCTAATATGGTTCTGATTTTGGTTAAATTTGAGTGCCTCAACATTTGCACTGTCATAGCTTCCACACCTTATCAAATCAGAACAGCCCTGAGTCTGAATATTCTAGAAGGGCAGTTTAAGTACCAGAATTCCTGATGCTAAATGATGTGTGATAACAGGGGGCTTTATCCTTTGGGTCCTGCCTCCCTGAATTCATTTTCTTAAAACACTCTGTATTGTTTTCATGTTTGGCTGAGATGCTAGCCCTGCTAAGGTTTCTGCTAGGCTAAAGATATCTTTTTAGTTTTTTTATTGACAAGATAGCTATAATACAAAAATAATTTTAGAAAATGAGTATTTTTTTTCTACCTTAACCTTCATGTTTCTCTGTAATTTTTTAAAATTATGTTTATTATTTATTTAGCACTTTCTGGCTAATTTTTACTTTTAACAAAGAGGAAAATGTTACTTTTATAAATGTAAAAATGACAGTCATGAATTTCAGTCTTTTCTGACTGTTGCAATGTTCCATATATTTCTAAAAACTAGGACACCATGAAAAATGTAGTATTAGTCTCAGTGTACAGTATAGTGATTCATTGGTTTGCTGATATTTATTGATAGCCTACTTGTACCAGGTTTGCTGCATGATGGAAATATGTCCACTTTTTTTGTCTTATCCATTAATAATGTGTGGTAAGGGCCTATTTAGAATATATTTTGATCCATTCTAATTTTCAAGTCTCTGTGTCAACTCTGAACTGTGTTTTTAATAATACCTACCTAGTAGTATACCTACTGTCTAGAAATAGCTTTTTTGAAAATAAAAATGTATCTTGTCACTTAAAAATGTGAAACAATCACTGTATTTTTGTGTTGTATATAGTTTGAAAAATAATATTAAATAGTTCTATGTGAAGAGGGGTCTATTGATGTTCTGAAAACTGGGCTACCTTTGATTGTGCTTTTCTAATTGCTTCTCATTGATTATGCCATAACTGTAATGGTTGAAATTGTTAGATAAACCCTTTTCTATCAATACAAATATTGAATTTTTTCTTTTGTTTAAATGGGTCAGGAATAAGTGTTTATGGTACATAGACATAAAATGGGGATCTATATACATGTGACAGTTTGTATATATTGCATAGACAATTTATACTAATAGATTATGAAATGGAGGAAGGCAAGGAAGGCAATAGTGAAATGAATCTTACCAATGTGGTCACGGTCTGGAAAACCCAGTTCCTGTTGGTGAGTGTCTGTCTTCCCAGGAAGAAAAAAGGCACTTGAATCATTATATCACAAGACAGTGGTTTCACAGGTTCATGGTGATGGCTTTAGAAATCTCTCTCTTCCTCTCTCTTTCTCTCTCTCTCTCTCCCCCCCCTCTTCCCCCCTCTCCCCTTCTCCCCTTTCGTCTCCCCCTTCCCCTTCCCCCATCTTTCCCTCTATCTCCAGCTCAGTCAGTCCTGCAGGATCCCATAAGAGCAGTAGCTTAGAGGTTCTGGTTCTTTAGAACTCTTGGAATCAGCTTTGTGGGACCCTCCTTTGATATCCTGTAGCTTTACTTCTTAGTCTTTTATTTCCCCAGGCCTTGGGATGGTGGCTGCTTCTTAGCATTATTTTATCTGAGTGAACTCAGTATTAATTTAGAAAGAAAACTCTCCATATCAAGAAAGTTTGACAATGAAAATATCAACTGTTAAAAAGCTTTTAAGCTTTCTTTTTGGAGTGGCAGTAGTTTGCCTGGGATTCTATGCAGCTGATTATGAAAGCTATAATGACAAAAATGCTTCAAAATGGAAGGGTTGGTGTTCTTATACATCTCATGGTTTTTCCTGATCATTAAATCTACTGTCCAAACAACAGTTGGCTTTATTTGTTCTATGAGAACTATTTATATTTATTTGCTGTTTGTTTCTCATAATACTTCTTGAATAGCTCTAGAATAGGCATAAATGAGCTTTTTGAAGTCTTTCTTTAAATTAATGACAGTAGCTTTATATCTTGCAGAAAATTCCTAAAGCTTAAGGCATGACAGTGATGCAGTTATCTACATCCTAATGTGTTATCTTCCTTAAAGAGAATTATTTTTGCTCTTGGCAAGGAGTTGAGGTAAAGGGTGATCACCTAATTCAATCAGGGATTCTACTGATTTACAATTAGGTTTTAATCTTTGTAAGGACAGAGCTGTAAGTTTATTTCTAATATATCCTTATTCTTAATTGTTAAGATTCAAACTACAAACTTTCTGTGATTATCAGTGACCCATTTCTGTAGTGTCTGTGAATGACAAATTTTGTCTTCTCTGCTCTGTATTAACAAAAGGTTTAGGGGCACCTAGGTAGCTCAGTTGGTTAAGCATCCAAGTCTTGATTTTGGCTTAGGTCATGATCTCAGGGTTGTGAGATGGAGCCCTTTGGCAGGCTGTGTCCTGGGCATGGAGCCTGCTTGAGATTCAATTCTCTCCCTCTGCCTACCTCCACACTTGCTCGCTGTCTCTCACAAAAAAAAAAAAAAAATCTGGGCAGCCCCGGTAGCTCAGCGGTTTAGCGCCGCCTGCAGCCCAGGGTGTGATCCTGGAGACCCAGGATCAAGTCCCACGTCAGGCTCCCTGCATGGAGCCTGCTTCTCCCTCTGCCTGTGTCTCTCCCTCTCTAAATAAATAAATAAATAAATAAATAAATAAATAAATAAATAAATAAATAAATATCTTTAAAAAAAATCTAATAAGATTCTTAGCTTCTTAACGCTTCCTACTCACCCTCTTTTACTTGGCTTCTCAGCCTTAGTTGCCTGCTGCAAATACATGAAAAGATGTCTCAAATAATGTGGTCACCTCTGTTTCCCTTTTCTTGATTTTCAACCCTCAGGTAGTTAATGTCTTGATGGCTCTAGCTAATTTCTTTTAATCAATTTTATTTAGTTGAAGATTTTATCCAGCTGTTTAGTTTCCTGTTTCAGGAGGTCAGTTGGTCTCTTATATATTAATTCACCAGTATTAGTAAGAAGCAAAAATCCCATTTATTAATTAATTTTAAGCAAAAGAACAATCATAAATCCATCAAAGTACCTGACCAAACTGCTATTTGGTGCCTAAAAAGAGTAAAATGAAGAGATAAGATCATAGAGGCAGAAAAGACAGCTTTTAATAAAACTTTCACTTAATTTTTATTAACTTATGTTCTTTACCTTTAATATGAGGGTAATAAAGATCTCTAAGAATCAAAAGCAAGAGAAGTTATGAGGAAAACATTTTGTTCATTTTTTTTAAATTTTATTTATTTATGATAGGCACACAGTGAGAGAGAGAGAAGCAGAGACATAGGCAGAGGGAGAAGCAGGCTCCATGCACCAGGAACCCGACGTGGGATTCGATCCCGGGTCTCCAGGATCGCGCCCCGGGCCAAAGGCAGGCGCCAAACCGCTGCGTCACCCAGGGATCCCAAACATTTTGTTTATTGTTGCATCCTATATACATATCAGTTGTTTATAATTATTTTGTCCTTCCAATAGGATAATTCCTTGTGATATAGGCTTTACTTGTGGGAAGAATTTGGGGATTGAGTGAAACACAGAAAGGGTATTTTGTAATCATAAAATCAAAAGCTTGAATGGATGCTTTACATCCTTGCTACAAAAATATTTCTGATTTAAAATCAACAGAATTAGCTCTGTCCTGGACAAATTAGTACCTTTTTGGTTTAGGTAAATTATTGTAAATTTATTACACCTTCTCATTTATGATCTAAAGAACCCAAAGTTCTTTATAAGTTCTTTCTCTTTTACTTTTTTATTTTTTTATTTATTTGAGATAGAGCAAGTGAGGACAAGTAGGAGAAGGGACAGAAAGAGAGAGAGAAGCAGGCTCCCTGCTCAGCAGGGAGCCCAATGCAGGTCTGCATCCCAGGAACCGAGGATCATGATCTGAGCCAAAGGCAGATGCTTAACCAACTGAGCCACCCAGGCACCCTAAGTTCATTCTTATAAATGAAAGTTTATAGCTTTTTTTACAGATAATTTTTTTAAAGATTTTATTTATTTGAGAGAATGAGCATGAACAGGGGAGGGGCAGAGGGAGAAGCAGGCTCCCCACTGAGCAGAGAGCCCCACCCAATCAGGGCTCCATCCCAGGACCCCATGGATTGTGGCTTGAGTCCAAAGCAGATGCTTAACTAACTGAGCCACCCAGGTGCCTCCAGATAATTTTTATTGAATATTTATTAAAATTGTATCCATTGGCCAAACTATATTCTAAATGCTTTTCATTACTTATTGAATAGTTACAACTACACTTTAATATAGTTATTATGTGTATTTTCATTTTATATATGAGAAAACCAAAGTATATAAGTTAAGCAAATTGTGTAATATTTATAAATAGTAGAGCCAAGATCTGAATCCTCAATCAACAGTCTACATTCTTAACTACCGTTCTATATTGCCTTTGTGTCAAATGACTTGGAAGAAAAAATATGAATAAAGGTAACATCTAAATAGAAATGGTACTTTTTCGCAACGGGTTTGCCGCCAGAACACAGGTGTCATGAAAACCACCGCTAAACCTAAACCAAAATGGGAAAGGAAAAGACTCACATCAACATCATCGTCCTTGGACATGTAGATTCGGGCAAGTCTACCACTACTGGCCATCTGATCTACAAATATGGTGGGATCGACAAAAGAACTATCGAAAAATTTGAAAAGGAGGCTGCTGAGATGGGAAAAGCTCCTTCAAGTATGCCTGGGTCTTGGATAAACTGAAAGCTGAACGTGAATGTGGTATCACCATTGATATCTCCCTGTGGAAATTCGAGACCAGCAAGTATTATGAGACCATCATTGATGCCCCAGGACACAGAGACTTTATCAAAAACATGATTACAGGCACATCTCAGGCTGACTGTGCTGTCCTGATTGTTGCTGCTGGTGTTGGTGAATTTGAAGCAGGTATCTCCAAGAATGGGCAGACCCGTGAGCATGACCTTCTGGCTTACACACTGGGTGTAAAACAACTAATTGTTGGTGTTAACAAAATGGATTCCACTGAACCACCCTACAGCCAGAAGAGATACGAGGAAATCGTTAAGGAAGTCAGCACCTACATTAAGAAAATTGGCTACAACCCCGACACAGTAGCATTTGTGCCAATTTCTGGTTGGAATGGTGACAACATGCTGGAGCCAAGTGCTAACATGCCTTGGTTCAAGGGATGGAAAGTCACCCGTAAAGATGGGAATGCCAGCAGAACCACACTGCTTGAAGCCCTGGATTGCATTCTGCCACCAACTCATCCAACTGATAAGCCCTTGCGTCTGCCTCTCCAAGATGTCTACAAAATTGGTGGTATTGGTACTGTCCCAGTGGGTCGAGTGGAGACTGGTGTTCTTAAGCCTGGCATGGTGGTCACCTTTGCTACAGTCAATGTTACAACTGAAGTAAAGTCTGTTGAAATGCACCATGAAGCTTTGAGTGAGGCTCTTCCTGGGGACAATGTGGGCTTCAATGTCAAGAACGTATCTGTCAAAGATGTTCATCGTGGCAACGTGGCTGGTGACAGCAAAAATGACCCACCAATGGAAGCAGCTGGCTTCACAGCTCAGGTGATTATCCTGAACCATCCAGGCCAAATCAGTGCTGGATACGCACCTGTGCTGGATGGTCACACAGCTCACATTGCTTGCAAGTTTGCTGAGCTGAAGGAAAAGATAGATCATCGTTCTGGAAAGAAGCTAGAAGATGGTCCCAAGTTCTTGAAATCTGGGGATGCTGCCATTGTTGATATGGTTCCTAGCAAACCTATGTGTGTTGAGAGCTTCTCTGACTATCCTCCTCTGGGCCGTTTTGCTGTTCATGACATGAGACAGACGGTTGCTGTGGGTGTCATCAAAGCAGTGGACAAGAAGGCAGCTGGAGCTGGCAAAGTCACCAAGTCTGCCCAGAAAGCTCAGAAGGCTAAATGAATATTATCCCCAATACCTGCCACCACAGTCTTAATCAGTGGTGGAAGAACGGTCTCAGAACTGTCTGTGTCAATTGGCCATTTAAGTTTAATAGTAAAAGACTGGTTAATGATAACAATGCATCGTAAAACCTTCAGAAGAAAAGGAGAATGTTTTGTGGACCTTTTTTTTTTGTGCGTGTGTGGCAGTTTTAAGTTATTAGTTTTTAAAATCAGTACTTTTTAATGGAAACAACTTGACCAAAAATCTGTCACAGAATTTTGAGACCCATTAAAACAAAAGCTTAATGAGAAAATAAATAAATAAATAAATAAATAAATAAATAAATAAATAAATAAATAAATAGAAATGGTAGAATTTATGAACTAAATCATCAAGGAGAGACAGATGCAATAATATTTACAACAATTGGTGAAGATTTCTAGTTTTCTCTCATTTATTAAGATCAACTGATATAAATTACTGATGAGTTTAAGAATTCATCAAAGCATCTATAACACATTAATAAGAATAATTATTTATTTAACAGACAAGGGAGAGTAGAAAACTTGTTTTTTAAAATTATTATCTAACAAAATTATGGGAAACTGCATAGATAATGGCTTATGCTTTGAAGTATAGTTTAAGATTACTAGATTTGATTCAGAATTTACTCTAATGGGATTGCAAAAATTAGGAGAAACTGTTGAATTTCTGTTGATTTGGCATGACACAGAAGCTAGATGATTTTACATCCTAGGAAGACTGTCATAATTTGAGGAAGATTGGATTCTTAGTGACAGCCCCAGTAAAACTATATCAACCACTACTACTAGTTTTTGAAGACACCATATAGATACAGTCAACCTCTTGCCTAAGTCATTTATAGTGAAATTATTAAGTTTTTGGTTGTGAAATGAATTATGTTGCAAATGAGTAGTAGAAATTTAGGTTTTATTTTATGTACTTAAACATTTATTTATGGATCATGAATTATATGCTAGCATAACCGTCACTAGTAGTTAATCAAGGTATTCACTTGCTTATATTGTAAAAGAAACTGTCCTTCCTCCTCTCTGAAACCATCAAACTCTGTCCGCTAATTCTTGTGATATATATGGAATAACTCCCTTAGCAACTATCATAAATTAGGTTGTCTCTGCTTTCTTGATAAAGGTTAATCTTTTATACTAGAAAACAAAATCCCTTAAACTCACAATTCTTTCAATACTCAAATAGTACTTTATAGTATTTAAAAAAGAAGTTACAGTGATATGGATAATTACAATGTCTTTTATATTCTTTAAAATAGTGAACCCTAAAACTTACCTGGAGATAAAAATACAGATTGCCAGGTTTCATATCATGAACTTTTTATCCCCTGGGTACATGGCTTGGGTCAGACCTGAAAATCTGAAGGTTTATTCATAGTCACACAGTTGTGGGAACCACTGCTTTATGAAGGAAGTACCATAGGTGCTTCCATAGGTGTTTGGAATCTAATCCACCTAGATTCAACCCAAGTTCTGCTGTGTCCTACCTACATAATGTTGGGCAACATGTTAAACTCTTATACCTGTATGCCTCAGTCTCCTTATCTTTAAAATGAAGATAAAAATAACTATCCTTATGATATGCAGTAAGGACAATGAAAAGTAATGCATAGTAAGCAGCCAGCACAAACAGTGACTCAGTAAATAAGAGCCATTTTTGTTCTGAGGTGTTCTCCCCACAATAAACATTCTCCTACAATAAGAATGGCAATCTACTTAATGTTTCTTGTTCTAGAAATTTCACTTGGGAATCTCAATGAAGATGCAACTTCAAGTAACCTCTAGGAAAAGTAGTAGTGCATTTGTTTAAGGTAAAATAATGAAGCAACATTAAGTGGTTCTAAACAAGGATAAACAATGAATCAGGAAGACTGAGATTAAACTCAGGAGTCGAACATTTGCCTCTACTATGATTCTAAGAGTATCATACGCTAAATCATACCCCTGCCCCCTTCAAGTTTAAGGAATACATCTTTCTGGCACTGCAGAAACGATCTATGAAAAAATGGAAGAGTGCAATGTGATTCTGGTGTCTATTCTTTGGCACCTCCTGATGAAGTATTTAAACAACAGATAGTTTACTGAATGCTTCAAAAGGAGGCTGAATTGTGCCAGTTAGAGGTAGAGAATAGTGTGGAGGTAAATTTGTTGAAACAAAAAGTATAAGATGAATGGAAAAGTTATTAGTCACTATATTACCAACTCTCCTGACACATTTAATGCCATTGATAGTCTTAAATACAATGACACATCTGCCTGAGGTCTGTGTTGTCAGTGTGTCTCACCATTGAAGAATGATTGGAACGTTCCCTCCTTTTGTTTTCTTTTCAGAGGACACTGAACCAGATGGACTTTACTTCAATGTAAATTAAGTTTCCAGATGTTAAACATCAGTCCTTCTAGTTTTCATATTCTTATCTACAACTACATTCAGTTTTGGTGTTCAAATATTAGGTTTTAGTGAGATATTTGTGAAAGGTCATGGTCAGGGAACCCTGTGTGATCTTAGATTGGATAAATCTATATTAGCAACATGTCAAAAAATAGTGGTTGTGGTTAATCTCTGAATGTCACTGCAATACTACGTCTTCCTTCCTCTCTCCTCTCTTACCAACTTAATGTGAAGACTAACAGATACATGTGTTGCCTCTAAGTACCATGGGGTTATTCCAAGGAATCTTCCCAGAAATAGTCCTTGGTTTTGAAGGGCTATACTGGAATTCCAGCTTGGTTTAAACTATTCTGAGGCAGTAACGGTGAATCTAAATACCTATAAGAGCTTTCTTATTTTCTTAGAAGGATTTTAGAATGGGATTTTAGATATAAAATATTTTTAATTTAGATATAAAATATTTTAATATTTATTTTAAATATATTAGCTTTAATTCAGGCATTAGGATAATCAGAGTACCTGAACTAGCCCAGCTCAGCCCTTTTACTGCTAAAGTGACGATATGGCATTCCAAGATTTTATGTTGGTACATTTATCTATTTCCTCTAGTGTTTTTTTTAATCTGGTACATACGAGAAATGCTTAATCATTTCAAAATTACCAGATAATCTTTACCTTTTACCAGGATTATTTCTGCATCATGTAGATTAGATGTTGGCACTACCACACCACCATGTTTTTAACTGGCAGATGTTGTAGAGAAAAGGCATTTCTAGCAGCATTGATGAAATCTTAGACATTGGACCTTTCAGTGACCCTTCCACTCCATGGCCAAAAGACTGAAGAAAAATTCCAAGTAGTTCTTCATTAAGTTTAAATTGAATTCACCAGTGTGTCTGAAAAGAGAAAAACTTTCCTCTGCCCTCAGTTTAATTTGCAGCTGCTACCCAAGGTAGAACCTAACAAAAAACTAGTTAGCAATGGAGAATAGATTGAATCACATCCATACATATGGGATTTTATGAAAAAAAAAATGACTCAAAGGGACAGTTAGAATATGGGGTTTATTTTTTTAAAGATTTTATCTATTTTTTCATGAGAGAACAGAGAGAGAGACAGAGACAGAGACACAGGCAGAGGGAGAAGCAGGCTCCATGCAGGGAGCCTGATGTGGGACTTGATCCTGGGTCTCCAGGATCACACCCTGGGCCAAAGGCAGGCGCTAAACCGCTGTGCCACGGGAGCTGCCCAGAATATGGGGTTTATATACCATCTTCATATGTGTAGGAAAGTGGGGGGGGGCAAAGGGCACTTATAAGGAAAACAATTTTTTTGGAAAGAAAAATAGCACTCTTCAGAGAATGGATGGGAGATATGATAGTTCTGAGATAATGTTGTTTTGATGTGGTGCCAGTTTCTTATCTCAGGATTAGAGGATTAGAACTGTTCTCCAACAGAGTTCATGAGGCATTCTTCTGAGTTCTTTTGGGAGGTTCTCTCAGACAAAAGGGATTTCAGAAATTCAAAAGCCTTCCATTTAAAATAACTTTTATGCTACAGTGGCAGGTTCAGGACCCTTTCAGGTGTTCTGGATTGAATTGTGTCCTCCAAAAAGATATTTCAAAGTCTTCGCCCTGCTACCTATAAATGTGATCTTATTTTGTGAATAGGGGCTTTGCAGATATTATAAAGTTGAGGTCATTAGCATGGATCCTAATCCATTATGTTTAGTATTCTTTTAAGAAGAAGAAACAACATGTGAAGACAGGGACACACAGGAGAACACCATGTGATAACAAAGGCAGAGATTGGAGTGTTGTAGCTGCAAACCAGGTAATGCCAGGAATTGGCAGTCATCACTGGAATAGAAGAAATGAGGAAAGACTTTTCCCTACAGGCTTCAGAGGAAGCATGGCTCTGCTGACCTGTGATTTGGGGTCTCTGGCTTTCAGGATTGTGAAACAATAAAATTTATGTTGTCTATAGCCACCCAGTTTGTGATACTTTGTTATGGCAACCCTAGGAGATTAATATAACCAGCCATACAGAACCTAGAAGAGGTCTCTTTTTTATACAGCATGGTTAATATTTTTTTTAAATTACATAAAAGTCCACCTTGTAGCTTTGCAAAATCATACACATTACTTTCTGAACTCAAAAAGCAGGTTTGGTGAGTCGAATAGAACTAAAGAAAAGACTGAGATTCTTACAAGAAAAGTTCAAGTGGGGTTCCTCGGTGGCTCAGCGGTTTAGCACCTGCCTTCACCCCAGGGCATGATCCTGGAGTCCTGGGATCAAGTCCCACATCAGGCTCCCTTCATGGAGCCTGCTTCTCCCTCTGCCTGTGTCTATGCCTCTCTCTCTCTCTCTCTCATAAATAAATAAATAAAATCTTAAAACAAAAACAAAAACAAAAAGTTCAAGCAAGTTAGCCCAATCTGAGGTGTTTTTATGAGCACAGTAAATCATTTACCTGATTTGTAAATACTATAATGTATTCATAAGCAAATGATATTATTCAAAAGAGAGAAAGTTATAGATTATACATTCATCTCTGCATCTTATTATTAATATATATAAATCAATTCAAGATTCAAGCATTTAGAAGCACCATAAACAGTGGCGTAGTGAAATACAGGAGACTACAATGGTAGCAATACATTTTTCTACAAGTGGTTATTAGGTTCTTCCTATGTCAAAGACACACATTAGATATATAAATATGGAAAATGTGTGGTTTTCAGGAAGTATAAATGGACAGGATCAAAGATAGTCTAAGAAAAGAGCTTGAACACACGCAGGTGGAAAAGACAAGGTATGTATAAGAAATAGAAATTAGCTCCAATTGGGATCCCTGGGTGGCGCAGCGGTTTGGCGCCTGCCTTTGGCCCAGGGCGCGATCCTGGAGACCCGGGATCGAATCCCACGTCGGGCTCCCGGTGCATGGAGCCTGCTTCTCCCTCTGCCTGTGTCTCTGCCTCTCTCTCTCTCTCTCTCTCTCTCTCTGTGACTATCATAAATAAATAAAAAATTAAAAAAAAAAGAAATTAGCTCCAATTGAATAAACATAGGATTTATGAACAGGAAGAACAAGAAATAAGGTTTCAGTAAATTGGAGAAGGATTGTGGAAGACTCTGAATAGCTATTGATAATATCTAACATTAACTGAATATTTAACGTTAACCCTATACTTTGTACGTGTACCAATTATTTAATCATCACAGTAACACTGTGAAATAGATACTAATATCATAACTATGTAGATCAGGATATAGAGGCAGTTTCCTGAGTATAACATTTTGGAATCCACAGGATTTGAATCTAGGCAGTCTGCAGTGCTCTTAATTATTGTGCTTTTTAGGCATTCTAAAAGAATAACAAGCAGAGGACTAAATAATCTGATACATTTTTTGTGGGAAATGATATATAATTGCTACTTATAGATGAACATATAAAGAAAATGTGTATGTATATATATATGCACACATATAGAATTTATCACACATACATTCTACACATACACAAGAGATATTATTCAGCCATAAGAGAAAATGAAATCTTGCCATTTGTGACAACATGGATGGATTTGAGGGCATCATGCTATGTTAAATAAGTCAGAAACATAAATTCTGTAATATTTCACTTACATATGGAATCTAAAAATAAGTCATGGTGATTTAATGTACAGCATGGTAACTATAGTTAATCATACCACATTGTATATTTGAAAGTTGCCAAGAGTAAATCTTAAAGGTTCTCATCACAAGAAAAAATATTTTTTTTTGTAATGGTGTGGTGATAGATTTTAACCAGACTTAACTGTGATCATTTTGCAATATATACGAATATAAAAGTATTAGTTGTATATCTGAAACTAACATAATATTTAAATTATATCTAATATGTTACATTAAAATTTTCTTTTTTTATATTAAAATTTTCAAAAGCACCATTGACAGAAAAAAAATAGCTAATTATAATGGAGTACTTACTATGTAGAAGCACCCTTCTAGAACTCACCTATTTATATGCATCATCTGATTTAACCATATATCCCTGTTGCTCAGGGCACTGAAAATTTTGGAGGAAAGGTAGTAAAGTTTACCAAAACACTAAAGTAATAATTTGCAGAGAATATCTGGCAAATTGTATACTGGATCAATGTGAAAAAGTAAGAGAAGTGAGAAAACCATATATGAAGCTGTTTTAATAATCCAGGCAAGAGAAATAAGGGTCTAAATTTTGGGTAACAGAAGTGGGAGAAGATAAACTAATATACAACACTGTAGAAGTAGAGTAGACATTATGTGGCAACTAATCATTGTAAGAGGAAAGAAATTGTGGAAAATCGTTGACAAATCTTAGATTCTGAACCTGAATAAAAGAAATTGGCGGTGCCAGTGAAACCATAGAGAGAACATAGAGGGAACTAGAACAGAAGATGAAAATGTTCTATCATGCACCAATTTATGAAGTTGATGGCGCTTTTCAGTGGGAGTGGTTTAGGCCTTGAGAAGTATTAGCAAGAGCTCAGAAGACCTTCAAGACTAGGACGATGTCTTAGGAATGATCTACATAGAAGGCAAAACTGTAAGATTGGAGAGAGAGCTAACACAGGGTAGAGAGGGGATAGAGACAGGCTCTAAAGGGTTGCTATCAGCTCCTTATGTATGAGGAATCTCCTCATTCTACTTCCTCCTCTTGTTCCTCTACCTCTTTCTTCCCCAACACCCCCCTCCCTTTCCCATGATCTTAGTATATAATAGATGCTTAAAGAATGAATGAACAATAGAATAAAAGAATGAAGAAGGGAAATTTGTAAAATACAAAACTATGTAAAACTAAAGTCAGAGAAAAAAAGAAATTAAAAAACAGGGAAAAGACGAGGAATTTAAAATATTGCTTAGCCTATAAATTATTGTGCTTTATAGATCCTAAGGTAAGTTTCCTTCTGCAAAGCTATGTATAAATATTTCTTAAAAATTCAGTCTTATAAATCAAATGTATTAGAAGACTTTTTAGATTTATTTATTAGAGTATGCATATGCAGCAGGCAGGGGCAGAAGGAGAGGGAAAGGGAGAAAGTCCTAAGTACACTCTGCGTTGATTAGGGAGCTGGAGGGAGGGCTCCGTCTCACCACCTTGAAATCACGACCTGAGCTGAAACCAAGAGTTGGATGTTTGTACCAAACAGGTGCCTCTACAAGACCTTTTTTTTTTTTTTTTTTTAGTAGCAGGAATATTATCATTATCCCTAGAATAAATTGAAAATGCAACCCATATTTTTAATAAAGTTAGATCATGTAATATTATTTATAGTATAGTTTCATTTGTTTAGAAAGTATCCCTCTAGGAGAAAGTTGATTTTCTCTTGTAGTATATTTAACAGCTCTCAGTATAAGTAAAAAGATAGAGAATATCATCTATGAACCCATGTCCCTATTTCTTGAATTTTCTGATATAGAAGTTTACTTGTCAGAGTAAAATTGAAGACCTAAAAAAATTATATTTTATATTATAATTTATTCCTACAGTCACACATGTATTAATGTATCTTATAACAGATTTTATAGGTTTATATAATTTATGTATTTCTCACTTCTCATGTGTATGTATCAATGCACATGTATATAAGAACCTTTGCTTTACCTCATATTTAAATGTCATATAAATATACACATCTCATCTAACATTTTATTTCTTTAATATGACTTGTTCTACCATGTATCCATTTTGATGCTGCTTTCTATGGTCCTCCAAAATAGAATCTCAAACCTTTATGAAAGCTGTATCTCTCAAAATTTTTGACTCTTCTGAGTACTGACTTGTGATGTTACCATTACCATGTGTTTTTGCATAATCGTATTGTTGCCAAGGTCATTTTCTATATTCAGTGTATAAACCCCTGTAGGTAATTCATCATATTCCATGTACAATATTTTCTTTCTTCCCAGCCTACAAGTGTGATCCCATAAGTTGCAGGTGCATCTATACAATCTGACTGTCAGGATGCTTTTATGGGAACGAGACAAAGTGCCAAGAAAGGACTATTTTGCTCTCTTTTTCACTCTTGGAAATTGATTTTTTCATTTTGTTTTAAATACACATTCCTTAGCAAAACCAAAACAGTGCAAGTGGAAGTTTTTAAGGGTGTCATAGACATTCTTAGGGTTATAGAATTTTTCAGATGAGACGAAAGAGATTGAATCTTATGAAGTTAAGTATTTTACAGAAGGGAAAACTAAGTATCAGAAAGAGTAAATGACTTATTCCAAATTGCACAGCTTTTTGATGGCTAAGTTAGGACTAGAACTGAATTTTATTATTTTTCTTTTGCATTGTTGCCTCAGTGACACACAAATTGAATCCTATTTTCCAATGACAATTACATGAGTTTCATTTTAATGTAAGAAAATACGTTCAATGTACTAAAACTTTGCCTTTTTCCTTTGTATTTTGAGTTCATACTTACAGATGGTTCTTAGATGATTTATGAACATATATTATAGCATCAGATTTTCTCTGCTTCTCCTTCTTTGATCCAGTGTGCTCAATTCACTGGCAGCTGAGCCTTGATGTCATTTCCATCCTGCTTACTCATAAGAGACTTAGCCAAAGTCAAGATGATAAAAACTGTGGCAATTTTATAGGTATCTATGTTTTGTAAAAGCAGATCTGCAAATGTTAACCTGTGTTTTACCCCAGAACTTTTGTATTTTTGTGGAGTTCATACTGTTGCTTCTTTTTAGTTTCTCTGATGCTTATTTCCTGTTGGTGATACTGGATTCTCTATAAGGGACCATGTCTGTGCAAACAGACAAACCTTGTAAATCAGAGAGTGAGCAAGCATCATTCTCATTCTGTAACTTTTTTTTATTTTTATTCTAAAATACTGTTTGAAGACATTGAAAGTGAACTGTCATTTTTTTTAGCAGACATTGATAGTTTTTTTTTCTAGATATTGAACAAAGAAGCAGTTCTTTATTTTTTTCTAGATATTGAATAAAGAAGCAGTTTTTTTCTAGATATTGAATAGATATTGAATAAAGAAGCAGTTCTTGATGGAGCTCATGATCCAGTAGGGGAGATAATACACAGCAAAGGATAACATAAGCAATGCCATATAGCACAAAATGCTCTGGGAGATAAAGGGCAGATGATAATTAAACCATCTTATTTATTTATTTATTTATTTATTTATTATTTTTTTAACAATCTTCTTACCCAAGAGAAAAGACCTTTTGAGATGGCCAACACAGCTAAGGTTTGCATTTTTCAGTCTGGGTTCCTCCTTTCAATCACAGAACACAAAAAAATTCTTGAGCGTCTTCCCTCAGTTCTCCCAGAGGTGGTACATGACTAGTAGTATTCTAGATTTAGAGGAGATATGGTAATTTATTGCTTAGAAAAAGTGCCTTAGGAACCTGAGGCTTAATTATTTCATGGAATCTTAGTGAGGCAGCTCAAGTATCTCTCTAGAAAGGCCAGAATATTGAGTCATGCTGGGATTGATCTTTACAAGGAGATGGTTCAACTCTCCTGATTGTTTGTGAGAAGAATGGCTCAAAGAGAGCCATGTGGATCAAAAGGGGAGAAATTTGTGGATATGAGAGCCTGAATTTTCCTACTCTTACAAACAATTCATTCTGATAAGAAGTATGAAAATGCAATCCTAGACACTAGCAGTCTGGAGTATAAATCTAGGGAGTCTATACGTAACATTAAGAAAATAATAATCATGTTCTATCACATCCTCTATGGTAATTTGAAATAAGTTTCCAGAACACAAATTACATTTCCCCCCACACACAGTCTAATTTCTAGTGCTTGTTTCAAAAACAGCAAGAATTTAGCATTTATTGGAATCTATTGGAGCCAGACCCATTGAACAGTTCACTTCCCTGCCAACCAAGTTGTCTAGTGGCCTATGTTTAGGTGAATTGAAAATAACCATTTGATGACTGTTGACTTTTAGCAACAGATCTGTTTGCTCCAGAGGCTTTGGTCCTCTGTACCTGGCAGAAGGTTAGAGTCAGTTCTTTTCTCTAGAAGGTCACCTATGTTCTCCTCAGAGCTTCCCTGCTAGGGTTTTCTGTGCACAGCTCCCATATCTTGAGTATGGACTGTCTTCTGGTGGCCACATCCCACTTCCTGTCTGCCATCCTCCACAGACTCTCTGTTGGAGCCTCATTCCTGTCTTCTTGAGCAAGAGTAAGCTCATATTCTGTGTTATCCCCATCTCTTCCATCAGAAACATTCATGCATCCTTGACTCTGATAAATTCTTAGAGTTCAGACTGAGCTCAGTGCAATGTCTTTCCTTCAAAATGCAACCCTCTATGCCTAGAAACACTAGAAGTCTCTCTATATAATCTCAGTGAAGGCCCAACCAACTAAGCTGAAGGTTAGCCAACTGGTTTCTCTACTCCTCCTCATCTAAGGATGAGGCACGAGAGAGTGGTATGTAGAGCAATTCCTCTACCAAAAGATCCTCTTGAAAATTTTCTCTTTATAATCTGTTTACTCCCAACTGAGACCCTTTTTTATAGTCATCATCTTTTTGCAGAGTTCAAGAGTAACAACACTGGTCTTGAACATTTTTTTTAATTGATTGTTTTCCATGTTAAAAAAAAATCTTCACTGCTTTTGAAAGCAGTTACTATACGGGTACACAGGTGGCTTAGTTGGTTAAGCATCAGCCTTCTGCTCAGGTCATGATCCTGGGGTCCTGGGATGGAGCCCAAGTCAAGCTCCCTACTCAGCAGGGAGTCTGCTTTCCCCTCCCTCTTCCTGTGCCTCCTCCTTGCTCTCACTCTCTCACTGTCTAAATTAATTAATTAATTAATCTTTTTTAAAAAGTTACTACAAATTACCCTATTGTGAATGTTGATGGTATTTTGATAGGGATTGCATTGAATGTATATAATGCTCTAGGTAGCATAGACATTTTAACAATATTTGTTCTTCCAATCCATGAGCATGGAATACTTTTCCATTTCTTTATGTCTTCTTCAATTTCTTTCATGAGAGTTCTATAGTTATATCTCACAGGATTTTTAAACTTAGAGGTGATGGTAGAGTTCCTTTCTCTCTGTCTATAAAGATGTCAGTTCTGGGACCTAGAGATTCTGATAGCCCAATCTTCCTCACTGATAAGATAGTCTTGACAAGAGAAGCTAGAGAGAGATGACATGCCAGATGTTGAGCAGAAAAGCTTATAGGGTTCAAATTCTTGGTTGTCTTGCATTCAATCTCTGATTCCTGTGGTTTGGTTATATGCATCAATATACTTTCCTGTTTTCTTAAACCTGTTGGACGTGAATTTCTGTTGTTTGCCACCTAACTGGCCTGAATAAATTACAGTCTTTCAAATGAATTTGCACCTATCACCCCGTCAGTATAGTTAGTTTTTAAAGTTGGATTAGTAAATTAGAAAGGTTGAGAGTTAAAAAGTGAATTATATTATGAAAAGTGTGGGTTTCTGTAGAATAAAGATGAACTATAGAAATCCTAAATTAAACACAAGCTTGTGTGCACACAAGTGTGTATCACTTATTCCATGCAAAACTATTCCACCATCTGAGAAGAGCTATAAGGGAGAATCTTATAATTGTCTATGGCAGAGGAAGAGTGATTAAATTTTCAGAGTCACTCGCATTAGACTCAAGTCCTGGCATTGTCTGTTATTAGCTAAGCAATTTAAAACACATTTCATAGGTTTGCTCTTTCTGTGCATTCTTGTGAGGATGTATCTCTGCATATGTAGTACTTTGTGAAGAGCCCTTCTGAAAACATAGTGAGCACTAATAAAAATTAGCACTCATTATTAGCATAAAGCTAGAGGTTATTTCTATTCAAGTCTGGTATTTTATGAAGCAACATTCTGGTATTGTAGGTAAAGGTTATTGTCATCTCTGTGTATCTTCCAAAAAGATACATTTCAGCTATCATTTTCTCTCTCATCATGATTCATGGCTAAGAAATGAACTTTAAAAAGTGAATAATAAGCAAAGGATAACCTCGATTAGCTGAAGTTAATGGAGACGTAGAAAAACTTTGGTTAATTAAAGGCCATGGGAAACTGATAATAAATAGTTTAAACATGTTAGAACATACAGTAAAACATAATTTTGGATGATGGATTGATTTAATCATACTTGTTTTGTAATTAAAAGTCAATTACTATAAAACAAGATAGGGATAATGTTGCCTTTGTGGATATGGCAATGTTAAAAACAGTGAATTCTAAATAGTGCAATAAAGTATTTATTCATGATATTCTCTTTCTGATCCATTTATTTCCTTAGGATTGATTACTTCTGAAAGCTTTCCTGACATAAGCTTTTGTATGCAGACAAAAGGGCGATGAAGCAAAGCTCCTTGATTAGCTACAAATATAGATCAATTCTTCATAGAGTTTACCAGAACAAAGGGAAGCCATTGCATACACTCAGAAGGTGCTTTCCAACACCAGCTGCAATGGAAAGCCCACTTTGCTTTTAAACATATTTTCATTTTTTCTTTTAATTCTAGTGTAGTTAACATACAGTATTATATTAGTTTCAGGAGTACAATCTAGCGATTCAATACTTTCATACAACACCCAGTGCTCATCACAAGTACATTCCTTAATCCCCATCACCTTTTTAACCCATCCCCCTGCCCACTCCCTCTGGTAACCATCAGTTCTTGATAGTTAAAAGTCTGTTTCTTGGCTTGTCTCTCTTTTTTTCCATTGCTCATTTCTTAAATTCCACATACGAATGAAATCATACAGTATTTGTCTTTCTCAGACTGACTTAATTCACTTAGCATAATACTCTCTAGCTCCATCCATGTCATTGCAAATGGCAAGATTTCAGTCTCTTTTATGACCAAATTAATCATATTTTTAGATTTAATAATTTCTTAGCAGAAGTTCAGGTCCCATCAAATAAACTCTTTATAAATTGATTTTTTCCTTAACATAGTTTCAACAAAGCATAGTGTTACTCTCTTTTTCAAGAAATGTAAGAGAACATGGGGTTTTACAGATTTGGGCTCCAACTGATGCTTCTCATGCTTTATGTGCTTGCTTATTCAGAAGAAAAATGCAATAACTTAATTTGAATGTGTGTATATGTTATGATTAAGTTTGTTTCCAACTTTTTTTTTCAGAATAGGATAGATTTTTTTAAAGTTTTTATTTATATTCCAGTTTACATACAGTATAATTTTAGTTTTAGTTGTACAATGTAGTGATTGAACACTTCTGTCATAGGTGCTCATCACAAGTGTACTTCTTACTCCTCATCACCATTTAATCCATACCCCCACCCACCTCCCTCTGGTAACCATCAGTTTGTTCTCTATAGTTAAGAATGTTTCTTAGTCTGCCTCTTTTTTTTCCCATTTGCTTTATTTCTTAAATTCCACATATGAGTGGAATCAAATAGGTACTTGTCTTTCTTTGGCTTATTTTGCTTAGCATAATATACTCTCTAGCTCCATGTCATTGAAAATGGCAAGAGTTCATTTCTTTTTATGGCTAAATAATATCTCATTGCATGTATGTGTGTGTGTGTGTACACATCTTCATGCATTTATCAGTCAGTGGATACTTGGGTGGCTTCCATAATTTGGCTATTGTAGATAATGTTGCCATAAACATCGGGGTGCATGTCTCTCTTTGAATTAGTAGTGTGATTGCTGGATCATAGGGTAGTTCCATTTTTAACTTTTTAAGGAACCTCCATGCTGTTTTCCAAAGGGGCTGTACCCAGTTTGCATTCCCACGAACAGTATAAGAGGGTTCCCCTTTCTCCACATTCTTGCCAACATCTGTTGTCTCTTGTGTTGTTGATTGTAGCCATTCTGACAGGTATAAGTGATATTTCATTGTAGTTTTGACTTGGATTTCCCCGATGGTAAATGATGATGAGCATCATTTCATTGTGTTTATTGGCCATCTGGATGTCTTCTTTGGAAAAATATCTGTTCATGTCTTCTGTCCTTTTTAAATTGGATTATTTGTTTTTTGAGTGCTGAGTTTGATAGGTTCTTTATATATTTTGGATGCTAACCCTTTATCAGATATGTCATTTGTAAGTATCTTCTCCCATTCTTTAGGTTGCCTCTTAGATTTGTTGATTATTTCCTCTGCATAGCAGAAGCTTTTTATGTTAGTGTAGTCCCAATAGTTTATTTTTGCTTTTGTTTCCCTTGCCTCAGGAGACTTATCTATAAAAAAAGTTTCTACAGCTGATATCAAAGAGGTTACTGTTTATGCTTTCTTCTAGTATTTTTATGGTTCATGTGTCTGTCTTTTTCTCATTGGATATTCTTTCCTGTTTTGTCGAAGATTAATTAATCATGTAATTTTGGATTCTTTTCTGGGTTTTCTGTTCTTTTCCATTGATCTGTGTCTATTTTTGTGCCAGTAACACACTGTTTTGATTAATACAGCTTTGTAATATGTCTTCAAGTGTGGAATTGTGTGATATCTGCAGCTTTGCTTTGCCTTTTTAATGTTGTATTGGCTACTTGGAGTCTTTTGCAATTCCATACAAATTTTAAGATTGTTCTAGCTCTGTAGAAAAATGTTGGTGGTATTTTGATAAGGATTACATTAAATGTGTAGATTGCTTTGAGTGGTATAGACATTTTAACTATTTGTCCTTCCAGTCCATGGGCATGGAATGTCTTTCCATTTCTTTGTGTTATCTTCAATTTCTTTCATCACTGTTTCATAGTTTTCACAGTACAGGTCTTTTAGTTTAGGTTTATTAGATTTAGTTAGGTTAATTCCTATATATCTTACTATTTTGGTGTAATTATAAATGGTATAAATTCCTTAATTTTTCTTTCTGCTGCTTCATTACTAGTGTATAGGAATGCAACAGATTTCTGTATATTGACTTTGTATTCTGCAGCTTTACTGACTTTGTCTTTTGGTGTTCTTTTGGGTTTTCTCTAAGAATAAGAGATTTTTCAAAGAAATCCTAAGTAGTGTCCTTTTTTTTTTGTAAAATGATTCATACTTCAGGATTTTGAAGTTCTTTCAAGACCATTTTTAACATAGAACTAATGACCCTAAAATTGAGGCCTTTAAGGATCAAATATATGTCAAATTGAGTGGCTTAGCTGAACTAACAGGTGGCTCTGATTGTTGCTTAGACAACATTTTGTTCCTAAAGCAATAAAAGGCTTTTCATATTTATATATTGGAGCTATTTGGCAGTGTATAATAATATTAAAATTAATTATGAAAATTAAAAATAATTATCAAATTAATTATTAAAATCAAAATAATATAATTAAAATTAATTATCAAAATACAGTCAAAATTAATTATCAAACTTACATTTTCTGAGCCATACATTCTCATCTGTAAAGTGAAGGGTGGTAATAAATAACTATTCATGTTGTATTAAATGAAATTATAAAGGTAAAGCATTGCATTCTCTATTTGATATATGGGATAATCTTCATACATGGTAATTACATTGATGATGGTGATGCTAATAATGTTTTCTTTTTGTATTAGTCTCTCTTAGGGAAAGTGATCACAAACCTCATTTCTGCCTACAATCATACTGAACTAATACACAGAACACACAAACAGCTGCTTCTTTGCATTTAGTATCAGTTCCAACCTATCAGGCTTTTCAAAGAAATTGCTTGTGTAGGCTGCACATGATAGAAATAATTTTACCTAGTTTGATAACTCAATCTGTAAGGAATTTTATAACTTAGTCTCTTTTTTACATCAAACAATTCAATATATTAAGGTGACTAAAAATCCTTTTAGATATTGCTATGAATTTCTATCATCGAATTTTATATTCTTCATGTTAAAATGAATTATTACAACATATGACCTATCATAATCACTTAAGTAGCATGGAACACAGGGAAATTCACCTGATAAGAATCATAATTATGATTCTTTAACTTCGGGAAAATGTTCTGAGCAATAACAAGTATAAGTTTGGAAATATTTGAATTTGTATATATGTGGAGAAAAAAGTTTTTGCATGCCTAAATCCTATAGAGCTCTACAAGAATTCTAAACTTAATTATGCAATTGTATTACATTTTTATGCTTAGAAAAAAATGCAGCCTGTCCATACATTTTTGGAAATGTTAGAAGTATACAGTTTTTTTTCTCTTATGTTTCTAAAATTTAGGTGTGAAGAGAGAGTATAAAAGTTTTCAGGAGGAGGAACAGGAAATGTTTATCCTTTTTACTCTGAAAAATGTGTTCAATGCCAATGGAATGTTCATTGGTATACGGAAGACAGGACTGCACCTCACTTATTACACACTATTGCAATATTTCAGCAAAATAAATTTAGGTATTAAATGTAGATTATGGAATTCCACTTGTGAAGAAAGAATAAAATTTTGTTTTGGTTTTGTTTTTTATTTGTTTTTAAATTTTAGTTTTTAATGTCAGTTTTTATATCCATTCATTTCTTCCTTTTAGCTGGAATCTCAAACTCAACGAGTGAGTTAACCATTTAATTTTTGTTTGAGGATTAGTTGGTTCCCAAAGGCCCAGCAGAGGGCAGCAAAGCCTAGGTGTTAACACTAACTAACTGAAGTGCAAAGTTGAAAATTACATGCAGACTGATTTGGTTTGAATGGGATATATGTAGCAGAAGGCAGTTCTTTTTAGACAATTGAGAGAGCTTTAGAACCTCAAAACACTAGATAACTGTTTATTCAACACAAACTGAGAAATTCCTTAAGTTTATGAAGAAAAGGGCCACTCAAGTTTTATCAATGAACATCTAACCTATTGAGTAAACAGTTTAAGATTTAAGTTGATTAAGTAGATTTAGAAGAATGGGAAAGATAAAAAGAAACATTGAGCTTAGTGAATGAAACAATCTGAGTGGTGGGTAACCCATGATTTTTTCCTCTTTTGGGGACTTTTCTGCTCTTGCTTGTGTCCTTTGCTGTCACGTCTCCCACACACAGATACTAACCAATGTAATGCCTATCATTTAGCCTCTTAAGCAAAACGAAATTGATAGACTCTGGAGACCCTCTAGAGTTTTTGCAGGTAAAGATGTGTAATTTTTTTCCCTAAGAACAGGAGAATCTCTCAGTGAAGTATAATTGACAAAATTGGTAGTATTGTTTTAATGGAAAAAGTCCATTACTACATTGAATATTCTATGGAATAAATAGTGTACTAGCTATTTCTATACCTTTAACCTACTAAAATGTTCATTTCTCAAGGAGGTTTATTTAACAGTTGAAGTAAGATCTGAAAAAGCTAAGGGCCACAGGGGATGGAACTATTTTCTTCCGTCATTGGTGATAACTGGGGCATTGTGTTTTTAGAGCTGAGAAGCAAATAAAGCATACTTAGAAGTGCCCTCATCCCTGCATTCATCGAACCACTGGGGGTAACAAAAAGTATGGTTATGAGATAATTGTTTTGCAAATGGAACCTTCTTTTTAGCTCCTCATGTAGTAGGAGGTCCTTGTGCCTGCTGGGAAATTTTGGAGACAAAGAACAACAGGATGTTTTTCTCTCCAACAACAGCTTCTATTAACCTCCTGATGTTTGGCTCAGAGGGTTGTGATTATGAGCCTGCTGACATCAGCCACCCATCTAAAATAAAGGAGCAGTCTTTTGGCTCAAGCAGTGAGAGGCTAAAGACTTAGAGGTTTTGTACCTGATAATGTAACTGTGTGAGAATTAAGTGTGAGGAAACATGTTGTGCTATCTCCCTAGCTGTCTAGCGGCGATGTTATTCAACTCAACAAATACCTAATGAGTTTCTACTACGGTCTTGGTAATGCATTAGGTATTATAGGGACACTGAGAAGCATTAGGCATGTTACTTGCCCTTCAGAAGCCTTTAGCCTTATTGTGGAGAGGAGGTTTATATAAATACAAAAACGCAACACAATTTAAATGCTAGATTGAAGGGATTCCTGTCAGAAAGGAAGTGTGATTTAGACATTAAATGAATCTGCTTGATGTTTAGGAGAGGAAAGAAAATTCCTCAGGCAAAGATACATATCGGAAAACACTCTAACTTGCTGCCTGTTATAATTTACATATCTCCAGTTGGTTAAATAAAAATACTCATCACTCTATATGCATTCCGGCATTCTGATGAGTAAGCTCTTCTACTTTTCTCATTTTGTAAATAAGGCAATCAGGGTGTGGGGAGATTAAGCGATTAGTCTAGGGCTTAAAAGTATTAGGAGTTAGGGATAGTATTTGAGTATATGTTCTTGAATTGTTTTTCTCTTGTCCATCTTAGAGTCGTGAGAGCCATTTAGCAAATCTTCAACAATAACAGTATTGATGGTTTTATTAAATATCAACTAAAACATACTGAGTTATTTAGGTTAATTTTTTAAGTCCTTCATATTAAGGATGAAATGTTAAAGAAAATCAGAGAACAACAAATGTAGACTAGGTTCTTTATGCTGTGTGACCAAGCTAAAATGAGATAACTATCAAATTTGAAACTGAATGACTCCTCCAGGCAATGCCTCTCTGCAGTGGATATTCTTTACTGATGCTAAAACGATCTTGATGCTGCTAGCTTTCACCCTGTAGATCTGCAAGCTTTCCCTAGGACAGGAATAATGTCTTATAAAAATTTTAATACCTTACACATTGTTATTGCCTGTTAAGAGGAAAGGGTTAATTTGTCCTAAGAGTGATCATCTGCAGGCTGGTCTCCTAGGAAAGAAAATGACCTCTCTGCACAGCCCTATAAAATTAGCTGTGGGTGGTGCTTAAGACAATTAAGGTCAAGGACAAGACTTGGACTCTAATTTTCAGATGACGCCGAACAGAAGGGCTATTTCTTTCCACCCATGATTGGTGATATGGTTAATTCTGCTTCTGTCTGTAACATATAAGACTACAACCATAAAATTTGGATCCTGACACTTGAATATTCCAGAGCTAAGTTGACCAGCTAGGACTGGAAGCCAAAGGTCTGATTTATCATATTGACAGGGTGCCATAGTCCTTGACCACAGCAGGAGAAACTGAGTTGTCCTCACCCTTAGAAGGATGGTTACAACTGCTCAGTACATAAGATAGGGCGAATATTAGAGGAGGACACTATTCATTTGGAAGAAATGGATAAAGATCATCCTCCTCCTTTGAGTTTAAATAGCAAAGTGGTCAGTCTGATGGAGTGTTTCCTGGGTAGGTCCTCAAACCTCAGAAACAACTAGTGTCTTAGAAACTAAGCAGAAGCTTTTACTGTTCAAATGCAGATGTCTCTACATTGAATGGACTGGGAAAGGTGGAGCTTTTTTATTGGGATATCCAGACTCATTCCTTCAGAGAACTCTTCATAATTTAGTCATTTTGATACTAAAAGTCCCAAAGTGTGTGTGGAGTATATATATATATATATATATATATATATATATATATATATATACACTCCACATCTATCTAGCTATTAATATGAAATAGATACATAGAATATGGTATAGACATATATCTATTCCACATATTGAGAGAGAGAGAGAGAGAGAGAGAGCCCTAGAACAGTTAAAGACAGATTACACTAGCATTGCCCTTGCTTTTACTAGGAGACTGGCTGGACTTCTTAATTTTGTCCTAAGGACAGCCTTTTCTTGTAGGAGTCAATTTCCTCTCATGTGCCACTTAGAGACCCATGAACTGGAGGGTGATAGGAAATACCTGGAGTTTTACAGGAACATATAGGGACCTGATCCCTATAAACTTTCCCATTTTTTTCGTCCCCCCATTCTCAAACTTCCTCAGGTGATTAGCAAATCTGAAGAGCACCCTATACTGAAGGATGAGTGAACACCAACTTGGAAGGCATTGCTATTGACTGGCTGGTTTGTGGCAAATGCCTGTTGTTTGCCATTCACCGGAGGCTGCAGCCATTATCTTGTCCCCTACTCATGTGATAAAGCAGTTCTAAATCAAAACATTGTATGTTAAACATTTCATACTGGCCATCCTCACCTGAGTTGTAGCTGCAGATCAGTGTACTCAATTGCCACAAGGTCATGGATGTGTAATGTGTGTGGCAGTAATGGCATGACCTCTGAGTAAGCAAAACACCCCTTGCCTAACAGGAGGGTATGTCAGGGCCCCCAAGACTCCCAGGCTGAGCGATTCACTGGAAGGATTCCATAGAGGTCAGAAACACTGTTATACTCACAGTTACAGGTTATTACAATGAAAGGATACAGATTAAAACCAGCAAAGGTAACAGGTGGCATGAGGTAGAGTCTAAGAGAAACCATGTGCAAGATGCCTCCTCCCAGTTAAGTCACACAGGGTCACACTTACTTCTCTGAGCAACAATATGAAATGAGACAGTGCTTTCAAAGTGTTGCCACCAAGAAGCTCATCCAAACCTTGGCATTTAGAGTTTTTATTAGGCGTCAGTTGTGTAAGCTGCACAACTGACTTCCGCTACTCAAGACTCCAGCATACAACACACACACACATGCACACACAAGGCAAAAACAGGCATTCGCCATAAAACACATTATAGCATAAACTTATCTGGTCAAACTGATATATCATGGCCTATGACCTCAAACACACAAAAACACTTGTATATTACAGAATATTCCCAGGACTCAGAGGTTATTTCCCAGGAGCTAAGAGCCAGGCTTGAAGAGAAGCCTTTCTTTGGAATTTGCAGGATTTGAGGAGCCTGGGTCTGTGGAGTTAAAACTTTTCTTGCCCAGAAAGAAGTACCTGAGGTTTGAGAGGTGAGAAGAAAATGCATACTAAATGGTCTTGCACTAGGTCTTCCAAGATAAGTGTCATCTGGACAGCACTGAATTCAATATATACATTTTTAAATTGTGTCCATTTCAGCTACTCTGTTGTGATGTTGAGCTTGCTATTGAGTACTGACATATCAAGGGGAAAGTTGGTAGCCATTCCAGAGTCTACTAAGAATATAATTATGCTCGTGGGGCCTCCCAAACACCTGGCAAATATCATTGAATTATAGCACCAATATCTGCCAAATAATCTATTAACAATGAAGCCAAAGCCCAAAGACTAAGAACTTCCTCCTATAATCTTTGGAGGGGACTTAAGAGTCTGGTATTTCTCTGTCTCCATGCTGCAGCCATGGATGGCAGATTTCTTACACTTTCTGGAATGGGTATTGTATGTCTTTTGGCTGTTATTACCAAAGGGCCTTCCAGTTTACTTTGGGAGAACATGATTTTCTTCTTGTGGGTGGTTATCTGGCTTTTCTCAATCATTTTCTGGGTCTCCTACATCAATTTCAGTGACTGGCCTCACAGGTCCTACAGTTTAAATGATAAAGGTTTGACAGTGTGGGGTCTATCATTTGGAATCAGGAGGGTGAAGTGAAAGAAATAAGGACTGGCTCTATAGGTTAGCTTCACCAGAAAAATAAATGGTTCTCTGAATTTCAGTGGAAAAGGCTATGATAGAGTGCTTAAGGAAATTAAACTTGGTTAACTATGAGGTTATGCCAGAGTAGGTTTGCTACTTTACCAGCCGTGAGTGCTCATTTGGTAAATCCTGATACTGGCTTACTATGTCACACAGGTAGCCCTTACCCAAGCTGTCAGTGCTGAGCTGGCAAGAGAGGATGGAAGCCATATTCTTAACAGGATACTGCTATTGAACCCTGGTTTCTAATGCCAACAGGGATCAATGCATCCCTAACTATTTGGCTTAAAAATTCCCACAACCCTGGGAGACCTTGTGCTAGAGTGTGATGTCCAGCCCTGTTGAATTTTTGTGTGCTGTGCCAGAAAGTGCTAGAGCAAGAAAGGATTTGCATACTATTGATCCTGCCTGAATAAGTTTCTTCCAACGAATTATCTTCCAGAACAACTGAACAGGGTTTAGGTGGTCAAGGTAAATGACCAAATGGCCTTTTTTATCTTGGCTATTTGCATCCTATGATTCTCAGCTCAGGCAGTGGAACATAGTAGAGAAATAATATTTTTTGAATGTGTAACTTTATGTGTTTAGGTCTGGGCAATAGGTGGGGACAGTTCATTATTAAACTAGGTTTATTATTTTCTCCCTTTTCTATTGTGGAAGTAAGTATTAACCTTTTTAAATCATTTTGAATGTCTGAGAAAGTGGTTAATACTACTTGGTTACTGGTGTCTTGGGACTATTAATTGGTTTTTACAGCATATTAACAAAGCACTTAAAAGACAAATAGCATTGTGAAAAGTACTGAACACATTGCTCATAAAAATAAATGTTAGGAATCTGTGCTTCTTGCTTTATCCTTTAAGGCATTTCCAAGCACACTAACCAGGCATCCATTTCATTTTTAAGATGAGATCTTCAAAAGCAGAGAGTTTAAAACTGAATTTAAAGGCCAAAATTGTAGATACCATGTGTTATAGTCTATTTTCTAGGTAGTTAAAAATTCTAAGAACTTACCTATGGCACATAGGGCTTTGCTATATGATTTATGTGCTGGCTTACTTTATTATGCACTGTTGAGAAAAGACTGTAAAATATTCTAGATAGGCAGCCATTTGCATTTGGGAGCCAAACAATTTGCATACTGATGGTATGCTACTTTCTGAAAAGAAGGGCCTCAGGACTCACCAGAGAAAAGGGAGCAAGTTAGAAATCCCTGGTTTGGGGGATGAGAGTTAGGAACAGTTTTTATACAGTTCCTTTTTTTTTTTTGAGTCATATATCTATTGAAAGAGAACTTGCTCTATAAAACCCTTATAAGCAATGAACTGTTTATTTCAGAATGAGGCTCTGGGGAATAATCTCATAAGAAACACATCTTGCATTTGTAGAGAAACCCAAGGGGATAGTATTCATGAAGCATTATCCCAGTGTAGGCAAAAAAAAATGACAACCAGTGCAAACTCATCAAACAATTGAAAAGGAAATGCTTGATTACTGAATAATTTTTTTCTCCCCTGCCTCCTGCTCTTTCCCAAATGCACAAATCCATCATTCCATATTATAGACAGATTGATTGTTCTTTCTCTCTGCTTTCCTTCTCTGTTCTTATATAATCATTCTCTCTAGTTCCCACCTCACTACCTACCCAAGCAAAGCAAAAGCAAAACTCACTGCAGACTCTAAAGGTTTCTTAAGTTCCAAGTCAGGCTTTTTATGTCATGCAATCTCTATCACATGCTTTGTGAATAATAATTCTTGCTACAGGTTTAACTCATAAGGTTTAACTATGGTATAGGAGCACATGGAGATCAGTTGTAGTGTCAGGTGTTCAAGTGTTTGAAAGATTAGCTGTCTTATAAATTATAGTGGATTCAAGGTTATCCCTATAATAATGTCATGTTCACTGACTTGCGTTTGCTTTTCAGAACAAGAGAGAAAGGGCTGGAATTACAACTAGAGGAGAGCATTGAGTTTAACTCTAAGCTTATTCAGTGGCCTGGAGAGGATCACGTATACGACCTTTATCCACAGGATGGGTTAAGACAGGGGAACCATTGTCCTGGATGTCCTATTCTGTTGGTTTGATGACATGCAGGTGTATATTCCTTCATCTAAATCCTATGGGTTCCCTCCCTATCTTCTCTAGACAGTTTTTTAATTTTTATATTTCAAATGTCTTCTGCGTAGATATGATAAAGATGGTAAAAGCAAGTAGTTTCTTTTGCTTTTTTAATTCTCCTTACAATTTATTCTACCTGACAATAACCACAAAGAGTTCAAATCTCAGTCAGAATGGTTTCTAAAGTAACAAAAATGGTAGGCAGTAGCTCTCAGAAAATAAATATATGTCTCTTTCACTGAACATTTATAGAACTTCTTCACTTTCAGAATAATGACAGGAAAGGTCAGAGTGTATGGAGACACTGAAATAAAGCTACCAAATATGCAATGTGATGTCATAGTACTGGTGGCTCAGAAAGTTGGTCAAATTGGGAAATGGTGATAGCCTTATTATATATTCACAGAAAGCATCATATTGCATCACAGCAGCATTTTTTGATGGAATTTATTACTATTAATGGAGAGGTGTGATCACTTTTCTAGGCAATCTGAGAGCATGTATCTTTTAAGCAAATACACTTCAGGACTTAGAGATTTCTATTCCTCTGGCATCTTGCAAGTATTGAACCACTGCAGAGTAGACAGTGGTGATCAAAAGAGCTATAAGAGTTACAAATGAAAAGAGAATTCAAACAAGTCATCAGGATGACTTACTATGTTCAAGAGTCCCTACAGGAAAATCCTTTTATTGAATTCTATAATTGGGGGATTTCCTGTGGTGTGTGGTATCTCCTATACACATTCAATCTTTCCATGAAAAGGGGCAGAAGGTAGGAGCAGTACTATGTCTGCTGCTTCTTACATTTGCCCTGTTGAATTGCCCTGATGAGATTTTGTTCTACAAACTGACTGTGAAGGATGACACACTTGAGCAAGATCAAATTTGGATATTTCATGTCCCTGCATGTATAACCTTACAGCAGAAAAACCAAGATCCAAGTTAATTAGGTGTTTACTGTGATGAGTTAAAAATTATTTTCTGTGAATCTGTACTATAGAACATAGCAAACCAAAATCTGACAGCTTCCATGATTAGAATTTTCTGTTGCTCTTCTCTTTCCCCTACCTCTCTTTAGATTGAGGATTCCAATCTAAATATAAAGATATCTTCCTGACTCATCATTCTCATCACACATTTTGGAACTGTTCTTTTCCAAAGATGAGAGTTCCATGCTTTTGCCAGGAATTCAAAGTGAAAGAATAATTGCCCTGTAAAAGTCAAACTTTATAAAACTGTTTAAAAGTAGAGTGATATTGGGCAGGCCCTGTGGCCCAATGGTTTAGCACCGCCTTCAGCCCGGGGCGTGATCCTGGAGACCCAGGATCGAGTCCCACATCGGGCTCCCTGCATGGAGCCTGCTTCTCCCTCTGCCTGTGTCTCTGCCTCTCTCTCTCTCTCTCTGTCTCTCATGAATAAATAAATAAATGAAATCTTAAAAAAAAGGAGAGTGATACTGTCACAGTATAGAGGCAAAAGGTCCCAGGCTGTAAGATCTACCTGTACTCAGATGGAAGGTATTAATGTGAATTACTGAAGGGCAACATGTGAATTACTGAAGGGCAACATACTGAATAGACAACAGGGAGGTGGATCAGTCACGGGCTTGTAGGAAGAGCCAACACTACCTGAAGCTCCCCACAGGGCAAGGACACACTGTTAAGAAACATACTATCTGTCTGGTCCAGATTGTAGTTATGACTCCAGAATGGAGTGAAAAAGTATAAACTTTCTTTTCATGGCTCAAAGGTTTAATGGCATTGGGTCACACATTTTAGTTATTCTTATCACACACTCACTGGGCAACCTACCATTCGTGATTTAGTTTTCCCTTACCAAGAGATAACATATTGACTGCAGAATTTCACCTGTCCAGTGCCTTTTGACAGTTATAGGTTAGAGTTTTCATGTTAAGTTAACACACTAATATACAGATTCTAACTTGGCATTCTCTAGAATTGCCTATGGAGGTGGTAAGTAAGTGTGAAAGAGAGAACTCCAGTATCTTTCATCTCAACAAAAATAATTCCCCTCTAAAATAATTTGGCATTCCGGTTTTAAACTCAGATCTCTTGAGTTAGTGGGAGTCTGTTTCTAGAGATGAATTCAGGTCACAGATAGATAAAATCAGGGTTTTACTTTTGAGGCTAAGGTAACCCAACCTAAGACAACAACAACACATTTGTTCAACTCATGTCACCCTGTCTGTTGCTGCTTTAGCAACCTGTTCTCCCTGGGATTACTCCTACGCTTTTGCTACCACTTCTCAGAGATTCTGCACAGAACTACTTAGAATGAACCTGTATTTTTGTGATGACTCAATTATTTTCCTTACTGCATTTTTATACTGCATGATATTCAACCAATGAATAATGATATAAATGATGTCAAGTCCTCAGACTTTTGCTTTCTAGTGGATCAGAGATCTCTCCATCAAACAGATTTGAAATTCCCAGAACTGGAAGAAAGATGGAAAGAAACATTCTATGATGCTGACATACATATGATCGTTGGGTTTTTTGTTTGTTTGTTTTACGATTTGATTTATTTATTCACGAGAGAGAGAGGCAGAGACACAGGCTGAGAGAGAAGCAGGCTCCAGGCAGGGAGCCTAATGCGGGACTCGATGCCTGGACTCCAGGATCATGCCCTGGGCCAAAGGCAGGCACCAAACCACTGAGCCACCCAGGGATCTCTGATATGATTGCTTTCAAGCTTCATAGCAACTCTATAGAGAAATACAGGTGATACTCCTACTTAAGTTTGAGAAGACTGAAGCTCACCCAAGTGAGATAACTGATCCAAGTTTTGAAACTATTCTTTCTGATTTCAAAGCTTACATTTATTTGTCCATTAATTTTTTTTCCCCTTTTTAGAGCTAGACGGATTAATTCAGGTCTATGCATGTGAGATGGTGGAGTTGGATAAATTCAGGAGCAGAGTAAAGCTAAGGCTCAGAGAATCCTTTGGTAGTACAGAAGTATACTGAATAAATGCCTCAGGCATGTGATACTAGTTAAGCAGCTCTCCATTCTCTTTAGTTGTTGGAAGGCTTATCTCAGAGTAAAAAAGATAGTAAACATGTGGCAAACATGTTAGTGCTTAGTCCATATAAAGTTCTATAATAAAATGGTAGATAAGCAAACTGCAGATTTAATAAGTCATATTTTATTTAGCATGATACTAGTAGTTGGCATCTTTCAAAAAGTATATATGTTGACATTAGAGGCATTATTCTAAAGGTGTCACATACATAGCATTAAGAAGACTCTGTCTTCACCATTATAAACAATTTGGATTGCAAATCAGGTTGAATTGCAGAGTTCAGAGAAGTTGTTATTTCTAAATTACTGCATTAGTTGAGTCTTAAATTATCATAATGCTGGTGGTTTGTTTGGGTGTCTACCTGAAAGGGGAACAGAGAGAGTTTTGATTTCATCTTTAAGAAAAGGAAGGTGAGGTTATGTGCTACCTGGAGAGGTAGGGTTCACACAAGCTTCACTGAAGGGTAGGATTTGAAATAAATGTTCCCAGAGGACAGTGAGCAATGATGGACTGGGAAGGTGTACCTGATAAAGCAAAAGAGGAGTGCTGATTATAGAGTTCTTAAAAGCAAAATAGGTATTTATAAATGTTAACCTTATACTATTGCTTTGTTTATTATACATCTTCCTTTGGACCCCATTTATCAGAAGAGATCTTCTTGACACTTAACAAAGCATCATCATTAGTAAACCCAAGAACAACTTCTGTATTTGGACCTCCTTTTATTCCTCTCTGTCATCTTGGGTAATTGATTTATTTGTAACTTGTCTGTCTTAAAGGCGTAATCTTTGCCTGCTTTCTTCATTAGAGAGGCACGGTAGCCTCTAAATACCAGTCTTTAGGATGAAGTTCTCACTCACCTACTTGGTTTTTCATAAAGTTAATTTCATTCCAGTCATCTTCACTAAGATATTTTGCATTAAATCCTTTTGTGTGTTAAAGCATTTTAGGAATTGATGCTGACAATAGATGGAAGTTGTTTTCTTCTTAATGCTTTTACTTGGACAGATTAAAAGTAGCATTCTATCACAATTTTTTTCCTTTTTTTTTAAGATTTTATTTATTTATCCATGAGAGACACACAGAGAGAGGCAGAGACACAGGCCAATGGAGAAGCAGGCTCCATGCAGGGAGCCCGATGTGGGACTCGATCCCCGGTCTCCAGGATCATGCCCTAGGCCAAAGGCAGCACTAAACAGCTGAGCCACCCAGGCTGCCCCACAATTTTTTCTAATTAGTACTTTGTAAATTATAGAAATCTAGGGTTGTTGTTGTTGTTGTTGTTGTTTGTCCTTGTAAGTAAAGAAACTTTGTCTGAGGATGTTTAGAATGTGGAGTTACATGGAAGGAAATAACCAGACCATCCCCTCCTCAACTGTACACAGATCATTCACAATAATTAAGCAGTGCCCAGAACTGTGCTAAGGGAGTGCCCTTTATTTTTGGTTCTTACTTAATGTTTTCACCACCTCTTACTGTGCTCTGGTCCTTCTCTGATCAAGAATGTATTTGCAACCTTCTATCCTTAATTACAAATTGGGAAGCTGTGAAATATAGGCTTTAATTTTCTCAATAAAGAGAGGAATTTTTCCTAGAAGAGGAAAATTGCCCATGTGCAGATGGACAAGATTAAGTACATTTATGGAGTGGGATTATATTCACTACAAAATAAAAAGGACACATTTTTATTTGAGAAGCACCTCTTTTTTTTACAGGAAAGCATTAGCTTGTCTTTAATAAGTTTACAGTTCAAAATAGAATCAGGCATTTAAATAAACATTTAGAACCAGATGCTGTGCCAGTTTGATGGAGAGTTCTTTGACTATTTACCAGTATTTATTTAATTAATAGATATTTAATAATTCCATGCTATTAGACTTATAAATAAGTAATATTTTCCAGTGTTCCTTTGAATTCTAATAAAAAATCCTATTAATTAGAATATTTAACCAAAAAGTATTTCCTATTACGTAGCCAGGCAAGATTCATCCATCCATTTTTTTCACTCTCTATTCATCCATCGGATATTAATTAGGTACCAATTATGTGTAGATACAAAGATAAACAGAACAAAGCAGGAGACAGAGACAGCCATGAGAACATCTGATTATCAGAATGTAGTATGTGATGAAGGAGGTGCAGGAACAATTATTTAAGAGAGCATATAAGGTGTTCCCTGGAGTTACATTGAAATGCTTCTGAGAAGGTAGAGTTAAAGATGAGAGGGAGAAAAATGTGGAACATTTAAGACAGTGCAGAGAGTTTAGTATAGCTGGAGTTCTTGGTTCGGGTGGAAAGGTGGTGACAGGAGAGGCAAGCTAGGGAGCAGCAAGGATGATTTTCCATGAAAGCTGTTTGGGCTTCACTGTCTAGGTAATGGTGTACCATTGGAGGATTTTATTATTTATTTTAGATGTTTTTTATTATCTATTTTAGATATATTGCCCTGGTTGTACGAGTGTAGGGAGCTGGACAAAGTAGAAAGTTATTAAAGAACTCCAGGACAGAAATAAGGGCATGGACCAGGACAATAGAAATAGAAGTTGAAATTGATCAAAATAATTTTTAGACAGTAAGGTCAATAGGGCAAAATTAATATGAATATAAGAGATTAAAGGAGGAAAGTCTAGAATTAGTCTCAGGTTTCTAGCATGGGTGGTTCTGTGGAGATATGTGTTGATAACTAGAATGGAGAAAATGTGCAAAACTTTGGAAAAGTCTGTGAATGATACAAATGTGTATTCTTGAGTGGCTTTGAAATAACTGACACATAGTGTGTTGTTTGAATTACCACAGTAATGTGTTCACATGCACAATTTCTATTGTTTCTATTTTACCATCTCTTGAAGGCAGAAACTATGCAAGTGGCTAACTTTCTTTGTACAATATTCACTCAAGTATAGACAGTTTTGATGATGATAAAGCTATAGCCGGGACAATTGGATACACCGTTAGAGCAGAAAACACCCCCCATTAAGTTTTGAATCTTAACTTAAAAAGCTTTCGGTTTCTAAGTATACTCAGTCTTGAAGATGAATGACTATATTTCAACATTAATCAATTTCAAGCACAGGAGGAAAATAGATTTATGTATTCCTTGAAGATAACATTGGGAGAGCAGTTTAACCTAAACAGTTTCCACTTAGGATAGTACAGTGTGTTTAAAATGCAGTCAGATGATTCATTTGGCTTTTTGTTTCAGTTCATTTGGTGATGCCAAGATGAAGCTCTAAGCCACTGACCAGAGTGAATGGTGGATGCTGCTATGCTTATATCCTCATTTCCACCTACCTAAGATGCAAAGAGACTTGGAAATGTTTTGCTGAATGAATGATGGCCAGGGATTTCTCACCAAACTCACTCTTTAGTGTATGGGTGGCATTTCTCTTAGACAAAGGACTAAAGAAATAGTAGATGCAGTCTGCAAGCCTTTTGGGGTGATAGGTCTCTGATGGTTAAATGCCTGTTAACATTCATTCCTATTCAGTGCTACATATGCTGCCTTTTTTTGACTGTTCTATTTTTTATTAGATCAGCCAAGATAAGAACAGAGTACTTTTTGCTAAATTGCCTCTCTGGTATTTTCTGACTAGAACCTGTTCCCTCAACTCTTCCTCAATCTCTTTTTCTTTCCCCAGCCTCCCTCAAGTGCAGGCAGTTGAACGAGGGCAGGGGATTTAAATGGAACTGGCTACAGCCCTGATAATTTTATAGGCTTGGCATTTTGTCCTCATCCCTTCCTTTTATCTTCCATAGAATGTGTTCTCTCTTCCATAGGGACACAGTTCCCTGGCTTTCAACTGTGAACTGCTGCATGGTTCCTTGCCTCACTCAGTTGCACCTGCATGGACCTTTTTCGTTTTCTGCATGTATCAAAATCTTGCTCAGTATTTCTGACATTGAAATCTATACCATGGGTATCCTGGGTGGCTCAGCAGTTTAGCACCACCCTCAGCCCAGGGCATGATCCTGGAGACCTGGGATTGGGATGGAGTCCCTGCATGGAGCCTGCTTCTCCCTCTGCTTGTGTCTCTGCCTCTCTCTCTGCATCTCTCTGTGTCTCTCATGAATAAATAAATAAAATATAAAAAAAAGAAATCTATACCATGCCCATAAAGATATGAAGACCATCTTAGAGCTAAGTTATAAATGTGTCTAAAAACCCTGTAACTTAATAACAAGACTACAAGAAAAAAGGCAGAGGGACCTTAAAGGTTAAACCTAAATTACGTGTTTAAATTCTCATTTGGTTGAATAATGATTTTTTGTGACTGATGAATAAATAGGAGTAAAATTTTTCAGTTTGTGTAATTCTGTGGAAGAATGCCCAAAGCATCCTGTAGGATGAGATCCTAAACCATTATGCATTTGTCATCAAGAATAATGCATTTCCTTTTTCACCTGGTTAATAAAGACCTTAAAATCAATTTGCCTCTCCTGGAATTAATGCATAACCTTTAATTCTTGCTGAAGGTCTTTGAGGTTGAGAAGTTGAGTTTCCTGATGTCTTTCGCTGTTGACTGAATATGATTACTTGATAGGAGAAAGAGAAAAGAACATTCACTCCAGTGAGGAAGTTTTGGGGAAATATGTAAATGAAAATTTATTTTATTACACAATAAATATGTAGTGCAAAAATAAAGTCAAAGTAGCTGAACCTGACTTGAAGCAAAGGGCTGAGTATAATAATCATTATTATACTGAATTTGTTCCTCTTCAGGCAGGTATCTTGAATCTGCGATTTTCTAACTTTGTACAGTGTTAAATACTTTCAGGCTGCTAGCCACCATTTAATTTAATCCCCAGTTCTTTTGAACTAAAAGACAATTGAAAACATTTGCAAACATCACTAAAGTACATAAATTATTTTTTCTTCTGCTTCACTAATTGGACAAATTCTCATAGTGGCTGATAAAACATTGCCTATTGTAGTGCTCAAAATGTTTGATATAGTAAAAGTCTTGTTTTTTCTTTAACACATTTATTTTGCTTAAGAATTGTGGGTTGTAAGAAGTGGGAGCTGTTTTCTAATCTCAATTCTACTGAGTCTTTCTTAGTGTTTCCTGAGTCTGTAAAATGAGAGACCAGCATGCATAATTGATGCTTTGTTTTCCACTACTAATTCTCTCCCAACCGTTTTTCCTCTAAAAATGTAGGTATCAAAGAAATAGAAAGCTTTGCCTTATTTGGTTCTATAACTGATCTAGAAGTAAATGAAGTATTTGATATCCTCTGTCTTATGTGTGTTCCACTTGGTTCTGAGATAATGTTAGATGACATTTTGGAGTTTGAGATAGGACTGTGAACACAGTAAATCCTCTAAAGGATGTGGAGTTTGGAATAGATAAGGATAGTTAAGCAGTCTGTCTTGGCAAACGTTTGTAGAGGGAAGATCAAGTACTCAACAGTGTGCATTAGGGTGCATACCAGATGTTCCTGGAAGCTGATGGATGACTGAGTGTTGACATTTTTCATAGAGAAATTGACCTGAAAATACAATATTTTTGAAGTATTTTGACATGTAAGGTCTTTTATCCTTCTGTAAAAATACTTAAAGGCCATAGTTGGTATATGCATGAATGTTTAAGAACTGTGATGGTGATCTTAATGTCCTGTCCTCTTTTTTTTCTTTTTTACCTATGGTATTATTATAAAATGTTAGAATCTAGTTTCCAAATCTTTTTTGTACCTGTTGAGAATTTCAAAGGAGAAAACACACTTTCTAAGGTCTCTTCTTTCCTTAAAGGACAGTTATCTGAAAATGTTCTTCTCTTTCACCTCACTTTGCCAGATTAGTATTTTGCTCCGTGAAAACCAGGATTCATAGTTAAATGAGGGAGAAGAGATCAATCTTGTGGAAGAATTCCAAAACACTTAAGCTACTGCCTCTACCAGTATTTAGAACTTAACCCCCTGTGTCCTTGAGTATGGGCTATATTTGGTACCTTTTTTTCCAAGAAATAGAGTATGGAAATAAGGATTACCTTTATGGAAAAACCTGGAAATAAGGTATGGAAATAAGGATTACCTTTATGGAAAAACCTGGAAAACACTATGTGAACTAAGTGATCAAGGTTAACATTACCAGTGATAACTCATGTTGATACCATGTACCACTGATATGATAGGATGAGAAGAGCATTTCACCTCTGTGATATATTCTTCTTCCAAATCCATAATACCATTCTAATCATGAAGAAAACATCACAAAAACCCAAATTGAGAGCATTCTACAAAATAATTGAATAATAACCCTTAAAATTGTCAGTGTCATAAAAAAATGGTGACTAGGAAACTGTCTCAGATCAGATGAGGCTAAGGAGATATGATGACTAAATAGAATGTAACATTCTGGATGGGATCCTTTATCTTCTAGGTGTGGGGGGAGGGGATATTTCAATAGAAAAGCTAGTGAAATCCAAATTACATCTACTGTTTAGTTAAAAGTTATTTGCTAACACTGGTTTCCTGGTTCTGGCAAGTGTGCTATGTAATATAAAATATTAACAATATGGGAAAATGGATGAGAGGTATAAGGGAACTCTGTGCTATCTTTGCAACGTTTATGCAAATCTAAAACAATTATAAAATTAAATATTCATTTAAGAAATAAGAGCCTAATTTCTCAGCTTATTTGATTAGCATTACCACTTCATTTATCTCATTTTGCAATGAAATAGCTTAACTAGTTTTCAATTTTTGCCATTATGTTTGCATTGATTCTTTTGCTATGAGAATCATGAGGAAGTATATAGAAAGAGATACTGGAATTATAAATGATAAATTGTTATTTATGACCCACAATGAGTACAGTAAGAAGGGTTGAAAAACTTCTCTTAAAAATTTATTTTACAGGGGTACCTGCGTGACTCAGTGGTTAAGCATCTGCTTTAAGCTCAGGGCATGATCCCGAGGTCCTGGGATTGAGTCCCACATTAGGCTTCCCGAGAGGAGCCTACTTTTCCCTCTGCCTATGTCTCTGTGTCTCTCATGAATAAATAAATAAAATATATAAAAATTATTTTACAGAAACAATGAAAACACAAAATATGGAGTTTTGAGGGAAAATTTGTATAATCCTATTTCAATGAAATAAAAAAAAAGTTGATTCAAGTCCTTCTAAACTGGCCTTTAATAAGATTTGAAACATGAAGGAAAATACTTGGTAGAATGTCCTACTATGAGCTCAGGAGTTCATAGTATTGAAATCATTTATTGTTGACTATGGTGCAAGTAATATCAGCAAATTAGCGTTAAGAACTGAATACTGGGCAGCCCTGGTGGTGCAGCGGTTTAGCGCTGCCTGCAGCCCGGGGTGTGATCCTGGGGATCCGGGATCAAGTCCCGCCCCGGGCTCCCTGCATGGAGCCTGCTTCTCCCTCTGCCTATCTCTGCCTCTCTCTCTGTGCCTCTCGTGAATAAATAAGTTAAACCAAAAACCAGCAAAATATGAAAGCTTTAAAAAAAAAAGAACTGAATACTCAGAAATTATAAGTAAACTTTAATACACAGCTTCTTTATTTGTGGAGTTTGTTGCAAAGCCCACTCAACAAAGGTATTGAATATTCCCTATATATAAGATATTGTGGTAGACTGTATTCAAGACCAGATCAGTTTGTAACTCGTTTCAGATTATTTAGCTCAACTTCAATGATTCTGACATTCTTCATCTGCAGCATACTTTTGCCTGAAACCTAATCCTCGCGTCAATTTTCCTTATTGATTTATCTTGCTACCTCAGTTACCATGGTGAACCTCACCATAGAACAAAATAGGTGTGATGTCTTCTCACATTCCAGTAATGTCTTCCATTCTGTTGTTAAGAAGGACTTCAATAAGGAAGTAATAGATATTTGCTATTATAGATGTATTTATATTACTGAAATATCATTGTGAAATAATGTTACAAGAAACCAGAGTATAAGATAAATTAACTATGGAAAAAGAGCAAAGTAATAAATTACTACAATTTATGGGTAAGAGCAACTCTAAAACTCATTATTGCCTACTCCCCAAATAAAGGCTTAGCATCTATACAGTTCTCTAAGTCATAGTTAGGGTGAAACAAAGGAACTGATGTTAAGATTTCACAAGAAAGTTCTGGCTTATGGAAACATTTGACAATAGTCACATAGGGCAAAGTTGTGAAGTTTAGACTATGAAAGACATGACTTAAAATGTAATTTGCATACTGATAAAATTAATAACAGAGAGGAGACAAGTAACCTTAGAGAAAATGATTCAGAATTGAAAAGTATCTGAAGAACAGCAATATGTTTATAATTAATTTCTTTTCATGAGACTGCTGCATTTTGTTGGGCTTATAGGAGAAACCAAAATTCAAGGAAAATGGTCCTAGGAAAAGAATGTAATTCTAGAAGTATCTTGCTGCGATAAACTCTAATAAGTGCTATAAAGAATAAATGAATTATTAGATGTCACCTGTTCATTATCTGAGTTAGAATCAAACACAATAGTTTTTTATTTTGGCCAGTTGTAGTGAGCTCGAAGAATCAGCACTAGTAAATCATACAAGGTGCTTTGTTCAGGGTTTTCAAGGTGGCACATTGTTCAGTTTGTAAAAATACTATGTAGAGAAGAAGCTAGATGAGACATATGTTTCAAAGACAATACCTGAAATGTGCTGAGAATTTATGGAAAGCAAATCACGGTCATCTTTGTGTCTATGCAAAGGAAAAAAAATATTCTGCAAAGAGAAACAAAACGAGTGAAAGTTTTAAATTATTCATAAAAATGAATGTATTACAAAACCTATTTCCAGAGAACAGTATATGTACATCTGTTTTATAACTAGAAATTGTTGATCTTGGCTCTCTAGAAAACATTTTCAAACCATATTCCTTAATTCCAAAGAGATGCTGAAGAGAATTGGGTAAAGATCAATGAAAAAGAGTAATTATTTAAGAACTTGATGAATAATATATTGAATTGCCACCTGCAATCTTGTATACATTCTAGCACAATCCGAAGATAACTTTATTTTGTATAATGCTTTCAGTCTCTGAGGGGAAAAAATAAAGGAAATGGTGCGGTAACTGACAGGAACTGAATCCTAACAACCTTATTTTAAATATAAATTACAGGTAAATGAAGCAAGGTTCTGGTAATATACAATCTGTACAACTAAAATGGGATAATAGTATATGGATTGCTTGTTCTTTAAGTTTTCTGTGTTTTGGATACTGGCATTTTATGATTCGTATCAATAAATGAGACAAACACAATGTTAATAGCTCTTACTTGCATATTTCAGTAGTTCTCTCATAATAAATAGGCCATCTGTATTCTGACTTCCTAGCTGAACTGGCAGCCTTCAGAATTTGGTGACTTTGGCACTAATTTATCAGGTTTCTGTTTCTTTCCTTGAATATATATTTATATTTGATGTTACTTTTGCATCCCTCCCAGTTTTGTCAAAGAATGTGGAGTGCTTTTATAGATTTGAGAGCAGAATAGATCAAAGCTACTGGGGAATCAAAGAGAAGTAGGATTGTGTCAGGCTTAAAAGGAGAGTTGAGCTGAGTTCTAAACCTGGCCTTTTCATTTATGAGCTTTTTAAATTGAAATAAGATAATAAACATCACTAAGCCTCAGTTATCTTTTGATAAAATGAAAATTATTACAATATTAACAACAAAAGGAATACTATGCCTTATAGGGTCGTTGTAGAGGGTGAGATGATGCATAACGGATTGTTGATAGCTCAGAGGTAAGAGTAGCAATTAGTATGTGTATATGGTCATTTAAAAGAGAATAACAAAAGGTATGTATATTTGCACCTTTGTATATTTAACTTTAGTATAAGAAACAATATGTATGCATATGGTACTAGAATAGTGCAATTGAACACAAATTTATTTCTAGGATATGTTAATTTGAAAGGTAAAATATTCTAGAGTGTCCCAGGGATAAATTATTTAATTGTCCTCTTTTTTTCCCTAAAAGAAAATAAAAATTGCTTAGAAACTGACAGAATTTATAGCCAGAAATGTTGAACATGAAAAAATAATACTGTCTAATATGTTTAATTAATCTAGTATATATAATCTGTGATTCACCCTTGATTTTTTCTCCTTTATTAAATGGATTAGAATTTTTCTAAGATGCCTTCTTGTGTTTAGATACTACTGTTGTGCTACAAATTCTTCAAGAACAGTGAGAATAATGATCCCTTACATGTTTACACATCTCAGTGGAATCTTACAACAGTCCAATTAGAGGTCATCCAAATCCTGTTCTTCTTTAAATTAGAATGGAGGAAAATGAGACACAAGAACATCAAGGATCATCCGGAGCTACAGGACTAATAAGGGGCAGGGCAGGGATAGAATTTGGCCCTTATATCCAGGGGTTTTCCTTTAAGTTACCATTGCTTTGTGAATCTTTGTATATTTTTCTTAGTCTGTCTTTGAGGAACTAGAGTAGGACCTTAAACATAGTGGGTGTTTAATAAATGCTTTATCAGTTACTTAACCATAAAAATAAAACAAGATAGGAAATAAGTAATCTAATTTTCCAATATAGCTTACTCTTAATTTCCTTCATGCATTCCTATTCCATTATAGCAACAGAACACTTGAAACATGCTTTCATATTTCTTTGGGGTAAATAGTCTATCAAATTCAAGTATTTCTGTTCAATTACTAACCACAATTCCCTTTTTGATTATTTTCCCCTTCTTTGGCATTATTGCTTTTGCATGTCCAGATCTCATTTCTAATTTCACAGCATTGCCTTGTACTGTTACTCAGAAGTAATAGGGAGGAAGGGATCATGAAGGTTAGGAAAGTTAGGCTTACTTAGTTGGAAATGGAAGGGAAAATCCACTTCTGCAATTTTTTTTTTTTTAGTAATTGTCTCAAAGAGTCCTCTTGTCTTCTGTCACCATGTTAATAGCCGCACCCTTACGCGCTATTAACCATGCAGTGGTTGATAACTGTGCTTGGCTCTGGACATAAATGCTCTTATATGAAATATTTTAAATGGCACATGAGATGATCTTATAGGACTGATCTGGGTCCCTAGGAATTTTATAGGTCTCACTAGAGAGGGTTGTAGTTCCATACCATTCTTATAGACAATTCAGCCCCACAGTACCAAGCAAAGCCTTGGTCTCTTCCTGTCTCTGGACAGGCTCCTGGGAGGTGATAAATTGGATGGGGTTCCATGTTACTTTTGGGGAACTAATAATCCTAGAAACCCGAATTTATGGGAATTTGGAGGTGGTCTTCCCCCTACCCCCTCCTGTGTGTGCCACTGTGCTATCTTTCTACAGATAGGGGCTGTTCCTACGGTTTCTGTTGTTCATCAAATTAAGAGGCTACCATGTAGCTTTAGAGTGACTTGCATGTGTTAATGAACATTCTCCTTTCCCTCTGCAAATATCTGGGGAGGGGTAGATGACTATTCATATTGTTCTTATACCGAATACAGTACAAACTCCTTTCTTTACCCCTTCTAACCAAGCTCTTTTATCAAATGCCCTATCAGGCACAGTCCCATTTTTGGACTGGACAGTTCCTCAGTGTGTAGAACTGTTTTAGGCATTACAACAGGTGTTTTGTCACTGGACCCTGGGTACTAAATACCAGGAGCATTAATTATTACCAACAAACCTTTGATTTTTCTACAGATAGCTCATACATCTGATTGAGAACCCCTGGACATACCAGGTATTCTCATTCCCATATCATTCCCAACTGCTTTCTTCCCTTATACGTGTCCAGTTCTTCATTGCTATGACCCTTTGTTATCAGCTATATGGTTTTGCCTTTTTTTAAATTATATATATTTTTTCTAGTTTTATTGGGATATAATTGACACATAACATTGGGTATACTTAAGGGTACAATATGTTGATTAGATACATTTATATGTCACAAAACCATCACCATATAGCATTAACTACCACCTCTGTCACATTATGTAATTGCTGTTTCTTTTTTTGTGGCGAGAACATTTAGGATCTAATCTTTTAGCAACTTACAAGGATATAATACAGTATTTTTTAAAATTTTTATTTATTTATGATAGTCACAGAGAGAGAGAGAGAGAGGCAGAGACATAGGCAGAGGGAGAAGCAGGCTCCAAGCACCAGGAGCCCGAAGTGGGATTCGATCCCGGGTCTCCAGGATCGCACCCTGGGCCAAAGGCAGGCGCTAAACTGCTGCGCCACCCAGGGATCCCATAATACAGTATTTTAAGTAGAACCATCGTTAAGCTACAGATTTTTACATGGGGTAGAAGAGAAGCCTCAAAATCAGATTTCATTCAATTGTTACAAGTAAACACAGATGCTTCTGATATTTCAGGCAATGCAAAAGTTTAAAAAAAAAAACCTATACAAATTTCTGGAAAGCCAGTAGAAAATTGAATAGATTGTTTTACAGTTATCAAAGCATTTCTGTATGTAATATTAAATTTTTATGGGATGGGGTGTAAGAATAATCTTTTCTAGAAAGGGGAATAATTTTTAACACCTGGAGGGGTTAGAATTTTACTTAACCAAACTGGAGGATTGTGCTATTAAGAATTCTATAAAAATGGGGGGGGGGGGGGCCAGGAAATCAGTTAGGATATTTAAAAAAATAAATTTGGAGAACATTAGTTGTAAGATACCTCAGTGGTAAGACCTCTTTAAATCTCAGGCCAAAGGCTGTGCATATTATGTCAAAATTCAGTACCTATAACTTCTACCTACCTCTTTCCTCTTGCTTTATCACCCCATCTGCTTTTTCAAATATTTGCTTTCATTCTTAGCATTAAGAACATGGGAAAGAAAGTAAAATAGCAAGATGCTAATATCTCTAGGCCCAGATTGCCATGACTCTGAAATGGAAAGACAACTTAATCACTAAAGAAGGATATAGAAATGTAAATAACAAAAGTGGGAGTGGATGTGGAGGGAGTAATACAACCACAGGATGGTTAATAGGCAGTTCTTATGCAAAATTAAAAATGAAAAGAAAACATTCTCAATATTATAAAGGCAGGAAGACCAAGAAAAAAAGTTTCCTCCCTTTTTCAATTTTAGAGAAATTGATCTGCATTTGTGATTTTAATCCTTTTTAATTTGGTTTTTATTGGGAATATATGTTTAATCAAACTTGTAGAATGAGTGACAATTCTAAGCAGAGGGTAGCAGACTCAGCTGAACAGGCAAACAAAATGACTGAATACTACATTATAAGCAGTTGATAGAAATTAAAGATCATTAAAGAAGATCTTGTGTATTTAGGAATTGAATATGCTGTAATATTTCATAGACCTCATAAAGACTGAGAAGAATTTAGCTGCAATATTTTATAAAGAAAAATTCGTCTCGACTTATTAGATTTAACCTAAGAAGAACAAAAATCCCCAGATAGCAAAAGCTTAACTCTGAAGAAAAAGTAAAAATGGACTCTTTTCACTAAGCAGTCGTATAATCACTATTTATTTCATTGATTAAAATGTTCAAGTCCATTGTGCCAGACATAAAGGGCTACAATAATGTGTAGATATAATATTACCTCCATGAAGATTACATTATAGAAAAGGAACTTGTATTTTTATTTCATTCTGTAACAGCATGCCCAGCTACTGACTTTCCAAAAAGGAGAATTCCATTTGTTCCCAGACCTCCTTACTTTCCCCATAAATACAGCTCTACCCCCCAGCCCCCACCACTCCTGGCAGACAGTCTCTACTTTGCTGTCCTGCTCGCTGCTCCTTTGCACTGTATTCAACAAACTTCTATCTCTTCTGTTTTGTCTTGGGTGAATTATTTCACCACCCGTGCCACTGGCTTCAAACTTACAAAAAACCTTCATATAAAAGGCATGTCTCTAACCATTTAAAGATAACTGAGGCTAAAATTTACATATTGCCTTGTGTCTCTAAAAAAATATGTTAAGTACACTGCAAATAATCACTCCGTTCTGATGAAGTAGAGATGTTAGGGTTCGAAGCTGATGGGCAAGAAAGAATTTTGAGATGCCTCTGGTGCAAAGGTGATTTTCTTGAAGTGTTTGGGACGGACCTGTGGGTAGAAAGAGCTGCCCAGGGCCATGAAATCAAGTTTACCTAACATTATAAACATATAGACTACATTATATAAATATAGGAATATTTGTCTGTGTGTGTGTGTGTGTGTGTGTGTGTATGCATGCGTGTATGCCATGTACCAGCTCTCGGGAGTCCCTAGCAGGCTTAGCTGGGAGCCATCAGTAATAAGTTTTTGTTTTTATTTTTTTATTTTTTAGAAGAAATGATGTAGTATTTATTTAGAGAGAGACGGATACATTCCCATGTTATTTAGTCACACTAGAGAGCCAACCTAGCTTGAATAATGAAGGCGTAGATGCGTCTTCTTCCTCACCGACCAGCTGTCTGAACAAGGAGCCAGGATGCATTGGGTCACCTGCTCGGGAGAGTGCTGGGGGGACAACCTGGGCTTTTGTCTCCATACTTCTGCTGGTTGATTTGGCCTTTCAGGTACTTGTTATGCTCAGTGGAAGAAGTCCAAACCCGATCTGACTCGACGCCAGGGGCAGTATGTTATGGGGTTCTTGGGAGTTGAGTGTGCAGCTCATGGGATTGAAAGGATTTTCTGTCCCAGTGACCAATCCAAATAGAACAGAAGTTCGTTGCTCCCAGATAGTCAGCCACTTTCTCAATTCTGGAGTCCTGTTTGCTGCAGGAATAAATCAAAACAGAACAATGTTGAGATAAAGCAAATCAAAGAGCAGTTGCAGGGCCCGATTCTGGGTCATCTGGAAGGCACCTTCTTTCTTCACATGCTTTTCTTCTGCAAGTTTCTCATAGGCTGCCACCACTTGGACCGGACAGCTTTTCAGCATCTCTTGCAGTGTCACTTCTGGCAAAGCACAAAGCATGACCTCCATCCCGATTAATTTCCTGGCAGAGGCTAGACAGGAAGGACTGGATGTACCAGGATGGCTGTATAGGGAGTCGGATTGTGGACGTGACGCTGCTGCCAGACTTCACTTCCTCTTGAATTTCTAGTTCATCCCACCCAGCTCGTGGCTGTGGCCAGAACTGAGCCGGCATCATCTAAAAGTAACGACTGGGTGAATCCGTGAGCCAAAACCTCAACTGCTGAGCTCCAGATGCGGAGCTCATATGTGCACACACATATGCACACACATGAAGGAATGTGATGTGGGAAACAAAGGCAGAAGAAAGACCATTCAATTTCCTTACTACCTGTGGCCCACTGACCAGTCCTAGAAGCAGGCAAAGTGGCATTCCTCTAGGAGTCAGCTGCCTGGATGTTAGTACTTTGCTAAGGGCAAAAGGCAATCCTAGCCCGACCCCCAGGATCCTGTAAGTCTGCTTCAACATAGAAAAATTTCTTTGGAAACTTCCTTTATCTCCACCTTCCAAGACATATGTTGACAATTATCCTCCAAGCATATGACCCACTGATAGACATCTGAAGGGTCTCATGACTGAGTTTTTACTAAACGGTAATAAATGGCATTTCCTAACAATAGGTAGCTCCCTGAGGATGCTGCAAACCATGTTTCCAAAATTCCTTAGAGACTTACACCATCCCTAACACCCTCCCAACTTGGACGTGTCTACTGGGCCACTCCTAATGACCCTGGGAGTGACTCCTTACTGCCCACAGGTCCTGTCCCCATGCTTTAAGAAAACCACCTTTTTGCACCAGAGACGTCTCAAGAATTCTTTCTTGGCCATCAGCTTTGAACCCTGACATCTCTCCTACACCAGAATGGAATGGGACCATTATTTACAATGTACTTAACATATTAATTTTTTAAGAGACACGAGTCAAATATGTAAATTTTGGCATCAGTTGCCTTTGAATGGTTTTATAGGCCTTTGGTATTAAGTTTTTGTATGTTCAAAAACTACCTGCCACAATATATAGCAGAATATATGAGCAAACGAAAACCAATTCCCAGAGGAAGACCTGCATTATTCTTACCAGATAAACAGTGCAGTGAGAGGTCAGGGAAGAAAGAGCATCTCCCAGATTATTGAAGCATTGTAGTTCCTGCTGTTTCTTCTCACCACACCATTTGAGGTACCTTCTGAGCATAGCTCCCAGCTTCAACATGCTCTTGAACCAGTTGAACTTTAATTTAAATCTGGCCAAGTTAAATCTGTGAAAACACTCTCAAAATCCCCTGCCCAAATTAAGACTTAAATGAAGAAAAAACAAAAAGGGTTTGAGAGCAAGAGAAAGAACAAATCCAAAAAAAAAACCAAAAACCCAAAACACCGCCAATAAGCAGCAGTAAGAGTGTATGCAAATCCTATGGTTTGTGTAAGGATTATAAATAGAAAACATTCTCTATTTCTTTGTCTCATGCACACCTAAACTAAAATAGGGGAAGACAAATATAGACACTGGCAAAAATTACAATTAATTTCAGCAGAGTTCATAATAATACATTTGATTAAAAATTACAGATACAACATGGGGGAAGGGAGAAGCTAAATTATTTTTTTAAAGTGCCATAATACAAATTAATGGAAAAAGTCTTTTTATTAGAAAAGAAAATACAAGTTTGGGATGTTAGAATAACAGGATTATATGTGTTACAGTCCAACCTTAAGTAAATATTCATAAGTAGGCTAGCAAATTATGTAACATCATCATTGATTAGGAAAGTAAAATTATTTGAAACACCTTTATAGAAAAGGAAAGAAGTTATTACATAAAAATATTGATTGGAGGGCAGCCTGGGTAGCTCAGCGGTTTAGTGCTGCCTTTGGCCTGGGGTGTGATCCTGGAGATCCGGGATCAAGTCCCACGTCTGGCTCCCTGCATGGAGCCTGCTTCTCCCTCTGCCTGTGTCTCTGCCTCTTTCTCTCTGTGTGTCTCTCATGAATAAATAAATAAAATCTTTAAAAAATATATTTATTGGATTTGAGTCCTTCTCATTTTTATAATACAAAATGAAACTGATAAACCCATAGGACACTTAAACATTTAAAACAAAACCAAGAAAGGTTGAGTTCTGGTCTCTGTCCCTGTTTATCTGTTTAACCATAACAATATCCCCTCTCTTTGAATCTACTTTTTTCTTTCTGTAAACTATACAAGGTCATATCTACAGGGTAGAGCAAAATAGATCATTATATACAAAAGGCTGTTCTGTGAGTGTGTGTGTGTGCATACACTGTATTGACTCTTTATTGAGCTAAATTCATTTACTAATAAAAGTCATTTCTATAATAAACTAACATAAATCAGTATTTTCTGTTACAATAAGTGTGAAAGTATGAATTTTACTCAAAGATCTATTATTAATTTTCATAGAAATCGGTTCGGCCACCTGAACATCCATTCCCGTCATCTAGCAGCAGATCCAGAATCTGGGGAAATTCTCTCTTCCTCATTAGACACAGTATTCATGACACCATCTACAAAAATAATCCATATCCCCTGGCTAAGGGTTAGACCTGTGATTTAAGATTGGCCATGGGGCGTGCTTCCAGGAGCTTTAACATTGAACAGTGATTACAAACAAAAAAAATGTGAAAAGAGTTGGAATTTCTGTGTTTACAGAGTTCTGCCCTAAAGAGATGGTCTTTATTTCTTGCTCTTGAATCCTCAAATCTAAATAGCTCTTTTTCCTGTCATTTCTATGTCATAGTCCTTTAGCTTCTCCTTCCTCTGTGAACCACTTTATACCTTTTTCATGTATCTCATGTTTAGTTAATTAGAGTTGAAGTCTGTTGCTAGTCTCCAAAGAAGACACTGGATACAATCATTCTTTGAAAATGAAAATCCAATTTATCTCCAGCTTATACATATAGTCTTTACCTACTATTTACAACATTAATCAGTTGGACATGCTACGTCAATTTTGTGTCTTCTAATTTTCAGATGCAGAAATAAATGAGAAATAGACAATAATGGAGAAAAAACTTTAATAAAGGTATAGAAATGCAGACTAATTTCTTGCTGGGCTTTCCTATATTCTACAGCGCCCCCCCCCCCCTTTTTTTAACTTCTACCTAGCCTTTACCTTTCTGTGGGAAAAAAAAGTAGAATAGGGAAAAAAAATCCAAGACTTTGGCTCTTTTTCAGCTTAGTATTTGACTACCTGCAAAATGGAGGTAAATTGGAAAGCCAGTATAACACACCTTACGGATAATGGCTTGGATTGTGCAAGCCATTCTAAATTGTGTGTGAGCTCCTGTAAATACAGTAATCTATTTTGTGCAGTGTATATCTCTTTGCATGCTCTAGGATAAGACAGATAACATAAAGATGAAACAGGGGAATGATTTAGGTTACCAGGTTGTAATTGGGACGAGAAAAGCCATAACTATTCCTTCATCTTGCTGACATGGCAAAGAAAGAAACCATATCCAATAAAGTCTTAAATAAGCAGAAGTCAATATTTGTAGTCAATGCTCCTTTGCAAACATGGTGATTAAGAAACAAAGGTTGTTTAATAACAACACTATCATGTAAACTGTGAAAACAGACTTTTTGTTTAATTATCAAGTTGATAGAAATAACCATTTCCTTTAATGTGTTGTAAAGAGGGCACCAGTACAACTGAAGGTCCTTTTAATATTGTAAGAAATATGGCTCACTTATATCTCCTCAAAATATTTAAATTGTAGAGACTTAAATAATCCAGATGGAATGGATAATTATCAGTTGTCTAGACCTACTTGGAGAGGTAATTTACGGTGAGAAGAAATACAGTACTAAGGCAGGGACGTCTATTTCTCTATATTCTACAGAGTGTCTAATACAGTGCAGGCAATTGGTAGATGCTCCCACATCTATTTCTTGACTAGTCTTGTCAAAGTACTGGCTTGAGAGGTCTGTATGAAGTTATTTTGATTACATCTAAAAATGATTTATAGAATAGTCCTTTAGGAAAAACTGTAGGATGCTGAATAGTGAATAGAGATAACAACTTCAAAATGTTGCATTTTCTTTTTGAACCTCCTTTTCTCTTCTTCTTTGAAAAGGAGAAAACACCAACCTTGAGCATGCATTTCACTGAATGTTTGTACATCTGCTGTTATGAAAACAACTATTAAAAGATACCAGATACTGTGTTTTAAAAAGTAACTTTGAGATATTTTCTAAGAGAATTTTTTAGTTCATTGGAAACAGACTCCCAACAAAGGAAAGGTTAGAAGGCACTGTGAAAAATGTTTAGGGATGTACTGTACTCCAATGTAATTTATTATGCATGATTTGAGGATGCCAAATCATCAAGTTTTGCAGACCAGGCCTCCTGGTTTCACAAGCTTGGAAAGGACATGATATCCTTCACGCTGATTTCTGTTGCTGTTAAATAAAACTAGTTTAGCTTCCCAAATTTCTTTCTATCAAATCAGAAGAGGATTACTTGTCAAATGTATTATGGATGATGATGAAACACATAATGGCAAACAAGTTAGATAAATGGATTAATGTACATAATCACTTAAGCATTTTATCATTTGTCAAAGGAATCTGAATTAACATTTTGTGTTTGATGTATGATATTGTGTCTAAGTGCAGGAAAAAAGCCCACTAGTCTTATTTGCATCAAGTGACTATTATTTCCTCATGGTGGTAATCTAAGTCCTAGTTAATAAATTTTTCAGAATGGCTATATTTTTGAGGATGCTGACTAACTTCAAGTATAAATAAGGTGTATAGAAATTGAATTGTTAGAATCTATTTTAGAACTGGCCCACACACTTACCTTTAATAGAAAGCCTGAGTTACTACAGTAATCATTTTTCATACAGCGCCAGCCAGTAAGACACCTTTCAATTACATAAGCCAGCATTGAACTAATCATAATGTAAAACATTAGCAGTCTATTTTTGTTTGACTATTGCGACCTTGGTAAGTGTATAGAACTATTTTTTTTTAAATTTGTCAATAATTCCACTTGTTTTAAAACTAATATTAATGGGAAATGGTGCTGTTGTAAAAGAAACTCTTAGCTTTCTACAGGAGACTTTTAATCTGATGGCAATCACTTTGTGATATTAAGTTGGTTATTTTGAAAATTTTAAAAGGAGTCATAAAATAATACATTAACTTTAGGATGCATATATATTTTTGAAATATAAATAATTAGTTATACTATTGAATAATTGCTTGCTATTTCTCTAATTAACAGGAGAAATACTGAGAAAGTATTTTAAAGTTGATTTCATATTTAAAATGAACCTTCTCCTATATTGGGGAAATGTATTATAATTTTAAATTATGTCATTAAGATCCAAGGGAAGCTATGCAAAAAAGTGTCTTATAAGAAAACATTCATCTTTGAAAAACATGTCAAAGATTATAATTTGATTTTTCTGTCTTTGAGGTATATTTTGATGCATTTTGAAAGCTAAATGATTGCAAAAAAATAAAGCTGAGTTTTCACTGTTTACAAACATCATTCCCGGACTTCAAAGTAAGAGATTGACATATTGTAAATGATAATTCAGCAGAGCTCTTCTCCCCATAAATTAACATTTAAAATGTAACTTTGAAGGGAGTAAGCGTTTTAGACATTGCTGACTGTTTAAGGGCACATGGTCACAATTTCTAAGATGGAGGGGGTTTATTAAGGTGAATGTATGTGATAGATTTATAATCAGGGGCTCCACTGGCCTTCATAAAGCCTTTGAACAAGCCTCACAGAACCTTATTTTTTGAATTTTTAAACTAAAGCTTATCTGTAGATATACAACTCTGAGACCTTTGAACAAAAGTCAAATAGAAGGTGCCATGGGACAGAGAGGAATTATTATTCAGAGAAAATCTTATCTTTTTCACATTGCCATTTATCTTTCTCTGCCCATCAATTGGCGAGTAATGGAAAGCAGGGAAAATGTTGTTTTCAGCATACTGATTATTTTATTTTGTTACTATTAAATTTCCCTTGGCTGTTGGTCCCCTTAATCTTTCTTATTTTCCTCCATCATCCTTCTCACCACGCAAATACAAGATAGGAAACCAGAGGATTATATTCACTATTTTTAAATTTTTCAAGGTTGGTTTTAGTAAGTGTGTATAGATATGAGTAAAAAGCCAGACCTACCTAGGAATTCCTCCTAGGAATGAACCTATAAAGATAATCAAGATTGTCCTTGTTGTATAAAAATGCTGTTAACTGTACCTTTCTTTATGAGATGAGACCACCTGGAACAACTATGGGAATTGAAAATGTACAATTTTTATGGCCTGTACCTGTATATCTAGGAATCAACTCTAGAATATATTGAGTCATATTCTGAAAGAGGTGGATTCAAACATGTTCATTTTGGACTGGTGTGTGAGAGTGAAATATTAGAAACTGTATATGCCCATTGGTAGAGATGTAATGAAATATGTCTACACAAATATTTTTTTTAAATTTAAAATAAAAATAAACTATATCTTATACATCAATGTGGAAACATCTTTAGAAAATTGTGGAGTGAAAAAATGAGTTGCAAAAAAAGTATGTTATCCTTTTCCTCAAATAATAAAAGTACACAGGACAAACTACATTTACTCTATGTACATAAAGTTTAAGAGAATGGTAGATTAAATCATAAGCATAGAGCCTATGGAAACTTCTGAACAGGAGTCAATTAGATTGGAATTGAAGGAGGTAATCAAGTGAGCTTCACATCCTGTGGTCTCCTAATAATTTCTACTGGAAACATATTCATAAAGTTATATAATTTCAATAGATAACAAACAGAGTTATATTCCACTATATGTGACCCCCCAAAAAATCCTCATTATTTTACTTTAAAGAAGGTAGAAGTTGATTTATCTATTGTGTGATAGAGTTAAGTTACTAGGGCTAGTATGGTGATATCATGATGTCATCAGGCACCCAGCTACTTAATTTTCCTCTCAACCATCTCAAAATTCTTACATCAATTTGTAATCCAGAATGGTTGCTGGAGCTTTAGCAGTTGTTTTTGCATTCTAAACCAGTAGCAGGAGATAGAGATTGTAGACATGTCTTCATCCTTTATAGAGATACAGCAAACCTTTGGTACAGCCTCATTAGCCCAATTTAGTTGTATAGTACCTCTAGATGCTGGGGATACTTACGCATGTATCATTGTAACTTGTTCAGATAAGACATAAGGGGAGAATGGTGTAGGAAAGCAATTTGCATTCTTGGAAGGAGGGTGGGAAGTGTGGAGGGGAGGATGGGGATAATGCAAAAGTGAATAGTAGTTAAATTTGATATGGGTCGCTACTTGAAAAATATTCCTATATTTAAAAAATTCTGTTATACTTCAAAACAAAAGTATTAAACTTGTCTTAAAAAGAATTACCAACCCAATCAGGTCAACAGTATTTCAAATGTAAAGTGTAGATAATAAGACTACCTCCCACATATTCCAGAGAAAATTTTCAGAGTCCCCCGGCTTGGAGCAAGACCTTGTCAGTGTGAATGCTGACTACCAAGGAATTATGAATGGTCATTGACAATATATGCTATAGATGTCTTACATTCTAAAAGATACCTCCAAATAACTCTGTCCCTGTAGGCATTTATTTGGTTTGCACTTCTTTTGAAGATGATGAGGAAGGGAGAAGTTACTGTCTCTTGTAAATGGATACAGAAAATTGAGATTGTAAATAAAGTAGGTATGATTTCATTCCTTCAAGTTTTTTTTTTGAAGTGTAGTTGACATACAATATTGTATTAATTTCAGGTGTACAGCATAGCCATTCAACATTTACATACATACTGAAATGACCACCGCAATAAATTTACTGTCTGTCATTACACAAAGTTGTTATAATATTAAATATCCAGAAGTGGAATTGCTGGATTGTATGATATTTCTTTTAATTTTTAAGGAATTGCCTCAACATCTATAGTTTTCCATAGTGACTACACCCATTTACATTCCCTCTAATAGGGTGCAAGAGTTCCCTTTTCCCCACATGCTTCCCAACACTTGTTATTTCTTATCTTTTTGATACTATTCATTCTGAGTGGTGTGAAGTGATATCTCATTATGGTTTTTAGTTGCATTTTTCTGACGATTAGTGATGTTGAGCATCTTTTCATATGTCTGCTGACCATCTGTATATCATCTTTAGAAAAACATCTATTCAGGTGCTCTGCCCATTTTTAATTGGATTATTTGTTTTTTTGTGTTGAGTCATATGAATTCTATAATTTTTTTTTGGATATTGACCCTGTATCAGATATCAAACATATCATTTGCAACTGTCTTCTCTCATTCAGTAAACTTACTGAATTTTTACTTCGCATTTTGTTGATGGTTTTCTTTACCATGCAAACTTTTTTTTTAATTTTGATGTAATTTCAATTATTTATTGTTGTTTTTGTTGCTCTGTCCTAATGAGAGAGATAAAAAATATATTGCTAAGACCAGTGTCCAAGAGTTCATCATCTGTGTTTTCCTTTAGGAGTTTTGTTTTCAGGTCTTATATTTAAGTCTTTAAACCACTTTGAGTTTATTTTTGTAAGTAATGTAAGATAGTGGTCCAGTTTCATTCTTTTGCATATAGCTGTGCAGCTTTCCCAGCACCATTTATTGAAGAGACTGTCTTTCCCCATTTTATGTTCTTCCCTCATTTGTTATAGATTAATTGATCATATAAGTGTGATCTTTATATGTTCCTTCTCCATCCACTTTGTTGAGAGTGTTTATCATACATGGATACTGAGTTTTGTCCAGTGCTTCTTCTGTATCTGTTGAGATGATATTATGATTTTTATTCTCCATTTTGATAATGGAGTGTATCATGTTGATTGATTATGGATATTGAATCATTTTTGTAACCCTAGAATAAGTCCCACTTGATCATGGTGTATAAGGCTTTTAATGTATTGTTGAAGTCTCTCCTTCAATTTAATTAACACAAACTGGTCTTAACAGCATGCAATAAAGGAAAATTTTTAAATTTTTAAGACTTACTGTACAGCTGCCATTCCCAAGGAACATTACCAAGTATGTTCCTTTAAGCATTAATTAATGCTGTGGCACTCAGGGGACAGAGCATCATTATGAATAGATGCGCTTCTCTGAAGCCACTTTTTTCCTCACTGCATAAGCACAGGTGGATTGATAGTAGTAAACTCCAAAATTTCACCTCTTCATTTTCTCCTCTCATCTCTAAATACTTAAGGGAATATTAGAAAACCTACATTGAGATTATGGATTATTTGGTTATGAATGATATTAAGTGCACTTTCTGTTTGCTTATTTTGCTTTAGAACTTTTTGTCCCTCTCTCTCTCTCCTTCTCTCCATCCTACATCTCTTTCAAATAAATTGGACAGTGTAGATACACCACTAAACCCATTTCCTATAAGATACTTCTCTTTTCTTTCTGAAGTTAATCATCCCAGAAAACGGGATTTTTTTTTGTATTTACATAAACAAAATCGTAAAATTATCAATGTTCAATAAACCTATTCTTCCTGTTTTCACTCATTATGCTTTGAAATGTATTTGTTGATACACCCAGATCTAGCTAGATTATTTGATTTAATAGCTGCTCCTTTCAATAAAGATGTTTTATTAACCATCTCTTTTCTGAAATTAGTACATGTAAAATATGTATCCTTCTTATAATTATTTACATATCTATTCTAGTTGTCTTTATTTGGCCAGTCTCCTGTTTAGTATTAGATAAATTATATAACTGAAAATTAGATACTCTTATAGTAATAGATTTTGACATCTTTTTAAATAAAATGGTTTGGGGATATTAGTATGCTTTTAGGTATATAAGTTGGTCAGGAATCTCACCATCTTCCCGTGTAATATTTCTGATTTTGATCAATGACATTTTCCATTTGCTTATATGAATATTCCATTATTTCATGAGTGCTTTCCATTATTTATAGTCAAAGCCTGGTTTATTGATCCAGTGTACTATATTGTGTCTTCAAGTCATTTATCTCAATCACTCGAGTGGACATATTTAAATGGATTTGAGGTGGCAGGATTAGTATATACTGTTTTAAATGTAGATGTGTAGAGTATGTCCTTCTAGCTAAGATTATAACCCATTTCGTTAGCAGTTAATTCAGTGCATTTATCTGAACAAATAGGTTTTGTTGATATACATAAACAGGTACTACAAGCAAAATGTTAAATTGTTTCTAATGAAATGAATGAATCAGAATGATTGTTAAGTAGCAATATGAAATCCAGTAAGTAATACAACCAACTAGCTAGGAATAATCTCAAAAACTTAAATGCAGATATATGTATATTTTAAATTAAATATATGAAGTAACAAATAGAACAATCATTGTAAGTCCTGTTTTAAAAAAACTAGGAAACCTAGAGATATTTAATCTAAATATTGCTATTCTATTAGATATTGCTTAAAAATGCAGAACTCTCAGTGAATACATGTGTAGCACTTTATTGTATTTAGTGGGTTTTTTAATACAAAAGACATAGGAGACATATTCTGGGCCTGCAAAGAATCTATGATTAAATATGAACACAAAATAAACTAACAGAAAGGGCATACTTAATAAGTATACATTGATAATGTAGAAACTCTACAAATTCTCTGTTATCCTGAATTATTGGTATAAGCTCTTTCACATAAAAGAATTTCTGAGAAATATTGAAATGGCAATTATGTATAATATATTCATTTAAATGGAAGCCATATATAAAATAGGATAGACTTTCTAAATATAATATTATGTACAATTTTACTATTATATTTTTTGTAATGAAATAACTTTTCTGTCTCTTTTTATTATGGGAAACATCTGCTTTTATTCCTCCTCTACAAAGGGTGCTGAAGAGAAAATGCTAGTGTGTGTTTCCCACACTGTGTTGCACACAGGTAAAGATGTTAGAAGATATTCAATTGAAGGATAAAGTTTTTTAGAATGGTCCTAGTTTAAAAAGTTTTAGAAACAATATGTTAAGTAAACCTAAATAGCTATATTTGCTTTACAATCACTCAGACTATAAAATGTTAAAACCTTCAAGGTGAGCATTTTGCTTGCAATATTTCACTAATTTTGTTAGATCACAGAACTCATACTGGCATCTTGAAGGTACTGGTGTTCCACAAAACACAATTTTGGAAACGCCACTTATATATATTGTTCCCCATTTATACAGACGTAACTTATCTTACTGATTTGACTTCTATATAAACAACTTGAAGAAAAAATAAAAATACATTTAAAAATTGTTAAGGCTATTCTAGGTCCTTTGGATTTTCATATAAATTATCAAATCATCTTGTCAATTTGTACAAAAAATACCTAGTGAGACTTGTGATTAATATTAAAATGAATCTATAGATCAATCTGGGGAGAGTAAACATCTTAATAGTATAGAATTGTTTAATTTAGAATGTGATATAGTTATGTTTATTTAAATTGTCTCTAATTTTTGTCAGTAATATTTTGTGTTTTTTAGACTCAATCTTTTTTTTTAAGATTTTTTTTTTTTATTTTTTGAGAGACAGAGAGAGAGGCAGAGACACAGGCAGAGGGAGAAGTAGGCTCCATGCTGGGCTGATCCTGGGCTGAAGGCAGCCCTAAACCGCTGAGCCACCTGGGCTGCCCTAGACTCAGAATCTTAAATATCTTTTATTAAATCTATTCCTAGAAATGTCATTTTTAAAGAAATGTCATGTTTTATGATACTATCATAAATAGTATCATTTTAAAATTTCAATTTCATAGTATAAAGAAATGCAATAGATTATTGTATATTGGCTCCATAGCCTATGATCATGCTTATTTTACTTATTCTAGGATTTTTCCTGTAGGCCTTTAGGACTTTCTGTGAAACAAGTGTGCTGTCTGTGAATCTAGACAGATTTATTCCTTTTTTCCCATTGTTGTTGCTATATTTCACTGCCTAAAACCCTGAGTACAATACCTATAAGAAGTTAGAGTGGACAACCTTGCATACATCCTGATCTTACAGAATAATCATTCAGTTTTACCACCAAGCGTAATATCAGCTGTAGGTTTTTTGTAACTGCCCTGTCAAATTAAGGACATTCTCTTATTTTCCATGTCTCCTGAGAACTTTTAATGCATGGATGTTGAATTTTGCCGGAGGCTTTCTCTTTATTTATTAAGCTGACCGTGAGTTTTCTCCTTTATTCTTTAAATGTGGTTAAATTACATTATTGATTTTCACTTAATTCCTAGTTGATCACAATGCATTTTCCCATTATTTAGCTCTCCATTTGATTTTCTAATATTTACATGTATGTTTATTTTTGTTCCTAATATTGGAGGATAGAGTGGAGAGATCAGAGAGTTTGTTTTTAAGATTTTATTTATTTATTCATGAGAGACAGAATTAGAGAGAGAGAGAGAGAGAACTATGCAGAGACACAGGCAGAGGGAGAAGCTGGCTCCATGCAGGGAGCCCGACGTGGGGCTCGATCCCGGGTCTCCAGGATCACGCCCTGGGCCGAAGGCAGTGCTAAACCACTGAGCCACCCAGGCTGCCCTACATGTATGTTTAAAAGGGCTGTTGGCCTATAATTTTCCTGTAACATCTTGATCAAATTTTGCTGTCAGGATTGTGCTCACATTATACAATGATTGGAGTGTCCCCCCTCTAGTCAGTTGTCTAACAGAGGTTTTGTCAGATTGGTGTGATTTTTTTCTTAATGTCTGACAAATTGACCAATGCAAATCTCTGCCACTAGAGCTTTTGTTGAGGTTGGGTTTTTAGCTATGAATCTGATTATTTTTATAGGTAGAATGTGATTTTGATGATTTTATTTTGAGTCAGTTTTAATAGTTTTTTTAAGGAATTGTTCTTTTGAATTTTTGAATGTAGGCATAATACTCTTTATGGTAGTCCTTTTTAACTATTATAGATTCTAATGATAACACAATTTTTATTATTGTTATTGGTATTTTGTGTTAATACCTTATTTCTTGATTTGCTTTGCTTTGCTTAGATGCTTATCTATTTTATTAATCTTTCCAGAGAACCAGATTTTGACTTACATAAATCTAACATTTACTTTGTATTTATTTATTTCAACTCTTATATTTGTTACTTATTCCTACTTAATATGGGTTTAGTTTTTTTTTTAAATGTAGCTTCTTAAGTTGTAACTTTGATAATTTATTGTTAATCTTTCCTTTCATATATAGATTTCTAAAGTTACAAATTTCCCTGTAAGTTCTGCTTGAACTACATCCCACATATTTTTCTATTTTGTTTATATTATTTTCTACAGAATATTTCCTGCTTTCTGACGATTCTTTTTTGATCAATGGATTATTTTTCTCATTGCTTTTATATTTTTATTTATCTTTTTATCAAAGTATAGTTGATGTGCAACGTTATATTATGCTATACTCACAAGTGCATTTACCATCTGTCACCATACACTAGTACATATTCTGTATGTTGTACCTTTTATCCCCATGACTTATTCATTCTATATCTGGAAGCCTGTAGCTTCCATTCTACTTCACTAATTTGCCCATCCCCTCCCTACCTTCCCTTCTAGCAACGCTCCATTTGTTCTCTGTTTTATGGGTCTGTTTGTGCTTGTTGTTTGTTTGCTCATTCTTTTGTTTTGTTTTTTAGATTCCACATACAAGTAAAATCATATGGTATTTGTCTAACTCATTTCACTTAGCATAATATCCTCTAGGTCCATCCATGTTGTTGCAAGTGGCAAGAGCTCATCTCTTTTTTTTTTTTTTTTATGGCTAAGAATATCACATTGTACGTAAATACTGAATCTTCTTTATGTTATCATTGCCTTTAAGTCAATAACAAGGGTAACGTATCATGGTATTACTTGCAGGAAATTTGTTGTGCGCGCTGCGGCAACACGATCAGGGTCCTGAGGATAAGGGGATGAGGAAAAGAAAAGTAAAGAGATAGGGACAGGAGGGACACAGTGGATGATGTCCAAGCAGTGCCAGCTTTATTCAAGGTTTTACAACATTTTATAGCATGAGCAAAACAAAGCCAAGAAGGTGTTTATTTTTAGCAGGTTTGTGAAACCCTCCAAAGTTCCCCTTTCTCAGCATGCAAGACAGACTCACAGGTGCCAGAAGACCTTGGTAAATAGATAAGCTTGTTGCTCCAGATGTGCATACTTCAAAGGAATATTAGGTATGGTAAACAGACCAACAAGGACAGCACAGACCCTTACTTACATTTATGACCAGGTCAGAATAAGTTGTATCTATTGTGTTATGTGGGCGATCACGTACAAGCGAGCCCTGAGAACCATTGCTCAAGCCCTTTCTCAAGCGTCTACCAACTATTCACCCTTTAGGCTCCTGAACCTTTTAAGTGAATGAGGGATGCAAGTCTGGGCCTGGTTTGGTTCAGTTACTCCAGCTAGTTTGTGGTCACCCACAGAAATTACTATTCCTGTTAGGGGAATAAGTGTTTGTTTGTTTGTTTGTTTTACCAAAAGATCTGAAGGATCTGATTAATAGGTATCAGTAGGAATTGGGAAGCATCAGCCTGCTGTGGGGCAAAGTAGTATAGGATATTAAAGGGGTCCGAATAAGGGCTATGTAAACAAGGTTTGTTGATATGTGGAATTCTCCCATGACTCATGATTTATTATCCTATCGAAGACATTGGGTCCTGTCCTAGTATGTTATAGTTGAGAAGAAGCCCATGCTTTGGAGCCCATGCATAGTGTCAATTCCTACTCTTTTGGGCCTATCAGTTATAGGCCTATCATATAATCTAGGGATGAAGGGCTGAGGAGGAGGTTGGCTGCTTTTCAGAGGACCTTCTCTATCTGGTTGTTATGTGTTTCCTCTGTGGCGGAGGTGGATGTCTCTAATGGGCACTAAGCGGCAATATAAAATTTGCAGACTTTGTTCCCACACTCATAAATCCACCGATATGCTTAGTTCCCAACACATTTTTCTCTGATTTTACAACTTAGATTTTCCAGGGCCTTGACCAACTAGTCAAATCCTTTTCAGGATTTCTTCGGCCTCTGTATTCCCATCGACTTCTCTCTCTATGCCAAGTCAACACTCATGTGTTATGAAATACACATGTGTTTATAGATTTAGATTTAAGCAGCAATAATTTTTTTATTCACTCCAACATAAGGAGGCAGCCCATCCTGAACAAGACATTGGTAATTTTATTTCTTGCTCAGCTGTTAAGGAAAGTCCCTAAAAGCAAAGGTGTGACCTGAAGGAGACCTGTGGATCCGTAGTACAATAGAGGTTTATCACTTGAGTTTCTTGGCCAGTTTGTTGTTGAAACTTACCTGTGTACTTTGGAACTACTTGGGTCTAATCCCAAATAATTTCAATCATCTAATTTGAGTTTAAGCCCATTGGAGAAACTGTGAGCCAGCAGTGGACACATGGCTCAGATATCTTACCCAAGGGATGGTCAACCTTATTTATATATTCACTTCTGTCAGTTATTGGTTAGGTACTGTTCCTATCGAGCACTAATTTATAGGTACTTCTGACCTATTGCACAGGCAGACAAATCAGGAAACTCCTTCAATAAGCAGGAAACTCTCTGGCAGTTGGAAGTTGGCATTTGGTCTGGTATGTTTGAGAAAGAGTTGTTAGGTAATATTTTATATAATTACATGATAGTGGTAGATTTTTCAATTACATTGCAATTAGTTGCAACATTTTGGAGTAGTCTTTAAATTTTAAATTAATTATTTTTAAATGGCAGTTCGAATTAGAAATAACATGAGTTTGCAGCAAAATGTTTCCCAATAGCCATTCTGTTCTCCTCTCTAGATACAGTTATTATTTGTTTCTTAAGTATTTTCTGAAAGTTATTAACGAGCTTACAGACATCAGGGCATTCATGTGCATTTTACCGTTCTATTCTCAATCATTTTGTTCCTTGCTAATCTTATAGGAGAAAATAGTATTATCAGTTTTATTTTCATTATCTTTTTCATGAATGAGATAGACCATTTTTTCAGATACTTGCAGACTACTTGAATTTACTTCTACATAGGTTGTTCTCATGTCCTCTGTATATTTTTTACTTTTTCTTAATCAGTTTTTTAATTGTTAAAGGAGTATTTCCTATATTACATAGCCTTATGCTATGTAATTACTGATACTTTTCTTTCTATGTGTGTTGCAGTGTAGAATGCTTGATTTATATATTGGAGTTTCTGATCTTTCTAGCCATAAAAATTTTGTTCATTTCATAGCTTAAAGAAATGCTCTCATGTTTTTTCCTATTTTTTATTTCTCCATATTTCTTATGAAAATATTTTGTGTAAAATATGATGACTGTCAAATCACCCTAATAACATTTATTAAACCATGAATGTTTTGACCATGAATTTGAAATATAAACTTTATCATATTATAGGTTTCTGAATATAGTTTTTGCCATTTTTTAATTTAACAGTCTGTTGCAATATTCTGTCTCTACAATGTCATTTTTAAGTTTTAAAAAGTCTAAATTCCCTATCATTGCAGATACATTAAGTAACCTTAAGCATCAATTCACATCATTGCATATTAAAACAATAACAACCTTATAGTCCTCTGTCTAAAATTAAATAAGACTTTAAAATATTAAATGGAGACCTTTTTAAAGAAAAGAAGACTGGAGTAATAGATCAGATAACAGATTTTCTAGAAGATAAAGATTTCTTTGTAAACAAACAAACAAAAGTTTTACTATTAACATCTCATGTATAAAGCTTCTGTAGTTTCATATTGTTCTAAGATATTTTTGTTTAAAAGTAAGACAAATTAACAACTCAAAAATTAAAGCTCGTTTATTTTATTTTTTTTAATTTATTTTTTATTTTTATTTTTATTTTTATTTAATAAATTAATTTTTATTGGTGTTCAATTTACCAATATACAGAAAAACACCCAGTGCTCATCCCGTCAAGTGTCCCCCTCAGTACCCGGTCATCCATTCCCCCCACCCCCTGCCCTCCTCCCCTTCCACCACCCCTAGTTCATTTCCCAGAGTTAGGAGTCTTTATGTTCTGTCTCCCTTCCCGATATTTCCCACACATTTCTTCTCCCTTCCTTTATATTCCCTTTCACTATTATTTATTGCCGTAAGGCTCCTGATTCATCTGACTTTATCTGGCTTCATTTATTTTCTACAGCTAATAATTTAATATAAAATAGAGGGTAGAAATAAATTAGAATATTAACAATTTCTTTGAATTTAAAATATGCAAAACAGGGGGAGACACTTGGTATTACTGGCTGTATGTGTGGCAGATTGTTCGTTATATATCCAAAAGCCATTTCTCACCATCTGATCTGCTAAGACCTGAAATTTCAAAAGACAGAGATGTACTCCTTTTTTTCCAGCCCTGGGAGTCAAATTATGATCAGTCTAAACTTGTCAGTGTTTTTCATCTCTTTATTTCTTCTCTGGAGGAATATTGCAATGTAAGCAGAATCTGCTACAGAGATTCTGAGGTTTCCTTCTCCCAAGCAAGGAGAATTGCTTGCAGGGCAATTCCTTCTCCTTTCTTTCCGTCTTGAACTAAGGTGTGATGCCTGGAGTTGTGGCAGCCAACTTGTACTCTTAAGAGAAAAGCCTTAAAGGTAAAAAAATGGTCATTATTGTCACATAACAGTATTGATCTACTAAACCAATCACCATAAGCCCACAGAACTATAGCTTTGGGGAAGAATCAATATGAAATTGAAAATGGCTCTGAGGCATACACTTGTGTTTGTTCCTGATTTGATATTCTACCTTATTTAAATATATTGACAGGCCTATTAAAAAAATAGTTCAAATAGAAGATTCCATAGTCTTCAAAAATTTTATATCAACCCTTTTTGTATGAACCTGTCAGAACCTAGAACACAGACCACTCTGTTGTTTTCAGTATTGAAGCATCTGTGGCAGTTCCCAGTGATCCCTGACTTCTTGTATTCATGGCCATGTATTATCTTTTTCCTTGAGCAGGGGCTGGATTTAGTGAATTTCGTTGGAGAGAATAGAATGCAGTAGAAGAGATGGGTGGTCATTTCTGAGCTAAGGTCACAGAGAGAACTGTGGCATGCATCTTGGTGACGTGCTATGCTATGAGCTGCTGTATAGGAAAAATACTCCTTTTGTGTTTCTCTTTTAGTCTTTTTTTTAAGATTTTATTTATTTATTCATGAGTAACAGAGAGAGAGAGAGAGAGAGAGGAAGAGACACAGGCAGAGGGAGAAGCAGGCTCCATGCAGGGAGCCCAATGTGGGACTTGATCCTGGGTCTCCAGGATCTGCCATTTTTTAATTTAACAGTCTGTTAAAGTGTCTTTAACAGTCTGAGTGGAAAGTGGCACTAAACCGCTGAGCCACCCAGGGATCCTTCTCTTTTAGTCTTACACTACTACCTTCCTTGCAACATTGCTGACACCAGATGTGGGTTTTTGGGGGGGCAGGTTGTATAGGGTTCCCATACCAAGCAGTTTTCTGTAATACCAACTCAGTGTCTTATAATTCAGTTCGATTCTGACCCTAACTGAATTTTGCACAGACCCTACAGGTTAAAGACTCAGTTCCACAAAACTAACCCTTACCCCCCAGCCCTCTCTCCTCTCCAGAGACTGGGAGGTGAGACTGAAATTCACAAACTTTTAACCATGGATGGGTCTTTGTGGTGTCTAGTTCCCATGTAGGAGCCTACCAAGACTCACCCTTCAGAACAAAACCCATTTTTTTCAAGATTTTATTTACTTATTTGAGAGAGATGAGCAAGAGAGAGAGAGAGAGAAAGAGCAGGAGCAGGGAGAGGGGCAGAAGGAGAGGAAGAAGCAGACTCCCACTAAGCAGGGAGCCCAGACTCAGGGTTTAATCCAGGGACTCTAGGGTGATGACCTGAGCCAAAGGCAGCTGCTTAACCAAATGAGCCACCCAGGCAGCCCCAAACCATTTCTATCACTCAGGAAATTCAAGGGCTTAGGAGTTTGGTGTCAGATGGACCTATCACTAATGTAATTACAAAGATCTTGGAAATCCTGTGTCAGGAACTGGGGTCAAAGACTATATGTCAGGACAAAAGATTCTCCTAGCGGTTCTATTTATAAGGATTTTAGGAGCTCTATGTCAGGAACCAGTAGGCAAATACCAATGTATATATTTCTTATTATTTCAAGCTGCCCTAGGGGATACCCACTTAGCCAAGAACTTATGTTTCTGGCCAATGACCAGCAAGGATCTGAGCCCTTCCTAACACTGAAAAGGCTGAGCTTGAAACAGATCTCACTCACTAGAGCCTTAAAATGATTCTAATCCGGAACACACCTTGATTAGAGCCAGGGATTTCTGCTTCATGTAGGAAAGTAGGGAAATCATGAAAAATGTTACACAGCTGCCACTCATTAGTGTCCTCATTCACCACTTAGTCTTCTTTTAGTCTATCTTTCTCATTTGGTGTGTGGCGGTTATTCATTAGCACACATACAGATATCCTTTAGTCTCTAATTCCTTCTCATCTACATTAATTGGTCTGTTAAAATTTTGCTTGCACTAAACACAATTGAAATGAAAGTAAAATATTTTCTTCTTTCAGTGATAGTCTTAAATTTTTGTGCTTATTATTTCATTTTCACTCACCTTTCAAGAATTTGTCCTTTCTCTTCCCCACTGAAATGCACGTTTACCAATAACAAAAGCTAAATGCAGTACAATAAAATTATGTGACAAGGATTTCAATTTCATAGTAAAATAGTAAATTTATTATGGAATGTTTACGTTTTATTCATCATCTTAAAAATATAACTTTGTTACTTTGCTTAAGCTGTTGTTTCTCAGCTATGAACTCACCTTTCACACTCAGCATTTTGACACTAGGAGGGTACACCGCCAACCATGTTTTCCTTGCCAACTGGTTCCCTTTAGGTTCTGCCAATAGGAACACTGAAACAAGTGCAGAAGATAGGAAGGGAGAAAGAGATTTCCCCTTCCTGTTGGAGTGCTGTTTTGTTGGCATTGCTCCAGCTTTGGCCCTCTACCTTGGGCAACAGCAGGCGCTTCTAGTTCCCAGTTTCTTTACTCTTAGAGGCAGCCTTGGCAGCAATGCCAGCATCAACCAGCTGACCTCCCTCCCTCAGGGTCTGGGCCTAGGTGCACAAGAGTCCTCTTTCAGGTTCCAGAGATATTAACATTAGGCCTACAGTGTCTGCTTCTCAGAGGCTTTGGTTCTAGATCTTTGGTTCTAGTTCCTCCAAACTGCTAGCTTCTGATTATCTACTTCTTCCCTTTGGTCTTTGAGCCTTAATTCTACTAGCCAGTTCTTGCAATTGTTACCTCTTTTCATCTCAGTATTTGTTCCCTTGGCTTTCTAATATCAGCTTAACTAATTCTCTATGTAAAATTCTCTTTTTAAAAATAGCTGTTTTAGGGACCCCTCGGTGGCGCAGCGGTTTGGCGCCTGCCTTTGGCCCAGGGCGTGATTCTGGAGACCCGGGATCGAATCCCACGTCGGGCTCCTGGTGCATGGAGCCTGCTTCTCCCTCTGCTTGTGACTCTGCCTCTCTCTCTCTCTGTGACTATCATAAATAAATAAAAAAAAATTTAAAAAAAATAGCTGTTTTGGCTTCTATTTTCCTACCTTGATTTTGACTGTATGCAGTATAGCAATAGAAAAATTTATTTGGGAAGAATTTCAAATCTTCCCAAGGAGGACATAATAAAGAAGGACAAAGGCCAAAAAATAGGTCCCATTAAGTTTATATTACATGTTGATTATTTTGAAATGTGTTTGGAGTACTAAATACTAGTCTTACAACACACGTCCATAACAATAGTCTCTTCTAAAGGAATACTTAAATAGGCATAATAAATAAGGTCGCAATGAGCCAGCCCTCATGTGTGTTTATGTGACTCAGTTCTTGTGAATAAAAGGGAGTGCAAGTGACAAGTACAACTTCTGTATCCCTTGTTACATTAAACAAGTAGACAAAAGTATTTGCTATAGTCATGGGGATATAATGTATAGCATGGTGACATTTAAACAAAAATAGAAATCTTTCAGTAATTAAAGTATTTGTAAATTTATCATTTACTAAATATTCATCAAATGGTAAATTTGGTAATTAGAAATATTTAGAAATATATTTTTGTTTGGCAATTCGGCAAATATTTTTTAGTAAAGAAAGTCAGATTAAAATCTATTTATCAATATTTATTATTCCTTTCCTCTTTTTTTCCCTCTGCCATCACCATATTCCTTTCCCCTGACCTCTTTAAAAATATTTTTAAATAAATATAAACAGCATTCAGGAATAATTTATCAACAATTACTTGTCAAATAATGTTTTATATTTTTTATTTTTTTTTTATTTTTTTATTTATTTTTTTTTAATTAATTTTTATTGGTGTTCAATTTACCAACATACAGAAAAACACCCAGTGCTCATCCCGTCAAGTGTCCACCTCAGTGTTTTATATTTTTTATAAGCCAAGGTTGCAGTTTATTATGTCTACTCAGAAAAAAACTCTTAAACTTAAGAGTTTTTATTTAAGGTAGAAATGCATGAAACTGCCTACTAATCTAAATGCTTTGTAGAATCTCTGATCCTTTTGGCAGTTTTATTATATATACACATAATTTTTATGATATGCAAAATGTTAGCCTTTGTTTGAAACAACAGTTTCATTAAACATTTGAATGCAATCTTAAATTGTGGGAAAGCTGAAAATAGAGAACAATGTAGTGTAGATAAAAGGATTTAGATAGTCCTGACATCAACTTGGCAGCAATTGAGTGCATGTGTTAATGAGAGAGCATGGGATGTTTTATCATACCAAACTGATTGAAATCCTATATAAACATGTCTTCATTCATTGGAAAAGAGCTGCAGATTCCCAGAGGTTTTAAATCCTTTGGAACATATTTTTAACATCAATTCTAAGTTGCTATAATAAAGATCGAGTGGCTTAAATAGGATAGAGTGTGTTTCTGTCTCACTTAACAATCTGCCTTGTCCAGGCCAGTAGGACAGCTCTGCTCCACAAGGTCATTCAGGTAACCAGGCTTCTTTCTTTGTTGTTCTACTTTCTCCTGGGTACTTTCCTTATCTGCAGAGTGAAAGCTAGTTGATGCCTATCTGAAGTCCCCCTTATAGAAAAGAAGAAAGAAAGCATATCTAAGGCAAATAACTCCCTTGTAGTAATGGATATAGAAGTTGTACTTGTCACTTGCACTCCATTGTATTTGCAAGAACTCAGTCACATAAACATACATAACTGTAAGGAAGTTATATTTCATTTAGTTACAGAATGGGGTCCAACATGACAATGAAAAAAAAGTTCTTTTGAGACCTAGTACCTGATAAAAATTTTGTACATGTTCCATATGTTGTATTCTGTATTTTTAAAATATGTATTTTCTCTTTAGGATATAGGGTTCTTATAAATACACATATAGTACATTCACATATAATCAATTCATTATGTTTTTTACATTTCTATTCATATTAAGTTTGTGTTTATATGTTTCTGATAAAAGTATATTACATTCATACACTATCAGTATAGATTTTTTCTTTTTGTTATTTTATCAGTATATGGTTTATCTCTTTCTAGAAAATATTATTGTATGCAGGTTCATAAATGTTATATCGTATTGGTGGGTTCATTCCCTCTTTATTTCTCTAAATAGTTTGGCACAAGTGATACTGTACTCTTATTAATATTCCTACAGATACTTTCTTTTAGTTGTTATTTAAATATTTCTCGTTTAAACTATAAGTGTAATCATATACAGAGAGCAGAGGCAGAGCTCTCTTGCTTGGAAAGAGGTTACTCTGATTTTTCTAGTTATCATGGGTGATTTCATTGCTACAGTTTCTTGCTCATTCTTTACTCACTGGTCTTTCCCAGTTAATGTTAAGATCAAAGCAGTTTCAGGAATGTCTTAGTGATTAATAGTAACATTTTATCCTTTAAGTTTAATATAAGGATAAGAACTTCATGAAAAATAAAAAGATAGCTATAATTATATCTGGAATAGCCAATCCTGCAGATTAAATAAATGTGTGCAAATATTTGTAACATTTTATATGCTGAGAATATTTTGAAAATCCCTGATAAAGTTGATTCCATCAGAAATTTTCATTGCCCATCCACTCACTTTTTAAATAAGCCTGTGAAAGAGACTCTTAACAATAGAGAACAGAGGGTTGATGGAGGGAGGTCGCTGGGGGATGGGCTAAATGGATAATAAGTTTTAAGGAGTGCAGTTGTGATGAACATTGAGTGTTATATGTAAGTGATGAATTATTAAATTCTCCTGAAACTAACATTACACTAAATGTTAACTAACCAAAATTTAAGTAAAATTTTGAAACATTAAAAAAGTAGATAAAAATAAAAGCTTTTTTTGGCTATTTACAAAAAATAATAATAAAAAGTAAATAAATAAGCCCTTGAAATCTGAATTTCATTTCCCCTAGTCCCCTGAAATTACTGTAAAGCAGGCAACCATCTAATTGCCCATTGACCAAATTTTGCTTGAACTGAGGGCAACCTTTGGGCATTTCTGTCTCTCAGTAGGGGAGGAAGCTATGACTCAGGAGTATGGGTAGTCCATTCTGTTTGCATCTCTAGCTCTTCTTAAAATCAAACCATTTTGTGGCTTTAATAAAACAATATTAACCTTTAATTTTCTTTTCTCTTAAAGCCATGTTCCTTTCTCTTCTTCAAGGTCTTCTATTCTGAGTCCAAAACTGAGACAAAGTCAGAGCTTTAGTTCTTCTTTCTTTACATTTTCTTCCTTAGTTACCTATTTACCCTCCTTGTTTTAGATATCATTTTCAGTAGGTATTTTAAAATGCATCCTCCAGCCAAGCTTCCCTCCAAATTATTTATTTTTGAATTTCAGCATTTCCATTGGTACTTGACACTTGGTGAATTCAACATCTCCTTCCCCCTTCTTCCCTTCCATTACTCACAAATATCTATTTTTCTCTAGAAATATCAACCTTTAAAAGGCATGGGTACTCTAAATAAATATAAATCTTTACTTATTATTATGAACTAAGTATTACCTGCAATAAGTGGCCTGAAAAGAAAATATTTCAACCTTTTTAGTTTATAAAATATTGGCTTTGGTCATGGTTTAATAAATGGATTTTTACTTTTTGGCATCTAAATACAGAAGTCATTAAGAGTAAGTTTCTCAAATTGTCTTTCCTTTCTGTTTTTAATTTCACTCTTTTAAATTGTGCCTGCTTTGTTCACAATATCTGTTTTCTGTGGTGTTCATTTACAATAAAACTATTAGAAGAGCAGAAGGTGACTCTGTCCTTAATGAGCTTGCTATTAGCTTTTGGAGAGCATATTTTTATCTACCCTTATAGCATCTGGTTATAAATTCATAATTTATTTAGGACCTTGCATTTATGTGTGTTATGTCCCCTGTTTAAAGTGAGAACATATGCTTATGAGCTTTACCCATTTGTTAGTGGTATTTAACATATAAAAGCATTTTGCAATGTGTAAGCAGTATTTCCAGTATGTCAAAAAGCTTTAAAAGTTGTTTAATATTTTTTGAGGCAGCTCTCCTCACCTACTTTCTTTTCCCATATTGCCTATTAAATATACCAGCCATCTGGATTCCTAGTTTCTGTTCAAGAATCCATTACAATAAAATCCCACAATTTTGTTGGCTAATAATCCATTAAGTATCATGACACTGCAAAAAAAAATGTCACTGTCTAACCTGAATATAAAATGTATCTATTGGCCACCTAGGCCCTAGAGGTATAAGAAAACAATTTAAGTGTCTATACAAGTATGTAGAGGTATACTTCTTATTGAAAGAGAGTATAGTTGTAGACATAAAATATAGAATGTCATGATAAGCACAGTTAAGAAAAGAAGAAAAAAGTATTATATAAATTAGTGATATAAATCAATCATTAAAAGAACTTTAGGATAGTCAGAATTATGCTACTAAGATATCTAAAGGAATGGAAGTCATAAATTGGATGCTTTAAAGTAAAATGTATAAATCTTCTGTCTGGCAAATTGGGGTTAGGAAATGTATAAATTATAACAGGTGTGTTAAAATAGCCTTAACTTTGATTATGAATCAAACCAAAATTGAATACACTAGTAGAATTGGGTTGTAATCTGGGCCCTGCTACTAAAAAGCTGCATGATTTTTATGGGTGTGTTTCTTTCCTCAGAAATGAGAGGCAAGTGAATCAGAATTGACAGAGCAGTCATCTGTTTTTCTTATATGTGAATCTAACTGTCTCTTCATGCAGAAACCATCAGTCTCTCTCCACTTACCTTAGCTGATTATTCTAAAGATATTTGAGTTTGAGTCCTTTAGGTATATTATTTCAGTGGTCCCTTTCTTTTTTTTTTTTAATTTTTTTATTTATTTATGATAGTCACAGAGAGAGAGAGAGAGAGGCAGAGACACAGGCAGAGGGAGAAGCAGGCTTCATGCACCGGGAGCCTGATGTGGGATTCGATCCAGGGTCTCCAGGATCGCGCCCTGGGCCAAAGGCAGGCGCCAAACCGCTGCGCCACCCAGGGATCCCTCAGTGGTCCCTTTCTAAACAGTAATTCTGTTTTAAATGTTGTATATGTATCAATGTGATTAAATTAGCCATACCGAGAAACATACACAAAAGAAACAAGATTATGGAAAACCTGAAACTTGACACACTTGTTCTAGCTGTATTACTAAGGATATACATCAGTTCCTTCCCTCCCCATCCAATGATAGTCATGATGATAGTTTCCCCTGTAAATTTCTAGATTGATTGTTCTTAACATGGGCTTCAGATGTTGTACAAGAAAAACTCTAGCTAATGTAAATGTCCTTCTATCCTTGAATAAAAATAAGCAGTGACTTCTAATGGGAACAGAATGTTAGTAGAGAGGTGGAGGACTTTTGGCAGATAAGTGATTCATCCATTAACAGTATGTCATTGGTACCATTCTCAGACATATGCTCTCTGGAATTTGGTCACTTGCAGATGTTTCAAGGGGAAGCTGTCAGCAGTGTTGTCCTTTTGATATACAGTAGATCCAGGATGTCCTGCATGTATTATCACATGACTTAATCAAAGTCTATAAATTTCAGTAGGTGAAGAGTAAATCCATATATTGTGACTTTGGTGTCACTTTGATAAATATCACAAGTTGTGACCGTCATTCTATTCTTTGGGAACTAAATATAGGTGCCATAATTCAAGAAATATAATTAATATCCTCATTATTAATCATTGCATGTCACCCATAACTTATTCTGATCACCAAATTTAAGGTGCCCATCAAAATGTAAGGTTTGGACATAATGTGATGTATGTACAACATTTTCTAGCTCCTGAATCACCTGTTGAAAATAACTCAAAGCAGGCTTTCTCATACATCCTTCTTTTTTCCTCTAATGATATTTTTCTAAAATATATATTTTTTTGCTTTCTATGCTAGTAAAGTTGTAAAATAGATCTTAGAGGTAACCCTATGACCCAGCAATTGTACTACTAGGTATTTACCCCCAAAATATAAAAGTACTAATACATGTACTCTTATGTTTATAGCAGCATTATCTACAATAGCCAAATTATAGAACCAGCCCAAGTAGGCACCGACTGATGAATGGATAAAGAAGATATGGTGTATAGACACAATAGAATATTACTCAGCCATAAAAAAGAATGAAATCTTGCCATCTGCAATGACATAAGTGGAGCTAGAGAGTGTTATGCTAAGTGAAGTCAGTCAGAGAAGAACAAATAGCATATGATTACATTCATGTGAAGCTTAAGAAACAAAATGAAAGGAAAAAAATAGAGGCAGACCAAGAAACACTGCTAACTATAGAGAAAAAAACTGATGGTTACAGGGGCAAGTGGGAGGTGAAATGGGTGATGGGGATTAAGGAGTGCACTTGTTGACATAAACATCATGTGTTGTATGGAAGTGTTGAATCACTATATTGTATACCTGAAGCTATATCATACTACATGTTAACTGGAATTTATTTTTTTATTTTTATTTTTTTTAAGATTTATTTAATCATGAGAAAAGAGAGAGAGAGAGAGAGAGAGAGAGAGAGGCAGAGACAAAGGCAGAGGGAGAAGCAGGCTCCATGCAGGGAGCCCGATGTGGGACTCGATCCTGGGTCTCCAGGATCAGGCCCTGGGCTGAAGGCAGGTGCTAAACCGCTGAGCCACCCGGGCTGCCCCTGTTAACTGGAATTTAAATAAAAACTTAATAAACAAAAACAAAAGAATAAAAACATAACAAACAAGAAAACCTCTATCTTATATCCCCTTTGTTTGTAAAGAGTGTTCCATTTTGCAAAGTGGTTTTGCTGAATTGATCTGTCTTGCCTGATATTCACATTAGCCTAAGAAGCGAACTGAAATGTTCCTCCCATTTATAAATGAAGAGACCGCACCCAGAAAGAACAAGCCACTCGGCCATCATCAGCTCCTGAGTGGCAGAGCAGCCTCTTCCTGATGTCCATCCCAACATTCTTCCTGTCACACAGCATTAGCTCCTCCAGAATAGCAGGTCAGTGAGCCTCTCACAGAAAACCAAGTACAGAGTGACTGGCTCTCAAACTTCAGTGTGCATTGAAATCACCTGGAGGGCTCGTTAAAAATGCATCATTATGTTCTCAATCTCTAAAGATAATGACTTGAATAGGAATAAAATTGGAATTTTAAACAAATACTTCTGCGTATTATGTGACAAGGAGACAGAAAATCACACTATGTAGAATTCTGAAAAGTGTATCTCACATTGTTAGTAGTATACAAAATAGACTAGAACCTATGGTATTTGAGCATACTGGAGACACTTAAATTGGCAAGTTTTATGCCTACGTGTCTAGAATTTCATATGTAAAACACAAACTGATTTAGATGACAAAGAGTTCATGCTATCTATTGATTATATTATTTCATGCCCTCCAGTAGTGAAGGCAGAATTCTCATTTGTAGCATATTCTTGAATGCTTAAGATTAAAAAGAATTTATTTGAACCATAATTTCTGCCTACTGTCTGTGTCTCCCCATTCTCTCCCCATTCTACTGTGAATAAGCAGGTGGCAGGAAGGGGGTTTATGGTAGGATTTAAAATGAAAACCAATTAGAAAAGTAATTAAAATGGGAACTGACAACATGTCTTGATGTGCCTGATGTGTGAAATATAAATATTCCAGGGAAATTTTGTTACTTAAAAAATTATGAGTCAAAGGGAAGCATAGACCGTTGGCTCTCACTAGCTTCATCACCATTGCTTTATCAGCTGTGTCCTGAGCTAGAGCCAAGGAGGGAAGTATAAAGTATATTTATTTAGAGAAAGAACTGCTACTACTGGAAAATGACCAAAAAATGCCTCCATTTTATTGGAAATATTGATCTTTAATTCCTTTGCTTGTAGCAAGTGAAGAAATGACCTCCATAATATACTTTTAAAAAAAGATTTATTTATTTTTTTTTAGAGAGCAGAAGAGTAGGGGGAGGGGCAGAGAACAGGGAGAGAAATAATCTTAAACAGACTCCCCACTGAGCATGGAACGTGACAAGGGGCTCAATCTCATGAGACTGCAATGTGAGCCAAAAATCAAGAGTCAGACACTTAACTGACTGAACCATCCAGGTGTCCCATAATGTACTTTTTATGTATTAATTAAGCAGAGCCCAAAGTTCTTAAGTGCTAAAAATAGAGAATGTGCAGAGTTTCACTTCCAGCATGACAAACTGAAGGGCTCCATAGACTTGCTCTCCCATGAAACTGACCTACAATAAGAAAATAAAAAAGAAAAAAAACTATTTAAAATCTCTGGAAATGATTTAAGAACATAAATCGAAAATAAACATCTTAAATCTACTAAAACTCACAATTTTCTGAGTTTATGTGGATATTTGTTGATAATCTGCCAAAGAATTATCAGGAAAAAGGAGCCCTTGTTATAGTTAAGATTTCCTCAAGATGAAAGGACAGTGACAGTCATCTAGAATTAATAATCTGATAGTGCAAAGCAATAATAAAAATATGTCAATTATCAATATCATCCACTGCTTTAGTATACTGTTAAATTATTTTTCTTCTCATGTGTGTTCATCTAGTCTCTTCATCTAACCTATAACCAGCTATATCAGACTACACATTATATACTTTTCTCATTTTTCAGATTATATGGAACAATGCCTAGTACACCCTCAAATATTTATTAAACATTATTCTATGAGTTAGTCCTATAAAATGCCTCTTTATTTCTCATATGCCTAGCTGGGCACTATATAAATCAGAAGTATAGGTGAATTTATATGAGAAATATTGAGGCTACAGTTGAAAGTCAGGGGTATGGGCTCAAAATATCATCTGTTTCTCACCCAGAGATTGACCTCAAACCCAATTCACTTTTTGTTTCCTCACTTTATTATTTATTTTTGTTGTGCCTGGGACATAATAGCTTTTTGAGTGTATGATAATCTGACCTATAAAGTATATAAATATATACAACTCTGATAGATGATGTCATATCTCCTATAAGTCTAAATTTCTGAGGAGCTTTCTGAGGACAATTTCTCTTATAAGGAAGAAATATGGTTTTGAAAGATTTTCAGAGTTTTTGTTTTAAAATTTGACTCAAATTGGTCCCCAATTTGTCCATTTTTGACTTGAATGAGGTAGATTTCATCAAGCCAGTATTCCTGCTGCAAAAGTAAAAAAGGCTAGGGTCACCTAGGTGGCTCAATGGTTGAGCATCTGCCTTTGGCTCAGGTCATGATTTTGGGATCCTTGGATGGAGTCCCGCATCTGGCTCCCCATAGAGAGCCTGCCTCTCTCTCCCTCTGCCTATGTCTCTGCCTTTCTCTCTCTGTCTCTCATGAATAAATAAATAAAATATTTTTAAAAAAAGCTTAAAAACGGCTAGCTATATTACAAAAATAATATTTTTTAAGATATGAAAGTTGAGGAAGCAATGATGAACTCTTACTCTGAAAGAAGGTCTTTGTGAGGTGAGCAGATGATTGCTGGCCATTTTCTATCCTGTTGCTGTTTGTCAGGGTACAGACCAAAATCTGTGCTTCAAGAGACCCTACTGGAAGTAAAGAGAGACCTGTGAGATTTGAGAATTAGGTGGAGCTCACATGACAGTTGGAAACTTGGAGTCCCAAAATCAGAGCCAGCTTACTTATTGGGACTTACTGAGTTCTGACAATTAGGAAGCCCTGTGCTTGAGGGCTTCTTAATGGCAGAGCCCTAACTCCCATTGTTTCCTGGTGTTTAAGAATCAAAGTTGTATGTGAAGGATTTCCTACCTAGATATGATTCAATTTGCCCCTTAAAACAAAATGATAGAGTTTGAGGTTTCAGGGGATGATGTATTCACAGTCAAAATCACAGGGTTCTTATTGAAATTGGCCAATTCAGTCTAAAATTTATCTGAAATTTTAGATAGGAAATAAGTGAAAATTCATTGTGGAATATTATCATATCATGGAATATTTTTATATGGAAATATAGATGGAATAGCTAAGACAATCTTAAAGGAAGAGAAGGGAGAGGAAAACGAGGAGATAGTTGAAATACTTGCCCTTTTAGATTGCAAGACTTCCTGTAGAATTACAGTGATTTAGAGAGTCTGACATTGGTGCAAGCAGAATAAAACAAGAGAGTCTAAAAAGAGACTTCCACATACACAGTCACATAGAGGTTCAGCAACTCAATTCAGCGTAGAAGAAATGTTCTTTTTAAAAACATTAGTAAGACCCCTAAGGAGTCAAGTAACTACATAGAAAATAATAAGCATTAACCCTTTCCTCACACTATATGAAAATTTGAGATTAGCTACTTTTATTTGAAAGATGAAATAATAACATCCTATAAAAAATAAGACAATGTCTTTATTACTTGAGAGAAGCAGATATATATTTTTTAACATAGTGTTAAATTTCAGGTGTATTGTAGTGATTCAACAATTCTATACATTACTCAGTGCTGATTAGGATGAGTTTATTCTTAATTCCCTTCACCTATTTCCCTCATGGCTCTACCCGCCTCTTGTCTGGCAATCATCAGTTCTCTATATTTAATAGTCTGTTTTGTTGTTGTTGTTTGTTTCTTTGCCTTTGTTCATTTGTTTCTTATGTTGCGTAAATGGGCGAAATCATGTGATCCTTGTTCTCTTCTGACTGACTTATTTCACATAGCATTTACTGCCTAGATACAGCCATTTTTGTTGCAAATAGCAAGATTTCATTCTCTTTTATGGCTAATATTCCATTATCTATCTATTTCTCTACCACATCTTTATCCATTCATCTATTGAGGGTCACTCGGGTTGCTTCCATATCTTGGCTATTGGAAATGGTGCTGAAATAAACAGAGGGGTACATATATATTTTCAAATTAGTGTTTTTATTCTTTGGGTAAATACCCAGTAGTGGAATTACTAAATCATATATTAATTCTATTTTTTTTATTTTTGAAGAATCTCCATACTGTTATCCATAGTGACCACACCAGTTTGCATTCCCAGCAACAGTACTTGAGGGTTTCTTTATCTCCACATCCTTGACAGCACTAGTTAGTTTGTTTGTTTGTTTGTTTGTTTGTTTGTTTGTTTGTTTTTAGCACTCATTGTGGTTTTGCTCTACATTTCCTTGATGATGAGTGATGTTAAGCATCTTTTCATGTGCCTGTTGGCTGTTAATATGTCTTCTTTGGAGAAATGTCTGTTCATGTCTTCTGTCCATTTTTAATTGTATTATTTGGAGTTTTCTTGGTGTTGAGTTTATAAGTTCTATATATATTTTGGATAGTGACTGCTTATCAGATATACCATTGGCAAATATCTTATCCACTCAGTAGAATGTCTTTTAGTTTTGTTGATTGTTTTTGCTTATTCTGTTTGCTTTGCAAAAGCTTTTTATTTTGATTTAGTCACAATGGTTCCTTTGGTCTTCTGTTCTATTTTTTTCATTTTATTTCCATTGCCTCAAAAGATCTATCTAAAAAAATGTTACAGCTGATGTCAGAGATATTACTGCCTGTGCTCTCTTTTAGGATTTTTATGCTTTCAGATCTCACATTAAGGTCTTTAATCAATTTTTAGTTTATTTTTGTATATGCTGTAGGAAAGTGGTCCCATTTTATTCTTTTGCATGTAGATATCCAGTTTTCCCACCCACAAACTGTTGAAGAGACTTTTTCCCATTATATTTTCTTGCCTTCTTTGTTGTAGATTAATCATATAATTATGAGTTTATTTCTAGACTCTTATTCCATGTCATTGATCTATGTGCCTGTTTTTGTGCCAGTACCATACTGTTTTGATTACTTCACGTTTATATATATATTTTGAAATCTGGGAATTATGCCTCCAGATTTGTTATTCTTTTTTTATAAAGATTTTATTTATTTATTCATGACAAACAGCCAGAGAGAGGCAGAGGCAGAGACAGAGGCAGATGGAGAAGCAGACTCCATGCAGGGAGTCCTATGTGGGACTCTATCCTGAGACTCTGGGATCAGAACCTGAGCCAAAGGCAAGTGCTCAACTGCTGAGCCACCCAGGCATCCCTGATATTCTTTTTCAAGATTGCTTTGACCCCTTTGGGCCTTTTGTGGTTCCATACAAATTTTAGAATTATTTGTTCTGGTTCTGTGAAAACTACTATAGGTATTTTGATAGAGATTACATTAAATCTGTAGCTTGCTTTGGATAATATAGACATTTTAACAATATTTATTCTCCCAATCCATGAGCATGGAATATCTTTCCATTTGTTTGTGTGTCATTTTAGTTTCTGTCATGAGTGTATTACAGTTTTCGGAGTACAGGTCTTCCACCTCCTTGGCCAAGTTTACTCCTAGGTATTTTATTATTTTTGTCACAACTGTATGTGGGACTGTTTTCTTAACTTATCTTTCTGTACTTCATTATTAGTGTATAGAAATGCAACGGATTTCTGCGGATTGATTTTGATCCTGTGACATTACTGAGTTCATTTATCAGTTCCAGTATTTTTTTTGTGTGTGGAATCTTCTGAGTTTTCTTTATATATTATCATATCATCTCCAAATAGAGTTTTCCTTCCTTTTTTTTTTTAACCAACTTGAGTGCCTTTTCTTGTCTGATTGCTCTGTCTAGGACTTCCATTATTATATTGAATAAAAGTGGTGAGAATGGATGTTCTTGTCTTATTCCTTATCTTAGGAGAAAAGCTCTCTGTTATCCGCCATTAAATCTAATGTTAGCTGTGGGTTTTTACATACAGCCTATATTATGTTGAATAAAGTTATTTCTTAAAGAAAATAGAAAAAAACAGGGATGCCATTAAAAAAATGCTACATTGGATGGAAATGTTCAAAAGGTACAAACTTCCAGTATAAATAGTAGGGATATAATGTACAACATGACAACTCTAATAGTAACACTGCTGTATGGCATTTTTAAAAGTTACTAAGAAGGTGGATTCTAAAAGTGCTCATCACAAGGGGGTAATATTTTTTTTTGCATCTACATGAGATGATAGATGGTAACTAAATTTAAAATGGTAACCATTTTGCAATATCTGTAAATCAAATTATTGTGCTATATACTTACACAATGTTGTTTGTCAATTATATTTCAGTAAAACTGAAAGAAAAAAACTCCTACAGATTAATAAGAAAAAAAAGAGTTTAAAAAATGAGCAAAAGTCTTTAAAAGGTATTTCCCAAAATAGAATATGTAAATCACCACATAATATTTGAAATTGGCGTGAACATCATTATTCATCAGTAAGATGCAAATTAAAATGACAGTGAGATACATTTACACCCAAAACAGAAAGGCTAAAATGAAACACATAGACAGGTCACTTGCTATTGTTTATACTTTTCACATTACTTGTACTTGACCCAGGGAGCAGAGTCCAGAGCCCCTCCTTCAGGGACATCCATGCTATCTCCTCCTCCCCACCTCCCTTGTTTAAAACAGGGGATTTAGTTTATACTCTCCATGTGATATCCTTTTCTTAAGTTTATGTGGTTCTTCCAAATCTATTGCCTATGGTTTGAGTTCTTTTAATATTTCTGTTTTAGCATTTAAAAATTCAAAACTAAGCCTTTATTTCTTTGTTTTCTCTCATATCTTTTTGCTTTTAACATATAAAAATGTATATGTTTAAAAGTATGTGTCCTAATATGTAAATATTAATCAGTTTATCCATTTTGTCTACATAAATTGACCATTTGTAAAAAGAAAAGTCATTAATAGGGGTGCCTGGTTGGCTCAACAGTCAGTAGAACATACAACTCTTAATCTCAGGGTCCTGTGTTCAAGCCCCATGTTGGTTATTGAGCCTACTTAAAATAAGTAAGTATGTAAGTAAAAAAAATAATAAGTCATGAATTAAAAAAATCATTCACAAAGAAGCTTGAAATTTGAATTTCAAATTAAATGCTCCTGTCATCCTAGGTCAATTGGTGTCCAATGTATGTTTTCATTTGTAAAATGTATGCACGTCATATAAATAGATGTCCATTCTGAATAAAATAGTTACTTCATTTTTAAAGTGGACATAACATTTTCTTTCCCCTAGTGTTTGTGTGTTAAACTACAAGAGGAGATAGATGTGAAGGTCAGCACAGAAAGAAGAGTGAGCTTCTAAATCCAAACTGGGCACGCAGGAGAAGCTGCTGTTAGTGATATCACCAGTGACTTGACCATGAGAAGATAACTATGGAGCAGCCACCCAGAATCTTTTTGATATAAATTTCAAGGCTAGGATGCAGGGTGCCCTTTACTAAAGCACTCTTACAGATTAGGGCCACATACCATAAAGTAGTAAAGTATAGTGGTAGAGATTAATAGATGTTTCTTCATTTACCCAGTTACCTCTTTGATTTACAAAACTCAGGGCTGGGATGCAGGGTGCCTTTTCTAAATTACCCATGCAGATTAATGCCATTTACCATGAAGTAAAGACTACTCAATTTTCACCAAAATTTGCTTTTTTTTCTTGTAGGCAAATAGACTACATTCCTGAGCTTCTCTTATTGTCAAGGTACTAGGTGCTAGCCAGTGGAATGCCATCAAAAGTAATGATTGTTATTTCTGGCCAATGTTCCCCAAAACACTTCTCTTCAGTGTTCTCCTATATGCTACTTCTTCTTCCAGCCAATTAGGAGGGAGATGACTTTCCCAGACAACTTTGGGAGCCATTTATTAAAGAGCCAGAAAGAAAAGAAAAAAAAGAAAAGAAAAAAGAAAAGAAAAAGAAAAAAAGGAAGAAAGAAAGAAAGAAAGAAAAGGAAAAGAAGGAAAAGGAAAAGGAAAAGGAAAAAGAGAAGAAGAAGGAAAAGGAAAAGGAAAAGGGAAGAGAAGAAGGCCTCAGAGCTGTAGGCAGCTTAGGTACCAGAATAATTTTGTTAATGAGAGATCTTCCACTGACAGGGTGCATCTACCCAGGTCTGTTGCATGAGCCATAAATTAACTCCTGTTGTTTTTGTACCTTGCATTTTTGGGATCTTTGCAATTCAGCTATTAGCATTATACTAACTAATTTAAGTGGAAAGAGTGCTGCTGCAATGATTAGGATATCTGTACTCTCTGGCCAGGTTTAGCACTGACTGGGTGACATAGACAGGTCACCTTACCTTATAGGACTGGAGCTTCCTCATTCTGCAATGAACGTAATGGATTGGTTCATCTAGGCCACTCCTTCCTGTTCTAACATTATAGAGTGAGATACTGCATCGTATCAACAATGCATCTTTGTATTTTAATGCAAAGGCACTATAGTATTTGCCATTGGTATGTAGTAGTGATGTGCCCATTTTTTATTTGTAGGTCTCAAAGTAAATTTCCAATAATTTTCTAGGGGCATCTGTTTACTGCTATTGATTAAAAATTTTTAAAAAACTCCAAACTGATCTGTCGAAGATGCAAGTTCACTCATTTGAGCTCATAGACCAATGTTTATGTCATTAATTTATCTATAAATCTGCCCTCAAATCAATAGGAAAGTAGTACCTATTTATTCAAAAGGTAGCTTCAGGAAATTGTTAACTATTTTACACTATTGCTTCTACCCTGTACTGTTTATACCATTAAAATGTACTTTTGATCAAAATTTTTCTATGCCTCTTTGTAAAGGGCATTTTCTTTCTTTTAAAAGTTGGAGTGAAATTGATTTCATCACTTTTGAATTATTTGAGTATGCCTCAAATTAATTTTTCATCTAAAGGGAAGAAAAGATGATTGCTCACATATTTTTAAGCTTATGTCTCCAAAATCCCCAGAAAGACATAATGTTCCTTGAAATATGGGTTTTCTGTGTATATCATGAATAATTGCAATGAGAACAAAATAGATGTATGTCTAATATATGTATGTCTAAATTGGCTCAGCTTTATGCTCATTACTTTCCTTTGGAAATTTTCAAGAGTTGATGTTACCTTTGACACTTACAAACTTGACACAGTTTTGTATGCTTAATCCTTCTACTTGGAAACACTAACTTGATAGAGAATTTTAAGTGGTCAGCATTATTTAGAACAATTAAGTATTTTTTATTGAAATGTAGTTGATATTAGTTTCAAGTATACAACATAGTGATTCAACAAGTCTATACATTATGCTATGGTCACCATAGCTAACCATTTTTCACCATACAACAGTATTATAATATCATTGACTATATTCCTTATACTGTACTTTATATCCCCATGACTTAATCTATATCTGGAAGCCTATATTTCCAACTCCCCTTTGTCTATTCTGTCCAAACTCTTCATTGTCTTCCTCCCCATTTCTCTGTATTTATGGGTCTGTTTCTGCTTTTTGTTTTATTCATTTGTTCTTTTAGATTCCACATATATGTGAAATCGTATGGTATTTGTCTCGTGTGATTTATTTCACTTAGTATAATACCCTCTAGGTGCTCCTATGTTCCTGCAAATGACAAGATCTCATCCTTTTTTATGGCTGAGTACTATTCATTTGTGTTTGTGTGTGTGTGTGTGTGTGTGTGTGTGTGTGTAAACCACCTCTTTCTTATTCATTCATCAATGGACACTTGGGTTGTTTCCATATCTTTGTGATTATAAATAATTCTGTAGTAAACATAGGGGGATGTATATCTTTTTGATTTCATATTTTTGCTTTCTTTAGGTAAATACTTATTTGTGGAATTCCTGGATCATATGGTATTTTTATTTTTAAATATTTGAGGAACCTCCATAATGTTTTCTACGGTGCTGCCCCAATTACATTCCTACCAAAAACACATGAGCATTTCTCTTTCCCTACATCCCCTCACTAACACTTGTTATTTCATATATTTTGGATTCTAGTCATTCTGACAGGTCTAAGGTGATATCTCATTGTGGTTTTAATTTGCATTTCTCTGATGATTAATGATGTTGAGCGTCTTTGCATGTGTCTGGTGACCATCTGTATATCTTCTTAGGTAACACCCTATTCAGTTCCTCTGTCCATTTTTAAATTGGATTATTAGTTTGTTGCTGTTGCACATTAACCATTTTTTAAAAATGTTTAATTATGTTCTTCAAAATAGTCCTTTAAATAAGGAAAAACGGATTCACATAGTTTTTTTTTTTTTTTTATGATAGTCACAGAGAGAGAGAGAGAGAGAGAGAGGCAGAGACCCAGGCAGAGTGAGACGCAGGCTCCATGCACCGGGAGCCCGATGTGGGATTCGATCCCGGGTCTCCAGGATCGCGCCCCGGGCCAAAGCCAGGCGCCAAACCGCTGCGCCACCCAGGGATCCCAGATTCACATAGTTTTAAGCTGTGGTGTGTTCTCTATTTTAAAAAAAACCCTACAGATAATAGAAAAAGTGATGATTTTTATTCAAAGCATACGTAGCTGACTGCTCAGTGAGGTAGCATTACTGGTAAAGGAACTTCACTGCTTATATTTTTCCATTACTTTTCTTTTTCAGAAATAGTACATTTTTCCCTTCAAGTGCAACTTTGGGCAGCTCACTAAGTTGGTCATTTTTTTTTGGCACAGAATTCATTCAATCTTATGACAATTTGAAATGCTTTTAACCCTCATCCCTGATCTCAAAGCTGACAAATACAAAGCGTGCCAAACAAGTGAAATCTGAAAAGTTGAATGGTGCTAAATGTATGTAGTGAAGTAAATTACTGTGGTCTTCTGTATAGTGTTAATTATTTAAAACAATAATTAGAAGCATGGGGAATCATTTCCTTATATTTGCTCAGATCAGAATGACAGAATATATTATTTAATGTACTTTTTTACTCCAACCCCTTCTAATTAAGATAAGGAAGTTAAATGTCTACAGGCCTTTATTTTATTTTGATGAAAATTGAGAAAATGAGACATCCTTTCAAATAGTTTTTATTGTCCTTTTATGTAAATCCAACTGAAATTTACTATAAATGGTGTGTATTATTCAAATTTATGATTTGTTAAACTCTCCTTGAGTTTGACTTTAATGAAATACATCCCAACTTCGGGGCAGTAATCAGTCCTGTATATTTATAACTTGCTTTAGTCTCAAAGAAAATATTCTCATTGCCCAGTATTATGACAGAGGGAGAAAATGAAAAAGATACTTGAAAGCACAGTAATATTTATAAACTGAAAATTTATCCAAATAGCTTTGCACACTGAATGTCTATAGAATATATATATATATATATATATATATATATATATATATATAGTCAGGGAGTTCAAGCCTTCTGTAGAATAGAATAGAAGAAATCAATGAACGATTTCTTTAATTCTCTGGGTTAGTGGGAAAGGCCTATCTTTAACTGTCAGACCTATTGTCACTTGGTTGACGGATAGCAGTAAGTTGGGGCATCATGTTGCTTTCTACTACTGTGGAAGTTATTAGAGAAGCTGCTCTAAAGAAATATTTACTGAATTCCTTTTAAAGGATGACAGCTTATTACTACTAACTCCTGTCAAACAGAATACTTCCCCTTCATTCTGCACTTTGTAACTCTCCAGGAACTCATAATCATAAAAGAAAGCAAATGGAAATCATTCTTTCCTGCTGAAGCCTAGAAGTTGCATTGCCATAAGTCATGGCCATGTGGCAAATGTTCCCAGAGAAAGGGGAATTGAACAGGATGAGAAAGACTCTCAACTAGATCATTTTGGAACTCTCATGACTGGATCATTTTCAAATTGCACAGGAAATTAACTTAAAATGATTTCCACTGATACTTTAAAGTGCATTACCATGTGATCTTTGAAAACAACATATTTTTGTATATTTTTGTTATTGTGCAAATGTTAGTATCTAATTTCAGACTAGATTTTTAATTATAAAAGCAATATATGCACATATCACCCAAAGCAATTAGTGCAACAGAGTATAAAGTTGGAAACCTATTTTTCCATTCCTATGAATTACTAGTTTATCTTCCCAAAGATAATAGCATTATCAGGAGTTTGGGTTTGCTGTTTTGTTTTTTTAAATTTTTCCTGAAACATGTTGATGTATGTAAAAACATGTGTTAATGTTTGTATAAATAATTTTAGGTTATACAACCATGCTATGTGGACTTCCGTGTATTTTGTTTGTATTTATGCTTTAAGTATGGGTATGTTCAAATGAATCTCTCTCTCTTTCCCTCCTTCCCTCCCTACATGCGCACACACACACACACACACACACATACACATATCACATTGTAGATGTTTAATAAAGGTTGTCTAATATGTCTCAAGTGGACATCATGATATGTCCAGACTTCACTTAACTCAGTCTCTCATATTTTTCAACTAGAGGGAGCATAACTTCCAAATTTTAGAATCAGATTTTTTTAAAACTTTGAATATTAACATCTTCTGATTTTAGAATTAGAAAGGTTTAGATTCTAATTCAGAAATGTTTGATTATGTAACTTGTTCAATATTCTCATACTCCGGGATCCCTGGGTGGCGCAACGGTTTGGTGCCTGCCTTTGGCCCAGGGCGCGATCCTAGAGACCCGGGATCGAATCCCACATCGGCTCCCGGTGCATGGAGCCTGCTTCTCCCTCTGCCTGTGTCTCTGTCTCTCTCTCTCTCTCTCTCTGTGTGACTATCATAAATAAATAAAATTAAAAAAAATATATTCTCATACTCCTTTCTTCCCTTTATTTTGTTTAATAAAATCCTATTTCTAAGGACTAACCCAAATACTACTCAATGAATTTATCATTACACCCATAATTCCTTTATCCATTCTTCTCTTGTGCTTTGCACATATACCATGTAATTTAACACCTAATAGTGAAATTATAGATCCATTTTATTGGCCTTCATGTTTATCAGAGTACCTTGAATTATGTTGACTAGCCCAGAATCTATTGAATGAATGATCAGGGAAGCAAATTACAGTTAAATCAGTGAATCCATTCATCCAGTAGAACCCATTGGCACATGTAACAACATAGACAGGAAAATCCATTCCTAAAGATGGTTTTCAGCCTGAAAATTACTGCTATCTTTTACTGCGTTTCTACTGCACGTTTCTAAAGATGAATAGGAGTTTTAGGTGCAATATCTGAAGTAAATATAGAAGCAATTAGATTTTTATTCCTTGTCTTGTGATCATATTGTTCTGATAAAGAATTCAGTACACTGGTATAACTCAATCACCTTCCAGTGGATGGTGCTTCAGTTTGATTCATTCTTGAATCTGAAGCTCCTGCATAAGCTTAGTTGTAGTAGTTCTGGTGGTCCCAAGGGAAGCATCAGGATTCCTGCTTCTTCAGATGGTGCTGGGCATGCATAAGAAGAAAAAAGAACTGTATAAGCCCCCGAGTTTCAGCATTAGAGTGTGATTCTAGAGACACTTTGACACTATAAATCTGAAAAAAAAAATTAGGTCAAGTGGATTGAAAATGAAACTCTACCTCCCTCATTTTTGATCACTATAGAATGAAACCGTACATTGCTCTCTAAAACCTGAAATTGAGTTCTTAGGGGTGGATTTATTGAGAATTACTTAGATATAGGACAGAAAAAAAGGGGACCAAAGAGAAAAGAATGAAAGGAGAGGTCTAAAAAGGGTCATTATATTCTATCCTCTGCATTTAGATACCTGAATAATAAGACTTGTTTTTTGGTTTTTTTTTTTACCTTGGTCTATATATAGAATGAGAAATCTGTACCAGTAATTCCTATAGGATGGCTACATATTCTAGAAATGAAAGTGACTATTTCTTTAATCAACTTCAGAAAACATATTCGTAACAATGGTTTGCTAAATTTTTCCAAGCATACCTGAAAGTTACAGTGAGAAGCTCACAGCATGCAATTTACTGATGTTTTTCGTTAGAAAGGCCAAGACTATGTATGTGCAGAATCTGAACAGAATTCATCATATGTTGCTGTCTGGCTGATGCTGAAGCTAAAGCAAATGCCATCAGTACATCTTACACCAGTACTTCGGCTTAAAAGACATTCCTCTTTCTTTGAAGTTCCCTCAATATAAGGCAAATTCTTATTTTATTTTATTTTTTAAAGATTTTTATTTGTTTATTCCTAGAGAGAGAGAGACAGAGAGAGAGAGAGACAGAGAGAGAGAGAGACAAAGAGAGAGAGAGAGGCAGAGACACAGACAGAGGGAGAAGCAGGCATCCTGCAGGGAGCCCGACCTAAGACTGGATCCTGGGTCTCCAGGATCATACCCTGGACTGAAGGCGGCGCTAAAGCACTGCACCACTGGGGCTGCCCGGCAAATTCTTATTTTAATGCTGAATAACTTAATCATCTAATTAGTTGATTTTTAATGAGAAACCAATATAGTTCTCAATAACATTTTTTTTACAAGATTTTATTCATTTATTTGAGAAAGAAAGAGAAAACCAGGGGGAAGGGCAGAGGGAGAGGAAGAAGCAAACTCTGCTGAGCAGGGAGCCTGACATGGGTCTTCACCCCAGGATTCTGAGATCGGGACCTAGCTAGTCAGACACTTAACCAACTGAGCCACCCAGAAGCCCAACATTTTCCCCAATATTGAAGATATACGTGTGGCCTATGATATATATGGTAATCATGCCAAAACCTACCTATATCATAGGTTTATTCAGAAGCTTAGATGATTTAAAGTGCAAACATTTTGGATAGTAATTGGCACATGGTAAAAGCTCATACAATGATTATAATGATGGCGATGATGCCTTGAGATATATTTTTTAGTTGATTTGTAACAGCCCTTGTTTTGTTTTTCAAGATCAAGTCTGTTGTATTTAAATGTGTATGACACCCACACTAACAGTTACTAGTTCATGATATAAGAGTATGTTTAACCATCTTACAAGTATAGTGCAGCTCTACTGCTAATTTTCCTCCCCCCCAATTTAGGGGATCCCTATTTAGTATTGAGTAGACATATTCTTTTTTATCAGAAGCTCTTCCCCATGGTCTAGGCTTGGACATGTTAGGGATTTCCAGGAATCTTTCCCCTAATCTAGAAGGGTTTATGTTTCTGGACATCAGTTAGTTATTACAGAGTCTCTGTTTTGGTGTTTTGATTATCAGAGTCCAAAGCAAAAACAGAATTGTATTTTTTTTGTGTGTGTTTGTGAATAGGAGGGAATAGAAGAGTGTCTATTAAGGACATGCTATTTTTGGAATCTAATGGCTAAAGTAAAAGCTATACTTTCTAAGAAGTTCTGCCTGTGGTGGGCAGCTGCTTCCCAGCACGTAAGAAAAATATTGCCTCTCAGCTCAAGTCCAAGTGGATTGTCAGAGCAGTTCTGGTATTCAGAAGACCTAATAGGAGCTCCACTACTCATATAAGTGTCCTGTCTAGCTCTTTTTTCACATCTTTTTGAACTTCCAGCAGCTTAAACTTTAGAATGACACTGTGACAGGAGGCTGACTCAAATTCAGCAGGCATAGGCTTTGAACACAGACCTTTTCTGTCAGTGTTTGATTCAGAAACAGCACAGTGGGGGTCTGAAAATGTCCCATAAGTATGAAAGGGGCTAAAAATTTTAAAAAGCAGCTAAAGGAACATTACCTGCATGAAACAGGGGCATTGACTGACAAATGTCCTTTCCTAATAAGAGATGGAGGTTAAAATAACCTAGAAAAAACCTTAGACTTAAAAGCAGGTGAACTTAAATTCACTTGAGCCCTGAAAGCAAGGTGAGAAACAAAAAAAAAAAAATCTTACATATCTATTTTTCCAAGCAAAACAATAATTGATGGTATTACTGCTGTAGTTTTTATTGTTGTGATTGTTTGTTCTTTAGATTGGTTTTAATTCTTTTAAAGAAAGACACCAGGTGACCACCTGAAACTGGGTTTCAAAAACTACAGTGTGTGGATCTGAATAGTGCACAAAACCAGTGCTCCTCAGTGAACTATTATAGTCCTTTATAAGTACAAAAATGGAGAGTAATTTTGACAGATGTTTGTAGTGACTTGGCATTGCTACAACACTTAAGTGTGTGACCTATCTCGTTGAAGAGTTACATAATTCAGATGTTGCCCAACTCTCCTGATGCAGACTGTGTCCTGGTCACGTGTGATAAGACCATGTATCTATTTATGATAGATTTAAAATAACATGGAGAAAACACCATGGTCCTTCACTAAGGTAGGTTTTGAAGCATTGCCCTGGATGGTATGAGAAACTTTCATATCCTAAATGACTTCTGTCATAGAGCATGAAATGGCTGCATTACTTGCTCTTTTGCTTTCTTGTTTTAGGGCATTTAAGGTTCTTAAAACACAAATTATTTAAGAAGGGGTGATGGTAGATACCCCCTTATGAAGTTTATATAATCCTTCCCTAAGGACTAGAGGCCTCCCCTGTCTCCTCTCCCCACCCAGCTGCTGGGAATGCTGATGGCTGATGGCTGGCAGCTGAGTATTCCCTCCTGATGTTTGGGCAGAAAAGAGCTGCATCATGTAAAATCCAGTGGCATCACCACTGTCCAGTGGCAGTCTAAATACAATGACTATTTTATGTGGGGATAGAGCGAGCTGGCCCTATTGCCTCCATTGGAGGCAATGCTTTGGGACTCTCCCAGTGCCATAGCTCCCCAAGGCAGCAGCTCTGTTGTGACTTCATCACAACCTCACTTTTTCCTCAGCTCAGTCTTGTTGTCTTCACATTCTCACAGCCATTGATTTCAATAGCACTTTCCATAAAAACTTCCTGCGTGCAAATTTCCACTTCAGAACTGCTCTCTGGTGAAACGAAGCTTTGACAAAGTATCCCGATGATTTGTTGAGATATATTTTCATTCATCAGTATAGGCTTAATAGAGAACAAGGCCATGAAATAATGGAGAACTGAGTCTGGAGAGTGATTTTGGGAGTGTGGGGCTGATCTGAGAGCCCACCTGGGGCAGGAGTGGAGAGGGTCAGTAACAGAAGGGCATGTGCCCTTGGTTTGTATAGGGAGGGATAGTGGGGATATACATTTTTCTTGTTCATCACCAGAGATAACCTTCCCTGTCTACATATTCACAAATTCAAAGACAACTCAATTTTCCCGTCAGAGAGTTCTGTCTAGGATTTCAGAGCTGGTAGTGGCTCAGTACTGAACTAGATATGAAATGCTCACAAAGCCCTTAACTCTATTTTAATCACAGTACATAGCCTAAGGAACTGGAATTGGGCACATTAAAACAATTTTTTATTCAAAAGAGCTCAAAAAACCCCTTCATATTTAAAAAATCTCTAACTATAATTAATTGAGTCTTACCACATAGCCCTAACCTAACACTTGAGATTTCTGAAATTCATGATGCCCCGACTGCTCTATTAGTTGTAACTAACCAAGTCCCGAGGACTCATTATGATTTATATTCTATGTAAATTGTGATTTACATTATGATTTATTTCTGTGCAATTGCAAGTTGCATCAGCATCACCTCAGATCCTGTTAGAAATTCAGACTCTGAGGCGCTTCCCAGACTTACCAAATTGGAACCTGCACTTTAAAAAGATCCCTGGGTAATTCTTATGCATACTGGTGTTTGAGAAACATTGCTCTATGTGACTGAAATCCTCTGGAGTTCTTAATATTTCAACTCACATGGCTGTACACAACAGCCTTGATATGAGAGGCAGGTTCTGCAATGCTCTCTTAGTCATTTACTCCAACCAACTATCACAGTGTTTACTTCATATAAGAAAGTTGGAGATGGAGTGAACTGAGGCCAGAATGATGATGAAAAGAAAAAAAAAAAAAACAACACTGCTGTGTCTTTCACGATCCAGAAACTTTAACAAAGTGAAGACAAAATACCATAGATTCACACATCGAAGGAAAACAGCAGTTTATTAGGGTACGTCCCAAACTCTGTAACATGTTTTACAAGAATAAACCTGCATAAATGTGCTTCTTTTTTCAATCTTTTGCTACCTCCCACTTTTACTAAACACACACACACACACACACACACACACACACACACCCCTAAACTGATAGGCTGATCTATTTTCAGTTTCATCCTGAGAATTGCATGAATTCTCTTCTTTTCACATTCTTTTCACCTAAAAAATTTATACTTCAAATTTTATATTATATAACATTCTTTTTTTTTTTCCAGAAAGCCTTCCATAGCTCCAACAGAATTCTGTATTTCCTCCAAATTCTTGCACAGTATAGTGAATGTCTGACCCATTAGGCTGTAAACCTTGGTTTAGCACTGGACTCAGCCCAGTGCCTAAGCATGTACAGATTGAATAAATGAATGAATAACTTAATATAAGTAGGTGTGTTATTTTTCTATTGCTAAATAACAAAATTACCACAAACTTGCCAGGCTTAAACAACATATACTTATTATCTTATGGTTTTCATGGCTCAGGAGTCCAGGCATGACTTAGTGGGAGTCCTCTGCAAGTCTGCAACTAAGGTGTTGGCCAGTACTGGGTTCCTACCTGGAGACTCAAATGGGGACGATCTGTTTTTAAGCTCCCTCAAGTTATTGACAGATTTCATAACCTTACAGCTGTATGATTGGTAGCTTGCTGCTTCTAAGCTAGAGAGAGAGAGAGAGAGAGAGACAGTGGCATGAAGAATGCAACATTCATTACATTTTTGCATTTGGTAAGAAGCAAGTCACAGGCATTGGTCAGACACAAGGGGATTACACAAAGGTGGGATCATGGTGGTCGGTTTACCACAAAAACTGTTGTTGTTAGCATTTGTGTTTGACTTTGCTCTTAATTTTCTAATTTATTTAAAAAAAACTAAACTTTTCCAATATTAGATTCAAAGTAGTGACCTGTAAAATAATTGCAGGGAGATTTTACTCAATTCTATTTCCTTCTCCTTAAGTCTCTGCAGTTGATTGTGTAACTCTGAATAAACCCAATCTTCTATCTAGAGATGGTTCCCCTATTCCACAAGAAAACACTGCTTGCCTGCCAGATGGGTATAGCATATTTATCTTCTTGACTTGAGTCCTCAAATATGTTTTTCATTTCTGCTAACCTTAGTCAATAATCAAGTTGTTTGCTAAGCTAAAAATTTAAAGCTAGTTGGAAGCTCTATGTAATTCTCATACTTTTTTTTTTCACCTCTGTAGTTTTATTTTTCTCACATTCCTCTGATTGTTTCTAAAGAGTTGGTAATAAAGTCTCAGGCACCTGTGTATCTATGACAAGAGAAGAATTTCAAATTTGTCTATGTCAAAGATGCACATTTTTCACATGTTGTACAGCTAAACATCTTATGTATCTGTAGAAATAGTCTTCTTGAAGGCCCTTTCACTTTACAATTCCTCCAAAAAAACAAAAATCACACCTATTTCTTTAGTAGAATGATCAATATTAAGATAAAGGTAGCATAAATAACAGTTTGATTACTGCATTTAAGGAAACAAATTCTTACTTCACTTGCTAGTAATATGGTGAATGATTATTCCAACTGCTTGAATCTTTCCAATGAGCTGTCTTTTTCATATTCCTGTATATGTGCTTTAAATTTTTTCATGTGCACATGTAAATGCTTTAAATTTTTTCCTCCCTTCCCAACTTACACTGCTTTCTCAAATTATGGTTTGAATAGGATATGTGGTTGTTATTGTCAAGGTAGTGACCACTAGTATGCCCAGAGTTTTTCAAAAGAACAAGAGATTACTGCCAATCTAACCCAAGTTGCTAACATAAGTAAAATTTAAATATAAGACAACATAATATAAAAAGTACAAATGTGACCAAATTTAGATGATACTATATTAATGTCTGTAATTATATAGAAAGAAGGGAGAGATATTAATTATAGACTTCATTATGACAAGTATACCTGCTAAAAATTTCAGAGTAACCATTAAAAACTTCAAATTTGGTTTAAGTATATAAATAAGGAGTGGAGAAAAGGAAATAAAATTTGTTTAATTCAATAAAAGGAATGAAATATAGAAGGGAATATGAACTGAAAAAGCAAATCAAAATTAAAGGTAAGTGAAGACATATAAATAAATGTATATAATACAAGTTGAATATTTTTACCTGATAAAGAGGCATTCTACAATTAGAAAAAAACAAATCTACCTAGTTGTTATTTTCACTAGATACACCTAAACCTAATGACCCAGATGAAGGTGAAACTTAAAATATAGAAAATTAATATGGTACCAATAAAATCCCATGGCACACCCCTCCCTCTCCCCCCATAAAGAAATAGGAACTAGAACTATTATAACCAGATAAAATAGCATTTAAAGGCTCCTTGGTGAAATGACTGATTTTAGGACTGAGGCAAGAAACTTTTAAGAAGAGTCTAAAGCTTCTTGTGGTACCAGAAATTAAAGCAATGCTAAAAACAAGCAAAGAAAACAAAATCTTCACAAAGTAGCAAAGTAAATTAAGCAGTATTGGATTATTATCTAAAATATAAATATCCATGAATGCATACTGATAGAAGTTAATGAATGACTAAATAACCAAAAGGGGGTGAAAAGACAAATATCCAATGCAGAAAATTCCTAATAATTTTTGGAGATACCCACGTTGAAGGAGGGGGGAGCATAACTCTGTACTCCTTAAGTGTAGGTTGCGGATAGTGACTGCCTTGCAAAGGGTACAATATGGAAAGGGGGAAAAAGTAACTAACTTCACAGTGGAGAATCTTGACAAATATTACCTCAGCCAAATAATTTTAAAGTCAATATCAACAGTCAAATTTTGTTGATAGCATGTACCTTTATGTAATGAGAATGATTCTTTGCTTCTGTGTTCTTCCCCCAAACCTGTAACTCCAGTCATATCAAGAGAACAGATAAGACAAATTTCAGTATGGGAACATTCTGTTATATACCTGACCAAAACTTCTCAAAACTGCCAGGGTCATCAAAATTCTGGAAAAATCTGAGAAACTATCACAGCCAGGGAAGCCATTATATTTCCAAGAATTGTTTGTAACTTTTATTTTTTATTTTTATTTTTTAATTAGCACAAAGTTACCTAACATGGCCATCTACCCTGGTTAACTTATTCTGTGTAGTAGTCAGGGTTTTCCATAAAAAAAACAACCAATAGAATTATATATAAGTGGAGATTTGTCATAAGGACTTGGTAATATGATTAACAAGCTGTATACCTGGGGGAGCCAATGGTGTAGTTCTAGTTTGAACCCAAAGGCTTGAGAACCAGGAGATCCAATGGTATAGTTCTAGCCCAAAGGCCAGCAGTCTTGAGACCCAGGAAGAGCTAGCATTTCAGTTTGAGTCTGAAGGCAGAAAGAAGCAATGTCCTAGCTTTGAGGCAGTCAGACAGGAGGAATTCTCTCTCACCTGGGGGAAGGTCAGCTTTTTTATTCTGTTCAGGCTTTCAACTGATTGGATGGAGCCCACCCACATTAAGGAGGGTGATCTCCTTTTATGTAATCTGTCAATTTAAATGTTAAACTCCTCTAAAAACACCCTTATAGAAATACTGAGAATAGGTTTGACCAAACATCTGGATGCTCAGTGATCCCATCAATTTGGCACATAAATTAACCAGCATATCCTGTGTATGTCACTCAGAGAGTATTGATTTTCAAAAAATTTAGTAGTATACAGTACATATCACTATTTGCACAGAATAGGACAATTCATGATCATTAAGTTCTCTTACATTGTGCTCTAAATATCTAGAAGTTCTACCTAAAGGAAACTCTTAATAAGTTTAGAACCCGTAAGTTCAGACTGTTTTTCTTTCCTTTTTTAAAGATTTTATTTATTTATTCATGAGACACACACACACACACACACACACACACACACACAGAGGCAGAGACATAGGCAGAGGGAGAAGCAGGCTTCCTGCAGGGAGCCGGATATGGGACTTGATCCCAAGACCCCGGGATCACAGCCTGAGCTGAAGGCAGACGCTCAACGACTGAGCCACCCAGGTGTCCCTAGACTGTTTTTCTTTATGACTTTTCTTTATGACTTTTTCTGGCTTTCTCATAACTACCCATGTTAACCTGTGTTCTACTAAGATCCACTTCTAGATTGGCCATGTGCTAGAACTGGCTTGGGCTGAGTTATAAATATGAGGATCCTGGAAATGACTGTTAGTGTTCACTATTGATTTGTTGTTCTGTTACAGGTGAACTCCCTTGTAATTATTGTACTTTCATTAATCGTAACCTCTTTCTTGATTACATACACCAGTCTTATCACCTGCCTCTTTCTGTGATCTCCCAGGTCACACTTAGCCCTGTATCTATCCCCTGTTTTTCTTAACTCCTATTTATCTCAGCTGATTCTGGTTTATTCTCAAGTTTCTGAAATCCAATGAATAATTAGGAAATCAACTATAAAAGGAATGCCAAGTTTAGAGTAAACTAGATCTTCATATATATTACCGCTAGAAACCATTTCACAAGTTAACCAAAAAATATGTTTTTTGTTTCTTTGTTTTTTTTTTTTTCCTATAAAACAAACTTCCTTTGGAAGGTAATGCCCTCTGTGCTGTCTTGGATTGTGACTTCTTTCTTATTAGTGATATATAAGGGTTTTGAGCATTATACTTAATTTCTGTTTGAAACTTACTGTGAGATCTTTCATCTCCATAAACTTCAAGAGCACACAGAAGTCCACGAAACAATCACTTATGGGACAGGCTTCTCTTGCTCTCTGAAAGCAGCATGTTCCTATGAACACTTCTGTAAGCTGAAATGGCGGAAACAAAGAAGCAATTACCATTAAGTGATACAGAAAATTTTTGAATGCTCTCAGACCCAGAAAATAACCTATGTTAAGCCTTTCTGATACTTTAGGAATATCTTGCCAATAGATAGATACACAAAATAAATCAAGATAAACCACAGATGCTCACAAACATAGTCTGAAACTATGGCTGCTGCTTGCTGAGATGCTGAGTGAGGTTCCCCAGAAGGAGCTTGGCAGGGCCCCTCTCGCTGTTTGAGGTGTCCACTGCATCTCTCATGACCTGTAGATGAGGTATCAGGCAAAACTGTTGAATGCGTTAGTGCCTTTAGTCAATGTCTTATTCTGCAAATTAGCTGATTAGCCCAATCACTAGATTAAATTCTAATTAATGTCTCATTAGCAGAATTATCTTGATTGAATATGTGTATAATGGTCAGATTGTTTGAGCTACCTAGATGGAACTATATTGTTTGGTCTTCCTGACCTACCATGAAAAACTTCTCTCCCCCCTTGCCAACCTGGGCCCAAGTTCCACTTTGGTTTGTTCTGGGTTCTGGAGTAAAGTGTTATATTGGAAGTTAATCATTATCCAGAAACAGTCAGCTATTAGCAATTGTCTGTAGGGTCACATTCAACTAAGTAGACATAACACCATTCCTCTTTCCATAAGTAGAATTCATTTCACCTATTTGAAAAGTGTTTTTTTAAAAAGTTAAAATAAACACTTACACGTCCACCTCCAATTGTCACCAAAATTTAATGAGTTATATGTGTGTGTTTTTTAAATCATCATTTGTCTTACTTTGTAAGAATATTGATATCAGATATGTACAATCACATGTTGCTCTAAGAGAAGATGATCAATCATCATTTGGAAAAAAAGAACGCACAAATGATAAAATATGGCATTTTACATGTTCTTTAGATTGGCTGCGATAATTTCATGCAACTTAAAAATACATTTTGTCCAATGGTTAACTATGACGAATATTCTTTAAGTTCACTTTTGTAATTTTATTTTTCCAATGCCGCCTTCTTGTCAGTTTCACCTATGGATCTACAGTCTCCCTGCTTCATTTTCTTAAATGGTTCACTAGAGAATTTTCAGAGCCTAGAAATCTTACATTTTTTTGTCTAACATTGAATTAGGCTCTCTATTGACTGATAATTATGTAGTTATAATTTCTTAACATAGACTTTCTTCATGTTTTAGTTATAATGTTTTACTCATCAAATTGTTGGGAATATGAATATTCTCTTTTCACAAAGTTGTCCATAAATCAAGAGCATTGTTTAGAAACTTCTACAGAAGACAACTTTTACAATATTATACATCTAGTGTGGTACAGGGCTCGAATTTATAGTCCTTTGAGACATTTAACTGAGAATACAGTATCATTAAATAATGTTATCCTCATAAAGTACATATTTTCCAGTTGGTACAACTTAGGAGACTTTGATACTTATGATCTTCTAGGTTTGAAGTGTAAGTGGACATTAATGTCCACTTACTAAAGATGCAAAGGGAAGTTCCAGGTAGTTTCATGTTAACACAATAATCACATGCAAAATAAATGTGTTCTAGTTCAGTGTCAGCAAAATGCCAGGAAGGTGCCCATACAGAAGCAATTTAGTAAATTTATTATTATTTTATTTTAATTCTAGTAAAGTTGACATACAGTGTAATAGTAGTTTCAAATGTACAATATAACACCAATTCCATATGTCACCCGGTGCTCATCGCAAGTGCACTCCTTAACCCCTATCACCTATTATACCCATCCTCTTACCCACCTCCCCTCTGCTAACCATTAGTTTGTTTTCTATATTTAAGAGTGTTTCTTGTTCTGCCTTTCTTTTTTTCCTTTTGTTTCTTACATTCCACATATGAGTGAAATCATATGGTATTTGTATTTCTCTGAGTGATATTTCACTTAGCATTATATTCTCTAGCTCTATCCATGTTGTTGCAATTGGCAAGATTTCATTTTATGGCTGATTAATACTCCATTATATATGTAAATATACCACCTCTTATTAATATCCTTTTTTTTAAGCTTTCTTGCTGTGATTTTTGTCCTGTTCTTTCATTTGGGATATATTCCTCTGTCCCCTCATTTTATTTAAGTCTCTATATTTGCTTCTACATGTTAGCAAAGTCAGAAATGTCTCCTGCTCTTGAAAGTAGTGGCCTTATAAAGAAGGGGTTCTATATTGCCCTGCAGTGCAATATCCCTGTTCACCAGAACCTCACACTTCAGGGGTGTCTCCTATGTGTGTTTTGTATACATTACTCTTGTAGCTGAACCGCTTTTGCCTTTAATCCAGTCATCTGTAGTGGCTTTGCCTGTTGGTGGCAGGGTTTGGTCCCTGTAGTGTTAGTAAGTCAGTCTCAAGCTGCCTTGGGCTTTAGTTGAGTCAGAACAAGTGTTTGCCAGGGATGTGGTAACATGGAACTTTAGGCACTTTTTTTGTTTTGTTCTGTTTTGTTCTCTGAGAAGCTTTCATTGGTTAGTGGGGTCTGCAGTCAGTCTGTTGTCTGTCCCCCACTCATTGCTGGGATTGCAGTGCATGGGGGGGGTGAGTGGTTATCTTCCCCTCTCCCTTGAGCAGGAGTTATTTTGGTGTGGTGCTGGCTTCTGTTGGGACTGCTTGGCCATTGCTAGGTTTGTGGCACCACTATGGATGGGCTCTGGCCAAGAGTGTATTAGACGATTCAGGTCTGCAGGAAAACATGGGGGTGTGTGGTGCCTACAAGATCTGTGCTGTGAGAGGGGACCTGCTGTTGCCTGGAAAGACTACTGTGGAGGCCCACAGGGTTCTATGGGGCAGATCCACAGAAGTGCATGGAGGTGGGGTGTGCTGTTAGCAATCTAGGTGGTGAGTTTTGGCACTGCATTGGTTCTCACAGGTTTCTGTGTATCTAGCCAGGGGGAGGGGAGGGAAACGGTGATTGCCAGCTTTTTTTGTTCTTGGAGAAGACCCAAGATTCCTGCCCCTCTAGTACACACTCAGAAATTACTAAACAAACCTCCCTCCAGTATACATCAGGTATTTTTCAAACTGTTGCTTCTATTCTGTATCTCAGTGGGACTGTTCATTGTGCTGTCTCATTAAAGGCAGGAGCTCAGCTTCCTCTTGCCCTCTCAGCATTCCCAGAGCCAAGCCCACTGATTTTTAAAGTTCCAAGTTTTAAGCCCCACTGATTATGAACTCTTGAAGTTGGACCTTGTTTTCAAGGCCAAATGTAAAGATTTGTCACCCTTGTGCAGTTTTCCCATGCCTGGGGTGCCTGGGGTGAGGGTCTCTCTTTCTTTCCTTTCACTGCTGTGACATCCTTCCCTCCAGTGGACAGTCTTCAGGTTTTGTGTGGCTCCTGTCCACCTTTCTCCACCCTACCTACCCTCTTTTGTGCGGCCTTTTCTCTACAATTAGCTACGGAGAGTCTGTTCTTCCAGTGTTCAGGTCATTTCTGGGTTGTTTACATTGATATGCATGCATTACCTGGTTTTATCTGTGGAGTGAGCTGAGCTTAGGATCCTACTGTTCTGGCATCTTCCCTGGAAGTTCCAATGTAGTTACTTTGACATTCAAGAATAAAGACCTACCCGGCCTCACACACTAAATAAAGAAATGTGAAGATCACTGTGAGATATTTGAACTTGTTATCCTGACATTCAGCAGAGAAAAAAAAATAGCAATGTGAGTGCTCTGGAGACAGGTTCAAATCTGGAAACCACTATTATTTGCTACCATGTATAACATATGTAACATACAAAACATGTTAATTGACTATTTATATTATTGGTAAGGCTTTTGGTCAACAATAGAATCTTAGTAGTTGAGTGTTTAGTGGCTCAAAAGTCATATATAGATTTTCATCTGCATGGGGGTCAGGGCCCCTAACCTTTGTGTTGTTCAAGGGTCGATTTACTATATTTATCTTCAGTCCCATCAACTATTAAAAAATGAATAAGTGAACCGGTCAAAGTTATATGGGTTGAGAATGAAAGACTTAAATCCCAATCTCTTTATATTTGCAAAAACTTCAGCTATAGTCATCCTACTGAACAGAATAGGTGACTGCCCCTTACAAACCAATGGAAAGCCAGTGTATCAAGTAGAAGCATTGTACACCTTTTGTAATTATTTCAATAATATTTTTCTATTTGACAAATCATCTGGTATAATCTTACTGACAGAAGATAAAAATGGCATAATGGGAATACTAAGCTTTTTAAGTGTCAGAAAGTGGATTTGAAATTAGATTTTCCTTTTCCTCGGTTGTGTAAAATGCTTATTGAACGCCTTCAATGGGCAAGAGTTGTGCCAGGCACTAAGGTCATAAAGATGAAGAATGGAAACATGTCCTCTGCCCTAAGGGAGTCATAGTTTAGTAAGGGAAGCAGACATATAATCAGATCATTTTAATACAACATGGTAATTGATATGAAAGATGCGTGGCCTGAGAGTTGGAGAGCCCAGCAGGAAGGATATTTACCCAATGTAGGGACTTGAAGAAAGTTTTTGGGAGGAAATGATGCTGGAATTAAGCTCAAGTCTGAATAAACAGGCTGGGGTGAAAGATGCGAAGAGTGTTTCTGCATTAACCAAATTATGTAAACATAAAATAGGTAATGCATTTAGGGAAAAAATGTATAGTGCCAGAATATAAAGGCAAAGCAGTGGGCATAGGGGGACTAGAAAAATAGGCAGGGCTAAGAGATTAAAGACCTTTGGTGCCAAACTTCTGTATCCAGTTGTGACAATGATGGACTAGTGGCTGGTGGTGGAGGGATGAGAGTTATAAATTAATTACGGCAGAGGAATAAGAAAGTTACATCTTTGGTTTATAGTGATCACTCTAGCCACAGTATGAAGAGCATATTTAAAGCTTTCAAGTCTAGAAGAAGGAGGCCAGTTGGTGGTGGTAGCAGTGGTGAGGGGGGGGTATTTTGCAATTGTCACTGCAAAAATTGGGAAACGTGTGGGCCAAGTTTAAGAAGAGAAAGTCGTACATATATTAAAAATATTTAGATGGTAAACTGTGCAGAACTTGGTAAGTACATATAAAGTTTTACTTTTGATTTCTCTCTTAAATGCCATTAGTGAAAAGGGTAGTGATGTTGGACATAATGAATTGTTTTTAACCAGCCACATTTGAGATAAATAGGAATCATGAAAAGTGATTTGTTGTAAGAAAATACCTACAGGGCAGCCCCGGTGGCACAGTGGTTCAGCGCCGCCTGCAGCCCGGGGTGTGATCCTGGAGACCCAGGATCGAGTCCCACATCGGGCTTCCTGCATGGAGCCTGCTTCTCCCTCTGCCTGTGTCTCTGCCTCTCTCTTCACTCTCTCTGAATGAATAAATAAATAAATCTTAAAAAAAAAAAAAAGAAAATACCTACATAACAGTCTGAATCTGTCGATGTCCATGGAGCAATGGGACCAAGAAATTAACACTTTGAAAAATATAAAGTCAAATTTCTATGCTGGTTATCATTGTTATACATCTAGAATTATTTACTAATGGTAATTCTATATTCTTTCCTGAAAATTTTCTTTTTTTTTTAAAGATTTTATTTATTTATTCATGAGAGACATAGAGAGAGAGAGGCAGAGACACAGGCAGAACAAGAAGCAGGCTCCATGCAGGGAGCCCGACATGGGACTCAATCCTGGGTCTTCAAGATCCCGCCCTGGGCTGAAGGCAGTGCTAAACCACTGAGCCACCAGGGCAGCCCGAAAATTTTCTTAAATACATTCTGCAAATATCTAATTCTCTTGTGCAAGAATCAGTGACACCCAGTAGGAATGCACATACTCAGAACTCAGTTTTTGGTTTCTAAATATCATCCTCTAATAAAAAGAAACAGAGCTCCTGGGAGGAATTGCTGGTACTAGCCCTGGGTCAAGGAAAATACAACATGAGCCTGGAACCATCTTATAGTGACAGAAATTAAGGAAGCCATCAAGAGAATAAATAATGTTAAAAAAGGAATAAATAATGATAATATTGAAATTACTCAAAGAAGACATAGACATGGCCAACAAGCACATGAGAAAATGCTCTGCATCACCTGCCATCAGGGAAATACAAATCAAAACCACGATGAGATACCACCTCACACCAGTGAGAATGGGGAAAATTAACAAGACAGGAAACAACAAATGTTGGAGAGGATGTGGAGCAAGGGGAACCCTCCTGCACTGTTGGTGGGAAGGTGAACTGGTGCAGCCACTCTGGAAAACTGTGTGGAGGTTCCTCAAAGAGTTAAACATAGAGCTACCTTATGACTCAGCAATTGCATTACTGGGTATTTACCCCAAATATATAGATGCAGTGAAACGCCAGGACACCTGCACCCCAGTGTTTATAGCAGCAATGTCCACAGTAGCCAAACTGTGGAAGGAGCTTCGACATCCATCAACAGAGGAGTGGATAAGATGTGGTCTATATACACAATGGAATATTACTCAGCCGTCATAAAGGATGAATACCCACCATTTGCTTTGACGTGGATGGAACTGGAGGATATTATGCTGAGTGAAGTAAGTCAATCGGAGGAGGACAATCATTATATGGTTTCACTCATGTGGGGAAGATAAGAAATAGTGAAAGGAATTATAGGGGAAAGTAGGGAAAATGAGTGGGAAATATCAGAAAGGGGACAAACCGTGAGAGACTCCTAACTCTGGGAAATGAACAAGGTGTAGTGGAAGGGGAGGTGGGCAGGGGGATGGGGTGACTGAGTGATGGGCACTGAGGGGGGCACTTGATGGGATGAGCATTGGGTGTCATACTATATGATGGCAAATTGAACTTCAATAAAAATAATAATGATAAAAAGAAATTACCCAAAGAATAAGACAAATATTGATTAGTACATAGTGAGATAAACGAATGAATAAGTGAGTATAAATGGGGAGAAGACACGTATTCCTTACAGAGGAATATAAAAAATAGAACTAGATAGTTCTTCAAAGAGGAGGAAATGATTTTTCTTCTCGATGAGTGAGAACTAGACCTAGGAACTATCTCCCAAAGGAGAAGGAGAAAAATGATAAATGTGTGGTGAGTAAACCTGGAGATATCACCTTAGTTCTCAAGGTTAAAATCACTACAGAAAAGTTACATTAGCATCTGATACTCTGACTCTTTTTTTTTTTTTTAATGATAGTCACACAGAGAGAGAGAGAGAGAGAGGCAGAGACACAGGCAGAGGGAGAAGCAGGCTCCATGCAGGGAGCCCGACGTGGGATTCGATCCCGGGATTCCAGGATCGCGCCCTAGGCCAAAGGCAGGTGCTAAACTTCTGTGCCACCCAGGGATCCCAGCATCTGATACTCTGATGCGATGAGAAAGGCCTTCACTTCTGTGGTATTCTCTGAAACCAGTAACTCCATTCTAATCATGAGAAAATAAGAGATACATTCAAATGAAAGTCACTTCACAAAATATCTAACCAATGTTCTTCAGAACGGTCAAGTTTCTAAAAACCAGGAAAGACTGAGAAACCATACAGATTGGAGGATTCTATGACAAGATAATGACGAAAAGCAATTTCAGTCTTGGAATCCTGGAAGTGAAAAAGGACCGTAGGGTAAAAAATGTTGAAATTCAAACAAGTCTCTACTTTAGAGAATAGTATTGTAATAACGCCGACTTCCTAGTTTTGTATATATGGGAAGCTTGATGAGGATTTGTTTTTAGATCTGTTACTTTGCAACTGAATCAAATTCTCTTGTATTTTGAAAGACAGGGTGTTGTGCTTGCTCTCTGTAGTCAGCAGGCTATTTAATCCATGGATACCTTGGAAAAAGCATAATTCTGATCCTGACTTCCTCTGGCATACATTATTTCTATAACTTTGTTTCTAGAATGCTGAAGGAAAATTTTAGAGGAATTTTTACAGAGTTTCAGAGAAATTCTAAAAAAATTAGTAATAGTTTCTTTTGCTACAGAGATGGTTTTATAATTAAAGTGTATGACGACATAGCACATTGCCTTGAGGAAGTTCAAAAAATTTTGCCAATGTGGTTAAGAACACGGCTAACCAAACAAAATGGTAATAACAGAAATGAAGCTTTGAATTCCATGTAGATACTAATATGTCTTATATCTATCAAAGGTGGTAACATTACAAAGCAATGTCTAACCAAGGATTGTGAAGTGATTCAATCATTTATTCATTTTGTGTGCATTCATTCATGTTTTGAGTGTTGGCTGTGTTTCAAGCACCATGTTAAGTTTCATGATCACAATCAGAATATAGTCAATGGTCTGTTTTACCTTGATCAAACACAAAAGTCTCCTTGTTTATAGGTGCACCTACAATCTGGCAGAGGCTAGTGTAGTCACATTCTTGTGTCTCAGGTTCAAAAATCTGCTTAGAAAGTTTACTCCAAAGAAGCACTTGGTTTTATTTGCTGCTCGGTGGTACCTCAGACTAAATCCAAAGCCTATGCGAGACATACATGAATAATAATTTAGAATTAATTTATTTTACATGACCCTCATTTTCTAAAACACGGCTTCCTCTACATCCCGAATGGTACATAATAAATAATTTAGAGTTAAATAGAGCATTGACTCTGCATAAAATGAAGATAAAGTTGATTCTCTGGAGTAGAGTAGCTAAGAGGTATCATCGGCTATTGATTGCTTCTAAAATATTAAGGAATGCTATTTCCAGAAACATGAATGGAATAAGTTAGACAAAAGATAGGTTCATTTTTCCTTACAAAAATAACTGTTTCCTAAGTTATTGCATGGACTGAAGGAAAAGCCTAAACCTTTTCAATGAAAGGCATAATTTTGCAGTTGGTTCTTATTCTTGGTCATGCATGTTTATACTGTTTGTGAAGAAAATTGTTATGAAACATTGCATAAGTTTGAAAGGACATGAAATAATTATTTGTTAATTATCTCCTTTTCTTTGATTCTTCATGGAAAGAATAGAATCAAAGAACCAAATCTGATCATAGAATGCTAGTACTCTAAGAAATCAAACATCACCTAGACCAATTCTCTGATATCAGATTGAGGATACTAAGATAAAATTATAGTTAGTTACTGACTAAGGACAACCAAGTAAACATTGATGAAATCAGAAGTAGACTATATTATATCTCAGAATTCATTTTGGTAAAAAAAATCTAAAAAGTGTTTATCCTATTAAGTAACTCTAGGCTGTGACACCATCAGGATTACAAAAAACAAAATATCCTAATTAATTGTATTTTAGGGGATGGTTAAAAAAAGAATTACATTTGGAATGCATGTGGATATATACTTTTTCCAATAATATATGTAGTTAATTGATAGATGATAAATGAATTGATGGATAGGTTAATAGACATATACATATATATGTAAGTAACACAGTGTCAATAATTACACTATGGGTATTATTTCTTTTTAGGAATTAAATCACTTCAAAATGAAATTAGTAGTCTGCTATATTTAAAATACCTATAGCATTTAAGTTTGTTCTTAGAAAATACATCTGAAAAAGAATATCAATTTTAAAGTAAATTAAATTAAAAATAAAATTTCATCTTAGTATTTTTCCTATAAGCCTTTACTTTAAAAGAACAACACTGATATACCTCTGTTGGAACTATGTTTTTGTAGCTATCTGGTGATTTAAGTGCATTGAACAGGTTTAGCATGTAAAGGAGGGATGAAAGGCCAGAATAATACACTGAATAGATTACAAACATGAATAATTTCACATAAACATGAAAGAAGAATGAATATTTTGTTTTAACTTCTTTAAAAAAATAATCTCTATGTCCAAAATGAAGCTTTAATTTATGACCCCAAGATCAAGAGTGGCATGCTCCACCAACTGAGCCAGCCAGGTGCCCCAAGAACAAATAATTTAACATTGAATACTATTCACCTTTTTATAGTAAAGATGAAAATATTTGTAGTTCTAGTATTGTGAAAGTTGATTGTAAGCCCTCATTAGAGATTGTTTTTATTATTTTCATTCTTCAAGTAGGAAATCTCCTGGGAAAATCCATAATCTAACACTTTATTTAATTTTTTAAAGTTTTTATCCAAAGTCCAATTAGCTAACATACAGTAAAATATTAGTTTTAGTTGTACAATATAGAGGGTCAGCACTTTATCCCTATAACACCCAGTGCTCATTACTAAAAGTGCCCTCCTTAAATCCTATCACATACTTTATCCCTCCCTTCCATCCACCTCCCATCTGGTTACCATCAGTTTGTTCTCTATAGTTAAGAGTCTGTTTCTTTGTTTGCCTCTCTCTCTTTTTTCCCCCTTTGTTGGTTTGTTTTGTTTCTTAAATTCAATATATGAGTACAATCATATGGTATTTGTCTTTCTCTGACTGACCTATTTCACTTAGTTTGATACACTGTAACTCCAAACACATCACTACAAATGGCAAGATTTCATTTTTATGGCTGCTTAATATTCCAGTGTGTGTGTGTGTGTGTGTGTGTGTGTGTGTTTGTATGTATATACCACATCTTCTCTATCCATTCATCAGTTGATGACACTAGGGCTGTTTCCATAATTTGGCTATTCATTTTTGGCCATTTCCATAATGTTGCAATAAACATTGGGGTGCAAATATCCCTTTGAACTAGTATTTTTGTGTTCTTTTGGTAAATACCTAGTAGTGCAATTGATGGATTGTAGGGTAGTTTTATTCTTAACTATTTGAGAAACCTCCAGATTGTTTTTCAGAATGGATCCACCCAGTTTGCATTCCTACCAACAGTGCAAGAGGGATCCTCTTTCTCCACATTGTCACCAACACTCATCATTTCTTGTGCTTTTGATTTTGACCATTCTGACAAGTGTGAAGTGATATCTCATTGTCATTTTGATTTGTATTTCCCTGATGAGCATTGTTTCATGTGTGTATTGGCCATCTGGATGTCTTTTTTGGAAAAAATGTCCATGTCTTCTGCCCCTTTTTTATTGGATTATTTATTTTGGAGGTGTTGAGATTGATAAATTCTTTATATATTTTGGATCCTAATCCTTTATCAAATATGTAATTTGCAAATACCTTCTCCCATTCCATAGGTTGCCTCTTAGTTTTGTTGATTGTTTTCTTCATTGTGTAGAAGATTTTTATTTTAATGAAGTCCCAAAAGTTTGTTTTTGCTTTTGTTTTCCATGTCTCAGGAGACCTATCTAAGAAGAAATTGCTATGATGTCAAAGAGGTTACTGACTGTTCTCTTTTTTAGGATATTTATGGTTTCATGTCTTACATTTAGGTCTTTAACCCATCTTGAATTTATTTTTTGTATGGTGTGAAATAGTGGTACAATTTCACTTTTTTGGATGTGGCTGTCCAGTTTCCAACACTTTGTTGAAGAGACTGTCTTTTTTCCCATTGGATATTCTTTCTTGCTTTGTTGAAAGTTAAATGACCATATAGTTGTTTCCTATTCAGTGCCATTGTTTTATGTGTCTCTCAAACATTTAAAGAAGAATTAATACCTATTCTTTTCAAACTATTCCAAAAATAGAAAAGGAAGAAAGCTTCCAAAGTCGTTCTAAGAAGACAGCATTACCCTGATACCAAAATCAAATAAAGTCTCCACTAAAAAAGAGAACTATAAGCCCATATCCCTGATGAACATGGATGCAGATATTCTCAATAAAATATGAGCAAACCAAATCCAAAAATACATTTTAAAAAAATCATTCACCACAATCAAGTGGATTTATTCCTGTATTGCAAGTGTGGTTCAATATGTGTAAATCAATCGTTGTAATATACCACATTAATAAAAGAAAGGATAAGAGCCTTATGATCATTTCAGTGGACACAGAAAAATCATTTGACAAAGTAAATGTCCATTCAGTAAAGTTGCAGGATGAAAAATCAATGTACAGAAATTTGTTGCATTTCGATACATCAATAATGAAGCAGCAGAAAGAAATTAAGTCATCAATCCCATTGGTAATTGTACTGAAAATAATAACATATCTTGAATAAACCTAACCAGAGGTGAAAGACTTATACTCTGAAAAATGTAAAACACCAGTGAAAGAAATTGAAGAGGACACAAACAAATGGAAAAACATTCCGTGCTCATGGATTGGAAGAACAAATATCATTAAAATTTCTATACTACCCAAAGCAATCTGCAAATTTAATGCATTTCCTTTCAGAGTTTTCTATTTTTCACAGAGCAATCCTAAAATTTGTATGGAACCACAAAAGAACCCGAATAGCCAAAGCAACCTTGAAAAAGAAAAGCAAAGCTGGAGACATCACAATTTCGGACTTCAAGTTATACTACAAAGCTGTAATGATGAAAACAGTATGGTACCGGTACAAAATAGGCACATAATCTAGTATTTTAAAAGAATTTAGCTCACACATTGGAGCAGAAATTTCTACTGTTTTTCTTTTGACATATATGAAAACCCTCCTTGAGGTGTGTAGTGTGTAGTGTGCCATTTTCCCAGACTCCCTTTCCTCTCCCAGAAAACTCATCGCTCTTTCTTAAAATCATTCTGGTGAGGGTCAATTTCACAAAATCATAAAATACATTTTTCAGATGAATATATTCTAGAATACCTAGAAGATACAAAAACTAAAATGTTGCTGATTCCATTTCAATTAAGTAGAGTGCCCAGGAGCCTGAACTCAGGTAAGAGGCTATTGACCTTTCATTGTATTTTATTTACCAAATTCGTGGGACCTGGAAGTAAAGGGAGCATTTGATAAACTCAAGCGAGCAAAGAAGTATTAACAAAACAAAAGAATGGGAGGAAGTCACTGGGGAATCACAATATTGCTTTTGATACACTTAATACACAGCTTCCATATAAAATGTAATTGTATCATGTCTCAACTCAGAAAATGTAAGAGAAAATCTTCAATTAAGATAGAGCAACATATCAAAAAACTACTACTGATCATCTTTCATAATATATTTGCACTGCTTCACAAATATCACCATGGCAGGACTAAATGCACTGAAACCCTGATTTCACCTAGGCCTCTGGGCTCAATGAGCACCCAGATACTGGTTTCTTATCCCCTTCTCCAATGAAAAGAACCAGAACTTGGAGAACTGGCTGATTCTAGGACTAGGGCAAGGAAATTACAAATGAGCCTGGAGCACTTTGTGTTAAAAGCAAAATAAAACAAAACATTCACTGATGGGTGTAGTCAAAGGGGCACAAGAGCCAACCAAAAATGGTCTCAAACTTGATGTAGAACAAATCGAGCAGCTAAATAATGTTTGATTATAACCCAACATAAGGAATGAATGAGTCCATACCTAACAAATGAGTTATTGAGTAAATTAATAAATGGGGGAGAAGAGACAAATATCTTATTCTAAATAATTTATGCAGATACTTTGACCTAAAGGAGGGGAAGAATAACTCTCTAGTTCTTAAATATAATTGTGCATAGCAACTTCTTTCCAAAATGGATGGTATAAAAAGGAGGAAAAAAGAGTAACTTTATAAATGGAGAATTCTGATAATCACTACCCCAGTCAAGTGATCAAGGTCAACATCAACAGTCATAAATCATATTTATTGCTTATATTCTTGATAAGGTATAATGAAAATGTCATTTTAGCTCTCTGATCTTTCTCCTCAAAACCCATAACCCCAGCTTAATTATGAGAAAAACATCCTACAGTATCTGACCGATACACCTCAAAACTGATAAGGTCATCAAAAATAAGGAAAATCTGAGAAACTATCACAACCAAGAGGAACCCAAGGAGACATGACATGTAATTGTGGTATCCTGGGTGTAATCCTGGAATAGAAAAGAGGATATTGTTAAAAATTATGGAATTTTGAATAAACCATGTACTTTAGTTAATAAAAATGTATCAACCTTTGTTCATTCCCTGTAAGAAGTATACCATACTAATATTAAGATGTTCATAATACATGTAAGCGTGCAAGGGTATATCTATGCTATTTTCTTTGTCTCTCTCTGTCTCTGTCTCTGTCTCTCTCTCTCTTTCTCTTTTCCTGAAAATCTAAAAGTATTTTTAAAAACTATCTTGAGGGACCCCTGGGTGGCTCAGTTGGTTAAGCCTCTGTCTCTTGGTTTATGTTCAGATCTGATCTCGGGTTGTGGTATTGAGACCCAGGTTGGACTCCATGCTTAGCACGGAGTCTGTTTGAAAATTCTCTACCTCTGCCCACCACCCCCTCTGACTCACATGGATGCACTGTGCTCTCTTCCTCAAATAAATAAGTCTTTAAAAAAAATAAATAAAAAGAAAAAACTATTTTTGATTAAAAGGGCTTCTTGGAGTAGTCTGCCATAAAGAGATAGATATATATGAGCCTATAGACAAGTAAAAGCTCAGAAAAAGTCACTTAGGTATTGCAAAAGATGCGTGGAAGAAAAATGTTTATATCCTGAATTATATGTGTTGACAGGATTTTATGTATTTATATTTACTCCCCATTTTCAGTGTGTTTAGATGCAAATTTTGAGTGGAAAGCTGGCATTGGATTAAATCAAAGTTTTCAGGCCTGGGAACAGCACAGCTTTTATAGGTTATTTAATTCATCTAGTCCTCAGTTTTCTGAATGACTAAAATAGCTCATGTATGAAATCATCCTCAACTCTAATGTTTTCTATTCTAAATTGCTTGATATAAATTATTTGTAGTTTGAAAAAATTACCTTTGATATGAATCTGGTGACATAATTTGGACATATCATATATAAACATGTTTTTAACTCCTTTTCAAACTCTCTTGTTATGATATTTCTTTATAGGTTACAATATTCCAACATTAAAATAAACATTAGTATAAAATATAGTTCACAAAGTAGTGAAACTTCATGTGATGCTTTAGTAGAAAATAAGGTTTTGCTTAATGAATAAATAAAAAAAAAACCCAAAATACACTTTATAGGGATGTCAGTGAAAATTAGAAGTGGCTGAACACAGAATCAGTTTGCATGCATTCACCTCAGGCTGTGGGTACCAAAAGTAACATTTGGCTAACAGTCTTTAATCCAGTGAGACTCAATGCCAAAGTATAAGATACCACCCACTATATTCACACAGGATACATACCAAGATATTTGTGAATTCCCAAATCAATAATGCAATTTTAACATAATTTCTCATAAACATTCAATAAAATATAACTGACTATTTTAAGTGATGTTTTGCCTTTGATAATTTACATTGCATAGTAACAAATACATTTATAAAACTATTAATTTTTTACTGCAATTCCGTATCATGTGACAATTACTTTTTTTCCTTAATAGCATTGACTTAGATCTTCTTTTTTAATTTGTTTATTTATTTATGATAGTCACACAGAGAGAGAGAGAGGCAGAGACACAGGCAGAGGGAGAAGCAGACCCCATGCATTGGGAGCCCAACATGGGATTCAATCCCGGGTCTCCAGGATCGCGCCCTGCACCAAAGGCAGGAGCCAAACCGCTGCGCCACCCAGGGATCCCACATTAACTTAGATCTTAACTGAACCTGTCAAATTAAAGGGATAATGACAAATGAAGCTGCATTGTTTGGGCAATAATATCTATTGTATGTATGACAATGATGAGAACGTGTTTTGCTTAGTAGGATAAAATCAGTTTACAACAATTGAGAAAGTTCCTCCAGATATTTTTATGGCCCTTAGCAAAAACCTCACCAAAATTAAGACGTTGAAAAAAAATGAGGGATATAATATATTTGTAAATGATAGGCTCTTTCTTAAGTAGTATCATAAATTCAGTTCCTACAGGATCATGTGTGGTTTTGAGTCTTTCTGCTTATCCTTTTCCCAATCTCCTGGACACTCAGTTTGGATATGGACTTGACTTTTTTTCCCAGGTGCCTATTCCAGTACCACACTCATGGATTTCCTGAAGGCCTTGTGCATCATCATGTTGAATCTCATCTATGTATATATTACATAATACTACAGCTCAAATATTGCTTCTGATCAAGAACCAATTTTTAAAATCAACTATATTTTTAGTTTGTATACCATAGAATGCATTTTAAATGTATATTTTAATTAGTTTATACAAATGCATATGCCTTTTTAACCAGTACCACAATTAATTTCTAGACCACTTCCATCACTCCCAAAGGGCCCCATTTGTCCTTCCCAAACTCCACCCTCCACCTTGGCCCTGGGCATACACTTCTCTGCTTGCTCTGACTATATATTGCATTTGCCTTTTCTAGAGTTGTATATAAATGGAATCACAGTATATAGCCCTTTGGTTCTTTACATTAAGTGTAATGGATTTTTTGAGATTCATCCACATTGTGAAATGTGTCAGTAATTCATTAGTTTATGTTTGCTGAGTAGGAATCCATTGTGTAGATACTCTGCAGTTTGTTTATCCATTCCCCAAATAACAAGTAATTAAGTTATTTCCAGTGTTTTTGGCTCTTATGAATGAGACTGCAGTGAACATTTATATATATATATATTTTTTTAATTTTTTTCTTTATTTATATATGTATTATAGTCACAGAGAGAGAGAGAGAGAGAGAGAGAGGCAGAGACACAGGCAGAAGGCAAAGCAAGCTCCATGCCGGGAGCCCGACGCGAGACTAGATCCCGGGACTCCAGGACCGCGCCCTGGGCCAAAGGCAGGCGCCAAACTGCTGAGCCACCCAGGGATCCCCTGCAGTGAACATATTTTTATGCGTTTTGTAGACATATATATTTTTTCTCTTGTGTAGTATATATACTTGGCATTGCTAAGTTCAAGATAAGGGCATGTTTAACTTACAATGAACTGCCAAAACTTTTCCCACAAAGTGGTACTATTTTTGTACTTCTACATATAAAGCAAGGCCAGGTCCAGTTGTTACAAATTTTCATCAACAACTGATTTCATCAATATTTTTAACATTAGCCATTCTAGTAGGTATGAGATAATATTTTATCATGTTGTTACTTAACAATCCCCTAATGACTGATGATACTGAGCATCTTTTGGTGTGCTTATTGGCTATTCTTCATTTTTTTGTGAATTGTGTATTCGTTTGCCCATTTTAAAAATTGGGTTGTTAGCCTGCAATTGTAAGAGTTCTTCATATATTCTGGATGGAGTTCCATTTACAGATATGTATATTGCAAATATTTTCTCTCAGCCTATGGCTTGCATTTTCATTTTAGTAATGTTATCTTTCAGAGAATTAAGTTTTTAATTTTTATGAGGTAAATTGTATCTTTTTAGGTTTTTACTTTGTAAAGAAATTTTTACCTATGCTAAAGTTGCAAAGATTTCATGTTTCTTGTATAAAATATATTTTATTTATTTAGTTTTAAAATATATTTTATAATTATAGCTTTCATGTTAGACCATATATTTATAGAACATAAATATATGTTAGTTATTGTTTACAGTGAGAAATGAGGAGTAGAATTTTACTCCAGTTGTTCTAGCATCTTTTATCAAAAATACTTTCTTTCCAGATGTGGTCTGTATATACAATGGAATATTACTCAGCCATTAGAAATGACTAATACCCACCATTTGCTTTGACGTGGATGGAACTGGAGGGTATTATGCTGAGTGAAATAAGTCAATCAGAGAAGGACAAACATTATATGGTCTCATTCATTTGGGGAATATAAAATATAGTGACAGGGATTAAAGGGGAAAGGAGAGAAATGAGTGGGAAATATCAGTGAGGGAGACAGAACATGAGAGACTCCTAACTCTGGGAAACAAACACGGGGTTGTGGCAATGGAGGTGGGCTGGGGTTGGGTGACTGGGTGATGGGCACTGAAGGGTGGCACTTGACAAAATGAGCACTGGGTGTTATGCTATATGTTGGCAAATTGAACTCCAATTAAAAAAATTTTTAAAAATTAAAAAAAAATACTTTCTTTCCCTTATTGAATTACCCTGGCTTCTTTGCCAAAAATTAACTTACAATATATAGACCTAGGGATATTTCTGATTTTTCTATTCCTTTTCATTGACTTGTATGTATTTTTATCAAAACCACACTATCTTGATTACTATAACTTTATGGTAAGTTTTGAAATACAAATTCTTTTTTTTTTTTAGATTTTATTTATTTATTTATTTATTTATTTATTTATTTATTTATTAAAGATTTTATTTATTTATTCATGAGAGACCGAGAGAGAGGCAGAGACAGAGGGAGAAGCAGGCTTCCTGTGGGGAGCCCGACATTGGACTCGATCCCCGGTCTACAGGATCATGCCCTGGGCTGAAGGCGGTGCTAAACACTGAGCCACCTGGGCTGCCCAGATTTTATTTATTTATTCATGAGAGACATAGAGAGGGAGCAGAGAGAGAGGCAGAGACACAGGCAGAGGGAGAAGCACGCTCCATGCAGGGAGCCCGACGTGGGACTTGATCCCAGGTCTCCAGGATCAGGCCCTGGGCCGAAGGCAGTGCTAAACCACTGAGCCACCCGGGCTGCCCACAAATTCTTTTTAAAATGGCATGTCCATATGTATTTTAGAATCACCTTGTCCATTTCTTCAGAATAATCTGGTGTGATTTTGATTAAGACTTTGCTATAATTAATTTGAAAGAAGAATAAGTGGGATAAGATGCTCACATTCATTGATCCCATCATGTCCTCATCATGCAGAAACAAAAAAACTGAGAGAATGGTGAAATGACTATTGCATATTCAATTATGACAAAACTGGGCAATGACAAAGCCTTAGCGCTTGTGTGGTGATATATGAATTTTAACATATGCCCTGTATAAACAAGTGAAGACATTTATCCCATGGCCCAAAGAAAGTGTGTGTCCTGGAAACAGTGGGGAAGTGAAAGAACTTGTATTAATTGTTGGTTTTGTATACCTCTTTGGACTTGGTTGTCCAAGGGAGCTATGCTTTTATGGGAGACACAACTGTCACCAAATTGCATTGGAAATTGAGGCTTCCATCTGGCCATATTAAGTACCTTCTGACCGTGAACCAATAACAAAGAGGGACTACTATACTGCCTGGGATGCTGAATCCCAACCATCAAGGAGAATTGTGGTTTCTGCTATACGACAAGGAGAGTATGTCCCCCTAGAGTATGTCTAGAATCAAGAGATTTTTTTCAGGGATCTCTTATTGTTTCTCTTTCCAGTGTAATTGTTAGTGGAGAACTATAGTAATCTCATAAAGGCAGGGGCACAAGCATCTCAGACCTGATGAAAGAAGATTTTATTCCCCCAAGAAATGAGAACCATTAATAGTTGTATTCTTACTGGAGGAAAGGAACATACCACAGGTAGTGGCAGACATAAGGCATTTGTAAGGTGTTTATGGTGGCATTGGTTATTTATAAAAACAAGAACAATAATAGCTAAACATATCTATCACCAATAATTTATTCTTCATCTATCTGTATCTCTCTCTGCCTCTCTCCCCCTCTCTTCCTTTCTTTCCTTCTCTCTCCTTCCTTCCTTCAATAGTTTATCCAAGCTGTTATATTGGTATTGAAGTTACATAATATCATTGGATGATTGTGACTGATCAATAAATAAGTACCAGCTAAAAATGGATGGCATTATTTATTAAACTTCTTTTTTGCCATTTTCATCCCCATTTATATGATGATTGATAACACCCTGTTGTGATGTGGTAATTTAGATATACACAGTAGTGTATGTATGGAAGCTCAGAAGCTAAACTGGTAGAACAGACTAGATCAGATACTTTCAGTTGATGCCCAGTACCATCTCTACCTTTGTAAAATTCTCATGAAGAAATGTTCAACCAGTTAAAGTCAGTAGCAAAATATTTGGAAGGCAGAAGAGAAGCCATTATTTTCTGGTGGTAACCGTGGACAGAAGTTTGGCCAAAGGCATGTGGCAAGACAGATTTCTTTCCAAGACACCCAATTTAGTGCTGTAAAAAGCTGAGATCATTTATGGTGACATCCCTCTGTTCTCTATATTTACCGATTTCCTGAAGGCTAGAAGTGGCCTCAATGCCCCTTGTTTCTCAACCCTTCCAATTACGCTATAAATCTTACATAGATATCCTTAGGTAAAGAAGTGACAAAAATAGAGCATGATGTGAGCTTTTGAGATACTGATGATGTCCTATTTTTAAATCTGTGTCATAGGACATGGGCATGTTTATACTAAGAAAATTCATTGAGCTGTAAAATTATGTATATTTTATGGATGGGCATTATACTTCAGTTAACTATTTTTAGTGGCAATTTTTGATTAAAAGATGCAGAATAGTTTCTATTGTTCTGGCTAATCCCTGACTGATAGACAAATATAAATCAATTGCTATTGTTGCAAATCTCATCAGTCAGCCTTCCTATATCAATTTAGCCACGTTTGCCACCTATTTTCTATAAAACATGACAAGCTTCACTTTCTTTTCTGTGGAAATAAGTCCTTTGGAAAAGATTTGTAATTTCCTCCTTCTTCAATGCCCTTAATGGAATTCTTTGCCATTTCTGACTTTTTTTCTTATTTTATTGTTAGTGGTCATTACCTGGTCAAATTTTTACTCTCTCCAGCATAAGCTCACATTTCTGTTGGGATCTTTATCCTGATTTTTCTGGTGGAAGTAATAATACATCTTATATACCATGAAATGATTTATAATCATCTCATTGGAAAGATGAGGGCTACAACCATATCAAAGAAAGGTATATAAAATGAATATTCAGATACAAAAACAGTAGACTTTATGTAAGATCCAGGATGTTCATGATGATTCAGATTTCTGGGAAAGATATTTCTTTTTTCAAGGAGGTTCTACAACTCTATAAAGAGTTGAACCATGACCCAAACTTTTTATTAAATAGCTAACTGTAACATCAGAGGTTCTTATTCCTGCTTCTTCATTTGTAGGGTTTATAAAATCACTAGAAGTAGCCTGGCTCAATCACTGATTGTGCAGCATTGGCCTATCCTATGAGATAGTGTAGTCAATCATTAGCTCCTGCTCTCTAATGTCTCAGGTTTTCTCTTCCTTCGAAACACATGTTTATGAAGTCATTTTCTTCCTCATAAGCCTATGTTGCCTGTGCTTTGTACATTCTTTAGCTTATAAACATCCTCCTCCATATTCTTGTTCAGCTTGAGAGGAACATTTCTGCAATAACATGGTTAGCAGAAGTGTTCCAATCTGTAACTTTAACTTACAGAGGAAAACTTGTTCTTACTGTTTTCAGAGAAAACTGATTAAGCCAATCAGTTATAAAGCTACTGCCTTTTTGTCTGTTTCCTATCAAAAAATTTCCTGTGAATCAGTACTCAAATGAATCACATTTTTTTTCTTTTACACATGTTTATGAAAAGAGTTGATTATCTTTTCCATTTTGTCTAAATCTTTTGCACCTCTTCCCCCACCCCGCCATCTGGAGCCATGGCTTTAACCATTACAATTTCTCACCTTGTCTCAGGTTTCTTTCTTTATTTTTTTTAAAGATTTTATTTATTTATTCATGAGAGACACACAGAGAGGCAGAGACACAGAGGGAGAAGCAGACTCCTCTCAGGGAGCCCGGGATCGATCCTGCCTGGATCATGCCCTGAGCCAAAGGCAGAGGCTCAACTGCTGAGCCAACCAAGTGTCCCTTGTCTCAGTTTTCTTAGAAGAGGAAATAGTTAAAGCCAGATTGCTGAGGTTCACAGCCTGGCTCCACCATGTATTTGTTGTGTGATCTTCAGCAAGTTGCTCAACCACACCACTCATTTTCCAGAGAAGGAAAATGCAAGGTTGAAGGATTAAATGAGTTAGATGTACCAAGTTTTAAAAAAATATATGACAGATACTAAAAGTTATATAAAAGTTGCCTTGTTGAAATAAGTAAAGAAATGCATATATATAGGGCAGCCCTGTGGCTCAGCAGTTTAGCGCCACCTTCAGCCCAGGGCATGATCCTGGAGACCCGGGATCGAGTCCCATGTCAGGCTCCCTGCATGGACCCTGCATCTTCCTCTGCCTGTGTCTCCGCCTCTCTCTCTTTCTGTGTGTCTCTTGCGAATAAATAAAATCTTAAAAAAAAAGAAATGCGTATATGCAACACATGAATACATTACAGTTTAAGGCACAGAGTTCATTGCTAGACTGTATGCTTCACGTGGTCAGCCCACATGTCCATTTTAGTCATCATTATATCTATTTTATGTTGAACAGTACTTGGCATGGAATTCATGTTCAAGAACAATGAATTATATTTAAGTCACATAAATTATATTCTTAGCTTTCTTCCAAACTCATATTTTCTGGTAAGAACATTCACTATTTTTGGCCTTTTTGCTCTCTCATTTCCACAAGTAGCACTACTAGCCAGTTTTTCTTAGGGATTATTTCTCACCACTAGCGAAGACTTATAACTTCAATAGAGTTCACTAGATATGCATCATGAAATAGAGAACAACAAAGTCTTGTTGAAATGGATATGTGATGAAGTCTTCTGGTCTCAGTTACCAGCTGAGAGATCTGCTTCCTGCTCCCTGCCCTCAGAGTGTATACAATTCAAATGTATGTCTCAAGAGAATGACCAGTTTATCTATGTCACTTTCAAAACTAGGAGTTGTCATAAACACAGATTTAAATTTATTTACTTTAAGAATCTACTGTAATTCTGGTTTTTTAAGCTCTTCTGGTTTTTAATTTTTCTAAAAAGGATACATGTTGATAAAGACACTAATGTAGTTTTTCAAACGTAACAAAAAGTTTACAAAGGAAATGTTAAAAGAATGGAAATCCTCCTGGAAATTTTTTCTGTATATTGTATTTTAATATTATGTATATATATAACACATATGTGTATGTATGTATATTAATATGTATAATGGCCATATCGGCTGATGAGAATATGTTAGGAAATAGAAAGAATGAACTTTGTATGAGGGAATAGCTTCCTGAAAAAATATACAGACACTAAAGAAAGTTTTTAATGCTTACCTGGGTAAGCCTCTAAAGAGAGAAATAATTTACTGAAATGCTTTTAGAATATGACATCATAAATAGTTCAGGAAGTACTTAATGCAGGTGGGATTATTGTCATTGAATCTACTCTCCTACTGTTTTTTGATGTGCCAAGTGTCTGGACAAGTGTCACCTTGATCTTCTATAGCAGATAGTTCTCAGTATTCATTTAAATTAAAATATAACATTTTCATCCTAGAAGTTGATTGAAAAGAAAGAAAGGACTCAGTGATTTTTAAGCAAGATAAATGCTTTTGTCTGGCTTTGTGGCTGACTCACTCAAATCTGGATTATATGGCCTATCCTGGGCATCATCTAGATCATCAATTTCAAAGATAAAAGCCCAGTAGGGGAGGATAAATCAATTCAAATCATGTCAAGAATGCACAGCCTACCTTCCAAACCCTACTTATTTCCTAAATTTAATTATTGCTGATTCTTTATGAAGATCAGGTAAAATGTAGTGTTTTACATTTTGTTCCTTTCATTATTGTTAGTCTTCTGTATAGAGATCTCAGTATGTCATTAGGATGTTCTGACTGGATCACCAAAAGAGAACATTTTTATATGAAGAGATAATCATCTCTTCAGACTTGCATAGCTGCCATACTTTTTAGAGGTGGAAAGACTGAATTAAAATACTAATTACTTTTTAAAACTCCACACACATGTAAGAATTTTAAAATGCTTTCTTTAACTTCTATATATAGTAAGGTATATACCAAAGGATGTGGAGGATTACTGAGTAAAGAAAGACCTTAGATCATTAATAGGATAATATATACTCAAAATATAGGCTGGTAACAAAAGTTATTGTTGAGTAGGAATTTCTGCATCTGGATCTTGGTTGAATGGAGGCAAAGGCAGATGTGAGAAATTTAGTAGGCCATAGCCATGGCCTTAAAAGGCTGGTGGATGTATGTCAGCCTTGTCTCAAATACGGTTGAGAGTCCAAAATCATAAGCTAAAAATGGATGTTCCTTGAGACTGGATTTGAGACAAAGAACAAGGTGAGGAATAATGATGCCACACACTTTCTGGATGGTGACCAGAGTTGTCAAATGCAGATGAGACAAATCTTTAGTGCTAGTGAAATATATTCATTTCATCCGTTAATTTATTCATTACTCTCTAATTTTGACAATACCTATTGAACACCATACCTTTCTATACATAGATCCTTAAAATACAGAGAGGAAAAAACTCATATGATTTTATATAAGGGAATTATTAGAAATATGCAATTGTTATATGTAATAGGGAAAGAAAAATAATCTTGTGCACTGAGATACATAATAGGTGGTAGGAATTTAGCTTAAGGAATGAGGGAAGATTTCTTTAAGAAAGTGTCATTGAAACTGAGACCCGGAGATGGAATTATCCAGACAATGAGTCAGGAGAAGGGCCTCCCACATGAAGATAATAACAGGTCGAACCGTTCCAGAGTCAGAAAATGCTGGCAAGATTGTCAAAAACAAGGGAAGTACAGACAGGCTTCAGTGTTGTAAGTTTTATCAACTGAGGATGGTGAGGTAGGTCGGTCCTGAAGGACCTTGTAGATCATGGTAAAATGTGATGTTTTATCCTTTATACGAGTGAAAACCATTTGAAGTTTTGCAAGAGAAAGTGATGTGATCTGAGGTATGTTTTATTGATATCCTTCTGGCTGCTGTAAGGAAATGAATAGAGGGGAAATTAAAAGGTCAAGAGTGGAAATACAATAGCATTTGTCTAAGGTAGAGTTGATAGTGGCGAGGATGAGGGCAGTGTTGATGAGAAGGGTTGGCAGATGGACAGATCCTGTGGTATGTCAGGACGCTGAAAGCATTAGGGAAGCTCTTAGACCCATGGGGCCAGGAATGACATAGGCCTGCTGGGCAGGCGGGACAGCTATGGCTTTGGTGACTGGTTAGAAGACAGGCATTATTAATTTAAAATCCTGCTGAGTTCTAAGAAATGTTGGAAATATATTGACCCTCCATATTGCTAACACTCACATGTGCCAAAAGAACAGCTGGGATCTGTCTAGAGCTTAAATTTATGAGTTCTAACTACAGTAACGAGCTGAAATCATACTATTAGTAATCTAGTTACATCTTTGTATCACTGGCAAAGTAGATTTCTGCCAGCCAGTCTGGGGACCTATCCACCTATTTAAAGTTGTTATTTTCAGGGAATAAAATCGGTGCATGTTGGAAGAAACAGGGCTCCTGAAGAGTAGAAAGGTGTCAAGGAGAATCCACTCTGAGGTTGGATACATAGAAGATCCAAACACAGCTGTTTTATCAAGGAGGAAAGTGAATTACAATTAAATAACTTTTAAAAATTCTCCAAAAATAATTTCAATAAAAAAAATAGGATACGTAAGGTGTACTCCTGATTTTATTTTGTTTTATTAAAGATTTTATTTATATACTTATGAGAGGCACAGGCAGAGGGAGGAGCAGGCTCCATGCAGGGAGCCGGAGGCAGGACTCGATCCCGGGTCTCCAGGATCACACCCCAGGCTAAAGGCAGCGCTGAACCGCTGAGCCACCCGGGCTGCCCTGTACTCCTGATTTTTCTTTTTTTTTCTTCTGATTTTAAAACAAATAGACTCTTGCAAAACCAGAACTAGGTAGAAAAATTCTGAACATAATTAAGGTTTAAGCTAAGGATAAGTATCAGGGCTAGGGTGAGATTTAGAGTTAGAGTAAGAGATTTCCTGAAACCAATACCAGTACATTGTTAATAGCAAAGGTGTCAATTACTCTTATTAAAATCAGGACCAGAGCAGCCCGGGTGGCTCAGCGGTTTAGCACCGCCTTCAGCCCAGGGCCTGATCCTGGAGACTCAGGATCGAGTCCCGCATCGGGCTCCCTGCATGGAGCCTGCTTCTCCCTCGCCCCATGTCTCTGCCCCCCGCCCCTCTCTCTCTCTGTGTGTGTCTCTCATGAATAAATAAATAAAATCTTAAAAAAAATCAGGACCAAACACAGGCCACTCATAAAAATCGATTTCACCTCGTTCTACAAATACTAGGCAATTTAATAAATGTGAGAAAAAATAGTATAAATATTACAAAGGTGGGAAAGTTACTATTTTCATATATTGTAGGAGTCAAAAGTCCAAAGAAACAACCAAGTATTATGACAATAATAAGAGAAACTGCTAAAATGGGTAAAAATTAATGTGGCTTTTTAAAAATACAGCAAAGAAAAATTTTAAATATATTGTTTACTTATATGAGCCCTACGCCCAAAATGTCAATGTACCTTTAAAAAGATCTATTTTTATGTGCACATATGTAAAATGTCTACTATATATTGTTACTTAAAAATGCAAGTATATTTAATATGATTTTACTTTTGAAAAAAATTGCAGCATCATACAAAGAACTATTATATATGTCCTAAAAATGTCTGGTGGAACTCATGTTAAATGTTTATTTTTTTCTTTGAGAGAGAATTTTTTGGTTCGTTTGGTTTGGTTTTGAGAGAGAGCACGGGGATGCCTGGGTGGCTCAGCGGTTGAGCATCTGCCTTTGGCTCAGATTGTGATCCCGGGGTCCTGAGATCAAGTCCCACATGGGACTCCCTGCAGGGAGCCTGCTTCTCCTTCTTCCTGTGCCTCTGCCTCTCTCTCTCTCTGTCTCTCATGAATAAATAAAATATTTAATAAAAAAATAGAAAGAGCACACATGCACATGTGTAAGGGAGGAAGCAGATGGAGAGAATCTTAAGCAGGCTCCATGCCCAGCGTGGAATTTGATCTCATGACCCTGAGATCATGAGCAGCACTGAAATCAGGAGTCAGGTGCTTAACTGACTGAGCCACCCACAGGCTCCATATTAACTATCTTAATAATTGCTTTCTATGAATAATGTAATGGAGAGTGATATGAAGAGTTGATATATCTTCAAGGTCGTAAAAAGAGTTTTCTAAGGAAATATATAAGGAAATGCTTTAAAAACTAAACAACTACTAAAAAAGAAATCAAACCACTACTTGTTTTACTTTTCACAGAACATTATACTTTTGTTAAAAGAATGTCATAAATTTTCATTACATTTTTAACCAAATTAATATTTTATAATTCAATACAAATAACTACCACTTATCTGTGTTAAAAAGGAAAATATGAGGGTTGCTTCTTAAATTGTTATATCTATTTTAAAAATTCAGATTTTCTTTTTTTTTTTAAGATTTTATTTATTTATTCGTGAGAGACATAGAGAGAGAGAGAGGCAGAGACACAGGCAGAGGGAGAAGCAGGTTCCATGCAGGGAGCCCAACGTGGGACTCGATCCCTGGTCTCCAGGATCAGGACCTGGGTAGAAGGCAGGTGCTAAACCGCTGAGCCACCGGGGCTGCCCAAATTCCGATTTTCTAATGCACATTTTCCCAAACTACAGAAGAGTTAATATTTTTGCTGAAATTGGTGTCATGTTTACAGCCTTTTCCAAATCAGTGTTTTAGACATTTCAAATATATGGTAGGAAATGGTCAGCTCTTCCAAGGAAAAATACAAAATGATATAAAAGCAGAAGAATAGTTGTCTGTCTCTTCCGGTTCCCATAGCAGACAAAATTATACCATTTGCATAAGAAAAAGTTAAGTTAAATGAAAATTTCTTTAATTTCTTGTGAATAAATGACTGGAATTACTTGAAGCAAATGGATCTATGTTATAATGATCTATGCCAGAATATCTGCAAATTTCAGAACTGTTAAAATGTTCAAGGTCATAGTCTCTAAAAGTATGATGATACATAGGAATATATATGTTCAACTAAATTGCCTTGCTTAATTGAACATAATGCAATGATGGCAATCTCCACTTTTTCTCACTTTGTTTTTTATTTCAATGCTAAATTTCATTGCACTCTTAATCCAACTGTTCTGGCTTCAGAAACTGCTAAAGAATAAAAACCATGTATTTCTATGAAATGGAAATATGAATTTCAATTCAGAACTCAGTATTACTTAAATCAAAAAATTTTAAGATTACCCTCAACTTTCAATATAATATTGTAAATAGGATTTTTTAAGTATAGTTGACGCACATTGCTATATTAGTTTCAGGTGTACAACTTAATGACTTTACAATATGCATTATGCTATGCTCACCACAGTGTAGCTACCATCTGCCCTGTTACTTTGCCATTACAGTATCCTTGACTATATTTCTCATGCTGTGCCTTTTATTCCTGTGACTAATTCACTCTATAACTGGAAGCCTGTAAGTCCCTCTTCCTTCCCCCATTTTGCCCAACTCTCCATTCGCCTGCCCTTGGCAACCATTAGTTTGTTCTCTGTATTTACATGTCTGATTCTGCTTTTTGTTTATTCATTTTGTTTTACTTTTCTTATGAGTGGAATCATATTTGTCTTTCTCAGTCTGACTGATTCCACTTAGCAATATACCCTCTATAGGTTCATCTATGTTCTTTCAAATGACACAATCTCATTTTTTAAAAATAACTGTATAATATTCCATTGTGTGTGTGTGTGTGTATGTGTGTGTGTGCGTGCCATTTTTTTTCTCTCTTCTATTGATGAACAATGAGGTTGCTTCTGTGTCTGGCTATTGTAAATAATGTTGCAATAAACATAGGGGTACATATATCTTTCAAATTAGTGTTTTCATTTTCTTTGAGTAAATACTCAGTAGTGGAATTATAGCATCCCTGCTATATGCTATATATCACATGCTATTTCCATTTTTAAATTTTTGAGGAAGCTCCATACTGATTTCCAGAGTGGCTCTACCAATTTACATTCCCACCAACAGGGCATGAGGGTTTCTCTTTCTCTACATTCTTACCACTTGTTATTTCTTCTCATTTTGATTTTAGCCAATCTGACAGGTATCAGGTGATATTTCATTGTGGCTTGGATTTGCATTTCCCTGATGATGAGTGATGTTGAGCATCTTTCCACCTGTCTGTTGGCCATCTGTATGTCTTCAGGTCCCCTGTACATTTCTTTAAATTAGAGTGTTTTTTTGGTGTCGAGTTGCATAAGTTATTTATATATTTGGATATTAACTCCTTATTGGATAGATCATTTGCAAATGTCTTCTCCATCCAGTAGGCTGTTTTTTTGTTTGTTTATGATTTCCTTTGCTGTGTAGAAGCTTTTAATTTTAATGTATTACCAATAGTTTATTTTTGCTTTTGTTTCCCTTGCCTTGGGAGACATATCTAGAAAAATGTTGCTACAGCCAATGTCAAAGAAATATCTGCCTGTGCTATGGCTTCAGGTCTCACATTTAGGTTTTTCATCCCTTTTGAGTTTATTTTTCTATGTGATATGAAAAAGTGGTCCACTTTCATTCTTTGCATGCAGATGTCAATTTCCCAGCACCTTTTATTGAAACAACTGTCTTTTCCCCATTGTATATGGCCTCTTTGTCATATATTGATTGTCCATATAAATCATGGGTTTATTTCTGGGGTTTTTATTCTGTTCCATCGATCTGCATGTTTATTTTTGGGCTAGTACCATTCTGTTTGTGTTACTACAGCTTTGTAGTGTATCTCGAAATCTGGGATTGTGATACGCCTGCAGCTTTGTGCTTCTTCCTTGGGATTGCTTTAGCCATTCAGGGTCTTTTGTGGTTCCATGCAAATTTTAGTATTATTTGTTTTAGCTTTGTGAAAAATGCTATTGATCTTTTGGTAGGAATTCTATTGAATTTGTAGATTCCTTTATGCACATTTTAACAAGATTCTTCCTATCCATGACCATGGGATATCTCTCCATGTGTTTGTGTCTCCTTCAGTTAATTTCTTTCATCAATGTTTTATAGTTTTGGGTGTAAGATCTTTTACTGCTTTGGTTAAGTTTATTCCTAAGTATTTCTTTTTCGTATAAGCATTCATAGATTTTAACAGGCATTAGGTGCATTATTTCTAAGAAAGCCTTATATTTGAGGTGAAAAATTCATTATCAATTCTACTCATTATTTCACTTAAAATTTTAAAAATTGAATATTTGTGTGTGTGCATTTTCATATATAGCTTTAAAAATCTAGTTTAAATTTCTTCCAAGGCATCTCCTATAAAGCAAAGAAAAACAAAATGAATAAATAATGTAGCAATTATTTTCAAGGATATTTAATAGTTTATTCTGCCAAACTACATGTTTTTAGAAATATTTGAAGTGGGACACCTCGGTGGCTCAGCAGTTGAGCATCTGCCTTTGACTCAGGGCGTGGTCCCGGAATCCTGGGATTGAGTCCCGCATCAAGCTTCCTGCATGGAGCCTGCTTCTCCCTCTGCCTGTGTCTCTGCCTCTCTCTTTCTGCGTCTCTCATGAATAAATAAATAAAATCTTTAATGTTTGAAGCAATTGCTTTACAGTTATTTGACATTATATCAGAATAGTTTTTAAAGAGTAAATTTTTCCTTTTATAAAATGTGCAAATTATTTGAAAATGTGTATGTCTTCCATACCTGATCACATGCCAAAGTAATTTGCAAACGACAGGTGTCATATGCAAAAAAACATGTGCATAAATGAAGAGAAAAATACATGACAATAAGGAAGCCAGAAAAAAGGAAACCCTTTTTTTCCTTATTCGATTAGTGAGATGAACTTGGTAAAATTATTAAAACAGAATTTTCAGTTGTTAAGAAATGAAAAAAATGTTTCTTAGACTGAAGTAGTTCTTTTAACATGAAAGAACATGTCATAAACTGTTGAACCAATGTCAATGGATAAAAATTTAATTTAATCCAATTTGTCTTTTTAATCAGTAGATGAAAAGGATCTTTCATAATATTGATTCTTAAGCAAGAGAAGACTCTCTGAAACTATCTGAACATATGCAAAAGATGTAAGTCTCATAAATTATTGACTATTCCAGATAACTTATATGGTTGGTGACAGAGAAGAATAAAAAGATATACCTATTATCTAGTTATATGAAAGAAAAAAGGAGCAGAACTGGATGAGGTTTTTGAATAATACACTTCTCACACTTGATATACTACATATTGTTAAGACTCAAAGTCTTCGTTTTTGACAAGTAAATATTTTGATTCAGGTTGGTATTTATTAGTCAACACATAAGAGGACCCTCTGTCACATACTCTTGGTGTGACTTTGGGCAAATAAACTTACTTCTCTCAACTTTAGTTTCCTCATGTGAGAAAATGGGGATATGACATTTCTATTACAGGATGTGTGATGATTAAGTAAGACCAAGCATATAAAAGCTTTTAAATAAGCACCTGACAGACAAAAGATGGAGAAGGATAGTGAAGATTAATTTCCGGGATACCTGGGTGGCTCTGCAGTTGAACGTCTACCTTTGGCTCAGAGTGTGATCCCAGAGTCCCAGGACTGAGTCCCACATTGGGCTCCCTGCTCCTCCCTCTGCCTGTGTCTTTGCCTCCCTTTCTGTGTCTCTCATGAATAAATAAAATCTTAAAGAGTACTTTCTTTACCTATAAGGGATATTGGGTGATTGAGGAATTCATAAAATTTGCATTCTCTATGGAAAAATTATACCCTATAAGAAAAGATATGAGTAGCATATTTCTGGAAGGTTAGGGAATCCATTGGAAATTTCATGTTCAAGCCAAATATCTCTTTACAACACCCTCACCTGTGTTTCTAAGAGCAGGCAGTTACTAGCATAATCACTTGGGAGCTAGGTCAAAGACTTTAAAACAAGCTCACAAAACGAAGGAGAATAAATAATTTCACCTCCAAGTCATATAAGTCAACTATCTCTTGGTCATAGTAATTGTACCTAAAGCTTAAAAAAAAAAAAAAGCATTGACTTGGAAAAAATGCAGTGTCGTTTCATTTTTTTCCATCTTAACTGTGAATATCTGGTAGCTGAATTATTGTCAGACTTGAAATTCTGAGACTGCTTCTTTAACAGGAAAATCAACAGATTAAATTTTAAAACTATAGTTTGGTATGGTCAGAACTACAGGGGAAATTTAATTCATCATTCCTTACAGATGGTAAAGAAAGTATATAGTCGGAAACATCATGAAAAACACATATGTCTTGAAAAGCATGGAGGAGAAGAGGTAAAGGATACCCTAAGGTTGAAGTAAAAAAAAAAAGAGAGAGAGAGAGACCTGGGGAGGGGGCAAGTAAGGACAGTAGAGCAAGAAAGGAACCCAGGAAAGGAAAGGTCTGTCTGACATGGTCAGTTACAGGCTGAGCAGCATAGAGGGCGGGGTAAGGTCAGGGGAGCAGGAGGCCTAGAAGAGAGCATCAGGTAACTCTTAGAATTACCCTGGCTCCAGGGAAACCTGAACTCCAGTAGGAGACCAGGTATATTTAAGGTAGTCCAGGGAGCCTTAAAAAAGAGGGATGGAATTGGATATCAGAAAACATTTTGTGATGCTGTAATGAGATCTCTGTGTTGGTGGATTCATGCCCTAAGGAATACAATGCAAGTCCTGTCATTTGAAACGTGTTGAATTACAGAGAGAATTCTACTTGAATGCTCTATGAGGAAGCATTCTTATAACATCACATTATTTATTTTCTGATTAAATATTATTTTGCAAATTCTGTGTTTTGTTTAGTGATTCAACAGCCTACTAAACAGCGACACCAGAAATTAGTCGGTGGGAGTTATTATTATTTGTGTTTGTATAAAAATGTGTTTTATTCGCTTTTGGTTCTATGATCTGATGACTCCAATTTTCCTTTCTTTATCTGAACCTAGATAAGGGTGAACTCAGAATCCCTCAGATAACTAGACCATCTAATTAGCGCACTTATATAGTCTTCATAAAGCATTGGGTAATTGGCTCTTTACATTGCACAATGTAAGAAAATGGAATAAAAAACAGAAAATAGACACCCTTGACTGCTTCTCAGAGTGGGCTTGTTTTTGCAGCTTTCTGCAGGGCAGGCTGTTACTTTGTGTTAGTTGTCACGCTAAATCCAGGGATGTTTGTCACTCACCATAGTGAAACATTTTATCTTCCTAGGGATGCAGATTTGTACAGTTTCGCATTAACAAAAAGAAACATGGTTTGCAAATAGCCTAATATTTTTCAGTGGGGGTGAACAAAGCTGGGAAGCAACACTCAATTTTTCTTAGCACACTGAAGCTACCGTGTTTTATTTTGATAAATGATGCTAATGAAGGTTGGGAACTTGTGCAGGTGTGTAATTCTTCATTTCACTCTACTATTGTTTTCCATTATTTTCTGTTAGGACACCTCCATGTTTTTAAACACAATCTGTTGGGCAGCCAACTCCCCCACAGTGTTGTCTTTGGCACAATATATTTAAAAAGTAAATAATCTAAGATGAATCTTCCCCATATTCTTCCTTCCTGGAGTGTCTCCCATCCTTAATTTTGTTGTTGCAGATAGTTCATTGAAGCAGGGGTCCTGTCCTGCCAAACTGCCAAAACAAGTAAATGTGAGCTGGTTACTTTATAATATTAGAGTCCATTTTTGGGCCATATTGCCTTTCACACTGGCTTACTGGGAATAAAAAAGCATTTAAAAAAATCATAGGTGGGCATAGGCTGCCAGGACAGTTTGGTCATGGGGGTATTACTTCTTGAAACTGTATGGTTTGCCAGTTTGTGACAGAAACATTTCACGAGGTTCTGTTAGTAAATCAGCCTGTGAAGCTTGAATACATCTGAAAGTATGAGCAATATGGTCCTTATCTTCAAAGTTAATGACCTTATGGTCACTCAACACTTTACCAAACTCTTTTTCTCTTGATCTTGAAGACATTGGGGAACATATCAGAAGAGGTTAGCTTTACCTAATGCTCTCTACTTAGGGAATGTTTCGAAAAGTAACCAAGAATGTGGACTGGGGGTGAGTTGGGGGGCCCCATCTCTTTTTCTGTTTGCATCTCTTGGTCAGATGGAGGACATGCACCACAAATACCCACAAGTTACTGCAACATGCAAGGGCCACAACTGATCTCTTCTCTATGCATCTTTATGATGTTTGTGTGGGACTCTAGAAATATTGCCTACTAATTTCACATGGTTAAGATACATGAAAAAAGTAAAAACTACCCTATTTCTTTTCCTGCCCTCTGTCCCCAAAAGAAACTGGAATCTTTCAGAACTATTTTTGTGGATACATAAGCATTTTGTTAGAAATGGTACCAGTGTAGCTCTATTTTAAGCCATGTTTAGAGTAATAATGTGCTCTGCCTTTTTTTTGACCTTCCTTGAATAGAGTTCTTTTATGACCCTCTCAAATTTTCTCACTCAAAACAGGAAAGATGACTCTGTCAACCAATATGCAACTCATGCTGGCAACTGAACACGCTGTTACTTTTCAAGTACATTCTTGCTTAGATTATATGCAGGGTTGGGGATGAGGCTGAGAAAGTATCCAGATAGAATGTTGTCTCTATTATATTATCTAAACCATGGCTTTTTTGGTTTATTTGTACAAAGTTAGAGGCAGTCTGAAATGTATTTTCTCCTAGATTCTTTAGCATTTCACTGAATCACAGAACAAGGAAGAACCGCAGGAATCATTTAATGTGGCCTCCTCCTCCTGCAGATGTGAATGCCAAGACACAGGCTGTCAGGAGACTTGTCTGAGGTTGTATAGCTCATTAGTGCAGGCCTGAGATCAGAACACTTAGTCCGGGTTATGTCCCCATTATGCGTTATTGTCTGGGATGAACTGATCGCTTTCAAATCGAAGCTTCTGGGCTATAGTTTGCCCATATGGCTTTTAAAAATCTGCTTTCTATCTTTTTCTTCCTAAAGGAAAACTCCATAAATTTACTCTGCTTCTACAGCAGCTGTCACAACCATGTGAAATATCGAGTTCCTCCCACAGTAGACCTTTGATTGCTGATGGTAAAGCTTTTCTACAAATCCTATGAAATTGCATTTCTTCTGTGCTAATTCCCTTTTCAGCATTTGGTATTGGCTCATTCTAATCCTACACTTGTCTCTTGGTTTTATTATTCTAAGAACTCCCCTTTGTCTCATTGTCAAAATGGTACATAAACTTAGTCCACAGATTATATAAAATTCATTTCTTCACAAATTCAAAGGATTTAAGTTGCTTCAAAAACCTTTATTATCTAATATTTGCCAAACCCTGAGCTATAGTTTTATAGGAAAAGAAATCCTATTTGATGTCAGTTTTCTTAAGTTTCTGGCCCCAGACTGCCTTCTATAAAGTCTTCAGTACTTACATGGTAATGGGTGGAGCTGGTCTATGCAGGGGTTACAGGAAAGAAGAGTTTCTAAGACCTTAGGGAAGGTTCTGGAATATCTCGAAAGGATTTAAAATTATTAAATCTTTCCTCTCCAATTGTAGGGGCTGGGTGACATTATTGGATTGAGGTCATTTTTGAATAGACACTACAAGAATGAGTTTGGTGAACTATTATTCTATCAGGTAAGATCTTGGCATTCTGTTTCCCAGAACATTAAAAAGATTTACTCTCAAGAGCCTGGGAAATATTAAATCTCTATTTTATTATTGTTAATCACAGACTTTTCCTTCCAGGCCTGACTGTATTTTTGTACTATTTCCTAACCAGTGATCCAGGCTGGAAGAGTAATGAAGAAAGAGTAAGGGAATACAAATCCCTGTTTATCTTATCTCTTGCCTTTAAGTGTAAATATTTTAGCCACATATAATATCACACCTGACATGCTTGAGGTAACTGCACACATCAAACCAGAGGCAGGTATCCTACATTGAGACTGATTTGACACTAGTTCTTCTTGTACTTGTCCCTCTGGATTTTAATTTCTCCACTTTATGTCCTGATTCTCTGTAACTGCTTTGGACACCTTATATTTTGAATTTAAGCAGCAAGTTTGAATCCTCTTTTTAATTAATTAAAGGTGCTTGTCATTCACCTCTCCCCTGCATATACTTCTGAATTTGAAGCTCTAAAACTTAAAAATTCCTCTTTCCAGCCATAATTCCAAGTAATACAATTTGTTGACCTAATCCCTTCTAGAAGAAGGAATTTGACAAGTCTTAGCTTCCTTCAGAAACTCCTCTTTCTTCATCCCCTTGGCTTCAGCGCTTAGCATCCCCAGCAAATTCACAATGCTCACAATCATGCCTAGAACAATCTGGAGGTTCACAAACTGAAATCAATGTTAAATATCTTTGGAGCTACTTTTTTTTTCAGTTTATCATACATTCAAGTAGTACATACAGTACAGGGAGTTAAAATGTTTACTGGCATTATTTCCACAAAGGATATAAAAATTTTGGAGTCAAGTTTATGAACCCAAATTTGTAATTTTCATTTCCTGGAAAGTATATCTGTTTTAACATAAAGCATTATCAGTGAAAATTATAGAGTCAGAAAAATGTCAACTTTGATATGTGGAGACTTGTTACAGTATAAAAGTGTAGAGGCAATGTGAAGATCTGAGCTCAGTTCCTCCAGAGCCGTATAAACACCAAGGCATGAGAGGTCCATTTCCTTTCTTTACTTTATTCTTTCCTTTTCCTATCCTTGTTTTCTTTAAATAGATTACAGATTTGTTTTCAAGGTAATGCTCTCCAAAATCTGTTTGGAATAAGCATGAGAATATAAGCATATAGACCTGGAAAGGAGTGTAAATTATCCATAATAATTTAGGAAGAGAACAAGAAACTAAATGTAGTTGGGAAAATGTATAATCCATGTTTATCCATCCATTCAACAACTATTTTACTGAGATCCTACTTGTGCTAGTAGGATATTGCCTGGAGTATCCCTAGGTAAATAATACACTCTCTGTTGCCCCAAGAAATATTCAGTCTAAAAGGAAGGAAGACCCAGAAAACCAAGGCCTGTATTAGAGAGGTATACTGACTACAGTGATGGCAATGAGGAGATGAAGTTTTCTTAATTAAGTAGATGAGAGAAAGTGTCATTAAAGGTCTCAAGCTAGCCATTATATGGGAATGCTGAAGTATGGAGAATGATAGCAACATCTGCAAAAGGAACAAAGTAGACAATTCATAGCATCCTGAGTATTTTGGTATTTCTGGAAAGTGGTACCAAAGTGGGGTATGAAGTGCGATAAGAATGAGGTATAATAAGTAAGGAAACTTGTTAGCATACTGAGAGTTGGGGCTCATCTTCTGAGTAAAGGGAAGAATTGATTGTTGTAAGGAAGCAGGGCAGAATTATGTCTTAAACATAATTAGAAAATCTCTGGCTGTGTTACAGAGTATAGATTGGAACATAGGAGATTAGACTTATTGGTAGATAAAATATCACTTTTAAGATGACATAGTAATTTTGCTTAGCATAATACCCTCTAGTTTCATCCATTATGCTAAGTGAACTAAGTCAGTCAAAGACACACAATAATCATATGATTTCACTCATATGTTGAATTAAAGAACAAAACGGAGGAGCATAGGGGAAGGGAGGGAAAAATAAAACAAGACAAAATCAGAGAGGGAGACAAACCATAAGAGACTCTTAATCATATGAAACAAAATGAGGGTCACTGGAGGGGAGAGGGGTGAGGAGATGGGGTAACTAGGTGATGGAAATTAAGGGAGGTACATGATGTAATGATTACTGGTTGTTATATTCAACTGATGAATCATGACTCTACCTCTGAAACTAATAATATATGTTGATTAAGTGAATTTAAATAAAGTAAAAAATATTTTAAAGATAATATAATAATTTCAAAGTGAAAACAGATGGTGATTTTAACTAGGGTAAGAGTTTGGAGGTAGGTGAACAGAAACCAGCACATAGCTAGGAGTTAATATTGTAGGACTATTATTGACTTGTCAAAGTGGGAGATTTAAGGAAGGAGGGAATCAAATATAACTTTTAAGATTCTTGATTTGAAAGATTGGGTGGCTCCATGGTTTAATGCCCTGAAATAAAGATAGCAATAATGGGAGCAGGTTTAGCAAAGAAGATACGTCCAATTTTGGATCTGTGATTAAAGTACCTATAGAATAATAAAGAAAAAAATGTCTTATAGCTGGTTCAGACTCAGACATCTAAAAAAAATAAAAATAAATAAAAATTAAAAAAAAAACAAAAGAGACATCTAGGCTAGGCTGGAAATAAAGATTTAGCAGTCATCAGCATATAGATGTCCTAGTGGTGCTAAATGTGATTGTCAAGGAAGACAGTGTATAATAAAGAATTCTGCAGACAAGGTCAACTTTTGGGAGGCGAAAGATGGGCCATTGGAAAAGATTTCTAGAATTAATAATGCCATGCCAATCTGGAAGATGTCATCATACCTTATTTTATAGACTTAATCACCTTGCAGATAATTAAAGAAAAGTTATGCAGTTTCCATTCTTATTTATGCACTTAAAATGAATCTAGGACAGAAATAAACATAAATTAGAAGAAGCCTTTGCACTTGAATATCTTATTATGGTTACAGGATAAATGATGCCTCACTGAGCCTATTGGCTGAATTTGGTGTCTTCAGAAGCTTAGCCTTTGTTTTTCATCTTTTGTTTTTCTACCTCTGACTTAAACAATAAATATGAGTCTTAGGAAAAATTGAAGGTAATTCAGGCCAGGAAAGCAGAGACTAAAAAATTTTACTCTTTTCAACTTTTATCTTCATAACTCTGATAAGAAATAAAGTTATATGAGTAGATTAAGAATCCTGAAAGAGAAGAGGTAGACACATAAGAAAAACAGACAGGTAAAATCTAGGTGGATGTGTGTATATGAGGGTCTCATATGCAGTAAAAATTGTATTCACTCTAGGAATCAGATATTTCTTTGGAGACTATGGTATCACCAGGGGGTCTGTTTCATATAGTCTTGGGGGGATGGTGTGAGAAAGGAAGAAATCCCAGGTGTAGAAGGAGGCAGATATACAGGCATGGGTCAGTAATAGTGTCTCCATATTGATCACAAGAAGGATCATAATACGGAGATTAAGGTTCTTGATCCTTCAACTCATCACCATGGGCTACTCTGTTTAAGAGGACTGAAAATAGAAAGAATTTTGCTCCCCCCCAAAATCTGTAAGACATTATAAATAAGTGATGCACAACTTTACAATGCTTAAAAGAGCAATCCAAAAGTAAATGACAAATCCTATGTGATGCCACTTATATAAGGAAGCTAAAGCAATCAGGCTCATAGGACAGAGAATAGAATGATGATTCTGGGGACCTGAGGGGAAGATGAGATGGGAGGTACTGATCAGGAGATACAATATTTCAGTTATGCAAGATGAATAAATCTTAAAGATCTGCACAGCATAGAGTCTAGAGTTAATACTGTATTGTCTACTTTAGGAGGGTAAATCTTATGTTACATGTTTTTATAACAATAATAATAATGTAATAATAATGATAATAAAGAAGGCAGGAGGGAATTTGGGGAGTTAATGGATATGTTTATAGTGTAGATTGTATTCCTGGTTTCATGGAGGTATACTTCTCTCCAAACTCAAGTTGTGTACATTAAATATGTATAGCATTTTTGTGTGTCAGTCATACTTCAGTAAAGTGGTTAAAAGAGTAAAGAGAGAGGAATTCTCATTAACCAAGATCATGGTGCTGGCTTTTTGCAGAGAAGCACTTTAGTAGACATCAAGGGGTACTATAGAGCATGGCAGACAACAGCATTCATTACATCTATCAACCATCCCTTTGTTGTATTTGTCAGCAGAATACCTATTTTTTTTATTTGAGTTCTGTCCAAGCTAGGAAGATAAATCATGAATGGCCTAAGTCAATCTGTATATTCTATTAGCAAGTAGTTGATGTGGCTACTCGATCCAGTTCTAGTGCATGTGACAAAAAGAGAACTTTTCTTATATTTATGCAAAAATTGTTCTCTCTAATAAAACAAGGAAAAGCACCTTTTTGACTGAGTGTTTCTTTCCTTTCTTTACCACTTAAAATGTTGTAGTATGAGGTGCTCTAGCAGGCATTCTGTAACCATGAGAAATAATACTTCAACACACTGAGTTGGGCAGACCAGGAAAAAAAAAAAAAAGGTCCTTGAAGATAGCATCAAGCTACTGCATCAGTTCTGAAATTGTTGACTGCCAAACTTTTTGTTATAGGAGATAATTCAGCGCCATTGGTGTTGAGCTACTGTGAACCAAGTATTCTGTTACTTTCAAAGCATCACTGATACAGGGTAGCAGAAATAAGCCACTTTGACTTTAATCAATAATCTGGACAACAGATGTTTCAGGAAGCAAAACTAGGGTAGAGGGAGATGTAAATGGCATATGCTACATGATTAAGATACTCTGTGAAAACAATCAAGGTTAACCCTCCCTCCTATATTTTTGCTTTGGTATAGGTATTTTCAGAAGGGGGCTTTGGAAGTCTACCCAATAATCTAAACATAACCAGAAAATATTCTATATTGGGTATTACTGTAATATTGTCTTTTATCTCATGATTGTTGAAACCTAGAGAAACAAAGGCTATGAATTGAATGGATGAAAATGATAGCTGCCAGTGCAATTAGACTGTAATTAGGCTATAGGAAGAAAACAACATGCTAACAAACCTAGTAAAATGTCTGCCATATAATAACTACTCCTAAAATGTCTGTTTAATCTAACTGAAGCCTTGGTTCCATATTTCCTGAAAAAGGTAACCCTAGGGATACCTGGATGGCTCGGTAGTTGAGTGTCCTTTGGCTCAAGTTGTGATCCTGGGGTCCTGGGACTGAGTCCCACATAGGCTCTCCTGGAAAGAGCCTGCTTCTCCCTCTGCCCATGTTTCTGCCTCTCTCTATGTCTCTCATGAATGAATAAGTACAAATCTAAAAGAAAAAAGAAAGGAAAAGAAAAAGGTAACCCTAATAAATGGATCTTACCAAGAAAAGAAAAAATTATCTTTAATTACTCCCAGATGTTAGTAACACAATAATTTCTTCTTTGTTCACTATCTGATTTCTATTCTAGGAATAGAATTAGAGAGATTTGAGTGAACAATAACCTATTTGGGAAACACACGTAACTTGTAGAGAGATGTGGATGTGGTCCTCGAAAGGGGAGGAAGTGGATAAAGGGTGTTCTACTGGGCCAGCTCCCTTAGGGGGCTAGAGGAGCTTAGAACCCATGGGAAAATCCTGGGAAACATGCAGAACAGTTGCCTCAAAACTATCCCATCCAAGGAGTCAGGTAGTCATTGACTGTGAGGAGTGCTAAGTAGGAGGAAGAAGCATGTTAATTACTTGATATTTGCTTTTACAGGAAGAAAAAAAAAACCCACAGACGCAGATGAAGACACTAACAGTGTCAATTACATTGAAAGATCAGAAAGGTGTGGGCAAGGCATGGTCAGCGTCAGCTAACAAACAACTTAATTATACTCTATCAGCTCCTCCTGCTTTTCCCCACTTTTCTGGAAATATGTGATATATTTAGGAGGAGAACATGTCGGGGTAGAAACAGAGACGAACGCTGGTGAGTTGGATTCATTGGAAGATTGTTGACAAATTTACCCTTTTACCTTCCTTTATCTTTCTTCTGGGCAGATTAAAATTGAACCTGGTGGGAGTCTTATGCCTAGGATAGGACAGATGCAGTGTGTTGTTTACAGCTTTCTTATTTTCCCTTTGGCTTGCTTCTTCCACTGCTAGAGACCCTCTTTACCTGACTCCGGGGTACCTAACGCCCTCATACTGCTTGCTCTCTGGTTGCCATAAGCTTTTTTCCACCAAACGGATCATGTCAGAAATTCCCAGTGGTCTAAAATTATGTTGTTTTGGGCCTTCTTCCCTTTTCTCCAATCCGTGTCCTCTGCTAAGAAATGATGGAACAAACTGAGTGATACTAAAAGGGCATATAAAGAAGCAGCTACAGTAACATGAAACATCTGCAAATTAGCTCACAGCCCTTCCCCTCTCAGATGGTATGAAAGCAATGTGACAAGCCAAGGGAGGAGGTATTTTGGAAAGCAGAGGTTGTCCCAGCATGTCTCAGAACATCCCATGAAGACATAACTCTTACACTCAAATCCGATTCTGTCTCGTTCCATGTTCTGATCTTTGAAAATGGCCTGAGCTAGAATTTCAGAGGGTAAAATGCAGGCTCTGGTGCTCTCCATTATAGAACAATCTGTTAAAGGCCATTTTAGCTAATTTATTTCTTTGTAAAATATTATTATATTCCAGCAGTGCACCCTGGTGAGCTGGGCTTCTAAAATGTTAATTGTTCATTTAAAAATGATCCCTGTGTCCCAGTTTTCCTGATGGTGTATTTCCTAAGAGGAGTAGCAAATTCTGTACTTGAGTCCTGCCCAGTCAGCATTGTCTGAATAATGTTCAGTTTTTTTTAACCCTCACTTTTCCATTCTGTTTTAAAAAGGAAAAAAAGAGACATTAGTTGCTTTGCAATTTGCAGTTCTCTCAGCAAGGGATGGTCACTGGAACTACTTTAACTCCATCTCTTTCATCTCTGCCCTCTTCCTGCTCTCTGCTTCTTTCTGCTTCAGAAAGGGAATAGATCCTCTAACATTTGGAATGTTTCTTTGTCAATTTTTAAAAATGCATTCAAAAGAGATGAGTAGGTAAAGCACAGGGGATTTTTAGGGCAGCAAAACTGTTACTCTATATGATACTATAATGGTGGATACATGCCATCATACATTGGTGAAAACCCATAGAATGTACGATACAAGGAGTGAAGCCTAATGTAAACCATGGACTTTAATTAACAATAATGCATCGATATTGGCTCACCAGTTGTAACAAATAGGCTACAGTAATACAAGCTGTTGAAAACAGGGAAAACTGGAGGGGCTGGTAGGTGTGTATGGAAGTTTGTACATTTCACTCAAGTTTTTAAGGTAAACTTAAAACTGCCCCCCAAAACCTATTAATTAGAAAAAAAGTTAAATAAATACCTCCGTGACCTAGCCATTCCACTTCTAGATAGTCACCCAAGGGAAGTGAAATCATGTGTCCATACAAAGCCTTAACATACAAATGTTCATAGTAATTTCATTTCCAGTAGCTCAAACTTGAAATAATCCAAATGTCCACCAGCAATAAGTAGATAAACAAATTGTGGAAAATACATACAACGGAATACCACTCAGCAATAAAAAGGAATGAACTATCAGATGAGCCTCAGAAAAATGATATGGAATGAAAGTTACCTGATGGAACCTGAGGGGATGAGGGATTTTTTTGATGGCGATGGTTATGTTCATTATCTAGATTGTTCAGATTATTTCATGGGCAAGTCCATGTGTTAAAATTTATCAAATTGCCTGCTTTAAGAATGTGCAATTTTGTGTCAGTTATAAAGATATAAAATGCTAAGAAGATGACACCTTCCTCCACTTTCTCTCCCTACTCTTGCTCTTCCCTAAATTTCCATCCCTTCCCAGGCCATACACCAAGCCCTGAGATATTTATGGTGCAAAAAAAAAAAATGTTTTCTGTCAGTTTTATTAGTTCTAATGACTTTTTCTATTACAGGTTGCATAGCACAGAGAAAAAAAATGTTATTGTTTCTCAGCACTTGAGTGTTAGATCTGAGACTTTTTTTCTGAGACTTTTCTCATAATACATTTTGAATGTAATTGTTGTACATTGCTCCACCCAAGGATTACTCTTTGAGGTGAGAGGAAGACATGATTTTATTCTGTTACTTTACTCAAACTTTCAACTAAATTTAGAGTGTTATGGAGGAAATCCATCACTCTTGGGAAAATTCAAAGAGAAGATGAATTTAATAAAATAAGGAGGTTTTAATTTTTCCCTTTAACACCACTTTCTAGTGTAATTCCTTATTGTATATCATTAAGATGCCAACACTACTGTCTGATACTTCAGAGGTCAGACAACAAAATGTTTAACCATTGCGATAGTTCATATTACCTATTTTGGAAAGGGATACCCTAAATATAGCAGCATATGGCCAGTCTCTTCCTTTAAGCTAAGGGAAAAGTTTCAATCTTTGTTTTCTTAAAATTAACCCTTTTCTTCTGAGGCAATCTATTTTTCAATATTATTAGTGAGAAATAATTCACAGAATTTAGTACACTATGGAATCTTATGCTGGTTAATGATGGTACCAGGTAGTAGCTAGGATCCCTCTCTTCAGGCAGGCAGCATGGATTTAAAGACTAGCCTACAGTCACTATCCTGTTAATATCCTGTCTAAGCTTTAGTGTCTGTATCTGCAAAATGGATGAATTAATGGGACATATAATATAGTATTATATTTGTCGTGAGGACTAAATGAGATATATTGAGCACAATTTCACATGCACCAGAGGTCTGAACATAATCTTTAGCTAAGATAATCATTATATAATCATGATGGCATATAACATGTGGCTACTTATTCTTGAGAGACCCAACAAAACTATTTTCCATGATACTGTGCTGATTAGAGGCATTAACTTCTATTCCACAAACCCTAAGCAGTCAATAGCAACTGTCATTACTTCCCAAAAACTTCAGATGAAATGTTAGTGAAAACTAAATGGTGAGATCAAACTAACACTTGATTGTGATCACACACATTCTTTTATGTGAGGTCCAATTTACACAATTATAACCTAGCATTATCTCAACTGTGAAAATTGTGACATATGCTAGGAAATATTTCCCTTTATTAGAGACTTGCTGCATAATCATTCAATTATTTATCTAACAAATACATCAAGGACTTATAATGCCAAGCACCATTCTAAAAGCTGAAACACAACAGGATGTACAGTTTTCTCATGAAATTTATAATACAGCAAGGGAGGGAGACAATAATAAATGATTTATTTATTATAATTAAGATGAGCCATTGACGCACTCCAGCATTGTAAGAAGGTAAGCAAAAGGGATCCCAGCCTATCTATAAGTGTTATGTCATTAAGAAACTTGTGCTCCACAAAATGTGCTTTCAAAACCATGCTCTCATTAAATAATTTTTAAGATAATGTTTCTTGAATTTGGCACTTACTAACTTTGTGATTTGGGCTCAGTGAAATAAATATTCTAGATTTAAATTCCTTAGTTTATAAAGCAGAGATACTAATACTATTTTAAGGGATAATGTGATGATTGGAAGAGTATGTAAATCACCGGCCAAAACTAATTATTGAGTGTTTACTTATGTCCCTAAAACATAACTGTTGTCTACCTTTGAAATCAGACCTTTGTTTTTACTGTAACTTATATAAACCTTACAAATAAATATTTATTAGATGGTTGTAATTTATACTTCTCAGAATGACTAGAATTGAGGTATGTTTGTGTGTACATGTGTGCATATGCATGTACATGTGGGGATGGCTTAGCATAGTGTAAAAAAAGGATGCTATAATGGAGTCTTACACAACTTAGGCAGTAGTAATGATTTATTAAATAGCAATAAGGAAGAAGTTGGTTGAACAATTAGCAAAGAGACCTAGTTAATCCTGATATATATATATATATCTATATATTCCAGATGTTAGACAGGTGTCACTCACATACAAATGTTGAACCAATGTAGGCAGGTGGCACATGATTCTAAAGAAATTATGAATACATCTTAGAGAGCAAAAGATATTTTCTTAGGGAATACCATTAAAATTTTTTCCAACAATTCTCTCTGTGGGTAAGAGAGAACCTCAAGAGGGTGTGTTTTTTGTTTTATTTTTTTAATAATCACACCTCTCTAGTATTCTCAACTTATTGGAAAAGTGGGGAAAACTATTTAGCCTTTATGCCTAAAAGTATATTCAAGGTTATCTTTTAGATTAGAAAGACTTATTATAATTATTTCTCATAATAAATTTTTTTCATAATAAATTAATACTGGTTCAGTGCGATCAACTAGAACAAATAGTATTTACATAGATAAAATTGGTAGTGTTGTGGGAATTGGGAAAATATTTTTCTAGTTGGATAGAGTCATCATTCACATCTCTGAACATAATATATGGGGTTAGGTGAAATCATATTTGAGTAATAACTATTAACTAGAAAAGTAGATATTCTAGTGTCTAGTCCCTATGAATTTTAGAAGACATTTACGGTTATTAATTTTAACACATTTTCCATTTATTCTAAGGTGTGCCTTCCTACCCTTTTTGGAGAACAGAGCCTTATTGAACACTTAAATTTTTTTACTTCCTTTGTCAGATATATAGATCCTCAATATTATTTTTTAACTTCCCCTTTACTTAAATATAACCAGATTTTAAAATTCTTTTTTAATCTATGATTAAAAAGTCATGAGAAGTTAAGAATATCCTGGTGGCTGAGGAGAAAGGCAAAATTTTAAAAAGAAAAAGTCTATATACTCTCTTTTAAAGGAGAAGTAGAAAATTTATTTTAAAATTATGCCTAGTAGTTAAGAAAAATAAGCAGAGCAGAAGTAGTGATTTTTTTAAAATGCTAAAACAGGATGCCGTTGCTTAATGATAAAAATTATAACATTGGATTGTGGGGTTTATAACATATGTAGATATAAAATATATGAAATCAACAGCACAAAAAATGGAGAGGTAGGATGGTTATAGAAATATATAGAGAAAAATTATAAAAAGCAAGACCTAAATATATGCTGTCTACATGAAATGCACTTTAAATTTAAAGATAAGAGAGAGATTGAGTGGCACCTAGGTGACTTTGTCAGTTAAGCATCCAACTCTTGGTTTCAGCTCAGGTCATGATCTCAGGGTTGTGAGATTAAGCCCTATGTCATGCTCTGTGCTCAGTGTGGAGTTTGCTGGAAATTCTCTCCTTCTCCCTTTTCCTCTGCTTCTCTCCTCTGCTCCCTACTCTTCCACTCTCTGTCTGTCTGTCTCAAAGAAATAAAATCTTAAATAAAGATTAAGGATGAGTGGGTGGCTCAATGGGTTAAGTGTCTGCCTTCAGCGCAGGTCATGATCCTGGAGTCTGGGATGGAGCTCGGTGTTGGGCTCCCTGCTCAGCAGGAAGTCTGCTTTTCCTTCTTCCTCTGCTCCTCCCCTTGCTTGTGCTCTCTCTCTCTCTCTTGTTCATTTTCTTTCTCAAATAAATAAATAAAATTTTTAAAAAATAAAGATTAAGAGAGGTTGAAATAAAAATATGAAAATAGATATAACATGCAAACAACATAAGAAGGACAGTGTGGTTATGTTAATATCAAATAAAGTAGACTTGAAGATATGTTATATTCCCAGTGATTAAGGCTATATTTGATGGTGCTAAAAATTAGTCAGGAAGACAATAAAATCATAAATGTTTATATGGTTAAATAAAAAATATTCAAAGTATATGAGGTAAAAAACGGACAGATTTAAAGGTAGAAATGGAAAAATTTATAATGATAGTTAGAGATATTTATGCCCCTGTATTGCCAATAATTGATAGAATGACTCCACAAAACATGAAAAAATAAATTATAAAAAATTTCAGTGACATTGCCAACTACTTTGACTTATTTGATCTATTTGATATTTATAGAACACTGTGACAACAATAGATATCCTGTAGAGAAGAATAAATATTCTGTTAAAAAACACATAGAGTAGTCATGATATAGAACATGTAGTAAGCTATAGAATAGGTCTCAACACATTTCAGAAAAAAAAAACAACATTAAAGAGTATTTATCTGATCACAGCCAGAACTAAGAAAATAAGTAGAAAATCTAGCTAACTATAGCTATTAAAGAAATCGAATATATAATTATAAGCTGTCATTCAAAAATGATTTGATTATATGTTGCATATGCTTCATGATAAAATACTCCAGCTTAGAAAAGGTAAGCATATTCATTTCCACTTTTATCAACAATGAACTTAAGTCATGACCAATTCAATAAAACAAGAGAAAGAAAGAAAGGATATAAAGATAGGTAAGAAGTAAAATTATCACTATTTGACTGTTTACATAAAGAAATCTATAAGGCAATTATCAGAACCAAAATGTGAATATAGTGACATTGCTGAATACAAGGTCAATTAATACATAGGCCAGATTCTGAGATCTTAGATTCTACTCATTGAGTGTATTTGCACTTTCTCCCAGTCATTAAATGAAACCCTAATCTCAGTGCTGCAGTGAAGGAATTTCACAAATGTAATTAAGATCCCAAATCAGTTGTTCTTAAAAGAGAGATTATCCTTAGTGGATCTGGTGAGCCCTTAAGTAAGGACAGGGCTCTTGTTTGTGAGACATATTTGAAGCATGAGAGTAATTTAACATAAGGGAGAGTCTCCATTTTGACAACGGATCAGACCATATAGCAAGGAATGTGGGCGTTCTCTAAGAACTTGGAACCATGTCTTCTGAGAGCCAGCAAGGAAATAGAACCTCAGTCTTACACATACAATAGACTGGATTATGCCTGCAACCTAAATGACCTTAGAAGTGGATTCTTCCCTTAAGGTTCCAAAGGTACATATTAATGGTTCTGCTTTTATGAAGTTCAAAGAAGTAAAATCATCTATTATAATGAAAATAATCACTGTGGTTATATATGGGAATATTGACTGGAGGAAGACGTGTGGAGCTTTCTGAAGTAATGGAAACGGAAACATTTTCTGTTTTTATAAGATGTGGGTTACATGATCGTATGCATTTGGAAATCTAATCAACTTCCACGCTTCAGTTCTATGCAATTCATTGTATGTGGATTATATTTTAATTAAAAACATACTGTTAGGGATTTTCTAGGCAAGCTGAATGATGTATGCCATTTTACTTTGTTGTCATGTCAAGCTTTTTGAAAAAAAAATAATTACATATATCAAAATTTTATTAGAACAGTATTAATTAGTTTGTTTTAAAAGTGAACTTTAGGATCATTAGCCATTTCTTTGGAAGTTGGACACAATGAGGTTACTAGAAGAGCTTGAAATGGTCCCACCATCAGCTTGTCTAGAAACGTTATCTCTTAGTTACTTGTATCTAGAAGAATAACTTTATTTCTTGCCTTATTGTAATTAATTAGGTTATTTGAGCTAATAGAAATGAGTCCAGTTAACATAGTCAAGTGACATTTAAACATTTGCTAAATCTCAATTTAATTTCTAACAGAAATTAATAGTACCTAATGCCTAAAATTGTGATCAACCATTTGCAAAATTCTTTCATACCTGTTATTTTAACAACTCAATGGGGTAGGTATTTTATCCCCATTGACCTGATGTGAAAATGGGCGGTTATTGAGGGAAAGAGATTTTTTAAAGAAAATGTTGAACTATTGAGTATCAGAGTCAGGATTCAAAATCAGATCTTCTGTTTCTGCACTTAGTGGTTTATCCAATAAACGAGAGCTGAGTGGTGGATGAAAATAAGATTATTTCCTGACAAATTCTTAAAAACAAAAAGAGAAATTAGAAAATCTCTGCTGCTATAGGGTTGAGTTAGTTGCCATGCCTTAAATTATAGATTAAATATTTGAAGAAACTTGTAGATGTCTTTAATAAAAAGTCTGTACAAAATAAAACATCTGCTCTCTATAATGGTTTTATCAGAGAGTAATTATGCTGAAGGATGCATGCAGTACACTACAGTTTTTACCTGCAGTGCCAAACTCTGCCTTCACTTTGCTCCATATACAACCTCTACATCTAAATCTTCCTTTCATTTGCATACATTTTTAAGATAGATTTTCAAAATAAGCTAAATTAAAGTGGCAGACATTTCAGTGTATCCCAGAATTTATGATTCACAGAAATCAACAAATGTGCCCAAGTGATGATAGAGCAGAAAATGTCAAATAATGATTAAAGTAGTTATAAAAATGATCATTGAACTTGCTGAGAGGAAAGGTCTAATTAAGAAGCTGACCAAAATTCAGATCCAGCTTCTTTGAAGGGGGTATGAGAATGAGTTGGAAAACTGAAAATTATTTGATCAATGGACAGTACAAATAAAAATCTAACATACTTTCATTTTAGTTGAAAACCTTGAGAGCTTCATTGACATGGGCACTTGTCCGCTTCCTGCAAGGTTGGATCATTCACAGTCTTCTTTTCAATATCTTTTGCCAACTAACCATTTCAAAATTACAACTAAATTAAAGACACTGTCTGTTATTTGTATACTGGAACTCAGATCTCCCCTTGGAGAGCTCTGAGCTCATTCAATGAGGCATAGCACTTAATTTCATTTGCAGAATTTCTGCTATCCAACTTCCCACAAATTAAATGAGATCATTCATTGCTTTCCCTGTAGGCTAATGGTACTTGTATTGTTTGTCCACATTTAATGTCCTAATATCTTGGTTTCATGGTCTAATGTTTAATAACGAATCAGTAATGAAATTGAATGTACTGTAAAAAAAAATCCTTCAGTTTATTACCTTCCAATGGCTCTATGGAACCTTAGACCTCTTCTAGCTCAGAATTGCAAACTTAGATGCCTACAGGGAGCAGGCAGGCTGTTAATGTGTGAACTGAACTTGCTGTAAAAGAATAGATTAGATTCTATGATAACCTAAGGAAAAAATTTCCTTATTTTAAAGAATGAAAACTCACATTAGGAAAAAATATATGGCACACAAAACTATCAAGTATCTGTGGATGGGATTTGCCCAACCGCTTCATCAGTTTTTCAACCTAATATTGCCTATTTCCCCCATTTTGTAAGGTAGAAAATAACAAAGGGAAAACTTAAGTAATTCATTCAGCCGAATTCATTCATGATTCCTAGTATAGTGCCTGAAAACCTGTACCAATAGTCACTGTATTTGAGAGGAATTGCATGTATTCGTAACTGTGACCTGAAAAAGGAAGACTGGTGTTGGATTAAAGTAAAGGGATCAGAGTACAGAGTATATTAAGAAGCAAAATGAATACCTTACAGCAAATAAATGTATAAGGGTGGTCAGGAAAGCAGGTGTGGTTTACATGATGTAACTACATTAGTTGGCTTAGAAGTGCCAACTATATAAAGACACTGCATAGAAAGCCTGACAAATCTGGTATATTTTTCTCAATCTTGGTTTTCAGCCTAAAGTCTCAGACATTTTCAAGGAACCACACTACAAACAAAACTGGCAAACGGTACATATTTATATATACACTGCATGTGGCTTCAGTAATTAATTGGAGTATGTTTCTTTATGAATTGAGAATTTGGAAAAGAATCACAAGATGCTTATATAATTTGTTATAAACAGTGCAAATTATTTGGAGACACAGGGGAAAACACACCATTTATATCAATTTTCTGTTTTCTAGGAAGGAGAAATAGCAAACCTAAATATGCTAGCTCATATGAGCAAAATTTGAAAAAAAGAGCAATAGTCCTGGAAATTCAATGCATGTTTATAGTCACCGGATGATTTAATATATGTTAACTCTTCTGGTGTGAAGTTATACCAATTCCTGGTATTTGGTGAATAGGAAAAAAAGCTAATAAAAAAGTTGTTCCATATAGTATTGTTTTCAAGTGCTGTATTTCACTAAGAGCTAAGAAACCTCCTAGGAAGCTGATTTTTTTTTCCAACATACGTTCACTGTTCTCTTTCCTGCTTTAGAAATAATTCATTCTTTTGGCTAGTATAATTCTTCAGCAACTAAAAATATGTAAAAACATGTTGGACAGATGACATTTGGCTGGAATTTTCAAATGTGTGGTTTTTAACTCCAGGAGATGTTTTGAACGATGTGTTTCTAGTAATCATTTTATTGACTGAAAAAACAGGCAAGAAAAACTTTCATGGTTGACACTAAAGAGAAGCCTTCTGAGGCAGATTTATTATGTATGAATGAACAGACATTTTTAAAATTGGGAACTATTGTTTCTTTAGTGCAAAATTGAAAAAGAAAATGAGGTAGGTTTCTTTGTAAGCGAAGTGACAGGAGCCAGTAGAGCAGGTGTAGTTTAAATGATTACACTAAGAAATATTTCAGATAAAGAGAATGTTTCAGACAAAGGAAACAGTTCAGATTGAAGGATTTAGGTGGGGTTGGAGTTGTAAATCATATTGTCAATGTCTACTTTTGAAAAAGGAGGAGAAAGACAAATTAACCTGTATCAGAAGTAAACTGCCAGGAATTTGACCTAAAACTCAAAGATTGTAAGATCTTCTCCAAGGCACTTGACACTATGAATCATGGGGAGAAAAGCAATTCTAATGTACTCAATATCTGTATTTTGTTTTTTAAAGATTTTATTTATTTATTTTTGTGGTGAGGGATGGGGAAGCAGAAGGAGAAGCAGACTCCCCACTGAGCAGGGAGCTCGATGTCAGGACTCAATCCCAGGACCCCGGGATCATGACCTGAGCAGCAAGCAGACTGCTTAACCGACTGAACCACCCAGGAACCCTCATTATCTTTATTTAATACTTGAGTATAAACTGAACACTGTTTTAATCAACTGATGAAAGTGACTTTAAGCAATGCAAAACTGGGAGAAAACTGTGACATTTAGAGAAATTGTGATACTATGTGATCCATTTGAATTTAGGCTTACTGGTGTTTTTGATTTCTGGTAATATTTACATGCCAAAGTTGATTTTCAAGGGAACTCATATTTGTTAATCTGGTGGATCATTCTTTAATGTGCCAATCCAACTTCTCTCTCTTGCTCTCTGACTGAATAAAATTACCTGATGAGGGAGCACACTGAAAAGTATCTTATCTAGTCCCGCCTACTCCAAAGCACTTTTCCTTAGGTCTTCTGGCACATTTCTCTTAAGGAAAGTAATATTTTCAGTACTGAGGAAGTAATTCAGATTCTAAATTATGAAATTAGTTATCACTGGATTTAAAAATTTACGGTATATTCATATTTTAAAATATTTAATACCAGTGCCTTCTTAATAAAACAAGGAAACATGTTTTTTAAAAACATGTTTTTAAACATGTTTAAAATGTTTAAGGGGAGGGAGGTCATTTGCTTATTCTGGAATACAATAGTCCATCATAACAATGCCAGAGGAGAAGCACCTGGGTGGCTCAGTCAGTTAAGCATCTCTTAGTTTCAGCTCAGGTCATGATCTCACTGTTGTGGGATGGAGCCCTACATCTGACTCTGAGCTCAGCATGAGGTCTACTTCAGATTCTTCTTCCTCTCTCTCCCACTCATACTCTCTCTCTCTCAAATAAATAAAACTTTTGAAAAAATGCCAGAAGAAATGGAGTCATTGATTTGGCACAAGTCATTTAAAACAGTTTCCACATAGATTTTTTTCCTATTTTAAGCATATTACAATTTAAAGTAAATTGTTGGCTCCTTGAAGTCAGGTTTTGTGTCTTGTCCTCCACAGCAGATTTATTCTTAGCAGAGTGTCTAGAAGCCAGAATGTGTCCATCAATAGGTCCTAAATAAAACAATATTATATTTTGTAGAAAAAAAAGGAATTTTGCATCAATATATGGTTTTATAAATGACCAATTTCTAGATCCTGTTATCTTAATAAGATACAAAGATGTACAAATATGGTACATACCATTTTCTAGGGCATTCCCTAAAATTTCAATATAGTTCAAAGTGACAGATCATATTTGATGGAGAAAAATCACCTTAATTTTGTATAACCCCTGAGGAAAAGGTAAGATAAAAAATGAGCATTCTTGGCCTCTTCAGTGTCCTCCAGGGTTTGAAATGCCGTGTTCATAATCTGGTCACATACCTTGTTCAGTGATATCTGATTATAATATTGTGCTTGCTTTGTGTTCTGGGAAAATATATGGTTTCTTCCACATTTAATAGGGGATTTTTTTTCCCTATGAACATAGTACCAAACAACAATCAAAAAGCCAACAAGTATTAATTAAGCCCCCATTGTGGGTGCTCTGGAGCCATAAAAGAACCTCAGAACTCTTCCTTTATAATTCTGAGCTTTGATTAGAAAACCAAGATATTCAAATTCATTGTTAATGAAAATATTGGAATATACAAAAGACCCATAAAAGAAAAAATCCGACATAGCAAATATGGATTCTTAATCTAGATGGTCTTTCTGTTTTTAAATTCAGGTAGAAACAACTCATCTGACATGGAATCTAAAATTTATTCCTTGAGCTCTGCTTGCCATTTCTCATAGTGAATGCTCAGAGATTCACTATGATTCCTAATTCTTAGGTTCCTAATGTATCAAGACCCAGTTCTCCTGTGCATTCCAAACAATCTCTAGTTTCATCTGTGGATTTTTTCTACTCTTCCGTTTCATTAGATCAGATGACTGAATTGAAAAGGAGGGTAAGAAAATGAAGAAGCCTTTGACAACACTCCCAGTGTTATTTTGCATAAAGTATCTTGAAGACATTGAGGTTTGTTAAAAAGTTTCCTTATCGGGGATCCCTGGGTGGCTTAGCGGTTTCGCGCCTGCCTTTGGCCCAGGGCGCGATCCTGGAGTCCGGGGATCGAGTCCCGCGTCGGGCTCCCGGCAGGGAGCCTGCTTCTCCCTCTGCCTGTGTCTCTGCCTCTCTTTCTCTCTCATAAATAAATAAAAATACATCTTAAAAAAATTTCCTTATCTATAAATAACAGGTAATTATTAGAGCTTAATTATTTAATAAATGATATCATATATAGAGGTCTTTGTACTCTATATGGCTTTAAATATATAATCTATGATTTTTTAAATTAAATTTTAAAAATATATCTCTTGATTTCTCAGTAGACATCAACAACCTTCAAAATGTTTTAGCCAGGAAAAAAAAAATGTCTGAAGGCAACAAAAGCCACTTAATTGAGCCCAAGATAAAGAGATTTTTTTTTTTAATGAATATTTTTAAAACTTAAAGAAAAAAGCAACTGGGTTTCGGCATGTCTGGAAAACATGAAGCTCTAGGGAGCTCAGCTGTAGGAGTTCAAGGACCTTTACTCTAATGATCTACCATTACCTCAGCTAGCAACTTATTATGTATCTTAGTTCAAATTCTCAAAAGGGAATCTGATTAATTCAGATTACTTTATGGATTGGTTCCTCTGGGGTTGGATAGCTACTCTTGGCTCAATCAACCAAGTCCGGGGAATGACATTGCTAATTAAGGATAAGCTAGAGGAAATGAGGTCTTTCTTTGGTAGAGATGTTTACAATGCCTGTACATATTTATTTATATGTAAATGTATAATGGAAAGCAGACCATGTGGAATTAATAAAGCATAATTATCTCATTCTAGGAAAGTATATTTATAGATGAATTGTTGACAGTTGTTACTCTTGTGTATTAAACATCACTGCATGGCACAGACGCCACATAGTTTACTTAAGTTAAAACCCAGGTGGCTTTCTTGCCTGGCCCCCTTAACTTGCCCTTCACATCCAGTCACCAAATCTCAGCTCTTGTATATCCTAAGTAACAAATATAATTAAATCACCTGTCTCTGTGTATAACACCATTGTGTTATAAAATCCATAGAGGAATGGGTTCTATCTATGTGGCTTTTTCATATTTAAATCTCTAGTAGTATAGTGCTTGGTACCAGCAACCTCAGCTGATAACATTGATTGTAGTTTTGTGGGACTCTGCAGCAGACGCCTCTGCTAAACCATGCCCACAGAAACTTTGAGATCATGAACATGTATTATTTAAGTTGCTAAGTTTATGGTAATATTGTTAGGTAGCAGTAGATAATTAATGTAGTCATTAGTTTCTTCCTGCATTATATTTTAAAAATCAAATGACAATCTCATTGTAAATTCTTTTTTTTTTAATATTTGTTTCTTTATTTATTTATGATAGTCACACACAGAGACAGAGAGAGAGGCAGAGACACAGGCAGAGGGAGAAGCAGGCTCCATGCACCGGGAGCCCAACGTGGGATTTGATCCCGGGTCTCCAGGATTTCGCCCTGGGCCAAAGGCAGGCGCCAAACCACTGCGCCACCCAGGGATCCCTCATTGTAAATTCTTAATCTATGGTTTTATTTTCAGCAACAATGCAGTCTTTAGCATTTAGTAACAATTTAATATTATTTTGGCATGGAACTCAAAAATGATAGAATGAGTCAGCAAGATGAGAACCACATGTGGGTAAATTAGTCTTTTCTTTTGGCTCCTCTCCCCTCTCTGCCCTCCACTCTCTGAGAGTGACATTGTAGGCTGTGGCCCCAAACTGTTTAAGTTCAAATGACTTTTTTTTTTATTTAGGAATCATACTTAAATCTTTGTTTAGCTTCTATGTCATACCTCTGCAGTTCTTTATCTTTACTATAAGATGCTATGAAAGTATCAAGTGCTTGTTTTTATCTCAAATTTAGAACAATCCACCATAAGTATTTCCTTGTTTCAAGAACAGAAGGAACATTCTTCTCCTTTTTAAAAAACAGTAAACATTTATGGCTCCCAATCTGTAAAGTTTAATATTGATATGATTCAAAATTATTGTTTCCTCCTGATAATTCTGAGAAATCCCTGAGATGTGGAAGAAACCCTTTCTAGCCAATTAACTTAATAACATGTGTGGGAAAGCGAATTTTAACACTCAAATAATCAGAAGAAATTACAAAACTACATAAAAATGTTAATGTTAAAACTAGAGGAGTGGCATTTTTATGTAGGTAGAAAAAACCCTCCTGATTATTCATTCATCACTTCTGTATGTGAGTGTGAACTTCTGAAGCTCTATGCTGGTCTTTCCTCCTATCAGGAGATAATAATTTTCTAGATGGTCAAGTTCTTCCTCTTCCTTGCTTTCTGTAGATAGTAAGTCCCTTATGTCTCACGTTTTCACATGCTCCTGGCATTCCTGCTTCTGGGAGTGCCAGGAACCACTCAGATTGCCCTAGAATAAGACAGCCTTTGAGGCACCATCACCAAAGGCCTTGAGCTTTGTGACAGGCAGTTTCTGAAAATAGAGAACTCAAAACACCCAGGAGACCATTTAGCTCTTAAGAACAAGACATTCAAGTATTGGAAATTGATCAAACTGGAATAACTCTATATTATTCTATAATAAGTCTAGACAAGACACAAGAAGGCAGAGGACACATAACTTTAAATTAGGAACCCTAGTCTATCAAGAAACTTTGAGTGGACACTGAGATTTCAATTATGAGTACCTATAGACAACTCTGTTTTTACATATTAGATAATCTTTATTTTGAAAAAGATCTGTTCTGTTGAAAAGGAGCTCTGGTTACTATAACTCATAAAACCACATTATATAAATTTAATGCACCTTGAAATATATTCATATACCTTAGGGTCTCAAACTGGTTATATGGGATGAGACCTACAAATAAGCAAAAGCTTAAAATATACTTTATTGTAAACACTGATTTTATTATAAAAGTAAAAAACAAAACAGAAACTTGAGTCTGATAATTTGATGCAGTGTACATTCCTAGCTACAAGGGCAGAATGACTCTGAACAATGTAACTGAAAATTACCTATTTGTAAACCAGTAATTATTTCTTTTTAGGTAGTGTCAAGCTCATAAATCAACTCATATATTCTTGAAAAAAACACAGGTAGGAAATAAGAGGCTTAGCTGCCTAAAGCTCAATGTCTTAAAAAATTATTTAATAATTTCAATGTTTGCTAATTCTTTTTTAAATAAGGATTTTATTTAAAGAGGAATGTTAGTGTAGTCTCAAAAAAAGAGGTAAAGTATTCTAAAACTAAGAAATGTGATGTTTAAAATAAATTTTAAAAGGAATAACTCTATAGCTTTATTCTGTATTGATGAATGCAGTTACCTCAAACAGAATTGTCAGTTGGTGGCATGGCATCCTTTCCTTCTGAGTAATTTAGATTTGTGCACTGAAATTAATAGCTGAACTTCTATGGAAACGTAAAGTAGAACATAGTCATTAATAGAGAAAGTGTGGTTATTAAACTGTGTAACAATTATAAAATCTAGTATTTTCTATTAATTTTTTTAAAGATTTTATTTATTTACTCATGAGAGACACAGAGAGAGAGAGGCAGAGGGAGAAGCAGGTTCCATGCAGGGAGCCCGATGTGGGACTCGATCCCAGGTCTCCAGGATCACGCCCTGGGCCGAAGGCAGGCGCTAAACTGCTGAGCCACCCAGGGGTCCCTCTATTAACTTTTTAATGAACTAGATAATCTAAATTTTTATGATTCTATAGAAAAATCTGTGTTTTAGATATTTAGGAAAGTTTCAAGTTACAAATCTTACACATTTTTTTAGATAATATTTTCATGAATTAATTACTTTGTTCTTTTAAAAAATTTTAAGTTACTTTGTTCTTAATGAATTCTTTTTTTTTCTAATATTTTAGTTGACTAGGAAATTTAATCATGTTATTTTAGTAATGCATATATAGAATGCTTCATTAGACTTTCTATACTTAAAAAATTCCTATTTTATATATTAAGAATTTTGAGATGTGAGTATCTCAGACAAATTTTCAAAGAACTTTTTGCATGGATATTAATTGAAGAGTAATAGAGAATTCTAAGATACTGGATATCTTCCTCAAATTCCTCATGTAACACACACAAAAAAGAAATTCAGTGGTACTAAGTGATAACGCTAACTAGAAACTGGATATATACATTTCTAAGCCTAGACAAAATAATGCAAAACAAAATATATTAAGGTTGTAAGAGAATATTATGTTTCATAAAAAAGAAAATGACTTTAAGCTTATTAAAGTGAAGAAGATTAATAAAATAATATAGCAGAACAGGATTTTGCAAAGTTAAAATTTAATTGAATATGTGAAAACATGTAGATTTTAGTATTACTTGAAACTGAGCATAGAGCACAGAATTATTTTGCCCAGCCTGAAGTCATACATATGAATCTTAAGCACATAACCATGCATTTAACCATGGCAGATAAACCAGATGGTGGCTAAATGAAACACTTACACAGGGCTTTAGAGATTAAATTGCTAATTTTTCTTTTCTCTACATTTCATAAAGTAGACCAATAGAACTGATTTCTACTACTCTACCAGAACCTAAATATCAACACCTAAAAATGGCACTTTTGGAAAATATGGAACTGTCATCTGTTGAAATGATACACCTTGAATTGAAATAAATTGCAACAAATCATACATCAAGTAAATACTTCTGTAGCCATGCAGGGTGAGTTATGAATGACTCTAAAACAAAGTAAATTGTTCACATATGCTTATTACAATGCATGCTAGAAATAATAGATCTATACAAGAAAACTTGAACTTATTTCAGTACTGTCACTAGTTTATTAGGGTTCTTGTGTCCTCTTGAAATGATGCTATTAATCTGTGAAAGTTTGCTTTATTGGGGGTGTACTAATATATCCTAAACTTATCTGGTATCTTTACTGACACAGATATGAAAATTCTATTCCTTGAAAGCACTTTGGATCCTTTTATTTGAGAATTGTATTAGAAGTCATAATTGAAGACCTGAGGTTGCACAGTAGGTTCATGTTGCTGGGTTAACACTGCTCCTAGATCCTATCAGCATATAGAAGAACAAAATAAACACTTGGTTTACTTTAAATATGTACTTCATATTTCCACTTAGCTCTAACCCTAATGGTACTTCTATTTTTCTTTAAGTGATTAGTTAATTGTACTAGCTTTCCCTCCTTATAGTGAAAATGTTTATTTCTGGCATAAAGATTCATAAATCCTAATACAATAGATAACAAATGGAATAAGATAATAACAAAATTGAAAATAAGAGAAAAGGAAGAAATAGAAACAGGAAGAGAATCAATGATGTAAGGTGACAGATATAAGACCCCAAATATCAAGTTTCTCTAACTAAATGGAGAAAATATCAATTAAAAATGAAGATTGTCAAATTGATCTTTTAAAAATCAGCTGTATTTGGTGTGGTAGCCAGAATAATGTCCCCACCCCCCAAAATGTTCAAGTTTTGATCCCCAGACCTATGAATATATTAATTTATATGACATAAAGAATTTTGCAGATGTAAGTTAAAGATACTGAGATAGTCATTCACCATGATCAAGTGGGATTTATTTTTAGGATGTAACCCGTATGATCATATCAATAGATACAGGAAAAGCTTTTGACAAAGTATAACAACCATTCATGATAAAAGCTCACAACAAAGTAAGTGTAGAGGGAACATACCTCAACATAATAAAGGCCTTATATGAAAAATCCACAGTGAATATCATACTCAGTAGGGAAGACTGAGAGCTTTCCCCCCTAATGTCAGGAGGAAGACCAGGTTGTCCACTCTCACTTTTATTCAAGTCCTAGCCACAGCAATAAAAGAAATAAAAAGCAGCCAAATTGGTAAGGAAGAAGTAAAACTTTCACTATTCTCAGATGATATGATACTATATGGAGAAAACCCTAAAGACTCCACCAGAAAACTGCTAAAGATGATAAACGAATTCAGCAAAGTCACAGGATACAATTGTGCCAAAAATCATAGCATACCTAGGAATAAACCTGGTCAAAGAGGCGAAAGAACTGTACTCTGAAAACTATAAAACATTGCTGAAAGAAATTGAAGATGAGACAAAGAAATAGACATTCTGTGCTCATGAACTGGAAGGACAAATATTGTTAAAATGTCTATACTAACCAAAGCAGTCTATAGATTTAATGCAACCCCTATCAAAACGTTAGGAGGATTTTTCACAGAACAAGAACAAAAATTCCTAAAACTTGTGTGGAATCACAGAAGACCCCAAGTGGCCAGAGCAAATTTTGAAGAGCAAAGCAAAGCTGGAGGTATCACAACTCCAAACTTCAAGTTATATTACAAAGCTATAGTAAACAAAACAGTGTGACACTGGCACAAAAACAGACATATAGATCAATGGAACAGAACACAAAACCCAGAAGTAAACCCACAATTATGTAGTCCATTAATCTTCGACAAAACAGGAAGGACTGTCCAATGGGAAAAAAACAGTCTCTTCAACAAATGGCATTGGGAAAACTGGAGCTATGTGCAAAAGATGGAACTTTCTCACACCATATACCAAAATAAACTCAAAATGGATTAAAGGTCTAAAGGTGAGACTTAAAACCATAAAAATCTTAGAAGACATCACAGGCAGTAATGTCTCTGACATCAGCCACAGCAATATTTTTTTCTAGAAAGGTCTCCTGAGGGAAGGGAAACAAAAGCAAACATAAACTATTGGAACTACATCAAAATTAGAAGTTTCTGCACAGTGATGGAAACAACCAGCAAAACTAAAAAGCAACCTACTGAATGGTAGAGGATACTTGCAAACAACATATCCAGTAAGAGTTAGTTTTTAAATATATAAGCAACTTATAAAACTCAACACCCCAGAAAGCAAATAATCCAATTAAAAAGTGGACAGAAGACATAAACAGACATTTCTCTAAGGAAGACATCCAGATGGGCAACAGACATATATGAAAAGATGCTCAACATCACTCATCATCAGGGAAATGCAAATCAAAACTACAAGGAGCTGTCACCTCACGCCTGTCAGAATAGCTAAAGTAAAAAAATAGAGGAAACAACAGGTGTTGGCAAGTATGTGGAGAAAAAGGAACCCTCTTATACTGTTAGTGGGAATGCAAACTGGTGCAGCCTCTCTGGAAAAAAAATATGGAGGGTCCTCAAAAAGTTAAAAATAGAACTACCCTATGATCCAGCAATCACATTATTGGGTATTTACCCCCCAAATACAAAAACACTACTTCAAAGGGATATATGCACCCCTATGTTTATAGAACCATTACGTACAATTGCCAATTTTAAAAAAGATTTTATTTATTTATTCATGAGAGACACAGAGAGAGAGAGAGAGAGAGAGGCTGAGACACAGGGAGAGGGAGAAGCAGGCTCACTGCAGGGAGCCTGACTTGGGACTTGATCCTGGGTCTTCAGGATCACACCTGGGCTGAAGGCGGCGCTAAACTGCTGAGCCACCTGGGCTGCCCTACAGTTGCCAAATTATGGAAGCAACCCAAGTTCTATCACTAGATGAATGAATAAGGAAGGAGTGGTAAGTATATGCAAAGGAATATTATTCGGCCATAAGAAACCATTAAATCTTGCCGTTTTCAGTGACATGGATGGAGCTAGAAAGAATCATGCTAAGTGAAATAAGTCAGAGAAAGACAGATACAATATGGTTTCACTCATGTGGAATTTAAGAAACAAATAAAAATGAGTAAAGGAAAAGAGAGAGGCATATGCACACACAAATGAAGGAACAGACTCTTAACCGTAGAGAACAAACTGATGGTTACCATGGCGAGGTGGTTGGGGGTGGGTGAAATAGGTGATGGAAATTAAGGAGTGTTCTGGTGATGAGCACTGGGTGATGTATGGAATTATTTACTCACTGTATTGTACACCTGAAACTAACACTAAGTTAACTATACTGGAATTAAAATTTTTTAAAAAAATTAAGAAAACAAATTTTTTTTTTAAGATTTTATTTAGTCATGAGAGACACACAGAGAGAGGCAGAGCCACAGGCAGAGGAAGAAGCAGGCTGCATGCAGGGAGCCCGATGTGGGACTTGATCCCGGGACTCCAGGATCATACTCTGGGCCAAAGGCAGGCACTCAACCACTGAGCCACCCAGGGATCCCTGAATTTTAAGAAAATTTTAAAGAACTATCATATATATTATTTTCCAGTTTCAGGATGCATTCACTGAGGTCTGTTAATACATACTATACCTATTTAGTGCAATTTTACAAAAATATATGGTAAAAGAGCAGAATACCCACTACCCACAAATCCCCCAATCTTCAAAGGATGCTCTTTCATCTTCTTTTCTATGTCCTTGGCATTTACATGTAAAATTATTATGCTTCATAAACATTTAGGATATAGTGCACACTTCAATAGGGAATTTATATGATCAGTACCATCCTGGAAAATTCATCTTCTGCCTCAGAGGTACTCCCTGAAGGTCTTAGGTTTATTAGAGAATTTGAACTTTTTAGGAGAACTGGAGAGGTGAAACTGGAGAGTTCAGGAGTTTAACTGAATACCGACAGTTTTGGTCAAAATTCACGACACTTTAATTTTTTTTAAAAGAGTTATACTCATCTGCATCTGATTTTCTTAATCACATCAAGGAAATAATAATTTAAAGAAAACAGAAGTCATAAATCATAACTTGTTATATTTTCCAAAATTATGTTTGAAGATTTTTCCTCCTTTGTTAATAGACACTTAAGTTACTCCCTTCCAAGTTACTTTGTCATAACTTGCCAATTCATTAAGCTTTCCTGAATTTATGGCCATCTGTTGTTCTATTTTTGCTCAAGCAGAAGAATGCAAAAATGCATTAAACTACATGGTGATTCATTTTGCACCTTACTCAAAACTGGCAGTTTCACAATTAAAATGAAATTGTTATCTTGGTAGATGGAATGATGGTCAATGAAGCATCATTCCATCTTCTGTTGACTCCAGAAGATCTGAAATTAACCTTCGTAGAACTGCCTAATATGGCCAAACATGAAGTGTTGTTTTAGCAAGTTGGGGTATTATTTCTTTCTACCATTAGGAAGGAAGAAAAGGAGAACAGAAAACAAAGACAATGGAAAGATGAAATGAAGGAAACTAAATCTTTTATCACAGTCTGCATAGTAATGCCTGAAATTAACCTCAACAAGTGCCTTGTTCCAAATAAAATGCAAAAATAAAGGAGAAGCAACGCAGCCTTAATAATAATTTCTGCCTAATGGTTTGAATAAAGGAAACCAGAAAAAATGCATAAATCCTTTGGGGTCCCAAGACACAGATGATAAGACTAGGACCATGAAACACCAATATTATAGCTCACAATATTGACTGAGCCATGCCCTAAAGTTCATCATCAATAAAAGTAATCCAGAGGCCCTGCTTGGAGAAGGAAATACGTCAGACCATCACGTGTGGAGTTCCTGCAGCTAAGAAGTCTTAAAGCTATCTATGACCTAAATGGGGAAAAATCATAAAGAGGAAACATACAGATTTAACCTGTTTCTTTCTTCTCACCTGTCTGTTCCTTACCCTATGAAATCTGGTATGTATTCAGGCTGTTAGACTAGAGTAGAAATCATACAGCTGAAAACCTTTCTGCTATAAGTGATATTCCCGAAGCTATTCTTTATCTTTAGTTCCTTCTCTCACCTCTCACCTTCTACATCAACTTTTCAACCTTCGTTTCTTTACTCTTACACAGCTCATCTGCTCTCTGTGCTTTATCCGTTGAGAGAGATCCATCGGTAGCCTTAATTTATTCATCAAAATAGTGACTTCAGATTTCTGTTTCTAATGAACCTTTCCATTGGAATGCAAAAAAAACTCTTGGATCATTTGGTCTTCCCCACCATAACAGCCCCCACACACACGATCCCCCTATAATTACCAATTCTACCAAGAGCACTATCCTTCTAGTCTCATGTTTTAAACATTGTTGAGTCATTTAAAACTTCGTCTACTACAATCTAAATCCTTATCATGTCACACATGGATTCACCCAGCCACCCACCAAAGCTTCCATGATCATTCTTTTCATTCTTTTTTTCTTTCTACTATCAGAAAAATATGTCCTAGAATGTTCTTTAGCATTAATTCTCCTTGAAAAGCTATTAGTCTCCTTTTTGACTCACAGCATAATATCCAGACTCCTCAGACTATCAAAGCTCTAGATGAATATTACTAAAAAATTCCCCTCAACCTGCCACATCATCAATCAGGTCTTGTTTTAAGTCTTCCACACTGTGAACTCTTACCAGGCAAGAGAGTGTATCGGTATTGCTGCTGAAGCAAATTACCATAAACTTCATGTCTTAAAATGACCGAAATTTATTTATTTATAACTTATAGTCTGGAGAAAGTGCAAAATGAATTTTAGAGAACTAAAAGACAGGACTGCTCTCCTTTACACGTTCTCGGGAAAAATCTATTTCCTTGACTTGCCCAGCCCTAGAGCTGCTTTCCTTGCATCCCTTAATCTTCAAGGCCAGCAGCACCTCTTTAAACCTCCCTCTTCTCCATCTTCACTTTGCCTTTTCCTCTCTGGTAAAGTCTTCTTGTGCTTCCTTCTTATGATACCTATTTAGGACCCACCCATGTAACCAAGAAAAAATATTTCTATTTCAAGATTCTTGATTACATTGGCAAAGTCCCAATAAGGTAACATTAACCAATTTTGGTAATTAGGACAGGAGTGTCTTTAGAGACCTTTATTCAGCCTACCATAGCAGATAATGGTTTCTATACTCTTTCCAAGGCAAATTGTATGTGTCTTATACAAGTTTCCCTCCTTTACCCCTATCCAAACCTTGGATTGCCTTTCTGTCAATTGTCAATATAGTTCATTGTTCTGGACAAAAGTCATGTAACAGTTTAAGAAAGAACAGTAGAAGAAATATTGGCGTCTACTGCTCAATTGAAGTCATAGTCATTGTATAGGATATAAATATGTGGTCTTACCCTTCTCAAGCAAAAGCTTTACTGAATAAACAAATAGGTGTTGAATAAATACCACAGGGAAGAAGTCATCTAAAGGCACCATCTCCATTTACTCACTTTCATTTTTATCTTCAGCCCCCTCTAGCACTTTACCAACACTGCTCTTGGCACAGACCACAATGGCATTTAAGTCAGGCAAAGTCTAAATGGTAACTTTTGTGGTTTTATTTTACCTAATTTTTCAACAGCACTCAGGAATGTCTCCTTTCTATCTGGAAGGCATTAGTATTAGTATTAACATTAATATTAGCATTAGAGAGTTCTCCAGACAAATAGAACCAATATGATATTGGGTTTATATATAGGTATCAGTTTTGTACACAAACACAGAGATGGCTGTAGATATAATATATATTTGCATATTATATATAAACATAAATTACTTATGCATATGTATATTTATACGTATCACATTTGGTAACATGTTTTCTAGGAATTTTTGTGGCTTTGTCATATTATTCTCTAATTTTAAAAAATCTCTGTTGTATATGTAATTCTTTTGGGATACTGGACCTAATTTGAATATGTGGAGAGGAGTAATTTCCCCCACCCCAACAAGAAATTCTCTGATACCAGCCAGGTGTCCTACAATTCAAGTCAACTCTGATATTATCAGATATTTTATATCATATCGTACATCCTTTTATTTTGTGCTTTTCTTGACCTATTTTTATAGTTAAACTTTTTTCTTTTGTAGGTCCTATTTTTCTTATTCTTACTTAATGGTCTTTGTTTTCTACTCACAGAGTCCTCCTTAACATTTCTTGTAAGACTGTGATCATGAATTTTTTTAACTTTTGTTTGTGTGGGAAACTCTGTATGTCATCTTCTATTCTGAATGACAGCCTTGCTGGATAGAGTATTCTTGCTGCATATTTGTCCCTTTCAGCACTTGGAATACATCATGCACCACCACCCCGCCCCCGGTCCCCAATCTGGCCTGCAAAATTTTCACTGAAAAAGCAGTCCATAACCTTATGGGGTTTCCTTTGCATGTAACTGTCTTTTTTTCCTCTTGCAACTTTTAAAATTCTTTATCACTTTTTTCCATTTTAATTACTATGTGTCTTGGTGTGGACCTCCTTCAGTTGAATTTTTTCTGGGATCTCTCTGTCTCTTGAATCTAGACCTGCTTCCCTTCCCAGATTCAGGGAGTTTTCAGACACTATTTCTTTAAAAAAAAATTTCTGCCCCTCTTTTCTCTCTCTTCTTTAGGGATCCCTAGAATGTGAATGTTACTATGCTTGATGAAGTCATTGAATTCTCTAAGTTTACTCTAATTATGTGGTGTGTGTTTGTCTCTTGTTCAGCTTGATTGCTTTCTATTACTCTGTCCCCCCCGGGGTCACTGATAAGGTGCCTCTGCTTCCTGTAGCCTATCCTATTTATTCCATCTACTGTATTTTTAATTTCATTTATTTAGTTCCTTGTCTCTGATACATTATTTTTTATTTATTTGTTATACATCTCACTATTATCTTCTTTCCTTTTCTGAAATCCAGCTGAGTATCTTTATGATCATTACTTTAATACCTGTACCAGGTGTATTACTTACTTCTCTTTCACTTAAATCTCCTGTTTTGATTTTGTCTTGTTCTTTCATTTGGGACATATTTCTCTGTCTCTTCATTTTGTCTACCTCTCTGTGTCTGTTTCTCTGTGTTAGGGAAGTCACCTACATCTGTTCTTGAAAGTAGTGGTTTTATGAAGAAGAGACCCTGTAGTGCACTGCAGTGCAGTGTGCCCTATTCACCAGAACCTGACACTTCAAAGGAGTCTCCTTTGTGTGTTGCTTCCATCCTGTTATTGTGTCTGAGTCGTGTTTCCTTTCAGTTCTGAAGTGCGCAGTGACTCTGCCTGTTGTGGGATGTGCTTGTTCTCTGTGGTGTTGGAGAGACCCAGGCAGGCCAGCTCTGAGAGTTTGACCACAGAAGGGCTTGGAGGTAAGGTGATGATGTTAGCAAAATTTGCCATGAATGACTAGTCCTAAGTGGATCCCTCACAGACTAGTGATTGCCTAGGTGCTGTGCTCGGTAGCATCAGTGGGTGGTAATGGTGATGGTGGTGGTGGTGGTGGTGGTAGTATGGGAGGCTTTTGGCCTCTGTGTGCAGGATGGCTGGACACGGTGTACATGCAGTGTTATCAGCATTTGCACTGAGCTACTAGTCTTAGACTGGATGTCCAGAAGCTTTTGGGCCTCTAGGGGTGCAATGCAGGGAGACGGAGGTTGGGCGGGGTGTGTTCTTTAAAATATTTTAAGCAAGACCCCTTACCCTCCTCCACAGCCAACTAAAAGCAGTTTTTCAGAGTGAGTATATACAGTATAAATATAATAAACAAGTAAAGTTGTCAAAAAAGTTTGAAAGAATGCTGATCTATCACAAAGTCATGCCAACTCCATGTTGATCCTTCCAATGCAGAGACTTCCCAGAGAAATTGGTAGAGACCATCCTGTTCTTCACATCAGGGCTATTTATGAATACATTTATTTTAAGCATAGATACTTTCCACTGCTTAGTAATTAGTGTGAATGATTCAAATGCTTGGTAATTTACAGGTCAGTTTTCAAAATAAAAGCAATTAGGTCTTATCACAAAACAGTTCTCATAGTTTTAAGAAAAGCAATGAAGTAGGAAACTTTGAGAACTAAGAGCTTCAATAAGATAAAGATTATGAAGTGTCCATAGAGTACTATAGACTGGAATCCAAATTATGGAGGGCCAATGAGAAAATGCCCAAGTAACTGTAGACAGGGGGCTACACTGCCTTTTCAGTGAGCTCAGCTAGAAATGCAGGAGAAGAAAAACATGAGAGGACATTTTTAGAATCAAACTTCAGCATACTTGGTTGAAAGCCATACAAAGGGGGCATTTTATTAGTAAAATAAAATCTTACTCCCTATTTGATATCACTAAGGTGCTGAGAAGATTGCCTTTGGTTCCAGTTTTGTGAAGGATTTCTCCCCACTTCATCTATAGCTTTCATGTTTCTCTTGAGGCCTATGTTTGCACATATTTCAATAATATTATGTGCAATATTCATAAGTTTAGAAATTATGCAAAAAAGTTTTATAAAGTGGCTACATGCAGGAATAGATACAGAAGATATTTAAGCCCTCCATAGAATGTTTATGTTGGAATCTCAGAAGTATATTTGACTATTCTCTGAAATGAGTTAATAAAAATCAAAGTATCATATACACTCCTAATATCTGTTCCTCCACTAAAATATGGAACCACTTTATAGATTGTCTAAATGTAAATTTTGTACAACATAGGGGCACCTGGGTGGCTCATTTGGTTAAGCATCTGCCCTCAGTTCAGGTCATGATCTCAAGGTCCTGGGATCAAACCCTGCATCAAGGTCCCTGCTCATTGGGAGTCTGCTTCTCTGTCTCCCTCTGGCCCTTTCCCCACCTTGCTCTTGCTCTTTCTCTCTCACTCTCTTTCTTTCTTCTCACAAATAAACAAGTAAATAAAATCTGAAAAAAAAATTATACAACATAATGTGATAGTTATTAGAAAATAAAATTGTTATTAAGTGTATCCATTAGGAAAATATTGCTAATGGATATACAATACTAAAGGAGAATAAAGAATAACTTGAGTGTTTCCAAAAATCTTTTAGATTCTTAATTAGGATAAAGTAGATTCAGTTTTTACTTTATTCAACCTACAATATCAGTTAGATTCAACTCTGTATTTTTTAAGCCTTAGAACCTTTTTACAGTACCTAGGGCAATGGGAAGTAATTTTTTTTTCATATTTTTCCCTTTGATGTCTGGTTCAAAAGATAACAAGGAGATAACAATAAAAATAAAATAAAAATTAGGAGTTACACTTCTAAGGAAATTAGAAAGCTTAGAAATACATGCTAAATAAATTTATTTAAGCGAAGCCTATTTTCAATATAATTTTAAATTTATAACTTTCATTCAAAGAATAAGGTGCAAAATATGACCCTGTTAATAAACCATCTAAAATAAATGCTTTTTTAATTTTTAAACATTCATAGATCTAAAGTAATAGAATACAGGATTTAATAAGAGTTTTTTGCCAAACTTTTTCTATGACCCTATATTAAGAGTCAAAAGAATTATGCCCTATTCTTGTCTGTCATCTGTTATTTGTATTATAATTGGCAACCTCTAATTCTTTCTGAAACTCAGTGTTCTCATCTGCATAATTGGAAGATAATGTTTTCTTAAAAGGGTGGCTATGAGCATCTAATGAGAAAATATGAGCAAAACTTCTTTGCAAACTGTAATTAAATCAAGATACTACTGTTATTATTAGGGCATTTATTATTTTCTACCAAAAAAATTTCTTCTGGCATTTACAAATTTATGAAGCAGATTATATGTAAAATTCTGGCGCTATGCATCAGACTTCCATGAAGGAAAATATGTATCTATATTGGAAAAGATTCAAGCAAAAACAGTCATGTACTCAACAAGTATTTATGGAATGCTAGATGCTATACTGGGAATAGAATGGTGACCAAGATAGAAATAACCCTGTTCCTTGTCAAACTTACAATCTAGAGCAGACTTTATAGAACAGGGCTCATTTGATGCATATTAAATACATATTTTTGGTCCTACCTCAGATCTACTGAGTCAGAACTTGATAATCTATGTTGTCTAAAAGCAGCCTGAGAAATTCTTAGGCATACTGAAGTTTGACCTCAAATTTCTAAAAAGAAGTTTCCATGGAGTATTATTTATATTATGGTGGACCAGAAAAGTGATGACTATCTTTCTTTCTCCTTTTGCTTATATGGAAACTCCAACTACCAACTGTAAGGAGTATGGTGTCTTAGAAAGGTCAAGGTTTTGAAGATACAGGTTCTGTCAAAGAAAATTGCACTGGAAAAGTTAAACAATAAGGAAAATTGTATTCAAGACCATTGCAGGGATGTCTGGGTGGCCCAGAGGTTGGGCATCTGCCTTCAGCTCAGGGCATGGTCCCGGTCTGGGTATCTGGTCCCCCAGCAGGCCCTTTGCAGGGAGTCTCTTTCTCCCTCTCTCTGCCTCTCTCGGTGTCGTGAATGAATGAATGAATGAATGAATAAATAAATAAATAAATAAATAAATAAATTCTTAAAAAAAAAAACCAACATTGCAATAGCAGGAGAGATTGGGCTTAATTTCCATGAAACAAAAGATAGGAAGAGTTTTAGGCACAGGCATGAGCTAGTTGAAAAGTACAGGGTAGAGGTGGGGCCATTAGTGGAGACATTGGTCAGTGTGATTAGACCATCTGTGTTTACCAATAGGCGATTATTGAATTTAGGGTACCACCCTCCCACAGAAATAGGAGTACTACCTTTCTTGATGATTGTTTTAAAGGGATGGCTTCTAGGTCCTTGAGAAACCAACATTCCTGGGTTGTAAAACTGGCAAAAGTCTGAGAAAAGGTTTAAGAGTCAGAGGGACGGACAAATAATTTATAATTGCAAGTTTTCCAAAGTAAATGCGCTTAAGAAATGGAAGATTAGAGACCTAGAGTCAATAAGAAATTTGTCTGAAGTTTAGTTATGCTGCAAGAAACATCAAGGCTATTATAGGGTTTCTGTTAAAACTTCTAATGCTAAAAGTCTGTGTTTCAGAGGCTGTTATTTAGCCACTGTGCACTATTATTGTCTTAATGATTTTTAAAGCATTGAAATAATTTTGAAATTGTTTTTAAATAACCTCTGGTTCTTCCTCAGACTCCCACAACTTTCCAAAATACAGTCAGGGCTTCCAAGATCTTGCTTCAATATTAAGGAATGTGATATTAGTTGTTAAATATTTTGAATACCACTTCTTTATGTTACAGTTAGTCAGAAAAGGACTCTCGTAAAAAACATGACCTTTGCAAAAGAAGGAATTCCTAAGATTTCAAAATGTCATTTATCTCTAAGAATCTTACTAGCCACTGTAATCCTCTATACTTGTAAAAAGTCCCTGGTATTCTATATTTGCTTGCTAGACATTGAAATTCTTTCCTTTATGTTCAATTAAAATCTATTGATTTTGGCCCTGTGCAAAATGTGCAGACGACCACAAATGAATCAAAATATTAACTTTTTTTAAAGATTTCTAAGTCTTAGGAGAAAGGAAGAGAGATAAATGATTTATCTATCTAATGCTAAGAGAATGCATGATTAATTCTGGTTATAGGTGATGGACAGGTTATAGCTGAGATGTTTAGGAGAATTAAGACCATTTCCAGTAAGATACATTTGGGGATGGTTGCTTGGATAGAATATGATTTAGGTTAAATTTTTAAAGGTTTCTCATGTGGAAGAAGGATTAGACTTGTTCTGTAATGGCCCTAAGGCTTAGAACATGCTCATTGGGGGGGAATTACAGGGATATTTGTGGTTGATGCAAGAAATAATTTTTAAAATCAGACTAATGCAAATTCCCCATTCTGTACTTCTATAGCACCACTGCCAGAGCACTCTGAATTAATATCAATGAATTAAGTTAAAGATTAATTCATTGGAATTTCTCCCTAGACTATGAGATCCTGGACTAAGACAGCATGGGTTTTAATCCAATATCTGATTTTTTTTATTTTTTTTATTATTATTTATTTATGATAGTCACAGAGAGAGAGAGAGAGAGGCAGAGACACAGGCAGAGGGAGAAGTAGGCTCCATGCACCGGGAGCCCGATGTGGGATTCGATTCCGGGTCTCCAGGATCGCTCCCTGGGCCAAAGGCACGCGCCGAACCGCTGCGCCACCCAGGGATCCCGATAACTTTTTTTTAGCACGTAACTGAGTATCAGTTAATTTGTGTCAAGTGAATGAATTAATAAAAGTGAATCTTTTTTTAAAGATTTTATATATTTATTCATTACAGACAGAGAGAGAGAGAAAGAGATGCAGAGACATAGGCAGAGGGAGAAGCAGGCTCCCCACAGGAGCCTGATGCAGGATTCTATCCCATGACCTGGGATCATGACCTGAGCCAAAGGCAGATGCTCAACCACTGAGCCACCCAGGTGCCCCAAAGTGAATCTTTTTAAATAACATTCCAGCCCACTCTGAGGGCTCATCATAGATATAGAAGTTCAGGCATAAATAATTGTTTAGATTAAATAAATTATCACAGCCCAACCAAAATTAGTCTTGTTAAAACACAGTTCTCTAAAAGGTCCTGGTTGCACATTTTGCATATTAGAATATGGACTTTAGCATCCAGGTTGGTTTACACAAATCAGATATGCCCAATAGTACCTGAAGAAATTCTTTAACTGAAGACACAAATGCCTAGTTGAGAGTGAATAAATTGATATTCAAGAATTATTACTTCCTCTGGATTTATTGTACAAATATAAATACTATAGTTAGGCTCTGATATAAACTTACTCATTATAGGAAGAAGGCAGAGTCTCCCACCCAATCAAATCAAAGAATCGGTGTACTTCTGGTTCACTTGCTGATCATAACACTCTTTATAGTAAGTCTAGCCACTACAAATTAGAGTTGGTATATAAGATGAAAATTATTTTCAAGTCTACGTCTAAGGAAACACTCTATTGCTGGCCTAGTATGCACTACTCTTTCAAGCCTTGCTATGTTTATTTGTGTCCACTCAGGAACTTAAATTGTCTAGGCTTGGCTGATGATGTACTGAAATCAGATCCTTTAACACTGTTACTAAATAATATCTGCTAATATGATTCCTCAAAATTCACTTTAGAATCAATATTTATCAAAATTCACCTTAATACTTTTATAAAGTGGCTTGTATTGACATTTTAATACATAGATTTCTGAGTTACTTCTTAGGAACTACTAATGTTTCACAAAAGTAGGACTTGTTCTCTGGTTTGAGCATGCTGTTTTTGTTTTGTTAAATGTCCTGAGTCTTTGGAGATGAGACAGATGCATTTAACCCTTCTTGGTGGAAAGAAACTCTGGGGATCACATGTAAAAATGCATCTGGGCAGAAGCAGTGATTCAGTGACACTTCTGGTTCCATGCCATTAAACTACTCTCTTTTAAACCCAGAAGCTCAAAGAATGATCCCATTCCAACACTACATAGACATTATCATTCTGGGTACCAAGTCCAGTTGTGAATCTTTAGTTTGACCTTTATAATTTATTAAAGGCATGAATGAAGTTAGGAGGAAAGGCATGGTGGTTGCAAAAAGTGTGACTTTTTAAAAAGAAGCAGTGAAGTGATGATGATTCCTGCTTGGTTTTAATTCTACCTATGTACACTGATGTATTTTAACATTAACATTTTTAAGTAAGAAAGCTACCAGAATCAACCCTATGATAGTTTGATCTGGAACTTTAGCAACTTTTTATCTAACTAATTACTTTACTTGTCAATATTCCAATTGAGTATCTTTTCCAGATATATTAAGCACAGTGGTTAATAGGACCTTAAAAAGATGAAGTGATGCCCAAACTGTATCTTCTCTATATATTATGTGGAACTGCCTCTACATTCTGACCAAAAGTCAGGATATATTTTGTCTGTCAAGTTGTCTGCAGCTACTGTTCTTGTCACTGTGTCATAGATGGAAATTAAGTTGATTTGACAGGATTTATTTTTTTACCGTGCCAAGCAGATTTTACCCAGTACTCTTGATTTTCTAGGTACTTGCAAATTGATTTTTTGATGATATGTTTCAGTATGTTTCCAAGGAAGTAGTGATGATGACAGGTTGATCATTTTTAGTCAGTTTTTTTTTCTTCCCAAGGGTGGGAAAAAGAAACACTAAGATAAGAACTGCATTTAGTCTTTCCAATATAGTTGAAACCCCAAGTCCTTTTTAAACTAAGATGTTGAGCTGTTAATTGCTCTTCATTGACTTTGGCAAATTCTTGAAAAAAAATGTTTTAAGTCACCAGAACTTAAAGTTCAATGTAACCAGTTTATAAATTAGTCTTAAAATAGAATCCTTTTACTACCCCCTGTATCTTTTCCATATATCATAACTATCCTATATTTTAAGCTTTCAAATAAGTCTTACTTCAGTCTTTAAGCAATAAGTTTGAAGACTGGCTAAACTGCATCTGTTTATATAAATTTACAGTCCTTTTTATGTAATAAAATTCATTGATTAAACATGTAAGATTTAAGATACTATGATACAATGTATTTCTGTCATTTGATTCACTTATCCAAAAAACCAAGCCAAATCAAAAGAAAAAAAGAAAAAAAAAACAGGCAACATTGTCCTGAATAATATATCATTGTAACAATATATGTGAAAATCTCCACACTAGAATAACATCTATTAGAAAAATGGAATAAAAGTCACATGGTTTATTAGATTTTGTGATTACAGCCTCTGAGGAGAAAAACTTTTAATAAATTCAAAATAACATCTAGCTTAAAATATATAAAATTAAATTATCTCAAAGACTGTGGCCCTCTATAGTTTGTAGAAGAAGATGACTGATATTTTTAAGCACTTTTTGGATGCCAATCACTACACTCAAATACTACTGATAAAAGCTAACATTCACTGAACACTTTTCCATACCAGATATTATGTTCTTTAATAAACATGATTACACTTACTTTATTCATCTCACAAGAGTTCTGTTGGGAGATATTATTATCATCTCAATTTTTAGATGAGGAAACTAATGCTTAGGTATTTAAATAATACATCTGAGTACAGAAAGGGATAATGTATTGGCAGGGAGATGAAGGGAGCTCCTGACTAGGCTCTGAAACTTCCTGGCAGGCAAAAGCACTGAGCCAGAGTGAAAAAGAGATAAGGGGTTAGACCAGACCACTTGGCCCTGGATGTTAGGGGTATTTTTCTTTGGCAGCTACAGTGTAATCACAGAAAATGACCAAACCTCAAAAAAGTAAGTTATTAAGGGTATATGTTATCGATAGTATTGCTCTAACCAAGACAGCACAAGAATCCCAAGGCCACAAGCTCCATGGTCAAGTTTTCTTTCTTTCTTTTGTTCCTTTTGTAAAAGATTTTATTTGTTTATTCATGAGAGACACAGAGAGAGAGGCAGAGACATAGGCAGAAGGAGAAGTGGGCTCCCCTTGGGGAATTCAATGTGGGACTCAATCCCAGGACCCCAGGATCACGACCTGAGCCAAAGGCAGATGCTCAACCACTGAGCCACCCAGGCATCCCCCTAGTCAAGTTTTCAATAAAAGACTGGCCCTAAAACCCCTCAGTGGCAACCCATTTGCGACCCCTTTCACTCTAGAGAGCTTTCTCTTTCCTTTCTGTTCGCACCTTCACTTAATAAACTTTCACTTCTCTTCACAGTACTGAGTCCATGAGATTCATTCTTTGGCTCCATGAGACAAGAACCCTGCAATCCTGTAAGACATTTAATGTCATGTAAATACTGGTAGTTGAGTAGGAGCTTGAAGCCAGTCAGTCTGAATGTGGACTCTGTATTTGATCACTCCATAATAATGCCAATGTCTCAAACCCTCACAAATGACTTTGAGTTAAATATTATGTTCATTTTTATACACATGGAACCCAAGGTTCAGTGATGGTAAATGTAGATTTCAGTCATATAACTCACAAGTGTCACACCCAGTTTCAAATTCACAGTCTTTGTGTTAAAACCTATCTCCAGAAATCTGTAGGAAAAAAAAAAAAACGATAATAGCTAACTTAATAGCACCCATTTATGCATTTGCAGCAGATTAATTTATTAGTTTCAAAATGATGAGCAGAATCTGATTCCAATAGAACACAATGCAGACAAATTCCTCTAGAATTCAATCTGTCTACCTGTGTGCCCAGGAAGTCAAGATTACTTGGAGTGATCCAATAGGCCACTAAGCAGCCAAGAGGGAACATCTACAAAATTAGAGCATCTAGAATAAAAGTAAGATTTTCCTACGAAAACATTCTCTCTCCCATAGTTTTCCTACACAAGCAAACTTCTCTTTAGATACTTCTGACAGGACACTATTTTGTTTTCCTTCTATTTTAAATAAAAAAGCATAGAATTATAGCGTCGTAAATGTATTTATACTAAAACATTGTGACAGATACTGCTTCAAGACTGCACAGTCTTATTTGTCTTTCTAAGAGAAACACAATTTTATTTGAGGTGACAGTGTGCCCAAGAAAAAGGCTTAGCTTCCCAGATTCCCTTGTAGATGGATCTGACTGTGGGACACAGTTCTGCCCACTGTGAGGTCGTCAGGGGTTTCTGAGGAGGAAATGAACAGAAAATAGCCTCACTCAGAGAAAGCTTTGGCTTTTCCACTTTCTTTTTTCTTAGAATATAGTTGCAATTTTTAGGAGCGTGGCAGCTTTCCTGTGAACTTAAGGATGGAGGCCACATGCTCAGGGTGAGGAGGGAAGGCTGCTGGCACAACCTTTCCTGGACTACTTCTGAATTCATTTTTGTGTGAAGTACCATCATATGGTTTTCTGTTTAAGCCACTGAGGTGGGAATTTCTGTAATTTGCAATCACGTGAAATGTCAATGGATTCCCAAATGTTAAGAAGTACAATAATTTCATATATATATATATATATATATATATATATATATACATATGTATATATACTCAGATATATAAATACAGAAATATTTTAATATGATTTTAAAAATTAATTCATATATACATATGAATACATATATAAATATAAATATATACTATTATAAGCACCCTGACCTATTTCAGAAAAAAAAAAAAGATAAGAGACTCAAAATAAGACTCTATTGTTTACTATGGTTCAAATTGCAGGCAGACAGAGTGGGATGCTCATCAGCTAGACTGAAGACCATCACACTCTAAACATATCAGAACTTTAGCTTCTCTTATAGATTAAGACAATCTTGTGGGAGGAAAGGGAAGCCTGGCAAAACCCAGCTGGAATAGACCAGAGCTCAGGATACTCAGCACAGAGGGAAACGTTTACCTCACCATTCTAAGTTAGCAATCTTCGGGATCCCTGGGTGGCGCAGCGGTTTGGCGCCTGCCTTTGGCCCAGGGCGCGATCCTGGAGACCTGGGATCGAATCCCACATCAGGCTCCCGGTGCATGGAGCCTGCTTCTCCCTCTGCCTGTGTCTCTGCCTCTCTCTCTCTCTCTGTGACTATCATAAATAAATAAAAAATTTAAAAAAAAAATCTAAGTTAGCAATCTTCAATAGGGCTGAAAGAGGTTCTCATAAAATATAATTGAAAGGGTTTTTTTGTGTTTTCCCAGCAAAACATGAAGGGCTCCCTCATTTGCTAGGACTCTTTCTTCTTTACAGACATGCCATGCTGTCTTGTTGTGCAGAGGCCACTATCTTCACCATTGATATTCCTCTTCTCCAGATCTCACAGGTCCCTCCACAGGACACACAGAACATAGTCTGTAAGTTACTGATATAGCCTGATATACTCTTTTATTGAGTAGGTCAAGGCAAATCTAACTAGAGGTGTGTCCTGCTGCACATTCAACCTGCTTTTCTTATTAGCTAGAGAAGTGGCCACGTTCACTATAGTGTAGGTTAAGAGTTCATGGAGAGCATTCTCCCTCAGCAAGTAAGAACCTTGGAAATGTCTAAGAGCTATGTCAATAGAATCTGTAATTCAAGGTGAGTGGTCCCATTTACATTTGAAAAAAAAATTCTTTTTTTTTAAATTGGTATACCTCTAAATATAGGGACTCCCTATGGGAAAGGAAATCTTTGGGATAATCTTGCTAAAACCAGTCCTGACCCAACAGCCATAGGTTGGGATTTGCTGTGGGAAGTGGCTCTGTATGTAAACATAGTTGTTCTGGGGGCCATGTTTTAATGAAAATAATTCTTGAGAATGACATCCCTCCAAAGCATTGCTGCAAATGAGCATGAGCTTCCAATGCATTGGACAGAGCAGAGGACTGTGTACCTGTAATTGAGCTCCGGATCAAACCATTGTGAGCTCCAGTTCAAACCATTGTGGACAGCTTCGCCCACAGGAATAGAGGAGATACACTTTCCTGAAAGTGCAAAGACTGACTGCAACCTCATCCTGAGAAGCCATCAGGGATATTTGACTATGGATGCTTTATGACTTCTTCTATTAGGAACACTTGATTATGGACCTTCACCACCTGAATCGATTCCCCAAAGTGGGACCTTGAGTGTTTTGACTCATCTCTAAGGCTGAGGGTTTCCTGAAAATGTGAAGGTGGAGAATTTATAAACTTTCTACCATCACCATGTCATTCAGGGATAGACTGGGCATATTCTTTGAACCCAAAACTCTGAAAGGACCATCCAATTTACATAAGTATAAAGAAACCAAGACACTGAGAGACCAAGTGATAGTATCTTCAGATGTGCATTTGCCACTCTGGATAGCTGGTATTCATTTCAGCATTTCTGGAAGTTTCCTGAAAACATAATAAACTACCTAATCCCATTTTAAAAAATTAAGACGTTATTTATTTATTCATGAGAGACATAGAAAAGGAGGCAGAGACACAGGCAGAGGGAGAAGCAGGCTCCCTGCAGGGAGCCCAACGTTGGACTCGATCCCAGGATGCCAGGATCACCATCTGAGCCAAAGGCAGATGCTCAACCACTGAGCCATCCAGACACCCCTCAACTAATCCCATTTTAATTCTTTTACTTGAACTGTTTCTAAAAATCAAATCCATCCTTAACAGATAATTTATCTTCACAAAAAAATTCAAAATTAATCTAGTTTTATAAATTCAAAAAATGATAAACTTTAAGGAAAATTCCAAATATATTTGATTGGTTTTAATGTTGTACTCAAATCTCTATGGAATGTCTGGTACAGCATAAAGACATTATTCTGATCTGGTGTAAAACTTTTGAAGTTCTATATATTTTTTCTTTGAAGTGATATAGACAACTATCTCAGGTCAAGGAAAGTATTACGAGTTACATTTTATCCCCAAGGAAACTAAAACTCAAGGCTCTAGTGGCCTAATACAAAATATAGGGTCACATTCTCTGAGCCCTGAGTCCCTGATTTTTGCTACTACTCCATACGCAGCATGTCTGTATCATTACCCATCCTTATTGCTCTGTTCCTTTTCTCTTTGCTTACTCAATGAGAAAGGGATTTTGATTTTGTTGTTGCTTGCCTATGTTCTTTTTATATTCATTTGTGCCCTCATTTATAGAATTTAAGTAATATCTGATTCTACATGTCTGAGATGGCCTAATATTTGTATTATATCATGAATTACCAAGTTTCCATTGCCCCTTGATTTGTGTGTGTTTGTGTTGGAGGGTGGTTGTCATGATGGTGGAAGCACTAGGGATTGGGTCCCCTCTGCCTTCAGGACTACATACAAAAATTCTTTTCACCAAGAAGCCTATTTTATTTTATCACAATACATTTTCAAGTGTACTTTTTACACTTTATGATTACTCTTAGCATGATTTTCAATGACTTTTTTATTATAATAAGATATACATGTAAAATTTATCATTTAATCCATTTTTAAGTATGCATATTTGAGTAAAGCATACTTAAGTATGCATTAAGTACATTCACATTGGGGTACCCAGGTGGCTGAGTCAGTTAAGCATCCAACTCTTGATCCCGACTCAGGTCCTGCTCTCAGGGTTTTGATTTCAAGTCTGTGTTTGGACTCCACACTGGGCATGGAGCCTACTTAACATTTTTTTTAAAAAAATACGTTCACATTATTGTGCAGGCATCACCACCATCCATCTCCAGAATTGTTTCATCATCCCAAACTGAAACTCTGGGCCCATTAAACACTAACTCCTCCCCCTCTCAGCCCCTGGTAATGACTATTCAGTATTCTATCTCTGTGAATAGGAATATTCTAGTTATCTCATATAAGTTATATAATATTTATCCTTTTATGACGGCTTATTTCACTTAGTGTAACACACTCAAGTTGCAGCCATGTAATAGCATGTGCCAAATTTCCTTCCTTTTTAAGGCTGAATGAAATACCATTGTGTGTATGTACCACATTTTGTTTATCCATTTATTCAATGATGGATACTTGGTCTGCTTCCACCTTTTGACTGTTGTGAATATGCTGCTGTGGACAGAGGAAGAAAAATATGTGTTTGAGTTCCTGCTTCCAGTTCTGTCAGGTATATACCTGAAGTGGAATTGTTGGATCACATGGTAGTTGTACATTTAATTTTGGGGCAAGGGGGAGGGACAACATGCTGTCTTTCAGTACAACTAAACCTTTTATATACCTCCAGCAATACACAAGGGTTCCAATTTGTTCATAGCCTCACTAACACTTATTTTCTGTTTTTATAAGTTATTTTTATAAATGTATTATAAGTACTTAGCATAGTACCTCTTCCATAGTAAGCTATTATAAGCATTTATTGAACTAATGAATACTGTTGTATTTTCTTCAGTTCATTGATATTTTCTGTTGAGGCAGTATTTTTAAAAATTTATTTCTTTTAGAGAAAGAGAGAGCACATGGGTATGTAAGCAGGGGGTGGGGCAGAGGGTGAGGAAGAGAATCCCAGGCAGACCTCTGGCTGAGCACAGACCCTGAGATCACAACCTGAGCTGGAATCAAGAGTCGGAAGCTCAACCGACTGAGCCACCCAGGTGTCCCAGCAGAGTATTTTTAAAATTTGGGCTTCAGGTATCAGAATCACTTGTGGCACTTGAAAGAAGTCCGATTCCCAGGCCACATTCCAGACCTGTTGAATCTTGAACTCCCCAATCAGGGCCATGGGAATCTACAGTGGTAACAGCATCTCAGGTGATGCTGGTGTGCAATAAAGCTAAGTAAGAAGCAGTGCTTTTGACCAGACTGTAAATCCTTGAAGGCAGGACTTAGTCTTTCTAATTCTTTGGCAAATTCCTATGGTTAACTCTAAAAGTTTGCTTTTCTATTTGTTATTAGCATTGAGATTCATATTTTAAACGTCACAAGAACAGGTTTTGGATGATTGTTTCCCTGCAGATGTGTTCTGTACATGAGAGTGGTAGAGGCTTACCTGTGTAACAGAACACAAGCTTTGTGCTAAATAACAAATATTGTCTGGTACCCAACCTGCTTGGGATAATCCATAAAACATTTAATGAATATCTTCTTTTATTACATAGTAATAATTCACATCCTGCAGTTTCCTGGGGTGCTGCAAGATCAGTCCTTTGAGTGTGGGTTTTTGTTCTATAGAATTTGTAAACAAAAGCCATTTCAGTCAGCCTTCACCTGGTAAACCCTGTAAGCTGAGTACCTTGCACAAGCAGGGGTTATGGTCGAAAGTGCACTTCTCTCTTGCATGACTTACTAAATAATGTAGCTCCCAGAGCTAGCTATGAGAGATTTGGTGTCTTGTAACCGCTATCTAGCAACGTATGTCCATCATGCTTGATGTTCATTAGTTAGATGAGATCAGTGAGTTAAAGAACTGTTAAATTTGTGTTTTCCTTTAATGGATATGTAACTGTGGTAGCTGAGTCACAGGACAGGAACTTGACAGAAAAGGACATGGCGGTAAGAAAAGCTTATTGTAAATATACAGCTTCATAAATTCTTTTAACAACTTGTCTTAGCAAGGTGCTTTGTCAGATCGCTTAATAAATGTAGATGAGGAGATAAAAGAAAGAAAAATAAACAAATGCATTATTCCTATCTTTTTCTTCATGTTTATGAATTATGCATGTATCTTATTAGTGGCAAATTAAGTAATGTACTAATTTTGGGTACATTTTCAGAAGGAAAACTAATTGAAAATCTGTTTTGATGAGGCTAAAATAGCCAGAGAAATTAATGGAATTGGCAACATTTAATATTAAAGCTTTAGTTAGTTTTGTTTTTTTTTTTTTAATATTGAAAATGCCATCCCTTTGAAACTCTTGACTCATTTTTTTTCACATTCTTATCAGGTAGATAGATGTTCAGCAACTATCTGCCAAAACTAATTAAAATGTCTCTTCCCACAAAGATCAATTAATTTTTTTTTTCTTTTACAAACATTTTTAGCCATTACTTTTAGGATTTTTTTTCTCTGAAGAAGAAAGGAGTGTTGTTTGAGAATATTTTTTAATCACAACAAAAATACTAAATGCTCAGTGATTGAAAAAGTAACCAAAACAGAAAAATAAATTAAGTCACACTAGTATCAGTGTCGTAAATGTAACACTTGGGATACTTACTCTTCTGTGAAGGTGCTAGTTTGATGATTTCCCTAACCTTAACTTGCTTTCTGTGGTTGCAAGACTGAGGATTTCCTTGGCAGGGAATCTGGCTCAGTGACAGCACAAATTTGGCAGGTTCTTGGAAACCTTTTGTTTTGTAGTTTGAAACTGCAGCTTTCAGATGCTGATTCGCCCCACAATCTTTTTATGTTCTGTCATCTTGTTGGGATCATTAGCTACTGTTTTAAAGGAGGCTAGCATTATATTTCAAAATATTTTTCCCTTCCGGGCATATAGCTGTAGTTACTAGAGATGAGAAGCCCACTAAAAACACTTCTGTCCCACAATACATTTTTATTCCACTCTGATGTTTCTTTTATTCTTAAGTCGATAGAGGATTCATTCTGATTAACAAAAAAGTTTCCTAACTGTAGTTGGTGAAAATTGCTAAATTTTATCTGATTATATATATATATACATATATATAATATATACATTAATTATATATATATTATAGTCATGTTTAAAGGGTTTTCAGGAGATGCTCTCATTTTTGAGATGCAATGTTTAAGAGGATGGTGGGTGTTGGGAAGAGAGAACATGTAGAAACCAATAGAAATAATGCAAATGGAGACAGGCATCTGGTGATTTTTCACACAAAAAAATAAATTGATTTATGATTGAAATGATTGTCCAGAACAGCTCTGTCATGCGTCCTAGACCCTCTGCAGTCTGCTATGCTTTCAGAACTTCAAAATAAATAGTAAATGATCAGCTAAGTGTGAAATAGCATTAAGTAAACCCCTGAAGAACTCCACTTGCCCTTCATCTGGCCAAAGGCTTGCCATCCGGATCCCTACAGGGAGTACGTTGAGGAGACTTCAAGTTTTAGAGCTGTTTGTGTTCTTTTCTGAAATAACTTTTGCTAGTTACTTGATTTTAGAGCAAAGGAAACAATAAAAATGACATCACTGGCAGTCAGTCTCAGGTATTATATCATAAGTGATGTATATGTGTATATTTATATATAAACCACCAGAGGGAAAAAGGGATCACATGCTGATTCTGGGGAGGGTTCAGTAGTGCTGTAATTTAAAACAGAGATGACTGCAGTAAACTGACTCTTGGGCTTAAATTACCCTCAATGGTCATTCTCTGCTTAGTGAAAACTGAGAATATTGGAATTTGATGCTATAAATATTAGAGTAATGGGTGAGAAATTTAAAAATATTGCAAAAACACCATAATTGTAGTAAAAGGCATCATGTTTTTCTTCCACAAAAGGTGGTAAATATACAGTTTAATGCTTCTGAAGACAGTATTTTTTTTCTTTCAAGGTGTGGAAAAGCCAGTTGCCTCAAGTCCTGGGACATAAACACGATTATTTTCATTTTTTAAAATGCTCCCAGTTCTTAAACACATGCATGCAATTGGAAATAATGAAATACATTCTCTTCTGTGCATTTCTGTGCTTAATGTTCTACTGTAAATTTATTTTAACATTTCTATGTGTTCTTCATATTTACTAGTTCAGATGGCTACATAACTTCATTGTGTGACTCTAATGGAATAAAGCACTCTTGCTTTGAATTTTAGGGTTTTCCTTTTTTTTTTTAGTGACTATAAAAATGCTGCATGGGACATTTGCATATAAGGAATGTTCTTCTGTTAAAGTTTTACTTTAGGATAAATTTCCCTTTTTGGAAATGTAGTCCAAAGGTGTCAGCACTTTAGTTACTCTTGCCACATATCAGGCTATTTAAAACTTTTCACTTGCTATCATCTGTAATAATCCTATTTCGTCTATTTGGGAATGTGTTTCAAGTTGACAAATAACTCTGCTTTAAACTTGAAACACTCTTAGAAAAGTATGCCAAAGCATGTCTTCAAATACAAGAAACAAGACTTATGATTTACAAGTAGTCTTAATAAATCAACCATATGAGACTATTTACAAAGCTTGTTTAAAATTTGACTTGAGGGAATTTCAGTAGAACACAAAAGCATTTGGTAATTTTTCTTTTGCACCAAGAGTTACTCAAAGACTTAATTTTTCTTTGAACACATTGGTGAGTTTGACAGGCAAGATCGTTGTTGTTCTTGTTGTTTTATGACATGGGCCACAGACCTTATATTATTATTCTGATTAGAAATAAGCTGACTGTTACAATAATAGAGGCAAGAAGTAATTCTTAGAATTACAGAGATCACAACATATAAGAACAGTTTTGAGAGAATCCGGTTTTTTAATACATTGACAACTTAGTTTTAGAGAAGCCTTTTTTTCCCCCCTATCTGAAAATGTTTCCCTCTGCACACCTGATACTCTTTCCCAAGAGCTAGCAGATCACCTGGAGCGACAGGCTCTAAAGGCCCTGCAATCCTCATGTGAGTATCCGTTCATACATACGTACAAAATCTCAGTCAGATTTTGTTTCTGTCAGTCCATGCAAACAATTGCTCTCTTTATTAGTGTTTCTCATAGTATTGATTTCAGATCGCCTTCCTCAAAATCGCCCTGGATATTTATTAAATAGTAAGCTATAACATCTTTGATAAGTTGGGAATGCTTCTCTGAGTGAGTCATTAGCATTAGGAGATAGTGGAACAGGACAGGAAAGAGTACTGAGGCAGAAGGAAGAGGATTTGCAAAGGTCCTGTGGGAGGAGAGGAAATAAGGAATGCATGAAACAGAGGGATTAAAATAAAAAGAAAGAAACAGAGGGATTAAATCCTAGAGAGAGAGAATGATGGAGGAGAATCTTTTATGCAAACCGCTTGTGTTACCAAAACTGTCCCCTAAGCGAGGAGAAATGCAGAGTTCATTTACTTTGGTCACACCAAAATGTTTCATGAGCCATTTGTGACCGTGCAAAACAGCATGCGTTTCCAGGGAAATGCCAACAGTGGTTGTGTTATGCCCTGATGCTTTTTTTTCTTTTTTAAGTCATCAATTAATCCCATAGTTTCTGTGGACATTTTTCAGTTTTATCCTACCTCGGTCTCAATGATTTGACGTAGTGATATCCCAACTTAGAGCAGACACTCACTTGACAGAGAAAAGCGAAGACAAGAATTCTTTTTTTTTTTTTTTTTTAAGACAAGAATTCTTGAATTCAAGTTGTTCTTGAGCACTGCTCACCTGGGTGGCGTCCATGGTGGCAGCAGGCCTCTGGGTGGGTGAACAGTAGATCCTCCAGGAATCAATGTCTGTCTCATTGAGTGTGAAAGAAGATGCTGTACCAAATTGGTGACCTTTGCAGCATCTTCACAGGGAGATCACCTGTGTAGCCCCTTGGCATCTTTATTTACTTAGTTTTTTTTTTTTTTAATTAAATGACTCTTGTTTTATAAAATATACAGTTATCTCCCTTGGCTCATATATATTCAGACTCTGACTTACTATACAATTCCCCGAATGCCAGCAAAGTCTTCTCATTTTATATATAACTGTTTCAGCTTATCATGTGGCCTTTCACAGATGCCAGATTTTTTTTTAATAAAATTAAAATATAAAAATGTTGTTAAATATAATTAACAAACACCTTTTAAAAACTTGTCAAAAAATAAAAATAAAAACTTGTCAAATTCTATATACACGCACATAGAATCTGAGGCTTGCCTTTTATAGTGATTTTTGCTTTATGTTAACGTTTCTCAAAATGACTCTGATGGAAGACACCAGAGGATGTTAAGGGCAAGTTGTGATAAAAGATTCTCTCATTAGATGAGTTTACAGCAACACTGAATTACTTGGGCTTCTTTTTTCCCTGAAAGACTTTCCCCAGGGATCCCTGGGTGTCTCAGTAGTTAAGCGCAGCTGCCTTTGGCTCAGGGTGTGATCCTGGGGTACCGGGATCGAGTCCCACATGGGGCTCCCCGCATGGAGCCTGCTTCTCCCTCTGCCTGTGTCTCTGCCTCTCTATCTCTCTCTCTGTGTGACTATCATAAATAAATAAAAAAAATTAAAAAAAAAAGACTTTCCCCAGCTTCTAATGAGGAAGTTCACATTGTAGTTCTCTTCAGCAGGGGATGGATATTGTGTTTTAAAATTTCGTTTGTCTAGATCATTCTTGCTGTGATGTTTTCTGAAGGACATCATGGAGGAGTAGAGTTCGATGGGACACCTCTGGGAAAATGCTGCCCTCTGTCAGGTTGGTTGTCATTCCCGAGGAAGTATAGGAAAGAGGGTTACTACCAAGCACACATCACACACCAGGACACTTGGTAATAAGGGAAACAGCGGCATGCGTTATCATGACAATACTAAAAACAGGTATCCTCTGACCTGTTGGAATTAGATAGTAAACCTCTCTTATTAAGCAAGAGGGTTATAGCAGTGTGGGTCCGATCAGGAAATACAATCCACATGACAGATTAAACAGGAGAAATTTAATGTAAAGAAATAACCACTACAATAAAGTGTAACCATAAGGCGTAAGAAAACATTTTATGGCATCCTAGGACTGAGGAAGAGTAACCAAAGAGGGGCAAATTTATAAAGGGTTCTGACTTTGGAGAAGGTGTGCCTCAGCCCCTGGAGAGCAGAACAGCTTGCTGGTTTAGACAGGTTGGAGTGACTCTGGAATTTCTAGGCAAGCAGGAGGCCGCCCTCCAGGGTGCACGCTGAATAGGTGAGCAGCACCTGGTGGCAAGGCCATGCACCGGGAATCATAGCACCTATCATGGCAAGCGGCATTCAGAGCACAGGGGCTATGTGGAGGCTGGCAGAGGGCACAGCAGATCTGTGTTTCATCTCCTGGGCCACAGGCAGGCTTGCAGAATCAACCACTGTCTTCTGGCAGCTTCCAGATTTGTTTGAGAGAGCTATGAAAAGCTTAGCTCCAGACCAAGGCTGGAAGATCATAGGGTGGCATTCTATCCCTTGACTGAGCAGGCTCTGGGGGATGTTCTCACATCATACAACCCCTGACACCCACCCTTGCAGGAAATTGCAGAAAACCTCTTCCTCCTGCACTGACCCTCCAGCACCCCCTACTGAGAAAGCTAAATATTGCATGCACTTTAGAGGAGAAATAGTATTTTATCAAGGAGCATATTTTGAAGACTACACTGGGGGAGCTGAGAGGCAATAAATCGACGACTGACACAGAGATGTCACTTAATGGTGGTCTCTGCAGCAGCATGGCTCACTATCCTGTGTCACTGCACAACAGGTGTGCTGGTACTACTGTCTGGGCTTCTCCCGCTGCCCTCTAAGTAGAATAGAACCTGGAGGAGTGACTGTCACATCACTTGTTTATTTGATTTTTAACATTTTATTTTTAAATAATTCTAGATTCACAGAAGTTGCCAAGGCTGTGCCGAGTGATCTGATGAACACTAGTTAGTCTCCTTCGATCGTGACATGACTCTATACTATATTATCAAAATTAGGATATTGACATTGACACATGTGTATCCATAGTTTTATGCCATTTTATCCTCTGTAGATTGTTCTCCTTTTATTGTAGTTGTTCATTCCTAATTCTTTATAGTCATAGCGACAGAGATCAGAACTTTTCCAACCTTCTTCCCCCAAAGATCTCCCTTGTGCTACCCCTTCCTAGTCATATCTAGCCTGCCCCACAGCCCCTGGCAATCACTAACCTGTTCTGCATATCTATGATTTGTCATTTCAAGAATGTCATGTAAAGGCAATCATGCAGTATGTGACCTTCTGAGGTTGGCTTTTTCCAGTCAGCACGACACCCTTTCATATATACTTGGATAATGGTTTTTAGGTTCTCTGCAATCTCTAGCTTTTCATTGGTGTTTTTAGATCATTTAGCTGTCATGTAATATTACAGGCTCAACTCTGACATTTCTGTTTGTTTTATCTTTCTTTTTTTCTGGGTTTTATTTGTTTCTCTCCTTTTCTATGACTTCTGTGAGTTACTTGAGTATTTCTTATGATCCATTTTGATTTATCTGTTTGTTTTTTTAACATATCACATACATGAAAGATTTTTTTTTTTAGTGATTTATTTAGGTATCATGTTGTATAATGTATCACAGTTTGTTGGTGTCAGTTGGAGTGAAGTGTAGAAACCTTACCTCTTTTGTTCCTTTACCCTCCCTAATTTATAGTATAATTGTTTAAATAACTCCTCTATATATACTGGGCACCATATCAAACAATGTTGTACTTTTTGCTTCAACCATCAGTTTCCTAAGGAAACTTAGGAGGAGACACACCAATGTATTTATACGTGACTTTTTATCTTCTTATTGTTCTTTCTTCCTGATGTTCCAAAATTATTTTCTAATTTCCTTTGTATTTCAAGAACTCCTTTAAATGTTCTTTTAGGGTAAATTTGGTGGCAACAAATTCTTTTAGTTTTTCTTCAGCTGAATTCATCACTTTTCTTTCATTCCTAGAAGGATATTTTTGGTAGAAATAGAATTTGGGGTTGGTAGTTATTATTTTTTAACACATGAAAAATATTGTGACTCTTCCTCCTGGCCTCCGTGATTTCTGATAAGACATTCACTGTCATTTAAATTGATTTCCCCTAACGTACTGTGTCATTTCTTTCTTACTGCCTTCAAGTTTTTTCTGTTTTTCTTTTTTTTTATTTTAATTTTGTTTTCTGAAATTGGATTTTGATGTGTCTTGGAGGTTAGCTCAGCTTTTTTAATCATGTCTTTGACTAAATTTGGGGAATTTCCAGGCATGATTTGACTAGTTTTTCAGTACCATCATCTGTCTTCTTTTCTTCTGGAACCTCAGTGACATAAATATTAGAACTTTTGTTATGATCTCTGTTTCTTAAGGTTCTATTCTTTTTTCTTTTTTCATTGTATTTTTGTTATGTTGTTTACATTGGGTAACTTCTAACATTCTATCTTCATATTCATTGACCTTTTTCCTTTTGCCCTTTCCATCCTTCTGAGACCATCCAGTGAATTTTTTATTGGTTATGGATAGATCTCAATTGTAACATTTCCATTTCATTATTCTTTATATCTTCTGTTTGCTAGTACTTTTCCATTGTTAAAAAGATTGCAGGATTGTAATAGCTCATTGAAGCAATTTTATGATGACTATTTTAAAATTCTTTCAGAAGTTTCCAAATATCTGAGTCATCTCTGTGCTGGTGTCTATTGATTGTTTTTCTCCTTCACATAAGGTTTTCCTGGCTCTTGGTACAACCAGTGGTGTTCAGTTATATCTTGGACATTTGGGCAATTGTGTTACAAACTTTGGATTTTACTTATATCTGTTTCAGAAGATGAAAGGAAAAGCAGCTTTATTATTTTCAAGAAGGAGTAGAAGTCCAGTTTCCCCAGTCCCCTTTGACTGCCAGGAGAAGAGTGATCCATTACTGTTAGGCGGTAGAGGGATTTCATTGATATCACCCTGGCTTCAACTCCCTACCCCCAACTCTGGCAATTATTGCTCTCCTTGTGGGTTCCACTGACACCATTGTTGGAAGAGAAACCTTACCAACCGTGGATGATGGTGAAAGTTGTAGCTGTGAGCTCTGTGCTCTCTGATATAAGCAGGGAAGGGGAAAAGGAGAAATATCTCATTATCCCTAGGTGGTACAGAACTACATGATCTTCACAAGACCTTCACTGATACCTTAGAGTGAGATCTCATTATCATGATATGGGGATGAAAATCCTGGCTCCTCACTCTTCTCTGACACCATTATTGTGTAGGAGGAAGAGGTGACAACAAGGAACAAAATTGGCATTTTTCAGGGTGTTTATGATAAATATATAATGAGCTTTGTCTCTAGTTCCTGGCACATAGCTCCTAAAACTCTTGGAATCTCTGGAGTGATGAGTATCTTTTGTATGATTATGAAATGACTGGTAGCTGGGGTCCTAAATAGCTTCATGATAGGGATTATTCACCAAAAAGACACAAAGATGGTTAGAGAGTTAGAACTTTTAACCACACCCCCTGACCTCTGAGGAGGAGAAAGGAGCTAGAGATTGAGTTAATTGCCAATGGCCAATGATTTAATCAATCGCGTCTATAATGAAACCTCCATAATATCCCCTAAACAACACAGAGCTTCAGAACACAGCAGGGTGCTTTGAGTGATGCTCTCAGAGAGGACATGGGAGCTCTGTACCACCCACCTCATTCATTACCTTTGCATCACTTCCATTTGACTATACCTGAGTTGCATCCCTTATAATGTACAGGTAAATATACGTGAAGTTCCATCCTAAATTCTGTGAGTCGTTTTAACAATTTATCCAACCTGAGTAGAGGGATCATGGGAACCTCCAACTGATAGCCAATTGGTCAGAAGTACAGATGGTAACCTGGGACTTTTGATTGGTCTCTGAAGTGTGAGCAGTCTTAGGATTGAGACCTTCATATTTGGAATCTGTGTTAATGCCAAATGTTAGTCATAGGACACCTACTTAGAGATCAGAAAGTTGGACAATTGGTGAGAAAACCTCACACATAAACATATATCATGAATGATAATAGTTCAGAATTTACCTGGGGTATGGACATCATGGTCGAAAAATTTTTTTTTATCATGCTGAGTTGCCTGTTTCTTTGGCTAGAGAGGTTTTTCTTGGGGAAATTTATTTGTTCCCATAAGAAGTCTTTGGGTTACTGTCTCTTCCAGCAACAAGTTTTGGCTATATAAGACTGAAAGAAAACCCAGGGAATTCACCACCATATTGTTCCTCAAATCTTAAAGTATCGAGGCAGTCTGCCTTCTATCATTCAAAGTCCTCTTCCGTCGGTTTTATATATAGTTTCCATGAGTTTTAGCCATATATATAGTAAGAAGAATAAAGAAAAGTATGTCTATTCCATCTTCATCTAGAATCAGAAATTCCAAATCAGTTTTAAATATTAGGATTTCTTTTTTCTAGAGGAGAAAATAAATGGTTTTCCTCCTCTACTTGGCAGTGTTTTTTTTTTTCCCCTAGCTTTCTGTTCTTAATTTTGCAAGGTTGGCTCAGGAACAATTATTTCATTAAATAACCTCACGAGGTCACTATTACCAGCTGTGACAATGTCTCAGTCATTCCCTTGTTAATAAAATCTTTTCTGAAGTCCATTTACACGTGAGTCACAGACATTTCCGGCATATGTTGATTAGATTCTCAGCATATGCTGATCAGCTTTCCAAAAAATTCAGGTTTTGTTGGGTGCTACTGTTTTTTGAGACTTTCTATAATAAGTGACTAATCCAAAGTTATTAATTAGTAATATTATTAAAGCCAAATTTTCCAGTCTGTTCAATCGACGGATTTGAGGCTTAAAATACCCTCGTCCTTCGTCCAAGCACTGCTATCTAGGACGCTTATGTGTAGCATAAATATTTGAGTGATTCAAATGATGTTTTAGCAAGAGCTGGGGCACAGAGTGGGATTAAGAGCTATTGGGGGAGGGGTGTCTAATAGTCATTGGAAGTTTTATATGCATTATCTAATGTATTTTTCAAAATAAAGCCATAATGTTTCTAAATCCATTTGAGAAATGAAGCTTTTGCAAACTCTCACTGTTAGTAAAACCCAACCTGGGCTTAAACTCCTGCTGTAAGTAGAGCTAGTCAGCAGTCCATGAATCATTGGTAGACCATTAAATCAATTTAGTGGGTAGCAAGTTGTTTTTTGTTTTTTGTTTTGTTTTGTTTTGTTTTTAGTGAAGGATATCAGAGTAGAAAACATCACCAGGCAGTTCGCATACTAAAAGAAAGTATTAAAAAGTATTTCATGAAAACAAAAATCTGTTTCTTATTTATTTATGTTGTATGTATGCTGAGTACCAATGCATAGAATGTGTTTTGTAATATGGTTTGCAGTCAAAGAAGTCCGGAGCCATTGTATTAGGTGACCTTTTGAGATACTTCCAGGCCTTAATCTAAGTGAGATTGTTTATCATACCCACTCTGCTAATACTTTTCCAGGAAAATACATCATCCTTCAAGAGCAAAATTTATTTATTTGTTTGTTTTAAATTTTTATTTTTTTAAAGCCCCAAATTTGTAGTGTGGAATCTCTACGTTAGAATAGAAAGTAGCTATTTTTATGACAAAAAAATGATGCTTGTGTGTAATTCTTGTTGTCTGTGATTTGTGTTTGTGTGTGTAGGTTTGTTTCTGGGAAGGGTATATTTTGTCATTTGATTTTTTTCCCATTTATCACAGAACTCTAAAACAAGGTGAAATTCTAATCTGGTTCACAATGGATGTGAATTGGATGCCAGAAGTACAAAAGAGACATTAGGTTCCAGTGGTTAGGAGGGCAAGTTCTGGAATCACGCAGATGCATTTCAAATCCAGACTCTACCACTCAGAACCCTGGGCAAAATACGTTTAAGTTTCCTCACCTGGAAAAGAATAATCAGAGTAGCAACGTACTCATCGTGATGATGTTAAGATTAAAATGAGATATACACATAAAATTGTTATCAAAGGGTTGCCTTATAACGAGAACTTAATGACTGTAAGCTATTAGTCTGTTACTTATAAAGTAAGACATTTGCAAAAACCAGTAATTTCAAAAGAAGTCCTGAACTAGAGACAGGAAATGAACCTCTTTATTTCACGTTAAAGCTTGTTAAGCTTGTTAAATTGCTCTTTTCTCAGAACATACTAAACAATGAATGAACCATTAGGTAAATTGTTGTGTGATATTACATAGAAAAGGAAATAAAATCATATCTTCCTAGTTTTTGTCTCTATTTTCAAATGTCCATGGCTGTACAAATCAGTCCTCTCCATAATCTAAGTTAAATGACATACTTTGTAGGGTCAAGTCAAGAGCCAGAAATTATACAGCAAAGCTGGATTGCTACACGGTAACACAAACCCCAAGAGCTGGCACTCATTTTGAAAATGACTCACAGGACTGAATGTCTCTTTGATCAAAGATACTTTTGATTTTGCAGGACGACCTGGAGCCACCCATGTTTCCAATACAGAAGGGCTCTCTGATCCTCCTGAGGCAGAAATGGGAATCCAGTGATTACCAGAAAAGTGAGTGTTGCCCTGGGGGCAGTCGTTGCAGGCTCTTTCAGCCTCCAGAAAATAAATTACTTAAACACAAAGGAGAGGTTGTATCAGCACCTGGACCTGCAGATCCCCCTAGTAAAGAAGAGATGTTGAACTCCGAGCCTTCTGGGAAGGGCCCTGAGGACAAGTGCGACAACTCTAGGGAATATGGCAGGCCCGAAGTACTAAAGGAGGATTCCTTGACTGGTCGGCGCAGGATTGAGCACTTCTCCATTGCCCTTGATGAGCTCAGAAGTGTGTTTGAGGCTCCTAGGAGTGGAAACAGACCAGCTGAGTACTGCCAAAAGGTAAGAATTGAGAATGGAAATTTACAGTTGACAAACTAGGCAGCTTGCCTAACCTGCCACTTATTTCTAAGCATGTAGTGTGTGTGTGTGTGTGTGTGTGTGTGTGTGTGTGTGTGTGTGTGGTTTCCCCTCACCTGTACTCTATCTAGGCAGATGTCCTGAAGCAACTGTGTAACACTGGGTGAAATGTGGCGTCCTCTATCATTGACTTCCTCTATGGGCTGTTCCAGCAGGGACTCAACCTCCTTTCAGTCCCACAAAAACAGCTCTGATCGGCTGTTTCCTTTTGTATGTCCCTTGTTTCCATGACTAGCTTGCAAGTTCCCTAGAGGCAGGGACAATTTCTTAGCACTTTTTGTACTTCAGACATCTAACAAATGGTGCTGCATTTAGTTAGACCTCAGTGAGGATTTATCAGTTCCAATGGTGAAATGGAACAAGTAGAGCTTTGGAACCACAGTGAACTAGATTTTAATCCTAAAACCTGCCATTTACTTCTATAACTGCATGACACTTAACCTTGAGAATGCAAATGTCTTAATCTGCTGCTTTATAGGGATATTGTGAGGATTATTGATAATATATGTAAACTACTAGGCATAGAGTCTGGAATATTTTGTAGTAGATGATGATAATGCTACAGTGATTTGGGTGTACTATCATGTCACATATAAAACATGTGTATTATCTAAAGGGAACATTTAATCAAATGCAGGATACATGATTAATAACATTATTAATGAGGACCACATTTATACTTCTGTTTTCAATTAAAAGCAGCTACTGTTTAAACTGGAATTGCTTGAATTTATTGAGCTCATTAGGGCCCCCGTGTAAGAAATTATAGTTTAATTTAATAAAGAGTTAGTAAATGATCTCAGGTTTTCCAATGGGAAGCAAATTCCATGCTTTGTTAATATTTTTTATCTAGTGACACTCGTCAAGAAGGTGCAGTTCTACTCTTAGTGAATAGTTAGCATTCAGAGGATTAACAAAAACAGAGATTTTTTCAGAATAAATTATTTTGCTAATACTTGCTCCCAGTTTTCCTATTGAGACATATTTAGTATTTACAATGAGACCATGCTTGTACCTCAAATAACTCAACTTGATTTAATGAGAATAAGGAATATGAAGTTACATTTATGAGTGAGGTAATGTTGAAACTAGAGGGTTTCTTAAAAATATAACCACTTGCCAATCCGTAATTTGAGAACTTTCTTTCTTTCCTTTTTATTCTACTACCACAATCCTTTTTGTTTGTAGTTTTATGATATCTTTTAGTAGGATATCTAGAGATTGGGATACACTTAACATAGATATCTACAATATCATTTTTTTATATATTAAGGAAAGTAAAGCCATAAAAAGTGTTTCTATTGAATATCTGTTGAATATAGTTTAATAATTTTGAACATTTACTTAAGATAATTGACTAAAGAAATGGCCAAAAGTAGAAAAAATAATCCTTATAAATTATGTAACATAACTTAGCCTCATCTGGAGTAGGGATAGCTGCTTCAGTGTAGTAAAAATATGAAGCATTAATAAGGGTTTCTGTTTGACATGGGAGATTGTTACTATTGGTATGGTGTGTGATTTTGAATCTAATGTCCATAAAAATAATTATGGAAAGAAACATAAAACCAACATTTAGGCAGTAAAAATGAAATTTGGTTAGTGTATTTAACACACTGAATTAGAGGTATTCTATTGTACTATGTCATAAAATGTTATTTCTTTAAATGTATGAAACATGGATCATGCATTTAGAAATTATCGTCTACAGCAGATACACATGATTTTTAGGATCAGTTTACATAAATGAGTATTATGAATGCTTACAAAAATCTATCTAGATTTCATATGACTTCTAGGACAAGGAGAAAAGAAAAATGAGAAGCCAGTGAAGAATTAGCTTGCTTTCTTCTAATGAAGTGTTTTGTATGTCATTAGGCATGTGAAAAGAATCCTAATTCAACTCAGTTTGAAATTGTATATTTCACACCAAAGGACGATAATTATATACAACTTAACCATTTGTTTCTTTTTTTAAAAAAAGATTTTATTTACTTATTCGTGACAGACACAGAGAGAGAGAGAGAGAGAGAGAGGCAGAGACACAGGCAAAGAGAGAAGCAGGCTCCATGCAGGGAAACTGACATGGGACTCCATCCTGGGTCTCCAGGGTCACACCCTGGGCCAAAGGCAGGCGCTAAACCGCTGGGCCACAGGGCTGCCCTAACCATTTGTTTCTACAGAACTTTTTCTTTCTTATCAATATTTTGTTATTATTAAATAATAATGAGGTAATTTTTATTTGCACAAATATGCAAAAATATTTACAGAAGCTCTACTGAGTATTGGTGATGTGGGGAAGGTACTCAATATTTGTGATATTAAAAGCAAGGACAGAAAATTATTTCAGATATGACTCTTGCAATTTAGTAAATCATCTCAATAATAATAAACTGTGTTTCAGTGTTGCTGTAGAAGGATGCTCTTTAGCAATAGGTACTTTTTAAGAAAAATTTTATACAATTATTGAGGTTCAATGTAGAATTGTAGAATTTTTTAAAGTGTGGAATATTTTTATATACATATATATTTGCAGATGCACACACACATATATTTGTTCAAAGCATCTTCAGCAAAATTAAAAATCCATCTTTTCAGTATATCCTTGTTTTATTGTCCTTCACTTTACTACACTTTGCAGATATTGCTTTTTTTTTTTTTTTTTTTTTTTTTTTTTTTTTTTTTTTACAAATTGAAGGTTGGTGGCAACCCTGCATCAAGCAAGTCTATCAGCACCATTTTTCCAACAGCATTTGCTCTCTAAATCACATTTCGGTAATTTTTGAAATAATGCAAAGTTTTTCATTATTACTGTATTTGTTATGGTGATCTACAGTCAGTGATTACAACTTGCTGAGATGATGGTTAGTGTTTTTTAGCAAGAAAGTATTTTTAAGATATTTTTAATTAAGGTTTTTTAGACATAATGCTGCTGCACAATTAGAAGACTATAGTATGGTGTAAATATAACTTTTATATGCACTAGGGAACAAAAAAATTCATTTGACTTGCTTTATTGAAATACTCATTTTGTTGCAGTGGTCTAGAACCAAACCAGCAATATCTCTGATATATGCTTGTATTTATTAAAATATGTTTATTTAAGAATAGTTTTGCTTAGAAAAAAAATTGTTAATTGAGGAAAGAAACCACAAGAGTCAATGTTATTTTCTATATGTACTCAAGCTCATTAGAGAAGGATGATATCAACACCACTACCCCCTAATATTCAGTGTATTCCAGAGCTTTTTTTAAAAAAAATTATCCCAATATTATTTCAGTAGAAAATTAATAAGAGAGAGACATAACCTTTTGTAATTATTTCTAAAACACTCTGGAAAAGTAACTTAGAATGATTTTTTAAACTGAAGGTTTTTATGCTCATGAGGCAGACTGTAATTCACGTAGACATAAATTCACACAGGCATTATCCCAAATAAATGATATAGAACATGATTTTAAAAGATTTTCAAAGAACCATAAGAATTTTAAGATCATAAATTTTGAAAAGAATGGCATACCCACTTACAACACTAAGAAATAAATTATTATATAAGGCAATGTATCAGTTAGCATTTACACGTAACAAACTATCCCAACATTAGCAGCTTTAAACAGTAAGCACTTATTATTGCTTACAAGTCTCTGGTGAGCTGGGAAGCTTAATCTGGTTTCACTCCTGCATCTATAGTCAGCTGCCAAGTCACCTGGACTCTGACTCTTCTAGGATGTCTACAGAGCTGGGACAACTTAGTTCTGCCACACGTAGTCTCTCCTTCAGTAGGTTGTCCAGATTTATGTACATGCCATAGGAGTTTCAAAAAAGAAAGTAAAATTGCATAAGGCCTCTAGAGGCCTATGCTCAGAACTTACACCTCACTTCTCTATATTCTATTTGTCAAGATAGTCACAAAATAAACCAGATTAATAATGTGCTAAAATAGATTTGATGAGGGGAACTACAACCTCACACTGCAAAGGTAAATGCATATAAGGAGAGAAAGAATTGTAGGTACTTCCACACAATCTACCACTGGCAAGTTTATTTAAATACTTTCAAGTATCAGAATGTTTTAATATGTCACTCATTAATGCAAACATCAGGAGGAGAGTCTAACACAAAATGATCCATTTTGACAACTACCTGTAGACAAAACTCTCTTAGGCTTATCCACTAGATCGATGATAGTTATTGTCCAAGCCAGAATACTGGCCTCCTAAAGATGTCCATGTCTCTTAATCCCCAGAACCAGTGAATGTTTTACCTGATATGGCAAAAGGGACTTTAAAAAATGTGATTAAGTTGAGGAACTTGGGATGCAAAGATTTTTCTGAATTATCCCACATGAAAATGGGGTCTTTGTAAGAGGGAGACAGGAATGTCAGAGTGAAAGTCAGAGAAGGAGTTATAATATCAGAAGAGAGGTGGAAGGGATGCAGGGCCACAACTCAAGCAGGGTAGGCAGCCTCTACACTGGAAAAGGCCAGGAAACCGGGTGCCCTCTAGAGCATCTGTTAGGATTGTAGCCCTACGGACACCTCAACTTTAGTGCAATGAAACTGATTTCAGACTGTGATCTTCAGAACTATAAGATAATTAATGTGTTATTTTAAGCCACTAAGTTGGTGGTAATTTGTTATAGAACCATTAGGAAACTGCTACAGTTATTTTATAGGCTATTCAAACATTGTTAAAAAAATTATTGGGTAATATGTGATTTTAGACTTTTCTTCTGTTCTTCCCTGATGAACATAACCCCATATTTCAAGATCAGATCTTTGACTTCCTTCTATTTGCAGTTGATAAGATGAATGCTTGTAATGTTAAATAATCAGGAACATCACTAACTCTTGGTTTGGGACGATCTGTATTTGATAGGAACACACAGTCCCCTAAAAGAGTGAATTTATCAGAAGGAGAGGGAGTTTGACAAAAAAAAGGAGATAGAGAAAGAGAGAGAATATTATAAAGGAACAAATACATTAAAAAGTTTGTGGGACACACTTGTTTTGATTCCTATTACTTCTACGGCTAGTTTATGTGGAATGTATGTGCAATTTTTAAATAAAATCAGTTGAACTCCACCCAGTCAGTTCTGAATCGGAGCAGCATTTAGACTAACTTGGAGTGGAACAAGATGGTGTAAGTTCCTCCTTCTTTCTTTCAAGCTCACAGTTGCTGCCCACAGAACTGGGACAGTGAGACCACTTAAAGGATCCCTTGAAGGATCACTTCAGCCCTACTATGATCTCACAGTGAATCAGGTGTTTCTTGATTCAATTAATTAATTTTGCCTCTTTCTATTCATATCTTTAGACTCCAAATGGTAAAGGATCTGATTTTCACAGTAGTTATTTAAATGACCCACCTGTGTTTTTAATGCACAGTTATCTTTCTCAAAAACCGCACTTACTTGTTCAATCAGATTGGATTTACCTAATGCCCAAAGAGAGACTATTTCTTTTACTTAAGCCATCAGGTTGACAAAGACCATTCATACATGAGCTGGACTCAATAAAAAAAAAGAAAAGAAAAAAAAAGAAACACAATCACTGTATTTTAGTTGTGCTGTCTCATAATACATTGGTTCAATCTGTTATATAATTGAAAGCTTGGATGAGAATATGAAGACACATGGCTAAGAGACTATGGGCCTACATATGCATCAATGATTAACCAGGATATAAATAATTAAATATGGTATAGTTTCCAAAATCTGTTATTTTCATTCCCTCCAATAATCAAAGCCTCTGGTTTTTCATTTAATGACCAGTTTGTCGTTTCCTACTTTCAGTTCTGCATAAAATCAGACCTTTAAAAGTACAGATGAATCATGATTGCAGTTGGCTTCTACTACAAAATCACTCTACTAGACGCTTAAAGTTTCATTTGCTCCCTAAACCCAGACATGTGGGGACTATGGGATTAATTTATCTCTAATCTCAGAGCAGGAGTTTCTTTTCAGGCAGTTACCTGTCACAGCCTTCTGACTCTCCATCTTCTGCCCTCCTCTCTCATCAGTGTTCCTGAGATAATTTCTGTTAAGCATGATGTATTTTGTAAAAGCATTGAACAGGACAGAGGTTATTACAGTCTTGGAAATTATTACTGAAAAATCTGTCCACCAAACTAAAAAAAATAGCTAAATATTTTTTCCCTGTGGGAAAAATTTTAAAGGTCTTTGAAGGAATAACATACTTTTTCTTTGCCTGAAAAATGGGCAAGTAGGTTTTTTTTTTGTAGAACTGAAGTAAATAGTTTAATGAGAAAGATCATTACTTTTTTTATTAGAGGAATATATGGAATCATAATTTTAATTTCTGCATAGGATATAAGAACATAATATTTGGTGACAAAGCATCAGTTGAAAGCCTTGGCTCAGCTACTTCATCATATAAACTTGAGTGAGTTATTTCACCTCATTAATCCTTAATTTTCACATCTATAAAATGAGGAAATTAATACAGCACAAGATTTTTGTGAGGATAAAGTTATATAACACCTGAAGGAGAAGAGATGTTTAAGGGATAGCAGCAAATAAAATTTAAGAAATTGTACCATTGTAGCACCAAATGGGTATGAAATGGGTATTTCTTCTATTTCGTCTTCTCTGGTATCACTTCTGTAACTTAGTATGATGCCTTGGGGAAAATATTTAATCTCAGTGACTTCTGTTTTCTCACCTACCACGGCAGAGGATTACACTCTATGGTTTGTAAAAATGGAAAGGTGCTTGGGGCAAGTAAGTTTTTATTTCACATCTGACAACACCTTAGTCTTTTACACAGACCTCACGTAGCAGAGCTTCATTGAATATTCAGTGGAGCAAATGCTAATGAACCTTTCCAACATGAATTATAACCCCATTTTGAGATGATGAGACAAAGGACTATAATCTGTTAAATTATAGTTTTCAAAGCTTTTTTAAAACCCTAAACAGAGATACATTGCCACCTTCATTGTCCTTTCCACTTAATAAAAAAAGTCACTGGCATTTAGGGACTCCAAATCCAAATCCAAGAGAGATGAGGTTTACATGTTATAAAAGTGTTTATTGTATTTATATTCACACACACATACAGAACAAACTTCAAAGTCACCACAAGGATGGTGGTGTTTCATTTTATGCAGTTTTTTTTCTTGGAGGTGTAATTTGTTTTCGTTTTAAATATTAGTGCTCTTTGCTGGTTCTTTTCATCCATTTATATGTTTACTATTTTACTGCCTGTTGTCCAGTACTTTATGTTAGCTGGGATAAAAAGCAAAACAAAAATGAAACAGCTCTGTGATCTGCTGGTAAAATTCCCAACTGAACACATTTGCATGGCCTTAAAGACTTCCAGAAGAAATTGCCATCTCAATTCATTCGTGTCTCACAGTGATATATGCAGTCACAATATGACATTGTTAAAGAATAGGGTGCCAGTAACCACGGAATGATAAACAATATTGACTCACCTTCATCTGGGAAACCTACTGTCAGGTCATGGATGGGCATTCTTTGACATTTTACTTGGATGACGAATGAGAGTTTTCACCCTAGTGTTAAGGGAATATTGCTGCCAACCCTGCTGCTTCTATTGTGAACCCACTTTTTTGCCTATCCTATCTTCCCCAGATATTTTTCCAACATTTCTACTTATTGGCTGAATTAATTCAAGGAGTCCCATGTATGACTCTTTTTGCCATTCCCTGTTCTCCCATTGCTGATTTTTATACTCGACCAGGTTCTTTTGGAGAATCCTCTTACCATAAGGATACACTAAAGGGGAAAATAAATAAAAGGAGTTGATAAAGTGCATTGAGAAGGGTGATTAAGTAGGGAGAATTTGGGACTTTGTTTAGAGCTTTTGACCCCACCAGAGGCCATGGAGATGATGTCCCAGTCACTGAAAGTCTACCAGCAATCCAAAGGCTATCCAATGTAGGAATTCCTTTGGCAATACCCTAAGAGAAAAATTTCCACTTACTGTGGAAAAACCTAGAAGAAACCAACTTAACTAAGAGATCAAAGTTAGATGTTACCAGTAATAAGACATCTTGATATCATGTACCTCCTGTTGTGATATACTGTGAAAGGCAAAGCATCACCCTGTGGTATCTTCATCAAAATTATGTAATCTCAATTTAATCATGAAAAAAACATCAGATAAATCCATGTAGAGGGCATCCTATAAAACAGCTGGCCATGACTCTTCAAAAGTGGAAGGCCTTGTCACAAAAATACTGAGATACTACCACAGATTGGAGGTGACCTAACAGACATAACGAAAGTGAAGATAAACTCGTCCATTAAAAGTTGGACCACCAAAGAAGGTGTTAGTGGGAAAGTAGGTAAAATTCTAATAAGGTCTGATTATTTCCTGGTTTCAAAATTGTACTATGTTTAAGATATTAACATTAAAGAAAGCTGAACGATTGGTATATGGGATTCCCTGTAGTATTGCAACATTTCAGTAGGTCTAAAGTTATTTCAAAATAAAATGTTAAATAACTGTTTTGATCTTTGTTGAAGCCTTAGCACTGTGGAGTGGAGGACCATGGTCTCTTTTGCTTGAATTTCTCCAAACCTTACAGATTATTATTCTTATATCCCCTTATAGAATGTAATTCTTAGCTTCACAGATCTATACTTCTAAAACCTTGAATGTTTCAGCCATTTCTCGCTGCCTAGAATCTCAGGATTTCTGCAAGTAATTGTTTTCCTAGCAAGGAAAATTTAAGAAGCCTAATCAGTAGTCAGAAGTTGAGTATATGGGCAGCCTTATAGTTAGATCTGTATTAGATTTATATCATTTTTCTACTCACTGAGTTTCACTACATTTTCAGGGGTAGAGTCCTTTGTCTTGTTTTTAATGTAGTCAAAGTTCTTTTTTTAAAAAAAATTTTGTTTAAGTTCATTTAGCCAACATATAATACATCATTCTTTTCAGATGTAGTGTTCAGTAATTTATCAGTTGCGCATAATACCCAATGCTCATCATATCACGTGCCTTGGTTTTATCTTGACTTACATTCCTTGCAAGTCATTGCCTCAAGTTCAAGGAACTCAAATTATCTCTTGTCTTGAACTCGAATTCCAGGACCTATAGTTATCTATTGCTCTTTTGGTGCTGATTTGGCAGCAAGCTTCAATCTCTATAATACATTATGAGCCCCTTCAAAATGCTCTCCAAAACGAGCCCCTCCAAAAAGGATGAAAATCCTTTTCAGAGGATATTGTCTTTTGATGGATTTTCCAATTGCTTAGGAAATTTTCTGTGTGGGGGGGAGGAAGGGTTCCTTCTATTTTGGACTAGACCTTTTGGCTTCCTTAACTCCATAGGCTCTCCTTTCTGGTCTTTCTCACTGTGAATCAAGCCTCGGGATTGATGTAGTAATAACTTCTTTAATATAATTGCCCTTTATTATTTCTCAGACAAGGCCTTTCATCTGAACTTAGAAGTCTGGAAACTTTTGTCAGAGTTGAAATTCAGGATTTGTAGCATGATACTCTATTCTTGGAGATCAACCAACTTTTAGAGATGGAAATCTACCCTTATTTTAGCACCTGCTTAGCACTCATGGAAACCAAATAGTTAATGCATTTTCTTATTTGGAAAGATATTTCTTTGTCTGTTTAATGTGTAGTGGAGAGTGAATGCAGTGAGTTTCAAACACCTGAAACAAATTCAAGCTCCATTAATGTTTCTCATCTATACCAACTACCAAATATGATGATTTATGGTACTTAATAGTGTACTAACTTGTTTTATGTCAATGTAAGCCATTTATTGGATGCTATGAGACAAATTGCTCTAAAGCATGGTAATGCATCATAATGCATGCAGTTCTCTTCCCCTTCCCCTTGTTTGTGAAAACATGTCAGGAGCACAATTTAAATTAATCAAAATGTTCTGATTTCAACTTTGATTAGATGTCAGAATTTTTTATTAATGATAAAGATGATATAAAATATTTCTATTTCTGATCAAGATGATTTCATAATTTAAGATCTGATCTCTTTTTCATTTACCTTTATTTTTAAATGTTAGGAGCAAATTTTTTCCTTGTGTCTTGAAATATTTTTGAAATTCTCATAAGAAAGGAAATTCAAGCTGTACAAAATAAAAGCAAAAACAAAAGCCAGGAGTTCTACAGATATTCTCTGTCTCTCTTTCTCTCTGTCTGTCTGAGAGACAGCTCTCTCTCATGCACACACACACACACACACACACACAGCGGCTTTTAAAAACTTCACATTCAAAAGTAAAATTGAAAAGTTGTGGGATCATTGTCTCTAAAATGATTTATATAAACAGGAACAGCAAACAGCAATTGTGTTTTTACTGAGATGTATTTGAACTCTGCTCTTCAGTGATTGGCATCTGAAATGGGGGTGGGGGTCAGGGGGCAGGGGGGACATTCTTATGGATTGAACCCTTAACCTATGGGATCTGATGCTATCTCTAGGTAGATAGTGTGAGAATTGAGTTGAATTACAGGATACCCAACTGGTGTCCAAAAAAAAATCCACATGCACACATGTTAGAATTAGGTCCAGGAACGCAAAAGACCTTTTGTAGTATCTTAGTCCATCTAGAGTAAACTCCTTTTGTAGAGGCTTGATCTCAGCAACATAGTCACAGCTCTTCTAATTCCCACAGCTGTGGACTTGTGTACCGTATCATATACTTATATATGTTATATATATACATTCTATTTGACAATACTGCATTGTCTATTACAGTCACTAGCTACATGCGTTCACTTTAGATTACATCTTAATTAATTACAGTTAAATTAAAAATGCATTTTCTTTGTCACACTAGCCCTATTTAAAATTCTTAATAGCTATATCTGGCTAGCAGTTACTGTGTTAGACAGCATGATACAAAGCATTTCCATCATGGGAGAAAATTCTGTTGGGCAGTGTGCTCTAGGGGCTACTCTGTGGCATTCCAACCTCTCCATCTGAAAAGCTCCTAGTAGTTTCTAATTGTTCTAGAGTTCTTCCTATTGTTCCCGTCTTAATCTCTGCTTTCCCACTTCATAGTCATGCCTCAGGTGGAGGATGCGTAACCTTCTTTTTCATTTTGCTCCTAAATGCTCAGAGACTGTATTGTTGGAACCTATCCAGGCTGCAGTGCCAAGGGATGGAGAGGGTAATGCAACATGAATCTGCTTACAGTGATTTATTTGCCATGAATACTGAGCATGCTTTTGGGACTAGTTGTAAGCCTGCATATGACCCAAAAGAAGCTTCTCAAGTTTGTTTGTTGGATTTTCTTATTCAATGAAAAATTTTTAAAAAATTGACTTCCTCCCGGCTCTTGATTTCATGCAGACATTTGTCCAGTGGTGCTATCTTGGGCCCCTTTAGGCCTATAGCTAGGTTCATTGGTCTTTCTTTTCTTTCCCTCTCCATGGTTTTTACCAGAGTGCTAAGCACAGGATGGGTTTTCATTAAGTACCTTAGAAATAGGTGGATGAAAAACTCCTGTTAAAATGAGCTGACTCTTTCACTGTCTATCATCCAGGTCATATGCATTAGCATTCCATCCTTAGGACTCAGCTTCAAGATAACCTTATAGCAATTTTTTTAGCCTACACTGCTTGTAGTTGTGTTCCTTCTGCTCATTTGATGGCAGGGATTTGATAACCTAATGTCCTCTGTCCTTTGCATATGGTTATTCCAGCCTAAGCAATTTTGTCACTGGCCATGGGCCAGCTTCTCTAGGTCTGAAGTCTGATGTTACTTTGACATCAAGCTGTGTCTATCAGCTTCCCAAAGGGTAAACTGTCTGATGATTCATAGTTATTCCATTTTTTGGTGCATTATTAGTGAATATGCAGCTAGAAGGTGCTTTTATCTCTATGTTGCATAGACTCATGGTAGGGCCTACCTCACGAAGCCCACCTACACCCAATGCACCACCACTGCCAGCTCAGGAAGCTCTTTCATAATGTACTGGGATTGTCATTTGACCTGTTTTTTCTACTCTAGAAAATGTTAAGTACTAATCAGTTACTACCTACTCTTTTTAAATTATAAAATATTTCAGCCATAGAGAAAATCTAAAACTACATTGTGCATCTTGGGGCAGCCCTGCATTAAAAGTGCAGTGGTGAGCTTATAAAGGCTCTCAGGTGTTGAGAACCCTTTTGTATAGGCCACCATGGAGTTGAAAGATTTTTTTGGCTAGTAAAAAGCTTTATCTCATGCTATTGTCCAAATTTCCCTTTTCAATGATATTTGAGGATTTCTGCATAAAACAGAAGAAGATAAACTCAACAGCTGCAAGACTCAGAATAAATAATAAATATATGCTGCTCCTACCACATACACCATAAATAAACCAACTAGAAAACCAGCTACTTTCTTTCTGGGTTTTGTTTCTGTGTATATGTTTTTTGGGAAAGGAAACAAGGTTTATAATATATATACCTAAGTAAAATGATTTCTAATACTCAAAGTGAAACATTCATAGATATAGTTGTGTTGAATCATCATATTTCTTTCTTATTCTTCATCGGTGAATAAAGCCAAAGTTTTGGTCTCCAAGGATGTTCAGCATCTGAGTTTCTTTGCTGCTAAATGAAAAAAAAATGTAGGTAACATTCCTATCATTTCTAAGAGAATAATGGGATGGAAATGAAGACAGAAAGCACAGATCCTATTTTCTTGTAATGCCACTAATAATAACTTAGAAGTGGTAGCTAGAGTACAGATGCTGTATAAGCAGAAATAAATCTATACCAAATGGCTTTTAATGCTTGAAAGGTAAAAGTAAGTGCAAAGTTAAAATCAGTTTACTATAAACACCTTCTCCATAGCAACATATTTTGCCAGAGTTCTCCGTGGAGTTTTTTGGCATATTGCTCAGAAATGCCTCAATAGAATATATCTAATGAGATCTTTCTCATTCATCATTTTCTACTGAGAGATGCTTTTCCAAATGTAGAAATTAAAAAGCATACATTCTTCCAAAGAAATTATTCCAATTCCAATATGAACATTACTAAAAAGTCTTCTCCCAGCATGAGAAGATTATACTGCCTTTTAACTAGGAAATGTGGTTCCAAAATAGCTAATCATTAAAAACCAGAGACAATCCGTTTCCATAAAAATATGGTAATTAAAGTGACTGACATAGAATGATAAGAATCTTAAAGGATAAAACTGCCCTCTGATGCTACTGAGTCAAATTCCCTCCCAAGGTTGAAATCTGTATTATATCTCAGACTGATGGCAGCCTAGCTTTCCTTTAAATACTTCCAGTTTCAAAGAGTTCATGCTTCTGTAAACCAGTTCTTTCTATTGTCAAATGGCTCTCTTACTTAGAAGGTTAATCCTCATGTTGAGGAGAATGTGTCTTCTGAGTCCATCCGCAATTTTCAGTAAGGTTTTGCCCTTTGAAGCAACATAGAATATTCTCCATTTGTTACTGTGGGAAATGACAGGCTGCGTCTAATCTTGAGGGCTCAGGACACAACTTAGCAGTAGGAGGTGAGGTTGAGATATTCCTGAGTGACTTAGGAGGAGTCAGGGCTAAACCTACACATGACAAGGGCATGATCTGAATAAGGAAAGACAGATGCTCTGAAACATCCCTCCCTCCAAAAGAGGGTGGTCATTAATTAAGGAGTCTGTGTTGGATAGGTCAGCCAACACATTTGAGTATCTTTCTTTGCAGATGTTTAAAAAATTGTTGTTTTGTGGTTTTATGCTTTGTTGTTGTTAGAAATATCAGGAATACATTAGTACACTCACTTGGGAGTGTCGGCAACAATGACAGAGACAAATATCATTGACTGTTTTTTGTCCAAGTGTAATAAACACTTGGGTTAGAAAGGTAGAGCATTTGACAACTGTGGGTTCCATCCAGCATTTTTTATTATCTTTTTTGAGTGTAGTTCATACTTTTCAGAACTGTTAGCACCCTGTGGTGCTGACATAATATGTCCCTTTTGAGGCTTTGCTTTTTCTGGCTAGGCTTCAAACCAAGGCCTAGTAGCAGCTTTATTTACATAGATAGGCACCAGTTGTGTCATTTTTGTCTTTTTTACTGCTACTCTTTGTGAAAAAAAATTATTTTTCAGTTAAAACTCATCTCGTAAGCATATGTATACTAGTTTTTGTTTGTGTTTTTGACTGATTATGCTTGCACACAGCCTCTTCCTTCCCATGACAATTGTCTTCTCTATCCTTACATGCAGATTAAGGACCAGCATTGAAGGATAAGAGACTTCCTAAGTGTTTCTGCTGCTTGAACCCTTTTTTGTAAGATGCCAAGTAACAGAACATAACCTTTCTTCCAACCCACCCCAACCAGCCCACACATACCCAACTCTTTCTCAGCATCCAGCTGTGAGATAATTTTTTCCAGCTTTACCGATAAACAAAACTTTAAAATACTTGAAGTATACAACTTCATTTGATATATGTGTATATTGTGAAAGGATCCCTCCCATCAAGTTAATTAACACATCCATCACGTCACATATTTACCCTTTGTGTATGTAAGAGAATATTTACGTTCTACGCTCAGCAGATTTCAATTATACAATACCCTGTTTTCAACTACAGTCACCATGTCAAATGTTAGATCCTTAGACCTTATTCATTTTAGAACTGAAAGTTTATACACTTGTACTATTCTCAACCTATTTTCTCCAAGCCTAGCCCCTCACAACCACTTTATACTATAAGGCGTGGGGTTTTTTTTGTAAGATTCTACTTCTAAGTGATATCATGGAATATTTGTATTTGTCTGGCATATTTCACTTAGCATAAATGCCCTCAACACAGGTAACAGAATTTCCTTCCTTTAAAGGTGAATAATTTTACATGCCATATTTTCTTGTTTCATTATCCATTGGTGGACACTTGGATTGTTTCCATACCTTGGCCATTGTGAAAAAGATGCAATTAAGAACAAGGTAGTAGAGATACTTTTTCCAAGTAATGGTTTTACTTCCTTTGGGTATATATGAGAATCTCCAGAATGGAGATTGCTGGATCATATGGTAATTCTATTTTTAACTTCCAGAGGAACCTCAATCCTGTTGTCCATAGTAGTTGCACTAGTTTACATTTCCACCAACATATAACAAACAGTTCCCTCTCTTCCACATCCTTGCCAGCATTGGTTGTCTTGTCTTTTTGATAATAACCATCCTGTCAGATGTAAGGTGATATTTCTTTTTTTTTTTTAAGGTGATGTTTCATTGTGGTTTTGATTTGCATTTTTCTGATGATTTCTCATGATTAGTGATGTTGAGCACTTTTCATGTGTTTGTTGGCCATTTGCATGCCTTCTTTGGAAAGATATCTATTCAAGTTCCTTTGCCTATGTTTTTAATTGGGTTGTTTTTTTTTTGTTTTGTTTTTTGTTTTTGCTACGGAGTTGTGTGAGTTCCTTGTATACTTTAGATATTAACCCTGTTCAGATTTGTGGTTTGCAAATATTTTCACCCATGCAGTGGATTGTCTTTTCATTGTGTTGACAGTTTCCTTTGCTGAGCAGAAACTTTTTAGTTTGATGTGGTCCCACTTGTTTACTTTTGCTTTTGTTTGCTTTGCTTTTGATGCCAAATCCAAAATATCACCGCAAAACCTATGTCAAGGAGCTTACTCCCCAGATTTTCTTCAAGGTGTTTTATGGTTTCAGGCCTCAAGTTCAAGCCTTTAATCCCTTTTGAGTAGATTTCTGTGTAAGAGAAAGGTCCAGTTTCATTCTTTTGCACATCACAATCCAATTTTCCCAACACTGCTTATTGAAGAGACTCTTCTTTCCCCAATGTATATTCTTGGTTCTTTGTCAAAAATTAATTGACTATGTGCACATGGGATTATTTTGAGGTTTTCTATTCTTTTTTTATGGCAGTACCATACTATTTTGATTACTATGACTTTGTAATATAGTTTAAAATCAAGAACTGTGATGCCTCCAGTTTTGTTCTTCTTTCTCAAAATTGCTTTGGTTATTTGAGGCCTTTTGAGGATCCATACAAATTCTATTTTTTTATTTTTATGAAAAATGACATTGAAATTTTGATAGAGATCTCACTGAATCTATAGATCACTTTTGATCTAAATTGTGATTTATGGTGCCAAGTTCAAGAGTGGTGGGGTAATAGTTTCACAGCAAGATTTAAATGAACCATTTAAATTCAGAAATTATTGAGACTTCCATAGAGCTAACATTTAAATGCTGATTTATTGCATCCCTAAAGCAAAGGCAAAAACAGAGTTTAGATTTTGTCTCTTGATCAGAAAATGAAGCTTACAGTCTGTTTTTTAATATTAAGTATTGTTACAACTATAATAGCATTAGGCTTTTCTCTCCTCTTTTCTACTTGTCAATACCTGTTAGACCTGCTCTACTATGTGTATTTTTCACTATATTAAAAGGATTATAGGTTATACTTTCACATATAATAGGTAGTAGCTATATTTATCAAAAATCTTGTTAATTCTACAGTTAGACAGCTGTCAGCCTACATTCAGTATTGTTCTGTGAAACATCTGAGGGATGACTTGATATTAGGCATTTAATACTTTAGTATAAAAGGTTTATACAGTTTTCACTGAGCCATTTAATTCTTTTTTTTTTTTTAATTCTCTTTCTAAGTTAGAATTTGACTCCTTTAGATTACACATTCTTCAAGCTTCTGTAATTACCAGATGACCAGACATGCATTCAGGAATATCTTTTCCATTGCTTGGTATATTCTGGGAACTGTGATCAAAAAGGATACCAGGGACAACTGGGTGGCTCAGTGCATGAGCATCTGCCTTCACTCAGGGTGTGATCCTGGGGTCCTGGGATTGAGTCCCACATTGGGCTCCTGCAGGAAGCCTGCTTCTCCCTCTGCCTATGTCTCTGCCTCTCTATCTTTCTGTCTCTCATGAATAAATAACATATTTTTAAGAAAGGACACCAAATTTATTTTGCTTTTTAGTTTATGGGATAATTTTAATTTCTCATCAATTAGGATTTAATAGATCCTCTGAGCACAATAACCAGCTCAACTCACTTTCTACAACTATTTTTATTTTTTTTAAGATTTTATTTATTTATTCATGATAGACATAGAGAGAGAGAGAGAGAGAGAGAGAGAGAGGCAGAGACACAAGCAGAGGGAGAAGCAGGCTCCATGCTGGGAGCCCAACGCGGGAATCGATCCGGGGTCTCCAGGATCACACCCTGGGCCAAAGGCAGGTGCTAAACTGCTGAGCCACCCAGGGATCCCCTACAACTATCTTTAAATAAATACATATCTTCATGTTCATACCAAAAATATTTATGCATATGTCTGATACCTCCCCCAGCTTTCTCATGGTTAAAGACCATGTCAACATTTATCTTGGTGTCTCCAGTGTCTAGCAGGGTGAAAGGCACAGGGCAAGCATGCAGTTGATGTTTGTTGAATAAACCAATCCATTTTGAAGCAATCCTGTGCCTTTGACAATTATATATATTAGATTTGAAGGATAATTGCCTGAGCTTATTTGGTTTTCTGAAGCACTCTTCTATTATCCCATTTATTTGGAGGGGTGATGTATTCGCTCGTTTCATATTGACAGACAATTCTCAAGTTTCTTCATAAAATATTTTTCCTGTCCTATCCTACCTACCTTTCTCCATTATTGTGACAACTGTAAATAATCTATCATTTTTTGAAATCTGGCCAGAACAATAATCTATGCATCCATTCCCACCTAAAATGTGGAAGGCTATCTGTCTTGATTTAAAAGAACTACCATTCTAATCTGCTGCCAGCTATCGTTTTCATAATTGTTATTAAAAAGAGTCTTTGAGCACTAGTGTCTATTTTATTGTGGCATTCAGAAGGAGCAAGAGGCCAATTATAACAATCTTTGCTTTTATAACATATATCCAGATCTATCTGCCTTACATAACAAAATCCTCTTACTTAGTGGCAACTCTTTGTCTTCTAAATCTACATTAACACTAGTGTTGCATTTGACAGAACAGAGTCACATTTTCAGATGGCATCATTTTACTATTCAAGCTTTGTGCAGAATTTTCTCCTGACATGAATTATCGTGAATGTTTACTTCCTGACAAAGAAATACAATCTCATTGTCTAAGAATTTACTCAGTGGACAGACTACAGAACAGTAGAAACATCAGCCTTTTACAGTGTTTTTCATGCTTAAAATGTAGCCCAGGAGTCTACAAATAAATAAAACAGCAGCTGTCCACTGACCCAGCAGGCAGAGTGCACCAGACATAATACAGTCAGCAATAGCTCGAAACCTTGAGAATATTGTTTATTTTAAATAGTTAGCTCTCAGTTGTTCCTGGTAATGGGAGGCAAAGAGGAACATGGGTCACTGAGTTGAGAATATAACTTTAAAAGATTCATATTTACCATTAGTTTGAAATGTGCTCCAACTGTATTATTTTTCTATAGTTATTTTCAAATCGGAAAACTAATATTTTAGTTTTGTGTTTCTCTTCACTGCTAAAGAACTTAAATCTAAGGCTTACAATTAATAATTATGGAAATGATCAGAGTAGTAATAGTTGGGGAAGGCAGCGGCAACTGATGTTGAAGATGAGCATCACTTTAGGTTTATCAAGCCAATTCCCAATTTCAATAGTAGTATTAGTTTCTTATTGCTACTCTAACAAATTACCTTAAAAATTGGTGGCTTAAACAATAAGAAAATACTATATCACAGTTCTAGAGGTCAGAAGTCCTACATGATTCCTATTGGGACAAAAACCAAAGTGTTCACAGGGCTACATTTCTTATTGGCTCCTCTAAGGAAGTTTCTTTGCCATTTTTGGCCTCTAGAGGCAGCCTATATTCCTGAACTTATGGCCCTTTCCTTCATCTTTAAAGCTAGCAATAGTAGGTTGAGCCTCTTTCATATAACATCATTCTGACCTCCTCTTCTGTCCACCTTTCCACTTTTAAGAACTCTTGATTACATTGAGACATCCCAGATTACCCAGGATAGTCTCTGTATCTTCATCTCATTAGCAACCTTAATTCCACCTGCAGCCTTGATTTCCCTCTGCCATGTACTCTAACATATTCATGGGTTCTAAGGATTAGCACATGGATTTGGAATCCATTATTCCACCTACCATAATAATAAAATAAAAATTACATTTTAAACCACACATGTCTTTTTTATTTTTATCTTTTCTAATATATTATCTTTTCACTAGTTGAACCCTAGCTTTCATTTCGCTATTGAGGAAAGTAGAAATTTTCAAGAGCTTTAAAAAACAGCTTTTTAAAAATCCACCTTCTGATATTCAAAGATAGGTTACAAAAATATGGAGAGAAGGTGGCATGAAGTAATGGAGGGAGGTATAGGGAGCCAAACTCAAGTGTCATCAACTATAAGCACCACTGAACTCTTAAGAAGGACATGGATTTGGATTACACCAATCTCAGATGGTCAGGGGATCTGGCCCAGTGACCAGAGTAGCCAAGGCATATTGTGCCTAAGGATTCTGCTCTGACAGGAGATTTTGTGAGATACATCCTTCCCTGTACACTTAATATTATCAAAGTGAAAAAGAGAAGGAGCTAATGAAATCGAGCATCTTATCCAGAAGAGACCGAGCCTTACACAAAAGGATTAATTGGATTATTGTAACAATCTATGATTTAAATTAAACAATACTAAAGATCATTTGAAACTTATCATAAACCATCAAATTAGTTAGGGACAAAACAACAATGGTTTGATTTCTGGTCACTTTACATTCACACGTGCAGAGAAAAATGTATCTCCTTTAAGTCTCTAGAACTGATGTAATCTTTATCCCAAATCCCTATCTACTGGTTATTGGGGAGGGTGGTAGGCTGAGGATGAGACAAGTTAATTTTAGATCTATTTGTTAAAACCTCACCTGCTTTAATAATATAAGCAGTGTCTCTCTGGAGAATAAAATTCTCTGTGTTCTCATTTTTTAATTCTTCAGTTCCTTTCTCAACTTTTTTTCAAGATCGTGTCTACTCTACAGGGAGAGGAACAATTTATTGTGCCTGCTTCTCTGTTCTCCAGGAAAACAGCCCCATTTTCTCTAATTGAAGTGTGGCCTACTGGCCTCTGATGCCATACACTGTGTTTGGCCACTTTGCACTACATACTGTTGGCCAAAATAATGCTCAAGGGAAGCAATAGCCATATCTCTCTTCTTGAGTCCACTTTACCCCTCAGATTGTATTGATTACAGATACCTGAGTCTCTTTTGTTGAGACTCTAGAGCCAGAACCCCAATATCTAGGAAACGGTCATGTTTTTCTCATTTCAGTAGGTACAATGGGTAATTTCACTGGCTTTCAACTAAATATCTGTATCCCATTGGAACTAAGGGAAGTTTAGGAGTTCTAGCTAAAACCCTCCTGTCACTGCCCATACTGTTATGCTCCTTAACTTGTTTGATAGGCAACAAGTTGGTACACAATACACTATACAAAATTATTCTTATATGCCTTTAAATATGGATCAAGAAAAGGCCTTCTGCCCTTGGGTTTTCTCTCACATATCTTACCCTCACCCACAGCAGTAATCCTAGTTGGAGGAAATAGGAATACACATCTGCTACTCCATTTATCCTCTTTCTGTTACCTTCTTCTCACTATCCTTAAGAGTTTTAACTACAATGGCTTTCTTTTTTCAAGCAGCATCCTCTTGACTTATAAGCTTATAACAAGAGTCTCTCAAATTAAATGCAGTTAATAACAACTAGCCAAAAAAAAAAAATCCAAGCAAATTTGGTACATGGAGAAATGTTACACTAATACAATGGCAAAATATACAGTTGAACATTATAAACTACTCTAAAGAGCTCACTGAACTTTGCCAGGTCTCCTTCTCTCTCATTTTCTCTCCTTTTTCTATCCATATATTTTTCTTCTCTGGTAATGTCAGTTCAATTCTTTATCAGTGTGAACCTTCTTTCACCACATGCTGGTGAATATGACATCTATCCCATTCATCATGATCATCATGCTGGGAAACACAGCCTCCTTTACTCAGCAGCTGAGTTTTATATTTTACAACATCTTCCACCAAGAAATACTGATTCATAGTTTCACTTAAAAGTCTAGGAAACATCCTTGGTCTGGCTTTGGTTAAATATATCCACTGCATTTAAAATGTGGTGAGGGGGAGAGTCCAATACTAGCATGGCTATCAGGAATCCATTCCTCTAATGTGGAGCCAATCCCAGAGGCGGGAAAACCACTGTGAGAGAAGTTAACCTAAGATCCCTTCCATCGTTTAAAAGTTTGGATGTCCTTGGTCCCAGTTCCCTCATAGAATCAAAAGACCTTTTGAAGACTCTGCTTCTCCAAAGTTTAACTCATTTATCCTATTTGCATGAGAAATTGAAACAGCTGACAAAATAGAATGCTAGTAAACATTCCTCACCTCTCATCTTCCAGCCAAATATGGTTATGCTCAGTAGGTCTATTCATGAAGGAGGGCTTCACTGGATGGTCAGCATGAAGTGAATGTCCAAAGGCGCATCACCCGTGGACTATTTTATTATCTTACCACAAGTTCCTTAGAATTGTGGAGCTAGTATAGTGGAAGTTATTCGGTGTGACAGACAGTGAAGAAAGTTGTTCCAGTTCTCAAATACTAGAAATATTCATCAGGCCATTGTAAATACTCTGTATCAGTGATTCTCCAAGAGTAATACCCCAATCAGCAATTTCAGCATCATGTAGGTACTTATTAGAAATGCAAAGTGGGGGACCCTATCCATAATCTCCTAAATCAGGAACTCTGGGGAAGCAATCTGGTTGTTTTTTTTTTAAGATTTTATTTATTCATTCATGAGAGACACACACAGAGACAGAGAGAGAGAGGCAGAGACACAGGCAGAGGGAGAAGCAGGCTCCATGCAGGGAGCCTGATGTGGGACTCGATCCAGGGACCCCGGGATCAAGCCCTGGGCCAAAGGCAGATGCTCAACCGCTGAGCCACCCAGGCATCCCAGCAATCTGTTTTAATAAACCCTCCAGCTGATTGTGATGTCTGCTAACATTTGAGAACTACTGCTCTTTATGTCTATAAGTGGATCAGATAAGACATATTTTCCACTGGAATATACCTGCTTGAGAAGTGAGAGCTATTGTCCTTAGTAATATAGCATTTTGCAGATCTTTTCCTGATTATTTGCTATCCTCAATACCCTACTTCCAGTTACATTGATAAGAATTCTGGCATGCAAAGATTATCTTAGAAATTTAAATTTGACTTTCTAAGGTACCTTTGAAGAACTAGTCGAAAAAAAAAAAGGAACTAGTAAAAAACTTCAATTAGCCCCTATTTGCTTCTCTTTTTGATTGGCAGGTGTTCTTTATTGGAGATTGTGTTATTATTGGAGTATGATAGTGACCGTGTCTCTCTAGTATTTTACTATAGTATTATTAGCTTATGGTAATAATAGTATTTTTGAAATACTATTGAAGAATATTTCTGGCTACTTCTTCCTAAAAACCAGTGCTCTTTTAGGTGTTCTTCACTGTTTTATTCTATAGTTGTCATTTTTTAAATCAAAATTTATCATCATATCTTTGTTATTTAATGTCTTGCATTCATACTGATTTCTAGAAAGAAATGGTGTGCTTGAGCATGTTGGAAGACATACTGTTTCTTCTTTTTTTAAAAGATTTTTATTTATTTATTCACAAGAGACAGAGATACAGAGAGAGAGAGAGAGAGAGAGAGAGAGGCAGAGACACAGGCAGAGGAAGAAGCAGGCTCCATGCAGGGAGCCCAACATGGGACTCGATCCCGAGTCTCCAAGATCACGCCCTGGGCTGAAGGTGGCACTAAACCGCTGAGCCACCTGGGCTGCCTCATTGTTTCTTCTCTTATATTTTGTCTCTTACTTCAGATGATTTCCTTAGTTATTTAAAAATCTGTATTCATTATTTTCACATGAATAAATGATTCTCAGTGGTAGTATAGGAAAATTTTAAAGATTTATTTATGTATTTATTTATTTATTTATTTATTTATTTATTTATTTGAGAGAGAGCAGAAGGAAGGGGCAGAGGGAGAGGGAGAGAAAGTCTTAAGCAGACTTCATGCTGAGCAAAGTGGGGTTCAACCCTGAGATCACGACTTAGGCTAAAACCAAGAGTTGGACCTTAAACAACTGTACCACCTAGGTAGGCACTCTGAAAAATTTTAAGTATATAGAAATATCTTGTCTTCAAGCTCAATTAAATTAGAATAATTAGTCGTTGGGATATTATTATTGAGAATTATTATAATTTAACAATGCCCAAATGATGACAATGTGTAGATAAGATTGAGAATCACCAATATGTATTTTCCTTCAGATCCACGTTCCTTATTCTTCAGAACATTGTTTCCAAGCTGGCATCATAGATTCTATTTTGTGTATGTTGCTAATGGATATTTTCTAGATCTGGATGATATCAGCAATATGGGTAAGATCAAGATTATGATTAATATAAGGTGCTTCCACCTATTTTTAACTTGATGCATAATGGCATCCATCAATTTCTCATAGGGCATATTTCAGAAGTATGAGAAATCTTCTGACCACAACATCAAACATGCCATTTACCCACTAGTCCTGAATCTGGTGTTTAGCTGGCCAGATTCCCTTCCTTCCTTACACATAATAAGCAACCCTCCTGAAACAGGGTATTGATCACAAAAGAGCTTTTCCTTTTATTGACCTTATGAATATTATATTACTCCTGAGAATGAAAGTAAATTGTAGATGTCTTGGATCTCTATTTATAGCATGTATTTCAGTAAGTTCATGGAAGGTACATAATGGGTGTGCAATAAATTGTTGCAGGGGGAGTTTAATGGTTGATACATGCCAATATTGAAATCATTTTGTTTTTTTTTAATTTTATTTATTTATGATAGTCATACAGAGAGAAAGAGAGAGAGGCAGAGACACAGGCAGAGGGAGAAGCAGGCTCCATGCACCAGGAGCCTGATGTGGGATTCGATCCCGGGTCTCCAGGATCGCGCCCTGGGCCAAAGGCAGACGCCAAACCGCTGCGCCACCCAGGGATCCCTGAAATCATTTTGAAATAAAGATACTTGCTTCCATGAAGATAACCTTTTTTTAACCTACTGTTTTTGTTATTTGTATAAATCCATTTGAATTAAAAACATGGAAAAATAGTATCTGAATACTTTTTGACGAACACTAATAAAACTTACTGATGATATTAGCAATTCATTTTAACTTCCAGATGTCGGTTTCCATAACTCTAAAATGATGATCCTCCAAAATTTCTGTAGAAGTTCTGCTTTTCTTATACTACTGTGGCTCTCTTTCCCTCCAGTCCAGACATTATAAATAAAGTTGAATTATCTCGGAAACTTCCTTTCAAAAAGAGGCAAGTTGGAATGAGTTGTGGATTTAAGAGTAGATAGCTGTGTTACTTTGTACTGGTTACCTCTGTTCTAAAACCTCAATTTTGGGGGTTAAGTAGAAGGAATGGACAAGATGATTCCTAGTTCTAGAAGCCAGAATGGATTTGGGTGGTAGGACACAGCCAGGATCAAAATATGGTGCAATGTTTCTTTGCGAAGAAGGGAAAGGCAAATCATAGTACCACGTCATAAACTCAGTGAGTTTACTGGTCTGGGTTTGATTAAATATCCACTAACTAGAAGTTCAGAAACTAGTAGAATGTTGAAAAAGATGACTTTGAAAAAAGAAATAGGAGTAACTCAGGTCAAATGAGATTAAATACTAATATGAAGACTAAGCGAAGATCCTGGTACTTATTGTAATGCTGTGAGATTTGGAGACAGACGTGAATGGACAAGGTTTTACCATTGGTGTGTGCGCCTCTTATCTTTACATAGTTAAACTATGTACAGTAAAGTTTACAAATTCAGGTATACCTCTTGGTTGATTTTTACACATGTATGTTTCCATTCACCCGTTTAAGCATCTCTCAGACCAAGATTTCACCTCAGGAGTTTCCCTTATGCTCCTTAGCAGCCAATAACACTCTCCTCAGGGTTAATAACTCTTCTGATTTCTATCTAAATAGATTAGATTTCCATGTTATTAAACTTCATATAAATGGAATCACACAATATGTATTCTTTTGTGTCTGACTTTTTTCCCTCAACAAAATTTTTCTGAGCTTTGCCCATGCTGCTGTGTATAATAGTAGTTTGTGTGTTTTTATTGCTGAGTTGTAGAAGTATTGTGCAGTTTGTTTATTCAGTCTTCTGCTGGTGTACATATGAGTTGTTTTCACTTTTTGACTATTAAGTTTTGAATAAAACTGCTATGAATATTTTTACACATGAATTTGAGTAGATATACGCATTGTTTCTCTTGGAGAGGAATGGAACTGCTGGCACAATTGCTGGCTTATATTTATCTTTAATAGATTTAACCAAATAGTTCTCCTAAGTAATTGAACTAATTTACATTTCCACTATCAACACATGAGAGTTTAGTTATTTAATATCCTTGCCATTATTTATGTCTGTCAGTTTTTTTAGTGTTAGTCATTCCTGTGGATATGCAGTGCTCTAATTATGGTTTTATTTGCAGTTCCCTGGTGACTGTTGATGTTGACCAACTTTTCAATGTTTATCCGCCATATAGATATTTTATATATTGGTGGCTTAATGTCTTCTTGCTATCATTTTAAATTGTGTTTTTGTATTTTTCTTGCTGTGTAGGATTTTTTTAATGTATGCTAGACAAGTCATTTGTCAGATTACCATTTCTCTGTGTCTTGCATATTTGCATTCTTAATGATGACTTTTGCTCATCAGAAGGGCTTTATTTTAATGAAGGTTAATCTGTAAATGCTTACTTTTCTGTTTCAGAAATATTTGACTACTCTAATATTATGATGATATATTTTCTTCTAGAAGCTTTATTATTTTCACTTTTATTTTTTTAAAGATTTTATTTATTCATGAGAGACAGAGAGAGAGAGAAAGAGAAAGAGAGAGAGAGAGAGAGAGAGAGAGAGAGAGGGAGAAGCAGGCTCCACGCAGGGAGCCCAATGTGGGACTTGATCCCGGGGCTCCAGGACCACGCCCTGGGCCAAAGTCAGGCACCAAACCACTGAGCTACCCAGGGATCCCCTTATTTTCACTTTTAGATCCATGGTTCAATTTGAATTAATTTTTTGTGTATGGTTTGAGGTAGAGGTCAAGACTTTTTTTTTTCCATATGGATATCTATTTGTTATAGAGTCATTGCTTGAAAGAGCCATTCTGACCCTAAGACACACTAAAGTATTGTAGCACAGTGGTTAAAAATAAAGTTATCCTCTATATGTGGATCAATTTTTGGAATCACTATTCCAATTCTTATTGTATATTTGTTTATCTATACACCAACATCACACGAACATCATTATTGTAGATTTATAATAAATATTAGAAATTAATAAACTTCCCCAACCAAATTCATCTTCTTCAAAATTATCTTGGCTATACTATTATTTTTGTGTGTGCATTTAAGTTTATAACTTACATTTTATTAACTTACAGATACACCTTTTCTGAGATCTTATACATACACCCTTTCTGGGATCTTAATTGATATACATTAAAACTATAAATTTAGGGGCAATTGGTATCTAAAATATTGAATCTTTCAATTGATTAACATAAAACATCTTTAGTTATTCATTTATTATTTATTTTATTTTTTTCAAAGATTTATCCATTAGAGTGGGGAGGTAGGGGTAGAGAGAGAGAATCTTCAAGCAGACTGCCCACCAGTGCAGAGCCTGACATGGGGTTTGATCCTATGACTCATGACATTATAACCTGAGCCAAAACCAAGAATCAGTCACTCAATTGACTGAGCTACAGGTGCCCTTATTTTATTTTTACATTTTAATTCCAGTATAATTAATGTACAGTGTTGTATTAGTTTCAAGTATACAATATAATGATTCAACGATTCCATACACTCCTCAATGTTCATCACATTAAGTGTATTCTTAATCCCCTTCACCTATTTCATACATTCTCCACCCCCCATCTCCTCTCTAATAACTATTGTTAAGAGTCTGTTTTTTGGTTTGTCTCTTTTTTTCTTTGTTTGTTTAATTTCTTATATTCCACATATGAGTGAAATCTATGGTATTTGTTTTTCTCTGACTTATTTTACTATACCCTGTGGATTCATCCATGTTTTTGCAAATGGCAAGATTCCATTCTGTTTTAATGGCTGACTATTATTCTATAGTATAAATATACCATATCTTCTTTATCCATTGATGGACACTTGGATTGCTTCAATAATTTGGCTATTGTAAATAATACTGCAATAAGGATGGGTCCATAATTCTTTTCAAATTAGTGTTTTTGTATTCTTTGGGTAAATACTTGGAAGTGGAATTACTGGATCATATAGTAATACAATTTTTATTTTTTGAGAAACCTTTATATTAGCTTCCCAGAATGGCTGCATCAATTTGCATTATCACCAACAGTGCCAGAGGGTTCCTTTTTCTCCACATCTTCACCAATACTTGTAGTTCTTGTGTTTTTTATTTTAGCTATGCTAGCAGGTGTGAAGTAATATTTCATTGTGGTTTTGATTTGCATTTCCCTGCCCATTAGTGATGTTGAACATCTTTTCATGTGTTTATTGCCCATTTGTGCATCTTCTTTAGAGAAATGTCTGTTCATCTCTTAATGCTGGAATCAGAATGAATTTGGAAGGTTTCCTTCCTCTTATGTTTAGAATAGTTTCAGAATAGTAGGTATTATCTCTTCTTTATATGTTTGAGAAAATTCACCTGTGAAGCTTTCTGGTCTTGGACCTTTGTTTATTGGGAGTTTTTTGATAACTAATTTAATATCATTTCTGGTAATAAGTCTGTTCAAGTTTTCCATTTCTTTCTGATTCAGTTTTGGAAGGTTAATGTTTCTGGGAATTTATCCATTTATTTTAGGTTGTCCAGCTTGTTGGCATTTAACTTTTCATAATATTCTCTTAACATCTTCTATCATGTTAGTTATTTCTCCACTTTCATTTCTTTTTTCTTTTTTTAAGATCTATTTATTTATTTGAGAGAAAGAGCAAGAGAGAGGGAGCACAGGAGTACATGCACATTTGGAGGGATGGGCAGAGGGAGAGAGAATCTCAAGCAGAATTCCCGAGAAGCCTGAGGTGGGGGGCTTGACCTCATGGCCTTGAGATCATGACTTGAGCCAAAACCAAGAGTTAGATGCTCAACCAACTGAGCCATCCAGGTGCCCCTCTCTGCTTTCATTTCTGATTTTATTTATTTACATCCTCTCTCTGTTTCTCTCTCTTTTTTTCTTTTTTTTTTTATGAGTCTGCCTAAAGGTTTATCAATTTTGTTGATCTTTTCAAAGAACCAGCTCCTTGTTTTACTGATCTATTTGCTGTTTATTTGTTTCCATTTTGTTTATTTCTGCTCTAATGTTTATTATTTCCTTCCTTCTACTGGTTTTAGGTTTTGATTATCCGTTTTCTAGCTTGTTTAAGTGTAAGATTAAATTGCTTTTTTTTGAGATTTTTCTTGCTTCTTGAGGTAGGCTTGGATTGCTATAAACTTTGCTCTTAGAACTGCTTTTGTTGCTATTTTGGATGATTGTATTTTCATTTTCGTTTGTCTCCATGTTTTTTATTTCTTCTTCAAATTTCTTAGTTGACTCATTCATTATTTATTTTTTAATTTGAGAGACGGAGTGAATGAGTGGTGGGGAGGGGCAGAGGGAGAGAAAAAGAGAAGTTGACACTCTGCTGAGCAGGGCGCCTTGTGTGGGGCTCAATCCCAGAACCCTGAGATCGTGACCGGAGCCAAAGGCAGAGGCTTAACTGACTGAGTCATCCAGGCATCCCTCATTCACTGTTTAGTATCATGTTATTTAACCTCCATGTTTTTGTGCTCTTTCCAGATTTTTACTTGTGGTTGATTTCTAGTTTCATTGCATTGTGGTCAGAAAAGATGTATTGTATGACTACAGTCTTTTTGAAGTTGTTGAAACTTCTTTTTTTAAAAGATTTTATTTATTTATTTGAGAAAGAGAGAGAGACCATGAGCAGTGGGGAGGAATAGAGAGAGAGGGAGAAGCAGACTCCCCACTGAGCAGCGACCCCAATGCAGGGCTGGATCCCAGGACCCTGACATCATGACCTGAGCCAAAGGCAGGTGCTTAACCAACTGCTTGAGACTTCTTTTGTGGCCTAAAATGTGATTTATTCTGGAGAAATTTCCATGTGCACTTGAAAAGAATGTGTATTCCATCATTTTAGGATGCAGTGTTCTGAATATATCAGATACATTTAATCCAGTGTGTCATTCACATGACAATATTTTCTTATTGCTTTTTTGTTTGGATGATCTATCTACTGATATAAATGGGATATTAAAGTGCCCTACTATTATTGTATTACTGTCTATTAATTCCTTTATGTTTGTTATTAACTGCTTTATGTATTTGGATGCCCCCATGTTGGATGCATAAATACTTAAAATTGTTTTATCTTCTTGTTGGATTTTTCCCTTTATGATTCTTTAGTGTCCTTTGTCTCTTGTTACAGTCTTTGGTTTAAATGTTATTATGTTTGATACAAGCATCGATACCCCACCTTTCTATTCATGTCCATTTTCATGATAAATGCTTTCCCTTCCTTCCCTTTCAATCTGCATGTGGAATGAGTCTCTTATAGGCAACATGTAGATCGGTCTTGCTTTTTTATCCATGTTGTCACATGATGTCTTTTGATTGGAGTGTTTAGTCCATTTACATTCTATTCTGAATTCATAGATATGTACTTATTGCCATTTGTTACTTGTTTTGTGGTTGTTTCTATAGTTCTACTCTGTTCTTTCATCCCTTGCTCTCCTCTCTCCTGGTTTGCTGGCTTTCTTTAGTGATATACTTGGATTCCTCTTCATTTATTTTTTGCCTATTACTGTTTTTATTTGTAGTTACCATTATGTTTATACATAACATCTTATGCGTATAGCAGTCTATATTAAGTTGATGGTTGCTTAAGTTTGAACCTATTCTAAAAGCATTAAATTTTTACTCTTCTCCTCCCACACCCACCATATTTTAGGCATTTAGTGTTATACTTTACAACCTTTTATTTTGTGAATCCCTTGAATGATTTTTACAGATGTAATTAATTTTACTACTTTTGTGCTTCCAACTTTTCTTACTCCTGCTTATGATCTTATCTTTCCACTCAAAGAATCCCCTTTAACATTTCTTGTAGGGCTGGTTTAGTGGTGATGAATTCCTTTACCTTTTGTTTGTCTGTGAAACTTTATCTCTCCCATTCTAGTAATAGCCTTGCTGGTTAGAGTATTCTTGGTTGCAGGTGGTTTTGGTTTTTCTGTTTTTTACTTTTAGTGCTTTTAATATATTATACTACTTCCTTATGGCCTGCAAAGTTATGTTGAAAAATCAGATGATAGTCCTATAGGATTTCCCTTGTATTGTGTTTTCTTTTACTGCCTTTAAAAGTCTCTACCACTATTTTTTGCCATTTTAATTTAGATGCATCTTGTCATGGAACTCCTTGGGTTGATTTTCTTGGGGACTCTATGTACCTCCCTATAATGTTAATGTTAATATGCTTGATGGTATTTTTGGGGTCCCTTAATCTATATTCATTTTTTATTATTATTTTTCCTCTCTCCTGTCCAGCTTTATTATTTTCCATTACTCTGCCCTTCAGGTCACTGGTTCATTCTTCTGCTTCTCATTCTACCATCGATTAAGTGTATTTTTTTAAGTGTATTTTTAATTTTAGTTATTGAATTTTTCATCTTTGAATGATCCTTTTCTTTGTATTTCTGGAGATATTTGTGAATGGTATTTTTTAAAATTTCATTATCATATTCAGTTGTTTCAATTTCATTTTAAAAATATGGTCCCTTTGTTAAAAATGGAAATTTTTATTTTTTCTCTTATTATAAACATAATACATGTTTGCTGTAGAAATTATGAAAATCACAGAAGGGTGGGAAACCATCTTAAGATGATTCTCAGTAGTCTCTGCCTTCTAGTAGTCAAGCCCTTAAGTAAGGGCAGGACTTGTGCTTTGCTTCTAATCAGTAGAGTATAGCAAAAATGAAAGATTTCATTCCCATGACTATGTTACATTCCATAAGAGTCTGTTTTTTCTCCCAACAAACAGAAATCCAGGACCAGACTGCTTCACTGGTGAATTCTGTTGTCGTTTTGGCCTCTATTTCATTTATTCCTGCTCTAATATTTCTTTCTACTATTTTTAGGCTTCATTTGTTCTTATTTTTCTATTCTTTGAGGTTTTAAGTTAGTTTGAAACTTCTCTTGTTTCTTGAGGTAGGTGTTTTTAGCTATGAACTTCCCTCTTAGAACTATGTTTGCTACCTCCTATAAATTTTGTTATGTTGCTTTCCCATTGTCATTTATCTCAAGATATTTTTTCTTTCTCTCTCTCTTTTTTAATATTTATTTATTTTTCATGAGACACAGAGAGAGAGGCAGAGACATAAGCGGAGGGAAGAGCAGGCTCCCTGTAGGGAGCCTGATGCAGGACTCAATCCTAGGACCCTGAGATCACAACCCAAGCCAAAGGCAGCCACTCAACCACTGATCCACCCCAGTGTCCCTTTTATTTCTCTTTTCATTTATTCTTTTACTCATTGATTGTTTAGTGACCTGTTGTTTAATCTCAGTTTTATTCATGTAATTAATTTATAGCTTCATACCTTTGTGGTAATATAGATGCTTCATATGACTTTATTCCTTTTACATTTATTAAGACCTGTTTTGTGACCTAACATATGATCTATATCAGAAAATATTCCAGGTGTACTTAAGAAGAATGTGTGTTGTCTTGGTTTTGGATGGAATATACTATAAATACATGCTAAGTCCATCTGGTCTTCTGATGTGTAATTTAAGGCTGATATTTCCTTCTTGATCTGTCTGGCTGATCTATCTATTGATGTAAGTAAAATGTTAAGAAATATCTATTTGGTGGTAGCAGCAACTATTTTTTTTTTCAGGATATGAGTCTATGATGTGGGGAAATGGTGATTATATAATAAGAAGGAAGTGCAGCATCAAAAATTATATCTAAAATATATTTTAGCTATGCAAAATTGGTTAATAAGCCAATAGATTAATAGATAAATGACAGAAATAGATTGCTACACAGATGGATTAGAAAAAATAGTATAATAATGCTAACAATAGGAGCACCTGGGTGGCTCAGTGGTTGAGCACCTGCCTTTGCTCAGGTTGTGATCCCAGGGTCCTTGGGTTGAATCCTGCATCAGGCTCCCTGTGGGGAGCCTGCTTCTCCCTCTGCCTGTATCTCTGCCTTTCTCTGTCTCTCATAAATAAATAAATCTTTAAAAAATACTAACAACAGCACTTTTTCAGAGATTTTTATATTTTCTTTATGCCTATATTTTCAAAACTTTTCTACATGTATATCTTGCATCCCAAACTAAAAGATATCTGAAAAAGAAATTATCAACAGAACAAATATTCTATAAAAGAGAAAATCATAAAAACACACTTAGGTTATGTCAGAATAATTATATATTTTATTTGAGTAGAGAATGTTGCCAAATATGATCCCCTGTTGATACAAGTCTTTCTAGGATACCACTAATTATAGGACACTAGTCTTATGATAAAGATATAATAAAGGAACAGCAATAAAATATATTTCTCTGGTTGTACTCTCAATTTTCTCTGTGAATTTCTAACCCTTCAAATTCCTTCCAGTCAATTCTGAAAATTTCCAGAAAGAAAATAATTATTCTCTTCAAAAGTCAGGGCCCACTACCTTCCTTAACTCGCTGTAACTGTACCAGCAAATGAGGCAACCAGTGTTGCTACAAAACTCTTAGAAGTACCCATGCCCTAGCAAAGTTTCTGAAGTTGCTAGAAAGCCCCATGAAGGTGGCAAAGCCAGATTCCTCTTGCTGCCACTTCCATTTTACATGAAGCCATCATGACCCAGTTCAGGCTTTAAAAAGCCATTGGCCCTGTTGCATTTTGGAATTCTACAGCAAACATAACTTTAGGAGTCCTGCAAAGATGCCTACAACAATATAGCCTTCAATTTGTATAGATCTTAAAGATATACAGCATGCTTTCACAGATATTGTCTCACTTTATTTTTATGAAAATCTTCAGTTAGGTATTAAAATGTCTTGCCTAGTATTATTCTTTCCATTTTACATATAAGCAAAATGAGGCCCTTTGCAATTATAGTCAGTCCAAGGACATGCACCTAGTAAGTGGTAGAGCCAGAACTGAAATAAGCTGCCACGTCCAAGATTGTTCATCATGCTCTTTCCATAAAAATATTGTGCAATATAGCCACAAGCATAAAATTCCATGTATTATTTAAAGACCATTGTGATTATGCATATTTCATAAACTGGTACTGGTAAACAATTCCTAAGAGGAGACAGGAAGTGTTAAAATTATTATTTTCAAGATAAGTCTTTTCATTGAAAACCTACTTTTCAGAATTTTTCTCTTTAGAAAAGGTATATCAGTGTCAGGTATTTTTAAAAAGCAAAATAAATGTCTTCAAGAGGGGCTGTTTTGAATGTTAAAGCTCTACAGCATCAATCATATTGCTGACATAGTGTTAAAAATAATTAACAACATCAAAATATTACCAAGTAAATTGAAATTTTCAAATAGTGACTCTTGTGTTAGTAAGGAAAAACATCAAAATATATGTGAATCATTCAGAATAATATCTAAGGAAAGGTGAATTAAATCATGCTTTTATTAAATGTGAATTCAAAATAATAAAATACAAATAAATGGGTATCGGAACAATTAAATATTTTAATTGAAATAATTCTACAAGAAACATTGTTAGCTATTCAGAAAGAAAACATTTTTTTCTTCAGAATTCACGGGAGAAAAATCACGAACACATACCAACTACAGATCTTTACCATAGGACTAATAAGGTAATTCATATGTATTTATATCATTTTTTCCTAATTTATTTTAAAAAGTAAAAGAAAGGGGATGCCTAAGTGGCTTAGCGGTTGAGCATCTGCCTTTGGCTCCAGGCCTTATCCTAGGGTCCTGGGATGGAGTCCCACATCAGGCTTTCTGCATGGAGCCTGCTTCTCCCTCTGCCTGTGTCTCTGCCTCTGTGTGTGTGTGTGTGTGTCTCTCTCTCTCTCTCTCTCTCTCTGTCTCTGTGTCTCTCATGAATAAATAATAAAATCTTTTTAAAAAGGAAATATAATATAAATGATAGATAATTTATTTTTAATTTTAAATGTAGTAACTCAATATGTAAAAACTTAAAAGAGCAGCCAAAGGTGAAATACTTTTGGGGACTTTCATGAAATGGTTCTGCTCTCTCTATATTCTGTCCCTGCTCTGATCAGAGGACTCTTTTGCTCTCACTTTAGAGCCTACTTGGAAATATTACTGCCTTCTTACGATCAGGCAAAAATATTGATTCTTTGCAATAGTGGGCCTTCAGAGGTTTTCTTCATCATGTGACCATCTGTCCTATGTATATTTGACTTCTTATAGCAAACAACATCCTTCTATTTCAGTTCATGTAAAGGTGTATAGAGTACCACCCTTGGGGATCCCTGGGTGGTGCAGCAGTTTGGCGCCTGCCTTTGGCCCAGGGTGCGATCCTGGAGACCCGGGATCGAATCCCACGTCGGGCTCCTGGTGCATGGAGCCTGCTTCTCCCTCCGCCTGTGTCTCTGTGCCTCTCTCTCTGTGTGTGTGACTATCATAAATAAAAAAATAAAAAAAAATTAGAGTACCACCCTACTTCTGGAGTGGGGCAGGCATAGCCCCACTTTCTAGCCAAAAGAAAGAGCTTGGTTGTCACAGTGACTGGCTGGTGGTAGGCATATGACTGGCCCTCTCCAGGCCTATCAAAATGCTGAATGTCCTATATGAAAGAAATTCAAATTAGAATTTTTGAAAGTCTTCCCTTTTAGTCTCTCTTTTTACTCTTTCCTCTGATACTCCAAGAGATGAGCTGGGTCCCTGATGTGATCTTTAGCCTGGGTTTTTTTTTAATCAAGGTGATTTGTCTCTAGAGTACAGATTCATTTTCCATACGGGGCTTGATTTCATGTCCAGTTCAATTATATCCAGTTTAGAAATATTCCTGAGCAGGAATCCTTAGACACCAAATGCCTTGATGCATATAATTGGGTAAAATGGCAAATAATGAGAAGTGAAATATGGATAATGGCATCCTTTTCTCTTTGAACTTCTGAATTTTTTTCCAACCAAAAAAATGAATAATTGGTACAATTAAGGTTGGCATGAAATTTACTAATTTTTTTAAACCACATTTTAATCCTTACATTTTCTTTGCTTGAATCTTTCAGTTTATTGATTTCGGTATGTTTTAATTTTCTCTCTTGTGTATCGTTAATGATTATTTCATTTAAGGTATATGTATTTTTAAAAACTATCATTAGTTCATATATATTTCCTTCAAAATATAGAAAACAATTATGATTTTTTGTGTGTGTGTGTATTTGGCCAAATCTCCAAAGCAAATAGTTGTTATCTCCTATCTAAAAGTTACCTTGGAGAAGTTAATTTGAGGTGGTCATTAGGAATCTTAAAAAAGAATACTTCATGGCTGGGCCAGTGACAAGAGATGACAGCACCATAGCCATTCTGAAATCTGGGCTACTCACTATGTTGCATTTCTCCTCAGAAACAGATGCTTTTTATTATTTTTTTTAAAGATTTTTTTTTTATTCTTGAGAGACAGAAGGAGAGACAGAGCCAGAGACACAGGCAGAGGGAGAAGCAGGCTCCGTGCACGGGGAGCCCGATGTGGGATTCGATCCCGGGTCTCCAAGATCGGGCCCTGGGCCAAAGGCAGGCGCCAAACCGCTGCGCCACCCAGGGATCCCGAAACAGATGCTTTTTAAGAGAGGTTGTGGGAGTTAATATCCATGTAATAGGAGACGAGGGACCAAGAGGTGCCTTTAATAATCATGGCTATATCAATTGCACGTTACAGCAACCTGACTCAAAGTAGCTTAAGAAAAAAACAGTTTATTTGTTTATATAACTGGGATCAAGAACAGTATTAGCACTAAATATGTCTCCTAAAGTGAGGGAAACAAAAGCAAAAATAAACTATTGGGGCTACATCAGATAGAAAGCAAGGAAACCATCAACAAAACAAAGAGACAATCTACTAAATGAGGGAAGATGTTTGCAAATGATATATTTAATAAGAGGTTAATATCCAAAGTATATAAAGAGGTTATACAGCTCAATACCAAAAAAAGCAATCCGATTAAAAAACACAATTAACACTTATTCAGTATATGCTAAACATGATTCTAAGTGCTTTATTTTAACTCATTTGAGTTTCACAAAAACCTCTATGACCTAGCTGTTACTATCATCGTCATCATCATCATCATCACTATCATTTTAGTGTTGAAGAAATCAAGCCATAGAGACATTAGTGAAAGGGAGAAGGGCACAGCAGCTAATAAGCAGCAGAGCTGGGATTTGATCCCATACCACTGGGTTGCAAAAAACATATACTGAGTCATCAGACTAGGATGACTCAAATGCTGCTGGGTCCTGAGGTAGACCCTAGGAAATATTGTGGGAGCTGCCACCAAAGAAAGACTTAACAGCAGGACTCCCATGGTTCTTGTAGTCAACTGTGCCTGTTTCTGCTTCTGTCATTATATTGAGTATATCCTCTCCCACTTACATTGGCAAAGACCCTAACCTCCGGCAGGCTCAGATTACTGACCCCTGGTGGTAAAAAATTGTTTGGACCTGGGTCATCCACTCACTTCCATAATTTGGAGTAAAGCAAAGTACCCAAGGCAGGAGAATTATACAGACAAAAGCAAAACAGCTCCACAATCCCCCTCTAACTTCCACTTGCAAAAGGTAAGTGGTTTTGCTCTGTTTTTATTCAGTGAATGTTGTCATCCCTAAGAAAGCATAATGATAGGACTCTGTGTCTTACATGGGTTTCCAAATCCATTAAAGAACCTTTTAAGAATTAGCTATTTTGGTTACATGATTTAGGATCTATGAGCTTTTTAAGGTTGGTGAAAAGTCCTAAGAGGTTAGGGAAAAAAATAAAGTCAAAATATGTAAATATCTAATTAAATGTTTATAAAAGTAACATATTGGAAAGACTGCTGTAACTCAACTTATATTCAGGGGGATTTTAGTAGGTTTGGTATAAAAAGGACTAAGTTCTCCAAAAGTTAGAAGGTCTAGAGCCTCTGTAGGACGTAGCATGGCACCACTCCACTAAATGTAACTCTTGGAGAGCCAGAGCACCCAAAGGGTCAGAAAGAAAGTGAATGTTGTCACCACCCAGTGAATTTCATTAGCCACCTTGGTACATGTCACCTTAAAACACATGTAGCTCTTTAAACTTTGGTTATCTTTGCTAAGATTTCTGTCAAATCTTCTGCAATTGAGAAACTCTTCATCCAGTGTTTGCTCACAGGGTAATATAAAAATGATGATATGATTCCTAGAACTATTAAATATATTTATGGTTTTTTTTTAAATGGAAGACCTTGAACAAGTTTTTTGATTATTGTGGTTAAACTTAGAATGGTCTGTACTGTTCCAGGAAAGACTGATACTGGAAACAAGGACTTGGACTTAGTTCTAAGAGCATTTTGTCCTTAAGCTACTAACCAGACAAATCATCTATTTGATTATCTTTTTCCATAGTTCCCCTAGACAGTGGGAATCTCCTTTTCCTTTCACTGCAATGCTTTATTGCTCTGATTGGAGAAGTTTTTATGGGTAGCCTGGATGGCTGCTATTTTGACTTAGGCTTCTACACCTCAACGGAGTTATGAATACAACCAGATAGAGAGCAGTGATATGTGAAGTGACAGGGTATATTTGGTTCCTCTTCATAAAACATCACTTTACCCAAAGATCTGAGAAGTTTTTATAAATATACAAACTCATAAATATTTATGGTTATAGATTGATACCTGAGGAATGACTTTCCAGAAAGGGTGAAAATCATGATTTTTCATAAAATATAAAAGAAATATGTGCCAAGGATTTTCTTTAATTCATTAATTGAAGAACGAATCAGTAAAATGTTACAGCTAGTGCAAAGAAGAATTTATTTATTTAATTTTTTTGATGTTTCCTTTTTTTTATAATAAATTTATTTTTATTGGTGTTCAATTTGCCAACATACAGAATAACACCCAGTGCTCCCCCCGTCAAGTGCCCCCCTCAGTGCCCGTCACCCATTCACCCCCACCCCCTACCCTCCACCCCTTCCACCACCCCTAGTTCGTTTCCCAGAGTTAGGAGTCTTTATGTTCTGTCTCCCTTCCTGATATTTCCCACATTTCTTCTCCCTTCCCTGTACCACATGTTGATAGATAGAAAGTACTTAATTTACAAACACATGCAAAACTGCAAAATAGGTCAATAGTCAAAGAACAATTACCAGTTTCCACTAAATATAATTTGTATCTATGGGAAAATTCATTTTTAGTGCTATCACTTATCTCAAACTTATAAAGTTGTAACATAGCTCAAAAACAATGAAAGCACAGCATCCTCATAGAACCTAGTAACAACACTGAAAGGTGTGCTAGATGCCTTGCTTCCATTGGCCCGTTTCTATATTCTTTATTAAAACAAGAATCTATCATTAAATAGATATAGATAAAGCAATGGATATATTTCAAAGGAAAATGTCAAATGCAAATATCATCTTAATTTTAATTATAAAATAGGTGACATCTAGAGCATTTCTGACTTTTGGCAATGATTATCACCTCATTTTTTATAGTTCCTTCAAAATAAGGGCTCTTGGCCTGGGATTTGTGGGCAGCATTTATGAATTTTCTAGGGGAAAAAATCATTTGCTTTTGTCAAAGTCTAAAACAGTGTTTGGCACACAATACTTTAAAACCAATCCTTTGGAAGACAATTTTGGAATATGAACTCCCTTATTTAAGTACTTCTTCAAATGTAAAATATATAATATAGTTCTTTGGTATGAAACTTCTTCATATACTGGAAAACAGAATCTTATTTTCAAAAAGAAAAAATGTTTTAATTTTTATCATATTTATTAACTTTGACATTTATGTTCATTTGGTTACTTTTCTATATTTTTACATTTTTCAAATCTGTCCCCACTCCCCCAACACATGCTTATTTAAATGTGTTGTTTGAAAGACTATCATGTGGGGATGCCTGAGTGGCTCAGCTGTTGAGTGTCTGCCTCTGGCTTAGGGTGTGCGTGATCCTGGGATCTGGGATGGAGTTCCGCATCGGGCTCCTTGGAGGAAGCCTGCTTCTCTTCCTGCCTGTGTCCCTCCCTCTCTCTCTGTGCCTCTCATGAATAAGTAAATAAAATCTTTATATAAAAAAAAAGACTGTCCTGTGATGGCAGGACAGTTATAAGTTTCATCTGACTATCTCAGCATGAAGGGAAAAGAGCTGAAAATTTTAGAGAGAATGGGCTAACTGCAGTTTTGTTACCTCAGGTATGTTATTCTTTATAATCCTTTCAACAATTCTTATGTGCTAAGAATTATTACCCTCATTTCATAGATAATGATATTGAGGCCTAGAGGGGTTACATGTTTGCCTTATCAGCACTTGTTCCAAAGTTTTTCTAATTCCAATATCTGTACACTTTTACTACTACACCATGATGCCTCTTTATTTCAAACTTTCCATACTCTAAGCTGCCAAGAGAAAGTTGGAAAAAAACATTAAAAAAGAAAAGTAGATATGACCACATGTGAGAGATTGATCTAATTAATTAGGACACCAACAACAAGACAAGAGAGTGGGTTCCAAGAGTGTTTGAAAAGCATAGTTTTGCTTAGTCGGTAAGGAAAGAAATATCAATGCAAGATTGTTAAATACAAAACTGGTTGTTATCCTGCTAAGGGATAAAATGAAAATTTTTGGAGTTATCTCTCCTACTAATCCTCCAACTCTAAAATCATACCTAATCGGTTTTTGTTTCGTTTTGTTTTTGGATTAACTTCTAACGGCAAAGGCAGGTGAAACACCTGGACCCTTGTTAGTAAAATATAATTACATCCTCCAAGAGAGTTAATGAGCATTAAACAGGTTTATTAACAAGTTCTCTAGCATGATATTAACAAATCAAATACTTACCAGTTTGCTTTATTTCCAATTTTGAAATGCATTATTATTTTACAGATTATAGTGTTTTGAGATTACAGGCTTTGGAGCAAAGTGCTTTGGTTCAAAATCTATCTCCTCCCACTTGCTCTATGTACTTAAGCAACTTAAATTCTCTATGCCTTTTTTCCCCTAATCCTTAAAATGAGGAAAATATTTATGAAATGTACCTTATAGTGTTAAAGGCATTAAAGGAAACTTGCATGGGGCAAATAATGAACTGGTCATGATTGACTATTCGAGGTTGGCTTCATCTTGTTCTTTTGCATTGCTGCTACGAAATGGACTTCAGCATTTATAACTTTGGGGAATTTTGCTTTATTTTGTTGTTGTTGTTGTTGTTTTCCCTCACTTCGTTCAAGACATTCTTTCATTACCTTGGTTTTATATCTCTATGTCAATACCATGTTGCACTTTATGCTGTTAAATTTTATGAACCGTGTTTCCAGTTGGTTAAATTTATTTGTAATTGTGTTCATGTTAGACAATCGATCAGCAAGTACGACTAATATTGCTACAAAAAGAATATACATATTCATGATACTAGGACCAGGTCATCAATCAAGGATGGTATAAGTCTGGCATATCTTCTTAAATTTCATATAAAATGTGTTATACATTGTGTTTATACCAATGACATTTCTATAGTTTCTTCACTGACCTTAAAACTATAAAATTACTTCTTCTGAGATGTGTACTTTAAGAATCTGGATGGCTCAGTATCAAATTCATGCTTTTCTTTACATTTCCATTTTACTCATCTTTTCCAACTTAATGTCTTTTAAGAAGTAGAAACTGAACAACAGACTTCACATTTGGATAAAAAAGGATATGTCATCAGCACAAATAATGGTTAATTACCTACAAATAGTTTACAAAGCTGGTGGCTAGCAGTCCCTTAAAATTCCAAGATGTTACTCCACATTGAAGAATTTAAATTAGAAATGCAAGCCAAATGCTAAAGGTAGTATTTGGCAATGTTCTTGATTAGAATATCTGCATGTAGTATTTGTTTATTCAGCAACTAAAGTGCCCTCCCTGGTTGTTTTGCTATTTGAAGAATCTTCATAGAATCTCAAGTACTTGTTGTCACTGAGGCAAAAACTAATTTGCTTCCCATTATAATATCTGCCTTTCCATTTGTGTATTTAATTGTGGTGAGGTCTTGGGAGTAGTTTCTGACTTTTATACAAGGAAAAATGAGAGTACAGTTGTTACTTTTGACAGCTCACAGATAAAAAAAAAATGATGGAAAAATAGGTTGAAGGCTGAATTAAACCCAAACTATAAAAGCCTTAATTAGTGGAAGCATAATTACAGGGAGCTTTTGTAGAATGAAATCTAAATTGTATTAAAATATTTTTTCAACTGATTTGAAGATAGAAAAAGCATGCTTTACACTACAAGCAATTTCTCTAAATTACTGCCCATCATTGAATTTCATAAATTAAAACTGAGTGCTAAAATAAAAGCTTGTTGCCTCCATTCTTTTTGTTTAGTTCAGTTTGGAACGATTTCCTAAAGCACTTTAGAGCTGTAATATTTTATCTTTCTGTTGTATACAGTGGAAGCTGTCCAATCATTTTAAAGGCCAGAGATATTAATGATTATTAAAATGTATAGATAATACAAAACTCCCTCTTTAAAAAGTCATTTCATCAATAAATGAGCAATTAATTGTATACACTCAGCAGTACTCTTGGTATAACCAGGGATGCTAGGAAGAGCTAAAAACGGTGCTTAGATTTTTTTTTTTTTTTAGTCTCTCCTTTCTTTGTTCCCAAACACATTCCAAAAAGGCATGAATAAACAGGAATATAACAACAAAGGAAAGAGTCCAAAATGGAAGATAACTGCCACTGTGAGTGATTATTACTACACAAACAGTTTTAAGCAAAACATCTACATATTTAAGCATTTACAATGTCCTAATTAATTACGTTTGATTCTTTAACAAAATTATCATGTTATCTTCCAAAGCTCCCTGTCTGTAGTTCTGTAGTTGTGGCTTCTAGATTTTTAGATTTCACAGGGCAGTAAACACACACACACACACACACACACACACACACACACACACATACACACACATTTTTGCCAAGTAGTAACATTAAGAAAACAAGTACAGCTCTGTTTTCTCCATTATTTCACAAAAGAAAGTGTATTTTTTTTAACTAGGAAGGACATTGTTAAAAATGGAGAGTCCTTTTGAAGGGATTAAAATGAACATGTCACATATGAATATGTTACACTTTTGTGTTTTTTTGTCATTTGTCATGGATTAGGCAAAATTCTATTATTGACTAGGGTTTACGAGTCATTGGAGCAGACGTTAAAGTATGATGAATGGGACTTTCAGTGTAGCTCCAACCTACTTTTCTACTCTCATCTGCAAATTTTGCCCATGAATTCTAAGCTGCAGCAACACTGAACTGCTTGTCACACCCCAAAAGACCACATTCTTTGCCCTAGGCAGACTTGACACCTGATCCCACTGTGAGCTGCTTCCCTTCCCTGAGCCTCACTATTCTCACATAAGAGGCAGGGATTGATCATAAGATCATGCTTTTTACTCAGGTTCCACCACTTGGCAGCAAGACATTAGGAAAGCCACTTTATCTTTAGGGACTTCAGTTTCCTCATCCATCACATGAGGACATTAACATTGTCTACCAAATTGGATTGTGTGGATTAAATGAGGTGATTAAGGAACCTTCAAAAGTGTAAGCACATTTATCAGTTTTCTATTGCTGCATAACAAAACTGCCCCCAAAATTTAATGGCACAAAACAATTTAGCATTTTTCCTGATTCTGAAGTTGGCTGAGCTGTTCTTATACTCCACATATGTCACCTGGGATCACTCATGCAGTTGTATTCCGCTGCTGATGAGCTGTGCTGGAAGGTCCCAGAAGTCCTCTCCTACATCCGTGGTAATTGGTACTGTCGGTCAGATGGCTCGTCTGATTCTTTCCCCTACTGCCCCTCCCTCATGGATATCTTATCCTACTTTTCCACATGACCTCTCTCTCTTGCAAGGTATCCTGGACTTCCAAACAACATGACAACTGCGTTCCGAGAGACTAAAGAGCAGGACTAAGGCTAAATTGGCATAGCTTCACTTCTGCTGCATTCAGCTGGTAAATGCAAGTCACTGGGGGAAAGCATAATAGACTTGGCCTCTTGATAAGAGGAATGTCATGCTCATATAAGAATGGGAGAAAATGTGGGCAACTATATATGTGGATAAAATACCACAGCACCTCATCAAGTTTAGCTATTATTTTTAAGATGGAGTTAATGCTTTCCACCCTCTCAGATTGTTGGATGGATTAAATGAAAAAATAGAAAGATGTAAGGCACTGCCATTGTCATTGAGATCATTACTAAGGATTGTTACTTGTAAAAGATTCTCACCCCAACTGTATTTTTGGAAGCTGCAGCAGCTGAGAGGCTGTAGCTGAATCATCCCAGCACATGATTCCCAGGCCTGGGGGATTGCAGTAAGGAGAGGCCACCTCTCCTCCTTTCCTACCTGAGCCCTCAGAGTGTTTCAAGCCCCAGACTGTCCTTTATCTTTCTGCTTCTTCAGAGAGAGAGAGAGAGAAAGGGAGGGGGGGGCGGGGAGAGGTGTAGGAGAGAAACTTGAGTCTCATTTTTTTTTTAAAAAGTGGTTTTATGAAATGATGTCTCCCACAACACAGAAATGTTCATTATGTTCTCTAGAACTTGAATTGAGACATGTTTTGGGTATCGATGGTCTAATTTGAGAAGTTAAACTGTCTAGTTTATTTTATTCCCTAACTTGGAAAAATGAAGTTTTGAACCTAAGCTGTTTCTGAGTGTGTAGGATATGGGCCTCCAGACCTAGTTTTATGGAAACGTAATTTTTAAAAATAGTTAAATATTATTTGCAGTTTGTAATTCATTGTTATACAAGAAGACACCACTAAACCATTTATAAAGTCTCCATTTCCTGCCAATCCCTTATATTTTTTAAAACTCTTATCTTTCTTTCATACTGAACCTCTTTAACTGTTAATGTTCACTCATGTTAAAATTTATAAAATTCACATTATAACACATTTTAATTTAGGTACTATCTGAAGAGCTGAGGTTTTTACACGCCAGTATTTAACTTCATTAAGCAATAGATTTAAGGAATACCTCACGGAGACATAAGAAAGTACATTCTTCTGGGATTTTTGCAATTAGGACAAATATGTCTAGAATTATACAGATTTCACACCTCTCCACATCCAGAAAATAGCTTTCTATCACCATGAACACCAATTCTCTTTGGTGATTAATATTAATATTCCCACATGAATTCTTAACTAATAAATCGTTAGTCTTCTAAAGGTTTAGTTTTCTGCTGTAGCATTTGGTCAGTTTGTCATATTTTAAAATAAGAAAGAGCCATTTATATTCAACTTTACTCTGTGTTTTTTATTCAGACTATCCATGAATTTGATTCTAAAGTCTCATTTCAAATAAAACTTGAATTTTGGACAATAGCAGTGTTTCAGCAATTGTTATAAAGGGCTGTAATTTTATACTCTCCACTATCTTCACAGTCAGTGTAGATTGTGGTAATAAATGATTAAGAAAGGCTCTGATTTCATTATGACTACCTCAGTTATATTGTATAGATATGGATAATGTCAAATTCAATTTTAAAATTATTTAAGTATTTTCATAGACATTATTATGATTACAGATATTGATAGAGCTACATCAAGTAACACATGCATGATTTTATAGGAGCTAACATTTTTTTATTGGATACTCTCAATGGCAAATGTACAGTGTATATCAGATTGCCACTTGCAGAGCCTGGTTAATGCTATTGCTACCTCAAGAGAAGATTCAATACCATATTAACAGGAATATAGAAGATTTCTTGGAGGTGTCATCTTATTGGATATTCCTATGATGATCAGGCATATAAACATGTCTGAATTTTTGGATTTGATCAAATTAAAGTAGCAACAAAAAATTGCAATTGTCACTTTTGGACTTTGTAAGTCTAGCCTTGCCTTAGGAAAGGAAGTAGAATGTTCCATCAGTTCTGAAGCCAATAGATTCTGAGATGAGGACTCAGGGTCACTGCTTCTGGTCCATTACCTCCTCAAAAGACCCTTATTCCGAATCACACATGGCTTCTTTCTACTACAGCACATTCATGAGGCATTCTTATAGTCTCTCTAATGTTCACTTCCTTCCCTCCCTACTGTCTTTCTCCTTCCTCTTTTCCTTCTTTTTTTCCTTCCTTCTTCAGTCCTAATTCTTGCATGGTGACGTCAATTGGTCTTTCCCTCATTCTTCCTTCATTTTTTTAAAAGGCAAAACATGATTTTAATTATACCGATATATATAAAAGTTGTAGATTGCATTCAGATCCAAGTAACAAATCCCTAGAAAACCTGAGAAAGAGTGATTTAAACATACTAGTTTTTTTTTTGTTTTGTTTTTCTTTGTTTTGTTTTCACATAAAAATAGAAGTCCAGGTAAATAGCTATCAGGAACCCAGGCTCCTTCTCTTTAGTTAGCTATTCTTACCAGGTAGATTTTGTTCTTAGACATTGTTTCATGGTTACAGGATGGCTGCTCTATGTGTAGAATGATGCTGCAGGAAGAAATGGAAAGACCAAGCGCAGAAAAAATACAGATAGATTCCATCCCTTTTTAAAAGTATACATTTTAAAAGTATAGGATCTTTAGAAGATCCTCCTGTTGACTTCCTCTTTCATCACAATGGCCAGAAATGTATCACATAACTAGCTCTGGTTGCACAGCAGTCTAGCAAATGTTTATTTTGAATCTAGTTGTATTATTACTCTTTAGAAATTGGAGTTCTTTTAATTGAACAAAGGTTAGAATAGAACTGAATAGGTAACTAATGATATTTACACATTAATCATTTTGTAATTTCACTTTATTATAAGACTTTTATACAATGATACCTGTTTTTAAAAGCTTTGTGCTGGAGTATTGTATAATATTTGATCCAAGATAGGTATCATGAATCACACATATTTTCGTTTTGTTGAGTACCATATTTATTGATGATTTTTCCCTTTATTTGGAGATTTCCCTTAATGGTATTCAAAGGATATTAACATTTTATGTTCTTAATAAAATTATCATTTTGGAAAAGTTATTCTTTATTAAAATTGAACAAGGGAAAAATGTAGAAAAATGTTCTTCCCAAAATTTATGTCTACCTTTTCTTTGTCCTTTGGTTAAAATAATTTTCTTCAGACATCAACATCCAAGATAAAAAATATCATTTTATTTCATTTTATATTGTTGTTTTATTTGCTAGAACCTGAAAAGTTTCATTTTATACTATGTCCCAGGGCAAATACACATTAATTTACATTTATGATTCAATAGACGGACTAACCTAGGGCTTAACACTAACAATTATCTTTGTTTCTATGAATTTCATGATTGCTTCATAAAATGTATATTTTGTGCTTGCAAATCTATACACAGTTTTGCAAGGATGTGAGGTTGGGTATGACTTTTTTTTTTTCACTGTATGTATAAGTGAAGTGTTGAAACTTCTGCTCAGCACAAGAATTGTGGTCTAGTCCTGCATGGAGGAAACACTAAATATACAGGCCCTATCAAAAGACAGCTCTGTTTAAACAAACCATGTAGCCAACCCGTTTGAGTGATTTAAGTTCTCTTTTGGAACAATTTTTTGTTTAGCTGATATTCACATTAATCATTGGCTTTATAATCTAACTTCACATAAGATATGACTACAATAAATATTCTGTATTACATACAGCTGATTTCCTTTTGAAACTGTTAGGAACTTCCTGTGATACATCCTTCTCTGGATGTGATTGCTAGCTACTTGCTGAGTGTTGATGATAGTTGAGTATAATTGCAAACTAATGAAGAGGGAAAATCTTAAGAATCCAATATGATTGGCAGTCTTGGAATCTAAGAGTTGTTTATATTTGCCCTTAAAATATGGGAGACTTTGCAAATTGTGTTCTTCTTGGATTAAAATAATAAAAAATTTCAGTTTGCTCTCTGGGTGTTCCCCAGGAATATACTGACAGACAAGACCCACTGACTATGAGTAAGTTGGCTAGATGCATGCCAGACAGTCGTGGGGGGCGGTAATTAAAAAACCTTGAGGAATTGTATACATTATATATAAATGTGTGTATATATATATATATATATATATATATATATATATATATATAAGCAGACTCAATGGCACAAGGAAAGCACTCAGATTTAATAGAAAGAGAAAGTGAGGACAGGTTTTATTTTTCTTTGCGAATAGAATTTTAACTTTTTGAAGGGCGTTTGAGAATTCTCTGCATAAGAACAAAATCAGACTGGTGATTTTCAAGCAAATATTCTCACTTATACATGGCAGTTAACAGCTGGAATCCGGAGTCATATTGCCTATATTCCAGTCTTGGCCCTAGCACTGTATTGTGTCACCTTGTTGAATTACTAAACAGTCTTATGCCTTAATTTCTCTCTGTGCCAAAAAATAAATAATAATAATAATAATAATAATAATAATAATAATAATAAATAGCTGCTCATAGAGTTGTGAAAGTAAATGAGAATATATAGAAAATGCTCAGGATAGGGCCATGGAGTTGGAATTGTTCAATATATGTTAGAATTATTATTATTATTATCATTATCATTATTATTGTATTTTATTGGACAGAAGAGTATCAAGAATAAGCCATCCATCTTTCCATGGTGTAATTGCTTCTTGTCATGTCTTTCTCTTCTTGTTCTGGTATCTTAAAAATTAAATTATCTTCACGATAAATCTATTACCAGCCTTTCATTCACATCAAATGCTCATGAAATTTCAATGGCAAAAAGGATTTTAGAGGACACCTATTCCAATCCCCTCTTTGTCACAGAAGGTCAGGAGGACTCCAGCACAGGCCCCTCTGCCTTTTACAGTGACTGTTCCACTTTCCATAATGCTTTATCAGGAACATCTCTGATTCTTTCAACTTCCTAAAGTAGAAACCTTCCTGAAAGAAAGTGGGGAGTCTCCATGGTGATTGTCTTCACTCTGGACTCCTGCTAATTTTTTAATGTATTTTAGTGCTGGTTGTACCACCCTGGTGTCTTTTCTCTCCATTGTCTTTAACGTATATCAAAAGCAATTTAAAAGCAAGAAAGTGCAAATGTCCCTGTTGTAAGAAATAAATCACACCATGAAAGTTGCCCCTGGAGAGAGCCTGATAAAGCAAGGGCTATGGAGACCTTCTACGGACTAGTGTAATAATTCATTTTTGTGCATTTGCAATGCTAAGCTTTACTCTGCAGATACAAGCCAAGAGCAGTAGTGTGATTAGATTTTTAATCCCATTAACTCTAATTGCTTCTCAGAAGCTGTATACTTACAGTATGTGTCTGGTTTTAGAAATGCAGGGGAAAGGGAACGTGATGAAATATTTCCTTCATTCTGGATGGAAAATCGAAAAGCGAGGAAAACAGTGCATAGGCAACAAGTTAGAGAGAAACGCTGGCAGTTTTTTAAAGACCATTTATGATGATTAGTTATGCTTTTGGATACAGAAATCTTCCTGACTGCCCTGAAGTTTCAGTGCAGGAGGGCTCATTTCCCTGCTGTTCATTTCTTGAGGTTGGACTTTGACACCCTTATGGTGCTTTTGATAGTTTGCCCACAAATTATTGCATTGAAGACAATGAGGCTCCAGGGTTAAACATCTTCTATTTCACAGGATGCAGTTCCAGGAGCATCTCTGTGATTCCAAGCAAGGTCTATTAAACATGAAACTGACCTAGTGGAACTGATAAACACAGTCGCTTTGAGGAAATGGAGATGAATTGTAGCTGAGGCTTAGGAAAATAGGAAAGCATAATTGAGTAAATTAAAAATAATTTTAAATCACAATTATAATCGCGCTTCATTTATTTTTACCCTGCCAGTTTCATGTCTCACGGTCTGTAATTTGAGAATGTTTCGGTGTTGCTAGACTTACTATTTAAAAAATGAGGTTATTAACACAAAAAAATCCATTTTGTTCTGCAGAATATCTATATGTCGTGAGTACATTGCGCTAAAAATGGGGCTGTTTTTAAGGAAACGGCAACGTTGGAAAATTCAGCTGTTGGTGGAAAGCAGATATGTTAGTTGAATGACAAGAGAAAAGAAACAAACAAAAAAAAACGAATAGAAAAGGCCAACAACAAAATTTGTTGGCTCATCTAGTGCCCACAGAGCAAGTAGCTAACAAGAAGAAAGGGGAGGGAAGGCGGAAAAGGGGGAACACGTCAATGTATCATTTAGTGAGAAAAGCTGGATTTGTGACAAGTGCACATAAATGTTTCAAAATTAAGGATCCTGGGTCTCCCACCAAGATCAGCTTGGACCCACTTTTGCAACCCTCTGCTTTGATGACCATGTTACTGGCTGTTTTCACAAATGCAAGGGATTTTGCAAAGAGATGTTTAGAATTTCTGAAGAGGACAAGTTTATAAGGATTTGCTTGAGACATCTTCATGAATCTCAGGTTAAAAACAGCATGTTTTATTGGGGATACACTTAGTATGGGACTATAGCTTACTTTGAGACTGAGGCAGTTTGCACACACTTATAAATCGGAGAATTGGGATCAATATCCCAATGGAAGCAGACATGAGCATATTTAATATTTTCAAAAGACTTGATAATGAAAGTCAAGTCAGGGGCTTTTATAAGGACTTTATTAGAGAGACTAGAATTGGGTTTCATTCAAGCTTCCTATTTTGAAGCACTTACTGGCACATTGTAGCCTGACCTTTTACTTTTCCAAGCATGGATTAAACTCATTGGCAGGACACTGACTTGTGCCCTTTGAGGCATAGTATTGCTATTAGAAAGCTCAGCTTAAGTACCATCATTGCATCAGATTGCTCTGCTGGCTTAATTAGCATAACATGAATATGAAGAGTGCTGTTAATATAAAGTGCCCCGCTCAGTCTCCCTCTCTGGGGCTCTGTATGGTATCACATGGATTTGCCAGCAAACTTGCAGATAAGAGTAGAATATTTTGCAGAGAGCAAAGTTAACCCTCACTTCTGTGTGACAGGATCAAAGCCATTAAAAACAATGATGGTGTTATTGTGTATTAATTATCATTTAGAATGTTTCTTCCCTTGGACAGAAAGTGACCTGCCCAGCATCAAAAGGAGATATTGCAGAGAGCACTGAAACATGCTTCATCTAAATTCACTAGGATGTCATCAAATGAAATCTTCAGAATATTACTTGAAGACTTCTGAATTGATATCCAGTACATTTCAGGGCCATGGGGTTGCTTTAAATTGTCTTAATAAATCCAAGTTTGCATAATCATATACTTAAAAAAGAGAAAAAAATCAGGAATAACATGACAGCTGAATTAGCCTTCAAACAGCTAATATATCTGTTTATTTATTTTGTATTCTTTTTAGAAAACAAAGAAATGAAATGAAATGTTCTGTATGCACTAAGAAAATGTAGCAATAATCTCGATCACATATGTTTCTTTTCTCCCCCCCCCATTTTGTCAGCAATAGTTATGATAATTTTACTATACAAGCTTCAGAAGTAAGTGATTGGAAAGAGATATTGAGCCTACCTAGAAAAGTTTCTATTTATAGTGCACCAGATGGGCATCTTCTTCCCCATCTCCCTCAAAATATCTTCTCTGCTTTTCTTCCGTGGAGCAGAACTCCAGATCAGCATTCCTGAAATTTCTACCATTAATTTTACTGTTTTTGGATTCGTTAATTAATGTGAATGTACTGTAGCTAATGGAACACATTAAAATACATACGATCATCTACTTTTTCAAAAAAAGACATTCATTGAGCACTTGCCTGGTGGGGAAAATAAGGATGAATCAGGGAAAAATCCAGAAGTCAGTCAAGGAATCCTTAGTATAGGATTGGAATATGTACCTAAAGGGTAACTGGAGGCTAAAAGCGGGTCAGTGAATGGTAAGAGGAGTTTTAAAAAGGATGAATTTTTTTTTTCAGTTTCTTTATGGGAATGCTATCAGAATCTTGGGCAGAATAGTATGTTTAGTATCCCTAGCTCCTGTCACCCACTAATCTTTCAAAGACTTAAAAAGTTCAAATATTCACGTATTTCCATAAGTCATCCAAACAGCATGAATTGCCATTGTTGAAATCAAAGATTTCTAGAAGATCCAAAGGAGATTTCTTGAAATACATAGATCTTGGACTATGCCTTTGACATTAAAGATGTTCTAAGCATGCAAAAGTGGGATGGCAAATCCATCTAGGGCTAGGGAACTGCATGAGCAAAACCACAGATACTGTTATCTATAGAGCAGTGTGTAGTCCATACAAAAGCTTACAGAAGGGTAACATTGTATTGCTTTAGGATATGCTCAGGGAAAATTTACCTCATTAGGACTGTTTATTTTTAGTATTAAATCTAAATTATTTGGAGAGTCAGCAACAATACCTCATAAATCTGTAACAGGAAGTTCTTAAAGCAATCGATTATAATCATGTTCAAAATTTACTCCAGACTTGCTTCAAAAGCAAAAACAATTTGGAAGAAGCAATGCAAAGATTTTTCTTGGACTATATAAAGAGAAATGGTGATACAATAAAGGCACACTTTGTTAAAGTTAATTAATTTGTCACAGGGATGATCCAAGGTCAGTAATTTATGCAAAGGGGAGTTACTCTAACTTACTAAATGGAATTTTTAAGAGCCTCCTATTTATTATTTTTATTGGAATATAGTTGACATGCAGTGTTAGGTTAGTTTCAGGTGTACAACTTAGTGATTCAACAATTCTATACATTACTCAGTGCTCATCATAGTAGGTGTAGTCGCCATCTGTTACCATACAGCATTTTAAAAATTTTATTGACTGTATTCCCTATTCTGTACTTTTTATTTCTGTGACTTATTTTATAACTGGAAGTTTGTACCTGTTAATCCCCTTCACCTATTTTGTCCTTCCTCTGTCCCCCTCCCCTCTGGAACCACCAGGTTATTCTCTGTATTAATGAATCTGTTTCTGTTTGTTTAGTTGGTTTGCTTTGCTTTGTTTTTTAGATTTCACATATAAGTAAAATTGTATATATTTGTCTTTCTCTGTCGGACTTATTTCACTTAGCACTAGGTTACCCATGTCTCAAATGGCAAAATCTCATTCTTTTTTATGGCTAAGTAATAGTCCATTATATATATATATTTTGCATATCCTGCATATGTTACAGCTTTTGCATATATCATATATATTGCACATCTTCTTAACTATTCATCTATTTATGGATACTTGCAGTTGCTTCCATATTTTAATTAATATAAATAAATGCTTCAATAAATATAGAGATGTATGTATCTTTTTAAATTAGTGTTTTCATTTTCTTCAGGTAAATATCCAAAGTAGAATTGTTGTATCATATGGTATTTCTATCTTTAATTTTTTGAGGATCCTCTATACTGCTTTCCACAGTGGCTGCACCATTTTACATTCCCACTAACAATGCATGAGGGTTCCTTATTCTCTACATCCTTGCCAACATGTTATTTCTTGTCTTTTTAATATTAGCCAATCTGATAGGTGTGAGGTGATATCTCATTGTGGTTTTGATTTGCATTTCCCTGATTATGAGTGATATCGAGCATCTTTTCTTGTGTCTGTTGGCCACCTGGATGTCTCCTTTAGAAGAATGTCTATTCAGGTCCTCTGCCCATCTTAATCAATAGATTATTTGCGGTTTTTTGATGTTCTTTATATATTTGGATATTAACCCTTTATCAGATATATCATTTGCAAATATCTTCTCTCATTCGATAGGTTAACTTTTTGTTTTGTAGATGATTTCTTTGCTGGGCAAAAGCTTTTTAATTTGATATAGTCCTAAAGGTTTGCTTTTGCTTTCGTTTCCCTTGACATATCCATAATTATGTTGCTAAGACCAGTGTTCTGGAGATTACTCCCTATGTTTTCTTTTAGGAATTTTATGGTTTCAGTCTCACATGTAGGTCTTCAATCCATTTTGAAATTATTTTTGTGTGTGATGTAAGAAAGTGTTCCAGTTTCACTCTTTTCAATACAGCTCTCCAGTTTTCCTAGCATCATTTATGGAAGAGACTTTTAATATTGTATATTCTTGCCTCCTAAATAGGATTGTTAATCTGATTAAATTCCACTAAATTTTGCTCACTTTATCAAGAATATTCATTATTTTTTAGAAGGAGTTGTAAATTAAAGCAATCTCCAAATTCCTGTCTCAGAGCCAGTCAGGCCAATTTTCTTTCTCACATCTTAATATTCTAATATAATGCCAACTGCTCAAAAATAAAAATGTATAAAAAAAAGGATAAATAAAATTGTTAAATAATTTATAAGCAACAGAGCGCCAAACTAGGACTGAATACCTCTTTGGTTATTTATAGTTCATTTCAACATTTTTTCCATTCGTCCTCTTAGTCATTCATTCATTCATTCAAGCTGCAGGAAATTGACAAATGACAAGGCTTTCATTTCCATAGAGTTATATATTCAGGGAATGGTAGATAAAAAGGGTAAATAAGATAATTTTAAATAGGTAGCAACAAACATTAATAACCGGAATAAAAAATGTATTTGCGTTAGGAAGAATAAAGATATGGGGGAGGAAAGGATGTTTTTCAAAGGATGATCAGACATGGCATGTCTAAGGATGAAATATTCGAACAGATGTCTCAAAGATAAATGAGTCATCAATGCAGATTTTGGTTAAGAGAATTTCAAGTAGAGAAACAAGTTATCACAAAGAACTAAGGTAGATGTGGGATGGTTTTATGAACCTCCTAGAAGGAAGGCCAGCCAAGCTAAAGCATAGCAAAGGAGAATACTTATGGAACAAAAAAGAAGTCAGAGAGGTAAGCAAGATCTACATCATGTAGGATTTTATAATCAATGGTAAGGATTTTTTTACTTTATTTTTTAAAAAGTGGAAAGTCCCTGAGAACTTTTAGGCAGAGGAAGTTTATGATGATTATGGCTAATCTAAGGAAAATGGAAACAACAAAGTTAGGAGGCAGTTATAATCGTCCAGGTGAAGAGATGACGAGAAATGGTTGGAGTCAGAATATGTTTTTAAAGTAGATCTGACAGGACTTGCAGATGAAGGGGATATGGAAACTGAAGGAAAGGAAGTAAAGATAGCTGATATATTCTTGTTAGAGGACATAAATAGGTTAGAGTAAGAGTGGTCATTGTGTTAGGCATTATAATTTGATTCTACAGATATGCTGTCTCTACACATATGTATAAAAATTAATTGGAGCTTGAATTTGTTACTACACAGCTGCTTTAGATCAATATCATTTAAAATGATAATGTTAGCTATTCCAAATTTTATTTATTTATTTATTTATTTATTTATTTATTTATTTATTTATTTTTAACTATTCCAAATATTTAATCGCATTGACCGTATTGTCATTCTGTTTATGTATAAGCGAATTGTGTTTCTCATAAAGTAATATAGAAAGATATTACAATCAGTGAAAGTTAAAAAGTCGAAATTGTGTTTGATATAATGATAAGGCCATCTAAACTATACTTTTCTTTAAAGAAATGTCAGTTTTTTTATTTATGATAGTCACATAGAGAGAGAGAGAGAGGCAGAGACATAGGCAGAGGGAGAAGCAGGCTCCATGCACCAGGATCCCGGGTCTCCAGGATCGCGCCCTGGGCCAAAGACAGGCGCTAAACCGCTGCGCCACCCAGGGATCCCAGAAATGTCAGTTCTATAAATTCAAATATGAATATGTGATATTAATGCTATCACCTTAAAATATTTTTAATTTGATTACCACAAATAAAGATTTTTAAATTACTGGTTTTTTTTTTTTTAAAGATTTATTTATTTATTTTATAGAGAGAAAGAGAGAAAGCATGGAAGGGGAGGGGCAGGAGGAGAGGGAGAGAAACAAACTCCCCGCTGAGTGTGAAGCCTGATCACAGGGCTCTATCTCAGGACCCTGAGATCATGATCTGAGCCAAAATTAAGAGTCAGACTTGACTGACTGACTCAGCTACCTAGGTGCCCTGAAATTTTTAAATGACTTAATAAAAAAGTAACACCCGCTAAAACACATTGACAAGTCAATTGACAAGAAATTTGGTCTTGATCTCCTTTTACCATTTGTACCTAAGTGGCTACATACTTGTGGCCCTAGAAATATCAGTCTATTTCTCACATGTCCATCTTCATGAATTGATTGGAAAAAGTGAATACTTTGGTCGCCTCTGATTTAGCTGTGTTTGTATGTATATATTTAGCTTTTATATACATTTCAGGAATGTTGAACAATATTTTGAGTTAAGTTTGCCTCAGGCAGTCATTATGACCTCGATGGCATTGAGTAGCCTTTACTGATCCACATCTTGCCCACCTAAATCATGCACCTTAATTATGTCACAGCAACAAACAGGACTTGTAAGCAGAACATTTGGGTTTTGTTCATGCTCACACTCATGCTATATATCTACCCTTGGTCACTTGGGAGGTTCTGCACATTGTAGTCCTTAAGAGACATGGTCTGTCAGAGCAGAAACCAGCCTGATCATTGTCAGTTCACCATCAGAGGGAAGGAACAGGAGAGAGAATCCTACATAAGTCACTAAGTACTGTAACTCAAAGTTGATGAATATCACTTCTACTTACAGCTCAGTCATATGACTCAACCAGTCATATATAAGAAGCAATTCTATGACTCAACTAGTCATATATAAGAAGCAATTCTAACATGTGCTTAGAAGACAGAGTCAGTAATATTTAGTAAAATACCTCCTCACTTGTATCACCAACATCACTTTTGTTGATAGATAGATAGATGATAGATAGATAGATAGATAGATAGATAGATAGATAGATAGATAGATAGAAGATAGGTATTAATATGGATATGGGTAGATAAATATAGATAGATCTAGATCTTTCTAAATATCTATGTCTATATATTTACTATGTTGATGTCGGTGTTGCAGGTCAGGAAGTACGTCAGTCATTCACCAAATATCATTGATGGTATATATATAGATCTATCTATCCATCTGTCTACCAATCTGGCAAGAATAGTATTCTATATTATATACTTACAGTATTCCATTATAAACTAGCTTATCATTGCACAGTGATTATAGCAGAATATGTCTGATTCTTGCTTATCATTAAATATCTCTCACTTATATTCCAGTAGTTTATTTACCCATATAATTTCACACAGGCATAAATGAATAGGTTAAACTTTTTATAAAATATCAACAGTAAAGATAAAGGGATATACAAGGCTTCATAGATACTCAACAATGATAGATTTGTATAAAATGCTACTGTGTCCCCAGAAATTACATTATTTTGAATTCTACACAAACAGTTTAATAGCATCACAGATGAATGGATTTGAGATCTCTGATTTATTAATATTTGGTATTTGCAGATTTGAGTATTTTTGCTGAAGTACATTTTAAAACTGGCATAACCACAGGAGTATGGTACTTAAGGGAGATGAGGCACATTTTATAAGAGAAATATCCTTCTAACAGTGAGATTTATTCATCCAGTTCTTTACTTACAAGCCCTATATTATACTTTGTAGAGCGTAGCAGAGGTTCAGGGGTGTATCCTTGACCTTAGATTTGGTCATACATTCAGATATCAGACGATAAGGTCATGTTGTTCCATAGGGACCTCTGCCAATACGTATACCCTTTTTACTTTCTTTCTTCCCCCTCCCCACATCTGACTTTTTGGTACTTTTAATCCTTTGTTTTTCCTCCATTTCATAGTTCCACTCCACTTTTAGCCAACATTTTGAATGGGTTAATGTTCTTTATTTGCTCCATCTAATTCTGCTACTATAAAGAGCAGATCTATAGCTTGAGATCATGAAGGTAGGTGATAGAAGAGAGTAAACGCTCTCATAATGTTCTGATATCAGAGTAAATTATAGACAATAAGAGCAATTGCAAACAAAGTCAAGCTACAGTTTGTGTATATTCTAATTAGCATATAGTGTAATGGATGGTGTTTGTACTGGCAGTGTCAGCAATACCTACAATCCTGTTAGAATCTTAGGGCCATCTCAAATGTACTAAAGTCCTCATGTGATTTGTATATAATCCAAAGTTTGAGAAACCTTATTTATAGTCAATATATTACTGTACTATATGTCTCTCTACTTTCCAGCTTTGAGTTAAACAAAATTCCATTGCCTTGCCTTATTTAGTTACAGGAGCTTGATAAATAGGGTAGTGGGAAAAAAAAGAAAAAACTCATTTCATCACACTAGTTAAGAAACCATTAAAAAATAATAAAGCATTTGCAGAAACCCTGTAGCAAGTTTTTCATACAAGACAGACCCACACTTAAGAGTCAAACTTTCCCCGAGTTAAGGAAGAACACAACACTTTCACAAATTTGAAGTCTCCTTTAGTTGGGGAACTAATGTTTCTTGAATTATATGAAATTAATTCAAAGCAGCTTTGATGAACCAGTTGTTACATGTAAAGCCCATAAAGCACAAATGACATATTGCTAAATCATATCGATTTAGATATTGATCCTGTTTTTCAGCACTAAGTAGTTGAGGCTTCTCTGAAAGAGTGCTGAAGGAATACTTTTATTGCTTCCTTTAACACATTGGGTACTACATGATCAGAAAGCTGATATGAAGAAATAGATGGCAAAGAGAGACCCCTTTATCCTATGCAAGGAGAGCAGAAGTCTTATTCTCACACATAACATGTTTAAGCATGCAATTTTCTACTAATGACCATATTAAATATTCTTACTAGGATTGTGACTAAAATAGTTTTACCATTTAATCATGCCCCATATAACTATAATAGGAAGTAGAAAAGAATTTTATTTACATGATTTTAAAAAGTGGTGATTTTTTAAGTCACTATTTCTACACTGCTGAAACTCTTATTTGGTCATAAGCCATTGCACTTTATATAAATGATTCTGTGTTTTAAGAAAGTCTGACAGAAATAAGCACAATCTGATAATAAGTATAGCATAATTTCCAGAAGAATATATTTGTTGGGTGCCTAGGTGGCTGAGTTGGTTAGCCATCTGCCTTCAGCTCGGGTAATGATTCCCGACTCCTGCGATGAAGTCCCAAGTCTGGCTCCCTGCTCTGTGGGGTGTCTGCTTCATCCTTTCCCTCTGTCCCTCCCCCTGCACATGCACTCTCTCTCTTGCTCTCGATCTTGCTCTCATATAAATAAATAAAAATCTTTTAAAAAGAATATATTTAGCTACTGTATGTTAAATGAGTTAGTTTCTAGAGCTCCAAGAAATATATATTAACTAAATATGTAGATGGAGGTACTAACTGTAAGAACTATATGGAAGTAGAATGAGCTTCTTAGGTACTAACGAATCTTTCACTAACAAAGAAATTCCCAAAGAGGCACAACATGGAAAACATGCTGGAAGACTTCTCCCGATATGAGAAAAACTTTCAAGTTCTGAAGCTTTGAGATTCTAAGTTTTTAAAGTCTTTAACATCAAATCAGTGTTTTTTATGCATATAATTGAATATGTAAAGACACTTAATAAAGAATATCTAATCACAAAATATTAAATATTATCATCATAGAATATTTTGTGAAAAATATATAGAAATAGAAATCAGGCACTGCATCTGTTCTTTAAGAATATAAATTAGAAAAACGATAACCAGTTTATAAAGAACAAGAGGATTCCAGCTTTCCTGATAATCTCTATGTGCTGCATACCTCAACCACTTCCCCTCAAGCCCCTCATACTTCATTTGCCATAGAATCAGGACATTAAAGCAGGAAGGAAACTTACCAGTCATGTCATAAAGTCTTTTTACGGAAGAAGAAATAATCTGGAAACTATTTTGTCACCATATTATTTTATATTAGATGTTCTCTATTTTCCAAGTATGTGTATATGACACTAGTGATGAGAAATTTGATTTTAATGATTTCTAATTTTTTTACAGAAGCTAGTACAATAGCATGTGTGAATATTTTTGACAGAAACAGAACACACAAGGTGTTACAATAATAACGTAAGACTGATCAACATATGGCTTTTAGTTATTTTTTTCTTTTTTTTAATAAATTTATTTTTTATTGGTGTTCAATTTACCAACATACAGAATAACACCCAGTGCTCATCCTGTCAAGTGCCCCCCTCAGTGCCCGTCACCCATTCACCCCCACCCCCCACCCTCCTCCCCTTCCACCACCCCTAGTTCGTTTCCCAGAGTTAGGAGTCTTTATGTTCTATCTCCCTTTCTGATATTTCCCACACATTTCTTCTCCCTTCCCTTATATTCCCTTTCACTATTATTTATATTCCCCAAATGAATAGTTATTAACAAGGTAGTTTAATTTTTTAAATGTCAGCTTTAAGGGTCTAAGCTATCTGAATAGTTTGAATCCAAGCAGAGGCAATCAAATAATTTATGCTTTCAAATGGATAAATGGTTTCAAAATTAAGGCAATGATACTTGCCAAAGGCAGTTTATGTCACTCTTGGTTTCCATATTCTTAATTGCAGGGGATTTTAAATAATAAAGAGAATTTATTTCCTCACACAACAGAAAAGTTTGAGGCCACAGCCAGTGTCACGAAGAGCTTTATCAAACTTTGATTCTGTAATCTCTCAACTACACCCTGCTCCATGTGTCTGCTTTATCCTTAATGCTCATGGTGGCTTAAGTTTCCAGAAGTTCCTGGACCTATTCTTTTCCTCAATCCCATTTAATTCCTGGATTGAATAAAATCATTGAGCAGAAGTTTGAACATCACTTTGATGAGAACAAATGAGGTATATGCCAATCTGAAACAATCACAGTGGCAAGGGGATGGGATCAATTTCATCCAAACTTAAGACTCTGACAACTTGAGCAAAATTTCAAAGGGGTTGAAGGTGCAGCACAGCACAATGTTCACTATATAAAGTAAACTTACTTATGTCTAGCCAATATTGACCAACTGCAGAGTTTACATATTTCCACGCATGAAAGTAGTATAAAAAAGCTGCAGCCTTTAAATTTAACAAGTAACTATTTATTAATATGAAATGTGATAATCCATTAAAATAATTCAAAATCCTACTGGGTTTTGTAATGTCTTCTGCAGTATGAGTGAAAATAAATCACGTTAGAAAAAAAAAACCCTTTCAATTATTATTTCTTTAAAAATGGTTAGAATTTTAAGGCTTTATATATGAATTTTCTAAAAATATTTTAAAGTATCCCAACTGGGAAAGCAATTTCATGCTTGCTTTTTAAAGAATCTATTCAAAGAACTCATTAAAACCATTCATTTAAATAATCTCGTGTATGTTCATTATGCTATGTCCTTTGGGAGAAAAAAGAGAAAGTATGAACTGCTGCCAGAAAGCAAATGAAGGGAACAAATGTTAAATGTAAAAGGTTAGTCCTTCATTAAAATTGTTTAAATAAGCAGCAACTCTCCCTGTACTCTTAAAACCTCTTCCAAGAAACATTTGTACACATTCAGGACAGAGAATTAAAAGTAAAAAACCCTGTAGGTCAGTTTCATGAACTATTAGCATTTGGATCATTTTAACTTTTCATTTCTGGTTCTAGATAATGGAAAGGGACACTGTCTACTGAGATAATGTGAAATGTTCATGGATAACATGAACCTGAATATTATAGGAGTACTGTAAATGGCAGATTTTAGAAACTTATGTTATGAAAAACATCTATATTTTACATAAAATTCTTTGCATACTGTATATATACATACTTATAGGTTGTTCACTGTTACTTTTTGATAACTGTCTTTAGGGTCTGAAGAGGTCCTGATGGGGGAGACATGAATAATCTAAAATGACTAGGTTTATGTTTTAGGATATTGTGATAAGATGCATTTATTTTCCTTTACTTCTTCCTTGTGTAAGGAAATCACTGTAATTTTGCCTGATCGTTACGCATGTCTAAAATGTCATTTCATGGCCAGAAAACTTCTTGTTGCATTTTGGGGTTTCTGTTGTTGTTGTTGTTGTTGTTTCTTTTCTAGTTGAACTCAGTTAAATGTTGGTAATTGACAGAGTAATAATATGACAGGTGGGGGTAGTATTTCATCCTCTAGTCACTTTTTTTCTGAAATAACGTGGTGAACTATTCTCACTTCTAGACTTTATTGGCTTATAATACGATGATTATAGTCTCAGTAAATGAAAGCTCACCTGAGGAACCTGATAGAAGATATGAATAAATGAAAAGACATATCACGATCTTAGACAGGAATATTTAATTTGGGGAAGATGTCAGTTCTTTTAAGATAACATATAAAAGCGATCTCAATAAAAATATCAATAGTGCTCTCCTTTGATAGATTACAAAACTGATTCTGAAGTTTATTTTTAAAATAAATATAGTACTAAAACACAAGGCCTTACTAATTAAAATAGTTCATGAATGGAGAAATGAAACTGAGTACAAAGCCTAGAAATGGAACCAAATACATATACAAGTATATGGTAAAGTGTCATCTCAGTTTCTAGGGAGAAGATAGATCATTTAATATAAGTGTTGGGGCAATGCCATGGCCATCTAAATTCAATAGCCTGAATGAGCAAGGAACTAAAAGGGAACATAAGGGGAGTATGTTCTGTTGAGATTATTTTTCCATTATCACATGTTCTCTTAATAGTAAATATCTACCTCATAGCATTTAATACAATTGTAATATTACTTTGTTTTATAGTTTCAATCAGTCTCTGTCTTGTCCTGGAATATATGCTACACCCAGGGCAGGAACTGTGGGTGATATTGCTAATTGTTTTTTAGAACATAATATACTGCCTGATTCATTGTAGGCACTCACTAAGTGTTTGTTGAATAAGTGAAACTGATATGAAAAATCCAGTTGCTTCTAGGAGATAAAGATAATTTAATTTAAAGGTGTAAATTTAAGCAATTTATTGGGCTCTGATATTAATTTGGGGAGATTTTTAAAATGCAAATATTTTGTTTCATTAAGACATTCATTATTTCTGATATCTTAGACTTCCTAGTCACCCACTTTCTTACACAAGCTTGTGATTTAACTTTTACTTGCTGGACAAAATTAGTCCCTTTAAAATGTATAAGACTATGTTAATAGTATGACTTTTTTTTTTTTCAAAACGGCCATTTTGCAATGGCTTTTCTAAGTCATTCTACAAAATCATATGTTGACCTGCAAGAGTGAATATAGGACTGTGTTAGAAAACTTAATGAAAAATCTTTCGTAGCTATCTCAGCTATCCTTAGGAAACTCATTTTTAATTATCAGACTCTAAGAGAGGCAGTATTTAAACAAAATGGTATATATACATAGTATTGCGAAAATAGTTAACGACTTGGGTGAAGGGCATTGCTTCTGTACAAAGGAGTGCCCATAATTAGTATTTTGCCACTTCTAAATACAAGTAACAGAAAAATACATAATAAAAATGGATGTAAAGTGGACACTTGCTATGGACTGAAGGTAATTACCTACATTCACATGTTAACACCCTAGGCCCCTGTGCAAGGATGATATTTGGAAGCGGGTGGGGCTCTTAACAGGGGATTGATTTTAGATCAAGTCAGGAGGGCTAGAGCCCCATTGATGGGATTAGTGATCTCAAAAGAAGAGGAAGAGTTTGTCTCTGCCATGTGAGATTATAGCAAGAAGATTGTCTCCAAATGAGGAAGAAGGCACTTGACAGACACTGAATCTGCCAGAACCTTGGACCTCCCAACCTCCCCAACTGTGAGAAATAAATGTTAGCTGTTGAAGCCTCCCAGTCTCTCATAATTTGTTATAGCCACTCAAACCGACTTATACAACAATTCTTTTTTCAAGTACATGCCTGGTAAATGATTTCCATAAGCATCTGAATAATGAGCAGCTCACTGATGTCAATGGAGAAGCAGCAACCAGTTACTGACTGGCTTAAACTAATAAGGATCTATACCTGTTACTGGATCACATTTTGCTGAGGAAAAGATACTATTTAGGAATAAAGAGGAAAACAATGCATTTTCGTGGGAAACTGGATAGTGTGTGTTAAACCGTAGTTCACTTTCTGCAGGTCCCACCCATAAAATATCCCTTTGAATAAAAAATAGAGATTGTAGTAAAGTGAAGGCATCTTGAACTTTAACTATTAAAGCAAACAAGTATTCCTGACAGAGAATATAAAGAATTTATACAGTCAAAAGAGCTTTTTGCGTATCCAGATCTGGCACCCTTATTGTGAGTGGGAAGCATAAGAACAGCTGTCTCCAGGGGACTGTTTTAATCTTTATTCTACTTTATTGTCATCCAGACTTAAAGTGTAGCTAGTGATAAGGGGGAGGGATAAAAGCTGGCTTGTCAGAAGAAGAGTGGCAATTTTTGTAAATCAAATATTTCATGTTCCAGATACCTTAATAATGCTTCCTAAATTTAACATCGACTTGTCTGACGTGACGTGAATTTTGAAAGCACGTTTCATGTTCCAAAAGGGCTTTTCGCAACTTCTTGTTTTACTTTAACTTACCTTTTTCTAGTGAATTCTTTAAAGGACTGTCTGAATCTGGCTTAATTGTTTCATATCACTTGCATTTTGTAGGCCATTTTCCTTTTCAGTAAGTTTTTCATAGCTTGGCAAATAAAAAATTTCTTTAGAAAAGAGAGACATGATTTTTGAATTTGACAGGGAATAGAGTATTTTAAGAAAGAAGTATTAAGTAAGAAGGAACTGCTTATATGGAAGTGTGCTGTTTCCTTATTAGAAAATCTTGGGAAATAGATTTTCTCTAAGCATAACAAGATCTTCTGTTCAACTAGCAAGAGCTTCTGTTATTGTTTTGTGTGTGTGTGTGTGTGTGTGTGTTTAGGCTTTATTCCAAGTACTTTACAAACATTGAAGATATAAGTGTGGCAACAGTTTTGCCAAGTAGGTGTAATTATTCGATATTTTGAGTATATAAAGCTGAGATAGTACATTTACTTGCCCAAAGTCACCTAGCAATACAGTCACAAGGCAGGATGCACACCCAGGAATCTCTGGATAAAAGATCCAAAATCTATGCAGTGCTACTCTCTACTGCAGATTCTCACTGAGGTGTGTCCCACACGCAGTAGTTTCAATATCATATGGACCCCTCAGAGCACTGCAGAGTCTCAGTCCCTACCTGAGAAAACTGAACAAAATCTGCATTCTAAGAACTTTCCATTAAAGCATAGGAAGTGGTGCCCTAGGTCTTTCGTGCCATTGAAGACAAACCTTCATTCTCCCAGTTATTTTCCATGGACAGGATGAAAATACGACAGCATGTCTAACCTTTGTACCTAGCTTGTCAGACATGAAATCATTTTGTCGAAACCCCTTATAGAAAAGAAACAAAGGCTGAGAGAGATAAAATGATTTGTCCTATAATCCATGAGCATTTAACCAAAGATGAATTGTAGCTGCATGTTCATCTTATAATAAATACTCTCAAAAATGCATTTTTGTGTACAGAGGGTTGATTCCATTAATTATCTACTACGTTTTGGATATATTTATAGGTAATGGTTATTTGTAACACAGATGCTCATCATATTACAAAACTGAATTTTAAAATTGAGCAAATGAAGGAGTACTAGCGTCAGTGATGGCAGAGGGCTTCAGAGCAGACAAATCTATCCCAGATAAGACTTATGAACTTAGGATAAATTATGAAAGACAACTATGTAAAGGACACTCAGAGCAACAAATGTAGGCAGAAACTGGAAGATATTTTTCCACTGAGAAAAAGAATATGTGTTGGATGCACTCTGCATTTATATGGCTTTTACCCTGAGATTACTCCCCGGTCTGCTCAGCACAGGTTGGCCAGCTGCAAGAAAAACTCTGCCATCCTACTGGTTTGAGGTTTTGAGGACAGTATTTGTGGAAGACTCCTACTGAAGAAATAATAAAGGAAATCCTTCAGGATGAAGAAAAATGATGCCAAGAAGAAACTCTGCTCTAGAGAGAGGAAAGAAAAACATTAGAAATGATAATATGTGGATTAAATGCAGGACAGTTAATTTTTCTTTTTCTTAAAAAAATAATAAAAGAAAAAAATAAAATCTTATAGTGCAGGGTTTAAAAAAACATATGTATATATATATGTTTATATATATATATATATATGTGGAATTATGTGGAGCAAGCTTCCTATATTTTATACAAAGTGGTACAATGGTAAACTAACCCTGGATAGACTGAGATAAGGATAAATACTGTAAACAGCAGCACTGTTGCTAAATAGAACGTAAAATAGTTAAAGAGGTAAGGCTAAAAAGAATTAAAACATACTGTTTAAATTTGATTAGATCAAAATAAAGTGGTATAGGACTAACAAAGGAAGAACAGATTAGACAAATCCAAAAATATTGCAAATATGGTACACCCACATCCAAATATATCAATAATAACATCAAGTGTAAATGGGTTAAGCATTACAAAAAAGCAGGAAGTCAAAGTAGATAAATAAAAAAGCAAGCATCAACAACATACTGTCCAACTGAATCATATCTTAAAATAGAAAACATAGGTTGAAAGTAAAAGTACTAAAAAGGTTCACCATGCAAACACTAGACACAAGACAGTTGGTATAATTATATTACTATCAGACAGAGCTTCAAGACAAGAAGTGTTTCCAGAAGTCAAAAGTACGGTTTCATAATGATGAACGGTCAATACCTGAGTAAGTCATAATAATCATAAATATCTATGTACCTAAAATGTCAAGGAGAGACTGACAGACTTAAAAGAAGAAATAGATTCACAATGCTCACAGATTTTAATACATTTTTCTCTGAAACTGATGAAAAACTAGAAAAAAAAATTAGGGCCTAAGAAGATTAAACACTGCTGAACAACTTAACCTAATTGATGTTTGTGGAACAAGGCACCATGCACAGGATAAATATTCTTAAGGAGTGTGTGTGGTATGTTCTCTACGATAGACCATATAGGTAGGCAAAACGTAAATATAAATAATGTTTAAAACTGAAATCCACTAGAACATGTTCTGTGACCCAGCTGATTTAAGTTAGTAAACAATGCGATTTAGAATGCCAAAGTAATGCCAAATAGAAAATTTCTATTTTCACAAGAGAAAATAAAATATTTTTTCAACCTGAATGAAAACAGAAACATACATATGAAAAGTTGCGAGATGTAAATAATATAGCTTTTGAGGGAACAATAGGCTTTAAACTTTTATGTTAAAAGAGAAGAAACATTGAAAGTAAATTAATGTACCACCAAAACCCTAGAATAACATGAACAATTTAAAACAAAAGTGAGTAGCAGGTAGGAAATTCTACAACTAAGACAAATACCAATGAAAGAGAAAACATGCAAACAAAGTTAACAGGCAAAAAAGTACTTTTTTGAAAATATTAATAAATTTGATGAAACTTAACACAATTGATCAAGGGGGAAAAAAGGAGAGAATACACAATATCAAGAATGACAGAACACATTATTACAGATCTGATGATATTGTAAAGACTGTAACAGTATATCGTAAGAAATATTTTATCAATAAATTTGATAATTTTGATAAAATGACAAATTCCTTACGTACCTAACTTACCCGAACTGATTCAAAAGTACAAGAAAATATGAATCCTTCATATCTATTATATATATAGGATTCTATTTGTGTTAACCCTTCCATAAATAAAACTTTAAGTATGTCTAATTTACATTCCCACCAGCGGTTTATGAGCATCCCACTTCCTCCACAGCCTTGCCAACACTTGGTATGGTCCGTCCTTTAAATCTTTGACATTCTAATAGGTGTCTAATTTCCCTGATGATTAAAGATGTTGAGCATCTTTTCATGTGCTCCTTTGCCATTTGTATATTTTCTTTGGCAAAATATTTGTTCAAGTCATTTGCCCATTTTTTTTTTTTTTTATGACAGTCACACACAGAGAGAGAGAGGGGCAGAGACGCAGGCAGAGGGAGAAGCAGGCTCCATGCACTGGGAGCCCGATGTGGGATTCGATCCCGGGTCTCCAGGATCGCGCCCTGGGCCAAAGGCAGGCGCCAAACCGCTGCGCCACCCAGGAATCCCCATTTGCCCATTTTTGAATTAAGTTGTTTTCTTATTGAACTTTGAGAGTTCTTTGCATATTCTTGATACAAACTTTTTCTTAAATCAGTGACTTGCCAAGTTTCTCCTCAGTCAGTGACTTGCTTTTTTTTTCCTTTGCCTTTTGAAAAGCAGCAGGTTTTTTTTTTTTAAGATTTTATTTATTTATTTATTCATGAGAGACACAGAGAGCGAGGCAGAGACATAGACAGAGGGAGAAACAGACTTCCTGCGGGGAGCCCGATGTGGTCTTGATCCCAGGACCCTGGGGATCCTGACATGACGTGAGCTGAAGGCAGATGCTCAACCACTGAGCCACCCAGGTGCCCCAGAAAAGCAGTTCTTAATTTTGATTAAGTCCAGGTTTTTCTTTTTTTTCTCTGCATTGGTATAGGTGAGATAGAAGTCAAACAACAGACACAAATACATGAAGCTGACCTAGGACTAGAGAATATAAAAAGGACTTTTATAAATCAATAATTTAAGCAAAAACAACTCATTAAGACTTTGTCTAAGATCTGAACACATACTTACAAAAATACGTTCACCATTATTAATCAGGGAAGTCCAATTTAAAACTATGAGATACCAAAATATTGAGATGCCACTATGTACTTACTAGAATAACTAAAATTAATATGATCGATAATACTAAATGTTGCTGGAGATACAGCTACTTAATCGCTGACATGCACAAAGTTAACCTTTTTTTTTTTCACTATGAAACAGGAATTTCACTCCCAGGTATTTACACAAGATAAATAAAAACCTATGACCGTTGGGAGGTTAATGGAAGCTTCAATGAAGAATCTCAGACTGGGGGATCCCTGGGTGGCGCGGCGGTTTGGCCCCTGCCTTTGGCCCAGGGCACGATCCTGGAGACCCGGGATCGAATCCCACGTCAGGCTCCCGGTGCATGGAGCCTGCTTCTCCCTCTGCCTATGTCTCTGCCTCTCTCTCTCTCTCTCTCTCTGTATGACTATCATAAATAAATAATAATAATAAAAAAAAAATTTAAGAATCTCAGACTGGGAATAACCCAAATATGCATCAAAAAGAGAATGGATAAGCAATTGGTGGTACATCCATATAATTGAATGCTACCAGCAATAAAAACAAAGTATTAATGCATACAGCAACATGAATAAACCATATAATTCTTACCCTAAACCACAGAAGATAACAAAGAATGCACACCCTTTCATATGAAATTTAAGGATAGGCAAAATAAATCTATGGTGATAGAAATCAGAACTGTTGTTGTTGCCTTGTGGGATAAGAATAGATTTTAAGAATGAGTTTTCTAGGGGATCCCTGGGTGGCTCAGTGGTTTAGCACCTGCCTTTGGCCCAGGGCGCTCGATCCTGGAGTCCCGGGATCGAGTCCTGTACCAGGCTCCTGGCATGGAGCCTGCTTCTCCCTCCTCCTGTGTCTCTGCCTCTCTCTCTCTCTGTGTCTATCATAAGTAAATAAATATTAAAAAAAAAGAATGAGTTTTCTAGAGTGATAGAAATGTAAGAGATGTCCTAAGTCATAACTGGTGGTTGCATTGGGCTGTGTTTTTATTAGAACCTGTGAATTATACACTTAATATCTATGCATTTCAATGTATATGCAGAAGTATCTTTCCATGATTATTGTAGACAGAGCCTTAAACACTCCAACACAGATATTCTTTGGTAGTCATCTTCAATAATTTGGAATGGAAACTCGAAGAAAAACATTCTAATGGCTAAATGAAGTCTCTTGCCACAATATAAGCCTAGTAATTTATATTCAGTTCTCTTAGAAATGAAGGAAAAGGGGTTAATCGTTTCGTTATATAGCTCCTCAAATAGTATAGGCAGTTAAGGGATCTATTGTTTTCTCTTTAGCAGGCAACCTGCATTCCTTAACCTGTCCTGAGAGAAGCAATTTTCTTGATCTTCTGATATAACCCAGTTGTTGTTTTGAAAGCCCCACTTTACAATGATGAGGACATTGCTAAGTATGAAAGAGATTTTCCTAGATCGTTATGTAAATACCACTTTTGTTTTCTCCCATTTACAACTGTTTGGGTTAAAAATGATCTCACTTCATCTAAGTATATAAGTACCTTCCAATCCCACTGGGTCCCTATTTGCAATAATGATATGGTTTCCATCACATAAGACAAATCGGTGTCCCAGTGCTATCATTGTTCTTATCTCCTTGTTACAGTTATTGTTTCAAAGGATACAAAGACAAGTCTGTTTTATCCACGGCCAACTTCTCCAGCTGTTTGGCATTTCATCCACTCTCACATTCTGTGTTTTTGGCCTAAATTTATGTATTCTGTATCCTACTTAATTGGTTGCTCCTTTGATGCCTCTTTGGTGGAGGGTAATAATAAACATTTTCTATTATTAGTTTTTTTCTCAAAAAACTTTTAGCTATAGTTCTTTAAGATATGTTTTTAGGGTTTGCTGGAGTATAAAATGGACTTTACAATGGACTGAATGTTTACCCCCCCCCCACCTCAAACTCATATATTGAAATTCTAATCCCGGTGTGAAGGTATTTAGAAGTGGGGGGGGGGGGTCTTTGGGAAGTAATTACGTCATAAGTGTGAGACTTCATGAATAGGATTAGTGCCCTTAGAAGAAAGAGGCTGGAGAGCTATAGCTAGCTCTTTCTGCCCGATGAGGATAAAAGAAATTTCCAGTCTGCAACCCAGAAAACAGTTCTTACCAGAACCCAACCATGCTTTCACCCTGATCTCAGATTTCCAGCTTCCAGAAATGTAATAAATAAATTTCTGTTTTGTAAACCATCCTGTTTGTGGCACTCTGTTATAGTAGCCCTAACTGATGAAAACTTAAAATCATCAAGCTAGAATTAATATCACACTACCTTCCACTTCCCACAGCACATGTCACACTTCATAAATATAAGAAGTTTATGATAGTGTAACTGCGCATATGCCCTCCCCTTCTCTGTGCTATTGTTGTTTCACCCTTTGTTTCTACATGTCATAGTTCCCATCTTACAGTGTTACTCTTTTTAAAATTTTTTAAACAGTAATTTTCTTCGTAAGGAAATTAAGAGAAGTATATATATATATATATACTTATATCCCCATGTGTGTACCATTTCTGGGACTCTTCATTCCTCCCTCAAGATTTTAGTTTGTGTATACTATCATTTCAGTATTTACAAAATTATTTCCTTTCAGTTTTTGGACACAATTAAAATAGCTGCTTTAAAATCTTTGCTAATTCCTGGGTACTTGGATGGCTCAGTCAGTTAAGAATTCCACTTTCAACTTCAGCTTAGGTCATGATCTCAGTGTCTTGAGATCAAGGCCCACGTGGGGCTCTGCACAGAGCATGCAGTCTGCCTAAGATTCTCTCTCTCTTTCCCTTTCTTTCTGTCCTCTCCTTCCCCACCCTTAGTATGCTTTATCTCTCAAAAAAAATAAAAATAAAAATTCTGGTAACTCCAACAGCTGTATATCATCTTTCTTTTCCTTTTCCAGTGGCTAACCTTTAGTTTGCAAGACAACAAAACTGTAAATTTTCCATCAGAGTTTTAGTCTTCCTGAACAGCACAGATTAGTATTTTCAGTCTCACTAGCAGCCATTAAAATGTGAAACTAACCCAGGTTTCTATTCCATCTGCTAAGTGCCAACTTACCTCAAGTTTCTGTCTGTTTTGAGTCACTCTCTAGAGCCTTCAGTTGGGTTTGTTGGTAGTGTTATTGTTAATTTGTTTTGTTTTGTATTTGTATTTATCCAGAGCTTATATTTGTTATCTTTGGGGAGTTTGATTCAATCAGAGCTATTTGCCCATGGTTATTTATTTTTTATTTCAATTTTTTCTCTCAGTTTTTCAGATTAAATAATTCTACTGATCTAAGTTTACTAACCTTTTCTTCTATTTCCACCATGAGTTTTAAAACTATCTGGAAAAATTTTATATCATTTGTTGGAATTTTCTGTTCAAAAATTTACCGTTAGTTGTTTTTATAGATTCCATTTCTATTCTGAAATTCCTTTTCTTGTCATTCATTAAGACTTTACTTCACTTTAAGAACTTGATCATACTTTCAGTAGTCGCTTTAAATTTTTTGTCAGTTAAATCCAACATTCAGGCCATCTTTAGATATGTATGTATGTATTTCTTATTTATCCATTTATTGTATATCTAATAATTTATATAATTAGACATTTTTGTATACTGTAAGACTTAATTCTGTTGTCTTCTTCTGAAGACTGTCAATTTTTATTCTAGCTGGTAGTCAGTTGGTAGCTGGTCCCTTTGAATTTCTGTACTTTTGACTTTAATGCTTTTTCTGTGGGAATACCAAACTGTGTACCAGTCTCCCTAAATTTGATGAGATTCACTCCAAATTCTCTCTTCTTTGTGGAGAATCATGTATATTGTCCCAAGACAAAGAGCCAGGATGGACATAGGGAGCTCAACTCATAAATTTTCTTTTTACAGATAGTGCAGCATGATACCACATACTGTAGAGTGCCAATAATTGATTGTATTGATTATATATTTTGTACACATTTATAATTGCATATGGCAGATGGCTATGCTAGTATTAATTATGATCAGATGAAGAAGTCCCTATCCTCTTCTCTACGAGTTGTTATTTCAATAAATATTATCATCTCTCTTCCAAAATGAAGTTAACAAACATAGCCCCATTTCTGCACTTTCCTCTACAGCCAAGTATGGTCCGATACTATAAGTTAAAATATAGGGATCACAAATACAAATTGACAGAAAAAAATTTCCATTTCACAGATGTTATCCTAAAGATTTTTTTTTTTTTTAGTATTTGAGCATCAGTAACATATTTTTTAAATTCACTGTATTTGAAACAATGCAGAGGATACTGAGGTTGATGTATGAGGGAATTCTGTTTTAAACAAAGTAAAATGTTCTACGATTATAAAGACACATGTCAAAGATCCATGTAAAGTATTGAATAAAATTGTTTCATGAAATATATCAGAGTTGAGTTTCTGCAACTCAAACAAGAATTATGACATTGAGGTGAGAGAATTAGGCTGAGGCCAATCACTCATGTACTAGCGAGCTATTCAGACTCAACTCAAACTTCACTTTCTCTTTGAAATCAGTTCTACTTACTTGCCTTGCCCTATGTAACCTCACAATCCTAGCGCTCTCATAATTTCACTTATTCTTTACTGCTTATCATTAAGTTGTAATTATTTGCATATGTGCCTTGTACCCTTCAGAACTCCTTTTGTTCAATATATTATATAATTCTTTATTTTCACATTTTGCACGAAATTTGGTCCTTCATACTGGTTGGATTAATACTAAACACATGCTATAATTATTTTCCCCTTTTGTCTTCATTAAAAATGGAAATCAATTAGAATAGCAATTAAACCAATTACAAACACAACTAAGTGACCCCAGCTAACAGGCAGGTCAAAAAGAGAGAGAGAGATAAGAAATAATAAATCTATATAGTTACAAGAACCTGTACCATGTGTATCTGCTCAAACATTTAGTTGTTTTTCACTTACTAGCTAGCACTGCCAAAATATTTTATTTATGAGTACTTTTTTAAATTGCATAATTACTTTATTACCTTTACTTCAGAATCTTTCTAACAATTAATGTTAGTATTAGTCTAAATGCAAAGTGATGTTAAGAATTTCTGATCACTCAGTTCTGAAAACAACAGTGATAATACTCTTCAGGGTTCAGTCCCCACCCAAGAGAAGCATCATATTTCTAAGATCAAATGATCTAGTCCTGTGGAAGGAGAAAAAATATGACCAATATTGGCAGAGTAGAGCTTTGGTGGAGCTGGGAAACCATACCCATCACTTCTATAAGGGCAGGAGGAGAGGGGCAAAGCACCAGGCTGCACCAGGGAAAGAACTCATGCATGACCTACATGCCGTCCAGCTTTATTGGCAATGTCTGTATCTGTATTTGAGACTAAGGGACACAATTTCACATTTCATATGTTTACATTTACTAGGTGTTTTTTTTTCAATCATTCACTTTGGAATGGCCAAAGGAATGCTTTGAGATTCCTCCCAAATGAGGCATTCTAATAGTCTCTGTGGTTTTGAAAATATTCTTCTAGTGTTGTCAGACCTTGATCAACATAGCCAGTATCTCAAAATGCCTATGTCACTGATGTTGCTACTTGATAGAGGACTTTCATAAGATATTTGTAGTTCTTTCAAGTGTGCATAAAATATCAATGCTCATTTCAACTGAAAAGTTCAATATGAAATATTCACATATTACATGATGTTCATTTTGTTGTCAGTCACTTATCCAGGATTGGGATATACATGTCAAAAGTGTAATTCTTTGTATTTCATTACTTTAACTTTTTTGTACAGTGAAATGGCATCATAATGCACACATTTAGATAAACGAGCTTATGCCAGAGGCTGTACACCATAAATATGTTCTATTGATTTTGACCTTTCTTTTCACATATTGAAAAATAAGTAAGATTATCTAGAGATAGTTTTATGCATTTTGAGGATTTTGTAGGAATTATATTGTCCAAAATATATTCCATAATTCCCAAAATGTTTTACTTTGCTGTATTACTAACCTTGGAATTCACTGAGTTAACAGTATCATTTAGACATCAAATAAAACTTGAAAATCTGAATGGAGGGTAAATGTCAGTGATATTCATCCTAGGACAACCACGTTTATTATTCATTACTTTCCATGTTTAAATCCATTACTTTCCGCTCAACATCTAGCCCCTATCAGCAATTCTGAGGGTTCAGGAGTTTTAACTGGGGCAGAGAGAAGAAAAAAGATATTTTAATAGAGACCCCTGCAAGGCAACATAAGCTAACCTGACGCACCTCTGTGTTAGTTCTGAGTAGTCAGGAGACAGCACAAATACAATGTCTGCTTAAGAGGTTGGACTTGGTATGGAGAAAGTTAAGAAAAAAGACCCAAAGATAGACCAATCTTGATTTGAAAGCCTCAGGGAAGGTAGATGACAACAAGATAAAGATTGTCTAAACTTTAATAGGAAAACCAAGAAAATAGCAAGCAGCTTGGCAACCACTGACAACCATCCACAGGATATCTCTGCATAGAAGTCTAGGATTGCCAACATCTATTTACACAATGAGATAACCTGGGATAGATATTAAGAAAATGGTATTAATTATGTGCTCAATAAGGTTAGGTTATCCATAGCATTCCTGAATAATGGCAACATTATCAGTTAATAATATAATAAACTTTAAACATAATGAATCTTTATAAAACTTTTCAAAAGTATACATTTTTACTAGCACCCAGATCTTGATTTCTGAAACTCATTATCCAATTAAAGGAATCAGGGCATCTTGTAGAAATGGCTCGTTTCAAGGATTGGGAAGGGAAAAATACATGTTCTTAGAACATTTTGATGTGCCAGAGAGTAATGAAGTACTCAAAAAAGGATGGAGGAATCTATAAAGGATATAGGGTTTTATCTGAAGGAGTTCCCAATGACCAAACAGAAGGCAACATGAACAACAAAATAAGTACCAATATTAACAGGTTATAGCCAATATAATAAACCAAATATCCATGTATGAGTTCATATTAATATAAGTAACTGAATATAAAAATGGGAAGGAATACATGCCTCCATACAGTACAATTCCAATTAATTTATATAGAAAGCATGGTAGAAATATAAAACAACCATTAGATAAACTTCACAATTGTGGCGGGCAAAAACCATCAATGGATTCTGGGGCTTGTAAACAAAAGTATGATGAAAAATACTGTTTTGCTTAGTCTCAAGGCATCTTCTCATAAGATACTCTTTAACTGCAAAAGGAAAGAGAATAACTACTCAGTAGTAATGAGACATGAACATCACATGCTTCCTGCTATGGTACACTGAAAAGGACACCACATCGCCTCTGCAATATTCTTGCCAATTATACATATAATTCAATCTAATAACGAGAACACATCACACAAACCCAACCTGAGGGACATACTACAAGATACTGCCAATATTCTTCAAAAGTACTAAGTCTCAAAAGACATGGAAAGATTGAGGAACTGTCACAGATTGGAGGAAACATAGCGACGTAACTACTAAGTACAATGTGAGATGCTAGATTGGATCCTGGACAAGGAAAAGAGCCTTAATGAGAAAACTGTTAAAATCTGAGTAAGATCTGTAGATTGGTTACTGGTGCATCACTGTTAATTTCCTGGTTTCAGTCATATAAATGATACTGTCAACAGAGAAAACTGGTTGAAACTGGTTTACAGGAATTTTGTACTATATTTGCAACTTTTTTCTAAGTCTATAAATATTACGAAATAAAAATTTACAAATGACAAGATGTGTGCTTTGATTTTTTAAAAACAAAACTCTATTGATTGATTCTAGGAAATGGCTACTCTATGCACAATGTTAGAAATGACTATTTGATATATAGTTTGTAGGTTGAGTTTTATTTAATTTTTAAGGCAAAAACATCGGTGCTCTAAGTGATGCTTTATCATAAGTGCTGCCTCTCAAAATTGCTGGATATATTTTCAAGAAATGTTGGCCAGAATCAATTAGAATTGATAATCAATTGTGATGTAGCCTTAAAGATGCATGATCAATAAAAATCTTTTTCTGTGAAATTTGTCACATCTACCAGATTCTTGATAATATTTCTTCTATTGCTGTTAACCTTTAAAAGAATGAGAAAGTCTCTTCTGAGTTGATTGTAAAATTAGCGCAAGATTAGTTTCTCCATCCTTATAATTTGGAGATTTCTTTTAAAAGGTGATAAAAACAGTTACCATAGAACAGTTTTGTTGTGAAAGTGATTTTCAAATATAAGTTTCTTAGCAAATATACCACGTAACTGACCTTTTAGGCTGATATGAAATTTGTAGGTGATTGAGAATTTAGGAAAATTCTTTGCCCTTGGCTGTTCCTTGAAGGAAATTGCTTTAGTCCTCATGCCAAGCCATCAAATGCTATTTCCTATCTCATAACATAGTGCTTTGGGGATCCCTGGGTGGCTCAGTGGTTTAGTGCCTGCCTTCAGCCCAGGGCATGATCCTGGAGTCCTGGGAATGAGTCCCACATTGGGCTTCCTGGATGGAGCTTGCTTCTTCTCTGCCTGTGTCTCTACCTCTCTCTCTCTCTCTCTCTCTCTCTCTGTGTGTGTGTGTGTCTCTCATGAATAAATAAATAAAGTCTTAAAAAAAAAAAAGAATGTAATGCTTCTACATTACTGAGGTTTACTTCCCCCTGTCTTCACCAGCCTAACTTGATTAACTTGATTCAACCTTTACTTTCACTCATCACCTTCTAATAACTAATCTCCTTAATGTGTCCCCTTTTCTCCACCTCTTCTCCCCACCACACTTTTTATTACTGCTTGAACGGTATGGTTAAGGGATCAGTCACAATGATATACAATTACTTTATGTCTCAGGCTCCCCCACTAAGTTGTAAACTCCTTGAGTCTTATTCAAGAGCTAAATCTTATTATTTCCATATCTCCATTCCTAGGAAAGTGCCTGGTACATAGTAGAAATGCAGAAATTACTTGAAGAGAAATAAGTGAATGTGTAAATGACCTAGGAGAAAAGAAGATGGATATGTTAGTAAGATTAACTGTGGTAATCACCTCACAATGTATACATATATCAAATAATCACATTGTATATTTGAAATATACTTTCTTGTCAATTATACCTCAATACAACTGAAAAAGTTAAAATCTATTCTGCTTTATAAAAGCCATAACTTTAAAGAAGAAAAAAAAGACAGAAAATGATTCAAATTCTAGAGAGAGTAAACCAAGCCCAGGTTACAAACTTATAAAATTTGTCAATCTAAGCAATATTCTAAAATTTATCTTAGGAAATAGATTTTTAGCATATTTCAGAATTCCAGGTATCTAGTGTAATGCAATAAGATTATAGTCAGCTTAAGCCAAAAGGATGCATTGGTATTCTTATTTTGGCACCCCTTCTTACCATCAATTCACAGAAAGGCACTGCACACACATACACACACACACAGACTCACCTCTCAAATTTAGGAACTCATTCAGTCTGCAATTCTGGTCTCCATCTGCATTTGAGAATTACCTTTGCCTTTTCTCATTCCCAAAAACTAATTAAATTACTTCAAGAAAAAAATAATATCTGTTCTAAATAACATTTATACCTTAATAGAAAGGCCTTAAATAAAAATATAACTAAATTTAAATAAAAACATATCTAAACTGAAAACTCCTAGATATGACAGAAAAATGAATAAAGGTAAGTTTGCTTTGCTTTGTTTCCACTAAGAAGGAGGATGTCTGCTTACCCAAAATATAGAATCATCTCTACATCTTTGGTGATGATTGTAATACATTCAGCACTGATAGGTCTTAAGAATATGAGAATTATTTTCACAGGATTTTGAATAATTTCTAGTTTTCTGAAATGCCTATTATTTTTACTACATTCTTTATCTTATTTCTTGCATCAGTCTTTGAACTGTGTCTTGTACCTTATAGGCATTAAAATTTTTTTTATTAACTTAAAGATCCTCAGCTTATAAATATGTAATATGCTCTGGTGTGAACTTATTCCTTGAGAGCAAATTAATAACTCATGGAGTCTAAAAAACTACACACAAAAGTCTAAATCAGGAAGTAGGTTAGTTGCTAAGACAATCTGGTTCAATATCTCATTCAGATAGGGAGTAGGTTTCATTTAATGAATTTCTTTTTCAGTCCTTGTCCCTTCATAAATGTAAATTACTCAGAAATGACATTTTGAGGTAACTTTCCAAAAATGCATGACTTGCACAACATGAATTTCTGTATGAAGTTCAGTTACCAGAAGTTACTGGAAGACTTTTTGATTTAGAGTTTTATTTCTGTTGGGTCACATAAAAGAGTTTCAACTTGAGAAATAGGGAGAAGGAAAATGTGTGTCATTGTGAATGTCATAAATGCCTTAATGAATTACTTGTAATTCCTTCATCTTACACATCAAGTGCATGTGACTCTAAACTCTGTCCTATAAAATTAACTTAAAAGTTAAAATATGAAGATAGTTAATATTTAGAAGACAAACTTTAAAATCTCTAAATTTTTTATTTAAAATTGATTTAAAGATTCTTACATTTCAGTGAATTTTTGAAAAAATAGGCATCTGTTCTAGATTTTAAATTATATATTTAACTTGTCGTAGTATAAAAAGTACTTAACAAAACCTATACATGCACATATACACATACACACACAAAACATGACTACTTTTCATTACAGACTCAAAGTAAAAACCTATGAATTCTTTTGCTAAACTCTGGACATAACACGTTTGCAGTAGCAACTCTAAATATATATGAGTCCCACTCAAGTGCTATATATGCTTCCTCAGGCAAAGTCATATGCTTTATGGAATTGGAAGGAGTTGGACACAAAAAGTGTTTTGAAAATATTTAATTGTAAGTTTTAAACATTGAAAATATTTTAGTGTGGTTTGTGAACATATACTACTTTCAAAATGCAACTCTCCCCACCCCTACCTTCACAATTACAACATAACTAATCCAGAACATGTACATAATGAAGTTTTGGAATATAGGTGAGGTCTGGAGCTGACGACCAAGAAAGAATTCTTGAGACATCTTTGGTGTAAAATGGTGGTTTAATTAAAGCACAGGGACAGGACCCGTGGGCAGGAAGAGCTGTTGCCCTGGGCCTGTGAGGGGTGGCTGATTATATACCTGGAAGTTGGGAGGGGTTTGAAGATAGAGTACTCTCTAAGGAATTTTTGAAGCTAGGTTTCCAGGGTCTTGAGGGGTCTAGCGTTAGCTGGGGAAAGATCACTTATTGCCATCTAATAAAACCTGAGTCATGAGACCCTTCAGATGTGTATCAGTGGGCCATGTGCTTGGAGGATGATTCCCAACATGTATCTTGGGGGTTTAGAGATAAAGGAAATTTCTAAAGGAATTTTTATATGTTAAAGTAGACTTACAGGCTCTTGGGGATTAGGCTAAGATTGCCCTCTGCCCTTAGCAAAGTATGAACTTTGAGGCAGTTGAGTCTGTGGAGGAACGTCACTCTCCCTGTTTCAAGGACTTGTCAATGTGCTTTGTCCTCAGATAGTCCTCTGTTCCCTCATCATACATATAGGGGGGAATTCGAGTTCCCCTCGATACTAAGGAAGACAGTCATATAAATATTCCCAAATTTCAGGCATTTCTTTTTACTACATGGTAGATTACATTAGATTATAGAAGTGTATGGTCAATTTAAAAATCACCTAATAGACCACCATTATAATAAAAGTATATCAGTGAAATAATCAACCCTCCTTAGAACACTGAACTTGAAATATTAATAGTATTGGGGAGGAAAAATGTTTCTCTACCCTTCAAAACTCTTCTTCTTGGTCTCAGAATTAAATTGATATGAGATGGATTAATAGAAAAAAAGTCAAAGTTTGGTAACATGTATACCTGTTGTATACATGGGAGAGACCCAGGAAAACAGAGTAATTCACTGAAATAAAGTAAGCTATAATGTTAAGTACCATTTCCAGCTAAAAACAAAAGATGTTGGCACAGGGAGTCAGTTATGAGAGGTTACCAGGAAAGTGCAGGAAACAAGGGTAAGGTTGTTATGTAGATTTAAGTCCATGCCCCTCCACTAATAACTGCTTCTGGAGATTTAGAGTCATTCCTCTCCTCCTGGCACTAAGGGAGACAGTCTAACAAATGGCTATTTCCCTTATACATGTAAATGTCTCCTACAAAATGTCTCTTATATTGGTTTTCAGAGCTTTTCTTATGTCTGCAGTTTTTTTTTTTAATCCAGCTTACAATAATCAGTGTGCTAAAGAGACATATCTTGCAGTGGCAAAATTGGCTCCCCTACAATATTTAGAGTTAGGGTGAAGAGTGATTCATGAGGCTTGCTGAGAAAGCCCAATTTAAATAATTTTTGTTACTGTAAATTTTTTTAGTCACAGGACAGCAGAATCAGAAACCAGAAAATACTAATAAGCAGGGAAACTAGTGGCCATTATAATGCTTTAGAATGGATTTTTCCCTGAAATAGGAAAAGTTTTTTTTGTTGTTGTTATATTATGTTTTTTATAATTCAATTGACTCCTTGATTAAAAAATTCCAGTTGGCCAGAAACCAATGCTGATCACAGAAATTAATACTGAATACAGTATTTGTGTCAGTGGGAGGTTTAGTTGGCTGCTGTGATGATAGAAGCTGTAGAGGAACAGTGTCTCTGGGAATTGCCTATTTTTGGTGATACTGTTATTAACTATCTTGTGAAACTGGGCTTGGACACTGTGCATACTGGCTCTGGACCTGGTGCATCATCTAAATGAGAGCATTTTTAGAGTGAAAATGGAAGCTGTCAATATTAGATAAAGTAGGTAGGCATAAACAGGGACTCCTAGGGAAAAAACAAACAAACAATAAATTGTTAACTTACCTGTATCTGGTAGTAGGCCATGGTCTTTGTGTAGGTCAGAGCATAGCAATTGCCCTCTCATAAGCAGTCTCCAAAAGCATTGATGCTATTTGTTGCTTGGAGTCTGGCAACATTGGACAAAATATAGAAGACTATTACTTTTAAAGTACGAAATATGTGTTACATTTTATTTGGTATTTGAGAGAATGGCTTCACCTAATGAAGAGAAGAAAATATACAAAATATACAAAGGTGAGTTTACTCAATAGGGTTTATTCATGATTTGCCTAATGTATACTTCATTTTGAAAGCTAGATCTCAGAACTAGCAAATATCTTTGAGTGTTGAATGCTAAGACATCTCTAAACCAGTTTGAACCTGGGTAGAGAGAGGCAGTGCCCTATTTCTGTAATATGGCTATAACCTTTAAAATCTCCTCAATTTAGGATGAGGTATCTGAAAACAAAAATAAAGTAAATTTATAAATTTATAAATTTACATATACACATATATACATGTTATATTTATATTCAGCAACAACAAAAATATATATATATATAAAGGGAAAGGAAAAAGTTCTCAATGTGTTAGTCTCTTAGTTGTATACAAAAGAAATTCTCTCTAGCTGAGAGAAAAGACAACATTTTTAAATTCTATCATGCAGTTTGTAGAACTTGAAAAAATGCTGCAGAACCAGACTTGGTAAAAAGGCAGGAATTCCACTTTTTAAGGAGAAGAGAGAGGAAAGATCTGGATGTACAGCTTCCACAAGGAGAGAATGATGCTTTTCTTCTACTAAGACTCATAAAAGGTGGAATTCTGTCTGAAAAGAAAGCATGTGAGGAGTTAGTGCCCAAATCACCAAGGCCTCTCCATCATTCAGGCAGATATAAAAATAGGCTAACTTAAGAAAAATCAAGTGGCCTCAGAATTCTCTGAAACATATACTAGAAGAGAAAATGTAAAATGCTTTGGGGTGAATAGTTTAAGACCCAAGGTTTTTATACCCAGCCAAGTTGTCAAGACAGCAGAAATATATTTTAAAGTACAAGCATATCTAGAAACTACAACTTTGCACCCTTAGTGGAGAAACTACTTAGGAACTTTTCTAGCCTAGCAGGAGATTGATAACGTAAAGCAGTGATGTCAATATTGACACTTATATTAAGTATGGAATTATAGAGTTACCTTACTAATTATCATAAATATAGCTTCAAATATAGCCAAGGTGTGGTCAACACAAATAATGCAAAATGATAAAATAATTTGGGAAGAAAGAAGGAAGATGGATACTAATTTATTTTCAGATAAAAAGAGATGGAATGTAGCTATTTCTGAGGAAGAAAGAGAAATAATTACATATAGCACATATATTTATATATAAATATTTTCAGAAAAAAATGAAGTTTAAATAATGGCTGGAATAAAATCAGAAAATAGAAACAAAAATATAATAAGCAGAGCAAAAGCTAATTATTAAAAAAAAGAACTGACCAGAATAAATAAAATGTTACAAAAGTAAAATTAGATACCCTAAGACTTTGTAATTTAAGAAATAAAGAAGATATTTGAAAAAAGGAAAATGAAGAATGAAAGCCCATTATTGGCTGTGTTTAGCTACTGGTTTCTTTTAATGTGGCCAAAAGCAGACACCATTGCCCATGTATAGACAATGTATATGCAAGTTCTTATATATAATTCTACTTGTAAATTTAATGTTGGAAGACCTTCTGATTATATATTTTTATATACTTTTACAGTTCATTCAAGGGCTACTTCTATTTCTATCTAATCTAGTATTTTAAACTGTTACCCCAGTCAATTAAAATCTGCAGTCTTATATGGAAACATAAAGCACTTTTAAAATAATTTAAATTCAATCAGCCAGGATGCCTGGGTGGCTCAGCGGTAGTGTCTGCCTTTGGCTCAGGGCGTAATCCTGGGTCCAGGGATTAAGTCCCACATTGGGCTCCCTGCAAGGAGCCTGCTTCTTTCCCTGCCTTTGTCTCTGCCTCATGAATAAATAAATAAATCTTTAAAAAATAAAAAAATGAAATCAATCAGCCAACATATACTATATCATTTGTTTCAGATGCAGTATTCATTTTGATTTTTTTAATTTAAATTCAATTAAATATATTTTTTTTTAATTTTTATTTATTTATGATAGTCACACACAGAGAGAGAGAGAGGCAGAGACACAGGCAGAGGGAGAAGCAGGCTCCATGCACTGGGAGCCCAACGTGGGATTCGATCCCGGGTCTCCAGGATCGCGCCCTGGGCCAAAGGCAGGCGCCAAACCGCTGCGCCACCCAGGGATCCCAACTTAAATTCAATTAATTAACATAATGTGTTATTAGTTTCAGAGGTAGAGTTCAGTGATTCATCAGTCTTATATAATACCCAGTGCTCATTACATCACATGCCCTCCTTAATGTCCATCACCCAATTACCCCATCCCTCCACTCCATTTTATAAACTTGTGTAAGAGATAATTATGTTGTAACAGTATTTTTATTTTCCAACCATAGGCAACTGAAAATTCAAGACATTTCAAGTCATTCTGGTGTGATTCTATATGGAAAGGTGACAATTTTCTTAGAATTTAGTACTGTTCTTAAAATTATTATTCTCTTCCTGGTAGCTGGAAGGAAATTAATTTTAAGAAAAAATATTTGTCGTATAGAGATTTCAAGTAGAGCTGTAAACGATTTTACATTAACCTAAAGTAGAATGTTTGGTATAAAGTAGACAAATGTCTGGGGGTAATTAATTCCCATCTGAAATGTGTGCTTACAAAAAACCCAACCCTGATAATAGTGTAAAACTTAAGTTGCCCACTGGGTTCCTGTTATAAATATGAAAGTATTTCAGTTTTGAAAAGCTAAAAATAATATTTGCTGGGAAATATTAGGGAACATGTTAGAGAAATATCAATTTCCGTTTCTTATTAAAGGTGAGAAAAAAGTCCCCATGTTTTGATTATTAGTGGGTTTCATAAGATACTTTTACTCTCTTTTAAAAATTATCTGTTGAAGAAACTTAGACAGTTTTCCTGCAGTTTCCCTAGCTGCATCTTTTGCAGTTGTATCCCTAAGTTCTTCTGATTCCTCAATGTCCTTCAAATTAGTAATTGGGTCTAAAGTTTGGTTAATCGAGTTTGATTTTTTTTGTTTATTTGCTTATTTGTTTTATGACCATTTCATAAGTGCTATTTTTTTTTCTGAGAAGAGAAACATATATCTTTTTGTTATGTTAATGACCACAGATATTTAGATTTATGAATTCTTAAAGGGTTGAAAATTGAGTATAACGAGACCCATCCCCTCAGCTATCTGTTTACCCAGAGGTATAGTTTCTATAAGAAAGCTGAATAGATTTGGTTCATTCTCTTTATTTACTATTTTTTCCAAAAAAAGTTATTTTCTTAGCATCCTGAAATTTTCAGTATAATAGATATAATTACTGGCCCTAATTTTTTATTGGCCTTTGGTTTTTTTTTTTTTTCTCATGCTTTTTGCTATGTGACTTTGCAGATTCTCCCAGTCAAAGCAAAACATATCTTATGACCCCTTGACTTTGAATCCGACTATGTGGTTTCTTTTGGCCAATGGGATATTAGCAAATATGAAACAAGCAAAGGCATGAAATACATTTGTGTGGTTGCACTTTCTTTTTTGCATGTCTTAACCATGAGAAGAACATGCTCTAAAAAAACCTACCCACCCATGGAGGCTGAGAAAGATGTAAAAACTCTAATCCAACCTGCAACTTGGAACTAAGCCCAGCTAAACCTAACCTAGATCAATTAACCTCTCCAGCCTCATATATGCAGAAAAGAATAAATAACTATTATTTTATTCCACTAAGTTTGTGTGTGGTTTTTATGCAGTATTTTTGTGGCAACAACTAACTAATAAGTTCACCAGCTGCTTTTTTGTTTGTTTCTATTTTTTTGGATTTTAGTACATTAAAGACTTGTGAATTTACACAAATATGTGTTTCAATCATTTGTAGTTACTTTCTTGAATTAAGTTACAGTTGTCTCAAAGTTGGACATTGGGAACATCTTCATATTGATTATTGTGTCCTTTGACATAATTCTAATTGTCTTTGATAGTCTAGCACTCAAAAAATTATTATCTCAGTCCTATATTTTATTCAAAAAGCAGTAGTAGTAAAGAATGAAATGGGTATAAGAAAATCTAGACAAGTTCTAATTGTTTTCTGTAGTGATTAATTCAATATTTTCTTAAAATTACGAGTGAATTAAAAAAATATTTTAGTGGGGTAGATGAATTAGTTTTGCAGATACCCTACACTTTGCTTTCTGTTCCTATTGGGTAAATAACTCCTACACAAAGCACTATAAAATGCCAAAAGAATATCATCAATAACAATGTCAACTCTACATTTCCTCCATAAATGTTATAACCTGTGTCCCCCATGAATGCACACCCATATCTCACTTTTCTGAGTAATATCTAGAAGGACACAATGAAAAGAAACTTTACTGATTCAGAAAAATTCTAGCAACTGGGCTAAGGGTTAGGGATCATATTTGATAAGCAGTTACCACCTTGTTTCAATACAGTTATCTTTATAATAAACAATATTCTCAATATATCTTTTTTCACCATTTCTACATACAGTAAATCTTATGCTCTGAATTTAGAATTATCATTATTTGTATAATATCAGCTATAAAACTACAAAAATATATGGTATTGGGAATAATGCCACAATCTGGTGGTCACCTAGTTAATATTATCAATGAAAATTTTACCAATAAAATGTTTTTCTATTTCAAATAGCCTGTTATTAGTCAACTCTTTAAAACAGAAATGAAATGTGTCCTGCAAAACCTGGGATTTTCTAAGTGTCCCTAGTATAGAAACATATATATTTTTTTATTTTCAGAAATCTATATGTTTGCTCTGCTTTGGTTTATTATGTCTGTAGGAATCATCATCTTCTTGAAACTTTATAATTTCCTGAATATAATACTAGCTAAAAGAACCCTATGAGAGATCAATGGAGAATATGTCCATTCCCCTTGGTATTCCTAAGATGTTATGCAACATTTTAATTGACATTCTTCTTTTCTTCATTTTATTTTCTATGTCAACCAGCCATAGTAAAAAATATTATTTAATTCAAACTACTTTATTTTAAATATTTTTTACTTGAAATACAATATTATTTGAAAAATTATTACTTCCTCACTAAAGTAAGACTAATTATTTGCAAAATGACATGATTTTTTAGAGAGCAAATGCAAATAATTCCTAAAAGGTTTACATGACTTTTTTCAGGTTGAATATGGCCCAAATATAATTAGATGGCTATATGACATTATTTTCCTGAGATTTTTGTCAGATTCCAGTTATCTAAAATATCCAGGAAAAAATAACTGAATAGCCTCAACTAGAAAGGAGAGTCAGTCATAAGCCTCGATAAATCTGTTAAAAATCTAGTCATAGGGGATCCCTGGGTGGTGCAGCGGTTTGGCGCCTGCCTTTGGCCCAGGGCGCGATCCTGGAGACCCGGGATCGAATCCCACGTCGGGCTCCCGGTGCATGGAGCCCTCTGCCTCTCTCTCTCTCTCTCTCTCTCTCTCTCTCTCTGTGACTATCATAAATAAATAAATTTTTTAAAAATCTAGTCATAATAATAATTAGACAAATCAGGCTTTGACTCAACATTTGGTATACATATAGTTATTACCATCCTCATGTCAGTCATAATGTTATTCTTACTGTGATTTAAGTACGTCTAAAGTGGTTATGGTAGTTTTTAAACATCTATGCATTTTTCTCCACCTAGAATTTAAAACAGACAAATGTCGGAAGGTTGAAAGATAGATAATTATCTATGATCACATGTCCAGACACTATTAATGTCAAGGTACAATTCAAAACTTTTCTTCTTGTGCTTGCTTCGGCAGCACATATACAAAAATTTTCTTCTCTATTTCTAAAAGGAAATTATCTTTCCTCACTTTGAACTTTTATTGTATCTCATTATTCTTCATGTCATTTATCAATGGCTTATTTATATGCAATGCCATATCTTCCTAGAATTTAAATTCTTTGAGAGTAAGAAATATTTCCCTGAACATCAGATCTAATGTCTTGCATATAGTAATTTCACTAAATATTTGTTGAATGAATCAAAAATTAATTAATGGATTATGTGAGCAAAACTATATGATACTGGTATCTTTATCTGGTGAATAGCCCTTTAAATATTCAAATGTAATAAATGTGGTGTTAATGTATTTCAAGACATGTGCTTCCCATTTGATGCTTGGATTGTCAAATGCTTATGGCATATTAACTGGTAGTTTATGAAACTTAAAAAACAAAAGTCACTAGTCATATTTGCATATTTCTCAAAACCATTATTTATTATCTTTCTCTTATTGAATAATTCATAAAATAAACAAATAATTTTAAAGTGAAATACCAAGAGACAAAAAACATGTCTACACTAGAAAGAGAAGAAAATAGAGATATAATTTAAAAATTAAAAAAAGATGTAATATTCATTGGTTGCAGGTGAACATTAAACACAAATGAATCTCCTCTATTCAGTCAACAAACCCTTGGGGAGGACTGGGATAGATAGAGAGAAATGATGAAAAAACATCATTTCCCTTTAAGAATTCCCTTCATTAAGATAGAATATAGAAATATTAAAAACCTAAGTACAGAATGATGAATTAAGGTCTGTAAAGAGATAACTGAAAAATGCTAAAGGAATAACACTGGGAAGTACAGAGGCAACTAAAAAATGGTTTTCAAGGGGTGGGGTGGGGGCAGTCAGGAAACTTCAAAGGAGAGGTGCCATTTGAACTGATTTATAAAGTGCACAATGCACTTTATCCTTTGTGTGGAGAGAGGCAGTGAGAGGTATTTCAGATATAGACAGCAGAAGCTCAATTTAATGAAGGATGAAGAAGTACAAAAAATTGGGGGCTAGGATGTTGTTGGGTATGGTTGGGTATCTATTAAATGAATATTTTGGAGTAGTTGGAAGAGTTTACTCCCAAAGAAAGTGGCGTAGAATGACATCAGACAAAGGACTTTAAGAGAATTTCTAAATGTTATATCCTCAAGGCAATGGAAAGCTGTTGGAGGTTTTCAGGTGGTAAATAAAATAATGTGCTTTATATTTAAACAAATAACTCCAGTTGAATCTACAATTGAAAGTAAAAAATAAAAAAACAAAAAATAAAAAATAAATAAGATAAAATAAAATAAAGTAAAAAATACAAAATATATTTTAGCACTTTTTTGGACTTTGTCTTAATAAATTGTGTTTCTGTTATAACACCTTCATTTAAATTGAAAACTGAAATAAATAAATTGCAAAACATTTGATTACTGTCATAGAAGTGCCTAAATTAAGATGTCCCTTTTTGTTGTTGGAAGGTGTTTAGTTATGATTTTCTTGTCAGGGCATGAAATAATTTCTATGTTCGTTATTCTAATAAAGCTGTTAAATCTTTCCATTTCAAAGGTTATGTAAAAAAAAAAAGTTAAAAGTCCATGGGATGTTTTGATTTGTGAAGCATTATAAGGAAAACCAAATCTTTTCTCCATGAGGATATTATAAGCCATGTAAAAAGGCAGAGGCCCCCATCATTTATTAATTGCTTATTATATCTCAGTCATCTTTTGGGGCTGCATTTATGTACATGTGGCCATTGATTTTCATTTAGCCCTATGAGATGTAGAGATGTGGAATCTGAGGGCAAGAGAAGTTTAGTACCTTTCCTGAGTTCATCACAGTAATAGTGGCAGAGCCATTTGATTTCAGAAAAAGTCAATAAATTTTAAATAACTGCTATTTTCAAGAAATTCTATTAGTGAATTTGATTTTCTGCATGCAAATGTAGCTAAAAAATTTGTAATGGCAAGATATTAGGCCTCAGGCTTGATAGAAATACAGTGCAAATTATAAAAGAAAAATGTTCATCATCCAGAATAAAATGTATAGATTCTCACCAATATAGGAGAATTGAAGATGCTGACATTAGCTCTCCATGTGTAATCTCCATTTATAAATAACATCCGATACAATGTACCAGTGTGTTCCTCAAGTGAATTGAAGTGACTCTTGTTATCTTGCCTGACATCTATAGGATTCCTATATAGCAGACAGTCTAAGTATCTATTGGCAAGAAATGATAAATTCAAAAAGAAAGCAACCAAAATACTTTAAAATAAAAATAAAGTACCATGGGAATGAATATTTTTATTATAACTCTTTTGGTATGATACATTTCAAGATAACAGCTTTGAACCAATTTTGGAGCTCTTTCCGTTTTTCTACTCTTTAGCCTGGGGCAAGGTCCTATCTTCTATCTCCTTGGTCACTGCAGTCACTACCAGGGAAGTCCTGCAATGATCCAGCTGGAGGGAACATTTGAGATAGTACTGTAGTTCTCAAGTCTATCATGCACAGATGAGGAAACTGAGATGCAAAGAAATTAAGGTCACCTGGTGAATTACTGGGTGATGAAAATATTGAGAATTATTTAGAACAACTGAGAATCATTTAGAATAATTATGCATTTCTAGAACAATTATAAAGATTTGGGCATTATTCAAAGAGAAGGTTGTAGAATGACTGACCCCATAAGTAATCTCTAGTTACAGGAATTACTCAGTAGGAGAAGTTATGTAGCTGCCATCAGTTTATCCAGAACTTAGCATAGGGTGGAATGAATTAAATTTTTTGATAGAGGAGAAAAAGACAAAGAGGGGTTTCTGGAAAGTACTGGTCGGGTATTATATAATGCCAGGAAAAATGACCTTCTGGAAAGAACTGACCAATTACACTACTATTCGCTGAGCCAAGACTAGAATCAGCTTAAAAATTCTTGACACCCCTCTAGCTTTGAGTTTAGTGTATATACGAGAGTGGTAGTATTGTTCCAAATCTACTTAGTCTTGTGCATGCCACATCAGAACCATAACTCTTGTCTCAATTGTAACTTTAAAGTATTTTTGTGATGATTTAAGGTTGGATTCATCGGTTTTCTATGGCTATCATAACAAAATATCACTGGAAGGGGAGGTTAAAAAACAAACTTATTTTCTCATACTTCTGGCAGCTGGAAGTCCAAGATCAAGATACTGGCAAGTTTGGTTTATTCTAGGGCCCTCTCCTTGGCTTGCAGATGGTCACCTTCTCACTGTGATTTCACATGGTTTTTCCTTTGTGTATACACAATCTTAGTGTCTCTCTATGCAGCCAAATTTTATCTTCTTTTAAGGACACCCAGTCAGATTGTATTAGTGCACCCTCATGGCTCATTTTAACTTCATCACCCCTTTAATGGTCCCCGTCTCCAAATATAGTAATGTTCTGAGGTCCTGGAAATTAGGGTTTCAATGTATGAATTTGGGTAGAGGAGGCACAATTCTGCCCATAGCAGAAGACATTCTTAAGAATGTAAAATTCACGAGGCTAGGTACTGTGTTAATTTTATTTCTCACTGTATTCCAGAACCATAATGCTGTGCTTGGTATGTTTTAGATGTTCGATGTTACTTTTGAATGAATGAATGAATGAATGAATGAATGAATGAATGAGTCAATCCATCGGGATGATGTTGTGTTAAAAAGTCACAGAAAAACATTTTGGGGAGTTGTAAGATATCTGGAAATAAAAATGCTGAGACGCTTGCTACATTTGGTTTCCATAAACTGTATGTGATATTAGAAGCTGTCAAGATTTTTTTTTTCCTCTGGGAGTCATAAGGATGGTGTCGATGGTAAAGGAACACACAATTCCATGAAAAAAAAGAACAGGAGGTATAGAAGATCCAAATGATTTGACAAAAGGAGGGAAGAAATTCTGGAATTGCCCAAGTGGGAAAAGTAAACTAAAATCTTGTATATGAACTGCACTATTTTTTTTAAAGACCCTTGTCACTTACAAATGAGGAGAATTCTTTTGTGGAAAGCGTGTATATCATTCCTGCTTTTAAGCAATACTACACGCTATTACCATGGGGTGTTGAGCTAGCTGGTGCACAAGACAGCCCCTTCTAAGATGGAAAATGATACTGTGTTATTCACAGCCAGAGCTGAGCTGAATATGTACATTCCTTTGGGTGCAGAGGAGACCAAGCATCCCAGAAAAAAATACATAGTTTTTCTGTCAGTTGCTGGATTAAAGATTCTTTGGGTGAATTGAAAGCACTGTTAAAATTCTAACTCATCAGTAAATTTCTTTCTGTTTGTAATACTTTTCCTTCTTTGAATAATATTCTGGCCACCATAAGGATTTGTCTTATGTGCTTTACCTTTCTCATTCTTCTCATACTCTAATCTTTTTTTTTCTTCTGTGACATGTTTTCTTTAAAGCTGTTCATCTTTCACTAATCTAGAAAAGTAGCATGATAATCTATAGAAACAATAAATAAGACTTCTATGGATTACAGAATTAAAGTAATTAGATATAATACACCAAAGGAAAATGACCTAAAACATTACTTAAAATGAACAGCAATGTTTTATTAAAAATAACACTTTCTTTAATTTGTGGATATTTTGAGTCTTCAAAGATTTTGGCAATAATTTATGTGTTACTAGAAGCATCTAATTACATCTAAAAAGGTTGATTTTTTTTTTAAACCTAAGTTAAAGATCCACCTGGAAACTGTGCTAAAGACTAGGAGCTCATATGGGATTAGAAGTGCTGTAGTCACAGACTCAGAAATCTGAGTTGGAAAGTAATATAGCATTACAGTGACTGAGATATGAAGCTGAAAGAAACATTTCTAAATTATAGTTTTCAGATAAATTAGCCAACCTTGCCAGAGAAAGAACTGTTATCTTTCTAAACAGTATTATCCAAAAAAAGATTGGGAGAATATATAGTGTAGAGAATTTTATAGAAGTATATCAGGCACTTAACTAATTAAAATATTAGGTAACTTTTTGGATTTTATGATGTTTGTGACACTTGACATCTTTTGGAAATGTGTACTTTGTCAGATATTTTCTCATTCTGAATAAATGATTACTTCTGTACCTATTTTATATTCCAGTTGTGTGTTTCTGCTTGTTTTTTTTTAAGGTGGCCCCCAAATTGCAAAAACTTAAGAACCCATAGAGCCAGGAGCCATCCTTGGATTGAATTTACTTTATCTGAAATGCCATTCCATCATTGGACATGTTCTAGATTTTTTTTTCTTTATGTTGAATTCAAACTTGTCAGCTCATTATCTTTTACCTGTAGACCCAGTCTCAACCCTTAGTGACCAAATAGAACAACCTTAATTTTTTCTTCCAAAATAGACCTAAAATTCTCTTTATTGTCTGTTTTATTTTTGATGGAAACTAAGCTTAGTTCCTTCAAGAGCTTTTCATATGAAAATACTAAACCAATCTCTATGGTTCTATGCTTCATGTGACTCTCAAAACTATGATGAGTGAGACATGATAGTATGAATTTGTAATAAAGTCATAAAATAGTGTCATAATACAACAGTATTTCAACTATTCCATTTTAGATACTACTTATAATGTAACTAAAAGAAGAATCAATTTTTGTTGGTCACAGGTATGCTCACAATCAACCTCCCTCCAGGGTTAAATTGTTGAATTAAATATCACTTTTTATAATAATCTTACTCTCATTAAGTTAGGTAAAATCTGCCATTATATACTGTTCAATTTTCCATAAGGAAATCTTCTAAAATTCAAATGTATTATGCCTGCCAAATTTCTTTGCTCTGCAAAAAATAAAACTTTTTCTGAGAGGAAACTCAATATAGTTTACCTTAGTGAACTCATTTCTTCAGTAGTCTGTTTTTTTTTTTTTTTGAGTGCTCACAAAATATATTTTAATTATACAATATATAACTCTACCTAGGATGGCATTGTTTACATTTTTTGGCTTTTAACAAAATTTGCTTCCTCTATGTTTTGAATACAAAAATGACGATGTTGAGATACCCTCCTCCCTGGATCTCTTCTACACATCTTGCTAAAGCTGGGAATGTAAGAATGTAGGGTCCTAATGCTTTTACTTGGGTAATATCTTAGGATTGTGTTTTCAGCAAACAACTTTTAAGGATGAGGTAATGTCCTCTGGGACAAAGAGCATGCGTACTTACTGGTGTAATAAGGTAGTGAATTTCTTAGAGTTCCTCTTGTGTAACATAACTTACTGTGTGCACAGGTATCCATGTAGGCCTTTGTGCATCACCCTTGTTGGAAATGAGGCTCAAGAAATTGATATAAACATGCATCTGTATACATCTTTTGCTGTAATAAGCTTTTTTTTTTTTTTTTTTTTTTTTTGGTCTCTGACCCCAGGAAATTCATGTCTTCTGGCACCATGCATGACCCTATGGCAGGCTAACTTACCAGTTTGTGCGTAGGTCAAATCTCAGACCCTTTAAAATTTGTGACAGACAATCTCATCTTTTTTTCTCTTTATCCTCATTTCACAGTTTCCGAGAGAGGTTAATAGTGGCATTTGGTAGAATTCTGCTATAAAATTGTGGCATTAGTTAATACTTTCTCTTTTTCTTGGAAATATCGAAATGCAACAAGAAAAATTAAAAAAAAAATAAAGCCTTAATTTTCATTTTGGATAAAAGTGGAAGACGCATGTAATTAAAGCCTCCAAAACACATGTAAAAACTGCCAACATCAGTGAAGAGTAAGCAGAAGTCCTATGGGGAAAAAATGGAGAGCCATGGAGAATGATGAGATAGCCTAGGAGCAGTCCATCTCAGCAAAAGTATTTTTCCTAAAAAAAAAAAAAAAAAAAAAAAAAAAAAAAAAAAAAAAAAAAGGAAGATGAAGCATGAAAAATATACGTTATGCATTTTGTTTTGAACACTGGTACACAAATGTGGTAATGAATTAGTAAGGCAACAGAAGCCTCTGTGAACCAAGTTTGGTTTTGAGGAGGTGGCAATACCTAAATAATCACCCAGAAAAGTAGTATATTCAGGAAGTTCTCTAGGTGGCAGCAGAGGAGAAGATCCACTGGGTTGTAAAAAGAAACAAAGCAATAAGACTAGACTGTCTCTGCTACCCTAACGTACATAAGAAAACCTAACTCATGTAAAGATGTAAATGAGCAAAAAAAATAATAACTTGATAAGGTAACATGGTCCAAAATTAATATAAATATTGTGATAGACATGCCACATCCAAGTAAAAAATATAATAGAAAAAAATATCTTTTACAATAGAAACAAGGTAGGATGTCTAGGAATACCTAACACTATTACATGTCTTATATGAAGAATTTTAAACATTTCAAAAGAACATTTGAAAAGGAATGACACTGCACTTTGGAAAGGAAGACTGCACGTGGTAAAAAAATATCAGTTTATTAAGGTAATTTAAAGATTAACCCAGTTACTGTAAAACACTAACTCTTTTGTGGCTAAATAAGCTGATTCTAAAGTTGACATTAAAAAAATAAAGAAAACAAAAAACCCTGAAAGTAAAAAAAAGGCGAGTTAAAAGGTTTGTTCTACACATATTAAAATATTATGGTGGCCACAAAAACTCTTCAGTGTAGTGGTTGTGAATGATTAGACAAACAAGAAAATAGAACTGACTAAAAGCATAGAAATAAATACCAAAATATCCGGGAACCTACCGTGAAAATAAATTTATGAGGAGAAAATGAACTATTTAGGAAATACTATTTGGACATCTACATAGCTATCTTCAAAAATGTAAATCAAACCCTTACCTCATACAATACACAGGATGAATTCCAAGCAAATAGACAACATAAATGTTTAAAAAATCATAAAAATTCTAGGAGAAAATATGAAGAATTCCTTTATAAACATGAAATAGAAAAATCTTCATAATTAAAAATTCAGAAGCCATAAAAATCAACTAGATGAAAACAAAAAATTTACATTTTGTAAAACACCTAAGCAAAATCAAATATAATTTTTAAAATGTCAACAGATATCAAGAGATTATCTCTTTTTATTTTTGAAAGGGACCTAGAGATTTATAAAATAAAATAATATTAAAAAATGAACAAAGTATATAAATACCTCATTCACAGAAAAGGAAATACAAGTATTTTCAATTAAGTCAAACCTATAGAAAAAACGCCCAAACTGACTCATAGGAAAATTGAATTTGTATATTATATTTTGATAACTATTTTTACCTATTGAATTAGAGGTAGAGAGGAACACCTAAAGTTTGATAATGTAGTCTCTTGGCTCAGCTACAAGAAAATATGCATTCTCATGAATTGTTCACAGAACTGCAAGTCTGTACAACCCCTATACTGGACAATGTTTAACAAAATTTTATTTTTATTTTTATTCCAATAAAGTTAACATACAGGATTATATTAATTTCAGGTGTACAACAAAGGGATTCAACAGTTCCCTACATCACTCAGTGCTCATCACAACAGATGCACTCCTTAATCCACATCAACTATTTTATCCATCTCCCTGTCCACGCACGTCCCCTCTGGTAGCCATCAGTTTGTTCTCTATAGTTACAAGTCTACTTCTTGGTTTGTCTCTCTTTCTCTCTCTCTCTTTTTTTTTTCCCTTTGCTGGTTTGTTTTGTTTCTTAAATTCCACATATAAGTGAAATCATATGGTATTTGTCTTTCTCTGACTTGTTTCACTTAGCATTATATACTTTCTCCATCCATGTCATTGCAAATGGCAAGATTTAATTCTTTATCATGGTTGAGTAATTTTCCAGAATGGCTGTACATTCCCACTAACTGTATAAGAGGATCCCCCTTTCTCTGCATCTGCACCAACATTTATTGTTTCCTGACTTGTTCATTTTAGCCATTCTGACTGGTGTGAGGTGGTATCTCATTGTGGTTTTGATTTGTATTTCCCTGATGCCAAGTAATGTGGAGCACTTTTTCATGTGTCTATTGGCCATTTGTATGACTTCTCTGGAGGGATGTCTGTTCATGTCTTCTGCCCACTTCTTGATTGGATTATTTGTATTTTGGGGTGTTGAGTTTGATGAGTTCTTTATAGATCTTGGATACTAGCCCTTTATCTGATACATCATTTGTAAATATCATCTCCCATTCCATAGCTTGCTTTTTATTTTGTTGGTTGTTTCCTTTGCTGTGCAGAGCTTTTTAACTTGATGAAGTCCCAGTTGTTCATTTTTGCTTTTGTTTCTCTTGCCTTTGGAGATGTGTATCAAGAAGTTGCATGGCCAAAGTTGAAGGGATTGCCTGTGTTCTTCCCTAGGATTTTGATGGGTTCCTGTCTCACATTTAGGTCTTATATCCATTTTGAGTTTATCTTTGTGTATGGTGTAAGAAAATGGTAGTTTCATTCTTCTGCATGTGGCTATCCAATTTTCCCAGCATGATTTGTTGAAGAGACTGACTTTTTATCCATTGGATATTCTTTCATGCTTTTTTGAAGATTAGTTGACCATAGAGTTGAGGGTCCATATCTGGGTTCTGTATTCTGTTCCACTGATCTATGTGACTGCTTTGTGCTGGTACCATGCTGTCTTGATCACAGCTTTACAATAGAGCTTGGAGTCCAGAATTGTGATGCCACCAGCTTTGGTTTTCTTTACAACATTCCTCTGACTATTAGGGTTCTTTTCTGTTCCACTTTTTTGTTACAACTCTGTGGAAAAGGTTGATGGTATTTTGATAGGCATTGCATTGAGTTTGTAGATTGCTTTGGCTAGTATAGACATTTTAATAATATTTGTTCTTCCAATCCATGAGAATGGAATGTCTTTCCATGTCTTGTGTCATCTTCAGCTTTCATCAGTGTTTTATAGTTTTCACCTCCTTGTTTAGATTTATTCCTGGGTATCTTATTATTTTTACTGCAATTATAAATAGGATTATTTTCTTAATTTTTCCTGCTGCTTCATTACAATAATTTTTTTCAAATTGATTTTGTATTCTATGACTTCACTAAATTTGTTTATCAATTTTAATAGTTTTTTTAGTGGAGTATTCCAGATTTTCTCTATACAGTATAATGTTATCTGCAAATAACAGAACTTTTACTTCTTCCTTACCAATTTGGATGTCCTTTATTTCTTTTTGTTGTCTGACTGCTATGGCTAGGGCTTCTGGTACAAAATTTTAAATGTGTATAATTCCACTTTGGGAAATTTATCCTTAATATATATTCATACATGTGTGAAACAACTTATATATGGTTATTTATTATGGTATTATGTTATGGCAAAAGATCAGAAATAACCTAGATGCCCAGCAATAGAGGATTAGTTAGATAAATTATGGTGTATCCATGTAACAGAGTAGTATTCATCAGTTTAAAAAAAGCAATGCAACTGAATGATGAAATACAGGGCAATTAAAGTTTCAAAGGAATTATGATTACACAAATTAAAATATATTAAATATATTAAAATTTATGAGTTCAAAATGATTTTAAAAATATCCCATCAGTCACTATTACAGGATGCTGGAAAACCAATTTATTATTCCAAAAATATGATCAATATCCTGTCTTTCCTGTAGATATTTCACAGTCCCCCAAAAGTTGGTGAGTAAAAGTTCTTTATCAAAAAATTAGAGCAAACTAACGAAAGAAGGATGATAGAATTATTAAATTATCATTTAGCAATTCAGTATGAGATATTAGATCTAGGCAACAATCATCAATGACTGCTCACAGCATTAAGGAAGACTTGAAGGGGAATTTTATACTGAATGAGCCAGGCTAATACCACCTAAACATGCTGATTAATTACTCCAAGTGTAACTATCCCGTGATACATGCATCCTGCTGAGATGCATCAGGAAGAAGATAGAATCACTTATGAAGGATGCTTGTAAATAATTACACTTGAATCTAATAAAGCACTTAGTAAATAAAGCCTCCAGTTCTAACTATTCCTTTACAGGAAATAGAGTAGGAAAAGGACCATGTTAAATACCAGGAGGTTACAGTCAATCACATCTGAATATGGAAAATTCTATAAGACAATGATCCTTCAATTAAAAAAAAAAAAACAGAGGGGTAGAGAGGTCAGAGAGGAAAAAAGAGAAAGAAATGTTATAGATTAAGAGAGACTTTGAGACATATCAACCAAATGCAATCTACAGACTTATTTGAATAGTGATTGAATAGTGATTCAAATAAACTAATTGTCAAAATAGATTTTGAGCAAAGATGGGGAATGACTTGAACACAATCTGAGTTTTTGGTTATATAAATGAGCTATTATTGATTTAGCTGAGTATGATAGTGGCATTGTGGTTATGCAAATAAATACCTTTATCTGTTAGAGATATATACCAAAGTATTAATTGATGAAATGAAATAAGTGAGATCCATTTAAAAATACACCCAAGTGGTTCCTGGGCGGCTCAGACGTTTAGTGCCTGCCTTCGGCCCAGAGCGTGATCCTGGAGTCCCAGGATCAAGTCCCCCACATCAGGCTCCCTGCCTGCAAGGAACCTGCTTCTCCCTCTGCCTGTGTCTCTGCCTCTCTCTCTCTCATGAATAAATAAATAAATAAAATCTTTAAAATAAAATAAAATACTACAAGAAAAAAATAGAAATGAGGAATAGATGAAGCAAGAGTAGCAGAATACTGATGATTAGTGCCGAAATTCATTTATATTACTCTTCATACCTGTGTTTGTTTTGAAAGTTTCCATAATAAAAAGTGCAGGGGCACCTTGTGTGGCTTAAACAGTTAAATGTCAGACTCTTGATTTCAGCTCAGATCATGATCTCAAGGTTGTGAGATTGAGCCCTGCATAGGGCTCTGTGCTGAATTGTAGAGCCTGCTTAAGATTCTCTCCCTCCCTCTCTCTCTCTTCCTCTCCACTACACCCTTTCCCCATGTTCATGTTCTCTTTTCTCTTTCTCTCTGTAAAAAAAAAAAGTAGAAACAGAAATCTCTTTATGTAGGTATGTGGACAGATTACCCAAACAGAAGTTGGAAGTGATTATGTTTACTAATTGTATATACTATGTTCCTATTTGTATAAAAAAAAGAGGAAATGAATAAAAATGTAGATTCATATTTGTGTAGCAATATTTTGAGAACCTATGAATGGTTACAGAAGAAACTCTGAGAAGTGGGTAGCTATGGAAGGGAACAGGGTTGGAATTTATGCATAATGTGAATTTTATTTACATCACACAAATAAGCGAAAGTAAACAATAAGTTGTTTACATATATGATTGTGAAAACTGAAAACTAAGCATAACCAACATGAAATTAAAGAAGTACATAATTAGTAATGTACCTTGGCATATTCTGATATTTTAACTGTGTCCAAGTAACACCATTCAAATATAAGACGAGCAGGGTACTGTGCTTACTGTTCCTCCTCTCTGAGTTCAGGGGAAACTCCTTTTTGCCTAATTTAGAATTTTACAAAATTATGAAAAGATTATTTGGTCATCATCATCACAGCTTTTTAAAATACATATAATAATATTTTAAGAGATAACTTCTCTCTTATAATAGCAGTTGTTATAATTCCCCGTTACCAATGTTTATTCTTCTTTTCATCTATTTAACAGAGTTGAATGAGTTTCTACTTTAATGAGCTTTTACTTCATACCGTATTTTGGTAATATAAAATGAGTCAGACTAGGTTTCAGTCCTCAGTTTAGTGAGGGAAACAAATGTGAGCAAATCATTTTAATACAAGTGAAAAGAGAGAAAATAAGATTTGAGTAATTTGGTTTCCTCCTCGTGGCTAAGAAGATTATACCAAAATCTCCACAATATAGTCTACACCTATTGGCCTAAATCTTTCTAGGTTTGAACTTGCCTGTCATTATTCTGAAATAAATAATCCATGTGTTTATTCCTCATATTTTCTCAAGTCTGTCTATATCCTTGTGAAGCTTACCATTCAGCTCCAATGGTTCTTTCAGCTACATTTCTCTTTTTTCTTCATTGGAATTGTAAGTGAATTCTTTATGGAATGCTTCTCTTCTGACCACATTTCTTTTAGAGACTCAGGCTAAGGGATCATATCCAACATTCTGTCAATTTTTTTTTTTTTTGAAATTTACTTCCCCTAATCTAGCCTGTCAGTCTGGCTATGCCTTGATTTCCCTTGTTATCACAGACCAAAAGAGCTAACTGCTTCTCCAACATCCTATTATTTCCAATTCATCAGTTGGCTTTTCCATTATGGTGAAAATTAGGACAACAGTAGTAAAATTTCTTGTCACTTGTTCTTCCTTCTCAGTGGTAAAATCGACATTGCCATCAATTAAAGTGAAAGATTTATCAGCCCTCCTGCTTTTATACTGAATCATCCAGAAACTGTCTGCCTAGTTAAAATATCCACCATTAGTATATCTTATCCCTGATTCAATATTGTCATTTCTAATATGACCAAGCTAGTTATTTTCTCTTTGCCTTTATTTTCACTAGTTTTCCAGTGCATGTCTGTTCCCAAGTACATGAGTTTTCATGCAAATATATGAAATGAAATGCTGCCCATTGTTCTTCCCTTAACTTTTTTTTATGAATATGTCATATCAAAAGGAATAACCAGTTCTAGAATGAGGAATAATGACTCACAACTTGATCCTCTTTCCTATCTGCTGGTGAAGACTTTAATGAGTGTAAGAATCACCTGGGGGACCTTGTTAAAATGCAGATTCTTATTCAGTAGGTCTGGGAGGGGCTTAAAGTCTACATTTCTAACAAGCTTCCAGGTGATTATAATAGTTCTGGTTAGTGGATTTCCCTTTGTATAGCAGATACTTATTTAAAAAATGTATCTTCCTCATATTAAAAAATTTATACTAAATAAATTGATTATACAGGAAACCCTAAAATAATATAAAGAGTACATTTGTGAAAATATACATAAATATGGTAACTGCAACACTATTCCTTTTTATATTTGTTAAAAGACAATCTGTCTGCCATTTAGTACACTCTCCTAATGTGATACTATTCGTATTTAGTCAGTAGAACAAAAAATTACTTATAATCAGAAACCCCAGAAATGATACCTGGATATCTTACATATTTCACTTTAGCTTTACACTTATAAGTGTACATTTTGACACAATCTTTTCACTTAGGTACAAGGTGAGTTACACTTACTAATCTTATCCTACCATACTGTGAGATATTGATGAAATAGCTAGTATCAGTTTTCTTAAGGGGGTAGGAGAACTTAAGACACTTGTGAAATAAACAATGCAAATAAGTCTAGAAGTTCAGCATTTAAGCAGTTTTATCATTACCTTGCTTACAATTAATTCAGCAGTAACGATTTTTAGTAATTATCTGTTGTTGAGATTTATATAGATACAATAACTCTTTTCATTCTCTCTCTCTTTCTCTTTTTTTAAATTGATTTACTATTTCTTGTCCACTGCTAGTTCGTTCAGGCTTCTCCTTTTAGGGAAAAGGAAGACCTATGCATGCTAGCAAAAACAAAAGAGATAGTCAAGGATCACCAGATATCTGACGAAAACCAGTAAATTTAAATAAGGCCAAAATAAATGAAAGACCATCGAAACTGAGAAGAAACAGATGTTTCAAGGACTGTGTCAATAGCTAGCAAGCTAGCTAGCTAGATACAAAAAAATCTAGACAGAACACAGAGAAAAATCAAGAAAATATTGCTTCCATATAACGGGAATATGATTCTATAAAAAGCAAAGATTACAGAAAAATAAAGCTCTTAGACATTGAAATATGATTACATATTTTAAAAATCTGTGAAAGGATTGGAGGATAAAATGTGATAGAATCTTTCAGAGCAAAAAAAAAAAAAAAAAGAATCTTTCAGAGCAAAGAGCAAAAAATCAACAAGGTAGAAAATATAAAAGGAAATATGAGACACAGAACAATCCAATAGAACATCAGACCAACAGAAGGTCAAAAAGCACATAGTGAAACAAAGGGAAGGACATTATACAAATTAATTTCCCAGAGCCAAAGAGAGGAAATATCTTCAGAAGAAACGGACCCATGAAAGGTTGATCAGACTGAATGATGTAATAGTAACAATAATAACTAACATTCTTTAGCCATTTATGGTGTGCCATTTTCTGTGCCAAATGTTTAGTCCTCTTTTATAGTTAGAAAAACAGAGACTTATAGAGGTTAAATCATTTGCTCAGTGTTACATGGCTAATAAGTAGTGGAGCTGGACTTAGACATCACTCTAAACCTCCTGCTCTTTAACGCGACAGCAATAGAGCATATTTATTGCCACCTAATCTCACCTACTTGTGTAGATTGTCCAATTCAACCATAATTTTGCGCATCCATGAGTCTCCTTTAGATTAAAACATTCATACAGGTTTAGTCACAACACAGCTGGCCTCTTTTCCTGTGGAAAGGAATTCTTTCACAGAAATCCCGAGTCCATACTTAAGTTGGTCATAAGGAACCAGACACCACCTCATAAACTAAATTCAATGTAGATTCAAATCTGAATAATCTTCTCTTTTCCTTTCGATTGATATCCACAATTGTGTAGTTTACTAGACATAGTGTGAAAATCTTTGTAGCAATTTTTTAAGTACATATTATTGCTAGTCAACCCATATAAATTAGTGGAGGATGCCATTTCCCCCTACTTTGAGCTGTCTTCAATATTCTAGTGTCAGTCGTATTGTGTGTGTGTGTGTGTGTGTGTGTGTGTGTGTGTATAAGTGGAAATGATGATATAATTTGTTCCATTTCTCAGCAATCTTCTTTTTTTATTCTGGATAGCCACCCTAGGCAATCTTAACCACTTTGAGAAAGTTTATTATATATGTTAACATTTACTATATCTTTGTTCTACTGATTTTCTCTCTCCTGACCTTCAATCCATATATCCAACAGGTAACACTACTTATGTTTTCCCTTTGCACCCAAACTCATGAAATCTGGTGCCTTTTATGTTCTATTCCAAGACTCTGTGTTCACTATCTTCCCTACCCTTTGTTCAAGTGAATCTATAATTTATCCTTGTCAATTTCCTCTTTATCATACTCAGTCTGTAATCAATCAAACCAGTCTTTGTTGATTATCATATAATCTCTTTTAACGTCGTCCATTACTCTCCATTCCAACAGTCAGTTTTACTAGATGTAGTCTATCCTCTTTGCTAAATCAAGTACACCTTATGTTCCTTTCTTGACAAAGCTGAGTGAAGCTAATAAAATACAAATCTTATCCAGCATTCCCCTTTGATGGCTCCCTAGTCCCCTAAACAAAGAACTCTGCAGTGTGGCAAGACAAAAAAAAATATATCATAATTCAGCCACTTTCCACCATTTTGCCACATCTCTTTAAAATTCATACTCTCCTACATTTCCATTTTTACTCAGTGTTACAGTCAGAGAAAACATTGATTGATTCAAACAAGTTGTGCTTTTGCTTCTTTATTCCTCTAAGAAGCAACTTTCCAGGTAGAATTATATGAGAAGATGTTTATTGGAGGAAATGCCTGTAATGAATGAAGGGGAGGAAGCAGATGTAGTAGGCAAGGAGGGCATTCCGGTCTGGCATCTGTGAAAGGAGAGCAGTAGGGAAGGACAAATGAGCAAGATTTCCAGCCTGCAACATAGTTAAAGCAGGTTTCAGCCAAGCTAATGGGGAGTCCTGGAACCAAACTTACCATTAAAGGAGTCCATGACCCTCCCAAAGGAAAGTGCACCGGCACCCATATCATAGTCAGTCACTGGCTGGGAGTAAGACAAAGGAAGCATGACTTTGGGTTGCCAGCCTATTAGGTGGTGGTGGTTCCAACAGGCTGGCAAACCACATGGTCAACAGGCTGTGACTGCCTTTCCTAGCATCATCCCTGGCCTACAGAGAAAAGTCACCACTAAGCTCCCTAATGATTCTGGTGCATTCTCTCTCTCCAGTGCACTCTCAATGGTCCTGGTACATGCTGTGTTCTCTGGGCCTTCCTGTAGAACCTAATCCCCTGGTGGGTCTTCTGACCTTATACAATATATTTATTTGAGTATATGCTCAAGTCCCTTACTTCTGCTCATTCCTCTACCATTTGCCAGCGCAACTCAGGAATTGCTACTTTGCTCAGCATGGGGAATAACTTCTTCTGGCCTGTAACAGCCACCCAAGCAGAAAATTTGCATCATCCCCTAGAGTAACACCAAGGTGTTAAATCCTGTGCCCCCTAGAAACTGCCCGCAAGTGAATAAGTTCTTGATTACTTAACCCTACATCTCACCCCATTGATGAGATGTGTTCAAAATTCAATCCCAGTGCTAGCTAATGCTCATATTTCCTTCAGTGTGTTCTATCTTTCCTCCCATAAGTATTCCTTCACCTGGATGATATTAGGATTTAGCTCTAGTCATCCACGTGGTAGCCCGGGGAGGAAATGGGTACAGCTCCTGAAGGATGTACTTGTTGTCTTGAAAGGGGTAAGTCTTTATAGCATCTTCTAGCACAGCAGACGCCCTACCCCTTACAAGGAAGAGGTGAGCCTCCCTTGCAAACTGGGGTAGTTCAGGGATTCTTCACTGCCAGCATCCTCAGGGGCATTCATTAATCCAGCTGCCCCCAGCCCATCCTAACCAGAGCTGTGAATTCAGCATAAAGGACCTGCCTTGTTTGAACATTTGGACATCTATGGAACTCTATGAATCTAAATATCAAGTCATGAGTTATTGCCCCAGCTGGGTCCACTGTTCTACTTCAGAAGACAAAACACTCTTTGTAACCTACCAAAGAGAACCTCTAGCCCTTAACGTAATTTGTTACTGCTTGCTAACATTCCTCAGTTTCTCATTATCCCTTTGCAAGAAGTCAATGCAGTATAGCAACAACCAGCCAACTCTCAGGAAGGAGGAACTGTTGCTTCCATATTTTTTAAATGTTTTAATCTTTCCACCTTCATGGGGCTTCCCCTGTACCAGGACATTTTCCCTAGTTACCTGTAGGTGAAATCATCTCAGTTAGACCACCACATTTACCAAGGGTTAACCTATCCAAATATCACTCAGGATGGTGTTCTCTTCATTTACCAAGCAACAAGTGAGCCAGTCCTCAAACCCCACTTTCCTTGGACCACTCTCAGGACCACCTATGTTCATTCAGATTTTCTAGGCAGTCTCCAGAACAGGATTAGTTATGAAAGAGATCGTTTGAGGGTAACAAATATGAAAGATTAAAGGGAAGGAAGAAATGAGAGAGAAACCATTCAGTACATGGTAAGAAGTCTGCCTTGGAGAGAGAGAGAGAGAGAGAAGAAAGAAAGACTTGTAATGAATATTCTGTCTTTGGCACAATTCTAAGAAGGCTTCATTGGGCCAAAAGATGTGGAGCCAAAGTCATTCATTATAAGAATCACACATGCCCCCAGAATAGGCCTGAACAAGTTCCCCACGACTCTCAGTTTTGAGCTTTGAGGAGGCCAAGAAAAGAATGGCTTCTATGTAAATAGAGTCATGAGTCCAGCTGGGGCTGTCAGTCAGCTATGATCCCTGCAGTAGGAGACGTGAACAGTGTATTTTCCTGCCCATCAGAGATATGAAGCACATTCCCCACCACTTGCTGACATTTACCAATAATTCAGAATTTGGCTTAGTGTTTATTTCCACTGGGGAAATTTTGCTTCTCACTTCCCTTCCCTTTCTCTGTTTCTTTATAACATGCAAAACTTTCATACATCCCCTGGGACCCCAGTGTACACCAAAGTCTGCTTGCTTTGATCTTTAATATGAGCACCTGGCAGGTAGGGATTTTTTTTTCTTTTTTAATCTTTGCATTCTTACAGTCAAGCACAGTTCTTAGGATGTGGTAAATGCTAAACAAGTATTTGCTGAATGAATAAATGCATGCACAAGAGACCAAAGGAGGTCTACTTAGGTTAGATGTTGAAAAACCTGAATACCACAGTGATGAAGACAAAGTACCAAGGAAACCCTAAAATCTCTCTGTAAACAATGAAATATTTTCAACTCCCTGAGATGGTTTAGACTTAAAACTTTGAAGTTATTTAAGAAGTAGATAACTCCTCAAGGCACCATTCAGTCCCTGCTGTTACCAACATCTGAGAGGCAACCTATTAAAAAGAGGTTATATTTTAAACTAATAACAAAATATGCACTCTGATTACAAGAAAGAGTGACCCCAATAATAATACCATGAATGACAGAGGTTAGCAGGTGACATAAATTACCACGGAGAGGGTAAGGAATGGATAATGTTATTAAAAAGAATGAGAATTTAGGAGAAATATAAATATAGAGGAACTTGACCTCTTTGCTACAAATCTAATCTCTAGGGCAGTGTGGTTGTCAAGAATTTTGTCTTCATTAAAGAAGAAATTCAAAGTGAAAAAGAACAAGGCAATAAAGCAAATGTCAAACATGCCCAATTAGCCAGCCAGGGTTAAGACCTTCAGTCTTGAATTAAACTCAGATTTGCAGTGTTTGCATTCTTTTTCTTTCTTTTCTTTCTTTCTTTCTTTTTTTTTTTTTTTTACTGAGAAGTGGCAATGTAGTCAGAAGATTTTTTCTATTGATTAAAGCAAATTTAATTTTAAAAAGATTTCCATAACCTTAAATTTTTATTAATAAGACATTTGGCAAAAATATCAGGAAATGAGTTATATACTTCAGGGGTTATGAATTCCTAAAGTTATTACACTTCCCCATCTGAGAAAAATATCACATTTTTATTAATACATAAAAATTAGATACATTTTATAGCAGTCATTTGTATGGCCAAGCTAAGTGTTTCTATTTGTAGTGGGATGATTTTTTTTTTTTTGACGCTGGTATTTTTATTTTCTAGTTTTAAAAACACATGTGTGGTTCACTAAAAATTCATTATTAGCTTTTAGGGAATAGATACTAATATCACTTATTCTTTGAAGCATAATCAAAGTGTGTCCACTGATGAAATTATTGCCATCTATATTAGAGGATTTGTTGCAATTTTCACATAGATTGTATTCAACCAAAATTAAAAGTGAAAAGATTTCTCTTTCATCTCATTAGGATGAAAGAATGTGATCCTAAAAATTAATACTAAATCTTCATTTCTATTTCCTCTACCAGGCAAAAAGTTCATTAACAAAGCTTTTAGTTACTTAAATAATAGCTAAAAATATGTTTATATAATATTTAACATATTATATTCAATAATATTTAAACATAACATTTAAATAATAAATGAAAGATGCATAATAACCTATTAGCACATTGCCCTTATCAAAAGCGATAGATTGTTATTTACTCTTTCTAAAATGAACTTACATATGTGTGTATATATATGTGTATTAAGTGTATTATATATATTACTATACATTCAATATGTTATATAATATATATAATACTGCATCTTATATAAATTGTGTATATGTATTCTAACTGGAAAGTTCTTTATAATTATGATTTTTGAGAGTAGGACTCAAGGCAACTTGGCAATGTGTAATTCCAAGGTGTCTCATGCTAGACAATACAAATTGTAAATTCATTGATGGCTTTATCTCTTCTTAACTTCTTCAAATGAAGGAATTTTTCTCAATATCTGGTAGACTTCTTTCCTATTTCATAATTACTGTTTTGTCTCTGCCTGATATATTCAATATTCATCACACCCTCTTCTGCTCAAAGGACTAAGTAACATGTATTATTTATAAAATATTTATAAAATGTTTTAATATTTTTATTATAAATATTTATATTTATAAATTTATAAAATATTTTATAAAATATAATAAATATCATTTATTTTTTATTTTTATTTATTTTATTTTTTATTTTTTTAATAATAAATTTATTTTTTAATTTATTTTTTATTGTTAAGTAGAACCAATCTACTATTCCAGTGGTCTTCAAAGTCTATTTCTTAAAAAAAAAAAAAAAAAAAAAAAAAACAAAGTCTATTTCTTGGATTCTTATATTGACAGGGGTGGTCCAAGTGAATGTGTCTCCAAATCACCCCCTAATTCTTCCAGAACTCTGGTTCTCTCACCCCAACTACATGTGTTAGAATCACTTAGAAGGATTATTATTATTATTATTTTTAAAGATTTTATTTATTTATTTGAAAGAAAAAAGAAAGTGAGAGCGAACAGGGGGAGGGGCAGAAAAAGAGGGTGAGAGAGAATCTCAAGCAGACTGTGCTGAGCCAGCGCCCCCAAAGTACCCCCGTTATTTTTAATTGTGAGCAACTGTGCTTTACATGCTTTCAAAACTTCCTAGATGATTCTCACATAAAATTATTTTGACACTTATCATTCCAGAGAAGCCATGCTTTTATGTATGTTTTATAGTGTGATTCTTTACAAGATCTTGTTTGAATAAATCATCTTACTGCTAAAACGTTTGAATGTTATGCTATATCATTCTATTTGCAATGTAGTTCTTTAGTCAATGACTTCAGTGATTTTTGCAGGAAAGTTCTATGGTGATATAACTATTTACTAATTATATTCTGATATCTCTGCTCCCAAAGTATATTATTTTTATTATATTATGGTAGTTGAAAATTTGTTAGTAACAATATTGAACTTCATTAAAGCTCTCACTTTTGGAATATTACTTTCAAGCTCCCTATCCCTTTTTTTATTGGTGATTCCTAAAATTTGCTGGACAATTTTCTTTCAAAAATTGTCATTATAAGAATGATTCATTAGTTATATAAAAAAAATCTGTAAAATTGGTATCAACTCTCTTTTTTTTTTACTTTTAAAGATTTTATTTGTTTATTCATTAGAGACACTGGCAGAGGGAGAAGCAGGCTCCATGTAGGGAACCTGATGTGGGACGCAATCCTGGGACTCCAGGATCACACCCTGGGCTGAAGGCAGTTGCTAAACCACTGAGCCACCCAGGATTCCCCTGGTATCAACTTTCTTAATTATATTTTTACTTATTTTGGGGTTTTTTTTTGTCTTTTTGTTTTTTTTAATTTTATTCGTTCATTCATGAGAGACACAGAGAAAGAGAGGCAGAGACACAGGCAGAGGGAGAAGCGGGCTCCATGCAGGGACCCCAATGTGGGACTTGATCCTGTGTCTCCAAGGTCACGCCCTGAGCTGAAGGCAGATGCCAAACCGCTGACCCACCAGGCTGCCTGGACGTATTTTGTTTAATCATTTTATTTCCTTTTCAATTTTGAAACTTACAGAAGGTCCAAAATATAGGATAAAAATGAAATGTTAATAACGTATTCACATCTAATATATTCATGACCCCACAGTAGTTTTCAGTGCTTGAAGAACTTTTCAAAGCAGATCTAAAATCTCATAGTCAAGATTTTAATATAAATCTTACATGTAAGTACAAACTTTTTATAACATACTTTATTTTCATCTTGTTCCAATTAGTATCCATACAGATTATAGTTCATTAAATGACCATTAAAGTCCATGAATAATGGATATAACAGTATCCTATATATTAAGATTAAGCTCTTGGGATCCCTGGGTGGCGCAGCGGTTTGGCGCCTGCCTTTGGCCCAGGGCGCGATCCTGGAGACCCAGGATCGAATCCCACATCGGGCTCCCGGTGCATGGAGCCTGCTTCTCCCTCGGCCTGTGTTTCTGCCTCTCTCTCTCTCTCTCTCTCTCTCTGTGCGACTATCATAAAAAAAAAAAAAAAAAAAAAAAAGATTAAGCTCTTGACCAAGAAATTCTATTCAGAGCAATCTTAGTTTTTATTTTTTATCTGTAATTGGAATAGTTTATAAAGTTAATGGGAAAATTCCCTTTCTTGCTTTTCTTTCATTTTCCATTGTACAAATAGTAAGCCTAGAATAATAAATGCTAATGTGTATTATTTATTTTTTAAAATAAGTGTCTTCATTATATTCATACTAATGTACCTGAAATGTAATCTCATTGATTTAGAGATAATTATTAGTGGCATGATCCTCATGACCTTGGAAGCTTTGACCAGTCTGGTTGTAAAACCCAGAATATTAAAGCATTGATAAGGATTTAAGAATTGTGTGTTTGGTTATGTATAGGCACAGAATAAATCTATGTGGAGCTACTCATTTTAGTCAAATCACTAAAAAACAAAACCAAACCAAAAAAAAAAAAAAAGTACTGGCATATTCAATCAAATTTCTATTCATAATGGGATCAAAATAGTTGAACACACCAAATTTTCCTAACAAAATTTATTTTCAGTACAAAAATATTAATTCCTTGAATCACTTTTATGTGATACTTATCCAAGAAACACTCGCTATATTATTCAATTTGATCTTGACAAAAACTCAATATGGAATATACATGCACACCCAAATGCTCCTACATTCAACAGAAGAAGGGCTTGTCACAAAATAAAGACAATTCTAAAGAGCAAAAACAAATTTAACTTTGGCAAGTCCCGCCTTTGTGATAAAAATACATTTGTCTCAGTGGTTTTACTGTCCTTGTTTAGAAAGCCCTCTAATTTTTCTCTCTCTCTCCATTCATTTATTCAGTTGTCTGCTCATTTATTCAACAGTATTTGCTCTATGCCAACATCGCAAGTCATTGCTAGGAAAACACACATTAAAAAGATATAGAACCTCAGAATTCAGGTATAAGAGGAAACAAGGTCAAGGAAGCAAATAATTGTGAAGCAAGGTCAAAAGTAAATTGTAGAGAAAAGAACAAATCTGTCTAGAGGGAGTTAAAGATAACTTTTCATTCCTATGGCTAGATGGTTGCAGTAAGGGGATTCTAACAAAGTAATATGAAAGAAGAGACAAAAAATGTGATATGGGGAGAATGTGACAAAGGGGAGGAGTAGAGATGGTGAAAGCCAAGGTTGGTACAGGAGGGAAGACTATCTTGGGCAACATCATACTGATTATTTTTGCCTTTCCTTGCTGGTAATGGGAGCTACAAAAAAGTATAAACATTTGCATTATATTCTTCTTTATATGTTTGGCTAATTTTAAGTTGTAGCAACATATTGGAGAATAATTTGATACTGTATATTCAGTTTGAAGAAGCTCATAACTTATAACTGAACAATTTCACGTCAGGTATATATGCACCAAAAACTCTCACACATAAGCCAAAAAAAAAAAAAAAGTTATATACATCATTGCTAACTACAGCACCCTCTGTAATAGTAACAATAGTAACAATCAAATAATTATTAGTAAGTTAATGATATGATAAAGTGTGGTATGTTCTATAAAATGGATTGCTATATATAGCAATGATATACACTGAAAGGAGATAATCATATGATCATCTCAATGCATTTTTAAAGGCATTGTATAATGTTCAACACCTATTTCGCATTTTTAAAAGTCAGCAAACTGAACACGAAGAAATTTTATAATTAATGAAGAAACTCAGTACTTAATGAAAAAAAATATTAAATCAAATCCCTGTAACAGGAAAAAATAAGGACATCTACTACTTCAACTGCTATTTAACATAATATTACAGATTTAAATCAATATTGTTACAAAGAAAAGTAAATCTGAAGGGTAAAAATTAGAAAGGAAATGAAAAACTCTTTTCTGATGATATGTACATCTACCTAAAATATCAATAGAATTAAATAAACTAGTACAACTGGAAAATAATTCAACAAAATTTTCAACATTAATAACTACAAAACAGAGCTGACGGTGGCAAATCACCACTTGCTTATGGGTAATGTCAGCTCTGATTTGCCAGACATTTATTTTGATAAGTCTATGCGAATGCAAAAGCATATTTTAACTATTGTGAATATGATTACTCCTACAAGTTTCAGTAATGAAGGCAATGAGGCAGAGTGAATTTATAGGAATTCATAAATACAAACTTAAAAATTCATCCTGACTCGAAGAATTCTTTTGTTTAATAGTTGTTTAAGGTTAGTTTAACTTTTCTATCCCTATGTACCAAATGAAACCTACCTTAATATTTTACTGGCACCTGGATAGCACAGTCAGTTAAGCAACAGACTCTTTGATTTTGGCTCAGGTCATGATCTCAGGGTGGTGAGATGGAGCCCAGCATTGGGTGGTGGAGCCTGCTCCAAATTCTCTCTCTCCCTCTTCCTCTGCCTTTCCCCACTCAAACTCTCTCTAAAAAATAAAATTTTATTTTATCATAATGATAGATTTATAATATTGCTTAATGTTATGACTGTGAATGTAAAAATTTTATGGAAGACACTAATTTACCTCTTTTAAATTATAAAATTAGCAGGTCTTAAGCTCTGATTAAATACTAGTTCCAGAAATGGAATTTTTTTTGTAAGCCAAAGTGTCTGGGGCATAGAATAAACAAATGGAAACCTTGATCATTATAGTAAATACATCATCTTAGAAAAATAAATCCTTGAATTATTTCAGTGAGGACACTATGCTGTGCAGTATATTTACTTTGAATATAGAACATTTGAAACACTGATGACCTTGCTTTAGTCTATATTACTTTGAATATAGAAAATTTGAAACACTGATGACCTTAATTCTGAAGACAGAATTAAGACAATAAAAAGCAGACAAATAAGTACTGAAACAGAGTAATTTCTTATATGACCTACCTGCCTACAAAGGCATTTTAAGATGTTTAAAAAACAAAAGCTTAGAGAGAAAAATGTCTCAATAATACATAAGGACCATAAATTCAGCTGAATAATTCCTCATAAATTTGAAACATTTATCTAAAACTCACAATGATTTTAGATCTGAAGAAGACTTGAGATAACTCATTTTATAAATAATGAAGGATCAGAGAATTTACATGATTTATCCAGATTCACACAAATATTAGGTGGTAAAATTTGAATTAGATTGCCATGTTAGTTATCTATTGTGGTGTAACAAAATACCTAAATACATAGTGATTATAATAAAAGACAAATAACTTCTCTATCTCTCTCCACCTTATACACAGACGTGTGCTCCTGAGAGTGTTTTCGGTTATTGCATTCAATCTAAATCAATTTGGTGAGAATATACATCTTTATAATATTGAATCTTCCATATTAAGAACATGGTATATATCTTCTTTATTTGGGTCTTTAATTTTTTGTAATAAAATCTAACAGTTTTCTCCATCTTCCACATCTTTTGCTAGAATTATTGCTAGGTATTTAACATTTTTTTAAAGATTTTTATTTATTTATTCATGAGAGACCAGAAAGAGAGAGGCACAGGCACAGGCAGAGGGAGAAGCAGGCTCCATGCAGGGAGCCCGATGTGGGACTTGAATCCTGGTCTCCATCTGGGCTGCCCGGTATTTAACATTTTAATGTTATTGTAAATGATATTTATTTAAATTTCTTCTTGTAATTTTTTTGGAAATTTTTATTATGTACTATGATTTGAGGGGTATATTTTGCATATTCAAGACACTTGCTAAATTCTAATTAATCTACAGATTAAAAATTTTTTGTACAATTATGTGTCTATGAAAAATTAGTTTTTTTGTTCCATCCTCACACATTTTTTTCTTGCCTAAAGCACTGACCAAAACCTCTAGTACAGCACTGTATGGCAGTAATAACTGGCATTCTTGTCTCATTCTTGATCTCAAGAGGAAGGCTTTAAATATTTCACCATTAAGTGTGATGTTTGCTATAGGTTTTTACTAAGTAATCATAAGTCCTTATCACTTACTAATCATAAGTAAGTACTTGGTCATTCAATCTTGTTAAGACTTTTTATCATTAAATGGAAATTGAATATTTTTTTAGGACGGGGAGGGGCAGAGGGAGAGAGAAAAAGAGAATCTTAAGCAGGCTCCATGCCCAGTGCAGAGCCCCAAGTGGGGCTTGATCTCATGATCCTGAGATCTTGACCTGAACTGAAATCAAGAATTGGCTGCCTAACCAACTGAGCCACTAGGATGCTCCAGAGGTTGGCATTTTATCATAAAATTTTCCTTTTTAAATCATGAATTTAATCAACCTCATTATTATTTGAATGCTAAGTCACCATTTAATTTCTGGAATAAACTTTTATTTATTTTTATAAATGAATATTTTTATTTTATTTTGTTCATTTTTATTTATTTATTATTTTTAATATGTTTTTAACATGTATTTTTTTCAAGGCAAGATTTGATCTTTATAGAGAACAAATATGTCATCTGAAATTGCTTTTTAAAATGCTGTTCAAATATAAAAAGTATATATTTAGTAATAATAAAATATTTTGGAAAGTCCCCCCTCTCCCCTCTGATTCTATTTTTTTTTATTTTTAGTATTTTTTTATAAATTTATTTTTTATTGGTGTTCGATTTGCCAACATATAGAATAACACCCAGTGCTCATCCCGTCAAGTGCCCACCTCAGTGCCCGTCACCCAGTCACCCCCACCCCCCGCCCACCTCCCCTTCCACCACCCCTAGTTCATTTCCCAGAGTTAGGAGTCTCTCATGTTCTGTCTCCCTTTCTGAAATTTCAAACCTCACAAGTCACTTTTTTATTGATGTAATCATTTAACATTTTTTTCCCCCTCAGACACTTTTTTTAAATTCTTTTTCTATTTGCCTACATTCTCATATTTCTGTCTACAATAGTCTTTCTTCTTCCTGAAGGATTCTTAGTATCACTTTTGGTGTTAACTGGTGGTGACAAATTCTTAGGGTTTGGGTAGGGGAAAGGGAGTGTGTCTGGAGATATTTTTCAGTTGCTTTTAGTATTGAATAATATTTTCTCCGTATATTAAATTTAGAGTGGCAATTACTTTCTCTAATCACTGAGTAGAGATACTATTTCATTGCTATCTAGTTTCCATCGTTCTGTTGAGAGATCACTAATAAACCTAATGATAATCCTTTATTTAACTTTTCTTTTTTCTAGTTTATTTTGGACCTTTGCCTTTGTTTTTAAGTATTTTTACTCTGATACTCATAGGTATGGTTTTCTTTGATTAATACCAGTTTTGAGGGTCTAGATTTCTTCTTTTTGGTTTTATATGTGTGTATGTGTCTCTGTGTGTGTGTGTTTAATCTTGGTGAAATTCTTACCAATTTCTCCTCAAATCTTGTTTCTAATCCATACCTTCTCACCTCCCTAGATGGCCTAATTATGAGTCATATACATATTCACTCTAATTGATATGTCTGACTTTTTTCTGAAATTTATTTGTATTTTCTGTACTCCAGATTATATCCCACTTTTCTATATTGAGGAGCAAACTGGAAGAGTCTTATTTCTGTGTGCCTATTCTTTTTCTCCATGACCTTGCCTGAAATTCTGGCTGTTTTCATATGTCTGAATTCTGGTTTTTTTCCTCCCCAGTATTATGAGATTGCTGAAACCCTGCAGGTCTCTCAGCCTCTTCTTAGTTGCTTTCCTCTGTCCAGCTTCTTAGCTTTCTGTCCTAAACAAAAAGTAGGCAAATGTGTGGAAGGAAAAATTAGTATGCAAAGCTTTGGGCTTACGTTAGTGAGTTACTTTCTAAATACAAACACGCACACACACACACACACACTTTGTCTCTCTCCCTCTCTCATTTTTTTTTCTCTATTTCTGGCTCTTTTGATCTGTGACTCTAAGATGTCTTCAAACCGACTTATTTTTTACTGGTATTGGTTAGTTGTTCTCAATGTCATTATTGGCCTGGTGCAAACTTTGCCATTTTGGCCAGAAATTGAAGTGTCTCTTGATTTTTCAACTTGTTTTTGTTTTAAATTTTTTGCCTGTATTTTTTTTTACTAACAAATGAAAACCATCATTGCTATGTATTTCACGGATATATTTTACAAATAATGGAGACTTTACACAGAAAAATCACATAATTAAGAAATGCACTGTTCAACTCACTCTTTCCTCAGTTCTCAATCTGTTAAAACCCTTTCATGAATCCTAAATGTGTATCTTCTGTGTCCATCTATTGAAAATATTTAGCACAGAGTTATCTTTTCACACCCACAATTTAAAAATAGAATGTTTGAATTAGCTTTTGCTTTTATATCTGGTATTTTTGCTGGACACATTTTGGAAAACACTAATTCTTTTCAAGTATCAATTCATTTTAAAGAAAGAGAAAAACCAGAATTAGAAGATAAATGAAAAAATGATAGTACGAGATAAAGTAAAAGTGGTAATGGAAATTATGTGGTAGAAAGTTTCCTGCCAGGAGTCCATGATGAACACAGTAGTCTTTGTTTTCTCTCAGCTATGACTATTTACAAGATGAAGGATTTAAAATTTCACATTCCCTCGGGCTTTGATTTGGAAGAAACTATTTCAGGAATGAGTTTTGGATACTAGCTGAGGTGCCACACATTATGGTTATATGGAACCTTTTATTTCCACTTCAATACTTGAAATTTAAACAGCATCTGTCTTATATATGCAGAATGGTTTTCTTTCACTTTCAAAGCTGGTTGCCAATTTGCTAGATTTTTGGCTTTTTTTTTTATTGCTCCTAACATGACTAATGATGGAGTAATTGCCACAAACCTGAGCTGTTGTTTTGAAGTACAAGTTACCTTTCAGCTGTTGCATATGGGCAAGAATACTCCAGTGATATAGGTAGGACTTCAGCAGTGATTCAGTCTAAATCTGCAAATCTCTCCAGACTACTTTGTTGTTGCAGATTTATATGATGGTCATTTGAAATCTGTGAAAACAGGAGCTCTAATTAATACACATTTGGGAGATGTAAGTAGTATAAATATAGTTTCATTGTTTATCTATTTCATTATCCAAATGAAACCAAATTCATTATCCAAGTGAATCTAGAGTATGACAAGGGATTGTATACCGGGAGAGTCACCATAAGACAAAATCAGGTAAATGAAATGCCACTTTGGCATAGGGTTATTACGATGAAAGATATACACCGGACCTGCTATTACCAAGTAGGAAGTGCTAGAGAGAACAATCTAAGGGAAAAGAAGTCCTGTTTCTCAAAGATCTTATCACCAGAGAGATCTTATCACCAAAGAGAAAACTTTTGGGAAACTAAGAGAATTGAACCAAAGGTTAGAATCTGGTAAAATCAGATATTAGTGGAACCATAAGGGTTAAGGAGAAGGTGAAATAGAAAAAGAAGAAAATCACAACAAGCAGATGTAAGTGGGCAAAGTGTAAAAGTTCAAGACTGACACTGTAAATATTGAGCATCTGCCAGCACATTTCTTGTATAATTGCTCTGGCTGCCTTGTCGGACAGCGGGGAGGAGGCCTAAAAGAGATGCACAGCACCACTGAAATGATGCTCAAGTGTCTACTGTAGTGAATTTAAACATTCCATCCAAGAATTTAAACTTTTGTAATACATACATAAAGTTCTTAGGTTTTTCTAAATTCCCATAGTTCTTCTTCAGGCACTCCAGGCACCAACTAAACCCCACTCCTCTCTGTTCATGGAAAACACCTAGGGCCTTCTTCTCTTAGAGTCATTGCCCTTTATCCTCATACTGGCCATTGCCCTTCATCCTCATATGTGCACTTTCCAGATATTTAAATGCCAACCAAAATCTCACCTCTTCTTCCAGGTAGTGTGAGAATTTCATGAAGCCTTCTGATCTCACACTACTAAGCTAGAAACAATCCATCAGATCCTGAAACTGTAAGACACTTGGGTCTTTAAGCACATATTTGTTTTTCTAAATTGCCTTGCCATTAATGTATGTGTATGTGTATGTGTCATCTACCTTCATTTATTATAAAATTTTTAGTAACAGACACTGTGGATTATGTTTTTTATTGTTTACAGTACTTATAAAAGTAACTTGAACATAGTGGACACTAAAAAAAAACAATGATTTTCAACACATACACAAATGCATGGTTAGATCAATTAAATATGATCAACTATTTTATTGTGTTATTTTAAGTTTTTAGTTTACATATCCTTTAATAATTTTCTTCTTTTACTTAACATTTTTTAATGTTTCCATTTTAAGACAACATACCTATTTTTAAAACCTTAAGAAAATACAGCAAAATGTTAATATGTGGATAAATCATGGTGTTGTATTATTATGGGCATGTTATATTATGGTCTATTTCTACCTATTTGGCCAAAGCACTTCAGAATAAAATAGTTTAATGCGCATAAAGATGACCTACATAAGAAGCTTTGTCAAAAACCTTTGAAGAAATTCTAAGTGATGACTGTATGAATCATTAAATGAATTATATAGTCTTTCTGTAACTGAACTTACCATTAATAAGCAAATGGTGACATTACATTTGATCAAGTGAGCATCCATTTCTTGAAAAGCTGCCATTGCATCTTCTTACTGTGAATTTGACTTCATAGTACTTATTACGAATGTGATTTCATCTATTTTATTATCTCTTTAAGACAAAAACTTTGGGTTTGTTATTTTATTGCTGAGAAATGAAAACTAGAATGACTGCCATAAGCTAACAATATAAATACATTTCAGAAAAAAGATAAGACATAAATCCTACCCTCAAGGATATTACATTCTAGTAGAAAAAAAAATTATAGCACAATGTACTAACAGATTTCAACCTCAAAATAACCTTGGAGAGTAAATGCTTTTTTCTTCTTTTATATGAATAAGAAAATTGAAACCCAAAGTAACTGCTGTTTATATTTTACAACAAAATTACCAATATTTAGTTTCTTTTATATTAAGCTGTTATTATGTAGAAATTTATATGGACAATTTTTAAGCAAAGGAGAGATGATATCTAAACTCTAATACAATTAAAATCTATCAGTTTATGAAGTTTAATTTTATTTAATACATTGCTTCGTCTTAATAGGGCGATGCCCATGATAGGGTAGGAATGAAGATAGCTTTTATACCATTAATTCACAGCATAATAAAAGTGGTTCACTCAACATCTGATTCTATTCATAATACAGAAGTGCTAATTTGAACCACTTAGTCTACAAGATCACATTTGGTATAAAATACCTAATGATTTTCTTCCATAAATCTATCTAGTAGTCCTTTTTAATTTGTAAAATGATACTCATTTATTTACAGATAGTAGGGCTGAAAAGGAAGTTAGAATAAATTGGGACAAATTCAAAGAAGACACATATATCACTATAGAACCAAATACTCTAACCAAATGCCATTTTAAGATGGAAAGTGTAAACACTTCCAGTGTTAGTGGAAACATTAGTTTCCAGTTTAGTGGAAACATTAGATTCATTGTTTTGTGAGACCCAAAAGACAAAATCATTATTTCTCCTCTGACACCCAAGTAACCTGATTACCTGAGATGAAATATTGGGTGGAGCTTGTCTTCTTAAAACACCTAATATACAATTTCTCCTTGATGAGGAATTAAGATGGCAGAGGAGTAGAAGACCCTAATTTTATCTGGTCCTGGAATTCAGCTAAATAGTATCAAATCATTTGCAACACCTGTGAAATCAATGGGAGATCTGAGAAAAGAATTGCTGCAGTTCTACAAATAGAAAAGCGACCACTTTTTGCAAGGTAGGAGGTGCCCAGACATGAATCTGGAAGGATATGTTGGAAGATGAACTGCAGAGGAGAGGGAGCTCTTACACAGGCTACTGGACAGAGTTGAACCTTTAGATGTCAGCTACAGTTGGGACGCCCCTGGCTTAAAGGCGCTCAGATGGCAAAGCACAGTGGACTCCCAGGTGGGACAGTGTCCTCTCAGGATCCCCAGGGTCCCCGACAGAACAGGGATGCTTGAGTGTGGCACAATTTCCAGCACAGGAGAGGGGAAGCCAGCATTCTGCTCGGTGTTGCCATTAACCCAAACTACCCCACAGTTGGGCAACCACGCTTGGAGCAAGGGCCCAGCAAGCAGAACTGTGGAGAGACACCCCACCCCCAGGAATGGCAGCAGTCTGCGCCACAGGAGTCCCTAAAGTTTGGAGACTGGAAATAGATTTGCATGCCTGAGATGAAAAACACACTGTCACGCGCTGGGGAGCACAGAGTTAGGACAGAAACCAGGGAAACAAGAGTGACTGCTTTTCTTGGAGGGCACACTGAAGAGTGGGGTGCATGAGCTTTCAGCTCCAGGGCTAGAGATCGGAGTGTCTCCATTTTCATCCCCCTCATTGGTGCTGAAAGCACACAGCAATCTGGAGCTGATTACACTGAGCCCCGCCCCCTGGCAAGGGGGGGTGCAATTCTGTCCCCACAGGGACACCTGACACTCAGTGCAACAGGCCCCTCCCTCAGAAGGCCAACAGGAACAACTGGCAAACACCAAGTTTACCCATCGTAGAGATCTGCAAAACTTCAGCTCTTGGGGGAAACAGTACATAGCACTGATGGGTTTTAAATTACTCATTAGTCTTTCAGTTGTTTGTTTTTCAGCCAATTTCTTATTTTATCAATTCTTTTTAAATAATTTTTTAATTTTTATGTATATGTTATATATATTTTTAATTTTTGGTTTCTTTCAGTGCATTTTATTTTACTTTATATATATATATATATTTTATATTTTATATATATTTAGTATATATATATGTATATATATATATATATATATATATATATATATATTTCCTTTGTATCAAATATTTCTTTCCTATTTTGGGATCTAGTTTCTTTTAACAAACAAACCGAAATACACCCAGGGTCTCCTTTATTGTTTTGTTCTGTTTTATTTCTTGTTTAGCTTTTTCTTATTTTTTTCCTGTTTTCTTCTGATTTGTTTTGTTTGTATTTTTCTTGTGTTGTTATTACTATTTTTTGTATTTTCTCTTTCTTTCATTTACTCTTTTCCAGATAATGGTAAGAGAAAGAAGAAAAGAGGCAGTACTATTTCCTGGCAGGGATTTAATCAATATGGATATAAGTAAGATGTTGGAACTAGGATTCAAAACAACAATTATAAAGATACTAGGTGGACTTGAAAAAAATTATAGAAGATAGTAGAGAATCCTTTACAATAGAAATAAAAGAACTAAAATCCAGGCTGAAATTTAAAATGCTATTACTGAGATGCAGTAAAAAAATGGAGGCTCGAAATGCCAGAATAAATGAAGCAAAAGAGAGTCAGTGATATAAAAGACAAAATGATGGAGAATAAGGAGGTTGAGCAAAGAGAGAAAAACAACTACTGGATCATGAAGGGAGAATTCAAGAAATCAGCAATACTATAAAGTGAAATAATTGTCAAGTAATAGATGCCCCAGAAGAGGAGAGGAGGGAGAGAGATGGAGAGGGGTCATTCGAACAAATTATAGCTGAAAACTTTTTAATATAGGCAAGGAAACATGAATTCAAGTCTAGAAGGCACAGAGAACCCACCTCAAAATCAATAAAAATAGGCCCAACACCTCAACTTATAATAGTGAAGCTTGCAAATTTCACAGATTAAAGAGAAAATCCTGAAAGCAGCTTGGGACAAGAGGTCCTTATCCGAAAAGGTGTAAACATAAGGCTGGTAACAGACCTGTCCACAGAGACCTGGCAGGCCAGAAAGGACTGGCATAATATATTCAATGTGCTAAATGGGAAAAATATGCAGCCAAGAACTCTTTATCCAGCAGGGCTGTCATTCAGAATAGAATGACATTCAAAGATAGGCTGTTATTCAGAGAAAAAGAGTTACCAGGACAAAAAAGAACTGTAAGAATTCATGAACACTAAACTGGCCCTGCAAGAAATATTAAAGGGGATCCTTTGAGCAAAGAGAGAGCTCAAAAGAAACAAAGGCCAGAAAGGAATACAAACAATCTATAGAAACAGCAACTTTACATGTAAGACAATGGCAATAAATACATATGTATTAATAATGACTCTGAATGTAAATGGAATAAATGCTCCAATCAAAAGACACAAGGTATCAGATTGGATAAAAAATTGAGACCCATCAAAATGTTGTCTATGAGAGACTCATATTAGACTCAAAGAAACCTCCAGAATGAAAGTGAGAGGGTAGAGAACCATTTATCGTACTAATGGACATCAAAAGAAAGCTGGAGTAACAGTCCTCATATCATACAAACTAGATTTTAAACCAAATACTGTAATAAGAGATGAAGAACTACATTATATCACAATAAAAGAGTCTCTCGATAAGAAGATCTAACAATTGTAAATATGCCCCTAACTTGGGAGTAGCCAATTATATAAATCAATTAATAACAGAAGTAAAGAGACCCATTGATAATAGCACAATAATATTAGAGGACATTAACACTGCACTCACAGTAACGGACAGATCATCTAAGCAGAAGACCAACAAGAAAGCAAGAGCTTTGAATGACACACTGAACCAGGTGGATTTCACAGATATATTCAGAGATGGAATGGATGGAAAGAGGGTATTATGCTAAGTGACATAAGTCAGAGAAAGAAATGATTTCACTAATATGTGGAATTTAAGAAACAAAACAGATAAACATAAGGAAGGAAAAATAAGATGAAATCAGAGAGGGAGACAAACCATAAGAGACTCTTAACTATAGGAAACAAACTGAAGGTTGCTGGAGGGGAGGTGGGAAAGGATGGGGTAACTGGGTAATTGGCATTAAGGAGGGCTCTTGATGTAATGAGCACTGAGTGTTATATACAACTGATGACTCACTAAACTTTATGTCTGGATGTAATAATATACTACATATTAATTAATTGATTTTATTTTTAAAAATTTTCTCCTTTTAATGCCCATTTATTAAATTCCATGTTTTTCTAGTGTCTAAAAATCAGACCAACCTTTCTTCTGTTAATGCATTGGTCCTTATATTTAAACATTGAGATCTTGTGTGGAACACCCAGGCCAGGGAGGGTAATTTTTCAGTGGCTCAGAAAGATGCTGCTCATGATATTTCTACTCTAGGGGCATGCTCTGTCACACATTCATCTATCTCTTGTCTCCATCAGTCATTGTTGTGTTTATATTATCACTATTTTTTCATGCGAATTCATGAATTCTGTGTTTTATTTTCTAATTTTTTTCTAAAACATACCTTTTACTCTATAGATATAAGCAAGGAAATCCATGTCTCCAATATGATATGGAGCACATTAAAAGATTAAAAACACTGGTGGCACTTGCATGCCTGTATTTACATGTGTATTATTTGTTTTTATGTGTGTGTGTGTTCACATATGTATATACATATTGTATGTTTGGTATAAGCTTATTTTTTCTTCATTTGACAAAATAGAATGTCCAATTATGTTTCAATTGTATCATTTAACATTTGGGTTTTTCCTTGTTGATATTTTTTTAAGAATCCAATTTTTAGGAGAACAGGGCCCAATGTAGATTGTTTTATTAATCTTTCTATGTAAGCATCATGCACAGAGCCAATGATGACATGAGTATAAAAAGTAGGATGATACCTTCTATGTATCAGGGAACCAAGTGTTAAATTCTGACCTCAGATATAAATCCCACTGTTCTATGCAAAGTGAGAAAGAAAGAAAAAAGTTTTGTACCTAAATATTTTCTTGTTTTATTAGGTAGTAGTATTTCATACAAATTTTGATAATTCATCATATTTTACTCTAATTCTGTATAATAATAGGGTCATTAAACATGTAATGGTAAAGGTATGATGACCTCTAGATATCTGACCAGTTGGCCAACATGATATTTTGTATTGATTGCCTTAAAAATTTACTAGTGTAGTTTTTAACGCAATTTCAACTAAAAAATGCAAAATGAACAGAAATATCCTTATTACACCTCTATTTTCAACAGTTGATTTTTCACACCAACTACAATAGATGCTTTGCAGTTTTTGATCATTAATGATCTTTTCTTTGATAGAACGCATTTAATATCTTTGCTTAATGCTTTACCAAAAATAGTTTTAAGATAATAAAACCAACTGTCTAGTGATAATGTGTTTTTAAGTCAGTAGTGATGAGGATCGTGTTTTATCTTACTGTTGATTTACCATACTTGAATTAACCTTTACTGGCAAGATAATGTATGTGATTTTCCAGGCTCAACTGAAAATGAAAATTCACTTCAATTTTGTCTCTCTCTGCCTTTGCTCCTCTGTGTGTGTGTGTGTGTGTGTATGTGTGTGTGTGTCTGTCTGTCTGCCTCTGTCTCTCATCCATGTGCTCACGGAACCTAAAAGATAATATTGACACTTGAATTTACCTTCTGAATTGAAATAGATTATTTTGAAACATGATACATTAGTTTTTATTACATAAGAAAATTTCAAATGTTGGTTCTTAAAACAGCTGTTTATTTAACTCACAAGTCTATGGATCAGAATTTCGGTCTGAGGTGGCCATAGAGTTCTTTTAATGTCTAAGCTTAGCTAGACTGACTCGTGCATCTGCTGTAAACTGAAGGCATACTAGTTACGGTAGAATCAGAAACCCATATAAGCTTCAGATACTTTCTATTTTCATGTTCTTTTTATATTGTACCTTATTGTTTTGTAAAAATGTCGAAAATTCTTTCCTTTTTATACCATGCTAGGAACAACAGAAAGATTCTGTAACCATGCTTGAATAATAATTGTTATATATATAACATATATATATGGCAGTTTATATCTGAAGATTAAGTGGTCTAAGTGAGGGTAGAGAAAATAAGATTCAAGAACAGATATGGAGTAATTCAATCTAACTGCTTCTCACCAGCTAGCGATTATCCTTCTCAAAGTAAAACATTGAAGTTTTGTGTGTGTAGGTTAATGAAGGAGGCAATTCCTTACAAGAAGGTATTTTTCATCAAGGATATGGTGTGGATCACTTCATCTAATACAATTATAATCTACAAATTCTATGCTAGTGGAATAAATATGAGAGAATTTAAGTGTTATTTGCTGGAGATTATCAGAAATAAAAGCCTTTCTCATCAATGATTCTAAAACATATGCTTTGTCTTAGTTTGGGGTGCAATAACAATGGACCATAATCTAGGTAGCTTATGAGCAAGAGAAATTTACTTCACGCATTTCTGGAGGTAGAAGTCCGAAAACAGGGTGCCAGCAATCTCAAGTTCTATTGAAAAACTTCTGGTTTCTAATTGCTAACTTCTCATCATATTCTCACAAGGTAGAAAGAGGCCAAGAAAATGCTCTGGGTCCTATTTATAGGAGCATTAATCCATTTCAGAGTGGCTCAATTTTCATGATCTGACCACTTCTCAAAGTACCATCACAATGGGAGTTAGGATTCCAACTGATGAAATTTGGGAGGGACACAACCATTCAGACCATTGTATCCCTCCTGGCCAAAACAATGAAATGATAATGTAGCCTCATCTCTGAATATGCTTCCTTCACTCAATTGTAAGAAACCCAAGTAAATGAACAGAACAATATTAGCCTTGTATATGAAAGAATATATTGGGAAAGTAAAGAATGCTTTTAATAAAAATTTTAAAAAAGGGTAAGTGATATAATCTGAAAATTACAACCTGATCTCAGAATAGGTTGGTACCATCTTCTTCTTCATTTATGTATTTTTAAAGGAATAGAATAAAATTTTATCTGCTACCTTGAACTGTGTGTTCTAGGATTCAATTTTATATGAAATGCATTAATGTACAAACATTCGCAAACTTAAATAAAACCTAATTTCATAATTAGTAGTATACCACAGGCCTTTCTTTATAAATATACCAGGTTCAGTAAATACCTTTTAAGTGCCAGCCCCCTCTGGGGCTACTTCATCTTAATTTATTTCCTTCCTCATTAATTTTCATTTTAAAAAGTTAAGATGTTCCTTAATAAGTATATAATAAAAATTAAGCCAGTTGTCCTTAAAGCATAAACCTCACATGGAATAGAAGTATTTTCATATGAGAAGTAAACAGCAGCTAGGGTGGCACTTACTGAGGAAACTGAGCACATACAGCATTTGTTGCTGGGTTGAGCTTCTCAGTCACTGAGGGAAAATAAGAAGGTATTCCTCTCATTTCCTGCTAGAAGTTTGAAATTATAAAATCAATATTGGAACATAAATGTGAAATTACTTTTTCTTTTATGGATACATTTCTGCTGATTGATTTAAGTGGTTTCTTGTCATTTCTGCATGGTATCTCTCTCTATGTTGAAAGTCTCAACACATAACTCTAGTTATTGAAAGTCCTTCTGTTTAAATAGCAAGAAATGTGAAATTTTACTTAGAATAAATATAGGAAATCCTCAGTTTATGTAAACTGTTTTCTTTATATTTCCCTTTCCCTAATGCCTTCTCCAAGAGACATTATGACAAACATGAGCTCAGTCTCCACTTCTAATTACTCTACTCATAACCACATGATACTTTTGTGAGCATGGGCACATTGCTTAACATTACTGAGTGTTAGTTTCTTCAACTATCAAATAGGAACAAGGCTAACAATCATATATGCTCTATTTGTTAAAGTAGCAAGACAGTGCAGGTGTCCATTTTGGGCTAAGTTGAATACACAGGTTAGGTAACTCCTCCACATCCTGCTTTCCCCCATATTTGTTTTTATTCTTTTATAAGGGATCTTTGGTTACAAAATTGAGGAGATGGAATTGGGGATGGGTTGAAAGTGCCTGATGGCAGTCAGACCTGAGTGTGCAAATGGAATGGAATAGGACATCCGTCAAGCTCCTTGAACTGAATTTGTGCTTCTATGATTAGAGGAGTGACAGATAAAAACTGATGTAATTTCTTGGAAACTTGTTTAATTTTCAGCAGTTTAGCCTTTATAAGTCTTCATTCCTGTCTGTGAACTGGTGATGATAGTGGTACTGCTCATGGGGATGCTGGGTGCATTAAAGGACACTATAGATTTTTAAAAAAGTAAAGTGATCAGCCAGTGATCAAAAATATCTAATTATTATTGTCATAATTACTTTTATCATCTATGAGACCCCCTGTACAAGCTGACTTGTTTCAGGACCCAAATAATAAGCATGGGAAAAAATTGTTTAGGATGCTATTTTTCTCAACCATCCTCTTGCATCTCAAACCAGGGAGCCCCAACCTTTGGAGATATAAAGAGACTGTAATGTTAGTATGGATTGCAATTTTTATGATGAGAAATAACACTATGAGATTTCACCAGGTAGATTTGTGAGCAGAGACATAAATAAGTGGAGCCAGAACAGGAGAATAGTATGGTAGTTTTTAGATGATGACCACCTTCAGGAAGCACAGAATGCTGAGATTTGAGGCACTTGGATTACATAGGTCTTAACATAGTGCAGCAAGCATTCAAAACATGATTGCTGTAACATTATCATTAGGTCCATTTTCCACTTATTATAGGAGCCAGATAGCTGAAGAAGAAAATGAACTCCTAAACAGCTTTAGTCAACCACAATAGCAGTTTTCTTAGTATGTTGACAGTTTACAGTTGCTTGGGTTTAAAATAATGATACAGTATTATAGTTCCAGATGGTTAATGAAAATAGAGACAACCATAAATCCTGGGGGATTTTCTGCTTGGTGAGAAGTAAAGAAAGATAAGCGAAAATGTATTAGAAACACAGGATACCTTTATCACTTTGTTCAATACTTAATATCTCAACATCTTGATGGATGTATAGGGTTTCAATAGGCACATTCTAGAAGGAAGTAAAAACAAGAGTGGAATGAAAACTTATGGGAAACATGAGTACCCCAATTTGTCTAAGGATAGGGTTTCCTTTGTGCATGTTTCAGTTATTTATTGCCGCATAACAAAACATCCCAAAATTTAGTGGCTTAAAACGGTGATTTGTTATTTCTTGTGATTCTGGGGTTGACTGGTCAGATCTTCTGATCCAAATGGCCCAGGCTGGAAACAAACACATGGCTACATTCAGCAGGATATCCTGCTGGCATGTCTTGGTTCTCCTTGACATGAAGTCTCCTTGACATGAGATCTCGTCCACCAGGGCCCCTCAATGTGACCTTTCTCCAGCAGAATAGCCTTTGTAGCATGGCTGGTGAGTTCCATGAGGGAACATTCCAAGAGGATAACTCCCAGTGTGTGAAAATAAATATAGTTCTGCTTGAATCATGGTTGTCAATACCTCCATGACCAAAGCAAGTCATGTAAACAGCCTCTGGAGTGAATGTGAGATACAGAAAGGTAAGAATATTGGAAGGTAAAACTCGTGAGTATATTGAGAATGGGAGAAGTTGACAGTTTAATAGAAAAGATTCAAAGATGGAACCAATAAGAATCATCTCTTCACCATCCATAGTGGACAGAGACTGTGTGGCTACTTACAACCATAAATCCCAGTTCTTTGGGTAGAAAAGATTTTTGGGGGTGGAGGAAAGTAACAATAAATTATTCACAAAAAAGAAAAATAATTGTAAGCTTAAAAGTTGGTAGATATCATTAGAATATTTAGCTATAATTAAGTTTAGATTGACTTGTGAAAACTGCTCACAATAGGCTTAGAAAATATCTCTGCAAAGGAAACAATCACGTTAGAAAAATTATAATACAAGAAAGAACAATAAGATTAGCAGAATCAACTTTTGGAGAAATTTTCAGGGAAATTTCTCTCCACATTCTCAAAACCCAAATAAAATAACCAGTACTAGCAGTGGAAGTCTGATAAAAGAGAGCTGTCTATTCTCAGCTCCTAGTTGTATGACATATTGTTATATTTGAGACCCCCAATGAAATGCATCTCCTAAATACACATCTAGTATATTCTTCTCCAACACTGAATCTGGCCTTGCCTATGTGACTTGCTTTTGTCAATAAGCCATCAGCAAGCCTGGTACACACAGAAGTTTACAACAGCTAACCTGATTGCCACGTGGGAAGCATTTATTAGCATCCTGCTGTGGGTGTCAAATCATAAGAGAATACACAGATAGAAGCCCTGAAGAATGGGTGGGCATCTCGAATATTTCTATCTCAGCTGAGTGCCAGCTGAATAGGCCCACATTAGCAGTCCCAGCCAATGTCACATGAAGCTGAGACAATCAGATATACCAAATTCTTTCAAAAATGCAAAAATTTGAGTAAATAGGTGCTTGTTTTATAAACAGCTAAGTTTTTGGATGACTTGTTACGCAGTAATAGATATGTGAAAACAAAAATATGACTGGGGGGAGAAAACTAGAAATGCTATGTAATTTCATATATATGGAACATTTATGAGGTGGGGTATAAGGTATAAGGAAAAAGAAGAAAAGGCAACATCCATCCATCAGAAAATAACACTAAAATCCCCATCACGCCTCCTTAGTATGGCAATTTAGTGGGAGTACTATGTTCATGCCTCTGTATCCTACATCTAAAGCAAATTCTTTCTGTAAATATTTCCTTCCCACTGACAACTAACCTACAAATTGGGAAAGTATTTCCCCCCATAACTTTCCTCCTATAAGTTTTACTCTTTTAGCTTTTGTGTTTATGATTCATTTGAAATATTTTTGGTATATAGAGCGTAAAGGAAGGATTGACTTTCATTCTTTGCATATAAATATCCAATTGACCAAGGACCATTTGTTGAAATTCCCCAACTAATTCCTTGGAACTTTTAAAAAATCATTGATATGTGTGGGTCTATTATGGAATCTATTCCCTTTTCATTGATCTATATATCATCACGCTAATTTAAAACTCTTTAAAAAAATTTAATTTAAACTCTAATTAGTTACCATACAGTACAATATTGGTTTCAGGAGCAGAATTCAGTGATTCATTGCTTACATACAACAACCAGTGCTCATCATAACAATACCTCCTCAATACCGTCACCCATCCAGCCCATCTCCCATCCACCTCCCTCCATCACCCCTCAGTTTGTTCTCTATCATTAAGAGTCTTTTATGGTTTGTTTCCCTCTCTCTTTTCTCCCACCTCCCATATGCTCATCTGTTTTGTTTCTTAAATTCTGCATCTGAGTGAAACCATATGGTATTTGTCTTTCTCTGACTGACTTGTTTTGCTTAGCATAATACACTCTAGCTCTATCCACATCATTGAAAATGGTAATATTTCATTCTTTTTGATAAATGAATAATATTCCAGTGTCTGTATATATACCACATCTTCTTCATCCATTCATTTCAGTCAGTGGACATTTGGGCTCTTTCTATAGTTCAGCTACTGTTGATAATGCTGCTATCAACATCACAGAACATATACCTCTTTGAATCTGTATTTTTGTATCCTTTGGGTAAATACCTACTGGTGCAATTGCTGGATCATAGGGTAATTCTATTTTTGACTTTTTTGAGGAAACTCCACATTCTTTTCCAGAGTGGCTGCACCAGTTTGCATTCCCACCAAGAGCACAAGAAGGTTCCCCTTTATCCACATCCTCATTAACACCTGATATTTCTTGTGTTGTTGATTTTAGCCATTCTGAAAGGTGTGAGGTGGTATCTTGTCGTGGTTTTGATTTCATCATCAGGGAAATAATTTAACATTATCTTAATTGCTTTAGAGTTCTAGTAACTCTTAAAATCAGATAGTATAAGTCCTTCAAAATTAATTTTTCTTCTTTTTCAAATTTGTCTTGATTATTCAGATTCTTTCCAATTTCATATAAATTTTAGAAAAAAACATGAAAGAATCTTGGTTGGAATTACATTAAATTTTTAGATCGGGATCCCTGGGTGGCGCAGCGGTTTGGCGCCTGCCTTTGGCCCGGGCACGATCCTGGATACCCGGGATCGAATCCCACGTCGGGCTCCCGGTGCATGGAGCCTGCTTCTCCCTCTGCCTCTCTCTCTCGCTCTCTCTCTGTGACTATCATAAATAAATAAAAATTAAAAAAAAAAATTTTTAGATCACTTTGTGAAGAATTTACATCTGAACTATGCTAAGCCTTCTCATCTATGTTCATGCCTTCTCTCCACTTATTATGGTGTTCTTTATCAGCAATATGTTGCAGTTTAAAACATACAATAATGAACATATATTATTAAATTTATCTCCAATTATTTAATGTTTTATATAATTGAAAATTAAATTCTTTCATGTCAAGTTCCAATCCTTTGTTGCCAGTATATAGAAATACAATTGACTTTTGTATACTGATCATACTTGTGACAATATTAAATTTATAAATTAGCTTTAATAGCTAATTTATAACAACTTAAAATTTTCTACATGGACAATCAGGTTATCTGTAAACAAAATTTTATTACTTTTTTCTAATCTGTATTTCCTTCATTGCTTTATTTTGCCTTATTGCACAAGTTTGAACCTCCAGTATAATGTTGTATAAAAGTGGTGTGACCAGAAAACTACCTATTTTTAAAATCTTAGAGTGAAAGCATTTGTGTAAGTGATGTTAGTGGGAGGTTTTGTGTAGCTACCACCTGCCCATGTTGGCTCAGTATTATGGATTGAGTTGTGTCCCCCAAAAGATCTGTTGAAATTGTAACCCCCAGAATGTGTGGATGTGACATCATTTGCAAATAGGGTCTTTGCAGATATAATCAAGTTAAGATGAGTTTATACTGTGTATACATGGGCCCTAATCCAATATGATTATTGTCCTTATAAGAAAAGACAGACAGATGCAAGGAATGCCATTAAAGGTGGAAGCAGAGACAAACCATGGATTGTTAGCAATGTCCAAAAGGTAGCAAAGGACAAAGAAAAGTTTCCCTTAGAGGCTCCAGAGAAAGTGTGCCCTACCAACAACTTGATTTTGGATTTCTAGCTTACCGAACTGTGAAACAACACATCTTTGTTGTTTTGAACCATCCAAGTTTGTGGTAATTTGTTCTGACAGCCCTAAGAAACTAATATACTCAGTTTTTAAAGAAATCTCTGTATGTTTTTAAGATTTTATAGTCTGTTAATAAATTATTTGAATTGCTTTTTAAATGTTAAAACAGTGGTATGCTGATTGTGCAACTCTCTTCGAATTCTGCATTCAGTAAGATAAACAGCAATAGTTAGAAGAAAATTGACCACAGTAAGAGTTACACCAAGGAAATTGACAAATGGTGCAAACTGGTTTTTCTTTTTCCCTCCCTCTAGAGCCCGTTGTTACGCGTACAACAGCACACCACGCTGTTAAATCAACTTAGCCTCACTGTAATAAACCTGCTAGTCACCTTGTATTATTATTTTTCTATTTTGTTAAGGAGTGTTATTTATTTGTAAAAAAAATTAAAATTTTAAAAAAAGAGTCTTATGTATTTGTTTTCCTGTTCATGAAGGCCATTGTATTATAGTATTCTTGCTTTGTTATTGTCTGGTTTTGATAACAGGTAATATAGCTATCATAAAATGAGTTAGAGATTATTGCCTTCTCTTCTATTTCTGGAGAAGATTGTGTAAAATTGATATTTCTGCCTGAAATGTTTGATGGAACTTGCTAGTGAAGATACCTGGGCCTCAGGTTTTCTCTGTGGAAAAGTTTTTACTATGGTGTCTATATATTTAATAGGTATAAGGTTATTTAGGTTATCTTTTCCTCTTGGGTGAGTCTGGTAGTAGCTGACATTTCGTCACTGAACTGCACATTTTATCTAACTTGTTGAGTTTGTGGGGCTAAGGCTGCTCATAAAATTCCTGTGTAATGCTTTTAGTGCCTAAAAGAGTGATATCCCCCTTTCATTCTGATATTTATAATTGGTGCCTTTCCTCTTTTTTTCTTCATCAGTCTGGACTATCAACCTATCAACTTTATTGATCTTTTTAAAGAGCCAGCTTTTGGATTTATTGATTTTTATTGATTTTCTGGTTTTCATTTTTTTAATTTTTGTTCTTCATTATTTTGTCATTTCGCTTAAAATGAAAATTTATAGATATTTTATATAAGTTTCTAGTTTCTAGGTAGAAGCTTCAAATATTGATTTGAGACCTTTCTTTTTTATGATATAACTGTTATTTACTCTAAGTTTCCCTCCAAGCACTTCTTTGGCAATATCCTTTAAAGATTTTTATTACCATCTTCAAAGTATTTTCAAATTCTTCTTGTGAATTTTTTATTTAAAAGCTTATTAATTCCTAAATACTTGAGTATTTTCAAAAAATAGTTTTGTTATTGATCTCCAGTTTCATTTTTGTTCAGAGGGTATGTTTTATATAATTTCAATCCATATGTATATTGAAACCTGGTTAATGATCTATGATATAGTACATCTTTGGAGAAGTTGTATATACAAATGAAAAGAATATGTACTCTTCTGACTATAAATGTCAATTTGGTGAAACGGATTATTATCCAAGTATTTGTATTCTTACTGATTTTCTTTGTACTTGTTCAATCAGTTATAGGAAAACATATGTTGAACCTCCCAATATACCTGTGGGGTGTGTGTATGTGTGTGTGTGTGTTTGTGTGTGTGTGAATGTGATATTATTTATCTGTTTCTTCTTTCAGGTCTGTTTTTATTTCATATATTTAGAAACTCCATTAAAAGGCATATACACATTTAAGATCATTGTCTTGACAAATTGACACCCTTTTAATTATGAAATGTTTCACTTTATTCCTAATAATACTCCTTATTTTAAAATTGACTTTGACTTATATTAATATATCAGTCATATAACACTTCAGCTATTTTAAAATTTGTATTTTCTAAGTTTATATTTAACCATTATTCTACTTCTAATCTATGTATCTATTTTAAGTGGGCTTATTGTAGATAGTGTATCTCTAGTCTTGCTTTTTTAATTCAGTTGACTTTTTACCTTTTAAAGATTTGTTTGTTCGTTCATTTGTTTGTTTGAAACAGAAAGAGTAAAGGGGAAGGGAAGAGAGAGGAAGAGAGAATCTCAGGCAGTCTCTTTGCTGAGCACAGAGCCCCAACATGGGGATCGATCTCAGGACCCTGAGATCACCAACTAAACAAATCAGTCACCCAACCAACTGTACCATTGAGGCACTCCTGACATTTTATCTTTTAAATACAATATCTAGACAATTATATTTGGTATAATTATTGATTTGATTAAATTTAAATATTTAAATATATGATCAGCCTATTTATTTCCATTTTTCCTATTTGCTCTTTTTTTTTCCTTTCCCCTTGCTTTTTGAAAAGATTTTTTTTTAGTTCCATGTTTGCTAACTTTGTTTTATGGTGGTTGCTCTAGAAGTTACAATATATCTCTCCAACTTATTACAATTTTCATTCAAATAGTTATACCACATTATATGTTGCATAAGAATCTTATAGCAATATACATCTATTCTGTTCCTCCTGTCCTCTGTGTGATTGTTATGCATATTACTTCTGTGCATAATCGAAACTCCAAAGACATTACTATTATTGTTTTGAACAGTAAATGATCTTTTAATTTAATTTTTACAAATTTTTATTGAATAAATTTGATGTATAACATTGTGTAAGTATAATGTGTGCAGCTTGTTACTTTGATTTATATATTCTAATAGGATTTCTGATATAGTGATATTTATCACATTATATAATTGCACAATATTATTGTCTATATTATACTGTGCATTAGATATTTTTGGCTTATTTGCTACTCAATATTAATTTGCACCCTTAAATACCATCACTCTTACCACCTTCATTAATTTTATTTTTAATTGTGCTATAATGCACATAACATAAATTTTATCTTCTTAGGCATTTTTTAAGTATACAGCTTAATAGTATTAAGTGTATTTATGTTATTATGCAACCAATCTCCAGAACATTTTCATCTTGCAAAACTAAAACTCTGTATCCATTAAACAACAAATCCCCTAATTCTTCCCTCAGTCCCAGCAATCACCATTTTACTTTCTATCTCCATGAATTTGACTACTCTAGGTATCTCATATAAGTGCAATCACACAGTATTTGTCTTTCTTTGACTGGCATATTTTGCTTAGCATGAGGTTCTCAAGAGTTATCTATGTTATAGCATTTGTCAGAATCTCCTGTCCATTTAAGGCTGAATAATGCATATGCCACATTTTGTTTACCCATTTGCCTGTTAATAGTCATTTGGGTTGCTTCCACCTTTTGACTATGCTCAGTGACACTGTTATGAACCTAAGTGTACAAATATCTATTAGACACCTTTAACTTCTGGGAAGTATATAACCAAGTGAGGATTTGCTAGATTTAATGGTAATTATATTTTTTTAAGTGTTAAGGAATCAGTATACTGTTTTCCATAGCAGCCACACCATTTTACCTTTCTACCAACAGTGCACAAGTGTTCCAGTTTCTTCACATCCTTGCCAAAATTTATAATTTTATTGTTGTTGTTTTATATTAGCCAATCTAATGGGTGTAAATTGATATCCCATTGTGATTTTGATTTAGATTCCCCTAATGATTAGTGATGTTGAACATCTTTTCACATGCTTATTAGCCATTTTTATATTGAAAGAAGTATTTTGCTCATGTTTTAATTAGGTTGTTTATCTTTTTGTTGTTGAGTTTTAGCAGTTTTCTGAATATACTGGATATTAATCCCTTGTCAGATATGTGATTCCAAAATGTTTTCTCTCATTCTCTGAATTATCTTTTCACTCTGTTGATTGTGTCCTTTGATGGAAAGGAGTTTTTATTCTGATGTAGCTCAATTTATCTGTGCTTCTTTTGTTGCCTGTGCTTTTGGTGTCATATCCCAGAAATCAGTGCCATATCCAGTGTCATATAAATTAACTTTTAAAAAATAAAATAAAGGAGGGATGCCTGAGTGACTCACTGGATGAGCACCTGCCTTCGGCTCAGAGCATGATCCCAGAGTCCAGGGATCGAGTCCCCCATCGGTCTCCCTGCAGGGAGCCCACTTCTCCCTCTACCTGTCTCTGCCTCTCTCTCTATCTCTCTCTCTTTCTCTTTCTCTCTCTGTGTCTCATGACTAAATAAATAAAATCTTTAAAATAATAATTCAAAGGAAGAAAAATTTTTTAATGTTTACCTACATGTTTACCATTTCTGATTCAGTTTAATTCTTTGTGTATATTCAAATTTCTATGTGTTATTTTTTTCCCATCCAAAGAACTTTCTCTAATAATTTTGTCATGCATGTCTACAGGGATACATTTTCTTGGCTTTTGTTTGGATCCTAAATCTTTATTTTTCTTTATTTCTGAAAGAATTTTTCACTGACTAAGGAATTCAAGGTTAACAGTTGTGTGTGTGTGTGTATTATGCTTGTTTCCCTTCAGTATATTAACGATGTCCTTCCATTCTCCTTTCACATGCATAATTTCTAATGAAAAATCTGTGATAATTCTTGTTTTTGCTCTCTATATAATGTGTCTTTTTACCTCTGCTTTTTTTTTTCTTAATTAACTTAAGTTTTAAGCAATTTGATTAAGATATACTTTAGGGTAGTTTTATTATCTTGATTTTCCTAGGAGTCACTGAATTTCTTGAACTGAATCTATGGAATAATCAATTTCACAAATTTAGGGGAGTTTGGGGGGTTCAGTTGTTTAAGTCTCTGACTTAATTTTGATTCAGGTCATGATTTCAAGGTGATGAGATAAAGTCCCACTTGGGAACTGTGCATGGGGTATGGAGTCTGCTTAAGATTCTCTCTCTCGTTCTGCTCCTTCCCCTTTCTCTCTCTCTAAAATAAAAAATTAATTAACTAATTAATTAGTTTCACAAGTTTGGACATTTCTCAGTTATTATTTCTTCAACTATATGTTTTGCCTCCCTTCTCTATGTTCTTTCCTGGAACTTCAGTTAACAGTATTTTTGATCACTTGATAGTATCTCTTGGTTCTTTGATGGCCTGTTTGTGTAATTTTTGTCTTTTTTTTTCCTCCATGCTTTGTTTTCAGCATTTTCTATTACTATGACTTCAAGTTCACTGATCTTTTATTCCACAATGATTAGTTTTCTGTTAATCCCAATCAGTGTATTTTTAATTTTATATGTTGTATTTTTATACTCAATACTTCCAGTTTTTCTTCCTTTTTCTCTTTCTTATGCTCATGTTTTTCTGTACCTTCTTAAAAATACAGATATACGTATAATAATTATTTTGACACTATGAAGATATTTACAAATGCTATTTTAATGTCTGGAAGTTGTCCTATTCTTTTACAAGGGCTTTTTTTAGTTTTCTCTATTCATATACATATCATAACTCAGCCAAAGCCTTGAGAGACTCTTTCTTCACATTGCTGGAACTCTCTTTTTTGTGTTCTCTAGAGCTCCACTGCTTTCCTAAGTTTTGAAAAATTCTCAGCTATTCTTTCTTGAAGTTTGCTTCTGCTAATTCTCTTTACTCAGTAGGAGACTCCAATTCAAGTTATTTTAATTATAATAATTCTACTCTATGTGTCTTAAACGCTTTTCTACATTTTTCCTTTTTTCTCTTTATGACTCCATAAGCATATTTTCTAATATCCTGTATTACACTTTACTAATCCTTTTTTAATATGTCACTTACCAACAATTTTCTTGATGGAGATTTTCATCTGCAGAATTTCCATTACTTTCTCTCTGATGAAAACCTCCAGCTCACTTTCTATGTTTCCACCTTTTTCTCTGACTTCACCATATTAATCATAGTAATTTTAAAATCTCTGTCAGCTAAAATCAGTATCTGAATCATCTTTATATCTATTCCAAATGCATATTTTCTCTATTGGCTTTCAGTCCTGTGGTCCTTTATTTTACAAGAATAATTTTATTTAATTGAGTGACAAATAGTATGTATAAATAATTGTAGAGGCTCCAGAGAAAGGGGTAGCAATTATTTTAGGTTCTGAAGGCCATATACAGCCTCTATCTCATATTTTTTTCTTTTTCTTTCCTTTATTTTTGGTAACAACCTTTTACAAATGAAAAACACTTTAGCTTGTGGGATGTATAAAAACTGCCCATAGCAGATTTGTCTCAGTGGCCACAGTGTGCCAACCCCATGGTGATTGGCACTAGCTCAATGCTGTAAAGTCTTAAAAGGCTGGACTTTAGGAGATGAAAACTACAAACTAGGAAATAGGATGCCAGTGGTACAGGTATAAACATCCTTCTGATAATAGAGTTAAAGGAGAGGGAAGAAATGAGGTGGCAGTTAATAAGTAATAGATTACTATCAGGATTAGATTTTTTTTCAGGAAGACAGTCTAGATCAAGGTCAAAGGTAAAAGTAGGGTTGAGCAGGGACACCGGGTGGCTGAGTGGTTGAGCTTCTGCCTTCAGCACAGGGTGTGATCTTGGGATCAAGTCCTGCATCAGACTCCCTGAAAGGAGCTTCCTTCTCCCTCTGCCGCCCCCTCTGAAAAAGCTTCTGTACATCTGAAAAAGCTTCTGTATAATATATATTGAGGCAGCAAATCATATTTTGTAAACAAATTTTAACTGCACAATAGTAAGTAATGTGTTGGAAACTTGCTTGTTAATACCTCATGTGACTTCAGAACAGTACTGAGAATACAGTGTCTCTTTTATCATGCTTTGGTACAAAGTCAGCCAAATAATAGTATCCATGTTGTTAATGACCATATAATATACATGTATAGAGGACTATCCAAAATCATTATAGACTAGTAAGTAAATAATAATGTTCAGAAGTCCATAACTGCACATTCATGTAATACATAACTGTTACCTTCAATAGATTGAATAATGTAACTTTTCAACCATGGTCTTCTACCAATATCCATAATACCTTACATAGATATTTTAAAATTTTAATCTTGAATATATATATGAAAAGAATTCTTTATCCTTCTTATGTAGAAGTTGTAATTCATATTTAGCAATTGTTCGTAAAACATTTTGGCATGAAATACTGTTACAAAATATTATTTTATTGCCTTGCTCTAGAGAATCTTATCTTCCATAATACAGCCTTCCTTCTGGCTGGCACATAGAATGGTGATTGATCACCATAATATAAGCAGGGACACTCCTGCATTGAAGGTGGTCAAAAGCCTGATAATGTTCTCTCTACCACAGCTGTAACCATGGCCCTTCAGCATTTTTTATTAAGAACATGGTATAATCTGCAAATCCCTCCCTTTACTGTGTCCTACCTCTAATCACCGTCTTGTCAGAATTCTAACATTTTCATTCTGCTTTCCTGAGGCTTCTTGTTCAAATTTTTAATCTCCTACCCTATGCATCTCAATATTTGGAAAATATCCTGAGGGCAAAAATGACCCTATGCTTGAAGCCTCCCAAGCCTCTGGTGTCCACTCCCAACCCTCCACCCCACAGTGGCCTTCCGCAAGAATTCCCACCAAACTTCAATCTGGAGTTTCAGTTTCCTGCTCATTCCCAGAATTGGCATACCTAGGATGGGGTTCTCTAGGTGGTTCCCTCTTTGTCATCTTAGCCCCTCTATTTTTCACTGCTTCTGTGATTCTCCACTTCAAATAGATGATTTCTGTATTTTATTTTGCTTTCCTAGCTTTTCTAGGAAGGAGTGCTGCCCTGCCATGAGCTACACTATCTCTTTGGGAACAAAGAAATTTAAGATTTAATATTTAAGAAATATTTAAGAAAAAAAATTCCTGAGAATGTGGTACCTTACTGATATTAGCTTAGCCTTCTGCATTCTGACCTCAACCTGTATTATAATCATATCTCTACATATCTACTATGTGTATGCAGTATATATGTAATCTATATAATGATTCAGTCCTAACTTGCTGAATACTCCATATAATCTCTCAATATTGTTGACTGGAATTCATTAGTCTAACTTCTCTGAATCTTTGCCTATAGAAGTCATATCTACTTAACTCCTCTCCATAGTCATATGCTCCTTGAAGTTACAGACTGAGTCTTGCTTGTATTTGGATTATCCCAGTGTCTTACAGCTCAGAGCTTTACACATAGCAGGAACTCAATAAATATTTGATGATCTTAGTTGAGTAGCCTTTATTTAGTGCTTTGACACTCTTTGGCCTTTCTTTTGATGACCTCCTAATCTAGGAAAGTTCACTTTCAGATAATTCTTTTATTAGTTGGTTTTTTTTTTTTTCCTGGTAAAGGCATCACATTTTTAGCTCACTGACCTTCAGGTTAGCCACATAGAACCACATAAACAGAAAATCTGATATCTAAATGAATTTTAGTAACTGAACAGGCTATTGAAATTGAAATCTTTATCTTTGACATATTCTGAATTTAATGACTGAATATAGTTGTAGTTTAAATTCAGATACATTGTTCTTTAAAATGTCCATAGGACCCCAGGTCTTATCATTCAATAAAAATAGCCTTCCTTATCATCATTTTATCTGCTCTTTTCTTTTATGAGTTTTTATTATAGGGGCAGACAACATATCTGCTGGTGGAAAGTCTGCCATTAAGACTTTTAAAGACTTAAATTGGAGCAAAGTAGGTTCACAGAAAGTTACTTTATCCATACCATGATTGGGCATTTTTCTTTGAAGAACAAGTTCATCTTGATGCCCTTTTGTTAAATTGATTCAGAAGGAGGAAAATATCTTAAAGAAACAACAATATGCAATAGCATAACTGTTGCTTCTTGGAAATTTGCTATGTTGACATCATTGCATTGAGCATTTGTTTGGATTATATCTCATTTAAAATTCACAGCAAAATCATGAGATGAGTACCTCTATCACACTCATTTTGTAACTGAGGCTTGAAAAAAGCAACTAGTTTGTCCAAGATCAAACATCTAACAAGTGCCAGGATGAGGGTTTTTACCAAATTTTGTCTGAATTTGTCCAAAACCTGTTCACTTAACATATGGGTTATTAGTTCTCTGTCATGATATAGAAAGTCACCAATAGTGACTTATTAGGGAAGGAGTCAAATTAAAATAATGTAGTATGAACAAATATGATTCCAAGTATTAACCAGGATTGGGTTAACAGAATATAAATGAATTTTGGCTATTAAACCAATGTGAAGGGCAACATTTTGTCTAAAAAATTTTATGAATTAATAAAATAATAAAATAGAAACATTTTTCTGGAAAACTATCTCCACCAAAAGGTGTCCATCATGAGAAATAATATGTCACAGATAAAAGAATTTCAAGAGAAGCCTAAGGTGTGTGTGTGTTTATTTAGAATAAAGGAAATTCTAAATATAGGGTGGGGTCTCTCACAGATTTATCTTCTGGCTCATTTTGTCACCTGTTCTTATCTGCAAGAAAAAAACATCTATTAAACTATGTAAGGCAGCACAACATGAGAAATAAGAAGGGAAAAAAAGAGAGAAATAAGAAGAGAGAGTGTTATTAACTTTATGTCTGCTGAAAGCCAGTGGGCCTTCATATAGGGGATCTCCTGAGAATGTGGCACATTACTGGTATCAGTATCTGATAAGTGTGGCATATCTTCCATGAGAAAACAGAGCATCAGCCATCTCGGGGTATAGGTACACAGGTGGAGAATCAAGAGCCCAGACAGGGAATAAATGTGGTCACTACCGACATCACATTCGATCAGAGACTGTGCTTATAAATATGTGAGGTATTATACTCAGAAGTTGTTAACATGAACTTAGCAGTGAACTATTAGATCCCACACATAGAGTACAGTATTTAAAATAATGGTTATTTAATATAGCAGCACAATAGGGTAAATATTTTTAAATCTGTAATATGGATATATGTGGAGATATGTATATATATGTACATATATATATAGGCATATGTATACAGATCTGTGTGCATATTTGTATGGTAGGAGTGTTTCTGTGTATGTATAAATACATAATATACATACATGCATAATTGTTCCTATTTATAGAAACTTATACTTTACCTCTCAAGTGATTGTTCATATATGCATTATTTTATGGGAAAATGTACATAGAAAAAAGTGATTTCATATGCTTTACATAATATGAGGGAAAAAATTGAACACGTTAAATTAATAAACGTAATCTTTGACTGGACTGCTCTTTCCCCCACTTTCTGCCAGCTGGATTCTACTTTTTCTTTACATAAGGTGGGCTTTGTTTTTCAGTCTAGGTCAGATCACTCTGCTGTAGGATCCTCTTGTACTCTGATTCTCTTTGTCATAGCACTGATTATACTTCTTTAATTTGACAATTTCTATGTCCTACTATTCAGTAAATATAGACATTATGTATTATTCTATATCCTCAACCCAAGTAAAGTGCCAGGCACTCAATAAATATACTTCATTTGAACTATATGTTCTCCCAAATTGGAAGCTTCCCTCAAATGAGTATTTATCAGACTTAAACACTAATCTGATTTATTATTGAGTCACCTTTATAATCAATATTTACATTGTAAACATCATTTTTTATATAAAAATATAATGTTCAAGTTAAATTTTTCTATCCTACAAAGTAGATAAGAAATTTTTTGAGAGCTTTAAAGAATCTTCCCTAGCCTCCTAAGTCACAACACACAGAGGGCTACATACTATGCATAGAGTGTATTTACAACATTTCATAGCATAATTGTATTTTTATGCATAATTTTAAATATGGATTTTTAAAGCAATGTGCATTTTCCAGTTTAGTCTTATTCTATTGGTTAACAAAAAGTAAAAAGATTCTTAAAATTTCAAAAATCATGACTCATTCAGTAAGCGAAAATAATGATTTTAAAGAGGAACTGAAGATCATTACAACAATTCATTTAAACACACGTTAAATGGTCATTAGTTGAATGTCTCAACTTTAAATTTTCATCTGAAATTGGCCTATCTTTTTCTGTGAATCATCTTCAATTATCTGTGAAAGTTGACCTTTGATCTTTAAGGTTTTTTATGTCCAATATTTGCTCTAACAAATAGTAAAGCAGTACTTAAATGCCCGAAAGATATCCATTTTTTAAAATGTGAATAAATTCCTTTGTAATATAAAAAACTATTTAATTTGTCCTTTATTATATAGTGAAAACATTATTAAACAAGTAAATTTTTATCTGTATAGGATCCATGTTCCTGCTTTGTAAGAGAATCCTGCAGTAGGTTAGTGGTATGTCCAATAATCTACTGTGTCCTTTCAACCAACTTTACAAGATCTGCCACTTAACTTCATTTCAGTCTTTGCATTGAGCCTTCAAGGCCTGCCTGGCAACCAGATGTAAGTGTCATCACATTCATTATTTATTTAATGCATTCATTAAGATTCAATCCTTCTTTTGTAGCAAATGTCTACCTGTCTAAACCTACTGGTAAAATTAGAGGCTTGAGTAAAGAACAAATTGATAAATTAAATTTAAAGAGTTTCCTTGAATGTATCAGTCAAAAGCTCTCTGTTCTCATAACTATGGAATACTGTCCTGTATATGTGACCCTAATTACTAGGGCCAGTTTTCCATTTATTATTTCTGAAACTAAATAGTGCCCTTGATGTTAAGCATGAAAAATATATGCAGACTTAAATAGTAAACATCTTTGATTTATAACTTCATCTTTGAATGTCAAAGCAAGTTTAAGGTTTGTTTGTTTTTAAGATTTTATTTATTTCAGAGGCAGAGAGAGAACACATGAGTGGGAGGGAGGGGCAGAGGGAGAGGGAGAAGCAGACTCTCTGCTGAGCAGGGAGCCCAATGTGGGACTCCATTCCAGGACCCTTAGATCATGACCTGTGCTGAAGTCAGACAGTTAACCAACTGAGCGACCCAGACACCCCAGCAAGTTTACATTATTTTTTATTTTATTTATTTATGATAGTCAGAGAGAGAGAGAGAGAGAGGCAGAGACACAGGCAGAGGGAGAAGCAGGCTCCATGCACCGGGAGCCCGACGTGGGACTTGATCCTGGGTCTCCAGGATCGCGCCCTGGGCCAAAGGCAGGTGCCAAACCGCTGCGCCACCCAGGGATCCCAAGTTTAAATTTTTAATAGTATAGTTCAGTTTAGCATTTAAATTTTTTTCTTTACTTTAAACTTTCACTTGGCTGTTTGTTCTCTCTGAAAGTCAACATTCTTTAAGAGAAAATGAACTGGACCAGGCATCAGAAATCCAACTTTCTAGCACCATGTTTTCACCATTTAATTAGAAAAGTGATCCCTGACATCTACTTCTAAGATGGTCAAAATCATCATCTGTAAAATGAGGATTGGATGACTTATCTTCACGTTTGTTCCCAGTTTCATATCTACAATGTGTACTTGTATGAGTGCTGGTTTGTTTGTTTTCTCAGTATAAATCCTGTTAATCATTTTTGTCTCTGTAGTACTTAGAACACTGTCTGGTCCCTAATGGTACTGTATTTTTTTTTTTTTTTTGTAAGAGAAGGAAGGAGCAGAAGTAAAACAGAGGTGGGAAGAAAGAAAGGATGGAAGGGCAGACGGTGGAGGGAGGAAGGAAAGAGTGGTTTTAAATGTGGCATGAAAAAACAACTATTTTCTATTTAGTAGACTTCTAAACCCAGGCAAACAATATCAAGAAAAGGTTTGGAGAGTTATTTGCTTTTTACAATCTAGCCCTTTCCCCCACATCTGGAATGACAGTTAACTCTCATGGAGGCACATCATTTTTAACAGTTTCACAGCTGCTCCATTGAGGTATTACCATTTCTTAACAAGGGACAATTTTATTAGATTGTTAAAAGTTTGCTTTTTGGTGTCTCTGGGTTTTATTTTCTCTGTCCATTTTTTTGTACATCATTTACATCCAGAGCCAATATTTTAGGAGAGATTTAAGAATCCTCTTTTCTCTCTTAGTAAGACTTGTCTTTCACCAAGGTCTAATGAGTGCTTCCTTCTCCAATCCTGCAGAACAGGCACTTCTTTATTGGAGTTCCCTTTGAAGGGAAAGTGGGTTCCTGGAGTATAACCTTCATCATGCACGGAGGATGGTATCATGAGAGTGAGCAACAGATGTGTACTAATTATGATAGAAAATGGTGGCTCACTTCTCTAGCTTCTATTTTTCTGAAATGTAAATGATCTTAAATTATTAGGTATTCAAATGATAGGTGAAAGTTAAGGTAACATTGCCAGAGAAATTTAGAAGTGATTTATATGACATCCAGACAATTTCCGTCTTAGAGGATACTCAATCTTTTATTTTAATGCTGACACTTCAAGCTGAAAGCCTTTCAGTTACTGTTGAAGTTAAAATAACACAACAGAGGGAAGTGAGTAAACTGTTATAAAATACATGATGAATGTTCAGAAAACATTGTCTATTATATGTAAGAGGAAGCCCATAGAAGAGGAAAAATGAACTTGAAAAAATGAATCAAGAAAAAAAAGACAGACAGTTGATACACAGGAAAATGAGTGCAGACTGGAGAGGGAAGAAATTTTATTAAAGAAAAACAAGGACAGTATCTTCTTCCTTAATTATAGTTTGTAAGCCTTAGAAATATTCTCTCTTTGCCTTTTCACAATAAATGTGTTAGGCTTCAGTCTAGGTGAATTGATTACATGTTCAAATTGCGAAAATCATTTTTGAAATGGAGGATTCACTGTGTTCATAAGCATTGGATATACAGGTGTATTCATTTTGCAGGGAAGAGATACCAAGAAAGTATTTGTCCATGTTAAGGTAACAACTACTATGATTATTTATTTGTTTTTGTGTTGTTTTTCTGCATTACTGTGGGGAAAGAAAAGAAAGAAAATAATTATATATTTATTTAATGAAGGAGAGAGAGCCTTTGTGACAGTGAACAGTTAGGTGAGCTCCACCAGATTACACTTAAAAACTGGTATTACAATCATTTTAATGGAAAAGTATACTTATCTCATATTACACTAATTGTCATGATTTATTGGTGTCTATAATGGATCATTTATTCCAAAAAAATTATTGGGTGCAATTATGTATCAGGTGCTAGTTTAGACACTGAAGATGGAAGAGTTAAAAGAAAAAAAGGAAAATTTTCTCCATTTCACAGCTGATTTTCAGGTGAGAGAACATAAATAAATACATACAGATTATGCCCTAAGTGTTAGAGAAAAAGAATAATGAATAGTAAGGACACAGCTGCAGAGGTGAGGGGTAGACTGTGATTTTAGATAGGGCAGCCAAGCCACTGAAATACATCTGAATAGGTATCTGAAATACATAGAGAAGTAAGCTATATGGAAACCCACGGAAACAGGGGTTCAGCCACCCAGAATAGCAAGGGAGTAAGACCCCAACACCAGGGCCTGTTAAGAATGTCAGAGAAAGACCTATAGGCTGCTTTTAAGGGTCTGGCTGCTACCCAGAGTGAAATGGGAAGCTGTGGAAGATTTTGAGCAGAAACGTAACCCTCTGTTTCAGGTTTTTGCAAGATTATTTTGGTTGAGCTATTGAAGGTAGACTATTGGTGTCTAAGAACAATAAAAACAGTGACCAGTTAGGAGGTATTCCAATATTCAGACAAGATAAAATAGTGACTTGGACTCAAGGAGTAGCATTAAAAAAAAATCAAAAAATGATTTGACTTTGACTATGGTATTGTTTGCTGTGATGATTACCCTGGTTATTTAGACTAACTCTGAAATAAAGATGCAGGAAGACGAAAGTAAGAATTTTTCTATGAGCCCTTCAAAGAACTGATCAGATAGTAAGAAATTTCAGAATAAATCCTCAAACAAAGCAAAATTCCAGAGATAAAACAGGACACTTAAGATTCAGAGACCCGGGACATTTGCTGATACTGCTATGGTAGCTACTGTGGTTATGGACTTGGAAGGAGAGGTAGCAGAAATTGATGCCGAGAGTCCAAAGGGCAAGAAACCAATGAGATAACATGTGCGGCAATGCATGATGATGAAGGGTGAAAGCCTTATTATGATAAGGAATGCCCAGAAGTAAAGTCAGTCCCACTCACTCTCTAGAGGATGAAATAGAGCAAAGAGATAGAAGGAAGAGAGATGGAAATATCCCAATCTCATTTGAGGAGTTTGAAAATAAGTATATATTTTTGACTGAATAAGTCACGAATTATTTTACTTTGTGAATATTAGTTTGTGCTTCTGAGTTCTGGAATAAGAGCATTTCTGTCTGTAAATTTGTATTCCAAAGGAACCTTTTCTTACATGAAAAGAACCATTTCTGGAGAGAAATATAGCATTTCCATGATCACAGTTTTGTTTTGTTTTGTTAGGCAAATTTATACAGAAGTTTAATAAATGTGATGTTTAAGATTGCACTAAGGAAATATCTTATATTTTCCAAAATATTAGATATGAAAACTTTGAAGGTTTTGGAAAAATAATATGTAATAACTTTCTGATTCAATCTAATTCCTCTTCTAAAAAATAAAAAAAGGCTGCCTGGGTGGCTCAGTCGGTTAAGTGTCTGCCTTCAGCTCTCAGGGTCCTAGGGTCCAGCCCTGTCAGTCTCTCTGCTCAGCAGGGAGTCTGCTTCTCCCTCTGCCTCCTCCCCACTCTGTCTCTCTCTCTCTCGCTGAAGTAAATAAAATATTTTAAAAAATAATAAAATGAAGTGATTTGACCAAGAAATAATGGAGGAATTCTCTTAAGCCTACTTTTTTAAATTGACACATGTATTTCTAAATGAAGTAACTACATAGATCATTTCATACTGTTATAGCTTCCAAAGGAGCCAAAGAATCTTCATTCCTTCCCACTAGAAGGAATCAAAATATATATTACATGGTTACTTTCCATAAGAAATTATCTTTTATTATGAAAATAGATGAACTGGAGACTATTCTTACATAAAGTGTTTTCAATTTCTGAAAATCTGTTATCTTTCATTATTTATCTAAAATGAAGTTTTGCCTCTTTTTTTTTTTCTTCAAAATTTTACTTAAATTCCAGTTAGTTAATATAACATAATATTAGTTTCAGGGATACATTTAGTGATAAACCTCTAACTACTGAGTTAAAAGTCAAAAATTATTTAAATATTCCAGTCTATTATGACTGGAATAAAACGATTCAAGACTTGGTAGAACAAACACACAAAAATGTATAATTGTCTTTGGCATATGCTTTCCTTTTAAATCTTTAAAAAACACTCAGAGGATTTCAAGTTTGGTGTCTTCTGTGAGAAAGAATATTTAGGAGTAGAGACACTTGGATGGCTCAGTGGTTGAGTATCTGCCTTCAGCTCAGGGAGTGATCATGGGGTCCCGGAATCAACTCCTACATCAAGTTCCCTGCAGGGAGTCTGCTTCTCCTTCTGCCTGTGTCTCTGTGTCTCTCTCTGTATCTCTCATGAATGAGTTAAATAAAGTCTAAAAAAAAAATTGGAGTAGTGGAATCATGCAGTTATACCAATTGAACCATGTATCTTAACCAATTAAATATAATCACATAAGAGTTTATAAAATTATGTAACTCATGTGAAAATATTTCATTGGGCACTATTACATTCTGGCAATAGAGATCTTAAAATTTTCCTTTGGAAATAATAGGAAGTTTAGATGGGCAAAATCTGGGATATATAGAACTATCAGACAAAGTGGGAAATTAGGCAAAAATTATAGAAATTTTGATCTGGGACTTGTTCTACAACATTTTACATGGGCTCTCTCCCTGCCTCAACCCTGAAAAAAGGAAGTCTGTCAAAATTCCTTCTATTCTTTAATGCACCCATCTCTTAGGCATCCTTTGGGTGTTTGCTTAAACCTCACATTCACCCATTCACTGAAATGTAACCTAGGTTACATTTCCATGTTTCAACACCACTACCATTGCGCTAGTGAAGCATTTTATCTCTCTCCTGCCTTTTTACTGAGGTCCTGGATTCAAGCTCAGATCCATTTTCCACACTATGGCCTGAAATATCTTCATTTCAAAGTTTTTATTTTAATTCCACTTAGTTAACATATAGTGTAATATTAGATTCTAGTGTGTGATATAGCGATATAATACTTCCTTACAACATCCAACACTCATCAGAGGTGCACTCCTTAATCCTTATCACCTGTTTAATCCATCCCCCCACCTACCTCTGCTCTGGTAACTGTCATTGTGTTCTCTATAGTCAAGACTTTTCCTGGTTTGCCTCTCTCTTATTTTCCATTTGCTCATTTGTTTTGTTTCTTAAATTCCACATATGAATAAAATCATAGTATTTGTCTTTCTCTGACTAACTTATTTCACTTAGAATATACTCTCTAGCTCCCTGAAGTCTTTGCAAATGGTAGGATTTCATTCATTTTTATGACTGGGTGATATTCCATTGCATATTTATACCAAGTCATTTTTTTTCCCTCACATGTAGTGTTAGGGTTTGGCTTAGGGCCAGAGTAAGGGTAGGGTTAGTGTTAGGGCGAGGATGAGGATATGTGCTTATTGTACTCTCGTTCAGAGATTTCTCCAGAGGGATGAAATTAGGGTCTGTGTTATGCTTAGGTTTAGGGTTAGGGTTGGATGTTGCTGTCCAGTTTTCCCAGCACCATTTGTTGAAGAGACTGTCTTTTCCGCATTCTTTCCTGCTTTGTCAAAGGTTAATTGACCATATAATTATGGATTCCTTTCTGCATTTTCTGTTCTGTCCTATTGATCTATGCACCTGTACCATACTGTCTTGATCACTACAGCTTTGTAATATAACTTGAAATCCAGAAGTGTGATGCCTCCAACTTTGCTTTTCTTTTTCAGGGCTGTTTTGCCCATTCTGGTATTCTTTTATTAATGTGGTATATCACATTGATTGATTTTCAAATTGAACCACTCTTGCATCCCAGGAGCAAATCTCACTTGATCACGGTGAATGATTCTTTTCATGTATTCCTGGATTCAGTTTGCTGGTATTTTTTCAGAAGGTTTGCATCCACGTTCATCAGAGATATCGGCCTGTCATTCAAGTCTTTATCAGGTTTTGGTATCAGGATAATGCTGGTTTTCTTTCCATTTGTGTTTTTTGGAATAGTTTGGGAAGCATCGGTATCAGCTCTTCTTCAAATGTTTGATAGAATTTGCCTGCAAAGCCATCTGGCCCTGGCCTTTTGTGTGTGTGTTGGGAGTTTTTTGATTACTGACTGCTGATTTCCAGTCTATTCAAGTTTTCTATTTTTTCCTGTTTCAGTTTTTGTAGTTTATTTTTTAAAGACTTTATTTATTTATTTATTCATTTATTCATTCATTCATGAGAGACGCAGAGAGAGAGGCAGAGACACAGAGGGAGAAGCAGGCTCCCTGTGAGGAGCCCGATGTGGGACTCAATCCCGGGATTACACCCTGAGCCGAAGGCAGATGTGCAACTGCTGAGCCACCCAGGTGTCCCAAGTTTTTGTAATTTATATGATTGTAGGAATTGTCCATTTCTTCAAGGTTGTCCAATTTCTTGATGTATAGTTTTTCATAATATTCTTTTATGATTGTATTTCTATGGTATTGGTTGTTATGCCTCCTCTCTCATTTGTGATTTTATTTACTTTGGGTCTTTTCTTTTTGATCAGTCTGGCTAGAAGTTTATCAATTTTATTAATTTTTTCAAAGAATCAGCTCCTGGTTTTATTGATCTGTTCTATTGATTTTTTTAGCTCTTGTATCACTTATTTCTGCCCTAATCTTTATTAATTCCTTCTTTCTGATGGCTTTAGGCTTCTTTGTTTCTTGTTCTTTTTCTAGCTCCTTAAGGTGTAAGTTTAGGTTGTATATTTGAGATTTTTCTTGCTTCTTGAGGTAAGCCTGTATTGCTTCCCTCTGAGGACTGCTTTTGCTGCATCCCAAAGGTTTGGGACCAGTTGTGTTCTCATTTTCATCTTTCCATGTATTTTTTAATTTCTTCTTTGATTTCCTGGTTGACCCATTCATTGTTTAGTACCATGTTGTTTAACCTCCGTGTATATGTGGTCTTTCTTAATTTTTCTTGTGGTTGACTTCAAGCTTCACAGTGTTGTGGGGAGAAGATATGCATGGATTGATCTCCATCTTTTTGTACATGTTGAGGTCTGATTTTTTACCTAGTATGTGATATATTCTGGTGTCCCTTGTGTACTTGAAAAGAATGTATTTTCTACTGCTTTAGATGGACTTTTCTGAATATATCTATCAAGTCCATCTGGTCCACTTTGTCATTCAAAGTGATTGTTTCCTTGTTGATTTTCTGTTTACAAGATCTGTCCATAGGGATCCCTGGGTGGCTCAGTGGTTTAGCACCTGTTTGGCCCAGGGTTGATCCTGGGGTCCTGGGATTGAGTCCCACATCAGGCTCCCTGCATGGAGCCTGCTTTCCCTCTGCCTGTGTCTCTGCCTCTCTCTCCCTTTGTGTCTCTCATGAATAAATAAATGAAATCTAAGAAAAAAAAAATCTGTCCATAGAGGCAAGTGGAGTGTTTAAATAGAATAAGGATAGTCTTCTACTATTCTTGTATTATTATCAATGAGTTCCTTTATGTGTATTATTAATTGTTTTGTATGTACATATGAGTACTCCTGTGTTGGATACATAAATATTTACAATTGTTAGATCTTCTTGTTGGATTTTCCCATTTATTATGATATACTGTCCTTCTTCACTTCTTGTTACAGTCTTTGGTTTCAAGTCTAGTTTGTCCAATATAAGCATGCTATTCCAGGTTTCCTTTGATCTCCATTAGCATGATAAATATTTCTTCATCCCCTCACTTCTAACCTGCAGGTGTCTTTAGGTCTAAAGTGAGTCTTTTGTAGATAGCACATAGATGGGTCTTGATTTCTTAATCTATTCTGACACCCTATGTCTTTTAAATGAAGCATTTAGTCCATTTACATTCAGAGTAATTATTGATAGATATGTATTTAGTGCCATTATATTACTTGTTTTGGTATTGTCTCTGGGCATTTTCTCCGGGCATTTTCTCCCTTTCTTTCTTGTCTTTGTCACCTTTGGTCTTTCCTTTCCACTCAAAGAGTCCCTTCTACTAGACTACCATCTCAGCTCTTCTCCAGAAAGATCTTTTTAAAATTCTAATTGAACCATGTCAAGATCCAGCTTTAAACCATCAATAAATCTGTCTATCTTTTGGGATAAAGATAAAAATCTCTAATTCAGTCCATAATATTCCAGGATTGTAGAGTGACCAATCACTTCTTCAGCCTCCATGGCTGCCTCCTGTTCTTTTTGCTAAAGGCATATAGGCTTTCCTTAACTTCCTAGCATGTGTTCCCTGCTCTTTCATAATTTAAGTGTGTTGGTTTCCAGAAAGGAAACCTTTTCCTATCCTTTATCCTAATCAACTCTTGCTCCTCATTCAGGTTTAGTTTACAGTATACATTCCCTCAGAAATGCATTCCCTTCATCCCAGACTAGGTCACACTTCCATAGCACTCTGAATTCTCCTCATATATCTAATTACAAGTTCGTTCTCTGTCCTTTGTATTAGAATTTCTAGGAGTTGAGGGACTCTGCCATTTTCCTCTGTGCCTAGTATATAATTAGCATTCAATATATGCTTGATAAATAAATGGATAAATTAATGACCTGATAGAAGTCAAGTAGTAACCCTTGTACTACGATCCTATCAACTCAGTATATTAGCAGTATGTCACTTAGGATACGATTGGCTTTGTCTTCAGGTAAGCCACTTTTTACCTTACAAAATGGTTATCACAGTTCTGGGCATCACATGCAGACAGGATAATGTCCAGTGGAGGAAGAGCAACCTTTAGGGGGTCTTTTTTGATAGCAAAGAATTTTTCCCAAAAACCCATTATAAGACATCCCTTTATGTCTCATTGGCTAGTCTATCAAATTTCTAAATCTAAATAGCTGTAGCTCATCCATTAATTGTTTTTTCAAGTAGCAATGGTATTCCAGAAGAAGCAATTAGTTCATCTCGCAAACGATATAATCACCTAAGTACTTTTCCTCCAGACAATCATCCTACTTTAGCTGTAGGCAAAATGTTTTATGCTTACTTCCCGTTATGCCACAAAGAATACTAAAAATATGTATACTCAAATGTCAGGCTTTAACAAAATCAGTAGTTTCTACTGCTTCAAGAAGGGACGTTCTTAAATAAATATGTGTGTGTGTTGCTTTTACCACAAATGTGTCATAGAACAGAGGTCAGTAAACTATAGTCCATAGGTCAAACCTAACCCAGATTTTTTTTAAAAAAATAATTTCTTATGGGAATACAGCCATGCCCATTTATTTGCAAGTCATCTGCTGAGGAATTTGCTCTTTAACTGCAGTGTTTAGCAATCAAGACAGAGACTGCATGGCCCAGAAAGTGTAAAACATTTCCTATCTTGACCTTTGCAGGAAAAAAAAAAAAAGCTGACCCCCAGGATAGAAAAGTACAATAAAGACTAGTACAGTTTGACATTACTGCCTTGATATGAGCTAAGAAGCCAGCAATTTTACTGATCATGGTTTCTACACAATCAAATCAAATGCCAGCTGAGTAAAAATGGCAAATAACATCTTGTTATAAAAATAATTTTTATAAAAATAATATTGTCTTTATAGACCCGCTGAAAGGTCTTGGGTGCTCCTTCAACCTGTGGGTAACACTTTGAGATTAGCTCTCCTGACTATATAATGAATATTCTTGTCTAAATGTAATATGAATTAGTAGTTACCCTCCTTCTCAAACAATGCAAATATTTTAGAATACTTTAACTTCATTTGCTCCATTTGCAATTAATATGCTGTTATGATATGGATTCTCTATGCATCTAACTCTATTAACACACTATATTTTATTTTAAGCAATTCATATCACTCCAATATTTTTTTTTTCAAAATATTGCTTTCTGTTTCTTCAAACTTCTATCAGGGATCACTTGCCATCTGTCTAAAAAACACGTTATGGTATTTTGTTTGATCAGTGGCTGGTGAGGATATATACTCTCAATTTCTACTTGTTTGAAAATGTCTTTATTTCACCATCATATTAAAGTGATATTTTGCTGGATAAGACATGATATCATCAGTACGCTGAGATAAAATGTCTGTGACACTAGATAGGATTTCATTGCTGGATGGCTGCTATGGTTCCTCATGAAAAGTTAACAAACTTATTGCTGCTCTTTGAATGTGATCCAGAATGCTTCTTCTTTGTCTTTGACTTTCAGTCATCTTTTTATGATGTTTCCTTAGACTCATTTTCCTTATAATTCTTGGCTTCATGGAAATGTTTATACCTATAATTTGTTATCTTTTCAGTTGGGGAAATTTTTAGTCAAGTATGTCTTTAAGCTTTGCTTCCTTCTTCCATCCCTTTCTGAGACTCCACCTACTTATAATAGACCTTTTCAAAGTATCCTCTATATCTCATATGTTCTTATCTATATTTTGTTTCCTTGCTTCTATTTGTATTTCAATGCATATTTTTTTTCTGATTTATTATCCACTAATTCCCTCTTCAACTCTAATAACACTCATATCACTTAAACTATTATATGAAAAATTTTAAGTTAGGTATTATATTTTTTCTTCTTCTAGAATTTCCATTAGGCTCTTTTTAAAAATATTTATTTTCTCTTGAAATTCTTCAAATTGTCTTTTTGTTCCTTGAACATGTTAAACCATGGTTTAAATTCTGTATCTGATAACTTTAAGTTTTCTGTTGTTTCTATTGTCTGTTGCTCTTTTGGTGTTCTGACTTTATATTCTCATGTTCCTGGTTATTTGTGACAGTGTAGACATGGCATATGAAAACTTGTAGACTATGATTATTGAAGTTTTTTTCCAGAAACAATTAATAATTATATCCAGAAGGCTACTATGGATATTAGACATCCCAGATCATCACGACCCAATCAGAGATTGAGATAATTTGAAACCGATTATTTTTCCTTTTTAGTGTTAGTCAATTGTCAGTTTATCCTTCCTTTTAGCTTCTAGTACTTCAAGATTCAATCTCAAAGCCTGGAACATTTACTAAATCATCCCTCCTTGAGGAAATCCAAACCCACATTACTTGTTATTGTGGCCTCCACAGTTTGCCTGCAGCCCTGCTCAACTTCTTTGTCTCTCTACCACCTTTCGTAGTATCAGCAGCAGCTAACTCTAAGAGACAAGAAGCCTCAAATGTATGGCTCATCTTTCTGGGTTCCCTTTTCTTGGATCTTAGCTCTATATATCTACACTACTTTTAAAGTTTTCCAATGCCTTCAAAAACTTTTAAATATTTGTCCAGCTTTTCAGCTAGTCTACCATCATTGAAAGTAAATTCTGGATTAGAACATCTCAGTGATGGCCTCTTCTGCATGTTATGCTCTTCATTACCACATTCTGTTTGTACATTCTTTATTCTTGAGTACCACATGGTTCATATCCTATAATATTATATGCTTACTTTTTAGTATCATGGGTTTCAATAACAATAGCAGAGTTTTCTTAATCTCTCCATCTGCAAGTGGTATTTTTATGCTTGAAGAAAGACCTTATTATTGCACTCTTATGTCTCAAGCACATTCTAATCTTAATCACAAAGAACTGCACAATAGTAACACTAAAACCAAAACAGTTTATAAAAGACATTCTGCCAAATAATATACTTTTTGAGGAAAGGTATTTTTCCCTATGTGGCATTGCAGTTGACTGTGATCTGTCCCTGGATTGCATTCTGAATTTAGTTTCTATGTTGAATCTAAAAACCATTCCCAATAGAGCAGCATTTCTTGGGCACTATAATAATTCTTGCCAATTATCTTTAATAGCTTTTTGGGCTTCTTGACTACATCATGTACAGATTACACAATTAAATATGCCAATGCCTTGGCCCCATTGTGGTTTATCCAGGGATTGGCTGTAAGAAAAAACATAGTTATAAAATGATTATTATGTTGATGATTACTTGTGAGTTGTAGAGAGTGACTTAAGCAAATTACAAGCCAGATACTTATCTGGAAAGTGAAGAATAGTGAATTTTACTGAAGAATAGTGAATTTTAATTGAAGTATAAAAAGACTATAACAGCAAATTTTTTTCAAAATCTGATATACATATTGCCTGGAAAAGTAACCAGAATTAAATGTTTTATTAATCTCATAATAACATGATTGTACAATGGATGTTAAAGCAGAAGATATTTGTGCAAGTAGTTCTAAAATTGAAAATTAATTCCTTATTCTATAGTATACTAGCTTTAACTTGTATCACAGTTTTTTGACTTAAACTCTTGGAAATAATGATGTAATATATATAAAATTAGTTATATTAGTTTGTGATGCCATATTATAAAATACTATATTAAACAATACTAATGAAATATAAATAATTTATGTAAAATATATTTGATAATTGCATATATAAATTTACATGCATTGATATATATATCTATCAATGCATATGTGTGTTTTATGTTTTTTTATTTTTTTAAATTTTTTATTGGAGTTCAATTTGCCAACATTTAGCATAACACCCGTGTTTTATGTTTTTAACTCAACAAAATTCTTGTACAGATGACCTCATTTACTCCTCACAACAATATTGAGAACTGAGATCAGGAGAATCTTCACAGATATGATTCAACCAGTGAATAGTTGAATTGAGATATGAACCCAGGCTTATTTGATCCCTCAAACTATGATTTTCCCACTATACCACATGTCAAATAGGAGGAAAAAATTGCAAAATCAGATATGTGTTTACAAACATATAAATTATGAAATATTGTACAAAGACATCTGGCTATGGCTAGGATGGTTAACTGGTATAAAGTTCTTTGGGAACATTCACTTCTTTAGAATTTTTTCAAATTTCCTATTTTATCAAGGTGCATAAAATCTCTAAAGTTCAGAATTTATATGAATGATAAAAAATGTAATAGTTGCATGGAAATTATTGAACCATATGTGACATGCTAGCCTGTCTAGATTATTATCCTGAGAAGATCCTCTCCCATTTAGTAGCCCAAACTGTCCCCCATGGACACAGACCACTAAAAACTAGTACTTTCCCTTGGCTTCAGAAGAAAGCTACATGTAGTGTTAATATTTTCAGCAGACTCCTTTAGCAATTACAGTCTATAATCACTCACCTGGGACTGAGCATATGTTGTGCCGAACTGTCATTTGTCTTTCTAGATTAAAAGCAAGTCAGCATCTTGCCTGCAATAATCACTCAGGAAATACTGGTTGTGTGAAATCAAAGAGCTCCCTCTTGTCAGGTCTGTGTGTGTCCTTTGATCTTCAGACTTCTACCCTCCCCTTACTCCTTCCATCATTATTAATTCCCTCCTTCCATGTCCTGGATAGCATCATGTTTTAATACATCTCCTCATTCCTTGCAAGAAAAATAAGTTATGGTACATATACAATTTAAAACGATTATGTATTTCATACATTGCAATACTATCTAGTTGTGAAAAAAATGAAGAGGGTCTATATGTGATGATATAAATAATTTACAAGAGGGGATCCCTGGGTGGCTCAGTGGCTTGGTACCTGCCTTCGGCCCAGGGCATAATCCTGGAGTCCCAGGCTTGAGTCCCACATTGGGCTCCCTGCATGGGGCCTGCTTCTCCTCTGTCTGTGTCTCTGCCTCTCTCTCTCTCTCTGTCTCTCATGAATAAATAAAAAAATAATTTACAAGATTTATTGTTAAATAAAAATTAAAATACAGGACTGTGTGAAGAGTGTAATCTTATTTGCAAAATATGGCAAAATTATTTGAGTACATATATACATACTTTTATATGCATTGGCTATGAGTAGAAAAGTATTTGAGAGTAGTTTCTGAGCTCTGTGGTAGAAGAAAGACTTACCTTTTACTCATACACTTTTTCAAAATTTGTTATTGAAGTACTCAAGGTAATTTCAACCAAAAAAAATTAATGACACAACTGAAGAGTTCTCAAAATATGATTATATAAAACATAACACATTCATCCATCCATCCATCCATCCATCCATCCAAAAACTGTTTATTAAACCTCCCCAATGTGCATCTTTTTAAACTTGGGTTATTGTTGGGGAGAAGACTGGGAAGTAGAGGAGTTGATGTGTTTCTAGGACATGAATAGAGGGGATGGTATCAGCATTTCTGGAAGTAAAAAATGAGTGCTTATCTGGTCAAGATGAATTTCACAGTCTGTGTCCAGGTTGCCCTAGTACTCATTAGTGATCTCAGCTAAAGGGTTTAATTGCTCAAGTAGGGAAGTAATGGAGAGCTTGTTGAACCTTGGTTAATAACTACTTGATTGGATTATTGAGGACACCAATTCACAGGGAGCAAGCTAGAGAATGTGGAAACAGAGCAGTGAGACGGAGGGGCACTACAAAATGTGGATGATGGAATGAAATAATCAGAACCCTAAAGAAAAGAATCCTCTGAGCTTGAGCTCATTCTTTTTCTTTGGCCATCTTTACAACCTTAACATGACTATGTGGGAACCACTTTCTGTCAGAAATAACTGCAAAAGTATGCACACTGGTATGCATATAAACAACTTAACATGCAAATAAACATTATAAAGAAGCAATTAGCTTCAAGACAACTAAGAATTATAGTTAAAGCTTGAAAACGTGCTATGTGTGAAAACTACACTTACTCTATCATTAACCTAGATATATTACTATGAAGAGTTTCATTATAAATCTAGCATTTAAGGGATGCCTGGGTGGCTCAGTGGTTGAGCATCTGGCTTTAGTTTAGGGTATAATCCTGGGGTCCTAGGATCAAGTTCCTCATCAGGCTCTCTCTCCACCTATGTCTCTGCCTCCCTCTGTGACTCTCATGAGTAAATAAATAAAATCTTTCAAAAAATAAATCTAGCATTTAAAATGGTGACAATATCAAGTTTTTAGATAGAATAAATTTGTTATATATACTGAGACCATCAACTCAGTTTTTATTACACACCCCCTCTGCATTTGAACTTCATGTACACTGTCACATTCCTCCCACCTCGAATTCTTGTCTCTCTACAGGATATAGTAGACTTTGTTTAAGTAGATTTTGTTTCTACCACTGTTTGGTTTCGAAGTGAATAATTTTTCCCTTTGAGATTCAGGTCTTATTCTTTACCACTTGAATATATATATATATATATATATATATATATATATATATATATATATATAAAATAACTGGCCTGTCAGACAAAAGATTAATTCCTATAAATAAAAAGAATAAAGCCCATTGGATTTTGCCTACTGCAGTCTACCAGATTAACTTTTTATTATTATTACTTTCAAAGAAAGAATTGTATCTTATTCTGGCACAGTACTTGGGAGAATTGGCTTTTTTTTTCTTTTCCAAATTGAAAATCATTAGCTATGCTCTCTGAAGAGGATAATGGTCTATCACAGACAAAACTTGCTTTAGCTTTTCTTTTTTCTTTGCTGTTGCTCTGTGGTATTGGCCTCTTCTGGATTTGCACAGTAAAATCTTTCTATATTTCTTACCCAAACAGGCTTTTCCAACAAATCTTGAGATTTAGAAAGTCACTGTTGCTTCCAGGAATTTATGTTGCCCAAAGCCAGAAAACAGACTTAGCCAATATTACAGAATGCTCTGGGCTACAAGAAAGCTGTTATTTGACCAGATGTTATTACAGAGTAGAAAAACAGATTACTCTTTATATTTTGGTTCTACAGAAACCTTTCATAAAGTAGTTATACCTAAGGAAATACAGAAATTCATTTGTCAGAAAACACTTTTAACTAAATGGTGTCAAACATGAGCTGTGTCCTTGCCCAGCCATATAAAAACTCATGCTTATGACTACACTTTATAGAAAAAAAAAATAAATGCCAAGGCCAAAATATAGCTAATTTTAAATGTAGCTACTCTTATCACTAGACTTGATAAAGCAACTGCATTATTACCAGCACAAATTGTTTTTCTGCCCTAATCTGTATTCCTCTTGTTGGAAAAAGGATTCAGCTGACACTCCTAGTGAAACCTTGAATGTTATAGTTATTGTTAGGGCTTCTTTAGAATTTCTCTTACAAAGTATTCGTTTGGATTTTGCTTGAGAACAAAATCTAAGCTACCAGCACACCAGCTCACATGAACTGACCCTCTCCTATGATTAATTCTTAACAAGAAGTTTTTGTCTTTTATTCTCATGGATTTTCTCATGAAGGTTTTAGTATTTTTACCTGATTGGAATAATCATCTTACTTTTTGCAATAGAATTTATGAGTATTTTTTAGGTTTCATTATTATTTTCCACTTTATTCATTTTAAAATTAGTGGGAAAAAAAAAACACACTGGCAAAAAGTTAAAAAAGTACCAGCGCATATAGAATAAAAATTACAAGTTCCCCTTCACACTTTTACCAACTCTACATAACAATTTGATTCCTTACCCCCATAGAGCCACTAAGCTTGCAGAGTGTTCTCAATTTACATTTATATACTTTCACAGATTCTAATTTTCCACTTCTAACACATCAAATAACCAAGCTATTTGAAATTTTTTTCTGAAGTAAAATTAAATGAATAAAGTAATGACCTGAATCAAATGCTTGTACTTTATTGTTTGAACTTAGTGACATTTCTTGGCTTCCTAGAAATATTTGTTTTTATGTGCCTTTCTGAGTTCTTAATAATTGCAGTTTCCAAATAAGTAACTGCTGGTTAAATATTGTGTTTTTGTAGTTTTATTTTAGTGTTGCTTATTTTATTTCTTCCTATTTTAAATTGAGTTTTTACTATCACTAGTAGTGTTAGGTATATGTATGACTTAAGTCAGTTGACTCAACCATAGTTATGATGGATTTATATCATCACAGCTACTTTCAAATGGCTTTCTTGGTCACTCACATTACCTCTTTATGATGTTCAATTATCCTTATTCTGCTCCTACCTTTAGCTCACAAACCGCTACTCCAAATGATGAAATCACCAATATAAATGTTTACTAAATGTAAAACCAAGTTCCTCAACAAATATTTTTTGCTATACTGATCTATGAAGTAAGTATTCAATTACTAGATTTGAATAGCTAAATCTACATCTTTAAAAATTAAATTATTTTAATTAGCAAAATATATTTGATGAGTAATACATGATCCATACTTGTGTTATTTCAAATTTATCATATTGTTATGTTTTATTCTTTGTTTTTTAAGTTTTCATCTAAATTCCAGTTAATTAACATACAGTGTAATATTAGTTTCAGGTGTACAATATAGTGAATCAGCACTTTCACAAAACACCCCATACTCATCCCAGCAATTGCATTCTTTAATCCCTGTCACCTATTTTACTGGTCTCCCCTCCCCTCACCATCTACCTCCCTTCTGGTAACAATCAGTTTGTTCTCTATAGTTAATGCTGAAAGACCACAAATGCATGGAGATTAAACAACATTCTACTAAACAGTGAGTAGGTCAACCAGGAAATCAAAGAAGAAATTAAAAAATACATGGAAAGAAATGAAAATAAGAACATAACAGTCCCAAACTTTGGGATGCAGCAAAAGCAGTCCTAAGAGGGAAGTAGATAGTAATACAGGCTTACCTCAAGAAGCAAGAAAAATCTCAAAAACACAACCTAACCTTACACCTTAGGGAGGTAGAAAAAGAACAAGAAACAAAGAAGCCTAAAGCCATCAGAAGGAATTAGTAAAGATTAGGGCAGAAATAAGTGATACAAGAGCTAAAAAAAAAATCAATAGAACAGATCAATAAAACCAGGAGCTGATTCTTTGAAAAAAATAATAAAATTGATAAACTTCTAGCCAGACTTATCAAAAAGGAAAGAGAAAAGACCCAAAGTAGATAAAATCACAAATGAGAGAGGAGGCATAACAACCAACACCACAGAAATACAAACAATCATAAAAGAATATTATGAAAAACTACACATCAAGAAATTGGACAACCTAAAAGAAATGGATCAATTCCTACAGACATATAAGCTACAAAAATTGAAATAGGAACAAATAGAAAACTTGAATAGACTGGAAATCAGCAGTCAGTAATCAAAAAACTCCCAACACACACAAAAGGCCAGGGCCAGATGGCTTTGCAGGCGAATTCTACCAAACATTTGAAGAAGAGCTGATACCGATGCTTCCCAAACTATTCAAAAAAAAACATAAATGGAAAGAAAACCAGCATTACCCTGATACCAAAACCTGATAAAGACTTGAACGACAGGCCGATATCTCTGATGAACGTGGATGCAAACCTTCTGAAAAAATGCCAGCAAACTGAATCCAGGAATACATGAAAAGAATCATTCACCATGATCAAGTGAGATTTGCTCCTGGGATGCAAGAGTGGTTCAATTTGAAAATCAATCAATGTGATACATCACATTAATAAAAGAATACCAGAATAGGCAAAACAGCCTTGAAAAAGAAAAAGCAAAGTTGGAGGCATCACACTTCTGGGTTTCAAGTTATATTACAAAGCTGTAGTGATCAAGACAGTATGGTACAGGTGCATAGATCAATAGGACGGAACAGAAAATGCAGAAAGGAATCCATAACTATATGGTCATTTAACAAAGCAGGAAAGAATGCGGAAAAGACAGTCTCTTCAACAAATGGTGCTGGGAAAACTGGACAGCAGCATTCAAAAAAAAATGAAACTGGACCACTTTCTCATACCAACCATAAAAATAAATTCAAAGTGGGTTAAAGAACTAAATGTGAGGCAGAAAACCATTAAAATCCTAGAGGGGCAACAGGCAGTAACATCTTTGACCTGGGCCATAGCAACTTCTTTCTAGGTATGTCTCCTGAGACAAGAAAAAGAAAAGCCCAAAAATAAACTATTGGGGCTACATCAAAATAAAAACTTTCTACGCTGTGAAGGAAATTATCAAGAAAACTAAAAGGCAACCTACAGAAAGGGCAAAGATAATTACACCTGACATATCTGGTAAGAAGCTAGTATTCAACTATATAAGAAACTTATGAAACTCCACGCCCCCCAAAATGAGTAAGTGCAGGAGACATGAACAGACAATTTTTCCGAAAAAGACATCCAGATGGCTAACAGACATGAAAAGATGCTCAACATTGCTCATCATCAGGGAAACACAAATCAAAATGACAATGAGATATCATCTCACACCCGTCAGAATGGCTAAAATCAACAACAGTAGACACAACAGGTATTGGCGGGGAAGTAGAGAAAAGGAACCACCATTTCACTGTTGGTGGGAATGCAAACTGGTGCAGTCACTCTGGAAAACAGCGTATAGATTCCTCAAACAGTTAAAAATAGAACTATTCCATGATCCAGCAATTGCATTACTAGGTATTTACACCAAGAACACATAACCACTAATTCGAAGAGATGCATGCACCCTGATGTTTACAGCAGCATTATCTCCAATAGCCAAATTATGGAAACAACTCAAGTGTACACTAACTGATGAAGGGAAAAAGAAGAGGTGATATATAGATATGTATGTATCAACAACATGAATGGAACTAGAAAGTATTATGCTACATGAAATAAGTCAGAGAAAGACAAATACCATATGATTTCACTCATATGTGGAATTTAAGAAATAAAATGATCAAAGGGAAAAGAGAGGAGGCAAACCAGACTCTTCGTAAAAATCTACATTTAATTAATAACTAATTACCAAATGAGTTAGTAAATTCATTTTTCATTAAGCTTCATTTTGAGAAAATTGTAGGTTTACACGCAGTTGTAAGAAGTAATAGAGATCCTGTGCACCCTTTACTGTGTTTCCCCCAACAATGACATCTTGCAAAAACTCTAGTATGATATCACACCAGGGTATTCATATTGATACAAGATACAGAATGTCACCTTCACCGCATTGATCTGTCCTATTTTCTTTCACAGTTACACCTACTTTTACCTCCTCAATCCTTGACTAACACTTATCTGTTCTCCATTTCTATAATCTTCTCATTTCAGGAATGTCTATAGAGGAGTCATGCAGTTTGTAACCTTCTACAATTGGCTTTTTTTCATTCAGCATAACTTTCTGGTGAGCCATCCAAGTTGTTGAATATATGTTTCTTTTTATGGCTGAAAAGTATTACATGGTATGGATCCACCTGTTTGTTTAACCACTCACAAGTTAAGGATGTGTGTTAGTTATAGTTATGGGCTATTACAAATGACAGGTGCTGTGAACATGCATGTACAGATTCTTACATAAACAGAAATTTTAATTTTTTAGGATAAATACTCAAAAGTACACATGTTGGATTGTATGGTAGTTTCACGCAGAGGTTTTTTTAAAAAACTGCCAAATGCTTATGAAAATTGCTGCACCATTATACATTCCCACTAACAATGTATAAATGATCCAGCTTCTCTACATCCTTGCCTGCCCTTTTGGTATTAATACCATTTTTTTAGCCATTCTGATAGAGTGTTGTGATAATTACTGAGTTTTAGTTTATATTTCTCTGATGGCTAATAATGAACATCTTTTCATGTGCTTATTACCATCTGTATATTTTCTGAGGTGAAATATCTCTTTGTGACTTTTGCCCATTTTCACACTGAATTTTGGGTGTTTTTTTTTGTTGTTGTTTTTTTGTTGTTTTTTGTTTGTTTGTTTGTTTGTTTTTTTTGCTGTTGAATTTAAGAGGTCTTTATATATTGTATACCAGCCACTTGACATGTGATTTGCAAATACTTTCTCCCAGTCTGTTATCTTTTCACCCTCTCCACAAGGTCTCTAGCTGAGCAAAATGTTTAATGTTAACGTAGTCTAACTTATCAATTTTATTTTGTGGTTCATTATTTTGTGTCAACTCTAAGAACTCTTCACCTAATTCTAGATCCTAAGGAATTTCCTCTATGTTTATAATCTAAGTGTTTTGTAGTTCGTACATTTTGCACTTAAGCGCATGATTCATTTTTATTTAATTTTTGTGTAAGCTGTAGGGTTTAGACACCTTGAGGTTTTTCATTACTTGTTCATTTGTTGTTGTTTTTTTGTTTTTTGTTTTTTGTTTTTTTTTGCCTATTGATGTTCAGATCCAGTAATTGATGAAAAAGCTAAAAGCTATGCTTCCTCCATTGAATTGCTTTTGTACCTTTGTCAAAAATTGGTGGGCTTATTTTTATGGGCTTTTTTTTTTAAGTTGTATACTCTGTTTCATAAATCTATGTGCCTACCTGTCTTGATTACTATAGCTATATAATAATTCTTAAAATCAGGTCGATTCCTCTCCTTTATTTATTTTTTTACAAAATTATTTTAGCTATTCCAGTTTCTTTGATTTCTCTATTTTGGAATAAACTTGACTGTATCTACCAAAACATAGCTCTTGTTTTTATAGGAATTTTTTAAACCTGTCTATTAATTTAAGCAGAATTGGCATCTTGGCTGTCTTCTAAATCCTGAACACAATATGTCTCTCCATTTATTTAGATATTCTTTTAGTTCTTTCATCAGTGTTTTGTAGTTTTTAGTATCTAAATCTTGTACATTGTTTGTTATATTTACACCTAAATATTTCATTTTTGAACATCTTGAACCTAAATATTTCATTTTGAATAATTATAAATTATATTCTTTTTTTAAATTTCACTGTCCAAGTGTTCATTGTTAGTATAAAGAAATTCAGTGGTACTCTTGGGTGGCTCAGCAGTTAAGCATCTGCCTTTGGCTCAGGGCATGATCCTGGAGTCCTGGGATAGAACCCCACATCAGGCCTCTCTCTCTTTCTCTCTCTCTCTCACTGTATCTCTCATGAATAAATAACTAAAATCTTAAAAAAAGAAGGAACGAAAGAAATTCAGTGTTTGTGTGTGTGTGTGTTTTATATCCTGTGACTTTGCTGAACTCACTTTTTAATTCTAGGGAGTTGTTTTGGTGTGTAAATTGGTATTTTCTAAAGTAGACAACAATGTCATCTGCAAATAGGAATAGTGTTATTTTTTTCCTTTCCAGGGTGTATGCTTCTATTTCCTTTATTTGGCATTGGCATTGGCTATAACCTCTAGTACTATATTATCTGGTACTATATTATCTTGAATCAGACCGGTAAGAATAGACATCACTGCTTTGTTCACCATTAAGCGTCATGTTAGTGTTTTTCATAGATGCTTTTTGTCAAGTTAAGGAAGTGCCCCCTCTTTGTTTTAAGATTTTATTTATTCATTCATTAGAGACACAGAGAGAAAGTGGCAGAGACACAGGCGGAGGGAGAAGCAGGCTCCATGCAGGGAGCCTGTCAAGACTCGATCCTGGGTCTCCAGGGTCACACCCTGGGCTGAAGGCCACGCTAAACTGCTGAGCCACCCAGGGATCCCCTAGATGTTTCTTTAGGAGGATTTTTAGGCTACATATTCAATTTTCTTAGTAATTACAGAATTAAGAAAATTATATATTTTGGGTAGGTTGGGTAGTTAGTGAATTTCAAGGAGGTAGTCCCATTCATTTAAACTGTCATATTATGTATGGAAAGATGAACATATAGTATTTCTTTTTGATCCTTCTGATATCAGCAAGGTTGATAGGGAGTTACAAATATATAGATGGAAATCATGAAGATGAGATTATCTATATACTTAGAGAGAAGAGAACTATGACAGAATGAGAAAGAAATCAGAATGGCCAGAGAGGTAGGAGAAAAATCAAGAGTAAAATGTCAGAAAATCCTAGGGAGGAAGATAATTTCAAGAGGAGGAAAGATCCCAGAGTGTTAAGCGAGTTAAAGACTGAGATGTGTCCATTGATTTAAACAACAAGGAGGATACTGATGAGATTGACACCACAGCAAGATCAATACAATAAATCAGTAGAAGCAGAGGCTGAATTGGGGTGAATTGAGGTGCAAGTGAGAAGTAATGAAGGGGAGGTAGTGACAGTAGACAATCCTTTCAAGGGCTTTTGCAGAGGAGAAGTAAGATAGGGAGTTCTTCCTTTTTAAGAGTTCGTTTTATTACTTAATTTTTAACATTAGATCAATATTGGCATTGTGGAATGTTCTTTGGGAAGGATCTAAAAAATGGAGAGAAGTTATAAGTATTTGAAATATAATTTTCATAAAGATAAAATCATAACATAAATGAAAACATAAAGCCAAAGATTTTTATATAACTCATTAATTAATGAAGGCAGCAATGAGATATTATGACCTGTTCCTGCACCTCCAAACACTAAGATATTTATAAGCAATACAACAAAAATAGTTAGGATAAGATTACTAGGTGAGATGTAAAACTTGTTTATGTCTAACAAACCATAAATCACTGGGGTTATCAGTTCTACTAGCCAGAAATTATTTGCATCTCTATCCAACAAAAATATACACATTGAGATGTGTCTTCTCTAAATCTTTGTCTTTAGACTTTTGATGAATAGTAAATGTATGAAGTGGATTAAATACATTCCACACTGATTTTGCCTTCTAGATAATATTTCTGACAAGATACAATAGAAATGCTGGACAACCATAGAGCAAGATGCCCAAAATAATAAGAGGACAGTGTTCTCACTTTGGCTGCACACTACAATCTCCTGGAAAAGTTTTAAAAATTATTTAAACCCTGGTCCCATACCGAGGGATTCTGATTTAATTCGTATAGCGTAGAGTCCCAACAAAAGCCAAATATGAACAGTGGCAGAAGGTGTGTAAATAGGGTTATAAATGAGAGAATTAGCCTTAGAGAAAAGGATGACAGGTCTTGTTCTATGGAGAAGGAGTAAGGGTGGACTTGATGCAAGTTCATAGATATGGAAGAAAAAAATCATGACTGTTTTACTTCAACTCAGAAGCAAATATAATTTCTGAAATGGAGCAAAATTTTAATTGGGTTAAATGCAGTCAGTTTTCTTTGTTATTTCCTATGTGCATGGACAGAAAGAAAATATTAGGATAAATTTAATGGTCTTCATAGAATATTAGTTGTTAAATTTAGCAATTTAACTTAGCTTTTTGGGTGTTCTCCATTTACAAAAGTGACTTCTTTTTTTTCTTTTTTGTTAAGAAATTAACTATTTTATAAATTTTTTTAAAGATTTTATTTATTTATTCATGAGAGACACAGAGAGAGAAAGAGAGAGAGAGAGAGGCAGAGACACAAGCAGAGGGAGGAGAGGCAAGCTCCACGCAGGGAGACCGATGTGGGACCCGATCCCGGGTCCCCAGGATCAGGCCCTGAGCCAAAGGCAGATGCTCAATTGCTGAGGCATCCAAGGGTCCCAGAAATTAAATTTTAATTTTTTATAAGATTTTGTTTATTCATGAGAGACACAGAGAGAGGCAGAGACATAGGCAAAGGGAAATGCAGGCTTCCTGCAGGAGCCTGACATGGGACTTGATCCTAGGACACCAGGATCACAACCTGAACCAAAGGCAGACGCTCAACCACTGAGCCACCCAGGCACCCCAATTTCTTTAAAGTAGGCTCCATGCTCAATGTGGGGCTTGAACTCGTGACCCTGAGATTAAGAGTCACATGCTCTATTGACTGAGCCAGCCAGGCACCCAGCAAATGTAATTTCTTAAATAAGAGCCAGTTTTGAAAGCAACAACCCACTGATAAATGACTGTTTCAGCTCTTGATGTGAGACTAAGTAGTCTCCATGGCCTAATTTCTAAATGCACATGATAGATGGTAGTCATAACAATGATGCTTTTTCCTAAGTAAAACTCATGGTTTTCTACTGCAGTCTTTGGACTTGCACTCTTTCTTAATTAAGATGATGCTTTGAAATGCCAAAAAAACAGGAATAAAATACTAAGGGGATCACCATGAGACAAAATGAAGAGGGAGTATATGTGGCCCACTTGCAGAGTTCAACACTTATGACTTACTGTGTCTGAGAACCATTGTGCCAGCCTATAGGTGCTTCTGCCAGAGTGGGAGCTCTTGAAGGACAAGCCCTTAACTATTTATCTCTGTAAAATCTGAATATTTGACAAAGTTCTGGCATTTGTTAGGTGCTCAATAACATTTGCTGAATGAACAAAATACATTATGGTTATGATGCCCACAACTGTTGCAAAGTCTACAGAAATCATTATAATTCAAAGCACACAGGTTCAGAGTTAAGAAGATTGAAAATTTCTTAATATGGCACATGCTAAAGTTCAGTAGTTTATTTATAGGACGATTTTGTTTCTGCTTCTCTCCCACATTGCTGTAAATGTTAAACATCAGTCTGTCACGCATGCAAAGTGCTGATCTAATTGGCCTATAAGAGCACTGTGTTCCCTTTCAGCATCATAAAGATGTGATATGGATAATCCACTTACAGCCTCCCCTTCTGTGTTACTATATTTAAAATAGCTTGTTGTGTTGTTCATGGGGATTTATAAAATGAGTTTCTAGGAAATGAGAAATCACTGAGTGCTAGTGTGCTTTTCACTTTCTACTGAGCCTTTAAAAGGATTTACCTCAGCCGCTGTGGGGCTGATTTCCCTTGACATTTTGTGACCATCTGTAGTCCAGTAATGCAGAAACAGGAATTCTCTCAGGAAAAGCTTTAGAGAAGATGAGGTCCTTTCTGCACTTCTTCAGTGCCACTCCATGAACCCTTTCTCTCAGGGGCCATATCTGGCTTTCTTGAGCTCCACATTGTTATTTCTAGCAGAGAGCGCAGTCCCCAAGGAGGGAAGGACTTCAGAAAGCTTTCTCTGCCATCTGTTCCTCTATGGTGTTGAGTGTTATGTTTCCTAAGAACAGCAAATAACTATGTTAGAGTGCACAATACCTTCATGAGTCTCAAAATCTCTATGCCTTGATTCGATACAATTCTAACTTTGTATGAGAGTACACTGCCTCCAAGGCAAGTAAGGCGTTTTATAAGCATTGTTTTTAAGTAATTATTCTCATTATTACTGCAGCAGGTAATGATTATCATTGCCCTCATTTTAGTAAAGAAAAAGAGTTAAAGGGAGTATATGATATGTTTCAGTTCCCATTGCTCATGACGAGAGATGAAAGAAGACAAAAACCCATCTATTTTTTTTTTTTTTTTTTTGGTAATTAGAAGACTCTGTCTTCTATAAAACAGGGACAGCCAAAAGTTTCCTAAAAGCATGTGTCTCGGGCTCTTTTCTTAACAAAATCTCAACATGGCAGATTAGTTCATGAGTCTAAATATTTATACCTTACAAATATCACATTTTTCTTGGATATTCAATTTAGTGTCTAGAAGAGAGTTCACAGCCAGAAATCAAATATACTCCTCAAGAAATCTCTTTGGTGTCTCTTTGAATTCGGAAGACTTAATTTCTTTCTTAGCATTTCATGGATGATTGTTACAATTTTGTATTGAAAAATCTATGGAGTGGCCACCAGGTGTTGAATGCTTACTCTACCAAATGCCATATTTAGTATCACTCCAAAGTGAGTAATATTGTCAGAGTTTTACAGATGAAGAAACAGAAGCTTACAGAGTGAAGTAATTTTCTCAAGTTGGAAAGTGGTGAACTTGGGATATAAACCCAGGTCTGAAAAAATAAATAAATAAATAAAATAAACCCAGGTCTGATTAACTTCCAGACATTTTCCAACATGTCACCCAACTCAGCAATTTGGCACTATTATGTGAATCTTCCACCTGTCAAGAATTTTGCACTCCTCAGGTAAACATAGTTGATTCAATGTGAGAATTGTTAGATCACCATCCAAACAAATATACCTTTCTCACTTTATTCTTTTGCATATCTTTAGTATGATAGTTTGAATACAGAAATTTCTTTTTAACTCATTCATGCAACTCTAGGGAATATCATTAGGTTATCTCATTTTCAAAAAGTTAAGGGAAAATGAAATAACGAATGTAAGATAGGAAAAGAAAACACTTTGCATGCTAACACCTATATCTCAAATGGCACATCAGTTTTAAAATGTGTTAAAGCAGATTAGCTTTAAAAGGTTTAGCCATTAGGGATTTTTTCCATTGCCAGTAATATGGTCAATTGAAACTAGTTAGAATATTTTAATAGAAGTTTTCTTTTCATTAGAATTATTTCAAGCCTGGATATAGTCTCCAACTAATAAAGATAATAATAAAATACTTTAGGGCCCTATTTAAGAAAATGGGAGTGAGTAGGGCAAGTTGCAGAATTTTATTCTTGACTGAGAAGGGAAAGAAGGCATTATTTCTGCTTTATATGGAAAATTAACTGCCTAAATGTGATGCCAGCATGAAAATAAGGGCACATAGCAGTAAAAATCTGCATCTCATGGGGAATTTGTGTTCAGTTCTCCCAGAGCATAAAATGGCACAGGCTTTCTCTGGCAAGTCAGATGAACATGGTCTCTGAAAAAGTGAAAAACAAAAGAACATAATGATATGCTTGGCCACTCAAAGCTCAAATAGCAACTTGTTTTATTTTTGTACATGGGAAACTTTATTGAATTTGGAAACATACCTCTTTCAGTTCTGCAGCATTCTTTCTGTTAGGTCAGGAGCAAATAGAAAAATGATCAGTACATGACCAGCTTCTAACTGAGATCAATTAATCTTAAGAAATTAGGGAACATACACACATGACTTGAATCACCTTTTCCATCCCCTGAAGAGTCCTTCTTCTGAGAATATTAAATAACGATGTATGCACATATGCAGAATATTTTCTTTAAAAAGTTAGGACATATAAGTTATCATTTTAGACCTAACCAAAATTGGGATATGAGCCAGGACTATAATTATAACACCTCTGCATTTAATATCCTCCACATGGAAAATAGAGAAAATGACATCTAACCATATACGGCACAATACAAGGTTTCACAGGTGACATGTGCTTTATTGTTTTAACCCATCTGCACATTCTAGAAGCGAGGACGAACAGGCTCATTCTGTAGAGAAATACCATAACAGGAATCCGAAAGGTTGAGGGATTACCCACAGTTACTAGTGACATCGTTCCAGGCCCAGAAGTGATGTTTGTGTGACAGTGTTGGCCTGGATGTCCAGGCTCACTGGCCCCTCTAGAACAGGCAAAACAGAGAGCATCATCTGGAAACACCTGATTCTGCCTCAGTGGAGATCAGAGGTCCCTGTGGCTGAGTTCTCCTGAGTCTTTAGCTGCCCACTAGCTGCATTTGTGAGCTAAAGGCTCTTTTTAAAATAACATATCTATCAAATTCTTTGACAATATGGTAAGGATTGATTGGTGCATCACACTAGATAATCTACAGAAATTCAAGAAACTGTCTTTTATTTTGAGAACATTTCATAATGTAGCCTTCTCCATCCCTAATCCCCTTTCCTAAGAGGGAAAGGTAAAAGAAGAGACATAGCCTTGTTCCTGAGGCCTGTGGCATCCAATGTTAGGAGTCCTGCAGAATGAAGGGGCGGGGGTGTTGGGGATGGAATTTTAGTGCACATCTCAGGTTTAGGGATAATATGCCAGAATGATATAACTCAGGATGTCTTTACATTATTCTGGAAACAAAATCGAGTTTAAGAATGGCCTTAAGTGGTGAATCTAGAATTAAATGACAAGAAATTAAGTGTAACACAAAATAGAACATAGAATGACCTTGATGGTCAATGCTATTTACGCATTTATAGCTTTTTTGCTTTAGGTCGTTATGCCAGGAAATTCTATGGGGCTTTGTGCCTTAAATTGTGCTGGCTTGTCAAGGGCCAGATAGATCTTGTACATTTCACCTGAGGACCTAAAAATCTGTCAAAATTTAATAAAGTTGACTAGAATGCAGGCCCAGTCACAGTGGGAATGTATTTGAAAAATTCAGCACTGTAAGACCGTATCTCACTTTGATCAGAAGGTTATAAAATAGCTAGGGTACCTTTGCCTGTGGCTTTGTCTCAGAATCTAGGGCCTGAATACCTTATATCACATATGAGCCTTAAAACCAATGCAGAATAGACATGGTGGGATAAATATGCATTCATATGCATGTGCAACTACTTTGATTGTTGTTTTGTTAAGTTCATCCAGTAAGGGTGCAGCCGAATCAGTAGGGGTAATGGAAATATCATGAGAACTGATGAACCTTTTTTTTTTTAAAGAAAAGGAATTGTTTTATAATGCTTTGGAAAAATGCATATTTTCTCATTTATAGACAACAATTTTAGCTTCTATTATATATCATGAATTTTTGTTTGTTTAAAGCTTTAAAAATTATGGTAAAGTTATTTTGCATTTCAGGTGCTTGGTTCTATCTGAAGGGATATTTAAAAGTATTGACAGTAAAGTTTTGGTTTGTCATGCATAAATTTTGTTTTCCCTCTCTACCCAAGGGAGTTAGCCTATTTTCTTTATGTCTGCCCCTTTCACTCTATGAGACATATCTTCTCCATCTTTGGACATTTTTAGATTGTATTTTCTTCTGAGCGCTTTATGTGAATGAATATAAAATCCAAGTTATCTGAGTCCATTCAACGAACATTTAGTAAGTATCTGCCGTGTTCAAGGAAAGCAATGTGTTAGATTCCATGTGGGCTATAAAGATGAATAAAGCATGTCCTTAATGAGCTGACAGTGTAATGGGAAAAACAAGATGTGTCAAAAATGACTAGCATACAAACCAGAATGGGCAAAAGGCACTGAGGAGACTGCAAATGCTTGAGGAGTTTTGACATGGGAGGGATTGTTTACTTTTAGCTGCGGCATTAGGGGAAGGCTTCCCAAAGCAAGTGGCACTTGAACTTCATGTGAAAAGACAGTGGTCGTTTCTGTAGAAAAATATGGCAAGTGGGGTCAGTGGAGAGTGCTCTTTAGACAAGCACTTAGGAGCACAGGAGGAGGCGAAAGTGCAAAGATGATTCAGGAAACACCAGGCGGTCTTTGAGAACAGCCAGAGTATGGTCCCTCACACCAGTGGGATTTGGTGGAGACAGGATAAAAGGTTCTAAATGCCAAGTTATTGAGAAGTTAATGGGAAATCAGGCAGGCCAGTAAACCCAGCTCATAACTCCAACATCAAAATTCTTTATCAAGTGTGGTTAAAATGAGGGAGCAAGCCACATGGTTCCTTTTGACTGTTCTTGGGTGGCATGTGCTTAGAGAGTGATCATGTTGTGACAATCATGATCTCCCTGTCCAATTATTGTATTTGCCTATTTCCTTTGCTTCTGTTCCTGGATGCCATTCAAATATAAAATATGAGATTTTGAAGATTCAGCTCAACATTTCTTAAATGCCCATTGTGTATAAGGCATAATGCTGGGAGGTATGAGGAGGAGGACATGCTTATAGCTGTTAAGGAACTGATATTTTGCCTGTCATCTAATTCTAACCACATCACTTCAGTTTCCAGGACAAATTACACTAGATAAATAAATAAATTATACTAGCAAGACTGGCTGATATGGTAATGAAAAATATCGACTTACGAGTCAGGCCAGCATCTGAGAACTAGGGTTATCATTTTCTACTGTGTGGCCTTGGGCAAGTTACTTAAGCTCTCTAACCTTAGGTTCTTCACTGTAAAATAGAGGTAACTGCCTCATGGTATTTTTAGAAGTATTAAATAAAAAGGATGTATGTAGAGCAGAGCACTTGCCACAATAACATTCAAGAAATGCCTGCCTTGGGGCACCTGGGGTGACTCAGTCAGTTAAGTGGCGAACTTTTGATTTCAGCTCAGGTCATGATCTGAGAGTCCTGGGATTGAGCCCCTGAGGTTGGCTCTGCACACAGCAGAGAGTCCGCTCCCTCTCCTCCTCCCCCTATGCTTGCTCTCTCTCTCTCTCTTTTAAATAAAGAAATAAATCTTAAAAAAAAATAAAGGTTTAAACTTTATGATTTCTTCAAAGAGTATTTTTTCTCCATTTTCTTATGTCTGAGTAGAAAAATGAGGGCCACAGAAGCTGAACAATAGGATATATAGCATGTAAGGATAGTATTTTCTTACTTTTTATTACTGTATAACAAACCACTCTCAAAATTTGGTGACCTAATACAATTTATTTGTATTTCTCCTGGTTGTGTGGGTTAACTTGACTCAGTTGGGCAGTTCTTGCCGGGAACCTTTCCTGCAGTTTCTATCTAACATGGGCTGGGGTCATAGTTATCTGAAGGCTCTACAGGACTAAACAGCCAAGGTGGCTCACACACACTGCAGGTACTTAATGCTCCTTTCACCTGGGAATCAACTGGGGCCATTGAATGGAGCACCCACAAATGATCCCTCCAAGTAGCTTGAGCTTTTCGAAGCACAGTGATTGTTTCTGAAAAGGAGCAGTCCAAGAGACTTGGCTGGAAGCTGCAAAGATTCTTCATTTACATATCAGCATGTGCTGCTTGCTCTCTCTCTTCTCATCTCATCTCATCTCATCTCATCTCATCTCATCTCATCCTCTAGGGCTTTTACTCCATGGTAGTCATTTGTCAGCACACCTGCTGCATTTATTGGAGAAAGCTTCCACAAGGACCACCCTGACTCAGAGACATAAAGAAATAGGCTAACTTTTGGCAGGGGAGAAGAGAGTTACATTGCACATGAACGTGTGGATGAGGACTACTGTTGTTGATTTACAGCAATTCCTATAACAGTACTGTGAACTAGGGTAAACAGTAGTTGTGTTCATTTTTCTGATGGAATTTTAGTGCCTTTTCTCACCTAACTCATTAAGAGATTTATAAGAGACGAGAAAGACCATTGAGTATCAAAGCACTGATCTTCTCCCCACTGCCTACACATCTCTGTATCACCCTCACCTCTGTGCCCTTGTCCATCCCCTTCTAAGAGCCTGAGTTTCATCAGCTTTAAAATGGGGATAATAGGACCTTCTCATAGAGTTGAAATGACCATCACATGAGTGTAACACATGCAAAGTGCTTCTTAAAACAGTGTCTAATATGAAATGGGTATTCAATACTTTAGCTAATATTGTTTTGCTGTTATTATTAAAATTCAAAAGGATTAGGATAGGAATTTATACCATTGCCTCTGTTCATTATCAGTCCTTTCTAAACCAACTACTACAAGTCTTCCTTCTATGGTTTTTACCTAGGTCACCTCATAACGGCCCAAACCAGAGGATATTGTCCATTGATTATTTTTCTCTAAACTTCCTGCTGCATTTAATTAAAATGCCCTACTTGCTTGGTGTTCATGGCTTTTACTCTTCCTTGAAGAGTGTACATATATAGATGAGCAGATTGTAAGCTACCCAAGGTCACACATCCAAGAAACAGGTGTGCCTCAAAAATAAGGCACAGTGGCGTATCTATTAGAACAGTCTGTCAGCAGGTGGCAGTAACATGTTCTGATCTAACAAAACCAGTGTATTGTGACAACTTTCTGACAGATGGAGTAAAGTGTCTCGAGGAAGAGGCATCTTTCTACTAATTCACGCAGAGGCACTGTGTGGGAAAGTGGCCTTACTTCTGATTATTCTTCCTTTCTTGCCTCCCCAGATACTTTTCCTTTGCCTGTCCCCCGAATGCCACTGAGCTCCTTTTTCAGCTCTCTGCACTTATTTTACATGCTCTAATTGGGTAATTTAATAGACTTTTACTATTGTAACTATCACCTTATTGCTAATGAGTCCTAAATCTTTCACTCTAGCACAGACTTCTCTTTTGAGAAATCTAACTGCCTCCTGGGTATCTTCATCTCAATGTCTCATAGAAAACTCATATGCAACATGTCAAAAGTTTCATTCACTGCCAGACCTTCAACAATGAAACCCAGGCATCATTTTTAAACTAAGATAACTCTGTTGTTCCTTATCAATGTTTCCATGAGAAAGTTCCACTTTCATGTGTGAAATGTGTATTGGGCGGAACAGAGGATATGTTCGTGAGACTCCCTCTGTGGCTTCCATCCAGAGTAGTACTGCCTCAAAACTGAGAGTGTGGCATATGCTTGATGTCCCAGGATCCCTCCTAGATCACCTGTGATGGGTCCAGAAGGGAGCCTGAAATTGGCCTTCATGTCTCTGGGCACTAATTGTTTTGAGGAAGAGATTCATCTTGTTTTATTAATTTCATAGAACCATCAAAGAGTTAGTTATGCTGGACGTCTTCTACTCTTACACAGTACTCTATCCTACAAATTATTTATTTTATCCTACAGAATTATTTATCCTCACATGGTTTTTAATGTGCTCTCTCTCTCTCCTCCCCTTCTCAGTATTCAGTTGTGGGCTTATTCTGTCTCTTAGTTGGAAATTTTAATAAATTCCTTACTATACTTATTCTGCACAATGTTGCCATCTTATCCTATTAGTATATATTTTTCATGTAGCTGACAAATATACTTATCTAAAGTACAAATCTAATCTTGTCACCCCTATTTAACTCGCGTTCAAAGTTTCCTGTTACTAGAGAAGGGAGTTCAACTCTAGTCCATGATTCAGCTCTGGTATAACCTTCTCAGGAAGCTTTCTCTGACCCAGAAATCCTCCTTCTGTATGTTCAGGATGCCTATGTTTCCTTTTTACTACACATTCTTTTTTGTGCTATAAGGCTCAATTGGTGTATCTTTCTCTTCCACTAGACTATGAGCTTCTTGAGGACTCAACCTGCACCTTATCTTTGTATTCACAGTGCCTAGGACAGTGCTCGAGACATATTAAATGTTAAAAAAAATTTTTTTTGAATAAACAAAAGATGAGTATAGAATGAAATGATTGAAAGAGCTTCACAGAAAAGGCTACACTGCATTGGATTATGAAGAAAGGGATACTTTTAGTACAAAGAGGGAAGAAGTAAAGTCTTCTAGGAAAGGGGCTGGGAAGAAGGGAATATGAAACAATCTTCTTGTTCATTCATGCGTTGTTCAAGCCATGACTGAGGTCCTCCTTTTCCCTAAATGCAACAGAATCCATTATGAAGAGATCTCTTTTCTTGTATCTTGTATTTTGGTAATTTCCCTTTCTCTTTATGTAGTCATAAAACTACCTACATTTGCCTATTTCAACATTTTTATATCTCTAAAGGCAAGAACCCACTGAATCTGGGAATATACATGAGCTAGCTCAGCATTTTAAATACAGACAAGTCCAAACATTTTCATTTTATTAGTCTATGCTCATCTTTCATCCCCTCCCTCCTCAGTGACCTCTTCAACCCATGGATCCATACTAAGATGAAAAAAATAGAAGGTAATAAGGCAAACCATTTTATTTTGAGATGCCTGGTAAAATGTTCTGAGCATTTTAGATGATCCTTCATAGCTCCATGAGCTCCTGTGAAGTAAATGTTAGTTCATGATTAAAGGTTGTTCCATTCTCATATTATAGAAAAATATATAATTTATCTTCTAAGAGTATGACTACACATTATATTAAAGATATAAATGCACATAAATAACAAAGGAAAATTATCTCATTGTCTTATAAGCTTAAGTTTTCCATATTTTCCTGGTTTCAAGGTGTCTTAAAGCTAGAAAAGGTTATAGACGTTATAGAGAGATTTTACTTATTTAGATATTATTTATGCCAGAGCTTCCACCAGTGCTTCTGGTATTACTTCTTTATAATCAACAACCTCCTCAGTACCCTCAAATTCTCCTAAATGTTTCCTTTACCTTCATGCCCTAAAAAAATCATGGCTATCCCTGAAAACACCACTATCCCTGAATCATCTTGTAATTTGAAACCTCTGTTCTTTCTAAGCATTTCTCTCCCACTCTCCTGTTAAAAACCTGACTCATATGAGGCTCATGCCAGTCATGTGTACTCCCATGCTCCCTTCATCACGTTATTTATTACACTTTGGCTAAGTTTCTCTTGTTTACCAAGTGTTGACACTTAACAGTCTTTCTCTGCCTTACAGGACCTTCCATTATCCTGAGACACCAGCATAGCCTCTGAGTTTTTAGCTTTTCTCCTATTTAGTGACTTTCTCCTCTACCCCTTCTGCTTTCATTTTAGTGGTCACACCAGATCCTTGTCGATGTAGCTGTTCTACTTTTCAAATCACTAAAGCAGACATCGTGGTCTCCTCTCTTTCCAATTTGCTCTGCCAAGTATTCACAGTACAAACAGTCTTTAAATTCACTAAGATTCCAGTCTGTTGATCTTTTTTTCTGTATTCCAATCCACCCTTTCTTTACTCACTTCCCTTTTAATCCATCATACATTCCATGGTGTATCATTCCCGTCACTCTCTTAATTGTCTTAACAGTAACCTACATTCTCTTGTGCCTGCCCTTCCACATGACCTTAGCCTACCCTACAACACATATTTTCTTTTTCTTTTCTCCTCATAAAACCTCTACTGGCTGAAGTCAGTTCTCCACTTTTTCATCACCTGAAGTAGAACTGTGGAGATTTTTCAAAGTCACTCAACAGGATCTATGTGTAGCCCTGTAAATTTAATATCACCAACCCTAAATGGGTTCCCAGTGCTGCATTAGCCGTGGTCATCTTTGTCTGCTCATCTCACTTCCCCATTCTCCACAGCAATGAAATTAAACTTTCTTTATTCTTTTCTTTTTTTAAGAAAAGATTTTATTTATTTATTTGAGAGAGAGCAAGAGCAGGGAGGGTGGCAGAGGGAGAAGCAGATTCCACACTGAGCAGGGAGCCCAACTCAGGGCTCAATATCAGGACCCCAGAATCATGACCTGAACTGAAGGTAGACATTTAACCTACTGAGCCACCCAGGCACTCCTTTACTCCTTTCAAATACTCCTCCCACTTTCATTAGATCTCACATCCTATCAGAGAAAACAGATAATGTCAGATTGGAGTGTACTTATCTTGAGGCTACCAAACATACAGATTATCTATATCCACATTAATGGCACTTTCCTTCCCCTCAGTGACAATGGAAATGCCTTATGTTCTCTATCTTTGGGTTATATATCCATCTATGCTTTGGGTTTCTCTCCTTGCCCCTCTCAGGAAAGGATATCCTTTCCTTCTGATTTTCTTCTTTCTTCTTGTCTCCTTTTGCTTTTCTATCATAAAATTAAAGTCAGTATTTATCAGGGATTGGTTCTGGACTTGTTTTTTATCACTCTCAAAGCAAATTCATCCACATCCTTTGTTTTCATTACCACGAAGAGACAGAGAGTCAAATTGCTTACTCTGGTAGGACCTCTCCTCTAAGCTTCAGGGCTACACATCCAGATGCTGTTTGGACATCTTGATGCCCAACTCTTGATCTGCCTTGTGTCCCAAACCAGCCTTCCTCTGGTGCTTTGACATTGTTTACTACAATCCCTTTCGTTGTATTTGCCAGAAAGAAAAATGAAATTCTCTCTCCTCAGACTCAGTCTGGTAGCTAATCTTGTCAGTTTTGCATCATAACTTTCAACTTAGTTCACTTCTCTCTGTCTCCATCACCACTCTGTCCAAGATGGACATTGCTTGCTTGGAGCATTAGTCTTCCCATGTATATTTTGACTTTCCTCCGGTCTATCCTACTCTAGAACTGTGTCCCTCAAACAGGGGTGATTTTGCTTCCTGCATAAGATTTGACAATAATCTGAACACACTTTTGATAGTCATGACTGCAGGGGTTAGTGCTACTGGCATCTAGTGAGTAGAAACAAGAAATACTATTAAATATTCTACAATGCATAGAATAGTCCCCCATAAAAAAGAGTATTTAGTTCAACATATCAACGATTGCCAATGTTGAAAAAAACCTATTCTGGAGGTACCCTGAGCTTTTCACACTGCAGACTTAATTATGTCCTGTGTGCGTGTGATTGTACGCACACAAACACACGCTTGCTTAAAATTCTTCAATAATTTCCCATTTGATTAGGACCACAATAGTTCCTCCTGATCATATTCTAGCTTCTACCTACCCTTGCAAACCATCCAGCATATTATTCTCTCTCAGGCTCCTTGCTTCAATCTCAGTTCTATCCACTGAGCTTCGTCACAGCCCAGGACATTTGCACGTGTTCACTCTACCTGAAAAGCTCTTCACTTAGTTAAGCCCCATTTCTCCTTCAAATATCTCCTGCAGATCTTTTCCCCGGGGGAGTTTCGCATGACCTTTCTCAGTAGGTTAGTACCCCCATTTTAGACACTCAGCATTTATATGTCTCTTTTCTGATCTGTACATAGTTGCATATTTACATTGATTTATGTTCTGTATTACTGCCTCACATACTAGAATGGAAACTACAAAAGATGAATACAACTTTTTATTTTTTTAAATTTTATTTCAAATAAAATTGTACCACAAATGGTCGGTTGTTAAATGTTAGATATTTAGTGACTAAATCTCTTTATATAGCATCAGAGAAAACTTAGTCTTAGATATATCAAGGAACCAAAATAAGGCCACACATCTTCCTAAATGGAGGGCTTGAATCCAAGTTTCTCATCTTCAAGTGCTGCATATTTTCCCTCCACACTGGTATTTTGTGCATTTGTTTAAGCCTGTAGATTCTTACTTAAAGTAAATCTTTTATGGAAACAGTGCATAAAACAGATTAAAAGAGATTAAAGCAGATCACTGCTGTGATTAGAGACAGCTCAGTTCAACCTTATCTAAGATCTTTTATGTCCCTATAAAAAAAACCCTCCCTCCCACTTGACTTAAAGTATTTATTCTAAGGAACTTGCCACAGAATGACTTGGATCTGAAGGAGGTCAAGGCTTGGAAGCAGATCTACTGCATTCATATGTTGACTGTGAAGTCTTTTACCACCTCAGTATATGATGTACTCTTGGTATTTGTGAATTTGAAGTTGAGAACACCAATATAGCATAAGTTAGTGTCATCACTGGCTGAGATATTTGCTTGAACGATTTTACTAAATCACATTACCATGTTTCTATATGAAACAGAGAAGTGATCTTTCCATGTCATCAGTTGAGTCCATGGACCATATTTAGCATTCCGCCCTTTGTCAAAACGAAAAATTTCTGAGCAGGAATCACTACTTTTCAGGCATCTTCATTTTCTCTTTATTTATCTCATTTTATTTTTGCTGATGCTAGGAGTTGGGTTAAATTGCTGAAACAAGAGCAAATGAATACTGCATCCATTTCATAGAAATCACTTTACTAGACAGTGGGAGAGGATACCAGAATGAACTGAGGTGAGGACTCTGCATGTTCACCAGCTAAGAAACTCATACCCACATGCCAGGCATGTCTTAAACTGTGTCTCAACAACATCAACATCACTATTATTATGAACATTTGGGTTCTTTATAATAGTTCCAAGCACAAATGTTAAGGGCAGTGCCCTGAAAAAATAGGAACTCCTTTTCCTCTGTTTTTCTCCTGTAAATGTTTTTAGTTCCAGTTCAGGTTCACAGTAATGAGGATAGTATATGTAATGTATTTGGAGGGTATTTGAAGATGAGATGATTAAATGCATACCACTATTTTCTAATTGTGTATTTATACATATATATGATAATATATATTTAAATGGATGTGAAAATTAGAAAACATAAGCATCCTAAGAGGTTATTTTTCTAAAAGCTTTGCCTTTCATCCTATCATAGACATAGAAAGTGTATCTATTCTAAGAAAAGTTTGAGTTTTTAGCTGTCTCTCAAACTGAACTCGTTCATTCCAGAGCAATGACATGAAGAGCAATTCATTACATGATTATAATGTAATGAAAGTGAAGAGCAATTAATTACATCATTGTTTGAATTACTGTTGCTTAGAAAATATAACTCAATATACAAAAATCTAAAATTTATGAGTAGCTATTAATTTTCAATATACTACTTGATTTTTAAAAAAATATACTTTTGCTTTTTAAGCTGTCTTAACTCATTTACTAGCTTTTTATAATTTTTTATTTAAAATGACTAGTCTGATTGACATGATTTGTTATATTAGATTCTATTACTTAATCTATAAAATAAGGAGCACTAGACTCCCTTTATTTGAAATTCCCTTTATCCTTTTTTTCTTTTGGGAAGCTTTTATCGTTATTTAAATCATTATTTCAAAGAAGTAATTTCACGATCTTTATGAATTGCCAAACTATACTTACTATATGGTGGCTGAATAGGTTTGTAATTTGGGAGCTCTGTAATTACTAAGATTGTCATGACAAGATGAGCATGGCATTAAAAAAAACACCTCATTTCCTTCTGTCTTAAGCATATAATGTCAATATATTGCTACTTTTTTGAAGTCCCTCATGGACATTTCTCGTGTCTTAGGAAGTTGCATCTATTAACATATATTACATTGTATTGTGACCCTTATTTCCACTTTCTTTCTTTTATGAGAGCAAAAAAAGCCACGTGAAAGAAAAGCTAATTCAGAAGTGGAACTAGTGGCAGAAAAGTAAACTAAGTGTCAGATATGTGTTTGCAATTCTTGGCTAAGTTATCAAAATTTTACCCGAAGCATATTGGAAAACATTACTCATAGGAACCCCCCCTTCTCTTTCATTCCTGCCTTCTAAACCCCCTGAAAACCACATCTGTTTCCCACTGATAGCTTGTAACATGCATCCCTTTAATGTCTTTTAACAGGAAGTAGAAATTGAGAGAAGTTTATGTTCACCAACATTTAAGAGTCACCCTGGGAGCCAGTCCGATGATTCTGTGCATGATTCAGACAAGAAAGGCAAGGAAACATCTTTTGACAAGATGTCACCTGAAACTGGTCACAGCCACATCTTTGAAGGTTGGCACAATATTTTGATGTGATTTCCTGGGATCATATATTGTACAACATTAGTGGTTAATAAGAAAATATTTAAGTATTGTTTTAAAAATTAAGAAGAAAAATATGAGAAAATATAGCTCAAGAAGCACAATTTAGGAAAAATAGAGGTTTATTTAAATACTTCTATCTCTATTATATTTACTTTAAGTTTTAAAACTAAACAAAATATATTTTAATTGATTCTAAACTAGTACAATAAGCACTTTCAGTATTAGGCTCTTTGAACAATGCATTTGACCATCATCTGACTTTTCCTTTTGTGAAAAAAAAAAGGAAATATATTTGTTTCTTTGTGGGAAAATAAAAGGATAAAATATAAGTACCTGTCAATGGAAAAATTTTTTAAAAAATTAAAAGTGCCTTCAGCATCTCTTTTTTCAGACAATTAAACTAAATGTGCTTAATGAATTTGGAATAAAAAGTGACATGAGAGTGTCATAATTTAGGAGAAAACCTCATAAATTTGATTAATGTTTTACAAATGTCATCAAAAAGTTAATAGCTCATATGTTAGAAATTGCACTATTAATATAATTTTCAACTATGACAGAAGTGCAAAATATAAATAATTTATTGGAAAATACAGATATCATTTCAACTATGACAGAAGTGCAAAATATAAATAATTTATTGGAAAATACAGATATCATTTATCATTTCTGATTAGTCACATTTTGTTTTTTTCATTTTAGCCCAGTAATGCATATTATAGTATTTGTGATATTTGTTAAAGGCCATAATTAGTACAATTTTTAGGATGTCATTTGAGTATATACCAAACTGTCAAGTTGCCAGTCAAGATGAACAGTGTGGAATATAGCTGGCAGTTCATAATTTGGTAAAGCCAATAATGTTCTACTTTAAAACTTTGCTATTCAATGTGCCATGTGTGGGAGTACCTGGGTGGCTCAGTTGGTTAAATGACTACCTTTGGTTCAGGTCATGATCCCAGGATGGGGTCAAGCCCAATTTGGGAACCCTGCTTCTCCTTCTGTCTCTGCCCTTCCCCCCCAGCTCATACTCTCTCTCTTTTTCTATCTCTCTCTCTCAAATAAATAAATGAACAAAATATTTTTAAAAAAAACCACCAAAGTGTCATCTGTGACTCAGAGTATCAACATCACCTGGAGGCATATTAGAAATGCAGAACTTTAGGTCCAACCAGTCCCATCAAACCAGAATCTGCATTTTAACAAGATCCTCAGATAATTCATGTGCTCATTATAGTTTGAGAAACTTTATACACTTCTGAATTATTTATGTATAGTCCAGCCCATTCTGATTCCAGTTGACTACGTATTATAATTTGGAGTGAAAGGTTTGTGCGGAAAGAATAAAGGGGAGTTTGCTAATGATGAACTGGATGGACATGGATTTCTAAAGACAGGTAATTTGGGATCTCAATTTCTAGTTTTCATTTTCAGTTCATTTGTGTATACCCAATTGATATCCTCATATGATTACTTATCAGCCTTGAGGAATTTACCCCACATATTTCGGGCTTATGATTCAACTTTATGAGCACTTGGCTGAATGCAATAGAATAAGATTAGCAGAGGCCAAAAAGGGAAAGGTTTAGGAATGATTTATGTTCAGATGATGCTGGCCTGCAGAGATCTTTGCATAGGGAGGCAAAGATGAGGTTGGCAAACTGACCAGTGTTACATGAGATAAACACCTTGGCTTGTCCTTCCTCACTTCTCTCTTGTGCTTTGTTAGGTTCCCACACAAACATTTTCAAAAGCCTCTTTATTTGAATATCAGGATATGACTTAAATTTAAGAGTGACCTCAGTTTTAAATTTCCAGGTATACTGAAAATATCAAGGATTAAACTGGAAAACACAGGGTGGGTAAACTGCACTGGGGGGTGAACATGGAAGCTAACTTTTATCTGTACAATGCACAAAAACTGTAATTTCTATGTCACTGCTTGTAAAAGAAAGGAACTTCCTTCATCCTGGGATCCTTTCAACTCTTCTATGGTGCCCCAAATTTCTATCGTAGGTAGGACAAGGATGAGCCCTTTTAATAGTTATAGTTAGTTTTGACAGGCTTTGTATGAGCGTGACAAAACCTACACACTAAAGAGTACATTGATGTTGCTACTCTGCTGCAAAGAGAATTTATTCCAAGAAGATAAACCTGTGTGTCTGAATAAAATGTGGTAACAAAGATGTCAGGGTGTAGGATTATGTGAGTAACTGGTGGCTCACAGACTAAACACCTTAAGTAGCCTTGAGAGTTTCATACTTGAAGCCAGTATTAATTTATAGCTCTTTCATAAACAGTAGAATCTTAGAAAGAAACTTCAATAGATCATTACAATGTAGCTACCTAATGACCTGTATTCTTAGAATTTAGTAAAATCAATGCAGATCGATCAGAGGATACATCTCAGGACTCGAGAATAGCAATGGCTGTTGGATTAGTGCCTGCGCCTTATTCTCAAGTGCTGCACAGAAAAGCACTGGGGTCCCCCCAGACTTCTCTCTATGCTTGATGATCCATCTACTCTCAGGGTGTGTTTAATTGCTTCTTTCACCACCCTTTATTAGGTTTGCTCTGCTTTCTTTACTGATGTATTTGTGCTGAATAAATCATAGTCCTTCATCTGCATGTTGGTGCATTCCTTTCACATTTTCTTTGGGATGTAGTCTAATTGTTAGCTGTTCCAATGATTCTAGGAAGACTTGGCTCATTTGAAATTAAATGTCAAGCATGACAAATCCATAATTTGACAAGTCTGGGTGATGCAATAGATACAAGAGAAAAAAACAAACTCATATAAGTGACTTGATTAACTGTACCACAGTGATATAAAATCTTATCTGTGAAATTTCCTTTAGATATTTTAAAACCAGTAAGTTGGAGAGTGAACATTGGGAGTCTTAGATACTGATTTACATGGTTTGATCTACTTCAGTTTGATCTACCTGTATGTAGAGTAAAAAAATTATTTTTTCTGCAGAAAAATTCTGGATCAAAGGATGCTTCAAGTAGCACAGGTGACTGGGTAATGTTCATCAAGTTTAAATGTTTAAATATGACAATTACCTGCTTTTCACTTGTAGTCCCTAAACCATAATTTTAATATTAATCTTCTAAGTCATCAACATGTAAAATGCTAACAGATAAAATATACATCCAACGTCGCTCTTTCAAGGCTTTTGTAATAAACCTTAGAAATTACCTGCTGTATTTCTCTTTTTATTCTGCTCCATTAAAGCAGATTCATTCTTTATTGTTATAATGGCCATTCATCTTCTCTGACAGATTTTACAAATCAAACTGAGGGTTCTGATTTTTCTTTTTTTAATCTTCTACTACCCGTTAAGTGGTGGGATACTTTCAGTCATCAGTGTTTCTGGAATATTGATGTATGTGCAATATATGTATTTGTGTGTGAGTTATTGTTGTTTATGTATCTTATTTTTTCATTTAAAATCATTTTAGAGACATTTCAGAGAAAAGCTTTCTGTATGATAAAAGTGCTCCATAAGTCTGCTGTCCAATGTGCTAACCACTAACCACTAACACACTGATGGTTATTAGGCACTTAGAAAATGGCTAGTATGGGCAGCCCGGGTGGCTAACTGGTTTAGTGCCTGCCTTCAGCCCAGGGCCTGATCCTGAAGACCAGGGATCGAGTCCCATGTCAGGCTCCTTGCATAGAGCCTGCTTCTACCTCTGCCTGTGTCTCTGCCTCTCTCTCTCTCTATCTCTCATGAATAAATAAATAAAATCTTTAAAAAAAATAAAAAGAAAAAGAAAATGGCTAGTGTGACCAAGCAACATGTTGATGTTGTTGAATCCTAATTAATTTAAGTATAAATAGTCATTGTTTTGGACAGTCTAGTCTTAGAAGATGCCATTTCTCCAAAGAATTTACCTACCCTTGTCATAGGAAGGGACTCAGATGCTACTTGTTCATTTTATGTTACCCTTTCTCTGCAAATTTACCGTAATTAAAATGTATGTGGATAAATGTAAAAATAATCCATGTTTGTAAAATAAATCAATAGCAATCCATATATTAAAAAGATTGCCTTCAAGAGCTAGTGACGGTCCCCTCTCTGTAGTATTTCCTAATGCTAAAATAAAGAAAATAGAATTTCACCTGTGTTCCCTTTTCAGTATACTGAAAAACAATGTTTTTATCATTAGAACAGAAATATCTCCTGTGAGGCTATGCATTTTTCCATAACATCTTTTCTAGGGCTTAATTTTCTTGGGAAAATGAATCCTCTCAGATCAGGAAGCAAACCATTTTCTAAATACCTAAAGTCAACAAAGTTAAGTAAAGTGCAATACAGGATACCTTAAAATTAACAACTATTCCTTTAATAAAAAAGGGCTTCGTTTGGAAACATAAATAAATCAGACATTTAGTCACAGAGCAACTCCAGTGAAGGCCATCAGCACCATTTGTTCTGCTCTGACTGGCTTGTTCTGTCTAATGAGACTCAGCCAAAGCTTTAAACCTAGTCTCTGGACAAACACCATGATGGACTCAAGACTCCTAACACAGGCTTCTGCCTCCAGACTTGTTTCCTTACCCATCCATACCTTATTTCATGCCCCCAGACAATCTCCTATAAAACAGACATGTTATTTTAATTCACATAAGAGACTTTTCATTAGTAAAAATGTCATCATTAGTAAAAATGTCAGGGAAGCAGAACAAAATAATCCTAAGATAACACCCTGTACAAAATGAAGAATCCTTTTTGTCATATAAGTATTTGGTATGTTCCATCTGTTTACTCAGATAGGCCATTTCCCCCTCTTTTTCTTAAAGTGGGTTTTACCTGCAGTTTTTCAATGATTCCCACATGTTCCTTTCGGTGCTTTTATAGTCAGTGAGTCAAAACAAATTCCAGAGTTAAATCATGGTCTCTACTGGAAGGGGCAGCTGGGAGTTTGCTATTCTGAGGAAATTGTAATGAAAGGTCTATTCATGAGGTCTCTCACATGGAGGCAATAAATCAGCACCTTGGAATGCTGGAAAATTTCCAGTGATTAATAATCAAAATCCCAGGAACTCATTTTGAGCTTGTGTATGGTCATACTTAATTTTAAAACATGATGGCATCAAAGAAAGAGAACAACAAATATAAATATCCCTCTTGAAACTCATTCATTCATTTTATCTCATTACATCTGGAAAGAACTGTTATTTTAAATATTCTGATTATAGAGTCAGAATGTGTATCTATTCCTAGAGCACATTTTTGATGTGGTATTTTCACTTATCCACTTATTCATTCAATCAGTAAATATTTATTTAGGGCCTAAATCTGCCAGGCACTAGTCTAAGTGCTTGGGGACAGCAATGAATAAAACAGACAAAGAGAAAAGAAAGAAAAGAAAGACCCTGCTCTTGTGCAGCCTGTATTATAACATAACCATATACAATAAAAATGCTGTAGAAGTAAATTACACACCAAAAGGTAATAAGTTCTATGGAAAATACAGACTATGATAGAGGGGATGGAGCATGATGGAGGTTTTCATTTTTTATTAAAATGGTTATGATCAGAGTGCTTCTAGCGCCCCGGTGGAGAAGCTGAGGTCATCATCGAATTTGAAATATTTAAAGTGGATACAAAACTGTTTCAGCAATGCAGACAATCACGTTCGTTGTGGGCGATGGTGCCATTGGTAAAACATGTCTCCTGATATCCTACTCAACAAACAAATTTCCATCTGAGTATGTGCTGACTGTGACAAGTATGCAGCCATGACTATGATTGGTGGAGAGCCATACACCCTTGGACTTTTTGATACTGCAGGGCAAGAGGATTATGACAGATTACAACCGCTGAGTTGTCCACAAACAGATGTATTTCTAGTCTGTTTTTCAGTGTCTCTCCATTCTCATTTGAAAATGTGAAAGAAAAGTGGGTGCCTGAGATAACTCACCACTGTCCAAAGCTCCTTTCTTGCTTGTTGGGACCCAAATTGATCTCCGAGATGACCCCTCTACTACTGAGGAACTCGCCAAGAACAAACAGAAGTCTATCACTCCAGAGACTGCTGAAAAGCTGGCCAGTGACCTGAAGGTGGTCAAGTATGTGGAGTGTTCTGCATTCACAAGGAAAGGCCTAAAGAATGGCTTTGACAAAGCAATATTGGCCGCCCTGAAGCCTCCAGAACCAAAGAAGAGCCACAGGTGTGTGCTGCTATGAACATCTCTCCAGAACCCTTTCCACACAGCCAGTGTCAGCATCGTACTAAAAGCAATGTTAAAGTAAATATTAAAATTCGTTTCTGAAAAAAAATGGTTATGATCAGCCACAACAAAAAGGTGACATTTAAGCTAAGACTTGAATAAACTATTTTCTCTTTTCCTTCCTTCTTAAAAGCATACAAAATTATGTTTTTGATGTGCTCAAGATAACTCAAGATAAATATATTCAGGAAGATTTGGAGCAGAATCCTCCCTGAGTGATCTTTCCCATGATTGGAGAAACTATATGGCTAGTCTGTGCAGTTACTTAAAGCAGAGGAAAGATACACATCAATAAAACGCTTATACCTTACTGCTGTCGCCAGTGCAAAGCGAAATGCAAATGCAAATGCACATTTGGTGTATTTGTTGTTCTATTCTGGCCTCCAAAGGACAGATCCATATAGGAGGCAAGGAGTCCAGGCAGACTCATGGGGCTGGCTGAAGTCTTGGAGTCCATACATGGAAGCCAAACAAGGAATTGGTTACTCGAGGGAAAGGGACTTGAGAATTACCTAATAGGTTTGAAATTAGAATGTTAGCACAAAGGTGAAACACAAGAACCCCACATCTTAAACTGAGTTTATGATTCAATGTGTTTATCCAGGTTGGCACCGCTCATATGACCATCAGTGTTCCAAAATAAAGGCAACGTTAGAGGTTTATGAATGCAGTAGGTCCATACTGGACAAGTTTGGTGACAGGTGTTGGTGAGGCAATCCTAGTTGGGTTTAAAGACAAAAAACTCACTAAGTATTAGCACATGACTAAGAATACATTACTTTGAGGCAATTATTTTTAATGAAAGGGAAGAAAGAAAGAAGAAAAGAAGCAACAGTGGGGGGGGGGAGAGGAGATACGGGGAAAAAGAGAAAGAGACAAAGGGATACAGAAATAGGAATGGAGGGAAAAAAGTGAGAAGAGAGTGGAAAAAAACAATAAAGTAGTTCTACGAAGCTTCTGAGAAGTATCTAGAATCCAGTTATTAAAGAGCTATTTTTTGGTATCAGAAATAAAAACAGAGAGGAAGTAGTAGCAATATCCATAAATTCAGCAAATGTTTACTGACAGGAAGGGTGAAAGTTCCAGGTAGATCTAGCAAAATCATGAAGAAGCATTGAAAGTAAGGAATCTGGGAGGAAATAAGGATGTTTTTATATGTTTGAACCTTACCAATTCAATAAATGTCTTTTTATCCCCATGAGGTTGGGCAAGAGAAAGCTCTAGATTCTAAGTTAGGAGTAAAACAATTCAGGTTAATTACACTCAGCTTCTAGATTAAAAAGGATGTCAGGTTTAAATGAAAAGGGAACACTTGACTTTTGTGCTTTCAGAGGTGATTAAAATGTTCATTGACATGTTTTTAAAATATTTACAAAATTGAAGCAGTGGAGTATTTGACTGTTTTTCACCATGATAGAAAACTAACATTCTAGGGCAATCCTAAATTCTAGATATCCCCAGAAATGGGAAGGGGCGGGGGGGGGTGGTGGGGGTGGGAAGCGACCAAGCATATTCCCTGATTAACAATTATTTTTTTAAATCCATTTTTCAAGGTATATGAATTTTATAATGTAATTATATTTTCAGATTTTGAGCCAAATACTTTCATTAAAAATCTGCATTTTCTCTGTTCAAATTTTATGGACATTTAATATTAGAAATACCTTATTTACTTGAAATCAAAATTAATTATAAATATTTAACATATAATCATAACTTCTTATTCCTGTTAATGTGGCTTCACATGCCCTTTAAAATATATAGTGTCCATGATGAATTATAAGAATAACAACTTATTAATAATAAATGTGAAACACAAATAATAATAGCACATGAAACTTTCTCTTTGGGAAGAGCTACATGTTTCTATATTTGACTCTTTTTCCACATCTATAAATATGGGGATGGGGCTAAAATAATGTTCTATGAATAAATTCTGCATGTCACGGTTAGGATTCTTTATTTGCAACATCAAACTGATGAAATAATATATGAGGCCTCAATTAGAAGAGTACACAAAGTCCCATCCAGAGGGTCTCAGAAGGTCTTAAAGAATATTGCAGGCTTTGTATTGCATAAGACAAAGAACTAGTTGTTCCATTTGTTTTTTAAAAAATCCTTTCTTGCCAAACTCTGTTTAATAGTTTATTTGGTCTAATATTTTAGCATTTAACATTCTAGATAGTTCCAGATTTATTAGGGGATATGTAATCATTCTCCAGTGACTGGGTAGGACCATTACTTTTCATAAATATCAGGGAAGAATTTGATACACTACTTCCAAACCTATTTTATACCATTAATTCACAGTGCTTTTGACTCATTGCTTAAATATCTTCATTCTCTTTTCCTAAGGCTGACATACTGCACTATGGGAAATGGTATCAGAACATGTAGCCCATTACTTTTATTTATGTTACAGACAGGAAACTAGGAATTTTAATATTAATTTCTAATAGATCTAATTTGGTAAATGGCTTAGAAGCAAAATCTGAATCCTCTCTGGAGGAATGTACCTTCAATTGGGGCCTCAATAAAATCCCGAAGATAAAGTTCCAATGAACATGAGTTCACAATCAAAAATCACAATATAGATAAGAAATAAGGCTACGCAGGGGCCAATAAGTATAATAAGGCAGGACTCTACCTATATAGACATCAGATATGAATTAGAGATTCCAGAAGGGAACTCGTATCCTGTGGAATTTATTTTGCCAAACATTTAGCATTCAAGTTAGTTGAAAATGGATAGACTAGCAGTAAACTAGTACTTGGATAATTGTCTGTAAAAATGAATAAATAGATTTAAAAACCCTGTGTTTTATTATACACACAATCTCTTCCAGATGTTTTAAAGTGCCAGACATAAAACTCAAAACCCTAATAAATCTTAGAAAAATGTAGAAGTTATCTTCATTAAGCTTTCAGAGAGGGAAAGGAATTCATAAGAAACACCAAAAACAGAAACCAGAAAGAGAAAATATGAGATTGATATCACAAAAATACTAAACTTCTGTTCTATGAAGAATATATTAACTTGTTAAAAAAAAAGAAAGAAAATACTGTAGCAAATATAACCAACAAAATGTCAATGTCCAGAATATGTAGGAAGCATATACAAAGAAGAGATAATCAAATTTAAAATTGGAGAAAAGTGTGTGAACCAAAGCAAAACTGTAAATGAATAATAAGCATATGAAAATGTAAAGAGCATTGCAAATAAATGAGAAAATAAAATTAATATAAGAATATTTTTCATCAAAATGAAACAAAAGTTGTGTAACAATTTGCATTTGTAGGATATATAAAGAAATAGACCCTCTCATATGTTGCAGTAAAGAAATGGTATGATCTCTTGGAGAGACAACTTCATAGTGTTAAATAAAATTCAAAATATCAACCAAAAAATTCCATGTCAACTTTTATCTATTGATGTAAAATAAACCCTACGCATGAGTACAACCATCAATGGTGGAGGATATTTATTATAGTATTGATTTTATAAAATAATATTAGGTATAACTTATATGCCTATCAATAGGGGAATTATTAAATAAATTATGGTTCATCTGTACGACAGAATATTACATAGGATTGAGATAAATGGGATAGTTCACTTGATACTGACATAGAAAGCTTTCTAAGATGTATCAGGTTGTTACGCTATTAGATTTTATAGCAAGAAAGCATTGTTCATGTATTACTAACAAATTTTAAAATAGAAAAATCTCTAACTGTATTGCAACTTTCTGATTAAGTGAAGTTAAGATACTAAAATTTTTGGATGCCTTGGTGGCTCAGCAGTTGAGCATCTGCCTTTGGCTCAGGATGTGATCCTGGAGTCCCAGGATCGAGTCTCCCATCAGTCTCCCCACATGGAGCCTGCTTTCCCTCTGCCTGTGTCTCTATCTCTCTCTCTCTGTGGGTCTTTCATGAATAAATAAATAAAATATTTTTAAAAAGATACTAAAATTTCTGTAGTACTATAGTAAAAATTTTTAGGCTCCATACCTATGTGCTTAAGAACTGTAAAAAGCTGTAAAAAAGTTAAGTTTAAATTTTATAATAGCAACATCAACAAAAACCATCATGGTCACTTGGGTGGTGAAACTGGCCTTTTGTTGTTTGCACATATTTTTAGAGACCATTATTTCAATTTCTGTTCAATGTTATGGAAGATTTTTACAGATTTGCAATTTTAAAAATAGTAGTGAAGAAAGTATTTTAGGAGAGGTAATATAAAATCATATAACTTGAAAAAATATTTTTGAATACAGCTTAATTTATGAACATTGGATTATCTGAAGAACAAAATGTAGATTCTTTTACTAGTTTGTAAAGGAGTTAATTCAATATTTATTTATTTATCACTAGGAAATTTGGATGGGTAGTGGCTATAGGACTTTGTCTAAGTTTTTTGTGTTTCAACTGACTATTAAACAATTCAGATATCTTAAGTGATATTGGGAGTTGCTAATGCCATAAAGAAGGTTCTCATTAAATATAAGCCAAGAGGTTGAATTTCTATTGAGGTCAAGCCAAAGCATAGGACAAGAAATAATAGGAACTGAATTCCAGGGCAGAAGTTTAACAAAAGAAAATATATCATGAAAAAAAAAAACCATATTCTCTAGGGGGCATAGACATCTACATTTTAAGGAAGGATATAAACACCAATTATGTGTCAGACATAGGCCCTGGCAATGCAAGGATGCATAAAACATCCTCTTTAAACTCTCAAGTCTTATGATCTGGCCCAAAGGTTCTCAAATCACCCTCCTAGCATGTTTATTAACATTCAGATTTCTTTGTGCAACTTAACAGTTTAGAGCAAATGTAGCTTACTCTCATTGATTTAGACTCTCTGAATAGCAGTGCATTTTAAGAAACTTCCTGAGTGATTTCTTGCACTCTGGTCTAATATGCTAAATTGTATTGTCTTGGATATTTGTTTGCTAAGGGAAATACCACTGAATTCTCATCTGTACCAATATCTAGCCTGTGTCTGGAGAGAGGCTGGAGTTGGACTGGAGTGAGATCAAAGTTTCAAGTTTTGGGTACAGGCCAGTCAGCATGGAAATAACTAACAATTTATGACACATAAATACAGAAAAGTACTGTAAAAATTCAAATCAACGAAAACTTTCTTTGGACAGCAATAGGGAACACTATTCTGAAGTAAATCCTTGGATCTTCCCTCTCTCCAGTATAGTCATTTGAGGAAGTTTTATGTTGGAGTTGTTTATGTCAGTGAAGCGATATTGCAACATCTGGGTAGGATTAATTCACTTAGCACTAACTGGTTGAGTATCTCTTTAGGCTAGACCGAGAAGACACAAATACAAGTTAGGATTATAGTCTTGCTCTCAAGGAGCTCCTCTTTAGGAGATGAGGGACATGTGCACAAAAATATAGAGATAAATGCTAATATATCTATAAAATTAATATTCATTTATTCAAGCAACAAATTCATAGGGTACCCTGGAAACCAGGCACCAGCTATACCCTGGTGAATAAAAATATGTTTCCTTCCCAAATGGGACTTTCATTCCGGTGGATAACGTAGATAGTAAATATATAATCCCATAGCAAAATAGACAATTATGAACTGTGGGAATAAAGGAAGAAAACTGGATGCCCTGAGCGGCTATAAGAGTATTAAGGACAAAGGAATCATTTAAATGTAATTTAAAATTCAATTTCTTTTTTTTTTTTTTTTTGTTCTTAGTGTTTTTTTTTTTTTAAATTAATTTTTATTGGTGTTCAATTTACCAACATACAGAAAAACACCCAGTGCTCATCCCGTCAAGTGTCCACCTCAGTGCCCGTCACCCATTCCCCTCCAACACCCGCCCTCCTCCCCCCTTCCACCACCCCTAGTTCGTTTCCCCGAGTTAGGAGTCTTTGTGTTCTGTCTCCCTTCCTGATATTTCCCAACATTTCTTCTCCCTTCCTTTATATTCCCTTTCACTATTATTTATATTCCCCAAATGAATGAGAACATACACTGCTTGTCCTTCTCCGATTGACTTCTAACTGAATTTCAATAGAATTAGCTCTTGAATCTGGCAAGATATTTTCTGAATTGTTTATGTGTTAGTAGGCTGTCAGGTGATTGTAGAAGTGGTATCAATTCTCTTTTCCTGTTGCCGTATTTGTAAATCAATTTACAGCAATTCCTGAAGTGAGCTCCTGTGCCTGACACTTCTTTCTGTGGCAGGACTGTTCCAACCATGTACTTTCATTTCATTCAGCTCAAGCTTACTTTTTCAATCCAGCTGGTATTACTGCGTATGTCTTTTACACTCTTCATTTTTGTATTTATAATTGTTTACTTCCTCACAACAATAGATTTGATATGTCTTCTATACCCAAAATATCTTGGACTTGAAGTGCAAGAAGACAAGTCAAACTATCATTAATCAGGACTGCAAAGACAGTCTAAGAGAAACCTCACCTCTAGATATGTGAATAGCTATTTCAATAAGAGACATGAGTCTGTGGAAAATTGTTCACCTCTTTGATGTACCCCTATGCAATCACTTTGAGAAGTACAGGATTCTACAAAACAGAAAATGCTAGATAGCTTAAAGGGAAGTTGGTGTTCTGAGCCACTGGCATTAGAGTGACAGATAAAATGATCCCAGATGTCTCCTTTTGATGCTCCCTCAAATGCAACCCCTCCTTCGAATGCAGAGTCAGGCTCTACATATGTCCCTGTGATGGTCCTACGTGTTCTACACGTTGTTATGATTTCTTTGTCTGTATTATTCACAATTACATATCAATGTGTGCCCTTTGTAATATTACTCAGCCATTAGAAACTACAAATACCCACCATTTGCTTCAACGTGGATGGAACTGGAGGGTATTATGCTGAGTGAAATAAGTCAATCGGAGAAGGACAAACATATGGTCTCATTCATTTGGGGAATATAAAAAATAGTGAAAGGGAATAAAAGGGAAAGGAGAAAAAATGAGTGGGAAATATCAGAAAGGGAGACAGAACATGAGAGACTCCTAACTCTGGGAAAAGAAAAAGTGGTGGTGGAAGGGGAGGTGGGTGGGGGGCGGGGGTGACTGGGTGACGGGCACTGAGGGGGGCACTTGATGGGATGAGCACTGGGTGTTATGCTATATGTTGGCAAATTGAACTCCAATAAAAAAATATGTGCCCTTTGTGGAATATAGATCCAAAATACATTACTTAATAGTTTTGAAATGCTGAAAATCATTGAACATAGCTGTAATTTGTGAGAGTGTACTCTTTCATATACAGACAGACTCATGTGATAAAATTGATGAAATATATACTTTGGTGATAGGCAAGTCCAGCTTAAAAATCCTGTATTTGGCACATAAAAATTGTGCAGTCTTAGGTAAGTTACTTAACTACTCTTGGCTTTAGTTTTAAGATATTACTTTAAGATAATAAAGTTAATAATGGTATCTCTTGGACATGTTGTGGGTATTACTTGGAATATTACATGAGAAGTATGCTGCATAGAACTCAAAGTGGCACTAGTTTTAGTAGAAATTTAAAACACAGGTTTTGTTTGCCAGCTAGGGAAAGTGCACTCTATAAAACCTATAAAAGATATATTTATAATCAGAGTGAACTATTTTAAAGTCTCTCTGTAAGATTTTTGTTTCCAAGTTCTTTGAATCCATAAACAACTGTAAGTTCATCAAGCGCAAGACAAGTTGTACTTGCATACTCAGTGCCTAGCAGACAGGCAAAGAATGTTGTTTGTGTGAATATGTGATTTCCCATTTTGGGGTAAGGTGATCAGCTATGGATTTTGCTTCTAATACATCAACTTAAATGATGAGCTCTGAAAAAACTTTGTGTCAGAGCTGCCAATATCCACATTTTTATGACGTGTCAATAGAATATTATTGGTTTTTTTTTTAAAAATGAGACTTGAGTAAGAGAAACTGACCTATCAATCTAAAATGATAATTGAAGCAAAGCATGACTAGCTATTTAGTTAGTCAATAAAAACGGATGACGAAACAGACAGTGCTCAGTTAAAGCTTCAAAGAAAATGACACCGGCTGTTCTGATTTCTGTCTTCCATGACCCACTGGATTTTTGTTAAGAGTTTTATTTCTTCTTGCTTATTTTTTTCAATTCACAGTGAAAATGCCCATGATAGGCCATTCTTACACATTCTGTCAATTCTCAATATAAACAAATCAAATGTTACTTAGAAATGTTTACTAAGCTTTGTTATTTACAATAACAAAATACACTAAGTGCAGTGAAGAATGGAAACAAACGTTCTAATAGACACACAAAGCAGTTTATGACATTCTTGAAAAAAGTGGTCAATTCATGAGAGAGCCCAATGTTTCTAGTTATGTATTGCTAAATCTGTGCCTCAAAAACTCAACTTCATTCATTCATTCGTTTATCTATCCTATTATATATTTCATTAGGCAAATATGTGCTTTGGACATATTTTTGGCTTAATTCATTATTCTTGCTTGGGATAGCATTAGATCCTACACTCACTGCAATGCTGTTATGTCACAAAGTCAGTATCTACTTTATACAGATATTGTTCTTCATTTATCTGAAGCAAAAGGAAAATGTCTATACATATATTATACTGTATAAATACACACATATAATGGCTCAGATGTTTTCCTTTGTCCCCTTTCTTTTTAGAAACACCACGCGCACGCGTGCACACACACACACACACACACACACACACACACACACCAGGGAAGTCCACTAAAAATAAGCATTTTTAAATTATTTTTAAAAGTGTTTGGAATCCAGAATCCTGGCCTTCCTTTCCTCCCTACAATCAAAACAGCTTGTAAAGTGTTGCTAATTCTACACTCTTAGGGAAAAAACAAAAACAATGAAATTTCCTTGACAAGTTGCTGGAGCTCATTAAGAAAAAAAAAATGTTGCAATAGGAGGAACAAATAGTAGATGTGTATACAAGCCCATGTACTGATGCAAGAAGGAAAAATTGTACAGCTACCTCTTGGCCATAATGGCATATTTTAGTTTGATATCTGTCTAGGCTTTTTGGTGAAAATGTTGTAAGAGAGACTATTGAGAGTGCAAAACAATTTATGAAAGTCATTTCTCTTCTCCCTGAAAATAAAGGGCATCAATTATGAAGTTATTTATCCACTTAATAAATGCTTTAAGCAATATTCAAATTATGCCATAATATAAAGTTTGCCATCAGAACCTTTGCACTTACAGAATACAAAAGGAGAATTATAATCAATTATATGTATCTTATCAGGTGACAAAGAATAAATAACCTCACAAAATGTACCTGAAAATAGCTAATTAAATAGTGCACCAAAGTTTTAGTCTCTTTGATAACATAGTTTGTTGCAGATTTTCTGTCCTTGTTTATTACAACAAATATGTTTGAGGCAAGATTCCAGAAGATTCGGGGATATATTTGAAGAATATTAGATATATCTTTGTGATATATTATTTACCTTTTGCAAAGTTGAAAGCGCTTGACTTGTTTATGTGACATTTTTGAAATTCAGTTCAAATAGACTTAACAAACATGAAATGGAGTAAAATAGACTCCATATGTATAAACATGTGTCTATACATATGCTCATCAAAACATTTAGTGAGCACCCACAGTGTACCAAGCTCTGTGAAAGGCAGTGGGTACCCAGGAATAGAAGGATAGAAATGACCCACCCTCACAGAGCTTACTATGTAGTCATAATAACTTACATTTCTATTTTGTTTTCACAATATGTCAAGTATTTTTTATAAACATTTGTGTTTATCTACTTCTATCCTTTAAGATATGTGTTATTACTTCTAGTGTATAAATGAGATTACTGAAACTGGAAATTTTGGAAGTTTGGAGATGATCACAAATACATATACATGATACTCAACAGAAAAAAGCCACTTATATTTTGTAGTACTTAAGGCTTTTTTTTTTCAGTAAGAATTCAATGAGGAGACAAGAAACATACAGTAACTCAAAAAGGGAAAGTTTAAAGAATCATTAGCTGTAACAGGAAATGGGAGTAACAGGAGATTGGGTACAAAGGGATAAAGAAGACTAAGGAATAGCAGGCAAAAAAATTCACTGAGAGGCTACACTGAGAAACTGGCTGGGAAATCAGCTTCTAGGGTGCAGAGAGAGGTCCCATGGAGAGGTGCCATTTGCTGCTGGCCACAGAGCTCTACAGGAGCCTGCCAGTAGAGATGATGAGCAGAAACCAACCACAGTTTCTCCTTCAGGATCCCTCCAGGGTCCTCCACTGATGAAACTTACCATCTTGCCAGCTGGCAAGGGAGAAATGTTCCAGGATCCCGAGCAGAGCCACAGAGGGTGGATCTGCAGCTTAGAGGAATAGAATGATAAATGGCACACTGGTCTATCAAGAACATTGAGATGAATTGTATCACATCATTTATTGATAACAACTGCACTATAGGGATGCCTATTTTATTCTTATGTCATGGGTGAAGTCATTTAAAAACATATTTTATGTAATTATTTCTAAAAGATGAGGAATTTCGAGAGTAAATGTTTTGCTATAAAGAGTAAACCTTACAACCTGGCAATTGAAAGCATTGAATTTTGGCACCAGATTGCTTGGATCTAATTTCTGACTGTTGGAGTTCAGGAAAGTGGGTTGGGAAAAATATTTAACCTCCCTGTATCTCTGCTTCTTCATTCCAAAATAAACAAAAACAACCAAAAAACAAAAAGGTGGACTTTTTTAATATATTTCTTAGGAATATATTGGAGGATGTTTGAAATGTGTTGGAATTTAATTGGCATATATGTAATGTTCATTTGTAGGCTACTGTTGTTATTATTGTATAATATTGAGTTACTTCTTCCATTAAAAAAATCTTAAAGATCTAGGATAAAGAATAAAAATATACAAGCATCCTGGAAAGAAAATCAGTCATATACAAAACAACAAAAGCTAAGCTGTCCAGAGTATTTCTCCAACCTATAAAACGCTAGAAAATAGTAGAATAACATGTGCAGGTTTGGGGGTGAGGAGATTATTAATAATTTTATAAACAGTCTAGTTGTTTCTTATGAATATAGACAACAGAAAAATAAGACATAAAAGATATCCGACTGCGAAAAGTTCATCTAAATATAGAAACATGTTGTCTGATGACAAATGACAGCATGTTTCTTATTTGAAAAAAAGTAAACGGGGTTTATTGTTTTGTTATTGTTATAAATCCAGTATGATTTTCTATTAAGATAGAAAATTTAAAGAAAATTTAAAAATTATTGATATTCCTACTTAGAAACAGGGGTATTTCCTCCTAGTTTTTTTTCTCTCTCTGTGCTTGTACACACATGTAAGCATATAGAAATATTCGTTTTTTAAAAATGGTGTTCTACTCAATGTGTTGTGGTATATTCTATATTCTAGTAGATGTGTGGTGGTATTTGATTGTGCTTCTACTAGGTATAGTAATTTTTTGGATTTTTCAAATATATACTCTTGTTGTCTGTGGATACTGATGGTTGTACTTCTTCCTTTCTCATTATGTCTCATATTTCTTTTCTTGTCCTATTATACTGGCAGGACGCTCCAGTATGATGCCAAAATAAAGGGGCAAGAGGAGACATTTTTGGCTTTTTTTTTTTAAGTAAGCTGTACACCAGTGTAAGGGTTGAACTCATAACCCCATTACCAAGAGACACATGCTCTACCGACTGAGCCAGCCAGGTGCCCCCATCTCATTCTTAATAAATATAAAGTATTCACTTTTTATCATGAAATGTGCTATTACCTAGAGGATTTTCTGCACATGCTGTTTGTGAAGTTTAAAGTTTCCTTTTATTCTTAATTGCAAGATTTTAGTCATGAGTGGGTATTGAATATTTTCAAGTATGTTTCTTCAGTTATTGAAATGGTAAATAACTAAGACTTTTAAATGTTTAATTATGGTGAATAACTTTATTTGCTTTGGTAATGGAAATGGATTTGCATCATTCTTCAGTAAAAAGAAAAAGCAAATGTGGATGATTGGGTATATAATTTTCCCATTTGTAAAAAAAATGAAAAGTGTGGTTTTATATAGAGACATATATGTATACATGTGTTTTATGCACAAATAAACACATATGTATGCAGTTATATACAGAGAACATTTCGAGATACGTGAAAAATTTAACAGCAGTCTCCTTTGCATATGAAAAAGCATTGTGTGTCTGGGCTAGGAGAAAGTTTTTATTTTATGCATACTCTTAGGAGAAATGTTGTGAAATGTGTGAAATGTTGACTATATATAACTTTGAAAAAAAGCACATCTATTTGTTATTGTTATTTATTGCACTTACACTTAAGTATTTTATTAGCTTAGAATATGTTTTGAAGTGTAAGGTAAGCTTTTGAAATATTTTTTTTTTACACAATTATTTAATTGAGTTTCCAAACTCTGGGAAATAACACCTTTTTTTTTTTTTTTTTTAATTTACTAAGCACTGTCATTTAATTCAGAATGATTATTTTTATTCTGCTAAAAGGAATGGTGATTTCAATGCTAATTTCGCCACACTTGAATTAACATAACTTTGTAAATTATAATTTTTGTTAAAGCTAGTATGCCATATTGGTTTATCAAATTTTTCTGCCTCGTTCTTTTTTTTTTTTGTATTTATTCTTCTAATGAAATTTTAAATTTGGGCAACACCTTAAGGTGCTTATCCTGACTACTCAAATTAAAGTGTTTACTCTTCCTGTACCACTGATTTCTTCTCCCTCATAAACTGATCCCACTTTATATATATTTGTATATTTACTTGGTCCCATGGAATTTTTTTATATTATTAACACTATATCTAGCACAGAACTTGACATGCAGGTGCTCCATAAATATTTGATGACTTATTCACTCAATGAATGAATGTATGAATGTTTAAGTTCATTAAACTCCAAAAAAATTAACTCATTTTATTTTCCTCGCTTTTCTTCACTTTCGACATTTACAGAATCTATTTTAAGTTGTGATTAGAGCCCTGAATTACTGCATTATTGAGATAAGATAAATGTCATGAATATCTAAAATATATTCTTTTCCATACACATTTTTAAAGTGTTTTTACATTTATATTCAGTTTTGTAACTGATAATTATATATTTATATTATAATTTTATATATTATACATTAAATATTATATATTTATATTATATAATTATAAATAATATTATTTATAATATTTGGTTTTAATTCAAATGATAAGCATTTTTTAAAGTTTTATTTATCTGAGAGCATGACAGAGAGAGAGAGAGAAACTCACAAGCAGGGCAGAGAGGCAGAGGAAGAAGCAGACCCACTGCTGAGTGGGGACCCCGATGCTGGACTCGATCTCAGGACCCAGGGAACATAACCCAAGCTGAAGAAGACACTTAATCTACTGAGCCACCCAGGCACTCAATAAGCATTTTTATACAAAAATTTTTCTATTCTTCTATTCTTAATTTTGAATCATCTTTTGCACTCGCATGCAAAAGGCTTGTAGATAACACATCTTAGTTTCTTCCCCAGAGTGGCTATAATAATCATTTTCTTTATCTGAGAATTTTTTTTATATATTGAAAAATATGCCTCTAATTCTTCATACATAAATAACAGAATCTCGTCTATAAAGAGAATTCTTCATTCTCATTGATGTCCATCATGAAAACAAACAAAACAAAAATGCCTTATAAGCAATATTCTACTCTATCACAGTATATAATGTCTTTGAAGAACTTTGAGACCAGCTTGTCTTTTTTATTATTTATTTTTTATCTTTAAAATTCAAAACTTTATAAGAGCATATCCAGGTGTCATGATGCACCTTTGGTTTTATCCTCTCAGATCCTTCTTCAGCTTGAAAAATTTTTCTTTTAAGTTTAATTGTATATGTCCTTGCTCTTGTTCCCTTTCTTCCTTTGAAACAGTTCTGTTTCTTTGATCATATCTCAGTCCTTCATATCCATCATTATCCAGGCCATCGTTTTTATGTTTTGATTTGTTCCTGCATTATGGAAAAATTTCTCAAGTTTTTCCCCATATTGAATAAATTCAATACGCTGAATTAATTTTTTTCATAAGTGCTCTTTACTATCTCAAATTCTATTTTAACCTTTCTCTTAAATTTTGCATTTTCTTACAACCCGTTTTAGCCTTCTTTTTTCCCATTATTTCACCCTATTCTCTCTTGAATAACACCTCTAACAGTTTTGTAGAAGCTTCTCTTCCTGAATCTTTTTGAACTCATCAAGAATATTACATGTAAATTTTTCAGCTACTTCAAAAATGAAATAATTTTAAAGGCTATGTTATCAGTTTGCCTCAAATCAGTGCCCCTTACCATCCTCCAGCAGTGCCTCTTTATGATATCTTGACTTATTTACTTAACTTGCATTGTGTTGTCATTGATGTAAGCGTGGCATTTCTTTCAGATAAGACAGGCACTTTTTTCTTTTTTTCTTCCTTTTTTTTTTTTTTTTACCATCACTGAACACTTGGCTCTTATAATTTCTCCCATTTTTTTTTTACTTTTTTCTTCTGAACTACATCTGAAGTCTTTAATTTTTGGCCCTATCCAAATTTGCTGAGTAGAGCTTGAAACTTCTACCTCATACCTTACAGGATTGACGTAGGTTTTCAGGTAAAATGTGTAAGCTATCATTTGTACAGTACAAAGCACTAAAAAGTTGTACAGCTTTCCACCATACGTCTCTAAAGTGCTTCCTTAAGAACCTAAGGGCCCACTTCATCCTCTTCCTTCTGCTCTGAGAGATGTGGTGCATGGCTAGGCACATACTGAGAGGGGTAGGAGTGGAGATGACTTAGGACTATAGCTTGGCTTGGTCCGGATGGTATCTCACATGGTACTGAGGGAAGACCTCATAGTTTTGATCATAGCAACATGAGTCAAAGTCTTTTTCTGTTATCTGGGAAAGCTATGTGTTCCCTTCTGATTCAGTGGGTGCTCTACACAGTGTGTCATCCAAAAGAGATTCATGTTTGGTCACAGTGATAACCACCATTGGAAATTCTGTAAAAACTTCAGCATATTTTTCTCTTCCTCCCCTTTCTCCTCTTCTTTCCTCTCTCTTCCTCATTTTCTTCTTTGTGTTCATTTTCTCTCTTAGACAAATATAAAACACACAAATTATCTCCAATTATTAGCAATTCATGCTATTTTGCACTACTTTTTCTCATTTACTTATTTTCTTATTCTTATTTTAATTAAAATTCAATAAGAAGTCTGTCAGGAATGTCTAGTACTCTGTCAATTTTTTTTTACCAGTTAGTTCCCTATAACTTATCTTTTTTTAAAAAAACAAATTTTATAGATTCCCTGGAACTCTTTAATTCACTCCAGTCTCTGTTATAATGGACAAGTTTAACCCAAATTATGTTTAAAAGATAGGAGTTATCCACACACTGAAGTACCTTGGAAAGAACTTTTTCTCTTTTTTATGCTGGAAGCCAGGTCACTAGAAATGTCCCTGCATGTGGACATCAATGGTGAATCAAGATAGTCCACATTTGGTTTATTGTCAGATGATTCCAAATCCCTATTTTACCTGGACTGTCCCAGATTGTGCTGTTGTACTAGCCTGATTATTAATAGTGCTCCTTTCACTCTCAAAAGCACCCAGTTTGTGTGCTAAATCACATGATCACCCTACAAAAGACTTTGAGATATGATTTAAATATGAGTCATATATGCCTGAAGGCCTCATTCATGTGTCCTTAATAGAATGACATGGTTTTAATAGAATTACACTAGAACAGGTGAAAAATACAGTTAAATTCAACTACAATTCAGTTACTAATACTCTAATTCTGTTTTCATGACAGCTGAATGGTTCATGCCACCAGCAGTGTCCGAAGCAGATTGCTCAACCCTAACTGGTAGGCTTAGACAATAATGTAGAATTTGAGTATTTATATATTTAATTTCTTTCATTCTAAAAATTCTAGAACTTTTGTTCTTCAAAAGATGTTAGATTGACTCCATTGGTCCAGGGATCACATGTCAGATGGCTGAAGTATAGTTCTCCCAACTTTAAAGCCCTCACTCTTCCATTCTTCTCATCTCTAGAGTGTCCGCTCATCGCTCACTTTGTTACCACGCACAATAAAGGCCTTGCCAGAGCCAATCTACTGTAATCATCCTCAACTTCCGCATATGAAATGGGGATTACACCATGTTGGGGTTACTGTGACTAATAAAGAAACCAGATGTAACTCACCTACTTAAACCCCTGGCAGAGTTCCTTTATAAAGTATAGATGTTATTGTTAAGGGAAAATTAAAATAAAAAGATTCATTAGCTTTTCTTGGAAAGCCTTAATATTAATGAACAAGAAAACAAAGTGAACCAAATGAATTCCTAGTTGATTTCTTATCTTTTGTGTCAAGAAGAATAGGCTTTCAGCCACAAATGGTAGTGCCAGCAAAAGCAGAAAAGGGAACAAATTCAAGATGACTGATGACCTAGTAAAGAAGCACATAGAATTTCAAAATCCCTTAACCAGATATGTCTTATTTCAGGTTATCAAGAACACCTAGAAATGCAGACCTGTGAGTAGACCTAAACTCATGTATGAGTTTTCCCTCAGGGGGAGGTCTTTAGGAGTAGTCGGTCTGACTTTATGTATATTATTGGCTCCATTCTATTCAATATACTTTATCACAGACTTAGATAAGACACCTGCTGTGAAGACAGGCAACTCTAAGGGATGGCCCAAGCAAGCCAAAATAAGGGGGGGGGGGGGGGGGATACTACTGCCCTTCACGTAGGCATCAACTAAACAAATATAAGAAACTGTTGATGTAGATTTTCAGTAACATATGAAAAAAATACTTAGATTTTTATGGACTGTAGCTGTATGATCCAGCAATCTTATATTGCTGCAGAAAATCTAGTGAGCACTTTTGGTATTCAATATAAAATATCCAAATCAAATCTTCCTATTCCTTACCCAACCATATTCCAGATTACCAATCTTGTCCTTTGCTGTCTCCATTGACAACTTTTGGCAATTGCACTGGACTAGAATAACAAGATTGGAGAATAGTGGGACTTCAAAACTTTCCATTGAGTTCTTAATGTCTAATAATTGTATTGTTCAATTCCAGAATGTCCATTTCAGTACCTTTGGAATTTTATTATAAAATTGCCCATCTCTTCATATACTTTGTATGTTATTTCCTTTATTTTCTGAAATGTATCAGTCATTATTATTTTAAAGTTCTTATCTGCAAGCTCAAATACCTACAACATCTGCTTCCTTTCCCTGTTTTTTTTCTCTCTCTCTCAGTTACTAGTGACAATTTTTTAAATGGAAAATCAGGCATTGTGTTTTCAAAAACAAAGATGAAAAATTCCCAGATGATATTATTTTCAGCAGAGAGGTTCAGCCTTTCCTCTGTGAGGCAGATAGAGTAGAAGGGGGAAGAGGCTGACTACCTTAATTTAGGGTTTCATTGAGAATCTGTCAGATACTATTTTTGTTCTACTTTTCAGAAGTCTTCAGCTTGGATATTTAGCCTCACACCCTGTGAAGCTTCAGAATTTGATAAATGTCTTGAGGTGGGAGACTGGCTGCATTTGAGTGTACTCAAGCCACCAATTTTATCACCCCAAGCCTGATCAAGTTCCAAAATCTTTGCTGTTTCATCTGTCTCCCATCTTCCAGGGTGGTGACAGGATCCTCATTCTGCCTCTAGCTAATTCCACACTATTAAGCACCTCCAGGGACAAAGCAGTTATTGCAGATTATTTTAGTCATTTCTCCTTTCCCTGGAGGACTTTGAACTGTCTTGTTCTCCTAGTAGATCTTATTTCCTAAGTATCATGAACATGTGGGTTATTCCATTTTTTTTTTCTGTGTTTGGGCTTATGATTATACCTGCTATCCTGTGAAATGTTGGAACTTAGCAAATATCTTGGAAAGAAAAATGAATTTGAAGTCCCACTACTCTCCAATCTTGTCATTCTAGTCCAGTGAAATTGTCAAAAGTTGTGTTTTCCTGTTCCCCTGCAGCAGTGCTCTTCCTGGGCTCAGCATGGATTCTCGGCATCTGGCTACACCCAGAATCAACAAATAACTTCCAGGGTCACCTCAGATCCTCAGCTCATATTTGGAAAGTTTTTGCCTTTATTGATCCCTGATGATATTATATATATATTGATATATATGTAATTGATATATATCAAATATATATATATATATATATTTGCAATTGATCCAGCTTTTTAAATTGCTTTTCAGTGGGAGCATTGGTTTGATGCTAACTACTCCATTTCACCAGAAGCAATAGTCTTATTTACGTAGGTTTCAGTTGAGTACAATACAGGTTTTAATAGGTATAACTACCAGTCACTGTGAAGATAGTTTAACGTATATTTGTGTATTGGGGGGAGAGCAAAATTTTCCACTTCAACTTTCTAAGATTTTTGATGCAAGGAATCACCTTATAAATCTTTCTACCTGTCTATCTATCATCTATATATCTACCTATATATCTATCTCATAATCCATTTACCCATTTATCCATCCACCTACCCACCTATCCATCCATCTTACTTTCATAGTAATTTTATAACAATTGATTAGATTGTTTTCAAATGAAGAATGAAAATCAGTGTCTGAAACAACTAAAATAATAAATGGAAAGAATCTAAGTGCTGATATTTTCATTGTCTTCAGGACTAAAATGAGTAAACCAAATTGTATGATAGCTAATTAATTCTATAACTACAAATTTTTGCTTGATTTTAAGTTAATTAATTTATGCAAGCTACTATAGTGCATATATACTGACACGTATTGCTCTTAATCCGTTACCAACTATATCATGATGTTTCACCAAGTTTTCTTTTCCTATCCATTTTTTTTCCTCTTAACAATGTGTAATCATTGAAGTTTTTGATGATTATAAGCATCGGAAAATGTGTAATGAGAAGAATATGAAAATACAATTTTATTTATCTATATGTATTTAAATCAAATATATTTCTTTCCTGAAAGGGTAACAACAAGGAGGTTTGAAGAAAGGTTAACCTAAGTAAAATTAAAGAACCAGTTGAAGAAATCTAACACACAGTGCAATGAGAAAGCAGGCTGTTTTGAATAAGAAGAAAAAATGAAGCTATCAGTTATGTCTTTGAGTAATTAATAATATATGGGAAGAATAAAACCACCATAAGCATCATTAGCATCTGTATGCAAAAGTGAGAGTGAAGCTGACTGCATACACATTGTAAGAGCCGTCTCCTCAACTGCAATCGAACTATTGTGATTTTAGATCTAGTGCCATTTTATATTTTTATTTTATCTTATTTTATTTTATTTTTGACCTAGTGCCATTTAAATATATAGCAAAGTAATCCGATAATCATTTTTAAATAAATATTTTGTCCTACATTTAGACTGAAATGAATATTATATATATATATATAATTTTTTTTAAGATTTTACTTGCTTATTTGAGATAGAGAAAGAGCAAGAATGAGCACAAACAACAGAGCAGCAGAGGGAGAGGGAGAAGCCAGCTCCCTGCAGAGCGGGCTAGATCCTAGAATCCTGAGATCACTACCAGACCCAGAACTGAAGGCAAGACGCTTAAGGGACTGAGCCACCCAGGCGCCCGTATATATTATTTTATTTACTCTTCACAGCAACCATTTAAAGTAGATAGACTTTGTCATGTGTTCACAGATGAAGCTTTCACAGCATAGGAAACTTCACAGTGAAGCTTTCACAGCATAGGAAACTTGCCAGGTCACAGAGTTTAGTTACCAGGAAAGCTGTGCTGAAATCCTGTGGTCTAAATCAGCATTGTCTCTGGAATTTTCTGTAATAATAGAAAAGTTCTATATATGCACGGATGCATAACCCCTAGTCACATATGGTGATTGAGTACTTCAAATGTGGCTTCAAATGCCACAATGAGGACTGGATTTTTAATTTTATTTAATTGTAATCAATTAAAATGTAAATGGCCACGTGTGGCTAGTGGCTACCACACAAGCAGAGCACAACTTTAAAATAAGGAGATTAGACTGGCTCCTGGCCCTCCAAGATCTCGGGGAGTATACACGAACACCATTTTAGAAGGCTTTTCTTGGAGTTAATCAGCAGGGATATCACTCCTTGACCTACTTTTAATAGAAATCAATATTGTACATGAAAAATTATAAGGTATATCTGGTCTTTCTTAGTAAATGATACGGGAGATAGCTCACTTGTAAACATTCTGTACAAAATAAACAGTATATACGTATGTCAAGTGTTTCCCTTCAGTCAAAGGGTAATTTCCTCTTTATTTGCATTTGCTGTGAGGCCATTAGTATACACATATGTAACACTACACAAAGAAAATACTAGGGGAGAGGAAACATAGGGGAGGCTGGTGGTTTTATATTTACTTAGGATGTGTTAGGTCTTGGCATTGTGGAGCTAAATAGCAATTCTTGGTGAGTTCTACTTTCTTCCAGGTCAGGTCATGCTGAGTAAGTAGGGTGGCAGCAAAGGACATTTAATATTATTATCTCAGGAGCATGTGAGGTGACTCCTTTCCCTGACTGCTCTTCCCCATGCCAAATGATTTATGCTAGAACTCCTTCTTACCCCTTCTTTCCTCACTTTCTTAACCAAAGAGCACTTTCTTTACTTATACCAACACTACAATAGCGTTTTGCCTTGTATGTGAAGCCTCAGAAAGCACAGAAACATGTTCCATACCTAAGACCATGTTCTAAGTAAAAATAATGCTACCTCTTCCTGAGGATCCGAATTCTACCAGAATACGTTTAGAATTTCTTCCACATGATTTATCTTCATATTTTTGATTCTTAAAAGATTGAAGTCATTAAAAAATGGGAATGATTTAAAGCCATTAATACGTCCTTTTCCTTATCGGTGCTATTGTTTAGGCTTTGTTTCGAAGTTGAGAATTGGCTTGATGGTTGTGGCTGCAAAAAGGGGTTTGATTGACTGCACATGTGTTAAAGCCATGCATACATTACTGAGGGCACTATGAGGCAGAGTGCCCTCAGAGACACACTTCTGAAAAGAGTAGTTGACTCAGGCCCCACCTATACAGAGCTCAGTTCCTAAAAATAGGTGCCAAGTTGCATCCTTTAGACGCAGGGCTAAAATAAATTCAGCCGTCCCATCTACTTGCTTGATAGACCCTTCAGTGGAGCCGGCCTCCACTTCCCGATTGCTTTCAGGGGACTGGGAAATTTGCTGTCCACAAAACAAGGGAGGAAGCTCGTCTGTGAAGGACTGTAAAGATATATGATATTTTCACAAACTTGGAGTTTGGTCTAACTATTACAAAAGGTATGTGTGATATAGTCATTGATACCTACCCACTTCCTGGGTTGTGATATGTTCTTATTGATTGCTTGAGATTGATGAAGACCATAGGTCAAATTGCAATTGTTATAAAAGAAAATATCTGGTCAGATTTTGTTTTTATGACAATACTTAGCACAACTTTATTTTAAGTGTAAGGCTTAATCCCTGCCAAAGGGTTAGAGTGTTTCATATTTAGTGTTGAAGAATAATGAATCAAACTTAAAGCTAAAAAGTCATGAGTGAAAATTATACTTCAACCTAGAGCTAAACAAGAAAACTAAAAAAATTAGTGTATCTATGACCATAAATTAATAAAATATACAATGAATTTGCTAAAAAATATAAATTGTGTTACTTTGAATTCGGGGAGGGGGGAAGAATTTAAAATATCTTCAACTGTTGCAGCTTGCTCAGAGGAATGTATTGAGAATTATTCTTTCTCCAGCCTGAGTTTGATTTTGTACATCTTGCCCCAGCCACAGTCTCCTCTCCTTTGGGAGTATTACTGGAGTAAGGATTAAAGAATCAGGTTCTTAGATGTTTTGCAGAATTAAGAAAAGCACTGCCAGTTGGATCTGCCAGTCCTAATTATAGTAACTACAAACTTAAAGAGAGAAGACTGAGATTTTACTTTAAAGGTATCATGGCCTATATACTGTTTCAAATGGATTTTTTTCTGTCTTCGATTGCCTGTGAACACTTTAATTTGGTCCTGTTGTGCCTTAAGTGTTTAGATGTTAGAGACTGAAGCAATTTGGGACAGGCATTATAACAGAATATCTTAAGGCACCAACTAAAAGAAAGGACACTTTAAGATTACATAATACAGGGTTTAAATATAGCCAGCTGGTGCTGAACTGAAAGATATTTATTTTTACCAGAGCTCCATTTGGTCACTGACGAGCTGTAGGTTGTTTAAATTATTTTAAAATTTCATGTGCAAGTGCCAAAGGACGAGTAAAATATTTACCTCAGCTACATTCAGAGCCATGAATTTTAATATGAAAGAGCACCTGTTTTGAGCTTTAAAGATACTACCATTCAGTGGCAAAATATTGGATCAGGAATGAAGGAGTCTTGAATTCTATGCTTAAATATTTCTCTACCTCTCTGCCTAATCTTTGAATATTTTACCTTCTTACTATTAATATGTAAATGAACAACTAGTCCCATTTTTTTAGAGTCAGCATTTCGGATGTCTGCAAATATGGCAAAGTGCCAGCTGTTTGGGGAAAGTGTAGTCCAGAGTTTGGAGTGAATGTTTCTGCTTTCATCCGGTGTTGGGCATCTTTAAGACACAGCTTCCTTCAACCACTTGAAAAATAAAAGTAGACATTCTTTAATGATCGCAGAGGGCTTTAATTCAAAAGATGTTCATGTAAAAATGTTAGCCCAGGCCTCAAGTCTTCTGTGATTATAGAGGAAGAGAGGGTTGGTTGCCTTTCCTCTGGTTTATTTTTGGGTAAAAAGCCCACAGAGTTCAGAGGTCATTTGTAGTTGTCTACCACTGATGGCTGTCAGTAGTCGGCCAGCATCCCTGTTCTTCTCTCACATTTACCACAATTGAACAACTAATACACGTCAGTATTCTTTTTATTCCTTTGGTAAAATATTGCTTATGATGAGGGGATTTGGGGTTGGACTCTCCTACTAAGCTTGATCCTGGGAACTATTTCCTCTCTGCTCTGTCTTTCCCATACACAGACACACAACCCTGGTCACTGAGAGACCTTTTTTTTTAAAGATTGTATTTATTTATTCATGAGACACACAGAGAGAGGCAGAGACATAGGCAGACGGAGAAGCAGGCTCCCTGTGGGGAGCCCAATGAGGGACTCGATCCATGCCAGGATCATGCCTAATGTGGGACTCGATCCCAGGACCCCAGGATCACACCCTGAGCCCAAGGCAGACGCTCAACCACTGAGCCACCCAGGTGCCCCACTGAGTGACTGTTTTATAAGACCTGTTTCATAGCTAGGAGTCATGTCTAGATTCAGTAATTTATAGAGCAGTGCCAGGCAGTGTAATTCCAACATTTTTGATTGAACAATCTTTGGGGGACAGTACTTAATTGACATTACATTGTCCTTTTTATTTGCTTCCCATCTTGAGAAGCATTCAAGTTACAGTTTGAAATTTAATTAAATTCTAATTTGTTTTTTGTTTGTTTGTTTTGCTTCTGAAGCAGACACTTCCTCATTCAAATTACAGGCTCATTCCTCACAGAATGGTGGGTAACTTCAGCTCTTTCTGATTCGGAAAACTTTTTTAGAACACTGATTTATGCCATATAGACTCATGATCTTTATATGATGGTGTGATATGTTGTATTGTTGTTGTTTCCTGACAACAAATGTGTGGTGTTTTCCGGCACCAACTAATTCTCCAATTCTCCAAAACCAACTGGGTATACAATTTAATTCAATTTTTATACTGATTCCCAGAGTCAGAACAGACCCCACAGATTGCCCCCATCTCAGCCACTAACTCAGGTATAGCTGAATAGAAGAGATGCATAGGACAAGGGAGAATGGAGAGTAGCACAGAGCTCCACACTGTCTGGGCTCCATGCCCATCAATGTGTTCACTGTCCTAGAAGTTCACCAAACCTTTTGTTTTGGGCTTTCATCAAGATTCCATTACAGAGGATGATTGACTAAATCACTGTCTATTGGTTATTGGATTCAACCTCTAGCCCTTCACCCCTCTCAAAGGTGGGAAGTGGGTTGAATGTCCTAACTCTTTAATCATTAAGTTGTTTTATTGTGGCAGTCAACACCCATCCTCAAGCCATTTCCATTCCCCCTCAACCCGCACAAGAGACCAGGAATCATCTTATTAGTATACTAAAGACACTACCAATCAAGAGATTCTGCGAGTTGTAGGAGCTGTTTGCCAGGAGCCAGAGACAAAGACCAAATATTTATTTTTTATTATATCACATATGTTCACAAAGTCTCTTCTCCTTTGAAATGCTACCTGTGAACTCCAGAGTAAAACTTTCATACGATTTACTTTCCTCATCATTGGACTCCATCTCTTACAAATTTAACTAACCTGCGTATATTTGACTTGTACAGTAAAATTAGTAAAAGCCAGAGGACAATAACAATTGGGCAACAAAAAAAGCAAAGATTTTATTTTCTTAAAAATGTTGAAAATCAGCAAATTCAACAAATTATTCACATTAGTTTAGATACAACAGATGATGCTGTGGCTATATTTAATGACATTTTGTGAGCCTAAATGATGGCATAAAAATTATCTGCCAGTGAGCAATACAGTAGGTAATCCAAATTCCTGGTAGAGTAACTGTACTTCTTAAAATATTGCCAAGGATAAGAGGAATTTATTCCACAGATAACACAAAGAACCTCAGTGACTATTTAGTTTGGCAGTTTTAAGTTCTAGATAAGAACACTGAGGCAAAGGAACATTAAGTAGTAACTCTTATTAAACACAGAGAACTAGAAGCTAACTCTCTTGACTTGTGTTTCAGTGCTATATGTCATTCTACAAAGCTTCATGCCATAACATCAACCCAATCCCATTCCACTCCCATGACTTGCCATATGTTTTCGAGGTACACCTTGATAAAGTCCTTTTTTTCCAGTAGTAGGTTTTTGTTGCTTTTTCTTTTGTATTTCTCATTCTCTTAAAATTGTGAGAAAAAAAAATGTGGAAAAGGAGATATCCACATACAATTCAGTTAAAATTCAGAATATGATGATTGTTTTATTTTTTGAATTTTACTAAGCATTCCAGTTTGCTCACCTTCTGTGTTAGACGAGCTCTTTCCCCATCCCCCATGGTCATCTCATTGGCACATGGTTTTTCATTGCTCTTTTTGGCAGACCTTTGAGTAGTTTGTCTTCTACATTTTTCTAATTGTATGCAGGATATATCCTGCTGCTTGGGGAACTGAACACTTTAGATATATCTGACTGTTCAAAAGTAAGTAATTGCCAAATTGCTCCAGGCATACACATGATTTAAAATAAATATGATACTAAAAGAATTTATTCTGGGAAATTTCTCTGTTTGTAAAAGATCCAATAGCATCTTCCTAAAGAATCTGAATATATCAGCATGTGTATTTCTAAATGCATTAACTTGGTAGTTACTAACATTGAAAACCAAAAAAAAAAAAAAAAACTATCACCATTAATTTTACAAGCAAAGTCCAGCATTATAAATGGTTTCCAAATAAATAAATAAATAAATAAATAAATAATTTCCAGACATGTTCTCAGTGTTCTTCATTTAAAGTCCAGTAAATGTGCACTGTATATAAACTAATGTTTAAATATCATTTAACTTAATTATTTAACTCATAGGAACTTAATTGCATTGTAATAAAATGTAGGTAGAATTTACAATATAAAGTGACAGGGTTTTTTAACTATATTAAATTTTGATAAGTAGAGTCACATTTCCCCATTAAATTACATTACAACTTTATGGGTGCCTTTATCACTACTCTGTTGTTGATGATAACTTTGTTTTTAGTCAATATTGTCATAGCAAGAATTTAGTTTTACCTTATCTAGCTAGTAAGCCTTTTTGTCAAATAATTTGAGGTTCATAGGTAACACAGTAAATAATTCCCTGTCCAGGGAAACAATGAAAAATCTTTTTGTAAAGCTAGGGATCACCTTTTAATGTGCATGTTTTGTAAGTTAGAATTTTTGGCTCTCCACACAAGTGTTGTATTGCTAAGTTGGAATATTTCTGGGAAAGAGACAAGAAAAAAGTGAGTTGATTCATGTTATTAAAGGTTGTCAGTTCCAGCTAGAAGCTCTATTTAAAATTTGCTGTGTCTGCTTCTCTTGGATCCCAAGCCATTTTCCTGAGTTCTGTATAGGGTGAAAGTCTGCTGTTTTGCTGCAAGGGTGAAGCCCAGCCACAAGTTTTCAATTGAAACGCAGGGGTGAGAGCTGGGGAGGCCAAAGGAAGAACTGCTGGCAAGCAGCAGCTTGCTCAGTCCCTCCTGTCTTCTGAACCATCCCAGGATGCTCAGAGTGGGCACAGAATCTCATTACCACCCTACCTTCTCCAGTAGAGACTATGCTAGCCCCCTGAGTCCCAGAGGACTCAAAAACATATATTTTTTAGGAATGTAACTGTATTAGTGCATGTCCACTTCAGTGACTGACTGATTCTGGAGTGGGAATAATTTTAGGATGCACCACCCATCTGTCATCCAGAGCTGGACAATGGTCCCGACTTTTACTCTATAAAATATCAGGGAAATGAAATTTGAAAGGAGGGCAGGTGTTTGTACTTAAGTTATGATTTCTTTTTTTCTTTTCCTGGAAAGATCCAGTCCAGTTATTGTGGTTATCAACTCAAAACTACTATTTAATCTAATACTCCACCTTCAAATAGAAGCAGTAAATCACCTCAGACTTCAATGTTCACCTCTTTAATTTACCTCACCATTTCAACCCAACTGGTCCCAGCTTCTTGACTATTCATTATATTATGCTATTACCATTTCTTTCCATTACATTCCATTATGCTCATATATATGCATATATGTATACATACACACATATATACATACATATATGTATTTGTATGTGTATATTATCTTCTGTAAAGTCTGGTGTCACTGGTGCCTCCGTATTGTTTTCCATTTCTTTTTTTTTTTACGATTTTATTTATTTATTCATGAGAGACACAGAGGGGAAGGCAGAGACACAGGCAGAGGGAGAAGCAGGCTCCCCACAGGGAGCCGGACATGGGACTCAATCCCAGGTCCCCAGGATCACGCCCTGGGCTGAAGGCGGCACTAAATCGCTGGGCCACCGGGGCTGCCCCTCCATTTCTTTTACACTCTCCAAGTGCCTTTGGATGTTCAAATAAAGAGTGATCTTTAGACAAAAACCAGTAACCACAATATCATCCAGAATGACTTTTCTTTTTATTCTTTGGATAACATTGTGTGAAGAACCTGACACAATATTTTGTGAACATTTGTATTGAGAAAGTGCCAAACTACATTTTTATAACAACAGCAATAATAATAATGAACATAAACATTTTCTGCAGGATTGTTCTTCCATGGATAGATTTATTTTTAAAGCTCTAGGAGCTGATGTATAAAATTTCATTATTTATATCATCTTTACATTTTGATCAATCTGGATAGTTCCTATCATCAGCAATATTTCTCAAATGATGTAGAATGTTCTCTCTCCTTGTCTTTCCTCCTGCTTTTTTTTTTTTTTAAATCTCATTTCTATGAAAGACCTCTGGAATAAATTCCTTACCCCTAAAACTGATATTATCCTTAAGTTGTATGCAGTGCCCTCAGTTTACCAGAATCACAAAACACCATCTCCTAGAGCCAGAAGAGGTTCCAAATGAACCCCAGATAACACTTTATTGCGAAATTAGAAAATACTTTCAGGTGAACCCTAGTAAGTTGAACAAAGACTTTGGAACAAACTGCCTGGGTTTGAATTTTGGCTCTTACACTTACCAGTTGGATGACTTCAGGTAAATTATTTAATATCTCTGTGTCTGTTTCCTCATCTAAAAATGGAGGTACTATTAATATCTTTCTCATAGATTTGTTCTGAGGATTAAATAAATTCATATTTATAAAATGACTAAAACAATAGCACCTGGTAAGTAATGTCAATAAGCTCTTGCTATTACTGTCATTTTTATTATTATGTAATACATGAGGCTAGCACAACACAAGAACCATTATCTCTTTCCTAGAAAGCAAGATAAGAAAATAAAGTACCAAGTTTTCCTAGATGCTGAACATTAAAAAAAAAAAAAACCCACCACCCCAAAAACTGTTTAAGAGAGAAAATCAGCTACCTGAGTTATTGCTCTGTTGTTAAAGACATCCTTACCTTGCAGAGATGCACTTCTCAGCTCAAATTAAATTTCTGTCCTCTCTGGAGTTGTAGAAAGCTATTAAGAGCCCTCATTCTGTTATAATAATTCCTACTCTTGAAACTAACAACCTTCCTGTTATTCTCGATGTCAACATCACATTACTTCAAGAAATCAAACTTTTCAACTACCTTCAACCCTAATGACACCGTCTCCTTTCTGATGGAGCTGCTCCCAGCCACTTATTGGACTTTGCTATTACCTTGACTTAATTCTTAGACTCTTGAAATATAGACCATGGTTTTCTTTATTTTCCGCTAAAACTGATCTTGACCCTCAGCATAATCTTCCCATCCTCAATACATCCTGCCCACCCACCTCTCTGCTTTTCTTTGCCTCATGGCTCCGGATCTTGGATCCACTTGCAGTGTCTGAGTGAAGATGGAAGGAGAACACTCACGCAGGAGAGAGGCACTAAAAAATGGGACTTTAGGGAACAGACTCTTTATCAAGGGAATCTGAGCAGCAAAGGCAAAGAAGAATCCAACACCTGAAAAGAAAACAAAAGGCTGGGGGGCCTGGGTGGAACAGTGGGTTAAGCATCCAACTCTCAATTTCAGCTTAGGTCATGATCGCAGGGTCATGAAATGGAGCCCTGTGTTGGGCTCCCTGCTCAGGGAGGAGTCTGATTGAGATTCTCTCTCCCTCTGATCTTCCCCCTCATGCATGCACTCTCTCTCTTTATCTCTAATAAATAAATAAATCTTTAAAAACTAAGAGTGAAAGATCATGAGCCAATGAATGGTGCAATGCATCATATTTGAGGGATGATGCTAAGCTATAAACAGGAAAATAAATGGCAAGGTCAAAAGTAAGGAGGACTAAAAACAAGATAGGATTGGAGCCCGTGCTGGACTTGGGCGTGCATTTCAAACTAAGCCAAGAACAATTCAGGAGTGTTGGAGGCCTGGAGTTGAGGGCTCCTGACTCCAGGCTTCAGGAATAGCTTAAAGGAACCGTGCTAGGCCTAATGCTCATTCAGCCACAATCCCATTGTCAGCTTCAACAATACAGCTTCCTTTGACTCCCCCTCCCCCGTTTCATTTGTCCACACGTTCTTGAGCTAAATTCACCTCACCAAAAACCAATTCAACATTTTCCTGTTGCTTACAATTTTTGTTTCCATCCCGAGGCTGCCTCTCTCTATAAATAATATATAGTATAATACATATATACTAACTTCTCATCACATTCACCATTATTCCTAACAATCCAGATGTTCTCTACACTAAGATACAACTGGAAAATATGAGAATGGGAACAAGTCTGTCTGTAATACTTTTTAAGAAAGGCTATGTTGGATTTTAAAAGGCTTGGCAATGTAAAATTTGGGCTAAAATAGTCACCAGAGGTATGCACTGGGTGTAATAGAGATGAAGCCGAGAGCTGATGGAGCGTGTATGGTAAGACAAAATCAGAAGACTAGGGATGGAGCCCAGGAGACGACACATGGTTGGGCGTCAGGAATTTTTCAGGAGACTGGTCATGATAGATGAGTGTTACTTGTATCTGGTCTAAGCTACTCACCAACTCCGTACTCAGGTTTGAGATTTTATAAAGAACAATGCAGAATGCTGGGAAGCATCAACATTTTTAATTCCTCCTTCTTCTGAGATACTTTCTGTAATGACAAGTGTCAGGCTTGGTGAGGTTTATGACATTTTCCTCAGGCCCTGCGCTGCTGCTGAGTGGGACCTAGAGCTTGCTGTCACATCTGCTTTCCTTGGCAAGCTGCCAGTTCAGAAGGGCACTGGGACCCCCAGAAAACCTACTGAGGCCCTCCTCCTAGCTCTCACAAAACAAACGGGATACTGCTTGTCATTAGATGGTCCTCCAAGGAAAAATGCGTGTATATCATTTTTGTTTGCATGTCCTGCCTATACTCTTGTGCTTGGCCCACTGCGCGGGGAGGCTATTATTTTCTTCTGGACTGAACTGTGATGGAGACATGAATGTATCTGGAATTTTTTAGCTACAATACTTTACTAATTGCTTTCTGCAGATATGTAATAACAGGAGAATTTCTGGCAGAAATTTAATTTGGCTGAAAGCCTGAAGTTGACTGGTTTCACTTCCCAAGCAAACATTTTTGTGCCGTTCTCATTTTCACTTGCTCATGCGGTGTCCTGCGGAGCATTTTTGGTGATGAGCTGGATTTCATTGTGGGAGACTCACAGGTTCACAGGCAAGAAGTTTATTTTTGCTCCCTCCTGGAAGCTTTAATCCCAACTTTCACATCTCCGGGCTGCTTAAATAACTTCTGTTGCAGAATTTGGAACTTGTTTTCTACTCTTTAAAAAGAAGTAGGAGAGAGAAAGCAACAAAATCTCTCAATAGGAACCATCGAAAGATGGGCATTGAATCTTGCACTATGATTTCAAGACAAATTCATTTGGTAAATGCCTACTGATGGTCTACCATGTATCGGTCATGATGTCAGACACTACATACCTGTGAAGTTGGTTGTCTTCATCTCAACTGTCCATCTGCTTCTTCAAAATCTAAGAATTTTGGCTTCAGATAATAATAAAAATTTAATAGCCACTTCTACAAAAATGTTAGGATAGATCCCACTGCTCCTTGTTAGGGAAAGCACAAACATCATCCTTAGAAATGCTTTATATTCCTCCTACCCCAAAGGAAGGGCACATAAGGAACATTTCTGGCCACCATGTGGTACCCATCCTTCCATGTTCACAATGTATATAAGTCGATGAAGCTAACAGATTCTCTGACTGAAATCATGATAGGTACGCCCATGTAGGCAACCGTAAGAATTAAAAGATGGAAACAGATGCTGAGCTCCTCGCTAGTGGGTGATAACCTGCAGTTGTCATTCTGTGTCTAAAATTTAAAAACTAATGAAGACAACCAAAGAGATGCTTACTTTACAGTCTGAGTTCCCCCTTCCAGGTGAGTTGTCCTAATACAGCAACAGGCCAAACTAAGTTGAAATGACTTGTCCATCTGCCCAAGGCTTTTTGGTGCCTAAAAGGAATAGTGTGGGGAAGTGACTCTATTTTAAAGCTTCATGTGGAATTTTACAATAAAGCCCAATTTCTAAATTTTGAATTGCTTTTTTACATTTCACTCCCCTCAACTTCCCTCCTCTCACCTTCTCTTACACTTGAGTTTAAATACCATTGGTCTAGGAAAACTTTTGTTTGCAAGTTTTAATTAAATTCTTTGTTGTTCACAGATGTCACTGCCTTCATGTGCGTGGAAAGAGCAAGTTTTTAATCTGAATAACATTTAAAGGGTGATTTTTACACTTCACCCTTTAAAAAACAGGAGAGAAATAAGCAGCATAAACTGATGGCACACTTACAGGACTAGGTTTTGAATCTGAGAGAAAGGAAACAAATGCCAGTGCCAAATTTGTAAAGATAAATAAGTATAAATAAATTAAGGGATGATGAGACTGACTAACTATGTTCTTCATGTGTATCTTAAGCAGGGCAGACTATTAAATTACGTCCGCTCTTTGGACCGTTCCTAGTACAGGCGTATCATTAGGAAACTGACATCATCTTGTTCTTTTGAAGTTACAGTCTGCATTTATATGCAAAGGACGTGGAGGGCACCTTAATGGTGAGAGGGAGAATGACCCAGAACCTGACTGATTCCGAGTTGTGATACTTTAAAATTATTACACTTTAACTTATAAACACCCCTCTTCCCTATTTAAAAGACTGTTCAAAATCTATAGAGCATTTTCTGGTGTCCCTAACAATTATGGGGACAGGAGCCAGAAAGCATCTGGGATAGTACAAATGTTTGAACAAGATGCCGATTACCTTTCATTTTAGAGCACATTAGAAGAACCTATAGCTTTGGTGAGGAAGACGGTATCCTACATGGATTCTTAACACTCTACTGAACATTAGCCCTTTTGTCTTCCTCCTCGAGATCCAATGATTAAAGACCATATCCTTTTTACAGTGTTCATTTTCTTAGGTGGAATTTTTCTAAGCACATGACTCTCTGAGAGTCAATTCACTTCCAGAAGAGTCATAATGAGCAATATGTTACGTTATTTCAGCATTCTCTCTTTTCCCTCCATTGCTTAGGTTTTACAAATAATATTCAGTAAAGAAAGTGTAGAATTAGTGTGGGTTCCCTTCTTTGATCAAGCCTATCACCCATTAAGTTCAAAAGAAAAAAAGTATATCAAAGGATCTGTTGTTTGTAGACTTGGGCAGAAAAAGCACTTTAGACAAAGACTTAAGGTCACTGAAAAGAGTTTGTATAGATTCAGAGACCAAATTTCTGGAAGACAAAAGGCTGAAATATATTTTACTACTCAAAGAAAAAGGGTGATCAGTAGGAGAAAAGCTGCCACAGCATCAATTGCCTAAGTTGGAGTCAGAATTTTATGATTTGGACTTTCTTTTAATATCCTTTGTCACATGCTAACCTAAGGAGAGGGGTGAAAGTTGGAAAGAGGTTAAAGTATAGGGAATCCCTTAAAACAGATGCAGAAACCTCTGGCTGATCCAGAATGCAGCTGACACAGAAATGATTTAAAATGATAGTTGAGAAGTAATTAAACTGCCTGCCTCTGCTACATGCAAACAACTTAAAGGTGGGTATATCAGGGAGATGTTTCTCGAAGCTGCAGATTATGAAAGCGTCATCATCCCCCATGATATTACTGTTGCTCATGTTTGACCTGTTGAGTGCCCAACAGCATACTCAGAACTAAACAGGACAGTTAAGGGCACATGAACTAGCTTTGTATGGATTTTTACAAAGCCTCTGAGAGAAAAAAAGAAGCAGACCATTTTCAGGAAAGATAGACTCTAAGCTAGTGTGCATGAGTCATCTCCATCTATCAACAAATTGCTTTGACCCCAGGATAAAGTCACTTTTGTGTAGTCTGGAAGTCCTGATGGTTTTAGAGGTGCTGGTGGACGTTTTAACTAGTCTGTTCCTGCACGGCCTTTCCAAGGTAACGTTTGCTGCTAATCACAGACCGAGTTTGAGGACTCTCTCTCTCTCTGTGGTTGAGAAGTGATTATATTTGCTTGCCATTTCTCAAGTTCCAGCCAACAAAACAGAACAAAACGAAACAAAACACCAACAACAGAAAGAAGGTGGCATTCTTGTCACAAAGGCACTGCCCAGTAGTAACTGAGCCAGGCATGAAGGAGATTTGGAAACGGGACAGTCATAGGGAGTTTGGGCAAAGAAAAAGCAGTAATAAAGCAGTAGGAATAAAGAAGGAGTACTTGAGGAAATAAGGAGTGAGGAAAAGAAGTTATATCAAAAACGTAGCAACTCACAGAGACATGGAATAATGTAGAATGATATGAAATTTGGGGTTTTCTGGAATAGAGACTGAGAAGAAAAAGACGGGATTCAATTTAAATAGAAGGAATACTCAAAGAGGAAGAAATTCTATATTCAAACTAAATCAATATAGCGACAGTTCTACTTAGAGGTTATTTAACACTTAAAGAATGGTACTTGGTGGAGGTATTTAGGAGAAGTACTTAGCAACGCGTAGGTACCTAGCAGAGCAACTCTGGAATGGATCCCAATGAGGAAATCTAGGACCCTTCTCCTTGCCTGTGGTAGGCAGCCACGGGGCAGCAGAGATGTAGAGAGTGACCCCATCCTTGCCACCTGGCTGGTCCAGACCAGGGTTTGCTGTGCCATGACCACTGCTCAGAGGCTGCATAAGGAAATGAAAAATGTTAAATAACTGAGTGATAGTTTCATGATTTTACCTACATTGCATAGAAGAGAGAGAAATATGAGGAATGTTTTTTGGGGGAAAATAGAATCAATCTGTCCCTATCATGTGATATACTAGGGTGATTTCTATGAACTTTACATTTTCAGAGTACAACTTCATTGCTCACTGGTGAAAAGATGGTGATTCATCAGTATTCAAATATACATCAATATTCAGTCTTGGCACTTTGAATATCACATACATTGAGTTAGTAATTTCTTCTCCTTATAGATTTTCCTCATCTCTGTAGTCATATGAGTAGGATATGCCAACTTCTTTGCCTCACTCTCAACGTGTAGTTATCCATTCCTTCATGACCTATTGTGTTCTCCTTGTTTCAGGAAACATGGTAGATATCTGATTTATAAGGAGGAATGGAATATCCTTACAGAAGGCTTTAGGTTTAGGTGGATCAGAGTCAAGCCCTATCCTTTTCACTTACAACTTTAAGCCTTGAGAAATTTCATAACCTTTCTTATCCTCTGACTTGTATTGATTCAGATTATCTGCATGATCACACTTAGGAGATATAATAACACATAGAGTGGAAGCTAGTGAGTATTTATTATTACTATGTGCAAGATATTATGTAAACTCTACTTTTATAAGATTCCCTTCAGGCAGTCACAGGTTCTGTTATCATGCTCATGATACAGGGAAGAAGAAAGAGGCTTAGAAAGGTTAAACAATTTGCTTAAAGTAAAAAATGAGTGCCAGAAATAGGTTAAATAGTGGGTTTGCTGGGTCCAGAGTGGGTGTTTAATCTGCATGTGGGTCTGCCTCCTGATGGATGAGAGCCCAAGACAGAGCCCAGAGTAGAACAGGTTTACAAAATTAACTTAGCTCTACCCTGGGCTGGAGGGACTTGCTTTTTGGTGGAAAGTGACAGAAGTTGGGGCAGGGCTGGGGGGCAAGAAACTCAAGGATACACTAAAAAGTAACGTCATACAAATAGAAGCATTGCCAGAGAGCGACTCACTCACTGCCTGGGTTAAGTGGGAGAAACCTGAAGGGAAATGGAGCCTCATGGTAGGTTACCCGCAATGTAGGTAGGTAGGTAACCCCACTAAATAGGATTTGGCTTGATCCATCTTAATTTATTCCATCTTGATATAAATAAATGTGGTTTGGAGGGGGTGGGAATATGGTGTGTATGCCACCAAGTTCCTCAAGAGTCTCCTCCTTAGGAGGGCCGCATTTGGTGTATCTTCAGACAAGCCAACTTCCTTAGCAGGACCAGCCATCTGGAAGCTGGTTTTATTCAGAAGTCAGCATGCTGAAATGATGCAACCTGTTGTATTTCTGTTTTTAGAGATAAGGCCAGATCAACGCTTCTTAGAATACTGTATTTCTTCAGGATCTCTCTGGTGGTTTTTTTTTCTTCTCTCTTCAAGTAGAGTAGGGCTGAATATAATTCATGCCCAGCCTTGAGCACTGTGCTTGGCCCACAGTAGATGGGCAGTGGATATTTATTGAATGCATGACTAAAGCCTTAAGAAGAGAGTTTACCAAATACCTTTACTGTATATCTCAGATGCAGATTTAAACAAAGAGGATACTGTGATGAGAGCCCGATACCAATTCCCATGTTGGAGCGGAATAGATCAATAGAAAATTTGGGCAGTGATCCTTGCTTTGCATTTCTCTTCCCTTAGAGTAAGTCCCTATCTCTACTTGCTTGAATGGATACCTAAACCTGTCTCCAGTTTGATCTCTGAAGTGACCAAGGGAATATAATTGAAGAATTTGCTTTCATTTCTAATTCTAAACTCAAACTTATGAGGATGTAAAAAGAGCCAATTAGAGTCACAGATATTCAACTTTATTGGTTTCCCTTTGACATATGCCTACATGCACTAAAATAAATGTTTAGAAAGGATTTGTCTATAGATGTTTAGGAAGCAGAAAGGAGGATTCATAAGCCTCAATTAAAAATGCTCTTTCTAATAAAATGTTATATCTCAATTAAAAATATTCACATAAGAGACTGTGTAGATAGAGTTGAATAAGTAGCTCAGAAATACCTGAACTCAATTCTGGACTCAGCCACTTATTATATGATTTTATCTTTTGAGTGTCACTTTCTTCATCAGTTAAGTGGAAATACCACCTATCAGATATGGTTGCTGTAAAAATTAGATGTAAATGTAGATGAATCAGAGTATACGTAAAATACTTAACACATAATCAATATTCATTAATAGACAGTTATCCTTGTTATAATGCAATATAAATTTGATTATGCTAGGGGAATGTCTAACAAGAGACTTATGTTGTAAAAATATGCACCATCGATAGGCATTTAATGGTTCTAATTTATTTGACCATTTCAAAGAAATTTAAGTCATTCTATTCAGTTATTGATTTTTGTAACTGAGCAATTCTTTAACTAAACTGAACAATTAATTTAAAAATATTTAATAGCAATATGATTAAATTTCCAAATATTCCCAAGCTGGAAATATTACTATACTGATAATTATCTAATTTCTGACTAAATTCTATTCATTCATAACTGCTTTAGTACAAGAAGTACTTTTGTGAGGTGATAGGAGCTGCAGAAAACAGGACGAGTCTATATGACAATATGTCATTACAATTAGAGATGGCAGGTCTCTTACCCAGAGAGCTTAAAATCTCAATGGACATTTAAACCTAGTCTTATCTATAAGAAGATGGATATTTTGGTGGGGGGGGGGGGCATAAGGAATAACTTTAAGGATGTTTCTATCACAAGGTGCTTTGTATATATCAATCGCTGTGATTTGGGAGAACTGGAACTAATATGATTTAGAAAGAATCCACCCTGTGGTGATATCTGACTTGGGCAGTGCATGTGGGTGTACATGAGATGTTTGCATTTGTTTCCTATTGCTGCTGTAGCAAATTACCATAAAAGCAGTAGTTTACAATGGCACAAATTTGTTATATTGCTGTTCTGTAGATCCAAAATCCAAAAGGGGTTTCACGGGACTAAAATCAAGGTGCTGGCTGGGCCAAGCGCTTTCCAGAAGTTCCAGGGGTAAATCTTGCTTTCTTGCATTTTCCAGCCTCTAGAAGCTGCCTGCATTCATTAATTCGCGGGACCTTTCCTCTACTTTCAAAGCCAATAATATAGAATCTGCACTGCCCTCCCACTCCCTCACCTTCACCCCTATCTCTGCTTCTGTCTTCATCTCTCCTTTCAACTGTGGCTCTCCTGCCTCTCTTTTTCATTTATGAACATCCTTGAGACTACTACGTGGAACCCACCTGGATAATCCAGAATTATCTCCCTACCTCAAAACCAGTAACTTAATCACACCTACAAAGTCTCTTTTGCCAACAAGAATAATGCATTCACGGATTCTGAGGCTAAGGATGTAAACATCTTTGGAGGACCAATATTTTGCTTACAAAATTGCTGAATTTTGTCTTCTTCCTCTAACAGGCAACTAGAAATATAAGATCTCTTCCAGTATCTGGTGAACTGGGAGAGTACTGGTTAGGGAAGAGTTGGTAAGGAGGCAAGAACTAATTCTTTTTATTAGCCTGAGAGATTATCTATTTTTGTTAAGGTATAAAGCATGGTAATCAGATGAACAAATGGATTTTGAGGAAAGTGAAAAGTGTACATACAACAACGTAGAGCATTTGGAGGGAATAAGACTATAAGGAGGTTAAAAGATTGAATCTGGTTCATTCTGCCCATATGCTGGATGGATGCCACAGTACAGTTTTTGTGCTGTCATGGCATACACTTTCATTCAGTTTACTCTTTGCCCTTCCTCTCTCTGTTTTTTTGTTTTTAAGAACTGTAAATTAATGTGAGATTGTGTTATATACTTACTCTTTCATTTTATTTTCCATCTATTTCTTGGTTTTATAATATTCAAATGAATTAAAATATATAAAACTCAAATTGATTACAAATTGAGGTGCCTGTGTGACTCAGTTGGTTAAATGTCTGAGTCTTGATTTTGGCTCAGGTCATGATCTCAGGGTCCTGAGGTTGAGCCCCTCATCTGGCTCTGCACTCGGCACGGAGCCTACTTGAAATTCTGTCTCTCTTTCTCCCTCTGTCTTTCCCCCTGCTCTCTCTCTCTCTCTCTCTCTCTCTCTCTCTCTAAAATAAACAAATAAAAATCTTTTTTAAAAATGTGATTATAAATTTGACTTGGCAGCAGCATTCTGAATGTTTAAGAGAGATGAATTTTATTATTAGCTGAGGGATATGCAGATATTAAGAATTATAGAAAACTTATTCATGCTAATGGCTGTGAGCCAATGCTATGTCCATCGGTATGATATCCTGTTCACAGATCTGAACTGGGTTATAGATCATATATTTAGATTTGATGGAATTTAGTCCATCACTCGCCCAATTGAGTTCTAAATCAATTTCCCTGAGTACTAAGCAGTTTACTTCTTTATAATGCATCCGAAATGCAATAGCAAGGCTATGGATGTGTCACTGAAAGTGCATTCGCCTGCTTGAAGCTGATATCTGTGTTTGCGTCAGCTTTGTGGGCTTCCGCATGGCATGCCAGCTTTCTGCCTGGCTCTTAGTTGGGACTAAATAAAGATTTCTTGGATTGACTTTAGAAAATTTGAAAGAAAAAAATCATTAAATTCTCTTTATTTGCTCAAGACTTCAAGTTACTATTAAACCTTAGAATTTCTTTTGAGTCATAAGATAGCTGAGTTAGCTATCTAGGACTATTTTTTATGTTTTTATTGTATATACAACATGAGTCAGGTCACAACAGAAAAAGGCATCTCTTTGTTGTTTGAAGTTTCCTTTGTCTACTTACTGGGAAGTGATTATTTGGGTTTTGGACATGTGCATTCCTTGAGAAGCAGCACTGACTTTGAAAGTCACAGAACCTGAGCCAGCCTGTGTGGCTTTCCCTTCCAGCTCAAAACCTCACCAGGCACTTCTCCTTGAGCAAGTTTTGTGACCTTTCTGTGTCTCCATTTCCTTATCTGTAAAATGGAGATAAAAAATAAAAATAGTCTCTACCTCATAGGGTAGTTGAGAGCACTAAATGGATTAATGTCTGACACATAGAAAACACTTCATATATATTTGCTATTATATTTTTACTTGAGAAGATATTTTACTTTATGCTTTTTTATGCTTAGAAAGTCCAACTGAAATAATTTTCTACTTCTCTGAAGATTTTTCATCATTTTAAAAAACATTGAGCTCTCTACTCCATCTAATACTCTGTAACATGCCATGAGGTGAGGAACCATTGCATGTTTTCCACAAAATCATTACCCAACTTCCCCAACATGACTCATAGGTAACGCTGCTGTCTCATGCCATTGGTCTTCCACAAACTCATGTGGCCACCTCCTTCATGTTCCAGTACAGATGTTCTGCTTCTCAGGATGCTTTTCCTGACACCTGCTTGGTGACACGCCAGAGTGGATTATATCCTCCCCTGTAGACTCCCAACCCAGCTGGTGCAAACCCATTAACTCTTGGGTTATAAGTGCCTGTCTTTCTTTCCAACTAGACTGAAAACTCAGGAGCAGAGTGAATGTGTCGTGTTCTTGCTGTAGATAAACCAAGAGTTGTTTAATGATAATGAAGAAATATATTAAAGAAGCCGTCTTAATTATATAATGTGAATTATTTCCTTTTGAAATTTTATGTGGTAAAGATGGAGGGAGATATGTGAATGGCACCCACAGCAATTAGATTCCCATAAAGTTCTCATTTTTCTGGTTATTGATGGTGTTTCTATGTTTCTGTACTGTGCTAATCCTCATGTAGAGGCCTACAGTGTTACAGCTTCTTGGTCAATTAGCATCTTCCAACTGCTGATGGCCCTCTATCTCATTTAGTACACTTTCTTTGTCTTTAATGATATTTTGCATGAAAAGAATATAGCCATGATGACTTTTCTTCATTTTATATTTGCCTATTACATTTTTACCCAACGCTTTCTTTTTAAATGTTGTGTCTTGCTTTAGATTTATTTCTTGGAGGTTGCATATGGTTGGATTTATTTGTTTGTCTTTCAGTGTGGAGTTTGACCTCTGTTTATTCTTATGACTGCTACATCTGATCTTATTTCTACCTTCTTGCTTAGGTATTATATGTTAAGGCCCTTTGTTTTCTTTTCAGCTGACTTTTGTTACATGGACCGTCTTCTCACACAAGTACCAACTTGGATTCATACAGACTCTAGCTCACAGAACTAAAACTCCAGTAACCAGTAACCAATTTTCTGATTCCTTTTAGTATTCAGTGTTATAAAGAAGACATCTAAGGATGTCTGAATTTTGTTTCCTCACTGCAGAAACTCTTCATATATCTAGATAATTGCAGAATTTTTCTCTCTCCTTGTATTCAAGTTTTACAAGGATTTACTGCTACATCGGTGTTTCAATTTTAATTTTACTTCTAGATTATGATAATATTTTAAATCTATGCCTAAATTTTATTTTCAGCAATTTTTCTTCTAATATATCTTATTTGTTCTGCCTCTCCCCATCCCCACCCAGCCTCTCACTGCAATGCTATCAACTTACAGTTTGGATTTTGTGCTCTGTTCTCTGAAATTTCCTTTCACATTACTGTTGATGTTAGTGATGTTCTCTTCCACAGCATATATTATTCTCTTTACTGCCTTCAGTGTGTATTTTAACTCTTCTATAAACATTAATACCCCTAGTTCTTTTCTCATCTCTGACAGCTTTCTTTCCTCTGATTTTTACCTCGGCCAGGTGCCTGTTGTAAAATCAGACACAGCTAATATCAGGTTTGCAACAAGCAAGTGGTTGTCAATGAAATGCAGAGGTCAAAATACCTTTTACTTCACTTTAATTACTTCCACATAATCCATATTGGATAGGCAAAAGAGAAAAAAAATTCACAAAAATCTAAGACAGTTTTGAAGCACTGGTGTTTAATATCTACCTTTCACCCAGTTATATCCATTATAATATTGTTAGATGGTCATCCTGTCTATAAATCTTTATCTACTGCTACAGTTCCTAGATTTTGAAAGTTAGAAATATTTACATTTAGAAAATGTGTTGAGATGGAATCTTGCTTTATAAATAAGATCATTACAGAGCATTTGACTTTGTGAACTGTGCCACACTGGGTATTTTTCTGAATAGACATTTTTCTAACTCTAACTGTATTTTTGAGCAACTCACTGATCCCAGCCCTATGGTATCAAACCAGTGAACTTTACTTCCAAATTCTTACTCTATGAAGACCTTAGGATCATATATACAATTTATTACTTCAGATTTCTAGACAATTATTTGTTTAATAGGAAATGAAGATGGATTTGTTATTTGTCAATGTTGTAAGAACATATCCTTTTATAAACCGCTGAATTCCAAATTTAAAATTTCCTGAACAGCTAGTTAGAAGAATGGCTCATAATGAATTCTTTTGAAATGTCTGTTAATATTAATCTGTGCATATTTCTAAGAATTCTTTCCTTGATAATAGAAGTTGTGAAATTAGAAAATCCCAGAGTGCATTAATTACATTGACTATTCCTCATTGTTTTCTATATCTGACTTCTTAGAGCTATTATTTTACTCCACAGAAACACAGAAGGGTGACTATTCATGCAGTCCTTCTGTGACTGACTACAGGCATGTGAATAATTGGTCAGGAAAGGAAGAGCATTCTATCTTATATTGTACTACTTTGCTTTTTAAAAATTCCTTAAACATGGACTCTCCATTAAAAGTAAAATTCAGGAAGGCATAATGAGTTTTATAACTGGGCAAATTTTATTGATTGATTTAGTTACTTTTCAAAAACTACAGAAAAAAAGAATATATTTTGAACTCAAGAGGGTAGATCTGTAGTCACACAATCTCTCATGATTTAAGAAAATAGAAACATATACATACACTTAACATCCATATATATATGTATATACACGCAAACATAAGTATATAGAAGTAGACATAATTTAGAGCTATCTGTGGTATATTACAAAAAATAATAATATAAATCTTTTCCCGGGATCCCTGGGTGGCGCAGCGGTTTGGCGCCTGCCTTTGGCCCAGGGCGCGATCCTGGAGACCCGGGATCAAATCCCACGTCGGGCTCCCGGTGCATGGAGCCTGCTTCTCCCTCTGCCTGTGTCTCTGCCTCTCTCTCTCTTTGACTATCATAAGTAAATAAAAATTAAAAAAAAAAATCTTTTCCCTAAGAACTTCAGAATTCTTCTTTTAAAAGACATTCTTACCCTTAATATGTAATCATTTTCATGATAACAGATTATATTTTTTAGTATTTTATTTTCTTTCAAAATGCTTCCTTACATGTTCTTTCTGGTTTATAGGATTTCTTCTGTTAAGCAAAGAATGAATATTTTGGGTGGATTAGCAATTATTTTCTCATCAGAAAACAAAAGAAAACATTTTATATTTAGGGTACAATGGAATCTATGTCCAGCTATGCCATTAACTTTAGAGATTTGGGAGAATTCACTGAACGTCTTTGGATTTTAATTTACTTACTTACACAATGACTTGTCCCTAAACCCCAGAGACAAATCAGTTCTAGTACAAAATCTTGCAATAATATTTATAATGTTTTCTAACAGAAATAATAATTCAAAAAGTTCATTTTTCCCTTTTTCACAGACCACGTTAGACTTATGGCATGTTCTTTCACAGTCTGATTTCCATACTTACAGGTATGCAAAATTTTCCCTATTTTTCCATAGGTATTTTGTGACAAGAGCATCTTTACTTGTTCTTCTATGTCACCTAAACTCATTTCCCACTGTTCTCCAACCTCAGTATCAGTCAAGCCTTCTGAAATAGCACAGTACCAGGTCAGGGGACCAATGTCCCTGTCTCCTTCTCCACCTATCCCTAAGAAAGGGACTTTCTAGAGCTTCCTTCCTGAGTGGCACAGTTGGTTGAGCATCTGACTCTTGGTTTTGACTTAGGTCATGATCTCAGGGTCATGAAATCAGGTCCGAAGTAAGACTCCACACTCAGCATGGAGTCTGCTCGAGATTCTCTCTCTCCCTCTGCCTCTCCCCATTCTCTCTCCTAAATAAATAAATCTTAAGGAAGGGGGAGGCTGTCTTATCAACTAAAAAGTTATATCAGGTGTCATCAGCATCAAGGTAGGAGCAGATAGATACATCACCTTATAGTACACTGGGCAAGAAACATCACCTTGTTTATCAGGTGAAGCAATGGATTGACATTGGTTTAGAAGGCTAGGAAACCAATATGGACGCATCTTGTTAACTCAAGGTAAGTTTTCTACTTTATGACTACCTGTGTAGGCAAACTTATTGATGGGAAGGAGAGAGAAATTAAAATATAATGTCTTTTCTTTGTCCAAAATGAAAGCCCACAAGGTGATAGAATCCAAATCTCTTAATAATCCAAACATTGATTTCCTGACCATTAATCTTGGGCAATTCCCAGTAGGATGAAAAATGATAAAAATCAAATATTTTAAAAATAAATACCACTGCAAATTTTAGCAAAAATAAACTGCTGACTTTCTGTTAAGATAAATAAGAAAATGACGTCTTTTCATGAATGATATACAAAATGAAATTTATATTTTAATGTGGAGAAACTTTAGAGAATCATGTCCAATAAAATCTATGTAGTGATCACTCACAAAAAAGTAATAGTACAATTGAATAGAAACTGAATCCATCTGTAAAGATAGATAGCCCACAGGGTAAAACAGAGATATATTTTCTTTATCATGTGAAAGACTTGCAGTGGTATGTGAGAATGTCTTTTATCAAAATCAACTGGAGGAATGTACTTTTGTATGGATATGAGGTTTTGAATGACAGGTGAATTTCAAAAATAACTGACACTTATTATGAACAAGTCAATGTTGTACAATCATAGCATGTATATATCACAACTTTGTATTCCTGTACATTTTGTGGGGTTTTTTGAGAGCATGTTAAGTAAGAAAAATAAATACAATTTTAATCGAAATATGTGAAAATGTTTATTTGAATAAGAAGTTCCTATGGGGGATCCCTTGGTGGCACAGCAGTTTAGCGCCTGCCTTTGGCCCAGGGCGCGATCCTGGAGACCCAGGATTGAATCCCACGTCGGGCTCCCGGTGCATGGAACCTGCTTCTCCCTCTGCCTGTGTCTCTGCCTCTCTCTCTCTCTCTGTGTGTGACTATCATAAATAAAAAAAAAAAATTAAAAAAGAAGAGTTCCTATGGAAAACCACACACACAGGGAGCCAAAAAATTGATTTTTAATTTTTTTCTGGGTCACAAAAGTTGTTCTTATCTGCTATTTTATATATAAACTTAAAAGAAACTAAAAATCAGGGTACCTGTGTGGCTCACTGGTTGAGCATCTGCCTTTGGCTCAGGTCATGATCCGGGGTTCCCATAGGGAGCCTGCTTCTCCTCTGCCTATGTCTCCCCGTCTCTGTGCGTGTCTCTCATAAATAAATAAGTAAAATATTTAATAAGAAAACTAAAAATAGAAAACAATGGTTCAGTGTAGGAGCTGGGGGAGGAGATAGGAAAAAGAGGAAAGGGAAGGAAAGAGCTTGGTTATCTGTCACTTGAGATTGTTTGGGCCTTGGTTTACAGTGGTTAAATCAAGCCAATCCAAATAACAAATACATGGAAGAGCCCTATTCTATGAGTTCCCGAAACTACGAGTACTAAAGTGAAAGGCAGGGGGTGTATGAATGAGCTCTGAATATACATGTATGCATGTATGTATCTATATGTAGATATGTACCATACACTGATTGGTCCCAGAAGGAGCCCTTGCAATGATTTCGGAATTAGATTTCTTTAAGAGTGAATAGTAAACCATCAGGCAAAGTGATAATAGCAAAGAATACTAGATCAAATAAGAAATCTGGTTTTGAGACCAGCTCTGGTCTAAAGAGAACTAAACCATGGAGAACCCTTGTCTTCCTTTCACATAAGGGAACATTTAGGCATGTTTCCATATGCCTAAAAGGAGCTGGCTAGATTAGGTTAGACTATATGATCTTTAAGACCTTTCTGTTTCTAACAACTGTTATCCTGTGATCAGTCAGTCAGTCTTTCACTCTGTTTCCAAACATGTAATTCCTATTACCCTGTATTTTTGTCAGGTAGATGGCTTAAATGGGAAAATATCAGGCCATCTGAAATGAGTGACTGACAAAGCTTTTTCTAACGGTACTATTATTTCTTTCTCATGTAACACATGTCTCTGTGAATAAAGCCACAGTCTATAATTCTCATGGCAATCATTTATTTTAGCTACACCTATCTCCTCGAGTGTTAAGAGGTGGAGAGAGAACCAAAGAGCAATTTTTAGACTTGCTTACGATTTAGTCCACCTATCAAATCTGTCTCTAATTAATTGTGTGATCATGGGAAAGTTTTCTAACCATTCTTGACTCTCTATGGTCTTATCTATAAATTTCAGAAAAGAATAGCACCTACCTCATGAGGTTGTTAGAAAAGTAAAGGAGATAGTGCTCTCACAGCATTTAACCTAAATTCAACCCCCGGTGCCTCAGGAAAGTTCATTATTAACATCATGGAGCTCTTAATAACTATTTTTCATCAAAAAAATCATAGGAGTAGGAGTGGAGACGGTATTTTTGCTTGGCATTCACATGAGCATATGCTCCTATACAGGCATTTTGTAGCTTTGCTTGAAAGCTTGAAGAAAAGAGAGTGACTGTGGGACATTGAAAACCCAGTGCTGTGAAATGTTGCAGTCTGTTTTATGAGAGCAGATATTTAAAATGCCTTTACTGTTCATAAGCTGATGCTATTTTCTTTTCAAAGCCTGAAACACATATCTGAGCATGCTACGTTTGTTTTCAGTGACTGTTGGCCCTAATAAGCCTGCGAGCGGATCTGCAGAGGAGGGTGCAGCACAGAGCGAGGCCGTGTCAGACCTCCAGGAAGCGGTGTCCTTGAAGGAGCGGATGGCGAGGTACCAGGCAGCTGTTTCCAGGGGTGACTGCCGCAGCTTCTCCGCCAATGTAAGCTGCTCCTGGTGGTTCTGGGCTTTCGGTCTGCCCTTCACACACCCTCCTTCCACTGCAATACACTGGGCAGGGCGATAAAGTACAGAAAGCACAGACATAGCATGAATCAAAGTCAGAGGATGTGAGTTGAAGCTTCAGCACTGCAACTTATTCTCTGTGTGATCTTGGGCTACTATCTGAACCCCTCTCTGAGCTTCAGTTTGCTTAACTGAAAAATGGGAATAGCCATCTACCACAGAGGGTCTAAGGGGGAAGTCAAAGAGACAATTTACGTGGAAACCATAAGGCAGGGTATAAATGTGTTATTATTGCCATCATTATCATTTAACCTATAGCTATTCTCCTCAGGAAGGTTGGGAATTAATTTCAGATTTTAATAATGTGGGTCTGCATGCCGCCCTCTTTGGTCTCATGTATAGTTCATTTAAATTCACTGGCAGTATAATTTTTTTTTTTTTTTTTGCTTTTCTCATTTCTCTGTATGCACTAAATCCATTAGGAGTAGCTTAATCAACATAGAAATGAGGGAGATTAGCAATGTAGGCACTCTGCTAAACCAATTATGATTATAGGAAACAGCAGGATTCAGTAGGACCACCAATTTTTAGAGCCAAAGCATAATAAAGTCATATTCAAAAGAATTTGTTGGGTTCCATCATCTGTGGCCTTCAATCCACAGGGTTTGATGAGTCATTTTATTAGTAGCAGCTTTATAGCTTAATGGAATATAAGGATACTCTTTTATAATTATAATCTCCAAATTAGCAAAGTTGTTCATTTAACCAAAAGAGAAAGAGAGGGAAAGAATAGTCAAGAAGGGTGGTGTTCTAAAATAGCTACTCTTAACATTCTTCTTTACAAATTATTTAGAGACAAGGCTGACTGTGCCAAACTCATTAACAATATTGTAATTCCAAATGACATTTAAGTTTTTACATAGTCATTAAAATCCATTTTAGATGCAGCGTGGATTTTGAATGAATGTACAGAAATCACAGAAGTAGCTAGCTCTCTTCCAAAATAAATAGTATCACTTCAGCGCCTCCTGCCAGTCTTCTTAGATAGCACCCCCTGCTGGATCATTAAGGAACTTTACTACAAAGTAGTGTTTTAAATTGGAGAAAAGATTCTTGGGGAAACAGATTTTGAAAGTACAGAGCAAGAGATGGGTTATTTAGTACACAGTTTTTTAAATATAGGAACACTTTGACTTTTTCAGGCAGTAGGAGAATACACCATAAGACAATTTTTTTTTTTAAGATTTCATTGATTTGTTCATGAAAGACATAGAGAAAGAGAGGCAGAGACACAGGCAGAGAGAGAAGCAGGCTCCTTGCAAGGAACCCAATGTGGGACTCGATCCCCGGACCCCCGGATAATGACCTGAGCCAAAGACAGACACTTAACCGCTGAGCCACCCAGGTATCCCCATATGACAAAATTTTATTTATAATGTGCTAAAAAGAAAATATTTAAATTGGGCCCTAAGAAAACTAAATTATCCCCACTATATAATACAAAAACAAAATGTTAACACTATTATGAAGATAACCTACATATAAGGAATTTAGTAATCTTTCTCTTCTCCTGCCCATTTGCAGGCAAAACAAACTGAGGGGAAGTGACTTACAGATCATGCATTACTGACAAAGCCAGCCTAAATTCCTGGTCTCTGGACTCCTGTCCTCTTTTTTACTGAATTCAGCTGCCTCCTCTCTCATACAAGAAAGCATCTGTGGCCCAACAAATGCCTTATTATTTGGTTTAGCCCTAAGTTAATATTGTGTGAGAGGGGAGGAAGAGCACATATATTATCTCCAAGAAATCCTGGTTAATGTCTAAAGAAAAGCAAAATAACTGCCTCACTGCCTTATCTGGTCAGATGCATCAAATGTCTATTCGATTATGAAATCATGGAAACTGCCTTTGACAACATTTCTATTTACACAAATAACCCCAGTATTTTACATGTAAAATCTGGAGGTCTCTGATTTGGCCCCAAATTGAATCCATTATATTTCAGTTGCATTGAGATCAGTTTCTCCTGGTCCTAGCCTCAGCCGGATGGCATTTGGTTGAACCTAAATAAAAGTCATGCCCATGGAAAGGCAGTGGTCTGCAGGAGCGTCCTAGAAAAGGAGGAGGTAACATTTGTTAAGCAGTAAATTAAGATGCCAGATTGTGCTGGCGATTTTATTTCCGTTATCTTTTTTAACACAAGGAATATGTGGAAAACATAGTGTTATTCTCAGTTTAATAAGAAATGAAACTTGAACTCTAGTCCAAGGTTTTAAGTGTTAGAACTGGGGATTAGAATCACTATTTGGTCAACTCCTCAAATTATGTTATTTCTCCTATGCCCAAGGACCCAAGGACAGTTCTTTATAATGAAAGTAGATAACTGTGTAATATAATTACCTTATTATCAAAATAATTTAATATTAAGTTGGTCCTGTGTTAAGTATTTAAATTAACTTGTTAATAAAATGACTTGGGCAGTCCGGGTGGCTGAGCGGTTTAGCACCGCCTTTGGCCCAGGGTGTGATCCTGGAGACCCGGGATCGCGTCCCACGTCAGGCTCCCTGCATGGAGCCTGCTTCTCCCTCTGCCTGTGTCTCTGCCTCTCCCTCTCTCTGTGTGTCTCTCATGAATAAATAAATAAAATCTTTAAAAAATATAAAAATAAAAATAAAATGACTTAATTATTATGGGCATACCATTAGATTTCAAATCTTATTTCTGAGTCCAAGAATAAAAAACATTAAATAGCGATAAATATAAAAACGCTTAACACAAAGCAACCCATTATATGGTCATTTACAATAACATGGGTTGAAATGTATAGCACATGGGGCAAAACAAGGCAAAGTCACAGACAAGCCCTCCATCTGAGCAAGGAAACATCACTCCAGCTCGTGACCACAGGCTGCTCCTTGAGCAAGTCCTGCCATCCCACATATGTAAATCTCCATTTACAAGCTGCGCTGAATAAAGACACTCTATCACCACCATGAAACTACAGCTCAAAGGACTTCCTCACTTCAGTGGGTGCACAGTGGGTGCACAGCCATAAGGGTGTAATAGCAGCAGTACTGGTAAAAATAATTAACTATATGCATTTTTGCATATGCCATATGGTCTGATTCCAAAGCACAATGCTAAAGGGAAGGAGTGGGTATATTTGGTTTTTTTGTTCACTTGGTAGATTGGTAGATGAGAAGCAACATATTTGGTCTAGGAACTGATATTTTTGTGAAAATGCACTTACTAGGAAAGTATTTAGTCATTGCCATAATTACTGAGGCTTGCTAGATTAATTTGCACGTGATTTGGACATTGTTTATAGTTGTTACAAAGAGTAGGCTTCTTAATAATTGCCTTAATTTCCATAATTTAGTACTCACATGTTATCTACATATGATCAATCGAGGAACGCCATTTATGTACATTAAATGTTAGGGGAGGGTACAAGAAATCTTGTGGCCTTAATTCACCCTTTCCCTTCTTTATCCTAAATTTCAAAATAGATGCCACACTTTCTCATGACTTTAACACATATCAAATGGCAGTAACTGACCAGGATTTCCTTTTGAAATTTGTTGCAAGATTTGATGGTATATATATCTAAACCATATAAGTGTACATTCTCATCCCTTCTTCTCATGAAGCAAATATTCATACTTATAAATATCGGACAGTGCATGGAATTGTGGAAAGGTTATGAATTTGGAAAAACATCCACTTGAGTTTGCTAGTACTTCAGATAATCTGGAGTATTAATTCATTCTCCAGTATTTTAGAATATGGGAAACCCCAAGATCATAGTTGTATTTTTAGGATCTGTTTGAGAAACTATATGCTGGGTAATGATTTCATGATCCCAGGAGTTTCCTATCCATGATAGGGGAACTTCGGCTCACGGCCATCCAGTTACCTTCAGGTCTCAAGGCTTCAGGGTTATGTCAGGACTGGGCCAGACCTCAGGAGACCTCCTGCGATTTGAAGGGTTGCTGAATCTCTTCCCAGTTTTAAGCGGTCCTAGAAGCTTCCTGGAGGAGGGCTGGTTGGCATGAGGCCTGTTTGCTTGAGAGTTGTCATCCCATCTGGGCTTGAGTGCCTGCTGGGCTGGGGAGAGTGTTGAATCATCAAACCAAAGTCCTTACGTTACTGCACTTCCCACAGGGGCATAAGATCTGACCAGGCTCCTCGGGCTTTTCAAGTTGCTCCAAATGAAGCCTATTGAATCAGGCTTTCTGTTCTCCAAAATGCCAACAATAGCCTAGAATGCTTCTAACCTTAAACCTTCTAATCTAAGTCCTGGGGTATGCCAACCCTGGAGTGGTTGTTGCTTTGCTTGTCCTTTCATACTAGTGATTAAGGCAGAAGCAATCATGAAGACAGATCCTGGTTCAAATTCCAGCTCCTACTCACACCCAGCAATGAGAACTTAATAACTTGCCTTACTTGCCCAAACCTCAATTTCCTCATTTTAAAATGAGAGTAAATGTCCATATCTCACAGAATATGGAGAAACGTCAAATGACAAGATACATGTAAACACACAGAAATCACTCAGCTCTAGTATTAAGTAGTTGTTACTATTACTGATATTGACATTTTCATATAAGAGGGGCTTATTTTATTCATCTTTAGTGATTCAAGTACATTTTGAAATGAGTCAAATGTTTTTAATATTCTTTCTTAATAATGTGTTGCTTATGTAGACATTTGGAATTTTAATGACAACCTTACTGCGGGTTAAAATTGAGTCCATTATTCTAATTTCTACTAGTTTGTGTGTATTATTAGTGAAATAGATTCTACAGGTTTAATCTCTAAATATCAAAACCTATCTGAGGGGATCCCTGGGTGGCGCAGTGGTTTAGCGCCTGCCTTTGGCCCAGGGTGCGATCCTGGAGACCTGGGATCGAATCCCATGTCAGGCTCCTGGTGCATGGAGCCTGCTTCTCCCTCTGCCTATGTCTCTGCCTCTCTCTCTCTCTCTCTCTCTGTGTGTGTGACTATCATAAATAAATAAAAATTTAAAAACAAAACAAAACCTATCTGAGATAAGAATTAACTCAATATTTTGAAGCTCTTCCTGACTTTATATCAAAGACTGATAAATGAGAAAACAACATGGAGAGATTATTTTTTATTAAGGTTTTCTGTAAAGGCCTACTGAAATAATTGCATATGTTCATATTTTTTAATATACCACCCATCAATAATTGTCAACTATAAAGCATAATAGCTTGTAAATCCCATCTTGAGCAGATATAAAGCTGAATTTTCCTTTTCCTTAAATTGTCTTAGATAATGGAGGAATCCAGAATGTGCACAGTGCCTGGTGGTTTGGCCAGAGTGAAGAAACAATTTGAAAAGGACAAAATTGCTTCTTCCTGTAATACCTTGTCTCAGTACCAATACCAGCACGAGAAAAGATCTGAACAGGTAATGCTACTGCAGGTAATGGATAAATCACGTGTGGTATAAGTGTTCTCATTTCAGTGCCAATTCAGAAAGCCCCCTATTCGGTGGTACATTTATTTTCATTACTCATTAACAAATATTGTAATTTTAAGATGCTTTAGAAAATCATCTTTAAAGCATACCAATGTATTGATTAACTTATTACTTGGAGCATTTTGTCATATTTCTAGGGAACCATGCTGGAATATTTTTCTTCTCAGCTTCTAATGTTTCAAGCATAAATGAAAATTAAATAGCCTCGGTTAGTCAACAGGTAAATAGAAATGTTGAGAGCCACATTTATATTGAGCCTCTGCTTCTAGGCTATAATTCATGATAACCTCTGTGCTGGTTGTTTGTATAGATTAACTGTGAAGCATTATTTAGCTGATCATTGTGGTGAGTTTTCTGTTTTCTTTAAAATCATCAAAAATTGAGTAGTAGAACCCAGATGTTGCATAAAATTGCATAATGTAACTTCTGCGTTTTATCTTATATAAAAGATTTTCCCCCATTTCATTCCTCCATTATATATATCACCAAATATTGTCATGGGTTATAATGATTTTTGAATGTGAGAATCTCAGTAATAAAACCCATTAGACTGAGCTCGGCACTCTGAAAAATAGTAATTGCACTGTACACAGCTGTATTTAGGTCCATGTTTTCCATGAGGAAGAGAGTAAGTGGAGTACTTTTACAATTTGGTTGTGGAAGATAAAAGGTGGTTTTTTGTTTGGTCAGTTTTTAAGAAAAATCCCTAGGATATTTGGAGTTACCTAAGTTTTAAAAATTAAGGCAATTGTGTGTGCATAATATGGATGGGGGAGAAATGGGGAAAGTATATCAGAATGATTAAAAATCTGATATGTGAAATAGTATTTGTTTTCCATTTCTGGCTTTGTCTGAAAAGTAAAAATTGTGCAATATAAATAGCTCGATGAATTTATGGTAAGATATGTTCTAACTTTGCCTGAAGGAAACAAAATGTAAATAAGTAATTAGGATTGGATATACTTGTGGTTTAATATATAGCTGTTGCAACATAAGAGTCTTTAAATGAGTCAACTGTGTGTTTACTTGAAATTAGTCAACAATACAAAATGTAGTTAGTTATCATTAATAAGTAACAAATTCCATGCAGACAGGTATGTATGAACACATGGCTTATGTTTCTGGAAAACATTGTAATAGAGTTTTAGGCTATGGGTCTTGTAGATCTGAGATCAGAGGGCGCCTCTGCAGCTTACCAGTTAAGTGACACCGACACGGGGTCACCTTCAGGGCACATGGCCCTGGGTAGTCACTCAGGGCCCCATTCTGAAAGGGCACGGTACTTGGCTTGTGCTTTGCTGTCATCATCTTGAAATTTAAAAATATATATATTTTATTTATTCATTCATGAAAGACACAGAAAGAGAGAGGCAAAGACAGGCAGAGGGAGAAGCAGGCCCCATGCAGGAAGCCGGATGTGGGAGTTGATCCCAGGACCCCAGGATCATACCCTGAGCCAAAGACAGATGCTCAACCGCTGAGCCATCCAGGCGTCCCTCATCTTGAAATTTTTAATAATTTTGCAACAAGAGGCCTGGGTCTAGCATTCTCATTTTTCACTAGGTCTGGCAAATTATGTAGTCAGTGCCACAGAGACCGAATTCAATACCCCTCAACCCTCCGTTTCTGATTAAGATGGGGCAACTGATGAGGGATTTGCCCATCTCATAAGGTTAATAATGAGGGCTCTAATATGACAAAGAGCAGTTTCCATGAAGGTAGTTCATTATCCATGAAACTTGAAGTCAGTTTAGGACTCCTTAATATTGCAAGAGATGGAAAGCCCAACCAAAAGTGGCTTAAGCCAAAAGGAACATTATAGATTCACAAAAAAAATGCAGTCTTGGGAACTCTGGGTGGCACAGCGGTTTGGCGCCTGCCTTTGGCCCAGGGCGCGATCCTGGAGACCTGGGATCGAATCCCACGTCGGGCTCCCGGTGCATGGAGCCTGCTTCTCCCTCTGCCTATGTCTCTGCCTCTCTCTCTTTGCGTGACTATCATAAATAAATAAAAATTTAAAAAAAAAAAAATGCAGTCTTGTGGAAGGGAAATTTGGTGTCAGCTCCAGTGGTGTACTAGAGCATCTGGCTTGTACCAACTCTCTGATTATTAAATTTTTAGGAATATTGTAAACCAGATAATGTCATGTTAATAGCTTAAAGTCAGCCATATCAACGATATTTATACTAGAGAAATTGGCAGATTCTTTCTTTCTTTCTTCCTTCCTTTCTTTCTTTTTTTCTCTTTTTTTTTTTCTTTGAGAATCCATTGTTAAGTATGTATATCCTTACTGCTAATGTAAGGACTCAACTTATGTCCATAGCATAATAGCTAAGAGCACAGAAACTGGAGCCAGATCACTTATGTCCAGATCCCTACTCCTTCATCTATTAGTTGTGTGACATTAGGCAAGTTTCTTAACCTATTTGTGCCTCAGTTTCCTCAATTATAAAGTCAATATTATAATAGTACCCACCTCATAAGGTTAAGAGGATTAAATGAATTATATTTGTAAAGTGCTTGAGACTGTGCTTGGCCCATTGTAAGCACTACACAGTGTGGTGTTTCAGAAAAAAATAATAATAATAAATAAATAAAATAAAACAAGTATTACCTTGAACATATTTCTTTTTTTTTTTTACCTCACTTCCTCTGGGCTGGTCCCATTCTCACCCAGGTTTCCCCCAGTTCATAGTAAAAAGATGCAGAGAAAAAGTGAGATCCTTTTCCCAGAAGTTTCGGGAACAAACCTTACTGCATCTAATTGGCTGTAAATGGAACACTGATGTTCTTCCTAGAACTAATTTCTCAACTGGGGGACACTGATTGGGTGAAGCCTCTGTACCTGTTGACCTAAGTGGAAGTTCTCAGCATTCAGTTTTCAAGGGAGAATAAATGAATACTGGGTAAAAGTAAAACCAAACAGCAGCAACATATGAATGTTATACACACACACACACACACACACACACACACACACACGTACTTGCTATAAGCTCCTTCCAAATATAATCTATTATAAGCTGTAGTCCCTACTCTGGAACATGAAATATTAATGCATGTGAGTGTAATAAATAAAACCATGCACTAGAAGTCTGAATATCTGCAGGACTCCAGGCCTTTAGTGACCTCTCTGAACTTCAGTTTCATTATGTACCTTTAGACATGCTAATAATATCCAATAATTCCATGAGGAATGACCAAACCTAGGTCATAATGCCATGTAATATAAATAATATATAAAGGAAACATGTTAGAATAAACTAGTAAATATCTTTTACTGAACTGCATGCTGAAGTCTCGGGGAAGATGAAAGTAAAAAAGTCATCCATACCTTAGAAAATGAAATAACTAATTTATAATCCTTATTAGAAATTTGAGATACATGTCATATCTGGTTATAAAGGGGAAAACGTAGAAAAAATCATGTCTTAGATACTCACTTAAAATTTTCAAGCTATTAAATGCATTCTAAAAATTGCTTTTCTTATCAGCAGGGATTGAGGACATTTAAAGGTAGAGGCAGAAAGTTAATTTTGTCTTACCTAAGCTGTTGTCCACCCAGATGGTGTTTTCAGTCTTTGCTTGTTCAAAGTACTTGAGACTTATTTCTCTGCTAAGTCTGCCCCTGGCCAGAAAAAAACCTTATTTTGTTAACATATAAAAATTAATATTAATTTGAAAATCAAGTTTAATTAGAGTTAAAAGAAAGAACATTTGTTTTGGATTTCTGACAATATTTAATGTCACAATTAGTAATAATCTTGTAAGGTGTAATAATTAAGTTCAATCTGCCTGTTTCTTTTCTAATATACTGAAGTCAGATGTTTCAGGATAATTAGCTATCTGGTAATCATTTGTCTGGAAGATCAGCTACAGGGCTAGACAAGTTTTGAAAATTAAGCTATCTCTCGGGTTAAAGATCCCTCTGTCTGCTGATTGATCCAACTATTATATCAGACTATCTTTTATTCAAAAAGTTTCTAAAATAGGAAAAAAAAAGGAGATATAATATATAGGAACTCTCATTTATGCCAGACACTTAAATTCTGAGATAATGTCTTATTTATATATTCTAGACTTGTCATGCTTCCTGGTTCTGCCTGTTAGCATCACTGCTAGCCTGTGGAGCATCCTTATGTAAATTAGAAAAAGGAGCCACTCTGGACCATCAGAGCCCTTGTGTGAGTGAGGCACAGGGCAAGGGGTCAGCTTCTTAAAAGAATGTGTTGGGGAAACTTTATTTAATCTATTCCCGCATTCTTAAAAGGGTGCCTTGAAGTACATGCAGAAGGTATTAAAATAAATGTGTTATTGATGGGAAACTGCCATCATCTCTTTTCTGAGTTCATTTTCACTTGCCTATTCTACGGTTTCTGTTTTTTCAAGACTTTCTTTTTCTTCTTTCTTCTTGTAACACCTTTATTGAGATATAATTTGCATACCATAAATATCGCCCATCTTAAGTGGGCAATTCATGGCTGTTTAGTAGATTTACAAAGTCGTGCAGTGTCACTGCAATCTAATTTTACAGCATTCCCCTTCACCCCCAAAATAAGGCTTGGACCCATTAGCAGTCTAAGACATTTCTTTCTGTGCCGTATTTTCACACTCAGGGCTTGACTTTCATCTTCTCATATGAATATCTTTGCTTTCTTTCCCCCATGCTTATGCAGTACTGAGAAGCTCTTTACTTATTAATTTTGAAGTCCTGGAAGCCTATACTTTTCTGGGGTTGCTTGGTTTGGTTTGGGTTTTTTCTTTTTGTTGTTTTTGTTTTTGTTCTCTAAGTGGCTTAAGTAGGAAAGAGTAGATGGAGCTCCAAAAAAATTGGAAGTAATCAGTGCAATACAGTGCTTAGGTAATTGCTTTTATGTGAAAATGGCTGCGCTGAATCCATGTCAAGAGCCTGAAGCATTCCTGACCTTCGCTCCCTGCAGCCACCTCTCACGTGGACCAAGGGGAAGCTGCAAGACAGTATGTATCCTTCTGCATATATCTGCTGTTTCAAAAATCCTAATGTAAACATTAGCACTGGGTAAAATTATGTGGATCTGAAACAATCCCTAGACAATTTTTGGTTGATAGAAAACATTTTTGACAGCTTGTGACAGATATAATCTGACATCTGTGTGTTTCAGACTCTTTAAAGGTGACCCATAATTATTTTCTAGCAGACTAAACCTATTTTTTTTTATCAGTGAAATGTCCACAAGTGCAAAGCATTTCTCATGTAAGTGCTTTAAACCTACCTTTAGCTTTCTGCCGTGTATATAATTTTTCAAGGGCATAGATTTCTTTGGCAGCCCCAACTGAACCCAGATCTCTATTAACGCGTAAGGCTGTGATCAAAAGTGTGTCTCATTTCATCTTTTAATTTGTATACTACTTTTAAATGACTCTTACACCTTAAAGTAACCTCACTCAAACAGGAAATGATGGTTAGGCCTGCTGGCTCCAAAGCCAGGCACCCCGGATTATAATCCTCTGAGTTAATTAACCACCTCATCTCTGTAAAACGAGGATGAAGTAACAGATCTGTTTTAAGAATAAAATAAGAGGATCTATGTAAAATTCTTACTAAAATGCCTGGCATATACAGAAGTGTTCAGTAAACACCAGCCATTATCATCAGCAGTATTGCCACTAAAGCTAAGAGAGCATAATCAAGTGGTAATTATTCTCAAAGGAGAATATGATTCATAAACATTTTATGTATATCTAAAAAGACAAAGAAGGATAACACTGTTCTATGCCTCACACCTCACACACCTCAACTTTATTTTTTTTCCCCAGTTCTTTGGCCCTTGGAGACAGAATAATTTCCTAGGAGCTCATTAAGTAATTAAAGATTAGTTTAAATTAACATCCCTCTGAATGCTTTGGGCATCTGTTGTTCTGGAGCAGTCAGTAACTTTGGTGCATATTTAAAACATTATAATAGCAGGTCTCCTTTTGAAGAAAAAATGCTTAACTCTAGAAAATGACAAGATGAGGGGGACCTCTGGGAAAGCCAAAGAGAGGAATATGTATAGAAGGTCCTTTGCGCAGGTACTCTGCGGCCCTGGGATGCCGTTATGAATAAAAGCCTGTTTTTCAAGAGGGAGCAAATGAGTAACATAGCATTTGCTTTTGAAGACTGCTTTATTCACAGTATTGTGACACGATGTACTGAGAGGAAAATATAATTAATATATGAATTGAATCCGGCAAGAGAGAAAAAAGGCCTACGCTGCTTGAATAAATGAGGAAAAGAGAAAGAGTTGAGGCCGTGTTGATTTTTTCCATCTCTACAAGTGCTGTGGCTTCTCGGCTTATTTTAGCTGATGTGTGGAAAGGAGAGAAAAACATGTGTAAGGTGTAGAACCTTCCTTGTGACATTTTCTGGTTTGTGCTTCAACGCAATGAAGTTAAAATACATTCTTCCAATTGTCTGAATAATATATATCAAGTGTTTTGCCAACATACAATGCTAATATGTACAAATACTAAGAAATAAGGGCCCCTCTTTGCCAGAGAACCATTTCTTTTCCTGACACCAGCCAGGGAATCATCCTGACCATATTCCAGATAGGCCAGTGAATGGGCATACGTTTCCCACTGGCCAAACCATTTAAACTACCTTCTACAGCTCTGTCTCGGTGCCTATTGCTGAGTGAGCTTTGGCAATGAGAAGAACACAATAAGATTAATTTTTGAATGCTGACTCAGAATCAGAAGACCAAGAGTTAGCTAAATAAAGCAAACAATAAAACAATGGCCTCAACCAACTGAGGTGTGTATCGCACTAACAGCCAGACCTGTACAAGCTGGTTTAAGCAGAGTTCACTTCCCTGGAGTTATTTATTAGCCAAAGCATCCGAGTTCCTGATGCCATACAGCAAACCAGCTTTGCTCTGCACTAATAACTCAGTGTCCTTTTCAATTCAGCAAGAAGTAGAAATGCAAACTTTGGTCCAGTTGTGGGTTTGTAGATGCACACTTGATAAACAGACGTTTTCACTTCTGCTTTTGCATTCAAAACTATCTCTGTATGTTCACACTTGGCCGTTTCATTACTGCTTTCCACACCTGTGCCCTGGCCACCAGCTGCCTTGCCACAGGTGAGCTGCCCATCAACTGAATCTCCATCTGTGTCTCTTCTCTTCCTATCCATGTCCACCTTTCTATAGCTCTGTAGGTCTTGGGGAAGCCCGTACTTTTTTTTTTTTCTAGAGAAATCAAATCGAAAAGAATTCTATTTTGAAAAAAAATTTAAAAATTTTAAAAAGTCCTTGCTCAAGTTGCAAGGTAAATTAACTGCAGTTAGTACTACTTGCACCAACTATAATGAAAACAAAAGTGAAAACACAAATTGAACTCCATAAGAACTTGTATTTCTCAGGAAGAAAGAAAGAAAGAAAGAAAGAAAGAAAGAAAGAAAGAAAGAAAGAAAGAAAGAAAGAAAGAAAGAAAAGAAAGAAAGAAAGAAAGAAAGAAAGAAAGAAAGAAAGAAAGAAAGAAGAAAGAAAGAAAGAAAAGAAAAAAGAAAAGAAAAGAAAGAAAAGAAAAGAAGAAAAGAAAAGAAAGAAAAGAAAAGAAAAGAAAAGAAAAGGAAAGGAAAGGAAAGAAAAGAAAGGCTTTTCCTTCAGGCCCCAACAAACCCTGCTTTCTTTAAGGCCCACGTTGGCCTGAATCATTTAGAAGTGCACCCCACACTCCTCATGAAACCCCTACTACATGCTTCCATTCAAGGCGTCCATGTTTGGGGGTACAGAAATATAATGGTCATGGGTCTTCAGTGAGTCCTCTGTCTACTGGTTTCTACATCATCTGGAACCTAAAGAGGACATCTTTTCAGTGCCCTTGACTCATCCATCCCCTCCTACCTCTTCTCTGACGAGATAAGGATTTAGAATCAACCCAGTCTCCCTGTTAGGCTGAGACATGGATTCTCTGAGGGAACTCGGGTCACCTGAGTCACTAGGTCCTCAGGTTGAACCTTCAAATGTAAGTTAGTACCCTGGACCTCCCTGGACAGCCTAGGTGATCCTGATTAAATTGTTCTGGTGTGTGGGCAGGGATCAGGGAATGGTTCAACATTCTGGGTGATTCTGATGTATAGCAATGAACATTCCAGATCAACTAAGTTAATCTGCCTCTTAGTTTCTCACCGAGGTTTCTCCTCCACCCAGTTCATTCTTCTGCAGTCTGATAGCGAAGCCTTTCTGTTTTTATTGGCATTTCTCTTGATATGACTACATTTGCAACCAAAGAATAGAACAGGAACTGTGTAAACCAGACGAAGCAAGAGCTTAGGACATTATGGTGAATATAACAAATGTCAGTCAGTGATCAACTTTATTAAATAATGTAGCAAACCTTCTCCTAGCCATTTGGCTCTTAACATAATGAAACCAACGTGTGTTCTTTCCCTAAGACATAAGGTCTGCCCACAAAGTAAAATTAGGACTAAGGTCTGTGATCTACTGACATCAATAGCATTATTTGGGAGCCACACACTATGACTCTCAACGTCGGCTCTTCCTGAATGAAGTTGATGGTAATTGCTAACTGCCCGCTGAGGTGTGACCATAAAGTCTTAGTCATGGTCCCTTTGCAACTTCCAATTTCACCTTCTCTCCACAGAAACTCTTGGTATATGAGCACATTGAGGGATTCACTCCTCCCTCCCCTGCTGCAGCACTGTGAGAATCTGCAGTGCATCATTATCAAGGGAAACTCATTCTACCCTCACACTCTGAAGACGTTGGCAAGATGTTTGCCTTGGTCCTTTGTGGAAACTGTCTTCTTGGTGAGGTGTGCAGTCCATCCAGTGTGTGCATTAAGCCTGGGTTCCTTTACTCTGTTCTTAATAACTAAATGAGCTAATCTGCCTGGTGACTTGGGGGAGGATTAGAAATGTTATCATAGAAAGGGTGCCCTGGCACTATTTCTCAGGCTGTTGGAACCTCAGTCGTTAGTACAAAAACCCGTAAGTAAGACTGAGTTGCAGGCACAGATTCAAGTGATTTCAAAAAATCCTGAATCAGTTGCTTTTCTTTCTATGATTCATCTTACTCATTCTCCAAAATAGAATTTGTAGAAGCAATGTTTACCCCAATTATTGGAGTACCACTACCACGGCTTTTCTTCTTAATGATATTGTGGGTGTTCTGCTTCTGTAAACCTATTTGTTCTTATAGAACCCATTTTCAATTTCATTTGCAGAAGACAAGTGCACTTACAGATACACCCTTCACTACTTTCAAGTAAAATGAATTGGGATTGCTTTAGGGGAAAAGGAGTGGTATTGTTTGTTCTTATCTCAGGGCCCAGAGTTGTTGAGAGAGTGTCACCCAGACCCTTTCCTACAAAACACAAAAGTACGGCCCGTAGTTTCATGTTACCAGTGATTCCCAAAAGCATCTGATGTTGATGAAAATGTAAAACAGATATTTTAGCATGATGGAATTTTATATCATTTTATATGGGAGGTAGTAGACAAGGAGGGAAAGCTGGAAGAAGGAATGCATTTGTGTAGCCCCTCCTTCAATTTGAAGTCTCATATTAGTTTAAAAATAGAAATATGCTCTTTGTATAATTATACTTAATAGAATTCTTAAATATAGAAACAATACGTTATACTACACTTGCTTTAGTTTTGAATTATTAGAATGGCAAGCTATGGAATTTTAAATTCATAGGCTTTGCTAGTTTTTGAGGAGCAAGGAAAATTATAACAAAAGAAACCTTAAAAAAAGAAAAGAAAAGAAACCTTAACATTATAGGATCATTACGCTTGTAGAACTTAGTAGAAGCTACAAAATGTTTTTTCCACAGTTACTTTTATGAAAATGGGTATTTTCTCTAAGCATTTCACATAAGATATTATTATCTCTTTCTACTTCTGGGCCTACTATTTCTCAAAATAAACCCATCCTCTTGGGTCGTTGAAAATGATTAGATTGAGACATATTTGTTTATTCTTTTACATGTTCATTTAATTTATTACTTTGTATAATTACAAATAAATTATCATAACCCCCATTCCCCTCCACCCAAAAAAACTGGGAAAATACAAGGCCTGAGAAAAGGAAGAAACATTAAAACATTCTGTCCTCAATGCCATGCTGTTGCAGGGATACTGTCTGGGATATTGCTTGGGAAATTTATTTTTTCCAGCTTCTATGCAGATCTCAAGACCATAGCACATGGAATAAGGTTACATCTTCTTCTAACAGCCTTTTCTTGTGCTTATTCTTTCTCTGTCTCTGCTCAGAGTCATCTACCATGGTAAGAAGCAAGTTATTATTCATCTCTTTAGAAACCAGATGAGGCTACTTCATATCCTACCCCATCATTTGTGGGGCACATTGTATACCAGCCACCAGATTGACACCAACAGGGGGAGCCAAGCTCTCAATCTATCTTCCTTACCCTGGGGGAAATACCAAGAGTGCTAAAGACCTCATCCTGCTATGGCATTTGAAATTCATTCTTTATCTTCAGAGTACAGATTAAAAAGATTGAATACTAGAATTCATCATATCACATGGTGTTCAGAAACATTTTGGGGACATTGGGGGAACTTTGATGAAGTCAGTACTTTAGGCTGGGGTTCAGTTTGTGAGTCTTTTATCAGAAATATTTTGTGCCATAATTCTAAAAATATCAAAAGTTCCCCCAAAATTATATTGTCTTTGTTTTTTTTTTCTTTTGGAGGATCAAAAAATGTATTTTCCTTTTTTTCCCCCCTCAACTCCTTTTCCTTCATCTCCTTATTTTTCTAGACCTTTTTCATTACAAGGGGAAATGATGATAATGACAAAGTATACCATCAAGTCAGGGTACAGAAGATAGACAAAGAAAAGAAGGAATCATTTGCAGGGAGGAGAGAGTGTGAAAAAAACTATGCATGAGAGAATTATGGATACATACAGAACTACTTTTTCTATTATCAGAATTAAATGCAAATATGTTAACTTGTTCCTATAAAAATAGTGGTGAGACAGACAATATCTTTTCACACAAAATGCAGGTTTAAATCATTTAATAATCATGGGCTCTGTGTCTGGCACTTGCGCTCAGTATAATCCCTCTTCATATAATCTTGAGATATGTGATCAAATATTTATCTTTCAGTATTTCATAGACCACTAAACTTGTAGTAAGTTTTAAAGACCTATCATTCCTTTTTATCAATGCCTGTTTGAAACTCATCTGCTCTGATCCATCCTTAAAGAACAAACCTGATCTTCAGATATAAGCCTCCAGTAAGCGGGTAGGTTTTCTGTCTTTTACAGTACACTGGTATTGATAAGCTCAATGGGGAGGGAATCCATAATAGAGAGTATGTCCTTTAATTTTATTTCATCAGATTTCTTTTCTATAAATCTGTAGGAGTTAAATGGCTCAATTTTTTATTAACTGTTGATATTTTTTATGTAAAATGAAACTATTTAAGCATGTACTTAAAGCACATAGTCCTTGGTCCTTTTTAGTAACAACCTCTTTTCAATTTCGAGACTCCTTGAACTTCTGTCATTGGTATTTTGTATTTGTCAAAACTTTGCACTTGATGACCAATATTATCTTGAGAGAAAAGATGTTTCACTGAATCACCAGCCCTAAAAGAAAGAAAAATGTATAGTTACCTACTATAGTGGTGAAAAGGATATTGTAGCAACAGACCCAGTGTTTTTTTAAGGGATAATGCACAATATTACTGCACGTGATTAGTTTTTGGATTCTTTAAAGGCATTTCAGAATTGTGCTATTCTTCAGCATATTTAACTGATTGAGGATAATGGCCCTCCTTTTCTCTTGTCCCTACTTTAAATACACTCTAAACACATAATAAGTGCACATTAAATACATCACTTACTGCTTTTAGGTGTTAAAAACATTAGTTCAAAATAACTGGGTGATTGAATTCTTATTAAAATATTATATTCATGGTATATGTTTGATGTTTTTAAAATCTTGCATATTATTCTTCCTTCCATCCCTTTTATGTGTAATCAACATATAGAATTTAAGAATGGTAGAGTTTTAAAGAAATTAGACATTATACAAGTGTGAACAGCCTGGTACACTTCCTGATGTGTAAAATACTCAGTCTGTGGTAGCCCTTCATATCTGTCTCCTTCAGTGCTTCCCCACTCTCTGTTCCAGCAGATTACAAATGAGGATTCTAAGTGAGACTGAAGTTAGTTGTGACTTATTTACCTGATGTCTCACTTGAATTGATGACAAACTCCAGCCATAATCTAATCTTCCTGTCTGCCACTTCAATCTCTTTTCATTCCCCATGTTGCTAGTAGATACATTCACCAGTGAAACTGCAACTAGTTACCCTTTTATCTTTCCCCATTTTTCCTTATTTTGAAGAAAACCCGAGTAATCAGAATAATTCATCTGTAGCCATAATTGATAATTATACTGCCTTGTTTGCCCCCAATAACCCTAAAATGCTTGCATCAGAGCCAAATCTATTTTACTGTGCTTCTTCCTTCTGTTTGGGTTTTACATAAAGATTTAAAATGTCATTCCTCTCAGTGAACAAGACCCATGGCCATAGAGATTCAGAGGGACAGTAAAAGAAGGAAGGAGGCTTATATAGCAGGAACTCTTTCTGACCTCTTAGCAGGCAAATTGTACTGTCTCAGAGTCATTCTACATGTACTTGCAATGTCACGTGGAATATATATTGCCAAGAAATAGGCCTGAATCAATTACATTATAAGACATGAACATTGGTTTCTACTATGTCATCTGTTGTCAAAAATAAACACCTTTACTTATATTTTTAGCTGGTTTCCATTTGGTTAAGAAGACCTCATGTTCATGAATAATACTTTTTTAGCAGAGGTAAATGGGCACTTTTTATCCTTTATGATATTTGAAACTGCTTCTATACTTCAGAACTCCTGTGCCTAGTGAGGGAGAACCAGCTTCCACTAAGAGAAGCTGCAAACACCATACACTTATTCTCCTAAGACTCCCTGAACTATGAACTAAGACCCAGAACTATGAACTAGATCGTACCAATCAGACACCCCCAACTCAGATTTTATATATATAAAGAAATAATGAAATGACATGAGAAGCAAGGCCTTTGTGGAATTAATCTTAATTATGGTTGATGTCAGATTAGCAACATCTAATTTCAAGAAATAACTATTCTAGAAGCAACATCCATTATATAGTATTGATAGCTTCAGCAATGAATGTGTCTGGTGTTCAATGTCAGCAGCATGGGTGCATTCACCAGATGGTTCAGCAGCATTATTCAGCTCTGTCAATGGCCACAAAACCTCTGGAGATTCCATGAATTCCACTCCCCACCTCTGTTGCCCAGTGTCTCTTTCACAAATTACCTTTCCTGTTTAAATCACTCAGACACTGCTGCTGGAAACCGGGAATTGTCACTAAATTTAGAAATATGTAATATACAAATCTTAACATTCTTTTTATTTCAAAGATTTTATTTATTTGAAAAAGAGAGAAATATCAAGAGAGAGTACAAGCGGGGAGGAGAGGGAGAAGCAGGCTCCCTGCTCAGCCTGATGCAGGGCTTCATGCAGGGCTTCATGCAGGGCTCAATGAGGGGTTTGATCCTAGGATGCTAGGATTATGACCTGAGCCCAAGGCAGATGCTTAACTGACTGAGCCACCCAGGTGCCCCAAATCTTAACATTCTTAATATACTTTCTAAATGATAGTCATACAACATGATTTTTAGGAAAGAGTATGGGGGAAAATGCGTAATTGTAGATTAAATCACTATGGAGTGACTCTTCACTAGGTATTAGTACAAGAAAGATGAACCATAGAAAAAGTAAACAAGTGATCACAAAGTCACTCTCTGTCCATGCCTCTGTAGAGTCTTCCCATGTGCAAGCAGCCAGAGCGATTTGGAAGAGACACAATATGCACGGACACCTTTTTGCTTCTCTCTCTTTGAATAACCCCCCCAAATCTACTAATTCTCTGGTGCAAAAAAAAAAAAAAATGTATGTATTAGAACTTGTTCTTCTTTAGTTTCTGGCCTTAGTTCTATAATGAAAAATTCATGGTAAACTTCAATGGTAAAATTCGTAGAGCCATAGACAATCTACTCTCATCCCATCTATTTTTTTTCTGGCCTCGTTTACTGGGTGAATAGTTGACACAAAGTAAGTGTGCATTGAATATCTGTTAAGTAAAGATAGCAAACACTAATATAGTACTTATGAGCCAGGTATTCACTTATATTAACTTACTTCTTCCTCATAATAACCTTCTGAGATAGACACTGTTATTATTTCCTGGTTGGTCCTTTTTATTGTGGGGGCGGGAGAGGATAAGACATGAACACATTGAAGGACTGAGTAACTTGCCCAAAGAAAGTGAGCAGAAGTGATCCTAACTCAAGTGGATGACTGGAGTTTGTGCCTTATATATTTTTTTTTATTCAGCTGATAGTCATCAAGCACCCACCAGATGTCAGGCACAAAAATTCAATGATGAGTATGTTATTTTGCCCTCAAGGAGCTCACTATATCAGAGAAATAGACATATAACAAATAATTAAAGTACAATTATTCTATGATAGAAAATATAAATGAGGTTTGTTGGCACACAAGTTAGTGCTAAACTTTACTCTGAATGAAAGATGGTCAAGGAAGACATATGAGAGCAGAGAATGCTGAGCTAAGATTTGAAATAATTTTTCATGAATTTAGAATTGCATTCTAGGCAAAAGGAACGCCTTATACAAAAGATAAAATAGTATATTTGTGAATATAGTGAGGCACAACTGAGGCATGAAGCTGGAGATGTAGGCAAAGCCCTGATAATAAGAAAGTTCTATATGTTAAAGAACTGTTATTTTATTCTAAGGCAATCAGGAGCCACTGTAGAAACTTAACAGAGGAAGATGAATAGATCTGCAGGAAAGATTTTTCTGGTCGTATTGAAATAAAGGGGGTCAAGTTTAGATGGAAGAAGAAAAGTTAGGAGACTACTGAAATAGATTAAATACATATGGGCTTACATGGGTCAGAAGTTTAGTGTAAGGAGGGCATTGACTTGAGAGATAATTAAACATAGAATTGTCAGGGCTTATAAATCTAGTGGATATTGGTGAGGGAAGGGTGGTAATGAAGACGTAGGATTCTTCTGTTTCTCTATTTTGGTTTGCATTAATTAACATAAGATACATGTAGCCTCTGGCTTTCTTTTTCTTTAAAATATTTTCATTCTTCTTGCAAGCCTTTTATTTATAATATCACTGTTCCTTGAGACTCTAAGTTTTAGCCTCTTTTATTATACTTTTATGTTTGTTTATATCCCCATGCCACTTTGGTTTTAAGATGCTTTATGTCTCTGTTGGATTGAAATATTGCATACATATGTCAATCTTTAAGATGCATCTACATAAAACTTCTAGAGGGCATCCTTTACTGCAAATTGAATGTTTCTATGTGTCCTGCTTTTTTAGTTTGTCAAATAAATATTGTTATTTATATAACTAATATGTTTGATGGTGCAGTTGAGAGTGCATCTTTTATATGTTCTTTTTATGAATCTTCAGCATTTCTGGACGCAGGGTTATGGCTCTATAAATAAAATTTTGGGGAAAGAAGAGGACAGTCAGAGTTCTAGCCGCTAAAGCTGATGTTTCTTATTCAAAAACCTTTTTGAAGCAAAAAATATTTCCATGTTTAAATTAAATATTTTTTATTAGAAAAGATAAGTTTTGTTCTTTGTAGCTAAATGTGACCAAAGCATAATTATTTTCAGTGAAAAAAAGTTTAAATTAATTGAATGATAATATTTCTCCCAGATATTTATGTAGTGAAGCTACATAAAATTCATGTACCTGTATTTATTACAAATCTTGCCTTAAGAGAATTTCAAGCTGAACTTTTTTCTTCCATTAAATATATATGTATATAATTTTATATATTGCACAGATACAGAGATAGACAGATGGATAGATAGATGATTGATAGGCATTTAAGTGGACTGAGATATAATTATAGAAACTTTTGTTAAAACAACAGGGACATGCCTAACACAATGTGATGGAGATGGTTGGTATTCAGGAGCTGTTGGTTGAATAAATGCATAGGTGAATCTATATAAGATCACTCATGTTTAGGGATGCAATGATTTCAAAGGAAAATGTCACTACCTTGCCTTTTAAAATGTTGTTCAATGTTTTGCATCATCAGTCTCTTTGGATCCGACAATCCAACTAGTACGTGCTCATAGCTTTACTATTGAGCTGAATAAAATTGGAGGCTTCATTTCCGAGTATAGTGAGTTATTGCCTTGATTCCTTTCTCCCTTGATATCTTTCCCTATTTGTGTAAACTAAAAGTTAGGATAAAGTATTGTCTTTCATTGTCATCATAAATATATCAATTTAATTTCTTCATGTCATAGTAATTCTGCTCAATGCATTCTGCTGTTTCTAGATGATGCTTGACAACACTTCAATTTCAACTCAATGAATACTAATTCACTTAAAAAAATACAAACTAGTCTGTTTAGCACCATGAAGATCTTTTTTTTTTTTTAAGGTTTTATTTATTTGCTTGAGATAGAGAAAGAGCATGAGCAGAGGGGAGGGGCAGGGGAAGAGGAAGAAGCGGATTTCCCATTGAGTAGGGAACCAGCCTTGGGGCTCCATCCCAGGACCCTGGGATTATGACTTGAGCTAAAGTCAGACACTTAATCAACTGAGACACTCAGGTGCCCCAGCACCATGAAGATCTTTTTATAGAAAGGCTATTGGAAATATATTTTTTTATTTTGAAAGGTTTTTTTTTCCCTTTGTATATATTTGTTGTCTTTGTGCATTTTTTGGTTTCTTGGCTCAGCCTTCTCCTCCCTGTGATGATGCCAATTACTCCTAGCATCACAGCACTGCCCATATTCATCCATAGATGTTCTGCCCCCTTGCAATGTTGTCAAGAGGCCTCTTTCAGAGAACACTTTGTAAAGTGATCAACACATTATTGTTATACACATTATCTTCAATAATTCCACTGACCAATTATGAAATGTTTAGTATCAAAGATTGTTAGCTAAAAGACTAAAAAACAAAACCATAGGATTATGTGGAAACATTTTAGAATTTCAATTTTTAAACTAGATTTAAAATCACAAAATTTTCACCCTCTTGGAAAAAATTTGCCCATGCACTTACTCCTTGATATTTAAGGCTGGGGGTGGGGTGGCGGGGAGGAGTCATCAACTATCTGCCAGGATGCTAAACACTGAGATTTGAGGATGCATGAGTTCAGTTAAAGAGGTTTAAATAAAGATGTGTTCTGACAGGATGGTGATACAACAACAACAACAAAAAGCAGGGAAAGGTAACTTTCTATAGAAAAGTTAGGAAAGGTTTCAATCAGAAAATAACTTTTGAGCCATGACTTAAAAAGTCCATAGTGATGTAAAAAACCTTAACCTGAAGTTTAAACCCTAGGAAAATCAAACTTTATACTGTAAATTATTTTTTTAAATGTTTAAAAAATAAGGAAAACCAATGGCAAAACAAACATGTTTGAATTTGAATATAACCAAATCTAGAGAAACACAATATATTAACCAGAAATCATTGTTCATCACTTAAAAGAAAGAACTTATTTTTTCAAACTTTGAATCTGCTGACAGTTTTGCTAACATAAATAGCACATTTTTGGTATTATTTATGTCTGTTTGACAAAGAAGCAAATAGCATCATAACTATTTCTAGTTTTATTAAAAATGAGATTAGTGATAGGTAAAACAGCTGAATTATTGGCATTGAGCATGAACTGTTTTTCCACTCTAGTGAAACAGTTATCATGTACTATTCTACTATTTTATGACATTTTTTTCCTATTGGGTATACTTCTAAGAGTCACACTAATAGTGGGTCACCATAAAAAAGTTGGTCCTATTCTTTCATTACTCATTGTGCTAGAATAAGTTTGAATTTTTATCGGTAGAAATATACAATGCCTTCTCCTATAATGATAATAACAATGGCAAATTGGGTAAGTAGAATGTGAAGTCTTTCCTGTGCTGGAGAAATCTCCTTAGAAGTATATATCAAGGATAGATTGCCTAATTTATGCACTGACATCAGATTGGTGAGAGCTATACAAACATCGTATTACTTTTAATCGTGCCACATTCTTTCCTTTAGATTCCAATATTAGAGCACACATATCATCTGTTTTTCCTTTTATAAATGGATGAATGAGATAAAAAAAAAAGTTTAAGTGTGATTTAATGACTTACCCAAGATTATGACATACCTAATAGAGGAGAAAGTTAGTACAAAGTCCCTGTTTCTGACTCCTGGTTGATGCAACTTGTGAACGAAACTGCATTTTGACTCTTGCAGCCAGAACTATATATGAATTTAATATTCAAGAACCAATTTTATTAATTGTTTTGAGTGAATTTATGGATGGTGTTCTTGCCAGAATTCTTTATTACATTTTATTCGTATAATTTGATTTCTCCTAAGCATTATCCTGATCCATCCTTTTACCTATCCCTGTACTTTGTAGACACCAATAATTGAGAAGAATGAAAGTCTGATTTAAAATCCAAACAAAACTAGTTGCAAAATATGAAACACAATAATGACAGAAATAAAATCTTGGCATATTTTAAGACAGATTTTATATAAATTACAGCAACCTGGGGGCAGTAAAATTGATGCATTGACACTTACATACCAAAATAATGTAGCAATTACAGTTCTATTTAGTAGTAGCACATAAGTAGAAACTTACAACTCTAAACGAAATTTATGTACCCTCGTACTGTTTATGCTGTGTCATCTCCTACAAGAAAATATATTTAGATCCGACAGGCATGGATTGTTTTTACTCAAGTAGATACATATTCAGTATAGTGTGCCCAGAAAATGATAACTTTCAAAATATGTCAAAAATACATTTACTTAATGTTTGTTACTCCCAATGTTTGCATTTGTCTTTCTCAACATACAGATTCAAATCACTAACTCTGTTCTTTCAGCCTGATGGTTAGCAGCATGTATAAGAAACCAAAATTTCTATAGGCAGGTTTTTTAAAACATGTCCACTTATTTGTTACTTATTTGTGAATGATGGGAACAGTGACCGACTGAAAAGTATGTGTCCCAACTAAAAAGTTTGGTCACTACTTTGTTCCGGCAAGCAACTCACATGTTGGAATATGAACCCAGTGTGGTCAAATCTTCCAAGTTTACAAAAGCAGGGAGGAATTTTGATTTTTGTAGGTATTAATTAGTTCCAAATTTAAAAACACCAACTGAGCCAAATAAGCATGTGTCTGCACCATAGCTTGTCACATGGAATTCTAAGTAGAGGTATGATTCCATGGTAATGATCGTGGTACCCTTCAATAAGGATCTTGGTAAAGTGGGATAGGTTCACACTGTCCTTAGCTCTTTCATTGTTTGTTTAATCAGTATCATAAGAAAGTATCATATCAGAAAATATTTCCATCATATCTTTATAGATGGAAAAACTGTCACAGTTGTAAACAGTTGTCACGGAAAGAGTTGTTATTTGTGCTCATGCTTTTTCTCTATTTGTAGTCTTCAGTGATTGTTATTGTTCCCTACAGCCTAATGTTACTGATATCCTCAAATAAAACTTGATTATGTAACGCTTCCTATTAAATCAGATTTTGATTATTTGAACTTAAAGGAAAGGATATGGATTATTTATTTTCTATACTCCCTCTTGAGAAAGTAAAGTCCATGGCTGGCTCGCTCATTGTTCCATCCCATTTCTAGGACCTTCCCTGGCAAATAGAAGATCAAATGAAAATCATTTTTAATGGAAGTTTGCTATTTTAGTCATCCACTCATTAAGTAAACTTTTTCTTAGCACAAATCGTGTGTCAAGCATCTTATTAAGTATTATTTTATATATCTGGATTATTAACTCAGTCTAGAAAACCATTCTGCTTCAGAGAAAAAGATTATACTGGTCTTCAGTTTAATGAGATACAATCTACATTTTTTTCAGCTTGGTTAAGGTATAGTTAACATTATAAAATATTTAAAATATATATCATGATGATTTGATATGTGTATACATTGTAAAAGGATATCTGGGTAACTAATACATCCAATAAAATATAATCTACATTCTAAAGTATAAACATACATTTTGCCTTCAATTCTCTGTAGAACTTTTAGGAAGATGTCAACTTTTCTTCTTAATTCTCCTTCCTAGAAAAGTATAAGATCAGACCATACTGTATATCTATCTCTAAGTAGATGTCTACTGCCTCTTGGTTAATCAGAAGTTTTACCCTGTATACCAAATAACCTTAGGAGGAAAAAGCCACACACTACAAGTCCACTAGCAAAAAAAACAAAAACAAAAAAACAAGTCAAGGTCTCAATTAATTTTAAACTTTCAAATAGTCAAACTCTTAAATAGTCAAACTATTTAACTTTCTGTAAAACAGAAACAGTGCTCCTATTTGATGAATAATAATGGATCTTTGTTCACCTGACTATTCTCTACAAAGACAAATTTTTTAAAAATCAGATCTCAAAAATAGTGTTTGATGGTCAAGTAGATATCAAGATAAAAGTGAACTCCCAACTTCAAACGACTTCAAATTCATGTGTTCTTAAAGAGTAATCTCTTCACATCCTCAGTTTTTGATGTTAAGATTTTTAGTAATATGCCAACTGACTCATCATATCAACCAACCAACCAATCAATCATATATTTGTATCAGATCACATCCTATAGGAAGAGCAGGACTGGATCACCAAAATAAACAGGGTCTTCAAAGCATTCAGTTCAGCCAGGGTCACCTAAATCAATTAACCAAAATCAAAAGTAGCCCCATGTGTGGAGAGAGAGAGATACACACTAACATAATATGGTCTTATATTGGTTACACTTAATGGTTATAGTCTTCATTTGTTTTGTTTTGGTTTAATTTTGTTTTAAAGATTTTATTTATTTTATTTGAGAGAGGGGGAGAGAGAGAGAGAGAGAGAGAGCGCGCACCGGCAGAGGGAGTGGCAGGCAGAAGGAGAAGGAGGCAGAGGGAGAAGCAGGCTTCCCACAGAATGATGAGCCAGTTGTGAAGCTTGATCCCAGGACCCTGGGATCATGACCTGAACTGAAGGCAGATGCTTAACCAACTGAGCCATCCAGGCTCCCCTATAGTCTTCATTTGAACTCTGGATGTGTTATCAAACTAGGTGGCCAACTTGAAGACTGGAATGTCTTTCTATAACATGAAAAGTTGGCTTATAAACAACAAAATATATTTCTTTTTCATCAAGACTTACATTTTCCTTTTGATGTTCATCTTTCTCATATTGTAGCTTACTAAGGGTAATAGATTGAATAATAGCTCCTGAAGATATCTATGTCCTAATTCCCAGAATCTGTGAGTATGTAAGTTACATGGCGAAGGAGAATTAAGATTGCAAATAGTATTGTAGCTACTAATCAGCTGACCTTCTGACAGGGAATCCTGGATTATCCAGATTGGTCTGATGTAATCACAAGCTTCCTTATAAATGGAGCAGGGAATTGGAAGAGAGAATCAGAGATGGCAGTGTGAGAAAACTTCAGCTTGATAGAAGAGTGCGGCCATGAGCCAAGGAAAATGGGCAGTCTCTAGAATTGCAAAAGGCAAGGGAATAGATTCTCCCCTAGAGGCTGCAGAAAGATTACATACCTTCTAATACCTGTCAACACCCTCAGTCAGGGTTTCTGACCTACAGAACTGTAAACTATTAAGTTTGTGCAGTTACAAGCCACTAAGTTTGTGATAATTTGTTATAGCGGCCAAGAAAACTAATACACTGAGAAACTTTAACTTTTTTCAGAAGTCTCTGTCACTAAGATTGCATTAATAAAACAGTTAAAATTTTCAGACTTTTCTTAAAACATTGTATATTTCTTCATTCATTTATTTTCAGGAGGTAATCCACAGCAGTCAGGTCGACATTTCCAGAAGCAGCCAGGAAATGGAAAGAATTGAACAAGAAGCTTCCAAAGCACACAAAAGTGATGTTCTTGGAACAGAAATGGTAACTACTTAAAAAGACAATACTTTCCAAACAGTTTACAGAGCTGTGTGGAAATTCTGACCTCATTGTAAGCAAATGCTTTAAATGTCCTTTATGTGTTTACTATCAATACATATCAGTGTCTATTTCCTCACTTTGGAACTGATGTTCTTTGAAAAATAAGATGAGCACCATAAAAATATGAGTGCATTTTAGATGTTAATTCATATATATTCTGTTATAGCGTGAGCCCATGCATTAAAATAAGGGATAGAAGTTCAATTAGCATCTCTTAGTGTTTGTTGGAGTCCTGAATGAAAATCATTGTGAAATGAAAAATATATGTATAATACTAAAATAACTGACTTCTTAAAGACAACTGTTTGTTTAAAACATAGGCCTCTCATCTTGAAAAACACACTGAGGAAAGAAGCCAAGCTTCTCAGTTCCATCAGTATGTTCAAGAAACAGGTGAGAATCTGTTATTATTTGACCCCAATATACCTTTTTCTTGCTGATATATCTGTGTTTGAATGGAAGCCTTCCAAAGCACAATCCCTCCCACTAAGTAAATTTAGTAACTGTGACTCATGGTCCCAAAGGGAACAGAGTAGTATTTCTATATATAATTACGTTCTGTGTGTGGTAATGGATGCAATAAGCTTCTAAAATAGTTCACTGCCCATCAGCCTTATGAATTCATCCTAAAAGCCTAGAAGGTGATACACCAGCCACCTCTGAATTGCTTTTTGCCGTAGGGACCTAGAATAAAACTTAATGTTTAACAAGCTCTCTGAGAACAGAAATGTTTCCTAGATTGTATTTCTTTTAATAACAGATTTAAACATTTCTATACACAGTTTTCAACCTAAAGATATGAGATTAAACTACAGACAAATCTGTGAGAGTTTGCATAAGACCCATACAGGTTGTCTTGACTATAAAAGGGGAATGAGAAGCTTTGTTGCCTTGAAGAGCTAAAAGAGAAGATTTAAGCCAATTGCGACCCTATCATTACTTGACCCTATCTGTATTTTGGTTTTCTTTTGGTTTTCCTAAAGGAAGTAGGTCTTCCTTTTCTGTTCTTCTGCTGTTCCTTTCTTGTTTTATAACTTTTATTTTTCCTAAGCATGAAAATAAAACATGCTTGTGGAAAACTTGGGAAATATATACAATTAAACAACAATCCCATCACTATGACCCCCCATGGTTCTTCCAATATTTCTTGACATATACTAACTTACATAACGAAAGAGTGTCATATATATACATTTGTACCTTGAACCTTTTTATTTAACATATATTGTGAGAAGTTTCCCATAGCATTAGTTTCCTTCTCAAGCATCATGGTTATTCGTTACATAACATCCCTGGTATTCTTTTCTGTTTGCAGTCATTGATACAGCTGAGGATGAAGAAATCCCGAAGGTTTCAGCTAAGTTTTTAAAAGAGCAGTTTGAAAAGTCTGCCCAGGAAAAGGTCCTTTATTCTGACAAAGAGATGACCCCAGCCAAGCAGATTAAAGTAAGACAATTTCTCTACATAGAAACATTTTAAGTGAAAAGCCAGATATAAATGCGTAGCATTTTCAAATTATTGAATGTTTGATGTGGTTTTCCAACTAAATCCTGAGCCAGTACTTTTCTGTTCCATAAGGAGGATATTATTCTACATGAGAAAAGCAGTGGAGTTAGAACTTTTCTCATAAGAAAAAAATGAAAAAATTATATGTGCTCTAAAGTTTAATAGCTAGCATTAGATAAAATAATAAAGTCAATTTTAAATGTCAGATACTCTGCTTAAAATTCCAAGGAAAACAAAACAACCCTCAAAAGTACTTTAAGACTTTTATTGCTTCCCTCTAGATTACTCAGCATAGCATATTAAGTAAAGGAGGAAGAACAATCAAGATTATGTGAAAATGTTAAAGTACTGAGCTGTTGATGTATTGAATGGGGAATATAACTCTGAAAGTGCAATGAATTATAAGAAAGATAGTAACAAACACTAAATATTGCTCCCAGATAGGTCTCTCAAAGGAGTCTATTACCTGTTATTTCCAAAGGAGATGTCATAGCAGGTGGACAGGTGAGGGGCAGCACCTAGGAAGTCTTCACCACTATACCCGTTTTTATAAGCTTTGACTTTCTTTCCCTTAAAGATCATAAGTGAATATGAAGAGACTTTAAAACCATCATCAGTTGTGAGTACCTCTTCCACTTCCTGCACATCGACCAGCCAGAGGAAGGAAACATCAAGCACAAAACATAGTGACCACAGTGCCTCTTCCTCAACTCTGGTACAAGTTAATGCGACTCCTATGGGAAAGACAGAAGAATTTCCTCCTCCCCCACCTGATATATTTCAAACTCCAGTAGATGTGACAGCATTTTCCCAGTCCCCTGAATTCCCCAACCCTCCTAGAATACCACTAGTACCGAAAGAATTATATTCTAAGCAAAGAAATCTGTATGAATTAAACCGTTTATATAAACACATGCATCCTGAGTTAAGAAAAAACTTAGAAAAAGATTATATCAGTGAGGTTTCTGAAATTGTCTCTAGCCAAGTGAACTCAGGGAGCTCAGTTTCAGCAGATGTGCAACAAGCCCGGTATGTTTTTGAAAATACAAATGACAGTTCTCAAAAAACTCTGAACTCAGAAAGAGAACACTTGGAGTGGGATGAAATTCTGAAGGGGGAGGTGCAGTCCATGAGATGGATCTTTGAGAATCAGCCTTTAGATTCCATCAACAATGGCTCTCCAGATGAAGATAACATCAATAAGGGCATTGCTGGTCAAGAAATTATTGCTGGTGGTGATGTGAAATATACCACGTGGATGTTTGAAACTCAGCCCATAGATACTCTGGGGGATCATTCTTCTGGCACTGAAGAAAATGCTGAGAAAATTCCTGAGCTAGCCAGAGGAGATGTCCGCACTGCCCGGTGGATGTTTGAGACAAAGCCATTAGACTCAATGAATAAAATGCATCAAGAAGAATCAATGGTAACTGCCACAAAGGACATAACTGGTGGGGATGTCAAGACTGTGAGATATATGTTTGAAACTCAACATCTGGATCAGCTTGGACAGCTTCATTCAGTGGATGAAGTTCACCTACTGCAACTCAGGTCTGAGCTCAAAGAAATTAAGGGAAATGTTAAGAGAAGTATAAAATGTTTTGAAACTCAACCATTATATGTTATTAGAGATGGCTTAGGTCAAATGCTAGAAATTAAAACTGTTCACAGAGAAGATGTTGAAAAGGGAGATGTAAGAACAGCACGTTGGATGTTTGAAACACAACCCTTGGACACAATTAACAAGGATATCACAGAAATTAAAGTTGTCCGAGGAATATCCATGGAAGAAAATGTCAAAGGTGGGGTGAGTAGGGCAAAGTGGTTATTTGAAACTCAACCTTTGGAAAAAATCAAAGAAGAGTCAGAAGAGGTCATCATTGAAAAGGAAACAATCATAGGTACAGATGTCTCCAGAAAGTGTTGGATGTTTGAAACGCAGCCATTAGACATTCTAAAAGATGTTCCTGATGCAGAGCCTCTAAGATCTGAAGAGATAATAGGGGGTGATGTACAAACTACTAAGCATCTATTTGAAACACTTCCGATAGAGGCTTTAAAAGATAGTCCTGATGTAGGAAAACTTCAAAAAATCACTGCCTCTGAGGAAGAAAAGGGAGATGTTAGACACCAAAAATGGATTTTCGAAACCCAACCTCTGGAAGACATTAGAGAAGATAAAAAAGAGTACATACGAACAGTGAAACTTGAAGAAGTTGACAGAGGAAATGTAAAGAATTTCACACATATCTTTGAATCAAACAATTTAATTAAGTTCGATGCATCACATAAAATAGAGGTGGAAGGAGTCACAAGAGGGGCTGTAGAGTTAAACAAATCACTTTTTGAAACAACACCACTTTATGCCATTCAAGATCACCTTGGAAAATATCATCAAGTCAAGACAGTGCAGCAAGAAGAAATCCTAAGAGGTGATGTAAGAAGTTGTAGGTGGCTTTTTGAAACAAGGCCCATTGACCAGTTTGATGAAAGCATTCATAAATTCCAGATAATCAGAGGAATATCTGCTCAAGAAATACAGACCGGAAATGTGAAATCTGCTAAATGGCTATTTGAAACCCAACCTCTTGATTCGATTAAATATTTTAGTAATATGGAAGAAGTAGAAAGTAAAGAACAAGTGACAGATATTGTTAAAGGGGATGTCAAAACTTGCAGGTGGCTTTTTGAAACCCAACCAATGGAGTCTCTTTATGAAAAAGTTTCATTAACGACTGGCAGTGAAGAAATTCACAAGGGAGATGTCAAAGCCTGTACCTGGCTCTTTGAAACTAAGCCACTTGATACCATAAAGGATGACTCTGAAGCAACCACCAAATTGCAAACTGTAAAACAGGAGGAGATCCAAGGTGGGGATGTTCGTACGGCATGTTTTCTTTTTGAGACAGAAAATTTGGACAGCATACAAGGAGAGGAAGGAAAAGAAATCAAGGCCGTGGAAATGGATATCCAAGCTGGAGATGTCTCCAGCATGAGGCATAAATTTGAAAACCAACCTTTAGATTCCATAAGTTCCAGTTCAGAGGAAGTTTTGAAAAAGATCAAAGCCCTAAAGACTGAAGATATTCAGAAAGGCAATGTTTTAAATTGTAGGTGGCTTTTTGAAAACCAACCAATTGATATGATAAAAGAGAACCACGAAGGTGACAAATTAGTTAAGACAGTGACAGACGTACAAGGTGGGGATGTAAGAAAGGGGTGCTTTATTTTTGAGACTTTTTCTTTAGATGAGATTAAAGAAGAATCTGACTGTATCAGCACCAAGAAAACAATTACTGAAGAAGTAATGAAGGGTGACGTAAAAAGCTACAGAATGCTCTTTGAAACCCAGCCACTCTATGCAATTCAAGATCGAGAAGGGTATTATCATGAAGTGACAACAGTTAAAAAAGAAGAGGTGATTCATGGAGATGTACGAGGAACGAGGTGGCTTTTTGAAACAAAACCACTAGACTCAATTAATCGGTCAGAGACTGTATATGTTATTAAATCTGTCACACAAGAAGACATTCAGAAGGGAGATGTTAGTTCTGTCAGATACAGATTTGAAACCCAGCCACTGGATCAGATTTCAGAAGAATCACGTGATGCTGTGCCCACTGTGGACTATATTCAAGGTGGGGATGTAAAGGCAGGTAGACAATTTTTTGAGTCTGAAAACAGTGGTAAGAATACTTATGTAAGAACAGTAAGTGTCAGTGAAATACAAAAGGGCAACGTTAAAACATCCACTTGGCTATTTGAAACCCACACCATAGATGAGCTGAGAGGAGAAGGGTCAGAATATGAAAATATCAAAACAGTTACCCAGGAAGATATGCAGAAAGGTGATGTTAAGCAGGCGGTATGGCTTTTTGAAAATCAAACTTTGGATTCTATTAGGGAAGCCGAGGAAAGCACCACAAAAGTCATCAAGGAGGAAATCCCTCCTTCTGATGTCAAGACAACTACATGGCTCTTTGAAACCACACCCCTTCATGAATTCAATGAAAGTAGAGTAGAGAAGGTAGAAATTATTGGCAAGAGCATTAAGGAAACATTAGAAGAACTCTACTCTCAAAAAGTCATTGAGGCTCCTGGAATCATCATTGAAGCTGGTGAAGTTGGGGATGTTCGAATGGCAAAATACAAGTTAATGAATCAAGCATCTCCTGAGATACAGAAAGAAGAAATTATCAGGGTTGATCTCAGAAATATAATAATGAATCTACTTTCAAAAAGAGACTGCACAAGAAGGGAGATTTGGGTTAGTGAAGAAGAGAAGGGCAACGTGAATTTGACCAAAACTCAATTATTAAACCGATCAACAGAATTTCATGCTGAAAAAGAAGAAATAGTGAGTGGTGATGTCCAACAAGCAATAAAAAACCTGTTCTCTGAGGACAGGTCTGTAAAGAAAGGCATCTTAATTCAGGAAGATGAAAGAGGAGATGTTAATATGACTATCTATTGTCTTCTTCATGAAAACACTGGTGACACAATTAAGCGTGAAGAAGTAATAGGGGGTGACGTAAAACGTACCATTCACAATTTGCTGTCTTCCATATCGAACAATAAGATATCCGAAAGGGTGAAAATCGATGCTTCTGAGAGGGGAAATGTTCAGTTTTTCACAACATGCATAGAGACTGGAGCTTTGGATTATCTTAAACAACTCCAGGAAGGGTCAAATGAAACACTGACAGCTAGGAAACAAGAAGGAGAGGAAGAAATAATTGGTGGCGATGTGGAGGGCACAAAACTCTTACTAAAGAAAAGGCAGTCTCAGGTGGGACGTACTGTTAACGAGGCTGACATCATCCCAGGAGATGTGCAGAACACAGTTAAGGTTTTTATGACAGAGCCTCAAACTACATTTTGCAAGACACCCAAAGAAGAAATTATCAAAGGTGATTTGCAATCAACCCTAAATTCCCTCAGCCAGGCCATAAATCAGAAAACAGTGGCTAAAACAGAAGAAACTATAAAAGGTGACATGCTGACCACACTCAAGTCACTTAGGGAATCAAGCCACCAGTGGAGAGAATCTAAACAGCCCAATGCCATCCCTGGTGACATCGAGAAAGCTATTGAGTGCCTTGAAAAGACTGCAAGCACAAGAACGGAAATTCTGAAAAAGGAGCTTATCCGAGATGACCTTGAAATATCATTAAGGAATCTGAAAGAAGCCCAGAGAGCTTTCAAAGAGGTGGAGAAAAAAGGTGTAATGAAAGAAGATGTGAAAAGTGTGATGGGAGGATCTTCAGAAGAGCAGAAAATGATTCATCAGCTGGCTGTCCAGAGGGACACAAAAAGTGTTCTTCAGCCAAGACCAGGACCATTTGAGCCAGTGGCCAGGTGGCAAGGGGGAGCAGATCAAACCACAGGCAAATCCTGTCACGGGAATTTAATAGAAGAAAGAACTGAAGTCACTCTTCCAAAGGCCCCCAAAGGCACTGTAAAGATTGTCATAGATCGTGAACAAAACAATGATGCTCTTGAGAAAAGCCTTAGAAGACTATCTAATTCACACCACAACGCTATTAAAAATGTGTTGGAATCGGGGGACAAAATGGGTGTCCGGATTGATACCACAACAGAGCAGCATCGTAGTGATGAGCATATGAGCAGACAGTTGACCTCAACTGTGTCAGCTAAGGAATATCTAAAAACTGAGGAATCAGAGACTGTGAGAGAACAGAAGGATGCTGTCTTTCACTCTACTCAATCTATCGACAGAAGAGTGGGAAGGCAACAGACTCAAACTTGCAAAGCGAGGAATGACCACCAGAAGACTGAGTCTTTCTCTGTAAAGAGTCCTAAAAGTACCCCAAACCTGAAAATACCAACAGATACACAAAGCCCTAGACCCATTCCAACACAGGGGCCAGTCAAGAAGACAGTTGGGAAGACTTATGAAGTTTCAGAGGACTTCCAGAAGCAAACCTTGTTAAAGCAAGAAATACAATGTTCTCATAAAGATATGAAGAAAAAGAACATGAACCCTCAACCGACTCTGCCTATGGAGCAAGACACAGCAAATACAACAGAAGTGAAAATCTCCCCCAAAAGCCACAGTAAATTTAAAGCAACTGACAAAAAGCAGGCTGACGTTCATCTGAGGAGCCAGGACTTTCTCATGAAGACAAATACTTCCGCAGACTTAAAAATGGCCATGGAAAGGTCCTTGAACTCAACCAACTGTAACCCTGAAAATAATGTAGAGGAAAGTGAGTGCTCTCTTCCACCTCCGTCTCCACCTCCTCCTCCACCTTCTAATGCATCATCCGAAATTGAATTTCCTCTTCCTCCTCCACCTCCTTTAATGATGCTGCCTGAAAAAAATGTTTTTCCTTCATCGCTGTCCCCAGAGATGATAAAGGCTGAATTTGAAAGTTTCCCAGGCCTCCCTCTTCCTCCACCACCAGAAGATGAGAAGTCTGAAAGAGATTGTCTATCAGTGTTTCCAACACCTCTTCCCCCTCCAACTCCATCTCGTAAACCAGCACATCTCCTTTCCTCCTCTGTTCAAGAAAAGCACACTGGGACCTTCATACAACATTCCCAGGAAGAAGCCTTCAGTTTGCAGCAAACTCATTCTCAGGCTAAAGTCCTGAAAGGAAAATCAGGAGTACTTTTGCCACCTCCCACACTCCCCAAACCCAAATTTCCCAAACAGAGAGAAGACAAAAAGAATCACAGTTCCCCAGTTGAACTGGAAAATTTCCTGCCAGATGTGGAATGTAAAATTACTCCCTCAACGGATCAGAAAAGAGTAGTAATGGTGACTAGCAGTGAACACACTGAGGTGAAACAGAGCACATCTAGAAGAAGTCTTGATGAAAGAAAACAATTATCTATGGACTCTATGAGGTCTCTCTCACAGACAGTTCCAGAAACTTCACTACCCAGGGAAAAAACAGTGGCGCCTCTTCTAAAATCTCATTCATTCTCAGCAGGTTCAGGACCACAAAGTCCAAAACCTTATATGAGAAAATTTAAGACCCCTTTAATGATTGCTGAGGAAAAGTACAGACAACAAAGAGAAGAGCTCGAAAGACAGAAACATGAGAGTTCTTGCTACCACACAGTCAACACAGAAAGCGCAAATCAAAACAGGTCAGTGCTGCAGAAAACAGAGGAGGAGGCTCCCCTACCTGGAAAGGAGTCAGGGGTCACTTTGGTTCAACCAAACCCAAACCCTCAAAGTCATTCTCAAGTGCCAGGAGTGTGTACTGATGTCCAGCTTTCTACCACAGCACCAGTGACAGCCCCCGCCAAGGGGCTCCAACATGTTTCAGCAGCCTCAGAAGACAAGGCTGTGATGAAAGCGGAAGTCCTACGGAGCTCCCGGGACAGTACCCAGCAAACACAACACGAGTGTCTGGAGGAGCAGCTGCCCTTGCCCCCAAGAAAACCAGTGTCTCCAAGTTTCAAAGTCAAAACGATCAAGCTTCCAACTGCAGATCACAAATGCAATGAAACGGACCGCACGGATGAAAGCTGTAAAAAGCAACCCGACTGTGACGATCAAGCCGGTAGCAAGGAACAATACCAGAAAACCGAGAAAACTGAAGCGAGCACCGAATACAGTCATAAGCAATCGGCAGCTGGAAAATATTATCAACTGCCCAAGAAGGAGAGAAGAGTGACAATAACATTGCCTACAGACCCCCCAGGGAAAAGCCATGAAAGTAAACTGCGAATCGTTCCTGAGAAGCAAAGAGAATTTAGAGAATCTACGAGTGGGAAGCCTCCAGGAAGTGAAAGAACAGACCAGGAACCAGCAGCGATGGGTCCAGAGGAAGAGAGACCAAGGGTTGAAAGAAAACAAGGACATTTGAATAAATCAGCACAGAAGGTAGTCAAGCAAAAGGTCACTGATGTACATCTTGATTCACAAACGTGGAATTTTCAGCAAACACAGACTTCTGAAAGTCAAGTGGAACGTAAAACAGCGCCTCAGCCCTCTAATAATCTGCAAGAAGAAAAATGTCTTGAGGTCAAGAGCATACAACAAAAACAAGTCTTTTCTCTTAGTAAAGATTCAAAGCAAGAGATCACAGCCAACAAGTCTTTATTTTCCTCCGCGAAAGAATCCCAGCAGGATGATGGAAAACGTGCTATCAATGTACTGGAATCCTTGAGAAAACGTGAAGAACTGCGACAGATTTTGTCTCGGGTACAACAGTTGGAGGCGGAGCCTGGTAAAGGTGGCCTTGAAGCCTTTCAGACGCTGTTAAAGGTCATGCCAGGGTGGCTCCTAAGTGAAGAAAAGAGGCGGTGTGGCGTTTGCATTGCTGCGGAGAACAATCTAGAAAAAATCAGGGAAGAAGTAAGGCATATTAAAACTCAAGTGGAGGGTATGCTCGTGTCCTGTGAGAGCACCATCCAGGGGGCCATGGTGTCCTCCAGGGCAGAGGAGCAGGGGAGCCAACCCCCGGGCCTTCGGGGTACGTCGTCGTGGAGAGACGCGGCTGCAGCTCAGCCCCACGTGCCCGCAGCTGAGTCCCACGTGCCTGCAGTTGAGTCCCACGTGCCTGCAGTTGAGTCCCACGTGCCCGCAGCTCAGCTCCACGTGCCCGCAGTTGAGTCCCACGTGCCCGCAGCTGAGTCCCACGTGCCCGCAGCTGAGTCCCACGTGCCCGCAGCTCAGCTCCACGTGCCCGCAGCTGAGTCCCACGTGCCCGCAGCTGAGTCCCACGTGCCCGCAGCTCAGCTCCACGTGCCCGCAGCTGAGTCCCACGTGCCCGCAGCTCAGCCCCACGTGCCCGCAGCTCAGCTCCACGTGCCCGCAGCTCAGCTCCACGTGCCCGCAGCTGAGTCCCACGTGCCCGCAGCTCAGCCCCACGTGCCCGCAGCTGAGTCCCACGTGCCTGCAGCTCAGCCCCACGTGCCCGCGCATCCCGACGGCCCAGCAGACCACGGCCGGGGCCCCGCGGGCTCCCTGAAGACTCGCCCTAGGTCCCCAGCTTTCATAACCATCGAGTCCAGCGCCCGGCGCCCGCGCAGCCCCCCCGGGGACCAGCTGCCCCGGGGCCCTAAGGCGCACGGCTCGGCCGAGCCCCCCGCGCCAGGTGCAGCCAGCGCCGCGCCCCCAGCCCCGGCCCCAGCCCCGGCCCCGGCCCCCGGGGGTCACTCGGAGCAGCTGGCCAAGCTCCGAGACGCCACCGCCAGGTTAGCGGCAGGGGCCGCCCCGTGTCCGGCAGCAGCCCCGGCCGCCAGGGCAGAGCGCAGGTCCGAGATCATCCCCTCTCCCGCCTCGCTCCGGCGCCAGATTAAGATAGAGACCCGCGCCAGGGCCTCGGCGCCCAGCATCACCATCCCCATCAGCGTGGCCTTCGGAGGAGCCTCCGCGGGAGCGCAGGGGCAAGTCAGGCGCGGGGAGGACAGGGCCGCCTGCGTCCACCTGGAGGCGGAGGCGCAGTGCGCGGGCCGGGCGTCCGGGCGGCCCGCGGGTGACCTCGGGCGGGAGGCGCACGGGTGGCTCCGGGAGTGGGAGGCTGGCGGGAGACTTGACACAAACGGAGAAGCCGACCACGATATTCAGCAAGAAAGCCTCTCGTTCTGTCAGGAGGAATTTGGATGGACGTCCCTAGAAAATACGAGATTTGCAGGCTTCCCCTGCGGTGGCCCCCGGGAGCTGCAGGGGAGCGGCCCCGCGGCGCGGTCCCCACGGGGGCAGCTCCCCGGGGCGGAGGCGCGCGAGCGGCGGGCGGGCGGGCCGTCGGTGGGGCCGTCGGCGGGGCCGTCGGCGGGGCCGTCCGCGGGACCGTCCGCGGGGCCGTCCGCGGGGCCGTCCGTCGGGCCGTCCGCCTCGCGCAGCCCCGGGGCCGCGGGATGCGGCCTGGACTTCAAGCACGCCCCTCCGACCTATGAGGACGTGCTCGCGGGCCACAGCTTGGATCTCGCCGACTCTCCGAAAGAGCTCAGGAGCAAGTTGCAGAAGGCGTGGCAGGAGAGCGAAGACGTGTTTCAGAGCCTGGGATTTGCAGATGCTGCGGCCACCGCGACCAGAGCCACCTTCCACCTGGCAGAGGCATCTGCATGGAGACGCGGTAACTGAGCCTGCAGGGTGTGCGGACTAACCCGCTTACAGGCCACGGGCCCAGCTGGGGCGACCTGCGGTTGGAGGAGTGTTTGAAAATAACCCAAAGCTAACAGCTTCCCAGGCCCAGGGTGGCCTTCGCTCGACGGCGCTTGCTCCCACCGCTTGCTTTTTACAACAGCGTCTAACGTAGGACTCACCTGCCCTGTGTGAAAATAACAACTGCCCTCCTGTAGGTTATTGAGACCTGTATTTGTCAAGGTAAATAGGACTTTGGGTAAAGAGGCAGAGAGAATAACTGTTCTCGTAATAGTATTAATGATTGTGTGATAACTGTGTATTTATTAAAAGTGGCATGCCCATTATTAAGACTTTTATTAAAAGTTCATGTTTTATCCACTTGCTCAAGACAACATTAGATAATATCTATTGACCTACTATTGACGTATTTTTAACTGACTTAAATTATGTTCGCATTTGAATTCAATACAGCCTGGTAATGATCTAAGGAACAATTTACACCCTTCATATGTGCCTTAATGATTTTTATTGATTGATATCTTTGACAAAAGTACCAGTATGGAATTGGACCATTTGTACATTTAATTATTGTTATTAACCTGGGTGGAGTTAGCATTCTCTAATGCCACTGGTTTTGTTTTTGTTTTTTTTTCCTATAAACTAATTTTATTTTACCTTTCTTAAACTCCAAATGATAGCTTGGTTGGCCTCATTCACAGGTGAACGTGGACAATACATTTTAAAAATCTGATTATATGTTTAGAAGGAGGAAGATTCAAAACACACAAACTTAGTACTTATTTTTTAACATCAGAGAACATTTTATTTCTTTATATTTCCCTACCTTTTATAATTAATGAGGCTTTACTATAAAAGGATTTGACATAATTAATGTGCACCATTAGCATAGTCCATCCTTCTAAACAGATTGAAAGAAATATCAAGCTCGAAAATAAAAACTGCTGAAACTAATAATTATGCCTCTATCATATTTGTAACATATGTATCTAGTTTATCAGATTAATATGATTTCTTAATGTGCTTGCTTCTGGCATAATCAAGCAAAGCTGTCTGATTAATTTCAAATGCTCAGTTTCTGTTAAGATAACTAAAAGCATACAGAAAATGCAGAAACAAAAACCACCCAGTATTTATATTGGAAATATGCGTCCTACTAGAACCAAAAACAAACAAAAAAATACAAAGGAGATCTCTTAGTAGTTCAAATCAAGCATCAGAGGCCTAAAGTACATACTCATTTATAAAAAGAACACTGAGCATATATGCTTTTATACAGAACTAATATGAAAGCTTAATTTGTTAGTGTCGTGGGATTGTGGTAAGGATCAAAATAATGAGGTAAAAATTCTATGTCAGCTTTGAACCACCATCTAAACACTGGTTAGCAATATAACTACTGTGATTTATAGGAGCCTGCATTCACCTGAGCTCAGCAGCATGTGGCTATCGATACTCTAAAGCAAGGGAAGAGGTAGGAAAAGTATAAAAGGCAAACATGAGAGTCCAAAAAAGCCATTTAGACGGAGGAGAAATGGCCTTGAACATCTCAGGATGTATTCAGGAGTCTCACTGTATTAACGTTAAGAAACAATGTCACAGAGTCAACACTAAGTCATCAAGGAAATATTTAAACGAATACAATATCCTCAGCTTTAACAAGTATGTAGATACTCTGAAAAAAATCTCTCCAGAATGCTTTAAAAAATGAAAACGTTGGATATTGATTGTACCAGACCCTCAAACCTGATGGTAGGCTCATGTCCAGAGAAGCAACATTAGGACAATGGTCTTAGAGCTTTTTCTTAACTGCATAGCAGTCTATAGGCTGTTGTTTGTTTGGGTTTTACAATGGGATTGAAGATAGTATCATATTAACTTCTGCAAATTTTTATTTTTAGAAGCTGCTACCCCAAGACAAGGAAATATGTATACTTTGTCAAAAGACTGTTTATCCAATGGAGTGCCTAGTAGCAGACAAGCAGAGTTTTCATAAATCCTGCTTCCGATGCCACCACTGCAACAGTAAACTGAGGTAAAATGTTTTGTGGGCTGTGACACAAATATTGGAGGATATTGTACAAGTACACATACATGTACAAAAGAAGCTATGGATTTTTCTAGATCTTGTTGCCATGAGTTTAAAACAACTATAAAAGGGGATGTGGTCAGGTTCTGTTATGTTTTTCTCAGGATAGTCATGACCTTTTTCCTTTTGAAATATTGCTTTCCTGATCAAATCCAGAAAGTTCCCTTTTGTCCAAACCTGGAGATCACAGAGATAAGAAAAATCAAGAAGTGCTATGCAAGTCAGGGTTTTTAAGTTCTTACTTTATCTAAAGTCTAGATTCTATTTTTGACCTTACTTGAAGTAAGCCCAATGTGGGACTTAGACTCAAAACCCTGAAGAAAAAAAAAAAACCAAAACCTGAGATCAAGAACTGCACACTCTACAGACCGAGCCAGCCAGGCACCCCTAAAATCTAAATTTTTAGATCAGGATTCAGTAAACTTTTGCTGTAAAGGGCCAGATAGTAAACCTTTTCAACTTTATAAGCCATACTGTTTGTCACTAGTCAGCTTCTAGTTGAGTGTAAAAGCATCCACAGATAACTAAACAAACAAGTGTGGCTGTAAACGGAGAGGCCCAAGTGTATTCCAATAAAACTTCACATACAAAATCAGATGGTGGGCTGGAGTTTACCTAGGTTTGGGTGTTTCATCTAAGTAAAAATCATAATAATTGTAGAGTATTGTCAGTGTCAGGTAAGATATACTGTTTCCCTCCCCTTCTAGTGCAACAGAAGCACCATATCAACACAGTTACAAATGAATTTTAATGAGTGTGGCATTTGGTGTAGCTATAATCTGAGATGCTGAAATTGTAATTATTTTTGCTAAATCTAGTGTGTATCAGATTATATCTTTCCTGGCTTTGATAGACAATGTCAAACACCCCTTGTTGCAACATTTTTTTCCTTTGGTTTCCATGACACCAGAGTATAATGGTTTCCTGCTACCTTCTGGGTGTTCCTTCTCAGACTCCTATGTGGGTGATTCTTTCTCTGTCCATCATTGAAATGTTCCCTAGAATTCTGTTATGGACGTCTATTTTCATCACTGTTTGTATTCTTTATATATATGGTTTAATCGCATCCACTCCCATGATGGAGTGGATCATTATCTATGAGGAATAACTCTGAAATCTGTTCAGTAGCCCAGTTCTGTCCTCTTTCAGATGCTTATATCTCAATTATTAATATTTATCTCCAATTATATTTCTCATAAGTACACCAAATTCAATATGTCCCATTATCTTCTCTCTACCAAAATTCCTTCCTTGACTTCATGATCTGTATGATACTCTCTCAATAAAAGACATTAGCATTAGCTCAATGACTGAACATGAAGTTACCTTTGGCTCTTTCCTCTTCTTCATTCCCTATGCCCAAGCAATGACCATGTCCCATAATGGAGGTCCCATAAAAGCCTCTTGAACTGTATGCTTTTTTCCATCCCCACAGACCAGGTACCCACCAAGTGTCCTCCTATCTGCACTAATGCAATAGTATTTCTAGCAAGTTAGTCTCCCTGCTTCCACCACCTCTTACCTCCATCACCACTAAAACAACTTGCCCCAATGCCATGTTCCATGATGTAGTGAAAATGATATTTCTAAAATGTAAATCTGAGGTCATTTCCTTGTTTGAGACATATGGTTTCCTCTATCAAAGTCATATTAGCATCTTACTATGAATTAACAGGCAATTTAGAATCTTGTCCAGCTCCTTTCCCAACACTTCTTCCTCCCATTACATGTTAGTTTTCATGAAGACTTCACTTCTTTCAGTTGCACAAAATCATTATCTTTCTCATATCTAACTGGTCCCAAGTGTCATTTCCGCACCTTATAGGAGTTTTCCCCAGGCCTCTCCACCAGACTAATGTGCCAGTATTCTTCAGACCTCAACTGAGACTTCATGTCTATCAAGAAACCTGTGTTGAGCCCCACATATGGATCCGGCGTCCCTCCTGTGTGCTCCCAGAGCATCCCCTGTGCTTGCCTCATACTTAACACTGTCTAATGTAATTGTTTTCCAGCTGTAGGAAATGTGTTAATGTTTGACTGTCAATACCTAGTAAAGCCTGACGTTTAGTAAGGACTCGAAAATATTTAACGACTGATATTTTTTAAAAATCATTGTACCAAAAGCCACAACTATAGAAAAACAAAATAGCAACTGTATGGCTTAATGAATGATTATGAAGTGAACACGTTGTAACCAGTACCAAGTTCAAGAAGTAAACATTGCCAGCCCTTTCAGAAGCTCCTTCCATGTGCCCAAACTCCAGTTATCTCTCTCTCTGAGTAAACAGCATTCTTTTTCATCATTCCTTCCTTGCATTTTTATAGTTTTTTTTTTAAATCCAAATATGCTCTCCTAGATACTATAGTTTTGCTCAGTTTTTTCAACTTTAACATCTCTTTTAAATCTATAGAGTTTCTGTCCATTTCCTTCATTCCTTGCAATTTATTTGTGAAGAGCCCAAGATATCTGACGTGTAGAATTTTCCAGAGTCTGGATTTGCTGATTGCACACTAGTCGTGCAGTTCACATACTCCTTTTCTCCCCTGCATTTCCGACTGTCAGCTGAACCTAGAAAGTAGTGTAAACTAAGATTTGATACCTTTTGCAAGAACATAGGGAATGTTGGCAAGAAGAGAATAAGCACATAGTGTCTGGCTGCCTCTGGTTTTGTGATCATAGCAGATATTGAAGCTTATCTATCTATATATCTTATATATATATCTATATATATATCTTATATATCTATATCCATTCATTGATGTTTGCAAAATGTTGATATTCCCATTTTCTTTTTACTTTTTCATTATTAGTTTGAATACTTTTACAGAAGATGCTTCCCTTCATCTACTCTTTGGTTACCTGGTAGTGCAGTTGGTGGGGGAAAGGGAAAATAAATGCATAGCTTTTTCCCTTTATGTACTTGCTTTGCCAATGTATCATTTATTTATATAACAGTGTAATGAAATCGTTCCTTATCATAGCCTAGAGGTAACCAATTATAAAATATTTGAATTATAAACTCATAGGTGGGGGATCCTTGGGAGGCAGAGCAGTTTAGCACCTGCCTTTGGCCCAAGGCGCGATCCTGGAGTCCCGGGATCCAGTCCCACATCGGGCTCCCGGCATGGAGCCTGCTTCTCCCTCCTCCAGTGTCTCTGCCTCTCTCTCTCTCTCTCTCTCTCTCTCTCTCTCTCTCTGTCTATAATAAATAAATAAATAAATAAATAAATAAATAAATAAATAAATAAATAAACAAACAAACAAATCTTTAATAAAATAAAATAAAATAAAACTCATAGGTTTACATATATTTGAGTTTTTTTTTAAGATTTTATTTATTTATTCATGAAAGACACAGAGTTGAGAGAGAGGCAGAGACGCAGGCAGAGGGAGAAGTAGGCCCCATGCAGGGAGCCTGACATGGGACTCAACCCCTGGTCTCCAGGATCATGCCCTGGGCCAAAGGCAGGCGCTAAACCACTGAGCCACCCAGCGATTCCCTATTTGATTGGTTTTAATCAGATGCTGTTATCACTACTGAAGTTCAAGTTATTCTAGTCTTGGCCTCTTCTGGTTGTTTCCTGATTCCTTTTGGCAAGACCTGAGTAATCTTTGATAGTCTCCTCATTGTCTGATGGGACTAGATGTTCCATGCTCATTTGGTGCATTTACTTCCCATGAACCTGGAATCAGTCATTTCCCTAAGCCTTGCTTTCTTTATGTGAGAAATGGCATTTTAAGACTATAACCTCAATTCTCTTTTTACTGGGTTGGTCACTATTTTGAGACTTTATTAGTGGTAAGAGCTAGCAAATATTTATATACAAAGAAAAAAATATATCATGAATTTGCAGGAATAGTTCCAAATTGAATCGAGAACTGCATTGCTCTTGCCTTTGCCTCTTCTCCATGCCAGGTCTGTCTCCATATGGACCTTCACTTCAGGACTTCTAGTTCTCAAAGACAAAGGAGATAGATACAAGAATTAAAATATCCCATATTCATTTGGACAATAGTTTTAGAATAGCAAAACTATCAGCCCCCCTAATTTGATAATGAAAACTTAAAAAAATGGCATTTGCTCCCCACTCATCCACACCCCCTTTTTAAAATTGTGCTATATCTTTGGTGTCATAGTCCACAGCCATTACATGTCACATCATCTCCCTCATTGTTCTCATCTCATCTTAGTTTATAGGTAACAGTATATAGAATGCTTGCCACCAACCTTTATGTTGATGTTTCTGTAGCCTTTCTGGTTATGCAAGCTTATTTTCTAGTACCTCCCTCAGAAACGTCTATTCTATGAGCTTGATAATGGAGTCTGTTGTGTTGAAAGTAAAATCTTTGACTTACACTTTCTTTTATTAACTATCTTAAATGTATTATTCTGTTTTCTTTTGGCACAAAGTATTGGAAATGACTGATAATAAACTAATTTTATTTCCCTTCTCAATCATATGCACTCTTTTATTTTCTTTTTAGATAAACACAAAGGATTTTTTTCTTTTTATTTAAAGTCCAAAAAAATAAAAAATAAAAATAAAGTCCAGTAATTTTACCAGAATAGTTCTTGATGTTGGTCATTGTGTCAACAGTGTCAGTTGCCTAGTGTGTTCTTTCAACATGCAGCTTCTTACCTCTTTATATCAGGAAAGTTTCCTTAAATTACAGCTTTTTAGTATTTAACCTATTTCATTGCTTTCTTTTTTACTTCAAGATCTCTTGTTATCTGTACATGGATATTTTGTGCCTAGCTTTAATATTTGTCTTTCTCTCAAATCCTTCTCCTTTTTCATTTCTGATTGTAAATTTTCATTCCCTTATTTCTTTTCTAACATACTTTCTAGTGTGTTTATTTACTCTTGTATTTCTTTTAGTTTAGTTTTTATGACTCATTTTTTCTTTTACTTCTGTTTTTTTCCTGATTTCTAGCATCTCCTTTATGATATTTTCTAATTACAATTCATGTTGTTCTTTCAAGTCCCTTTATCATGTTTTAATGTCTTTTAGACCATTTTTAAAATTTTGATGTTGAGAACATGTTTCTCTAGCATGTTTTCATTGTCTATAGGGATATTAAAAATGCTCCTTACTCTTTTTTCTTATAATGACTTTATATAATATTTGGCCTCAGTACTTTTCTGTTGCTTATTTTTTTAAGGCATTAGTTTTCCCAAATCTTAGAAGGAGGCAAAATTCAGACAGGCTTTCCCAAACTTCACAGAGCTACCTCTTCCAGTTTTCATATACTGTCCAAAAAACTGTAATGGCTTGATTTCTGGATTTCCTATCTTGAGTCCTCTCCCCCATGTTAGTCAAGACCTTCTCTTTCATAGCTGTCATCATTATCCAATGACATTTTGATACCACTCTCAAATTTTTTTTTTGTCAGTATTAAGTCTTGTCCTAAAAAGGGATCTTGATTGTTCAGTTTTGAGAGTTTGACTTCTCTGTCCTCTTCAGACTTTCCTACCACAGGGCCCTTGTAGTCACTGGCTAATGGAGACAGTAAAACCCTTCCCCATTTCAGCTATTATTCTCTGGTTGACATGTGATACTTTCCAGGAAATACTGGCTGGCTATCCTGTGGTCTTATATTTTCTGGACAATTAGACACCTTCCTTGCTCCTTCTGCTATCACTCATACAGATGCCACTATAACTGTTGGTTTGTTCTTACCTTCTTGTGTTTTGGGGGTTGGTGAGGATACCTTGTCTCTTAGTTTTGTTATAAATGTTATCCATTGGTTTTAAGTTTTGCTATGTGATTGGTGGATCTGTTTGTATGCAGAGATTCAGATATTAAAAAATGATGCCTTTGATTAAATTTGATTTTAAATTTAACAGACACTCTACTTGTTAATATCCCCAAAGAGGCCAAATAAACAATTGCATAGGCAAGCTTTCTAATTCATTCAAAACCTACTTAACAAGGAAATTTAAATAGTTGATTTATGTGTGTGTGCTATTCAGGATTTTTTAAAAATCCTAGGCCCCCTTACATAAATCATAGTTACCAAAGATTTAGTCCTATCATTTTGCACTATAACTACACATGCATTATACTAAAATACCTATCATACCAACACTTGGCATAAAGTATGAAATTCTAAATACTATAAGACATGTATCATGTGGGGTATTAGCAATAACTATTATCTAACAAGAATGTTCAATTAATAAGCATATCCCTATTGCCAGTTAAGTTAATTGCACTGAATCTCTGACTCATTCTTGAAATAATTAATAACCTAATTCCCTAAGAATTTGCAGTATATATACGGAATGTTAAACATTTTTTCTTTTTTTTTTTTCTTTTTGGCAGTTTGGGAAATTACGCATCACTTCACGGACAAATATATTGTAAACCTCACTTTAGCCAACTTTTCAAATCTAAAGGAAATTATGATGAAGGTTTTGGGCACAAACAGCATAAAGATCAATGGAATTGCAAAAATCAAAGCAGCTCAGTGGACTTTACTCCTAACGAAAAAACAAATATGTGTAAAAATAGTGCAGAAAACACCGCCATACTTGCAGATCCTAATAAACATTTAGATGTTGTTAACAGTAGAGGGCAAAGAGATGATTTGAGAAAATTCAGGGAGAGGGGAAAATTAAAAATCATTTGGCCCCCTTCCAGAGAGATGCCTAAGAAAACCTTCCTCCTTGAGGAAGAGCTCAAAATGAGTAAACCTAAATGGCCACCAGAAACAACAGTTGCTACATCCGCTGAATTCAAAAGTGAATCACTAGTAGAACACATTAAAACTCTGGAAAATAAAGGACAAGAGCAAGATAACATTTCTTCCCTGCAGCCATATCTGCAGTCCATCCATATATGTCAGAAAGCGGATGCTACAGGAACCAAAGAAATGGAAATGTACGAAGCAAGAAAAGATGAGAAGAAGGAGGGAAATAAGAATGTGCAAGATAAGCTGAATGAGGCTGAAGATACAAAGAATAAAAGGAAAAGTGAAATGGATCTTAACGACAACAATAATGTGGTTGTGCAGAGTGCTGAGAAGGAGAAAAATGGAAAAACTAATGAACCTGATGGTGCCGAAGTTTTACAGGTTACTAACACTGGTGATGAGGTGGTGCCAGAAAATCGTAAAGAGAATTTGAATAAGAATAATAATAACAATTATGTAGCTGTCTCGTGTCTGAATAATTTCAGGCAGAAGACATCTATTTTAGAATTTCCTAATCTATTACCACTGTCAAGTGAAGCAAACTACACCGCAAGTGAATATCAAATTGAAAGTTTAGAAAATGCATCTAGAATTTCAGAGTTACTTGGTATATTTGAATCTGAAAAGCCATATTCAAGGAATGTACTAGCTATGGCTCTCGGTAAACAGGCTGACAGGGCCACTGCTGGCAGTACCCTGCAGTCTGCTCCCAAATCGGGCCTCCGTGGTGGGTTAAGAGGAAAGGAGGAAAGGTCTATGGCTTCTTCTGATACAAATATCTTGAACGTCAAAAGAAACCACGCGAATAACAAAAATCTACACTTCTTCTTTTCCAACACCATGAAAATTGCTGCTTTTTCCAAAAAGAATGAGAACATTTTCGAACATGACTTCATCGATTCTGTAGATCAAATTAAAACTATGCCATGTTTGTATTTAAGGGAATTGGGGAAGGATGTCAAACATTGGCATGGTGAAGCAATAGGAACAGCCCACAGTAATGGGAATATGAGTTTTGATGCCCAGAGCAGTGAATGTGCAGCTAAACCTTCATTTCCCAGAGTGGAGGTCCAGTCTGAACAACTCACTGTGGAAGAGCAAATTAAGAGGAACAGGTGCTACAGTGACACTGAGTAAAACATCCTAGAGGGCCACTTGTAGTCCACACTCGGGCACTGAGAAACATTGATGTTCCAAAATAAGACTAGAGATTTTGATAACATTTTGTCGAACTTGTAAACTTGATGCTCAGAAATTTCATGTCTATCACAACGGATTTTCCATGTATTAAGCTATACAATGTTTTCCATAATCGGTTTGAATCTACTTTTATTCTGAATGGAATGAAAAAATGAAAAATATGGCTCTGTTTTCCTGTCAAATGGCACTTCAGTATATCGGTCTGTTTTTCAACATGTCGGATAACATCACTGGCAAGATTCTGTACTGCTGATCTGTATCACAATGTCTTATACCTTCTCTATAATTTCTGCTGAAATAAAATTAAATCACCTGGGGTACAAATCAAAATACTTCTGTAACTTTTTTTCCAAATATATTGACATTTTAAGTATATGTGTTTTCCATAATTTGGGAACTGTCTTTAAGGGGCAAGTATTTAACACACAAGCACATTATGCAAACACACACGTGCATGCTAATAATCTTGGAGAAAAAATACTAAATCAAAGCCACAGTATTATTAGAAAATATAAAATTGTCATTTCTTGTTTGCTCCGTATTATTAAAGATAGGAGGATTATTATGTTTTTTAATAATTACCTATACTAGACTATCATGGAATATGTTTATAAACATTTAATGAAAAATATCAATTTTTCTTCAAAAAATGTGGAGTCCATTCTCAGAAATCAACTGAATGACAAAGATTTTAGAAGTTACTTAAATTATGCACATTGCATTTTTGTTGCTTACCATATGTAATCAATAAATATACAAGGCATATTATTACTACATTTTGTCAGGTTTTTCTAAATCATATTTGATGGATGGTTTGATGGTTTTTCTATTACAAAACAGTCTTTGCAAAATCTGTCTTCTGAATTTTCTGCTGATTTTACCCTCTTGCAAATACATTTGATGATTCTGAGAGGAAAATATAATCTGAATATAAACGAGTGGCTTCACACTAATTTGGAGTATACATATGTGAAAACAGGCCTTATCCCCTATTCTCCTACATAAACACAGACCACCGACTTTACGTATGAAAATGCAATGTAATGGTGAAAACTATTTCTCCTTAGAAAGTATAACAAATTCTTGCTAGTATGTTCTCAACCAGATAGATCTAAGACTTACATTACTAGTTTATTAGGGCTGCCATAACAAAAAACAAAGTTCTCATAATTCTGGAGGCTAGAATTCCAAGATCAAGTTGGCAGGTCAGTTTCTTCTGAAGCCCAGTTACGTGACTTTTAGATGGTCAGCTTCTCTCTGCACCTGGTCTTCCTTCTGTATGGGTCTGAGTCCAGAGTTCTTCCTCTTATAATGGATACCAGTCATACTGGATTAGGGCTCACCTTAGTGACCTCTTTTTATTTTAGTTACTTCTTTAAAGACTCCATCTCCAAATATAGTTGTTCTAAGATATACTGGTTCAGACGTCAACATATTACCTTTAGGACAACACAATTCAGCCCATAACAGCAAGAAACCACATTTTACCTTCAGGTTGTTTTTTTTTTTTTTTTTTTTTAACAGATGTTTGTTAATATTCTGAAACAATTTCTCAATTATTTTTCACTTGGGATTTAATACAGAACTGTGCCATCTATATTTATGCTATAAAAATATTATTTCCAGGAAGATAATTTCCTGGGTCCAAATGGGCCCATGATAGACCAAATGCTTTACTAGAGGAGGCGGTGTCATGGCAGATCTTGGCATGTAAGGGGCTTTGCATTATTTATTTGAGACTGGGCCTTCCAATGAATCTTGTAAAAATGTTTTATCCCCCAGAAAATTGTGCTGAATTGTCTTTTGCAGCTTCCACACAATCAATCCTTGTGACATATTTGGGGCTCTGGGCAGCGCATTTTTTGGATTAGAACAATAGTTTTCCAACAGTGCAATAAAATTACAGAATGCAAACATACCACCCATTCCCTAATGTGCAACCAACATGTGCATCTGGCATATTTTTCCCCAAACTAACAATTTTCTATAAACATCTCTAGAGTAATTTCTAAAGGCACATCAATTTTTTAAGGAACTGGAAGATAGAAGAAGAATAGTTTCTCTACTGTGTTTTGATAGTTACTGACTACTGGTACTATCCAACTGAGGGGTAGAAAATTTTCCCGTTGCCAAGAAAATGAACTTAGAGAAAGATAACCATAGATGTTGAAGTGAAAGAGAAGTGCAAAACTTTTTTCTCTCTCCTTCTCTCTCTGAAAATGTTATTGAGAACCAAATCTAATGTAAGTTTTGAAATCTGCACATATTAACAGTAATGTAAAATCTTATTTTAGAAAAATCGAATTTACATGGAGATCAGAAATAGGCCATGGTATGATACTCAGATTCAAAATAAGAGCTTTGAGAGCATATGAGAGGTGCTGATGAGTGCAGAGCCTCAATCCCCTGGAAATTAACTCTAATAGAAGACTAAAAATATTTTTAGATAAATATAAAAGTAACTTAATCTCAGCTTTGATAGAGTCTTTTGGAAAGGCTAATTCAATCTATTTAACAAGGTCCATTTGCTGTAAATATTTCCCCTAAAATATCATAAGAAATTTTAAAACTTTAGGTATTCAAATGGTAGAGGAAAAATAATGGTAGTAGAATGTCTATGGTGTGGTCATTATCTTTTGATATACTGCCTTTTTGTGGAAAGTAAACTAGTAGATAGAAAGCCTGACATCATCCAGTCAACAGCAACTCAACAAATATTATGGAGCCCTTGGTATTTGTTGGCAGAGTGACTTTTTTTTAAAAAAGATAAACAATGGCATCTTCCATATAATCTCTCAGACTAGAAAAAGAAGCATTCAAACAAAACTAATCAAAGTGGATACTTCTGTCTATAGAGGGAATCAACGCAGGAAAATATATAGCCACAAAGGATTCTCTTAAATTAGAAGACTTCAGAATAATAGTAAATAAATAGGTGAGAAATGTCCAGTTTAAAAACTAAACTGTCTTCATTTTGCTATAGTCATAATTTACTTTAATTATGTGGTTGAAGACTCCATAATGCACAATCAAGATCCTCCTTCAGGGATAAGGAGTTACTTCCCAAATACCAGAGGTGCTGCCCACAGAAAACCCTCAAATTTCAGCCCCCTACCAAGATCACTTTAGCTGAAGAGAGCCACTTCCCCCATATGGACTGTGTTCAATAAGTGATCAGTAAAGGCAAACTCCACTTAGAAGTGTCAAATATCCCAGGAAGGTTGGCTGAGGCCTCCACTGAGCCTCTGTCACCATTGAACTTTTCCTTATGTCCAAACTAGCTTTGTTTATGTCCCTTCCTTTCCCTTGAAATCGAGAGCGCACCCTGGTAGACATCCTCTACATTAATCTCTGTCTCAGAATTTACATCTTTGAGAAGCCAACCTGGACAACCTGATGCTGGGAGTGGCCCAAGAAAGTAGTCACTGGGATGATCTTTTAGAGCTGCTCTATTTGCTGCCAGTTGATAAGGGGCACAAGATGGCTGTACAATTGTAAGAATTCTCAGCAGTGGTAAACTAGGATGCCTATAATGGTTGAGGCGAATGCGTAGCTGGTACCATGTATCAAATACTTGAGACATGGAGGAGACATTGAATTGAATGCCCATTGCTAACCCCTATCACTTTAGGGAAAAAATTAACAAAAAAGTTGAAAGTGTGAATCAACAATTAAAGACTAAATGTAATGTAATTGTAAAAGTACCTGAGCCCCATGGAAATCAAAGTTTTTGCCAGAGTCAGGGACTTGTTTGGAAAAGAATGGGATCCAGAATGTGAGTGGAAATAAGTTTTCAACAAAAATGTTGGAACCTCAAAATCCTCTGAGCCTTCTGAGCCTATAGAAGCAACATGTTCCTATCTATTAAGGGTAAGTATCCACACTTTTGTTCAAAAACAATGGAGACACCTCTCTCCAGCTCAACTGGGTGTTCCTGCTGGTCTTGGTTGGCCTCACCCAAGCATCAGCAAGTCTGTGGAGAATTGTGTTCTAGGCTGTGCTTGGTTGGGTCACATTGGCTAGAATAGCTCTGTATTAGATTATTTTTCATCCATAGTATTGTGACCAGTGAGCTATTTTGAGCATGTCCTCCTCATGGTGAAGGCAGAAGTAAAAGAAAAGAAAGAGAGATGTTGGCATACCATTACTTCTGCCTCCTTCAAATAGAGCAAGTCTTGTTTCAAAGAATCAGAGTGAGAGAGAGCGCTGGAAGGCTTTGGTGGTGTAGTGTTTACTTATAGCAAGAAGACACTGTACACAGAATCCAGCCCTTTGTAATTCTCCAAGGCTGGTGGATCCATTCAACAGCCAAAGTGGACATTATGGCCACAGGCATCCCACTTCATCCTGTAGTTGGACCCTAACCCTGATCTTGTGAGATCTAAAATACAGAAATCTGGGGGAGTGCCTAAGAGCCATTTATGCACTTTAGCTAAGCATTTCCAAGAAAAGTTTACATGTGCCAGATACTGAGGAAACAGGAATGTACTGGTTTTGCTCTGAGCTTTTTGCAGGCAACGTGATTTGTGAGCTTGCCAGCGTGTTCTTTACCAAGCACAGATTCTTTTCAGGAACAAAGGGAAGGTGTCCAGCTGTGCTTGGATCCATCCATCTCATTATCATTTTAAGTTAACCTGTTTTTGATGAATGATGATTTAAAAGGTTCAAAGAGGAAGTAATTGGTAATGACTACTACTGTGTCCACCCTCTAATTTACTGCATGTTTTATAAGATGGCGGCAGATGTTTATTTATTAATTATCATGATATTCCTTTCATCCCCATTAAACCATTTCTTTTAGGAGAAGGACAGACTGGTGAAAGGATATTTCTGTTGAACATACCTTTCTATATTATTATTATTTGCCTATATAGAAATCTCCTCAAATTAATTAAAAAGCCAATTTCAAATTAGTTTATTTCCTGAATTCATCTAACCGAAAATATTTATTGTTCAATAAAAATTTCAGTGACTTTGTAACTGAGATGATATATAAAACACAATGCTGGCAATGTCTAAGGACAAATACTGAAAAAAAATTAGTAAATGCTCTGCCTTAGCTCATTAACTGATCTCTTTAAGTCTTAATTTCTACATTTCATACTCTAAGTGCATACGTTTGTATGTGTGAATGTTAGTGTGTAAGTATGTATTTAATAGTTAATGTCCAAATTATGAAAACATTAATATCAGCAGTTTTCAGTGCTATTCAGGCTGATTTTAGCAAACCAACATGTTCAATTTTAATGCCATCAAAATCATCAACTCTGAATACATATTTGTCATAAGTTAATAACATTAGTTGGATAAATATTTATTATCAAATGTATAACATTTATGTTACCAGTTGTGATATTCATAATACCTGCATTGATTTTTGTTGTTGTTGATATAGTGTATAAACAAATGCACATTTGTTTGCATAATTTCTTATAACCATTTACAGTTTCTCAAAATGTTTTGCTAATCTCTTTTATTTCCTCATCTATACTATTCCTAGTAATTTTATACATGCCCAAGGCTTCAATTATCTTCATAATACCAATGACTCCAAACGTATGCCACCTTCCCTGAGTTCTCTAAATGTTAGAATCATATAGATAACTGCCTACTTGATAGTTTGGCTTGGATGTTTCAATGGCACCTTAAATCCAACACATCAAAATCAGAGCATCACTCGCTCCTCACCTTCAACCTCAACCTTGGTACTCTTCTAGTAGTACATATCTCAGACACCATTATCCATCCAGTTACTAAAACCATAAAATGAAGAGTCATAGTTTATATCCTTATTTCTTTCATCCATTCACAACTAAAATGTTTCACGAAGTCCAGCTGATTTTTACTACTTAAATATTTCTCTCATCTTTTCTTCTTAAAACATAACACATTTGCAATTGTACATGTTTTTGTTAAGTTATTTGATCAGTGCCGATGGCACTCTATCCTGCACCACCCCACCTACTGACTGGGAATTTTATAAAGATAGAAACTGGATCTGATTCTATCTTCCAGATTTCTCCAATTCCTAGCAAAAAGTTTAGGATATGGTAGGCATTTGATAAATTTTATTTGAATAGTCAATCACTGTACAAATCTAAAATTTGAGCCATTGTACATGAAATCACATGTGAAAATTGATAAGGATATCTTCTGGAGTGATTTTTGAGTATATGCTAAGTATCAAGCACAGATAATGTTTATAACATGTAAAAATAATACTTTCAAAAGAGCTGCAGTTATGCTTCCAAATTGCATGTCTAGACGCCAATGACACCCCTGGGTAGAAGTCTAGAACAATGGCTGCATGGGTAGATTTCATTTGTTACAAATAGGGTTAGGCAGATGTTACAGGAAAACATGTTTATTATCTTAAAGTTTATGGAAATGAATCCAGTATCTAAGGTTATACAAATTCATTCATATAAGTACACACATACAGATACATAGACATGAAGTCTCTATTAGTCTTAAAATGTACATTTTCCCATGTATTAGAAGTTAAATTTTATATAATAATATATATATAATATGTTATATATATGACATAATGTATAGTCATTTTTATAGAACATGTAGGCTGAGTAGGTAGAAGCAAGATTTGTAGATACTGAGTTGCCCAAGATTACAGGTTCAAGTATTATGACACAAAGACATGAAAAGGAGTTATTATTTGAAGTCCCATATCCTATCCTCCACCCAAGCAGTCTTTATGAAAGTATCATGATATTGCTATCATGGATTTAATTATTATTAAAGTATTAATAAAGTAAGTATTATTAAAGTATTTAATACTATGAAAGTATCATGATATTGCTATCATGCATTTAATTATTATTCTCTGGTTTATCTTTATGCTTTTGCATTTATCATTGTATATGATTGTACTATGTACATGCATACATCTTCAGCATATATGTACATTTATGTGCATGCATAGACATGTATATGTCCTATGACTACATGAAACATCTATTAATTAAGGTTATACTCATGATTTGGCTGAAAAAAATCATAATTTATTAGATTTTGTGCATAAAACAATTTCGGTATATTTAGAAACTTAACATGTTGATCATTTTAATAAACTTAGAAAACCTGTAGAGTCCACTGGTTTGGGAAGATTTTTAGCAAGAATTTTTAAAACACGGAGGTCTGGATTAACCATTAATTAACCAGAAATTATAGACAGGCAGGGAACCAATTACCATTAATTAGAGAATGGCTATGCATGTCTGTACAAAAATAATATAAACCAGTAGCAGGTAACATTCTTCTTTTTCTGCGTTTCAAGCTCACAGCAAGGATGAACACTGTGGTCCTTGATCTTATTTAATACTTACAAATACCTCAGGGGTATGATAAGAGGTAAGATTTTATTAACCCTGGTGAAGAATATGCAGATTATTTTTTTTATAAATTTATTTTTATTGGTGTTCAATTTGCCAACATATAGAATAACACCCAGTGCTCATCCCATCAAGTGCCCCCCTCAGTGCCCGTCACCCAGTCACCCCCACGCCCTGCCCACCTCCCCTTCCACCACCCCTAGTTCGTTTCCCAGAGTTAGGAGTCTTTCATGTTCTGTCTCCCTTTCTGATATTTCCCACTCATTTTTTCTCCTTTCCCCTTTATTCCCTTTCACTATTTTTTATATTCCCCAAATGAATGAGACCATATAATGTTTGTCCTTAGGGAGTTAAATTATTTGACTGAGTTTACCAAGTTTCCCAGCTTTTAAGTGAGGAGACAGGGACTGATATTAGTCCTAATTGACCAAAAGACTCATCAAATATGGCTTTTCTACATCCTTCTGGCTTCCCAACACTTCATTGTGATTGTAAAAATATGTACATGAAATGTTCACATCTGTACATATAAGTATGAGCCAGTAATGTGCCTGACTATATGAATTTTTATATCATACTGAAGTTACATATTTATAAGGTATGTGCACATTGTATTTTTCCTGTGTGAGTGTATCTACGTGCATATATATGTTTGTACATAGACACACAGGTGCACGTTTATATCACACCATGAGTGCAGCCAGGTGCCTACGCCTGTACATTCCAAAGACATTTATAATGCAAAGTAGAGAACAAAAAAATAAGATTATTTATTGAAAGTGTCACCAACCGCAGGGAATGGAAGTGAAGGAAATACATCAATCCGGCCGCCTACCTTAAAGGCAAGCAGAAAGCAGAACTGCTCTTTTTAAAATCGATGAAATTAACAAAAGCAATTGAATGTGGCAGAGAGGAGATGTCAGGTAGGAATCCGCACATGTGGGACCTGAAGATTGTGAATAACTTAGAGAAAGACATCAATGCCTCTGCTGCTAGTGATTACCTCACTCTCCGTGTGGCTGTAAAACGTGGCAGCATTTGTGCCTGTGCCAGGAAATGTCAGGACTTTAATGGTTCAGGCCTGGTTATGTGAAACAGGACAAGGACTATTTGCCCTAAATACTAAACCTTTTAATTTTCAAAGTTCTGAAATATTGAAGCTAGTAACACTTCCAACACTGGAAGATGTTTAAATGGCTACTTTATAAAGAATAAAGGCAGAGCATGTGCCTACTTTTTAATTCATAAGAAAAGTATTAAATCACTAGCATTTCAAAGAGCCCACTTTCAATTACCCATGAAGAGACTGCCTACAGAAAATATTAAATTCCAGGCAGGCGTCTCCAACCTGCCCAGACCACTGCCTCCCTTCTACCTTTCCCTGTGTCCTCGGGGAATAGGAACGAACTTCAATATCAGCAGAAGTAAAACATAATGGCCACATTTACAGAATAATTTCCACTGATATTTTTATTCCAAGGCAGGAGGAAGAGAGTTGTGAGTGTAAATGGCATACCCTGGATTTGGGCAGCTTCTGCTTTCAATGCAATCTTCAACTAAGATCCAGCGGAAGATTTTCCCCCAAGGTCCTCCCTTTCATCTCCCTCCTGCCCTCAGGGTATGTAGCCACTTCCTCCCCCATCAGCTTTTCCAGCTTTTTTTTCATTAGCTCTGGCATCCTGCTTCTGTCTTCCTTAGGGGAGTAACTGATGGGTACTCGATGAATACTTGACAAATGAAGGAATGAGTGAATGTCAGAGGTTCCTGTGGGCAGCAAATGACAGCACTTTGCAGAAACATCTTCAGTCCTTTGTCTCCAAACATTGGTAATAATATAGGGCAAGGGGATAAAAAAGAAGGAAAGAAAAACTTATAAAGAATGCCTGTATTTTGCCAAAGTTCAGGTTTTCAAAATATTGATATCTATTTGATACTTACTCATATTAAAGTATATGAAATGCCTCTTACTACCATGATTTTATAATCAAGGTAACTGATGTTCATTTGGTTTGACAACATAGTTCTGAGATGTCGTCATCTCTAGGTAAAGAACTCATGTCTTAAATATTATTTATTCATGAGGGACAGAGAGAGAGAGAGAGGCAGAGACATAGGTAGAGGGAGAAGCAGGCTCCATGCAGGGAGCCCGATGCAGAACTCGATCCCAGGACCCCAGGATCACTACCTGAGCCAAAGGCAGATGCTCAACCGCTGAGCCACCCAGGCATCCCAAGAACTTACATCTTGAATGGCTTTAACTACTTTCCCATGGTTACCCACTTAGAAAGTGGCAGATCACAGTAAGCTGTGAGACAACATGGGGACACTGGCCAAAAATCAGTGAGCCTAAATTAATCTGGGAGATTTGAGAAGTAGAGATATGTGGGAAGTAGTAGGGAGAAAATTATCCAGAGAAATAGCTTAAAGGATATTTTTTGTTTGTTTGTTTGTTTGTTTTTCATTTAAATGAAGGTGATAATGAAGAGATGGAGGAAAAGTAAAGGGCTTAACAGCATAACTGGTGCTCCATCAGTGAGGATCAGTAAATGGATTGGTTTAGATTCTAGCACTGAAAACTTAGAAGCAAAGAAAGGCTTTAGATATAATGGTAACAGTCAGTAACCCCAGGTGTAACTGATAAACCCTGAAATCTCAATAGTTTAAGACAAGAAATTTTTAACTCCTGCTATATCACAATCCATAGTGGGTTGGTGAGGACTCTGCTCCATAAACTCCTTCAAAAATTCAGTCCTTCCAGGTTGTGGTTCTGTGTTCCTCTGAGGCCCTGGAATCCCCTTGACTGGTGGGCAGGGAGGGAGAAGAGAATGAGGCTCACAAGAGGGAGGTTTCTGTGGACTGGGCCTGTCAGTGGGGTATGTCACTTTCGCCTCTACTTCATTGTCCAGAACTAGTGGCATGGCCACACCTACCTGTACAGGAGCCTGCGAAATGGAGCCAATCTGAGGCCCAGGAGGAAAATTAAAATATGCATATAACTGAACCTCTGCCACAATGAGATAAAAGGAAATCCAGACCTGGGACAACTGGGGAGCTGGCTTAGGTGGTTAAGTGTCCGACTTTTGGTTTTGGCTTGGGTCAGGTCATGATAGCACTGTCGGTTGTGAGATCGAGCCCTGGGGGCTCAGTGTGGAGTCTACTTGAGATTCTCTCTCTCTCTCCCTCTGCTCCACCCATTGTATCACTCACGCTCTCTCTCCAAAATAAGTAAATAAATCTTAAGAAAAGAAAATCAAGGGCAGCCCCGGTGGCTCAGTGGTTTACCACCGCCTTCAGCCCAGGGTGTGATCCTAGAGACCCAGGATTGAGTCTCACATCAGGCTCCCTGCATGGAGCCTGCTTCTCCCTCTGCCTATGTCTCTGCCTCTCTCTCTCTGTGTCTCTCATAAATAAATAATCTTTTTTTTAAAAAATCAAGACTTTCAGGCACCCAACCACATCTGGTTTTTGGTATCTTTTTATTATTCTTTTTTTAAAATATTATTCTTTAAGATTTGTACTTGTATGGCTTAAGCCTTTCATTTAGAAAGTCTCCATAGATATTTTTATATGTATTAATGAATCTAAGTTAAAGCCAACTTGTAGGCAATACCTGGGAGATTGAACAATCAGCTCAAGGAACTCCCAAAAGTACAGCAGTACTCAGACTCAGGAGTTAGCATCAGGCAAAGTGGAGACCAAGCAGGCAGGCACTTTACATCACAGAACTTAGGAATGTAGGCTGGTGGATTTCAATCAACCTTGAAGACCCATGCAACACCTGAGAGCTCAAAGCAGCCCTCAACCATAGAAGGATAAGGAGGCTGCCCAGGTGGGAGACACAAGGTGGGCGAGAAGCTACAATAACAGGATTCAGCTTTGAGAATTTAGGACAAGCTGAAAGCCTAGGTGATAGTTCTGTGGATACGACTGACTTGGTTACTATTCTCAGTCACTTGCGGAAGTTTTTCAAGATGCCACGCCAGAGACTGGAGACTTGCTGCTAAATCTACGAGAATGTGGAAAGCAGAAAAATGGTGAGACTACAGATTACCAATGGATTGCCAAAGCTATAGCTCTAACTCCAGATTCTGAGGGAAAAAGGGACAATTTCCACAAGTGGATCATTAGTGTTTTTAGATAAATATGCTGGGCAAAATGCATTCTAAATCCAAACACAAATGGTTTGGTATCGGCAGTATCTACTGCTTTGTGTTAGCTGTGACCTCTGCTTTTTTTGCTGGAGAAGATTATGGGAAACTCCACATTTTGGGAGGCAGGCTGTGGTATATGACAGCCATGCAGCACATAACGTGTTACTGTGGTTGCCACCAAATGCTATGGCTCTGCCCCCACCTCTTGCAAAAATACTTCTTGGTACCTGGCCATCTAAGACAAGTTAATTTAGCCCTACAGTTTTCTCTCTCTGTTTTGTGTGTTCCCTATTTTTTTCTCACATTTACTCAAATTGGGTGCCTATTTAAGCTTATGGATGCAAAAATCTAGGGATGCTTTGGCCGGTGTGGTCTTTACTTTCAATCCAGGCCTTCCTCTGTGTCAAAAGATGATTCATATTCTGTTCTTGATAAGAGAAAAAGAAAGTGGTCCCTTAGAACCTGGGTGCGTGGAGCAGAATATAGATAGTGTTAATATATAAATGGATAAATTATTTTTTCTTTCAAGTGTTGAAATGCAATTATATTTATAGGAAAACCTGGCTTAGATGTTTAATCAGACACAGGTGTTTTCTAAAGCCTATTTGAATTGTAATTGTTGAACTACACTTCAAACATATTAAATAACAAGTTAATTCAATTCTATTGGATATGAAATTACTAGCACCCACTGAGTAATAGGGTGAAAGAATTTAGGTAACACAAAGGAACAAATTCTGCCTATGAAAGAGGAGCTGTTTATTTGTCCCCATCAAATAAATAAGTGACTCATGATGCACTAAATAGGATATATAATTAATAGACTCAGGTGTCACCTTATTATAGAGTTGACTTTTTCTAAGCTGATTTTAAAAATAAACTGTTGATCTGTCATCCTAAATGAGCTTAGACTTTTGAAAAATGTGTTGCACTATATGTATAGGTATAAATGTGTTGTGCATAAACTTCTCTAAATGGTGCAACACGGCTTTCATACTACACTTAAATTTTACTTCATTTCATCATTATTGTGGGCAAAATACAGGAACTACAAGTTTCTTTTTCTTTTTTCCCCAATATCAGAAATCTCAGAAACTAAATTATTGTTGAACTTGCCTCCCCTCTTCTGGATTTCATCCTTTTGCCGCCTCCTCTTCAGAGATCTTGCTCCATAATTATATTTCCTATTTCCTAGAACTTCTACCTGTCTGTTTTTCCATATCCTGAACACTACTGTCTTCAAGGAAAACCACACATTTATTTATTTATTTATTTGTTTGTTTATGATAGTCACACGAGAGAGAGAGAGAGGCAGAGACATAAGCAGGCTCCATGCACCGGGAGCCCGACGTGGGATTCCATCCCTGCTCTCCAGGATCGCGCCCTGGGCCAAAGGCAGGCGCTAAACCGCTGCGCCACCCAGGGATCCCCAAACCACACTTTCTAATTATGCATACTCCATTAGCTCCAATGTGTCTCCTCTCTTTCACAATGAAGCTTCCTGAAAACAAGGAAGTTGCAGTTGATTCTCATCTTTGATAGATTGTTCAGCCAACTATAACCTGGAATCATTCAATTCTTACTAGTGACATCTTCATTATGGAGCCTAAAGACCACTTTCAATCTGTCTCTGATCCTTGACACTTCAATACCGCTCTGTCTCCAGGTCCTAAGAGCACTTTTCTTTGTCCTCCTGGCTCTATGACTATATTTTCATACCCTTTATTGACCTTCCTGGACGTGACAATGTTTTTCATTGTTTCCAGTATTTGGGATCTTGGTGCTTTTCATGGTCTTTGGTTTTTACCTCCTGCTTTGTGTTGGAGATCTTTCCTTCACCCAGGGGTCACTGACCTGGTCCCCCAACTGGGGACCCTCAAACTCTTCCCAGATCTGGTTACTTCAAAAATAGCCCCTGATATAGGAGGGCTCGTTCAATTCACTTCAATTTGCTGCAATATCTGACACTGTTGACTACACCCTCCTTGAAACCATCTTCAACCTTAGCTTCACTGATACACATCTTTCCTGGTTCTTTTCCGACTCTAGTGGTTCATTCTTTGCATTTGCCATGGCAGCTTCACCAGTATCTTTCTTTGGAATTTAGGCTTTTCTTTTTAGCCCTCTTTCCTTCTGTCATTATATATTCCATATATTCACCTCATGTGAATAATCCCATTGCTATGTCCCTAGCTCTGGAGTCTGGACCTTCCTCTTGAGCCCTGGCTATTTGTTTTTAATTTGTTTGCTCTTTGCTCTTCCACAAAGACCTTAAATACAGCAGGCTGAGGTTCTCCACAAACATTGCCCTTTTGTGTATGTTTGTATGTCTACATATTGTGATGTGTTAAATGAGTGGGATGGCCACAGACTCAATTCAGCAATCTCATGATCATCCTTAATTTTGTTCTCCATTATTGTTTCATATCTCGCTCCTTCTCCCTCATTCTCTATCTCTCTTTTCCTATTGCCGTCTTTTCTCCCTGAAGACCCTTTCTGTAGATTAACTCATATCTCATGTGTGACTCTCAAGATCAGTTCAATCATCATATGTCATTTTGAAAACATCCTTCTCAGTAGCCTAGACTGACTCAGGTGCCTATACTTCCTATTTCCTTTGTGCTTGGAAATACTACAAATTGTCGAACATCTTGAGGCTGTGAAAATGTGTCTTTATCATGTCTGTATTCTCAGTTATAAGAATATAAGCAGCTAAAGGCTAAAGATCAGAGGCACTGACTTGGGTTTCATCCACACAAAATAAATATGGATATGGCTGAAATTGCTTACACAGAATATATGAAGACTGATGAATTGAAAACATCAGAATTGTGCATGAGCATGACAGTGTGTTTAGTTTTCAAAATAAATGATTGAATTTTGTATGTAGTACCTATGAGCTCAGGACTTAAGACAATGTTTGATGCTGACAAACTAATAAACAACCACAACTATATAGAAGAGAACCATGGAAATAAATGTTCAACAAGTAACATAAGTCAAAAAGAATATGAGTAACCCAAAAGCTTTCAGAGATTATTGTTCTGGTTTCACTTTAACAAAATAAGAAGCAATATTTTGGGAAATATTTAGATACCAAGAAGAGGAGAGTTAGATAAAATACTGGAGAGGGAAAATAATGCCTCTGGAACATGATGTTGATCGTGAAAATTGGAATAGGATAATCGGATAAAGAACAAGTGTGCTGAGGTAAATGTGCCCAAGGCATGTGGGACCAGGATTAAAGCAAGAGTAATCAAATTTCCAAATAATATAATACAGGAAATACGATATTGCTTGTGGCATGCTTCCCTTTCATTTTAAATATTTAGACTCTGAATATTGTGAAGATGCATTAGTTTTCTATTGCTTGTCTAATAAATAACCACAAACTTTGTGGCTTAAAACAAGACAAATTTATATTCTTACATTTCTGGAGGTCAGAAATCCCCAGATGAAGATATCTACAGGAGAGAGTTCCTTCTAGCGGTTCTAGGATAGAATCTGTTTCCTTGCCCTTTCCAGCTTTTAGAAGCCTCATACAATCCTTGGCTCATGTAGGTCAGCATAATAGCAATCCAGGATAATCACACCATCTCAACATCTCACATGTGCAAAGTCTTTTTAGCCATGTCACAGGGGCTGAGGATAACGTGTTTATCTCTAGGGAGGACATTATTCTGCCTAATGCAGTCAAAAAGCAATAAAAAATAGACAAATGCCTAAATTTCATTCATTCATTTACATTTGAGAGTCTGTTTTTCATTTTAAAACAATGCTTTACATTAAGAGCTTCATGTTTTTAAGGCATGTTCAGCCTCATAATCCTACCTGAGCCTTGAAAGAATTCTTTGAGAGATAGGGAAGATATTGTATGCATTTTATAGATAAGTTCGTACATGTGTTTAGTGACTTGCCCAAAGATACACAGCTAGTGAATACCACTTGCTTGTTTTCTAAGTATAAATCTAGGATTTTTTCCACTACTCTATAACTTTTCCTTGTGAGTAAAAAAAAAAATAAAGAAAAATTCCCGGATTCACCAGACATTTTTCATTTTGCAGAAAAAAAAGGTAATTTAGGTAGTTGGTGGTCCATCATTATATTTTTCCTAAATACATTTCTCATTTTAGATGAAACTGCAGAAGTTGAACACATTTCTATCTCTTTCAAATTTTGGATTTACAACTGAAGCACAGACTAGCCTAGGAGACACAGGACATAGAAACTTGGTATAGACTTGGTACACTGCTTGTCTCCTAAAGGTCTGAAAATGTAAAGTCAGGGGTAGCAAACACAAATCCCCATGAGATCAAGCAGGAACTTCTAAATATGATGAGGGCTGATTTGAAAATGTAAGCTCAGTAATGAGTACTAACTAACATTCACCTTCCATGACTAGCATAAGGGAGCAGCAAACCCTGTGTCAAACTGGAGTGTGCTTAGCTTATTAGAAGGGGCAGCTTCTTCTTAGTACAAGGCTACTGTTGTTTTGGAGAATGTGGACAGTGTGGATAGACAGCCCTCTTTAAAAAAACAGATAAGCCAGAAATTGGAATTTCTATGTTAAATCTCCCAAATGTTAGGGGTCAGTATTTAAAGGGTTTTAAGATACTGAACGACCAAAGCAAACATGTCTGGAAACCAGAGAGAGTCTGTCGTGGGTTTCTAGTTTCAGCTGTAGCCTAAGGACAGTGATAGTACTAGACATACCTGCCAAAAAAAAAAAAATGTTTGGAAATGAAAGGATGTGAAAGCATTGAGTACTTGCTAGGAGAGTAGAAAATGGAATATTCTATAGATTGCCTTTTTCACATTCCAAAAAGATGGCACCTCCTTCATATCTCATTTTCTAGATTTTGTTGACGGAAACCCTGATGGTAGTATTCATAATCACTTCAAAACAAAACTAACAAAAGAAAAGGATGTAGGTACACCAGTAAGGCAGATCTTTTTTCCTTGATAGTTTTCTAAAAATAGACTCAAAAAATGAAAGAATTACTCAAAAATATTTTGGTCTTGAAGATGTGTTTGACAAACAACTCTGGAGCAATAAATCCCTTAGTAGAATAGGGGTGTGTTGTAATATTTCAATCCAAAAATTGGCATCATTTTTAAGAGATAAGAGCAAAATAAAAGAGAAATAAAGTGAATTCTATACTCTAAGGTGAGAGGGCATTTAAAATGAAGTGAGGAAAATAAAATAAAATAAAATGAAGTGAGGATCCTTCCTGTCCTAACTGCGGGGCAGTCTGGGAGGATCAGAGCAGGGAGACATCCAGCAGCTCCGGTGCCAAGGAAAGCGTGGATGACCTTGGCAACAGCTATTTGCTGCTCTGCACCAAAAGCAAGTTAGGAGCTTGGTACGAATTTACTTGGTAGCTATGTGATGATGGCCTTAAGTAGTGACAGTTGGAAGGAACAACTTGTAGGAAGAACACCATTTCCTGATTTGTGATTTTTGAAGACATAGACAGAAGTGAGAGAGGTGTGCAGTGGCTCTAATTGTGGAAACTTACTTTGAGAGTGTTGATCTTGGTGAGGAAGGTGTTCAAGGCATTATACTTTAGTAATGATGAGGTTGGAAGAAGTCTCTGCAAGCCTGAATTTTGAGTAGTGGAAGTTGTATAAGCCAAGAAATGCCTTGAACAGGATTTGGAATTTATATAATGGTGCCCATTACCCCCATTTTGATATAATTAAAATAACTTTCTTTAAAAGTCAATGTAATTTCATAATCAAGAGGTAATTGCTATTTCCAAGTATATATTTATATAACTTTCATCCTGGGATTCATCACCCCCCTAAATTATTTCCTTCTAGTTTAATATATTAAGTTTTGCTCTTTCTGTTATAAAGTTCTACAAGTTTTTAGAGAACAAATTAATGGTTACCAGAGGGTAGGTAGGTATGGGGATAGGAGATAGGAGCACCTTTTAAAGGTGATGGGGAGTAAGGAGGGCACTTGCGATGAGCACTAGATTAGTGTTGAATCACTATGTTGTATATTTGAAACTAATATTACACTGTATATTAGCTAACTAGAATTTAAATTAAACCTTAAGAAAATTCTATGAGTTTTAATAATCATCCTGTCATGTATCCACCATTGTAATGTCACATAAAATAGTTTCACCAACCTAAAATTTCCCTGCACTTCACTTATTCTGCATCGCCCACCTTGAACCTCTAGCAAGCACTTATCTGTCTAATATCTCCATCATTTCATCTTTTCTAGGATATCATGTAAATGAAATAACACTGTATTTTAACTTTTCAAGATTGGCTTCTTTCCTTTGGCATTATGCATTAAAGATTCATCCGTGTCTTTATATATCTTGATAGCTCATTACTTTTACTTTTCCTCTCTAAATAATATTCCATTATATGGGTTACTGTAGTTTGCTTATTCATTCATCTATTGAAGGACATCTTGGTTGCTTTCAATTTTTGTGATTATAAATAAAGTTACTATCAACATTTGTATGTAGGCCTAAACATGTGTGAGCATAACTTTTCAAAATAGTTGGGTAGATACCAATGAGCATAACTGTTGATGATGTGGTTTATAAATATCATCTAACAAAGCATAGCAATGTTTACCTTTGTAAGAAACTCACCAAACTGTCTTCCAAAGTAGTTGAACCATTCCATATTCCCACCAGTAATGAATGAGAGCTCCTGTTATACCAGATTCTCACCAGCTGTTGGTTTGGGGATTTTAGCCATTGTAATATGTAGACCTTCACAAAACCTACAATAAAGTTTTCTTGATTGCTGTCAATGAATGTCCCCTCAGTATCTCCCATTATTCTCATTTCTAAAGTAGTTTAAAGTGTGCCGTTGTTCACTGGGTTTGGGGACAGTAGATAACTAGTCTTCTGATTGATAGTTTATGAGAAGAACATGCAGCACACATATAACTTGCTTTTGAGCCAGACATGGTATCGGGTTGGGAATTAGTTTATTTTTCTGATCATAGTGAGGCTTGAGTAAAACTATAAAAGGGTAACCTGTGGGAGAAACTGATGAACTGTTTAATAAAAGCATTTATTTTTCCTCTGGGTACATAGTTAGATTGCCTTTCTCAGGCTCCCTTGCAATTGATATGGCCATACCATTAAATTTTGGCCAATAAAATGTTTATGGAAATGGCAGGTGCTACACCTGAATAATCCTTCCTACCTCATATTACAACTTTAATCTGCATGTTGACTCCCAGAATCATAGACAGCTTTTGAAAACTATGTGTTGAAAATGAAAGGCACTGTGTGGAGCAAATCCCTTTGTTTCTCCTCTTCCTTATACCAATAGAATGAGAATGAGTAAGAAATAAATTTCTATTATAGTAAACTTTTGATATATTGAGGTTTATCTGTTGCAGGATAGCTATCCTAACAAATACTTTAGGAAAGACTTCCCAGAAGAAAAAAAGAAAGAAAGAAATTGAAATAGCTCCTGAAATTCACATGCAATGTAGAAACATATGGGCTTTAATGGGAAAAGCATGAGCAAAAGCTGTAAGACTAGATCGATATTTGAAAGAATGGTTGGAAGTTGAGGCAAGTCAATCACCACAATTTTATAATAATAATGCTGGTTTGACAATAAAAAAGATGTTACAAATGTATCATGTTGGGGATCTGATTAACAATAATGACAAATATTTATGTAGCTAATATATATTGATCAGTTATCTTTCAGATACTAAGCTCTCAGAATCTATTATCTCATTTAAATTTCAAAGTCCCTCTAAGAATAAGATATTATTATTATCCCTATTTTACATAAGTGAGGAAACTAAGGCACAAAGATATGAGTAATGTGCCCAGGTCACACATCCCATAAGAAGACCTAGAATTTCAACTTTCTGTTAGTTGTTGCGCCCCTAAAATTCCCCATTCTTAATTACTTCATTCTATTTCTTAGAAAGCAAAACACTCTAAACTTCCCTGCTATTACCCACTTGATATAAATGAAAGCATGCATGGGATGGATGAGGTTTTGTGGTTTAGTTTTCCAAAATGATCCAAACTGCTTTTGTTAAATACATTTTCCTTTGTTAACCAAAACTAGCATTTGTCTTCTCATACCACCGTTACTTAGTTAATGTCCAAAAACCCCCATAAAAATCTATATCTTATTTGTGTTTATATCATTGTATACTAGCCACTCCCTTCCAGTGAATATAGATATAACAGAGTAATGAATTTATGGTTAATTTTCATTAGTTTCTCATTAAAAGTCAAGCAAAGAATGATACTTGCACATTTTCTGGTCTTTCTTTTCTTCTTTTAGCTGATCTAAAATTGTGTTTCATGCAATTATCCTATTACTCTTCAGAAAATCATGATGTTCTTCCCCCAGAGGCTAAAGCCCAACAAAAAGGATCTATGGTCTAGTGCCAATACCAGCTGTTGGAAATTATCTTCCTGTTCAAATTCGATCTGTTGCTTTTAGATTCCAGGGTCTCCTGTTTAATTCTCAGACATAACATTTCTTTCAAAGACTAAAAAGACGCTAATCAGTTACATTAAAGTACTTGACTTAAATGTTCTGTTAAGGGATTTCCAAGTTGCTACAAATGCTTGGGACTTTATATAGCATCTAATGGGCTGTCCTGTTACAGTATCCTTGGTATACTTGACCAGAGGATGTAACCCTGGGTGCTGTTAGAAGGGTTTAAGATGGCATGTGGCTTAGCACTGGATTTATTCAGGGAGATTTACACTACAGACTTAAAAATCACAGGTCAGTGGCTTTATGAGAGTTGACCACCCAGGAGGCAGTAGGGGGAGATAGTTAAATACAAGTAAAGTAAAATATGTTGTCATCTATCTTTCTTAGATGTATTAACAGTATATCTAATATAACATATTTCTAGAGTACCTAAAGCCTAAAAGAGATGTTACAAATGTATATCATTTTGGGAATCTGAAGTCTCTTACCCTGTGCAGCCATGTTTTGCAATGTCCAGGGTATAAATATTTATAATTAATGTCTCAGTTGAAAAGTCCTTGATATATAATCAGAATTGCTTCTCTAAGAATGAAGTCCTCAAGTCAAGTACTAGATATGTCTAACTGGTGAGTGTAATGACGAAAAAAATTGAATACAGAGTATACACGTAAAATCTCATTTAAAGCACTGAAGGATACAAAAATAGAAGCCATTATTATGTTTTTTAAATTGAGTTTTTTATTCAGAGACATTCACATAAATTGTTAAGGATTCAGGTTCTTTGGTTGAGAAAAATCATCTCTAGAGGAATAGAGCTGTAAGTATTTTAGAAAGGATTGTAAGACTGGGACATAAAAATCTAGACTATAAGATTTCTAATATTTATGTAAGCTAGATTTTAAGAAAGTTTTGAAATGCGAAAGCAGAGTTTCACTTTATGATTAAATGAATGCTAATAAGGAAATTAGATTTTTCTATCACTTAAATTTACATCCACTTCTTTTCTTTCATCACAGGTAAAAGTCCTTTCTGCTGGTAGCTAAAGGCAAATGGGCATGACTACAGCTATATGCAAAGTAACTTACATTCTGTGGTGTTAGGCTCATAAACATGCTCTCACCTCCCTGGTTCATTTTAAAGCCTTAAAGATTCATGACATAGTAAGGGCATAAAATATTTTCTTGGTTATTTTTTTTAAAGATTTTATTTATTTATTCGTTAAAGACACACACAGTGAGAGGCAGAGACACAGGCAGAGGGAGAAGCAGGCTCCATGCAGGGAGCCTGACGTGGGACTCGATTCCAGGTCTCCAGGATCAGACCCTGGGCTGAAGGCAGCACTAAACCGCTGAACAACCTGGGCTGCCCTTTTCTTGGGTATTTTGACACTGAGATGTGCAAGTGTATTATATTTTTCCCAGTGAATGCAAAGGTGTTCCATTGTGCTCATGGGTCTCTGTGTTATCAACATACAGTAGAACAGAAGTAGGGATGGTTTGCACGCTTCACTTACCAACATAACAACATGGCCTACCTACCCCTAGAATTACCAGGTCAACAGCCAGTACACTAACAGACTGCAAACAGAATATTGAAATATGCTTGTGACTTAGCATTGTAGACAGACAGGCAGAGAAGTGGATTTAAAATATCAGTCCTGGTATGAGATATTATCCCACTGTTAAATACACACCAAAGGTTACTGAATATAAAGTATGCATGCAGCCAACCTCCATAGTAATGCAACATTTTTTTAAAAAAGGTTGCTAAAGGAAGACACTTTGGTTTATCTTGCACTGTAGTTACAAAGACTAAGGCAGGCTTTCAGAACGAAGAATATTTTTTAAGAAAGAAAAAAAGCTTTACAAACTTAATTTCTAGAAAGTAATTATCAAGCTGCATGGTAGCATAAAGTCCTATTGATCGAAATTTCTCTTTCTGTATGAACTTCACAGACTTGCATGACTTGGCATCCGTAAGAGCTAATGATGATTCATGCTATTAGCTTCAGCAGTCACAGTCCCTAGGAACTCAGCTTTGACCTTTTATTAGCACTCTTCTCCCAAGCAGATAGGATCCTTCTCCAGGCACACTTCCTAATCACCTTAAAACACCTGGAGAATTAGTTAAAAGCCTGATGGGGAGGGACTGGGATGCTAAGGGAAAATGAAGATTCAGTGTAAGGAGAGGACACATTCTATTGTGTAAGCTGACCAGAAGCCCTGGGAAATCCTGCAAAATAAAATGACATGTTAAGATTTCATTTGTGTAAACTTAAAATAGTCATAATTACAAGAACCATGTTAAGTGTTACCAGTTTGTTTCAGCAACCCCTCCCTTCCTCCCTAAAAATAACCCCATGCAACATTTATACATTCATTTTTTCCTTGATCAAACATTTATTGAGCTCCTTGCACTATACTAGGCACCTAAATAGCATTGTGTTGTGGTAATGTAGGAGCCATTAATTTCTTAAAATTAATTTTTTACCATCCTCTGCTTTAAGTGGCTTCTGAAAGAAGCATCGATTAACGAAGCCAGGGAGAAGTGCTACGCAAATGCTTCAAAACTCTATTCCTCCTCTCCTTTTTATTCTTCTCAGCTCCTACTGCTCCTCTCCTACCCACCTGCCATTGCCTCCCCCAATACACACACACACACACACACACACACACACACACACACACCAGTCTCCTTTCCACTTTTCTATTGCATAATAGACCAGTGTAATATACAGCTGCTCTTTAATGATTAAGGCTAACGGGGAGAAAGGAAACTCATTATTAAAAGAGGTTGGATTCTCTTATTCAGGCAAATAATTTACTTTAAAATCCTAATAATTGAAGATGGAATCTGTAGGGTATTTAAATATCTTTTCTTCAATTTTGGTAATGGTTTGATTTCTACAACATATGTACCCACGAAAGGGCTGCATATTTGCAAATTATTTTAATAATAACAATACAGGCTCAATAATTTAAGATTTTGTCGATCACATTTCTTTACACAACCTTTTGTATAAATGGACTCCACCTCTATTTCAAAATACTGAACTTAAAATCACATAATTTTTCCTAATATATTAGAAATATACCCACTGGAACTACCCTTTCCTCATTCTGTGTGGATCAAATGGTTTTCATCCTAATCACCCTGCCGGAACTGTCCTTTTAAAAGAAACCAAAGATTTCAATTAATCCATGATGTGTTTTCAGTACTTAGGTTGATATATTCAACTTTCAGTCTTTTTTAAAAAAATTTATTTATTTATTCATGAAAGACAGAAAAGAAAGAGAGAGCGAGAGAGAGTCAGAGACTCAGGCAGAGGGAAAAGCAGGTTCCATGCCGGGAGCCCGATGTGGGACTCAATCCTGGGGCTCCAGGATCCCACCGTGGGCCAAGGCAGGCGCCAAACCACTGAGCCACCGAGGGATCCCTCAACTTTCATTCTTTTAGCAAATTTATCTTTTCTTGGATTCCATGATACCAAATTACTTTTAATTATCTTCCTAGATTTCAGATTAAATTTTGCCATCACTCCCAACGAAAACAGCAACAATAACAACGAAACAAACACTTTCTCATAATTATTAATGGTCTTCTACGCTTGCTGCTTTGTCTACATTTTATCCTCAAATATCTTTTTACATTCTCTTAGTTTCAAAGACACCCTCTCTATTGATAATTCTCAAATCTCAGGAGAAAGGTATTATACAGGGAGAAGAGTATTGGGTTAGGAATCGGAACATTTGCTTGGTTTGGAGTCTTGTTCCCTATAAAATTTTGATGAGTGACTTTATTCCATTTATGTATGCATATGTGTGTGCATGTGAGAGAGAGTGAACACACTGGTCCTGGTATAAAGTATATTTAAAACAAAATACTTGTTGTGATGAGCTAAATAGAATTCAATTCCATTCTAGTGGTTTTTGTATCTTAATTTTGCTTCAATCTTTTAACACCAAACACTTAAATAGTAATCTTTTAACATAAACATGAGCAATATCTATTGTTATAGATGTTTTAGAATTTTAAATATGAAAACAGGCTTTATGTGGCTTAAGTTACCTAATTAATGATATTATTTGGGGAGATAGATTTTATCCCAGGCTCAACTGACCTCTAATATTAAATGAAATGGGTTGTCCTTCATTTAAATTAAGTGGCCAGCCTTTAAACTTCCAACCATATTGGAAGTGGCATAGTGAAGGAACCATGGGAAAAACATTCCTGCTGGACAACATTAACAAATAAATGAATGTACCTGATAGTCAATTTATCACAAAATTGGTAAAAGAACCTCTTTGGAACTTAATACGTTTATTGTAGAAAAAGGTATCATATATCCACGACAAACAGGCCATCATGAGAATCAAACTCAGTCCCATTAGAGAGAGGATAGTAGCATCTTTAAAGTCCAGTGCTCTACCTTTGGGAAGGGCTTTTCTGCAACAAGCTACATTGTGGTTTGCAGTTACAATTATAAATTAATCCTCACATCTAGAAAAGCAGCTATAGGTCTGATTTTGTTGTTAATCTCTATTTTACAGATATGGAATGCTGGGGAAGTTTAAGTGACTTGCAATCACTCACCCAGTCATAATCAGAACTGGAACTAGACTGATTTCTTTCCTCTTTATTTAGTTCTCTGCATGCTAGATCTAACTCTTGTCAGAACTCACTCCAATGAAGTAGTTTCTATTATTGATAAACATAGATTTTAGCACCAATTAATATAAAATTATTTTATGTATTTTCCAAAATTAGGCAAGTAGTTATTGACTTAAGGAGTGCCCAAACAAATTTCTCCTCCTCCACTAACAAGATGAGTGAGTTCTCCCATTATGGGGAGAAAAACTGATATACGTAAGCAGGCCCCCCAAAAAAGGAAACATCATTTAATTCAACATAATTAGCTAATTAAATAGTCATGTAATTAAATAACACTAGACTTTTTTTTAAAGATTTTATTTATTCATGAAAGACACACAGAGACAGGCAGAGAGAGAGGCAGAGACACAGGCAGAGGGAGAATCAGGCTCCATGCAGGGAGCCCGACGTGGGACTTGATCCCAGGTCTCCAGGATCAGGCCCTGGGCTGAAAGCGGTGCTAACCCACTGAGCCACCTGGGCTGCCCAACACTAGACTTTCTAACCAATACATCCCATGAAATTCATAGTAATATATAAACTGGCATCAGCATGCAATCTTTTAGCTACTTTAATAAGTTTTTCTTATTTTTTTTATCTTTATTCATTTGAAATATTTCATGGTTTTCAATGGTAGTTTTTTTTTTTTTAATTTTTATTTATTTATGATAGTCACACACACACAGAGAGAGAGAGAGGCAGAGACACAGGCAGAGGGAGAAGCAGGCTCCATGCACCGGGAGCCCGACGTGGGATTCGATCCCGGGTCTCCAGGATCGCGCCCTGGGCCAAAGGCCGGTGCCAAACCGCTGCGCCACCCAGGGATCCCGGTAGTAGGTTGTTAATTGTGTTAATTGTGCAGGTCTGTTTTGCTCAGAGCTGCTTATTTATAGCACTAGTGTTATGAGATATTACTTTTATATCTGTATGCTGTTCATTTTAACTTTTTTGCTTCGTAAGATAGTCATTTCATTATCATTTTAAAAATATTTTATTTAAATTCAATTTGCCAACATGTAACATCTAGTGCTCATTCCATCAAGTGTCCTCCTTAGTCCCCGTCACTCAGTTACTCCATTCCCCCACCTACCTCCCCTTCTGTAAAACCCTATGTTTGTTTCCCAGGGTTAGGAGTCTCTTATGGTTTGTTTTCCTCTCTAATTTTTTCCCACTGGGTTTCCCTCCTTTCCCTTATAGTCCCTTTCACTATTTTTTATATTCCACATATGGTGAAACCATATGATAATTGTCTTTCTCCGATTGACTTATTTCACTCATCATAATACCCTCCAGTTCCATCCACATTGAAACAAATGGTAAGTATTCGTCCTTTCCGATGACTGAGTAATATTCTATTGTGTGTGTATATATATATATATAATATCAATCACATATATATCTATATATATTTATCTCACATCTTCCTTATCCATTCATCCGTCAAAGGTCATCGTGGTTCCTTCCTCAGTTTGGCTATTGTGGACACTGCTGCTCTGAACACTGAGGTGCAAGTGTCCCAATGTTTCATTACATTTGTATCTTTGGGGTCAATACCCAGTAGCGCAATTGCTGGGTCATGGGGTAGCTCTATTTTTAGCTTCTTGAAGAACCTCCACACTGTCTTCCAGAGTGGCTACACCAACTTGCATTTCCACCAACAGCACAAGAGGGTTCCCCTCTCTACATCCTCACCAACATTTGTTGTTTCCTGTCTTGTTAATTTTAGCCAATCTCAACAGTGTAAAGTGGTATCTTATTGTGGTTTTGATTTATATTTCCCTGATGGCAAGTGATGTGGAGCAATTTTTCATAGGCTTGTTGGTCATGTGTACGTCTTCTTTGGAGAGTCATTTCATTATCTTAATCATTAAGGAATATGGTATGTAGAACTCCTATATTTTCAGGATTTATATTGCAAAATACAAGATAACATGAAGAAACAGTATGCCTGAAATATAATATACTTGTCATGGCATGGAGAAGTGGCTAGAAAAATTATGTAAATATTTGTATATGCACATCCCAGAGTTTCTAAGTAGCATACAATGTTCTAGAGTTTGGTAACATCTTCATATTTAACATTCTTTAGTCAAGATTAATCTTTTGCTGGAAGATAATCCTAAACTTATCTTCTATCAGAGATCTAAATTGTCATTACAATTTCCAATTTTAATAATTTTTAATATTTCTAAGATTTTATTTGTTTATTCATGAGAGACATACATACACACACACAGAGACAGAGACATAGGCAGAGGGAGAAGCAGGCTCCCTGCAAGAAGCCTGGTGTGGGACTCCATCCCCGGGACTCCAGGATTATGCCCTGAACCAAAGACAGATGCTCAACCACTGAACCACCCAGTCATCCCAATATTTCTACTTTTTTCAAATATCCACTCTTTTCCCCATGAAGCTTAAAAAAAAAAAAACATTTGTTTTTTTTCTTTTTCTACCAGAGTTAAACTTCATTGCATTATTAATCACCTCATGTAGTTGTTGAAGGGGCTGATTCTAAATTACACAATAACAGCAAAAATAAATACTAAACAACAAATAATTATAAAAACCCTAAACAATGGCAACTAAAAACCTTCTCTTGATTAAAAATTCAAAGTGATGTGGTACATATTTCTGGTTTAGCCTAAAAGATAAACTTATCACTACTTCTTTCAGCATAGTTGGTTCCAGCATAGCTAGAAATGGTCTAGCCCCCAAACTGGATTGGTCAAATGACTGAAGGTGGGAGGAAGGGGCACAGGAAAGTTGGGAAGAATGGTGCTGATGTGCGCACGTTTTGGCTTACGACGAGATGGCAATTCACCACTCTACTCTGCAATGGAATTTTGCTTCCAGGGCTCATAAAATTTAGGCAGGGTTTATTTTGGGGACCACAGGACTCATTGAGTTATCTTAAAAAGAAGGTAGATAAAGAAAGGGAGTGATTATTGCCAAAAAAAAAAAAAAAGGGATCACTTAAAATATAATTAGCAGCAGCAGCAGCAGCATAACTAATACTTACTGATTCCAACGATTTGTCAATCATGCAGCCGATTCACACACTTGGTTTTTGACCTTCACAGCAACCTTGTGAGAGAGCAGAGGACAGAACCGGTCACCTGGGGAAAGACCCACGCATACTAAAGTCTTCTTGTAGAACTTAAGTCACCTTTTTTTTTTTTTTTTTTTTTCCTTTTCAACTGCAACATAGCTTTACAGACTGAGGGCCCTGGACCATTCTGATGCATTTGCACGGAGGGCACTGAAATGCTTCTTCACAAAGGCAGATCCTTCCAGCTTGGGGGGTGGGGGGGGGGCAGAGAGTGATGCGCAAAGTTTGCCTCCTCCGTGGTCTTTTTCTGTCGCGTGGCTGAACGTAAATGACATCACTTACCCGGTGTCTGTGTCGCTCACACACACACACACACACCTACCGGATCGCTCGGCAGTGGTTTTCCAAAGAAAAACGGGGAAAAAAAGAAAAAAAAGACGCCCCAAGCAGCTAGACGGCCTGCTCAAAGCATCTCTGCGCGTGGCTTCTGGAGCCGTAGCTCCCGGAGTGCGCCCGGCGCGGGGCGCAGGTGGGAGAGCCGGGGGGGCCGCGCACCTGCAACTTTGGGGCGGGCCTGCGCGCGCCCGGGGTCGGCGCCCCTCCCGGCTGCGCCCCGCGAGGCGTGGCGGCCCCAGAGCCGCCGAAGGGCAGGGCGGGCGCGGTCCGGGGCGCGTGGGGCTCCTGCGCGCGGCCGCCGCCCCGGGGCGCGTCCCTCCCCCGCCCGCCCCGCGCGCCCCCCGCCCGGACCCCGCGGCAGCGCCGCCGCTCCCGGAAACCAGCCCGCGGAGCGAGGGCGGAGGCGGGCCTTGGGCCTTGCGCCCTGATTGGCCTCCCCCGCCGCGCGGGGCGGCGCGCCGATTGGCTGCCGGGCGCCGTCAGTCTCCGAGGCCCGAGCCTCGCCGGGGAAGCGCCGCCGGGCTCGGGGGCTCCGGCTGCCGCGGCGGCTGCTCGAGCCGGTGCAGCCGGGCGAGCTCGTGCGGGCGCCGCCGCCTCCGCTGCTGCCCAGCCCGCCGCGCCGCCGGGGCTGCGGGTCCTGCGCGCGGCCGGGAGCGGAGCTCGGGAGGCGGAGGCGGCGGAGAAGTGATGCTGGCGCCGGGGCTCCGGGCAGCGGCAGCGGAGCAGCAGCGTCTCCGGGACCCCGGCTGCGGCGTCCCCGTGGCCCGCGGGCCAGCTGAGCGGCGGGAGCCGGCGCGTCCCGCGGGTAAGATCCGCCCCGGGGGCGGCGGGGGCGCCCTGGCCGCGGTGCCCGGGACCGGCTCCGGCTGGCGCGTCGGCCCCCGGGTCCCCGGACTTTGCCGGCGCGGGGGCGGCTTTGTGTGCGCGGAGGCGGGCGCGGGGCCGCGGGGGCCGGGCGGCCGGCGGGGCAGCCCCGCGGAGGCGCCCCCGGAGGTCCGCCGGGGCTCGCCGGGGGCCGCGCGGGCGCAACTTTCCCGCCGCGAGGGGACGGAGGCGCCGCGCACCCGGCGCGCGGGGGGCCGGGCGCGTTCCCCGGGGCTCCCCAAAGTCCCGCCGCGCGCGGGGACTTGAGGGAGGAGGAGAGCGGCGGCCGGAGGGCGCGGGCGCGGGCGCGGGCGGGGGCGGCGCTCGGTCCTGTCCGCTCCTGCTGGGAGGCTCGCGGCACTTTCGGGGCGCGCAGACTTGGGCTGGAGCGGGGCCGGCTCGCGGGGCGGGGCGCGCGCGGGTGCGGTGCGGGTGCGGTCCCGGTCCCCGCCGCCCCCCGCCCCCCCCGGGGTCGGACCCGGCCTGCGGCGCCCCCGGCAGCGCAGCGCCCGCGCGGGCGGCCCGGGGCTCCGGGAAAGTTGGGCGGGCTGCGGTCGGGGCGACCCGGGCGCGCGGGGCGCAAAGTGCGGGGGGCTACGTGCCCGGCCTCCCCCGGCGCCGACGCTGCTTCTGTGCCTTGCTGGATGGACTCTGCTCCCCGCGTAGCCGCTGCGAGGGCCCCGCGCCGCGCACCCCTGCGGAGGGCGGGTCTCTGCGCTGCGGCCGGGCCCGAGGAGCCCCGCCGGCCGGCGTCTCCATCCCCGTCCCGGGCGCGCAAACTTGGTGTCGGCGGGAGCTGCGGGCGCGGCCGGAGCCCCCGGGGGCCTCGGTGGGACCGTGCCCGGGACCTGCGGCGCCGCCGGAGGGGCCGCTCCCAGCCTGCCCGCCGGGCTCCGGGGAGCCGGGCCCCCCCCAGGTCGCGGGCCGGACCCGAGCCGAGCCCTTCCTCCCCTGGGAGCTGCACGCGCTGCACGACAGCTGAAACCCAGACCGCAGACGCCCGGCGGCCGGGCTCGTTTCTGATTTGGGAAGGCAGGAGGGAGGAAGCTGACACCTAATCCAGAAAGCCGGTTGGGGAGAGGGGAAAAAAAAAAAAAAAAAAAAAAAAAAAAATCAGGAGGGAGCTGTCCAAAATGTCAGCATCTTTCACGTTTTTAATTGTAAACGCTCCATTTTCTCCCAGCTTCGCAATGTAGATCATTCTGGGGCAGATGAAGAACTTGCTGGTCAGCTAGCAGTGATGTTAGTTTTGTGTCCGACGATGGTTGCACATTTTTCATCGCTTAATTCATGAACGGGTAAATGGAATTTTTAATGCTCTTATACAGCCGAATGCTTATACTGTGCAGTTGGGCTAGTAGAAAATCGGTAGTAAATGTTTTTTTTTTTTTTTTTTTTTCCCCTAGTAGTCATCACATGTGGCTTAAAAGTCCAGATTTCTGATATGATTAAAGAGCATAGCTTGCGATTGTTGTGTTTCAATATAAAATTTACCTGTTGCCAGGTGGTATTTTTTTTTTTTTTTAACATTGCTATGTTTTAGTCATTGTAACTTTTGGGATTTTATTAAGGTTACCAAACACGTTAAGCAGTTGATTTTAGTTTTGTGTTCCGTTTATGCAATGCTACGAGTTGGTAAAAATCATTTTCCTTTATAGGTTGGTATGGAGGAAATAGGACTATGAATTATGAATCATCTTAAAATGAAGTTAAGATCAAGTTATCGGTAACAAAAGTGGAACTTTTACAGAAGATTTTAACCACTTAGCTAAGAAAGTGGTTTTTCACATTGCTGTCAAGTAACATCTTGTAAAGCCACTGCGTTAGGTACTGGGGAAAGCCACAAGTCTTTAGACAGAAACACAGCTTTTGTACTCATTTTAAGGAGAGTGTGGGCATTTTTAGCCTGTGGATCTTTTATTTGGGGAGGGTTTAAAAAAAATAAATACATTTGTAAAACCGTGAGGGCATAATATAATCAAATGTAGAGAAATGCATCAAAGAACATAAATATTAGGATAAAGCAGCAAGGTCTGTGTTTGACTAAAAGCAGAAATGATGCAGGGTGTGTGTATGTGTGTGGCGGAAGAGCAGAGGCTTAAAGGAGGTAATAGATAGTGCTAGCCACTTAGTTCACACAAGCAATTCAAGTTTTGCCAGTTCTGCAAATTCACTTCAGTTTTGACTTGTTTTGCTGCAGGGCAGCCCATGGGCTCAGACTGCCATATTTTCTACACGGATTTTAGTAACTCAAGTAAATGTCAACTTGTCAAGACTCTAGGCCACTAAATTCACTTTTTGACCTGTGCCAGATTTTCATTTCAACGCTGAATAACTTTTCTAAAAAGATCACGTTTACTATAAATAGCAGTGCAAAAATACTATGACCTTATTAAATAAACATTTAATTTGTCAAATAGTCCTGATTGGAGTTTCTACGTTATTAGGTAAGATAGTGAGGCTTATTTAATTTTATTAATAGTAATTTGTTTTCATTTAAGTAATGACAGAGCCAGTTTTTAATTGGAAACTAGCACATTTAGGAGAATGAGAAACCTCAGCCAGTTTAGTACGTCAGAAATTCATTGCTTTCTCTCTCTGTGTCGCACATACACCCGTATACTGGAAAGTCTCTCAAGAGGAATGCAACCACCCTGCATTAGAAACAAGTTCAGCCACCTATCCTGAATGATGAAGGTACTTTATAAGGCAAAGCTCGTCTGCCTAAATAATCCATTATTAATTAATTATAATAATATAATATAATTATAATTCACATAAAATTTAACAAATTATGCGGGTCCCTGCTATGTGCAAAGACACTGTTCTAGTTGTTTTGACTATATCAGAGATTAAATCAAAGACCCTTGCCCCCATGGAGCTTATATTCTATAGGGGTGAAATAGATCATAAACAAAAAACGTAAGTGGAGAGTGTATAGAATATTTATCTCTCCTACTGACCTTTGTTTTCTAAATCTCCATGCAATGGCCCGGTCTCTTTGCATCTCATTTTCTTTCCAGTAAATATACACCTATCCACACACCCACACAAATATACTCAAATTAATCTAAGAACTGGAAAGTAATCATGTTGATAATCTAATACGTGTCACTCCTGAGGCAATATATATATGAACAATATCACTATCTAAGATAAGGGTTGAAGGTAAGAGAGGGATTCAAAGATGATTAAGCAATAAAATAACAGAATATCTGCCTTTTAAAAATTCTTTAAAATCAAACTTTTTTTTTTTTTTGGTGGAACTAAAATGGGAAATATTATCCTTTAACAAATTTGTTTCAAATTAACATCTTAAAAGGCATTTGTGACAATCAAGGTCAAATCTACGTAACCTCATTTAAAGGAGAAGAGTGAATTAGAAGTAGTAAAGATCCAAAAGCATAATTTTAATGAGAAGCCTTCTGCTTCTTCTACATCGAGAGTGACATGTTCATGTACATCTGTGAAAGTTGATCAAAAATCCAAGCATCTGAGGTCAAAGTTTCCCTAAAGTTGATGCTTCAGAAAAAAGATTCATGATCCGACTCTCTAATGAAAAAATGCCGAAATATTTCAAAAATTTCAAAATAACTTTGTCTTTAATTCAAAATCAATTTGGTTATCCAGTAAGCCCAATTACAGATAAAACTTTGTGATGTTTTCCCAGGTTCTTTTATGCATAAAAGCGTGTAATTATAAGTCCAGTTTCACTTTCAGTGCTTTCCATGTAATTGTTTTCTTCAGGGTCTTGAGCGTACAGCTCCAAAGATTTGTTATTTTTATTTTTACCCTCATGTGAAGAAAGTCAGGAATCTTACTTTCAAAAACTGGTTTGTGAACAATATTTTCATATTAGAGGAAGGATGAAATTGTATACGCAAGAAGCCATACTACGTAATGAACTACTGCCAACTTATTCACAAGTTCTGTTATAACAAGATATTAGTACTAACACAAGGCTAACAGTCATTTCTGAGTGGATTTCCATCATTTAAGAAAAATCTTCAAGATTGCTGCTATACAGTCTAGCTTTAGGAGATGGGAAAAAGTCTTCTGATAATACTATCTCAATATTTTATTTATCTAGATTCAAAAATGTATATACTACCAGTTTAAGCCTTTACCTTTTTTGCCTGGTTTTTCTTTGTTCTGCTCAAAATGCAAGACTTTAGGGAAATAGTGTGTTAAAAAAAAGCAAGTAAACCAACCAGTAGTAATCATACCTTGCATACAAAGTCAGCTCTGGCTGATTATGAAAATGTTGGATGAGAGCTAAGTAGGAATTAGATATTTAGACCTGGGAAGAATCCAGGTTATTAACCCAACCTCTCCTATGAGAAAGGAAGAACTTTACTCCAGGAAGTTGATAATTGCCCAAAGTCCGTTGAAAGTAGAGCCAGATCTAGAAACACTGTGTGTCAACTACTAAGTGTGTAAGTTAACTCCATGCCAGTTGCCCATTAAACAGCTCTACATTTTGTGAAATAGTAATGTTAAGAAGAATGACTACATCTACCAATTTGTACATCTAAGTATTTTAATATCTGACATAATACTGCAATTGTATTAATATTATGTTAGGGTCAAGAAAATGATAAATTGGGATGCATTTAGAGATGTCATCTAAGATTTATAGGGCTGGGAGTAAGTTTGCATGTAAAATATTTGTACTCAATTCAGCTGTTGTGTCCATTGAATTCCTTTTAAATATTTATGTCTCTAACAGGATTTTTTTTTCATTTCCAAAGGTCTGTTGGCTTCAAAGTGATCAATAGGTGAGCTTTAGGGACTCCAAGAAATACCAAATTGTTTGTAAGCTTTTTCATTTTTGAATATTCCATAGTAAGGAAAAAAATTGTTAAGCTTAAAAGCTACTGCTTTAAGTTAGATTAAAACAAAAACCCAGGGGCACCTGGGTGGCTCAGTGGTTGAGTGTCTACCTTCAGCTCAGGTTGTGATCCTGGGGTCCTGGGATTGAGTCCTGCATTGGGCTCCCTGCAGGGAGCCTGCTTCTCCCTCTGCCTATGTCTCTGCCTCTCTCTCTCTCTCTCTCATGAATGAACAAATCTTTAAAAATACGTAAATATATAAAACACAAAAAGCAGGCAGAAAGAGGAACCTGTATGGATAGTGAGGAGACCTTAAAGAACTAGTACTTTTCTGATCCAAGAAGAAAAAGAATAAGAAAACCCTCCTGCTAGATTCCATCAGAAAACAGCTCACACAGTGGTTGGAAGAGATACTTCATTGTCCTAAAATGCAAATTTGCAACTGAAGAGATGGTATAAATCATGTAGTTATAAAACTGTACTTGGTTTTGAGTTATGGCAGTTAGCATTTTGTTTGGTTTTGGACAATGAAATATTTTCATGGCATATATAGGTGACGTCAGAGCCAATTCAATTCCTTGTGGGACAGTAACATTTGTGGGTGATTTCCTCAGGGCCCTTAGCACTTAGTCAGAAACAATTGCCAGAGGTAGAGTTTGATTGTAAACAATAAGCTGTAATTTAAATGCTAGTACACGAGAAAAATTACACTAGTTGTACACAGTGCTATGTGGGTAGGCTTTATGAATAGGGTATATGAACTAATAGATTCCACTGTACATCTGTCTATGCCAGTCAGAGGGCTGGTGAGTTCCCACCATAGCCCATCACTACTTTAGTTTTCTGTGTCAGGTAAAATGGTGATAGCATTACGTACATGCATACACATATATAGACTTTCGCATATCTAGACAATCCAAATTAAGATCCAAAGAGAGTGCTGCAAAATTTGGAGATTCTAAAGCTCCTATGGAATAGCAAATAGGTTATAACAGCCAAAAAACTGTTTAAATAAATAAAGCATTGAGATAAAGTTGAGCTATCAAATAAAAATATTAAAAATGTCAGTAATTAACACAGTATAGGAATATATAGACAAATAAGAAAGTGAGAGAACCCTAGACACAAACTCTAAGATATATGAGAATAAAGTATCATATGTAATAATTACAAGTCTGTGGGAAAATATATGGTGCTGGGGAAACTGAGTAATTATTTGTCAAGAATATACACTTCCTATTTCATAATGTATTCCAAAATAAATGTCAGATGAAACAAAGAGTTAATAGAAACTCTGAATCAAGTTAGAAGAAAATAGATACTTTATAAACACAAATATAATGGGACACATATGAAGATATGACCTTATAAAATTTGACCGTTTAAGTCAGGAATGCCAAAAGTAAATCAAGGAAATATTTTCACCAGAAATTGCTAATGGCAGTTTCATATTCACTGTTACAGAAACCTTTCAGTATTTTCTTCTGCTAGTGGACTTATCTCAAAATGTGATTCCCAGTTTATATCCATTCCTTTCATACCTGAAAACTTCTTGAAAAAGAGGTTTATATTCATCATTCTTCCCAGTGTCTTGAACAATAATTAGGGAGCAATAGGTATTGTTAGTGGCTAGTAAAAACTTAAAAGTATACCAGTAGAAAATGGGAAAAATAATCTACAAAACCCAGAAATATATAAGGGTAATAAGCATCTCTAGTTTTAACTAAGGATAAAAAGAAAAGGAACACATTTTTTAAATGGCAGTACTTTTTAGCTCATCAAAATAGCAAAGATTACAAGAGAAGGTTGATTCATTAAAAAAAAAAAAGTTGATGTAGATGATGAAGATGAAGGTAAACTGCAGATTCTCCTAAATTTCTGGTAAGGCTATCCATTAGTGTTTACAGAATTCTTGTTACATGCTACAGAAATTACTTGTGACTAACTTAAGGAATAAGATAAAAAACAAGGGAAGGTATTTTGTAGCTTACAAAATCAAAAGAAAAGGAGAGGAAATGGAATAGCTACAGAGGTCATGGAAGAAGGTGATGGAATCCCGGGTACCATCCCTGGGATGAATCAGCATCGATTCTTTCCTGTCCGTGTGTCACTTTGCTCCAGAATGAAATTCCTGGAATGAGAAGTATGACCTAGTTCACATTTCATGCCTACAGTTTAGTCAGTGAATCACTAGGGAGTCCTATCAAGAACACATTCAAAGGAAAATCAAGGCATTGTTACCAGTAGAAGGGAAAAAGGATACTGGGCAGGTGAAAAGCAACAGATTTCCAGTGTAAGTATCGAAGCCTTAAAAATATTCCTTTTGTTTTAGTAATACCACTTCTAGGAATTAATGCCATGTCGTTAATCAGAAATACAGTGTTCTTTAAATGCCATTTGTAATAGATTGATGGTAAAAATAATATTTGGCCCATAAAGAGAAGAATGGTTAAATTATGGTTTATGCCATTGAATGATGATTTTGAACGGTTGGTAGTAACTTTGGAAAAATGTTGATGAAATAATAGTGAAAAACCACAGAATGCAAAATTTATTATGCAGGAAGAACTGACATTTACATATATGAAAAAGCTTGAATAAGATATTAACATTTGTTTTGGGGGGGATACTGGGATTATGGGAGTTTTACTTTTAAGCATAGAAAAATATGTTTTTGCCAGGAGCAGGCACTGCTTTAATAATCACACAAAAATCTATACTAAAATAAACAAAAGAATAATTAGAGAAATGATAGTAGCTTTGGGCTTCCAGGCAACTATGTTAGAAGTAAAACATTGGACTGATACACTTAATTTTGAAAGGAAAAGAGCTAATGTACAATATTCCTTTTTCCACATTGTAAGTTATTGTAAGTAAGGTTCAGCTAAGTTTCCTACTTTGAAAGTCAAGAGTCATTTTGGACTTAGTACAATAGTATTGGGAATGTATTTGCATTTTATGGTTCAGATGAAGAATTTTTATTGGCAAAAGAAGTAAAAAAAAATAGAAATGATTACATATATAGATATGTGTGTCTATCCCATCAGTTTCCTTGCTAATTCTCATTAACTCATGCTTAAATTGAGGTAATATGCGCTAGTGTATCTTAAGATAAATGACTGGGTGACGGGCACTGAGGGGGGCACTTGATGGGATGAACACTGGGTGTTATTCTACATGTTGGCAAATTGAACACCAATAAAAAATAAATTTATAAAAAAAACTCATTTAAACTACAAAAAAAAAAAAAAAGAGAAGAAGATAAATGATAGCCTGGTCTAGTTATTTATTAAGTACAATTCAAGATTCTATTACATTTCATTATCATAGGACAGAAAACCATGCTTCCTTATTTAAACCAGAAAGCAAATGTAGTCGAATGTCTGAATTTTTTTCTTTTTGGTTCATACCTACAACTCAGAAATTATACATGCTAAAGAACAGGTCTAGGGATAGCAATGAGTGGAATTTTCCTAAAAGCATAAGTAAGTTATTATTATAATACATTTTGGGGTCGCAGTTTACTCTGGCATATTGACTGAGTTCTGTACAGAATGATTTTGATGATCTCATGAATTATACTTTAATACAATAACTGGGAAAGAACAGAAAAGGAAAAAGAAAATTGGCTGATCATTGGTTCCCTCTAATAGCCATAGCCTTCTTGTGGTTCATGGAATGTACAATCTGATAGCTAGTTCCGTTCCAGGGTGTAGATTAGAGCCAATTCTGTTGTTATTATCTTCTTTTGTTAGAATAATGTATAGGATTTTCAAATGGATAATATACACATGGTTCAAAAAATACACAGTAAAAATTCTCTCTCCCCTATTTCTATCTCCCCTAGTCCTCATCCCCCCCCAAATAGATAACCTCTTTTATTTGTTTCTTAGTATCTTTTCAGGGATTGCCAAGCATATGCAAACACTAACCTTTTAAAGGCTTTTACCTTTTCTCAATTTTTATACAAATGGTGACATTTTATATACATACTTTGCTTCCTACCTTTTAAACTCAACAACCTTGAATGACTGTCAAAGTAGATAAATAGTTTCCTCATTCATTTTTAAGCTCCATGATACTGCATTTCTTGAAACTACCATAATTTATTTATTATTAAACAGTGGCCTCCTAAGGAACAATTTTATTTTTTTTTAAATATTCTGGCTAACACAACCAATGTCATAAATACTCTTGTATTTATATCACATGTGCAAGAATCTGTTAGGTCCTAGACATGGAGTCACTGGATTCAGATATATGTGTGTTTGTTCCCTTTGAAAGTGTATGTGTATTTGTTTTCATTTAATTTTCTTGCTTTCCTTGTCTTCAGTTGCATGATTAATACTGCTGAATTAGACTGGACCAAAGATTTCAATTCATGACTTTTCCCTAGAGACTCCTGCCCAGGTTTACACTTACCTATCGGCGTGCTTTGTAGGTATGCAATTTATTGTGAACTAATCTTGTTTGGTGATCTTCCAGCATCTGCTTAACCGTCTTGACCACAAAGATAGCTACTAAAACAGGGAGATTTTGTCACATTGTTCCTTAATTTCAAAAATTCTCTTTTCCTATCCTCTGGCCTACTAGACTAATAAATTATATGAGCAATGTGAGCACTTGCTATTCATCTACTAAATGACAATATTAAAAATAATCATGTCCCATGTTGGCAAGGATGCAGTGAATCTGGTGCTTTCAGAAATCATTCGTTGCAATTAAAATTGGCACAGCCCTTTTGAAAAGCAATTTGGCAGCATATAGGGAAAAAACTACAAAAATATTCATACTGTCTGATCCATTAATATTCCTTCTGGGAATCTATCCTAAGGAAATAGTACAAAATATGGAAAAGGTCTTATGTTTGAAGATGTTGATGGATGTATTATGTAAAATATAAAATCAAAAGCAACTCAAATGGCCAATAATACATTTAGGCATGTACAGTTGAGGATAACATACAACAATTAAGAGTACATATGAGAATTATAATAAAATAAAAATACATATGCTATAATGTTTCTTGGGGAAAACATGGTACAAAATTACATACTAGTTCTATAGCTATATAAAACCTACACATAACAACCCTGAAATTATAAATGTTATAAAATGGTGGGAAAATAGGTAGTCTTTCCCTTTTTATCCCCAGTTTTCTAGAATATTTTACACTTTAAATGAAAAAAAAAAAAGAAAAACATATTTTTCCCTTTTGTCTTTGATGTTTTGCACTGTATATAAATCATAGCTTTTGATAGCTAACTTCTTTACCACTATTCAGTGATGTGAGATTTTTAATCTTTTATATACAGGTGAGTTTATCCTGGAGTGTGCAGTGTAATACATGTTTTCTTTACAAGTGCTCTCTCCCTTCTATATATCAAAAGATACCATAATCACTGTACTTCCTTTCAGTCTCATTCTTTGTGATAGATATTTTTTCTCTTTGGAAGAAAAATTCTGATAATTTGGACAGTCCTGAACATGCCTTTTGCCTACATCTTAGACTTAATCTCCTAACATTCTTCCCTCTGCTCACCAAGCTTCTATCATGCCAGTCTTTCTCCTTCTCAAACACTGTAAGCCAAATCAGACTGTCTCCTAATTCTTTATTAAATTCTACATTCTTCATTAAAGTATATGCAGGAAAAATTAATGACATAACAAATATATCAGACATATAGGCATACCCTGTGGAATAGATGGGCACTAGATAATATTGCCCATGACAGTTGTATATCTTTAAGAAAAAGCAAATAGCTAAAATATGAGAAAAATATCCCGCCTCCCCTTTTTTTTTTGCATATGAGTTAATTTGTTAAGTTGAAATGAAGTAGGAAGGGATAATGTGAAGTATGTTTTTTTTCCCCACTAGCTCTTTGGAAAATGAATGTGGTGGCATTATCTCTCTTTATTGAAGTGCATTTTATATCATAGACTATCTTGTTATCTTTGCCCAGTTGATTATCGCATTATCTTCAAAGTATTAAGCTCACAGTTAATTTCAAGGAGACTGCAAGGAGAAGAGTGTCATCTCATGTTTGAAGCACTGTTTTACAGTTCTATGTACTTATCTTTCCTGTCAGGGTAACGATTTTGAATTTCTTCATAATAAAGATGTTATTTTCTGAGATGGTGGGCCAGTGAGTCATGGGACATTTTGAAGTCATGGTGGAAATGCTTTCTAAAGGACTTGCTTTTGACAGTGCTCCATCCATGACCTGCCAGGACTACCATCTGAGACTTGGTCAAATTTTAAAGAATACATTCGGATTTGCTTATAAGTGCCAAAACCACCCTTCACTATAGATTTTAGCTATATCACTGCCAAGATCACCCCTTCCCTCTCCTTTTCCTAGTGAAACTCAGAGATTTTACTTTCAGCTATTCCAAATTTCTCATCAACCAGGTGATAGCTTCAGGTTGTGAGTATCTTTATTAAAAAGACCTTCAACAACTTTTTAGGGTCTAAAAACATATTCATTTAAAATTACATTTATAAAAAGAAAAATAGGGATCCCTGGGTGGCGCAGCGGTTTGGCGCCTGCCTTTGGCCTAGGGCGCGATCCTGGAGACCCGGGATCGAATCCCACGTCAGGCTCCCGGTGCATGGAGCCTGCGTCTCTCCCTCTGCCTGTGTCTCTGCCTCTCTCTCTCTCTCTCTGTGACTATAATAAATAAATAAAAATTTATTAAAAAAAAAAAAAAAGAAAAATAAAATTACATTTAGAACTAAATTTCCAGTCTGTAACTAGGAGTAAGGGTGACATAAAAAAGTAGGAAAATATAGTTAAAATATCATTTTATTTATCTTATTTTTTAAAAAGATTTTATTTATTTATTCATGAAAGACACAGAGAGAAAGGCAAAGACATAAGGAGAAGCAGGCTCCTTTAGAGGATCCCGATGTGGGACTCCATCCTCGGCCTCCGGGACCACACACTGAGGTGAAGGCAGATGTTCAACCACTGAGCCACCCAGGAGTCCCAAAATATCATTTTAGTAAAAGGGACAATAGTTCTTGTCTCATTGAGCTTTTCATTGAGAATAATAGTAATAGTAAATAATTTTGGGAGTGTTACTATGTGTTAGTTACAGAATTGTTAATCATTTTATGGGCATAATATGACTTTTAATACTTAGCAAAACCTTAGGCAGTAGATGTCATTAACATTTCCATTTTATAGATGTTGAAACTAAGACCAAGATACAGGTTAGGTAACATTTCTAAGACTCAAAAGTGAGTTTTTGATGGAGGCAAGAATCCAACATGGGAGCCTCAAAAAGTTTACTACTTTTGTTTATTGGCTTTTAGCATAGAGTGATTGAATTTTCAACTTTTTCTACTCTGCTGAACAAACTCAATAAAGGAGGTGAAATTTATAAAATATGCATGTGTGTATGTATGTATGTATGCATATCTGTATCTCTCTATATCACTAGAAAGGAGATTTCAAGTAAACAGGCCCAGGGTAGTCTAATAAATGGAAAGACAATGCTATCTTCCTCCAACTTTGGCTATAATTTCTGTTTTATTCGTGTTCTTTCTCAGATGGTTTACTATGCTGTTTTATTATCTTACATTTCAATTTAAAACGAGGAAATGAAATAAGGGATATTTTAAAATCAAATCTGAAAAATCCTCCAGTGAGAAGTAGTCAGTTTGAAAATGAAATTAAGAGATTTGGCTGCTAACCAAACCTTTTGTTTTTGAGGGGGATGGGTGAGAATGGGAGTGAGGAGTTGAGTGTATTACTAGTATTTGGGTTTTTTTTTTAAGCGTCATTGTAGGGTGATAGTTTATTTCCCTTTTTTAGGTGGTGATAGGAAAATGACATCCTCTACTTAATTTCCCCCTATATTTGAGATAGGATTTGAAAACTATATTGTTCCATCAGTGGCTTGACAAATATTTATGATGAAATATTTCATGTATATAAAATTCTGAAAAATATCCCAAATTATCTAAAGCAATGATTTCAGTATTCAGAAACTCAATGATTAACTATTTGAACTGAGAACTTATACTTAGCTGTGTTCCCTAGCTCTTTTAATGTCATATTCATTGTCATATTTATATATGCAGCTTTACCTGTTGCAAAAGTAATTTACCCAGCAGGACCTAGCTTAACATCCAAGGGGCCATGAATCACAATCATGACTTTTTTTTTAAACTACATACATTAACGTTGTATTTCAAGAAACTTAACTTCTCATAGCTTATGACTGAAGACTATTAAATGTAACTTGGTCTATATTAGATACTAGATGCTCCAGAACAGAAAGGTTGGATTCAGCATTAATTATTATTACTCAGTTTTTCTTTCCTTGCATTTGCTTTGCTTTCTTTTCAAATAGTGAGATTTCAGAATTTCTCAGAATGAAGAAATAGATAATATATGAACCTAAGAAAGATGGAAACTTAGAGTTTATGTACCTTAGAATTATATACTCACTTCTTGGGTATTACTTTGTATTTATGAACCACTTTTTGCATGTGGCAGATATAGTATATGTCATGTGCACAATTATATGTTCTAGTGTTCATAGTGACATGGACCTGCCTCTTCAAAAAATTATTTAGGGTCCTTTCTAATCTTGGTCATCTAGTGAGTTAGAAAATACTCAATATCTATATCTATGTTGTTTTATGCCTTCAAGTCACATTATAATTCCAAGAGCCCAATTGATTAACAATGAAGAGTGAAAACATAACAGTAACTTGTAAAAAAGTTTAAGGTGATGATTTTGAAAAATTTAATTTGAAAAATATATATACAGCAAAGTTAGTGTTATATTTTCATTTTCAAATAGGTATACTGTAATTAGAAAAAGGCTTATAGATTCTTTTTCCTATTTATATATTTTACTCACATTTTGTTTTTCAGAAAATGCTGTTGTCCAAAACAAGCATGAACTGCAATTCAACTGAACTAATAACTAGTGGATTAATGAATATTTGGATATTATACACATGCAATAAGTATTAGTTTTAACTGAAATGTCATGTGCATACCACAGAAACAGTAAACAAGAATATATAAAAGATTTTCTGTGCAGACATCAAAAGCAAACTATTTCCTTTTAGCAATGTGCAACATTGTTTATGATTTAATTTTTTTCAGTAGGATGCATTATTTTCAATGAGCAACTTATATTTGCACTGGTGAGCCAATATCTTCCTTGAAGAATACTTATTTATTTATTGCCTAGCTTAAAAAATAATTAAAAAATATTTAGCCTCAATTATAGTTATATATTCAACCATAATTCTTTTAGCCCCTATTATGTGCTAGGTACTGTTTTAAGGACTGAGAATGCAGCAGTGAATAAAAGACTCTATTCTCATGGAATTTACATTTTAGTTGGGAGGGAGGTAATATGACTAGGATAGGGGGCAGGGCAGGAGAAGGAGGAGAGAGGCAACAAACATGTAAGTAATATAACAGCACATCAGGTAGTATGAGTGCTAAGAAAAAACAAAAGCAGGAGCACCTGGTGGCTCAGTCAGTTAAGTCTCTGACTCTTGATTTCAGCTCAGGTCATGGGCTTAGGTCATGATCTCAGAGTCATGGGATCCAGACCCCCAAGGCCTGCCAAGCACCACCTTGGGCTCCTTGCACTCAGCCAAGAGTCTGCTTCTCCCTTTGCTCCTCCCCTTGCTTGCTGTGTTCTCTCTCTCTCTCTCTCTTTCTCAATAAGTAAATAAAATCTTAAAAAATAGTAAAAACAAAAGCAGAGGAAGAGTATAGACACTGATGGAAGAATGGGCTGCAAGTTTTAGGTAGGGTGATTGAGAAAGGTTTTTCAGAAGATGTGGTTTTTCAGAAGCAGAGACCTGAATTAAAGGAAGGACCATTGCCATGTTACTGTCTGGGGAAGAATCCTCCAGGCAGATGTTATGGAAGCAATGAGCCTGGTGTGTCAGAGACACTTCAGTCAACCTAGTTCTACTGGAAAGAATGAGGAGGAAAGAATGGTAGGATGTGAGATTGGAGAGGTGAGGAGAATGAGCCTTCTGTAGGCTGTAGGCAGGGTTATAGAGTTTGAAGCATCAATAGTTGGAAGGTTTTGACTGGGAATATGGGTTGATGTGTTTCTGGCTGCCAGGTGTAGAGTTGACAATAGGAAAAAAGCCCGGTAGAAAATGATTTCGAGACTATTTCAGACATCTAGAGAGAGAGAGAGAATGGTGGTCTTGGAAACAGGTAATAGAAACACCTCAGCTATGTGCAAGCACTTCTGAATATAAATTATTTTCTTTACTAATGTCTCACTGTTGATTCTACATGTTCTATAAGGATAATGGCAGAAACCAAGGTGCTGTGGACTTATTAGGGAACAGTATTGTACACTTATCATGAGGGTGCATTTTATTTTTCCTAAGGCAACTTATCAATAATAAAAATACTAAAAGATTTGGCTATGTGAAAATTAAATGTGCTGTTAGCATTTCCAACTTATTTGCCATTTAGATTTGATTCCTACTACACAGTTCATCATTTTATATGCCTTCTTCTCCTCACTTGGCTTTTACTCACTGGACCTGCAAGTTCTGAGAGGAGATGTACTCTATACATAGAATTTTATTGTGTACCTAAAATTTAGAACGTTTTAATCAGTTTGGATGAGTTGCAAGAGATAGAATTCCAATTCAAAATAGCTTAGAGGGGATCCCTGGGTGGCGCAGCGGTTTAGCTCCTGCCTTTGGCCCAGGGCGCGATCCTGGAGACCCGGGATCGAATCCCATGTCGGGCTCCCGGTGCATGGAGCCTGCTTCTCCCTCTGCCTGTGTCTCTGTCTCTGCCTCTCTCTCTCTCTCTCTCTGTGTGACTATAATAAATAAATAAAAATTAAAACAACAACAACAACAACAACAAAAACAAAACAAAATAGCTTAGAAAAATTTACTGGTTTGTATCACTAAGTGACCCAAGGGGTAAATTCAGTTTTATCGGGATCAGAGGTTTCAACCAATGATACGGACCTATTCTATCACCCTGAATCATTGTATTATGCTTGGTTTCATTCTTAGGCAGTTTATCTCTCTCCTTGTCACACCTCACACTCCCACCTCCTCACCACACAGCTGGCAATCTCCAAATTAAAGATGCCAGAAATGGATGAAGCTCTTCTTGCATAACTCTGGGAGAGGTCACAATTTGGGTAACGTGACTGGATCAATGTGATCAGGAGAAGAGAGCGCTGACCCACATGCCTCTACATTTCTTCTCTGGAGCTACATATAAGGACTGATCACAACCCTAACAAAAGATGTTGAGGATACAAAAATAAATTACATCCACTTAATTTGAATTACTTCGAATAAACTTCAGATTTCTGAATTTCTTGGAAGATGACATTCTGTATTTCTGGGTTAATTTTTGTGAGAAGAGAAGTACAGAGTCCAAGGGAACAACAGAACAAACCTGATTATCATTTGGGTAAATGCAAAAATTGCCCTTGGCCATTAGATACCAATGGACAGATCATTTTCTGTTAAACATAATTTCCAGATTAATTTGAATCACCCTTTCTACCACCAACAAAAATTACATGAAATTTGAAAGAAAATTAAAACCTTCTTAAAAGTAACAAAGGTCAAGAATGATTACAGTGCTGAAATCTGGGAGAGATAGGCATCTACCATTCGAACATATTTTTATCATCCCAAAGAAAAACATCTGAGAGACTGAATTGTGGTCTTGGTGATCTTGTGGGACTGGACAGAATCCAAGAATCTCCATAGAGGGATTCACTAAGTAACTATCCCTCCTTTGGGACTGGACTTTTAAAAAGCTGAACCTTAGGAGTAAGTTGCTGGAAGCAAACTTGTCTTTGCATCAACTTGCAGTCCACGTGCATGTTACATGGGTAGCCTGCAAAACCACAAACTTTGAAATCAGATTAAGGTGGTTCATGCTGGCTAACATCCTGAATGTCTGGCAAAAGAAAGTGAAAATCTTCTCTGAAGGAAATATCATCTTAGGCTTGAAATGTTTTAGGGAATAATTTTTCATATGTAATATTCAGTATACATTCAAACCAGATACACATTAACCAAGTCATCAGAATTAATATTATCAGTGAAGGGCCAATGGTCATCACGTACCTGTTGATATGTTCTGAGGAGACAGTATCATTTATGTAATAGTATGGTTCAGAATGTTTAACTTTAATCATTGAGAAACAATAGATAAACCTTAATGACATTATTCTATTTAAAAGAGGGAAAGCAAGACTATGTTATTCAAATATGTCCGTGTCATAAAATACAAAGGATCTGGAAATGTCCCAAATTAAAGGAGACCAAAGAGTCATGACAACTAAATGCTATGCATGATCCTAAATTAGATTCTGTACCAAAGAGAATAACATGGCAAAAAGTTACATTATTGGGACATAAGTTGGTTAAGTGTCCGACTCTTGATTTTGTTTTTTTTTTTTTTTTTTTTCCGACTCTTGATTTTGACTCAGGGTCCTGGGATCGAGTCCTGCATCGGATTTTGCACTTGGCAGGGAGTCTGCTGGAGAATTTCTCTCCCTCTTCCTTTGCCCCTCACCCTGCTCTCTCTCTCTCTCTCTCTCTCTCTCTCTCTCTCTCTCACACACACACACACACACACACAAATAAATAAATGTTTGAAAAGAAAGTGGCATTATTGTCTCAATTCATAAAAGAGAGTATTGGTTGGAGGACTAGATAAGGATATTTGTTTTAGTCAATTTGGGCTGTTATAACAAAGTAACAGAGAAGGGGGGACTTATAAACAACAAAAATTTACTTCTCCCAGTTCTTCTGGAGGCTAGAAGTCTGAGATTTCTGCCATCGTGGTTGAGTTCTGCTGAGACACCTCTTCTAAGGTGGAGGCTGCTGACTTTTCATTGTATCCTCACATGGTGGAAAGAGCTAGCAAGCTCTATGAACTCTCCTTATAAGGACACTAATCCTGTTCATAAAGCTCATGACCTAATTACTTCCCAAAAAAAAAACACATCTCAAAATGCCATCACATTGGGATTGGGATTTCAAGATACAAATTTTGGAGGGACACATTCAGTCATTGTAGTATTAGAATGATGTTAACTTATTGGTAGTTGTCTTGTGTTATATAAGATAATATTCTTAGAAACTAAACACTAAAGATTTTATGAGTAGTGTTATGTATAACTTATTCTCAAATTGTTCAGGGAAGAATTGTATTATATATCATATTTATAAAAAGTTAACAAAATATTTATATACAGATATTTATATGTATTATATGTTTTTATAAATAGAATGGTAAAGCAAGGGCAAAATGTTAATAATATTGAATCAAGGAGAGATTATATGGATGTTCTATGTATTTTACACTTAGAAATTTTTTGTAGCTTTAAAATTATGTGTAAATGAAAAGTTGGAAAGAAATACTAGGCCCACCAGTTCTAAGATATCTAAGTTATCAGATGCAGCCTGTAATACCACTAAAAAAGGAAAAAGGAAAAAAAAACACCCATACTTGAAAATCTGTGCAAAGGTGAAATAACAGGGGCAAACATCCAGTTCTATGATCAATAAGTTCTGGAGATGTAGGCCCACTAAAGTTAACGATACTGGACTGTATACTTGAAAGATGCTAAGAGACTCGATCGTACATGTTCTCACTCCTCATTACGCAAGGCGACTACATAAGCTATTAAAAGTGTTAACTAGTTTTATTGTGGTAACCATGTTTTGCAGTATGCCCATGAATCAAATCAACATGCTGTACCTTAAATTTATACAGTGTTATATGTCAGTTATACCCCAATAAAGCTGGAAAAATTCTTTGTAATAAAACATAAGACTTCATTTGTATAACAGGCATACACAGGTTAGTTTAAAAGTACTACAAAGCACAGACCTAAAAATGTGCCGTTAAGCTATTACTACAGTTCTGTTGTGGTTTTCTTCTGTCTGGCATACAGACAGTCAAATAGAATTTGTCTTTCTTCCGGCTATGGACTGTGGGCTGCTGGGGTCGGTGAAGGATCTCAAGATGGCCAGGCGAAAATTTGCTCTAAAAACCATTGACTGGTACCTTTCGGGGAGATCATACCCCGAAACCAGAAGGCCATTGCCAACTCCCTGAAATCCTGGAATGAGACGCCTACCTACAGGTTGGCTACTCCTCCTGAGAAACTACCTGCTATCAACTGGGCTTGCTACAAGGCCAGTGTAGCAAAGGCTGGCTTGGTAGATGACTTTGAGAAGTTTAATGCCCTGAAGGTTCCTGTGCCAAAGGATAAATATACTGTCCAGGTGGATGCTGAGGAAAAAGATGTGAAAAGCTGTGCTGAGTTTTTGTCTCTCTCAAAGGCCAGGATTGAAGAATATAAAAAAGAGCTGGAGAAGATGAAGAGCATGATTCCATTTGTTCAGACGATCATTGAGGACCTGAATGAAGTCTTCCCAGAAACCAAATTAGATAAGAAGTATCCCTATTGGCCTCACAAGCCGATCGAAAATTTATAAACTGGAGTTGGAGAGAAAGCTCTGGCCCTCATATTATAAACGTTGGACATTAAGAATAATGATATGGTGAAAAAAAAGAATTTGTCTTTCTCCCTCACTCCCTCAAAGTATATTCAATTTCATTAAGCAGAGTTACAATATAATGATCTTGTAATTAACTTGCTAAATGCTACAGTATTTTGGATTTCTTGTGTCCTTGATTTTCCTCCTCATTTCTGGAAAAGCCAGTATACCGTCACTTTGCCATTTATATGGAGATCTGACTAAACTAACTGTCCCCTCAGAATAAGTTGCTATGTATTCTTGTCTGCCTGTTCTCTACTTTTTATAGAGAAAGGCAGATTTTGAAGTCCATTATCTCAATTTCCACACCTTCTTTCAGTAAATGACTCAATGATTTAAATAATATTACCCTACCCAAATAATTGACAGACTGTTCTGGACTGTGATCAACATATTAAATGATTTACTATAAAGATTTTAATTTAAACATAAATAGATATCTGTATTTGGAAAGATTAAAGATATTTTTAGGGTCTCAATTCAGGCTGTATCTCCCAGTCTAAAAGGACTCTACGAACTCTGGTCTTTTGATAACCCTAGTGTAAGACGTCAGATAAAGTTCCCTTCCAATGCAAAGGATTCGATTTGTTTGTTGCCCTGGTTAAGGCAGGGGGAGAGAGAGAACAGTTGTCTGTATAGTCCAGCATTTGGATGCTGTCATATGGAATTTCCCAATTTGGGCTTGTCTCTCTGTGAAAACAAATCTCTAGAGTTATTTCCCTCAATCATCCTTTGAGAAAATAATTGATTTGTTGGTAATTATCAGGTGACCGTTGACATAACTGATATTTGATGGATGCAGAGCAAGTTAATCTACTTAACAAAAAATATTTTTTTTGCATACTTGTCAAAGCCCAGGTCACTTGTAGTCACTTAGATTTTCTTTGCCAGTGCTTCCCTTCGACAAAATAAGAGTGCCCTTGTATCTTTTAATTGCATATTTTAAGTCCTGAAGTATGTTGAGAGTATCTCTTCTCATGCTGCACCCACTAAGAATAATATGGCTTTGTCATTAGGTTAAAATCCTCAGTAAGATCATATCCTATTATGAGCATGGCTGGTTGGGAGATTGGAGGGTCTTAATCCTTCAAAAAAAATTGCTGTCAACAATATTAGCCTGATATGCTTTTGAACTGAGCTTAGCAGTGAACCTTTAAAAATACTCCCTACCCAGTATGTATAAATGCTGCTTGACATTGGTTTCGAGATTTAAAATGTGGAAGAATAAAAGTTTTTAAAAAGTTTTGGAAAAATTGGCCTAGATGCTGAAGACTTTTGAGTCCCTGGTGGGGAGAGAAAATTGTTCAGATGGTGTCTTTGCCCTAATAATATTTTTTAAAGGATTTTATTTATTTATTCATTAGAGAGACAGAGAGAGAGGCAGAGACACAGGCAGAGGGAGAAGCAGGCAGGCTCCATGCAGGGAGCCTGACGTGGAACTCGATCCCCGGTCTCCAGGATCAGGCCCTGGACTGAAGGTGGTCCTAAACCGCTGAGCCACCTGGGCTGCCCGTGTCCTAATAATTTAACCTGGCTTCCTACTAGCACCAGACTCAGTCTGTCACTGTGACTAGCATATACAATTTTACTTTCACTTGTATGAACATTACAAGCTAATTGGTATGTTGCCAGTGTGTTCTTTAACAAGTGTTCCTCTGGTCACATATGTTCACTAGCTCTTCTAGTAAAGACACAGTTTGTGTCAGGAGTTGATGTGTCATTCATGGTTTTATCAAATTGTGTGGAATCAAACTACAGATTTATTTTATCGTATGAAATATATCCAGGACTACTAATAGCGATATATTTGTCTTTTTAAATTGTAATTTTTATTTCATTTTTAAATTGAGGTGGAATTGACAAAGTAATACTTCTATTTTGTACTTTAAAGCCTTCTAAGATTCAGGATCTTCCATTTCTTATAAATAAAGGTTATAAGAGATGTTTTGCATAAATTATGTGGATATATAATCTTAAATTAAAATCTTAAATCTAATAAAACTCTTAAATTTACATAAATGGGTTGTTACATATTGACTACCTATTTCTAATTAGAGAGAGCTGTTTCATGACTCAGTTCAGTGTGTCCATTAGATTGCAAAATATCTCCAGAACAAGAATACTTAATAAATTATATCTCTTAAATATTATTAAAATAAAACATGCATATTTAGCAAGAACTCTGTTGAGTGGTAATAGTGATATATCCGTTGAATCTTGAAACTTAATTGAAATATTAGTTGACCTTTTGAAAATGAAGAGCTTGTTCTACATAATAACATATAAGCTACAGAGTAATAAACCATGCTTTTTTGCTGCATGTCAACTCCTATTTAAAAGTCCTTGTTTAATATCCTAGTGACTAAGTATAAATCCACCTACTGTGCAAAGGCTCCTAGAATAGTTGCCAATCTAGATACAAAATGAAGTGAGGATTTTTTTTATACAGACTTGTTAAGTTCTGTTAATATGTCAGTGAGAAACACTGAACTTTTTCAGTCTTAGATGGGATTCTTTGAGAGTGCATTACCCAGTGGCCTATGACATGATATTTGATTTTTCCGCAACAGAGATAGAATGCACATAGCAGCTACCTTCATTATCCCCTACCTTCTGGTTTCTTTTTTTTTCAGGGCTGGCAGGTAAATCTTCAGTGCTCACCAAATTTTCTATTTAGAAGGAAGCAGCACCTTACCTCAGGAAAGTTTTAGGAGGATGAAATAGTTGTAACTTGAAACCTCAGACTAATGTAATACTTTATAATTGCCATGAAATTTCAAAATATCCCCCCCCCATCCTTCCATTGCCAGACATAATCCCATTTTAGCTCAGTGAGTTGAGCAGAATTAACTCTTTGCAGACCTGACCTCACAGCCTTTCTGTTTACTCCCAAGGTTTATGCTGAGAGAAGATCTTTTGAAAATGTAATGATAGTTTTATTTCCACATGGTAGGGAAATGCTTCACTTGGCCAGATAAAATAGGGTGTGTTTTGAAGCATTTCTATGTGCTGTATCATATTTAACAATATATTTATTTTTGCCTATTAATAAACTACAAGTTTTTATAGGTTTTTCAATACCTAGTCCATAATTCCTAATAGCATGGAATAAATATAAAACAATTGACTAGGATTTTCTTTCACTTTTAACCAGGCCTTGCCAATAAAAAGAAAAAAAATCCTGCTGAATTTTTAGCACAGTTCTGCTTTTACCAAGAATTTGAAAACTGATAGAGATGGTTGGGAGGGTGGGAGAGCTTTGGGTATTTGGTACAAAAGATTCCATACCGGCCTCTTTAGAGCTTTTCTGTTTTTGGGAGGAAATGGTAAGGAATGCTTTATGCATACCTAAGTGTAAAAATGTATAACAAGAATAGCAAAAAACCTCAATGGGAATGGGCATTAGATTCGCAAAACCTTTGCCATAGAATTCTTGCATAGACAGTGCTTTAGTCTAGCCCATCATTGGCAATTGAAGAACAATTATTACATAAAAAGCAGTCTTGTTAAATCCTTTAAAGTATAACTTAAAATAATTTTACATCACACTTGCTATGTAAAGAAGAGTTGTACCCCCCCTTTATTTTATTTCTGCCCATAACGCACTCAGCATTAGCCATACTAACACATGCCATCACTGCAAGTCTTGGGTCTCTCTAGCTGAGGGCTCTTCAGACCTCATGCAGGGCAGGTTGGGCATGCCCAGAGACTATTGTCCCCAGGAGCATCCTCAGGGAATAACATGTTCAAGCTGGAGGTAAGTTCCCAGCTTCTTGTTTGCCAGGTAGGAAAAGTCTGAGGACTTTTTATCTCCCAGTGTTCCCTAGCAAGACAGTTGGCTAAAGTAGTAACCTATTCAGCTACATACCTTTATTGGCCTCCACCCATCTTTATCTCATTTCTGCACTTCTTTATTGGTGCTTACTGAGATCAGCTCCCAGATACATTCGAGTACTCAGACTCTCCTCACAGGGTCTAATTCTGAGGGAATCCAAACTACCATTAAGTACCTTCCATAAAATTCTGTGGACACTAATAAGGGAAAAATTATAACACAAGTACTGAAGGGAGACACTGGTCAAGTTTTTTGCTTATTTGATTATTTTACCAATTCCTAGTTTATGTCATTCCTCTGAGACTTGATAACTATTCCACTTCCCCAAGCCACTAAGGATTTGAGTGTGGTGGGTATCTTAGGATGAGAGGAATAGACAAGAGAAGAGCTCTAATTATTTCTCTGTGAAGCAACATAAGCATTTAGAAGGCTACCTAAATAATGTGTCTGTGTCAGAGGATAGACTGAAATATGTGGGCTATTCCAGTATTGATCCAAACAGAAATGAACATTCCAGAGATGTTAGAGAGTCTGAATAATCAGCTCAGCTACCCGGGATAGCAGTTGAACAGACGAATGAGTGGACAAATCAAGCTGTAAAGTCCCAAAGCATTTGCTAATGGGACTCAACTCCAGTTCCTTGCGGGCATAGAGAAGAAAAAGCCAGGGTACTTTAACTCTTCCATCACAGTACACATTGTTGCTGGGAGTGACTTGAGGACACATTTAAAGGATGTGAACCCCTTGAGCACCCAGACCAATGTGGTCTGATGAACTATATAAAACTATGATAAGGAAACCTGCCCTCTTATTTAAATTTCCAAAAGAAAGCATTATGTTCTTCTTGAGTAACATCATCACAATTTGTGATGGATATACATTTCACATTTACAATCCAGCATATTTGCACATTCCCTTTAAACAATAAAAAATCAGATAATTAAGGATAGCTTTTGTCATAGCAATAATAGTAAAAGAAATCGATATGTCTTATGATTGTAATGTAGATGGTTGCTGCTACTTGTTACAAGGAAGATGATAGGATTTCTTCTAAACTGCAGATTTCTAAATTCTGAGATTATCCCATTTAAAAATGGGAAAACTTTCAGAATTTCTGGAAGATGAGTTTTCACCTTGCAAATAGACTCAGTTCCAATGTGAAAACTTAAAACTCATTACTGGAAGCTAAATAAAACCTGATAAAATCTTGCAGATATACTCAAAATTGGTTGATTAACTATATTCAATTCCAAAATTATTATTGTATGTGTTTGATTCTTTTGTAATTTTAATATCCTGATGTTTACATTTTAAAGAAGTCCTGCTGAAACCCAAATAGTAGCAGACATTCACTGAAGTTTCATTTCCTAAGCAAATTTAGATATAAAATAAGATTTCCTTATTATTATTTATTTTTATTTTTATTTTTATTTTTATTTTTATTTTTTTCCTTATTATTATTTTTAATGGGACAAATCAGTGAGCCCAGTTTCTAACCAGTTTCTTCTCTCCAATTAGGCCCTTATCCTGTTAAGAAATTTGAAGTTTGGGAAGGGGGAAAAAATACAGCTTGCATTTATGCAATTATTTGCTCTAAAAGGTTATGTTATCTTTTTTAAATGTTCAGTAAGATTTTATAATTCTTTAGTTTAGCATTTGTTGATCTTAATTATATTCAATTTGGGTTCAGAAATGCAAGCCAACTGCACTCCTGTCTAAGGAGAGGAAAAAAATTCCTTCTCCAACTTCCTGGATTCCCTAAGGAACCTGGGCTTTCCGCCAGCCTCTCTGGGAGACATGCTCAGCTGCCGTGGCAGATAGACTCCGGTGTGCGCAGAGGCTGAGGAAAGTCTTTCTGACAAGCCGAAAATCAGCCACAGAAAACAGCTGCAAATGGGACCATGGGTCCCTGGGCAGCCCGGAGGGTCTAGTGTGTAGCCTGCAGGGTACACTTGATGTCAAGAACACCTTCTCTGCCACCTTTGCTCTCAGAGGAGCTTGAGCCACTTCTATTTATAGCTGTGAAGGAGGATGACTTCCAGAGGTGTCCATCTAAGGGTCAAACTGGCATGAGGAATTCAACATTAGAAGCCATCACCTTGCTTTGTGATGGGTTTTAGGACTCTTTGTAAGGAATAATAACAGCCAGGGCAAACTGAAGGTTGAACTCTTTTTTGCTCAGGATGTCTGTTTTGAGCACATGAGGGGTGAAGCTTGCCATGAGTCTTCCAAGACCCTGATCTCATTTCTACAGTTGGCAGGTCTGCATGCAAACACCTCTAAGCTATAATGGGGACTATCTCAACCTGTCATGTTTTCCTCACTATAGTTTCCCTTTTGTAACTTCCTTTCCTGAGGGTTGAGGTTTCTTTCCAGGAAGCTTAGGGTGGTGTCTTCTCACCTAATCGTCTGGAGATGGAACTCATGCACGGATGCACCCAAACCAAGATGGTTTTCACTTATCAAATCTCTACCTGTGGCAGAGATGCAAGTAATAATAGATTTCTTGAAACAGTGGCCACTGTAATGAGAAAATTGGAAAGCATAGAGAATCTCTATGTCATATGTTGAACTTTCTAAGAATTCTTTTACAAGGATAACACGGCCCTGGCCTAATTACTTTTTTACATGAGGGACAAAAAAAGAGCGCATTCTCTTTAGTTCAAATAAAGAAAAGTATCTCCTTGTCATTTAAAAGAGGGGCATAGCAAGTCATAGTACATATGATGTTGGCAATTCATCAAGTATAGTTACTTGATCATACACAGAAGTCTGCTAATGAGTAGTAATTATAACCAATGCCGCCAGATGTTTCCTGGGTGCTCAGTCCTGTTACCCATTTGATCCCAACAAGCTGGGTGGCAGATACGTTAGCTCCATTTTCAGATGAAAACAGTGTGGCTCTGTAGTTAAGTGACTTGGTTACTTGTATGCTTTATATTCCATACCTTGGAAGTGATCAAATTCCAATTTGAATCCAGATCTAGTAGAGTCCTATGGTGGTATTCTATCTTGCTTGCCCTTTTGTAAGGATGTACAACATAATGATTTAATATATGTATACATTGTGAAATGATTACCACCATCAAGTTAATTAACACATCTATCACATTACATTCTCACATTGATACCTTTTTTGGTGTGTATGCAGTGAGAACACTTAAGATCTGTTCTCTTTGCAAGTTTCAAGTATACAATATGGTATTATTAACTATGAGTCACCATGCTCTACATTAGATCCTTATTTATCTTATAACTGAAAGTTTGTACCCTTTGGCTTGCTTTCTTTTAGAAACACAATAAAACTTGCCTGTTACAGTGAGACTGAAGAACATTCTGGTATTATGAATTTTTTGACTGTTTCCCTATTTATGCAGTCAACACCCTCGGTTATTTTTGAAAACTCTGCCTCTGTTGCTCTAGTTGTAGCCCTTCAGGTTCAACCTAAAGCTGGACTTTGCCATGCCCATGTTAAAGAGTGAAATCCACTTTCCACTATCATCTCTTTGTTTTTTCTCTCTTCAGAATGCCTTCATCCAATACATATGAGCATAAAAACATTTTCAAGGCATTTTAAGTAATGTTTCCTGTATAGATTATAAACTGAGATTATGTAGCTGTATTTTTAGAAAACAATATGTTTTTAAAAAGATCAATTGAAAACATTTAAATGGATAAATGAGAATCAAGCAATTCAGAAGCTACAATGCCTGTAGCTGTATAATGGTTCTTGAAGAAAAATGTTCATCTAGTACCCACTTTTTAGGTTAAAAGGAAGATACCCAAGTTTTATCCATGAATCACAATAAAATAGAGCCCTTACTCTCAAATATCCTAAGCAATGAAAAATAGTCATATTTTTAAAGGAAATTTGGTAATCAGGGCAGAAAGGAAATCATTAAAAAGATTGAAAAGAAAAACCCAAGTCAAAGAAGTAGTATGCATTAAAAATAGAGAAAAAGCTAAAATAGGAGAATAAAATTAACCAAGCCAAATTAAGTCACTTTTTAAAAAATACTTTGTTTTTAGAGTAGTTTTAGGTGTAAAACAAAATTGAGAGAATGGTAAATAGGTCTCCCACATATCCCCTGCCCCCTTCTCCACATAGGCATAGGCTTCTCCATTATCAACATCATTCACCAAAATGGTACTTACAAACCAAGGATAAACCTACACATCATAATCATCCAAAAATCTATACTTTACATTATGGCCCACTCTTGGTATTGTATCTTTGTATAAGTTTATAATGATATATAGCCATCATTTTATATTATATGGAATCTTTTCACTGTCCCCCACATCCTCTGTGCTTTGCCTATTCATCTCTTATGACCCTTCTTCCTACAATCACTGATCTTTTTATTGTCTCTATAGTATTCCCTTTTCTGGAATGGCATATAGTTGAAATCATACAGTATGTTACCTTTATCAGATTGGCTTCTTTCACTTAGTGATATGCATTTAAGTTTCCTCCGTGCCTTTTCATAGCTTGAGAGCTCATTTCTTTTTCTTTTTTTTTAAAGATTTTATTTATTTATTCATAGACACACACAGAGAGAGAGGCAGAGACACAGGCAAACGGAGAAGCAGGCTCCATGCAGGGAGCCCGACGTGAGACTCGATCCCGGGTGTCCAGGATCACACCCCAGGCTGCAGGTGGCGTCAAACCGCTGGGCCACCGGGGCTGCCCGAGAGCTCATTTCTTTTTAGTACTGAATAATATTCCATTGTCTGGCTGTACCACAGTTTATTAATTCACCCACTGAAGGATATCTTGGCTTGCTTTCAAGATTTGGCAGTTATGAATAGAACTGTGATAAACATCTGTGTGCAGACTTTTGTATGGATATAAGTTGTCATCTACTTTGGTTAAATACCAAGGAGTGTGATTGCTGGATCATATGGTAAGATATGCTTAGTTTTGAAACATACCACCAAACTGCTTCCGAGTGGCATTTTGCATTTCCACCAGCAATGAGTGAGAGTTTGTGTTTCTCCACACCTTCACCAACATTTAGTACCAGTGTTCTGGATTTTGGCCACTCTAATAGAATATGATGGCATTTCAGCTTTGTTTTAATTTGCATTTTCCTGATGAGATATATGTGGAGAATCTCTTCATGTACTTATTTGGAATCTGTGTATCTTTTTTGGTGGGGTGTCAGTGAAGGTCTTTGGCCCATTTTTTAATCAGGTGGTTTGTTATTGTGGAGTTGAGAGTTCTTTGAATATTTTGGAGTTAAAAGAGTTCTTTGAATATTTTGGACAACAGTTCCTTATCAGATGTGTCTTTTGCCAATATTGTCTCCCAGTCTGTGGCTTGTCTTCTAACTCACTTGGTCATTCGTTTTTTTCTTTCCGAGTTTTTTGAAATATAATTGATGTATAACATTGTGTAACTTTAAGGTGTATGCTCTGTGATTTGATATACTTACATATTGCGATATGATTACCACTAGAGTGTTAGCCAAAACCTTCATTATGTCTCTCTCCAGCAACTTTCAAGTATAGAGCACAATACTGTTATCTATAATCAAATACTGTGCATTAGCCTCTCAGAACTTACTCACCTTCTAACTGGAGGTTTGTACCCTTTGAGCAACATCTTTCTATTGCCCATGGTAACCACCATTCTACTTTCTACCATTCTACTTTCTGTTTGAATGGTAACCACCATTCTACTTTCTATGAATTTACTTTTTTTTAGATTCTGTGTATAAGTAATATCAAACATTATTTGTCTTTTTCTGTCTGACTTATTTCATTTAGCACAATGGCATCAGGGACCATCCATATTATCGCAAATGACAGGATTTTCTTCTTTCTCATGGCTGGATAAGATTTGTGTGTGTGTGTGTGTGTGTGTGTGTATATACCACATCTTCTTTATCCATTCATCTGTTGACAGGCACATAAGTTGGTTCCATATCATGACTATTACAAATAATGCTGCAGTAAACATGAGAGTGAAGATTACTCTTTGATATCCTGTTTTCATTTCCTTTAGATATATACCTAAGTGAGATTACTAGATCATTTGGTAGTTCTATTTTTAATTTTTTGAGGAACTTCCATGGTGACTATACCAATTTATATTCCTTGTGCAACAGTGCACAAGAGTTCCTTTTCCCTCACTTCCTTGCAAATACTTTTGTTTCTTATCTTTTGATGCCATGCTAACAGGTGTGGGGTAATATCTTATTATGGTTTTGATTTGCATTTCCCTAATAATTAGTGATGTTGAGCACTTTTTCACGCATCTGTTGACCGTCTACCTGTATTTCTTCTTATTTTTTTAAGGACATTATTTATTAGAGAACACACATGCAAGGGGAGCAGGAGTGTTTTTTATTTTATTTTATTTTTTTAAAGATTTTATTTATTTATTCATGATAGACATAGAGAGGCAGAGACACAGGCAGAGGGAGAAGCAGGCTCCATGCCGGGAGCCCGACGTGGGACTTGATCCCAGGACTCCAGGATCACGCCCTGGGTCAAAGGCAGGCGCTAAACTGCTGAGCCACCCAGGGATCCCCTATTTTTGATACATTGTTTTTAAATATGAGATTTTCTGTGATGGTAAACCTATGAGGTTTACCTAGCATCATACGATGTTAGGTAACACCATTTATATATACAATACTTATAAAGTTAAAGAAAAAACAAAGAAAGGATAATTACTGAAGTGAAGTGAATAAATACTAAAAAGTTAGTACTTATAAACCTATTACAGAAAAAAATCTCAAGAGTGCCTGGGTGACTCAGTTGGTTAAGTGTCTTACTCTTGATCTCAGCTCAGGTCTCAATTTCAGGGTCATGAGTTTAAGCCCTGTGTCATACTCCACGCTAGATTTGGAGAATACTAGAAGAAGAAGAAGGAGAAGAAGGAGAAAAAATAAAAAGAGAAGAGAAAAGAGAAAAAGAACTCTGAAAATCACCTTGAAAAAATTCTAGTATATATAAAGTTATTGGTTTTAGCATACAAACTTATATTAGCTATATTAAACCATGAAGCTAAATATTTACTATGTATGATGTTTATTTTTTCTCTTATATAATCTACCTATACAGCATTGAATCCTATCTCCCCAGCATTCTCACCTTTAACATTCCTTGTCAATACACAGGGAAAATCAGAGTTGGGAACAGAGGATCTTTTCAATATCCAGACACCACATTTACTGAGATACCCGCATTTCCACCAAATCATTGATCATTTAACAAGGTCAGGGTAGAGGTATCCTTCCACTTTGTTGTCAAGATTTTTCCTTCATATTTTATCAGGAATCTTACCTACCTCTTTATTGATGCTTCTCATTGTATGTTTAAAGATTTTCTTTCTATCTTTAAAACAAGAACAGAAACAAAGTGCTGGTATATCCTATGTCCCATTTTAACAGCTACCCTTTCTCCCTCCATTTATAAATGTGTCAATATGATAATGTTAACTTGAGTACATTTTCCCAATTCCTGCGTACATCTCAACCAATTATAGTCCAGCTTTTGTAGTTACCACTCACCTGAGAAGACCTTTCAGTGTGGGTACCATTAAAATTCAAGGGGCTAAATATGAAGGGCAGTTGGTCCATTTGCTTGAAATCTTGGCATCATTCAATACCTTTGGCCACTCCTTCCTGACTGAGACTCTTCTTTGGTATTTAAGACATTGCAGTATCCTGGTTTTCTTCCCAGGATTTGGTTCCTCAGTCTCAGTTTCTTTTGTAGCTTCTGTTCTATTCTACTTTCAGTTCTTTAAATGACAGAAGTGATTTATTTATTTACTTATTTAGAAAAAAGATTTTATTTATTCATGAGAGACAGGCTAGAGACACAGGCAGAAGGAGAAGTAGGCTCCCTGCTGGGAGCCTGATGAGGAAGTGGATCCCAGGACCCTGGGATCCCGACCTGAGCTGAAGGCAGATGCTCAACCACTGAGCTACCCAGGCGTTCCCAGAAGTAATATTTTAATTTGGTTAATCATTCTTTCACTATGTTAATATTTAAGTATCTACCTCATAACCAGGCACTTTCCCATGGCTGTGTGGTCTATAAATACCTCAAAGTGTCAGGACATTTAATTCCTTCCTTCCTTCCTTCCTTCCTTCCTTCCTTCCTTCCTTCCTTCCTTCCTTCCCTCTCTCTCTCTCTGCCATATCTTACTTAGAGCATCTGACTCAAAATATGGTATTCCAAATAATTAAAATGTATTACTCTGCTACATTTTTTATATAATATAATAGTTTCACAGCTTTTATATACATGTTAATATTGACTAGGTGGCAGGAGGTTGAAAAAATAGCAGACCAAAAATGGAAAAACTAAAATCGTGTCCTTGTGCTTCTAGAGAAATGGTGATTTTTTCCCCCTTCCATATTATTATGGAAGCATTTACATCGTTAAAGGATGATAAAATGCCATTTTATAAGATTGCATTTTCTGTGAGAGGAATGACATGCAAAGCTATTAACTATTTTATTGTAATAGATTTGAAAACAATAAAAGAAACACCCTTTTAGAACAAAATAAATAGCAAGGAAATTGATACTACTATCCTTCTTATTTTTTAAAAAATTAAATTGAATCATTTCAAATTAAATTTTTTTGTATTATACTAAAAAAAATCTAAGTCTAATTAATAACTTTCTCTCCACCCTAGTGCATAGAAATACACTCTGTATCCTGAGATGTTTGCTCTTAAAAAGAAATGGCTGCATAAAACATTCCATAAAAACTGGGCATGTCTTTCAAAGGCTCCAGTGTAACAAAGACCTATAATAAATCCCATTAGATTTAGCTATCTGGGGATAACTTAATGTATTTAATAAGTTCAAAGATATGTGCTATCTAATATTTATAAGGTTTTTAATAAAAAAGCACTAATATTGAGAGGGAAAGATTACAGGGCTATTTCATTTGAGAGATGAACAATTTCTGAGGCAGGGGCATCTAATTTTTAAAATATTAATTTTTGAATGGCTCTAAGAATCCAGCCAATGTCCTAGTTGTTCTGGTGAGGTACTAAAAGTGAGACTTTGTCTTGGTCTATTACATATATGAAATAAAACATATATTTCCAGAAAGTTAGAATCTGGTTATTTTGAACAAATAAACATCAATTTAATGGTTAAATGTATTGCCTAATTTCTACAAGGAGAAATGCTTATTGCTAAATTATAACTAATTTCTATGAAAAGTTCTTCCCCAACATATTTTTATTTTTTACTTACTTATTTTTAAAGATTTTATTTATTCATTCATGAGAGGCACACACACAGAGAGAGGCAGAGGCACAGGCAGAGGGAGAAGCAGGCTCCATTCAGGGAGCCTGATGTGGGACTCGATCCCATGATCTCAGGATCGCACTCTGGGCCGAAGGCAGGCGCTAAACCACTGAGCCATCCAGGGATCCCCAACCCCAAAATATTTTTAAAGGCTTTATCCTGATATAAGCTGTCCCCTACCTTCCAATAAAAACACCCCTGAAAATGTATTTGATCGTTGAATATCTGAAAAAACAGTAGAATCTCACAAATGAGATTTCATTCCCAGAAAGTTAAAAAAGAGATAAAAATCTATAATTATTACATAAATAATTCTTATGATGTGTGGTCTATAACCTTTTTAAAAAATTAAAAACAAGATTATACCCTAAATGTAGACAAATTTATCTCTAAAAGGACAATTTACCTAAACTACTTCTCTAAATGCATGAATGTGCAATATTTTTCCTCTAACTTACCTAGATAATTTCACAGCTTACTTGAATGGCATTTTGGAAAACTCAGGTTAGCTGGATATTGAGAAGTATTTAATGATGATTTTGCAAGGGAAGGAATAAGAGATTCTGCTCACTTCGATGGCTGCAATATAATGATATGTAATGATATATACATAGATATGTATTTGGTCTTCATCCACAGTTCTGGAAAAATGCTTCAGAGCTATAAAGATGACATGGATGTTTTATTACTAAGGAAGGTAATTTTTGGACTCCAACTAAGGTTGGAGACTGGTTGCTTGGAGGACCAACCATATGACTAGAAAGTTAGAAGTTTCAGTGCCACCTGCTACCTGTAGGAAGGGTAGAGGGGGGAGATTGGATCCTTCAGTGGGCAATAACTAACTTGGTCAATCATGACTATGCATGAAGCCTCCATAAGAAACCAAGTGGACTGAATTCAGAGAGCTTCCAGGTTGATGAACATGTGGAGGTGCAGGAGGAGTAGAGAGGGGGTGCAGGAAGGTGCAGGGGAAGGCACAGGGGGAGGAGGGGGCACACCCTTTCCCCACATCTTGCTCTGTGTACCTCTGTCTGGCTGTTGATTCATGTCCTTTATCATATCCTTTAATAAACAGCTAAACATGTTTCCTTGAGTTTTGTGAGCCACTCTAGCAAATTAAAAGAACCTAAGGAGGATGTCCCGGGAACTTCTAATGTATATAGCCAGTGGGTCAGAAGTACAGGGAACAGCCTGATGCTTGTGACTAGCATCTGAAATGGGGGTGGGGTGGGGGTCCATTGTAGGACTGAGCCCTTAACCTGTAGAATCTGGTGCTACCTCATGGTAAGTAGTGTCAGAAGTGGGTTGAATTCTTGGACACCAGCAGGGTATCTGAGAATTGCTTGGTATTGTGTGTGTGTGTGTGTGTGTGTGTGTGTGTGTGAAAAACTCCCTCCTCTACATTGGAATTGGGCCTGGAAGCAAAAAGAGTTGGTATGGGGGCAAAAATGGCTCATCAACCTCCTTGAAAAATTTGTCAAAAAAATGTGAACTTCCAAGTTTTCTTTTCTTGGTTGAGGAGCCTATAATAACTGTATAGCTGTAGTTCTATGGGACTGTAATGCACTCTCTGAATCCACATTACTGATGAGCTTCTGAATTTTTATTTTTAAGCTTATAATTTAAAATGCTTATTTATTTTGTCTATCAGTAAATGGAGGCTTTCAGACAAAATCTTCAGTGATAGCAGTCTGGCAGTTCTTTTCTATGATTTTGGATCGTACTGGTTTCCCTCACAATTGAAAACAGAGCCAATCAGCTTAGGATTCATCACTTTTGGCATGACTAACCATTTTCATTTTGTCTCAATTGTATTATCTCTAAAACAATGCCTTCCTTTTCTATTTTCTGATCACTTTTTATAAAATAAAGGCAAAGTGCAATAAAACATTATTATGATTGTTCAAACAACCATTGTTGTATAGACAAAAGTATATTTTATGTGAGAGCACAGCCATGCAAAGCAGACAGGCAGGTAGTCCCACTGTTCAGTAGCTTGAAATATTTGTTCATCAGTTGAAGTTATAAAGGTCATGATTTAGCAAAGGAAAGAAATTTAAGAGTGTGAGTAAATAAGGTTTAAAATGCTGTGTGGCATGTATGTTGGATATGTGAAAGATTCATTTTAGGTGATAAAATATATCTTAAATGCAAATTGGTTTTTATTCTGGAAAATCCCTTGCCCGAGGTTTCTGTATTCTTATTTGTACATATAACTGAATTTTTTTCTGTCACTTTGGATAGGTTGGTACTCAGTAACTGTTTATTTAATGCATGTATGATTAAATGAATGAATGAATGGCTACTTCGCTGAAATGTCAGATTATTAAGAAACTCAATAACTGAGCAAGGTAGACAGCTACATAAAAGTTAGAAAATGCAGAGGGAATATTAACTGTGAGCACATACAGAATGGAAGAGTAATAGAACTTTTTAAGGAGATACTGTGATGCAGCAGAAAGTGCATTATAGTGATGCACACATGTTCAGATTCTGCTTATGACATTTCAGACATTGGGAATATCAGCCCATTACTTAAGCTCTATGTTTTCTCATTCATAAAACTGAGCCTCAGTTTTTTCATCCATAAAATGGGAATAATAGTATTTTTCTCATCGGGTTTTTTTTTTAAGATTTTTATTTATTCATGAGAGAGACAGAGAGAGGCAGAGGGCAGGGAGCCCAATCTGGGACTTGATTCTGGGACTTTGGGACCACACCCTGGGCCAAAGGCAGATGCTCAACCGCTGAGCCACCCAGGCGTCCCATCTCTTCAGGTTTTGGGTATAAAACTCTTAGTTCAGTGCTTCACATTTGGTAGATGTTCAAAAACTCTAGGGTTCTCTTGTTTTATGTGAAAAGTTGTACTTGTCCTTTGCCTGTGACATCTCAGACCTAGTGCTCCAAAGTTATACTTTATGTCCAGAATTTAACATTGGCTCAGTTGCTGGATTTCCTTTTTGAAATATGGTCAACGATATAGTGTTGATAGTGGGAGCTTGATAGAAGCAATCCTGGCCACCAATAATCTCCACAGTGGCTCATTGCTTCCGTGACTTATATGTAACTGTGGTTGATTAGTGTTTCATTCAGCAAGTGCAAGATTTGGTGACACTGTTCTGGCTAGAAATGCACTAGGATCCAGCCTTAGAGTGAACACTAACCTTGATTCAAAATGCAATTCAAATGATTATTGGAGGCTTGGAAATTCCTATGAATATGGGCCAGAATTATTGCACCTATGATTCCTTTTCCTTTCTATTAGCTTCACTGCTGACATTAACAATAGCAGTTCAGTTAAACATTTTCAGGTATGTTGATGGAAAATCTGTATCTGTGGAATTCTTTATATATTCTGACTGCTTTAGTTCATGAGAGTAAGTTCACAGTACAAGGCACATTACTTCATAATAGATGATGGAGTATTAGGATGATAATTATGAGTAACCAATTATTTATACCTTGTCCACATGGCACCAAAAATGTGCTTAATTTTGCTGCCTGGTACTGGTTTTTATTTTTTATTTTTTATTTTTTTTTGTTTCTTAAGTCTGTGTTTGTCTTGGGATTAATTAATGGCATGTTTTGATTTACTCATACCTAAGGCTTTTGTTTTATTTATTAGGACCTAACGCCAAAAGGAATGATTTTTGCCTAGTAAATATAACATACTAATTTGTTGTGCAGAAGTTACTGAAGCAATACTGTGAAAATGTACAATTATGTGATTACCTGTTACACTAACAGTAGGCAGTTAAATAGTAGTAGATTGTTTAAGAAGAGTCACAGAATTCAAAATAAAAATGCATACAGTCTACAGTTTATTGCAGAAAAAATGATGGAATATAGGAACATTATTTAATTAAGGAAAAGATCACATCCAAAGGCTGTTTCCCGGCAGGTGCTCAAGAAAAGGCAGGTGCTAGCTCCAATTGTTCTTTAATAAAGACTATACAGATCAGGAACCACGGAGATGTACGCAAAATTCCTTAGAGCCAAGAACCCCAGATGGAGTCTTAGTCCAGTTGACTCTGCTGGTCATGTAGACAGATTTATGTTACATAACCAGCCCCAACAGCAGACCCTGTAAGGGTCTCACAGAGACCAAATGCAAATCATCAATCTCACTATTACCAAGAAACAATGCTGACAAGCTGTTACAAACCTCCCCCAAAGTCTCTGGACCTGTGGTTATAAAGCAACACTATTAATCAGTACATTTCATGCCTTAACCCAGTGTCATTGCTGTGCAGGTACATTTCTTATTTTAGTAACCCAACTCAGGCCAATTACAGGTCTGCTGAAATTAGCCCTCACAGCAGACCTTTTCTGAAACAAGGTTAAGAAAATTTGATCCTGAGTAATGATGTCAAATTGGACATGTGCATTTTATTTCACTCTTTGGAAATTCTGTTAAAGTGATAATAAGGGTAACTTTTAAAAAGATATGAACCCACAAGGACAGAAAACAGAAGAGGAGACAATAGCAACATAATCTTGGAAACTGAAATGTGGATGGACACGTGATAGCTAACCTAGCAGTATTAAAAAAGTTAAATCCTAGGGTAATTGCACAGAGGGCCAAGAAACCACATAGCTTACTTCCTACATCTCCCAAAGGCTTTATTTGGTGCTAATAGGTACCTTTTGAAGTAAGTGTAAAGCAGGGCTAAAACCAGGAGAATTGGTCAAAATTCTATTTAGGAATGAATGCAATCCTCAGATCTCCAACTGCTTCCTACCTAAGTGTTGTACAGATTCAGAATTTTACATTCTGAAGATCAATGTTAGATTGTCCTAACATGCCTTCCTTAAGTTCAGATACCGAGTTCGTGATTGAGGCTTTACTAAAACTGGATTATGAATTTCTACCTACCTACATAGAATGATCCTGCAAAGGAATGCCTTGGACCTATAGGTATATTCTATTGGTAACAGTATATGCAACTCAAGATTTGGAACTGGACAATGCTATGAGAAATAATTGGTTGGTGGCTTATAGAAAGCACTAGATGAGAGTTAGTACAAAGGGAAGTGATTTACGTTATTGCAGTATTTCAGAGAATTTAACTAGGTTAGCTCAAACTATGAAGTTACTGGGAATGCAAGGGTAAGAACACATTTTAAAAACTAAAAACAACCTCTTTTCTCAAAGTTGTGTTTGGTGGCACTGAGAAATCTTGCTATTTAGGTTTAAGGAGCTTTATTTTTTTTTTTTATCTTTGCAGTGTGAGAGCATTGCACTTTATCTCATTTTCTTACTTTCCAGATAGCTTACTAAAACTTTTATTCAGGTGCTTATTTTTATTCTATTACTTATGTCAATTAGTATCAATTATTATATTATAATTGGATATAGTTTAGTGTATGACCCTAGTTATATTGGATAATAAATATAATACAGTGCAATTCAACAACTATTTTACCTACTTACAATGATTAGTCTACTAGTGACCCTCAAAAATGACTTACACACTATGCACAAAAGAACTTAATGATAGTATGGATCATTTGACGTTTGACTGCCTTTAAGATTAGTATGGATGGACAACTAACCATCTGGTATCTTCTCCTAATCTTCCTCAAAGAGGAATAATAAGTTGGAAAGTAAAGGGACTCCATTCGCTTTTAAATAGTCCCTGCAAGGTGATTTAACCATGCTTTATAATTCATTATGTTAAAGACAGTTGATGAAGCATGAAGCAGTCATTTCTGAAGTTAGTTTTAAAGGAGGTCATGAGCTGATTCATTCAGGTTTATCATTCCCTCTGAAGCCAGCTTTGAACCAAGTTTGGGGCTATATAGATACTATATATATATAATAACACTGAAACATTTTGTACTGTTACATAGATACTTATGGATGGAATAGGAAAGTGAAATGGGCAATAAAAAGAAGCTTGCAATCCTTAAGTGAAAGATGATAGTATAGTTTCTCTTCCTTCCGGAAAAAGATAGTATTTTAGGGTATATTTCTTTATGAGGATGTTTAAATTTTATTTGCAAAAGGAGATGAAATATGGTGAAGAAGGTGAATATAGAGATATTTGAACAATTGGGAATACTTTAGGGGAGCCTGGTTGGCTCAGTTGGTTAAGTGTCCAACTCTTGATTTGGGATCGAGCCCCCTGTCAGGCTCCTGGCTGAGCTTGAAACTGCTTAAGATTCTTCTTTCTCTCTCTCTCCCTCTGCCCCTCCCCCTCAACTTGTGCTTGCTCTCCGTCTCTCTCAAGAAAAAAAATGGGAATACTGTAGCATAACCAAAAGTTTATTTGCACAGACTAACTCAGGAATCATCTCTTAAGAACTATGTTATAGATATGAGATTACTTCTTTGTGGCAAAATAATTTTCTTAGGTCTGTTTTCTCTTAAGTTCCAGGTGATTGCATTCTGTAATTTTCTTTATTTTTAAAGTATTTGTCTTTCATTCATGTTCTGGCTTTAATTCTCCAATTTCCTGCTGAAGCTCTGCTACTGTTGCTCTCTTGCTAGGATATTCAAGCTTTCTTTCCTCTTTTATGTTTCAACTTTAGGTGTAACTTCTGGCTTTGTACACATATGTGGATCTCTAGGTGAAGCTCCATTCTCTTTAAAAGCCTAAGTTACTTCTCTTTACCTCTTAGTTTGTGGTCTGTTTTCTCCAAAATCTCTCAATAGGAAAAAAAAAAAAAAAGATAGGAGCACAGCTTACTTTATTCTAAAAAGTGAATTGGTTTATCTGTCTTTCTGATGACCACAGATATATTTTTGGCTATCTATTCATTTAATATAACAAACAGTCTTACTTATTTGTATAAGGATAATCACTTTTATTATACTATCCACCTTCTCCAGCTCAGCATCTTAAAAAATAACTACTGAGAGACATTCTCCACTTAGCCTACAGTTACTTACAAATTTTGATAGGCATAATGGGAAGGATATAATTCCAGTTTACCTTCAAAAACCATAAGGTTTTTGTGCTGCATTGATTTTTAGAGATCACCTAATAATTTAACACCTTCACTTTAGAGATGAGAAATTGAGGTCCTAGGGAAATTTGGGATTTTAGCCAGAGTTGCTCAGCTCAATTCTCACTTCTTTGTTAGTTTATTGATGACTATATTGTTGGGAGACAAATTCTCACTTCTTTGTTAGTTTATTGATGACTATATTGTTGGGAGAGAATTTAAAACTTTTGTTAAAAAAAAAACAAATGGCAAACCCAAATATTTTTCATGTATTATTGCTTGTTTTTGCCTCATTTATATTTGCTGGACAGTGGCCTGTTAGCTAATATCATGTTGGTAGGTACCCTGTAAAGTTTACTCTATTTCTAAACCTTAATGCCTACAGTGACTCACAGATTGAAGTCAATTTTTACATGTCAACCTGGATCCTACTGTTTTAGGTCATCAAAGACCACTGTTAAAGTGAACATGAAATGGAATCCTTAAAAATCATATACATTTTCCCCTACCCTTTAAGAGGGTAGGCATTGGGGTCATTCTTGGTGAGTCTTTCAGGGTTTGCCCAGAGAGAGAAGCTTACCATCTGGAATGCACTTGCTCTAATGGTCATCAGTAAAGATGTTGATCATACTAAGTAATTAGTTGGCATTCAGATTAATCTTTGGAAGGTGTAGCCGCTGCTGTACTGTGAGCACAGTGTGAGGTCCACTAGGGCATTCCTACATAAGAGTGGGTTGGATTGGGCAGCCTGGTGGCTCAGTGGTTTAGCGCCGCCTTCAGCCCAGGGCGTGATCCTGGAGACCCAGGATTGAGTCCCATGTTGGGCTCCCTGCATGGAGCCTGCTTCTCCCTCTGCCTGTGCCTCTGCCTCTCTCTCTCTATCTCTGTGTCTCTCATGAATAAATAAATAAAAAATATATATATTTTTTTAAAAAGAGTGGGTTGGATTAGTCTATCAAGGCAGGTGATGATTTTTCTTCATTTTATTCTTTTCTAAGTACATGGTGCTGTATTTGTCCTCGTCTTTTTTATGGGTATAGAAGTGAAGTCGGATGTCTCTTTTTCCAGGTCTATTCTTTATCTCCTTTAAAATATAGATACTTATTAATGATTCCTGTTTTTTTTTTTAATTTTTTTTTTATCAGTCTGCCATCAAGTCTCTAAACTGGTGGGTCAGGCTATTTAGTAATTTTAGTTTTTCTTTTTTTTTAAGATTTTTTACTTATTTATTCATGAGAGATACACAGAGAGAGAGAGGCAGAGACACAAGCAGAGGGAGAAGCAGGCTCCATGCAGGGAGCCTGACATGGGACTGGATCCCTGGTCTCCAGGATCATGCCCTGGGCTGAAGGTGGCGTTAAACTGCTGAGCCGTCCAGGCTGCCCAATTTTTGTTTTTCTTAAATCAATAAAAGTCCTACAATTAATTTTAAAAGTTCTAAATCTTTCTCTCAAGGGGTCCATATCTTGAAATTTGTCCTGTATTTGGCACAGCTGATTATAACCTCAGCTTGTAGCCATGACTGGGCATAGAATCTGCCTGGAAATCCCTTTCTCATCCAGTTTGGCTAGATGGGAACTACAGGATTTCTACAACTCTTCTCTAACTTTCCAAGGTTTACATCCCTCTTTAATTCCCTGTCCCTTTTCCATGGGTAGGATTTAGGATGTAGAAAAGCTAGGGCTGGTTGGAGCAGGATCAGAATGTTGAATAATACTAGTATTACATGAGGGCTGGTTCAAAACTATAGTTAGAGGTGAACTTGTTCTTTAATTTTCACTGAAAAATATACTCCATCAAAGGAAAGTCAAAGGATATCACTTTTGTGGCTTCCTATAATGCAGGTGCTTACCAGGGGCTATAGATAATATGCTGTGAGGTTTGAAGTATATAAAATTATCCTGGAGAAAGAATATCCATCTATCATCCATTTCTTTACTACACTCCTCAAGCATACACAAACAGACAGACACACACTCCACATATGCACACATCATACATGCACACACACCACAATAAAACTTTTCCCAAAATACACATGCTTTGTGAAGAAGCATCTGACCAGCTGGGTTTCCTGTATAATTTATTTTCTAGCAATAACTTTAGCATTTGGGGTATATAATTAATTCTTTCAGGCTGCTGAAATAGACTTGAGTATTCATTTGCTGTCATCCTAACAATTTAAAAAATAACAAAGAATGTACCTCCTTTAGTTTCAGATGTCCTCTCTTTGACTCATTTATTCCTAGAAACAATTTTGTTAGTGCACAGTTGCTGCATGGGATATCTGTATTTAAATTCTGAACTTTACATACTTACAGCCATGTAAAACTAAATATACCTTTCCATTTGATGGCTGTTTAGCACTTACTATGTAAAAAGCATGAAAAATAGTCTGTTAATAGAAACAATCATTCATATGCATTTATTTTCTCATGTTACTACTAATCAGAGATAATAAGTGTTATTATTCTCATTGGACCAATTCTCTGGATTCCCAGAAACCAATTAGAGGAGGCTTTCTCAAGTGCATACTGCCTTCTTTTCACTGCCATATGGGAAAAACTCTGAAATCTAAGCTGACAATGGGTCTAACAACTCTGGTTGCATTTTCCTCTGTGAATAAGAGAAACACTGAATATTATGGACTGAAAGGTGATAAAATTGCAAATTTTCAAGATATTTTTAAAGGAAAGAACTTGATTTTTTGAAGGAAGGAACTTGATTTTTCATTTTAGGAAAAATGTATAAGGCCAACATGGCTATACACAGCAGATAGAATCTGTTATTTCTTAGATCACAACTGAAAATATATAGGAGTTATCCAAAGTGTTAAGCTAGAGTAAACAGGTTTTTAGTCATCCTGGTATTTGGTCGTGACACACAGAGCCAGCCAGATATTAGATGGACTATCAAAGTTTGTGGAGGGAATGCACCAATGGGCAAAATTAAGTCATCCTATTCTCACATGGCTCTATAGCAGGGTAGTCAATTCCACTTCTCTATAAGTGGGAAGTTTTCTAAAGAGAATCTAAATAAATTAGAGGATAATACTGCATTTATAAGTATAAATATTCAACAATAGATATCAGTTATGTTTCTTTAACCACTCCTTTTCAACATTAAATTGAAAGTTCTAGCTAATGCAATAAGACAAGAAAAAGAAACAAAAAGTACACAGATGGGAAGGAAGAAATAAAATTGTATTTGTGGATAACATAATCACCTATATAAAAAATCCAAAATAATTGGCTAAAAACTCCTGGAACTAGTAAATGATTATAGCAAGGTGATAGAATACAGGGTTAACATACAAAAGTCAGTTGCTTTCCTGTGTACCAGCAATGACCAAGTGGAATTTGAAATTAAAAACACATTATCATTTACATTAGCATCCCTAAAATGAAATTCTAAGGTATAAGTCTAACAAAATAAGTGAGGAATAGTTTCATATATGAGGAAACCTCCAAAATGCTGACGAATGAAATCGAAGAACTAATAGAGAAATATTCTATGTCCATGCATAGAAAAACTCAATATCGTAAAGATTCAGTTCTACCAAAATTAATCTATAGATTCAATGCAATTCCAATCAAAATACCAGCAGGATATTTTGTGAATATCAGCAACTGATTCTAAAGTTTGTATGGAGAGGCAGAGAGATCTAGAACAGTCAATATAATATTAAAGAAGAAAAAAGTTGGAGGACTGACACTACCTGACTTTGAGATTTACTATGAAGCGGCAAAAATCAAGACAGTGTGGTGTTAGCAAAAGAGTAGACAAATAGGTCAATGGAAAAAATTAGAAAGCCCAGAAATAAACCTACAGAAATATGGTCAAATGATCTTTGACAAAAACAAAACAAAACAAAAACCTAACAAAACCCAAACAACAACAACAAAACACCAAACCAAAACAAACAAACAAAAAAGGCAACACAATAGGGCAAATGTAGTCTTTTCAACAAATGGTATTGGAACAGCTGGACATCCATAGTCAATAAGTGAGACAATACACAAACCTTACACTTGATAGAATATAGAGGATTTTTAGAGCAGTGAAAATATTCCATATAATACAATAATGATCAATGTATGTTACATATTTGTGTAAAACCATAAAATGTATAACAAGCACCAAGAGTGAAATATAATGTTAACTCTGGATTTTGGATGATTATGATATGTCAATGTGGTTCATTAATTGTAACAAAAATACTACTCTGGTAGTGGATGTTGATAGTCTTAATTATCATTATGGAAACTATGCATGTGTAGGGGGAGGGAGTATATGGGTAATCTCTATACTTTTCCCTCAATTTTGGTGTATACCTATAAACTGCTCTAAGTAAGTAAAGTTTTAACTTAAAGAATCAATTGTCCTAAAATTTATGCATTTATGAATAGATGAAATGGAATTAAAATTATAATAGACTTGCAATAAATGTTTATGCACATAGCAGAAACTGCACCTCTGCATTTCCCAACTTTACACACAGTTCGCTTAGCCAGATGATTAGCACTAGTCAATGGAACATGAGAGGAAATCATATGCATCCAGGTGGCCTTGAAGCCACTTAGATGGCCATGAACTTACAGATGAAGTAGGCTAGATTCCTGATTCATCAGTTGGAGGAAAGCACCTTTTTTTAAGCCACTAAAATTTTGTGGCGATTTTTTTGCTTATAAAGCAGAACCTTACCTATCTAGATTAAGAAAGCTATTACTAAAAATTTGTGCAAGAGGAAAAATGCCATGAATAGGCAACTAAATTTTGAAAATAAATGTATGTATGAGAACAACTATGAATAGATTTGAATAGGCATTGAAAAAATAACACATGCATACCTGGAAAAGTTAGTAGCTGATAAAGCAACATTGCAAATCAGTGACGGAGTGCTGAATGCATTGAATACACATATGAAAAAAAAATAAAATTGGATAGTTATTTCATATCTTTTTCAGATACTGTAGGTGAATTAAAACCCCAAATAAATAAAACAAGCATTTAAGCTAATACATTGAAGTTTTAAATATCTATACATTAAAAAAGACCTAATAAAGTAAAAAAAAACAAAACCACAGATTGAAAAAAGGTTTTGCAATACACATAATAAAAAACCACTAATATTGAGCATACAAAAAAATTCCTTCAATAAATAAGAATATATGGATTTTAAAAATAGCAAAATGAGATGCCTGTTCATGCCACCATTGGCAAAACTCTAAAGGCCAAATAATGTATTAGTGAGGTTGTAGAAGAACAGAAACTCCTATAAAATGTGAATGGTGTTTAATATTTTCACCTTAGAGAGCAATTTGCACAATTTGATGATGTACATAACATCTGACCAGCAATTGTCCTTTTAGGTATGAACTCCAGAGAAATTTTTACATGTGTGAAAGGAGGAACTGCGTAAAGATTTTCATAACTGTATTGATTTCAGTGACAAAAGAAGCAAAAAAAAATCAAATGTTCAGTGAAAGCATATAGCAAAAACTACTTGAATCGACACTATTAAATTTCAAGATAAGAGTGTTGAAATTTTTAAAAAGATTTTTATTTATTTATTTATGAGAGAGAGACACACACACAGAGGCAGAGACACAGGCAGAGGGAGAAGCAGGCTCCATGCAGGAAGCCCGATGTGGGACTGGATCCTGGGTTTCCAGGATCAATCCCTGGGCCGAAGGTGGCGCTAAATCACTGAGCCACCAGGGCTGCCCAGGAATGTTGAATTTTTTAAAAAGCCAATTGCACAAGGTAAATTAATGTATGATACCAACTATGTAAACTTTAGAAACTTACAAAAATGCTAAGTAAATTAACGCATTTGAATGCATATGTGTGGGGGTTTCGTGGTGTGTGGATGTGGTTGTGGGTGAGTGTAAATAAAAGTCATGAAGATGTGCATGAGAAGGATAAATATTAAATTCATTATGATGAATATTTTGGGGAAGGAATTATATACACGGACCTTCTATTGTACCGGCAGTATTTATTAAGTTAGGAAGAGGTACTTTACTTCTTAAGCCGGGTGGAGGATTCTCTGTGTGTCTAGCTAGTCTTAAAATACTCTATAAGCAAATGAGAGTTTCAACTACATAATGGAAATTCAAAAGAACAGGAGCCTTCCATTTCTAAGAAGGATAAAATAATTTATAGTAGGCAAAAACTCACTAAAACAAATGGAGAAGCCAATTAATTACAAAAACATGTATATTTAAAGGCATTAGACAGCAGTAGAAGCAATGAGAACCAAAAAGAATAAAATCAGAGACAGGGAGAACCTTTCAGTAGTGAGTTGTGGATCTGCAGTGGTCCCTAGGGGCAGTTACTGGACCTCCGCGGAGGCTACAAATTGCAAATATGGGTGAGACTCAGACGAAGGTCACTGCTAGAAAGCAACAATCTAGCAGAACTTTTTACCAGCTGGACTAACAAAAGTGGAATTTGGGAAGTCTCAAAAACACATGTATAGTTTCCAATTCTGTCATTTACTGAATTCTGGAGCTAGAGGGCCTTTGGGCAAAAACTTTGTAAAACTAGCATGAGTTCCTTATATTTGCGTATATTTGGGAAATAAAGATTTACCAAGGGTGGAGGCAAGGAGAGGTGCATGGGAATAGCAGGTGAGAGTTGAAAGCACTTAAGGGAATGGCAAATTGGCTTTGATGATCTCCTTCCTCAACCTCTTTATCCTGAGGGTTATCTGGAAGGAAGACCACTGCTGTAGGACACACACACACACACACACACACACACACACACACACACACAGCTTTTAACAATGGAGCAGCGCTGATGTTACAAAATCAGGGACTTAAGGAACCTCAAAACCACATGCAGTCTCCCTCAAGACATTTGTCAAAACCTGAAGCGTTGCAAGGCAGGAGCTAAACAGCTAAGTCATAGAAGTCTTACAAAAAGGTGAAATGTTTGCAGTCTTTTAGTGCTGAAGGGACAAAATTCACAAAGATTTCCAAGCAGCATCATGAAAGACCATCCTGTAAGAACGAAGGAAACCAGAAGTAGCCTGGGTCTTAACCAAAGTAGCCTCCTCACCTGACATTATTCTCTCCTAAACTGCATTATCAGCTTACACCCACCCCATCTGTCCAGCAGAAGAAAGAGTAAAACTTCTTTAGTTGAAAATGTCATCAGCTGAAGCCTCTACCATCTTTTTTTAAAAAATATGCAATGTCTAGTATGCAAACAAAATTTACTGGAAATGGAAATTAAAAATACAATCATGAGGGGATCCCTGGGTGGCGCAGCCGTTTAGCGCCTGCCTTTGGCCCAGGGCGCGATCCTGGAGACCCGGGATCGAATCCCACGTCAGGCTCCCGGTGCATGGAGCCTGCTTCTCCCTCTGCCTGTGTCTCTGCCTCTCTCTCTCTCTCTGTGACTATCATAAAAAAAAAAAAAATACAATCATGATAGTGACCACAAAAAGAGTCACGTAATAGACAAAATGGCAAAAAAAAAAAAAAAAAATCAGAGTTTTTAAAAACATCTGAAAGATATTGCTGTAAGTAATAAAGAATTGTTAAGGTTTTTAAAAATCTAAGTCTCCATGAGAATTAAAGTGAATGAAATGAAACAGATATTAACAACAACAACAAAAAAGATACATCTTAAAATGTCTAAAAAGAGAAGAAAGGTCTTGGAGTTAGTATTTCCCAATATGAGATGGAATTTATCAAAAGAAAAACTTGTAAATTACTGGTAGAAATGAATTTATGTCACATTCTCTATTTATTTTGTTTGCTTTCTTCTCATGTAATCCCCTTTCTGAGTTTCCTATTTCTTTAACTATAATTCCATTTCCAGCTGTACATAGCCTGGCATGTTACTGTCCGTAAATGATTGGATTGGTCATGGGACACCATTTTCTGTGTCTATTATCATAGTACTTAACACCTGCTTTTACTACTTTCTTTTTCATTATCTTAAAAATGATGCTTCTGGGTTCTTAGAATTTTCTCAAAGGAGAAATAATGACAAAAGCAAATGAACTCTTAAAGTGGTCCAAACGTGTGTCACCTCAAGGTAGCATTCAGGATTTATTAATCTTTTCTTTATTGAAAGAAGTTCTTTGTCCTGCCTACCGGATTGAATGTCAATGAATATTATAAATTTGAAACTTGTGTAGTGGTAAGAAGTAGCTTTATATTTTTTAGATCTTTTATCTGATAATGTTTGAATCATAAAACTTTTAAGTGTGAAGCAGGTTAAGTGAAAAATGAAATCAATACTCAGGGAAGGAACAAAAGAGCAAACTTACTTTATGACATTAAATAGATTTGGATCTAATATATCCATGTTTTTAAAAACGTGTGATTGACTTCCTTTGTTGAAATTCAGTTTAGGAGGATTTTTATTATAAAGCAGTCAAGTGATATAATCGATGGTAAATAAACATAATTTGACAGTTTGAATATTTTTTCTTTCTGAATTTTGCAATTTGAAACACCAAGGGAATATCTATAGCTACAAACATTAGAAAAACAGTGAATGGTGCCTTAAATAAACATTAACTCATTTTAAGCATTCTAGGACTGGCATGATGGCTCAAGGATACTAGAGGGAACCACGTTCCTTCCATCTCTTGGTTAGCCATTTCTGTGATGGTAGGGAGAGAAATCTTGTTTTTCCCTTCTACTACTTAGGATGGTGCTCTGCTCTTCATCTGTGTATGTTAATGGTTCATATACCCTAAGAAAGTTTGTCTATTGTTATCACATTCATTAACCAGGAGCTCCAATTTTTAAAAATTTATTTATTTATTTATTCATGAGAGACACACAGAGAGAGGCAGAGACATAGGCAGAGGGAGAAGCAGGCTCCCTGCAGTGAGCCCGACATGGGACTTGATCCCAGGACTGCAGGATCACGCTCTGGGCGGAAGGTAGGCGCTAAACTGCTGAGCCACCTAGGCATCCCCAGGAACTCCAATTTTGAATTAATTCCATTATGTTCTATTGGTGATGAAAGGAAAGAGAAAAAAAGTGTGGCTTATAAGTATACGGTATGGCTTTTTCATTATGATTGCATGATGCCTTCTGTGTCTTCAGGTTTCAGTTCTCTTTTTTAGGTTGGATTAGAAAGGGGAAGATGCCAGAAGCTAAATAGCAAAGGATAAAAGAGGATATACTTTAGGAAACAACTGCCCAAGCCCCCCCACCTCACATATACCCCATGATTTTTAATTACATACCACTTCCAGAGCTGGATCACAGGTTTAAATCTTGCCTCTAGAATAGAGGAAGGGGATGAGAGAGAAGATTGGATGGCTTTTGGGTGGTCATTTTCTCATCTCCACCAGTTATTTCTCTCTCTTTCTTAAATTTTAAAATCATTAGAAAAGTAATACATAAATTACAATTGATGACTATGATTAATAATTAAAATAATGTAACAGGAGGAAATTGTGATGTAATTGAAATAAATAAGGATTTAACCTGTAAAAATAAGATGAAGTCTTGAGCCATAGTCTGCTCCTGTATTTCCAAAAGAACCTTGTTTGGTAATCATTTTGCAATTAAAAATTTATCAGATCAACATGCTGTACACTTTAGATTTAAACAATATTAGGTGTCAATTATATCTCAATAAAGCTGGAGGGAAAAAAGAAACTTATCTACTCACTTCCCCCAAAATATCATCTTCACTTCTAAAATGAAGAGAAGGGACAAGAAAAGCAGCATAATTGAGGAACTATTATGTATCATTTCAGTTCATTTAGTATCTTATTGCACTGGTATTTTATTTTGATCACGTGCCTATAATCAACCTCTTTTTTCCTTCCTTCTCATACTAATCAACCATACTCTGAAATTAAATTAAACTTGGGGCTTTGGGTAGGTGAATGCAATGACAATTGACAAACTCTCCTTGGGGATGTGAATCTATCTAGGTGTATCATGCTGATAGAAAAAGAAAAGAAATGTTTTGATCCTCTGGATGACAAATCTAAAAAAGAAAAAAAAATAGGCTTTGATATTAAGTGAAAGACTTCTGGGTCTTGGTAAGTGCTTCATTCTTCTGTGGAACTATTATTTCCTGTTAAGTAGAATCAAATCTTACTAGATTAACTATGAGCATTTTAGCGAAACCTTAGTGGAAGACATAGAAATATCATATCAAAATTGATTAAAATGAATGTATGAGAGGTTAAAAATTTATTACTTTAGAGGTTACCTGCAAAATCATATTTGAACAATAAGTATGGGTGGAAAAGGAATAAAAACCTCAATATTTTACTTGGAAAAACCTGAAAAAATTAAGCTATAATATGAAGTTTAAGTTCAGTGAAATATTTATATTAACTTCAATAATAAGGTGGTTATCAATTTTAATAAGAAAGTAGTAATGTAATATAATTTTTAAAATAAAATTTTTCCATCGTGCCCTATGGTTTAACCAAAAGACCTTTCCTTAAACATTGAGACTGAAATGAAATTTTAAGTTACTTAAAATAAAATTCTAAAAAATAAATAAATAAATAAAATAAAATTCTAAATCTCTTCTGTTGTAAGAAAATATATTATAAAAAAGAGTATAGTTATTCAATTTTTGCATCGAAATTGCTGGTTTAGGGAGGTCTTGAATATTTAAATCACAACCAGGAGTAAGTCAGAGCCCTTTGGGGTCGTCCAGTTGCAATTTAGACAGTGTAGCCATCCTGACTGTCATTTGTCCTAATGTCTTAGTCATTAAACAGCTATAAACAAAAATAACATAGATTGAATGGCTAATTAACAATAGAAATTTTCTTTCTCAAAATTCTGGAGGCTAGGAAATCCAAAGTCAGGGTGCTAGAAGATTCAGTGTCTAGTGGTTCCTGGACAACTCTCCTCTTCTGTGTCCTCACAAGATAGAAGAGGTGGAGAAAGCTCTCTGGAATCTCACCAGTGTTATCCTTCTGATTATCAGATCATCTTCCCAACCGGTTTCTAAGTTCTGTATTTGAGGTTGTGCATAGGCAGTTTTTAAAAAAAATATATATATAGGAAATTAAATTTTATGTGTTCTGTATCACCCTTCAAGCTCTGTGGGACTGGGATTCATGAGAAGTGATTATACTTGAAATTGACTTGACATTTTTAAACATTAGTATTAGTAGAGTTTATATAAATGTGTGAATAGAATGAATTCCTGCAGAATCAGTCATTCAGTCTTGTCTTTGGTTCAGTATCCACTGGGCTTGTTGCTTTTCCTTAAAAATACCATTTATTTCTGTGATGAAGTAAAAGAAGAAAATAGGAAAACAGTTCCCTTATTTTTTATCCTAGAAAAATTGAATTAGTATCTGGAAAACCAAAATGTATTATATCTTCATAGATCAAGTTTACTTTTAGAGATACTAGTTTGGTGTTTAAGATGGTAAAAAAAAAAAAAAAAAAAATGCACCACTACTAGCTTTGCAGTTTGGCTGATCTGGGTAACCGTCCCATGTCCAAAACTTATTTTACTGTGTGATCTTGGCCATTTCTGAATCTGTTTCATCTTCTATAAGTAGTAGTAGCAATTCCCAAATGACAGAGCTCAATGATGATCAAAGATAGTACATGTAAACCAAAATTTTGTATAACACCTGACATAAATATTCAGACAAGATTAACTCTTATTATTACCAGAAACAGTAATTATTTTTAAGACAAATACTCCAGTACACTTAATACAAGTTTTAAGTCATATTGACATTCACACATACATTTAGTTGTTTTTTTTCTTGATGTTTTTTCAATAATTTTTGTATTTTTTTTCCAAATTATATGAAACGTGAAGTTATACTGAGGCAATGTTTTGGTAATAAGTTTATTTCTTTACATATTTTTAAAAGGTTTTATTTATTTACTTGAGACAGAGCAAGAGTTAGGAAGAGAGATTAAGCACAAGTAGGGGAGGAAAAGGGAGAAGCAGACCCCCACTGAGCAGGGAGCCAGACACAGGGCTCTATCCCAGGATCCCAGGATCCCAAGATCATGATCTGAGCTGAAGGCAGGTACTTAACTGACTGAGCCACCCAGATGCCCCATATTTTTAAATACTTTTAATGGATACTACTACCTTTAATTTCATTAAATATCTTCATACATAGAATTTAATAAGACAAATTTTATTTTATTTATTTTTTAAAAAGATTTTATTTATTTATTCATGAGAGAGACAGAGAGAGAGAGGCAGAGACACAGGCAGAGGGAGAAGTAGGCTCCATGCAGGGAGCCTGATGTGGGACTCGGTCCCTGATCTCTAGGATCAGGCCCTGGGCTGAAGGTGGTGCTAAACCGCTGAGCCACTGGGACTGCCCAAGACAAATTTTATTATGAGGATCCTAGGACTTAAGAATTGCCAGAAAACTGAAGCAACTGCTAGAACCTCAGATGCTTAACCATATTAATTATCTAAATGCAAACTTTTTTGTTCATCATTCAAAGCCTTCTATGAACTGTTTCCTTCTGCTCTGAACTTACCTTCTATGAAACCTCTTCTTTTTAATATGTAGGCTGAACTCCACTTTTTTTTTTTTTTGAACTCCACTTTCTGACTTCACAAATTATTTTTTATTCATCCAGGATATAAAGCATTTCCATCCTACTCAGTATGTTCACATTTCATTCATTCTAAAAGAGTTTTCTCAAAGTCTCATTCCAGGAAGCCTTCCCAGATTCCCTTACTAAAAATATTGCTGTCCTTCTAACTCTTACTATTATTTTTCTATACAGGGTTTAATGATATCGCTCTTTCTGTATCATAATATGATCATATTACATATATGTCATCTTTATTATTATTTAGTAAAAGCTCCTTGAAAGTGAGATCAAATGGAAAAAAGAAGTATATATATATATATATATATATATATATATATATATACACACATACATATATATACACTATGTAATATTACTCAGCTATCAAAAGAATTGAAATCTTACCATTTGCATGACATGAATGGAACTAGAGGGTATTATGCTAAGCCAAATAAGTCAGAAAAGGACAATTATCATAAGATTTTACTGTTATGTGGAATTTAAGAAACAAAATAAAATCAGAGAGGAAGACAAACCACAGGAGACTCTTAACTATAGGAAACAAACTAAGGGTTGCTGGAGGGGAGGAGGGGAATGGAGTAACTAGATGATGGGCATTAAGGAGGGCAGTTTATGTAATGATCATTGGGTGTTAATATGCAACTGATGAATTACTAAACTCTGCCTCTGAAACTAAAATATAGTATATGTTAATTAATTGAATTTAAATAAAAATTTTTTAATTAAAAAGGAATGTGGGATCAATGCTTGATTAATCCTTGTGTCCCTGTAGTAAGTGGGTAGAGGGCTTTACCTCTAGTAGGCACATCATACGTATTTGTTGAACTAGTCATAATTCAAAGTTTTCAGTTCATGATACAGGTATTGAAATATACTAAGTGATAAGTGTTGGATAGATGACTATATACTTAGTGTTCTACAAAGAATCAGCCTGTAACATCTTATGTTATTTTTTAATGGATCATATCCATATCTGTAGCAGTTTATCTTTAAAACTCTTTTCATGTCCCTCTATAAATAATATTTAAGAACTGAAGTTTACAATTAAACCGTAATTCCGATCAGTGTATTCCATGAATTAAATATAAAAATAAAACCCCAATCATAGAGTCCTTTTTATAAAAGGTCTGATATCAATACAAAGAACTTTAAATATATCTTCATAGTTATAATTGCCAATAAAGACTAATCAGCATTTTCACAGAGATAACAAAGCATTATCATTTCCAATCTTTTAAACCTTTAGTAAAACATGGTAGTTGAAAAAGATATTAAATGCATGCCAAATTGACCAGAATCATAATGTTAAGTAATTCCACCACTCATTTACAGTGGGCTTTTTGGTAGATTCCTAAACCTCTTTAAATTACAGTTTATTCTTCATTTGAAAATGAGGATTATTGAACATGGCCAGCCTATTCTGTGGGTTGTGGAGAAGATCAACTGTGATTATATAAGCAAAGGGACTTTTAATCTCTGGATTGCTTATAAAATATAAGTATTATAATTGATGATAATACTTGTTTGCAGTCTTTTTCAAAAGTGGTTTTTATCAGTGTGGGAAGGATCCAAGCTCAGCTGGACACCTCTTCTGTGTTCCCAAGAAGAACTTTGCGCTCAATAAAGCATATGCTGGCAAGCTCACAAATCACACTGCATGCAAAAGGCTTAGAGCAGAGCCAGTACACACATCCCTGTTTCCTCTGTATCTGGCACATGGAAACTTTTCTTGGAATGGCCTAGCTATATATGCTGCTATCAACCTTGGGCATGCCCCCAGCTTTTTTGTGTTTCAGGGCCCACAGGGTCAGGGTTGGGGCTCTTCTGCTATAGCATGAATTGGGTTACATACAGCTGCATTGCCCACATCGGCTGCAGAGTGAAGCCAGGCAGAGGGGATCAGTGTATTGCAAGGAGCTGGATCTTGTGTATTCTCTTGCCATAAATATTCACTGTACACCTGGTATGAACCTGGTATGTATGTTGTCTCTCTTCAAGGATCTCAAAGCATGCACTGATCTCTTTCCTGCGTGGAATTTTTTTTTAAGATTTTATTTATTCATGAGAGACACACAGGAGAGAGAGAGAGAGGCAGAGACACAAGCAGGCACCATGCAGGGAGCCCAGTGTGGAACTCGATCCCAGGACTCCAGGATCACTCCCTGGGTCAAAGGCAAATGCCAAACCACTGAGCCACCCACGGATCCTCATGAGTGGCACTTTTAACCTTGTCTGCATTCATACATTTTAGCCTGGGGCATAGCCTGGCCACTTAGTGAACCAATATCATTTTTAAGTTTTCTTGTCATACTGGAGATGTTTTGTAGAGGCTGTTATTTCTCCATGTTGTTATAGATAAATATGATGTTTATGTAGTTTCTCCTAGAGCAAAAATGAAATAGATCTCGTGACAGTAAAAATCAACCTGTGTGGTTTTGCATTCATTATTATTTATGGCATGTATAATAAAAAGTAATTTTGCCTTGGAATGTGGGCTTGGCCTTGTGAAAAGTGATTGGTGTGGCAAAACCACTAAAGTACACAAGTGTGTGTGTAGGAATGGTCAAGATGGAACGTTTACTTAGGATTCAGGAATATTTTTATATTTCTGGATTTTGCACATGTAATGAGGGACATGCTGGTAAAAGAAAATAAGATGGTGGGGCACCTGGGTTGCTCTGGGAGGTCTACCTTTGGCTCAGGTTGTGATCCTGAGATCCTGGGATCCAGTCCCGCATCTGGCTCTCTGTAGAGAGCCTGCTTTTCCCTCTGCCTGTGTCTCTGCCTCTCTGTCTGTCTCTCTTGAATAAATAAATAAAATCTCCTTTTTAAAAAGATTTTATTTATTTATTCATGAGAGACACACACACACAGAGAGAAAGGCACAGACACAGGAAGAAGCAGGCTCCATGCAGGGAGCCTGATGTGGGACTTGATCCCGGGTCTCCAGGAGCACACCCTGGGCTCAAGGCAGCTCTAAACCGCTGAGCCACCTGGGCTGCCCAAATAAAATCTTATAAAAAAAAAAAAAAAGTAAGATGGTAGTCAGGAGTACTGAAAACTTTGAGGAATATGAAATGACCCACTTTGCTTTCTTCCTTACTTTCCGTGCCCCCTTCCATTCTTTAAAAGTATTATTTACATTCACTTACATAGGTACAAAGACATAAACAACAACTGCTCTATCTGCTATTCACCTTTAACACAGCTAACAAACCTATATGGTTACGTAATACTAGCTATGACTAGACGTGAGTGGTAAAATCTCCCAATACTATGAAACAAGAAGGTTCTTCTTGAGTTATTTTAAATGTCCATTGCTATTTGCTTCTCTACATTATCATTTTTAAAGAAATATATGGGTAATTTGTTTCTCTATTTGGCATAGACATGTCTTTAGAGTTTGTGTAAGTAGACCGGGAGTATGTGAGATAATTCAGGAAAAGTACCAACCATTCCAAAAAAGAGGAAGGACTAATGGAATGATAAACACTAGTGGTCGCACTCAGTAAACTGGCATAGAGTCCAAAAGAATGTCTGAAAGTGATAGATTACCCGACAGTCTCAAAAGGAAAACCACTATTGAGCAGACATCTTCCATTTTCTGGGATAATGAATCCTAGGATAACAACAGTCATTATAATAATTTGATAATGGGGCATAATACTGTAAATAATAAACCCATTGGATTTTGGTGTGTCAAGTGTTTATTGATAATGGAGATTGAAAAAAAAAAAAGCCTTGTGGGAAAATGTTAAGAGTGAGGGACCAGAAATAACAGAGATTGTATCTCTGTAATACAAGTAGCATAAGTATGTCAGATTTTCATTGGTTTATCACTCTGGATCAAGCTATGACAATAAATGGGGCTAGGATTTCACTCAAATGATAATAAAAGTAAATGTAAAAGTAGTTCCTCCTCCTTTCTTTCCTCTCTCAATTGGGGAAGATAACTGATTATATATGAGATGACTAGGAAACAGGTATTTCTTAGAATTTAATTTGAGGTGATCTAAGGTCCTGAGGCAGTGTATTTTAGGTGTAAGATTCTTGAGAAAGGTTCCAAATGTAGAGACGATAATTCGTTCAGTAGTATCTACTGAAACTCAAGTTGTTCTGCGAGTTGGCTGACCTGTGACTTATTGCTTCACAGCTTTCTCAAATATTGCTTGAAGTTGAAACTTAAAACTTAATACTGTTTTTTTCCAGTGATCACTTTTTCAGGTAGATAAATGGCTGTTTGGTCGTGTTCAGCTATTTTTGTACCATTGCTCAAATGTTGCTAGGTAAGGTATTTTCTAAGGTCTTAGGGTATCTTATCCATTCAACTTATATATACAGCTCAGCTAATAGCAAATATAAGCATCATGAAGGATAATATTTTTTTTTCTTACTGCAGCTTGTATCATTGTAAAATCTGAGTACATCAAATAAATAATTTATAGTATAAAATGTATTTTAAATTCTGAAATCATATTGAAATATATCAGTTTAGGAGACTTGCATGATTTTTCAATTCCCTGTTTTCTTATTGTATTGTTCCTGGCTGAGTCGATTGGAATGCCCAATACCTGCCTAATAGGTAGGTTGTTTGTTGTATATCTGACACCTCCTAGAGGTTTGGCAAAGACATTTAGGTTGCAGTTTTGAGTGATGGAATATCAAGCCTCCTTTTATTTCTTGTGATAATAAAGGATGATATAACCATAAATATAGTACATCACCTAATGGTGAAATCTTACAGACCTAATTTAATGCATGAAGCCATGAAATATGGATACAAATACAGTTTTCTAGTATTTTCCTTGCTTTGGAGAGATGCTACCATCTTCGCATACTGTGTCAGGATGCAAAAAGTCATGAGGAAGCTCCCATGACCTATACGTCAGCTCTTTGGCACATTCCACAACAGTGCCTTGTCCAAGTTGCCAAGTTGCGTCGTAACTCTCAGTTTTGTATACATCTTTTCCTGACTTGTCATCAAGCCACAGTGCCATCCTCTCTCTAAAATAGCTAAAGCCTCTTCAAGTTATTGCCAAATTTTCTTATTTTCTTCCCTCTCATAGTAATATAAGAGTATGGTAGTTTTTCCCTTTGTTAAGTCTTTCGTGTCTGTCCTTTTTGCTCTATTTCCTTTGCACTGTTCAGACTAAAACCCTTATAACCTACTATTCCATTTATTAAGAGCCCATTAACAGGGCTTTATACTTCAGTTTATCATGATATTCCATGCAAGTTATTCCCTGCTTCACAATCCTTCAATTGTCTTGAATTGCCTGTACCACATTTACTATCTGCCTGCCCACTTTAATTCTAACCTTGTTTTTCATCTTTATCTTTCATTAGGACATTATACCAATCACTGATTCCTAGCAAATTGGTTCACTAGAACATGCCATGCTTTTGCTTATTCAATACCTTTCTCTCTTCCTCTTTCTAAAGTGTCTTATTTCCTTGCATCCTCTGTGGCTAACCTCAAGTCTTATCTTCTCCATAAAGTCTTACCAAATCCATCAGTGCTGGCCCAACAAAGGCTGTGTTTATGGGGGTTTGAAATTAAAAAAAAATAGTTTAAATAAACTGGACTTGATTTAGGAAAAAAAATGAAATAAAAAATATATAGGAGAATAGATGAAATTGTTATATAGAAAGTCGTTGATAAGTGTTTGTTTACCTCCTCTGTTTTCAAATATGTCTCAGGATGATGATGAATTTCCAGTTTAAACTTGTAGGTGACTAACTCAAGGACTTTTAAATGCTACCGGAGCTTACAAGTAATTTGCAAATTACAAATGATCTAAAAGTAGAAACTGGATTGATTAAGATTGTATTACATGGGTGAGGAAGTAAGGGCTGAATGGACTAGGTGCTCCTTTATGGGACGCTGAGTCATCATAGCTTACAAAGTCAAATTTGATGAGTAACTACCAAACGCATACCTGTGTATTATATTTAACAACTTTATAGGGTCAATAAATAGAGAATATTGTCTGGAAATACCAGTCTTTTACTTTCTGAGCTACATGTGATGTTAAGACGTGATGCCATTATATGTATACTCCTAGATTTATTGTTCATATTGTTTATTGTTCACTGTAACTATTGTTTATTGTTAGCCTAGAATATATCTTTCATAGAAAATATTAAAACTAGTCCCTGTCCTTGTTTTTTACATTCCTGAACTTCAGAACACTTTTTCCTTATAATGATGTCTTTTTGGTGTGTTGTGCTTTTTAGACCGAATGATTTTCTCAACCACTGAGTTTAAAGTGGGTGCAATGTTTGAATATTTGTATTAGACCCCAGATACCCAAGATCGACATTTTTAATGTAATAAAATGTAGAAAAAGAAACATTCACAGCTTCCCTTTTCTTCCAAAAGCCTCAATCATGGTAAATGTACTGAGACATGCAAGTTTGGTCATGTAAGTGGGAGAGTATTTTTGTTTTCAATATGGAAGAAAGAGATCAAACCCTAGTACTGGGGATCCCTGGGTGGCGCAGCGGTTTGGCGCCTGCCTTTGGCCCAGGGCGCGATCCTGGAGACCCAGGATCGAATCCCACATCAGGCATCCCGGTGCATGGAGCCTGCTTCTCTCTCTGCCTGTGTCTCTGCCTCTCTCTCTCTCTCTCTCTCTCTGTCTCTGTGACTATCATAAATAAATAAAAAATTAAAAAAAACAAACAAACAAGCCCTAGTACTGAGAATGATTCATACAGTATAGTGTTTCCAGGTGTGTCACAGTAATGTTTATAGAAACTGAGTATATCAGGTTTTCTGAGGAAAAATGAGAAACTAAGCAAAACTAGTGGAGTGTGAAGCCCAAGATTGGTTATATCTCCTGCAGCAAGGAGGTTACTACCCTTAACTCGTCTCCCCTGCTCACTGTAGGAATTGTTCTCGGTTTAGTGGTAAGGTCGATACCTCATTTATAATACATTATGAACAGTGGTGTCTGAAATGGAGATATTGTGCACATATCTCAGTACCTGTTCTTACTTTGTTTTTATACTGACTGTGCCAAGTGGTGAAAATAAAATAGACCCTCAGTGCATACAGATATCTTTGGCCAAAATTTGGAGAATGAAAGATGGATGAGGATTTAGATTAGAGTGATACATTTTACTTTTTTTTTTTATTTGATTTTTAAAAAGTATCATCTTGAAGTTGTAGCATAGGTGTATTATTTTTCCTAGTAGATAAAAGTATATTAATATAATTGCTAAATTATACCTCTTGCTTCCATTATTCTAATTTTAAATTCCTGTGTCTGCAACACTGTGAATAGGTAGTGGTATAGTAAACTACTACATATTATTGGGAGTTTTAAATTTAAAGAAAGCTGGGTTTGGATCATTTTGTAAAATGAAATTTTTGATAATCTAAAAAATATAATTTATTTAATATGGTCTAGAATTTCAGACTTTTTAAATAGATTTGCTTAAACCTTGGTTCTAAGGTAATTGCTAAATGTTGGATTTAATAAAATTTACAGACATGTATATGCCCTAAATACATATATTTAGACTGTAACTTATTGCTAGTTTCCAAATAACTTGTATAAGCAAGGATTATTAGAATGGGATTTCAGTTCACTTATAGTCACACAAGAAATAACTCTAAATTGGATTCATTATTTAAATCCAAGTAAGGAAATCATAAAGATAGAAAACAACAAAGTAGATACATCATTAACCTTATGTTTAACATGAGTATCATAAATAATATTCCCAGTTCAAGTTGTATGCATGTATACATATTATGATCATGAATATATACCTGTGAATATATGTGTATACAGAATTACTCTTCTAGTGCTTTCTATAACTTTGCAGACAAGTTATATAAAAACTGTAATAAATATACAACCATATTTATATTTAATACTATTTTAGATTTATCTTGAGACTTATTCTTTTTTTTTAATAAATTAATTTTTATTGGTGTTCAATTTACCAACATACAGAAAAACACCCAGTGCTCATCCCGTCAAGTGTCCCCCTCAGTGCCCGTCACCCATTCCCCCCCACCCCCTGCCCTCCTCCCCTTCCACCACCCCTAGTTCGTTTCCCAGAGTTAGGAGAGACTTAAACATTCTGTACCTATTCAAATAACTTGCATTTCTTTTATGATAAAAGAAATTGAAGTAGAATAGGTACAGAATGTTTAATTAATGTTCCAAATCCAGGAGAAAAATGTGTGGGCTAAAAAAATCCCAAACATTTAATAAATTTTTTTTTTTTTAGATTTTATTTATTTATTCATGAGAGACATAGAGAGAGAGAGAGAGAGAGAGAGGGAGAGACACAGGCTGAGGGAGGAATAGGCTCCCCTGCAAGGAGCCCGGTATGGGACTCGATTCTGGATCCTGGGATCACACTCAACCAAAGGCAGACACTCAACCACTGAGCCACCCAGGCTTCCCACATTTAATTAATTTTTAAACATACATTTCTTTTGGAGATTCACATCAGTATTATTACTATTACTATTACTACTACTACTACTATTATTATTATTATTTAAAGTGCCAAAATATTATAGTGCTGGTATTTATCTTAGCTTCACTCTAAAATAGAACTCTGGGTATATTGAATTACATTTGGATACAGTTTGTCACTTCGGTAGTTTGTTAAAGAAGAATTTTCTTCTTTTTTTTAATCTCTGCCACTACAACTTTGTGTCAAAAAGCCAATCAATTCTGTCAGTGACCAAGATGGTGCTTAAGAAATTGAAAACATTTCTGCTGACAGGTTCACTATTCATTTCTGACACCTGGCTGGTACAATATTGAGCACTTTAATTTATTGAAGTTGCTATTTGGAAAATAAAAGCCATACATTCTCCTACATGGAACCTATTTCAACATTTCCTTATATCTGTTTGGACACAGTTCGTAGCATTTTAATAAAACATTGCACATTCATCTTTTTAAACTGCAATATAAATGATAGGAAAAACTATTAACTAATTTGAATCTGGGATAGATTTTTAACATCTGCAGACTTTATGGGGTATCAAACTAAGAGCATTTTAAATATATGATAAAATAAGTAATTGGTTCAGTTTGGTTAAATCTTCAAGATGTGATTTTTGAATAGAATTTATTTATTATTTATTATTTATTATTTATCATTTATTTATTTATTTATTTAAAAGACTTTATTTATTCATGAGAGACACAGAAAGAGAGGAGGAGGCACAGGCAGAAAGAGAAGTAGGCCCTAGGCAAGGGAGCCTGATGTGGGACTCAATTCCTAGTCTCCAGGATCTTTTCTTGGGCCAAAGGCAGACACCAAACCACTGAGCCACCCAGGCGTCCCTTGCACTTATTTGATACTAAAATTACTGTGTTGTTGTTGTTGTTTACAAAAAATGGAGCAAAATCTACAGTTATACTGATCACTTAGATGAATGCTGGGAACCAGGGCTAAGATGGTCAGAAATTGAGCCTGAACCATTAGTTTAGAAAGAAACCAAGGTCAAGGCAGGGGAACCAAGATAAGTTCATAAACCCAGAGTCCTAGAGATAGAAGCCTGTATGAGGAGTACAATTTAAAAAGGGATTGAGGAAGGAGGAGTTCTGGGTAATTTTAATGAATGGTGTTGAAGTAGGACTTATTTTTATAGACTGTTTGTTAGAGGCATATGAGTGGATTAAGCTGGCACAATGCTCAGGCACATTCTGCTTGGTGGATTTTGTTGTTTTGTTTTGGAAACATTATATGCAGATTTTTTCATTAGAGTCTTCTAATTGTAAATAAAGCTAAGAAAATCTAACCTAAGCTAATCTTAATTTAGTTAGCTGAGTTTGTGGAGCAGGTTGGTAAACTTCTTTTCAGTTAAATACCTTGAGAATTTTACAAAAGGCTCAATTTGAAATTGTCAAACCTTTTAGTCACTAAATCATACATTAACAAACCTTTACTTTGATATGGTACCTGAATCATTAACACTATATACTATTATGTGACAGGATTTTAATGAATTTTACTCATATGGGTTGCTAATTTTTAGTAAATTAGACATGACAATTCTTATTAACTAAAGTAATGATTGTTTTAGCAACAGCCATATATTTGTAATTCATACTTTATATGCAAAGATCTATTAAAAACAACATCCTCGTAAATGAAATAAAGTAGCTCAAAAAGTTCTGTTGTTAATGCTTTTAGTGTCACCTTTAAATGCATCCTGGGTCTGTATGACAGATTTTAGAATATGTGAAGGCAAAAACTCAATCTTTTGAATTTGTATTTAACACCCTCCCAAAATACAAAATACTAGTGTCATGCTGTGCCCTTCTGCAATACCTACTGTAAATCTTCTCTGCCATTACCCACAAGTTAAGTAATTCTGAAATTTTAGGGTACAAACTTAGAGTTTTAGCAGTTTTAAAATGTCTATTCCTGATGCAGTGTACTTATATGTTGTTTACATACATCCTGGCTGATTCTGATACATAAGATCTACAGACTACTTTTTGAGAACATCACGGTACTGGCTATAGAGCACAACTAAGCTGTTGATTATGAACGGTGTCTCCTGATAACGGACAATGGGATAAATATAGCCTAAGTTTGACATTTAGCACTTCTTTCTTTTTTGCCCATCCAGGAATACCACTCGCACACACACAATTCCCCCACCCCACACTCCCTACCCCCAAACAGTTCGACTACATCCATCTTGAGAAATATATGTTTTGGTTTGTAACTTTTGTCTTTTGTCTTTTATAACATTTGCCTTGTCAAACATTACTTTGCTAATTTCCATGAGGAAAAAAAGAAGCAACCCTTACCGCAACTGGAAAGCATCAGAAGTGGTAGTATTCGTATTAAAATTTTATTAGGGAAAAAAGATAGAGACTTTTTTTTTTAAATTTTTATTTATTTATGATAGAGAGAGAGAGAGAGAGGGAGGGGCAGAGACACAGGCAGAGGGAGAAGCAGGCTCCATGCACTGGGAGCCCGATGTGGGATTCGATCCCGGGTCTCCAGGATCGCGCCCTGGGCCAAAGGCAGGCGCCAAACCGCTGTGCCACCCAGGGATCCCAAAGATAGAGACTTATATCTTGAAATGAGTTATAATAATAATCAAGTACTGCCATAAAGAAGCACTTAAAATTGTCTTTCAAATTTCCATGAAGGTTTATACCTTCTCCATGTATATCTGCTTTTTTTTTTTTTATAATTATAGACAACAGAAAATAAAAGTTAAAAACATTCAGTGATTTATATCTACTATATACACTTTTCCCTTTTAAGCTAAAATCAACTGGAATTTTAGAGGGTTGCATACAAGGAAGCGTATATGAAGTGCAAAATGCTGGTTTTTACATACTTTGGTGTACAGAATCTCTACTTAGGAACAGAATTAGGAACTGTTATGTTCTTCCAGATATAAATAGGTATGTAGTAAGCCATTATTTTGCTACTAAAAGCAGTATTTTAAGCATTCTTTTCAATTAATGATATGAGTAGAGAACATTGCTGCTAATCAAAGGACCTTACGTTCACTTGCTGTCATTCTAGATGTAGGAGTAAGTCTTTCAAGAAAATCTTTTTTAGTAGGAAGGATCTACACCAGTGGTTCCCCAAATGCGCCCCAGGGCCAGCAGCATCAGCATCACCATGCAACTTATTAGAAATGCAAATCCTGGACCTCCCTTCAGATCTACTGAATCACACATTGCAGATGGGGCTTGGAGATCCTGATGCATATTTAAGCTTGAAAACCACTGATCTGCATAAATGAAGATGCCACTTATGGTGGGGAGTGTATGACCAGTTGTACCATAAGAGCGAGAAAATTCTCAATGAATCATCTCTCCTGAATGATACAGAGAGAAATCTTCATTAAGGAAAGAATCAAGTGATCCAGCAAAAACTGACAATGCACAGCAGAATGCAGTGCAATGCAAATGGAACAGAGATGGAAGTCAGGTGTTAAGCAGGGTACTGGCAGCGGTAGTGCCTCTACACACACTGCAGACTGTGATCCATGAACAAAAATACAAAAGGACGAATCGAAAGAAAAAAACTCCCTGCTTTTCCTTTGTCAGAGCCTTTACTGCTTAGCATTCTTGGTGACTATTCATCTGTTTCCTTCTTGTCAACAAGCTGACAACCAGCACCAATCAACACTTATCCTGTTTCCTTGTTTTTCTCCGTCCTTTGTTTTTCATTCTAAAACCTTCTCTATCCCAAATCAGAGTTTTAGATTCTAAGAAAATTACCTGTCACTGTGGCAGGGATTTTTTTTTATAAAAAATATATATTCCACTGTTTTGAAGCTACATATTATAAATCCTCCAAATAACCATTTTTCCAGTTTTGATTTTAAAAAATCTTTAGACACGCACTGATTGAGAAAGATGTATGATATATAAGAATATGAATAGAATGTAATTAGTGCCATAAAATATATCTATATCTTCACCTCTTTTTCTGTGCTTTTCCGCTTTTCTCCACACCTGCCTTTCTGCACACGTTGATGTCTGGCTACTCCAGGACATCCTCTCGTTTTCACTTCATTATCCTGTGTCTTTTGTTCTCCCATTTCCCAGTTTTCCTGTTTTAAAATGAGCAACCCTACCCAGATCTCTAGTATAAGGTCTTTAACAGTTCATTACCTCATTTCCTCTTTCTCCTATTCATTTGTTATCTCTCCAGGTTTTCACATCCCCACCCCGTCTTCAACCTTGCATTGTCTCTCCCTGTGGAGGCCTAGCCTCCCCATTCTGCTGGGCCTTCCTTACCTGTCTCTTGATCTTACCCTTCAGAGAGCATCCCCCGTATCTTTTCTTTTTCTTCACTTTCTTCTTTTTTTCACTCTTTTTTCAATAAAATAGTTAATGCGTACTGAAAAGGGGTACTGAATGAAGAGTTCAAAATGTGTACTCATCCTAGCAAGATGAATAAGGCATGGTTCCTGCTCACAAAGAAGATGGCATTCACCATGACTTTTGACGCGTGTCTCTGAAGTGTATCCTGCCCATTGTTGCCTGAGCCCTCAGATTTTACTCATTCGTAACTCAAGATTTTCACACTTGTCTCATTTTCTTTTCTTCCCTCAAGCCCTGTCTTAGAGTTCTCTACTGTTAGAAGGTGGCCTTTCCTTCAGTTTCACAAAAAAAAAAAAAAGTCCCCATTGGTCATATGATTTCTTAGGTTTTCAGCTCCTCTTTCTCTCTCCTCAAGCCCCACACTTTACTTGCTAAACCTTAAGTCCATCTAAAGTTGGATGTATTCCTTACCCCCACTTTCTATTATTTTGCAAGGAGTGATCTAATTTCTTTCCTGGGATATATGATTGCCTGCCTCACAAGAAGAACTAAATAAATGTGGAATGAAATTAAAGTACATTTACCCCACCCATTCTCTCCATAACCTTTCCTCTCTGTCCTATGCGTTTATTACTGTCAAGTTATTTATTTATTTAGTTTTTGTGGGCAGGATTTTCATTTCTCACTCCCAGCATGTTAGTATCTGGTACATTCTCACCATTCTTTTGTGAAAAGAAAAAATAAATATTGAGTGAGTACATCATTTTGGCTTCTATGAAAACTGAAGGCACATCAACCCAACTCCATTTGTGGCATGTGCGCCATTCTTTTTCACCAAGGTGACTAGGAGGGATGCTGAGGTGTGGTTTGCATGGGTCTAAAGACTAGACCATTCATAGCTGGATGCTCTCTTACTGTTTTTATACACATGCACCCTTGGACAGCAGTTGTGCTTTATGTTTAGTGTAGGTGTTGACATAGCTCATATCTTCATTTTCTTTACTTGGTCGCATCCACCTCATATACCATGTATATTGCTACATGAGGCAAAATCAAAAGATGCACCAGATCCTTTTAAAACCGACAGTTATTTCTGGGAGCACTGGGTGTTACTTTGATGGACAATCTAGATGGCCTTAGAGTACTTTTTAAAGTTGCCTCGTTAGTGGGTGGAGAATTTTCCTTGGACTCTAAATGCTTGAAATGGAACAAAAAAGTGAAATGTGAGCTATATGAATTAGCTTTTCTGATGAATATTACACTGTATCTGGCCTTTGATATTAGCTCAGTAACAGACTCCAGAGGAGCTTTGAACTTCATTGACGACAGATAATTTCGGGGGCTTCAGAGAATGAATTACAGTTGAGGAGTTGGAATCAGAGACCGGCATCTAGCATCTCTGTACACCTCCCATCATAGATTAGGAACTAAAGTCTAAGAACAGTCTTAGAGTGAGAAAAGATCAGAAAGAATTATGTTCCTCTTGCCCTTTCAGTCTGAAGCATTTGGTAAAGCTGCCAGGAAATCTGGCTTCAAAAACTAGGCATAAGACTTCATGTTATGTTTCATTTATTCTCACTAAAATATGAAAAGCTTACTGCACTGTGAAAGGATCAGAGGCACAGGCTTTTGCATATCTGTTCTTATTGTTGTCGCTGCCGCTGCTATCATAATGATATTTTTCTTAATCACCCCTAGTTTGCAAGATGCCGAAAAGAAGATACAAGAAAATTGTATCTCTTTCTTTAGGGAGCTCATATTCATAGTATGAGATGCACGCGCGCACACACACACATAAAATGCCTTTTGCCAAATTCTCAGGGAGGAAAAAAAAATCTGCCTTGTTTTTTCAATTTTGAATCTCTTGCTTTATTTTATTTCTTCAGAGGAGGGCTATAAAAAAAAAACCAGATTGCCCTAAAGTCTCTAAATCATAAAAATGAGGCATACCTTCTAATATGGCATACAAAAGAAATTAGAGTGATAATAGTGACAATAATTATTGACTACCATCTATTGGATGGCTTTGTAGTGCCTCTAATAATAAGTGCTTATACAAAACAGTAAGGAAGAAACAGTTATCCTCAATTTATGTAGAATGAAACTGAATCTCAGAATGATTAAGTAATTGGCCAAAGGCTGCATATATGTAAGACTCTCTTGTTTCTTTTGGAAAGCATCCGAAGAAAGAGCGGAATTGCTTGCAGAGAACAATATTGGGAAACGTCTTATCAAAGACACATTATAAAGTTCGAGAAACATTTTTGAGATACCAATAATTTTGAAACACTTCACAATTGCTTCTTTAAAATGAAAATCGGCCCATTCTGTGTACAAGTAGAGCAACACCTTGTTTAGGACTCTGGCTCACCAACTTGAAATCATATACAAAATCAAGTATATGGATGCAAAAAAAAAAATTGCTACCTCTTTGGTTCCAAAATTTTGTATAGGCTCCAACTCTTTTACGTAGATTATAATAAATAAAAAATTAGAATTGAGACTTAAGCATGCTAACAGCGAATAGATTCAGATGTGTAGAATAGTTTTGAAAGCACTGTGGTGTGTTTGTCATTCATTTTGTACAATAATTCTGTGGGATAGTCAGGATTTATACATGTGGAAATTGAGAATATGAATAGCCAAGCCACAAGACCATAAGCAGTAGACCTAGAATAAGAATCCAGATCTTCTGATACCTGCTTGTTGTGCTCTTCAAAAAATATGATGACCATGAGCCATTAAGAAAAGATTGACTGCAGTGTTTGTTGTCTGTTATCATAAAACATAGTGGCTTAGAACAATAGCAATCATTTCTTTGCTCATATGTCTATAATTCAGGCATGACACTAGGGGTAGCTCATCTCTGTTCTATGGGATATCTGCTGGTTCAGCTCAGCTGAGGAAGAGCCCTTATAAGGTGGTTCACTCATGTCTAGCAGGTTGTTTTTTGGCTACTGGCTGGAAGCTCAGCTTGGGACTGTCAGGGTCTTCAGACCTCCTCAACTTGGGCTCTCCTTGAGGCTCCAGACAATTGGACTTCTTTAAGGTGTCTGGCTTCCTCTATAGCACAAAAGCAGAAGCCGCCAGACTTCTTAAGTCTTAGGCCTAGAACTGACAGTTTCATGTTTGCCACATTGTGTTGGTTAAAATCAGTCACAGGGCTAGTCCAGACTCAAGGGAAGAGACTATGTAGTGCATAACGTATGGGAGGTGTGGTCCATTGGAAGCCACCAATATAGCTGACTATTACATTACATAGAGTTTAGAATATTCTACTTAAGAAAAACAAAGACATTGTATACATTTTTGAAAGACTTCCAAATCAGTTATTTACAAAAATAAATTTTAGTTAATGGGAAATATCCTTTACCTCCTAAACTATGCCAGATAAAAGAATCCACTGTAATTTGAAAAGGATCCCAGTGTAATATATCTCAACTATTTTTTTTCCTTTTAGCAGTTTGGTAATCTGCCTTCAATTAGATTTTTTAGTGAGGATGTGATGGATTACCCATTGCTTAGTTTTGGATCTTCTTTGGGAGAGTGTTCAACATTTATTGGATTTAGAGCCAGGAAGATAGCTTCTCATTTCTATTACTGTGCTATTTTGGAGAAATCACTTACGGCTTATAGAGAACACATTTTTGAAGAATAAGCTAATAATATAGATATCTTAGAGGTGAGATCTAGGTTTGTTCGTTATTGTATTTGGCTCTCTTCAGCAAGAGGAACTTGCAATTTTATTAAGAATTGAAATGTCAATTATTGTCATTAACTTTATGTGTGGGAAAGGCAGTGAAGTTCTTTCCAGTTAAACATATAAACTGGCCATGAAGGAGTCTGATCAAGAATTTGAACATTTATTTGCCAACTGATTAAAAATCCACCCTCCTCTCCCCTGAGTAAAACTAGCCTCCTTCACGGGATATTTATCAAATGCTATGTCTCCCTTGCTAACATCCCTTTACAGTGGTCTAGTCATTCTTTAAATCATAAATAAGAATCTCTAGAGTGTTTCAAGGCATAGCAAATCAAATCTAACAGGACTGCAAAGGCAAGAATTTTGCCATTTATTCTTCTACTAGTCTTGTGAGCAGGAAAAAAAAAATCTGCTAGTTAACACTAAACTGTAGCACTGCTGTGAATGCTCCTTCCTTTAGCAGCCAGACTAAAAGCAAGAGGACCAAAGAGCTATCAGGAACACTTTTTTTTTCTAAGAATGAGAAAGTATGACACCTTCATCTCAAGTAATCTATACCAGAAAATGGGAAGATTCTGGAAGCAGTTAACCTGGAGCCAAGAAAAAAAACTAATTTCAGGGAAAAATTGTCTTCTGGAGTGTGTGACCAGAGTGCTCAAATTCATACTAGTTTCATCCTTGGTTGTCTTGAAGTTTCGGCCCAATCTTTTTTCCTTATTGCTTTGATTCACAGTGTTAGGCAATTTAAGTCCAGAAGCTATTAAGAAAAATAAAAGTCTGTTGAGTCATTATTTGTGGTGAAACATAAATAAATCCTGAGGGTTGTGTTTAAATTGTTGAAGCCTTGAATCCCACTGTCACCACACCGTGATTTCCATGTGCTTTACCCCTATTCCCGAGATGGCAGGATTAGCTGAGACCGCTCTGATCACTTCATGGTTATGCAGAAATTATGGAAGTAAAGTAAAATTCCTAGCTCGTACTTGGCGCGCTTGGTTCAGACCATCCTCATTTTCCAATTCTGGAAAGGTCTGGCACTTCTGTGGCTCACTATTTAAGCAGTTTGCTGAGAGGAATCACGTTTACCTGAAACATCTGATTAGGAAGTGTTAATTAAGACTTTATATGACTCACAATTAAGTCTCCAAATTTAACCTTGCGTATGTTCAAATAAATGTTATCCTCACTGTCTTGCTTCACTATTGCTAGGCCCACTGCGAATCCTTGCTGTTTTGAATCTTAAGAATGCAGGTCTCTCGTCAGCCCCAGTGAAAAATGTTGCAGTATTTTAGTATGCCCATTATTTATTGCTTTCCCCAACCCCATCAGTAGTCTTTAAAAAAAAAAAAGAGAGAGATTATTTATTTGAGGTGGGGAGGGGAAGAGCATGAGAATGTTCAAGCAGGCTCCTTGCGAGTGTGGAGCCCCACAAGGGCATCCATCCTACAACCCATGCGATACCTGGGCTGGGCTGAAATCACCAGTCAGAGGCTTAACCCACTGATCCACTCAGGTGCTCCTTACTCCATCAGTATTCTTCACATAGTAGATGGGATGTAAAGAGGCAGTTTTTAAAGTGAAGAATTTAATCAGCAAGGTAATTATGTATAAGGAATTATCTTAACTTTTTTAAATCACAAAATTTACTTTTTTAACTCAAAGTAATAAGATATTTTTTGTATTGGATGGATAAAACTCCTATCTTCTCGTGTGTGTCTGTGTACAAATGTGTACTCAGTACCTTAGAATGGGAGAGGGAGCAGACTGTTTTTGTATGTCTTTAGCTTTGCACACAGTGGGACTTCCATGTGATGATATTTTGGATGGTGCTGGGTGCTAATGTTTTGGAGGCCTTGCCTTTTACTAGTTCCATATTCAGAATAGTGGGGAAGAGTGAGGAGTCGATATTCTGTGACTTTGAACCACAGTGTGGGGAAAGCAAAATCAAAAGTTCCCAGGAGTGATAGTGTTTGCAGTATTTGTATTTACTAGTTGTATGAAAGATGAAAATGCCTTTAGGAAAAAGTGGTAGGGGGATCCCTGGGTGGCGCAGCGGTTTGGCGCCTGCCTTTGGCCCAGGGCGCGGTCCTGGAGATCCGGGATCGAATCCCACGTCGGGCTCCCGGTGCACGGAGCCTGATTCTCCCTCTGCCTGTGTCTCTGCCTCTCTCTCTCTCTCTCTCTCTCTCTCTCTGTGTGACTATCATAAATAAATAAAAAAAATAATAAAAAAGAAAGAAACAGCAGAAGTGGGAAGTTGGAATCCTTGAAGGACTAGAGAGTGTGATGTCTGCTCTCCTTCCTCTACAAAAAAAAAAAAAAAAAAAAGGAAAAAGTGGTAGCATTGATGTTTTATTTTTAATGATAACAGATAGGATTAAAGTTTGAGGTATTGCATTGAGTAAACTAGGAATTGGAAAATATTTTATATCTGTTCACTACCAAATCAACTGAGCTGTGAAACAGTTGAGTAAAAATATATACTTTACAAAGGTAGTGATAGTAATACTCAATTTTGTTTTAGCCACCCAAGCATAGATTAGAGTATATTAAGTGGAGGAAATGAGGCTAGGGTGATTTTGTAGGTCTGGAACAGAATTGCTTTTAGTTTCGATATTGTATGTGCTGTAGCTAACTAGGAAAGGAATATGTAATATTAAATATAATAGTAGTTATAATTAAAAATAAAATTTTTAGAATTTCTTAGGATCACACTGGAGCAAAGTGAAATTTAGCACAGATAAAAATATCTTTCATAGCAGTTTTTAAAATTTATTTCTTCATTTTTGGAAGATACTAAAGATTTTTTTTTAAATTGTACAAGTTTACAAAGTAGACCAGAAGACTTAGTTCCATTAGTAAGACTTGGTAATCCTCTATGGGTTTTATGTTGTTGTTTTTTATTTTGTTTTGTTTTTTTAAAAAAATGGATGCAGTGATATTTGAAGTTAACTGTAATTAAATGTGAAGCAGGTTTTGATTGCTATACAAATGTTAGTCCATTCCCATTGCTTTCATTATGAAGTTTTAATAAACTTTACAATGATTATGAGAACACCTTATTACTGTATATACATGGGACTTTAGATTCCAGTCTCTTAAAAGGCCAAGATTGTATGCATTTAATTGCTGAGACTGTGCTCATGATTGTTCATTTTGTTAAGCATATTTCTTGCAGAGGCATATATCTGATGGTGATGTCTACAGGGACTGAATGACAGAACCATGAGTTCCTGTAATAGCTTCATTCAGCAAACATTAACGAAACACACTCTGTGCCAGCCCAGTGCTAGCCAGGCCCTGTGGGAAGAAAATGAAAATAGAGCTGGCCCTCCAGTAGAGAATACACCCACTCGGGCTCTGTTTTGGTGCTTCTAAGATGGGAAGATTAGTTTACTGGAGGAATTAAAGATTGGCTACTTCTGGTTCAGGGCATTGAAGTGGAGTTAGGGAGTAGAAAACACAGGTAGATATAATTGATCATATTCTAAGTATTTGGGTTGACTTCTATCCCTGTGGTGTTTATTATTATTTTAAGTAAAAGAATTACCTAATCGATCAATTTCATGAAGCTCTAATGAAATTGTATCATCAACCATAAGTTACAAAATTTCAATTCTGTATGCTGAATACCCTTATCAGTGAGTCTGCAGTAATGTAATAGAAGCAGAAAAAAAAAAAAAAAGGAGGCATAGTGATCAGTGGAAAGGGCTTGGCAATATTTCTGTGAATCAAGAATGTCTGAGCTAATTCACTGGTCTCATTTTCCTCATTTACATTACAGGAATGTTTGCTTTATGAGGTTTTTTTTTGTATATTTCTGTTCACTCCTATATCTTCGGTGCTTTGTACATTGTAAGTGCTAAGAAATATTTATTGAATGGTAACATAATAAATCGCAAAATTCTTAAGTCTTTATGTTAGACATCTTTAATTTTTTCAAAATTTAAAAGAAATATTTGTACTAAAGAGTATATATTTCTAAAAGGGCAACATTTAGATCTTGATGATGTTTGGCTTTTAATAGCAATGTGATTAAATCGATAATACTGACTTTCTACTCCCATAAAATAATAAAGTCCCAAATTACCTAAAACGTTCTTCTGAAATAATTTAGAAACTCTCAAAAATAGATTTAATTAAGATTATTGACAGGCTAAATTTATTCAACCTTTAGGTAAAACATTTAACGCCTTATCTGAAGAAAGTAATAGCATAATTTGGAATTAATAGGATGTGTAGCTGGGTGAATTCTTAGAGATTACTTAATCCAATTCCTTCATTTCATAAATTAGAAAACTGAAAAGAGGATAGAAATTATGAATTGCTAAATTACACATATTTTAAGAAGAGAAATAAGTGCCTTTTACACGTTCTTTTGGCTTAATTCTGAATCTCTAATAGAAGAAATAAAATATTTTTGCCATGTTCTAAAATTTCTAATCAGAGGGGAAATTTTTGGAAAATTAGAAACTTTAAAACATTTGCTAACATAAACGGATTTGACAATCTAGCCTTTAAATGTAAATATACTTGAAATTTTTTTTCAAAATTGAGTCTATAAAAACTGATTAAAATACGTGATAAAATGTTGAAAAAATAATAAAACTATATGTATTGAAAATTAATTTTATGATAAAGAATATTCCTATAAAGTCTGAATAATTTCATTGTTTAATTCTCTTCCACATTTTTAAAAAAATTTTTATTTATTCATGAAAGACACACACAGAGAGAGAGAGAGAGAGAGGCAGAGACACAGGCAGAGGGAGGAGCAGGCTCCATGCAGGGAGTCAGACGTGAGATTCGATCCCAGGGCCCTGGGATCACACATTGAGCCTAAGGCAGATGCTCAACTGCTGAGCCACGCAGGCGTCCCTCTCTTCCACATTTAAAGAAAGAAAGAATATCAAGTTTACAGAACTCTTTCACCTTTTTTTATGAGGACAGAGTAGGTCTCAAAGCAAGCCATGATGAAGTCATTAAAAGAAAGGAAAATTATAAGCCAATATCCCTCATGAACATAGATGGAAAAACCCTTCACAAAATCTTAGCAAATTGAATCCAACATTACATAAAAAAGTAAAACATTATGGCTAAGTGGGATTTATCCTAGAAATGGAAAGCTAATTTAGCATTCAAAATAACTTGCTATAGCTAACTGTATTTGTAGAATAAAAAAGAAAATATATATGATCATTTCAATAAATGGATTAAAAGTATTTTACCGAATTCAATACCCACTTACGGTTTAAAAACAAAAACTTCCAGAAAACAGAATAGATAAAGGTGTCCTTAATCTTACAAAAGGGAATCAATGAAAACCTATAACTAACATATAAAATGGTGAAATTTTAAATGATTTTCCTAAGATTGGGGACAAAGCAAAGAAACTCACTTTTACCACTTCTTTTTTGGAGGCTCAAGCCAATAAAATAAGGGAAGAAATAATAATAAAAGGCTTACAGATTGAAAATAAACAAGTAACAAAACCATAATTATTTACTTGGAATATCTTAGAGTCTAAAGAATAACTTTTAAATTTAATTAATTTAGGGAGATCAGGTTAATAAGTAAATGGACAAAAATCAGTATTTCTATGTATCAAACAATTAGAAGATGAAAATTTATTTACTTATTTTTAAGATTTTATTTATTCATTCATGAGAGATACAGAGATAGAGAGAGAGAGAGAGAGAGAGAGAGAGAGAGAGGCAGAGACAGAAGCAGGCTCCCTGCAGGTAGCCAGATGTGGGACTGGATCCCAGGTCTCCAGGATCACACCCTGGGCCGAAGGCAGGCGCTAAACCTCTGAGCCACCAGGGATCCCTAGAAGAAGATTTAAAAGGTGCTGACAGTAATATAAATGCAAAACATACTTAGAAAAAAATTAGCAAAATATGTGAAAAGGTTATAAACTAAAAGTTATGGAACATCACTAAAGAAATTAAGGAAGACCTAAATAAGTAGAAAGATATATTATGTCCTTGGATTAACAGACTGGCAAGTGTTAAGATGTCATTTCCTTCCAAGTTAAGTTACAGATTCAACACAATCCGAGTCATAATCTTAGCAGATTTTTTTGTAGAAATTTGTAAGTCTAAAGTTTATTTGGAAAAACTAATGACCTGACTTAGGTTAGCCAAAACAATTTTGCAGAAGAAGAAAGTTATAGATTATACTACCTGATTGCAAGATTTACTTAAAGGTATGATAATTAAGACAGAGTGGTATTAGCGTAAGGTTAGACAAATACATCAATGGAATATAATGTAGAACGCAGAAATAGACTTATGTCTATTTATGTCCACTCAATATTTGAAAAAGTTCCAAGGTAATTCCATTGAAAAAAGAACATCCATTTCAAGAAAAAGTTCTAAACAATTGGATAAATTGTAAATTGGGAGAAAAGAAGACCCAACTCTGCTACCCATCATTTGCAAAAATTAATTCAAGATGGATGATAAACCTAAATTTAAAAGCTGACTAATTTGAAGCTTCTAGAAGAAAATATAGAAGAGTGTATTTAAAACATTGGAATATATAGGACGTAAAGCACAAAACAAATAAGAATATAATTGATAAATTGGACTTCACCTGCTCCTTGAAAGACACCAGAAAGGAAAAATTGAAAATGTAAGCCACAGGCTGGAAGAGAAATATTTTCAATATATATATATATATATATATCAGACAAAGAACTCAATACATACATCAAAGGATTGACTGGTATCCAGAATATATAAATAATTCCTATAAATCACCAAGAACAAACAAACAGGCAAATAAAAAAAGGGGTAAAAGACTTGAACAGATACTTCATAAAAGGAGATTAATATAATCATGGTTTGAGGAAGCAAAATGACAAATTTAGCACTCAAGTGTTGACTTCTAAATGCTTTTGTTTTGGCATATTTTTTTCCAAATTGGACTCTGATTTATTAGAAATATCTAAGCCAATGATTTTCAATGCTGGCTGCATGTTAGTATCACTTTGGAGCCTTTAAAAACACCAGTGCTCACATTTCATCCCTGACCAGAATCGATGGAGTGAGGAGCCTAAGGATATCAGTATAATTTGGAAGTTTTTGGTGATTGTAATGTGCGGCCAGAGCTGAGAACCAATGTGCTGATACTCACATGGTGTGTTATACTTCTGACCCCAGATTTGAGAGAAGCTTTCAGAGCCTGTGCTGAATTTGTACCATGAAAATTCTGATTTACTATTGCCAACTTTATGAACATACATTAGGCGTTATACAGCAGGAACCTACAGGAAGCAGGTGGTACCCACTGTTAGCTAGAGAGGGACTGTTGTTTTAAGGATCGTGTAAAAGCCTTTGTGGTGTTGAGGCTGCAGAATTGGCAACCAACATCTCATTTAATGGTTTATTTACCTAACATTTTGATCAATTTATCTTTCTTACTCTGATGATGTAGACAGCAGGATCCTTTTAAATTTGGATCAAATATGTTAGGCATAGCCTATTACCTCAGTAACCAGTGCTGCCAACTGTGTTTTATTGGAGGTTGATGGTGTGAGCCAAAGGTGGCTAGTTGTAGCAACAGTGGCAGGAATAAGGTATTGGGCCTAAATTGAGGCTATTTGTTTTAGTTGCAGGATGTCATTTCCTCCTATCTCCATTTACAAGCTTACTAAGTCGCTTCTAAATCACACTGTCACACTTAGGTAATGTCAGTGATTCCACCATTAAATATTTTTCTCCCACATGGCAAAACAAAACGTCATTGCTATTATTTAGAATTGGTCTAATCATAACTTTGGCTCTTCTCATTTCCATTCTATCCTCTGCATGAGTTTTTCTCCCTTCTTTTTCTTCCCTAAAAAATTTTAACGAACACTTTCTTAACCTCTCCACTAACTCTCCATTACTTTTTTTCTTTTATTAAAGATATTGCTTATGGTTAAAAATTGCATTTGAGATACGTTCCTTCCTCTTTCCCTGTATCCTTTCCTTCTTTCTTTTTTCCTTCCCTCCCATCACCTCAAATATTTATCAAGGACTCCTAGATGAGGATCATTCAAGAGTTAATCAGGGTTTTTACCTTAGAGTGGAACTCAGCAGTTTTAAAAGCAACCCCTGTTAGAAATAGAATAGGCTAAAGAAACTACAGTAACAGCCATACCTAGAAATCAAACTTGATGAATATAGTATATGGAAACCTAGCCAACCTTCTTTGCAGGTGTAGTGAAGGAAGAGTGGGGGTGGCAGGTGGAGAGGGCATATGTAGTGAGTCATGCCTGAGTTTGCATGCATGCCAAATATGACTTTTAATAACGTCATCAGGAAGGATGCTTCTACCTCAATCTTAGGTGCTATACGCCATACCTTATTTATAAACACCTTCTAAATTCCTAGATTCCTTATATATTACACTAAAAGGGTTGGATTCAATTCCCTTCTAGTTCTAGCAGTTTGTAATTCTATGTGCAGGACTTTATTTAGACCAGAATTCATTTGGTAACCTCTTTACCAAGGTTTGCCACCAGAGGACAGGAGAAACTATGGTTTACTTTTAAGTAATTTCTAATGATAGAAGGAGCAGCTATTCAAGAAAGATGTTCCAAAGTAAGTCAATATGAGAGTTCAAATCAGAGATCTGTCCAGAAAGTAGGAAGCCTCCAAAGAATGGGAAGTAGGCTTTGACAGGTCCCACTGTTTAATAATATACTTGCCCAGCTTTTATCCTGGTTGATTCCTGCACATCCTTCAGGCTCAGATCACTTCCTCTGCGGGCCTGCCTTCACTCCAGAGCCCACATTAGGAACCATTCCTCTGAATTTCCTCCATCATAACATGTAATGCATGGTATTGCAATAATAATTTCTCGTGTACTTTTCTGACTCTTCCACTCTACTGGGATCAGGGAGCATATTTTTCAGCTCTGAAACACCATATAATATAGTATGAAACACATTGTAAATGCACAATAATTTTTTTCAGAACAAATGAATGAGTATCCAGATATTTTGTCTTGGTGGCATAAATGTCCATAGTTCTCTTCTGCTGGTTGTGTCTTCAGTATTGGGGAGCTAAGCACTTCATGGCCTTTTGCAGTATAAAGCCTCAGTCATTGACTTTGGCAGAGTTTTCCTATACATTTTCTAATGCAACTTCTCTCAGGTTTTAAGTTTTATAATTAAAGTTTTGCATTTTATGGCTAAGTTTTTATTGTGTGTTTTAGAATATATTATGACATTACTACACTGCTTTTTAAAGTAACTGTTATACATTTAAAATACAAAATATTGGGACACCTTGGTGGCTAGCGGTTTAACGCCTGCCTTTGGCCCAGGGCGTGATCCTGGAGTCCCAGGATCGAGTCCCACATCGGGCTCCCTTGCATGGAGACTGCTTCTTCCTCTGCCTCTGCCTCTGTCTCTGCCTCTCTCTCTGTATCTCATGAATAAATAAATAAAATCTTGAAACCAAAATATTTATGTATACAACCTTATATATATATGTTAAATATATAGCTATGGCTATAGAAACAGTATGTATTAACGTAAAGAGCACCAGTTCCTTTGGTAACCAGTACTTGGACTCCAACAAACCTTTCCATTTTAGTTTTAAAGTAGTTGCAACAAAACCTGATCCCTTTACTGGATGGAATGTGGCAGAGCTTGACTTAGATAATGAATTTGGAATAGTTTGAAAACATCATGATGCACAGTATTAATAAAATGGTACTGTCTGATGATCTTTTTCTTCTGGATCCTTAAAGATTTGGGAACAGTACTGGAAAGCATCTTCCTCCCTGAATAATACGTGCTTGATAAATCTTGTTTATGGACACATTGCAGTTTTCCTTGAATAAACTAACATGTGGTAAACATGTATGCTCTCTCATGGGGATGCCTCAGGGGATCCTGTAGGAAGCTGGGGCCGTTTAAATTCTAGACTCATTTTTTGAAACCCATTCTTGCCTCCCACCCACTCATCACACACACACACACACACACACACACTCACACTCACACACACACACTCCTATCTGGCCTAATTTACCTATCAGAAATCATTACCTAGGCAGCTGCCCAACCTAGAAACTTCTGCTCTGTCTCTCTTCCCTCCCACATGCTGCCAGTCACATGTTCCTTTAAGTGTCCATCGTCACTTTCACAGGGAGCACTCCTGCTGCTCTAGGGCCAGCCCTCACATCTCTTTCCTGCAGTCTTGCCATAGCTTCTGGTCAGTACTCCTCTAAGCAACTGGTCTTTCCTTCCTCTCCTCTCATCCAAGCCATCATCTGTGCCTCACGCCTCTCACACATATGTAAAACCTCCATCTCACCAGTTTCTGGGAACCAAAAGCCCAGTCTTCTTTGTCTGGCCCAAAAGTTCCTCAAAGGAGGTGGCTGGTCTTCTTTTTAGTTTTGTAGCCTCATCTTCCTCTAGATCCATCAGCATTGATATTGATATTCTCAGTATCATCACCACCATTCCCCCAGCAGTAACGTCTTACCACATGCCAAGCACTGTCCTGAGAACATGAGTCTACTCAGTTCATCGTCAACACAGTCAAGCTTGGTGGTGATGTGGAGGAGAAAATTGAGAATTGAGAAAGCTCACTAAAAGCTAGGAAGCAGGACCCCAACTTGGGATCCTTGAGGTCTCAGAGCCAGAACTTTAAAGCACTGCTCACCTGTCATACTCCTGAAGAGCAGGCACCTTTACTCTGTTCATCCGTGCTGTCCCAGATGTTCTTTCCTCTCTAATACCTATCAATTTCCAACTCATATGTTAAGATGGTGCCCAAATTCCACCTTTCTCATGGCAGAGAGGTTGTGGAAGAGTGCAAAGGTCACAATCCTAGGAAATAACGTAATTGACATTGAAAATGAGACCACAAAACCACAGCCTTTGCTTTCATCAAAATAGTTGCTTGGTGGACACCACTAGCACAAGCTTGGAACAACTTGTTGCCTGCAACAACATTGCACTTTGCAGCTTGAGCTCAAATTTCTTGGAAGATGACCTTTAATAAAAGAGCCCATGTCCCAAATTTACCATCCCACAGACACAGAAATGATTGGAAGGAGGACTGTTTATAAATGTTCGTTTATATTCTTGGGGACCATATTCCAGGTAAAACAAATACTCAGTTTCTTAGTTCTCTCCTTTCTTATTTTGTCTTGTAGGATGGGGCTGCTAAGTTGAAACAAGTTAGTCCTCTGCAAGGAGACTCTAAGCCCTTAGTGGCTTCTGCTAATTGACATAGACTGGAATTGAAGTAGGTACACGGTGGGAAGTCCGGTTATCTTTTCGTCAGCAGAAACCTTGCACTGTTGTTCCTTAGAAGTTGCTAATAAAGTTCAGCTGGGTTTTGAAAGCTTTCTGGTTGCCTGGGCAGGCCAGTTTGTGTAAGATTGTACTGCTAACTCTTTATGCAGAAAGTTCTTTAAAAGAATATCAAATGAAAATTCTGCTTTCAAGAACCAGTTAATTAAATTACTACTAATGGTAGTATTAATTTTATAGCAGGAAATCAAATAGAAAACTAAGAAATGAAAACACATAAAACAACAGTACAAATAATGGTTCTTAATTGAGGGTGAGCAGCAAGATAACTTGGGAAAAGGTTTCCAGATACACATCATGACACATTTCCCATTTCTCTCAGATTCTAACTCAGTACACCTGCAATGTTGCCAGACATTGAATTTTTTTTCCAGAAGCTTTTCGAGTAATTGCAATGCACTTATACTGGATTATAAATAGGAGGTGATGGTCTCAAACCATGTTACTAGTCTTACACAGCCTTAACTGTTCATCCTCTTATATGAAAATCCAATACTGTATCACTGTCTGACATGTAAATTCAAATTTCTAGTACAAAAGCTTAGACGTATGACCTAGGAGCTTAGATACTATTATAAAGTATTCTTCTACTTCGGGAATTAAATAGGATCTTGGCCAATTTTTATTTTAATAGTGTTTCAAACTAGTTTTGGAAACTGAAATTTTTCTTTTCTTTCCTAACAGAGGTAGTCCTGATTATAAAATAGATATAAGAGATCACTTGGATGAAGTGAGGGCCACATAACTGCCTTTCACTTCCTCTGGGCCTTGTGTGACTTCCTTGATTCCCTTGGAGCTTCATAGTCCACTGATAGTATAACCGTCTCATTTCACAGATAAGGAAACTAAGGACCAGTGAAGTGAGGTAACTTGCCTTGGAAACTATGATTAGAATGTGAGAATCCTCATTGCCAGTCGAATGCACTTTCTATTATTGCATTTATTTACCTTTGGTAGGAAAGGGTCTTAAGAGATATGGGCTGCTGTTATCCTCATTAACATTTTGGACAACAATAAGCCATTCCTAATCTTGGACTTAAGATTGCTAAAATAAATGGAAATATACATGTAAAATTAGATTAGTTTTATTATCCCATTAAAGGAACCATTTGATTTTGTCTGTTGGGAAAAATCTAATAAAATCAGATGTTATATTAATTAAGTAGAGTAATATAATGAAACTTCAAAATTGTAAAATTGGATCTGGATAGGGCCTTGTAGAGGAGGCGAGAGGTTATCTCATCATATGAAATCTCATGGGGTTTTCTCTACTATACATTCAACAGCAAAATGTAGAAATTAGTTGAGTCTCTTTCCCTCTAGTCAAAAAAAGACTAAAAGGCATTACAAAAGGAAATTATGATGGTAGAAAAAAACCAAGCCATTTAACTCAATATGATCTCCTTACTTTAGCAACTACTAGGCTTATCTTAAAAATTTTCAGGGAGAGACTGATCCAATTTAAGTTGCTACTAAACCTGCACATTTCATTTTTAAATACACCTGTTTACTAGTTAAATCATAGAATGTGTTAATTTACATACATTAATTTAGGTTAAATAACTCTAAGCCATATAGCACTATAGACACTTTATTTGTAAAAGGAAAAAAAAGAAGGGTAGTGTAAAGCTCCACTACTAACCCTTCCCCAAAAGGCTAATAATGCCTTATTTTTTTCTGCAGCTGTCAGAATACAGAGCATTGTTTTTCAGAATTCAATTAATTTCATTACAGCATTAAAGCATATTTGAAAGGAGCATATGTAACTTAATGGGATGCCACCTATTACATCACCAATGGCATTTCCTAAAGAGCAAAACTTGAATAAAAATATAAAACAAATATTGAATATTTTGAATAGTGACCTTGGGCAAAAAGATAGCTTTTCTGTCACCAGCATTGAATATAATTTTTTAAAGGGAACATTTTAGATTGAGGAGAACTTCTGAGGCATTAGAATACTGAATCCTGCATTTATTAGGAGATGCAAGATGATGAGGTAAATAGATATCACAAAATAAAGGAAGAATGAACTTGGTGCTAAGTAATTCACTGAGGAAGGTGGAATAAACTATACTTGTTAGGATTTAAGATTGCCACTTAAGACTTTTGTGCAATATGAGAGGAGAGTCTTCTCTTAAATCCTCAAACAAAATAAAAATAGCAAAATTTTGGTTAAGACAACCCATCTGTTCCAAAGCATTAGACAAAGAGAGACCAAGGAAATCTCTAGGAAGGCTCCTGGAATTTAGGAGTAGAAGGATGATGGTCACACTGCAGCTGACTCTCCTCTGGGCCCCACTCAAGTTTATTGTGACCATCCTAGACAGACTTGAAGGTAATATCCAGAATTAGAAAGTGAAAATATCAGTGATCAATATTTTGTCGAGGTAACTCAATAGCAAGTGCTCAATAACAAGAGAAGACAGAGACAAACTGACTCTGTAGCCATGGTTCCCACTCTTGGCTGCACAATAAAATTGCCCGGGGAGCTTTGAAAAAACCAAAAACCAAAAAACAAAAGCCCACACTGCCTGGGCCCCTCCCAGGTCATTTAAATCAAAGTCCTTGGGAGGGAGCGGTTATGGCAGAGGCATTACAAAGATTTTTTTTTTTAAAACTCTGCAGGTGATTTAATGTGCAGCCAGCCTTGAGAACTTCTGTTCTATAACAAGAATACAATAGCAATACTTCCCATAGAAACAGAGAGAGCCATCTCTCTAATAAAACCATAAACTATTATTTGGCAAATTTGATGTCTGTAAATATAAGAGAAAGACAGGGGGGTCTTGTCCCTTAAGGGGGAATGCATCTGTTTCTGTTGTGGACAAAATAATTTCCTAGAGTGTAAATTATCTTGAAAAAAAAAAACAATTCTGTAAGAGACATTTCCAAGAATATATCAGCTTTTTGGCTGGCAGGAAGAATCACAATCTGGTTACAGAGAGAGCCAATATATTATATAAGAACATCTTGTCATAGACTTAATTCTGTGATTCTGGTGTGCCCATGAATATTTTTGATGGTGAAGACAAGTCTTAAATTATTTTTTCCTAGCACATAAGCACTGAGTACAAAGAATTTGAGATTTTGTCTGTTAAGCATTCTAATTCTTCTGTTTGCAAGTCAGAGAACAAATTCAGATGTATAGACCTTAGTAGTTTTATTCAGCAAAAAGCAGAGGGGAAAAAAGTCAATGAACAACCACTGATGGGGCCCAGGTGATTTTCAGTGACTTCGTGCTATTTTATTTTTTCACTGTCAGTTTGAATAACAGTCATGCCTGTAGGAAGCAGCTACCCTAAAATGAGAAGAACCACCATCAAGAGTGTCTGCTGTAGATTGTGTGGATTAATCAGCTTGCTGATGCTACCTTGAATGAGGTCAAAGACTTCAAGATACAATAAGGGGCAACATAAATATCTCATGCATGAATAAGAACCAGAAATGGGAATGTCTAGGTGATTGTACATGCAACTGGAGTTGCATGGTAGTTGTAGGAAATTTGCTTCTTTACGAAAGAATCTTAATAGACGTCAGTGCTGTAAAAGGCAAGCCAACTCCAGCTACCTAGGAAAAGACAAAGACTAGGTGAGTTATCAAGAGAACAACTGCAAGGGAAGAGATCCTGGTTGGGGACACCAGTAATATTAACGAGGGATCAAGGCGGAAGCCCAGATATATACACTGAACTATTGTGGAGGAAATGGGCTGTTAAGTAGGACCCTAGGACTAAGTCATTGCTGTACTCCGATAGCCTCCAAGCCCCAGTAGAAGATACGAGGAAGACTTCTCAAATACTTGCTGCTTCAGCTTGGATTTATCCTTAAGACTGGAGCTTGACTGGTGTGCAGGTTGGACTAAATGGTTGATTTAAGTCTGGGAGGCTAGAGAGATACAGAAGAAATGAGTCAGTAGCTGAACAAAAATTGCTCCCAATGAACATGATCCATATCTTGCCACTTCTGGAAATTGCTAATAGTGATACACCAATAAAATGAACTCATTGTCACCTACCAAAATAATTTACTTCTTTCCTCTCATACTTCCCCCTTTGTTAGTGGAGATGGGACACCAGATATAATTGGGAGAAGGCTCTCTTTAAAGCTCTCAGACTTTGATCTAGGCTCCAAGCAGAGGTTTTCATTTGAAATGCATCATCTTTGGAGTTTTTTCAAACGAAACATATGACTACCTTCTCTTTATCTCCGTATTTTTCTGGAAATTCTGATTATGTTCTCTCTCTCTCTCTCTCTCTCTCTCTCCCTCCCTCCCTCCCTCCCTCTGCCTCCCTACACAGGTTCTGGACAAAATGCAGAAATCTTCTATTTAAGATCCTTGTTCAGTGTCATTCATGACACTTGTAATTATGTATTTAATGTATTCCCTGCTAGGATGTGAGCCATGCTATTATTTCTGTGAGGAAAGAATCTGTTTCTGAAGTGGTAAAAGCATTTAGTAAATATCTAAATGAATGAGTTTGAGAATCCACTTGCTCATCTATTTATGTTTAATTTAAGATATTCATTGATCTTCCCTCCTGCTTTAACAACCATTAACAAAGAGGATGTCCAAAGTCTTTTTATTAATTTTTTAAACTATGTTGCCTCTTGACCATTATTCTCATTTTAAAGGACTCTAGATAAAGGAGAATGAAACAGATCTATATTCATTCTGAAATATGCTACAGAATGTGCATTTAGGCCTAATTTCTCACCTCTGTCACCTCGAATTATTAAAGGGGGGAGGAATATGGATATAATGCGAAGGAATCTGGTCGATGGCCTCTTAGAGACGGAGATTATACTCTTTGTCCTATTATCCACTATCATCAGCATGGCTAGGTAGTTTTGCTATATCATAGAAGTTATGTCTTCTCAGAATACAGCAATACTATGCAGATGAGTGAGTGAACTGGATAACAGTACATTTATGTGGCAATTTTATTTATACTTCCATGGTTACTGTATTATGATTATTTTTTAACGTTGTGAGCTCCCTGGAACTTGTTTCTTATTTCTTTATTATAGCCCACTTATTATTCAGAAACTTTTACATAACAGTTCCACTGCTTTGATAAGACTTAGAATTACTTTATAATATTGGATTTTAGGCCTAATAAATCAGTTGATGAAGAACACTTGTGTGAATCATGGGAATAACTGATGAAAGAATAATGAATGCTCTTCCACCCACTGCTGGTTGCTTTAATGATAGCTTTCATTAGGTAGGTGTAATTTTGCTAAGGCTGAGTCTGGATTAACCTGATCTAACAGATTTTTTATGGCAAATGTAAGCCTTCAAAGTCTCCTGTTTTAGAGGATCAGTGACATGAGCATTGTCCTCCCAACTACCATTACATTTTTTAGGCTCATTGTCTATGAGAAATTATCCCCCCTTACACCTTTCAATTCCAGTTTTTAAAAAATATTTTATTTATTTATTCATGAGACAGAGAGAGAGAGAGAGAGAGAGAGAGAGAGGCAGAGATACAGGCTAGGGAGAAGCAGGCTCCATGCAAAGAGCCCCATGTGGGAGTTGATCCTTGGGTCTCCAGGATCACGCCCTGGGCTGAAGGCGGCGCTAAACCACTGAGCCACCCAGGCTGCCCCAATTTCAGTTTTTAAATTTACTTTCTACCCTACTGTACATGGACTATAATTTCTATAAGAAAGGCATGTTTTCTACTTTCTCAACTTTTGATCTCGGGCTCCTAAAGCAGAGCCTAGGATAATGAAATCCTGCAGTAAATACCTGTTGAATCCTGTGACTGTAACTGCGAGTCCACTTTGAATAAGGTGAGAATGAATCTGATTAGCAAGTGCATACATTTTAAAAGTAACTAAATATTGACTCTATCCTACAACCTTATCATCCCACTTGACTTGCTGGTCTCTGTAGAACCCCATATTCTCCATCAGCTTCACACGTGTGATACTCTTCTGTGCCGTTTGCACTGTCCAGGCCAACTGCTGTTGTTATTTTCTTGTGATCTTATTCTTCTCTTCTTCTCTTGGATCCTGCAAGTAAACTAGACCAGAAATCTCTCTGTGTTCAGCAAGTTTTTCTTTCAAATTACCTCTAGAAAAATTTTAACAACTATCTAATTTAGGAAGCTTTTTCTCAAGGACAAAAGGGTTGAGAATATGGAAAAAACTGAAAAAAGGCCAAGACTCCCCCTGCCCTGCCTAAATCCCCCAAATATGGTGGGCTTTCACTTAAAGGATGTATACTTCTTTTCAGCCTGCTGACTTGCTTGTTTCAGCTATCTTGTTTAGAATGTCAACTCACTGGCACAAGAGTGTAAACCATTATATTTTGAATTGCTCCAGGCAATTTTGATCCACAACTCTGGGTAGAAACAATACAATTTCAATTGTTGGGGCTTTAGTATTATCTGTGGTAGGAAAGATCGTAACGAACAGAATCATTATAGATATTAATTATGTTGAGATACGTTATTGCTGTTTTAAAGTTGAATCATTTTTCAAATCAAGTAGGATATAATTGAAATTACTTGGTCAATAACTATTTTTAAGGAGCTACCCTATCTTTGAAAGCTTTAGGTTTTTTTTGGGAAAGTAACATAAAATAGTACAAAAGACCATTAAAACTTAGAGGTAACAGGCCGCATTTTAGTATATTTATTTGACTCAGTATATTATTTTTTCTTTTAATTCAACAAAAATCAGACATGCCAGAAGCAATTTTTAATCTATATGATATTGATGGATATATCATAATACACTCTCTTTTAGAAGGAACACTTCTGAAAAAGCCATACATTTCTGAGCTGAACGTGAATCATTAATAAGTATTTCTGTTAGTGATTTTTTTTTGTGCGTGTTTTGTTTGTTTACTCATATCTGTGACCTAGTAGAAACGTTCTAAGCACCAAGTTTTATTAAAACAGACTTAGATTTGGGCAACCCCAGGATGTTCAAGGGCAGGGAGATTATGGGTACCAAGAGTGGGGATCTGGAGTTGGAGGAGGACATTAAAGGTACCACGGATCTGTTGTATGTTTCTCTCCTGACTGAAACGTATTATGAAACGAAGATGTAGCAGAAAACAAAACAACCAAAGGTCAATCTACACAGTTTTTACTTCTTTTCTTAAAAACAATGCTACTGTATAAGAATTTTAAAAAGATGCATGATATGAAAATGATTTAACTTTCTACATTTCTCTTTTTGAAATTAGGGATTATTCTATCTCAGTAAAGATGCCCTGCTTTCAAAATGTAACAATTTGAGGTCATCTCAACAAAATCTTTCCACATAATATGGTAAATTTTTCAACTGCAAGCCTACCTATGTCACCTCTTTTTTTTTTTTTAAGATTTTTATTTATTTATTCATGAGACACAGAGAGAGAGAGAGAGGCAGAGACACAGGCAGAGGGAGAAGGAGAAGCAGGCTCCATGCAGGGAGCCTGATGTGGGACTCGATCCAGGGACTCCAGGATCACACCCTGGGCCAAAGGCAGGCGCCAAACCACTGAGCCACCCAGGGATCCCCCCCATGTCACCTCTTAATTTTCATTAAAAAGGCAGAGTTTAAGGCAATAAATGGACCAGAACATGCCTCATGTTTTAGATCCCTAAACCACTTGTCTGACTTTATTCTAATTTATTCTAAATTGGATGTAGAGTGAACTATATTGTCCTTTATCATTATATTTCAGTAGAATAATTTGCTTTTTATAAATTATTACTCTGTATATGTTATATGGCTAAATTTCCCCCTCCATTATTGGAGCTAGCTAGTTGAATTAGAGTTAGAGATGGCTCACATTCCAGAGACATCATGGACTTTGTTCTAGTTAGAATTCTTTTCTAAAACAAGCCATTCTTCGTATTCAGTTTTAGCTGTGAAGTTAGTAAATAGCAAAATAAATTGTTAGCTTAGTGTTTACCTTTTAACAATGAATCTTCCATCTAACTCTGAATTATAAAAATTTCCGTTGAAGTTGTATCTAACAAAAATGTGGGGTCAGGAAGAATTTAGAACTCACTAGTTTGTCTACTGATTTAACAATTCATAGTTTTAAGTCAAATATACTTTGTTTTCAGTGTCTTATATAGAAGAGGTTTGGCTGTTCTAAATTTTATCTGTTATTACAGAAGCCAGATTATCCCAAAGTAATCTCTGCATTTAGTTCAGAAACAAAACTGCCCTAATGAAATATCTCATTGTGCAGGGTGTACTCTGCTGTATTTCTTTCTTTCATTAAAAACAAAAACAAAAACAAAAACATTTTATTTACCCATTCATGAGAGACACAGAGAGAAGAACAGACATAGGCAGAGGGAAAAGCAGGTTCCCTGCAGGAACCCAATGCAGGACTCGATCCCAGGACCCTGGGATCACGACCTGAGCTGAAGGCAGATGCTCCACCATTGAGTCACGTAGGCGGCCCTGCTGTATTTCTGAAATAGTATAGATAACTGTAGCGACAGAAATTTTTTACATGCTACTCCAGATGTGTACTTGATGTTTTGATACTACAGCTTTAATGCAACCCTACTGAAGCAAGGGTCTCTCTCTCTCTCTCTTTATTTTGAGGATACTTTGAAGTATCTTTTTGCTAGGAGCAATTTGATATGGGGACACTTTTGTGCATTATGCATTTTTTAAAAAAATCATTATTTTCAGCATTTCATTACTAAGTGCTAGGCAAAATAAATATTTTCCTTCTAATTTTGAAAATAGATAATTTCCACCAAATACTCCCTATTTATTGACCATGGAAATTAGGAATGAGGTGGTTTAGGGGTGGAGTAAGATCCCAGAGAGCAGAAGTGTAAACCGCAGAGGATTACTCCTAGACATTGAAGCCTAATGGAGTTTACCGTTGAATTTGACTTTTCTTAGGACCAATTATTCCTGTCTTCCTTCCATCTTCTTCCTTTGGAATGGGAATGCCTACAACTATTATCCTATACTGACTATTTTATTTTGGGAGGAGATTGCTTATTCTCTAATTTCACAGGTCTGCGGATAGAGAGGAATTTTGGCCCAGAATTGCTCATACCCAGTCTCATCCATACCTGATTTAGATTATTTAGATGATGAGATTTGGGACTTTTGACCTGATGGAATTTAGGTGAGATTTTTTACTTTGAGTTGATGTTAATTTGTTTAGACTCCAGGGGATATTAGGATGGGGTGAATGTGTTTTGCATGTGCATAGATGTGAATCTTTAGGGACAAGAGGATGGGCTATAGTGGACTGAATGATGTCAAATATGCCCATGTCCTAGTCCCTGAAACTTGTGATGGTTACTTTATAAGGCAAAAGGAACTTTTGGGAGTAATAAAGATAAGGATTTTGAGATTAAGAGATTTTCCTAGATTATCTAGGCAGCCTGATATAACCACAAGTGTCCATATAACAGAGGCACAGGAGGAGTCACAGTTAGAGGAGAAAATGAGGTGATGATGGAGTTAGAGATTAGAATAATATGTTTTAAAGCTGTAGAAAGTAGCTATAAGCCAAGGAATACAAGTGGTAATAAGAATCTGGGAAAAGCAAAGAAACCAATTCCTCCTGCCTAGAGCCTCCAGAAAGAATGCAGCCCTGCTAACAGCTGAATTTTAGCCCATGAAATTGACTTCAGACTTCTGACCTCCAGATTTCAAAGATAATAAATTCATGTTGTTTAAGCTACCGTGTAGTAATTTCGTATAGTAGCAATAGGAGTCTAATACTGCGGGTCCATGTGAAACTACTTTATATCAGATTCTGGTACAAAACTGATGATTCCTTGAACATTAAATTCACACTTCTTGAAAAAATTTATTTATTTATTTATTTATTTATTTATTTATTTATTTATTTATTTTATTTATTTATGATAGTCACAGAGAGAGAAAGAGAGAGGCAGAGACACAGGCAGAGGGAGAAGCAGGCTCCATGCACTGGGAGCCCGATGTGGGATTCGATCCCGGGTCTCCAGGATCGTGCCCTGGGCCAAAGGCAGGTGCCAAACCGCTGCGCCACCCAGGGATCCTGAAAAAATTCAAATAAAAAAATAAAATTTTGTAATGGGCGTGGGAGTTGAACATGAAGTCAGTCAGGAATGTTTGCTGCACACATTACTGGGTCATAAAGAAGAGGAATTTTACAGTTTAGCAAGGATGTTTTCACTAGTGTCCAAAAACAGCATCAAAAAACATTTTTATTTTGGTTTTCCTGGATATTTTCTCTCCTGTCGCCAACCCCAACTCCTCTAGAGCATTTCAAGTTGAGCCCACAGAGACTTTTGAAGGTTAAATGAAGTTCAAGAGCTTCAATTCTTAGTTTCCCTGCTGAGACAAAAGATACACTAATTAATGGCTTTTATGAAGACTTGGCTTTTACTGGAAATAAAACCAAATAATTCCTCTGAAGAGTTTATAACTAATTGCTATTTAGCATAATTTGATTTGAATTTCTCATGGAAAACAGTTGAATGGAAACAGAGTTGATTATTATGAATCCAGAAGTTTCTTCATCTTAAGATTAGTCATCCTAAAAGCCAGTATATCATTATAAATTTTATTCTCCAACACATGTTTTTTAAAGATTTTATTTATTTATTCATGAGAATACACAGAGAGGAGAGAGAGAGAGAGGCAGAGACAGAGGCAGAGGGAGAAGCAAGCTCCAAGCAGGGAGCCTGATGTGGGACTCGATCCCGGGACTCCAGGATCGTGCCCTGGGCCAAAGGCAGGTGCTAAACCACTGAGCCACCCAGGGATCCCCCCCAACACATTTTTTTTTTGCTGTGCTCTATGTGTTGGAATGAAATGAGTCTTTAGAGGAACAAAGAATTTATTTCATTAAGTAGTCTAAAATCTTTACTATCTAAAAATTTCCAAAAAACAAGTTGCTCCAGGTTGAAACAGTTTCTGGATAGTCTTTCCTTTTAATAAAAAAAGCCAATATTGGGCTGGGAGGAATGTGTTCTATATATTGTATATGTATATAAGCCATTTGTGTGTGTGTGTGTGTATACATATTCACCATATAACCATATATATATTTATGTTTTTTTAGTTTTAAGCTTGTGAAAGCAAACTTTTATATAAATCATACTTGTGATTTTTAAATTATATATGTGATATAAGTTAACTTTTTTCTCAGTGATATTGTATTTGCAATAATACACTATTTCTTTGGGCCAAAGCATAAGGACACAAGAACAAGCTTGCTGAGATGTGTAAAACATGGGTGTACAAGAAGTCCAGGACCTGCCCAATAAGGGTCACAGATACGGCTGTGACCTTTCTAAAAAGTAGTGCAAAAAAAGTGATACCATTACTTACATGATTTAGTATATATGGACAAAAAGGTAAAATACAACTAGGTCCTAATAAAAGTGGCTCGTTTCAGTGCAGTGAACAAAGTCCTCAACAGCATCTTTATGATTATTATTATGATGATCTTATAGGACTTTTTAAAATAAAGAGTTTTCATATTTGTTAATGATATGAAGCCAGAGTAAAGTTTGAATGAAAACAATCTTTTTTTTTTTTTAAGATTTTATTTATTTATCCATGATAGACACAGAGAGAGAGAGAGAAAGAGAGGCAGAGACACAGGCAGAGGGAGAAGCAGGCTCCATGCAGGGAGCCCGACGCAGGACTCGATTCCAGGTCTCCAGGATCACACCCTGGGCCAAAGACAGGCACTGCTGAGCCACCCAGGGATCCCCGAATGAAAACGATTTTAATCAGAATGTGCCAAGTCTTCAAATCCAAGACTTCCAAAAATGACTTTGAAATCGTACCCTTTTTAAAAGGCATTATGGTTTTTAGAATAGGATTTGTATTTATTACAATGCTAGGTGAAATCTGGTTGTTGTATCCTTTTTTAAAAGATTATTTATTTTTTCATGAGAGACACAGATTGAGAGGCAGAGGCATAGGCAGAGGGAGAAGCAGACTCCCCAAGGGGAGACTGACGTGGGACTCAATCCCAAGACCCCAGGATCATGACCTGAGCTGAAGCCAGACAGAGACTCACCCACTGAGCCACCCAGGCATCCCTGGTTGTTGTATCATTAATCATCTTTTAGATTGTTGAATTTCCTTCTTTTTTCACTCATCTCTTTTTCTTCCTCCTTTTTTCCCTCCCTCTCTCCCTTTTTCTTTTCCTTTCTACTTTGTCCTTCTATCCCTTGCCTTCCTTTTACTACTTAAAAGCACAAATCAAAGTTGAATCTAAAATGCTGAGCACATTTTCTGGGGGCAAATATGAAAAACTTTTTAAATGATTCTCAAGTTATTAAAGATGTGAGGGTAAAACCTTCCCTTCTGATTTCAGAAGGCACTGTATTGAAATGTCATTAATATGGTTTCAAAACTTCTTGAAACATCCTATTCTTACTGGCTCCCTAATTGTATTGACCAGCACTCAAATGAAACGGACTTTTGGACACTTAAAAAAGGGGATGGAAAAGAATTGGGGTGGTGATGATCATTATCTACTCAAATATTTCATATTGCATATGTAACAAGTTGAGAAATGTTTGCTGTCTTATCTTTTCTTGACCTTTTAGATTTATCGCCTAGAGAATGAAAAGTTGTTTTCCCCTGCATGCTTTTGTGTTCTCATATTCTAGTATTTGTTTTCCCATGGGTGGAAAGTACTTAGACTTATTCCATCCAAGAATATCTTCATCAATTAAAGACAGCAGATCAATGATCAGAATGTCCTCTACCCCATTTTCTAGGTGGTGTAATCATAGAGAAAAAGGTAAAATACAACTAGGATACAGCTCCATATCTCTGTATCTCCATATCTCACAATCTAAGAAAGAAGGCAAGAAGATATTGGACTTACTGTTAAATTAGTTGTATGGCTTCAGCCCTAGCGTTGATTTGTGCAAAATCAAAGTGATATGATATCTCTTGCACCTTGAGTTTTGTGGAGTAATTAATCTTTATTGCCACACAAAGTAGTAACAGGGACATTGTGATTTACTTCTGTGTTTGAAATCTAGTCCACTGGTTTATAACTTTAAATAATGTATTTTATTCACTAATTTGAACGTTTATGGTTCAATCTTTAAAGAGACCATCAAAGTCAGTTCAGGTTAGTAGTAGTTGCACAGTTGAATGATTTGGTTCTAAGGAATGACCAAAAGTTTTAGATCTTCACACTGTTAGTCCAGGCTTAGCAGTTATAAATTGTTAGATAATGAGAGATACATTCGATTTTTGATTTTTGCCTTTCCAGTCTCTCTTCTCTCTCCCTTCCTCCTCCTTCCTTCTGTTGCTAGTGCTATATTGCTCTATCTCTATCTCAATCTTTATTTCTATATCTCTCTCTGTTATTCTCTAACTCATAAAAATTAAAATAGTTAATAGCTAATCTTTACTGAATGTTTAATGTACGCCAGGTATAAATCTTACATGTATTTTATAGATTTGGAAGAGTGACAAAATGGAGAACAAAGCAATTGTTGCACTTTACAGTGTTATGAAAAATAAACTTCAATATACATTTTAAATGCTAACCACTCAAGCAAGGAATACTCACTAAGGATATTCATGAGAGAAATGTTCACTAAGCTTATAGGTCTGACTAAACTAACTGGTCAGAATATTGTTTCCTCAATCATTTATTTAACTTATCTCTCCTCCTACTTGTTCAGGCATATATTAGGTGCCCACTACATATAGAGAGTCAAACCAATGGTTGTGGCTACAAAACAAGAAAACTGAGTTTTCATCTACAACAGCCTGTGTCCTATAATAGGTGTTGCATTTCCATACTGGAGCTCTGTCTTCAGGGATTTTTATTCTGAAGCCAGTATAGCTAATGTCAAGGTGACATCTGCCAACACAGACCTTCATACACTAAGATTTACTGACTGTTATCAATCAATAGGGTCATAGCTCCCAGAAGTTTGAGCAACTCTAGATGGGGCAAACTGCATTCTGTACAGCCATCACAGGTCAATCTTTTCATTTAACTGAGATGAGCTGAATAACAATTGTGCAGATGGTTTCAGTAGGTGCATTACAGAACCCAGTAAGCCACAGCGCTCTGAAATTCTAGAAACACATGGGCCAGCAGGAATGGACATTCTAGTAATTGGAGTTAAAAGCCCCTCATCAGTAATTATCTTTAGGACAAGTACCTGGTGTTTCTTAGAATGTATTAATTGTCTTCTGTTTCTTAGAAGTCAGAATAGTTGTTAATTTATAACATAAGTATAAATGAATTATATAAAACAAACTTTAGGCTTCTTTTTTTTTCTTCTCTAAGTTATAAAGGAAGCAAAGTGAGACTAATGTAATGACACTTGAAAGTACATATTTCTAGCATCAAGGCCAAATGGGTTCATATTCATTCCTTTTTCCTCTCTTCATTCTATTTTCTTTTACTTTCAATTGTTTAAAATTGTGATGTAATTATTTCATATTTTAACATTCATTGTTTTGCTTTCAGTTTTTCCTGAGATTTTTTTATTGCCTTTGTTTTTGCTAGTTCATAGAAGCAGTGTAGTCTTTTATTCTACAAATTTTTTCAATTATACTATATAGAGATTCTCTTTCCTCACAGTGAGATCCCTCCCATAATCCTTGATCTTCTGTTCTACAATGAATTATTTGTTTTCTACGCATACTTCACAGTTGTCATTATGAGACTTCTTTTAGCTGTTCTTACTTAGAAACACTTGTCTCTGGGATTTTATACCTTAGACTATCTTGTTTAGACCTCATTTTTCTAGAATATATGTTCAATTTAGCTTCTCAGAAGAGAAGTGAAAAGTAAAGAAATAAGTTTGATAATTGCATGTCAGAAAGTATCTCTGTGGTTTATCCTTGATTAATAACTCTATTGGACATAAGATTATCTATCCAAAATCATTTTCCCTTAAAATTGAACATGTCAGTCTAATATTATTTAACATTTATTTGTGCTCATCAGAAGTCAGATATCAAAATGATTTTTATTCTATTAGAGGAGATCTAATTTTTAGTCTTTGTAAGTTTTGGATTTTTCTCTTTCTCCTTGGAGTTGTGAAATTTCATAAATATGTATTAGAACAGGACTTGCCTCATCTTTTGTGCTCACAAGTAGGTAAGCTATTTCAACTTACTTTCTGTAGTGCTGTGTAATTTTTGGAGGTTCTACCCCTCTGTTTCTTTTGTCATTTTCTTTAAATCTTTTTAGTGAGATGTCTGAGCTCCTGTATGAAGTCTTTATTTCTAGATTTTGTTCATGTATACTGTCTCCTTTTACATTTTGATATAAATTTTATCATTATGTTTTATCCATCAGCAACATATCTATTCACTTTTAATTTGACTTTTCAACTGAATCTCTATTAGGGTTTAAAATGGGATCAGGGAAAGCATCCTGTACCTTGACTAGACCCTGGAGATACACCATTTTCAGAAATTTGTTATAAACTCATTCACTAAAGATATCTCTTTCAATTCTATTTTCTTCACTGTTGGTAGATTTATACTCTTTATGTAACTTCACTGTCAATTCAGTGGGATTTGGAAAGGCCTGGAGGGAAGTTTGTGTAGTAATTTGGCCATCTTGAACTGAACAGGATGCACATTTTCAATAGCTTAATTGGATGAGGATCCTACTAGAAAATCTGGCTTTGTGTAGGAAATTTATCCCAAAAGATTGCCATCACAGTCAGGAAACAGAAAGTGCAACCTAAACTTCCATAGACCTGAATTAAATAGGAAATTCTCATACTCAATCCAATAGCTAGGACTTCTAGCAGACTTGCCAGTGACTAATATAGAGTGAGAATTTTATTTTGCTTCAGTCTATTTTTCAGAGTTTTTTTTCCCCATGCATACATATGTAATCAGTTTGAGTAGGCAAGTCTCATAGGATATAGTTAGAAATTACCATTATTTTTGTCTTCCACTGTCCCCTTAAATCAGCTTGATGAGGGACAGTATGTTCCCATCACTGGAAAAACCCAGGCCAAACCAAGAGTCACTTTAAATTACGAAGTCTTGATTAAATAATCAAAATTACTTGGTACAGATAGCATAAAGAATTTTAAACTTTAAAATTAGTCTCCTGGGACGCCTGGGTGGCTCAGTGGTTGAGTGTCTGCCTTAGGCTCAGGGTGTGATCCTGGCTCCTGGGATCGAGTCCCACATCAGGCTCCCTGTGAGGAGCCTGCTTCTCCCCCTGCCTGTGTCTCTGCCTCTCTCTGTGTGTCTCTAATGAATAAATAAGTAAAATCCTTTAAAAAATAAAATTAGTCTCCCATTTTTTTCCTTGTTCCTCTTTTCTCATCAGGATAACCTGTTTTTAGCCCAACTGGAGTTAGGAGAAAGCAAGGGAAGGATGACGTTGTATTCTCTGATTTAGCAGATGTGTAAAATTGACTCTCTCATGGCAACTTTTGTGAACTGCAACTGCCTTGAGAGGGCCTTGCCCTTCCTTTGCTAGACTTCTCCTGAACTACCACTTCAATCCAAGATCTTACCATTGGGGTCCTCCTGACTTGGCAGTCTGCCTTCATTAGCAGGATTCTTTCAACAATGACCCTCTCACTATCCACTGCACCCAGAACTGCAGGGCATGCAAGTCAAACTCTCTGAGTGATTCCTTGGAATTCTCTGTTGCTTTTGCTTAAGGTTAGAGGATAACAGCTCCTTGGCCCTTCTGCCTCAGAAGATGGACTGCTTGCCCAGTTCTCTTTAAATAAAGACTCTCCATTTCAGCAGTCTTGATGATCACACTCAGAATTCTTTTTGCCAGCAGGCATCACCTGTGACCTTTAGACCTTAACCAAAACTGAGAAGGGGAAAAAGTTACATTTTAATAATGTGTTTTCCATGGGTTAATACTTCTTGGGATGTAGTATTAAGGACAAATTTGAATGAGTTTTGGAAAATTCTGTGAAGGAAGATTATTTGGGCTTGAATTTTGTACCTGGAGTAGAATCTCATTAAAAGCAATGAACAAGGGGATTCCTGGGTGGCTCAGTGGTTTGGCGCCTGCCTTTGGCCCAGGGAGCGATCTTGGAGTTCCAGGATCGAGTCCTGCATCAGGCTCCTGGTGTGGAGCCTGCTTCTTCCTCTGCCTGTGTCTCTGCCTCTCTCTCTCTATCATAAATAAATAAATAAATAAATAAATAAATCTTTAAAAAAAAAAAAAAAAAAAAAAAACAATGAACTAGGGCAGTCGGTGGCTTAGAGGTTTAGTGCCGCCTTCAGCCCAGGGCATGATCCTGGAGACCCGGGATCGAGTCCACGTTGGGCTCCCTGCATGGAGCCTGCTTCTCCCTCTGCCTGTGTCTCTGCCTCTCTCTCTCTGTGTCTCTCATGAATAAATAAATAAAATCTTAAAAAAAAAAGCAGTGAACTAAATGGAAATGAATGAGTTGTTGCAATAAATGGCTTGAGAGAGCCACTAATTTGGAAGCAAAAAGTTCTGAGTGGAAGTTAAGAATAAACTGGCTTTTAAGAAATTCTGACAGCATAAATTTGAGTAAGGATTAAGAGTTAAAGAATAAAAATACACATAAGCAATTTCATTAGGGGAACTAAATGGAAGGAATTGTTAAAATGCTTACTAATTGATTTTATCATTAATATGGTAAAATAATTTTAATTTCTAGAAAAAAGTCCTAAAGAACCATGCTTGTGTTTGATATTTATGAATAGAAAATCACCAACTTGAAAATTTAGAAGTATAACAAAAAATATTTGTCCCGATTGTCTTATGTGACTATATGTCCTACTTTTTAAAAAATGCCAAAAGAAGCAGCAAATCAGATGGAACCTGGAAATATGCATTTAAGGAAGGTGATTCATGAACATAATAATTTCTGAAAAACTACTATCTGATAAATACATAATTGGACCACTATTCTGGCCTTAATTCTGACAAATGGGCTGCAAATTAATAGGTAAACACCCACTAAGGCTTGCTATGAACTAGAATGTTTCTTAGTGACTTGTATATTTTAATTGAATGAATCTTCACAAAAAAACCTATGTGGTAGATATTAATATCATTTTCATTGTACACATAAAGAAATAAGAAATCAAGAGTTTAACTTCTCACAACTAATAAGCAGCAGAACCTGAATTAAAAATGAGGCCATCTGGTTCTTGGCCATTATGCCACTGGATGTGACAGACCCATTTGAAAAGTGGAAGTTGTCATGATGTTAAAGCTGGCCAACACATCGGGGTCATAAAGTCAGATTTCTGAAGATCCAAATACGGGGTGGTGCAGGTAATGAAAGAAGACATCCAAGGCAGAACAAAGGAAATAGAAGTTTATTGAATAGGCTGCAAGGGAGCATCCAGCAGGACAGTAAAGGAGAGACTGTCTGCCAGTGTTAACAGGATTTTTGTCCCCTTAGTGCCTGCAGTTCTTGGTAACGCCACTTGGAAGAATGAAGAGGTAGACCAGACGAAGAGTAGTGGGCAGCAAAGCCAATTGAGCAATAGTATAAAGTTCCCAGGAAAGGAGGGGGACCTAAGAGGGTTGTCCTTGGAGCTTCTAAGTGTAGGGGTTTTTATGAACTCTTTTGTTGGAACTATCTTCAGCAATCAGAGTATGCTGAGTCATGCCAGTCAGGGCTTTGGTCACATGTCTGTCTACCTATTATTAGGTTAATGTCCACATGTTGTTGGTCTTTTTTGCTGACATCTGGGGGCTTATGTTCTAACTATTCCTTGCCGGTGATGGGGACAAATGCTTTGTGGTTAATTGTATTATTTTAGGACATTTTGCAGAAGTCCTTTCTGCAAAGGCTACAAAGCAGAATGTTAGTGTGCTCCTGTCTAAGCTGCAAAACAGGATGTTAGTGATGTTCTATTTTAGCTGACCTGACTCCATATTTTCTTTTTGGGGACCCTGGCTCTGATACCTAGCTGTCCAACAAACTCCTAACACCTGGAGGTAGTGGCAGGGGCTGCTGTTAATGAGGGAAGTGAAGAGGTATGAGAACACATGGAATTTTCCTTTTTTGGTAAAAATGTACCTGGTTATAAAGTAGACTATTGGTCAAGTGGGGCTTAGGGATATTTTGAGGTGAATTGCCTAAAGGGCCTGTTTGCATTCAGCCTGTTGGTCCCTGTGGTTTACCTTACCCAGGTCTCTGTTCAAACCTGTTGCCTAAAAGTGTCCTCTACACCAAAGTTAGCCACATTTCCATAGCATGAGATTTTGGAAGATACTTTGAAGGTATTAGGAATTTCAGTTAAAATGAAAAATATTCTAACAAACACAATATGGAATAATGGAACGACCTCCTACCCTTCATTACATTTGACTCTAAATAAGCATGAATGATGTGGCTAAATAGAGTATGTTAAAAAAATAAAATAAAAAGGACTCAGTGATTTGCACAACTATGGCTTTGGTTGAATCAGTAGGAGGCCAGAGAGTGATGTGATCAATCTTATGATGTGGCCAACATAATTTCATAATGGCCAGCTAGAAGAGTAGCTAGAACCAGCATGTAGAAACCCTGCTCAACCTGTTCTAGAATGGCCTGACTGGAATATCACACATTATTGTAGACAAACTGAACATACATACTCATACAGGAGACAAGTCTATGCAAAAAGGACCTGAAACCAGGTTGATGAGGAATGGTTGACTATTACCTTGAGAAGAGGAGAATGTAACATGAAGATATAATTTATTTTATAAATATATAAATGTTAAGGTCTGTTCATAAAAGGTGACTAGATTTTTTTTCCCCCCTTGGTCTTAAGAGGCAAGGACAGATGGATATAAATGAAAGGTTTTAGGGCAATATAAGAAAGTACTTTGTCACAGAGTTGACAAAAATAAAATAGACTACTTTGAGATTAGCGATTATTCAAGTATTAAAATAGAGAAAATTTCAGTTAATTAATAGGTTGTTCTGTTTTATTGTTTTGTTTCTTCACTGTAATACAACTGGTTTGCCTAGTATTTTTTGGCTGATATGCCCAACTTGACTAATTATTTTGAAATTGTGAAGATGCATCACAGTCAGTATGTTCACTATAATATAAGTCTTCTTTTCATAGTGAAAATTGATGCTAGATGGCACAGTCATTCTTCACTCAGTGTAGTTTGCTTAAAGACATCTCCATTAACAAGAATGTCTTACCTTAGCATAGATTTCAAATGCTTTGGTGATTTGCACTATGCTTAAATAAAGCACATTCTGGCATGAAAATGAATGAATGCCTCCTGGCACTCTGTTCATGTATTCCTCAGAGTTTATGATAATTAGGATGCTTGTTTAATTGCTGTCCTTTTATTTCCACTGGGTTGTGGCAGCTAAAGAGCAGCTTTCAAACCATGTGTGTTACGTATACAGGTAATTTACAAACTCATTTTTGCTGTTATGAGCAAAGGGGGGAAAAACCCCTGAATGTCAATAAGTCAGTGTTTTAATCATTTTGTGCCCACTATTCCTAAAGACACATTTGTGCTCCTTACACAGGAAAGTTGACCCTTTGTGTGACTGCATTTCATGACTGTGCCATTTTAGCCATGATATGTAAGCATCGTATTACTACAATAGTTTTTATGGAATAAGAACTCTAGACATTTCTTATGGGGGCAGTTTACAAATGCAGTTATTTGAATATCTAAAAGTATAAAGTAGCTTTATACTAAAGTAATATTGGGAGCAAATATTTTATTCTATATCAGCGTTATTAAATAATTACTATCACTTAAAATGACAATTCATAATCCTATATATCCAATTTATTACATTAGGAATGTTTAAAGAATATTGAGTTTCTGAGGGTTGTTAATTTTAACTATTACAGTGCAATAATTATTTTTCAAATACTATTCTTATTATAGTAATAATTTTTTAATTATAATGAGTCTAGTTTCCTGGGGTGTTATTATTAAGTCAAAATGGGTCAAAAGTGGGAAGTATTATTCCTTATAAGGACATTATTTGCAGGTTCATGTTAAATGCAAGATGAAATCAAAATAAAGAGAACCTGTCTTCGTTATATTATCTAAGGATTTTTTTTCGCATGTATGTATATTTGAAGCTATAGTATTACTTAATCATTATTCCCCATGCCTTCTCTTTTTATGTGAAAAGTAAGACATTAAATATATTGTGTGGTTTGATTCAGTCTTATTTATTTGAATCTTATTTTGCTTTTGACTGTAATTTAAATTGAACTTCCCCATAAAGATCATGAAATAAACAAATATGACTATTATCCAGGGAAGCTCAAGACAGCAGTGGTGAATTATACACTTTAAAGACTCGAGTAGTGGAGTCATATTAAAAAACTATGATTGAATAAATGAAGTATGTAAACAGGTATGGATGAGTAAGTAGAAAGAAAGGAAAAGAGTAGAAAGAAATATTGCAAAATAAAGCAGCTGTTGTGTAACATGGATGGTATTTGGGGAAATACTCCTATTTTGTTAAGTTTTAACATAATTGAAATTATTTTAAAGAGTCAGTGGGGGATTCCTGGGTGGCTCAGCGGTTTAACGCCTGCCTTTGGCCCAGGGTGTGATTCTGAAGCCTCGGGATCGAGTCCCACATCAGGCTCCCTGCATGGAGCCTGCTTCTCCCTCTGCCTGTGTCTCTTGTTTGTGTGTCTCTCTCTCAGTGTCTGTCAAGAATAAATGGATAAAATCTTTAAATACAATACAATACAATAAAATGGGTACTCAGTGCAATTTCTTGCCTTTAAATGAGCAAAATGGCATAAAGATATTCTAGGAGAGAAAAAAGTTAGAATTGGAAGGAAAGATCTATAGGGAGGGACCTGGATCAAAATCTACATTATGGCTAAGAAGAATGATGTCCCAAAACTGATTTGCTTCCATTTTGACCACTTTGGTAGATGAAAGATCACCTGATTTCTAGTCCTGTACACTTTAGTATATCACTGTTTAAAGAACATTGAATTCTATGAAAACATTTCTAAGTTTAAGCTATTTTTTTTAAGTTATTTTACAGTGGTGGTACTATGCAGTATTTGCTTCAATACTGAAGGTAATGTTTAAAGTTATGACCTAATTTCAGAAAAGGTAGATTTTTTTAAAAAAAGTATATTGACTATATTTTTTAAAAATCAAGATAGAGGTGCAGCCCCAGTGGTGCAGCGGTTTAGCACCGCCTTCGGCCCAGGGCCTGGAGTCCTGGGATCGAGTCCCATGTCAGGCTCCCTGCATGGAGTCTGCTTCTCCCTCTGCCTGTGTCTCTGCCTCTCTCTCTCTGTCTCAATGAATAAATAAATAAAATCTTAAAAAAAAATCCAGATAGATTGTAGAAATAATGTGAAAGGCAAAATAGTAAGGCTTTCTAAAAAATTCACAAGGGGATCTTTTCATGAAATGGTGTTAGCAAAGATTAATTAAATAGCACATAAATAGCACTGACCATGTAGAAAAAAAATGAAGAAAAATAGAGTTAACAAAGTCACATTTTAACTACAAATTTCTGTTCATCAAATAGTATCAATTAGTGGAAAAACCCATCCATAGAATTGGAGGACATATTCACAATACTTTTATTTGCAAAAACCTTGTATCCAGAATATATAAAGAATTTCTAAAAATCAATAATGAAAACATAGACAATTAAATATAGAAATGAGGAAAAATCTTGAATGAGCACTTTGTAAGAGGATATCCAAATGATCAATAGAAATATGAAAACACTAAATTTCATTATAGAAATAAAAATTGAACTTGTAACAAAATACCATACTCACCAAATGACTACTCTAAAAGAGAAAAACCATACCAAGTTGGCAAGGATGCAAAACAATTAATAATCTCATACATTGGAAATGAGAATGTAAATCAATACAATGATTTTGGAACACTGTTTAGTGTTTTTTACTGAAGTTTAATATATGTATACCTTATAACCTAATTTAATATATGTGTTCCCATAACCTTTAATATATGTATACCTATAACCTATCTAGAACCAAAAGAGATGTGTACATTTCCTCACTAGAAGACATGTACAGATTTATTTTGTGGAAGCTCTAGAACTGGAAATATCTTTAGAATTGGAATGTCCATAAATATATTGCAATATATTTGAATACCTTAAAAATATGAAAAGAAAATAAAAGAGAAAATAAGAAAGCTACTAACTGGATGAAACTCACAGCATAATGATGAACAAATGACATCCTACAAAAAAGAGTACATATTATATGATTCCACTATTAGAAATCAGGTTATCCCTTAAAGAGGGATAGCATCTAGAAGAGTATAAAAAAAGCTTTTTGGATTTTGGTAATACTGGTTATACTGATTTGTTCGTTCTGTGAACATTGATTGAGTGTACAATTATGATTTCTGCACTTTTCTGTATGTAGATGGTGCCACAATGAAACAGATAGAGTGGAGTGAAAGATAGAGCCAGAGAGAGGGAGGGAGGGAGGGATAGAAGGAAGGAAGGATAGAGGGGGGGAAATAAATGAGAATGAGAAAAAATTATACATTATAGTCAGTATTATGTTGATCCTTTGAAATTTACTGAGGCATTCTTTTGACGTAATAAATGTCAAATTTTGTAAGTGTTTACGTGTGCTTAAACAGATTGTGTATTCTTATTTGAGAGACAGTCTCATATATATGTCTGATGGCTCAAGCCTAGCAATGATTTTTTTGTTGCTGTTGAGGTTTTCTGCATAACTGCATTTTTTTGGTATAATCTACATTTTCTGAGGAGTATGACAAAATAGTCTAGATTTTTTATTTATCTTCCTCTTATTTTGTCAGTTAATCCTTTATATAGAAGATTTGTTGTTGGATGCGTATTTGTTGTTGGATATGGTAAATATATCTTGTCCATTTATTGCTCATTTTATAAAGTATATAACATCTTTCTTTGTACTCTTTATTTTATTATTATTATTTTTTTGCCTTAAGTTTTGTGCTTCCAAGTGTTAGTATTACTGGAGGTTTCTTTGGGCTCATATTTACCTGATATATTTTTGTCCATACTGTTAATTTCATAGTTTCTATGCCCTTTTGTTTCATGTTCTGTGCTTGTATTGTAGTTGTTGTTTTATTAGGATTTTGCCCTGTTTTCTTATCCATATTTTTAATTTTATGTATCATTTTGTTTCATTTTGATTCACTTTTGCTTTCTTAGAATAGCTCAAGTTGTTGGAATTTTTTTTTTTTGGTTTAAGAATTATGCATTCTAACTTTATTATTGTAGATGCCATAAATTTAAGAACTATGTTCAGTTTATTTACCCCTATTATTGTATTTAACATATCAATATCTTCTAATAATATAACCACTTTAATAGTTGAGGGAAAGTATTATTGTTTGGTGATTTAATCTTGATGTATGTGCATGTTGGATCAAGATGTGAGGTGTATTTCTTATTGTAGCTGATGATCAAAAATGTTAATATCCACACATCTATTCTCTAGTCCTTTTTAAAAAATGGCAGACATATTTCTTTTAGGTCTTCAGTTTACTTCTCTGCTCTAGTGCATTACCAAGATCATTTTTATTCAGGTATTTATTGCAGCACACTTCCAGCAGGAAATGGTTCCGAGAATGATTGAACAGCATTCAGGTATAAAACTTATAACAGGAGAGATCCCTGGGTGGCGCAGCAGTTTGACGCCTGCCTTTGGCCCAGGGCACAATCCTGGAGACCTGGGATCGAATCCCACGTCAGGCTCCCGGTGCATGGAGCCTGCTTCTCCCTCTGCCTGTGTCTCTGCCTTTCTCTCTCTCTCTGTGTGACTATCATAGATAATAAAAGTTAAAATAAAATAAAATATTAAAAAAACTTATAACAGGAATGTCTCAACAATCAATCTTTTATATTTCTTTAACCAGCCTCTATTCCAAGCACAATAAGTTATTTTAATCTTTGGAAATGGTTTCAAAAGAAACAAATGAAGAAAAAAAGTATTAAATATTAAAATGGTTTTGCTTTTTACGTTTCTTTTAATAAAAACAAATCTATATGAATATTCTTTTTTAGAAAGGTTTTATTTATTTATTCATGAGAGACACACAGAGAGGCAGAGACATAGGTAGAGGGAGAAGCAGGCTCCATGCAGGAAGCCCGATGTTGGAGTCGACCCCGGGACTCTGGGATCATGCCCTGAGCCAAAGGCAGACCCTCAACTGCTGAGCCACCTAGGCATCCCTATATGGATAATCTGATAGAGTAGGAAAGATACAGCCAACCTCCTCCTTTCTAATCAAAGTTGTGGTTAATGGAAGTCATTCAGGTTAGGGAATAGTTTCGATGAAAGAAGAATGAGAATAACTTACTACTGATTCCTAAGCATTGTACTTAACATTGGTTTCTCATTTTGCAACACCATTTTAAAATTTTATCTTATTTACCTAATAGGTTATTGCATTACATAGAACTCATTGACTTTAGGAATTGGTTAACACTACTTAAAATTGGAATAAGTAAAGTTTTTATTGATAGATAATAAAGTTGTTATTCATTCTGTTTTTATTGTATATTGTCAATATCTATTTTGGTCAGTCAGTATTCCTGTTGTACATGTCTTAAAATATTTTTATTAACACGAATTTTTCAAAATTGGCTCTACAAATTAATTTCATAATACCTCATGCTATAGATTAAATATAAAGCTTATTAATAAATAAGGGAACTAAAGAAAAAGGGAGAGATTCACATTTTCAGTGAAAAACCTTTTCAAATAGGTAACACAGACAATAAAGACAATTTCTTTATGCTCAATCTTGGGTCAATATTAGTACTAGCAATTTTCATGAAAACCTTGAATGCCACTCATTTCTTCTCACTAATTCTTAAGAGAGCACAGTCAATAGAATGAATAGAAAGTTTGAATCAAGAAGACTTGAGCTTAGAACTTGACCCTGTAATTCTGTAATTCTGTAATTCTGGCCAAACAATGTAACTAACCACTCTAAGACGCAGAAATATCTCTTTGCTAATTAGCTCTAATTTATAAGGTGCGAGTAATCAATTAGGTAAAAATGTATACTTTATGGAAGTCATTTCTGTTCACTGTGTGTTATATTTCTTCTAAAGTGACACATAATTAACCATGTGTCCTCTTCTTGGTTCAGTACTTTTTATAAGATCCGCAGTAAATTAAAGATGTCAAATCTTCAATTTCAATGCAGAAAAGTAAAGTGGGCTTTCTCCACAAAAACCATTTATATGAACTTTGAAATTTTAAAAAGATAAGTTAATGTTAAATATTCATTACGTTTGAAATAAACACATACTCTTATGTACTTAGGGTAATGGCCCCTGTAATCACTGTTGAAAACCACTAATCAACAACCCCTTTTAACTCCACTAGTAAGTAGACAGTGTCATGGATTCATTCAGATATACTTTCATTTTTATCAGGCTCTCACAAATATTGTGTAACAATCTTAGCAGCCACAGGAGTTAGGAATATGAGGTATATGCACACTCCAAACTTCTGTTTTCATTTTTTAACAGACATTTGCAAATATAAATTTGGTCCTTTTCAAATGAGGAGGAGATCCATGTTCACTTAGTGTTTATTACATGTCTTAAATGCATTATCTCATTTAATTTTATAATGAACTCAGTGAGATAGATGTATTTTATCCCCTCTTTCATAGATTAGAAACTACTTATGAGAGTTATGTCACTTGGATAAATTTACATAGTCAATTGCCAAGTCAAGACTTGTGTTCTTTTAAGAATTAGTTAAAAAACTATGTAGTATTATAAGAGTTTTCCTAGAGTATCACTAGGATTCAGTGGTCCACCATTGAGAGGTGACCTCAGGAATAGTGGTTGGTCCATAAGTGAATAGTTTCATGATTTTATTTAACTCATGAGGCCCAATAAATCACAAAGTATCATGGTTGTTGAAAGTATTAATTACTTAAACAAATGCTAACATTTTCTGTTAAAGTTGACAGTTTTCTGGGAAAACCACCTGGATGGCTCAGTGGTTGAGCATCTACCTTTGGTTCAGGGCGTGATCCTGGAGTCTGGGATCGAGTCTCGTATCAGTGGGGAGCCTGCTTCTCCCTCTGCCTATGTCTCTGCCTCTATCTCTCTCTCTTTCATGAATAAATAAATAAAATCTTAAAAAAATAGCTTTCCTATTATGGTGGTGACTTGGATGCTATAGTAAACATTGTGCAGATCTTGTTCCAGAAATTGTACAATATGAATTTCATGGCACAATTAGTTCAATGTATTACAACAGTAATCTGACACATTTATGATGTTAAGCACCATTTTTTTGTGTGTGTTGAAAAAGTTCTATTGTGTTCGGCAATTTAAGAGTTTCTTTGATCTTGAAAATGACAGATTTGGACATAGTTTAATATTCACTTAGAGGTTACATGTGATTTATTTCCATTTTGAACCTCCATCACGTGGTCACTTTATGCTGCTTTGATTGAAAGCAATTTTAGAAATCACTTATATTTATTTCCATTGTGCCACTGACTCCCATAGTGGAACACAGCTCTCAGTCCCCATGCTTCTTAAGCACTTCCAGAAAACTCAGATCTCCAGGTGTCTGTGAATTAAGTTTCTGACTACTCCTACTTTCTTTCGCTTTCTCTTCTTGGGTGTGGGTTAAAAAACAATGACTTACCTTGGGAAAATGGCTTGTTGCAAAGCCTAATGTTATCCTCAATACGTTGAGGGGAGCAGAGGTAGGGGTGTGAGACATGAGTATGGGAAAAGGATGGTGAAATAGGAAAACTAATGTTTTTTTTTTCTGTGGTGTTGAAAGGAACTTACCAGAAGAGAAGCCAATTGCCTCAGTGCCATAGAAAATTTTCCATTATCTTCCACTACCTTAAATGGTATTTCAGGGCTTCCATAGACCCCAATGACAATACAGGCGATTATGGATTAGAGTTTGTATTTTGTAGTGATTCCCCAACCTTCCTCATAAACAGAACTGTTATTTTACCAAAGATTATAGCTGAAATATTTTTCAAATTTATTTCTTTCTTTTGCCTTCTGTCTTTTCTACCCATCTGAGTGAACAGATGCAGGATGCTTGGCTGAGGGGTGAAGTTGTTGTGGTAGCTCTTATTCCATTGGAGAGTACTGTGTTTGCTTTTGATAAGTAGCATAGATTCCACCTAACTCCTGGGTGCTATGTTTGCCTTTCACTATGGGATTAAGATGGTTCTGTGTGTTAAACAATTTTCTTACTTTTCCAGAAAAAAATTAGGAAGGAGACTCTGTACCCTCTGGTTTAGGGATACTACAATGAAATGGAAAAAATTAAAAAAACACAACAACTTGACTCTAGCTCAGAAAAATATATCTAAAAGAAAAAGAGATTCATAGTCTTATCAAATACTGGACTTATTATAAATAAGCCCCAGACTTAACCTTTAGGGAGCAACTGTGCCTTCAGATATGATCACACCAAAAGACCATTGCAAACTTATTTAAAGCACAGGTCACCTTAACTGAGTAAATGAGGTGTTAGTGCTTAATCACTGCCAGTAAAATATGGCAATCTTTAAATCTAGTTTCTCCCTACCCCAAATGGTTGTCATTATACTTACAAACAAACAAACATTTATTAATGCCTTCTATTCCTAGCATCATGCTAGGTACTATGAAAAATATAGAACATGTTTGAGACGTGTCTTTTGTCCATAGGCACCGTTTGTGGAAGAGATGATACTAGAAGACATTAAATTGCCAAATCAGGTAGTAGCAACAAGTACTGTAAGATTCTGAAAAGTGTAAAAGACTGATACAAAATAAAACAGCTGGGATAGTCTTTAGGGAGAAGCTGGGACAGAATGCTTTTATTCATATAATCATTCATATTCAAGGAATGAAGAATTTTAAATCATACATGAGTTACAGTGCTTTAATGCACCAAGGTGTATCTGATAGTCTCTTCAACTCTGAAAATATAAATTGATAATTGTATTTCGATTTTCTGTGGCTGTTGACTTTATTCACCATTCTTAGTCTGAAACAGTCCTGTGGACCTGATTGTGTCAAAAGCAATGAGTCTGCTAATAATGTTTTTTCCCAGCAGATTCCAATAATACTACATGATATGAAGTTACCACAGTGGCTTAAAACCACTATTATAATCAGAATAGTTTGTGTCAAGAAGCAAAACATATTTTTTCCTTTAGAATTTGTTCTGAGGATTTAAAAGACTATTAAATATCGGCTTTATGGGTTGTCTCTTATAGGATTAGTCCCAGAAAATTGATATCTGTTTTCCCTCTATCCCTTAGAGCATAACTCCAAAGTGAAGTTCTAGAACAAATGAAGGTTTTTGTAGTAGTATGAAAGGCTGTTGGAGTTTTAGAAATGATTCGGAATTCACATATGACTTCTATGCATTGGCATCAGTATTACTTCTGTGCCACCCATTGTTTCAAATGACAGAATTAGTACCCAGAAAAATCCTAGAGTGTGCTCATGGCATACCCACTGAAGTTCAATGTCAATGATATTCTACTTAAGTGGGTGAACAATGGATAGAAACTGGATGTTTTAGCAAACTAACAAATGGTAACTACAAAAAGTAAAATGCAGAAATACTGTAAATTTTCTAGATTAACCAAAAGTAACATGGTGGCTCCTAGTAAATCTCAGAAGTATCTAGTTAAATATAAAGTACAGTTATCAGAAGTGGTATGGTTTTATTTGTATAAAGACATTGTATGTTGTGAGAAACAAGGACAGATCCATAAAGCAAAAAATTTCATTGCACACAGGGATTAATTCCAGAAGAGTAGAGAGCACTACATGACTTAAATATGTCCTTTATATCCTTAGTGTGTTTTGAAATAGATATAAACTAACTGATGCCTAGCATGGCCATCTCGATCAATCTTTTCCATGATGATTGGCCTTGGGAACCCTATGAACCATTTTATCCTTTTTATAGAAGCATTCATTCTCAGATCATATGTAGTCATTGCTCTAAAACTTCTTCTTTGAAGAATTAAGGATGCACACTATGTTAAGTCCTACCTTCCAAAATTACTTTATTGCATAAAGTAGAGAAGGGCATAGGCATAGTTGTGGTAGCAAATAGGAAGGGACATCATTTTGTACTGGAATATTATTGCAAGTAAGTGGCTTTTTCTAATATCACCAACTAGATATATTTAAGTTTTAATTTTTTTTTTTTTATTTATGATAGTCACAGGGAGAGAGAGAGAGAGAGGGAGAAGCAGGCTCCATGCACCGGGAGCCTGACGTGGGATTCGATCCCAGGTCTCCAGGATCGCGCCCTGGGCCAAAGGCAGGCGCCAAACCGCTGCGCCACCCAGGGATCCCTATATTTAAGTTTTAAATTTGGCTATGTGAAATGATGAAATAACAGAGCCATTCAGTATTTATTTACTGAGTAGAAAAATATGCATTGTAAGTGGGATGTCATTCTGGATATTGCTATACAAGGCAAAAAAAGTAGAAATCAAAATTTTAGTCATTTGGCACTATACTATCTATCTGACATGGTAGATCCTAACTAAATGTATGTGGCTATTTAAATTTAAAGTTAACTTTTTAACTTAATTTAATTTAATTAGAAATTCAGATCTCTAATTGCCATTAGCCATATTGCATATGCTCTATAGTCAAAGATAGATATTGGCTACCATATTGCACAGGGCAGAATTTTTCATCATCGCAAAAAGTTTTATTGGACAGGCCATTTATTCTAGAGCTAAATGATTTTTATAGATGTGAAAAGGCTAGAGAATGCAAAACAATAAAGCAAATGCAAACAGGAGACAAATATTACTATTTAAAAGAAAAGACAAGCTCTACAAATAAAGAGGTTAGTTTTTTAAGCATTCATATATTTAAAAGAGTGTTCAAATATTATTCTTCCTGTCTCAGTACATTGGAGGAATTCACAAAACTTTTAAATATGAGTCTAAATACCCCCACCCCTACTGAAGTTCCTATATTTTAAATGCAGTTATTCAAGTGACCAAAAGATAGTTTGATAACAGTTGCCACATCAACCTCTGCTATGGACTGAATTGTGTTCCTCCAAAACTCAGACAGTGAAGCCCTAACATCAGTGTGATGGTTTGAAAGATCGAACCTCTGGACAGTAATTAGATTATAAAGGTGGAGCCCTCATGATGGGATTAGTGACCCAAGAGACATAAGGAGGTATGCTCTCTTTCTCTTCTTCTTTTCTTTTAAGATTTATTTATTTATTTATGAGAGAGAGAGAGAGAGAGAGATTGAGAGAGAGAGAGAGGCAGAGACACAGGAGGAGGGAGAAGCAGGCTCCATCCCGGGAGCCCGATGTGGGACTCAATCCCGGGACTCCAGGATCACGCCCTGGGCAAAGGCAGGCGCTAAGCTGCTGAGCCACCCAGGGATTCCCCTCTTTCTTCTTTTCTATCTCTCTCTCTGTCCTCCTGCCCCCCACTCCCCACTTCATGACCTCATGTGAGGACACAGCAAGGGGACAGCCCATCTGCAAGCCAGTTAGAAGACCCTCACTAAGAACCAAATCTGGGGGTGCCTGGCTGGCTCAGTTATAGACCATGTGACTCTCGATATGGTCTTTAGTTCAAGGCCCACATTGGGTGTGGATCCTCCTCTAAAAAGAAAGAAAGAGAGAGAGAGAGAGAGTGAGTGAGAGAGAGAGGAGGGGATTGGAGGGGAAGGGAGGGGAGGAGAGGGAGAGGGAGAGCTTGTTGTTTAAGCTACTTGATTTGTAGTACTTTGTTAATGGCAGTTAGAGCCAACCAAGAACAACCTCCATTTGGCTTACATGGTGATAAAGTGTGATAAGTAGAATTTCATCAGAGACAAGCTAGATGGGATATTGTAGCATTTCCCATCTTCGGTGAAGAGGAAAAAGGGTCTTCCTCCTTCACTTTATGCCAAATCAGGGAAAATTACAAAGAGACCTTGGGCATGCTTCACTTAAGTCTCATGGACATTGGAGGCTGAGTTTATGGGTGTCTGATTCATGTCTATAAAAACTGTAAAAGGTCAGTGGCTGAAGGTGGGCAGGACAGCTCAGCTTTGAGAGCAGAGCCAAGAACACCATTCTGGGAATGCCCTCTCCTTCCAGAGCTTGGCAGGACAAAGGTGCATTTTTCACATGAGCCTGATATGGACTCCACAGAAGGGACCCAGGCTTAAGGCATCTTGAAGTAGACTCCATCCAAGAGTCATGAGGTTGATCACCTTTGAGGATGAGATGATTTACTTGGAACTAATGTGAGGGAGAGGGATCTCTGGGTGGCGCAGCGGTTTGGCGCCTGCCTTTGGCCCAGGGCGCGATCCTGGAGACCCGGGATCCAATCCCACATCGGGCTCCCGGTACATGGAGCCTGCTTCTCCCTCTGCCTGTGTCTCTGCCTCTCTCTCTCTCTCTCTGTGACTATCATAAATAAATAAAAATATTTAAAAAAAAAGAGTTACTAATGTGAGGGAGATAAACTACTACAAAACGGAACTGAGGAAAGACACAGGATCGTTATCCAGAAGAGACTTGCCCATGTCAGAGAATTGCAACCAGAAGACCTCTAACAATAGGAATCTGCACATCCCTCAGAAACATCCCAGAAGGGGAAAACAACAAACAAACCAGGATTTGTACATCAAAATCCATAGGGCCCCAATATTAGGTTATGCATAGACCAGTCAAGTGAGATCTCTATTCTTTTTTGTTTCTCCTTTGTCTCCCCACTCCAACCTGATGAATCAAGAGGCAGCACTGTGAATGGGAGAAAAGCCTAGAAGAGCCAGATGTGAAGATTTGAAAGAAATTGGCTGTAGCCCCTGTTCATATGGGGGTGTTGATTCCAGGCTTCAGCTGGGAGAAAGAAAAATTTTCAACTGAATGAATGATTACATTAAACTGGATTAATCCTTGAAATACCAGAAAACAACTTTAAAAAGAAGAAGAAAGGAAGAAAAATGTTATAGTGATTGTCTGAAGGGGACTTAGTGAAAAAGATTCTATTTGCTTTCTGTTCACAACTCTGTAGGACCACTTTATGCAATAAATCTGATACATATAACAAAAGTATTTCTTCCCAGTGCAATTAAAATTTTGAAATCCTTGAAAAAAGCCTATTAAAAGCCCACATTTTATATTATCGAGCACAAGCTGAGAACTTCTATTCAGATTAACAAACTGGATATTTCTGTTCAGGGTTTGTCATTATCATTCTTTGCAGTAATTAGCACCAGTCCAAAAAGGTGTTAGAAGTAACCTGGGAATCAACATCTTACTAGGAGTTAATCATTAATTCTTAGAACTTACGTTTCCACATTTGCAGATTGGTGATGATAACTTCTAGAATGATATCCCTCTTCCTTTTATTTTTTTTTTAATTTTTAAAAAATTTATTTATGATAGTCACACAGAGAGAGAGAGAGGCAAAGACATAGGCAGAGGGAGAAGCAGGCTCCGTGCACCGGGAGCCTGACGTGGGATTTGATCCCGGGTCTCCAGGATCGCGCCCTGGGCCAAAGGCAGGCGCCAAACCGCTGCACCACCCAGGGATCCCATCCCTCTTCCTTTTAAACAGGGAAGTATCACTTACTTATTTTGCTATTCTTAGTGCCAAGAACAGTGCCTGGCACAAAAAGATATTCAATAAAGATTGAATAAATGCCTTTCCTGCCTAGCTCACAAGAATACTGTGAAGATAAGATGAGGTGGGAGACCTGAGACACTTTAAGCACTACACCAAAGTCAAAGGCATATACAAAGTGTCATTATGCAGGATGGGAATGATAGGAGATGTCCAGATGCCACATTCCCAGGCACATTTGGCATCCTTAATCATTCAACCTCAATTTATTAAGTGTGTAATATGTCTTTGGTTTTGATGTGTCTAGTCCAGTCTGTCTTGCGTCCTACACTTGCCATGTAAATGTAAGGGTCATAAAAGGAGCCAAAGAGGTAAAGAAAAATAATTTTGGAACAAAAAAAAAATGCTTCCTTAAGAATAAAATATAAGAGAATTTGGGATAACCCTCATGCTAAAAAAACGAGGAAAGGTGCCAGAAGACCTGGTTTTTACAGGCATCTAAAAATGATGGTGACAATAATGTAATTCTAGATCAGTGGACTGGCGGACTAGCATAAAATACAAGGAAGCGCAGATGCCAGAGCTTCATTGATCACTGAAATGCCACCTGCTAAAATGCCAGAAGGAAGACATAATTAAAATTATGTAACCCAAGAAAGAGCCTTTTTTTTTAAACTTGAAACTTTCAGAAGTGTTCTCTACGCGTGTGTGTAGTGATTTCCAAAATGATAAAGCAAAAATAGTTAGCAAGCCATATTTAGATTGAGGCAAGTCTGTAAGTCCTAGGGCTCTCTCATCCCTTGCTCATTTTTCTGTAGCTGACAATGAAAATACACACTTTTGTAACAGCCATTCCCTTTTATAGCCATGGGGGTTGTTATGAAGGATTGTAGACTTACAGCAATAATAGACGACTTACATATACTACACCTGATTTCCAGCGGCAGACAGACAGTGAAATTTGAAAGTATCCTGTTTAGATTCTGTGCCTTGGGGTGAGCATAGGAGAAGGAAGAGGATTCTTTTCCCATAATTTTGAAGTCAACATTGCATTTTAACCAAATGCACACACATATGCCTGCACTTCTTTCCCCAGCTGCTCCTTCTGGTTAATTTGTTTACTTCTACAAGCTACATCTTGCCAGTGGTTTTATCAGCCTCTCCTGCTACTATAAATCTACCCTATTACTTAATATGCTGTAGTAAATAATTTGTATTTGTGACTGTAAACAGTACTGGCAACTGCTCTGGATGATGAGCATTTGACAAAGTCAGCAGTCTTCATTTGTCCATGGCAGAGAGAACCCTGCTGTTTGTGTCCTGTATCGAGTGCAAATCCAAAACTGTGAGCTTTACACATTCTGTTGGCAGTTGCCATTTGCACGTTAAACTATATGTGAAGGCTACAACTGCTTTGATGGTTAATTTGTATGTGATCCATACTTTTTTCATATTTTTTGAAGTAATGCCGTGACAAGATGCATAAAATGATCAAGAGATTCTGCATAGGTTTAAGTGCCCCCCAAAGAATATTTAAAAATGAATCCCACCAAAGGAAAAAGAAGCACACCTATTTAAAAGAAACATTTATCTCCAAATCATATGACTTTTATTTTTTTATCCATATGACTTTTAAAGGATTAAGAATAATATCAAATAATATACTTGAGAAGAATCAATTTTTCATACGTCCACAGATGACCTATAATTCTCCAATTGCATGCTGTGTGGACCACTGCCAGACTTGGGTCACCAAAATTAACTCCTCTGGCAAATTGGGGTGGGAATAAGAGAATTGCTATGCTGCAGTCTTTTACTTGCTATCCCAGGCCACATTTTCTCAGCTTCTTCTTCGTTTTCTTTCTGCGTTTATGCACATTTGTACATTTGTATCTGAGTACCAAACGTATAATGATTCAGTGACTTTGTACATGATTTAAATGCACTAATTTTGTAATTATGAGCATAGTAGATGCATGTGCAAAAACAGAGGCACTCAGAAAAGTGTGTCCATTGAATTTAAATGAAATAAGAGTTCCTATTTAAGAACTGAACTGATTAAATATTATTCTGACATGAAGCATGATATACCATTTGTTGCTGCTTTGAGGCACCTTTTCTTTATTCTATAAGTAATTTGTCAAGTTAAGACATGTAACCTATAACCTCCAAAGCAACAATATAGGAATAATTTCTTGTGACATGAAAGAAAAGTAGTCCTCAAATAAAATGCACATATCAAACCAAGAGAATAAAAGTGAAGCAACTGGAAGTGCTATTGAATATGCTCTCTAATCATAACCAGGATGATACATGCACTAAGTCCTTTACCTCTGCAGTAGGATCTTCCCTGAAAAATAATGTTCATAGTTTGTTGACCCACTGAGTGTTGATGGAAATTGGAATCCTGGATTTATCATTATTTCAGTTTAGAATGGACAAAGTGTCTCTTGTATTTATCTTCATGTTCCCAGTGCCTAGCACACTAAGACATAGAAAATCTTGAAAATTATTGAACGAATGATGGGTGGATGAGTGAATGAGTATAATAAAGTAACATGATGAATTTACACAATTATATGTTGACAAAACTATCAGGGATGCTCACGCACTGCTGATAATTATGTAAGTTGGCCAAGCCGCTTCGCAAAATGGGGTAGCATTATCTAGTTAAGTTGAAGATATGCAGAAAATAAAAAAAGAAGATATGCATATCCTGTGACCCTGTATTCCACTCTTAGAGATATTTATATATCTCCTAGAGAAATGCATGGTTATATGCTATGTAATAAATATGTATTATGTTTATAGTATTATTCTTTAATGTATCCTCAAAATGGATTCAACCTAAAAGTCCTTTACTAGTGGAATGGATAAAAAAAAAAATGTAGTATAGTCATATGATAGAATACTACGCAACAATTAAAATAAAAAATCTGCCATGGTGCAAATTTCTAACCATTACGTTGAATAAAATTGAAAATCAAGGGGTGCCTGGATGGCTCAGTTGGTTATGTGTCTGACTCTTGATTTCAGCTCAAGTCATTATTTCAGTGTCCTGAGATTGAGCCCCACAGTGGGCTCTGCACTGAACACAAAGTCTGCTTAAGATTCTGTCTCTCTGCTCCCACTTCTATTTCTCTCAAAAAATTTTTTAAATTAAAAATCCTGAAAATCACAAAGAAACACAAAATACAATTCCATTTGTACAGAACTCAAAGGTAGGCAAAACTAAACTATGTTGAGATAAAGTAAATAGGAGTAACATGACTAAGGTAAGGAAATCAGTGTTATAAAGTCAGGATAATGGTTACCTAGATAGGAAAGAAAGAGCAGTGATTAGAAAAATCTGCATGGGCTGGGGAGGGCATCTGAATATAATGATGTTGTTTCTTGACCTGATTGATTGTTATACCTCACTTCATAAATATTGATTAAACTCTCTGTGAAGGTTTTATGTACTCTTCTCTAAATATATTTCACAATAAAAAGGTAAAAGAGGTAGAAGGTTCAGTCCAGCTTATATTTACCATTAAAACAGTTGGACAATATATAGATCATGAACTCCTTGTGCAAGGAGCTGTTGGCAAAAAATATCATTTCCACTCACCTTTATTTTGATATAACTGACATACAACAATGTATAAGTTTAAGGTATACAATATAATGATTTGCTATATGTGTGTGTTGCAAAATGTTTACCACATTAAATTTAGCTGAGGCACTCCTCACCTCACATAGTTACCATTTTTGTGTGTGATGAGAACTTTTAAGATCTTATCTCTTAGCAACTTCCAAATAAACAATATGGTATTGCTAATTACAATATATCACTAATATCAGATCCCTAGTAATTTTCCCCTGATAACCAATTCTATGCTTCTCAAGTCATCGTGACCACCTTTAATTTTGGAATCATAAAATATTAATGTCAACAGTCAAGTAGTCCAACCCTTTATGTCACTATCTAGATAAAGCCATTGAGACCAAAGGGACGTGGCTAAGTTTAGGTAAATCTCAGAAGTGCCAGCCTTGTTTTTCTCTAATACCGCAACAAGTTATCCTTAAATTTCTCTCCAGTCAATAAAGTTAAGGGAAAAATGCTCATTCCTCTATTCTGGTCTGATTTCACGTTTCTTCTCTTTCAGGCCATTGATTATTCCTGTCATAATACTTCTCCTTTTTCCAACTTTCTCCTGTCTGTATTCAGCTGCAGTAGTGTGAATAAGATGGTGCCATGGCTTAATAGTATTAACTGACCCTAGTATGAGCTAAATTCTGTGCAAAATAAATCATTAGTGTTTTTATGCAAAGAAGGTTCAGGTAGAGGTTTGGTTGAAAGATTGAGATTGATGCAGAAGTTCTTGAAAGCCCATTAGACTAAGAACATAAGGTTGGAATTAATTGAGATTAGACTCTACAAATCTGCTTTCTTAACTACTTCTTAAAATTGAAAATTATATCAAAAAAATTTTAAGAGGTTACAGATTGACCTTAACCTGAAGAATTTAGCTTTTTCTTTTTTAGTGTGAATTTTGACTTTCTTTTGAATCTCAAAGAATATATGACATTATAAATGTTAACATTTATAAAAGGCACATACCATGGAAACTATAAACAAAAATGCCACTTTCCACTGCAATAGCTCCTCTAGAGTTTCTATAAATAAATAAAAGAGTTTAGGCTTAAAAATTTAAGCACGTTGGAAGTCTTTATAAAGTCTTCACACAACATTAATTAATCTTTATCTAAAGAAAACTAAATTTTAAAAAGGCACTGTAAACTGCCTGAGAGTATTTATTCCAAAGTTTGTTTGTTTGTTTGTTTTTACAAACTAAAAATCATTAGGATATTTTGGAAGTATTGTATAAGACAGTAGATATTAATTTTCTTTAAAGAGAATTATGGGCACCAGTAAGTGGGCAGTACCATAGTAATTAAATTTTCCAATCTCTCATCCCTACAAGAGCACAAGGACCAAAGAAAGCTTATCCTGATAGAACCAGTGGGAAAAGCAGATTCTATCTGTAAACCTGCATTCAGGGAATTACTTCCCGCTTAATAGAAGTGGTTTAGATTTCAGACATAACATCCCAGAATTATGCTGGAAGTAGAGCTGGAAAGGCACTAAAAAGGGCTATAATGAGTTTGCAAAATATGCTTGTTCTACCCATATAGGTGAACAATATTTTTTTGATGATGTTAACGGTAAAATGCACGTTAATTGAGAACATGAAGTGATCATTATTATTCAGTTCCTCATGTGCTGTTGGCCAGTTTTTAAAGTTAAAAAAAAAAAGAAAAGAAAAGAAATAAAGGGAAGTAAGGCCTGGAGATCATGTTTCAAATTCAGAGTACAGAACTGAAAATACATAATTAATAATAGTAACAACTATTTACCAAGGACTTAGACTAATAAAGTACTTCACATTAAACTATTGGTTATCCCTCACAACTGCATTAAGATGTGTAATGAATGTATCTTGCAGGAAAGAGAAATTTGATAGAACAGATTTTAATTCAGCCTTCAGGATATTCAATAAAACGATTATCTGAATCTCATTTAAGGATTATACTTCAAATCTTGACCATAATATTCTTCTAACTCTGAATTTTTTATCTTTCATTTATATCACTTTATTTGCATGTTTTCTTCTTTGTTTCTGTATTCATTCTTTTTTGGGTTGATTGGTTAGTGTGGACTGTGCTTGGTTCCAAAAGGAGTGTGAAGCAACTTACATATATGTAGATCCACGAACTGAAGTTTGCAAAAATGTCAGAAGCAGAGTGCATCTCTGTTGCTCTTGTTTACATTGGTCATTCTCTGGTTTCCCTCATTCCCTACCTTCTTTAATCACAAAAGTCTTCTTCCTTCTTTATCCCTTTTCTGTAAGGTCCTTTGCCTTCTTTTAAGGTGATAGGCATCTGGAAAACAGAAGCAAGAAATACGTGCATGCTATTTTTCTTTCATGGCTGTTCCTTTTAGTATCTCACCTGATATAAAGCTGAGAACATAACTCTAAAGGAAAACTGAAGAATAGACAGTTGTATACGAGGTCAAAGCAATTTGGTGTGAGAACTCAACTCTTTGATTTAATTTATAAATATATGTATTTCTCTCCATGCCATCTCATTCCAAAGGGCATTTAGGGGAATTTATACAAATGGTATACACTGTAAAAGGTAAAATACATAATAAGGGAAATTGGAATGGGGACTTTTAGAAAGTAGTAGAAAGCCAAGATGAAGATTAGCACCCAATATTGCATGCTAAAACTTAGCTCAAAATTTCTGAATTTCCCAGTCAAGAACTCAAATGGAAACAAACAGATACTTCACAGTGTCTAAAAAATGAAAAAAGAGCTGAGTATCTAGAGCAACATAGCCTGTTCCTGAGGCCTGAGAGAGATTTCTTCCATGGATCTACATAACAGAAACTCTCTCAAATGGTGAACAGTGTCCTCCACACACACATATGCACACCCACATCAGTTGTCATATGTGTTTCTGATGAAAGCAAGTCTGATGTTGTGATTAAGAAAGTTGAGACTTAGAGGAGAAAGAGGCTAGGTTTGGATTTCAGCTCTTCCACTCCCACTTATGTTAAGTTTTTCCTTAGGAAGGCCATAGTTTCCTAGGCCTAGGCTAGGTTTGGATTTCAGCTCTTCCACTCCCACTCAGTTAAGTTTTTCCTTTGGAAGGCCATAGTTTCCTCCCATAGAGGAAACCAGCACCCAGTTTATAAGATTGTGAGCATAAATAATTCCTATAAAGATGTTGCCTGGCTGATATGAAAAAGGCAATTTATGTTAGCTTCTAATATTGTCATTATTCTCTATAATCACTTATTCAACACATGTTTATTGAATGCTTGCTATATGTAAGGCACCATTCTAGACACTGGGGATGTAATAGTGGACAGAGCAGATCAAAATCCCTGCTTACTGAGAGTTCAAAGTAAATTTGGAGGAGCCAGACAACGGTCAAAATATTTAAGTAAAATGCACAGCATGACAGGAGACCATAAGTGCAGGGGTAAGGTAGGAATGAGGGTAAACAGTGCCAAAGGGAAGTGTGGATGGGCTCAGTTTTAAATAAAGTTCAAGTTAGAGTCCTCTCCTAGTGGGTTAGTGAAAAGGCATGAGTATATGTGAAGGAAGACATGCCAGACAACGAGAGCAGAATGGCTGTTTGTGTTTGACTAGTTCTTTACTCATCTTTTCTTAACAGGTATCGTTGGACCTGAAGTTAGAATGGCTGTTATAAGTGTTATTAGCACTCATAAGGGGACTGGTTTGTCTGAAGCAAAGGAATGAGGAGAGCGACAGCAGAGGAGGTCAGGGAGTTAATGAGGGCCAGGCCGAGAAGAACCTGGTAAATGCCTTGTTGCTTTCTGCATGTGATGGCGTTACTGGAGAATTGGAGAAGAGATGTGATGTGGTCTGACTTACATTTTAATAGGTCATTTGACTCTCTGTCAGGAGGCTTTTGCATTTATCCAGGTGAGTAGTTATCATAGCTTGCATCATGATGGTGGCAGGGGAGATGATGTAAACTAGTCATCATCTGGATTTTTTGTGTGTGAGTAGAGGGAACAAAATGTGATGAAGGATTACATGTGGAATATCAAAGGAAAAGAGGAGGCAGAGATGGCCCCTTAGTTTTTGATCTGAACATATGGAAGGATTGAGTTGATGCCAACTGGATAAAGGCAGAGAGTTGCTAAGGGAAGATTGTAGGAGTACCAGTCTCAAGGAAAATAATGTCAACATCAAAATAATCCCTGTTATTGTTAATGCTGTTTTCCTTGGAGCAAAGTGATGGCAAACCCCTAAAATTTAGTTCAGAGGAAGCACTTCAGTGACGATCTAAGAGAATGTAGTATAAGTGTGCAGCTTTTTGGTGGTCTAACTAATTAATGCAAGGATAAAATTTATGATATTAGGAGGAATTAATGAACTGCTTATCCTTTAGGCAACCTTCCAAGTTATTTCTTACAATTGCAATGTTGATAATATTCGGACAACAGAGAATTTTTTGGCATGAAAACTGTCATGTTCTTTATACTACTGCCTAGAGAAAACCTATGTGCTTTGATAGTCAGTTGTGTGGATAGTATAATTAATCATCTACCATGAAAATGAAAAAAAAAAGTTAATTATCTACAATGAAAATGAAAATGGTAAATGCTGTAGTTGAAGAGATAATCATTTCACCTTCACAAAGACGAAGGTGAAAGAGTAAATGGTTGAGGTAAATATGTTCATCAGAAAACGACATAAACAAGTGGAAAAATAAAGACCCTCAAATTTTTTTCCATGTAACATTGCTCTGATAATTTTAGACCTGGCAAAATTTCAAAGCGGCGTTACCAATCACCTAACAGGAAATTTTCATTAACAGACTCATGAGAATTTTAATATTAAAGTAATATAAATTCTTGATGAATTCAGCAAGACTAATTAAGGTGCAAAAATGCATCTCTGAGTAGCTAAGTGAGCTAACCTTCCAAAAGATGTTATGTTTACTAGACAATTTAGTGTTAGAAGACATCTTCCTCAAATAGAGGGTTTTTTTCTGTTTTTGTTTTTTGTTTTTTTGCTTTTAGAATACTAATTCTTAAGTTATTTTTTTCTGACAATAATTGAACATCATGCTTAGTGGTCTATTGAGACTTCTCTTACTTTGAGATAATAAAAACATATCAGTGGCAACTTTCTATTTATTGTGGTAGAGGTGTTTGCATTGAAATCAGTCAGAAGCAGTTTCAAGGATAAGAAAAGATTAAGAAAAGATGAGTAAAAAACACTGCTTTTTCAGAGCACTTAAAATTATCTGAAATGTGGCCACTCTTTCTGGAAAAGATGATTGCTTGAGAATTTTGCGGGGAGGGGGAGAAGTATCCCTTTATATTTTAAGAAAAATATCTAGAAAATATCAAAATGGGGGGAAATCTGCAACAACACTGGAAACTAAGAAATAAAGAAAACTACCACTAACTTTAAATATTTTCTGCCAGAATCAGTGTGGGTGGAGCATGAATTAATCTATTTGTAAGTCACTAGCTCTAAAGAGGATTGTCTCATAGGAAGTATGCAGTTGATATCCTGGAGGATATAACCCTTCCTGGATTTGGAGAAGTAAACTGAGAAACTGACCAGTCAAACCCCATGTAGGGCCCTATTGAGTCACAGGGGTCCCATATCCCATGTGACATAATGGCACTGGAGCCAGGGACTCAAAAAGATAAAAGGAAGGGAAAAGCTGCAGTAACCATGACTGCAGTAAATTAGCAGAACACTCCAGTCACTTCCAAGATGAAATTCAATCGCAGTTTTAAGACCTGTTGATCTGGGATAGTGGTATCCTGATAAAAAGTGGGAGGCTCTGTTGACTGACAAGTGAATAAGATTGGTCCAGAAAAATAAGACTGTTGGTGCACCTGAAAGAAGGCTGGGTCTCAACAAATCTAGCTACTGACCTAAAAGCTTCTTTAAAAACCGAAGAGAAAGCATGCAGAGATGAAGTTAGCCTGCTGAGATCACTCATAGCCTTAGTGGCCCCCCCTTCTTACACACTATGTTAACACAGTAGCAGCCTGCCCTCCAGTTTGAGCTTTAAAGGAGCTTCTCTACAGGGTGCCTAGATGGTTCTGTCAGTTGAACATTTACCCTTGGTTTTGGCTCAGGTCATAATCTCAGGTTTGTGAGATTGAGCCCTGGATCTAGTTCTGTGCTCAACACAGAGTTTACTTGAGATTTTCTCCCTCTGCCCCTCCCCCTACTCATGCATGAGCTCTCTCTCTCTCTCCTTCTCTCTCTCTCTCTCTCAAATAAATAAGTAAAATCTTGAAAAAAAAAAAAGAATTTCTCTAACAGCATGCAAGTGGAAAATGAGGAAGCCTGAATTCCCTGCCCTGTTTCTGTGGAGAAATATTAGACATAGATGGCCTTGCCATCTTCGAAAAATAAGAAAATTCAAAGAGAGGCCTATGAAAAGACTTTATAATAAAATTGAGCCCAAAGTGTTCAAGTTGCAGAAGGAAGAAAAATGAAATAAATAGACTTCATTTTTTAAGGCAGCAAAATTGAACAGAAAGCATAGAGATTTCCCAAATAAATCCTGTCTCCACACATGCATAGTCTGTCCCATTAACAACACTCATCACCAGAGTAGTACCTTTGTGACATTCAGTGAACCTACAATAACACGTCATTACCACCCAAAGACTATAGTTTACATTACGATTTACTCTTAGTATTGCACCTTTTGCGGGTTTGAAGAAATCTATAGTGAGTGGCATGTATCCATCATTATGGTATCGCACAGAGTATCTCCACTGCCTTAAAAATCCTCTGTGTTGTGTCCATCCATCACTCCCATACCCCTGCATCTCCTGGCAACCACTGATCTTTTACTGTCTCCTTAGTTTTGCTTCTTCCAGAATGTCATAAAGTTGGAACCATATAGTGTGTAGCCTTTTCAGATTGGCTTCTTTCACTTAGTAATATACATTTAAATTTCTTCCATATATTTTCTTGACTTGATAGCTTACTTATTTTTAGAGCTGGATAATATTTTATTGTCTGGTTGTACCACAGTCTATTTATCCAGTCATCTATGGAAGAACATTCTTGGTTGATTCCAGGTTATGCCAATCATGAATAAAGCTGCTTGCTATAAGCATCCAAAACCATATTCTTGAAAAAAGATGTTATACATACAGCAAGAAATTTCATATTCTATTTGCTTTGTCCCTTTGACAAAAGAAGAAAACATTGCCTGTATTAGGTGAGAAATAAAAGGTAAGAGAAGAGAAATTATTAAAATGAAGCCATCTGAGAGGCAAGCAGAAGTCTGAAGAGAGAGATCAGTAATAGAAAGGGAGTAGGTTATGAAGTTATAGGAGAATTTTTTAATGTTTTAAAACTAATTAAGAGCAGAAATTATCAACGGGCAACTGGACAAGTGTTATAGATCTCAGAATGTGGACAATAATAATAAAAACAATAATTTAACTGAGCAGAAGAAAGTTGAGTGATGTGGAAAACAGCATAGAATTGCTGAAGAAATCAGAACATTAAAAATGGGACTAAAACACAAAAGAGAAGATATTTCAGAGCTAAAGATATCATTTGATAGTTAACAAAATTTATAGAATTAGTTTTAAAAAACTAGACATGGATATAGCAAAGCTATTGAAATTTAAGCAAAAAGAATCCAACAAGCATTCCAGCAAGAAATAGTGAATAAATAACACTTTTCTTGCCAAGGCAACAGTATAGTCAGATCTGTCTTCTACATTTGTAGAAAAGAGTAAACAATAGCTAGCCTTTTTTTCTTCTTGTTCCATTATGGAAATTTTCAAATATATACACAAGTCGGCAAATTTGTATAATAAACCCATATGTACCCATCCATCCCCCAGTTGATGATCAACATTTATCAACTCATGCTGACCTGGTTTCATTTGTATCTCTACCCATCCCCCCTTCCCCAATTTTGGAAGCAATTCTAAGATATTGTATCACTTTGTTCATAAATTCATCATTTACATATCTCTAAAATAGTAGTACACTCTTTTTCAAAATCACACCTATAAATCATTACCATATCTAAAAAGTACCTTTGTAATATCATTTAATAGCCAAACAGTGTATCAGTCTTCCCCAATTTTATATATTTACTTTTGTCTTATTCAAATCAGGATCCCAAATACATTCAGAAATTGTTTGGCTTAGTCTCTAAAGTATAATTTAATTTGTAAATGTCTCCTCCCATTCTTTTTTCCTTATAATTTATTTGTTGAGGAAATAGTTACTTCTCCATCCTGTAGAGTTGGAGAGAATACACTGTGATTTAAAATTCTAAATTTATCATCCATGTACTTTGCACAAAATGTAAGCAAACAACAAAATCTATGAAAATAAAAAATCTCAAACTGGAAATGTTGTGATACAGAACTGGGAATGAAAAAGGATTATGCCTTAAAATTACAAATTTGCCTTACAAAGTCGAATGAAAATGTCATGACTCATTCTTAAAATCAAAGATACATAATGTCTGAGTCTGTAATCCTAAATGATTTCAATAAAACCATAGAAAACTGAGTTTTTCTTTTGAAGTAGATAGTCAACATGTTTCTCCTTAATGCTTAAAGTGGATAATTAGAAAAGCAAAGTTTAAGAAACTGAAAGCAATTTTAAGAGATATATGCTTTTTTAAAAGGCATTTTAAAAAACTTTTGCCTAATATTAATCACAAGTACAAATATACTGAAGAGGATTTATTTAGTTGTTTATTACTGACCCAATTCTGGACTCAACATTTCCTAGAATACCTATCTTTATCCTACATTTTTTTTCAATAATAAGTCATTCAGCGAAAGTGGGAGTTTTTATTTTGGTTAATTCCAGTAGTTTATTTTTGCTTTTGTTTCCCTTGCCTTAAGGAGACCTATCCTTAAATGTATGACTAAGGCTGATGTCTAAGGGATCACCACCTATGTTTTCTTTTAAGGGTTCATGGTCTCACATTTAGGTCTTTAATCTATTTTGAGTTTATATTTGCCTATGGTGGAAAAAGTGGTCCAGTTTTATTCTTTCCCGTGTAGCTGACCAGTTTTTACAGTACTATTTGTTGAAGAGATTATCTTTTCCTCATTGAATATTCTTGCTTCCTTTGTCATGTATTAATTGCCATTTAAACATGGATTTATTTCTGGACTTTCTATCCTGAGCTGTTGATTTACGTGTCTCTTTTTGTGCCAGTATCATACTGTTTTGATTACTATAACTTTGTAGTACGCTTTGAAATCTGAGACTCTGATAACTCCGGCTTTGCTCTTCTTTGGCTAGTTGGAGTCTTGTGGTACTATGCAGATTTTAAGATTATTTGTTATGCTTCTGTGAAAAACGTTATTGGTATTCTGATAGCAATTGCTTTGGGTATAATGGACAATTTAACAATTTAATATTTAACATTATTCCATTCTTTGAGCACAGTCTATCTTTCCATTTTTGTGTGTGTCATCTTTAATTTCTTCCTTTACTCTCATGGTTTTCAGAGTATAGGTTTTTTCACTTCCTTGCTTAAACTTATTCCTAAATATTTTATTCTTTTGGTACAATTGTAAATGAGATTTTTTTTCTTAATTTCTCTTCCACTGCTCTGTTATTAGTGTATGAAAACAACAGATTTTGTGTATTAATTTTGTATACTACAATTTCACCAAATTGATTTATTCTAATAATTTTCATGGAGTCTTTAGGGTTTTCTATAAATACTATCATGTCATCTACAAATAGTGAAACTCTGACTTCTTCCTTACCAATTTAAATGCCTTCTTTTTTTGTTTGATTGCTGGAGCTAACACTTCCAGTACTATGTTGAATGTAAATGGTGACAGTAGATAACCACTGAGTATGATATTAGCTATGGATTTATTATGTATGGCCTTTATTATGTTGGAGTTATGTTCCTTCTAACCTCACTTTGTTGTATCCTAAACAGAGTTGTATTTTATCAAATGCTTTCTCTGCATCTATTTAGATGATTGTATGATTTTTATCTTTTCTAATATGATGTTATCACCTTGATTTGTGAATATTAAGCCATCCTTGCGTCCCTGGAATAAATCCCCCTTGATTGTAAAGAATGATCCTTTTAATGTACTATTGAATTTAGTTTGCCAGTGTTTTGTTGATAATTTTTACATCTGTTTATCAGGGACATCGGCCTATTAGTTTTCTTTTTTTGTAGTGTCTTTGTCTAGTTCTGGTGTCAGGGTAATGCTGGCCTCATAGAATGAATTTAGAAATTTTCCTTCCTCTCCTATTTTGGAATAGTTTAAAAAGAATAGAGTTTAACTCTTTTTAAAATGCGTAGTTGGGGGCAGCCCTGGTGGCTCAGCGGTTTAGCGCCACCTTCAGCCAGGGCCTGACCCTGGAGACCCAGGATCTAGTCCCGTGTTGAGCTCCCTGCATGGAGCCTGCTTCTCCCTCTGCCTGTGTCTCTGCCTCTCTCTCTCTCTCAATGTCTCTCATGAATAAATAAATAAAATCTTAAAAAAAAAAATAAATAAAATGCATGGTTGAATTTAATGTGAAGCCATTTGGCCCTGAACTTTTGTTTGTGGGGAGATTTTTGATTATTGATTCATTTTATTACTAGTAATTTGTCTGTTCGAATTTTCTTTCTAATTTAGTTTTGGAAAATTGTGTTCTAGGAATTTATCAATTTTTCTAAGCTGTCCAGTTTGTTGGCATATAATTTTTTTGTAATAACCTCTCATACTTCTTTGTATCTCTTTGATGTTGCTTGTCATTTCTACTTCTTTATTCCTGATTTTATTTGAGGCTTCTCTCTCTATCTTTAAATGAATCTGTCTAAATGCTTATCTATTTCATTTATTTTTTCAAATAATCAGCTCATGGCTTCATTATTTTTTTCTATTTTTTTAGTCTCTATTTTTTTATCTTTAATTTTTATTATTTTTTTCTTCAAACTTTGAGTTTTGTTTATTCTTTTCCTAGTTTGTTTAGCCATAAGGTTAGACTGCTTACTTGAGATTTTTCTTGTTTCTTGGGCTAGGCTTGTAACTCTATGAATTCACCTCTTAGAACTGCTTTTACTGTTAATCCCAAAGATTACTTTTAATCCCAAAGATTTTGGATTAGTGTGTTTCCATTTTCATTTGTCTCCATATATGTTCTGATTTCCTCTTTGTTGACCCATTGGTTATTTAGTAGCATGTTGTTTAACCTCCATGTATTTGTGTTTCTTCCAATTTTTTCTTGTAATTGATTTCTAATTTTGTACTGTTGTGATCTGAAAAGATGTTTGATATGATTTTAATATTCTTAAATTTACTGAGACTTGTTTTGTCGTAACGTAATCCATCCGGGAGACTGTTCTATGTGCATTTGAAAAGAATGTACATTCTGTCCGTTCCGGGATGGAATGTTCTGTATCTATCTGTTAAGTCCATATGATCTAATGTGTCATTCAAAGCCATTGTTTCCCTGTTGATTTTCTGTGTGGACAACCTAGCCATTGATATAAGTGAGGTGATAAAATGCCTTACTACTATTGTATTACTGTCAATATGTCCTTTATGTTTATTTATATTTGCATTAGTATTTAGGTGCTTCTGTGTTGGATGTATAAATATTGACAATTATTATATGCTCTTGTTGGATTGATCCCTTTATCATATATATATGCCCTTCTTGTGTCTCTTGCTACAGTCTTCGTTTTAAAGTCTCTTTTGTCTGATATAAGTATTTTTATCCTGGCATGTTTTTTGTTTTGTTTGTTTTTGGTTTTTTGGGTTTGTTTGGTTTCTGTTGCTTTCATTTGCATGGAATATTTTCTGTCTTCCCTTCCAGTCTATATGTGTCCTTAGGTCTGAAGTCTCTTATAGGGAACATACATATTGGTCTGTTTTTCTTATTGTTTTTGTCCATTCAGCTACCTTATATCTTTTGTTTGGAGCATGCAGTCCATTTACCTTTGAAGTAATTATTGATAAGTAGTACTTAATTGCCATTTTATTAACTGTTTTCTGGTTATTTCTGTTCTCCTCTTTTCCTTTCTTCTTTTCTTGCTCTCTTCCCTGTGGTTTGGTGGCTCTCATCAATGTTATGCTTGGATTCCTTTCTCTTTATTTTTTTTTGGTGTATCTTAGTTATTATTTATAGTTACCATGGGTAATACATAACAACCTATGTGTATAGCAGTCTATATTTTTTACAGTGCATTTCTTTTTTTAATTAAAAAATTTTTATTGAAGTTAGATTTGCCAACATATAGTATAACACCCAGTGCTCATCCCATCAAGTGCCCTCCTCAGTGCCCATCACCCAGTCACCCCATCCCCCTGCCTGCCTCCCCTTCCACTACCCTTTGTTTGTTTCCCAGAATTAGGAGTCTCTCATATTTTGTCATCCTCTCTAATTTTTCCCACTCATTTCCCCTCCTTTCTCCTATAATCCCTTTCATTATTTTTTATATTCCCTCTATGAGTGAAACCATGTAATTATTGTCCTTTCTGATTGACTTACTTCACTCAGCATAATACCCTCCAGTTCCACCCACGTCAAAGCAAATGGTGAATATTTGTCCTAATGGCTGAGTAATATTCCATTGTATATATAGACCATATCTTCTTTATTCACTTGCCTGTCGATGGACATTGAGGCTCCTTCCACAGTTTGGCTTTTGTGGACATTGCTGCTATGAACATTGGGGTATAGCAGTCTATATTAAGTTGATGGCCACTTAAGTTCAAACACATTCTAAAAGCACTAAATTTTTGGTTCCCCTCCGTGTTTAATGTATATGATGTCCTTTTTTTACATCTTTTTATTTTATGTATCTGTTGACTAATTTTATAGATATAATTGATGTTACTATTTTTATGTTTAACTTCCATAATGCCTTTATAAGTGAGTACTCTACTACCATTACTATAAGTTTACTTTTAGTAGTGAAGTTTTTCCTTTCATAATTTTCTTACTTCTAGTTATGGCCTTTTCTTCCCACTTAAAGAAGTCCTTTTAACAAATGTTATAAGGCTGGTTTCATGATGATGAACTCCTTTCACTTTTGTTTGTCTGTGAAAACTGTAGCTCTCCTTCAATTGAATTATAACCTTGTGGGAAGAATACTCTTGGTTGCAAGGTTTTTTGTTTCTTGGATTTTTTTCCCCCTTTTAGTACTTCAGCTATATCGTGCCACTACCTTTTAGCCTGCAAGATAGCTTCATTGGTGTTTTCCTTGTATATTACTGTTTTCTCTTGATGCTTTTAAGACGATCTCTTTATCATTAATTATTGAAATTTGAACTATTATTCTATTATTGTTCTGGACCTCCTTGGGTTCATCTTGTTTGGGTCTCTTTGTATTTCCTGGACCTGGATGTCTGTTTTATTCCCCAGATTAGGGGAGTTTTAAGCTATTACTTCTTTAAATAAGTCTTACATCCTTCTTTCTATCTTTGTCTGGGATCCCTATAGTGAAGTGTTACTATGCTTGATATTTCATAGTTCCTTTATCCTATCCTTCTTTTTTTTAAGATTTTATTTATTTATGAGAGACACAGAGAGAGAGGCAGAGATATAGGCAGAGGGAGAAGCAGGCTCCCTACAAGGAGCCCGATGTGGGACTCGATCCTGGCACTCCAGGATCATGCCCTGCGCGGAAGGCAGACACTCAACCGCTGAGCCACCCAGGCGTCCCTCTTTTTTATAATTCTTTTTTTCTTATTGCTGTTCAGCTTGGATGCATTCCACTACCCTGTCTTCCAAATCACTGACCCATATTTCTGCATCCTCTAATCCTCTACCGATTCCCTCTAGTGTATTTTTCATTTCAGTTACTGTATTCTTCAGCTCCAGCTGGTTATTTTTATATTCTGTCTTTTGGTTGAAGTTATCACTGAATTCATTTACTCTTCTCAAGCCAAGTGAGTATCTTTAAGACCATTTCTTTGAACTCTTTATTAGGTATATTACTTATCTCCATTTCATTTTGATTGTCTGTGTACGTTTTTGTCTTATTCTTTCATTTGGGACATATTCCTTTGTCTAGTTCTCTGTGTTTCTTTCTGTGTATTAGATAGATCAGCCATTTGTCCTGGTCTTAAAGTACTAACCTTGAGTAGAAGAGGTTTTGTTGTGCCCTGTAGTGTAATCCTCCTGATTATCAGAACCAGGTGCTCCAGATGTGTCCCCTGTGTGGGCTGCATATACCCTCTCATTGTGGCTGAGCCCCATTGTTGTAGGCACACTGGTGAGTGGGGCTGGCCTTTAGCCCAACTGGCCGTAGTAACCCCCTTTGCCTTCCTAGATCCACTGGCCAGGGTTCGCTATTGAAAGGCATGGCTGCAGCCACCATAGGCTTGCTTGTGGTTGGGGCCAGTACTCAGCCTAGCTGTCTAGTTAGTGTTTGTGACAGCTACAAGTGCACCCAAGGGCAGGGCTTGCTCCCTGAGCATCCAGTGAAGAGGCCTAGCTGCAAGATATGCCAGTGCTCTGTGTGTGGGGTTATCTCCCTCCCTGTCAAGGACTCCTGTGAGGCATCCTAAAGGCAGGCCCCTTTTGGAGGGCCGCTGGTCCTGTCTAGGGCTACCTGCTGGGTGTGGTTGGGCAGGAGCCACTTTGGAAGGGTGTCTGTCATGGCAGGTAGATTGAAAGGGGCAGATGCAGGGGAATGCTGGGGCAGGGAACACCATTTTAACAGGGTAGATGGAGCATAGTAGAACTAGCTCCCACAAGCTTCTGAATATTTGGCTGGGGAAGGACAAAAAAAATGGTACTCATGAGCACTTTTGTTCCCAGAGAAATTTCCTGCAGATCGCTGCCCTTGCAGCTTACAATCTAAGATTCATAAATAAATCTCCTTAAAGTATACTCCAGGTACTTTACAGATTGCTGTTTCTGTGCTGTGTCTTTAGCCAAGTTATGTAGCATGCTGTCTCTTCAAGGGTGAGGATTCGGTTTCATACATTATAAGGATTTATCTTCCCAGTGCAGGTCCCCAGGCCCAGAGATGCCTTGTGTGGGGTCTGATCTTCTTTCTTCACTTTGTGGTTGGTTATACCTGGGGTTTGGTTACTGACCACATCTTTGCCCTTCCTCCTTTTTGATGTGGCCTTTTCTCTTTGACCAGCTGTGGAAGATCTGTTTTGCCAGTTTTCAGGTCATTGCGATAGATGTAGTTGTTGCCTCAGTGTGTCCATTGGATGGACACCTAAGTGAGCTCAGGATCCTCTGACTCCACTCACTTCGCTTTGACTCTGAAGGGTTATTTTCTTCCCAGGGTGAATATTCTGGTGTGAACTCCAACTGTAGTTTTTACCCTTTTACTTTAGAAATAATATACCCTCAGTGTGAGATTTTTAAAATATTGAAAGATAGGTTGTGGGGAGAAATCATAAGAAGCCTTGGACTCAGGAGGAAAAAAAATGTAATAAAACATATATTTTAGAAAGATAAGCCTCGCAGTGTTGTATTCTTACTCTTTGCCTGGGCACACAAAAAGACTCACTACATGGATCCTAGTTTAATAAAGACTGTCAGGTAATAAGCTAAAAGTTATAGAGACTTTAAAATATTTCCAGTGGGTTAGATTTGTTGTCTAGTCTGTCATGGTTAATATTTAGTTTAATTTCATTGTGATTGAAGAATGTTGCCTGTTTCCATTCTACTTTTTAGAATTGATTGCATTTGAATTGCTATCTTACCAAATGATTTATTTTTATAAATGTCTCATAATTACTTGGAAAAGAATAGGTAGTCTCTGTTTGATGGGTATGAATTGCTTTATTTTTCCATTTTGGTCTCTGTCTTCTTCCATCTTTGCCTTACACACACACACACACAAACACACACACACACACGGGCTTCCTTAGTCCAAGCCACTGTCATGATTCCACTTGACTCCTGCAATAATACCTAACTAATCTCCCTGCCCAACATTTGACCCTCTGTATTCTACAGGATCAGAATAATCCTTTTGAAAATAACTCATGTCATTTTACTTCTCTGCTCAAAACCTTCATCTGACTCAAAATAACATTCAAGGTGCTCAAATAAGGCCTACAATGACTTACACCATCTGGCCCCTAATGACTTATCTGACTTCTACTTCTTTTCTCCTTTTGCTAATTGCTATACTCACACTGGCCTTGCCCTTTCTTCACCCTGCCAAGAAGAGTCTAACCCCTGGAATTTGCCTATACCAGTCCCTCTCTGCTATACTCTTCTTTCCCCAGACACATGTAGGATGTGCTGTCATTACTTATAGGTCTCTACTAACATGTGTCCTAATTTAGGAGTTCTTCCTTTGCCAAAATAAAAATAAAAATAACACCTACCCATCCTTCTATCCTGATTTAATTTTGCTCATTGCTTTTAATCACCACCCAGAACACTGCATATTTATGTGTTATCTACATATTTATTTGCTATTTATTTAATATAGTTGCTTTTTATATATCTCCCTCCACTGGAATACAGACTACATTGTTATATCTCCAACAGTGCATTTACCCAATAAATATTTGGTTAATGAATGTAATCCACTGTCATCTTTTACTTCGCATACAGGTAAAATCTGCAACACCTTAATATGAGATACAGTGGGGCTTCTAGTCATCATTCATCTTGCTTTTACCTTGCAGTCTCCAATTCAAGAGCAGACACTCTATTTCAGTACTATTGGCTAACTATCCTAACTACTACATTGTTAGTTGGAAGTATTATTCCTGAAACGTGTCCCTGAGGTTAGCTGCATGATGGTTTCTGTGGATATATAGTAATAAAAGACAGCAGAGGTATGTTCCCAGTATGAAAAATGGGAGGAAATAATGGCGTGGTTCTGGTGGGATTATGGAGGAACACTGTATCTATCTTCTTTTCTCTTGGGGAATGTATCCCCAGGATATTTAGGGATTTTCATTAATCTCTTATTGAGGGTTTCTCTTAGTGAGGACTAGAAGTTTCTGGATTCTGAACTCCCACTAGATGGAGGAGTTTACACACCAAGGGGTTCTGGGAACCCTCCCCTGAATCACTGGCTCATATAGTGATAAGTGAGCATTTGTTTGTGCCTTCTCATCTTGGGTGGGATAAATTGGGCCTAAAAGATAAAGTGTTCAGCCATTGCAAGTATATATTCCCTAGTTAAGCACAAAGGTCTATGAATACTAATTCCAGTGCTTCCTATTTGAATTGTCCTCAAGTTAAGCTGCCTGCGTGGGTAGGGCATTCTGCTAGAAGCAGTAAGCACAAATTTTCCATTTGAATCTGTTAACTTGCAATTGTAGGCGAAAAATCACTGTCTAGATTAGTTTTAAAATTTATGTCCCCATTCAGATATCCAAAGTCCTCATATGATGTTCTCAAAATCAGCGAGATGCTTGTGGATTAAGGCCGATTCTATGAGGATAGATCTTGAACTGAGAGATCTTGAACTGAGAGAACCACATGTTGTTTATGAACTCATTACCCAAGTAACATTGTAGGGTTTGGAAGTAGGTCTGGTCCATTTGTTCAAGTAGCTTTTGCCCTTCTTCCTTAACACTTGAAATGATGGAGGCAATGGAGACTTTCCTAGTGCCACACATTTCTCAGCCACAGCTAAGTCCCAGAATGCTTAGCTATTTCTTCTTCAAGGATATTGTATGCCAAGTTGAATCCCAGATTGCCTTGATTCTCATGGTAAACAATTTCCATGACCTGAGCTAGAGAAATTCGTATCTTTATTGCTGATATCTGATTCATAATAGACACTGGAAAATTATAGTCTATAAGGGTGGACCTGTTGTCCCTAATGCCAACTCACTGTGAAACAGGTTGTTTAATGGGATGTTAGTAGTGGTTTGTAGTGAGGCCAAAATGGCAGGGTAGAAAACAAGTGACAATTTCTCCCATGTTCTAAAGTAAATTGCTAACCTACCTATACACGCCTTACTTGGCTGATTGACCATTTGTAATAGAAGATAGAGAAGATGAAAGGAAATTAGAGATTGGAGAGAAAATGTCTTTGTAAAAAGTTGTTGAAATGCTATGGCATATCCCCACATGCAGCATGATGGGGAGGGAGATGCTCCTTGTCTAACCTCAAGTAGATTGAGAGGAGTTGTCAAGAGATCATTCAGATACCTGAAAGAACTAAAGGGCAAGAAATGGAAGTCACTTGCAACAGCCCACTAGAAGACTGTGATTTCAAGAATAACTGCTTTCTCTAAGATTGATTAAAATTGCATGTTTCCTATCGATATATGCACAGAGAGAGTTGTGTGGCATTGTCTTATTGGGATTATTCCTAAAAGTACACCTGGCATTTGGTAAAATACCAAAAGATATCTTCCCAGATGGGCTCAGACTATTGAGAACCCAAATGTGCAGTGGTGGTAATGGGGTTGGAAAGATCACCAGCACCCTGAGAACTGCATCAAAGAATTTCAGCAAGACATTCCAAGCAATGCATATCCTTCATGGAATCCACAAAGCACACTGAAAAGTGCAAGTCAGCACATTACAAATACCAAGCTAAGAGAGAACAGACTCCAGCTTACAAATCTTTTAGTTTAGGAGCTATTCTCTGCTTATTAGTCTCTACCACCTTTCAAACTTCAAAGGGTATTGGCAATACAGTGAATTGGTGCAGAGAGAAAGAGAGAGTAGCTTCAAGCGGAGCAACTGAGTAGGAATCACTATGCCCCTCTTTCTCCTTGAAGCAGATCCACACGGAAGGACTTTGTAGTATCTAAAATTGAGCAAATGAGAGATGAATCTGCCTGATTCTTTGTCCAAGGACAAAGGAAGACCTAGCCCCCAAGAGTGAATTTTCAGAAGCAATCATGAAAAAACAAAGTCTTATTTTGCCCTTTTATTCTGCCTTTTGAATGTACCATACACATTTTATATATATTCGTAAATATGCATGTACCTTATAATACACATTATATATATGTTATATTATATATAATAGATATGTGCATTATACATATACATATATATCAACATTGTTCATTTTCTTATTCAAATCCTTTACATCCTAAATAGGTTTTGCTTTTATATTCTGATAACTGAGATAGTAGTGTGAAATTCAATATAACTGTTTTGTCAATTTTCTTCTACACTAACAAGTTTTTCTTTCTATACTTTAAAGCTGTATTGTTTGGTGTGTAAAGGCTTTTGTTAATTATGTCATCTTAGACCACTTTAATTTCTTTCAATTCTAATTTTCATATCAATATTACCAACTCTGTTATTTTTCTATTAATATTTCCCTAATATGTTACTTTGCATTTCCTTCTTTTCAGATTTATGTTATTTTGTTTTAGATTGTTGGATTTGGGCGTATATACATTTTCCCCAATATGCGAATTAATATTTAAAATTACAGGTATGTCTTATTTCTACCATTATATTCTAGTTCATTTAGTAGTAAAAACTACCCTTAGGCTTTTAATAGACATATTTAAATATATATTAAATATATATTTGGTTATCAATGAACACATCTAATCAGTAACCTCTCCTGTGAATGAGAAAAGATATTTAGTAAATTCTTTATGTATTTCCTTTTCTTCTCTATTAGCTTTTCAGATTTTGTAGCAGTTGTTCACAATTTTAGTTGCAATATGTTCTACTTTTTTTTCCCATTATGAATCCTTTTTTAATAAAAGCAGTATGTTTCATAGCTACAATATAAATAATTATTTGGGATTAAATGTAGATTTTACTTTATCTTAGCTTACCTTTCTCTTATCTCTTGGATTTTTCTTTAAAGGTTTTTTTTTTTAATTTAGCATGAGAGAGAAAGAGAGGCAGAGGGAGAAGCAGGCTCCATGTGGGGAGCCTGACGTGGGACTTGATCCGGGTCCCCAGGATCACACCAAACTGCTGAGCTACCCAGGCTACCCAATCTTTTGGATTTTTGTTTTGTTTTGTTATTTTGACAGACATTAGCAAGAAAAACTATTAAAAGCCTATGAATCATAATATTTTGAGGTTTTAATTACAATATGGCTATAAATATGAATTCAAAGCACTGATCATAAGAGTTGACATTTGTTTCATCATTTCTCATACCTTATAGATACAGCTCTGTTTTCTTCTAAAATTTCATGTTTTAGGTTAAAAGTATGATTTTTTTTCCTTATGGAAAGAACATATTTTTTTCATTTCTATATGGTTTTAATGATATTTTAATTCAGTTCTTAATTTAACTTTGTTGCATCTAGATATTTTCTTCTTTTTTTAATATTAGTCTTTATTTTTTTGATTGTTTTCTTCTCCATTATCTCTGTTATCTCCTTCTGGAATGATCATTTGGTAGTTATTCGATATCTTTTTGTGTGTGTGTGTGTGTGTGTGTGTGTGAGTAAAGGGATAGAAGTTTATTAAGATAGGGAAAGCTCTCAGACATGAGAGGGGTCCTGACAGTGTTGCCTAGTTATTAGATATCTTAATCGATTATCCGTATCTCATAGCTTTTCTTTTATAATTTATTTTTTTCCCTTTCCCTTTGCATTGTATTCTGACAGAATTTCCTGTTTCAGCTTCCCAGAGCCCTAATGTAAACTTTTGTTTTGCTTTTTTTCTATTCTTTCCCTTCCAGCCATAACCAGTTTTATTCAACCTTCTTATTGATCCTTTAAAAACAATGATCATGATTAATTTTTGAGAATTCTAATTGAATATGATTGATCATTGATATTATGAAGGATGAAGTCTAGATTATTTATTTCTAATGGCCTAAGAATAGTGCATGGAGATTATGATTATAGGATCCCTGGTTGTCATGGTTTGGATTGGGATGTATTTGGTCGAATAGATTCTAGTGTGATATGCTCTACGTAGTTGAATTTCAAGGTTCATGAAGAGATCCAAAAGTTGCCTGGAGCATGACTCCACTTTTGACTTTGTTCCTAGCACCCAGAATATAAATTTCTGGTGGCAGATTGTTATATTGTTTAGGCAGAGGGCTGTTCTTTCATTTTCGGCTGGATCAGACTCTGAAGCCAGCAATTTTGAGCACAGGGGAATTAAACCTATTTGTACAGCACTTTTATTAATGGGTCCACTGCTCCTAGTTCGTGCCCCTAACTCCTGCCTCATCTTGTATTTATAATAAGGGTCTTTAAAAACTAACTTTTTGACAGTTCCATTTTTATAGTATTGTGATTTCTTAAATGTTGCATGGTTTTTCCACCAATCTTATATCACACATGTTATCTTTCAGAAATTCTTGGGAATTGATTTGATGGCAGTCTTCCTTGGTAATCATTAGTATACTGGATTTGTTCTTACTTTCATTTATATTTTAACACTCCAGGGGAGATTGGAAAGAACAAATATACAGATGCCCTTCTGGTTTTAGTAACCCAAATTATTGGATTTGAATATCTTGATTATCAAAAGCATATATATCTTTAGATTAATGTAAGGTGGTGTGTAATGTTTACAGAATCATCATTTGGGACAGTTGTGATTCTGATAGTCTTCCAAATTATTTTACTTGCAAATAGTTGAAGTAAGATGTTTTGTTATTTATGACTTGTCATTCTCACATTTGTTAACTTTTACTGAGGAGATATGTTGAAAATCTGCCAAGATAACACATTCAGAAGCAGAAATACTCAGGAAGAATATCAGCTGCATTGCCTTTGCTTCCTGAATTCCAGATCAAAATATTCAGTCAGATGCTTTCCTCCTACTCAAACAAAGGAGGTTGCCAGGGTATATAAGGGGAGAGAATCAATGTGATTATTTTGATACTACTAACAAATAATGGCAGTATATCTGCATCTTACACTTTAGTAAAATAAACAAGCATTCAAGATATGATTTAAGGTGTGAATTCTACTAGGAAATGGTCATAGCATACCATCTTAAACACAGTTATTCTGTTATCAAGCAGTTGTGTTTTGGGGGCAATCATATCTGAAAAGCTTGTTTTCAAATCATTCTCCAGTAGTAGCTTTTACTTTCTGAGGTACTTTGTGGGTCAGGATCAGAGACTCCTATTGATATGATAACCAGGTGGTTTCTATCTTTAATGTTTCCCTTAAATAATAGAAAGGTCTGTTATTCCCTTGCTCTACAAAAACATGACCATTTAGGGACTTGTTCTCTAATAAAGAAGAAAGAAAAATGAATGTGCACTGGGTAATTTCTAAAATATGTCATCTTTTTCCTTGAAGAGACTCCCAGCCATGCAACCTTCAAAATGTAAACAAAAACGAATGAATGATTTAGCCGTAATATTGTTTTCAATTTTGATGTGAGCTAAAAAGTGAAAGTTATTCAGAATATTCTTCCATTCAAATTAATCTTCCCTGGATCCTTCATACATTATTCAGAATGCGTGGTAGAATGACCAATTCCACATGAATGCTGGATGGTTTATTTTCTTCTAAATAGAGCCTCTGCCAGCTGCATGAATAACCATAACTCAATGACAAATTTTTTAGATGTAAAATATTTTTTAAAAATATTTTTCCTATTCCTTTTTAGCAACTACTTTTATTGCCATGTTGGTTTCTAAGTGGCTGAATAACAGCATAGATTTATCAAAGAGAGAATTGCCACTCTTCTAGTATTTTTGGACTAGGTGATTAATTTTAAATGGTTCATATTTTGTAAACAATTCATGATCATGGTTATTTGTGTCTCTCAGGAGTATTTGAAATATTGATGATGAAAGAGAAAGAGGTGACAAAGTAGTCACAGTGGAACGCTGCCTAGCTGCAGAGTCAGGGCTTACTGTATTCAGTCTGAGTGGGGCTCAGAAATGTACATTTGTGGCATTATTCAGATATACAGGTATAAGAATTATACTTTGAAGAACCATTAAAGGACAGTGCTTCTCAAGCTTAAATAGGAAAAAGAGTCAACTAAATTATGATTCAATAAGTTTTAGGTCTTCCCTGAGATTCTGAATTTCTTGAAGAGCTCCCAGATAATGCCAATGCTGCTGATTCATAAAACCACTCCTTGAGTAGAAAGAAGTCTAGAGAGCGGTCTTCAGCTTTGCACATACAGAATCTCAGTTTTCCAGTCCATAGAGTTTGATCATGAAAAGACAACACACAAAAACCAAAGAGATAAGAGACTGATGTGTAAGACAAATTGCCAGTTTAATTATTGCTCTGGTTCTTAACTCTGAGTGCTATGAGGTTCACATATAGAATGTCAATACTTGGGAATACCTGGGTGGCTCAGTTGGTTAAGTGTCTGACTGATAATTTTGGTTCAGGTCATGATCTCAGGGTTGTGAGATTAAGCCCTGCATTAGGCTCCATGCTGGATGTGGAGTCTGCTTAAGATTCTCTCTCTCCCTCTGCCCCACCCCACCCTCCACTTGTGTTCTTTCTCTCTCTAAAAGAAAAGAATGTCAATGCTTGAACCCAATTCCAAGGAATTCTAATTTAAGTGGTCTGGAATGGTACTGACATCCATAGTTACAATTCCCCAGGTGATTCTAATATTGAACCACATTGAGGATCACTGATTCATATTGTGAATTTTAATGCCAAGTAGATCAAATACCAATATTAGTTTATCAGCACACTCTTTCCTGAAGAAATGTCTACATAGGGAGCTAAAATGAAGTTGGTGGCTCACCTGGGGAATGTAGAAATCATAAAGGAGGGGTTAAATAACCTGAGCAGGTAGCCTCATCAAGTCAGTTAGGTAGCTCTCATGAGAGTATATACTTGAGAGAGAGAGGGGTGAACAAATAGACCCTTTGGTGGCCTTTCCAATTACTGTATTCTTGCATTCTGAGCTCCCAGTTTCTGTACTAAGGTAGACCATCCCAACTCTGTTATTTTCCTTCGTTCTTTCAAACATATTTTTAATATTATCTCTCACAAAGACTTCACTTTATTTGCTTATTTCTGTTTACTTAGTCATATCTTTCCAGCTCCCAAAATTCTTAGTCATTCCAACATCACCTCCATGGCTCACTTCATAGTTCATGACTTAGGGTGGTGTTTTCTATTTCCTTCTTTTTGGGTTTCTACTTTAGAGAGTAAGCCTTATTTCCAACTGTTGGACACCCCTGCTGACTTTATATTTCCAATCTTTTGTACAGAATCAATTAGATAAACATATGAAATGCAATGTATATATTCTGCTAATTTTCACCAAGTTGATGCAAAAGCTATAATATTTGAAGACAAAGCTGAAATAGATTGAGAAGGTGACATTTTGGTTTAGGGTCATAGAACAGTACTATATTTTTCTGTCATTTAGGAAAAGTGTTTAACATAAAATTGAAATGATATGTACAAAGGCACATTCTTACAAAGGCACTTTAACCTAAACACTGGATAAGTGCCAGTGGAGTGTTTGACTTTCTATTTTAAGTGGGAAAATGGTTGACCAAGAATTATTCTTTTTGGGAGAGGGTAAACTTTTACTACCATTAAACTCAATGGAAGTTTTAACAACATATCATTTTGAAGACATGTAAAAGGAAAGAGGTAATAATCAGAATTTCTTTGTGAAGTTCTGTCAGACTAATTGAATTTTCATCTCTGTCAGAATGATAGGACTGATGTATCAGTTGAAGTAACAGCTGTAATTTACCTTGACTTTAAATGAGCTTCAACTTCTACTTGTTTGGCATACAAATCATAGATTTTTAAAAAGTAGTCTAGACTAGAATCTTACATGGTTAGAGTTTTACTTACCCACACCAGGTACTTATCCAAAATTATCTAAGATTTTTGTATCTGTCTTTGTGATTTGTATATTCTTGACATACAACTGCAGGTGAGCCACAGCTATCAGAATATAGTAATAACAGGAATATTATGTGTATGTGTGTAAATTACAAAGCCAAGGATCTGCAAGTAGAATATTAACTTGGCATGGGATATCCATCCTGACTTTCTGGAGAAGCTATAGCATTTGGCAATACAGCCCAGAATGGATCGTGTATTAATGAGGTTTCTCCAGAGAACAGAACCAATAATATACACATATGATGGAATGATGGCATTGTTATTTTGTTCCCTTATCTTCTTCTTCTTTTTTTTTTTTAAAGATTTATTTATTTACTTGACAGAAGGAGAGCATATGAGTGAGGGAAGATGCAGAGACAGAATCAAGCAGAGTCCCCACTGAGCATGGTGCCCGATATGGGGCTCAATCACAGGACCTGAGGTCATGTCCTTAGCTGAAATGAGGACTCAGCCTGCTCAGCCAACTGAGCCACCGAGGTGCACCATTTTGTTACCTTATCTTGAGGTCTATCAAAATCAACAAAACTAAAATATATCGATCATCTGAGAGTATAGGTGAAGTCTGAATGTGGGCTGGAAAGTGGCCGGCATTCTATATATGTATGCTGCGTTGGTTGTTTTTGGCATAGTAAAGGTATATATATTAAGAAATTGGCTCATTTGATGATTATGGAAGCTAAAGGGTCTCATGATCTGCTATCTCAAGCAGAAGGTCCAGGAAAGTCAGTGGAGTGGTTCAGTCCATATCTGAAGACCTGAGAAACAGGAGAGAAGAGGCTGTAAGTCCCAGTCACAGGACAGAAGATTGATGGCACAGCTCAAGCAGTCAGGCTGAGAAAGTGAATTCTCCCTTTCTCTACCTTTTTTTTTTTTTTCTATTCAAGTTCTCAATGGATTGAATTATGCCCACCTATATGAGGGAAGGCAATCTGCTGTACTCAGTCCAGGTTGAAATAATAATCTCATCTAGAAATAGCCTCACAGAAACACCCAGAAATAATGTTCAGGAAAATATTTGGGCACCTCATGATCCACTCAGGTTGACACATAAAATTAGCTATCACAGATAGCCACTTCCATTTCAGCCCTTCCCAGGTCCTCCCATTACCTGCTAATAGGCCCTGAGACCTAAAATCAACATCATCATTTCAAAACAAAACACCCCCACAAAAACAAAAGAAAAAGGAATCTAAGGAGCTATATGGAAGGAAAAACACTTTAAAAGTTCAGAAACCAATTTCTCAAATATAGTTGTTACAGCAGAGAGATGTGGTTTGGACTTATGCTTCATGTAAATATCATCTGCTTATTTAAGTGTCAACCTTGTTCTCCTGGAAAACTGAATATGCTAAGAGAGGAAAGCAATGTTAGAAACAATAACCCCTTTGAATAGGATTTTATAGTAATAAACAGTCCCATCTGTTATCTCATTTGCTACTCAGAGCATCCCTCTGAAGCGAGATGGCGGTTGGTACTGTAATACCAGGTTTTCACATGAGAAAATCAAGGTTAATAAACGTTAGTTTTTACTGAGCTATAAACAATTGCTTTAACATACATACATTGATTGCCTGATATGTTCTAGGCAATGTTCAGGCTTCATCCACCCCCGAGATCCAGCAACATATACAGGGGCCTGCTGGTTGTGCATCCCTATACCTAAAACCAAATAAAGTCCCTCAAGGAGTCAGGGAAATCTTCCCTTGGAGAAGGTGTTTCAAAATACCAAGGCTTTATTTCAACTTATTGACTCCACTCGCAAGAATTTTATGAACTAAGTTCAACATTTGCAAATCAAAACTTATTTTAATTAAAACCCACCTGGGTTTCCATGTATGGGACATTCCAGGTTTCCAAGTATGGGACATTCCACAGTTTTCCTATGCCTTATGTTTCCCCATATTAAAAAATATGCTCATATGTTGGACCTCTAAGAATGATGACATTCACCTTTAGGGAAAATTCTAACTGAATCAAGGTTAGCTTTCAGTGTTTTCCCAGATTTAAAGGTAAGTTTCACTAGATTTAGAAAAATATATCATTTGGAGGATGAAACAAACTCTTTATTTTATTTATATAATATATATATATTTGTTGATTTTGATAGGTTTTAAGATAGGAGAGAAAAATAAAAATGCCATTGCTCCATCATCCTTTTTATGATTTTATTTATTTATTTATTTGATAGAAAGAGAGAGAGCACAAGCAGGGGGAATGGTAGGCAGAGGGAGAGGCAGAAGCAGGTTCCACACTGAGCAAGGATCCAGATGCAGGCTTGATCTCAGGATGCTGGGATCATGACCTGAGTCATATGCAGATGCTTAACTGACTGAGCCACCCAGGTGCCCTGCTCCATCATCTTAAGGCAAAATTCAGTACTTTATTCTTAATGGATCACTGTAAATGGTATATAATCTTAATAAATATCTATAGAATCATAGAATTATTCTTAAACCGTTCCCTTAAAATGTGATCCAACCAATACATATATGATCACCTGATTTATGGCAAAGGGACCATATAGTATAATAGAAAAAACCTGATCTTTTCAATAAATTGTCAACCGGATATAAGAGAAATCAAACGGACCCCTAACTCATACCGTACATAGAAATGAACTACAGATCATTTCAGATCTATATCTAGTAAGTAAAACAATAAAATTTGAAGAAGAAAACATTTAAAAATCTTCCTGGGGATCCCTGGGTGGCTCAGCGGTTTAGCCCCTGCCTTTGCCCTGGGGCGTGATCCTGGAGACTCGGGATCAAGTCCCGCATCAGGCTCCCTGCATGGAGCCTTCTTCTCCCTCTGCCTGTGTCTCTGCCTGTCTCTCTCTCTCTCTCTCTCTCTCTCTCTCTGTGTCTATCATTGATAAATAAATAAAATCTTAAAAAAAAAATCTTCCTGACCATGGACTAAACAATGATTTCTTAAGTAGGAAACAAAAGACTAATGATTAAAGGATAAAAAAAAAAGATAAATAGGACTATATTTAAATGATTCATCAAAATATATCATAAAGAAAGTAAAAAGGCAAGGTCTGGATTGGGAGAAGACTATTTGGGCTATGGGCTGAAGTTTGCTAACCCCCAGTCTAAAAACATGGAAATTAATGAAAGAGAAGGCTAAGAGACAAATGCATTTTGTCAAAGAAAGACATTTTCATACTAAACCATTGGAAGAAAGTCAGACTGCAGAGCTGACTCATCAAATACAACCCCATTAGATATCTCAGTGGAAAACAAAACTCACAGAATTTCCAATTTTATGTCCAGTCTGGAAGCATTTTTCCCCCTCAAACGAATATCGTAAATGCAGAGGACAGGACAAATCTTAAGAAATCAACATTGCAAAAATCAGGGTTAAGTTGGTTTGTTAGAGTATAAAACACTTACATTTTCTTTTATTCAAGGGTCTTCAGTTATTCCAGTTGACTTTGTTGTTTGTAATGCAAAATGCAAGGTCCTGATTGGAATGCATTGAACACTTTTCCTTAATGGCAGCAAGACAAAATGTCGGTTTTGCATCCATTTATGAAGGATCCCCAAAGCAATAGGTCAGTTCATAGAGGTTATTATAAAACGCATAATGATTTTAGGTATCTTCTTAGGGGTCTTTGAATACTTTGCTTCACCAAGGGTATAGATATATTAATTAAGATGGTTTTCATGGTAAAGAAAAGAAAATTCAACTCAAAGCAGCTTAAACAGTATTGAGAGTTCTGGAGGGGTCTCTATTAACAGAAAAAAATTCAGAGGTGGTTCAGGAAGCCAATTCATTTCTCTGTTCTTCTGTGGCTCTGTCTTCTCTGTGTGTTGGTTTCATCATCAGTCTCTTTACAAGTGGGCTACTATAGTTGTTTCACCTTTTTAAGTAAATCAAAGGCAGAGAGAGTGACTTTCAAAATTTAGTCCATAATTGAAGTTGCTATCCCAGGAGCCATAATCAAATCTCCCCTGACATGTCTTTGGTCTGATATCGATTATTCACCTATTCCTTGAGCAAATACTTGTTACCAGGGGAGTGACCCGGTGTAAGCTGCCCATCTTGAATGAATCACTGGGCAAATGGAAGGCGGTTACCCAGAATAACTAAGTCCCGTACTTTTCAAAATATGGTCCCTGAACAAGTAGCGTCAGTAGCACCAGAGAATTTATTAGAAACGTAATTTCCAGGGGCTAATTCTTGATCAACTGAATTAGAAGCTCTGAGGAAGTGCCCAAGCAATCTGTATTTTATTGATCCCTCTAGGAAATTGTGTGCACACTAAGACTTGAGAACCATTGTTTTTGACTAATCAGAGTCTATATCTAGAGTTGAAGTCAAGCCATCAAACTACATAGCTAATTATAGGAGAGATATGAAATGTATTATATATCTAGCCATAAAATCAACCACACACAAAGCATATAAAGTATATTTATTTGATAGGGAAAAATTCTCAAAAGCTGTACGTTATTATTAAAGTTGTAAAATATCATTTCTTGGAGTATATATATATTTTAAAGGTTTATTTATTATTTTAGAGAGAGAACACAAGTATGAGGAGGCACAAAGGGAGAGAATCTTTAAGCAGACTACCCTCTGAGTGCAGTGCCTGTTTCAGGCCTCAGTCCCATGACCCAGGAGATTATGACCTGAGCCAAAACTCTTGGAGTATATTTTAAGGGAGATACATTTTTTTTTATTTTGATTAGTTTATTTTTCATGCTTTGGATTGTGATCCTTATAGGTAATTATAAAAGTTACTTTATTTAATCATGATGTATTTTTTTAAATCGATTGAGAGAGAGGAGAGTAAGAGGAAGAGGGAGGGAGAGAGAATCTTAAGCAGCATGGACCCTGATGCAGGGCTCCATCTCACGACCTTAAGATCGTGACACTGAGATCATGACCTGAGTCAGAATCAAGAGCTGGGCGCTTAACTGACTGAGCCACCCAGGTGCACCTTTAATGTATTAGATTTAATAGAATAAAATAGTAGAAAGTAGAGTACAGCAATGTGAAATTTTGATTCACATATATATGTATATGTATAAATATGTGTATGCTACCAGGTTGTAATATAAGATATTTAATAACTGTCTAGGGGCAAAGTGTTCTGGTTTACAGTTTGTCAGTTTGCATAGTGTAATTATTATATGCGCCACCTGCCTATAGCAGATGTTAGGCTATCAGTGCATCTCCACTGAAGGTAGATGTGGACAAGATGTACCGACATTATGATATATTTCAATCATAAAGGTATATATAAATAGCCTCAAGAGCACATAGTAAAATGTAGTAATTAGAAATTGCTCAGTTTCAAGTATTTATTACCTTTATTTTTAACATGTATTTGATATTAAGTTATATAATGTAATGTTTAATAATGGCCAACTTTAACAACAGTGCTGAAAAGTTAATAATCAGCTCTCATGAGTTGGTATGAGCCAGCTCAAGCACACAATTAGACCATGTCAGAAAGTTTGAAAGCCAGTGGTTTAGGCCATTCCCCATGCTTTCTGCTGACTCAAAATGTTGAGAGAAAATGGCAAATGTAATAAGCCATTTCAAAGCCTTTATTCTTTCTCTGGACTACCTAAATTTCTGTATTAAAAGAAGAAAATCTGATTTCCATCCACTCCTCTTTTCCATAATCAAATTATTTTCTCTGTAAAAATTGGCAACTGTATCCATCTTCAAACTAATATACCTGATGAATTGGATTTGGGCACTGAAGGGAAGAAAGGAGTTGAAAACCATCTGATATCCAAAGATTGGTGTAATTTTGTGTCATTAATTTCAGTGCAGAGACAGGAATAATAATAATATAAGTGCAGTTGGCTGGATCATGTTCACCATTCTAAGGATTTCTTTAATATAGGCTTTTCTCTTAGTAATCTTTAAGCTCATGATGATATAGTATGTAAAATAAACAAATACTAATTAAATCCATTCTACCTACATATTATCTCTAGTATTTCATGTAAAGGTTATCAAAGGAAGAACCTTATTCGGGGAACAAAATTTCAAATATGACAAGAGGATAATTGCCATGTAAGTTTTTTCTGTAGCACTTGTCCTCAGAGTTTTTTTGAGCATATTAATAATAAAATGAATGCAAATTTATTTGTGAATGAAATTTAATTTCCACTTAAGCTGCTGGAAAACATCATAAGCCTTTCCCTTAAGGCACAACTTAAGTCCTATCTTCTTTGCAAAATCATTCCTAATGACTTGCCCTAGTTTATTTACTTTTTCTTTTTCTGGTATCTATTATACATATTTTCTTTCTGGCAGAATTAGAAAGCCATTTTTCTCTCAATACCATCTTACCTTCATTAAATTTTAAGATCCATGAGAACAAAATTTTATACTTTTTTTGTCCTCTGTAACCTCTACCAGCATCAGGAACATAGTAGTATTCTGTGCCTTTTAAAATTTATTAGAAAGAAGTGTAAGGTTCTACACATGGGTCTATACAATCAGCTCCCACCAATAATATTAATAATATATTAGTATCATTATTTAGTGTTTAATAATACTAGCACCATTCCAAGTATTTTACATGGGTTATTCATGTAATTCTTACCACAAACTTTAGGTAGTAGAAAGAAAATTATCCCGTGGTCGTATAGTTTAAGGACCAGCATCCAGAAAGTTTGGGTTGAAAATCTGCATCCACAATCATTACTCTGCCATCTCAGATATAGAAATGATTAAACGTTTCAAAAGTCTACCAACAAAAACTCTAATACTGATGGACTTCAGTGCCCTTAAGATTATGTAAAAATGGAATTTAGAGTTTTGGAAGTTCTCTAAATATAACCCAATAGTGATATGAAGATGGTAAGTGTGGACCAAATATATGAGTAAGTATGAGAATAGAATAAGTTTGATTTGAGCTCCTTAGGAAGTAAAAACCAAGAAATTTATAGTCATTCATTGAAAGTTTACTATGAAGACAGAAAGCATTTGTAAGATTGGATGTAACATTTTAGAACTACAGTTTATGTGTTTGTCAAGACCTTACCTAGAGGACCTGAGCAAGAGCTACGACACGCTGAACTTTGGGGTGCGCCATTCTTTAAGACTCTGCCCTACTCAGGTCTGAGAAACGTAATTATTCCATTTTAATCTTTAATATAATTTCTAAGAAAAACAAAAAAAAAGGCTTTCTGAAACATAGTTAAATGATTTATATAAGGAACTTAATACTTGAAACCAAGAATCCTGTGTGATTTTTTTAAAAGATTAAAATAATGATTTGAAAATCCCAAAGGATCAAGTGGTAATCATTAAATGCACTATTGCACTGCTTCAGCTATCTCTTAAAGGAGATAACCTGAAAATAAAGACAACAGAAATGCAAGTTCTTGGCCTCAATGAAGATATCATTTAAAAAAACATATTTATTGATTTATTTATTGGGCAGGGGTGGGGCATGGGGAGATGGAGAGAGAGTCCTAAGCAGACTCTGCGCTGAGCACAGAGCCTTCCCTGGGTTTGATCTCATGACCCTGAGATTACAATCTGAGCCAAGACCAAGAGTCAGATGCTTAACCAACTGTGCCACCCAGGTGTCCCATCATTTTTCTTTATATTATTTAGAAGAATTATTTAGAGTAATTTCTTCTTGTAAGAAGTTAAATTTGCCATTTCCTGCCACAGATTTTATTGGATCATCTGAAAGTTCTGTGACATTCCAAATAAGACGAAAAATATAATCCAATCTCTTTCTAGGAAAAATAATTTTTTGAGTGCTGATAGTGTCCAGTCCTTATCTGTGTAGCAGAATCAGAATTCATCTAATATAGAGTAAGGCAACACGAGATAGTGCCTGTGAGCAGTAAGGGCTGGAGTCAGATAATCTTAAATTAGAAACTCAGCTTTTTTGATTACTAGTTGAACAACCTTCAGCTACCTAATTTTTCCTAAGACCCACTTCCAAATATCTGACATGGATATGAATGGAAATATTGACACAGGGAATCATTGCAGGAAATAGATGATCTAACAGACATGAGGTGCCAAGTGAAATAAATTGAATTTACAATGATATAATGTAAAGTCAACATTCTGCTTTTCATTCATATATTATTCACAGCATAAGTGATCCCAAGAACATTTTTCAAATTTGAATTGGCATAGTGGTCATTTTGCTCAATCCTTTATGTGTTGACATAAATAAGATACTATTTTAAAGTATACAAATGGTTTTTCAAAGGGAAAGTCTTTTAAGCATAGATAGGTAGACACTTTATATTTTCCAGACTACATATTCTTACAATTATTTAGGAGGTACCTGCTAACTATTCTATTTTAGTCCTTTGTATGAATCTAAGATTTTCTTTCCGTTCTGGAAGGTGAAGAGAAAAGAATTTAAGAAATATTAATTAAGTATTGAGAAAGAGGAAAGTATTTAAGAGAGGAAATAAGTCCATTGAAACTTTGTGTGTGTTTTTATTTTTTTAAATTTTTTTAAATTTTTATTTATTTATGATAGTCACAGAGAGAGAGAGAGAGGCAGAGACATAAGCAGAGGGAGAAGCAGGCTCCATGCACCGGGAGCCTGATGTGGGATTCAATCCCAGGTCTCCAGGATCGCGCCCTGGGCCAAAGGCAGGCGCCAAACCGCTGCGCCACCCAGGGATCCCCTTGTGTGTGTTTTTAATGTGGCATAAAGTGTTCATAACATGACCAAAGATCTGTCTATTCAAGTATACTTCAAAAAGAACTCTTAAAAACAAATGTACATTATTTTTAATTATCTAAAACATTCCCCAAGAATTTAGATCAAATTATACAATAGAATAGCAGTGAATGATAAAACATAACTTCACATCACCTAAAGGAAAAGAGGACAATTGAGTGAAGATATGACTGGATTCCCCCCGCCCCCCCCCCCCCCTTTTCGCTGAGGCTATTTCTTTCCCTCTCCAAGGGCCTTTCTCGGAATGACCTTTGTGAAAAAAAAAAAGCTCAATGACATTGCCTGCAGAAATATCATCTGCTGCTTCTAAAGTCAGTCATAGGTTTTGCTTCAAGGCAAGAAAACACGTTGCTCTCAATCACACCTCAGCGTGCGATCTTCAGAAAGCCTACCTTCCTATAAATGCAACCCCATCCCTTAGAGTCAGACTGAAATACAGATGGTCCCCAACTTCATGTGATTTGATGTAACAATTTTTTGACATTATGATAGTGCAAAAATAATACACATTCAGTAGAAACTGTTCTTTGAATTTTGATTTCTTCCCAGGCTAGCAATATGCGTTTTGGCTTACAATATTTCATATTTCCAAAGGGTTTGTTAGGATGTAACCCCATTGTAAATCAGGGAAGATTTATACTTCAATGAATTCCTCCAAGGAAATGTTACTTATGGCTCTAGTTTCATTGATATGTTCAAAGAAATGTGTGGTTTTTGTTTTGTTTTTAAGAAAAGAAATGGATGCTAAGATATCAAAAAAAAAGAATAAATTTGATAATCATATATGGATATATGCAGCATATATTAAAGACATGCATGTTATTTATAAATATCTTAAGTAGGATGGCTTTTTAAAAATTTTTAAATACTGTTAACTTGGTCTTAGCAAGCTATGCACCTTATTTGTGTAATTATCAACTACTATCATGTTCCTTTATATTAAAAAAATGATCCCACTGTGCTGTGGCAGTAGGCCTTTGGATGGACGCAAATTCATTTACAGTTCCCATTAGCCAATCTAATGACCAATAGGGAGAGACAATATTCATATTCTGGAGACAGAGAGGCAGAATTGAAGGGAAGGGCAGCATACTTAGCAAGGAAAGGAGTAAAACCCACTGGCCCACTCAAGGCCTCATCAATATAATGTATCTTTATCTGAGCTAACCTACAACTATGCTTTATTCTCTGGAAAAAATAATAAAAAGAAAAAATACAGAAATCCAGGTATTCTCTTGGCTTACTACTTCATGTAGGGCCTTTCGCAGACATTGCTTTTGATAACTCATAGTCCTCAGCAACCAAGTTGAGCTCTAACATTACCTAGCAGAGCAAATAGTAAAGACCAAGAATGTCACATGAAGATTCTCAAAAGAAGACTATTTATTTCTTTGTTATTATTCCTGCATGTTCATAAACCCCATGTTATAAGCTGTTAGCTGTTGAGTCTTTGTTTTGCCCTGTCAGCCAGAGTTTTGACATGATGACATATGACTGACAGGGTTGTGTTTCTTGTAAAGGATGGGGGCAGAAGGCCATTCCAAGATAAAGATAATGAGAAGATTAATAAATTGGCTTTTAACTCAAAATGCCATGTTGTGTAGCATTTGTATTTTTGTCAAAAATATTTATTTTCGGGGATCCCTGGGTGGCGCAGCGGTTTAGCGCCTGCCTTTGGCCCAGGGCGCGATCCTGGAGACCCGGGATCGAATCCCACATCAGGCTCCCGGTGCATGGAGCCTGCTTCTCCCTCTGCCTGTGTCTCTGCCTCTCTCTCTCTCTCTCACTGTGTGCCTATCATAAATAAATAAAAATTTAAAAAAATTTAAAAAAAATATTTATTTTCCACAACTAGAAGAAAAACAAGAAAATTAATTTAGCACACATTGTATAAACTGGATACATTATATATATATATAATTATATAAAAATATATGAAATTTAAAAATATATAAAATTATGGGGATCCCTGGGTGGCGCAGCGGTTTGGCGCCTGCCTTTGGCCCAGGGCGCGATCCTGGAGACCCGGGATCGAATCCCACATCGGGCTCCCGGTGCATGGAGCCTGCTTCTCCCTCTGCCTGTGTCTCTGCCTCTCTCTCTCTCTCTCTCTCTCTCTGTGACTATCATAAATAAATAAAAAATTAAAAAAAAATTAAAAAAAAATATATAAAATTATATGTAAAAATATATAGTGTATATATATACATATATATATAAACAATCTAAAGATTATAGTATGTATCCATTCTTTTTTTTTTAAGATTTTATTTATTTATTCATGAGACACACACAGAGAGAAAGACTCAGAGATACAGGCAGAGGGAGAAGCAGGCTCCATGCAGGGAGCCTGATGTGGGACTGATCGTGGGCTTCCAGGATCACGCCCTGGGCTGAAGGTGGCGCTAAACCGCTGAGCCACCCGGGCTGCCCTGATGTTTCCATTTTTTAAACAAATATATGTTGTCTGGTTTGTGCTAGACACTGTTTATAGCATTGGGAAAAATAAAAGACATACTTCATGCATTTTGAAGTCCAGTGGGCAAAAAGACATTTAATAAACATCTAAACAAATACACATATAATATGTTAATTGGTGATAAGTGCTTAGAAGATACATAAAATATAAGGGGCCCGAGAGGAAGAGGTAGTGATGCTTTTTCTTGTTCATTGGAGGATTCAAGGGCAATGAATTGTGAAAGACCTTAGCCTTCTGGAATGATGCCTATCTAGGAAGATTCTGTAGACTACTGATTTTCATAAGTTAAAGGACATAGTATTATTAGGCCTATGATAAATAATTGTCAACATAAATTGCTTTTAAGCATAGACTATAAGATGCTTTTGTAATCAAATCTAATTAAAATCTAACAGGGAAAACAAAAACAAAAACAAAATCTAACAGGGACATTAAAAGAAAAGATAATTACAGACTACTGTTTCTTATAACATAAATGCAAAAACTCTTACTCAAAAAACTAGCAAACCAAATTCTATAATATATAAAAAGAATAACACAATTGATCAAGTTGGGTTTATTCCTATGATGCAAGATTTGAAAATTAAATCAATATAACTTAGCACATTTACAAAATAAAAGGAAGAAATGTTCATCTCAATAAATACAGAAAAGGAATTTTTTTTTAAAGATTTTACTTATTTATTCATTAGAGACACAGAGAGAGAGAGGCAGAGACACAGGCAGAGGGAGAAGCAGGCTCCATGCAGGGAGCCCGATGTGGGACTCGATCCCGGGACTCCAGGATCACGCCCTGGGCCAAAGGCAGGCGCCAAACCTGCTGAGCCACCCAGGGATCCCCAGAAAAGGAATTTGATAAAAATCATCATTTCTTCAGAATTAAAAAATAAAACTGTGAAACTAGTAATGAGATTTCCCAGTCTGACAAAGTATTTCTGACATTATGTTTAATAATTAGATGTTTAATATTTATCCCTTAAGATCAAGAACAAGGCAAGGATAGCAGTATAAATGCTTCCATCTAATATTGTACTACAGAAACTGCCCAGTGAATAAAGTGAAAAGAAATGAATGTGAAGAGATTAGAAAAAAAGGGGACATGGGGTATATATAAAAATAGGACATAATATTCTACAGAAAAATTACTAGATTAGTAAGTGAATTTCGCAAGATCTCTGGACCCTGAAGCCAATTTTTTAAAAAAGATTTTATTTATTTATTCATGAGAAACACAGAGAGAGAGAGAGAGAGAGAGAGAGAGAGAGAGAGAGGCAGAGACATAGGCAGAGGGAGAAGCAGGCTCCATGCAGGGAGCCTGACGTGGGACTCATTCCGGGATCCCAGGATCATGCCCTGAACCGAAAGCAGATGTTCAACCACTGAGCCACCTAGGTGTCCCAGTATGATATTTTTTTAATGTGTTCACATAGTGGAATGGATGTATTCATGCATTGGAATAGGAATAAAAATGAAGAGGATACTGGAGCAACAAGAGATACAAATAAATAGATGTTAGGTAGATATATATGACAAATCCATACATAAAGTTAAGGAACAGTTAAACTAATCACTGGTGTTAGAAACCAGAATAATGATTATCTGTTTGTAAGAAAGAGGTAAAGGGTGATGTGAGGAGATCCATATCTCTTAGTTGTAGAATGAGTGTGGTGCTGCTATTCCTAAAATAGCCAGAAACACTCCTTCTACAACTGAGAGAATTGTAGAAGCCAAATCTGAAAGACAAACTACTTAGTGGTATCTGAGAAGTAGCATGGTATCATAGTTACAATTGTGGACTCTGGAGCCAGCCTACCAAAGTGTAAAAGCTCAAACCAGCCAAGTAACTTTGCATGACTTACTTTTCTGTGCTTCAGTTTCTCATCTGTGAAATGGAGATAATATTATCTCTCTTAGGGGATTGTTTTGAGAATTATATAAGTTGATGCTTCTAAAATATTTTAATAGTGTCAGAATATTTCATATGTGCTCATTTAATATATATTTAATAAATATTAATGTGCATTTATATTTGGTATATATTTATTGCATATTTGGTATGTATTTATTAAATAGATATTAACTTGGGGAAACAAACCAAATTTGAACTATGGAAATTTGAAATTTCATGTTTAGAGTTAAAGTGATTTTCTTCTTTTGTACTAAGTTTATATAAACCAGTACATAGATGTATTTAAGCATGAAGCAGTACATCCGAACAAATGTGTCCATGATAAGAACACATTCTAAATCCTAATAAAATGCATCTTCAGTCACTATAGATACTTGTAATCATGGTATAATAGAAAAAGTTAAAAATATTATCTATATAGAGTAAAGAGACTTTGATAACATACTATCAAACTGTAGTAGTCTTTCTAGAAACATCAAACTAGACTGGAAAGCAGTTTCTAGTTATCATTCATATTTTTAGATAACACATGATTTTAATTAATATGTATAATCATTAAAAATTCATAACATGTAAGAAAAAACTATTGTTAGCATTAAAAATTGACCAGCCTTTTATATCTCAAAAACGTATGCAAACTGTCAAGTATTTCCTTATTAATAATAGCAAATTATATAAAATTATTTCTGTGAGATTTGCAACAAATGATTGTCTTCCCACAGTGTTGATCCTTAAGAATTAAATTGTTATTTTTTTTTCTGAATGTTCATTTTGTCCACTTGCAAAAATAAACTCCCATCACAGTAGCTTTCCTCTGAACCATAATCCTGATGTATATTCATGAGTTCCAGAATGAAGGGCTCAGCAGTACATCTTCCAACTTCAAACCCAGTGTCTCTCTATTTGACTCCTGCTCTCTCCCAAAGGGAGTTTATTTGATACCATTAGTTTCATAATACCAAGAATGTCTGCTAAATTCACTGATGTAGTCAGTCATTCCTGAGAATGGACCCACTGATCATTTCCTTCTGATTAATCCAAGAAATAGTAAAAATTGGTTAACTCATTTTTCTGGATCCTAGCAATTAAATATTAAATAGAAATAGTCTAAATGTGTTCTTTCTCCCTTTTCTTTTATTGAGAAATAGATTTTAGTCTTAGTATCCTCATTTTTAATAGTAAATAATATGTAGATATAGACATAAATCCAGTGCAATTTATTGAAATGTTGTAAAGATTTGGATTTTAAATACTTATTATAGTGTTAAGTATTAAGTTACTAAGTATTCCATTTTCTTTTTTTTTTTTTTTAAATGCTGATATCTAAATCACAGTTGTAAACAAGGAGAGGGAAGGGATTGTAACTCACTTTATGAGTTGAGGTTGCCCCCCACCCACAATTTTTCTGCAGTCCACTCCTGCACTACTGACTGCACAGTATCATGTTCCATTTAGCCCATGTGGAAGTCTTTACCATATTACATAAGATTATATTCACCTGTCTTTTGGTTTTACTTTGTGAGATATAGTAGACCAGTTTTTAAGAGCTTATTCTATTTAAAGAATGTTGAAAAGCATTGAGGAAATGTACAATTAAAAATAAAATATGTACCTACTTTTCCATATAGCTTGATCAATTTCATTTAGCTATTGTAAGGGAGCATTCAGAGCCTCTGTCCTAAGGACTCATTATTCTACGTAGAAAATAGGCTTTGTGGCTTTTGGCAGCTTGATATTTTGTTATCCTTTATATAGGGAGGAAAGAGCAGGCTGATTGAAGAGATTCATTATAATGTAGTTTCAGTTCCTTGATCCTGTCCAATAGGGAAAAGTGAGGAAGAATCTGCTAAAAATAGATAAGCAGAATGTTGGGTAAACACAGTGAGAGACCCTTTCTTGTTTAGGTTTCTTTCCTGAAAAAGCCTGTGGGAATTGTTATTTCTGAAGAGGACCTGCTAATTAATTAGCACATATTAAATGTCTGCGCATTTTGAAAAAAAAATTGATATTTGGTTCATTTATGCCACATAAATAGAACTAAGATTTGGTAGGAGACATATTCCTATATACAAATTATCCTTTCATAGAGGGAATAGTTTTATCCCTTCGAAGTTAGCTGAGAAGGAAAAAAAAAATCAATATATCAAACCTCATCTTCTAAATTACTCCCATTGAAAATGAAAGATGGGTTTTGGAGTTGACGATTTAAGAGAGCAGATGTAGAAACTGAGATTTTGGCAGCCCCATCAGAAACTAATGAGCTTTGGGGAAATCCAGCTGATACAGAGTTTGGATAGATCACTATCAAAACCATAGAGTGTCTAACACCTACGGTGAACTGGTTTCAAGGTGGCACATGGAAACTGACCAGAGGTAGTCTTTCCAAATCACTTACAGCATTATTCAGTATTACAAAAGGCTTTCCAGGGTAGTGTTACCTAGTATATTTAGAATTAATGTTGCTATTAATATACACATACTCTATTTGAAGTGATAGTAAAAGTTCATAATACTTTAAACCCTTGATAGGTGCCTTACATGGTCACCATAAAGCTATGAATGGTCTTTGTTTCATGGTGGCTAGCTAGGCAAAACTATGGTTAATAACCAGTGTGAGGGCTTTCAGAGAGGCCCAGAGCCTTCCGCCATCTGCTGGAAGAGTAGTTGGATTGTATGAACCACTGTAGTAGGAGAGAGTGCTAGAAGACCATGAAAGCTCAGGGTTACTAAACTCCATGGTAGGTTATAAACTCCATTGTTTTTGTAACTAGTCCTCCTAGTGGTTTTGCTGTTTGTTTCCTTGCTATGATTGGCTATATCCTAGCCACCTAATTTCAGAGTGCTTAGTGTTTCAGTGTGTGTTTCAGTATGTTTTCACTGTATAAATATAATTAGTGCATATTTGACTCTGCTGTTCCTGCACATCTGGCTGTAGATTTTATAGGATATACAAATTAGGCAATCTTTATATGTTGATGCTGATAAGATGCTGCCATGGGACTTCAAGTCAGAATTCATACATACACATATTTTCGGTTACTCAGTCCTGCTAATCAGTGTGTGCATTTGGGAGGGTGTGGAGTAAGAGTTGGAGGTGGAAGTTATTAACATGAGCGAACAGTAATCTCTGCCAAAGACTCTTGACCCCAAGTATATTGGACCTTTCCAACCCATCTGAGCACCCTTCTAACTCATGGATCTAATCCAGTGTTTCCCATAAAATCTAATCTCACTATAGTCTTTATCCTTTGGGTCCACTGAATTCAGCTTGCTGTCTCACACCCTGCTGAACCTCAGTGACTTCCCACTAAACTTTAGGATAAAATTCAAACCTTTTATCATAGTCTGAAAGATCCTACACAGATCTATCCCAGTCTACCAAACCTTCTCTATTTTCTGTGAAACATTTAAGTATCCTTACTCTTCCCTGAATTTTCCAAGCACCTCCTATTTCAAAGCCTTTTGGCTTGTTCTTCCCTCTGCCCACTGTTTGCTCTTCCTCACTCTTCATTTTTGTAACTGAAGTAGTCTTTATCTGGTAGCATCAAAGGAACAGAACTGTCAAATATTAAGTGAAACATGGTGAAAAATGGCAACTCCCTGCAGTGATGTCAGTATTTCCATTTGTTTGGAATTCTTTGTGGCAAATTGCTATATATATGTGTTAGGGAGGTCTAAATGTCCTTTCTAATTTTTGTGAAAAAAATGAAGGATAGTTAAGTCATTTTCTGTTAATTAAGAAATCTATGTCAGGCACATTCTGTGTTCAGAAATCTTCAAAGTTCTACTTAGGACCAAAACGTCTATTTGCAGTTTAATTATTCAGAAACCCAAATCTTGTAATTCATTCCTTTAGTCAATTAGCATTTATTGAGTAACTATTATATGCCAGTCACTCTAAAAAATAGCATGCCTCATTTCCAGTTATCCTGTTGTAAAGAAACATGACCCCAAGGAATAGACACATTGGGAGTAATATGTAGATATTTTACTTTCGGGGCACCTGAGTGACTCAGTCAGTTAAGCATCCACCTTCGGCTCAGATCATGATCCTGGAGTCATGGGATCAAGTCCCACATTGTGGTCCTTCTCAGTGGGGAGTCTGCTTCTCCCTCTCCTTCTTTTTCTCTCTTTCGAATAGATAAATAAAATATTTTAAAATATGTGTACGTATTTTAGTTTCTTATAAACATTACCTGAAAATGTATTATGTGCCTATCACTGTGCTAAGCACTGAGTCCCTGATTTAAGAAATTTATAATCCTTGGCAGAAATAGATTTAAACATAAGTATAATACGTTAAAGATACAGAGATTTGGGGGAAAAAGAAAAGGAACGCTAATGAATTGATAGTGAAAGGGGGCTACACCTGGGTGGCTCAGTTGGTTGAATGTCCAACTCTTGATTTCAACTCTAGGGCTAAACCACATAGGAGGCAGGAGGCAGAAAGGTAAGAAGACATTTACTGGGAAGACAGAGAAGATAACCAGAAAGAGAAACCACAATGGACATGGGCATAAACACATGCCATAGCATAGGTTCTTGAGCTCATAGTTAAAAGCTTGGTACTGAATATTGTACAGAGGGAAATGGAATGTAACAGGATGGAGATATAGGTATATGAAGCTGTGTTTTACACCACTTGAATATGAAAATTTTCTAATTAGCCAATTCGTTCATACTTCAATAGCTATTTTGACTCACTGTTAGCATTAGACTGCCAAGGTGGCAGCTAACTGAACTGACTTTTCATTGACAGTTTTACTCATCATCTATACAGTACAGTTGTCTGTCGAAAAATGGTGACCTAAAATTAGACTGGATTGATCTATGTAGGACGTTTGTAGTATCTTCCAGCATCATTGTCTATCCTTCCCTGTAGTTTCCACTTCTATTTCACGGTTACAAGCTAGCAAAATTGTGTTGATATAAGCATTACTTCATCCCTGTGAAACTGGTTGTATTGTTTCTGGGCTCTATTATCATTATCTTATCAGCAGAAGTGGATTTCAGGTGAAATTAATCAAGGCTAAGCTTCAGGGCTTGTCACTTACATGGGCTCATTTTATATGATCTAATTTTTAACTTGTAATCCTGTCTTCTTTTCTTAATTAGGGATCCCAAAGTTGTGTGAGATGTAGGCTGCATAGAAACCTGGATCTACTCCTAGCCGACCTCAGCTACAAAATATGGGGCACAAGTTGAAATAGCCATCAACAGTACTTTAATCAGTTCTTGAAGCTACATTGTAGGTTCTTGTTGTCACTGTTTGGTAGACGCCTAGAATTTGATGTGATTTTGACCCAGATGTTAAAATCTAAATTATTCATTATGAGGTTTGCTCTCCAAAGGAGTACATAAATGTGATTCTAAAATGATTCTAAAAGTTTTGAATTGCCAATTCAGATATAATTACTGGATGATGGAAAATTTTATTTCCTCATAATCACAAATAAATATACATGCTATGCATTGTAAATATCAATCAGATTTTATATATCTTCTTATTCAACAACTGTATTAATTTGCTAAGGCTTCTCTAGCAGTGTTTGAGCCACAAATCAAATGGCTCCAATAACAGAAATCTGTTGTCTCAGTTCTGGAGGCAGAGATCAAGATGCTGGTGGAGTTGATTGCTTCGGAAGGTTGTGAAGAAGAATCTGTTCCATGCCTCTCTTACAGCTTCTGGGGGTTGGCTGGCAATCCTTTGTTCCTTGGCTTCTGCTGCATCACCCTGATCTCTGCCTTCATCTTCACATGGTCTTCTATTTGTTTGTGTCCAAATTTTCCCATTTTATAAGGTCACCGATTATTTTGCATTAAGGGCCCACCCTACCCCAGTGCAATCTCATCTTAACAAATCATATCAACAACAACCCTATTTCCCAGTAGGATTAGATTCTGAAATGCTGGAAGTTAGGATTTTAACCGATGAATTCTGGGTGAACACAATTTAACCCCTAGCAACCATAACAGTAAATAAATCGGAAAGACTACTGACATTTATGCAGTTTGTTTGCTTCTAATGTGGCCAGTAGTTTAGAATCCAAGTTAGCAGCTCTAGGTATTTACCTTAGGCACAGCCAGCATCAGTATTGAGCATTTTTCTAATGTCAGTGGACACAGTTATAAGAATGTATTGTTTTTATGGTCTGGAGTTCAGATAATATCATATCTGGCCCATAAGGTTGTGGCCTCAAGTCACATTTCAATTCTGGCACCTGCAGGCTTACAAAAGCAAGATGCACAACACTGTCCTTCTTGTCCTATTAAACTTTGACAGCTTTTTGGGTTTTCCTTTAAGGAGAGAATAATATGAACAGTTTTGAAGTTCTGTGAACTTTTTAGGGTTGTAGTATCCTAATAAAACATTCTATGCAAAAATCTGCTCCCTCAATAAAAAACATATATATCCCACTCAAAACAAAATTTTGAAATTCCAAATTGTATGCTCTCACTGAGATAATGGCTTCCTTAATTTTTGGAGCAACATGGAGCAATTTATTTCATGATCTATAATCCATGTTTAATGCTAATTGATGAAATGGAATCATGAAAAAAGAAGGAAATTAATGAAGATGCAGCAACAAAGAAAGAGAAAAAAGATAAAGGGAGATGGCCAAACATGAAGAAAAGAAAAAAAAAAAAAAAGACTTTCTTCTGATTTTTAGAAAGCCTCTCTTAAGTAAGTATTGTAGTTCCGTAAATAATTCTGTCTGCAAAAGATAAAAGGAGCAGATTGGCCAATTACTTTCAAACTGTTTGATCACATCCATGTTTTCATTAATTATTCAAGCTTTAGGACTCATCAAAGAATCCTAATGCATAACTCAAGAGGAGGAGCAAAAGCTAAGACACTGGCGAATGCTTTTTATGTTTAAGAGTTCTCCCACTTATGAGCATATGTGCTTTTAAATGTTGGGATGATTTAAACCTCATACGTGGGAAGGAGGTTGACGGGTTAGCCTTTTGGAAAAAGGGAAGGAAGGACATAAATTAAAGGTGCTTAAAAAGTCATGTCAGCGAGTAGAGCTAGAGGTGTAGGATAAAATGACATCCTTGGCCTTCACATTTGTTGCTGCGGGCCATGCAATGTTGACCATATACAATAATGGTGCCTGAGTCTTTACATGAAAAATCGTTGTAATCGTTCTTTCTTAAGAAAAATGAAATGAGATGATTAGACAGAAGAAAGGAAAGATGATGCAGTGAGATCCTATAATAATGTGAGAGTAAGTTCCAGAGAAACATTTTTATGAAGTCTATAATGTATTACTTTAGTTTTATCCCGATTGTAAGTTATCAGACCATTTTATGGGCACTATAATGTCACCAGAAGTGCATGTCTAACAAAATAATAGAGTGCATTACCAATTCTTCTGTGATGACCACTGCAGAGAAACTATTAGACCCATTTGTCAATGTGCTTTGGTGTCTAATAGTTTTAAAAAATAGATGGTTGTGAACCCTATTCAACGTTTTAAAGATATTGTTTCTCCTCATACACAGTCCATTGAATCATCAGTTTTGAGTACCTCTATTTGTCCACCCATGCCTTTTCAGTAAGCTGATTGAAAAGTAAACAACAAAAACACATTTTGAATGACAGACTAGAAAATACTAACAGTGTGTGAATGGCATATGGAAAGTCTATTGTTTCAAACAGAAATGATATTTTTTTTACATTTTGGGTATTATGCCTAGAACATTAAAATCGAGTATATACAAAATAGATCTTCAAAATAGGAAAGTCTGCTTTGCAATAAAATAACTTAGAGGTCTGAGATAGTGAGGTGCATGCCTTTATAAAGAATTCCTTTACGATGGATGGATTTAGCAAGCTCTTTAAAAGCATAGCTTTAGATACTGTCTGTAGTTTTGTATTTACGCAAAGGAGTTTGCTTTACCAGTTCTAACTTCAGCCTTCATTGACTGATCTCATTGTCCTCATCCTTTATGATCCTAAATACACTACCCTTCACCTTTGCAACTCTTTTTGACAATTACTAAAATGGGTCAGTAAAAAAAAAAAATCCAAGGGAAAAGAGGAGAGAGAAAGAGGTTTTTCCTAAAGCAAGAGTTACTGGTTTGCTTTCTGCCCTTGAGTGAGTCGATTCCATCATTTGTTATAGGTGACTGAACTAGATGATCCATAAAGTGTCCCTGCTCGAGATCTACAATGCTATGATGGCTAAGTGAGGGCACTAAAATAAAAACTGTAAACAACAAATAAAAGCAAAAAGTCATGTGGAACCAACTTTCCAAAATTGCTTCCAGTATTCAAAAACAGCTTTTTAAATTAATATTCAGTGTTGCAGCATTTCAGATTGTATATCTTTAAATCCCAGATCTGCTACTTGCTAGCTCTGGGACCTTGGGCAGATCATCTTTTCCCTCCACAAGCCACAATTTCCTACTACCTACTCTGTTAAATAAGAATAATGATACTACTATATAGGTGAGGATTAAATAAGGTGGTGCAGGCAAATGTTTAGTACCAACCAAATGCTCAATAATGTTAACATTTATTATTATTATCCAGATGTGTATTGGCAATGTTTAACTTATTTTTCAGTTATTTATTAAAAAATATCCATTAATATTTTAAGTAGATTCCTTGTTGAGTGCTGAGCACAGTGCCCACATGGAGAGGGACGGGGTGGGAGGGTGGGTGAGGATTCCATGACCTATGAGATCATATGACATGAGCCAAAACCAAGAGTCAGAGTCTTAACCCACTGAGCTACCCAGGGGTCCCAGGGCGCCTCTTTATCTAGATCTGCTTAGGTGACATTTCTACCTACTACAGCTGACTAGTTTGGTGACGGGTAACTACCAAGTTTGTTTCTTTCTCAATTTCTAGAGTAGATGTGGGGGAGTCACCAGTGCAAGAGTCACTAAATATTTGTCACCGAACTCTAGAATTTCAATTCTAATATAGGTTCAGGGAATAGGCCAGCTATATTTTCTTATTCTCCTTTTCTAGTCCAAAAGGGATTTTTATTGGTATCACTTCTCTGTTTTATAGAAAAATTGCTCCTATGGCATCACTTATTTTTTTTCCTACTCTTTCCAAGACCTAAACTCTTAACTCCAAGTCCTCTAGGATTTGACTCTTGATATTTAAATCCAAGCTTTTGGATTGTGCTTTTTTTTTTTTTTTTTTTTTTCCTTTCAAGCTGCTGGTACTTGCAATTCAAAGCCTTGGTTTTAAAGACTGTTGTCTGCACTGTTGACTTACAAAGGTCAAATTAATAGTTCAAAGGCCAAAAATGTGATTCTTTGTTCTCTCTGAATCAACCCTACCCTGAGGCATAGAGAAAGTATTCTTTGCTACTTAAATATAGTAGAAAAATAGAACTAAAAGAAATTGAAAAAAATCAACACTTAGTTTAATAGCAAAGTACCCTACTACAGAAGGATAGTCACAATGAAATAAAATAAGTGTACTAGCTCCATAAGGTAAAACAAAAACAAAGCAACAAATGTGCCATATATATGTATATATGAGTGTGTGTTTTATATATACACATATTATGACATATATGCATATTATATATATAATGTTTATGAGCAGCATATATCATCACAGACTGTTTTTAAAAATCTTTGAACATGAGCATGATGTCTTGGTTGAATACTTCTAGCTATAAACATCAATTCATATATGGAATGCCTACTGTTGCAGAATTTCTTTTTCTTTAGTGCCTAAAGTTCTTGGTTACACTGCTTTGAAGAATGAAGAGGTAGACCAGAGTGGTGGGCAGCAAAGCCAAGTTTTTGAGCAAAAGTACAAAGCTCCGGAAGAGGGAGAGGACCCAAGAGGGTTGCCAATTTGGCATTTAAATCTAGGGGGTTTTGTATGGGCTCTTTGGTGTGAGCTGCCACCCAATCAAGTTTTTGTCTACAGACTGGTCAACCTAGTTGTTCTCATGGGAAGGGTGAAGGGCTCCTTCCAGCCTGGTGTAGAATCCTTTTAAGGGTGGTTTCCTCTTGGGGGTTGGGAAGCTTGTCCGTGCCTGCCTTTCTTCCAACTGTCCTAATTCCTTACTACTATATGCCAGGAACTGGGGATAAATAAATGAAAAACAATGGACATGTTCTACTAAATGCTAATCTACTAAACGCTGGGAATTTCTCAGTCACCAAGTGGACATCAAAAATCTTCAAACTTACATCCCACTGTGTAGAACCTCCCAAACCCTACCTTTCCAAGGTATTCAAAGCCACACCTGAATCTTCACTTGTTGTCTCTGGTGGTGGAGTTAATTGTATTTGGCATTTCCTTCACCACTACAGAGAGTACTGTTAGATCCCCAAAAGAGTTGACTCAAGTACACAATTTTAAGACTGATTTCTAAAAAAGAAGGCTCTTTTAAATGAATAATATGCAGAAAGGTGTTTTCTAAATAATTAAAACTTACTTCCCACTTAATGCCTATCATTTCTCAAGATGCAACTAGTTTTTAGAAGACTAGGAAATGACTCATAAATTTAAACAACGGAAATTTTTTATATTTCCTTTCTTCTTGGGTTTAAAATTGGATACAATATAAATTCATCTCTCTTTGCAGTCCTTTACTAGTAAAATTATCTCATAGTCTAATGAGATTGGCTATTGTCTATCTAATTTCTAATGTTTCCAAACTGAAATTTATAATATATCAAAACCTGAAAAGATTAATGGTATTTTGCAGCTATACAAGTGAGCTTTCAAAGGACTAGGTGGGGTTTTTTTTGGTTTGTTTTTAAACAATGACATTTTTCTTAAGCCTTCTTTATTCTTTTAGTACATCATCTGATGGGAAATCCGGATGAATTAAAGATGATCATGAAATTTAAATAAATTAACTATTTCAGGACACCAGAACTTTATCTTTTAGAAAATACGTTTCCACAAATGCAAAATTTGAAACACACATTTTCCACAATATTTTAGGTCAGTTTTTCCTAAACCTGCATAATATATAGTGTCTTTTTAAGGGAAAAGCAAAAACAAGGACAAAAATCTTCTCTTTGTGCCTCAGATATTAAATCATTTTTATTAAATTGTTATTTAAATATAAGGTATTTATGCCTATATCTTTTACGAAACATAATTACAAATAAAACACAAACAAATCTACAAATATGAGAAATTCAATTTCACAATATTGGTTTTTAACGTAGCAGGAAATGTTTGGTTAAAATGAAATATTTGTTCACTACGTGAAAATGGCATTGGCTTGTTACATACAGGTTCTTGTATCTAGTATGACAATATGGTGTGCAGTAAAATATTCTTCTAATATTCTTCTAATATTTTGCTTGGGGAAACTCTTTTGGGATAGTATCTTCATTGTCTTTTTCTCTAACTCTGTTTTTATTAATAATTCCTGGTACCATGTATTTACAAACATGAACACTAGGTTCATATGAATATGTGGCTGTAAAATACAGGTCTAGAAGACCCAAAAACCACTTAGGTTATTTCTTTAATTATTGTGGGAAATAAAAACACAAACATAAAAAAATTGTTAAAGGATAATTTTTTAAAAGGGCGAAGTCAAAACTATTATACAAGTGTCAGAAAGGTGATTCGTTCATTCAATTATTAATGAGGAAATTAATAAGATGTTATGAACTCTCTCAATTGGGAATTCAAAATGCCACATATACACAGTTGGGTCAGGAATGTTGAATCTACAAATAGATGTAAAACTGGCCTTTTCTCCTTGGGGGAAGTTTTCCCTCCACTAAATGGAATTGCACATCTTTGGATAAGTATCATTTTAATTGTTCTCAGTAATCTATAATTTACAGCTTTATAAAATAATTCAAATTGCCCTCCAAAAGAATCAGCCAAGAAGTGTATGCTAGATAATGTCTCCTTTCCATAAAAGATGCTAAGTCTTCCTTTGGTCCATTTAACAATTTGTCCAGCCAGTATAATTAAGAAGAATATACAGACCCTATAGAACCTCCTTGGATCTCTATGGAAATCTTAGAGATCTCCTCAGCTCAGCTATCCCTCTTGAGAAATGATTTCTAGCTACAGATGAATGCCCCATCAAGCCCTTAGTCTTAAAGGAATTTGTAGCTCTCCATTCAAATATAAACACCAAGCAATCTGTTTGGATCAACGGAGTGACTTTTAAAGGATGAGGAATTCTGATAACTAACCCCAGATCTTTTATATGTGAAAATTTTGTCCAGAGGCAGAGTTACAATGGTAAGCCAATTTTTTTCAATAAGAATGATTGAATTTTCTTTCTCTTCTTCTCATTTCTTCTTTTCCTTCCTTCCTTCCTTCCTTCCTTCCTTCCTTCCTTCCTTCCTTCCAGGGAGAACAATTACCACATACCAGGTACTGCATTAAGTATTTTATATATTTCATTAAATATCACAATAAGCCTATAGGTATGTGTGTTTTATGAAACGAGAAAATTCTCCCTGAACTAATCGCACTTTAAATATTAAAGAAAAAGTTATTAGATGAAAAACAGGGCAAAACCAAATGTATATTTAATGAGATCTGTAATAATAATTAGGATAATATCTTAAGGACTTAGATGACACATGTTGCCCCAGAGTTAGAATCTCAGTCACTATTTATGGAACACATCCTAGTCCTTCCCACTTCATCTGGGAAACTGAGTGTCCAACTTAACATTTTTTTCATAGGGCTGTGTATGCATTTGTCACAATGCTTGCCAAATGGTATTAAATTATCTTTTTATCTGTTTATGTGTTCTTACCATCGTTAAACTGTGAATTGCTGTAGAAGGGCCAAGTTTATTCACGTACCTATAGTGACTTGCATGTTGACTGGCACATACTAGCAGCTAAATAAATACCTTCGAATTTGTCTAAGGTATGCATATACAATAAAGCTAATTCCTAAAATTTAACTGCTAGAATAATTCAGTTCTAATCACTAATTCCAAAGATTCTATTTCCTCTTTCAAAATATTTCAGTGTTATTATATAGATTTCAGTATTTAATAAGTCCATTGAGTCTGGAGATGTTTAAAATTTGCTCTAAGAACACATGAAAGTCTTGTCTTATCAGATACAAGCCAACAAACAGAATGCCATGCTGTGACATCTCTTTGAGAGTTAATGAGGAAGGAGGCTGTGACAATACAAAAAATCATTTAAAAATCATCTAGAATTTTGCACCACAATTATATATCTAATGGATTGAGATTGAGAAAGTCTTGAGTGCCAGTATATATATTATATATAAGGTTCCTCAAATCTCCCAAACTCAACACCATCTTTCTTTCTTTAAAGTATTTCTTAAAATACCAGTGAATATCAAAGAATGACTAAGGAACTGGGAACACAGGGAGCTGATATTTACATTGGCAGAAAGAAAGAATAGCAACCAAGCTAAAGTGAGATTGGTAGAGTGAAAATTAGAGAAGGAAAAATTAAAGTAAAATGCTAGGAAAATGTTCCATTGTGTTAACTATTCTAATCATCAAGCTATTTGGTTGGGGGATAAAAATAAAACATGGGATTTAAAAAATGCATTACTTGGTCAAAATATACACATTTCTTAAATATTAAATATGTTAAAACTACATAAACAGGAACTGTAATTCCTAATTACCAGTAGAGGATTTCTTTTGAATTTGTCACTGACCAGAGTTAGAAAATAATAAAAGTGTCATTTGACAGTTTGAACTTACAATCTGACAATATTTTCTGTGGATATATGGAATGGGTCTCATGTTTGAGAAAATTAATTAGAGTTCCAGTTACTTTAGAATTTTAGTGGCCATTCTTGGTGCTGCCAGGAGAATGTAACTGAAACCCTAAACTGGTCAGAGCCTGGGAAAGATGGTAGAAGTAAGAGGTTATGGATGTCTGTGTAATTAAATACAAATCATCCATTATCCATCATGGTCTTGGTTTAAAGTACACTTCTCATTCAAAGGCTAATTTTTTAAATACTATTTCTAGCATGTTTCCTCTTAAAGCAATCTTTAAAAAATCATGTTGGTTTTCTTCTAGATAGTTTCACAAATCAATAACAAAAATAGTCTTCTTTAGAAGGCTTGGAAATTCAATAATTATATGGTTCATGTTTTATTTATTTGTTTTTTAAATTATATTATTTCATCTTTTTGATTTTATAAATGACTTCTCTCATTTTGGAAAGAATTTTGGACAACTAGGTTAGAAAACCATAGGGACGCCTGGGTGGCTCAGTGGTTGAGTGCCTGCCTTCGGCTCACCGTGTGATCCTGGAGTTTCAGGATCGAGTCCCACATCCCTGCATTTGAGCCTGCTTCTCTGTCTGCCGCCTATGTCTCTGCCTTTCGTTCTGTGTCTCTCATGAATAAATAAAGAAAATCTAAAAAAAAAAAAAACCATAAAAAGGAACAAGATGATTTTTTTATACTAGTTAGACAAAGGAAAATTTTCATATGCTTTAAAAATTTGATTGTCGGGATGCCTGGGTGCCCAGCAGCTGAGCACCTGCCTTCAGGCCAGGGCGTGATCCTGGAGTCCCATTGGGCTCCCTGCATGGAGCCTGCTTCTCTCTCTGCCTGTGTCTCTGGCTCTCTCTCTCTGTGCCTCTCATGAATAAATAAATAAAATCTTTAAAAAAATTGGATTCCCACAGAGGGACTTCATTTAAAAGTGTGGTCAGGGGTGGTGATAAGGGAGTGGCATTTACCTAAAAGTACTTTATGTTGGAATGCTTATAGTTATAGTTTGCTCGTGGTTATACTTTGTATATCAAATACTGTACCTATCACAAGCTTGGATTTATGGTGAGTATGCATAATGCTGTTGTTGGGAGAGCCTGCAAATCCCTCCTTGGCAGCAGAGTCACCAGAAGTAGATGCACCTGTCTTCCCAGCTGGGATTTGCTCATGGGAAAGAGGGTCATTTAACACCATGTTGTCCTCATGGACAGCTGTATGTATAAGCTGCCGTAGGGTGTGGAAGACCTAAATTCAGTTTTAAAAAAAGACTTTAATGTCCAAATGAAATTTGACATGAAAAATATTTTGATGTTTTGATTCAGTCAATTTAGAGAATATTTAGGCTTGGTTTAATAGAAAAACATTATTTAGTTTGCTTTAGTCTGATTACTCTAACAGCTTTTAATGACTGAGTGAACACCAATATTTTCAGCTCAGCTTAGCTTGGGGTTTAGCATAAAATAGTTCATTCTGTTTTGATGCAAGTTCTTACTTAAAACATGGACCTTCTCTCAGTGCTGCAGCCATAACTCTTTCTTTTGTCCATTTTAATTGTCTCTTTTCCTCCACCAGACTCTAAGCTCTACAATAGAGGCTGTATCTCTTTTGCTAACCATCATTTTTTCTAGCATGCTGCCATTGTGCTAACTCTGGATATATTTATGTGTAATAAATCTTTGTTAAGTAGATCCATAAATGAAAGAATGAAGAATTACTTTTCACTGGCCAGGAAGGAGGTGAAGACTCCTTCCTACAAAGTAGGTGCTTTCTGAAAATCACTCCAAAACTGAGAGGTCTCTTTGAGTCCCTTTGTTTTTTATTTTTTTATTAAGGTATTTACTTATAATATAATTTACAATAAAATGTAGATTTTATGGGCACAGGTCCATGGAGTTTTTTCAAATGTGTCTACTTACATAAGCAACTATCTCAATCAAGATACAGAATTTTTGAAGCCCCTGGGTGGCTCAGTCAGTTGACTCTCAGTGTGGGCTCAGGTCATGATCTCAGGGTTGTGAGAGCGAGCCCCACTTTGGGCTCTGCACTCAGTGCAGAGACTGCTTGTCCCTCTCCCTTTGCTCTCCCCCCCCCCAATAAAATCTTAAGAAGAAATAGAGAACTTTTCCATTATCCCAGAAAGTGCTCTCATACCATTTTCCAGTTAATCTCTCACAACACTGTTTTGATTATCATCATAACCTCTTTTTTGCCTTTTCTGGAGCTTCATATAAATATAACTATAACTGAATAAAGTATGCACTTGTTTTGTCTGTAATAATAAGATTAATAAGGAAGGGCTGTGCTATTTTAAAAAGCTGCTGTATGCCTCTTACTTGGAGGATTTATTGTCCTGCTTTTCCCATTCTCTAACCATTTGCTCTTTAAGAATTTCGAAGATAGGGGTGCCTGGGTGGCTCAATAGGTCAAGCATCTGCCTTCAGCTCAGGTCATGATTCCAGGGTCCTGGGATGGAGCCCCATGTCCGACTCCCTGCTCAGCGTGGAGCCTGCTTCTCCCTCTCCCTCTGCCTGCCACTACCCCTGCTTATGCTTTCACACACTCTCTCTCCCTCTCAATAAATAAATAAAATCTTTTTGAAAAAGAATTTCAGTGATATACAGAATAAGATTCTTAGAAGTAGAGTTCAGAAGTACCATCAAACTTATATTATTGTAACTGTGGGCCTCTCTACACAGATTGACAAATCAAGCTGATCAAGAGAGGCATATTTTAGGGGTGGGAATGCAGCCTGTCTTCCTGACTTCTCTGAGCTTTACACAGCACTACACCATTGGTTTCACTTATCCTCGAGACAGTTCTATGGGTAAACATACGTATGGGTAACAAATGGGAGAGGTTAAGAAAGAGCTCCAAAATTAGGTATTTCCACTAAAAGTCTTCTTTAAGATGTATTTTCAGTAATATATAGCTCTTTGTGGCGTAGAGGATGGTGTTTGAGTAGAATTGCAAAGGAGGTTTGCAAAGAACTGTAGTCAGTTTGCAGGCAGTGGAAAGAGGCTTGCCAACTGAAGCCTGTAGAAAATGGATTCATCGAATTAGAGCAGTCCATGATCAACTGCCAGAGACGGCTTATTTTCTTTGCTCATTCCAAAAAAAAAAAAAAATGACTGAAACTTTGTGGTGATGGAAGGCTATCTTATAGAACATACTGGCAGAGAGCACTTTTTCACTGGCTCAGGTCAGTATTGTTACAGACGTGATGGAATACTTAGGGCTCTGGTAGAGATCTTTAGGTCAGAAAAAAATTAGGCATAGGAGATTAGGGACCAAAATGTGTTAGTTTATTTCATCAGAGTAGAGCAATGAAACAGCTTTAGCAAAGCCTCAGACAGGACTAGCTAAGCCTAACAATTTTCAACTTCTTTTGCAGAAACGTTTGCTATTACTAACAAGATCAAGGAATAAAATCGTGATCTAGGGAAAGGAAGTAAATAATCATGAAAAGTAGTAAATATGATGTTATAACAAGGAAAGACTCCATTCATTCAAAGCTGGATGAGGGGGAGATTATAAATGATTTGAGAGGAAGAGAATTCCTTCTTCAAGTTAAGTGTTCTGTAAATGCTGATTAGTTTGTACAAGATGGCTTGAGGCAAGATATGTGGCAATTTCATGAAATGGCAAAAAAAGAATCTGAACAACTTGAAAAAGAATGTTAATATTAGCTGAAGCGTACCAAGGTTATTTTTAATGTATTTTTCTTCCCCCTCAGACCCGGTAGAGACACTTCAAGAACTGCTTAATCCCGGAGTGGAGGGAGTGTGCAAAGACCCTGACACTTTACCCTGAGACAAGTTCAGAAGTTTTCCTTATAGGGTAAGAGATGATTCCTACTTTTGGTTTTGTTGTCTTTGAAAATTAATGAAATTGTATGGTGAAATGAGTCGGTATTCACAGAAGTAGTAGGGTGCTCTGAATTTGTTTATAGCTTTGTAGTAGCTCGTGCCTTACAGCCTTTTGTGTGAAATATGTTCAGAAAAAATTCCTTGGGCAGGTATCATCGTTATGTTTGAAATAGGATGTCATGTAGAAACAATGGGAATTGCAAAACACCAATCTAACAATTTTGGATTAAAACACTATCAGCAGAGATTCTCTTGTCAGGTGCTTCTCAGCCTTTTTCTTATCATGCCCACATAGAAAAGGACAATACTTCTGCGATAGACTGCAGAGGCTGCTTACTACCAGAGACTGCTGGCCCTGGTCATCAGACCCAGAACAGCTCCAGGGCCGAAGGGTTTGAATCTCAGTACGTCTGTAAACCGTTATTTGGGGGAGCTCTATCCTTTTTGAAAACACTAAAGTGTCCCCAGCTTTGTCTGCATCTCAATGACTGGAATCTGGGTTTAGAGGAGTTTCTTTTACAGAAAAAACAAAACAAAACTCTGGGTCCCCAATTTTCATATGAAGTTAACTTGATCTAAATAAAGATTGACCAATATCCCTGACTTTATATCAAGAAAATTGAACCTAAAATAGTTTCTTCATCCTTTCTGTTAGTACAATAATAAAGAATCTCTCCCCTAGAGAATCCACAGGTACATTTCAATTCCGGCAAGGCGCCTTGTTGTCCTAGGGCTCTGGGGAAGTTGACAAAAATCTGCCTTAACAGTCACGAAGGCTCCCCATAGTCTGAGATGTGCATAGTTCAGGTCTCACTTCAGTATTTGGTTTAGGTTGAGTAAGGTTGTTAGCTGTCTTAGTTATTATTTAAAAAGAAAAACAAATGTTCAACAGATTGGGAGGCTGATTCAAACTCAGACTGAATATTGTAGAATTATAGGTTTCAGGCTAATGGGACATGGATACTCTCTGGTATTTCTTCTGTTCCTTATTCCAATGTTATCACAGGTACCAACATAATTATGACTTCAAGAATAAAGTGGTAACAACAGGGATGAGATGCCCAGTTCTGTCACCATGAAAGACTGGCATAAAATACTGTTTAGTCACAATATTAGAAGTTGTCTTATCTTACCAGGATTTTTGCCTTGGTTTGGTTTGGTTTGTTTTTAAAACCTTTAGTGTCTTTGGCTTTGCTGTTTTGTTTTGTTTTTAATTTTAGTTAACAATTTTTTTAGAGTAGTTTTAGGTTTACAGAAAAATTAATTGGAAACTATAGAGAATTCCTACATATCCTTCCCCAAAACACATAATTCCCCCTATTAGTAACGTCTTGTATTAATATGGTGCATTGTTATAATTAATGAACAAGTATTGGTAGGTACATTATTATGAATTAAAGTTCATTACCTGTGTGAATTTACTCTTTTCATTGTCCATTCTTTGGATTTTGAAAAATGTATAATGACGTATTTCCATTGTTGCTGTATCATATAGTGAGTGTATCATCTAGTACTATATAGGGCATAAAATGGAAAATACAGAATATTTTGACCACGCCCATAATTTCATGTACTTTCCCTATTTGTCCTTCCCTTCCCTCCCTAAAACCCTGGCAACTTCTGATCCTTTTACTACCTCCAGAATTTTGACTTTTCAAGACTGTCATATAATTGCAATCATACAGAAGACAGCCATTTCAGACTGGCTTTTTCCACTTAGCAATGTTTCACTTAGCTTTGTCTTTTTGTGGCTAGATAGCTCGTTTCCTTTTTTGCTGAATAGCATTCCATTGTATGAATGTACCGTAGTTTGTTTATCCATTTTTTATTGAAGGACATCTTGGTTTCCTCCAAGTTTGACAATTATGAAAAAAAATGCTGCTCTAAACAGTTCTCTGCAAACTTCTGCATGGACATAAGTTTTCAACTTATTTGGGTATATTTCAAGGAGTGTGATTACTGGATCATATTGGTATGAGCTCCTTTAATTTTGTGACAAAATCTCCACACTGCTTTTCAAAATGGCTGTGTCATTTTGCATTCCCAATGAACAAGAGCTCTTGTTGCCTTACATCCTTACCAGAATTTGGTATTGTCAACGTTTGAATGTTATTCTAATAGATGAGTAGTGTTTTCTTATTGTCTTAGGTTTTTAATACGATGTATCACAAGAGAGATCGTGATTGCCCAGAATATTCTGAACACTTAGCCCCTAAAAATTTCTTTAGTATTTAGTGTTTTCATTTGGTGATGAAAATGATTAATAATATGGGTTTTCCCATGGTAACATCCACTGTGATAATGTATTTTTATGAGATGAAAGTGTATGTACACTCAAGTGTATATTTATGTGTATCTGTGTATCTGTATGTCTACTATTTTCTATTTTTCTTAAAAGAGATCATAGGCAAAGACTTTTCTAATAATATACCATTGAAATGAAAATATACAGAGTAAATCAAAGATATTTTTGTTTCTAAAAATGAAGTATGAGTATTCTATAGATCCTGATACTATAACAGACTGTGCTTGATGTTAATATAAAGCTAGCTTTCTGGCATGAGTAAGCCATTTCAAATTAGGCATTCCTAGATTTTTCATTCCGTTAAGTCCCCCCATGTAGATATAGCTATAGGAAGAAATTCCTCGTTGTCCTTCCAAGTTACAATAATTTTTCTGTGGGCATGATGCATGTTTATGCTTCAGATTTGATTATATGGCTTTGTAAATACATCTGAGGAGATAAGGGCAGCCCGGGTGGCTCAGCGGTTTGGCGCCGCCTTCAGCCCAGGGTTTGGTCCTGGAGACTTGGGATCGGGTCCCATATGAGGCTCCCTGCATGGGGCCTGCTTCTCCCTCTGCATGTGTCTGTGCCTCTCTTTCTCTCTGTATCTCTCATGAATAAATAAATAAAATCTTTAGAAAAAAATCTGAGGAGATAAACTCCCAGTCTGGAGGGTGACCTTCTCAAGTACAAGGACTACTCCTTCCGTAACTCTGTCTTTAAAACATAGCACAATGCCTGTGTCAAAGAAATAATCTTCACAATACTTGTTAAAGTAAGGAGAGTGGAGTTTTGCAAAGGGGACAGAGATGGGGCTCCATTCCTCTTTTTTTTTTTCCATTCCTAATATAACCAGGAGAAGGAGGGATCTAGAGCCAAGGATTAGAGTGAGGATTAGAGGATAGAAAATTGCTGAGGCAAGGGAAATTCTCACTAGACTGAACCATAGGATTCTCACTGAAGGCAGGCCAGGGGGCTAAGATACAGAGGATGGAGGATAAATTTGATCTAATATCAAGGATCATCAAATACCAAGGGAAGAGGGGTCTCACTAAGTGAACTCCGCAGTATTCTTGCTAAAAATGGACTAAGCAGGCCAAAGAGAGAAACCAAAATCAGAGCTTAGTTGAGAAGGGCTTTGGTCCAGGACACAGTCTTTGTCACCGGACACCTAGTAGAATTTTAGTGAACATGTATAATGGTATTATATAGATGTGTTTCTAACAAATACTATAGAAATCTATTAACAAAGTCCTAAAGACAACAGGCAGGCATTATGATTTAACAAAAGAGGAAGATCTCTTTAAATCATCTAAATAATTTTGTGTAATGTTCAAGTGTAAGCTATTAAACAGAGCATGGATCTGTTTAAAAAATTAAATGACTAATATACATGAGCAGTTTCTAAGTGCAAAGCAGAATCTTAACGATGACAGAAATGTGCAGATAAAGTAGACATGTTCTTACTTTCTAAAAATAATACACTTTAGTGGAGGAGGGTTAGGGGAGAAGGGAAGAATTGTGTTGTATTAGTGACAAAGATTAAATATATATACAAATTTTATAGAGAAATAGAATAAAATGGATCTTAAACCTAGGATGTACCTTAAATTGGACTAAACTTTTTTTTTTTTAAGATTTTATTTATTTGAGAGAGAGAGAGCTGACCGAGAGAGAGAGAACATGAGCAGGGGGAGGGGCTGATGAAGAGAAAGCCCCACTGAACAGGGAGCCAGATGCAGGGCTCATCTTAGGACCCTGGGATCATGACCTGAGCCCAAGGCAGATGCTTCACTGACTGAGCCATCCAGGCACCCCTAAATTAGGCTCAACTTTAAAACTAGATTGCAGATTCATTGACATTGTAGTACATGGAAACCTGATTTTCTAAACACTGGCATGCATAAAAATTACCATGAGTCTTTGTTTAAATTTTATTCTCTTAGGCGTCACACCACAGTATCTGAGTAATTTGAAGGATCAGTGATTTTTCACTCTTAACAAGCACTCCAGGTTATTCTGTTACAAGGACCTGTGGGCTGTGCTTTAAAGAATGCTGATCTGTACCATTTACAATTTTCCTCCCTGTTGTGTGGTTGATGTTAGAAAGTACCCCCTGAGAAGAGGGTGGTAGAGAGATCAGCCCAAATATAGGAACCAAAAGAATGTGCCAGCAAGATTAATTTCATGGCCCCTTACACTGGTGTGGTTGAAGGAGGATTGTCCTACAAGTCTGAAAATGAGAGCAAACTAATCAGAGACACCAGCACAAAAACTATGTCCAAGATTAGAACATTTTTAGAAAGAATGAAATACATATTTTGTTAATAGAATAAATATTTTCTAAATAGATAAAATATAGTACAATTATATCAATATTCAACAAATTATTTATTTCAAAGATATAAGTTATGATATCTGTAATTATAGGGGAAAGGATAAATACCCAAGAAGCCCAAAAGTGACTAAGTTAATTAGTATCACTATCCCAATGTAATATAATTTTCACTGCTTTAAAGAATGATGTTATTTAGAAAGTATCTAACATATGTGATATAAAAAGAAAAATGAGAAAGGATATGACTGTTTATGCATAATATATGTTTGTATATATATTTCATGTGTTTTGAATTCTAAAATTTTCTTAGGTATTATATGCTAGTCACAAAATCAAATACTAGAATCCAATAATATCTGGAATCAGATGCTTTGGTCATGAATTTTTATTTTTAATAGTTAGGAGTAAATAATAATTTAAAATATTATTAAATAATATTATTTAAAATAAATAATTTTTTTACTTTTGGCCAGACCCACCATCTTCTAGTAATTTACTGAAATAACCAATACAAAGGGAGGTGTCTATCCTGATATATATGCTCTAGGTCTTTTAGGAAACATAGGGTTGCTTCCTTTGGCTGTATACATGCCAATCTGCAAGAAAGGTGGTATTATAGGGACGCCTGGGTTGCTCAGTGGTTGAGCATCTGGCTTCAGCTCAGGGTGTGATTCTGAGATCCCAGATCGAATTCCTCATCGGTCTCCTGGCAGGGAGCCTGCTTCTCCCTCTATGTCTCTGTCTCTTTCTCTCTGTCTGTCTCTCTCTCTCTGTCTCTCATGAATAAATAAATAAATCTTAAAAAAAAAAAAAGAAAGGTGATATTTTAGATATCAAGGGAATGGCACTGTTCAAAAAGGAATACCCTACAAATGTTACCATGGCAAGACTCGAAGAGTCTATAGTGTTACACTGCATATTGTTGGCATTGTAAACAAACAAGTTAAGGGCAAGATTCTAGTCAAGAGAATTAACATATCTACTGAGCATATAAAGCCCTCTGTCTAGAGAGCTTCCTGAGTAATCAGAAGGAAAATGATTAGAAAAAGAAGGAAGCCAAGGAGAAACGTACTTGGGTTCAACTAAAGTGCCAGCCTGCTCCCTCCAGAGAAGCACACTTTGTAAGAACCAATGGAAAGAAACCTGAGCTGCTGGAATCCATTCCCTATGAATCCATGGCTTGATAAGTGACAAAAAAAACCCAAACAAAACAAAACAAAAACCTCTGGACCGTAAAAATGTTTCTTTTAGTTGAGTAGAAGTGCGGTATGCTTCCCTCAAAGAAATATCTAAGACAAGATAACAACAACAATAAAAATCAAAAAACAAAAAAGTAAATAATTTTTAAGTAAAAAGGTATTTTGAAATTACGTTATTAATAAGCTCCAGGTAAACTCTAAAGCTAAAGCAGTGATACCCCCACTTGGCCAGTTATTAGAATTGTATGGGGGACTTTTTGAAAACATGGATTCCTTAGGTTCTGGACAAGTAATCACGTTTATGCAGATCTGAGTTTAGCTTTGGATTCTGAATTTTTTGAGTACTGTATTGATGGCCTTATTGATTAGCAAAGGTTGGTGACCACTGTTACGGGAAAGACAATTATGTCTTCAAGAATTTCTGCAGTGATCAATGTATCACCAAAAAATGCAAGTCAAAATAATGTCAAATTCTAGAATGTTTCATGTATATAACATAGTAAATAAAGTAGAAGTTTAGAGGAGAGGAAGAATAACATGAAGAGGATTACATGGGAGGACTTCTTTTTTTTTTTTTTTTTAAATTTAATTATTTATTTAGGTCCCATTTTTATTTTTCTTTTTTTTTTCTTTTTTTTTTCCATTCATCTTTTTTTTTTTAATTAATTTTTATTGGTGTTCAATTTACCAACATACAGAAAAACACCCAGTGCTCATCCCGTCAAGTGTCCACCTCAGTGCCCGTCACCCATTCCCCTCCAACACCCGCCCTCCTCCCCCCTTCCACCACCCCTAGTTCGTTTCCCCGAGTTAGGAGTCTTTATGTTCTGTCTCACATGGGAGGACTTCTTGAACAAGAACCTTGTAAGCGTTGGTGGCAGAGATAGAGTAAATGCTGCAGAACTGTCATCATCTTAGCAACCTTCATGTTAAGATGCAGAGTGATGACACTGTGAGACACTTGGAGGTGTCAGTAACACAGTTGGCCCATTTGAGAATGCCAGCTCTTTCATCAATCCAATCTCTGCATCCTTTCCCCCGAGAGGCCCAGGGCCCATTCAGGCTTTTCCTCCCAAGCTGGATCTTGGTTTTGAGGCAAGGGCTGACTCCTGCTTGAAGAGGCTTTTCAGCACTCCAGGATGGGAAGGCATGTGAAGCCTATAAATCAGTGTTTCTTAAGGTGAGGAAAGGCACATCAGAATATTTGTGCAAAGACAAAATTTTTGTTACTTATGTTTAAGGGATTATGGCTGTTAAAAGAGAATTAATCACAGAGTAAGATGAAGTTGAACGTTTACCAATAGATATGGTTTGCTTTCCCAGAACATGAAAGGTGCAGTTGAGAGTCATTTCAGTGATGGGGACCTCATACACCCGAGTCAGCCAAGTGTCTTTCTTCTGTCAACTTAATTTCTTCTTTAATACAAATGCTATTGTTTAAGCTTATATCCTTCTAGCGTATGTTGCCTAAACTGACCGTAAATTCATTTTATGCCACATGGGACCTATGAGTAGGAGGTCAACAATTATTTCTTAAAAGAAAAAAGCTAATAGCAGCTTGACTAGAGTCCACTGAGGAAAGGGCATGGGTGAGGCTGGACATGACTGGTACTGAGCAGGGCATCAAGTCTTACACTAAGGAATTTATACTTGGCCTTACAGTGAAGGATTCTGAGAAGGATAATGAGAGGATAAATGTGAGTTTTGAGGGAGAAAATCAGCCAACAGTAAAGAAGATGGATTAAAGAGAGGAAGAACAGGAAACACAATTAGCATGCTAATTAGCTAATTACCATGAGAAGAAACCTGGACCAGGCTGTTGGCAGTGTAAAGAAAAAGAAGGCAGATAACAGCAAAGTTTTTCAACTCAATTAGAGTAATACTGATTAATCACCTACTAAGTGCCAATCACTGTTCGAGGCCACTGGGACATCAGTGAACAAAATGGAGCATATGTATGTCAGGAAGACAAACATAAGTAGCAATAACTAATAAATATAATAAATAATATACTATATATATTGGAAATCTTAGATGTTACAGAAAAAGAAAACTTTGAGCAGAGTAAGGCAGGGAAGGGCAGGAGTCTGCACTGTTACATTGGATGGTCAGGGGAAGCCTCTGAGGAGCAGAGGTTTGAGGAAGGTGGGAGTGAAACAGTACCCTGAGGGAAGAGCCTTTCAGGAGGAAGGAAAAGGAAGGGCAAGGACCCTAAAGTGGGGATGTGTCACTAATAGCCAAACGTTTTGAATTTAAAATGTATCCCAAGGCAGGATGCTCAGATGTACCCCTCACCAACTACTGAAAAAAAGGATTCTGCTACTAGGAAGGATCTTCTTCCTTTGCAGTTCTGCCTCAGGCCAAAATGGGTTGAATTTCAAAAGGACAAAAGAAATAGAAGAGTGAATTAGGGAGTCAGCCTTGGACCATGCCTGCAGTTGAAGTCTGTGAGAGAAAATGAAGGAGATAGAAGTCAGGAAAAAAAAAAAAAAAAAAACAGGATCTAATCTGTCCTTAGAGTTGTAGAAAGAGGGCTTGGCCAAGAAAAGGGGATGCCCAGGTACTGAATGGTGCAAAAAGATTACAGAGAATACAGACTGCAGGAACAACAACAACAAAAAACAACCCAATGGGATTGAGAGAAGCGGTGTTGAAATTATGAAGGCCATTGACCCAAGAGAGAGCAGTCTCTGTTAATTAAGAACACGGGATTTCAAAACACTTAACTGATCATTTTTCCTATACCAGGAACAATGGGGAATCTGTGCTGTTAAAGAATTGGTAGTTGCCTAGAGTTGATTTTCAGCAATCCATTAAAGACATTTTAATAATGTTCTGAAGTCTATCTTTGGTAGAAAGTGTTGACAAGTTAGAAAGAGTAAAATGAAATGTGTTAGGCTTCCAACTAAGGACGTATGCAATTTCCCCTTCCCCTTTGCTCTTCCCATCTGCTCTGATTTCATAACTAGGCACAGTATTGACATGTTAGAGAATTGAAGTCTCCACATCCTTTGGTGGGGAGATGTTGCAGCATTGCTCAATTTGCGGAAATTCTCTGACCTGAGTAGTTTTCCTCAGGTCTTCACCAAAGCTTGTATTTTATTAATGCATCAAGTCTTTTTCTAGGATGCAGTGATGTTCTGGTTTTAAAAGGCCAACAGAAACATATGCTTATCCTAGGGTTAAAAGTGGAGCCTGTCAATATTTGGTAGCCTTTTCAATAGCTCCCTTATTGGAATTTTTTTAAAAAGATTATGAACAGTAAGATACAGCAATAAGTAATAATTCAATACATTTATGTTAGAATGTTAATAAAAAATGTACAGAAGTCAGGGATTTATAAAAGTGGTACAGGCAGCCATGCTTCCTGCTTCCTGTGCTATGACCTAGAATTCATTCTTTAAGACATTTTTTTATGTCATGTAGTGAGCTTCTCAGAAAAAGTGCTTTGAAAGCAGTGGGAGATTAGCCATTTAAAGAATGGAGAAACATCTTTTAATGTAAGAAAAGAGATGGACTTTTACTCTGGAAAACACGGAAAGTGTGTTCAAGTTGATGTGATAGGTGGTGTAAGTTATTTGGAATTTCGGGATTGACACTAAGGAAACTTCTGAAGATCATATTTATATTTAAGGCCAATCCCTTTGCCCTTATTCTCTTCTTGCCTCTTTTCTTCCAGATTCCCATCACCTTGCACCTATTAAAATCTGCTCAGAAAATGATCCACTCTCAGTCTTTTATAACATCATATGAATTTAAGTGTGTTACTTGTCCCAAGGGTATTTACATTTTAAACAGGGAAGGAAAGTTGCATCTCCATTTAAAAAATTTACCAACTCTCAGAGCGCATGAGTGGCTCAGTTAAGCATCTGCCTCTGGCTCAGGTCATAATTTCTGATCCCTGGATGGAGCCCCATGCCAGGCTTCCTGCTCAGCGGAATCTGCTTCTCTCTCTTTCTCTCCCTCTTTGCCTTCCCCACTGCTTGTTTCTCTCTCTCTCTCTCTCTCTCTCTCTCTCTCTCTCTCTCTCTCTCAAATAAAATCTGTAAAAATAAAAGGAAATAATTACAAATCAGCCTGCTTAGATCTGTATGAAAGACCTGAGAAATTTTATGGGTAATTTCTTGATTTGGTAGTTGCATTTAAAAAAAAAAGATTTTATTTATTTATTCATGAGAGACACACAGAGAGAGGCAGAGACACAGGCAGAGGTAGAAGCTGGCTTCCTGCAAGGAGCCCGATGTGGGACTCGATCCCGGACTCCAGGATCACACCCTGAACCAAAGGGAGACGCTCAACTGCTGAGCCACCCAGCATCCCTGATAGTTGCATTTTTGTATATGCTTTTGCTAGCGTTTTATAGCAAAGGAATTATATAGTTCCCAAAATTGCAACATGATGAGATTCTCATTGCTTTTAATTAACCTGCCTTTTTCTTTCTTAACTCCACAATTAATTTGGCTAAATTGGTTAACAAACAAAAAATTGTAACTACACTAGTTGCATATTGCTTTTCTCATGTACTGTTTGATGCTTCCATCATTATATTTCACATGAGAAAAATCTTAAAATCTAGATTTTATATTCTGTGATAAAAATCACCATTTTGTCCTTGAAGGCGTTGTCCTAGAAATGATTTTTTAAAGGGTAGCATCATTGGTTTCATTTCTTGGAAGAGAAAAACATCAGTCAGAGTAATAGTAAGATAGTAATCTAGTATATTTGGTATTATGAGTCTCAAGGATTTAGCAGTAAAAAGAAATCTTTACTGAAGAAAAAAAATGGCATATTTTGTTAAGAGGAAGAGAGTTGAATTGCTGTATTTGACTGCAAATCTGGCAACAACACTGTAAGTGGTTACTTAGAAATAAAAGTTTTCCTAAAGCTTTTTATTTGAATTATTGTAATTGTATCAATAACAGAATTCTTAATTTTTATATTATAATGCATAGTTTTTTAATCCTATAATATCTCCAAACACATAAATGCTTTATAGAAACAGAGTGTCAAAAGTTCAGAAATAACAGAAGTAAAACCAATGTATTTCTAAAGTCATAATGAATACGAGTTTATTGTGCACATACAAAAAAGACAGTCTGCAGACTGGGAGCCCTCAAACCAAAACATGACATGAGGCTCAGGGGAATATTGTTAGAAAGCATTTTATATAGTGAGGACTGTTTATTCCTCACAGTGATTGGTTATAATAATAGAATTTTCTTAGACAATAGGGAATTGGCCAGTGGTTACCACATACCAACTTTGAAAAACAGTTTAAGGTTTACTTATGATTTCCTGAAATATTAGGAAGAAATGACCCAGGTCAGGTTAGTTTTGTGAAATAAGCTAAATGAAGCTGTACCTATATGACTAACTAGTTTTGTCTGTTCAGGAAATCTTCAAGACAAGATTGATCTCTGTTTGGTTGTTGTTGTTGTTGTTATTGTTGTTATTGTTTGTTTCTTTTTAACCATTCCCCCTTTTGGTTATTCTCTCAGCAGGCTGAGAGTATGATCAAGTAGTATAGCATTATTCTCTGTTATTACCTACCATCGATGTAATCAGAGTGAAGAATCACACATTCAGTGTTTGCATTCATCGTGCCTGAGGGCCTTGTAGTCACCTGCTTCATTATTTATGTGGTTATTGTTGATTTGATCTATTTGTCTGATCCTGATGGATACCATTTGACAAGTCAGTGGCTACCAACAGGCATTTAAAACCCTCAAGGTGATACAATGCACCTAGAGAGGTCTGTATGGTGACTATAAGGAGGAAAAAGAGCAAATGATTTAAAAATTCACCAGAGGACAGCATCTCATGAGATAAGGTTTAACCAATTAAATGTCTTGAGTAGGTTATAATGTTTTAAAAGTTATTTGCCGGGGCACAAGGTAATGTATTAGTAAGCATCCTCATGCTTACTTAGGACAAGGTGAATACTAAAGATGCTTAATTTTAGGAGATTGTGTTCCAGGTGAGCTTCCACCTAAATTAGGCCTATATATGAGATGAGCAAACAGGTTATTTAATGAGAGGCATATTTATGGAAAAAGCTCAATAGTTTGAGTAGTTTATAAATACAGTTTCTGAGTTTGGAGAGCAGCCTGTTGTGAGAACAGCCAGTTATGTCTATTTCTAGACAGATTTTCCTGGTTTGTAGTGTGAACGTCTCTGGTGATCTTTCTGAGTGTCCACACAGTAATGGACGTGAAGGTTGGCCACACCTCAGCCCTTATGGTAGTTTCTCAGAAGTTTATATCAAGTTGTCCTGCTTTAGCTTGAGTGGCTTCAAGAAAAAGACAGTTTTAGTTTCATAGTGATTCCAAATCAGAAGAATGTGAGAAAACTGGAAATGTTAGTGTGAAAAATTCTAGCCAAATATTAGAGGGAACTGAAAGAATTGAGTATCCAGTCCAGTTTATAAGTAGAAAACAAAACCTTAAGAACAGCACAAGAATATGATATCCATGCTATTTTAGTAATATACTATTATATTACTAAAATATAATTTTTCTCTCTATAATTATCCCTAATATCTATCAAAGATAACCATAGTAAGACTAACTTGTTTGTAAATTACATCTGATTTCAATAAACTTGGCCTGGCTATTTGCATAAGGGAAGCAAAAATAGTGCGATTGACCATATAGTTCTTTTAAATGTACTTTGCTAGAACTTTTCATAGGGTATCTCAGATTAGATTTCAAAAGCCTCTCAAGGCTAGGAAGCCAAGCCAAGGATTTGTCCAATTGTGTCCTGTTACAAGAAAAGAGATTCATATTGAATGAACTTATGCAATTGTATCTACTGTCATGAAAAATAAGAATAATTAATAAGAGTTTCTGAATTTTGGAGGAATCAGGCAGGGAGAAAAAGATGTGTTTCAATCTTTGTTGCAAAGAATATACTTAACCAATCTAGAAATCTGGAAACAAAATATTAAAGAACTAGCAATACTTTAAATGAAGTCATCAAATTTATAATCATTTTCATCAGTTTTGTCAATGTTGTATGATTCTTGCTTCATCTTGGGTTAGAAACTTTATGAATCAATTAGATTTTCATTAGAATTTTAGAAATTCTTACCTGTTCCGTGTTATGACCTTAAACTTATCATAAACCTGTAATTTAGAGTTCTTGTTAGGGTCTTTTCTATGAATCTTGAGGATGAAGGAGGTTTGCCAAATAGTTGATTGTAAATGCATTCAGAGAAGTAAAACAATGACTCATTGTGAGTGATAAGGGACTTTTAAAGAACTGTGTTGTTAAAGATCTAGTGAGAGCTCTCTCTCTCTCTCTCTCTCTCTCTCACACACACACACACACACACACATACACACACGAAAATAATGCAATTGATCAGTAAGTTTGTTTTTTTTTTCTGTGATTTACAATATTTTAAGGTAATAGCTAGAATTGTGACTCATAAAACCAAATTTTTAAAAGAATTCCAAATAATTTTAAATTACTTATTTTATTTTATTTTAAAGATTTTATTTACTCACTCATGAGAGACAGAGAAAGAGAGGCTGAGACATAGGGAGAGGGAGAAGGAGGCTCCATGCAGAGAGCCCAATAAGGGACTTGATTCCTAGACTCTGGGATCACAACCCTGAGCTTATGGCAGACGTTCAACCATGGAGCCACCCAGGCGTCCCTTAAATTATATATATATGATCTAAGAAAGTTAAACATTACTTATTATTTGACAATATTCCTTCATCCAATTTAATATATCAAATAAGTTTAAATAAACTTCTTTTTTATTTCATTCAGATTTGATTTGACGAAGTTTGTGTAAAAAGATTTTTTTAAACATCGAAAGATGTAAAATGCTTATCAAATAGGATCATAGGTCTTTGTGAGACAATACATTGTTTTCCATTCAACCAGAGTGAAATTAAAAGATGTTAAAGGTTGAAAACAAAGTTACATAGTTATACAACTAGAATGTACAACTGTAGAACTTCGCTCTTTTAATGGAGAAGACTCCATGTTTTTCTTCAAGGAATTGAAGACCTGATAAAGCAACATGAAGCACAGGAAATTATTTTCATAAGGCACAGAAGCTTTGTTTCCTAGGAAGATTACATTAAAGGTAAAGAAAACTGTTTGTTTACAATTTCTCATTAAGAGCAGATTGATGATTTAAGATAAACTTCGTCATCATAACAGAAAGAAAAGCAAATTATAATTTTGTCCCAGTATACTTTTGATATTATAACTCCTCTTTTCTTTTTTACCTTTTTAACTTGAATCCATTCTCGTATTAGCTTGACTACACGTATATTTCTTTGTGAAGATTTCTTTTTCACAAACCTACGGTTTTCTGTATCCATCCAGCTTTTGTCCTTTTTCCTTTCTTATTCTAGAACAATTTATATTACTTTAGGACAAAATTATTTTTTTTCCTTTACAAAAAAACAAAAACCAAAGAAATTCTGTGACCTTCATATCTCTCCTTAACCCCCAATTCACCTAACCCACTTTTCACAGTCATTTGCTTTCACCCTTATTATTTTCAGTAGTTTTAATTACATATATTAAATAAAATTCTTAACTCTTAGAATCCTTAGTGAACACTGAGAAGTAAGCAATTGTGGACTGACAACTTTATAATTTACATTTCATAATTTCTGAAAATAGAGTCTTCCTCATAATAAATATTTCAGTGTGGCATAAAACATTATTTATTATTAGGCCCAAGTATCTTTTGTCCCTCTAAAAAAATTAAAAAGTCAAAAGGAGGGACGTCTGAGTGGCTCAGTGGTTGAGTGTCTGCCTTTGGCTCAGGTCGTGATCTCAGGGTCCTGGGATGAAATTCCACATTTGCCTCTCCTCAGGGAGCCTGCTTCTCCCTCTGCCTGTGTCTCTGCCTCTCTCTCTCTCTCTCTCTCTCTCTCTCTCTGTCTCTCATGAATAAATAAATAAAATCTTAAAAAAATAAAGATTTTATTGGTATATTGGTATATTGGTATATTGGTATTAGCACCACCTTCGGCCCCGGGCGTGACCCTGGAGACCCAGGATCAAGTCCTACATCAGGCTCCCTGCATGGAGCACTTCTCCCTCTGCCTGTGTCTCTGCCTCTCTGTCTCTCTGTCTCTGTCTCTCTGTCTGTCTCTCTGTGTCTCTCATAAATAAATAAAATCTTTATGTAAAAAAAAGAACTTGAAAAATGTTTGAGTTAATTTCTATAATTCTGAGTCTTAGGAATACTTAATTTATAAAAGTGCTTATTTTTCTTTATGCCAACTAAATAGATCTCTTTATAAATTAATTTTGGCAATATCATTCAGAGGTAGAAAAATATCATATATTTACAACATACATCAGGTAGACATAGCTACAGTTACCTGTTCAGAGGGCCAAAGAGTTTTTACTAAAGATTTTTCATTTCTATGTTGCCAGGGTCTTTTTAAAGCTATTTTCAGAGCAATCTGGTCTGTTAGGACTTCTAAATACCGATCAAAGAATGCACTCCATTGTCTCCAAGAGGTTTGGAATCTTTTGAGGGTGCCCCCGACGGTAGACTTTCTAAGTTAAAGTTTCTCTAATTTGGCCAGTACAGTTTCAGAAGATCATACATTTTCTTAAAAGGCACAAGATCCTGGTCCATAGACCAGGTCAAACCCATCTTTGCCTTTAGATTCCCTAAGACATCTTAGTTACGAGGAGTCCTGTTTTCCAACAACTGTTCCAAAACACAGGGAGTCACTTTTGAACAGAAGGGGACCAGAAGCTTCACTAAACAAAATACAGTTATGCACAAGATGCTTAATGCACAAGTTATTCACAAGCCCAAAATACAAAGAAAACAGAGCTTGGATACAAGAAAGACTTATTCTCAAATTCCAGGTTTGGCAAGAAAACAAGTTGCTCAGTGAGCTCTGTGGGTACCAGCACCTGTTTGCTTACAGGCCTTGGAGTCTTCAGGCGCCTCCTCTGGATCCCACTTCTGATGCCATGGAATGTCAAAAGTTGAGAAATAACAAAAGTAGAACCAATGAACCATAGTAATAAAATAAATAATATAATAAATAGTATTTATAGTATTATTTTAATAATAAAATAGTAATTCGTACAAGTTTATTATATATACACCAAAAAGACATATTTGCAAACCGGAAGCCCTCAACCCAAATAAGGAATGAGGCTCAGGGATATATTGTTATAAAGCAATTTATATAGTGAGGAAGCAGAGACTGTTTATTCTTCACAGTGATTGGTTATAATATTAAAATTTTCTTAAACAATAGGGAATTGCTCAGTGGTAACCTCATACCAACTTTGAGAAACAGTTCAAGTTTTGCTTATGATTTCCAGGGGTATAAGCAAGAAATGCCCCAGATCAGGTTAGTCCTGTGAACTAAGATAAATGAAGCTTTGCTTGTATGACTAACTGGTTTTTGTCTGATCGAAGAATTTTCAAGGTTGGTCTTCATTTGTTTTTTATTTTAACAGGAGTAAGGAGAAAATAAGGTTTTACCAAAACATTCCAAAGCACTACATTAAAAGATGAAAGAAATTATGTTTTCCCTTCTGCAGCAAAGAGCAGCAAAAGAACATTTGAGTGGAAGAAATAAGTGAACCATGTAAGAATGCAAGGCTGGATTAGAACCTGGAGATACTCTAGTTATATTCATTTATCTGCCTTCTACTAGAGTAATTAAAGTAAAATTCATTTATCTGTCTTCTACTAGAATAGTTAAAGTAAAATCTTGTGGATTGTGGGGAGGGAGTAAGAGGAGGAGAGAAAGAGAGTGACAGAGAGACAGAAAGAGACAGGATGTGTGTGTGTTTGTGTGTTTGTAAGAGAAATAGTCCAAAATACAAACTCAGAAACAAGCTCAGATGGAAGAATTTGAGTTCTGAACAGAGGAAGATATTTGATTATATTTTAAGTTTATGGTTTGACACTAGCGATGGTTTTTGCTGCTTTGGAAATATCATTTCACCTTCTTGCATCTGAATTTTTCTGAGGAAAACATCCACTTAATGTCACAATAGCCTCACAGGAACAATTCAGTAGTTCTGCTAAAAGCCTGTAAGAACTCTCAGGATAGAAGATACAGTTTTGCAAAGGCCTTTGCAGCCTCTGTCAATCTTAATTTAACAGATTGAGAATTTGATGGGTTTATTACCAAACCATCAGTTATACAGAATAGAAGGCAAGGACAGTTCTTCAGAAATTGTTAAAATGCTTGTTAAATAACGACCTGAAAATTGCATGTTGACCTTCTTCAGTGGCACTTCTAAAATATGGCTTCACCGTGCCCCAGTTTTATTTCTCTACTTTATTTTTTTTTTTTTTTTTAATTTTTTATTTATTTATGATAGTCACAGAGAGGGAGAGAGAGGCAGAGACACAGGCGGAGGGAGAAGCAGGCTCCATGCACCGGGAGCCTGATGTGGGATTCGATCCCGGGTCTCCAGGATCGCGCCCTGGGCCAAAGGCAGGCGCCAAACCGCTGCGCCACCCAGGGATCCCTATTTCTCTACTTTAAATGATAGCTAATTGGAAAAAAATCCCAAGGGGTGCCATTGTTGGGATCTTTGGAGAAAATTCTCTTGCTCTTTATTTGTGTTATGACCCGTAGAATCTTCTCTTGACTTTACCATATCTGATGAGGATCTGACTATATCCATCACTAGAGTAACTGCAAGCATTTAAGAAGTTCTGTGTCACACTAGGACTCCAGACAACTTTTTAAAAGGAGGAAAATGCCCATATTGTGCTTGTTATAAATGGAAGAGTGTTTATCCACAGCTTAATTTTTGTGAGCATTAATAATTCTTTAATACATTGCTAGTACATGGATTTAAAGATGAATATGGCTGACATCCCTTGGATGATGTTATTGGAACTTTCGATTCACTTGCTGATTCTAACTTATTTCTGGATTAAGAGTAGAAAGATCTTTTGAGGGATCCCTGGGTGGCTCAGCTGTTTGGCGCTGCCTCCAGCTCAGGGCGTGATCCTGGAGACCCTGGATCGAGTCCCACGTCAGGCTCCCTGCATGGAGCCTGCTTCTTTCTTTGCTTGTGTCTCTGCCTCTCTCTCCCTCTCTCTGTGTATCTCATGAATAAATAAATAAAATCTTAAAAAAAATAAAGAAAAATCTTTTGAGTAATGATTCATAGGAAGAGATTGATCCCAATGAGGTAATTCTAAGATCTTTAATAATAGTTGATTGTTTGAACCCCAATCCTTTACTGTTGGTAGGTCTATCGTACTATCTGGGATAGTGGAACTATTCCATGAATTTGCTGCTAATTCCTAAAGTAGAGTAATGGGACATCTTTTAAAAATGGACATTTAAAGAGCCATTGACATTTAAAGAACTTTATGATATATTTTAATAAATTAAAATACAGTGATTATAAAATTATTGTCCTTTTAACTACTAATGTTCTAAGGTACTATGTCATAGAAATAAATGAAAATGGGCTTTAGAAAACATCTTAAAGTGGATATTTTTAACTATTTTTTCTCATAATATATCTTTTAAATAATAAATGAAAACAAATATAACATCTTTTAACTCAAAAATATTTACATTAATATTACTTTATAGTTATAATTATACTATGTTTTAGTAAAATTAATACATAAGGCAGCCAATAGCAGCTGTTTCTAGTTTTCAAATGTCAAGTTTTCAGTTTTTTTCAATCAAGCTCTTTAATGTGTTAAAAATATTTTCCTGATTTTACCTTGAAGTTCAAACTTTAAAGCAATAAATGAAAATTAAAAAAAACTAATACTTTTGCTTATAAGACAAAACCAAGGTTTTAGACATTTATGGAATAGTTTATAGCTTCTTCCTAGTTGTAATGTAAATATAAAATTAATTCGATGTTTTCCAAATTTGGAAAACTTTTGCCCCTAAAGACAGCTCTCAGAAATATTAATTCACTCATCTGCAGCAGTAAAAGAATATCAATGAGGTTGAGCCACTAGTGTGCAACTCTTGCAGTAATTATGTACCTTGGACTTTACCTTGAAGTGCTTGCTTATTTGTTGGCATTTAGCCTTCAAAGTAGTGTTGGCTTGAGACGAGTACATGAATGAATTACATATGACATTTATGGCAAGACTCTAGAGTCTCATTTCCTCTCTAAACTCTTAAAGTGTTAAATCTTTTGAAGTTTTAAGTGTCTTGGTGAAATAAACGTGTCTTATATCACTTGTACATTCCATTCTTCTTACTATTGATGCGTAAGACAGGGGACCATAGGTGGTTTATTCATTCATTCAAGGAACATTTACTGAATGTCTTTTTTTGTTGTTGTTAGGCAGTGAACAAGTGGTAAAGGCTTACAATTTAATAGGGGAGATATATACTAAACAACACATCACCTATCTATCCATAGATGCCATTTTGAGAAACACCATAAAGAGAAGAACAAGATGTATATAACAGCATGGCTTAACATAGTCAGAGAGGCCATGAATCTCCAGGAGAAAGCTAAAGGTAAAGCAACCTTCGTGTTCTAGGTATATATTTATTAGGTATTTCCTGGACAGAACCGGACAAAACCGAGGGAGATAAATGTAATTGCATAGGATTTTAATTACTACTTTATGACATATAGATTATTTTATGATACTTTAAAGTTAAGATTATTGACATACTGCCCACTAAAACTTTCTAAGTTTTTCCTCACAATTCTTCTTACCAACCTTATGGATTGATTCAACTATTACAAAAGTATTTACAAGCAGTGAATAGATCTGATGGGTGTTCATGGGTGATTATTTGTGAGAAATTCATGGGCTATAGACTTCAAATCAAAATCTGCAAAGTATCTACCTGCCATGAGGTTTCCCTTCACTTGACTGCCACTCAGGCTACTGCTGGTTCTTGAACACCTGCAAAAAAGTGAAAAAGCCTCCTGCTAAGTTTTATTATGTTAGACTCTTTAAAGCTTCCAATAGCTGATGTATTTTATGTGATAATGTCAAAATATAGTAGCTTAGCTTTAAAAACTCTTTATAGTCAATGTGATCTCCAACCTCCATTTACAGCATGTCACCCACTACTTCCCGACACAAATTCTATGCTTTGGCCAAAGTAGTTCATTTACTTTTCCCCTAATGTACTCTAAGTTATCTCACTTCCAAGAAAAGCTCCTCTCCTCCAATTTCTCTTCTTAAAAAGCCTAGTAGGTCTTTATATCCCTAACCACTTCACTCCAGGGTAATTTTTTATCTCAATTCCAATTTTAGAAATCATACAAATCCCCTAATAACATTCTGTATTCTGGATGCCCATCTGTTTGGTGACATTTACAAGGTTGTGATTGCCTTCCTTGTGTTAAAATTTCAAATGCACTTTGTTTTCATAATTTTGTACATAAATTCAATTTACACAATTGTTCTATATTCTGGGATAGTTTATCTTTAAATCCTTGAAGTCAAGGTGCTTTTCCCATATTCGTTGTTCAATAAATACATGTTGCTGAGTTAATGAAAAAGAACAGAGGGACATCTGGGTGGCTCAGCGGTTGAGCATCTGCCTTTGGCTCAGGGCATGATCCCTGGGTCCGGGGATCGAGTCCCACATTGGGCTCTCTGCATGGAGCCTGCTTCTCTCTCTGCCTGTGTCTCTGCCTCTCTTTCTCCGTCTTTTATGAATAAATAAATATAATCTTTTAAAAAAAAGAACAGAAACTTAGCAATAACCATCAAGCTAAAGAATTACTGTATCATCATCACTAGGATTTTCTGGCTCCCTAGATTAATATGCAGTGGCTACAATCCCATAACAGATTAATTGCTACCAATCATGAAGAAGTTAAAATACTCTCAGAATTTGGAAGCTATACTTGAATTATAATGAAGTTTCTTAATTCTGTGCCAAGCCCATAGATTGTCTGCTATTGTTTAGCTGGTCTTATTTATTTAGTGGTAATCATTTCCTGAAATGGCATAGAACATTGAATTGGCGTGGATATAAGTCTAGCCTAAAATCCATATCCTGGTATTAGTTGGAGGTACCTCAGCATTAGATATTGTATACTATTATACAGCAACCGTGAAGATAAATACCAGCTAGTTTTCAGGATTTTAAATTATCTCAAATTTAAAGGTCTACTCTTTTTCTGTTAACACTGTGATTGGCTTTCATGAGAAGGCAAAAATAAATAATATTCAGAAAATTCAGTTTAAGTAATTTGCTGTGTAGGATAATTATAGAAATGCAGAAGAATATTGTAGTGTTATTTTAATAGGAAGACATTACAAACAATAAATGATAGAAAATAGTTAAATATTATGTTCATTCACCCATTAAAATAATGAATAAGTGTATGGAAAATAAAAATAAGTACAATAGATTTAGAATCTACATGATTTTAGATAGACCAAAATATATTTTTGCGTAGTTCTTTTTAATCGGCAGAGTCTTCCAAATGTTAGCAAATAATTTTTGCTGAGTGATAGGTTTTCCTTTTACAACTTTTCTGTACTTTCTAAATTTTCTAACATAAATCATATATTGAGGAAAAAGTTACCTGAAAAGAGGGAAATGGTGAATTACATGAAAAACATAAGGACAACTAATAACACGGACTTGAATAGTAATAAAGTGTACGCTTTTTAACTTATTACTTTTACTCACTCAAAATACATTTCTTACTAAGCACCCATCTTGGTATAGCAAAGGGATACAGCGCTAAACACAAAGGACAAAGCCCTTTCCATTGCGAAGCTCACTTTTTGACAATATGGAGATGTAAAAATAAACGTAAGATATGTTAGGAAATGATGGGTACTATGTGGATAAAAGAAGCAAGATAGAGGGCAAGTTGTTAAACTGATGACACAGTTTGAATTAAAAGTGCAATTGGAAATAGAAGGTATGACAGCAAGAATCTTTTTCTTATTCCTATTAGGTGAAAAGATTTTAATATTTCAGTTATTAAAAATGATGTTTGTTATAGATGGTTTTGTAGACATTTTATTGCTGATAGGTTATTCTTCATATTCCTAATGTTCTATGAGTTATCATGAATTTTGAATTTTATCAAAAGTTTTATGTATTCATTGAGATAATCATGTTTTTCTTCTTTATTCTATCAATGTGGTAAAATACATTACATAATTCTCAAAAGTTAAACAGAAAATGCATGCCTAGAATAAACCCACTTTGGTTTATACTTATTATATAAACACAAATAATATTTTATGGATATAATATAAATGTGAAACTGTATTCCTATAAATCTGTATATGTTATTTATATAAATGTACATATTTACATTTAATTTTTAAGTGTACTTATATTCAATGGAGAAAAATTGAGTACAATTGCTATGATTTCTTCTTTAAATGTTTGGAAGAATTCACAGACCATCTATAGCATTTTCTTGCTAAAAATAAATAAATAAATAAGTGGAATCTATTCAAATCTTCAGCTCTAACTACCAGTTCACAGAAAATTTAGGAGATCCAGGAGCAAGTTAAATGACACATGAAGAAGTAATCAGCAGTATTTAGAATAACAGGAAATTTAAAGGATAAATGACCTCGTTTTTTCATCACATTTAATGGTGAAAAACCGAAATCCTGTTATCACAGCTTCTATTTCAAATTGTACTTTCTACCACCTGGTACAGAAAGAAGGAAATGGATGGAGGAGCAGTTAGTTACAAATGCAAGCGTAGGCTGTATTTGAGTCTTGATTTGAACAAATCAACAGCAGGAGACATCTTGAGACACTGGAAACTTGAACGTGAACTGGATATTAGAAAACATTAAGAAATTATGATTAATTTTATTAGAGCTACTGTAGTTTTAAAAAGTGATCTTTTTAGAGATACATATTGAAAGATCTCAAGTGAAATTTCATGGTTTCTGGGATAAAAAAGCTTCAGAAAAAAGGCGAAGTTAGTAAAATAAAAAGAAGTGTGTTAGATGAACCAAACTTAACAAACTTGCTGAAACTAGATTATATTTAATGGATAGGTTCATTATAATAATCTTTTTTTTATCTTTGTCTATATTGGAAATGTCTATCATCAAGAGTTCATTTTTATTAGGAAAAAGAATAAAAAGGCATTGTTAGCTTACAAATATACAGTTTTTTCTTCCATCTTAATTCTACTGCTACTATGAATTCATATACCTGTGCTTCCCTACTATACATGGTTTATTTTAAACTTTGAGAAAAATTTCAAAATTCCTATTTACTTTATTAGCTATTTTTTAAAGAGATTTTAACCACATTTTAAAAAGGATATCAGTTCAACAATTTCGCAAAAGAAAAAAATAAATGTAACTGAATGAGCAAAATCATGGCAGTTTTAAAAAATATTTATTTTTGAACATTAGAGGATTGTCAGCCCGTAACAGCTCCCTGTAGGAAATGGGAACAAGGGCTGTTTTTCTCTTTTCTTTCTGCCTTCCCATCTCTCTTTAATGTGTCCTATTGAAAAAATCTAATTGGAAGCCATGGGGCAAAGGAGAAATAAAGTTCTGAGTCCCAGCACCAGCTTCACAGAGCTGAGTATAAATGAGCAAATTTCAGGCTGAGCTATAATAAATATAACTGGAAAGCAGAATATCTGTTATTTTATGTGGTAAAGTTTAATCTAGTACTATTTTTATTCGATGTCAAATAATGTTGACCATATAGAATAATAATTAATAATGGAGACTTTTAAAAAACAGCTAAACCCTAGCTCCCCCCTGGACATGTGGGTAAAATTACTGAAACTTTCCAAGCCATGGTCTTTTCATCCATAACATGGGAATAATAATCATATCTACTCCATAAGGTAGTTTCTTCACCTTTGTGAAGAAAAGGTGAAATGTAAATTAGTAGCCTGGTTAATAAATGTAAACTGCTATAATGTTTTAATTATCATCATCTTGCTAACATTATCATCATTGTGATTTGTATTTTTAACTTGAAATATACCAAGAGTTTATTTTTAAAGGTAAACATGAATATTTTGATAATTTAGTAACTGATTTACTATTTTTAATATTGTCATTCACTCAGGCATTTTAAGTTATCCCTTTTAATGATATTACATTTAGCAATCAAAATAATACTGAGGACAAAAATAATGTCTTCAGCCTGAGCCAACCTAATATAGCTTGGAAAATCTAAAGATACGAGAGAAATTTTCCTCTGAAGGTAAGAAGATACATAGATTTTTGGCTAGATGCCTCTAGAGTTGATGTACATATCTACTTCAGGTGTTACTATTTCCTTCAGTATGTGTAAGGCCAATCAAGCATCCTAAAAGAAACACACTTGAGATGGAGAAGGTGCTCACATATGTTGGAGTTTACAAAAGAATTCTTAGCAATGTGCCACTGAATGGTGTTGGCTAACACAGTCCTACTGCTTAAGCATCAGATGAGCAATCAGATGATAGTGAAGCATAAACCAAAATGCTCAAAAGTGTCTCTGCAAACAGATTAATGTCTCAAGGATGATGTGAAGCTCTTCATTGTTTTATCTTTCTACAGGATGTGAAGCCACTTCCATTATTGTTCGTTGGGGTATAATATTTCTGTTAGCTTTGTTTTTGATCTTATAACCTTCAATCACTTTTTTCCCAGGGAAATTAAACCTGTCATTAAAGCAAGATCGCCTAAAAATTTTATTCTAAAATTTATGATATAATTGGCTTGGATTTTGGATGTTCTTTAGGACACATTTATCTAGTGAGTCTTCTCAGTCTTTCTGGGCAATCAAGGTTTTTTTTTTTAATTATAAAGTAACGTTTATGTTATATGGTTAAAGAATATTCTAATCAAACAAGTGACTTTTAAAAACCAACCTTTTTAGGTCACAAGACAAACCACATAAATTTTCAAGGCTTGCCTATGTATGTATTTAATATACTCTAGCAATTTCTATTCTGAAGCAAAACTTAGGCAGAATGGACTTTAACTTCTATTTACCTTTAATTTTAGTCATATTTGCCCATTTATGGTTTTTCCCTTTCGCCCTACTTAGGTTGTTATGACCACCTTATATAACTGCCTCTGACTCTAGACAGAGCTAGAAGATTCTATTTCTTATGCTCAAGAAAATCCAATAGAACTTTTTCTATCGTCAGGGGACATTTGTTGTCAAACTTCTGCCTTCTGTCAGGCCCTTATTTCTTGTTTGGACTGACGCAAGAACTTCCTTAATGACTGCTCTGATGGTGTCTTGCTTCTTTTTAAGTCATCCTCAACACTTCTGCCTGAGAAATTTCTCTAATACATAAGTCTGGTTTTTAAACATTTTTCTGCTTAAAATTTTTTAGTGATTCCAATTACTTTCAGAACTAGTTTCAAACTTTACTGTGCTATCCAAGGCCATGCTTACCACTCTAATCTTGAATTCTGGCCAAAGCGTCAGAGTAGGCTTAAATTCCAGTTCAATAATTAGGTAGCTGGCTCACGTGTGGCAAGTCATTTTGTCTCTGTGGGCCTATGTTTTCTCATTTGTGAAATGTTGGAAGTAATAGTACTGTTAATGAGAAGGTATTATTGAGGACATTGAATGAGGTAGCGTATGTAAAATGATTAGAACAGTGCCTGGCATGAAGGAGAAACTATATAACTTCATCTATTATTATTTTGTTATTGCTGTTATTTTTTAAAATTATTTTTCTATCACAGTTTTATCAAGCCTACGTATAGTTATACTGCAGGCACACTGATCATAGTTTCTGAGCATTCCTTTGTCTATAACTTTCTCCTGCTCTTTATATCATTTTTCAACCCTGTGACCACTCCTCATATGGGTTACCTGCTTGTCTTGGATGCCATCTATGTATTTATTTCTTTGTTTATTTAAGTTTCTTTATTATTATTATTATTATTTTAGTGATCTCTACACCTAATGTGGGGCTCAAACTCAGGGCCCAGATCAAGAGTTGCATGCTTCTCTGACTGAGCCCGTCAGACACACCCAAATGTATTTATACATATAAAATGTATTGACGGTCTATGCTACAAGATCATAAATACTTTGAAGGAGAAATTGTTTTAGATTTTTAAAAATCTGTGTACCACTAATAGGACAGGAGCCAATATGTATTAGGGGCTTGATAAATAATTGAATAATTGTTTTTGTAAAGTGGAGACAAAGAAGAATATTCTTTCTTTCTTTTTTTTTCTTTCTTTTGTTTTTATTAAAACATGACATTAGCACTTTCTACTTTAAGATGTTATTATTGATATTTTTTTCTGGCACTTAACAGAGAAATAAAATTACACAATATGCAGAAGGTGCCTTCCTTTCAGAGCTAACAGATTAGCAGCAGCAACCCTAGGTCACCTACAGAGTAAGATTTTGTGTTTTCTAAAGGAGATACTATTTGCTCATAGGAGTTATAAGAAAATCTTCTCAAAGTAAAACAGTTATCAGTCTAGAAAGAGTTAAATAAACTGCAGATTTTATACTGAAGTAATTTCTACTGTTAACAATTCTCGCCAGTTAGTATACTGCCCATATAATCAAGAACTGCTTTTCTGAAGTTTTATATGCACTTTTTATTTTCTTTTTTTATAAGTAAGCCTCTTACTTTTTCATTGATTTCCGTTATAGTACGAAGAGCAGTGGTCCAGAAACAACCCATGAATTACATTATCTAATTTAATTAAGGTGAACTGGAAGTTTCTCTAAAGAGTCAACAGTCACCAGGCAACTAAAAATGAAACTTTAAACTAGTTTTGTAGTGGATACAAGCTTCTGCCATTTACCATCATTATCCACTCTACATTACTTAACAAAGATTTATGAATAATTCTACAAATACCTCGATGCTGGGTTTACATAAGCAATGCAGGCATTTCAAAATGTTAGTCTATTGCATAGTCCCAAACAATCTTAGGAGAAAATCGTTATCTCTAATTTTATGAACCATACCTCCAATTGTGTGGCACTCAAGTCTATAAAAACTATCTTATTATACCAATATAATCTCATTTGATCCAAGTCTCTGGGAACTCTCCTTGCTATTGGACTTACTGGTCAGAGGATACAAAGTGCTCCCCCTTCAGTAGAACTTTGATCCTAAGTGACTTTGCAGGAAAAGATAAGTTCCTAGGGCAGGGAGAAAGTTTACATCTGTTAGAAAAGACAAAACAGGCATTAACTCTTTCTTTCAAGTGCATAGTACCATGTTGACACACCAGGAAATGCTGACAAGTAGAAAGTGAAAAATTGACTGATGGACTGCAAATCATGAGATTTTGTTCTGGATTTTCATCTGAATATAACAGACACCCATCTTTCAAACAGAGGTGAAACATGAAAACGGTTCCCAGGTTGCTATGGGCATTCTGAATGCTGAACTATTAGCAATCATTTGATTTACTGTTACCTCTTAGAGAAAGCAAATATTCAATACTCAGTACTTACTTGCTTCATCTCTGTCACATTTTGTTCTAATTTCCCAAAGATTTTTCTTTTCTCATTCAGTATTCTTTAAATCAATTTGTACCTTTATTTCTTGTAAGACTCTAAACTGCATGTGAAAGGGTCTAATAAATTCAGCATCTTTCATTATTACAAGCCTTTTGCTGGAAAGGATAAAATGAGTAGTATGAATTTACATTAAGCTTAAGAAAATAATTTTCCATTTGCTGGTTTTTGAATACGTAAATAGGAATCAGCTAAATTGGTTAGAATATGGTGCTAATGAGATTAAAATTGCAGGTTTGATTCCCATATAGGCAATTAGTCTTATGTGGAAAAAAGCTATTCAAAGGCCAGAATTTTGATCCCCAGTGAATTCTTATGAAAGGAGAACAAGTTATGAGTTGTAAAAGATTCATGGCAAAGCAAGTTTGGGCTAAAAAAAAAACACACATAGTAAAACTTAAAATAATTTAGTGCACATAGCTTGTTAACTGGACAATAGCATTATCATTTTACATAAGGATATATATTATTATTTAAATGGACACTTCAATGGAGTGTGGACTCAGCTGATTTCTCCTTTAGCTCCACACTATTGGAAATCACTTAGCATCAGTGGAAATACCGAACACAGATCAGAGCTCCAGAATGAAGAGAATAATTCAGAAATGATCCCCTGCTAGAACAATTATTAAAAATTATTCTTTAATTGCTGTATATCTTCTATCAAACTGAGTAATACCAACTTGAAAAATATTTATATTTTCACTAGATACAGATAGTAAGATAAGTACTTATAGTGAATGTTATTTTATCCTGTTTGTTTCTGATATGGCAAATCTTAGCTAATCAACATGGATATTGTGAGTATATTTTATATGTGCCATATGCTTTCTGTGTATGAGCCAGCTGTTGGGGGTATTAATGATAAAATCGAAAAACCTAACCTCATTTTAGGCTTGTTATGAATATATTAAATTAACTTGCAATTATTTTATTTTTAAGTTAAAACTCTCTAGCTTTATTTTAACAGAAATATGTGGTCATTGTAGGGAATTTGGAAAATATATAGAATTTCAGATAAAATGGATATATGAAGTATTCATAATCTCAGCCCAATAAACACAACTATTTCCTTTTATACAAAAAAAGTATCAGTATGAAAAAATAGAATCAAATATACATGCAAATCCAGAGTGTTTTTTTTTTTCCCCATTTTTCTATCAGATGTTCTTCAAATACACTACTTTAATAACTATTCAGTTCCTCTTAGGTATATACTATAATTTAATTAGTATCCAAACCTTAGGATTTATGGTTGTTCTTATTTTTCATTACTAGAAATTACGCTTTAGTGAACATTTTTGTCTACAAATCTGGCCAATGTAGACGAAATAGTCTACCTTGGTTCTTTAGATAGTCTTAAGACTGAGGTTGTAGAGTAAACAGTTTGAATATTTTCAAGTCTTTTTTCACAAATCAAATTTTTTCTCTCCCCTCTAAATTACCCAATTTATCCTGCCCCCAGCAGAATATACGGGCACCCAATTCCTCATGGTCTTACTTACCATATCTACTGTTACCTTTTAAAATAATCAGTTGTGGGCAGCCGGGGTGGCTCAGTGGTTTAGCACTACTTTCAGCCCAGGGTGTGTTCCTGGAGACCTGGGATCGAGTCCTGCATCAGGCTTCTACATGGAGCCTGCTTCTCCCTCTGCCTGTGTCCCTACCCCGCTCTCTGGATCTCTCATGAATAAATAAATAAATATATTAAAAAAATAAAATCATCAATTGTTAGAATTTTATATAATTCCTAGAATCTGCTTTCCATTCCCTCCTTTATTTCTAGGCCAATTTATGTTTTAAATAACATGTAATTCAGGTATATTTATTTCATTGCACCAAAACCATACACTTATTTAGAAAGCTCTATCCTAACCACAAAGTAATATTAGATTTTTGTAAATCATTGAATATGGATAAATTATCCACATGAGATACATGTATGAAGATTTTAAAAGGTGAAATTGTTAAAATGTTGGCCGAGATATATTAAATGTTATTAACATGGTCATTGTACCACAAAAATGACGGATTATAATGTGACTTCTACCACAAGATTTCTAAAAAGGAAAGAGCAATCTAACGTTTATGAGACAAACTTTTGGTACTTTTACTAAAGAGTAGGGTCATTAAGTATATTCAGCCTCTTGGAGGACAGGTCTGAAAATCTGTTAAGATTCTTTGAGAAGGCAAACAAAATGCACAAATTGTTTTCCATAATCAATCATATTTCCCAGGTTTGTTTCTTTTACTCCCAGTTTTGCTCTCTTGTGATGAAAAACATACTCCATTAAAAGTACGTAATTACTATCCAAAGACATATTTGATCAAGGAGGAAAGATTACCCAATTCACCAGTGTTCTTGTGTTTTAAATTCACAAATGAAAATATATTACCAATTAGCAATTTTTTTAAAGTTTCTTTCAAATGAAACTTAAACATATTTTTAGAATCTGAAATTAGACACACTACTGCACCTTGCATTTGTTCCGCTAGACATAAAAAGTTCTCCAAAACAACGTTTTATATCAGTATATATAAAGTGATGTCATTTTAAAAAAAATTTTATTTATTCATGAGAGACAGAGAGAGAGACAGAGAGGCAGAGACACAGGCAGAGGGAGAAGCAGGCTCCATGCAGGGAGCCCGACGCGGGACTTGATCCCGGGTCTCCAGGATCACACCCTGGGCCGAAGGCAGACTCTAAACCGTTGAGCCACCCGAGCTGCCCACGTCATGTCATTTTTTAAACAGCTATGTAGTATTCTAGTCCATGTTGATTAATATATGGGATATTTGCAAACATTGGATATTATCAAAAATGCTGCAGTGAGTTTTCATGTGCATGTGCCATTTCCCACATGTACAAAGTATAGCTTATTAGAATTCCTAAGTAAACTAGTAGGTGCATTTTCAGTTGACATATGTTGCCAAGTTGTCCTCTATGACACTTTAGGCCAATCGTACTTTGGAATGTAATCCAGCACTACATTATTTACTTTTTAACTCAAATTGTTCCAGATTTAGCCATGGGGAGCTTTTTCAGTTTGGCTCCTGGGTCCGTTTGACATAGCCCCAATCTTTTGTTAATTGAGCACATTCTTATTTTCTGATACAAGATGCTCCGGGATCATCTTGTATTTTCCTTGCCCCAGCCTCGAAACAGTAATTTTTCCAGGTAGTTTGGTTCCTTCAATAGAAGATACTGTCTAAAACTGAAGGTCTAGTCACAGAGTATATTTGTTGTTATTGGCGTATCAATGCTTCAGGGCTCTCTGAGTGGACCAAATTAGGTAATATATGTATATTCATATATCTATGATTATTTCTTTATCTATCTGTCTGTACATCTATTAAGTTAAACATGAATTTATGTTCATGTTTCCAGCTCTAATCTGGCAGTGAAGGGTTCGTTCAAGTCTTCCTTTCTTGTTTATCTATTACTTCCCCTCTGACAGTGTGAATATTCTGGCTCTCACTACCCACCATCTGTTTACTTATTTGTTCAACCCCAGTATACATCTAAAGCAGTTTCAAAATTATTAACCTATATCCATATGAGAAAGAAATTTACCAACTAGAATTGTTGCTGTAGTTCTGATTTGCATTTTTAATATTATCCGTGAGATTGAAAATCTTTTCATATGTTTAAGAAACCTTTGATTTTGCTTTTCTTTTGAGTGCCTGTTATATTCTTTGTGCATTTGAAAATTGAGTTATTACTAATTCTTATCCATTTGTAATTACTTTTTACATTAAGGAAATTAGCCAGCCTTTGGTCCATTATATGAGTTTCAAATGTTTTTCCAGTTTCTAATTGGGATATATATATATCTCGATGCAAATGCTTTTGTTTTATGAAGGTGAGTATAGCAATCTTGTATGCCTGCTGGATAAAACTTTTTCTTAACTTATTTTTTTCCACTTAGGGGATAAATTTATGCACAATCCTCTGAAATGGTTGAGCTTATCATATTTTTTTCAAACTGAATAATATAAAAGGATGTTATCACTTCTTCTGTATACCCAAATCTTGTATTTTCATATATGTGTCCAAAAATTTCACTTATGTATGTGAGAACTGGTATTTGGCTGATTTGTATTTTGTTTTTTACTGACTCTGTTCCTATAAGAATATATCCTAGTAAGAGAATAAATTTCTGCAAAGCTATTTTAAAGAAACCTTCTACCAACGTTATAACCAACCTAACTCAAAGCATGTAATGAGATAGTTTCATTTCTACGGGGAAAACATCTGACAGTCTTCATTTGTAAAATTTTCTTCTACACATAATTACTTAATTCTCAGGGCCAACCACAGCATCTTCTGTAAATTAGTTGCTCCTCAATCACGTAATGCAGTTACTCTACTTTATAGCACAGGTCCTATGCCTGTTATGGCACTGAATTTTTATTATAACAGGACTAAGCTGTGGTGAACCAGTGGGAGATTTCTTGTTTGACAAGTATCTTAATACATATTACAGACATATCTTCCACAGTTTTCATTCCATAACTATAATAGATTTTCAAATGTAGTTAATACAAAATAAAGAAATACCTACTTTTTTACATGAAGGGTATAAGCTTTGTTATTTTGGCAACAATTTATGGTATTTATTAATATTTTAGAAAATAAAATAGAATACCAGTTACCAATATTTCTACCACCTACAGGTAGTCATTATTAATATTTTATTGTAGTTCTTTCCAAAAATTTTCTTTGAATATACATTCAGATGTTCTTTATTAAATTATAAAATTTCTAATCAATGGTAAGCAAAGATCATTTGAATACTTCTAAAATATTTCCTTTACATTGAATTTTATCACATCTTATGAATTTATCATAATTTATTTAATCATATCCTATGATTTGATATTCACATTCTTTTTACTTTTCTATTTCTGATTTCTTTGGGAGAAATTCCCAAGTGTGAAATTGCTGTGGTCAACTGTATGAAAGATTTATGTCCTTTGATACAGCCTACAAGATTTTATTCCTTCAAAAATTTCGATTTGCAATCATACTAATGGTTTTTAAAAGGTGTCCATCTCACAATACTCTCACTGTTATGATCTTGAAAAAGTCTAGTATACATTTTATCACTTTTTCCTACAAGAGCTTCAGTGTTTGGTTGATTTTAATCCTTTTTCTTCATATTAAGGATATTAAATATTTGCTATATTTGATGTTAGTAAGTCTTCATTTTTTGATTTACACCTTCACTTTATAAGAGTAGAAAAAGAATGATAAATTTTTGATGACTTTTCAAACTAAAACTGAAGATCATATTTTATCATTTAGTAATAAAAAGATTCATTTATTCAGATGAGTTCAACTGGCAAACTAATTGACTTCCTTTTCACAAAACCGTAAATAATAGAACTTTATTTCCAAACTACAGGTGTATTCATTCAAACAAAATTGATTTAACCTCATATTCCATAATGCTTTATAACACAATAATAATTGTAATAGTGTTCATTTGCATATAATTTAAAAACTAGTTTTCATTCAAACACCCATCCTATCCCCTGCCTATCCTTGTTGTGGTTTTTCATCTAATAATTGAAGAAATCTAGACATTATAAGGTCAAGTGGCTTTCAGGATTAGCTGCATATGTAGTGGCAATACCAAGTTTAGAACCTGAAGTCTGCCCACTCAAACCAGAAAAAGAATATTTTTAAAGATGTGTGTGTGTGTAAGTTATTCCCAGAATTGTTTTTAAAAAGAAAAGAATTCAAAAAATTGTTCTTTTTTTATTTTAAGTTGAAGAGGAAACTGGATGAGTTTAAGATTAAGTCAGGTAGGAAGTTAGAAAAAGAAAAAGCATGTTGTAAAATACTATATACCATGGAATGGTGGGCCAGACATTTGGCTTTGAGCTTTGTTGCTGCCAGCACCAAGAAGTAAATGTGATCTTTCAGCTGTGCTTAGGACATGAGACACACTGCTTGCTGTGGTCCATGAGGCCAGACAGGATCCAGCCCTTATCCTTCTCTCTAACCCCATTCATTCCAGCCCTCACTGCACTATCACTGTTCTGCAAGTTCCCGGAGCTGGCCTCGCTCTACTCCAAGACATCAGTTTTTTTTTTTTTCCTGTATTAGGGCTGTGCATTTGCATTTCTTCTATCTGGAGAACTTTACCCTTAGCCCCTATGTATTTGGCTCTTTTTTATCCTTAGATCTGTTTTGTGCCTCTGGAGTCTCTGGCCACAGTCTAATGGTGCCTCTTCTCCTTCTTGTCATCCACTATCACATTGCCCTGCTGCTGTCTTTCACGGCACTCTCCATAATCAGCTGGGAGGAACCCTGTTCACTCTTTCTCAGAGACAACATTGATTTCTGTCAAGAGTGTATACACTATAGTCAGACAACCTACATGGAATTCTTTTTTTTTTTAAGATTTTATTTATTTATTTATGAGAGACACAGACAGACAGACACACACACACACACACACACACACACACACACAGAGGCAGAGACACAGGCAGAGGGAGAAGCAGGCTCCATGCAGGGAGCCTGATGTAGGACTCGATGCCAGGACCCCAGGATCAGGCCCTGGGCTGAAGGCAGGTGCTAAACTGCTGAGCCACCCAGGGATCCCCCCACTACATGGAATTCTACTTGCTGCTCATAGTCGTATGCCAGTAGACGAGTCGCTTACTCTCTCTGTGCCTGAGTTTTTTCACACATCAAATATCTTTGACCAAATACTCTTATATGAGATGAACTACATGAAATAGAACTACATACTTTGTGGAGTTCTTTTGTTGTTAATTCTTCTTTCGTTAATGCAGGTCTGTGGAACAAAAGCAGAGTACAAAAGAGAAAATTTATTCCATCAAAAGGCAGTAATTGTTGGACTATCTTTTGTTATGTTTTGTTTTTGTTTTCTAAACATAAAGTTCTAGGATTCCTATGAAGTCTCCTGTTTCCAGTCTTGTGCTCCTGACTCAATGTACTTCTGTCTTCTCTGACTCCTTTTACAGGAAAACCCTTACAAAGAGTTGTCTGCCTCCCTGTTATCTGCCTTTATGTCTTGATCCCATTTCAGTTGGATTTTCTTTCCTACCTTCCATTGAAACCGCTTTAATCAATGTCTGCAGTAGTCTCCAGGAAACCCATATCATAGAGCAGTGTTCAATCTGCTCCTATTTCCCAAGCTGCTCCTTCTTCATTTTTATTACCAGGATTTTTTTTCCCCTCATCTCCCTAACTCTAAATGCTGGCATATCAAGGGTAAACCTTTGGTTCCATCTATATCTGCAGTTACTTGCTAGGTGATTTCCTTGTCTTAAAATATCTTAAAATACTATCTATACGCTGACAAGCCTCAAATTGATACTTCTAACTCAAACATCTACAGAAGCCACAGCCTTCACATTTGCTTCCTTGACATCTAATAGACGACCTAAACTCAGTTCATGATTCAAAACTCAACTCATTTGGAAGGATCTCCCTCCTTCCAAATGAGCACCACTAATAGCTGCCCCCATCTCAGTTGGTAGCAGCTCTATCCTTCTAGTAGCTCAAGCCAGAACTTGGAATCTTCCCTGACTTCCTTTTTCTCAGCTGATCTTTTGATAAATTGTTTGGTTATACCTTAAAATATATCTAGAATCCAAATACTTCTCCTTCTATTTTGTTGCTACTACTCTGGGATGAGTCACCACTGTTTCTCACCTGGATTATTTCAGTAGCCTCTCATACAGTCACCCTGTGTCCTCTCAAACTCCCAAGTCTGTGCTTCATATAGTGGCCAAAGCAATTCTTTTAAATCATAGAACAGATTATGGCAGTCTCCTCCTCTTTGCTCTCGGGTGGAGTCTATGCTATCCGAAATCTTTGCTGTGCCCCATGACAGTTTCTTTGATCTAGTCCCTCTTGGCTTCTGCCTCCACTCTCCCTTGTCCACAAAAGCCCATCTAGTCTCTGTGACATTGATTTTGCTGTTTTGTGTGCTTAGAACTGTCTTCCTTCAGATATTTGCATAGCTTGCTCCGTCACATATTATACAGGTATCTGTGCAGATATCCCCTCGACATAGGTACAGCCCCCTCTCTACTACACAGTGCTAACTACAGTGGTGCTCATGTCTTTCTCTGTCTCTTGTCTGGGTTCAGTTTTGTTTATTAACAGTACCTGGTTATTATGAATTTTGTTTATATTTTTTTGTATGTTTTCTCCACTAAAATATATATTTTGTGAGGACATAGGAGTTCTATGATTTCCCAACTCCTAGATCAGTGCTTGGCACCCAAATGGGCCTACTAAACATCTTCTAGAGTAAAGGATGAAAGGATGAATGGCCTCTGTACAGATGTATTATATACATGCTGCTATAATAATTCCTCAAATAAAATTTTAATTTTTTAGTAGACTGACCCATTTTCCTTGCTATTTGATGTTAGTTTTAAGTGAGACTATGAAACAGCTCCTAAAATTGTAAGAACAAGGGTGGAGGAAAACCCAAAAGCTCATCTGAATCAGCTACCACCCTCTAGCCTGCATAGCACTCAGGCAACCGTCCATCTTTATTGAATGTTTGTCTCATTCTTACTGCTCTTCCAGTGTTTTACAACCTTGATGGGAAACCTTTTCCAATATTTAATTATTCTTTCAATTGAACATCTATTATTTAAGTTAAATCAGATTTGATCACAAAAGTTTAAACTCTTTTTTGGGGGAAGATCTCCTAGAAAAATAGAAAATTAATTCTGCATACAAAATGCATAAGCAGATTAGCCTGCATATTCAGTGTAGGGATACATAGTAGGAAACGCTAATGCTCAAATGTTGTTGAATTAATCATATGTGAACAAGAAAGAATTTTTTAGCCATTTTAAGTACTTTAAGGTTTTTATCATGACATCTGTTTTTATTCATTTAGTTATTTTTGTAGTTCAGCTTTATATACTGTGTTTCCTTCTCCTATTAAAAACACAGACACCAAAAGTTCATATAGCAAATGAACATTAACTTTAAAACAATAATCCCAATGTTTTGGACATCAAAAAAATAGTTGATCTCAATGTCGTGTTACAGCTTTAAATAACAGCTCTTCTATTTGGCTTGTGAGGTACTCAACATAAATGTTTGGGGGTAAATTGGGATAGAGATGACAGGGAAAATCAAGGGGGTCAGAGCAGAAAGAAAGGTCATGTCTGGAAATTGATGGTCACTTTCTATGTTACCTTGAAAAAGATTAAGGAGAGGTTAGAACCTCATTATAATTCAGTCATTTTATTTTTATTTTTCCATAATGTGTTAAGAACCAAATAAATGATCTGCTATCAGATATGAAGATTTAAGCCAACAGTGAGAATAGGGCTGCTCTTTGGGGACTGCATTATTGAAGCCAGTCACAAAGGCATATTTCCGAGATAGAAAATGTAATGCAATTATTTTTTCTTCAAATAGTGCATGGCTTACTTCCCAATAAATAAAAAAATGCACTAAAATAAGAGTAATATATGTTGCTGTAAAAAAAAAAGGTAAAAACAAAAAATTCCCCCCAAAAGGGTAAAGCACCCCCCAAAGGTAAAGGTAAAGGTAAAGTACCATCTAGATAGGATTGTTACGAATATTTTTGCACTTCCTAGCTTCCTTCTATGCATATTTTAATATGCTAATGAGTATAATATTAATTATACTCTAATTATGTATCATAGTTTTTATTAATATTATAAGCTATGTCCATTTCTTACAAATGTCTAATTTTCATAATCATACCATAATATCTTATAATATATCAACATATGTTAAATTTACCTAGCCATTTACTTATTGTGAATATTTTGGTTACTTCTAACATTCAGTTTAATGCTTTTTTGCACAAAACTTTTGAATTACCTTTTTGGGATAAGTTATTTTTTTATAAAGAAGAATGTGGAGCAAATGTTCTAAAATCTTACCTTCTTTAAAAAAGTTTTAAAAAATTAAATGAAAACTTAACTTCCTACAAGTAAGTGAATGTTTTGCTCTCATGCATTCCTCATAATTTTATTTTAAATTGCTGATTGAATTTCATTGTTATTTTAATTTGTATATTTTTGCTTACTATTGATATTGAACACTTTCTCATGTTTATTAGCCATTTGTGTTTCTTCTTTGGGGACCTTTTCATAAAATATGTTAACTTACTATTTGGGCTCTAGTATTTACATTCTTTAGTAAACAGTTTCTACAGTCAGAACAAAACTAACTAGTCCATGATCTACTTCATTTTTCTGCTAACAGTTTAACTTAACATCACAAAATGGTAAAGAAATGTTTAAGGCCAAGCGCTAGATAATCACTTAAAAAATATCCCGTTTAGGATGTATTCAAACCTTTTCTAAATAAAATATCATGAATCATTTATTTATAGGCAATACTGATCTACTTAGGTTTATTTTATATGTTAAATCTTTTTTTGTCTGTTGTTTCAAATCAAGTAAAGTTTGTTTCTTTGTCCACACTTCCTATATTTTCTTAATTCACTATGTTCTCACCTATAAACACAAACACACACAAATTTCCCATTCATTTATTTAGGAAAATAAAAAATAGGAAAATTAAAATAGCATTTATATTCACATGTATGTTATGCTTATATATAAAATGCCTATGTTAGTGTTCTTTTTAAAAATAAAGAGATTATGTTCTGGGGAGAAAGTAAAAGTGAAGATAATGAAATTATCTTCATGGAATCAGAGAAATTCTAATTCCAGGATTAGAGAATAGAAAGGAATTTGTTCAGGATTTGCCTTGTTTTTAGGTGTTTAAATATATTATTTGGAAATATTTATGAAGGTGTGCGTTTTTAATTTAAAAAAAACTTATAAGCTATTGTAAAATTAAAAATCTTTTTCTAAATTGAAAAGGTATAAATGGAATGAATATTATAGGGAATGGTTCAAAGAGAGACCCCAAAGTAGTAATTGAGCTGACTCATGAGCTACCTTAAGGACCCTCTCAGTGTCTCTGTTAAGCCACCTATGACACAAACACACAGAGAAAATATATGTGTATGTAGATATTTATATTTGGGGGACACAGCTACAGTTAAATTGGGTGATCTTGAGGGTAATTTGTGATGTGTTATTAGTACTTCATTCTCCCACAATTTAAGTAATCAAATCCGAACTGGCAAATGTGAGGAAGCAGGAAATTAGTATTTCCTAAGGATTTATGATATTCTGTGTTAAGCACTGTGTACACTTAAGACATACAGTGGTTCCGAGGGGAAAGTTTTGTTATCCTCATATTACAAAAGAAGAAATTCAGGGAGCATAGATACTTGTTACTATAAGGCTAGCAATTGGGGCAGCCCAGGTGGCTCAGCAGTTTAGTGCTGCCTTCAGCCCAGGGTGTGACCCTGGAGATCAAGAATCAAGTCCCAAGTCAGGCTCCCTGCATGGAGCCTGCTTCTCCCTCTGCCTGTGTCTCTACCTCTCTCTCTGTCTCTGTCTCTGTCTCTCTCTCTCTCTCTGTCTCTCATGAATAAATAAATAAAATCTTAAAAGAAAAAAAAAAAGCTAGCAATTGGTAGAACCAGATTCAAACCCAAGTCTGACTCCAAGGACTATGATCTTTCACAAAACCATGCTATTATTTTATTGTAGGTTCTATCGCACACATCATCAAGGAAACACTTAGGAAGAAGGGGAAAAAAGATGACTCAACTTTCCCAGATTAAGTAGCTATAGGGTATAAAGAGTCAAAGCAGGAAATTAGAATTATAGATATATTTTGTGTTGGAGGAGACTTCTATTTGTGGTAGGGATTTATTGGCTCTCAGGCCACAGAGCATGGCTGCACAAGTTGAATTCTATACATCTCTAGAAATGTAATGAAAATGGTGCTTCCTTGAGTTCTCTAGTCTCCACCTTACATAGTGCAGCTGCCCACTGTGGGGAAACCATGGCCATCTAGTCTTCGAAGCTATGACATGCAACCTGCAATATAATTCCAGGAAGACATTAGAGGAGGGGATGTGGAATCAGGAAAAATTGAGTTTGGTCAGTTGACTGAATTAATTTAGGGATAGCATATTTTACTAGAAAGAGGTGGCTCTATCCTTTGAATTTGTGTAGTCTGGGAAGAAGGCAAAAACAAAATAAAAGGCATAGGGATTTGAAGGAGATACATCCCTTGTTATCCCCCCAATATAACCAGTGTTATGTTACTTCACAGGAATAAATTTTGGCATAAATTATGTTTTTACAGCAATTAGATTAGGTAATTTTTCTTTATATTAAAAGAAAGATGCTGTTTATGTCATTTCTCTTAGACAACTTTATTATTATACAGAATAGAATAATAAGAGCCATTATGAGTCAAAGTATATTTTGCATTTAATAGTATACAAGGTCAAAAGTCTAGTTTCAAAAGTGTCTCACTCGACAAAATTCGTTCAGTGTAACAGTATTACAATTAGATATTGCAATTCATTCCAGATACCCAGTTTCTAAAATGTTAGAAAAGAAGGAAGGATGAAAGGAAGGAAGGAAGGAAGGAAGGAAGGAAGGATAGGAGGAAAAGAGGAGAAAAGGAAGAAGAAAGGTAAGAGGAAAGAATGAAATTAGGGAAGGAGGGAGGGAAAGAAGATAAGAGAAAAAGAGTGATATACATAATAATAAAATATTCTTTTTAAAAAAGGATTGATTGATTGATTGATTGATATAGTGTAAGAGGGGCAGAAGGAGAGAATCTTTCAGGCAGACTCCCTGCTGAGTGTGGAGCCAGACATGGGCTTGATCTCATGACCCATGAGATCATGACCTGAGCCAATACCAAGAGTCCAGCGCCTAACCAACTGAGCCATCTAGGCACCCCAGAAATAAAAATATTCTCAAAAGGCATCACATCAACTGAGGTATTTGTCATTTAAAAGGACATAATTTATGGGGAATATGGGTGGCTCAGGCAGTTAAGCATCCAACTCTAGATTTTGGCTCAGGTCATAATCTCAGGGTCCTGGGATTGAGCCCTGAGCTGGGCTCCACACTCAGTGCAGAGTCTGCTTGTCCCTCTTACTCTACCTCTGCCATGCCCCATGTGTGCTCTCTCTCTCAAATAAATAAATAAAATTTTCAAAAGAAAGTCTGGTTTTCATAAAGCATCCTGCAAAACATTTTATCCTAAAGTAATTAATCAATGTCCTAAAGTAATTTGTGTGTATCTATATAGATAGATAGATAAATACACACACACACAATCTTATTCATCAGTGCTCTATAAAATCTTCCACCGTGTATTTGAACACCCTTCCCTTCCTCCCAATGCCTCAGTCCTCAAGAAAGCAATTATACTGTTAGAGACAAGGATATGTTTTTGTGTTGAGCGGAAGAACAAGAGAAAAGAAGATGTGCAAGAAAAACCAAAACATCTCTGGTCCCTTTTATACAATATTTGTTCCCAGAAGAGTCCAGAAGAGTTAAGGGTCCTTTAGGAACCAGTACACCCAGGTCCTTCCTCCCTGCCACCCTAATGCAAGGACTGAGGAAGTAGAAACTGGCCGAGTCAAGTTGCAGGAAAAATGAGAGTTTTAGCTGCTCTTTTGCCTCAACACTCTGACACCATGTTTTGGGAGGTAAATTTGATCTGCCTGTTTCTTGCTAAACTTGGGTTTCTAAAAGAGTGAAAAAAGTCCCAGATCCCTGTTGCAAGTAACTGAAGGCTGACTTACTGACCAACAAGATAGAGAAAAAATTGTATCTATATATGCAATCTGTCTCTGAGAGAACTGATGAAGATATAGTCGGAAGGGATCCAATCCAAAAAAAGACTTAAAATCTAAGGAGATGGTAGTTAATTATGTATATTCTTCCTTCAATTACCCTTGCCCCCATTTCTGTAAATGGAACAATGATCCAGCGAGTGATTGAAGCCAAAACATCAGTCTAGCAAATTCCTCCTTCCCTCTCCAGGCCCCCACCCCACCCCATTTCCAAGTATCAGCAAATTCTGATCTTTCTGACCTTTCTGACCTCTTCTCGCCACCTATCTAAACTGTTTCCCTGCTTCTGCACCTATTTGAGGTCCAAAGTAATCGAAAATCTACGATTTCTAGCAGTTGGAAGCCCCTGCCAAACATTTTTCTTTCAATTTCTGGATGCATATTCTGAAGTCAGCTATGCTCCCAGCTTCTTGCCTTTGCAAATACTTTCTCTAATTCCATGTCATATAAACTCAGATATACAAAGATTTATGCTGTATCTGTATACTGGATTGCTAACAAACAAAAGATTTAAAAAAACATAAATAAAAAGATTTGGCATAGCTGAGTAAACCACACAGGTATATGTATGCATATGAAAACATATCTAGATGTTTTTAAAGTGTGTATAACCACATATATGTATGTTTTGTGCATATACATGTATAAATACATATATTTTAAAAACATATGTATGTTTTTACAGTCTTGCAAATAGTAGGATGGTTGAGGACATCAAACCTGCAGTATTGGTGAGAATACATGAAGGGCGCCACTTTCGCGTCTGTAAGTGCTGTCTCGCTCTTTTGCTCCTCTGTAGCAGAGTTGACTGCTTAAGACTAACACATTACTGAGTACCTTCCCCTTGAGTCACCCTGGATGGAGCAGTGATCTTACCACACTGTTCACAGAAGGCAGCTTTGATTATTTCTAAACTGGGTTTCTACGCTCACCAACATGAAAAATGAGAAAAGAAAATAACTTCAGTTCATCCTTGTATAACCCGAATAGTATTTTAGAACATTATGTAAATCATAGAAACTGCTGAACTAAATATGAAACTAAAGAGATTTTTAGCAGGAACTTCTTAAAAATACTTAACCGAGTTTTCTTAGCTTTCATGAAAAATCTATACCTGCTTCTAGAGCACTGATAGATAACAAAATTGATATTAGACAGAAGAAAAATTAGTTTATTCACCAGACCAAATGTACCTCAAAATCTATGTGACAAATGTTTCTTGTACTCCAACTCACTGCCTTATTATTGTTAAAAAGATTCCAAAGGCAACGGATCTAATTTACTTAGTTTATAATTGTTAATGTAAAAATGGTGAAAAGATAAGTATACTGTTTAGGTGTGGGTGTTTTTTTTTTTGTCTTTTTTTGTTGTTGTTGTTAATTGTTAAAGGCAGTACGCTAAAAATTAATGACAAATGAAAGCAGTCCAATAAGAGTAACGAAAGTAGGTTAATCTCCTTAAGTCCACATAAATTATGGCAGCCTCTATTCTTTCCCCAATAGTATAAACATGATTGGAATTCTTAAAAAGAGCTTAAGTAGAATATAGTCATTCCTTTTTCTATTTAAAAAAGATTTAGGCAAGACCAAAGTTAGCTTTATCAATGAAAAAAAAATCTTTGTGCTGCAATACAAAGCAGATGAATAAGCCCTCCAAGGACAAAAATATATATATATATATGCAGATATTAGTAATGTCCCCAAGTAGTCAGGTACACACCCAGCAAAAGTTAGACAAAAATTATTCATTATCCCAAATAAATCACAACAATGCATTACTTTGCAAGGATAGGTTGCCCTCTTTAAACAAAGTAATGTATTTTGAATCTCAATCTGATATGATTTATGGTACTGATATATTTTGTGTAAAGACAGGAGGATAGTGCTGATTATTCTTTGACATTATAATGTAAACTGTAGGTCATATAAGCATGCAGAAATTGAATTATGGTGAGATCACTGCCAAAACTGTACCCATTCTCTTCTTATATAACTCTGTTCATAGTGAACCAAAACTAGCCTTCATTCTGTTTTTTACATCTTTATTTCTGAGGTGATCAAGGTAAATGGAAACAAAGATAATATAATTTGTTTTACACAAAATATGAATAAAAATAGAAAATCAGATATAATTTTATTTCTTTAAATATTTTATTTAATTTAAAGAGAGAGAGAGAGATGAGAGAGAGAGACAGCAGAGGGAGGGGCAAAGGGGGAGAGAGAGAATCCTAAGTAGACTCCCCACTGAGCAGGGAGCCTGCTATGGGGCTCAGTGTCAGGATCCTGAGATCATGACCTGAGCTGAAACCAAGTTGGACACTTAACCAACCGAGCCACCCAGGCACCCCAGATACAATTTTAAATTAAATTAAATTCAAACAACTTTTTGGAAATCCTCTAATTCTTTTCCATTTTTCAAACCTTGGATCATACTTAAGTTAATAATGAATTTCCCTTCTTCCAACTGTTAAAAAAAACTCTTTTCCGTACAGAAGAAAGGGCATATTGAATATGACTCAGACTTTTTTTTTTAAGATTTTATTTATTTATTCATGAGAGACACAGAGAGAGAGAGTTAGAGACACAGGCAGAGGGAGAAGCAGGCTCCATGCAGGGAGCCCGGCGTGGGACTTGATCCCAGGTCCCCAGGATCAGGCCCTGGGCTGAAGGCGGCACTAAACCACTGAGCCACCTGGGCTGCCCTGACTCAGACTTTATTTATTAGGAACAAGTTAAATCCACTGAAACAAATCAGTCCAAAGCAATTACAAAATGGTCGTTTCCCCAGTCCTGTGTTTGGTAGAACACTAGTCAACTTTTTCACTTCCAAGAGAATCCTGCTGATTTTGTATTTGTTTAGTGGTGGTCCAGTCACCCTAGGATGATTTCAGTAAGAAAGAGAACTGTTTAGGTCAGAAGTTGCCCAGATTGCCTCAATGCTTTTCAACTCATGAGCCCAAAAAGCACCTGTACCTGTTCCTACTATATGTAATAGTGCCCTTCTACTCCAAAGGGTTTCTAAACCAGCAGCATACTTCTTTCTTGGAATGCTTATTAGAGATACAAAAATTTGAGGCCCCACCTCAGACCTATTGAGTCAGAATCAATATTGTAACAAAATCTCTAGATGATTCATATGCAGGTTAATGTTTGAGAAGTGCTGCTCTAGGCTACTTATTTGGTGCCTGAGCATTCTTTCTGGTATTTAGCCTCATGTTCATCGGTTTTCTTTTCTTTTTTTTTTTTTTAAAGATTTTATTTATTTATTCATGAGACACACAGAGAGCGGCAGAGACACAGGCAGAGGGAGAAGCAGGCCCCCCCACAAGGATCCCGATACCAGACTTGATCCTGGGTCTCGAGGATCATGCCCCGAGCCGAAGGCCAACACTCAACCACTGAGCCACCCAGGCGTCCCTCATCAGTTTTCTTTTAAGTATTGAAACTAGGTAGCATGCCTTTTTAATTTAAATTATGCTGAACATCAGATGCTGACTTCCTATTGCATTTTAGAGATGCCAACTGGTGTTAAACTAACCAATCTGGGTTTTGTGGTTGCTTTATTGTCCTTATGCTTTCGGTTGTCTTTGGGGGATAAGTATGTTTCAACTCACATGTCTGTCATTTCTAACATACCATTAAATCTGCTCTTAGATTTTTCTTACTCCCCATTACATCTAATTCTGAAAAATTAAATTATTTTCCTTCTCAAACCTTTCGAAAGAGGAGGCAGAGAGATTGAGACTATGACATGATCTCATTCAAACAAGGTTGCCAACTGAATGGCAACAGTGGATATTCATATAAAATCATTGAAATGATTACTTTTCAGTTTTGGCACATGCAAATCAGTCATTAAAATAACCCCAAATAAAAGCATTAGTTATGCTTTGTTTGGGTAAAATTCTGAAATTATTTTAAAACAGAATTATTTGTTCTTGCCAAATGGTAGCATTTTTTTTATACTTAATAAGTTATTTTTTAGAGAGACTTCATGCATGCGCTTTTTTACTAAAGAGTAAATTCCAAGGCCTTGATTTTCACACAGGGTACTCATTTTGCATTCTTACCTGCACTCCTCCCTTTAAGGTAGAAAAAAAGCTGTATTGCCCTTTCCGATTTGACACTGATTAGATGATCAAGAGGATAGACTTCTTAGCTTTTCTGACTTATTTTTTTTCTTTTTTTTTTTTCTGACTTATTTTGATTAAAGATGCTGCTGCTTGCTCAACCCTTTTCTTTCATTCCATTCTCCTCCTAATCTCTAAATACTAATTTATTTTATAGCAACCAAGTTACATATAAGCAATTATCAAATGAAAATTAAAAACACTTTTTAGGTAGCTCAAATTTATAAAAGTGTGGGTGGCCTTTTCCCTGTTGGAATATAAAATACCTCTTTCTTAGAGGCATTTTACAATGTCTCACAAAGGATTTAAACCTACTACAGATAGTGAAGTAGACAAAGATTTGAAGTAACTCAGGTGTTTTTAGCATAATCTAGATGTTTCCGTTTGGATGTTTGGAAAAGCCTGAACTAATCAGAAATCGCCTCAATTCTCTACTTCCTTTCTATCCCTATGGACAGATATTTCTACAATCGCTGCAATAGTCCTACAGAACATTTATTGAGGGTCTATGAGGTTTTTACATGTGATGATGATATCATTCTCCATGACTGTCTCCCAGCTTATCATACTTCTAGTTGTGGCTCCATAAGGCATAATTATGTAGCTTGTTATTCCTAATTAACCTATGCTTTGAATTTCCATAGTGGTTAATCTCTCAAATATGACCTATTACCCCAAAAGACAAATCATCTACTGGAAATGGAATTGGGTTTAGAGGTCACAACATGAGGCTTTTGTTCCTGAATCTGTTTGCTGACTGATGTCCCCGAAGGAGCTACTTGAGCTCCGTTACTTAATGGCAATATTAACAAAATGACACTGAACTTAGAGGGATATTTTGGAAAAAAAACATTAAATTTTTCATTTTAAATTATTAAGTTCTTGGGCAGCCCAGGTGGCTCAGCGATTTAGCGCCATCTTCAGCCCAGGGCCTGATCCTGGAGACCCGGAATCGAGTCCCATGTCAGGCTTCTTACATGGAGCCTGCTTCTCCCTCTGCCTGTGTCTCTGCCTCTCTCTCTCTCTCTCTGTCTCTTCTGTCTCTCATTAATAAATAAATAAAATCTTTGAAAAAATTATAAGTTCTTCTGAACTAATGTTTAAACCCAAACTGTTAACTGTTTTATACTGCTTTTATTGAAACTCTTTACATTTGCCTCTATACCCCTTTAAAATGTGAGACAAATGTATTTCACTGATAATCCTGTATAAATGATGTGAGATAATTTTTCTACCTACTCTGATAAAAGAAAAAGGGAAGGATCTGCCCTTTCATAATTTATCTCTATTCTTTTTGCGTTTTCAACAATTTAACTCAGTTGTATTCAATTTCCTAAGATAAGTTTCAAGATTTAAAATAAGCCTTAAGAAGTAATTCTGCTGTGAGGTATCCTACGAACCATATAACTGTGATGGGGAACCCAGATGGTGGTTTTGCTGTACGCTTGTTCTGTTAAAATGTGGGCAAGTCAGGGTCTATCTTTTCCACCTGAATATCTCCATATTTGGAAGAAGGAAAAAGCACTGGCATAGTTTCTTCCTTATGGACAAAACTATATATAGTGATTTAGAAGCCTTTACTTGTTTTTATGCCATAAGATGAGATATAAATTCAGCAGAATGCTTTTTACAAAGGAATAGAAGAGTATTTTAAATGAATCTAGTAATCACTGGTCTACTTGTATAAACGTACTTTATTCTTAAAGATGTGACCAGGATGTTGATGGAAAATCAACTCTGCAAAGTGGAATTCTGCTTTTTGTATCTTGTTTTTAAAAAATGCATGGATTATATAGGGTAGGCAAAGTCTTTTTAGTCCTGTACTATTCTAGAGATCTATATATGATTTGATACTAAGGCTTTTTGTTTTCTAAGATGAAAGGAAAGAAAGGTAGGTTCTGAGACTGACAGTGACATTCTTCACATGTATACTGTCATAATTTTCACACCATACATTTAGAAAAATATTCCAGAGTAAAACATTTTGAAAGGGGAGCTTCAAGTTCTCAGTGTGCAGGAGCGCCTGGATTGTTCAGTCAGTTAAGCCTCTGCCTTTGGCTCAGATCATGATCTCTGGATCCTGGGATCAAGCCCTGTGTGGGTTTCCCTGCTCATGGGGAAGTGGGCTTTCTCCTCTGCCTCTTACCTTGCTGGTGCACTCTATTTCTCAAATAAGTAAATAAAATCTTTTTAAAAAAATAAAGTTCTTGTTGTGAAAATGTACTTTCTCACTGGAAATAGTTTCATAGAAGTCTCGTAGAAAATGTACTTTCTCACTGGAAATAGTCTTAATGTTTCCTAATTAAACATTAAGAGATTAGAGAGACTCAGAAGTGATTGATTTATTAGTCATTATTCAGTTCAGACATTTTAGAGGGAAAATATATACTAATTATGCTCTCAGCTTGGTCAATAACAGAGAGTTTTTATTTATGGGAATTATCCTCCAGAACTCAGATGCTGGTTTTTGTAAATAAACAATATGGTCGAAAAAGTCTACTTAGTATTTACTTAGAAAAAAAGTGAATTTAACGTTTATTTTAAATCAAGCAAGAAATAAATTTATTTTGAACAAGGGCGACATAGATGCTTTTAGTCAGCTGAGATCATATCAATAAACTTTTTGAAGTTCTTTAAAAGTATTAATGCTTTGATGGATGGGATTATAATAAAGTAGTTTTAACATGAATGGTTATGACATGATTATGCACCACATATCAAAATCACTGTGACACTGAGATTGGGAGTTGGTGAAAGTCAAGGGGAAAAGATATATTAAAAAAATAAAATAAAGATTATTAGAAAAGCAAATTGATCATTCAGTTTAATGTTTTAAGGGTCTGATAATGGAACATTGAGCTGTATATGATTTTAACTTTCTCTAATTAGAAGGCTATTTCATTTACTATATAGAATAGTATGTAGAAATTAAGCTCATTATGATTCATAAGGGACAAAACAGGGCATAAAGGAGTATGGAGGAAGGTGTTGGGATGGAAGTCATGGGAGCCTTGGCACACCTATGACTTTGAACATGGAGGTTGACCTCTTTCTTCTTTCTTTGTACCTATCATAAATGCATTTGGCTACAAACAACAGAGAAGCAGATACATACAGGCTATAAACAAGTATGAGTGTATTTTTCTTATATAGCAGGAAGTCCTGAAATAGGTAGCTGCCGTGGCTTAAACGTATTAATAGTGCTCCAGGCTCAATCTAACTCTCCTAGTCTTGTAGGTTTATGTAGCCTTATGGTCCACCCGCTAGGCATTATGTCACATTCAAGGCAGACAAACCAGCAACAGGAGAAAAGCTATATGCATTCTCTCATCAGGAAGGCAAAAACTTCCTGCTTTTTCCTGCTATTCCTCCAGAATACCAGCACCCCCAGCAGAAATCTTTTTAGGGCTCAATAGTCAGAACTGGGTCACATGGAGACTCATATATTAAAGGGAGAGCAGAACACAAAATTGTCATGATTGACTTTGACCAAATTTGATCCAGTACCTGGCCCAGATAAGTACATTGGCTACCCTTAAAAATAACAAGAGAAGGACAATGGATTTTGAATGGCCAATGTCAATCTGAAGGATCCAGCTGACCCAAGAGGGGAAGGAGATTTTAGAGGAGGGGTATCCAGAGTTATTCACATTCAAAGTTAAGGGTACAGGCCACAGATTGCCAAATTGACAGAAGACATCTGACACCAACTGCAGTGAGTTTGGCAAACAGCAAGTCTGAGGGCACAGCCCTCCACAAGACTGCCCTTATCTCAGACACCAGTCGTAAATTCAGAAGTCTTCAGGGCCACCCTCCCTTTACCCAGACCAGCTGGCTACAAGTTTGGGATCCCTGTGGACTCCCCTGGCTTCCGTAATTCACTCGAATGACTTATAGAGCTCAAAAAAAAATTGCTACAGTTAAAATTAGTTTTATCATTATAGTAAAAGGATAGAAGTTAAAACCACCAAAAGAAAGAGACATAGCAAAGCCAGGGCAGGGTTGAAACACAAAGCTGCTTCTTCTTTCTTGGAGCACAAAACACTTATCTTCTCCTGAGGAGTAATGGATGGCCTTCTTCCAGCTATGATGAACAACTCAACATCGAGACTCAGTAACTCAAGGAGTATTGCCAACCAGGGAAGCTCAGTGCAGCCTTTGGTATCTGGAGTTTCTGCTGGGACTCAATCACAGACTGCCCACATGGCTGACCTCTAGTTTCTACCCCCTCCTGGAAATTAGGGATAATAACTTTAGTTTCTAGTTCTTCCAGAGGTCAAAACTGATACGGTGGTTTCTTTTCTTTTTTTTTTTCAAGATTGATTTATTTATGATAGACACAGAGAGAGAGGGAGAGAGAGAGAGAGAGAGAGAGAGAGGCAGAGACACACACAGGAGGAGGGAGAAGCAGGCTCCATGCCGGGAGCCCGACACGGGATTCGATCCTGGGACCCCAGGATCGCGCCCCGGGCCAAAGGCAGGCGCCAAACTGCTGAGCCACCCAGGGATTCCCTGATATGGTGGTTTCTAAGCCTCATCACATATCATGTTGCTAGACTGGTGACCAAAGTCCCCAGGCAAACAAAGACACTCCTATTAGGCAGGATATCCCAGGGCCCTAGATATCACCTTCTAGAAGCAAAGAGCAATGGCCAGACCTCTCTTTGGGTTAAAGTTTATCCTTCACTACTCATAGGAAATTGAAAAAGAACTTCTGATTCAGCTCTCATATAATTCTGGCATCCAGATGTGTCAGCCATGTACAGTGATAGATTCTTGCTTAATATAGAATATCCCTCTCCATAACACTGCTATAATTTTTTTGACCTTAAATTTTCTTGCCACCCATATTTTCTCCTATGGTACCATTTAACATCTTCTCAAAACACCAACCTGGGGGAGCATGATGCATTCTTAGCACTAGAAAATAAATGTCCTTTCACCATTGTTTCTGCATTGAGCCAAACCTCTTCAAGGTCAAGATGTATCCTCATTCTTCATGTTCCTTTTCCCCTTCCCTCACTCCCATGCCCCCATGGTCCCCAGCTGCTCTCCAGCATTCAGCATCACCTCCTGGATTGTGCTCTTCAGCCTCCATAAGCTGGACACATAGGCTACTGGAAAAAATCCTTCACTTGCTCAGAAAGCAGGGCTCTTAGCTATACTGGCTTGATCCCACCACTGCTGCACATCCCTGGTCTCAGTGCCATATAGAGTTGCTCTACCTTGGATGCCATCCGGCTTTTCCTGGAACCTTCCACTTGGAGAGCAGCCATGTGTTTCATCGGATTATTTGGGGTCCTTTTTTTCTACATAGGCAGCCTAACTTGTATATCTGTACATTAACATCTTTGTCAAATCACTGAGTAGGAAGGTGAGAGATCTTTGGGTCTTTACGTTATTTTGTTGGGATATCTACAAAGATGATGCTGTTAGTAAAACTGAGACCTAAAGATATTAGATGATTGGCTGAAAGTCCCAGTGGTAGTGAGTGACCACATCAGGACAGGAATTAAGGTTCTCTAACTTCTTTCCCCTTTTTCCTCCAGCTGCCTGCCAAAAAGAATCAGATCCAGCAGACTTTGCTGCATGAAATTTTGTGCTTGCTGAGGCTCATGAAGCATCAAATCAGCAACCTCTAAATGAGAATTTCCATTGGTTCTCTGTACCAGAACCAAAATCGCTGCAGAAGGAAACCCCTTCTTTCATGACTCTGGGACTATAAACCTTTTTCTAGTTCAGCAACCTAATCTAATCTTTTAAGTGTTAAACTCTTGAACATTTCCTCATTTGTAAAGTCACCAGTTCCAGCTCCATCAGTCTGATTTTACCCATGATAGATCTAGAGAGTTTCAGATCAGTTACAAGACCTCACTTTCATTTTACAGCTGAGAAAGGAAGTGGAGAGAGAGGCACCACCCTTACCTAGTTAGTGAAAGTGCTGGAAAGGGAATATAGTTCTACTCTCTTTCTGCCCACTCTTTTCTAGGAGTGTTAGTTTTCTGACTAGAGGAGGAAAATGAAAAGAAACCAAGCCTACTAGAGGTTCATTGTCCCTACTACTCCCTACTCTACCATCTATGCCCTTTCTTTTTTCTCTAATAAATGCTTAGAATCCAGTTTCCAGAGCCTTATGTCTCAATATGGCCATAAGAATAAGTTCTGAAAATGAGAAGTGAAAGGAAATATAGTTCATATCTAGAATGTCTTCTTTTTTTCTTCTTTCTCAAAGATTTTATTTATTTATTTGAGAGAAAGAGCAAAAGGACAAGCAAGAGGAGTTGCAGAGAGAGAAAGAAGCAGGCTCCCCACTGAGCAGGGAGCCCCTTGTGGGCCGGGATCATGACCTGAACCGAAAGCAGATGCTTAACTGACTGGACCACCCAGGTGCCCAGAATATCTTTTTTTTTTTCTTTGCCCAGAATGTCTTCTTAAAAGAGGTGAAGTGAGCCCTTCTCCACCCTCCCCTCCTTCCTGCTGCCTGAAATGCAGTACCATGCAAGGGGATGCATCAAGATAGAAAGAACTTGAAGTCTGACTCTGAGACGATGCTATGCTAGCCTGGGATTGTCTTTCCAGATGTGTGGGGAAGGGATGAGGGAAGTGGGGGAGAGAGAGAAAGGGAGATATTTTTTTGTCTTAAATCAGAAATTAAATCACTCTTATTTTGGTTTTCTGTCATATGCAGCAAAACCTATCCAACTAAATTCCTAGAATTAAGGTAAATCTCAAAGGACTTAACTTGAATGGATGCTTTCTTTTTTTGTCTTTTGCTTCTTAACTAATATTTAATATTCAATAACTATAAACTATAAGTATTAAACTATACTATTAAACTATTTAATAACTAATATTCTCCTGTTCAGGAATATATTTCACCCAGTTCAAGGCCTACCTCTCATTTTCTATTATTCATCACCTAAAAAACACACTCACTTTTATTTTTTTATTTTTTTATTTTTTTTTAATTTTTATTTACTTATGATAGTCACAGAGAGAGAGAGAGAGAGAGAGAGGCAGAGACACAGGCAGAGGGAGAAGCAGGCTCCATGCACCGGGAGCCCGACGTGGGATTCGATCCCGGGTCTCCAGGATCGCTCCCTGGGCCAAAGGCAGGCGCCAAACCGCTGTGCCACCCAGGGATCCCCACACTCACTTTTAATAACATATGATTGTGTATTAATATTTATTGCTTTATGAGTATATCTTTACTCCCCAAACAGTTGTAATCTCCTTGAGACTAAGGTCCAACCACTTCTTAGAATCACTTATAGTTTCCAACTCAGTACTGAAAATGTACAAGCCTCTCAGTAAATACTTAGAGAGCTATGTTAAGTGAATTATTGATGTTTGTTATCAGTGTAGTTATTTATAATAGTTAAAACCAGCAGTGTGTGTGTGTATAGCTCACCAAGTTGTGAGGGAGGTATTAGTATCCTATTTTCCAAAACTAGAAACAGAATCAAAGGAGTTCATAACCTGCATAATAACCTTCCTAGAATGCTCATCTTAAAAGAGATTGAACTAGAACCAACCATGGCCTTCAGAACATAGACTCTCCACTGCATGTTGCTGCCTTAAATTAACAAATCACTTTATGCTCTTCACTTAAATGGTGTCCATACCAGTTTTCCTGCTGCCTGAAATGCAGTACCATACTTAAATGGTGTCCCTGCCAGTTAGCAGCTAGCCACTAAAATCACTAATAGATAATTCCTTCAAATTAGCAAATAATTACCCTTTTTCCCTTGTTATGTTCTACTCTCAACTATATCCTTGGGATGGTGGCAAAAGTGACTTACCTATACATAACAAGCATACTTCACTCCCCTAGTGTGGGGTTGTCACTGGAAGGCAGAACCCAGCTTCTCTCCTTGCTCGTGATGCCATTTTGTCACTGGGGTTCTGTATCTCAGTACCATGTGGTCTGTGGGACCAAATGTTTTCCTGGACCTTGTAGTTGACCTAAGCATCAATCAGTTAGTATTTTATATAGTCAGAGAATATGAATCTGTATGATATAAAAAGCTTAGGAAATTTGCCTCCTTCTCTTAACCTGATTTTAGCCTCAAAAATATTGTTAAAAGCTCATAATTCCATTTTCCCTTTTAGTGTTTATGTTAAGTTTCTAAAACAGAAATAATTCCAAGGAAAAAGTACTTCAAAAATACTCTATGCTCTTATTCTTCACTCTGGTGAACAACTGTGCTAGACCTACCTTGCAATTTGATATATTCACCATAATATTTTTTTTTAAGGTTTCAGGTCTTAATTTTCTACTCTAGTCTTTGATGATCAATAGTAATATTTCCTTCCATTTTCTACTTTGCTTTGAGCCTACTAATCCTACCACCAACTTGAAATTAAATATAACAGGTGGTTCTAATCTCAAAAGTAAACATCCTTGTCATCTCCTTGCATTAAGATCCACTAAGGGAGTGGGAGAAAACAAAAGGAATATGCAAGTTAATCTCAGATAATGAGGTAATTTTGTATTATGCATACATTTTCAAAAAAATGATTAATGACATTTATTATCATTTAAATGAGAGCCTGAGTACTTGGAGGGAAATTTATAGAGTTTAAAGCAGACATACTGGATTTTGTGATCTAAAATGCAGGAGGTCTCTGGAAACTTACTTTTCTTTCAAGAATACCCTGTAGTAGTATGACTAAAAATAACCAAATTCCCTGTGTCCTTTTTCAATCATAGAGAAGGTGTGTCAAACCCAAAAGGCTGAGTTAGTTTTACAATATCAGCATGGAAGGGTGGGAATTACTGATGTTCTCACATGTTTGGGTAAGCTGAAGTTACTTTTCATTATCCTAAAGGCTTGAAGTCTTTGAAAGTAGAGTGAGAAGGCATGGTATCATTGAATTTCCTGTACCACATAAAGGATAGCTGCCTGTAGTGATGGTCTGATTCTTCAGTAGAGCCTGACAAATGGAAAGCGGTACATTTTGTAGTGGAATTCAGTGGCCTACGGTGAAAAACAACTGCCGAATCTCGGTGACTTAACCCCCCAAAATGTATTCACTTCCATTACAGTCCGGTGAGGGTTGGCATGAGTAGTCCATTCTGCAGTTATTTAGGGACCAAGTTTCTTTGGTGTAATGACCATACTATCTCCCAAAACCCACAGAACTACTGAATCGTCTTTACTTGACAAACAATGGAGAACATGATCGATTGTATGAGAAGTGTTGTAGGCTAGGCCCACATGCAGCTTCTTTGTTTTCATCCACCTGCCCATTTGCCAGATCTTAGTCATAAAGCATACCTGACCTTAAGCAAGGCTGGGAAATGTGGTCTATGTGTGTGCCCAGGAGGAAAAGGAAAGTTTTAGTGATCAGCTAGCTAGAATAATTATAAATGGTAAAGGAGTCAGGATACAGAAAAAGGTGAAAATAGATAAGCCAAAAATATGCCGTTTGATTGAGTTAGAAGGAGATGAGATAGAAGGCATTGGTGGAGATGTTGCCTTTAAACAAGAAGTTGAGGAACACATTCTCAGACTTAGAAGACAAAGTGATAAGAGGCATTCAGTGGAGGGCTCTACAACCACAACATTTCATTTTAATCTCCAAGGGAATTCATGAGACAGACAGCAGGCCCAAGAGCAAGACCATTACACAGAGTTGTGTAGTTTGTGTATTGTATCCCATAAAAGCAGGGGGAGATGAAGAGCCATTGGTTGACTCTCTAAGCAGTGTGCTCTGGGGACATCTGCACACTCCTGGAAGAGGATACATTTTTCTTGGCACAAAGCCATCTTGTGCCTGAGGGGCTACAGATTACCCATATGAGGTATCTTTTTCTAATTTAACCATCCAGAGGAAGAAATTTTTCCTAAATTTACTCAAAGCACCATATGAGCTAACAGTGGCCCTACTAAGATCAGGGGTGACTTGGACAGATATATGAGATACATATCATGACTTGGATATATGAGAAGTAATTCTGTGCCTCCCCTATGAGCAGGTTTGAGGATACGCTGGAAGGGACACTGGAGAAGGGTTCTCAACTCCCTAAGCTGTGTCCTTATATTAAAACTTTACTATTTTATTTGAAAGTGCTTCTTTTCCCTGTATTTTAAATAGACTATGGAACATTTCTATCATGTCCTAGGGTTTTAAAACTTGTAGTAAGAAGGCTCTTTTTTCTTCTTAGAACTTTATCTTTATTGCTAGTTACTGCTAAGTTTGTAGCTACATGGATTTTGCTTGTAGTAGAAAGTTCTTAGTGCTGGAAGCAAAAAGAACTAGATCTGACTTTACCCCTAACTAATTGGATGACCTTGGAAGTCTTTCACATCTTTGAACCTGCATTATCTCAGTTGTAAAATGCTCGTTTCATGTGTACTGGTGACTCCTCGAATACGTGATTACCAATTTCCTTTTTAGTTCTGACATTTCTAGATTCTATGGTACATAGCAAGCACAACCGTTTAGACAAAGATATTTTCATATAAACATTAAGAAACCCAGAAATGTACAACCTTACATTTATCAGTTTTAATGAAATTAAATAAAACTACTTATTTAGAATATAAAAGTAAAATATCTTTTTAAAACTTGTAAACTACTCAGTAGGACTACTATAAAGCAGATAAACAGTAAAATAAATGTACAACATGAAATTTAATGTGTATGCATATATATATACATATATATATTAGAACAGTATTTGTCACACAATATACACAATTTAAGTGTATGTTGTTATTACTATTATTAATACTCTTTCATCCATGGGACCAATATTATTTATTTTTTTTAAAGATTTTATTTATTTATTCGTAGAGACACAGAGAGAGAGAGACACACACACACACAGAGAGAGAGAGAGAGAGAGAGAGGCAGAGACACAGGCAGAGGAAGAAGCAGACTCCATGCAGGGATCCTGACACGGGACTCGATCCTGGGTCTCCAGGATCACACCCCAGGCTGCAAGCGTGCTAAATCGCTGCGCCATGGGGGCTGCCCTCTGGGACCAATATTATAAATAGTCCAACTGTAAAATAAAATTCTTTTATATTAAAGTTGCATTTTAGTAAAGTTTGGAATGTGTTTCCAGGTCCCCTTATTCTAGTTGGCTTTGGTCTTCTATAAGGACACTAATGAGCCCTTACTGAAATAATTTTTTTAAGAGAAAGCCAGTTAAAAGGACAAAGAGTATTAAAATGGCCTGGATTTCCAGGCAAGATAGTTTCTTTTTTAGTCATATGGTATATCACATTTTGCTGTTTTTAAAATGTGTTTTAAGTCCTTGAATTTCTCCACTGGTCACCTTTATCTAGATTCCTTATTATTTAAAAGCAGTCTTAATCAGGGCTTCAGTACTTGAATGTGTTGTTAAACATCTTCAGGATTGTATTATTTTATCCCTCATTATGTGACCAAAATATATCATCAAATATTTATTGTATCATCATTATTAAGATATTTAATCCTTATACAGAAAAGAATTCTTTTTTTTTTTAATTTATTTATTCAGAGAGAGAGACTGAGAGGCGGAGACACAGACAGAGGGAGAAGCGGGCTCCATGCAGGGAGCCTGACGTGGGACTCGATCCCGGGTCTCCAGGATCTGACCCCGGGATGCAGGCGGTGCTAAACCTCTGCACCACCGGGGGTGCCCCCAGAAAAGAATTCTTAAGCTAATCTAGTAGATATTTTTTAAGGCTTTAAGGATAACCAAATCCAAAACAAAACTTAAATCTTAGCATAAAATCTTTTGTCTCAAAAGAGCAAATGAGGGCAGTATTTGCATTTGGAAGTAGAATGGTGGTAGGCTGAAACATGAATGAATAATAATAATGTCTTTCTGACGTAACAAAATTGATCATGATGTAATGAAACTCAGGATAATAAAATGTTAGAGTTAGAAACAAACTAAAATTGCAAAAATAAGAAGATGCTCTTTCACCCTAGGAAACTGAGACCCAAAAAGTATGAATGACTACCCAAAGACAGCATAGCCATTTAGTGGCAGAACTTGGATTTAGGAAACCCTTGACTACTGGTCATTTTTTGCTTTTATTTCTGTACCTCCAAGAAAACATGTAGAGTCCTATGTTTACATTCCTCTCTTGGCTCTGCTAACACTGGGCCCTGGGAACAATTAAGAATCCTCTGGGCTTTCCATCCTCATCTATAAAATAATAAGGACTTCCATCTTTCTTGGCCCTAAATTGCTCTAATTCCCTGGCAGATCTTTTCCTCAGGCCCAATTTAAACTTATAATTTTGGAACTATAACTATGGATATGAAGTTCTTAATCATCAAGGCATTTTTTCTGAACACTTAAGCTGATGCAATTTTCTGAAATTCAGAAAACAAATTTTGCAATCACTTTTCCTAGTGATTGAAAAGAAGGTAAAAGGACAGATATGAGAGGCATAATTATATGGTACATTTAGTCAACAACTGTGCAGGAAAAATGTCAAAAAATAAGGGCATCCATGAGGCAAAAGCTGTACCATGACTCACCAGAGTACAGATTTTCTTCTGTGGGATCTATGTCACTGGCCTAGATTCTAGTTCTGGCCCTTCTACCTGCAAATATATGACTTTGAGCAAGTGATGTCTCTGAATCTCAGTTTTTTCCGGTTTGAAATGGGAGTAAGAGTAGTACTTACATTGTGCTGGTTAAGGGAATACATGACGCTAATGTATATAAACATTTAGTATCATTCCTAATATGTAGTAAATGCTTAAGAAATATCCTTTCTAAATAGTTATTTCCTACTTGGTACAAGTTGTTAAATAATTGGAACATGCCACCCTGTTCATAATAAACCTGTAAGAGTGATTGAGAAGAAAGACAATATCCTTAAACAGAGAAGCACCTGGCCTGGTGTCAGCTCACTGAAGGCATGCTCAGGACATAGTGGCTGGATGAACCGAGTGTTAAATGATTAGATAACAGATCAAGATAACACTAAGAATTGTAAAACCAGTACTTTCAGGAACCGATATAATGCAAATAATATTCCTGTGGTCTGCCCCCTTGACATACATACCTTTAGTTTTGTCCTTTTCTCTCCCCTTAGATTATAAGGCTGATGTGAAGAAAATGAGTGTATGAAATGAGAATATGTAATATTTTAGAAAGTTATATTTCACACTTGATTCTCATTGCTAATCCATGAAGCTCACAGCAAATCTTTCATAGAAGACATTTTATTTATTTGCTTGAAGATTACTTTAGATCTATCCTCTATTTTCTCCTCATCAAAATGTAAAACTATACTGAGAATCAAATTTTCCTTTGACTTACTTGAAAGGTATTTTGTACCTTTAGTACCCTGAGCTAATTTCTTGTGTTCTTTAATAATATTTCTTTACGTGTTCTGTCATTTGGTCACCATACAAAATATGCAACTCATCATATAACTTTTATTAAATAATTACATGCATGGTATAGGGCAAGGAAGCATAGGGTAAGAAGCATAGGCCTATCTTCTGAATCTTCTACCTTAAAATAGGTGACATGATAATAACATAACATGCTGAGTGATTATTTGTATGACAGGCTTATCTTTCAACTAACTGAACTATGCCATGACAGTACATGAAAGACTTATGTGTAGGCTTCAGTTTTCAAATTCACATTTTATATCCAATCTATCTGGGAAATCTTCAGGAAGCATAGGAAGTGTAGAAGGCATAAGAACAAGAAAGCTATTGAGTGTAGCACACTTACATTTTGTGCCATGGCACTGTGCTTTGGGAACTTTACACACATGATCTTACATAAATTTCACTGCAGTGTCATGGAATGAGTGTTCTTATCTTTCTAATTTCAGAACTAACATCCCCCCAGGTCACACAGTGAGTCATAAGCCATGAAAGAACTGCAAAGTCCCCGTTGTTTCCACTATGTGTTTCTAGGATAAAGTAAAATCCAATCTTTTATGGGCATTTTTTTTTCTTCTTACCAGTGTATAGCTCAACTACTTGTCACTGAATTACCACATCTGGAGCTATTTCATCTTTTTGCTTACATTTTACTTTTATACACTGTTATAAAAAAGCTGCATTTCAGGAAGAAACACAGGCTTTTATTCAGACATAAAAATAGGCTAATAGCAATGACAGGGATGACTATGAAAGGGGAAGAAGCAAGAGCTATTGCCAAATCTATATTAGGAGTTACAGTGTTCATCAGAAAAGAACTTGAGCATGTCATATTGTGAAATAGCATATGATAGAAGATACAATGTGGTGCTATGACTGATTCCATTTACCATATGGTGTGTTGATATATCCTATTTCCTTGGGAAATGTACAAAGGATGAAAGGAGAAAGGAATCCTTCGAAAGTGTATTGAATAATCATCTGAGTCTGAATGGATTTTGATTATACCACCATGCACAATGACTCCGTGACGATAATGAAATACCAGACTCTTTGAATGCATGTTGAGCCATTCTCTAGTTATTGACATCAGTCAAATATGAACTAATTCAACAGGATGGAATCTCCAAGGATTATTCCATGGTTCCCAGGGACAGTGTGGAAGGGACCAAGGCCAAATACCAATTATTTGTAAATCACCATTTTTCATAACATAATACAATGCAGCTTTTACATTTTCATTGGTAATCTGAGGGAAAAGTAATGAAAAGAAAAATCTCTCTATGTGGAAGCGCTCAATAACATAATCTAGAATATATTTTAAATAATAATTATGGAAGATTCACCTACTCAGAGGTTAGATAAAAAGAATATGGTTTAATCACAATGCTTAAAATTTAGCACAAATGAGGCAGTGGAATAGAAGAAGCTAACCATTCTTATAAGAACTGAATAAAGCATTTAAAGTTCTTTAATGTGAAAAAGCTCTACTTCTAAATTTTTCTATCTATAATGCACGATTGTGGGGAGTACAATTTTTTAGAAACAATTATTGTCAAGCATGCGAGTGGAAATATTAAAAATGTAATATAAGGATGCCACGGGGAGATTACAGTAGCATAAGGAAGTCTTTTTAGAATCTTTCATAAATTCCAGTCTTTAAAAGTTTTATTTTAATAAAAATGGTTTTATTGTGATCAAAATATTTAAACTCAAAAATCTCACTGCTTTCTTCAAGTCTAGAGGGAAGACAGTGAGGGAATAATCATGAAAGCATTGCAGAAACAGACAGTAAATAGACTGGCCATCCTCATCTTCACTAATCCATGATGCCCGTACTTGGGACATTTTCCTATACTGCAATTTCAGTGAGGAATGGTTATTATAGGTATGCTTCTCTTCAGGCTGCCATTTAGGAATAATTGTTCTCTTGTGGCAAAACTGATTTACTCCTTACTGGGTATAAGGTTTCTGTAGGTAATAGTGTGCCACTTTTACAGGTGACACTTAGGGAGGAATGAGGAAATATGCTCTTGGATTAGGCCAAGGTTCAGTTCTGCATATTCTAGAGCTCATCCCTTAAAATGAGCCATTTGGCTAAAAATTGCAGATAACTCTAATTGTAGAATAATGTAGAATCTACTTCCAGAATCGGTGGTGGTATAAGCTAGCTCTCTATATAACATACACGACTTTTTTCTCCCTTTTTTCTAATTTTATTTGTATACCAAAGTCAATTATGAAGTGAGTTTGGAGACGGATTGAAGACATTTTAAACACCTTATATTGTATACTTATATGAATTACAAATATTGATCAACAAGTATTCTTTGTTGCCAAGAATTTCACCTTTTCTAGTAAGAAGTTACGGATATTTTTACCTTCTCACCTAAAACCATGTCATCTTAATGCAAAGTAATAAAATACGTGGCTACAGAATGGAAGTTATTATACCTGCTTGAAATGTTAGATTTTATATGTATTATTTAATACCTAAATTGCTTAGGTCTAAAAGTTTTAGTAAAACAGAGAAACATTTTATCTTGGATATCAAGAACAAACCAATACTTGTCAGGACACAGGGCGGCACCTGTTTTGTTTGTTTGTTGGGGTGTTTTGTTTTGTTTTGTTGTTTTGTTTGTTTAGAGGACAGAACACAGGAGCAGAGAAGCCTGTGCTCTAGCCATAGCCCCACACTGATTATCAAGGTGATTGTGGACAACACTTCACCCCACAGGTGACAGATGCTTGTTGTTTTTTCTTCAAAGATGGTATAGAAGACAAAGTGTTGCTTTATTTAACTCACTTAAAACAAAGGATCATTATGGACTTTTCTGTTCCACATAAACAGAGATCACTGGCTTGACTGGAGGCCAAGTAGAGCATGTGTTAAAATTTCATCCTAAGAAAGGAAGAATCAACCTTATTTGCTGGTGTCACTTTCACAGTAGTTGTATATTCAGTCTACATCTTTTGCAAACTATAAAGCAGTACCTACATTCAGTTACTTTGCCAGTTCAAGAAAAAAGGGGGGAAACTCTCAATACATTCAATCACATTCTTTGTTGTTATTGCTATGTTTGTTGCTTCGAACTGTAAACCTTTTAGTCTGGCCCAGTGGACTTACCAAGTGAGGTCAAGAGGAGTAATACTGAGTTCCAGATGAAGTCACAATGTTCTCAAATTTTTTATATTTTTTTATGTCTTATCTCTGAAAGAAAATGGAGACAATGTGTGGTATTCTGAAAAAGACAAGTCAGGTTATCAGAAAAAAAAAAACAAAAACAAAAACAAAACAACAGTAATAAAACCTACCCTTAAAGCTCATTTTGAAAACCTACAGATTAGAAAAAATAACATAGAAAGAAAAGAAAAAAGAAAAATCTAAGTTTACTGATTGCCAGAACTTTGAAACTGATTGTGATTTTTGGAATGATGTAATCCAGTCTTCTATTTGAATGACATGAAGTAAAGTTATGAGGTTTGCTGGTTGGGCCACACGACTAGTTAACAACATTGCTGGGTCCAGACTCATATGTCCAGGCTGAACTAAATGCACTGCTTATGTGTGGACGGACTGGCAGTTAGAAGGAAGGGCGGGCATTCCTGTGCTGAAGTACTGAGTGAACTTTAAGTCCTTTCCCAAGTAACACTAGTGTCTAGGCCCTTTTGGAATGGAAAGGAAATTAAGTACAACTAAAATTTCTCTCACATGGCAGCAATCTCTTCAAAAGCAATTTTTTGAATATAAACCACCATCTCACTTGGGGGTACTTGTTAACTATGGAGATTCCAGGACTCTGGATCAGAGTCTCTGGGAAATGACCCATAGAATCTACATTTTTAACAAGCTCTTTGGTGATTTATGTGGACACAGATTTGAAATAGTACTTGTAAAGAGCCTGAATTAAAGGGGAATGGTGCCCCCTTCCTTGAATAAAATCTGATTTTTTTTTTTAAACTGAAGAGTGTGGCTAATATTAAATTGATATTAGGATAGTGGCTTTGATGATTAGGAAACCGTATTTTACAACTTAAAAAAATAAGAATTAGAATTAATCTGCAAGACTATAGACAATACAATAATACCTGATTATTTTTTTAAATAATGGTCAAAGAATGTAACCCTTTGATTTAAATATAGGAGTTGTCTCTTATTATGCATGGAATTTTTATTTGGTTTTAATAATCCAAGGCCATCTCAAGGATGTATGAAGCTCCCCCTATCACTTGAACAAAGGGATCATTCTTGAAGTTTCATATTTTAAATAAAGTGAAATGATAGTGACAGTGATGATGAGTAAACTGATTTTTGAAAACCACTGTCCCTATGCATGTTTTTCACAGTGTTTTCAATAATGCTATAAATGTTAAAGTTTCATGCATTTATACTTTATTGCTTCTAAGATTTTGTAGTGGATAATGATAAGAGCGTTATAATTTTTAATGTGATGGAGGAATTATATTAACTAAAGCGGTGTTTTGGATATTGTGATTGAGTGGTGTATTTAGCTTTCTGCTTCTTAGCAGTTAGGTCAAAAGGAATGCAAGAAAGTGTGATCCTGGCATTCAAATCTAAATGGCATTCATTTAGATTTTTCTTTAGTTCTTTAATTATGTGGAAAGATTTTAATCGTGCTCTGAAAACAAGGGTTATATGTTTCAGTGAGCTGGGATATGTGGCTGTTAAATCTCCCTGTTAGAGACTCAGAGTACATATTAGCAAATCAAAGTCTTGAGGACATCCTACAGTTAAAAAAGAAACCTCTTCAATTTTTGAATCTTGGTTCAATTGTTAAACAAATTTAGATTCACAGGCATAGACTTTTTCACTTTTCATACATAATAACATCCTCCACAATAATTTTCTTTTAAAACTATTTTAGAAAATGTTAAGTTACATAATTCTCATTCCCGTGAAAGGAAGCATTCTATTTCTTCAAGAGATTCATTTCTCCTAGGTATCACAGTGTAAAAGAAATTCACCATAGGAGGAAAAGAGACTTTTATAGGAGACATTAAACAACATAGCAGATAGGAGCTTCAACAGAAAGCACAAAAGAATTCTTGGCATAATATTTCTTGTATCTGCTTTGTAATTGCTCTGCAGTAACATGAAAGTGTAATTCTGTATCAGTGATTCTATAGTGGGAGAATCACATATCATTCAGATGTGCACCTTTCCAGTCATGTAACTTGACACAAGACTGGAGCTCAGATCACATAGGAACGGGATTTCCCTTAACGCTATTTATTAAATAACACTTTTTGCTGGCAGGCATTTAATAGGCCTAGAGAGGGCAAATAGAAGATTCTATTGTGAAAATTCTGTGTTTCTGACTGAAGGGCAACTGTCAGACAAAGACATAATTGGTGCTTAAGTGGGAAAGAAGAGAAATCTTACTTGGATCTTAACCAGAGCACCTAACACAAAGATGTGCTGCAAAGTTTCTTCTGGAAGCATATGGGCCTTGAGCATGTACTTAGATTAGGCTTCAGTTCAGATACCAAAGTTCCAAGCTATGGAACAAGATTTTTTTTTAACCCTAACTTTTCAAGGATCAAGAGCAAATTGCAATTCTAATTAACAATAAGAATTTCAGTACTATTCTTGCTGCACATCTGAACTTAAACAAGGTTTTTTGTAGAAAATCTACCAATATGAGTTAGTCAAGACGTACGATAGACAACTGAAAATAATTGACCTGCTAACTGAGTAGTTTGAAATTTTCTATACACTTGAAATTTTATAAAACTACTATTATGAAAACAGCAGGAAAAAGGAAGACAAAGAAACGAATCCAAAATCAGAGTAGAACTTAAATAACTTTTGAAAGAAACAAACAAAAAGATGCCAGAACATAGCTGTGTCAGAACCGTAAATACCAAGGAAGAAAAGGTCATATTATATTGAGGCAGCTTTCGAACAGCATGAAATCTAAGTCTTGACCATTACCTCTTTATGTTATTGTAAGTCAATAATGAGCATAAATGCAATTAGCAGAAACAGAAGTAAAGGGAAAAAAACAGAATAATTAAAGTGAAAGTCATTCTATTTACATTATTAGCAAGTGTCAGCAATTAGTATAATGTTCTTTTCTTCTCTAAGTGTCTGCTTGCTAGTAAGTCCCTTCACTTTACTAACATTCTCTGAAACATATATAAATGCTATGCATTTAGAAATATTTCTAAATAAGTAACTTTGCTCTGTCTATTCAAGTTTTTAATTATAGCACATAAATCCTTTTTTATTTTTAAGTTGTTGGCATTTTCAGCTTTATGGAAGACCCTTCCAGAAAACATTTTTCAAATTTGGAGCTTAGAGTGAACAGATGCTTTATTTCTTTTCTTAGTTTATTGAGGATTAACTATCTCAGTACATTAAACTTGCCACAAACTGTAAGCATGTAAAACGAAACAAGACTTTTTCCTTGTAGACATTTCTCACTGAGCAAACAAGAATTGGGATTCATGAATATTGAAGTAAGCCTGTGTATCTGCTTAAATATCTGGTAGATATTGCCTGTTAAGGTCACAACCTCCACTTTGTCTAAAGTGCTTCATTTATCTGGGATTGGCTCTTTTGTTGCTAATATTATCCTTGAAGTAGTCATCTAATAGGTGATCTTGCTTGGTTTAGAACAAATACGTTGCTATATTTCAATCCGAAGGTCACAGCATTAGTGCCTAAGGAGCCCTCCAGTGACTTTTGAACAGACAGGTTTGGGTAAATGATGCTGTGTATGAATGCTATAGGTCAGAGAAAGAACATTGCTAGTTGCCGTGTTAATTAGAAAAAAAAAATGAAGGAAAGGAAATTAAATCCTTCTACCTCCTTTCCCCAATTCAAAGAGACATTGATCAATTGAACCTTCTAAAAGATCCCTCTCAAATGATCTCAAGTTCTTAATGATGCTTACTAAAGTTCCTGCTCCCAGGAGTTTCACTACACGTGCAATTTTGGCCATGTCCAAAGGTGATCTATGAGTCAAAAAGATGTGCTGGGATAATGCAGGTAGGGGTTGGAGCATAAGGAGATTTTCCTAGCCTGCAAAAACACAGATTAATGCTGAAAATAATTTCAGAAGGAAAACAAAAGCTTCTTAAACTAAGAAAATGTAATATTCATATTTTACATAAATACAATTTGAGTGTCACTTGATTATCCCAGGAAACTGCTTTTGGTTTCCATTAAGTAAATTGAAACATAAAAGGTATAAACTTTTAAAAACTATTTAGAATATTATTGAATTTTGTTTGACACCAGAGATGACAGCAAATGTGATTAATTGCCACTCATAATTGCAGTTTCATTCCAGTGGTTATTGCTTGTCAGTATCAATTAATAGCTCAACCAAAACCTCATTCATTCCAGAATATTAAAGAATGATGGCTTGTGGGAATTATGCTAAACTAGCACTTTCAATTAGATTTTGAATTTTATAGGGTACTGAATAATAGTTTATGAGTTTATAATAGTAAGTACCAGTGAGTTATTGTTGAATTGTAATTACTATAATTATGTATGTTTATCTGGAGAATTATAATTAGTATTGTCTTCATGATTAAAAATAGACTATTGTACTTAATTTTTCTGCTTAATGTATAGTTTCTGAAGTTCATTATATAAATGAATGGGCCTCAAAAATAACTAGTTCCGATATCTGCAAGATGTGTACTGAACATGACTGTTGGCTTATCAGGAGGGAACAAAGACTGAAGGTAAACAACTTGAGACATGATTCAAGAGAGGAAGCTTCTGTGCATACTATGAGTAATCTAACACTGTATTTAAGTTTTCTTTTCCTATTGTATAAATAATTTGTCATTAGTTTACAAAAATAAAGATATATAAGAGTGGCAAAATAGACTGTAGTACAACTTTCTTGTTGGAAGGGTTGAGCCTTCAATTTTTTTACTCTTCTTCCAGAATCTTTTTTAAATTAGCTTCTAAAATTATTTTGTTTACAGAATTGAAGTTTCCCTCAATCTTCAGAATATTAAGAAAGCATACATATTTAAGTTTGATGTCATAAAATATGAGCTATGTACCTCGTAATTTTTTTTTAACCTCGTAATTTTGTATGAAAAGTCTGCCAGGGCAATTTGAGCATTTAAAAATATCTTTAAAAAGTAGATTGCAGAGAATTTAAAAATCTAGTCTGAATTTAAAATTCAAATCTAAAACTGATAAAATTGTTAATCTAGTATAATTAGAGTATTTGGAAGCCAACTAAATGTAGGTCCAGTTCCCATTAATTGAATAATTGAACCAGTAGCATTCCACTAAAAAGAAAAAAAAAAAAAAAAACAGGAACTATATATGATCAAATGAAGTGAATGTGGAAAGAAGGTCAGGTTGTTAGGGAAACATGAAGGTCATCCCAGATCATCCAGTTGATCCGAATGACAGTGTGGTACTTGTATGTTAATATGATTGAAAAAGAAATGAATGGACCAGTTCACAAGCTTCAATTTCACTTTATCTAGATTACGATCTTCAACTCGATTAATTGAATAACTGCTCAAATTTTCTCAAATTTTGTGTATTGCACTCAAGTTGTGCTGTATTTTGTTTTACGTTATTGTCTCTTCATTAATGAGTTGAGTACCTTTATCAATGTCAATATAAATGCAGGAAGTGTGGAGAGCATAAAATTAGATGATGAATGAATTTGAAGCAGGATGACACCATATGGAAGAACAAGAATGTTATTTCTCTTGATCTAGATAAATTTCTCCACAAGTGCCGCTAGAGGTACCATTAACCATTCTGGCAACACTGATACCTCATGTTGAACCCTGTCACAGAAATCTTTCACTTAGGGACCTTTAAACAATGTCTCCTCTAGCAACCTGTGCTTCTGTATTTGGTTTTTGAAACCTAAGGGCAGAATTTCTGTGTAAATTTACAGTGTATCTTGAGTTAGATGGCTTGTGCTCTCCATCCTGACCTCCTCTCTGCTTTCCAGTTCTATGACTCACGGAAAGCAGCTTTACTTCTTTGCTTTCATTTTTCTCATCTATAAAATGGGAATGATAATAACTATTTCATAGCCCCATTTTAAGCATCAAATGTACCATAGAAACACTTAGAAGGCCTAAAATAAAAATTGTCACTGTTATTATTGACTTTATTCCTTTTACACCAGGATTAGATGGTGAAAGGCTGACTCTATAATTTTGTCTTGAGTCTAGATACGGACTTTCCCGGAACACCAATCCTGTCCTATTAGTTTCAGCCCCTCATTCCAGCCTGTCCATTTACTTTAAGACTCTAATGCTGTTTTATAGATTTTAGCTCTATAATATCTGCAAATATGACAGGATTTTCTTTACATCTTCATACAAGTCATTCATAATAATGTTCAGCAAGACATGGCTGAGTACAGAGCTCTTTGGCACACCAACAGAGGTCTTCTTGCCAGGGTGAAACTGATCCACTAATCTCACACTCTTTATACAGTAGTTCAACCAGCTTTGCCTCCGCTTAGCCAGATTAGCATTCTGCTCACACCTCCCTATCTTGTGTATGAGAATATCATGGCACATATTGTGGAAAGCCTTTTGAAATACATTTTTATGAAACCAACAATGCCTATCTCCGAATCATCTCTTAATTGAAGTTTTACGTAAATAATCTATAACCTATAGGTTTACTCAATTAACTCATTCATTGCAGATTATCTATATCTATATCTCCCATGTGCAAAGAACAAAGGTGGGTGAACCAGTGGAATAATTAATTATTATTATTATCATCATTATAACTTGACTCTAATGGTTTCCCAAATATTTTAAAAATAGGAGTTCACATTTTTAATTTCTAGGGTATATTTGAAATACATCTGTGTATCTCTTTGTTTTTCAGTTACCCCTTCAACTATATATAATTGTCTCTTAAATTCCTAAACCCCATAAATAAAAATTCCCTTACTGTCCTTATATAATGAATGGTACCCATCCTTAAATCATACAGTTTATAAGGAGGAATTACTGGTGAGAGCAACAACAACAAACTAATCATACTTTTGATTTTCCTATCATTATCCCTGGTCCCCAGAAGCATCAGGCTTAAAGTATGTGGGATTTTCACCATGTCAGTGTCTGCTCTCCCCTTTCCTCTTCCTCTCCACATACACTAAGTACTCTCTCTCTCTCTTTTTTTTTTTAAGATTTTATTTATTTATTCATGAGAGACAGAGAGAGAGAGAGAGGCAGAGACACCGGCAGAGGGAGAAGCAGGCTCCATGCAGGGAGCCAGATGTGGGACTTGATCCCAGGTCTCCAGGATCAGGCCCGGGCTGAAGGTGGTGCTAAACCGCTGAGCCACCTGGGTTGCCCAGTACTCTCTTCTTGAACAGGCAACCACTTAGTCATACAAACAGCTTGTGAAACTGATGGCTCTTTGCTACCAGTGAATATGAAATCTTAATAACCTCAAGGGACAAATCATGAAATCTCTTCCTTTGTCTTTTTATGATATACTTTCACCACCTTCTGCACCCTACTTACCCCACCACAATATTTAGTAAATGCTTGGTACATAGAAGGACCTGTATGATAGGGAGACAATAAAATTGCAACCAAAGGACTGGAATTCTAATACTGATACCAACAGGATCTCAGTTACATTGAAAAAAGTCCTTTCTTTGTGTGTCAGGAATCTCATTTATAAAATGGAAAGATGACACTAGATTAATAATGGTATATCAATCAACTAAAACAAACACCTTTATTGTTATTCTGATCATCAACATCTGTATAAAGTGATGGAATAATATGCTAAAGTTTAAGATTGGTGGAACAATGAGGCATTGCTTTCAATTAATCAATCCATATGCATTAATTGACCACTTAATCTATGCTTTGTGATGCCTTTAATAATGAATATATTTCTTTTCTTGACTCACCTGTACCTCTTTTAGTTCAATCATATTTCTGATTTGTATGTAACATAGGGATGTTTTTTCATTTGAAATATGGCTTCCGGGATTAGACACATTGAAATGAATTTCCTACAGGTCCTGAAATGTTTTGAGAGAAATATCAAGCAGCGGGTGAAGGTTACTTCATTCAAGAGCATTCTTAATTAGTAAAATTAATTTAGAATCCCCATAGTAATCTACCGAAAAATGTTAAGAGAAGTCAAACAAGATGTTTCCTAGTGAACAACAACAACAAAAAATCTGCCCCTGTAACCTTATTAGACACTTCACTTTTCACATTGTCCTTTGAAAATGAGTATATAAAAACCCTGCATAAATGAAGCAGTCAAGTGTTTTCTCTATCTCACATAATTCTATTCAGAGATTTATTATCTATCATAAACCTTAAGCAACAGAAATGTTAGTGAATACATTTTATCATTTTTTTTCTGTTTATGAGTACTCATCATCATATTGGCATGTGAGCAATCAGTCTTGTATGCTTGTAAAGCATAGCACTGAGTTAGGGAAGGGGCCATTCCAATATTATTTAGCCTAGTTTTGTGGCAAGAAGACTCCCAAATCATCTCAGTGGAATAAAAGGAAAAATTTCCCAATTATAGATGTGGAAGCTTGGTTAATGAAAAATTATACTTTATCCAAGGACAAAACAAAATGCAATGCTGGCAATAGGTTGTGCCCACACTGTGGGTTCCCCAGACCTGTGTTCTCTCTGTTAGTGTTACTTCTCTAAGGAGAAATTGAATTTTAGAGTGCCACCAGAATGATGTCTAAATAAGTATGAGGCCAGGATTTTCCCCATTTGCATCAATATACTCAAAATTTTCCTTGCAACATTTTGTGGGAGAAAAAATTCAACTTTGAAAATCAAGCACAGGGGCAGCCCCGGTGGCGCAGCGGTTTAGCACTGCCTGCGGCTCAGCGCGTGATCCTGGAGACCCTGGATCAAGTCCTGCATCAGGTCTCTGCATGGAGCCTGCTTCTCCCTCTGCCTGTGTCTCTGCCTCTCATTCTCTCTCTGTATCTCTATGAATAAATAAATAAATAATCTGAAAAAAAAAGAAAATCAAACACAGATATCTTCTCTAATAAATGTATTTTCTCCAGAGAACAGAGCAACTGAAACAGATGTTCTAATAAGAGTTCTCTTAAAATCATAACAGGTGTCCTGACAGAGGTGTAGAAACAAAAATAGTCTGGGTCAGAATGTAGGTATGCTTGTGAGCTTCAGCAAAATCTTTTCTCCCATTTCCACATGTTTCAGGGAAATCCCAGAAGTTGAAAATCAGTGATGCTCTGGAAATTAACAAGTCCTGGGAGTTGTGAGGACATTTGGAGGGCAAATATGCTGCTTTTTACTTGCAAAACTCTGATATTCAAACCACAGTATGGGATGTGTATAATAGGAAACCTAATAATATAGTGGGAAGCATTTCCTTTCAGCAGAACGAGAGGAACGTACAAAAGGAACAGATGGTGATAAGTTTGTGGCACTAGGGCGAAGCACTAAATAGTCTTTGACAGAGCTTGCCCCCAGATAGAATGGCAGTGGCAGGGCTTAAATCATTTTTTACATTGCTCATTGACTTTCTTTGCCTGCTAATAAGTCTTCAGAGAATGAATTTAGTTGCAGCATGACGTTGCCTTTCTCTGTTAATGTTACATGTCCTATCCTGAATTTGTTTAACCTCGTGACCCCAATTTTGGTTTCAGGACCCTCTCCTCAATCTGTTCATCTCTTAAAATGAAATTTTATAGGAAGCAACTCTAACCCTCAATGATTCTCTTTTAAAATTTTGCATAATAATCAGGAAAACCTGGAGAAGGAACTGGTTCTGAGCCTTAACTGCACAGCAAAAACAGTTGGCAGATTATTTTTTCTCCTTTAAGTGTTGATGCTCTGTCTTGACCCAAGAACAATTAAATTTCTAGAAATCTCTAGATTTCTGCCTCACCTGAGAGTCTGAACATAGCTATATTTTCAAAATGTCCTCAAGGGATGCTGACATTCAATGAGAATTAATAACCTCTGCGTTCAAATCCTCAAAAATAGGAAGCTTTTTATATAAGATGTAGTAACTGGCATTTTAATACATTGCTGAGAAAAAAAAGGAGTTTAGCTGAATTGGAAGCCATTCTTCCCTGATGCTGCAATACCTTGGGCTTCTTTTATCATAGTGCTTATCCTATTTTATCATAATTGTTGCTTTCTTTGTCTCTCTCTCACTCCTAGAGGGCTATATCTCTGCCTTTCAAGTTCCTAGCCTTTACCTAATACATTGTTGAAAACCAACTCCTGAAGGGCAGAGGCTAGAGGATTTTTTAAATGTATATTTTTTTTTCTTTCAAGTACCTAGGCTTTATATAGGTGATTGAAAAATAGTGAAGTTCAATTTTTAAAACTAAATTTAGGCTGTCGCACATAACAGATTAGTACTTCATAAATTTTGCTCATTTTTGCAGCATCTTCACAATTTGGGGAAAAATAGTGTTGAATAAAATTAAAATAGTTTGATGTAGTTCCTCAGTATCATCCTGCATCTACTTCTGCGGTCAGGCAAGTCCTCTGATAAGCCACAGATGGGCTCATGAAAGGATAACTTTTAAAATATGTTTCTGCTTTTACATAGATTAAGTATGATACTAAAATGTGTGATCTCTTTAGGTGGTGAAACAAAAATGCTTTTAGAAACATATTTTGCATTAATTCCTCTAAAAACCCACTTGTTAAAAGTAGCCCATTAACCCAACCCTGTCTCCATCCCCTTAGTTCTCTTATCCAACTGGGCGCTTACCTGTTCTGTCCTTCTTCCTTCTCTCAGTCTTCAAAGGCCGGATTCCACTCTTACCTTTTCTTATGCTGTTCCCTAGCTTTGGGACCCCAAAGAGAAAACCACTGCGGCCCCAGTGCAAAATTGTATCTGACTTCTCAGGGAGACCAGAACCGGGGCAGCCTCCCTACCAACCATCCCGTAGAAACACAAAGTACTCATTATTGGGCCTGTCTCTACATCACTATAGTAATAAGCTTTTGCAAAGTTTCTTACTTTTCAATTACCTTAGTTTCATTTCAGCTGGAAAAAAAAAAAAAAGCTTCCTAATATCCAGGGAATCGGGTGGGGAGAGATTGGATTTTTCCCTTCAAATTTCTGCAGTATTTTTTTGAGCATGCATGAATAGTCCTAGATGAAGGTAGAGTAAGAGGTCTTCCTCTCCAGGAGTGTTCTAGCTTTGTAATGATGAGGCAAAATAAGGGAGGAAACTGCAAGGGACTACAGAGGAAGATCTGTAGATATGTTCACTACAGTTTTTATTATGAGATATCTGATTTTAAAAATGGGGAGGAAATCAAAATGGCCTCTTAAATCATGTTTTATAAACTGTACTCTTCTCCATTAATCCCATTCTAGGCTCAAGCCTAGGAAATACTATATTCTATTTATCCCAAAACTTTTTATCTGAATAAGCTCTTAAAATTATGCAATAGTATTCCAATTTGATTCACTTTCGTTGTTTTCCATTCTAACAGAGTAAAATATCATTCGTTATCATTCAATAGCATTGATTGAATGCCAGACAGCATCATCATAAGACTGTAAAAACTGTCCCTGTCCAAAACATGCCTACATTTACCTATAGAAACAGCTGTGTAATGAGTAATTTCAATATAATATATTATTTGCTGTAGTAGAGGTACATACAAAATATTTAAAGAAAATATGCCTTGGAAACGCTGGGATAAATTGCTAGTAATCCTTAGAATCATACTTCTCCAACTGACTATTTTATTATTAACTTAGTCAACAATTTATAATTGTTCCCTTATTCTTCCTTGAGATTTTTAACCCACTGGAAAATAAACTTGCCTTGAATACAACTGAAACAGACGAAAATATCTCTGCTGGACTGTCTGTTGCTTTAAAAGGAGATACATTTAGACATCATTACATTGCGTAGTTCTTGTTAACTGGGTATTTTATTATTCGAGCCCTGCCAAGTCTCCTGTGCCATTCATGCAGTTATATCAAGTGAAAATAATGAATAAAAAAGTAATGACAGAGAACTGTACTGCAAGACCAACGTCACATCCATTAGATCAGAATGTTAATTTCAGGAACACATGGCTTTTGAAAAACCATAAAGGAGTTTGTAAAATGTTTGAGGAGCACATTTCAAATATATCCAAAAGGTAGTTACCCTTCCTATTTATGTATTTATCTGTTAGGAGTCAGGTGAGTCCTGCAAATTAGAGTGCCCAGAAATAATTTCTTAGGTCTGCATTGTGTCTGTTTTTGTTAATAACCATTAAACTCAATGTGCTTCCTCCTCTGTGTATATGTGTCACGGTGATACAGTAGTGTTCCCTGTCTGCCACAGGTTATCAGCAGCTTGCAGAGTGACGGCACTAAGATAGAGGATAGCCCTTCTCCAGTGAACTGATTTAAAATGAAAGGAAAACCAAGCCCATGTTTTTTGGTCCATCTCCCGGTTTATAGGAACTGACTATCTCATTAGTGATTAAAATAGCAGCTGTTAATATCTTAGAGCTGGTTGACCAGTTTAATTATTTTGAAACCCAGCTAGATTTCTCTCTTTTTAGCCAACATTGAGATTTTATTCTCTCCAAACTTACCCCAAAGCAAAAAATTTTGAAATGGTTCTGAAAACTGAGTGCCATTGCCTACCATACATTTTTAGACTTGGTATGTTTTAGCAGTAGTAATAAATGTTATGCAACTGGCTTTGTGGTCAATACTTCAGTGGCCTCACAGTATATTCAGATGTGCCATGCAAATGTAATGCCATTATTTTATAAAACAGCTCTTATCTATTTCACTAGCCTCCACATACTAAGTAGTAGAAAGTACAGACATACTAAAGTTAGTCCAAACACAGCCTGAGCCAATGATTTAATTTCTCTAGATTTACCTGCTTAAAAAAAAAAAAATTAGCTTCCTCATTTTCTCTCCTTACTTTGACCCTTCCTTAGATGGTGTTTGGGCTATTGAAGGGTTAGAGGATCTTGTACACTGGCCAGGAGAGATTCTCCAGGCACCCTGCTAATCCTTGGGTTTGTACTGGCAGGAAGGAGGATACAAACAAATGACCGATGCAGGCCCATCTCTGGGCATTCTACAAGGACCTCCTGTAGAACTTGGAGAACCTCCTACGTCTTTGGTCTAACTTCTCTTGTCTTTATCAAGGCGCAGGGATGATGGCTAACCTGTCTCATATTCATGTTGAACTTTCACCAAGGTGGCCCACGGGTTTTCCACCAGCATTCCTGCCATGTGGGCACTGAGGCTAGAGAATACTCTATGCTTGGCCATTCCATCCCACCCTGGAATGCAGCAGCTCCCCGTTGGAAAGAACGTGTTTCACACTACGTGCTTTTCTCAGAGCACCATCAGGGAGAGAGACAAGAATCCCTCTTCTCTCAATGTTGCCTTAAATATCTATAGCACACTTGCAGCTTCAGCTAAAGAAGCAAGATTTGGGCTCAGGAGTCTGACACTCTACCATCTTTATCTTTATTACTGTTTTTTCCACTTTTTTTACTTTTTTTACTTTTTTTTTTTTTTTACTATCCCTTAAATGACAAGGAGCAGGCTTTTCTTTTATTTCTCTATGCCATTTCCTCCTCCTATCATATGACTCCAAGCTTCATGATGTATTTGAAAACGAAACATCTTCTCTACATTAAGGAAGAAATTCTATGATCTGTCACTTTCATGATTAGGCATTCTTGTTGATATATTAAAGAAATTTAATAAATTTATTCTCTTTTTTTTTCATCCTCCTTTTCCTCTCTTTCCCTGCTCTCTCTTGTTTGTCAAGGTCATTATTTTTGTTAAAAGCATCAGATAGTTGCCCCTTCTCTGACATGTTAGAAGGATAAAAGAATATTTTCTAAAGGATAAATCGCAATGCACCAATATGTATTTACAAATATTATATCTTTCACCTTACTCTATTTTCAATATCCATCTTATATATCAGTACCTCAAACTACTCATTTTTCCAGAGTGTGAATATTATCTTGGATTTCTCAATGTTTTAAAACTTGCTGTCAGTATACTTCAGACATTATGTTTGGAATTGTAGGAGAGAAAGAAATTCTTCCTCTACCCTGTGAGAATCTCTAACTAAATCTCTGGAAATTAGACTGATAAAAACAAGATTAACACGAAAAACAGAATCTTCTTAATACGTGCAGTGGAAGACTTAAGTGATGAGTAACCCAATAGGGTGGTTAGATCTTGGGATTTATATAATATCTAGACAAAGAATAAATTTTTAAAGAAGTGACAAGACAAAGGAATAGGGGTCTTAAGCTCTTAGAGGTGGCAAACTGTGGGAAGATAAATGTATAGGGAAACTAATGGAAGATAAGGGTTTTTTTAGTAAGGTTTGTTATGGAGATTCCACTCAGTGTTGTCTCTGAGTTGATAAAAGCCTAGAGTTATCTCCCATGATTAAAAAGCACCCTTCCCTTTCTAGTAGAGAAGGAAAGAAGAGAGAGAGAGAGAAAGAGAAAGAGAGAGAGAGAACGTGTGTCTGCTTCTTTTCCATTGCCTTTAGCTCAAAATAACCCTTATGTCAGAGTGGCATATTTTGAGGGTAGCATACTCCAAACCCCTTCACTCCCCCATTTGAAAATTTAAGAAGCTTTGTATATTAAAAATCATGTTGGTGGCTAGGGAGGGAGATCTGAGTTAAAAGTTGTATGATAAGAGATCTGTAAAGGAGCCAAAAAACAAAGATTGGAAAAAGCAGAAAAAACAAATCTAAGTACGTTGCTCCATATCTTACTGAACAGTCTCTCAGTCCTGGGAATAGGTCAGTCCAGATAAAGAATTGTGTCTCATTTCTGGAGGCAGTGGTGCAGTTGAGAAGAGGGCACCCACTTAAATGAGGCCTTGATAGGATGTGAGCATTCAAGCATTTAATGAGGGGGCATTTCTGTGGAAAGAAAATAAAAACAAAGTTTAATGGTTAGAACAAACTCTAAACTCAATTTTTGAATCCAGAAGTCAGGGAATCAAGATTTCTAGATGAAAGTCTTGAAACATTCTTAGATGATAAAGTGAAAACAAATAGTGGGGATCCAATGAATTTCCTGTTTTGTAGTTTGAGTGTCTCTTCTGATGGCGTATACATCAGTGTCACAGTCACGGCTGTTGTTCAGAGCAGACCATGGATGCATCCAGCTTCAGCTTTCAGGGCTTTTTTAGATAAGGATCTGGGCATTCGGATTTTAGTTCTCAGTGACACTAAACCAAAAGGATGAGAGATAATGGGAAACCTTAATCACTGACAAAATGCAGAAAGATGCAAGATCCAGTTTACAAAGAGATGAAAATAATTCAAAGATACTAAACATACATAAGAAGTTATAATTTTCCATTGAAACAGAGAATTTTTCCCTACAATCACCTCACCCCCATTTCTATAAAAGATAACCAAAGTAAGACTACTTTGTTTATGCTGTGAGCCTAATTTCATTAAACTTGGCCTGGTTATTTACAAAAGTGCAGCAAGGGGGTGGGTTAGTTGTCCACTTTCAGCTCAGGTCATGATCTTACGGTACCAGGATCAAGCCCCACATGGGGCTCCCCGGTGAGTGGAGAGTCTGCTTCTCCCTCTGACCCTCCCCCTTACTCATAGTCTCTCTCTGTTTCTTTCCCTCAAATAAATAAATAAAGTCTTTTTTTTTTTTTTTAAAGTGCAGCAAGAGGGATGCCTGGGTGGCTCAGCAGTTGAGCATCTGCTTTTGGCATAGGGCATGATCCCGGAGTGCCGGGGTCAAGTCTCACATCGTTCTCCCTGCATGGAGCCTGCCTCTCCCTCTGCCTATGTCTCTGCCTCTCTTTCTGTGTCTCTCATGAATAAATAAATAAAATCTTTTTTTTTTTAAAAAGTGCAGCAAGACTAGTGATTGGCCATATAGGTTCTTTTTATTTTAAGTTTGCTTTACTGGAAAATTTTTAAATAAATATTATTTTACTAGGTTTTTAATGTTAATTCCAGTATGGTTAACATACCATGTTACATTAGTTTCGGTGATTCAGCAGTCTCTACATTACTCAGTGCTCATCACTGGTGTACTCTTTAATCCCCATCATCTATTTCACCTGTCCCCCCACCCACCTCACTTCTGGTAATGATCTTTTTGTACTCTATAGTAAAGGATCTGTTTCTAGGTTTGTCTCTATTTTTTTCCCTTTGTTCATTTGTTTTATTTCTTAAATTCCACACATGAATGAAATCGCATGGTATTTGTCTTTCTCTGACTGATTTATTTCTCTTAGCATTACATTCCCAACCACCCATATTGTTGCAAATGGTAAGATTTTATTCTTTTTTATGGCTGACTATTCTTTAGCCATTCACCCATCAGTGGACACTTGGGCTGCTTCCATAATTTAGCTATTGTAAATAATGCTGCTATAAATATAGGGGTGCATATGTCCTTTCAAATTAGTGTTTTTGTATTGGGAAATGCCCAGTCATATGGTTACTGGATCATAGGGTGGTTCTATTTTTAATTTTTTGAGGAACCTCCACACTATTTTCCTTGACTGGAACTTTTATTAGGGAATCTCAGACTCGACTTTTAAAAGCCTCTTGAGGCTGGAAAGTCAAACTAAGAAGTAGCTATCAGACGTTTCCTTTAATACATATAGATTCAGCAAATTTCTCTCTTCTTGAGGTCCCCAAAATATTTTAAGATTCGTGGGCCTGCTAGGAAGTGATCTTTCTTCCTCACCTGTAAGTCTGAGAACCTGTAAGTCAGGTATGAGACCAGTTTTTTCAAGAGACCCTGCAAGCACTGGCTCTGTAAAGTAAATCTTACTTTATTAAATCTGTCTGTTCCTATCTGATTCTATGAACATCATTCTTAAATATGAAATTCCAGTCAAAGTCTTGGTAATATAACCAATGTTTTCAATGGTGTTCTGTCATAAGGAGAACGGAGTCTTATTAAACTAGTAATGTTTTAAACAAAAAGTCATAAGAAAAAGGAGTTCAGGGGCATATTTGCTTATTATCAAAAATCTAGGGCAATTGTTTTTGAAGTCTTTCTTTCCCTTAACTGTAGACAGCCCAGTGAATTCTTTGTGGTGGGAGATATAAAATATATTTGCCAAGAGTTTTGTATGAGAAGGCCTGAAGTTGTTGGAGTCTGGTTATAGAATAAGGGACAGTAAACATAGGTTTACTGTGTATTCCCAGGACCTTTACTAAAGCTATTTCCTGGCTATCAGTACTTGTCTTACAACTGCCTGAGTGCCTTTTGCAATGCTCGATTTTTTGTTCTAAATCTGAACTCTACTTTCTAATCTTGTTAACCAGGAAATGAACTCTCCTGTTTCTTCCCTCTCTTTCTTTTCCTTTATGTTTAGTGTGATCTTCCAATAGGTACCAATAAGAGGTTTGTTTAGGATGGGAGTTCTCTAAAAATCCTTTTAGATATTTTCCAAATATATATTTTTTTCAAACCAAAGATCTATTGTCAAGCCTTCAACACATCGGATCACCAAAGGTATACCTATTCTAATTGCAACACAAACCAGAAAGCCTTTTCATGGAAAGACCCAGAAGCAACTTTCCAAGCTTAGAATAAATGCTCACATGGATACAAGAGGTGTCCCTAGAGTGGGTGCCAATGATGCTGCCCCCATGACCCAGAAAGGTCACTTCCAAAGATAATCAAAGAAAACAGACTTCACCCCCAGATAGTAAGAAAACTTCAGTCTCCCACAAAAATGAGATGCCTCAATCACCGAGCCATTAATCTATGATACTTGGTAGGCTATTGAGGCATGAGGTTTTTCCAGCACTGACAAGGCAACATAGGGAAAAGATGATAAAGGTCCTTATGGGCTGAGACCATCTTATTTGGAAAAATTCCCCTGAAAGCTGGCACAGACAGTAGGGACATATCTCAGGTCCTCATCTTGACAGATGGCCATCTGCAGATGCAGGTCCAAGAACCTATATCTCCCAGGAAGCAGAGGAATCAGGGAGAGTATGCTTTCACTGGATTCAAGCCAAACTCTCAAGACATAAAACAAGACAGAAGAAGAATCTCATCTGGTTTTTTTAATTGGTTACCCACAGCAAAGTTTGTCATCCAAACAAGCTCTGGCCTGGTGAGAACTGTAAACTGACCAGGCAATGAGGCCAGCTCAAACAATAGGCTTATGGGATTTATGCTTGTGTTTTACCCTATGAGTCTCCTTATGACAAATGCCACAAAAGATAAAGGCAAAGGAAAATTATGACTACCTGAAAGGAAACGGATCAATAGCAATTGACCAAAATGCCCCATCCCCAAAGAAGTAGTTTACACAAAGGTTTTTTGCTTTTAAACTTAATTTGGAAAGGAGAAATGTTACCATCCTTTCTTGCCTGGATCCTACAAACAGAAATCAGAAAAGCTTATTTTTGCTAAGAATTCTTACCTTTTACTTGCTTGGTCAGTTGTCCTAAGATTTACTGTAGCCTCTGGGGTTAGTGAGATGTCCCAGGCATCTCATCTATTTGCCAAAATTAGGGGAGGAAAAAATTCCTATACTTTCTTAAGTTCAGTAGCTGGGGCTTCAGAATAAGGTGATGAAAGACAGATGAACAAGAGAAAAACAAGCACAGTCTGTTAACACGTGTATCACAGATGCATGTGGGAGAACTCAGTACTGAGTATCTCAAAGGCTTTGAACTTGGGGCTTTTATAGTATAGGAGCAAAGAACCATACATTTTTTAGAAAAGTGATGAGACAAAGGAAAAGGGGTTTCCACTCTAAGGGATGGTAAACTGAAAAGGTAAATATGTGAGGAAACTAATGGAAGATAACAGCTAGTTAATAAGTTTTGTTATGTTGATTATTCTGATGCCATCTGTAGTCTGAGTCCGGGGTTCCTCTGGTAATGAAGAATCATCCTGTTGTTCCTGGTAGACAGAGGGAGGTCAGTAATTTTTGGGTGTATGTTGGGTTCTTTGAAATTGTATCCAGCTCAAAATAACCCTTATGTCAGAGTGGCAGATTTTAGGGCAGCATACCCTGAACTCTTTTATTATTGAAGGGGAGTAGAGTATGCTACCCCAAAATATGGTTCTTTGGCATAAAGATTATTTTGATCTGAATGTATTTATAACTCAGCACATTCAGGAAAAACACTACTTCTCCACCACTCTCCCACCACCCACCTGCCTAAATTTACACTGGAAAGGGGGCCTGTCCTGGGAAGAAAACTCTTACTAGAGATACCTTTTTTACCTAAGAAACTTACCTGTATAATAGGTCAATTTTGTTTTCCAAACGCCTCCTCTGCCCTCCTGTGAATGGCTTTCCTTCTCTTTGGATTCCCAGACTCCCACCCCTTTCCTTGGCTCAAGATGTTACAGAAGCCTCAATCATCTGGCTGATTTCTGCATTTCATATTCTTATGGGGCTGCCATATACACAACATGTGTTTGCTTTTCTCTTATTAATCTACTTTAATCAATCTAATTATTAGACTAGCCAAAGAACCTAGAATTAATAAAAGGAAAGTTTTCTACCCCTACAGTATGGATCATATACATGAAATTTGTAGGATCTGGATGAGTTACTTTAAATATCCACAAAAGTGGATTCTTATTTTTTCTACTTCCTGCCAATACTCCACATTTTTAAGCCTCTTTTGGGCTCCTAGAAATTACAGTAGTAATAGATTTTTTAGTCGCATGTTTTTAAGAATGATTAAAAATCATGGATTTTCTGCAACACCCCTCCAACCTTGCCAAGTATTTTCACATGCAAAATTCTGCTTAAATTTAAAAAACAAATCCAGATTCTAAGTTCTACATTAGAGTGAGTTCTCAGACATCACAGAATAGTTTGTATCAAACTAACCATCTCTCTAAAAAGAGCTACAATAACACAATAATGATTTTTTAAAATACCAAGTTGTCTGAGGTATTGGAGAGCAAACAAGACAGCCAGTGGGATTTGTAAGATCCAGCAGAAAAAGGAAATGCATTCAAGTGAACTTGGAAGTTTATTCTGCCTTTCAACCCAAAGCGTTTGCCATTGCTTAAGTGACATGGGCTGAGAGGCCAAGGAGAATGTGGTAAACTGGCACTTTAATAAGGCCAGGGATGAAAATTGGAATTAAGGGTAGCAGTGATGCCAGAACTTCCTGGGAAAAAGAAAGAGAGACCTCAGCCCTTGTTCCACTGAGGAATTTGCCAATAACTAAGTTCAAAGGCTGAGCTCAGCTCTTGGTATTGTCATGGTTGTAAGCAAACTGAAATTGGAGTTTAGGGCCCATATTCAGAATGTACAGAGAACTCGTGTCCTAAATATCTTAGTAGGTCCTGTAAATAAATTAAACAAAAATAATAGAAAATTCCTTTAAATATTGGCAACCAGTTTGACTAAGCACTTCACAAAAGAGGCTATCCAAATGGTTAGTAAACATAGAGAAACATGCTCATCTCATTATTTCCTTGGTTATTTGGTAATTGAAAATTAAGTTCAAATTAGAGACAACTACCAGACTGTGGCTAAAATTTAAGAAATATACTTAGTTTATCTGCTTTGGAAAACCTATTTTTGCCAAATCTACCAAAACTGAATATTTATCAGTGTGACCCAGTAATTCTACTTGTAGATTTTTACCCAATAGCAATGAATAATCCCAAAAGACACATGTAAGAAGTTATTACATTATATGTAATATTTTTAAAAAGTAGAAACAAGTCAAATATCCATCAATAATAGACTAGATAAATTTTGGTATATCCATACCATAGAAGGATATGTAATACTACAACCAATATGGGTGTTTGTCTTGAGCATAGTGTTGTTCACATTGAGGAGGCACAAAAAAATGCATAATATATGTATGCAAGAACTCAAAAACAAAACTGATCTGTGGTGAGAGGTGAAAATTGGGGAAGATGATGCCTGGGACAGCACAAGGGAAGTACCCAAGTTGTAGACTATTTCTTGAAGTGGGTGATAGTTACACACACATACTCACTTGGAGTATTCACCAGTTCAGCTGTATACTTTCAATTTGCATGGTTTTCTGTACTTATATTATTCAGTTTTTTAAAAGTTTGCTTAAAAGTGTTATTCAACTTATGGGAGACTATTTGTTTTGAACAAAATCCTTTAATCCTTCCTTATTCCAGGAAGTGATGAGCAAAGTCCAGAAGGCCCCTTTGGGGCACTGCACAATAATGAAAAAAAGTCATATTTTTATAGTTACCTCAACTACACATTAAATGTTGGTCATAGGGGCAGCCCCGGTGGCTTAGCGGTTTAGCACCGCTGTCAGCCCAGGGCGTGATCCTGGGGTCCCGGGATCAAGTCCCACATCAGACTCCCTGCATGGAGCCTGCTTCTCTCTTTGCCTGTGTCTCTGCCTCTCTCTTTCTGTGTCTCTCATGAATGAATGAATGAATAAATAAATAAATAATCTTTTAAAAAGATAAAAAATTTAAAAAGTTGGTTATAAAGAAAGAGTCTAGTGTTTAAAGTATATGCTAATTAAGCCATAACATGGAATAAGAATGTCAGAATATTGACAACCAGTTTGAAGCTGAGTTAAGGAAGATGGGATTTCATTATATGATCCTTCTACTTGTGTATATGCTTGAAATTTTTCTAAAGTTCTTTTAAAGAAGAAAAACACGGGATCTACCTATTCAGTAACAAAAAAAAAAAATTATATTACAAGTGGATTCCCACAGAAGAGGACAAAAAAGAGTCAGAAAAGGAAATCACATACGAAATTGGATAATAAAATTTCGTTTGCTTCCGCTACAAATTTTAAATATCTCATACCCCTACCTTTTATCTAGCAAAATGAATCGTACTTTTTTTCTAGGGCGTATTTTACACCCCACCTTCTCTAAGAAGTTTTAGTTACTATTCCTGGAGTATTCATATTATTCAATTAGATATTATTCAATTAGATTTTTATCACTTAATCAATCCACATTATATGCTATGCAACTCCAGTTGTTATGTTTCTATCTATGTTTTTTTTTTTTTTTCAAAATGTTTTCCTGCCTGCTTCGGAAACTTGCCATGTCAGAGCATATTAAATATTCAAAATGTTTTGGTTTATAGTTTATAAAACATACTGTCGGGACGCCTGGGTGGCTAAACAGTTGAGCATCTGCCTTTGGCCCAGAGTGTGATCCTGGGGTCCTGGGATCAAGTCCAACATCAGGCTCCCTGCATGGAGCATGCTTCTCTCTCTGCTTATGTCTCTCCCTGTGTCTCTCATGAATGAATGAATGAATGAATAAGTAAATAAATAATCTATTAAAAAAATAAATATATAAAACATATTGTCATTTCATTGATATTTTATTTTTGGGATACTTATTTGTCACAACCTTTTAAAACAGAGCTTGTTTTTAGATGCTACATGTTAAATATGCTCATTTACTAATTTCATCTTTGTAGAACCCATATGGAATTGCTATTATTATTATTGCTTTATGAATCAGATAATTGAAGTACACAGAATGTGTACACAGGGTATCACACAGTAAGTGTAGGAGCTCCTGACCTAAATTTTAAAATCTACCTAATGCCATCTCTTGTTTATTTATTGGGCCTAGCATAGTGCAGTAGAAAAGCTTCCAACGTGCTTCCAGAATCTGAAGCATTTTCTAAGGTGTTGACTTCTTCTTAATTAAAACAAAATTTTCTTTACTTCAGAAGCTATGGGACATGAAGTCTGCTCTCACTACATACTGAATTTGTATTTTCTCCACAAGACTATTTAAATTATATCATCAAAATTTATTCCTAAATTTCTGTAACTAATGTTGAACTGTTTACCACCAATTAATCCATTTGCAAATTCTCTGGTCTAGTACTGTGGTGTGTTTATGTTTTCTTAGAAAAAAGTCTATGACCTTGTGAGTGTAATTGAAGAGGGAATCTCTACTAATTCTTTGACTGCCCTTTGGAAACAAAATTCAGGTCCCATTGTGGAGTCAGCTGAATAGCTGCCCGTGTTGTATCACAAAGCCTCATTAGATGGAAGTGTAGAGCACTGTTAAATATTTGAGGACTAGAAATTGACTGGCACTGATGAGAATTTGCTCACTGATCCTGATGAAGTCATTGCACCTCTTTAAACACACTTTGCTCTTTGCTGTGCATATTAAATGTGCTCAGGAACCCCACTCTGCTTCTGAAAATAACCATCTCGGGACTGTACCCAGGGATGTATGCCTCTTGTTTCCAAATTGGAGACTGTAGTCAAAACATGGGCGCGCAAATAGAAAATTAATTTAAATTACCTGAGATCTCAAAAACCCACAATCACTACTGATAACATTGTGGTAAATGTTTCCTGTTTAATTTTCCTAACAAATATTAACCTTTATGTACATGAAACCAAAAGAAAAAAGATACTAATGTAGACTCCACATATATTTGTATAATTGACCAGTATTATGTGTATTAAATGCTAAAAGATGTCCTAGAACAAATACTATTTTAGGCTTTTTATATATAATGTCAAATTGCTGTGTTGAAATTTTGAACCAATTTACACTCCCACAATAGCATGTAAGAGCACCAGTTTCTAAGATCCATAGCTACAGTCATTGTTATTTTTCCATTTTTATCAGATTTATTGGCATCTCAGTATTTTATTTACCTTTATTGGATTACTGTGGTCGTTGAATGTTTCCATGTGTTTATTGACATTTGAATTTCTTTTGGGAAGAATTGTTTCTTTATGCCATTTTTTCCCTATTATGCTATTCAAATTATTCTTACTAATTTGTAAGCTCACTTTCAGTTGTAATCTCTGTGTATATATGTATATATGCACACACACATATATATGCATCTATATATGAATCCCCATATATACATGTTTTCTAAATATTTTCTAAATATTTTCTGAATTTCTAAATATTTTTTATGCTTTTGATATATAGAAGTTTTAAATTTATAAGCAATTAGACCTCTATCAGTCTTTTATGGTTTTGGCCTTCACTGTTATGCTTAGGAGAGCCTTCCTTACCCCAAGTTTTAATAAAAGTGCACATTACTTATAATTGTTTTATGATTTTATTTCAAAATTTAACCTGAAATATATTGTTACAAAGTATAAGGTAGGGGTCAAATTTTTTTTATTTTTAAAATAACTATCTACTTTTCCTAGTACTATTTCTTAAATAATCTACACTTTGCCCACAACCGTAAAATCCCAATTTTATCACACAATTCTGATGTAATTGGATCTCTTTCTAACCTTTTATTTCATTCCATTAATCTGTCTTCCTATCCTGACACTAGTACCAGTCACTGGGATTTTTATTAGATTGCATTAAAATTATATATTATTTTGGGGAAAAAATAATTGTAACCTACTTAAAATTTTTATTACAGATACAATAAAACACAGTTTTCTAATAGCACAATGTAGAGAGGTTTTATTTTTATTTCATTAGCATTGAAAGTCATAATGCTCTGAGTAATAAACAGCTCAGCGACAAAACTTGAGTCTACCTCCAACAAATCTACAGGGCTTTAAGGTATACATTTTGTGCATCAACCCTAAACTTCATTATTCTTCCCATTTTTATTTCTTTTCTGTCTCCACTGCCTACCTTGATTATTTTAAAACATCTTTTGCATTGTGTTTATAACTGCTAACCATCTTACCCCATTTGAAATGACCTCAAAGTATAAGTAAAAGCTTTCAATACATTCTCAAAGAAATTCGTAACTATATAGATTAAGAACCACTGTTCTAGACCATTTAAAGTGACTCACTAGTCACTACAATGAATACAGTTTTACAAATTTCCTGACACCAAGCTATTTTTAAAAATCCACATGACCCAAATGGTGCTCCCATTATTTGAAGAAATATATGTGAAATTAAAATGTTAATATTTAGAAAGCTGATGCTGAAATAAAGTACCCCCAGCGGAGTCCATGGCATAACACTCATGTTTCAGGACAACTGCAAGAAAACATTAAGGTTTTGCTTTCAGCGGCTATCGAGTGTAAATGTCAAACATCATAGACTTTGCTACTTCCCACTCAGATAGCATTAGACATGTCGATGCAAAGCAAGTCCTTGGTACATAGTGCTCAATAAATCATAGATTTATTTGCTTTTACTGGATATATATTGCATATTTCCATAATTTACTTTTCAGTCAGGACTTGATCATTATAAATAATATTCTGGACTAATTGGAAGACTAAAATGACAGGACTATATAATAAAATAATGTATATGTTTCCTGATAGCATAACCAAACTATGATTTCATGTATATCATAAGAACCTGATTTGTTGTCATATCAAGACAGTTTTTTTCCCTAGTGGTTCTTAAACTTTCTTTCTTTTTTAAATTTTTTTTGTTTGTTTTTAAACTTTCTTAAATCAAGCTGCCACTTAACTTGTTATGCTTTCATAGCTCTGCCTTACAAATTTGCATGAAAAACATGGATAATGGACAAAGGTGTAGGCAGCTACTTACTCTGAACTTTAATGGTGGAGCTGGAAGTTAGGCATTCAAGAGAGAATGCAGCAGGTTGGAAGATAGAAGGACATAGTGGGCAGATGGACAGGGTGCCCACGTGTGAGGGGCAAAGAAAAAGTTATGATGGAGATGATAATGAAAGATCAACAGTAGGAAGCTAAAACTGGTTGTAAAGCTCCCTAGAGATTGTAGAGTAAAATCGTCTAAGAATAAGTCACACTTATAGCTGTCTGCTCCAGACCACCTACCTACAACATATGTGCTCTCATTAATCTATTTTGCCATTTTATTCTTCTTAGATTTAAACACTATAAAAGCAAAAATGATTCTGTTAAATCACAGGCAAATGAGGCCTTCAGATTGCCCAAGAATATTTTGAAAAATTGTGTCTTAATCCACCTGTGTGCATAATTTATTAAAATATTCTGCTCTGGGATCCCTGGGTGGCGCAGCGGTTTGGCGCCTGCCTTTGGCCCAGGGCGCGATCCTGGAGACCCGGGATCAAATCCCACGTCGGGCTCCCGGTGCATGGAGCCTGCTTCTCCCTGCTATGTCTCTGCCCCTCTCTCTCTCTCTCTCTCTCTCTCTCTCTCTCTTTGTGTGTGACTATCATAAATAAATAAATTTTTTAAAAAAAATAAAATAAAATAAAATAAAATAAAATATTCTGCTTTACATTTAAAAAATAAACAGGGAAATCACTGAGTCCCAAACTCAAAACACCACGGAAACTTGTTAGCACTGGCCAACGTGTTTCATTGATGACTTCACGGTGAGGGAAAGGGAAAGAGATTAATCACTTTAGAATGATAATTTCCAACATTAATCCCACCAAAATGTAACAAGCACACAATTCAATACTTATGTGAATTGAAATGTAAGCTTATGTATTTTGGTAGAATAAAAATGAAAGTAGTTTCTCAGTCTTAAAATATCAAAGACCTAGTGAGAGAGATTAAGAGGGCTGTTTTGTCCATTTCTGTGTTGGTATATTCATGTAATGGTTATTCTCATTCATTCCAGAGTGATTTAGGCTTTTCAATTCTTCTGACTTTATCTTCTTACATTCTAATACTGTTGTTTTGTAGGAGAAAGAAATGGTCCTAGGAGCCCTCCTAGAAGAGATAATTGTGCAAGACTCCCTGATCTCCCTCAGCAGTGTAAAATACGTCAGTTGGTGATGGTTAATTAGTTTGTGCACTTGCAGTTTGGTCTCTTGAGGAGGGAAATTAAATTTTTCCCTTTTAGCTTAAAAAAGCATAGATATCTTGTGAATGTGTTCATTGTATTTAGACTTTAGGGCAATGCCTTAAGCATCTATTGAGGGGAATGGAATGAGAACAACCTAAACTCAGAGAATGACAGGTCATTTGCTGAGAACGCCACTTATTACAGGGAGTACCTAGGATGTTAAGTGCCTTATTTAACTATACTTATTAGATTTAACATTGGGATATATATATATATATATATATATATATATATATATATATATTTGCATTTTTACATACTTGTTCATTTTATTGAAAGAAAGAGGCAGGATAGGGGCACCTGGGTGGCTCAGTCGGTTGAGCATCCAATTGTTGATTTCTGCTCAGGTCATGATCTCAGAGTCATGGGATCTAGCCCTGTGCATTTGCTTCTCTTCTCTCTCCCTCTGCCCTTCCCTCCATTTGATCTCTCTGTCTCTCTCTCTCAAATAAAATAAATAAATATTTAAAGAAAAAAGAAGAGAAAGAGAGGCTATGTGCTATAGTTGAGAGAACGCCATCTTGGGAGTAACTGTTATCTAAGTTCCAAATGGCTCTACCATTTACTTGTTATACAACTATTAATATGTACCTACATTCCAAGTCTCATTTTTTTCATCTGCAAAACAGAGATAAGCAAAACAGAGATAATATTACTATACACTTGAAGGATAGTTGAATTAAAAATAATGTGTAACACAATAGTATATGCCACATAGTAAACTTTCAAAAAAATGATAGAATTCTTGGTAATATTAAGATCCACCTAATTTTTATGCCCTTTAATTTTGTCCAGGGATAGTTGAATTAAAAATAATATGTAACACAGTAGTATATGCCACATAGTAAACTTTCAAAAAATGATAGAATTTTTGGTAATATTAAGATCCACTTAATTTTTCTGCCCTTTAATTTTGTCCCCTGTGATATATAATATGAAAATATAAAACAGGACTGTTGTAGAAAACCATTATACATTTAAATAATATACATTAAGATGACCACATTAGTGCCCTCAGCAGTTGAATAATTTTAAAAGAAATTTGGATGACATATTTATTACAAGGTTTTTTGTGGGGAGGCCTCAGTGTAATTATATATAAAATAGGAATGGCATAAATAACCAACAGAGTTGTGTGAAACAAATATCATAAGATTTGTGGAAATATTTTGTGTGCTGTGAAAGTCAAATATCAAGTTGGTTATGGAAGGCACTTGAGAGTCCATTGAAATCCCTTATTTTAAGGATAGTAAAAGTAAGAATTAGAGAACATAAGACTTATTCAGGTGCATGCAAGCAGTGAGTGGCAAAGCTAAACTCTAGATTTAGTGACCAGAGTATCATCTACTAATGTTGGTAATATGTGTCCACTGCCATGTTTTTAATGGGACAAAATATCCTTCTAGTTCTCTAATATGCCCTGCCACTTAGGGACAAAATGGGTAAAAGGTTTAAAATCACTGTGAAATAGTGCCACCAAATGAGGAAGATCTGGTTCTGTCTTAAATAAATGAAGGAGGTGTGGAATTTCCATATTAACACATCACCTGTCTTACCAGAATTAGCTCTGGTTTGTAAAGCCATTACCTTGCATTGTCTGTTACTGTTCTAGAATGAGGTATTTTTGAAGCTAAACCCTAGTGCTGTGTAGTTTCATTCAGGGGAAAAACTTGGTCCCAAATCTAGGCATCCATTTTATGGGTAAATGTTGAGGTCACTTTTCTGCTGTGGGGGGAAAAACATAAAAATGAAAGTCAAATAATGCTATCTTTGAATATTAAGAACGATTTCGCCTCTGTCCAAATAGTTAGCATTCACAATAAACAAACAAACAAACAAACAAATAGCATTCCCCAGACTACCTTCAGAAACTTAAATCTCATCAGATTTCTTGACATTTACATGAGAGAATAGGTAATATTAAGATTTAGCATCTAAGATAGTCCTGCTTACTGAAAGCCGCCAATACAAACTAGCCAATTCTAACAGTTCTCATTTTGGATGTAGACTGACACTGAGATTACATTTATTTCATTATTGAAAATTTGAGGCAAACTGAAATAATCAAATAAATTAATGTAAATCAATTGATGTAGTTTATCTTAATGTTCAAATGCTCAATTCTGGTTTTGTGTGTGTTCTTCCTCTCTCTCTCTAGATATAGATATAGATATATGTATATTTATATTCATATATATCTATATAAATATATGCATATATATTATACATATATATATACACTCTTGAGTATATGTATTTGAATTTACATACTACATATTATAGAATGTATTTATTTGTTTTAATACTTCAAGAAATTTTCTAAATTAAACTATTAGTTCTTCAAAGTTAGGGAGACATAGCCAATATGATTGGCTTAGATTCAATGTAAATTGCCTCACATAATCAGATGTTATGCAGAATTGAGGTTTATCACTGATAAAGAACAGTACTCATAAAATGAAGAGAAAATTCTACTCCAAAAAAAGCTTTAAAAGCAACATTTCCACTTGATCTTAGCCAAAAGGCCGAGAAGTGATTCAAAAGCAAAATTTTGTACCAAAAATCAGATACAGGATCAAATATAATTAATGGTCTACCCTGAAGAACTAAACTCAACTGTTTTTCCTTTTTTTTTTAAGATTTTATTTATTTATTCATGAGAGACACAGAAATAGAAAGAGAGAGAGAGAGAGGGGTAGAGACATAGGCAGAGGGACAAGCAGGCTCCATGCAGGGAGCCTGACATGGGACTCAAACCTGGATCTCCAGGATCACACCCTGGACTGAAGGTGGCGCTGAGCCACCCAGGCTGCCCCTCAACTGTTTTTCCTAAACACATTCTCAGATGGTGTGTCTACTGGATTGTGTGTCTTATAGAATAGAGTTTCCTTTACTAGATTAAGTGTTTATTACATATACATTAGACACCCTTGTAACAATATCTGAACTGGCTTCAATTTTTTTATTTTTATTGGCTTAAAATCATAATTGCTTAAAACTCTTAGCAGATAAACTGTATTTGTTATAAAGGTGGCTTAATTTAGATGTCGTAGAGAAAGATATACAATTCTCTTCTCTGCCATTCTTTCAGACTATTCAGTGCCATATCAAAGAATCATAAACTGCCAAAGCTTAAAAAAATGTTATACAGATAAAGGTCATATGGTCCAACTGGCCTTTTCTTTACAAATGGGAAGAATGAGGTTTGATGAGTGAGCTGCACAGCAGGTACAATTAAGATTCCTCAGTTCACAATTCTTACTATTACCCCAAGTTGCCTGTATCTGCATTTGCTCTCGATACTAGTTATTAGATGCAAAATATTCAGTTCTCTCTGATTCAGAAATTATTATAACTAATAATATTTTATGATGAATAGGATTTCATTCTTTTTCATTATGTTTTGTGTGACTTTTAGAGTCTGGAGTATAACTCATCCATAATAGAAGATAAAATAATCAAAGAAATGAAAAATAATGAGATTCCATTTTATGAAGATAACAAATCCAAAAAACAGACAGATCACATTTCTGCTTTTGGTTTCCAGTGATATTATCAAAATCTCCATCTGTACAGCACATTTAAGAGCCCATTACAAGCTTTGTTATAAATTAGACTTCACATAGCATAGGTGGCAAGAGACAGGCAATTTTTCGAGATGCATGTGTTGGAGAAAGCTGTGATTTTGTGGGTGTTTTTTTCCCACATGTCATAAGAATATCCCCAAATTAAATATTTTTGTTGTGTATCACCAAACTATGTGTCAGTTTGTAGTAGAACATTTCATTTTATATCTTATATATTCCTAACTTTAGATAAACGTAGACTAACATCAGATCCTTTATCACAATGTATACTGCTTTATGGCTAAAATTGTTATTGCTACAGAATTAAACAATTCTGATGCACTACCAACTGCACGTGTTTTTTTCCCCCCCCCATTTCTGACAGGTTATTTCTGTGGGAAAGTTAGTTGTATCCAGGGTATTAAACACTTGGTTGTTGATCATTAATTATAGATATGGAAAAAGACAGCAATAAGCAAAAAAATGGGACATTTATCTCATTTTTATCTGTATATAGCAGAAATGTGTCTCCATATGATGCATGCTTTTGCAAGCATTTGATGTTATACATTACCAATCTACTTTTGTGTTACTCGATGCATTATTTATTTCTCCTCTGTATTGAGAGAGCCAGTTCAGAATAATAAAAATCCTTAAAGGAGGAAAATTCTACCAGTATGATCAAGACTGAAATGATCTTCAAAACCAAAATAGGATAAAGTTTGGCAAAAAATTAAGAAATACCCCCCATAATGGCAACATTCCAGAATCAGTCATTACCACCCCACTTTACAACTCCATGGCCACTATGTTACTGAGATAGCCCAACCCCATAAGTATTATGGCTTCATAGCTATTATGGCTTTTCCCAATGTTTAGCCACTATATTACAACTTTATTAGAATATAATTCACAAATGATATAATTCACCCATTTAAAGGATATTCAGTAGTTTATAATATATTCATAGAGTTGTGCAACTATTACCATAATCAGATTTCAACCCTTTTCATGATCTGAAAAAGATACCTATACCCTTTCAATATTACCCAAATCCCCCTGCCTCCCTGGCCCTAAGCAGTCACTAATCTATTTTTTATCTCTACTGACTAGCCTATTCTGAACATTTCATATAAATGGAATCATATAATACATGGCCTTTTGTAATGATTTCTTTTACCTAGCATAATACTTTCAAGGTTCATCTAGATTCATTGATAGCATATTTTAGTATTTCATTTCTGTTCATAGTTATATGATATTCTTTTATACAGATACATGACATTTTGTTTATCTAACCCATTGTTTATTCATTCTAAAGATATTGTTTCCACTTTCAACTATTATAAATAATGCTGGTATAACCACTCATATACAAGTTTTTGCATCAACTTCTGTTTCCATTTTCCTTGAGTATTTATATACTTGGGATTGCAATTGCTAGATTATTTGGCCACTTTTAAGTTTTTAAAAAAAATTAATTTTTGTATCTAACTAGATTCTCTTATTGTCAGATTATCTTGTTTTGACCTCTGTGAAAGATGACTAGATCCTTCTTTATAGTTTACTCTCAGGTCATAGAGAAGATTACTTAGTCTTTGTTTCAATTCCAGATGAAAGTATTGATTCTTTACATATTTCAGATTTTTTAAAGATTGTTTGTTTATTTAAGAGAGAGAGAGAAAGAGAGTAAAAGCAAGTGGGAGGAGACGCAGAGGGAGAAAATCCCAAGCAGACTCTCCACTGAGTGCAGAGCCTGAGGAGGGTTCGATCCCACAACCCATAAGAGCACTACCAGAGCTAAAACCAAGAGTCAAATTCTTAACTGATTGAGCAACCCAGGCACCCCTAAATATTTCAGATTTTTAAAATCAGTTGCTATGGTCACATTTACTTTAACCTGAAACTGCTCTAGTATCTCCATAACTTGCTTTAACACTTCTTATAAACCATCCTTCCACTGCTAGAATTATAGTATCTATATGATGAGAACTTTCTATGTGCAGGTACTATGCTAGGTGCTTTGCATGCATTTCTCTAATCCTTAAAACAACCATGTGAGATGAATATTCCCAAATTGCAGGTGAGGGGACTGAGGCTCAAAGAAACTAAGTGACTTACCCAAGGCCTGCAGCTAAGGAGCTATAGAAACAGATTAGAAACAAAGGCCAACCAGCTCAGAAGCCTGTGTTCCCACATACCAGGCTGTCCCATATTGAGACATCTTTGATCAGTGACACCAAGTGAAAGATTTTTCTTCACAGCGCTTATGTAATTGTTTCAGCAATTCACTTCAATATAGATATGACCCAACAGCAAGCATGAAAAGCTTAATAGTTAAAAATCTGAAACATCTGCCAATAGTTGGATATGTACTATTACACATTAAATAACAAAGGAGAGTAATTTTCAAAGTTTTAATTTTTTAATTTTTAAAGATTTTATTTATTCATGAGAGACAGAGAGAGAGAGAGAGGCACAGACACAGGTAGAAGCAGGCTCCATGCAGGAAGCCTGATGTGGGACTTGATCCCGGGTCTCCAGGATCACACCCTAGGCTGAAGGCGGTGTTAAACTGCTGAGCCACTGGGGCTGCCCTCAAAGTTTTTAAAATCATGATCCAAATTTAAAAATATGTCTTACATCAAAACTCAGTTACCAGTTATAAACAAAAATCTCAATCACATATTCATATTTGATTCGGTTTTTAGTACCTGTAGATCTCTAACCACAATTTGAAAACATTGGCATAGAGTGTCTGCATTCAGGACAGATTATATTTTATTGCAGACTGATCTGAAAGTTATTTGATTTTCTTGAAAATAGCCAGGAACTAACAAAGTCCTTCCCACTGCCGTCGGACCCTGAAGTAGCTAAGTAAAAGACATCAGGCAGATTGGAGAACCAGCAGCTGAGCTGACTGAGGCTATGGCTATCATTTTCAGAGCTAAATGAGCTCCCAGCAAAGAGTGCATATAGAGAGACAGAACTGCAGTGCCACACAAATGCAGTTCCATAGTCATCAACAACTAATCGTGGGCAATTTGTAAAGCATATTTATGGAAAGAAAAACCAGTTTAGAAATACGGCTAAGACTCTATTTTCAAATAAATGCAAACTGGAAAACAAAGGATTTCCGGATGATCTGCCATTTGTGTTACAGGCCTTGATAAAGGAAATAGCCTTCTACTATAGACCCGTCTAGGCTCCTAACAAGCAGAAAATAGATCAATGGTCAAGGGTAAGAGTATAATACTAGTACTAGGTCTTGATGAGAAATCTTTTCTTTTGAGTACATTTCGCTAAATGCTTCCATAATTTCTAGAGAAAAGTCTTATTCTAACCATTGACATGTTACCTATAGTTTGTTGCAAATGCAAATTATATTTAACCGTTTACTGAAATTCACAGCCCATAGTAATCATTTGTTCATCTTAATTTTTTTGTTGCCTTCACAAAATCTTGAGTTTAAAAAAATGTATTTTTAGAGGTGGCAGCTCCACGAAGTAGGTCAGATAAGGTAAATAGCACCTCTTGTATAATATTCCTTAAGTAAGAATCCTTTTGGTTTGGCTGTGCAGCACACCCACATGAGTGAGGTCACCACAGTAGTCAATAATTAGCATGATCAGATGAAATGATACTATTCACAGATTTCCTGTTTAGAATGCTTCTTTAGCTTTTCTCATGACAGTAAACAGGAATTCCACACAGGTATAATTTTCAGTGCATACATCATAAAGATTTTAATAAAGAAGTATTTACTGAACATACATCCTCTTAACCAATTCTAATTCTTCCTTAGCATCGGGCAGATACGATCTTTCATGTGATTTCCAGTCTTTATCTATCACTACTTACAACTTTATGCATCTCAAAATTTGAGCCACAGAATCATACAGTCAAGAACCTGAGCCCAGCAGTCAGAAGACACAGATAACGACAACTCTTATTGGCTGTCTTGGATTACCTTCTAAGGAAGCTAATGATATTAGGAAATCTATAATCTTTTTGGAACCTCCTTTCCCATAGGTGAAAAAGGGAAAAACATTACAATGCCAGCCTCCCTCATGTGTTTGTTGTGAGAACTGAATGAGATAAAGGACATGGAAGTTCTTTGTAAATTAAACATTACTACACAAAGGTAAAAATGAAAGGAACCTCATTAGGAAGCCCCTCCCACCATACCTGTGATCCCTACATGCTAGTCATCTAAATATTTCTATCCATGCTACTAACAAGTTGTTAGAATTGCTTTCTCTGCCTCCTTGTTCAAGTCCATATTTGATAGCCAGTTGTTTCTAAGCACAATCTTTACTTTTGGCTTTCAGGATCTCAACTCAACTCCCTGTTTTCTTTGCAGTCTGAATGAATTGTCCTCACTAGGATATCTACTCTTATGAAATACAAAGTACTGCCACCATGTAGATGGAGGTAGATCAAGGCAGCCAAGAAACACATAGCTGAGGAGTAAATACGTAAAACATTTCTTCAAAATGAAGTTTTTAAAAGAATTTTTTTTCAAATCCACATAGAATGAAAACTGCTGCAATTTTGAATAATTTCACATTTCTGTGGCTTGAGTTCTCTCAATTAAAACAACACAATGAGAAAATTTCAATTGAAAAATTGCCAGAGAAGAAATAATTAAAATAATTACTATGTTTAAGAGGAAAGTTCCTGAACAAAATGTATTATTCATAGTAAAATCTTATATCATAATCTACAATAAGCATTTTCTTCACATTGCAGATACACAATATATATTCTGTTCCTAAATTAGTCATGGCCTCTTTTGGTAAAGGAAAGGTGGCTCCTTAAAACAGGATGACTTTAATGTACTGATCATGTCATAATGATTGCTCAGTTGCTCTCATGTTTTTTATTTTTTATTTTTTTTTTGCCCCCATGTTATATTTGATGACAAAACCTACCAAAGATGGCAAGAATTTGCACCCCTGAAAGTAGAAACTTTCAAGGGATTTAGGAGCTTGCTTATATATTGAAAGCAAAGAATATGACTTGTCACTGAATATGCAGTTATATATTTTGATACCATCACCTCTATTAGGAAATTTACCTAGAATCACATAACCATTTTGTTTTGTAGATTACTATAATTTTCATTCATTTGTATCCTGAGGAAAGAAGACATTGTGCATTTATATACCTGCAATTAAGATAATACCATGTCTAGTGCTTCACTGGGCATAGCAATAATGATTCAGCGTAGGACAAGAAAGGCCAAGATTGGAAATCTAAAAGTAGTGTCCATTAGATGTAATAGCTGTAGGGAGATAACTAGTCAAGGTCAAGGGTGCAGGAGGGAGAGAGATAGTAAGCATACGGAGAAGTTTAAAAACTATAAAGAAGGTACAGAAAGTCTATAAAAGTAAGAAATGGGGGCAGATAAGCAAAGTAGATGCTGACTCTGTCATGTCTACAAAGGTAGATGGGACAAGGAGCAGAGAGGCAAACAGAATGTAAATCTTGGAAGGCCATAGGCAGAGAATAGTGAGTGAGAGCTGCACCCTTTAAATAGGCTGTGATATCTGACTTTAGGACAAACATAGTCTCTGTCCTATAATTTATAGTCATTTAAGAACTCACAGGTATGTGATAAAATGAGAGGATTCACACCACAGTGAAGACTACAATGGAACAAAAACAGTAGTCCTTCTAGAGGTCTTTTGTATAAGTGAAATTTTCCTTTTTTAAAAAAATGTTTGGCAATTCATCTACTTTTTATTTCCCCAATGCTTTGATATTGAGTGACAATATAGAATACATTGACCTCGAAATCTATAAGTAGAGCAAAGAAATACCAGTATATGCTATTTTCCCTCATCGTTGGGAAAAAAACAGTAACAATTGCTTGTTGTACACACTGTTGGCTATCTATTGCTATGTAATAAACTATCCAAAACTTAAGAACTTAGTGGCTTAATTTAGAATTTTGTGGCTTAAGAAAGTAAAACTACCATCTCTTGAGTCTATGGGTTGACTAAGCACAGCTGGGTGATTATCCTTTTCTATGTAGTATCGCCCAGGGCTGTAGTTATCTGGAGGTCCAAATGGCCTAGAGGATCCTAGATGGCTCACTCACATGGTTGGTGTGTAGTACTTACTGACCATTAGCAGACATGAGGCTGTCAACTCAAGTGCCTTGGGTCTTCTCTACATGGTTTTTGTCTGTGGCTTGAGCTTTTCCTGGCTTGGTGGCTGTGTTCAAAGTAGGAGCATCCCCAGTATGAGAGGGAAAGCTGCATATCTCTTGAAGCCCAGCTTTGAAAGTTAGATAGCAATATTATGACTGCCTTCTTTTGATCAAAGCAAGTCTCAGAAAAGGCCCACATTCAGGGTGGGAAGAGGATGTTGTTGGATGGCCAAGTGTGTAGCGAAGGAGTAGTGAGGGGTGGATAGCCATCTGTAATTCACCACAACCACCTACTATATTCCAGGGACTGTGGTAAGTCTTGTATCCCTTGGCATTTTATATAAATCTCAGAACCACAGAGGAGGTTAAATATCATTATCCTGTTTTTCAGATTAGAAATTTGTTGATCAGAAATATTAAATTACAGAGCTAATAAAGGAAGGAAGTAGAATTTTGATCCTAGTCTATCTGTCTCTAAAGCTCCAATAAGCCACAGAGAAAGAGTATGGCAATAACAATTGCTTATGCATTTCTTAGGTAAGTTATATTGCTCTATTAGTGAATCCTAAACTGTTGGTTGAGTTCCCTCCTCCATTCCTATTATCTTAAAATTATTAAGATTTTTTTAGCCTATAAAGCTATGTTAATTAAATGGTCTAAAAATTTCCATGGCACAGTTTTCTATTCTAGCTCACTTTGCTTCTCCTGGTTCTTACAAATAAATGAGTGTGTTGAGTTCTTACCACTTGGATGGTCACAAAGATAGATTAGGGCAAATATGCCTCTAAGTTTTTCAATCATGTCCAGTTCTAGCTTGATCAAATATATTTAATAGATAGAAACCTGTGGGGAATGTGCCTAGCTGAAATGAAAATAACTATTATTACAACTAAATTAAATCCAAACGGATTGTACTGTAAAATATGCATAGACATCTAACACTTTAAACCCATAAAAAATTATTCCCTTAAGCTCATTTATTACAGTTTTCCTTGAGTATTATGTCAATTTCAGATTCTGTTCTTTTAGGCTATAAAAACTATTTGAAAAAATAAAAGTACATGCAATCAGAAGTAGTTTTGTCTGTATAAACAGCTGGGTGGATGGATTTCTTTTCTGCTTCAGTTTACTTTTCCACCAAACAGATCAATTATGTGACTGTGGGTTATGAAAAAGAAATATAAAAAAGTTAGAACTGCTTGAAATTTTGAGATTCATTTGTAAGGAAAGATTAAAAGGCCAATGTGATTTAGTTTAGCCTAGAAAAGGAAAGATTGGGGAAAACAGGGTATTCTCACTTATAGGAATTATACTCTATTGAAAGTAAGACAAATACAAATGTGTTAAAATGACATTTATGGGCGGTTAGACTTTTTACAAGTAAATTTTACCAAGAATGGTATTGCAAATGCCAGATTAGAATAATAACACAGTATCTTTTACCATAAGTTCCTTTAAAAACAATGAAAATTCTCATATAGTCTGTAGCATTGAGGGGACAGATCCTACAGGAAAGCATGGAGATGGAGGAGTTTGTCTGTAAAAAGTCTTCGAAATTATGATTTTATGAAATGCTTGAGTATATATCCTTGGGTTAATGACTGAGAGTGTGAAGCCCAAAAAGTAGCTTAAGGTCGTTGACTGAATGATAACAAAACATGGAGTATTAGAAGATGATTTTCTTTCTTTCTTCAGTAGGTAGGTTTAACCCTTTGTAAAAGGCAAAAGGAAAGAATAAGGAAAGAGTGATGCCTGGGTGGCTCAGGGCTTGAGCGTCTGCCTTTGGCTTAGGGCTGACCCTGGGGTCCTGGGATCGAGTACCACATCAGGCTCCCCTTGGGGAACCTGCTCTCCCTCTGCCTGTGTCTCTACCTCTCTGTGTGTGTCTGTCATGAATCAATAAATAAAATCTTTTTTAAAAAAGAAAGAATAAGGAAAGAAAGGAGAAAGTCAGGATGGTCTAACTGCATTGCACTCAGTCCTGTAGTCTCAGAAATGTCACAGTATAATTTTTTTTTTCTCGCTTATAAGTCAGTATGGATATTCAGCAAGCATCAGATTTGGAGTCTTGTCCTGGGTCTTCTGTTTCATGGATGTAGGATAGAATAGACCATATAGAATTGTGGAACAGGTTTTCATGGCTTCTGCCTGTACTCCTTAGAGCTCAGTCATATGACCCTGCCTTCCTTCAAAGGAAGCTAGTAGTTAGCAATGTAACTTAGCTGTGTGCTCAGGTGTGTGTGTGTGTGTGTGTGTGTGTGTGTGTGTGTGTGTGTGTAGGCAGGATAAAAAGAAATAAACCTAAGAACAGATCCAAACATCTTCTTTCAAAGCACTTGTGAAACATGAACTATGGCACTGCCAATGTAATACTAGACTGCATTAGTGTTTCAAGCACAAGACCATTTTTAATCCTTTAAAAAATATACTTTAAGGACAAATGTTGAAGGTCTTTTTTTTTTTAGTGTGGATTCCCATTATAATTTCTCTTGAAAATCAAACTTGCTGTGAATTCCACTAGAAATTCTTAGGGCTGAGCAATGAAATAGTGTAATTTTTAGCAAGTGCCAACAATTTCCATGTGAATGGGGCCTTTATTAAACATATTTTAACACTCCTGTGGATTAATAATGTGTTAGCAGAAAAAGACATGTTGAGCTTAGTGCAATTATCCTTCCATCCCAATTATACTGTGACATTAAATCTTGTGACATTTAATAAGAAAGGCCATTTCACCCATGGCTACCTCTAGTGCAGACGATTTATGCAACAGTGTTCCCATAGACAAAATTATGAAAAGAAGGCATTTCAACATGCTGATATGTCTAACTGCCCATGTAAATTAAATAAGGTGTAGCAAAACATATAAATTGTTAATATTATGATTACCTACTACCTGAGACAAAAGAAAGAGAAGTTAACAACACTGGCTTTTCATCCATCAAAATTAAACAAATGTAAATGGATAACTAAGAGGAGAGGAAGTTGCTTTGTAACTAGATATTTGGGTAGTTATTTTTCCACGTGGGAGGCATTTCAAGTTTTGTGTTTTTTTCATAGTATCTGGCATATTTGGCCTATAACATAATTTATAATTTGTTGAGATTTAAATTAATTTGACATTAGAGTCATAAGGTGGCTTAATTACCTTAGAAGGTTGAAATTTGTATTTGAGGTTGAACTTCTGCCTTTAAATTAGTGTTTTAATAACTCAGATATCTAAATTTTATTTTAATGTGTATGTTTAATCTGTCAGTAGTTATATAACATATTCCCTTCCAGATTCTTAACATGTCTATCTCTGATTTTGAGTTTACTGTGAATTTTATTGTTAAACTATTCACTTGGCATTAAGGAATATAGAAAATAAAACTGTAAGAGATGCTGATCAGATATTTAAGTTCTTTCCAATCTTTATACTACTGGCATGATGGAAAATATCAAATGTAACAGAAAACAAGTAATAAAATCTGATATTTAGAAGACTACATTAAATCTCAAATGACCAGAATGAATTTCTTATTTACATAAATAAATTTTCCCAGTGTTTTGGTTTGAAATATAGAAACATCAAGTTTTTAAGAGAAACTTCTAGGTTTACAAAGAGCCATGGTTTTGCTGGAATGAGTGGTATCGTAGAGGGAATATTTTTTTTTCCTCTGCCGTCTGAGGTTCTGTGACTGGGCCTACTATTTAGACTGGCACAAGACAGGCTGATGGGAGCAAATCATGCAGATTGTATTTGTTAACATTTTTACATGTACATAGAAGCCTTCATGTATAGGAAATGAATGCCCAAAGAAGCAAGTAGGCTTGAGAGTTTATATACCATTTTAACAAAGAACAGTAGGTTGTGGAGATGTGACAAGACAGTGGAAAAGGGAGTTTGAGCTAGAGCAGTAAATTGAACAGAAATTTCTATATAGGAAAATGGGGGAAATAATGGAAAATAAGGGTATTTTAGTAGGTTTGTCTGTACAGCTTCTTCTTGGTGTCAACTTCCATCTCTTGTGATAAGACTGTTCTTCCTGGTACAGGGAGGGTGTATTCTTCATAGGAAATTTGTACCCTACTTTCAGGTAGAAAGAGAGAGCCCAGAGAGCCTTTCATAAAGTTGTTATTTCTCAAGCACCAAGAGCTCAAAATAATCAATATGCCAGAGTGGCATATTTGAGGATGACATGTTCTGATTCCCTGCAGAGTCCTGTATTAGGGAGTTTTTGTATATGTATAATTATACCTACATATTAAAAGATAGGTAAGTAGGAAAGATAATTAGTTGAATAAAGGTGCCTCTTAAGTAAATGGTCTGAAAATTAGTATCTTAGAATTTAAAGCCTTTAAGAGTTTTAGCAGTGTTCAGATCGATAGACAAGAAATGGTTTCATCCCAGAATACTGGATTTGAAATAGTCCTAATGGCTCCAAGAATATTAAATATGAACACAGCCTATATCTATGATATAAGTAGATTTAAAGGACCATAACTGGGACGCCTTAGTGGCTCACGGGTGAGCATCTGCCTTTGGCTCAGTGTGTGATCCCAGAGTCCTAGGATCGAGTCCCGCATCAGGCTCTCTGGATGGAGCCTGCTTCTCCCTCTGTCTGTGTCTCTGCCTCTCTCTCTCTCTCTCTCTCTCTCTCTCGAATAAATAAATAAACCTTTTAAAAATAATAAATATAAAAGACCATAATCTTGAGATTAAAAACTGCCCCTTTTGCATCAATACCATTATTCCAGAATCTCTTTCATAAATATAAAATAATCATCTGTAGTCTACGTGGATTTGGTCTCAAGTACCTGGTGAAAGCCCTTTAAAGACTCTATGATGAGATTGGCTTCTAAAGATCTTAGAGCAGTTCACTAAAGCAACAGATATATACTTATTGATGTATATGTTGCCCATTCTCATCCTGGATGTTGCTTCTTGAGAAAAGGACCCATGACATATTTATAACTTAATGGTTACTGCCTAGTTTGTTGTTGTCAGCCTAACAAGAAGCTGACCAATTGTCATGATCATAGAAGTAATTTTAGATATTTAAGCTGTTTAGACATAGAGACCAATAATAATCTATTCTCTTTTGTGTTTTTTGTGACTTAGATTTAAAGGAAAACTATAGGGATGCCTTGGTGACTCCGTGGTTGAGCATCTGCCTTTAGCTCAGGTCATGATCCCAGGGTCCTGGGATTGAGTCCCACATCAGGATCCCCACGGGGAGCTTGCATCTCCCTCTGCCTCTCTCTGTGTGTCTCTCATGAATAAATAAATAAATAAATAAAATCTTTTAAAAAAAATAAAGGAAAACTATAAGGAAGTAAAGCCCTAGCTTCCACTGGATGGCTCTTTACCAAAGCAATAGTTTTTACTGTTACAGCTAGTAATATACAGATCAAAATGTGTTGGTTTTGGTCCTCTGGATGACAAATAACAGAAAAGGCAACTCAAGTCAATTTAAGCAATAAAGAAGCAGAGTGAAGATGCAGTGGGTCCAGGGGCTCAATAATGGCCTAGGTCCTAGATTTTTTCTGGGCTCTCTGCTCTGCCATCCAGAGTATTATACTCATGCTGAGGCTGGTTCTCCTTTGATTTAAAATGACTTCCAATGGCAAATATATACTCTGTGTTCAAGTCAAGAAGAAAATAGCTTAGTTTCAACTATTCTCTAGTGAGAGATAGGAAGAATGTTCTGAGAGGCCACTAGCGCACATCTTTCTGTACTTCATTGTCCATCATTGTCTCATGCACTGTTCTTCTTATGTTTATTTATTTGATAATTTTTGAATATAGTTGACACACAATGTTAGAAAGAGATAATACCAGCCAAACAAAATAGTGAAGTTAAAAGAGAAGGAGAAATGACAAATTAAAGATAGGCGAGAACTATTTCATAAGCTGGGGGGATGCTAAACTTTTGAAAATATGTATATTTTTAATAGACAATATTGTATTTTTCTGAAAGGAAGAGGTTCTACTCAAAGAGGACAAAAAAATAAGGAGACAATACTATCTTTCAATGTTAATTCATGATTTAGAGTAAGGGTTACATATGAGAAAGACTAACCTATTAATCCTATTTCTATGGATGTATTTTGTTTATATGGAAAGATTTAACCATATAAAGGTTGACATATTGCATGGTTCATTACAATTAGGCAGAGTATAGATAATTAGAATTTCAACTGTATTTAAAATCGATGGGCTTGTCCTTGTGATAGGCTGTAATGAGCCTTCTCCTGTGTACATTGGAAAATGCATGTTCTTTATAAAAGCCTATCTCCACATCTTTTCGAGGATTTCTGTTTCCAGGGAAAGATTTACCATTTCATAGTCAAAATTGTGTGCTTGTACCAGCTCCAAAATGTATACTATCACTGTTCAAATGTGTCAATACATAGCCCTCTGAGACTGACAAATTCCCCTGCCCAAAGGAGGAATTTCCAGGCCATAGTGAAATATTGATAACCACAAGGTTTTCAGGTGGGAAATAAAAACCACACCTGGTAGTGGTAATCACTCCAAATTGCTTGCCTCTTTAACAAGTTTAATGCTGAACCAGGCCAGACTTCAAAATAGAAGCAACAGAGCAGACTCCTGTGTTTGGAACAAGTATCTGTGGCTAAGAAGAGGACCAAAGAGGAAACTGTATCTAATTCCAAGACAGAATCTAGGGATCAAAATCTGTGTCACAAACCAAGGGAACTGTAAGATATCGAGGGTCGTAGTGCCAACCACAGAGCAAAAGTTTTTAGGAAATTGTCTTCCTGGTTCATTTGGTTAAAAAAAGGAAGCCTACTACTGAGACCTCAAGCATCTGATTTTTATGACAGATAATTTACCATATAAGAACTTACCTATTGCCTTGCCTATATAGGGTAATCCTAGGCATATGTACAATGTCTCAAAATATGTTTGTTTTAAAAAAAACTGGGCTTTTTATGATATAACATATCATATTCCTGTTAAGTTATAGCAAGCTGTCCTTTCTGGCCCTTCATCATTTTCTTTCATTTTATCAGAATTCCCCTTCTGGCCACATCCAGGCTGCATGTTGGAGTTTCACTTATGAAAGTGTTGAAAAGTCACATGAAAAGTCATTTTTGCATTAAGGCCCTGGAAAGATAGCTGGTTTCTGTAGAAATACATATATATATATAAATAATTTATGGTGTAAATAGACATTGCCAGGGACTTGTCGCTAAGAAATGAGCTGGCCTGCAGTGCTCAGTAAGAGGGGGTTCTGTGAGAATTTCAGTGTACCAAGCAAATTCAGAGATAGAGGAGTGCCCTTGGGTCACACAGTTTCATCTTGGTCAAGTAAGAGAAAGCTTTGTGGAAATGAGTTAACAACAGCATCACAGATGTGCAGTTTACCATGAAGCAATTTTCTTTACCTAGTAAAGCCTAATCTTTTAATGTCTGAAACTCATGGTTTCCAAAATGAGCATCTAATATCCATCTGCTACTTCTCTCTCATATTCCATTGCCACAGTAGGAAATTGGACTTGTGCTCCTGCAGCACATCTACTCTAACCTTAAGGATGACTTTGCCTTATGAAAGGTTTTTTTCCCCCTTGTCAGGTTTAAGCAGAAACATTTCAGACAAGAAGACTCAAAAATCGTTTACAGTCCAGGAAATAGAATCCATCATATTTCTTCTCTGATGGAAAAGAATATCTAACAGATTGTTTAATTTGAAAAAGGAAACTAGTGGCCTGTTGATGAATTGCTTTAGTTCCTGACATTACTGGGAGAAGGCTGATAAAAATGTCTTTATATATAATCATTAACAGTGGGACTTTCTTAGGGGGGTGGTGATAGCCTGTGGATAAACAAAAGAATTAACTTACTTCATTCTAAAGCTGTATGCAAATCCATCTTTCATTGTTAAAGGGCAGTTAAGAAAATTACCAATTTCTTTGAATGATCTAGTTTGAAGCTTTTATCATTGAACAGTTAATTTATGAATAGTGGACCTAAAAATTCAATATTTTCTTCCCTATGGTAATATGTTTGCAATAAATGAGACATTAACCTTTTAAAATCTTTGCCTGAAACCAGGAGTCAAATGGTTTTAAAAGACAATATTGGGGTCTTTTTTTTTCCTTGTAGTGGTGAAGTGTGCTTCCTACTACAGCTTGATCACTATGTTTTTGCATTATGAATCGGCATAGAATTTCACAATGCAATCTAATCAGTTCTCTGATAATCCTCTATGTTGTAATTCCCAGTAAAACACTGAATCCACTGGGCTCTATTGCTTTGCACAAGGTAAGTCGTCCAGCTTGTCTTTAGGTCTTCAAGTCTGATAGGAAAAAATTATCATTTTCATTGGCTTTTAAAACTTAAATAATTTTTGGTATGTTTCAATTAGTTTGTAATACTTATGTGTGAATTATACAATGGGAAAAATTTTTAAATCCTATTTGCATTAAGGAGTAACAGTATTGATAATAATGCCAAACTCTAACAATGGATCGTGGAAAAATTTATGAAGATTTTCCAACACAAACAATCCTGAACCTTCTGTCTGTACTTGTTACACACTCCTATTCTTTTTTTTTTTAATTTTTATTTATTTATGAGAGTCTCACAGAGAGAGAGAGAGAGAGAGAGAGAGAGAGAGAGAGGCAGAGACACAGGCAGAGGGAGAAGCAGGCTCCATGCACGGAGAGCCTGACATGGGATTTGATCCCAGGTCTGCAGGATCGCGCCCTGGGCCAAAGGGTGGCGCTAAACCACTGCGCCACCCAGGGATCCCCATAACTCCTATTCTTAATCCTATTTTAAAAGCAGGATATTAAATTATAACTGTTTTAATGCATTTTATACACATATTAGAGGAAAGAAAATATGTGAAAAACAAATAGCAAATATTGACTAGTAATTATCTTCTGTTTATGAGCATTGGAGCTTTTGTTTTTCTTTTGTCTTTCTCTTTTTTTTAATTTGTAGTTTTAAAAGTAATGAAGACATGTTGCTTCTGTAGGAAAAAATGTTTTACAAACATTCTTAAACTCTTTTCCTCTGAGGATATCTTTTCAGATATGTTGGAAAGGAAGCCCAGATTTGATAGAACCAATAATTGGCAATTAACTAATTTTTGTAGTGTTAACTTGTGGGAGGCACGATAAAAACAGGTCAAGATATTGCAAAACTTATCTATAATTTTTGTCTTTCAAACTATTTACTATATAAAAAAGTCTTACATGAATTTAAAAATAATTAAGCATCAAGGACAATTTAAATTTTTGTGGTTTTTCATATTCTTCATGTTCAACTTTAAAAATTTATTTTATTTTATTTTATTTTCATCATGATAAGTGTACTTTTTAATTCCCATCCCCTATTTCATCCAGTGCCCACCCCCCCCCCACCTCCCCTCTGGTAATCATCAATGTGTCCTCTACAGTTAAGCATCTGTTTCTCAGTTTCTCTCTCACTTTCTCTTTCTCTCTTTTTTTCCTTTGGTCATTTATTTTGTTCCTAAATTCCACATATGAATGGGATCATATGGTATTTGTCTTTCTCTGACTGACTTCATTGCAAATGGGAAGATATCATTCTTTTTATGGCTGAATAATATTCCTCTGTGTGTGTGTGTGTGTGTGTGTGTATTTGTGCCACACCTTCTTTATCCATTTATCTATGGATAGAAATGGGTTACTTTCATAGTTTTGTTGTAAGTAATGCAGCAGTAAACACAGAGGTGCATGTATCCCTTTGAATTAGTGTTTTATTGTATTTTGGGGGTGAATATCCAGTAGTGCAATTAATGGATCATAGGGTAGTTCTATTTTTAATTTTTTTGTGAAACCTCAATACTTTTTCCCACAGTGGTTCCACCAGTTTGCATTTCTATCAATAGTGCAGGACAGTTCTTTCTTCACATCCTCACCAACACTCATTGTTTCTTGAGTTTTTATTTTAGCCATTCTGTCAGGTCTAGTTTTGATTTCCATTTCCCTGCTGATGATGAGTACTTTTGATCATCTTTTCATGTATCTGTTGGCCATCTATAGGTCCTCTTTGGACCTATGGAGAAATGGCTGTTCATGTCTTCTGCCTATTTTTTAATTGGATTATTTGGTTTGAGGTGTTAGGTTGCATTAGTTCTTTATGTATTTTGGATACTAACCCTTTATCACATATGTCATGTGCAAATATCTTCTCCTATTCATTAGGTAGCCTTTTAGCTTTGTTGAGTCTTTCCTTCACTGTGCAGTAACTTTTCATTTTGATCTAGTTCCAAAAGTCTGTTTTTGCTTTCATTGCCCCTGCCTCCAGAGACACATCTAGAAAAATGTTGCTATGGCTAATATCAGAAAAATTACTGCTTGTGCTCTCTTAAAGGATTTTTATGGTTTCCGATTTCATATTTAAGTCTTTAATCCATTTTGATTTTATTTTTGTGTATGGTTAAAAGGAAGTGGCTAGTTTGATTATTTTATATGGGCTGTCCAGTTTTTCCAATACCATATGTGGAAGAGACTATCTTTTTCCATTGTATATTCATTTATCCTTATTTTTTTAGATTAACTGGCCATATAATTATGAGTTTATTTTTGGGCATCCTGTTCTTTTGATCTATGTGTCTGTTTTAGGTGTAATTGTAAATAGGATTGTTTTCTCAATTTCACTTTCTCCTCCTTTATTATTGGTGTATAAAATGCAGCAGGTTTCTGTATTTTGATTTTGTATCCTAGGACTTTACTGAATTCTTTTATCAGTTCTAGATGTTTTTTAGCAAAGTCTTCAGGGTTTTCTGTATATACTATTATGTTACCTGCAAGTAGTGGATGCTTTCTATTTCTTTATGTTGTCTAATTGCTGTGGCTAGGACTTCCAGTACCATGTTGAATAAAAGTGGTAAGAATTGACATCCTTGTCTTATTCCTGACCTGAGGCATTCAGTTTTTCACCATTGTGTATGATGTTGTTTCTGGGTGTTTCATATATGGCCTTTGTTACGTTGGAGTATGTCCCTTCTAGACCTACTCTGCAGAGAGTAGGTTTTTATCATGAATTGATGTTGTACTTGGACCAATGTTTTTTTCTGCATCTCATGAGATGATCATATGATTTTATCTTTTCTCTTATTGATGTGATGTATAACACTGATTGTTTTGTAAATATTGAACCACCATTGCATTCCAGTAATAAATCCAACTTGATAGTGGTGTATATTTTCTTTAATGTATTTTTGGATTCAGCTTGCTAACATTTTGCTGAGGATTTTTGCATCTATATTCATGATAAATCTTGGCCTATAGTCCTCTTTTATTTTATTTTATCTGGTTTTGGTATCAGGGTAATACTGGCCTTATAGAAGAAACTTGGAAGTTTTCTTTCCACTTGTATTTTTTGAAATAGTTTGAAATATAGGTACTAATTCTTCTTTAAGTGTTTGATAGAATTCACCTTTGAAGCTATCTCGTCCTGGACTTTTGTTTTGGGGGAGTTTTTTTTAAATTACTGCTTCAATTTCACCAATGCTAATTGGTCTGTTCATATTTTTTGTTTCTTCCTGATTTGGTATCAGTAGGTTATATGTTTCTAGGAATTTACATCATTATGGATATTTTAAAATAATTATAAAAATATCAACATTTGTTCCCAATAAATTTCTTGGTAAATTAAGAATAAAGGTATTTTTTCTTGAAATTATAATCTACCAGAAACTGAGAAACAAATAAATATTGGAATAGTGTTCTTTAAAGGTGAGGCAAAGACCAAGGTCTCCCTAACATTACTATCATTCATTATTTTTCTGAAAGTTTTAGCAAATAAAATAAAACAACAATAATAGATAAACGTGTAAGTGGCAAATAAGAGGCAAAATTGCCAAAATTACTGTTTATAGATGAAATGAGTGTACACTGAGGAAAACCTAAGTATGCCAGCAAATAAATGCTTAATAAAATTATTTATAAAATAATTTGGCTATGCTTGATTACACAAAAATTCATTGCCTCCCTACATATGTTACTCACACCATCAGTAGTAAAGAGGATGAAAAAGAAATCTCTCCCACTTAAGTACTACCAGACTGGAGGGCAGAGCGCAGGTAAGATGGTAAATAGTATGAGGACCTTGGGCTTACCTCTTCTCTCAAAAGACATTCTAATGCCCAAGAAATCAGTCTGAGGACTGAGAACAAAATGCACAACTAGAGGGAGAGAAGAGGCCATATTGTGGAAAGGAGGAGGTACAGAGATGTAATTTGGGGGAGAAAAGGATTGCTGTATAGAGGAGGGATCCCTGGTCACAGAGGTGAGAGAGAGAGTAGTATACAGGGGATCTCATAAGGAAAACATTTCCCCAAAGATATTGACTGGGAAAATGAGAGGGGCTAATTTTCGTGAATTTTTACAAGCAGTGGGGCTCAAAGACTGGAGTTGTAGAGGTCTGTGGCATAGCAGGTATGGCGTCCTTGAGGACACTGCAGTGCTCCTGTGGAGAAGGAGGCAAGACAGCCCTGAGGCAGATGGTGCTATCTGAGGATACTCTGGGACACATTGGGAGAAATGGTTACCCCTCCTTGGAGCACATTTGGGAGAAGTGGAATTGTCTCTCAGAACAAAAGAGCCAGGTGAATGGCACCATTACCATCGCTGCCCTTCAGCATAAGTGCAGAGACACCTGTTGAGGGCAGCTAACCCGGACACTGACTCCTGTTGTGCTTTACTCCAAAATCCACCGGCTTGTGCTTTGGTGTGACTGCCCTTCTGGGACAGATCTGCATCAGTCCCAGAGTGCAAGACACTTCCCCAGAGGACCACATAAATACACACCACACCAGGTCCAATAAACATAAACATATATAAATATATTTAATATAATATAAATATTAAATAAATGTATTTAATATAAATATCCTAGGCCGCCTAGGATAGAACACAGGTGCACTGTGCTGCCAGGTGGGCAGATGGCCTAGACACAGTTGGTGAAGGCAGGAATCTGAGGGAAGCCTGAGACACATGAGGAGAGATTGTTTGCCTTTCTGGGATACTTCCTGGACAGCAGCCCTGCTGCTTCCTGGACAGCAGTTGGTGTGAACTACCCTCTCTAGGATGAGGGAGAGGGCTGGTGCCTTTTCTGTCCCCTACCCCTCAGCATAACCTGGATTCACTGAGCAGCACAGTGCCAACAGTGGTGGCCTAAATTACTTACACCATACCCCACGGCCCTGCACTCTGCCGGTGCTGCTTTTCTAGGGCAAGTGTGCCTGAGTCAGAGCAGTGGCCCCTCCCCCAAAAGACCAGCACAACCTCCCCACCGCACCTCCTTCCCTTGCACCACATCTATCACCATAATGTACTGCAAAGCTTCAGCTCTGGTGGATATACCATCATGTCTCTTAACAAGCACAACAGAGGACACCTAGTTAAAACTCACCACACTCTGGCCTAGGTCCACACACTCCCCATTGCTGATGAGGAAAAACTCTTCAAGGACTGACATGAGGGAAAGAGCAGCGAAAACACAGCAGCAGAGTGTACACAGCATACAACAGAGACACTTCCTGAAGTGCCAGTCCCTGGACAATATATGACCTCTTCTTTGTAAAGTCATTACTCTCAAGACAGGAAACATAACAGGCTTTCCTAACACAGAGAAGACAGAAACCTAGACAAGATGCCAAGACAGAGGAATTCATCCCAAAAGAAAGAAAAAAAGGTCATAGCCAGTGAGCTAATTGAAAGAGATATAAGTAATATTAATATTTTTGATCCCAAATTTAAAGCAACAGTTGTAAGGATACTAGCTAGGTTTGAGACTAGCATAGAAGACACCAGGTAGTCCTTTACTGTAGAGATAAAACACCTAAAAACTAGTCAAACTAAAATTAAAAATACTATAACTGAGATGAAAATGAACTGAATGTAATGGCCACAAGGAAGGAAGATGCAGAAGAATGACTCAGTGTTATAAAAGATAAAATTATGGAAAATAATGCAGCTGAAAAGAAGAGAGGAAAGAATACATTGGATCACAAATGCAGACTTAGGAAACTCAGTGACTCCATAAAGTGTAATAACATTTGTATCATAGGAGTCTCAGAAGATGAAAGAGAAAAGGGAACAGAAGGTTTATTGGAGGAAAGCATGCTGAAAACTCATCTAGGGAAAGAAACAGACATCCAAGTTCAGGAGGCACAGGCCGATCAAAATCAACAAAAGCAAGACAATATCAAGACCTATCGTAGTTAAATTTGCAAAATATTAAGATAAAGAAAAATCCTAAAAGCAGCAAAAAGAAAAGCAGTTCCTAACTTACAAGGGAAGACAAGGTTAGCAGCAGATATTTCCACAGAAACTTGGCAGGCCAGAAGAGAGTGGCATGATATATTCAACATGGTGAATGGCAAAAATATACATCCAAGAATACGGTATCCACCAAGGCTGTCATTCAGAATAGGAGATACAAAGAGTTTCCCAAACAAAAACCACTAAATGAATTTGTGACCACTAACACAACCTGCAAGAAATATTAATGGGGACTTTTTGAGTGAGAGAGAAAGACCAAAAGTGACAAGAAAGGAATAGAGAAAATCTCCAGAAACAACAACTTAACAAGTAATACCAATGGCACTAAATTCATATCTATCACTAATCACTATGAATGTAAATGTATTAGCTGCAGCAATCAAAAGACATAGGGTGTCAGAATGGATAAAATAAACAAGACCCATCTATATGCTGCCTATAAGAGACTCATTTTAGACCTAATGACACCCACAGATGGGAAGTAACGGGATGGAGAAGAATGAATCATGCTAATGGGCATCAAAAGAAAGATGGAGTATCCATATGTATATTAGACAAACTAGATTTTAAACCAAAGATTCCAATAAGAGCTGAAAAAGGGCATTATAGCAAATAAAGGAGCATTATATCAAATAAATTTATTTATCAAATAAATTTACCCAAATAAATAAATAAATAAATAACATGAAGAAACTCATTGATAATAATGCAATAATAGTAGGAGACTTAACCCCCCATTTTTAGCAATGGACAGATCTAAGCAGAAAATCAACAAATAAACAATGACTTTGAATGGCACACTGGACCAGATAGACTTAACAGATATATTTGTAATATTTCATCCTAAAGCAGCAGAATACACATTCTTTTTTATTCTCCAGAATAGATCTCAGACTGGGTCACAAATCAGGCCTCAACAAGTACAAAATTTTTTTTTTTTTTATGATAGTCACAGAGAGAGAGAGAGAGAGAGGCAGAGACACAGGCGGAGGGAGAAGCAGGCTCCATGCACCGGGAGCCTGATGTGGGATTCGATCCCGGGTCTCCAGGATCGCGCCCTGGGCCAAAGGCAGGCGCCAAACCGCTGCGCCACCCAGGGATCCCCTCAACAAGTACAAAAATATTGAGATCATACCATGCATATTTTCTGACCATAATGCTATGAAACTTGAGGTCAGCCACAAGAAAAAATTTGAGAAGACCACAAATAAATGGAGGTTAAAGAATGTCCTACTAAAGAACAAATGGATCAACCAGGAAATTAGAGAAGAAACCCTAAAAAAATTACATGGAAAAAAAAATGACACTGAAAACACAACAGTCCAAAACCTTTGGGATGCAGCAACAGCAGTCATAGGAGGAAAGTATACAGCAATATAGGCCTACCTCAAGAAACAGGAAAAAGTTCAAGAACACAGTCTAACCTTATACCTAAAAGAGTTAGAAAAAGAACAACAAAGAAAGCCTAAAGCCAGTATAAGAAGGGAAGTAATAAAGATTAGAGCAGAAATAAATAATACAGAAACAATAACAACAACAAAATGATAGAACAGATAATGAAACCAGGAGCTGGTTCTTTGAAATAATTAATAAAATTGGTAAACCCCTAGCCAGACTTACCAAAAAGAGAAAAGAAATAAGAGACCCAAATAAATAAAATCATGAACAAGAGAGGAGAGATCACAACCAATGCCACAGAAATACAATGATAAGAGCATATTATGAAAAATGATATACCAAGAAATTGGGCAATCTGGGAGAAATAGATAAATTCCTAGAAACATATAAACTACCATAACTGAAACAGGAAGAAATAGAAAACTTGAACAGGCCAGTAACCAGCAAAGAAATTGAATATATAATCAAAAATATTCCAACATACAGAAGTCCAGGGGCAGATGGCTTCCCAGGGGAATTCTACCAAACATTAAAGAGCTTAATACTTATTCTTCTGAAACTGTTCAAAAAATAGAAATGCAGGGAAAATTACCTAACTCATAATACGAGGCCAGCATTACCTTGATCCCAAAACCAGACAAGGACCCCATGAGAAAAGAGAACAGGCCAATATCCCTGGTCAACATGAATGCAAAAATTATCAACAAAATACTAGCAAATTGAATCCAACAGTGCGTTAAAAGAATCATGCACCACCATCAAGTGGGATTTATTCCTGGGCTGCAAGAGTAGTTCCATATTTGCAAATCAATGTGATACACCACATTAATAAAGGAAAGGATAAGAATCATACGATCCTCTCAATGGATGCAGAAAAAGCATTTGACAAAATACAGCATCCATCCTTAATACAAACCCTCAACAAACTGAGAATAAAGGGAACATATCTCAACATCATAAAGGCCATGTATGAAAAACCCACAGCTAATAGAATCCTCAGTGGGGGGAAACTGAGATCTTTTTCTCTACAGTCAGGAACAAGACAGGGATGTCCACTCTCACCATTGTTATTTAACATAGTCCTGGAAGTTCTAGCCTCAGCAATCATGCAGCAAAAACAAATAAAAGGCATCCAAATTGTCAAGGAAGAAGTCAAACTTTCACTCTTCATAGTTTTAAAGTATAACATACCAACAGAAAACCAACTGAAATTTTTATGATAGTATAATGCTTAAGTGAAAGTACTCAGGGAAAAGTCGCAATGAATTAAATGAGAAAAGAAATGTGCAAAATTTTATTTGTAGAAATTTCTATGGCACAACAATTAGAATTCCACAAATTCCATAGTGTCAAATCACAGGATAGAGTTTAGAAGGGATGGATGGATGGATGGATGGATGGATGGATGGATGGATGGGATAGGACAGATGAACAGACATGTCTTATAGACCTTAGTTTGGAAATTTTAGTAATTCAGTCCCAAGCACTGAATCTATTAAGATATTTTCTAATTTTTCACCTTTCATTTATCAGCATGTGAAGATCAAACTGATAAAATTTCTGTCCTAATGTCCCTCTTTTATTTTCTACTTCCCCAGTGTTGTTTTAGAATTGCCTTCCTTTACTACTAAAAAATGTATAAGTAAAATTGTTTTTAAATCTTTCATGTTAAAATGCAACAGTGCTTCAGTCGAAAAATTTTTTTGCTATCCTTTCCATTACAGTAAATGATCCAGCAATGATTTCAAATAGAGTAGGCTCTTAATTCTGAGCCAAGTGAAATGTACCTATATGTAAATTAGATATTTATTGTTTAATATCAGGAAAAATAAAATTTTATGAATAGTTGAGATGAGGTGGGGGGAACACCCTATGTAGATGTCCTCATTCTAAAAATACTTTTATAATAATATCTTTTAGAACTAATTTTCAAATTCTCAACATTGCAATTTTGTTTAAATCCTTTAACTTAAAGCTACTGAACTATAGTTTAATAAGTGCTTCCTCTGGGCAGTCCCGGTGGTGCAGCGATTTAGCGCCACCTGGAGACCCGGGATCGAGTCCCACGTCGGGCTTCCTGCATGGAGCCTGCTTCTCCCTCTGCCTGTGTCTCTGCTTCTCTCTCTCTCTCTCTCTCTCTGAATAAATGCATAAATAAATAAATATTTTTTAAAAAATGCTTCCTCTGTCACACCTTTTATTAAAACCTCAATTTCATAACTCTTGATGATATGTTGACAGCTGCAATTCAGCACTCATGTAAACACACACATCCCAATTTTCAGATGATTAATAATTTATGGCAATTACTGAAGATTGTGGGTTGTGATATTTGCAAGAGGTGGATTCCTGTCCCTGCCGTACCTTTTACTGACCATGTAAGCTGGGAGTAAATTACTTACCTCCTCTCAACTCCAGAGTCCTCACTCAAATGGTAGAATGATTCAATGTGTACAGCACCTAACACTATCTCAAAATACCAAACCGAAAGACAGCATTGCCATGTGAGATATATTGCATGTAAAGAGCTGGCTTTGAACTTGGTTCATTGTAGATGTTATCTTCATTATTACTATATACCAAGGATATTTCTATTTAAAAAAGAGACGGGATTAATGAAAATTCAGCTTAAAGATAAGTAGATCAAATTTTTTTTCTTCCTGTCCATGTGCTGTGTGTGCACAGAGTTTTAGAACAAGATGGTATTAGAATAATGCAATCCAATTGCTAGAGGCCTAGCAACATCTTCCCTTGGGTACTTCTGAGAATTTTTTTTTGCTTTAATTTTTTTCTATCCTACATATCTAGGACCTACCTTCTCCCGTGGCTTTTAACACACACCTAGATTTTGATGATTTTCACAAGATCTTTGGTTTTCCCTATTCCCTCACCATTGAACACCCTCTTAGCATTTTTTCATTTAATCTCTAGTACGTATCATAATTATCAATTATATATTTATATATAATCATAGTATTCCTAAGGTTGTCATGTGCCTATGGAGAACATACATGTGTTAGGTAAGTTTCATTCAGGCATGAGTCATATCACTGTAGCTATACGTTTAGTGTTAAAAAGCTAGCAATGTATATTAAATAAGAGGTCTTTAAATAGAAGCACACATTAGACAAGGTTATGTGTTGATAAATTAGCAGAAAATATTGTGACCAGAGGCATAGAGTAACCAAGTCCTGTATGTCCTCTACGAGCAGTTCTTCAGTATTTGCTAACTCGGTGTTTACAGCAATGTTATAGGTCTTAACTGCTATAAATACTGAGAATTGACTAGAGCTGTGTAAAAGATTGCCCTGACAGCAGTATGGAGTATAGAGAATGGACAAGAGTAGAAGTAGGAAGCCCTATTAAGAAATATTTCAGTGGCTAATGTGGGAAATGAAGGAAGGTGACATGTCCTGGGATTTTGGTGGATATGGATATAAGGAGACAAATTTGAGAGACTAAGACTGACTGGAGGTAAAATTCCAGGGTAAGGTGGTGGTGGTGGTTGTTTTTAACTTTGTCAGTTTCTCTTCTTTAGATGCCCAGAAATACTCGTGGCTCTGCTGCCCATTTGCTCAAAGAATTTCTCATTATATAATAATAGCTATTATGTTATAAATTAATCAGATGCATGCTTAATATTTAACTAAATATTTAACTTAGTATTTAAATAGGATACAATTAAAAATCCTTCAAAGAATGTTACCAATACTGACCATTTCATAAGACTGTGGTTGATACCATTTTTTAATTAGCATAGGCTTAATTAATTTATTCTTTTGGCATATATTTAACAGCTATCAAATCATTCTCCATTAGGGAATGTCATCTTCTTCAAATTGTAATATTCATAGTAACCAGCCTATTAAAGCAATTTTTTTTACCTTATCATTATCTAGAGAGCCTCAAAAAGGTAGCCCCCTCTCCTCACTATCAAGTTGAAGGTGGTTTTCTTTCCACAGTGGAAGGTTTGGAATTTGGGGCAAAATAGTGAATGCTAGCTACAATTGTGACATTTATGGAGTGTCCATATCTTATATATTTATGAGTTATCAAACAATTTAGTTAATTTTTGAACTTAATTTACTTGACTAGAAGGGTTTCTGAGAAAAAAAGTAGTTGTCAATGAATCATTCTGCTACCAACCAGAGACCTCTTTTTATTTCAAATAGAATCTAAGAGCTCCAGTTATAAAGATTAAACGATCCAGCCAGAATATTACTTTAGCAAATAATTGGCTTTAGAAGTATATACATAAACAGAGGCATAAATAGATTGCCATGGGCACCTACTCAAGTAGATACCTGCTTTGTTCTTGTTAGCAGCAGCTCATTGTGACACATGTGCTCTTCTCACATCCATGTTCTCCAGAAAGACCATCCTATCACCAGCACCAGAGGTTTGGAACTTGACCCACTTTAGCCAATGATTGTTATTTCATCCCCTCTGCCAGGGATTGACGTGGGAAAAGCCATGAGATTCAACTCTGCCCAAAGAACCATGAGAAGAAGGCTACTAGGGTACCTTCTGAGAAAGGTTTTCCCACTGATAAAAAGAGCTGTATGGAAAGCAACATGTCTGTGCGTGTGGACCTAAGTGTATCAGTGGTGCCAGATGTGTAAGTTATCTTGCAGCTCAAGCAGAGGACCAAAGCTATTGCCCTAAGGAACTATGTTAAGAACCTGGGTATGTGATATCACTTCAAAGCCACTTAATTAACCACACCTATAGAGGAAATTTCATTATCTGAAGTTAATTATTATTTCTGCTTCATTTGGATTTGAATTGTGTAACTTGCAACCAAAAGCATCCTAATATGGACCACCATTAAGGAGTTTATTGTATCACACTTTATCCATTGTAAGATGCATATATTTGCACATTTTAATATCTCTGAAAAGAAACTCATCTTACAATTGATAGCATCTTGAATTCAGTGAATTAAAGGAATTTTTTCCTTGCAAAGCTTAATATTCAACATTAAAATGTACAAGAGCACTATATTAAACAGTGGTGCCCTGGTGACATTCAAAGGCATCTGGCCATGGGTAGAACCTAAGGCAATCAATGTTAAAGCTGATCCAAAACAAAATAATGTATCATCCACAAAATATAACTATAGAGTATGAACTATAATAGTGAATTCAAGATAAAACAGTAGAGTATAATATCTTCTGATTCTTCCCAAATATTTTCACATATATGATTAACATTCCTCTTGCTGGAACAATATAGCTATTTGCTTTGAAAATACAATCATTTCTGATTAATTGAACATCAATCATTGAATGCCAGCAGTGACTATTGTGTAACAGGAAGTTTTCACTGGGTATAGGAGAGGAATCTACTAACTCATAATGTTTTAGGGAAGATAAGACATGCATACTGGTAACTATAACACGTAGGAGTGATTTAGTCATGATATTAAATACTAAATGAACGCCAATGAAGTAAAAATGTATACTGTACTATGGTATTGGGAAGTATTTGTGGAGAAAGATCATTTGACCTCAATCTTGAAATAAGCGTATAATTTAGATAGGTCGTGATGAACTGGGGCAACAATATTCCAAAGAAAGAAACTTGTCTAAGCAAACTCAGAGCCTACAGTGGCTAGAGTGTTTTCCAGGAATAGTGAGGTCTACCAATAAAATGTTAAAGTGGATAGAATAATGGGAGATGGTTGACAGGTGGGCTAAGATAGAAGTATGCTCACTAACAAGATCTTTTACCTAGGTCTTCTAGAAAGACTTATTAATGAAATTCTAATCTTTGACCTCTGACCATTACCACCTTCCCACTCACACTGATGTTGGAATTCCTCAAAAGTAAGATCTGGACCTTCAACTTTCTTTAATATGCTTCCTTATGGTTTTCCCAAGAAATTCAGGACAGTGCAGTATAGAACCAGAAAGGAAATTACAACCAAACGATCATATTCGTTATAATTAAAATGAAAATCAAAACAATTCTCTCATGTGTCAGCACTGTGCTAAACATCTTATGTATTATTATATTCAATGTACAAAACAATCTTATGACATAGATGTGATCTTCATTTTATTTGTGAGAAAATTGAATTTGAGTACCTTGCTCAAGTTCAAACTGCTATGAAATAGAGCTGGAATTTGGCTCCAGGTCCATCTAACCCTAACATTTGAATTTACATTCACTAAATCCATATGTTTATTTACTTCCAATCTCTTTTCAAACATGGCTTTAAATAGCAGAGTTAGCTCTTTAGTTTGCCATGTTGGAAAAGGGATTTGGAGGGGTTTTTCTCTTTCAGTTAGGGGTTTAGAAGTATTTTTCTGTTTATTTAGTTTATTGGTTCTTTTTTGCAAAGTCCTGTTTGCTTTAGTTTACTTATGAAGAATGTTCATGAGGAATATCTAGTATTTCTTAGTAGGAAATAACCTATAATTACCTATTTCATTAAAAAATTACTGAATAGCTGTCTAAAGATTGGTCAATCCCAGCTGATCAACCAGCTAGTGATTTTCTATCAACTTTAAGTATTTACTGTTCCCTTGGGCCAAATTTCATTCCATAAGGAATAGAGGGCCAAGCCTAATTGAAGAATAAATCTCAGGCATGCATCATGAGGAATATAGATTTTATTTTATTTTCTACAAATAACTTGTCATGGAGGTGCCTTGAACTTCAGAAAAAGTTTGGAGTACTGCACACTAAAGTGCTAGTAAAATAGAAAAGTATGAAACCTTCCATCTTTTCCTTTCAAACAATTCAAATTCAAGTCGTGTATTTTGTTTTTTAAGTACAGACCAGTGGGCAACTTTAAAGGACACAAAAGAAAAAAGGATTGCTAACCTTTGAGGCAGTGCCCACTTGGAAACAATCATTCTGGCCTTCACCAGTTTATTCCTTTTGTAACAGCTTTGTTATTCCCTTATTTGAAGTGCTTTTAAATATCATACACTAGGTTAAAACTTTTTTTAATCAAACATCATATTTAGTGGAGCACTATAAAGCAAATAACTGTTATATAACATGATTATTTGATCAGTAAAATAAAAACCCCAAAAGCCTAAATATCAGAGAAAGAAATTGGATATTAAACATTAAACTAAACCAACCCATATACCAATTTGTATTTTTATGTTCAAAAGGAAAAATCCACTAATATCTATTTTCTATGTCAAAGGAAAGCTTTAAATTTGTGTTATAATTAACCGTATGACATGATTCACTCCAAACTATAGCTTCTCTGCATTTTGCTTATAATTAATTTTCAGCCTTTTAATCTTTGGAAACTTATTTTATTTTCTTCTCGCATTTAATTTCTCTGTCTTATATAGTGGCTGCCTATGGACTTCAAAATTATCTCTGGGTGTGACAAATTAAGGTGAGGCTATAGAAATCAATGAGTACAGAGATATTTATAATATTTGCTTTCTCTCTGAAGCCAGGTCATATAAATTAGAAACCACCCAGATAACAGAAAAATCAAGGTCTAGTTTCCCCTTTATAATTTTTTTCACTTCAGAAATTTCAAAATCTAAGCCATGGCAGTAGTTGCTGAAAACTCCAAAACAATTTTGTTTTGAAGGGAACAATTTTCAGCTCAGCTGAAACTACAACAATGGGGTTAGGAAAAAGAAAAAAGAAGGTAACTTGAAAAGAAACATAAAGCTGGTCATGAGTAGAATAAGAAATATTTTAGTAAATACCCCCCTTTTTTGGGAGGGCTGACAGTGGCCCCTAGCCATGTCAAGAATTTTTTTATTATAATTTCATAATCATAGCTCTAATTCTAATCCAAACCCACATGGATCTCTTCTGCTTTCCCTCATTAAGTATTTAAATCTTCTTTATCTCACAATAAGAACATTTGCATTCAATAGTATCAATATATTAACTCATTTCTTCCATCCCTCAATATGCCATCACAACAAAATGAGTAGCTAAAAGTCAGTATTTCCTTATAGTTCTATGTCAAGAAGTTTGGTGTATGAATATTATATTTGGAAGCTGAAAATGTTGCCAAACAGGCAGATTTTATGAGAAATAGATCTGGAGAAAGCACACAGTTCTTTTTCATTCCTGATTCACTCTCTTATTCAGAGACCAAAAAAACAGGAAATACTGAACAAAACTACTTTTTTCCTCCTTTGTGGTTTTGGCTTACCCTCTATCTTTCTATTAATAACCATTTAATGAAGAAAGTTCGAAGACTTAAAAAATATACTATGAATATTTATTCCTGTGTCTCTTTCAATAGAGCATTCTGCAAGATGCTAATAGACAAATTATTCCACAAAACAGATACATTTGGTATATATACATTAAACATTTATAGTCACTAGGGAGACTCTTGGGCTTCTTAATACGTTAATATATTAATAAGGAAGGGGTGGAAAGGGTTGCATATGGTATATAACATCCCTAGACTTATTTGATTATAGAATCCTTTCAATTTTCTTCAAAAGCAATTATTGCAGTGAATGTTTTCACATTTATACAGCATTTAGTTAATATCGCTCCTCTCCTAGATGAATGATCCAGGAAGGCAAAGACTTTGCTTTTCCTCATCAGTGTCCAGCATAGTATACAGAGCACATGTATATTTAATGACTTCATGGTTAACTTTACAATACCCACCCACCTTTCATACCACTGGTTTTCTCTACCATTTCTCTGCTTTTTCTGTTTCCTCCATCAAAACTATGGCCATCTGACATATAACCTATTTTATCTAGATGATAACTAAAAATCTAACTAAAAATCTTTTCCAATGAAAGCAGAGGTTTGTGTCTGCAGTTTCCTTCTGCCAACTAGCATTAAAGCAGAGCATAGAATGTAGTAGGTCCTCAGTAAACATTCATTTAATTAGTAGGACCTCCTCAGTTTTCATCCATTTGGCAAGAAAAAGAACCTAAAGTATTAGTGACATTTTCCGAATTCCTTTCCTAACACTAAACAGTAGCCCTCCCATAGACCAGAAAATAATAAAATCTCAGGCCAAAAATGACATAGATGCTGTTGATCTAGTTGTGGTTTGGAGTCAGTAAGGTTCAGGCCTCAATAAGGCAAGTATATATATATATCTGTGATGCGTGTATGTATCTGCATGTGTGTTTGCATTTGTCAAGTTTTTTATGTATACTTTATACAATATTGTTTTCCCCTTTTAATGTATAGTTCTATGAGTTTTGACAAGATATGGAATATTTCCATCACCCCAAAAATTTCTGTCCTAGTCTTTTATCATCAATCCCCTCCTTTCCTCCATTGCACTGTCCAGACAACCACTAATTGATTTCTTTCCCTATCATTTTATCTTTTCCCAGAAGACCATTAAAATGGAATTTCATATAATATGCAGCCTTTTGGGTCTGGATTCTTTATTCGAGCATAATGCACTTGAGACTGATCTATGTTGCTCTATATATCAAGTTTATCCTTTTTAGTATTGAGTGGTATACCAGTGTGTGGAGATACCACAATTTGTTTATCCCTTCCCTAGTTAATGACATTTGAATTGTTTCCTGTTTGGGGCAATGGTGAATAAAGCCATTGTAAACATTTATGTAGAGGTTTTGTGTAGATATATCTTCATTTCTCTTGGCTAAATAGCTAGTGGTGGAATAGCAGGGTCATATAATAAGTGTATGCTCAACTTCTCATAAACTACAAACCATTGACATGCTGTACTATTTTGTGTTCCCACCACTAGCAATCCAGGAAAATCTTAGTTGCTCTGCATCCTTGCCAGAAGTTGCCGTGGTCAAAATTTTTAATTGAGAGATTCTAATAGGTGTATGGTGGTATCTTGTGAATTGAATTTGTATTTCTCTAATGGCCAATAATTTTGAAGAACTTTTTATGTGCTTATTTTCCATCTGCATCCATTCTTTGGTGAGGTTTCTGTTTAACTTATTTGCTCCTCCCACTTTTTAAAAATCGGGATGATTGTGTTCTTATTATTGAGATAGTTGTGTACATATTCTGGTGAGCAGTCTTTTATGATATATGTGTTTTACAAATATTTTCTCCCAGTTTCACAGCATGACTTTTTATTCTCTTAACAGTATGCACTGGGATTTTTATCCCAAATGATTTTCCTAACATGATATCCAGTCGTGAGTTGGAGAGAATGCACCAAAACTCTTTTAGCAGAGATAGCCCCTGGCATGTCAGTACACATATTGATTCCACCTTAACTTCATTTAAATATGTAAGGGAAAACTTTTGGGGGACAGACTTGAGATAGTTGCTTCTATAATTATTCTCCTTCTTTGGAAATTTGGCTTGCTGTACTATTCAATCCAAACTCCAAATGTGTCTCTAATCCCTGCCCTGAAGGTAGGTGGACATATGGCCAACCTTTGAAGATGAATGTACCTGGCCTCGAGGTTTCAAGCCAGCAGCACTTACCTAGAATGGTAAAAATAAAGGACAAACTGGGTAATAGATTTAACAACTTTCATTTTTAGATACATTGACTGAGTATAAATAGTGATAAGAATTCACTCAAAATCCTCCTGTTTCCTCTGTTACTGAATTAGGAAAATGTAACAAAAGGTAGAAGAAGGAAAGATAGCCAGAAACAAATTATTTAAGCTTTGTGGAACTTTGGTAGCAAATTACTGTGTTTCCATCTTCACTGTATTAAGTACATGCAGTAAGAACCTATACTTTACTTATGATATATTTTAATTACTATAAGTATGTTCAGAGTGAGATGCTGACCTGCTATGAAGGATTTTGTGGGTTTCAGATTCTTTAGTGTGGGAAATGTTATTCTGAGAAAATTACTCAGTGCTAAGTAGTATAGAAGAATACTCACAGGATAGGGAGACAAGAAGCCAGCAGTCAAGGCCATGATCGCTAGCAACAGCTATTAGTGTTTGGAACCTACCATGAATTAGACATAAGAGAAGTAAGTATAACCTCTAAGTTACTTTGTATATCCGACAGGGGATGGATTAGAGCTGAGATATTTACTGATTCCTTGGAAAGGCAAAATATCCTCCCAGGTATGGCTGTCCAGTAAACGTGAACAGATCTAATCATCCAGAAGAGAGAATCAGTCATCTTGTAACACCTAAGAAATAGGAAATTTTGAACAGCGGAGCTTCAATGTAAAGGTCCCTTTGTCAAGGCCAGCATCGTTCTGAAGAAGAATAAACTCGGCATATTTGACCTGAAGTTATTAAGCCTAAGAATCATTTAAATAACTTTCCTTGTTTTAATTTTGAGCTCTGCCTACAGGCAGATAATTTACTTGTCACGTGGATGGATGTGCATTTCAGTATACACAACTATTTTATTTCTCGCTATGAATTAATACATTAACACTCTGGTTTCAGACATGAATTAGGTTAATATGACCTCATCCTAAAAGATACCTCCTCTTTGGAGTCATTCCTCTCCATCATCATGATGTCTTTCCCCTAACTGTATACCTTCTGTCCCATTATTTTCCTAACATTTTTCTTTTACATTTACTTTAAATTAACTTAGCTTTGTTTTTAACTGAGCCTCAGGCTAAAAAATATTTGAGGTCAGTGTACTAGTTACAGTATTTCTCTAAAATGCATAAAAATAAATAACTGCAAATATAAAAATTACTTATGCACGGACTGAAATTACCTTGCATATCACACTTTGTAAACACTGCTCTGTACCTTGGCAGATTTACAAATGTAATGCCACCCTATGAGAATCCAGCTGACCTTCCCTAGTGACACCAGCTCATTAAATGCTTTTAACATTTGAAAATTATGTACTAAATAATTACATGACTAGGCATATCATACAACTGGGTCTCTCTGGGCCTCTTTTTCTTCTATGTAAAATTAAGTCTTTTTGGTATAGTACTAGACAAAACTATGTGAGACATATAAAGAACAGGGAAGAAAACACAAATGCTATGTGACCTTAGAGAATTGAGTTAATCTCTCTAACTCCCATTTTCTTATCAAATAGATGTAGTATTATTAATGTCTTAAGATTGTTTTATGGATTAAGTGAGATTAAATGCATAAAATGCATTTATTGCAGTTTGTGAAATGTAAGCATATTGATTAATTAATGAAGAGGATGAGTGAGTAGAGGAGCAAGGAACACCCTGAGGAAACAACCAAACAATTTTGATCTCTTCATAGAGTCAATCTTTTTTTAATGTGGAGCAGGGCATTGTTCTAGATTATAAGAGATTTAAAAGATTAGACATCCACATTCAAAATGTGATTCTTAATTAAATACAAGTCCACCCTCCCCCCCCCAAAAAAAAAATCTGGTGATTGCACTTGGGAAATAATTGGAGATATTTTAGTAGTCACTGGATATTGGATTATATGTGAGAATTATTGTTGATTTTGTTTGTACAAGAATGCCATACAGGATAATATTCTTTTTTTATTATTTTATTTTATTTTATTTATTAATTGGAGATATTTTAGTAATCACTGGATATTGGATTATATGTGAGAATTATTGTTGATTTTGTTTGTACAAGAATGCCATACAGGATAATATCCTTTTTTTATTATTTTATTTTATTTTATTTATTTTATTTTTAAAGATTTATTTATTTATTTATTCATGAGAGACACAGAAAGAGAGAGAGAGAGGCAGAGACACAGGCAGAGGGAGAAGCAGGCTCCATGCAGGGAGCCCGTCGTGGGACTCGATCCCGAGTCTCCAGGATCACACCCTAGGCTGAAGACGGCGCTATACCGCTGAGCCACCCTGGCTGCCCAATATTCTTCATTTTAAGTGATGAGTCCGGAAGCAGTTGGGAATGAAGTGTAAGGATATCTACAGTTTACTTTGAAATGATTCAGCAAAGAAATAGAGATAGGTGATTGAAAGATGAAATAAGCAAATTGGGCAAAATGTTAACAATTTTAATTGATGGAGATAATTTGGTGCTTATTATATCAAACTTTATACTCTTCTGTATAAAATTCCCATAGCAAAAACTTTTTAAAAATTATCTAAATAGTGAAAGGGCTCCAAGGTATACTATAGAGCAAATAAACCCACATGCTAAGGAGTGTACAGAATAATCCCGGTGTATGTATCTTGTTTTCTTCCTCTCTCCCCTCCTTCCTTCCCTCTTTCCTCTTTTTCTTCTAATTCTCGAAGAATAAATGAGAGGCTGTACCTCATAAGTTATTTTACAGAAAAGAACTAGAACTGGAGGTAAAGGAAAGGAGATTTTACTTTTCATTTTATTTTGTTAATATCATTTGAATTTTTACCACATTCACATATTGTTTTAACTACATTTTTTAATATTTAAATAAAGTCACAGGCAAAAAAATTTAAGTAATTACTCTTAGCTATTTAACCAAAATAGTATTTCACTGAATTACAATCTTCCCTCGAGTATGTCTGTGTACCATCTTCTGAAAACAATGCTTCTTCGCAATGTACCAGTGGAAATAATGACTTAACCATAAAGAAAATGAAGGTTGGATCAGGATGCAGAGACCCAAAGAAGAAAAACTGTTGGCAGTACAAACTTGCCATTTATCTGAATAGAAGAAATATCCAAATACTTGCTCTTTATTCTCTACAAATTGCCTTTAAAAATATGCATTGTTTGGATGGTCATTTTCACTATTAACATGCAACTTTTAAAAGTCCTTTTGGGATATATTTTCTTGGCTGTTTCAGTTGAACTTCAGTTTGTTTAGAGTCAGCAGAGCTTACATATTCCTACCCTATGCCTTTCCTTTCCCAAAATGATCAAAAAAGAAATTGAATGGAATTAAGTAACAGGCAGACTGAGACAACTTTTTCAGCAGCTGAAAGGATTAAGATTCTCAGGGCAGTATTAACCTTCCATCATCACTAGTTCTTCTGTCTGTTTGGAGTGTGACAGGGCAGGAACAGGCACCTCTGGAGCAGTAGATTGGAGAAGCTCAGTCCAGCCCACTCGGAAAGCAGAGGGGACCCTCTTCATACCAAATTGAAGACATTCTCTGTGGCAAGGTGGTTCTTCAGAAGTATGCCACTGGGACTGTTCTCACCCACCCTCATTGATTAGTGCTCAAGCAATTCTATCTTGTTACACATTTGGACTCTTCCCCTGCCTGCAGGAATTACATGGGAAACGTCCTCAGACATCTACTCACATATTGAATCAAGAAGGATTTCTGTTGCTTCTCCATTTTCTAGTTTGTGATGTGTACAGTGCTTGAGTGGCACAGAAGGGCCTAAAATTTTTAGGAGACTGAAACATTTTAGGGATTCTCCTGTCGCCAGTACCCTGATAGTCCCAGCCACTACCACCACCGTACTGATGCACAAAGTAATCAGACCCTCCACCTTTTCATTGATTCTGGTCTGCATGCCTCCTCTAAACCTTCCTCTCTACAATCTCTACCCATGGTCATTGGGCCAGTAATCTTAGCAGCAAGACTAACCAAGAAGGAAGTCAGAATCAGACAGACTGCTTCCTAAACAACCTGTGACAAGTATTTATCATGCACTGGACACTATATAATACTTCTTTGGATAGAGAATAAGGGCAGTGAATAGTATATCTGTAAATTCCAGGCCTGTAGATATGCTGTCGAAGTGGATACACGGATAGAGCAACCCATACGATTTTATTTAATTGATTTAAAAACTAACCATGGGGATCTATAATTTCCTAAAAATTTCAACAAAATGTAAATAAAATGTGTTTTGTGCTGCTGTATAATAAAGAGACATTTTTATATCTTCACTGCACAAATAAAATAGCATTGGCATGGCAGTCATATTTCATAAATGAAAACACACTTTAATGAAATGACATTTTATGAACTTAAAGCAAACTGATTTTTAAATGATCTTATTTAAAGCAAGCTGCCATGCTCTTTGGCTTTCCATAGTCAGCAGCTGTCTTGTTTCATGTTTCACTGTACCAAGCAACGAGATTTGTGTTTGAAGACTCATAAGACAAAGAGAGAAGGAAAAAAGGCAGGAGATAAATACTTACATGGCTCAAAGGCATAATATGGTTGTTAGAACTGAGTGTAGAATAATTTACACATCTTCCAAAATAATAGTGATGTAAGATCCTAAACATTTGCTTTTTGATCTATAATTTGAAATTATTACTGGATCTATTAAGTTTTATTATTTTATTTTATATTTTTGTGCCTTCATTAAAAAGAATGGTTGGGCTAATGTCCATATAGCAAATTTAAAAATTAAAGTAGAATCTTATTTATAGTTCTCAGGTGTTTCTTGAATATCATTCTTTTAATTATGAAAGTTAATAAGGTAAAGTAACACCAATCTAGGATTCTAGTTGCAACCCCCCTATTGATTACCTGTAGAAACTTACGCAAGTTACTTTTTGGCCTTCGATTTCCTGGCCTGATAACAACTCCGTTCTCACATTCTATAGTTAGAGCTTTTTAATTCCATTGGCCTGACTGTGGTGAGAGCAGAAGGGTATGCTTAGTTAATAATTTTGCAGGCTTAAATTTCTAATTAAGACATAAGTTTTACCAATGCTTAAAAATGATTAGACTCAAGAAGCATTCACAGGAACCCAAATAAGAAGTCCATATGTATCTGTATTCTATCTCATAATAGTTTCTCTGGGAGAGATAAGATACAAAGCTACATAGTGTAAACCTTGATGGGCCATTGTATATAATATTAGTCCTAAGAAATGTCACGTTGCAAAGTTTATTATTTTCACAGTATTTTACTAGGTATCTAATACCTTGTTTATCTATGATTTGAGAATTGATCTGTATTTTAGTAATCAGTTTTCATTTTTAATTTAAACTTTGAGGCTTGGGATCCCTGGGTGGCGCAGCGGTTTGGCACCTGCCTTTGGCCCAGGGCGCGATCCTGGAGACCCGGGATCGAATCCCACGTCGGGCTCCCGGTGCATGGAGCCTGCTTCTCCCTCTGCCTGTGTCTCTGCCTCTCTCTCTATCTCTCTGTGACTATCATAAATAAATAAAAATTAAAAAAAAAAATAAATAAACTTTGAGGCTTAACGAACTAATTTATCTTTAACTTTCAAGTAAAAAACGTATAAAGACTATTCAGTTGAAATAAACACATTAAAGAAAGAAAGCCTATTCTTTTGGTAACTTCTTCAAATATCGATTATTCATTAAAAAAATCTGTAAATTTACATCCCATGTTTATTTGCTCATGTCCTGTAATTGGCTCAATTCAATCTGGGAACTATATATTAAACAATTACTGTATATTTAGATAGAAGGATAGATAGTATTATGGATAATCAGCTTCCTATTAACTTATTGTCATGTACCAATACACTAAAAATCCAATATTGCATTAAAAAAATTTAGGTTACGTAATCTTTCTTCGATCTATCTGTGTATAAATGATACATCATTCTATGGATCCGGACAACAAAGCACTTTGCTGCCTTGTTGATCAAAAGAAGTAATTTAGTTGACATCCAAATCATTGAAGAATTAGCTGGTCCCTGCGTTTAACACTTTAGTTCCACACTCTCTTGATATCAAACCCCTAAGACCCCATTAGGAGAAATGGTGTGATGTGTAAAAGAGAATGAAAGAAAACTTCTTTTGAGGTTACCTAGGAGACAGTGTAATTTGATTTGCTAAAGAAAATCATTTAAGACTAAATGATGGATTAGAATATTATTTGTCAGCACTGTACAGGCAATAGTTTTGTATAATATAATGTTCCACATATCTCTGTAGATACATTCTTTTGATCTAAGCAGTATGCTAGGAGATGTGCCAAGCAGTTATAAAATATTTACCTAACTGTAGAAGATATTTTTCCCTTAGATAAAGATGACCTCACACCCTCCACTTCTGTGAATGCTGCCTCAGGCTGTCACCCAAAGTGGAAGAAAGATATACTATACTGTATACCACACCATGATCTTCAGAGCCATCCCCGTGCATCTGGATTTTCCTTGGATCACACAATTTTTCAGGCAGATCTGCTTTAAATATTAATTATGGCAGGTTGCCTATGCTTTTCTTTTCTACTCTCATTGAAGGACTTGAAATATATGTTTTTCTCCTATAACTTTTATTTTTAAACTAGCAGCTATCCTGCTATATAAAATTCTGATACATTATGTCAAAAAGGTCTTTAATTCACTCGTTTTACTCTTTGATCGATTTCCCCTCCCTCCCCCAAGAATCAACTCTTGACTAGCTGGATTGACATTGTCCAGACCAAAAAGTCATAAATTAGTGCCCCTTGGACCATTTGCACCCCATAGATGTCTTTTTTTTTACACTTAACAGTATTATCAAAAAAATTGAATTAGTTGCCTGCATTACAAAATGGAGAAGATTATATATAAGAATTCCAGCTTTCTGGCTTCCCTCTGGTGTGCCCCAATCTTATTCCAAAGTTTACAGCTGGCTCAGTCTACTCATTTCCATTGCAGCATGGTCTCTGTAGGCTTTTGAGCTTTGGACCTCTGATCTAGATAGACCTATATCATCCCACAAATGAACATTTTGGACAAATTATTGACTGATATTTCATAAAATGTTATATATTGAACTCAGCAATAGCCTGTGCATCTTTGGTGATATTATACTTGACCTTTCTATCTGTTCAAATTCTACCTATGAAGCCATTCCAAAATGAATTTCCTCCATTAACTTTTTCCTTATCCTAACCCTAATCAACATTAATTGAACTTAACAAATTGGAGAGATTGGAGTGAGGACTGAAATACAGAGATAAAAAATACAAGGTGTACCCTCAAAGAGTGCTCACAGTTCAGTGAAAAGACAGCTGTCTGAAAGAATAATTGCAATAAAATGTTATCGGCACTATTTTAATAATAGCCATCAACTACTGAATATTCTAAGCGCTAGGCAAGCAGCTGTATGTGTGTGTGTATCTACTGTCTCTACTTTTCATTGCCCCTTGCTCTTCAAACCACCCCAGTCAGTCCAGAGCATACATTGCTCTACCAAAACAAGTCTGTTTAGGACTATCAACAGTCTCCATCTTCCTAAATCAATTCCTAATCAGGAATTAGGTTATTAATATTCTGTCATTAATATTATTAATTTATTATTAATATTGTTTCACAGTTTCCTCATTTGTAAAATTATGACAATATCAGTATCCACCTTGTTTGATTGTATGAGATAATCCACTGAGGATGGATTGCCTGGGATATTGTAAGGATTATATGGGAAAATCCATCTGAACTCTTAATTTTTGGCAGATAATAAGGGTACAAACACATTAGCTTTTTGTATGATGATGATTACTGTTAAATTATTAGTCTCTACAATTACTAGTCTTTTTTTGAAGCAGTATTTGTCACAAATAGGCATTCTCTTCTTTTTGAAACACTTTCTTCCTTTGGTTTGCCCTTCCTCACATCACATTCTCTTGGTTTCCCTGTGCTGTGACTAGCCTTGGTTTTCTTTGCTGGTTTCTTGTCCTTGTGAGATCTGCAAATATTGGAGTGCTCTAGAGCTTGGTACTGGGCCTCCTTCTCTTTTCTGTGTGCCCCTCTCCATTGTAATCATATCTAATCATTGGTTTTAGAGGCCTTCTCTGCTCTCCTGACCATGACATGTCACCATCCCTGCCTTTGTCCCTAAACCCTAGGCATGCATAATCCAAGTGTCCTCTCAACATATCTATCAGGTATCTCCAACTTGAACTCCTGATTCCCTTCACACTTCTGTTTTCCAATTTTGACTCTTTCTCCAGAGGGTCCATTCTCCAGAAAGCAGCAGAATGATTTTTTTTTTTAAGTTCAAATCATTCAATACATCTCTATTGGTTGAATGATTGCTATGAGCACCATCTAGTTTGCTGACATCCCTGCTGGTATGTGACAGCTACTTACTCACTACAGACTCCGGGAGACAGAATTCAGCAGCAATCACTGCTTCCAACTACTATCTGGATTTATCACTTACTGCCAGAATTCTAGAATAAAAAAAGAGTGATAATCACCAAAGGTGATGCACCATCAGAGACTCTACCTATGGATTTTATTTTGCCCTGAGAACTAGTGAATCTAAGGCTATATTTTTTTAAAGGTTTTATTTATTTATTCATGAGAGAGAGTGAGAGAGAGGCAGAGACACAGGCAGAGGGAGAAGCAGACTCCATGCCAGGAGCCCGACGCGGGACTCGATCCCGGGACTCCAGGATCACGCCCTGGGCCAAAGGCAGGCGCTGAACCGCTGAGCCACCCAGGGATCCCCTCTAAGGCTATATCTTATTTTGTATTCATGTACCATAAAAAAGCTGGTTTAAAGATTGAAGAATTCAGAGGACAAATCACTTGCTGGATTATGTCTATTAGACTACATAGTTGATGTAATATTATTTCCTGATTGTCTTGTTAGATTAGTGTGGTGTAAATATAGCTCAGCAAAAGAGAAACCTTCTTTCAGTGACTCTCAAACTTGTCCTTCCTGAGACCTTCTTTCAAGTGTCTGCTGTTCTTGACACCTGATCTGAAATGGCACTCATCACATTGTACTGGCTCTCCCTGTTTTATTTGTCTTTTTATTTATTATATATTGATTTGTTGAGCTGTTTGTCACTGCAGTTGTGGTGGTGGTTGTTATCTGTCACTTTCCCCAAGTATAGAAGCTCCACAGGAAGAGGGGCTTCATATTTTTTGCTCCTGTGATACGTTCAGCACCTAAAACATTCACTCACATTAGGCATGCAATAAATCAGTATGAAAACACATAAATTAATGAATGCTATTAACGTGAAAAGTGAATAATCAAATGAGTGCTGTCAAAGAGCTCATCCTGCGTTATTTCTCCACATGAGACTCTAAGGCTATAGTCATGTATAAGGATATAAGAACCCTTCCATTATAGACTTGATTGGAGCTGCAATTTACTTACAGTGTATTTCAAACACGTCTTATAAAACATGGAATGGATTAGGTCATATGAAAATAATTCTTCAGCTACTAAGTTTTGTGTATATACCATTTCTAAAATTCTTAGTTACAAAGAAAATAGAAACAAATGTACGTTAAATCTGTCTTTGAGATTTAAGGGGAAATGATTTATCTACATTAAGATTATGAAATTCAGAGATTATCTGCTACTTTTTTTAAAGATTTTTATTTATTCATGAGAGACACAGAGAGAGAGAGAGACAGAGGGAGAGGGAGAGGGAGAAGCAGGTTCCCCACAGGGAGCCCAATGTGGGACTCAATCCCTGGACCTAGGATCGCGCCCTGAGTCAAAGGCAGATGCTCAACCACTAAGCCACCGAGGCATCCCTTATCTGCAACTCTTTGTTGATGATTCAAATATTATTGGTATATTATCTCTATTTTGGCTGCCATTAATCACATTTATAAGTGGTATGTAATATAATTGGGATTAGATCAAAATCCATGATATCCATGGTTTATAACATTACCCATCTATGGCCTTGCTGGCCAGGGAGGTGCATGGGTATGACTTGCAATGTCATGCTCCCTTCTCTTGTAAAATAATAGAGACAAGGAAAGAAAAAAGTATGAAATTAAAGTTGCCAATGGAGAATTGGAGTGATCATACTGAAACCTAAATTTGGAATGCTGACCTAGGCAACTGTTGACAGAAGAAGAGAAAGGAAGAAAAAAGCAACGATGCCAAATTACTCATGTCTTATACAAATATGCCATAAGCCTGTTCCCCACCATCATTATGCTAAATGGAAGAGATCCCCACTCATACCTAACTCTTCCAAATATAGCACATTTTCCCTTTCATGAGGTTTATGTGAAATGAACTTTATCTGCTTACAAGTTTATAAGGTATGGATAACTGGCAACATATTTACATACTACGAACCTCAGGTGCCATGTGTAGACTGGTCTGTATTATCATAGAAGTTATCTATGGTTCTATATAGGGTATTATGTCATTTTCAGATAGTGAAAGTTTTACTTCTTCCTTACCAGTCTGGATGCCTTTTATTTATTTGTCTTATCTGAGTGCTGTGGCTAGGACTTCCAGTACTATGTTGAATAAAAGTAGCGGGGGTGGGGGGTGGGGGTGGTTATCTCTGGTTATAGTTCTTGGTTCAAAGTAAATTAGAAGACTGAAGCAGTTGTTTTGAATTGTCTTGTCATTACCTTCATCTCTCTTTCATGTATACCCACTGCCAATGACTATAAATTGGGCAGGATTATCTGTTTGGGAAAAAGAGAAGAGAGGAACAAAATACAACCTAAAACTGAAGTGTAAAATAAGATACAAGAGCACAAAATAACCACCAGAGTCCAGAGTTGACAGTTCTGAAGGTGGCGTTTGGAATTGTTAGCAATAATTATTTTTATTTTTTTTAAGTTTTGATGTCATTTTATTCAGAATTTTGCATTTGTTTCTTGAATCAATAAATACCATACAAAACAATGTAAAAATGGCTACCATTTTCTCTCCCTTGCTCCTCCTACCTGGGACAATGTCTGGGCCATTTAGCTCAGGGGCTCTTCAGATTTGGTCCAGCAAATGAGATTGAGTGACACTATAGCCCCCTGAATCTAACTAACATTATTTTTTATTGTGTTGATTATTTGTTTTGATACTGGCAGGCATAGGCAGCCATTGCAATGGCAATTTTGGAGTGAACCTGGAAAAGTCAGAAAGATCTAAAATAAGAATGTGTATGAATGAGTTTAATTGACATGTTTCAGATGAGAGAACAAGTTCTTGGTAGAAAACAAATAAAAATCCTTTTTTATCTGGTTAAATAAAAGGGAGAGACTATTTTCTAGACTTGAAAGGAGTATCACCATTAATTTGACTTATATCATTCTCTGAAGACCCTGTACCCCAAGTAACCAAAAGAAATCTTTGAGGATCACCTATTGAGCTGATCTTAAAAAACATTTCACTGGCTTTTATTCTGACTAATATACTCCTAATAGATTTTTGCACTTCCACACAGGAGCCTTCTTTCTAGAATTTACCATATTGATTTTGTTATCTAAGATTTAGCAATGTTCAGACTCAGAGCCACGTTCACCTAAAGTGCTTAATTGCAACTCAGTATTTGCTGAAGAAAGTTTGAAACTCCCCTTTCAGAATATTTTCCAATATGTTTCCCATTTATTCTGAGTACAGAACGACAGAGAGCACCAGGCCAATGGCTTTCTTTATCTTCTGCTATAATCCACTCTTCTTGTTATCATTAAGCAAACTCCTATTGAAGCAAGTAAGGTTTAAGAGGCTGACTTGAATTGGACTCAGCCATCCATTGCTGTTTAGGAAAGGCTGCCTGCAGAAGGACCGCTGAATGCTCATCTCCCTGATTTATCTTTTCATGGTTCTTCTAGATCTTTTCTAGCAGTACTAAGAAGGAAGGAAGGAAGGAGGGAAGGAAGGAAGGAAGGAAGGAAGGAAGGAAGGAAGGAAGGAAGGAAGGAGAAAAGAAAGGAAAGGAAAGGAAAGGAAAGGAAAGGAAAGGAAAGGAAAGGAAAAAAAGAAAAAGGAAGAAAGAAATTACCATAATGAAACATAATGTTTAAAATTCTTAGCAATGTTTTGTATACATTCTTCTCTAAAAAGTCACTAACAGCTTTTTGGAGAAGCAGGGTGATGCAGACAAGATATAGTATTTAACTATCAAATTATGAGCTCAGAAGGGGAATGCTGCGGACATTATCAGCAACAGCAGGCACTGCTACACTGAGAACTAAGTTGTCAACAAGTTTCATAATGCTTCAGTGGTGTTAGCAGTGTTTGTACTTGTTCTACTCTTGGCCACTACCAGCAAAAATTCATAATTGGGGGCTTATAGCAGTTGTGAAATATCTGTGTGATTTACCGTCAGGAGAATGGCTTCAAAAACTATCAATGAAAATGCAGAAATGACTTGTGAGTAAATTATATCTGCCTGGATTCCTTTCCTAGCAGAGTTTTCTGTTTCTTCTCTGAAATCACGGAATGTTAAGGTTGGAACAAAGCTTAGAGATGATCTCTTTTGACTTCTTCCTATTACAGAAAGTCACCTGAGGCTTGATGAAAAGATATGGTTTGGTACAAAGAGTGCATGAAATTTCAAAGGTTATATTGTGAGAAGCTACAACAACATCAAGAAGAGTCACCACAGGGTTGCAAGGAGTAAGGAGTTCTAAGTGGACCAGGCAGGTTGGGTAAAGGAACAGAAGGCATCCTTGCTTTAGACTCTTTGGTCTCTCATGAGCAGAATCTGAGGTATCTGCCACATTTGCCTGAATCTAAGTTTTCTTGCTCTGAAAGAGGAGCTCTTTCCCAGAGTGGGGGGACCAAGAAAGAACTATTTTACTGTTACTCTGTTCCCCTCCCACACTATCTTCCATCTGCTCCTTGTCCCTGACCACCTCTTTCTGTTTGTCTAACCCCCTAGTATAGCTCCTGACTCAACTGAAGCTACCTTTTCATGAGTTCCTATTTTCTAGGGTTTTTTTTTTTTTTTGCTTTGTTTCCCAGTTCAATGTCACCTATCAACACATGATCCAATTAAACCTATAATCATAGCAGTGGAAAATCAGATACTTATAAAAATGTATTCAACAAACAAATCTGAATTGGCACAGTTCTCAAAGCTATTCATTCACTGAGGGTGAGTGAGGACCCACTCAGCCTTGTAGGAAGACAAAGAAATAAAAATGATAAGGAAAGGAAGGAATAACATTACGCTGGTCAGTGATCATTTGTTAGCCAAATATAACACTTTTCTGACAGTGAATTGTGAAAAGGTGGTGAATTTTATTAACAGATTTGAATGGGGTGTTTTTTCATCATTGATAAGAGCTTAATATAAAAATTTGATTTTTTGGTCTTGATTCACTCAGTAGAACCTATTGTGCCACTGGGTCTTGAGAAATTTTCTAGAAATCTCTTTGAAGGCATAAGTGTACAGCTCATTTGTCTTAGTTTAGTTGATCTTATTGTGTTGCTTTTGACACTCAGTGTCCTTATGTCATGGAAAACTGCCTTTAATAGAATAGATTTTTCTCAAGACCTCTGCCAGATGAGCCAGCTTACAATTGGACACGAACCTTCTCAACTACACTCAATGTACATCTCAGAGAGAAAGTGGCAATGTTCTACATGAAGGCACCCCACACAGCTTCAGTAATGGGGCAAGTGGGGATCACAAACACATTTACACATAAATTTTCCTGAAAATTCAACTAGACTATATACATTTGAGTTTTTATTTCCTACATAGATCATATTTCTCACAGCACCAAACACAATCTTACACAGAAGACTTCCCCCAAGTCCTTAGAACTGAGCTGAGCTGAGCATGAACAGGAAATAAGGGAAGCCCAGGAAGAGAATCATTCAAGAGAAGCAGCAGCTTACTCGCTGGGTGCACTCCTCAGCATCTCATCGCACATCTCTGTCTTCATTCTAGTTGGAACACAAAATGCAACAGGGAAGGCAAAGAAGTCCCTCTATTAAATAATGATTTAAAATACTATTTAAGTCATTTATCTACAGCTCTCTGAAACCTTTGGGGAGAGTACTAGAAGTGGTCAAGCAATGACTTGCAAATCTGGATTCTCTCTTAAAATCTTGTCCTGGATATTTGCCCTACAGGAAATCTGCACCCTGATATCCTCCTGGGATCTCAAACTCTGACTGTCCAGTTGCACTCATTGTTCATGTCCCAGATCTGGTTCTTTTTCCCGAAATCACTCCATTTCTGACAGTGTTTCCACCATCCTTCTAGTTTTTCATGTTATAAACTGTGGAATCGTCTAATAAATTTTCAGCTAGAATCCATCATTTATACTTATTAGCCACTAAGCTTCCATGTCCATATAATCATTCTCTTTCAATCTCAGTGCAACCATCCTATCCCCATGATAATCCTGCCTGAATTATCATCAAAACCTCCCAACCAGGGGATCCCTAGGTAGCTCAGCAGTTGAGCGCCTGCCTTTGCCCCAGGGTGTGATCCTGGAGTCCCACATCGGGCTCCCTACATGGAGTCTGCTTCTCCCTCTGCCTGTGTCTCTGCCTCTCTGTGTATCTCTCATGAATAAATAAATAAAATCTTAAAAAAAAAAAAAAGACCTCCCAACCAGTCATCTCTCTGTTATGCTCTCCCATGTTTTCTATTCATTGTGAATACAATTAAGTTTATCTTAGTTTATCTTCTAAAAATCTGCTTTTCTAATATAGCTTTGTTCACAATCCTCTAATAGATCCTATCTAGAGTAATAGTCCAACTCTTCACATCATTGTTTAAGAACTTCATTTGTTTGGTCCTAAGCTACATACCCAGTCTTAATTTCTTTCCCTGTACAACATAAACTATTACACTTAACAAAGTTGTCACTGTCTCATCTGTCCTCCCTGCTATGTCCAATTCATTTTGCTCCTTACTTGTAAGTAATACCTCTAACCATCTCATCTGTAACCAATGCCTACCCATTCCTTAGAATACAATATAAATCCTTTACCATATGAAATAATCTCCCTCATCTTTAAGCCATGCTAATTTATACATTCCCCTTGTATCTACCAGTGAAGGCATCTGATCCTGGGCTTTTCTTTCTTGGGAGGTTTTTGATTACTGATTCAATCTCTGTATTTGTTATAGGTCTGTTAAGATTTTTTATTTCTCCTTAAGCCAATTTGGTAGTTTCCATGTTTCTTGGATCTCTTACCTTTTTTAATCACATTTTATTTTTCCTTCCATTTTCAGAGGTTAAATAAAGTTGAAACGAAAAATATTCCCCTTTTGAAAGTAAATCCAAATGGAAATGTGGTAACTAGTGTTAAGCCAGCTTCCTCACCAAAACTAACTAAATGAGACAAGAAAATGTCTCCACCTTCCATGTAATAGAGTGCCCTTCATTATATGTTCCTACGTTTTGAAACAAAATTTCTAAGGAAAACATGTTAACTTTGACCTCTCAAAGCCTTACTAGATCTGTTTTTTTTTTTTTTCTAGAAAGGTAAATTGCCCTGAGGCTCTAAGTGAGGAGAATACTCTTAACACTTTATCCAGTGAACTTTTGCTAGGGAACTCAAAATACAGTTTCTCCCATCCTCTTGTCATGTTGCTTCTCCTGGAAATTGTGTATCAGCTTTCTATGTGTTTTCACATAGCTGAAAGGATGTGTGTGTGTGTCTGTGTGTGTGTAAGAGAGAAAGAAAGAGTAAAATAGCCATTTTATTGGTGATTATTAGTCACTCTGATAGGAGGCAATGTTTAGTTAGGATAGTATTACCCTTACCCCAAAATATCTTCGGATATAACCGATATCTGTATTGCTTTCTCTATATAACTGTTACCTCTTATAATCTGATCACCTAAATTATTTTAGTCTAATTAGTCAGCATAGATTATTATGCTTTTCCAGGGGAAAGAGGAACACTGCTGAAACACACACACATACACAAACACAAACACCAGCTGCTTCTCGAACTTCATTACTCAATAAGCATTTATTGAACACCTACTATGTATGATGCATATATTATGTGGTACTTCAAGTACATAGTTTGAACAAAGCAGGCTTGTTTTGTCAAAGATTCAGGTCATGATTCCTTTTGTCAAAGATCCAGTTCATGAGAATCCTACTGTTATCACGTGCAGAGTGCAGTAGTGCAGTTGAACGAAACAGTTGGAGGCTCACATACCACTGGAAGTTAAATGGTAATTCAGCAGTGACCCCAGAGCTTCTGCTGCCCAGGAAACATTTAATGGTGTTACCCAGGAAGTATCATGACACTGTACAAAGGGGCATCTGTTTGCAACTCTAACCTCAACAAAGAAGCAATTCTTCTTGCCAAAGGGACTAGAATAAATCCCTTCCCTTTGCCCCAGCCTGCCCAATGCTACTGATCCAGCAGAGAATGCTGAATGCTCACAATAGACAGAAAGCTGCAGAATCAACCAGACCAACAAGAGCCACACCAGGGGTTAACAAGGAAAGTAGGAAGCCAACACTTTGCTGAGCATATTGGGGGAGAAGCAAAACCGTAAAGCCATTGATGCAGTCTTTACCCAACACAAACTCCACAGCCAAATGTAAGATAATCTACCAACAGCTCAAAATGCAGAAATGAGGAAGCAGCTGGTCTCAGAACAGACACCCTGGGAAAAGAGTGGCCCTGGCTACAGAAAAGAACATCAGCAGAGCCAAGGCTGGACAAGCTTGTTCTTGCTTTAGTGGTATGAAATTGTGGCTAGACCTAGCGTTGAATTCCAGCTTTGCCACTCTCCTGCTGTGACATTGTGTAAGTCACTGAACCCCTCTGAAGCTTAGATTTTTGCCTGTAAAACAAGCTTCCAAGATTGTGAGAATTAGAGAAAATGAATATCAAGTAGGCATTCAATAAGTGACAGCTACTTTTATTTTGAAGCATGTATTCAGTCATCACAAATGAATCCCTTGGTACTCCTCGTTAAGTTCCAACAGGTCTTTTGCTGTTAAAAGTCTCATGTTGGATGCGGATGCCTTCATGACAGAGGCCTTTTAAGTGGCTTATTTGTGCCTAAATGCAATATACCTGATGATGCCCTTATCACATATTGGTTGTATTTATCCGTCTCCTTCACATCTCCTACCTCTGCCCCCTCCATACTAGAAGCTCTTGGGAATCAGTCCCACATCTCATTCATCTTTGTCCCCAGGGATGTCATACTTCTTACACATAGTAGGTACTTGATAAAATTTAATACTACGTATGCCTCTCTTCCATCACTTTGTGCCATATTTCCATACATTTTTCACTTGAAAAGTCAGATCATAAAAATGCGAAGTAGTTTATGTGTGTATCTGTGTATGAACATGTGTATTTATGTACATGTCTGTGTATGTGTCTGTGTGTAGAAAATGGCAAACCTCACCATGTTCATTAATAGCTGGGTGTCCGTACATGCTAAGGATTTGTCGAGAGTACCTCTTCTATTTATTGAAGAGAATGCCTGTAAATGGGACTTTAAAAAATGTTTATATATATTAAGTGGTGATAATAGTAAATGCATATGAAGAAGACTACTATGCTTCAAAAATAAAATCTAGTCATTTAATCCCTGTGACTATGTATATATTTATGTCCTGAAAAGTATTTAATATGAGTACGTCTAAACAGATTAGAATTCAAAACAGCAGACAGTTACTCAATTGTGGCCAATGTGGACATTAACCATTGTGCCTCATTTTCTATTCATTGTTGCTAATTTTAGTCTTCAGGCTCCCATATAGCAATTTTAAAACTCTGAAAATTCCATGAGCTCTTTTGTTAAAACCCAGCCTCGCTCGTGGTGATCTCACTGTTAATTATTTTTTAATAAGTAGCTTTACTTCAGCATCCCAGAACCTGTTTGAGCTGCCAACATTAAAAGATAGAAACTACAGAAAGAACAGCAATATCTCTCTGGAATTACAGAATTATCAAGCTTCTGAAATACAAAGGCTTTAGAAGTCAGCAGGCTCAGCTTCCCTCCCCAGTGTCTCATGTGCTCTACCAGGTGATTCACAGGAGACACAGGAGACAGGCTCAGCCTAATAGGTGTCCCCGGTAGCTGCCCAGAGCTTGCATGCAGTGTTGGGGGTCTATTCTTGAGTGTCCTTGAAACTACATGAATCAAAGTATCAAAACTATTTGCATAATCAAAATGTGTGTGCCGCTACTTCTGTGTCCTTGTGGGAGTTCCTCCACTGGCTCCATCTAGTGGCTCCTTGCCCAGTTCATCACCACCCCGAACCCCCCCCACCCCCCAGCTATCCAAGTTCCCCACCATGCATTCTTGGAGGCTTATGAATGGTTATCCTGGGCCACTGAAATGGGAGCTATTATCTACAGATGGTAGATACAACTTAACACTTTCTCATTTGTCTGTGGGGTTGGTGGGCAAGTTCTTGGGTAGCACTTCTGCTGGGGGATTACTTGGATGGGCAGTAAGTGGTAATCAAGAATATGGTCTCTGGAGTTAGGTTGGCTGGTTGTCATCCTGGTTTCAGCCCTTACTGCTTGTGTGATCTTGGACATCTCACTTTTTGTGCCTCCACCTCCCTTTTCATAAAATGGAGTTAATAATAGTACTTATTGTAGGATTCTTGTGAGGATTAAATGAATTAATACTCATAACTCATGTAGACTACATGGCATTTAAGAAATAATTGATAACAATACTAGCTGTATTAACTTCGTCAGATAAAACTGAGAACAAACCGTCTTCTATCTCATTACCAGCTTTTGCTCTGTTGGCAGGCTGTTCAAGCTGAACTCCGAGGTCTGATCCTATGAAATCTTTGCTAGTCTTTCTATGTCCCACCTCTCCCAGTCCAGGAATGAAGTGGCAGCTAAAAATTTACTCTGTAAGTCTACATCAGAATTTTTTCTCTTCTACTTGGACCAACTTTTTTTTTTTCTTATTTAGCTTACTACTTTGTTATTTTTTCACTCTCAGGTCTTATAATGACATCTTTCATATTCCTTCAACCCGAAGTAACTACCTACTAGATCAGTAATTAGTGCCTCTAATTGTCTGGGGAAGATAGAGAAGGCCTCTATAGTAGAATGGTGAACAAATGCCATGAACAAAGGAGGGCAAAGGAACTTGGTTCCCTTTCTCGGAAACAATATTCTGACATATATATCTGGAACTATATTTCTTGCCCCAAAATTTATGCTAATATCTTATTCAAACTTACATAATCCTAAAAAACCTTACCATACTCAATGAGATACACAAATCCTATGTGAATGCTACCAAGTGATTGACTACACATATTTTTAAGTTAGAGTCTAAAGCAAGCAAGAAGACTAACAAAGAATATTTAGCTCTGTAATCTAGAAATTTCAACATTCAAGCCTAAGGCAGGCTGGTGTGCATTGTGATTTCATAATATAACTCAGGGATGTAGAAATTATAAACTCAACAGAAGAAGGTGAGATTTCAAAAATTCAGAAGAAAAGTAGAGCTGAAGAAATATCACATGCATTTGACCTGGCCAAATCACTCTCTTATTTCTCAACCACAAGCTCCCCTGACTGAATTTGATTATTCAGTCTTAAAAAATAATAATTTAGGTCCTGAAAATCAACATATTATGACACATGTATAGAAGTTACAAAATCACATGGAAATAAAATACCACCTTAGCAAGGGAGCTCAGAAAATATATTTTGGGCACTGAAATTTTTATTTTGGGATGGGAACATGAGAATGCATTTAAAATTGTTTATTGACAGTTGGTAAATCTTTTTTTTTTTCATTTTTTTTCTCTGCGTGGTACAGATGGGAAGCTAACATCTTCCAAAATCATTTCTCAGTTATACATATGTGTAAATTAGCCTGTGCAAATTACAAGTTTTCTTTGTCTGCTTTATTAAATCCTGTCAAAGCTGTTATTAAGACTGATTTTATATTGTCTACTACTTGTGAAAATCGACAATGTAGGTTTGTGAGTTAGTCACTTCAAAAGACTTCTAAATATCTGATCAAATGTCAGCAAAGTAATGAAAATACTTGAGTGTATAAATATCCATGCTCACACACCATTAACATTTTCATTCATATAAATATATTACTCATTTTAGAAAGATTCCCTACATTGGGGCAGCCATTCTGGAGCTCCTGTCCCCCTGATAGCACAGACAGTGAGTTTCACTGTCAGTTTAGATATCATAATGACATTCTAGTGGACTTAGATAACCCTGCAGTTGTCCTCTATTCTCATCCCCTCTAGATTTATGTGAGGGAAGAAAGTTAGATTTTCTAAAACAATAAAGATCTTCAGACTGACAAACACTTACCACTCTTCCTCCTCCCCATAATTTCTCCATTCAAATGGTTTCGTCTCCAGGTTACAGTGAAGCCCAGTTTGAATTTGAGAAGTTAATCACTCAAAAGTCTTGCCCATGGTTCAGCCCTTAGTTCTAATTACACAGTGGATCCATGGAGACCTTATGACAAAGAGCAAAAGTAACCACAACAAATATAAGTATAAAGCACATTGTAGAATAGAGAAATTTTCAGGGTCTGGTTTTATTTTCTTTTAGAATTGCACTTAGAAGAGTTGAATTTTCTTGTGAAGTATTAACAACTTTTTCAATCCTCTTCTATATGCATTCCCCCTTAAAATTCTAAGGAGTCTAAATTTAAACCACTATGATATTAAGGAAAAAGAATTGTACTTCATGTGTTCTGCTTCAAGCATGTAATTGGAAAGAAAAAGGCATCAAAAATGAGAATAATGACAAGGCATTCAGGCATTGAACTGGCATATTTGAAAGTTGTGACTTATACTGGATTAGCCATCCTAAAGCTTATTGTTGGTGCAGCAAAGGGAAAACTGATTATAGTGTATAATCTATACAGAATTTGACCACATTCACTTAATAAATACTCAAAACTGGCACTTCTTTAATAAATATAGTGTCTGGATTTTAGAGAAGGATGGAAGCCCAAATGTCCATAGATCTTTTCTCTAATATCCTAGAGAAAAATAGACTTTAATAAATGCTTACTGAGAACCTGTATTTGGTTAGGTACAGAGCTGCATGGTGGAGATTCCACAGTGAAGAGGATGGAGCTAACCCTCTCATGAGTTAAGAGGTAACTCAGAATGAGTACGGTAAAGGTCTATGTTATGGGAGAAAATTATTTTTAGCTGGATAGAGGGTGGTCTCATTCTTTGAAAAAAGTTGGCAGATAGAAGCATGCTTACAGATAATTGGAGGAAGGTAGTTCAGCTGGGTACCTGTTTGGGATATTCGAATGGAGATGGATGGGACAATGGAGTCTGCATATTTCAAAGCTCAAAACAGACATTGGGCTGGAGAGTAATCTGGGAAATTGTCAGCTTTGATCTTTGAAATCTCAGGACTGGCTGAGATCAACAGGGAAGAGTGTGCAGAGAGAAAGAAGGAGAGAGCCCAGGGAAGAAACCGTGAAGGTCACTAATATGTAAGAAGTGACTAGGGTGGGGAAGCCTGCCCAACCACCTGAGAGCCAAATATCAATGCTGAAAGATGCAAACCAGCATGTGCCCACAGCAAGAAGGGAGCAGAGTTCATCTTGATGAGTTATGTAGTCATCTGCTACGAAAATGTTTAAGAAAGTCCATCTGCTTAGAATTTATGTAAAATTTTTATCATTTAAATATTATCTGCAATGTGAAAATATACATTAAATTTGGACAAATATCTTATAATTCACTTATCAAGAGTTATAACCAAGGAACACTATCAAGGTTTTTTGAACCCTTCCTTAACCTTGGTGGTCAGGACGTTTACCAATAAACAGCAATTTCAATTAATGTGGTATACTTTATATGACCATGTAGGAATAAGTAAGCATGTATTTTATTACTTTCAAGCTGATATAATTTCCACAAGTAATTGATTAAAGTATATTGATGATCCATGTATACACTATCCTTCACCTGCACACAAACTTGATTCTCTTGTCTTAATATAAATCAGTGCACATCTGGGATCGCCAGGTAGAATTAGGAGACAGCTCATCCCCACCAATGTAAAGAGGAAATTTCTAACAGTAAGTGCTATCAAAAACCCAAAAGCTATACGGTGAAGTTTCGTGTTGTTCCCAGAAACTGGTAACTATTTGTTGAATTTGTATGATGTGCCTAGAACTATTTTAGGCTCTGGAGATAAGCTTGTGGACAAGAGTTTAAAAAAAAAAAAAGACCCTGAACTTGTAAGGCTTCCATTCCAATTGAGGGAGATAGAATATAAATACAATTAAAAATGTACAATATACAAGGAAAGCTAGCAAATAGTAATAAGTGCTATTGAATTAAAATTTAAAAAAAAAATGAGTGCTCTGATCATGCACACCATGTTAGATGCTAATAGTAACTTTCCTCCAGGAATGAATAAATTGATGATTTAGGAGAAAAGAAGTTTAGCTATAAATGAAGTTTTGAGAAAGTAAGACAGAATTGGATATGGAACTAAAGTCGAGGGATTGGCCTTTTACACAAAAATCTCATCAAAGTTACAAAGGAAAGGAGAATAGATCATGCACATCTCTTTGCAACTCCACTGTCACAGGACCTGACATTGGTATTTATACGAGAAGAATAAGTGTATGGTACAAATCAAGGGTTTTATTTTTCATGGGCTAACATTTGCTAAACATTTACCAGCACATCACTGGCAAAGTGTATGAATAGGCTACTATATTTCATCTTCACAAGATAAGGCATTCCTGCCTGCTATTTGCTTCTGTGAAATATGAAGCAAAGTTACCACAGAGAGGTATAGACACTTGAGGTATTTAAATAAAATCTGAATGGCTGCTGTTACTGGATGCTACATAGATTCCTGTATGTGGTGGAAGTTTGAACTAGATGATCCTGGAAGGCCACCCACTCTATGAATATATGATAATATTGGAAAAATGTTGCTAAGGAGCAACAAATTCTAACTCATTTTGTAAACTTTACAAATTTTCTCCCAGAGTTGTAGATATAAGACTCACTTGTCATTTTTCTTATTTTATTTCATTTTTATCGCTACTATTCAATTGTTTGCTAAGCAATTTGAAAAATCTATAATTCTATGATTTAGAACTTGATTGCAATCTAGAAGAACAAAAGAACCAATCAGATATGGGGACAAGAGGTGTATCTAAATGGTTGAAATTGTGGAACTGGTATAAGAATTTTAATTAGAAAAGTATCCTAGGCTAGTTCTGTGTGCTTTTTTGTTTATAATTTATTCTTTTAATATTTTAATTTTTGGCCATTGTCAACAGTTGTTCTTTGGCTCAAAGTTGCAATGCAAGTACTACAGGGTAGTTCAATATGGATAAGTAAATAGAACCCTTTTGGCAAGTGACGAGTCAGACAAAAATTTCAATACTGAAATCATACTAGATAAAACTATTGAAATTTTACCAAAATAAACCATGAGGGAAACTTTAAAAATTGACACTATGTATATTAGAAATTTTCTGGTACCAATTGTGAAACATTTATTTTACTTCTTATTTCTTCAGCACTGTTTAGAAGACCTTGGTTCCTTAGACATTTGCACAATTGTACAAGGGGGCGACGGGGAGGAATGTAAAGCAAAATAATGTTTTCAGTGAGTTGTAGGGCCGGGATGCAAATACTGGAAAGTGCACTTGTTCCGGAATTATGTCTTCTTGCTCTCTTTCCTGCCTACGGTAAAGGCAGAGGATTGTTTCTGCAGAGAGCATTTTAATCACTCCAGGTGAAAAATACTTCTATAGTCTGACATGGATTGTGTATGTAAGGGCTTTTTTACAGGGAGACATGAGTGAGCTGATAACTTACCAACAGCTAAGTCTTTGGGCACTTTAGAGAGAGATGACCTCCTCCCTTCTTCCTACAGTGGACGAAAACATTCAGTCCTACCCTGGAACCATAGTCTCAGCTGCTCTTCCTTGTGAATAATGACTAATAGTGATGGTTTCTCAATTCCAGAAGTAAGAGGTACCCAATTCTAATTTTTATCCCAGTTTCAGAAAGTCTATCTTGCTCTGAGTCTGGTCTTTCCCAAGAAAGTTGTTTTTTTGGAAAAAGCCCTTGGCATACCACTGCCCTCCATATCATTGGCCCATCTCCAGGTAGAAGGTCCTCTTATTTGTAAGACAAGTGACATTTCATAAACATAGCAGTGCTCTTCCACAGGGAAATTTGAAGTTGATGCAGCTTGTTTGAGAAGTAGATTTTGTTACTTGAGCATTTAGACCTTTCTCTTCTTATAACTATTCCTAAGTCGTAACGAAGATGCAAACCCTGGAAGTTATTATAGGAAACTGCGTCTAATTGTTGTTTTGTTTTCTCTCTTACTTGTGTGGTACTCTACTTTATGGGAGTAATGGTAGGTACCATGGAGGGTACCTGGCCTGTCTCCAGTAGGTCAGAGAACAATGTTAACACAGTTCAGATACATTCAAGTGAGATTCAGTAAAAGGAACAAACTTGCCATTCTTTACAATTCCAAAGGTATCTTGAGAATAGATTCTATTAGTGTGATTTGGCTTTTCTGGTCTCAGAAGCCGGAGTGCTTTCCATATTCTAATTGCTTGCATACTGTTTCTAGAATAATTCATAGAGGAACTGTGTGAATTAATAGCTATGAAGAATCTTTCAAAATACAGTTTGTGAGAGTCTGGATCCTCTTTTTACTGTGCATGTGACTTTCCCTGTGGCCAGAAGGTGTGGGCTATGCCTCTGTTAGCAGACTTCTAGGGACTCAGCCTTATTTTATTACATAAAGGATACACTGATGGTGACATTATCTTATCAGAAGATTTTTACATAACTGATGCATGACTGCTACCTGGCTGACAGTCGGTGACTGCATAACGCTTCGCACCGTCAGGTAAACTTTGTTTCAGAAAGGTTAAAAAGTGAAAATATGTACACCTAACATTGATGAAATAACATAATGAGGGAGAATTTCCTAGATTGCTCCATTCATTTACAGATTTGATAAATAGCCTTTGAAGAATTGTTCCTGATGGTTTGTCACTGCTAATGCAATTTGTAGCCTTCAGATGTGTGTTTGATCAACTGGAAGGAAAAGAATGGAAGGTAGGCTGTAATCTCTGGATTTTCTCCATCGGGCAATGGAGCTTAAATTCTCAATGCAGAATGGACATTTACCATCATCACTGAGGCTACTAAAGAAATTAATTGAAAAAGTGGGAAAATATTCCTTTAAGTCAGGGAAGCAATGTTGTCACCCTCTTATCCCTCAATTACAATGTGCAAAATCTCACTAGTATTTTATTGAAGATGCTTTTATAGCTCTTTGTGTTTCATTAAACCCAAAACAATCTCTATAATATACTATGGCAGGTGCTGAACTGCTGCTTGAGTTACTCTATGAAAAAGCCTCTTGTGGAGGCGCATTAACTCTCTCTAGCCTCAGGAGAACCAAGTTGTACAGTCTGATTTCTTCAAACCGATGGAGAGTTTTGTCTGCTTGGAATGCCATCCACCCCTTGATCAAGTGGTTCTAAGTTGTTCTTCTCCAGCAAGCCTTCTCACTGCTGCTGACATTTGGGACTATGTCAACAAGAGCTATCCAGTGATCTGTAAGATGTTCAGCAGAACTCTTAGCCACTAGGTGCTAGAAGTACCTTCTCTACAAAAGTAACAATCAAAAATATCTCCTGACATTGCCAAAGGACCCCTGGGGCACAAAATTGACCTGGCTGAGAACCATTGCTCTACATTGCTCTTTTTTTAAGCTAGAGATGCCCTGGAAGGATAAGGTCTGATATTTCCAGAATTGGTTCACACCCATATAATTATAATGATCAAATGTAAAACCAAAGGATGAACTAGCCAGGAATTAAATAAACCAGAAAAGCTGATGCTTTCAGCTTATAGATTCAAAATTGCAGCATGAAGCTACACTATGAGATAATTTAGTGTCAAGGGTGGGTTTTAAGACAGGCAGGATGATGGCATAGACATCTCTCCCTCTCACACAATTTCTGTGAGGGGAAAAAACAAAACTTTCAGATATGTGATAAAACAGCCAAAAGCACACCAACTCAGTGTTATTCATTGTAGACTGTTTGATCCTATATATATTTTTAAGAGGCAGTAAAAAATTAAAAGTTTTTCATAAAGAATGAAGACAAAGAAAAATAACAAACTGTAGTATAATTCAAATGAAAATGTTATTATAATAAAACTACTCCTACTCTAATTTTTTTTATATGATAGTCACACAGAGAGAGAGAGAGAGGCAGAGACATAGACAGAGGAAGAAGCAGGCTCCATGCACCAGGAGCCCCATGTGGGATTTGATCCCGGGTCTCCAGGACCATGCCCTGGGCCAAAGGCAGGCGCTAAACCGCTGCGCCACCCAGGGATCCCTACTCCTACCCTAATTAGTGTTTTGCTTCCATCCACATGAAAATATTTGTCACCTAGGTGTTTCCCCAGAAGTACATCTTTTTGTATATAAATGGCTTTATTCTTTAGTATTCTTTAGGAATTCAGTACTCACAGCCATGATTGCTTGTGATTTCTTTTTAAAACAACTGTCTTGGGCAGCCCAGGTGGCTCAGCAGTTTAGCACCGCCTTCAGCCCAGGGCCTGATCCTGGAGTCCTGGGATCGAGTCCCATGTCAGGCTCCCTTGCAGGGAGCCTGCTTCTCCCTCTGCCTGTGTCTCTGCCTCTCTCTCTCTGTGTGTCTCTCATTAATAAATAAATAAATAAAATCTTTAAAAAATAAAATAACTGTCTTAAAAAATATGTCAAAACAAAAACTGCATTCGTTTTGCACATATAGAAATAAATCTCCAAGAATTTGCCAAAGAAAAGTACTGATGCTAATGCCATAGTATGAAAAGCCAAGTATGTCAACACCTGCAACAATCAGTGCTCCCATGGCACTAACATGGAATAGCATCCTCTCTCATGTGAATTATTGCAATAGTTCATTTACTGGTCTCCTTGCTTTCTTCCATATTACCCCTTAAAGTTTATTCTCTCCACTATAACAGAGCAATCCTGTTAACTATCATTGAAATAATGTAAATCCTCTGTGCAAAGCACTTTGATGGCTCCCTCTCTTACTTTGGGGTAAAAGCTAAGGCCATAGAATGGTCTGCAAGGTCCCATCTCTCTGGTTTCATACTCTCTTCCCCTCCACCTTGGTCACTCCACTCCGGTTACATTGGCCTCCTCAGTGTTCTGAAATCACCAGATCTATCTTAGGCATTTTGTACCTGCTGGCTTTTTTGCCTGCAGTGCTTTCCCAAGGACTATTCATGCATGTTATATGCATCACTCCCTCGTTTCCTTCAAGTCTGCTTTAATGTCACTTTTTCAGTGAGGTTTCTCGGACTATTTAAACTTGCTGTCTCATACCCTTCTCCATCCCACTGCCCTTCTCCCTCTCCTCTTTTTTGATTTTTCCCCAGAGCATGTGTCTTTCTAATATATTAATTTCTTTTTGTTCTTGTTTGCATTCTCCACTCCTCCTGAGAACAAAAACAAAATTCAATGAAGGAAAAGATTTTTACTATTTAATCTCCTACTATATCACAAAAGCCTGGTAAAGTTGTTGATATATGTATGGTTCTGAAATCTATATTACAAAAATAAGTAATCAATATGAAAATCAAAATTACTTTCAAAATATAAATTCAAAGACCATGAGGTCTCAAGATTTCTTGAGACTCAAGTTTTATTGAAAAATGGAGTTTCAAATTATATTTGATGTGGTCTGTTTTTAATCCTTATACCCTTACAAAACAGCAGTTAGTCATGGGAAGGAATAATTTATAATTCAAAGAATTTCTCATTATTAAATATGAAATATATTAGATGGTTTTTAAATCATCATGTTTCCAAAGTGGAAATAAATTTTTGTGGAGAATGCCAGTGATTAGATTATTATCACTTGAATCAAGGTGAGGAAAAAGGGATGAATCTAAAATTTAATACTTTTAATATTTTATTTACTGAAAAACACACTATGAGAGGATAACTAATTTAGTATTATAATCCAGAAGCAGGAAAAGATCAGTGTCCCAGCCATCCGGCAAAAGGGGTTTCCCTTTTATTTGAGAGAGAGTTGGCCTTTTTTATCTATTCAGACCTTCAGCTGATTGGAAGAGGGCCTCTCACTTTAGGGAGGTGATCTGCTTTATCCAGTCTACAGGTTAAAATGCTATTTTCCTCCAAAAATACCTTCACAGACACACCAGAATAATGTTTGACCAAACCTCTGGACACACTGTGGTTCAGTCAGTTAACACAAACTGTACTACCACATTGTGTTCCACATTTCTTTATAATTTCTTAAGTATTAAGGATTTTTTCTAATAATGACTTTAGAATAAAACTCTACACATTTCCATTGCCTTCAAAAGAAAAAGAAATATGTTGTTTATTCTGTGAAAGAAATAAATATTTCAAAAAATTCTTGGGATAATGTCAAAAAGATATATTTTTAAAACTCTCTACATGTTTCTCTGTTGAAAACCCTCCATTTTAAGAAGAATGCAAGTTCCAAGGAGGTTTATGAGTGCATTTCTGTATCCTTACAAAAATGGTATAAATGTAACATTTCTTTTCAAGGAGGGCTTCTATATTATTAAATGTCATTTTCACTTTTAAACAGTGTTTGAAAATAAATTTTACAAATTTCGGAACTACATTCTTGAAACAATGACAGTCAAATATGTGGAAGAATGTAACAGCCCCCAAACAAACATATTCTCACCACTTTGATTTTCTCAGAACTACACAAAGCTCAGCTTCTCTACAAGCATATTCTTTTCCGTGTTCTATTTGTTCAACTGAGAGTTCTTTTCATGAACTTCCTTGGTGTTGGAGTCACTGTAAGCTGCTTTAACTCAGCCCTCCAGAGAAAACTAAGTCTTAGTCTCTTCTCTATATTGCTCAGTAATACACTCAGCCATCAGAGTGGGGAAAGAGACACCATGACTTGACACTGAAGCAAGAGTCAATATATATGTGGCAATGTTCAAAATACTTAACAGCTAGTAAGCCCTAGGTACCAACCAATCAGAACACATGCCATAAATGTCACTGAGTGGATGTGCCTGAAGTTCCCAGTGGAATTTTGAAAGCTGTTGGCACATAAAGAAACCAATGATATCTACTCATCTAATCATGCCTATACAAATGTCACACTTTCTTTGGTATGTCCTCACATGCTTACATTTCAAACTCTAATTTATAGGTCCTAAAACTTACTGAGGATATAATAGTCTAAAAATGGTGTTGATATTGTTGATGAATTTATAATGGAAATTGATATTTTATAATTTTCCAAATTAAATAATACATCTGAAAATTTTTAACCTAAAATTTCTCAGGAAGCTTTGTCAAAAGACAAATAGATACTATTGAGAATGGGCTAGGAGTGTGTGTATATGTGTATGTGTGTGTGCATGTGTAGAGGTGTCTGGTCGGTGGGGGTTCTAATAAGGGTACTCAATAAAAGTAGCCCGGCCCTCAGAAGCATAACAGTTAGCTGTCGGGAAATACACATACATAATTATAAAACTAGATCAAATATGGTGATTCCTGTAAAGAGACATGGGAGGATGTCTGGAGCATCTAGGGGAAAAAGATCCTTTATAATGGAAGACTTCAGAATATGCTTCATGGACTAGGTGATGGCTTAGAGTATGAGAGGGCAAGAGGAAAATGAATGAAAAAGTAGGTTTTCAATTATCTTGTTATGGCCCATAAATGGTAAAATAAGGCACTGTATTTTAATGAGGGGTACAAAGAAAATTAAAAGATAGAAAAAGTACTATCACAGGCAGAAAATAATTAGATCCTAAAGTAAGAGGAACTGATACTAATTCTTATGGGAGATGAGAGTAATACTTGTAGATTCTGTGATCCTGAGAAAGAGTAACTGCTGTTAATCAGATGACATTCTGTAGTCCTTCCCATTTACTCCCAATAACCCCAGCACTTAGGGATACTCTTGAACCAGATTAGCTCCTTGCATATTATCTTGCTCATAATGAATAAATATTTTGAAAATGCCAATTTATAAAACCAAGAGAAAAATCCTTATATTGAGAACCCAAAAAGGGTCTAACATTTTTTCAAGATACCAAATTGTCTAATTAGAATTCTAAATAGTTACAAGAATTATCTACTTCAGAATTATCTAGATAGATATTTAGAATATAATTAGGATATAATTAGATATTATGATCTAGTTAGCTATCTGGGAAGGACTTTTGGGGTGAACCCTTTCTAAGGACCTCTGAATAATCAGAAAATGTGTCCCCCTTACTATACTGCTGAACAAAAATTAAAAAGTAATGACTGATTATTGTAACATTTGCTTTGCGTGATTAATCCTAATAGGTAAATTAGAAGTTAGTATTAACTAGTCCTGAATTAAGCTTTGCTGTTCTATCTATTCATGGAAATTATTGTTTTAATTAAAGATACAGCTGCAGTAAATAGCAATAAGTGGTCCCAGGATCTATGTGAACTACCAATTACCAGGATTTAGTATATATTAGATACAGCTAATATTGGTGTTAAAAGAGGAAAGAAATTTACATTCATATTCAGGGCCTCTAGAACTGTGAATCAAATATTTCTACTTGTTAAGATGGTGCCTGCCAACAAGCTGTTCAGAAATACCCATTAGAGTTATAAAGCAAGAATTTATCTTAGTTTATGAGTGGAAAGTTAATGAGTAGAAAGCATGGTTTCTTCCTCTCCCTCTCCCTTCCTTCTATCCCATTATGGATACCATCTTTTATTTTCTTTGCAAAAAAAAATTAATAAATGTTTCCATTTATTTTGTTTAAGCAAAAGATTAATACTTAAAAATGTACTTATAATATAAAATGATTAATGAGCATGGGGCCACATCTGGACTAAAAAATATTTTGATGCAGTCTCTGGAGAAGCTTTTTTCAAGTAATAACTAGCACATGAAGTAACCAAATAGTCCATGGTGAGTCAATTTTTTCAGAGTATATAGACTTAGGTCGACTCAAAAGAATCTACAACATCTTGCTTTGGACATATGTAAATGATATGCTGACAAGTGCATTATTGATAAACTGGCACAAGTTGATGAAAATATTAGGCCAAAGAGATGAAAGACCAGAGAAGAAAATCAAGATTTCTGTTTTTTAAGGAACAGCAGTATTTTAGAAGAATGTGTGTTTTGACTATTTTTCCATGCTGGGAAATGTGATATATAATGACTAGTTGCATTTTTGTTATTGTATGTGTACAAAATATATTTTGTACGAGTTATAATGTATCACTTCCTGAATTACTTCTCGCTGCATATCAAGACAAGCAGCTAGCATGGAGCTGATGCTGGAAGTGTGTTTTCCCAAATTACACATAAACAATAACCTCAAAAATCTTACCCAGGACCGTGGTGTGGACCTGCCAGTTGAATCCCCTGCACGTTGATGGCTGGGGCCCAGCGTGGCACACATACAAGGGTCTTCTTGCTTTTCGAGTGCTTTATCATCCTCCACTTTCCACAGCGTGTGAATAAAAGTGGCCTCCGCTCGGAAAAGTTAAAGTCAAATCAAGAAATGAAATTGATTCCCTATCCACTATAGAATAAGAGAAACCGAGTGGTTTGGAAGTGCTTTTGTGTTACTTTGACACATTGACTCTCAACCCAGTCATACTCCAAGCTCCATTTTTATAGCAGATATTTTATGAGACATCTTTATTTGCCTCAAAGAAATTTCAATATAACCTATCTGCACAGACTATCTCAAAGAAACAAATACGATGCCCTAGATTTAAAGGAAAAATATATAAATGCCCTGAAGCACAACTTCAGCAGGTGACATAATGAAGTAATCAAACACTTGCATCCGCCCCGGGGTAGACCCACCATGGGCTCCTGGTGAATGTGGCAGCTACAAAGGCTGACTGTTCAGGTGAGTAGATCAGAAACTCATGCCAAGAGCAGTGTTACTGCTTTGTGATGTTATTTTCCAAAACAGTGAACAACTCCTGGCAAATAAAAAACCTGAACAGGATACAGTCTCTCCTCCATACATGCGGTAGTTCCATTCCTGATAAATTCAGTATATATTAAAACCATACCAAAATACTATGTGTTTTACCTTTTGTAAAAGCATCAGGTTACAGGCTTCTGCAGTTATACTCAAGTGTTTTACTTTCTTGCATATATGAAAGCCTTGGAGGATGAGCAACTACTCTGTACATCGCAGCATGTCTAGCATCCGTAGGCCTCCACCCACTAAATGCCAGCAGCACCTCGTTTTCATGGCAACCAAAAGCATCTGCAAAGATTTCCAGAACACCACCCCCACCTCCCTGCCAACGAGTGGTACCAGTGGTGTGGAGAGCTATGCCTGGCTTTCATCGTAGCACGTGATCATTCATCACTCCGGCCCACCCCAATCCTAGGAGAGCCTCAACTCTGCCCATAGTGAGTTCCTGTCTATCAGAATAATTCCTAACAAGTCCAACATGCATAGTAGTGAAAAAAATTTTATCCCCAAACTCTTTATAAGTTCTCACAACTATATGAAGAAAAAAACGTTAAGTTTAGAAGAAGCAAAAAGAACTGATAGTGAAGGGCTTGTTTATAAGGTGAATATAAGAGGGCTCTCGGTACTATAGGTGCTGAGTTTTGGGGGAAATCCCTTGTCTGATTTTTTCGTATCCTCCTCCCCAGCTTCCATCAATTAATATTTATAAAAGGTTTAGAACAGTTTCTGTTACGTTGTGCGATGTAATCTTTGCTAAATAACTAAAGAAGTATTCCCAAAGTTATTCCAAAATTCAGATCCAATCATATTTCTTCCTTGATCAGAAGCTTCAGTGGATCTTGTTGTGAAAATTCAAATAATTTAAAAAAAAAAAATAATAATAATAATAATAATAGTAGTAAATAAAATTCAAATAATTTTTAAGGAGCAGATCATCTCCTGAAATAAAAATCTTAGGTGAAAACACAATGTATGAAAGACAGAAAAGCAGTTCTGCTCGGGTTAGAACTAGGGAAGGGCCAGGCAGGCACTGCGTCCAAGCACCCAGCTCATAACCGCAATCAGATGATCTGAGATGTTTCCTTCACACCACGAGGTAATCAGCCTCTCCGGTCTCTAGGTCCCCACCCCACTTGTTCAGCCACTCATCACAGGTGTCGTAACGGCAGCTAACACTGGCTGATGGCTCGCAGTGTACCAGGGGCTTTTCTGATCCCTTTCCCGTTTTAACACAACTCTTCCTCATTATAACCTGATGATAGAGAGAGTAATCATGCATCCACTTTACAGATGAGAAAACTGAGGCCCCTCCGAAGAACTAGACAACTTTTCCAGGGTTGTTTGCGACCAGGAAGTGGAAACACCACAGTCAGAATTTCGGAAGTCAGCTTGATCAGATTGCCACACCTTATTTATTTTTCTTACGTTTGCTGTCTTCTACGCCGGCAGCTCCCTAACAGTGTTAGACCACAGTGCAGTAGCATGCAGCTCAAATGGTAGTAGAAAGTGAAAATATTTAAAAGTAACTCAATTAATAGATTTATAATTGTTTCTGAACAAACTTTATGTTAATACATTAAACACCCTTACTAAATAAGGAATGTATTTCATGTAATATGTAGTTTTTGTGTTGCTATCTTAAATGTTTTTTTTCCTTTCCTAAAATAGGGAATTGGGGCACCTGGGTGGCCCAGTCCATTAATCATCCAAGTCTTTATCTCAGCTCAGTTCTCCATCTCAGGGTTTTGAGTTCAAGCCCTGCCTTGGCTCCATGCTAGGCATGGAGCCTACTTAAAAAATATTTTTTTAATTTTTTAAGTAAAATAAGGAATCCATATGTTTCTTTTGGGGGAGGGGATCTCTATATCTTTTGAAAACTTTTTTATTGAGATATAACTGACATGTAACATTATATTAGTTTCAAGTATACAATATACTGATTCAATATATGTATATACTGTGAAATGATCAGGATAGATGTTAAATCTGGTTAACACCCTTCATATTTAGTTACAATTTTCTTTCTCATGATTGAGGACTTTTAAGATCTACTCTCTTAACAATTTTCAAATATACAGCATAGCATTGTTAACTATAGTCACCATGCTGTACATTAAAGTCCCATGACTTATTTATAAGTGGAAGTTTGTGCCTACTGAACACTTTCACTCATAGGAATTCATAAAAATATATTTATAGGGGTATATATTCATAGGAATAATTGAATTTTTCTTTTTCTAAATACTCATTTTTAAATTTTTTTATCAGTTTCATTTTAAACATTTCCAACCTTTTTGTACTTATTCTTCTTACTTAGCCACTTACTCATTTACATTCCTTCTTCCCAACCTGTCTTCTTAAATGAGGCCTATTTAGATTTTTTTTTAAGATTTTACTTATTTTAGAGAAAGAATGGGAGTGGGAGGGGCAGAAGAAGGAGAGAGAGGATCTCAAGAGGATGCTTAGCATGGAGCCCAACACAGGACTGGATCCCAGGACTCTGAGATCAGGACCTAAGCCAAAACTGAGAATTGGACCCTTAACCAACTCAGCCACCCAGGTGCCCCACCTTTGTAGAATTCTTTAAGAATTTTACAGATCTTGAGATTTCAGATCTTCCAGTAGTTCCAACTATGGGTCCTGGGCTCCAGCACCTGCTGGCTCTGCCTTTTACTAGCTGGATGACACTGAACAAAGTTTCCTATCATCTCTGAGCACCCATTTTCTCACCTATAAAACTGGATTATAATTGTCCTTAGCTCAATATCTTTAAAATGCTTAACTCAATGAGTGGCTCATACAAAATGCTCAGTAAATGTTAGTTATTTTTAACTTTCATATTTATTTTGAGGGAAGAGGCTGTATTTTAAAAGTATCTCAACTTTCTATCAGACTGAGTATCCTTTATCACTTCCCTTGTGGCAAGTAGCATATATTTCTTTTTTAGTCTCCTTTTACTGATAGAATGTATTTGCTGAGATTTGTCTGCTAATTCATAAACATATGAGTTCCTTCTACTTAATAAACCATATCAATGTCTAAATTACCTTTTTTTTCTCTGTTCCTTGGTGAAACCTTGGACCTGGCATTTTCTAAATGCTAATTGCTTTCTTTTCTCACTCTGGTAATTCATCCCAATACATTCTTTATTTTTTATTTATTTATTTTTTTATGATAGTCACAGATAGAGAGAGAGAGGCAGAGACACAGGCAGAGGGAGAAGCAGGTTCCATGCACCGGGAGCCCGACGTGGGATTCGATCCCGGGTCTCTAGGATCGCGCCCTGGGCCAAAGGCAGGCGCCAAACCGCTGTGCCAGCCAGGGATCCCTCAATACATTCTTTAAATGAAGGATTAGTTTTACCTAAATATTTTGTGAATGAAATAGCATGTAAAAAGCTAAGCCTTTTTTCGATGCGAGGAACAGGTTTATAGATAAACATAAGTGATTTAGAGTCGCCAGATTGTAAAAATCTCAGGAAGAAGGTATTTCTGTTTCTCCAGTTAAGGAGATTGAAAGGTAAAAAGGTAGTCACAACAAGTCAGTCTGTTCAGATATTTTGTGTTAAAATTCATAAGTAAAGATTTCAAGACACAGAGAGTGAGAGAGAGAGAGAGAGAGAGAGAGAGGCAGGGGAGTGAAGGTCGGGTTGTAGCGGGAATAGTGTTTTGCATGCACTCATAAGCACACATCCAAATCTGATGGTGGTTTGTCTAGTGCATGGGAGCAGGTGGGAAGGCAGCCTTTCTAATGGCTTAATAACTAAATAACCAGGTCTCCAAAGCATTCAAGTCACAGGATGAGGCTATTTTTAAAGGGGGAGGGGAATAAAAGCCTATTCACTCCATTTTTATCCTACATGTTTTTATGTAGTTTAAATATTTTTCCAATATCCTCTTACGTCAAAGATTCTGAAAGAACTAGGTATTTATGATTCACATGTTTTTTTAGTGAGTGAAATAGCTCCAGAAGTTAAAGGAATTCACCTAAACCGAGGCCATAGAAAATGTCAGGGGCAGAGCTAGAACGCAGACTTGGAGACATTCCTCATATCTTCCCTCATTATTGGTGTGCAATTACTTCTTTCTATGAACTGAAAGCATTAAGAAGTATTTCTCATTATACTTCTGGTAAAATAAAATGCATAAAGTCAAATGAAATACAGTGCAAAGTAGGCTGCACATATTTGCAGAAATCTGATCTAATATATAGAAATAAAGTGCTTTTATTCTTCTGTGGATGTTTTCAGTCCTATAAAAAAATTCTAAAGCTAAGTAATTAATTTAAAATTTATAATGGCATGGTTGTTGCTGTTGTTTAACCTGAAAGCATCAAACACAACAATGAAGGCTATGACGTAAGCAGAGAGCCCTGCCTGCTTAACCAGAAATGAGGTTACGAAGGGAATGGAATGAAAATGAGAAGAGGTCTACACAGCGGCACTGTGGCAAGCACACAGCTGGAGAGAGGGCCACGTGCTGTAGAAATATGAACCCTGACCACAGCATTTGGCTTTCAAGGAGTGAAATTGCAGCCACCAAATGCAGTGTTTTCCCACCATCCCAAAAATGTATTTTACATTGGCAATTTCTGCTGGATAAAACAGAGATTTTGAGTCAATTTTTTTTCTCTGTCTCTGTTTTAATGACTCAAATAGTCTGTGAAACCATCTTTTTTGTGAGATACCTCCCAACCCTCTCACTATTCCCTGAATTTTGTTAACCTGCTGAGATAAGATTCACATGGCAGCTCATGCGCTGCTCAGGAATTTCCAAATAAGGGGCTGTTGTTCCAGACTATCAGTTGACTTTTTAGTGGTGCAACTTAAGCAAATTATTTAATACTTCTGAGCATCAATTTATTAAGTGTATAGGGAGGGTAACCTTACTTACCTCATATGTGAAAGATTTAGCACGGTACCATTGATATTAAACAGTAACTACAGAGCTTTTCACTAACTCAAGATGAAACCCAGTGGATAGACATTTTCATGGGACCATAGAAATTTCTTTCTCTGTTTCATTATATATCATGAGCGCAATTGATTTACATAGAAATAGACTTGGTGTTTACTACATAACAAATAATAATATTTGGTGAAAAAAATAATAATATTTGGTGGTTTGTATTAGGGTTACTCCATCTGACTGAACTCCATTAACCACAAATCATGGGGAAAATAAAGAGAGACATCAAAGAAATAAAAGGAATTTAAGAAGAAATGGACAATTGGTATAAATGGGGGAGCAAAATAAGCAATTAGTCAAAATAAACCTAAAACAGAATCCTTATACATTAAGCAAACTACCACAAAAGCTGGATTCTAAACCTCTTTGCCAGTGAGCCACAGGCTTTATGCATGTCACCCAGCTTTTTTGGGTCTGAGTTTTCTCATTTCTAAGGTAGGGACTGGAGTAAATCATCTTCCAGGTCCTATTCAGCCCTAACATTCTAGAATTGTCATGAACTAGGGGAGGTTAGCAACTAAAGTTGAAAGCAAATCTAAAGCTTTCAAAATTCCACTTCTTAAAATTTCTATTAAATAATTGTAACATTTGCAAGTAGCAGTACTTTCACTCTTTTATGCAAAATTTTTGTAGACTTTAATCTGAAAGACTATGGACAAACCCCAGTTATTTCTGCAAAGTCAAACCGATGGCAGCTGTTAACCAAGAAAAACATCTGGAAAGCCATCTGCTAAGGTTCACACAGGAGATCTCAGACTCAAGCTATTCCCTGATAGGACACACAGGATCCTAATTCTCTGTGTGACTGAATGCAACACCTTTCATTTGGATTCTCCAGGATAAGAGTAGTGCCAGAGGACAAGGTGGCCTTGCTGAAGACTAGAGGCACCCACTATGGGTTCACTGGAAGCTATTTTAAGCCAGAAAGTGCTACTTCCAATCAGCACCACAACTAATCAGTTTGTGTATTCTAAAACCAAGTTCGGAGGGTCTACTATGTGTGGGTCACGGTAGCAGTAGAAGAGCATGGATCCTACTGATGAAGTGCTCGTAGCACAGTGCAAGAAGCGGGCGCATGAGGACATCATTGCAGCACAGCATGGTGGGGCCGGAAGCCGAATAGCAAGTCTTAAATCCAAAGATGATGCATAAACTGTCATCAGTGCAGCTGTTTTCAGAACAGTGAAGGATGATGCTAAGCTGTACTTTCTTTGGCCTATTTTCCATCGAACCACTTCCATAAAGTGATCTCATCAAGGTAAATCATATTGACTCAGTTCCATATCCAATAATTACAAAATAATGAATTTTTTTTTAAGTCACAGCTATTTGCTTCTTGTTTTTTCCACCCAACTGGAAACCAAGTCCTTTAATTTCTCCTTTGTTGTGATGTCACTCCCTTCTCCCCATCCTGTTCCTCTTGCCATAGTTTTCATCTTTTTTATCTTTAGCTATCACTGCACCCTCCCTGTCTCTGTGCTTGCCTCGCTCCAATTCATTATCACCTTCATTACTTGATATTTTTTAACTAAGGCATTTTGATCAAATGGAATATGCTTTTGCAAAAAGACAAAATAAGTAAAATATGAAACTTTCAACTAATTAAAATTGTTAAATAACATGTGAAACTAATTCTTCATCCAAGTCCTAAATTTATTTCTCCTCTGTATATTATCCCACCCTTCCTCCCATAGTTGATGCCACATAATCAAAATAATCCAATTTACATTACAAAATTCAAATGCCCTGCCCTGCTTCATAGAGCTACCTCCTAAAACACTTAACCTCTCACCCTACTTGTTTGCTTAAAACTCTTAAGTGACCTTCCCTTGCCAAAACAAAAGTTCTCAGACTTGAATGTGTATGAGAATAACCTGAGGTTTTTGTTTCTTTCCTTTAATGCAAATTCTTGAGGCCAGATCCTCCCAAAGATTCTGATTCAGTAGTTCTCGCCCCAGATGCCTTCTTTCCTAGTATCCTTGCTGGCAGCTCCTCTACTTCTACTCTCCCTCCAGTCTCTTCCTATTGTTATAAATTCTTTACAGATAAGAACCAAACCGTGTTCCTAGTATCTAGCAGAATGCTTAGGAAATGGATGGCTCTCCATAATTACTTTTAAATGAGGAAAAGAAACAAATGTATACTCAAAATCATTCTGCCTGAGGTGATAAAATCAGAAACATGTGAGATTTGGGCAGGTATCTGAAATGAGTCATCAGTTGGTCAAAGAATAAAAGAAAGCATTCAGCTTTTGTTTTGATTAACATCTACTTTTGATTATCCTTAGAGGAGGAAATTCTAATTTATGACTCATAATAATTATTGGCAAGATGGTTCTAAACATGTAGATTTTAAGAAAAACAATTTTAATTTTCAGGGTTGTCAATTTACAAAGGCATAGATCCTTAAATGCCCTAAGGCAGTTAGCCCAAGGATAAAACTGTGTTGCTCATTGTGACAATGTATTAATATTATCGGGCACAATGCCACCTTAATATGTTCATTTTAAATTACATAGTGGAGGTAGACACCAAAGATTTTCCAAGGTAGGTGCAAGTGATCTAGATAAATGAGAATCTGGCCTTCTTCAAAATTCATAAAGCCCTGCCCCTCTGCACTTCCAGCCAGTGGGGTCTCACTATAACCCACTTTGTCAGGATGTTGAGTCTGTTATAAAGTGATAGTCTAGATAAAAACACATACGAGGCAATCCAGGTATTGGAGTACCATGTGTGATTCCTCACAAAGAACTGTGGTTCAAAAGATGACAAAAGAATAAGGATAATGATTATTTTATTTTTGTGTTTTGGTCATGTTGGATGGGAATGCATCTGTATTGACATGCGTGTCCCTCTCTGCCTGGAACATTTTCCCTCTCTGTACACATATTTCTTTCTCATCCTTTAGATCTTAGTTTGGAAACAGTATGCTCCAGGAACTACTCTTCTTAGCTGCCACATCTCTGTGTTCCCAAGTGCTTGTGTTTATCGTAGCACCTGACGCTGTGTATCAAAATTGCACATTTAATATTGGCTAGTCTCCCCACTTGACCATGAGCTCTTGAAGAGAGAAATGTTATCATATTCTTCATTATACCCCTAGTGTCTAGCATAGAGCCTACAATAAGATAGGCATGGAATAAACATTTGTCAAGTAAATTAACGATGTTATATGTATTTACTCAATATAAATCACTGGGTATCATCACAGCCTACAGATTACTTACTTTTTTTCTTGTTTTCCTTGTTTTTCATTCTTTCAAGCTCTGCAAAACTACTGATTTAATTTCCAAAGAGGCATTAATCATGTAAACTGGAAGGTCAACCATCTAGATTCAGTCCTAGCTCTACTATTAAGTAGCTAAGTGATCTTTAACAGATCACTATGCCTTTCTGCTTATTTTCTCACCTACAAAAACTAACTTCTAACCCAAAGATTCCATGAGTTCCAAAAAGAAACTCTTTATATTTCAGGGAAAATACCTCTACAACATAAGCCTCTGTTGTTCTCCTAGGGTATAATAGAAGTTTTCATGATGATGTTTTGTAACACTAATAAAGACCCTGTGGCTTTTAAGCAAATAGCGTTTATTTTCCTCTATACGAAGTAAAATTAATACGGAAGGAAGAAAAGGTGACTTTGTGCCTACTGGTGATAGCAATAGCTGAGTGGTCAGGTCGGGTAGGACTGATGCCAAATGTGGGGAGACTGGCTACCAGAGTCCAGACAGCCAGCTGTGGTGCATGATTCCAGTCCCATCATTTCATCCCAGCCATCTGGGGCTCATGAAAAATGGAGGAAGGACAGGGAAGGACACAATATCAGCATCAACCACACCACTGAAATCTGGATATGAGTCACAAAGTGGCCACTTCCTACTCTATAGAAAGGAGGACAATATCACCTCACCTTAACTTCCTCAGATTGCATAAAGGTCTAAGAATATAATGAGATATTGTACATGGACATTTTTGTGAGTTGTAAAATGCAAATGATAGTTCTTAGACAAAATTAGACTGTCACAGACCCCACCTTTGAAGTAACCTGAAGGCCACTCGGTCTGTAAATATTATTGAGCACATCATATGTGTCAGACACAGATCTAGGCATGGTTCTAAAAGAAACTTGTCCATTATTCTAGTTAGACTAAACAGAAAACAATAGACTGAACATAAAACGAACACATAATTAAATAAACTATTAAAATAATCTTCAGAGCATTTGAGGGGACTACTTTCACAGTGAAGCTCAGGAAAGACTTGAAAGGTATCATTTGAATTAAGAGCTGTGAAGACCTGAGGAAGAGTATCCTAAGCAGATGCAAAGGCCCTGGGGCAGAAATAAGCTTAGTATATTTGAAAGATGGAAATAGGCTGCTATGGTTAGAAAATAGAAAATGATGCACAAGAGGTAGAATGTGAGTCAAAGAGAGTGATGGGGGCCAAGAGAAAGAATTTGGATTTTATTCTATGCAGTGGAACACCACTGGAAAATTCCAAAGCAATGTAGTCACATGCTCAGGAACCCCAAACTACTGCTTTTAGGCTGATTTTTCCCCTCAGAAGAAAAGGCTAAGCAGACAAGGACTGTTTCAGGGAAATTTTTTTTTCCTTTTATTTATTTATGATAGTCACACAGAGAGAGAGAGAGAGAGAGAGAGAGAGAGAGGCGGAGACACAGGCAGCGGGAGAAGCAGACTCCACGCACCGGGAGCCCGACGTGGGACTCGATCCCGGGTCTCCAGGATCGCGCCCTGGGCCCAAAGGCAGGCGCTAAACCGCTGCACCACCCAGGGATCCCTGTTTCAGGGAAATTTAAACCAACTAAGTTCACACACTTTTATTTGCTTTCTTAAACCTGTTAAATATTTTACTCTACCTGCTTCACTTAAACGAAAAGGTCACTTCTAATTTATTTGTTATTGGTTTGCTTTACTGAAAACCAAAATAAGACCAGGGGTCATTTGCAATAAGTAGTGACTGTCAGTTTGTGATCCTGGAAATCAAAGTGAAGGATTATTAGAATTCTGGATTATTAGATTCTTTCTCTATTTTGACTTGTTAATTATTTTTAGTATTCCATTTTGAAAGAAACTGGAGGTAGGAAGATTAGACAGTGCATTAGGATTTATGAACAGCTCATTTTTATAAAAACTCTTAATACTTTATGCAGAATTAGGTTTGCTAATAAAAACATACGCCGAATGTCATCCCTTCCAATACATTTATCCACAATTATATATGGGGAATTATAGATTTATAGTTATTTAGAATTTTTTTTTGTGTGTTATGAACACTTTATGTTAAAGTATGAACAGATACCATATCTACAAAATTTAAGCTTCTGTTCCAATAAACACTCTGTTTTGTTAAAGCTAGAGAGGTACGGAATGTCATGACCTGCACACCAGCCTGCGAGACTCTGGTGTTTACACGGGGCAATCATAGACGTGGATTTCCTGGTCATCACCCACGGACACAATCTTTGAGCCATTTCCATTGTACTTTACTCCCCAGACCTGATCCTGGTGATCGAAGAAGGTGTGAACACAGGTTCTTGTTCCAACATCCCAAACTTTCACACTTTTATCAGATGAACTGGACACAAAGTGGGTGTCGTCAGGACAAAATGCAACATTCAGCACCCATGATGCATGGCCACTCAGCATGCCAGCCAAATTGGCATGTTGTACATCATAGATCTTGATGTAGCCATCATCTGATGCAGTGACCAGGAGCTGAGAATCCGGGGAGAATGTCAGGGAACGGATAGGCATAGCATGGCCTTCCAGCGTGTGCAGTTTTCCAGTTGCAATATCAAAAATATTGATGATCCCATCTATGGCTCCACTGGCCAGATATTTCCCATCAGGGCTATATGCAATACTAAGAATGAATTTTCCTCTCGTGTCCAGAGAATATTCCTTTTTCCCACTTTCCACACCAAAAATGTTCACTTTCCCCACATGAGTTCCTGTGGCCAGATACTGGGAATCAGGAGAAAAGGCCAAAGTCCAGGCATCCACTGGTCCTGCATCTATAGATTTTATCTGTTTGCCATTATCCAAGTCCCAGAGACGAATATGAGCGTCAAGAGAACTGGATGCAGCGATGGGCAGCGTATGGCTGATGTCCACAGACACCACGCCCAGTTGATGTCCCTCTAGACTCCACTGTAGGTCCAGTCTCTCATCACACCACTTCCAGACTTTCACCAGGTCATCCAGGGACCCCGTAACCACCGTCTCAGAGTTTTCTTTCTTGTTTGTCCCCCAGGCAACCGACCAAATGGCATCATCATGGGCTTGTTCTTGTTTGAAGAGAATACTGTACTGGTTGGTCATTTCCTCAACCAAGGAGGAAGGCTACAGGCCAGACAGTTCGCCGCCCTGCCGGCTGCACCTTATTTAGAATTTGATCTTGTGTTTTTTGCCTAGGCAAAGCCTCATCCTAATAGATTTTTAATAGAGGATAAAATATGATATTAGAAAATTTAGTAATTCTTAGTATTTCATATGAATTTGTGAGTAGCCATTTGAAGAATCTAGATATATTTGTTGCTGTTTTAATTCCATAAAATTTAAATAAATATCATTTTAAAGATCAAGTCTAAGAGTATCAAGGTCAAACCAATTTTTTTCTCTTTGTTATACTATTACTTATTTAAAGATTTTGGTTTTGTTTTCAATTGAAAAGAAAAGTATTTGAATGACATTAAAGTCCTCAAAGCTAGTCAGGTTTTTAAAAAATAGTACTTAAGCAATCTGGAGTGTGCAAAATTGTGTACTTGTCTGATACCATGCTTATTCTGACATGCCTGCACACGTGCACACACACACACGTACACACGCACACAAACTCACACAAAGTAAATTCATATCTTCATTCTCTAATATGTGGGGCTTCTGGAAAAGAGGTAACCAAATATAAATTTTCAGGTGCTAACTATTTTTCATTTAGGGCCACTGCTTTATTTTCTCTGCAAAGTTCACCCCTGACTAGCAAGTCAGTGTGGAGTCCCTGCAATGTGCAACAGCCACACCTTCACACAGAGAGGGGCTCAAGGGGGCTGTATCTAGACAAACACTTCTAAATCAGTCATGGAAAGACCTTTGTTGTCATTTGAAGGTTTTTCAGCAATTCTGGTGTGGGCTTGTGGGTATTTTTGCGAAGTCTCAATGTCAGTGCAGACATCTTGGAATTTAGGAAAAGCTTTCTGATTTATTTCACAACATACATAAATTTTGCTCTGTACCTGAGTGGCAAATTCCTAGACAGAACTTGAAAATCTCTCCTAGACAAGTGTTGGCCTTTTCTTTTTAACTGCTGTTGGAAGAATTATGAAACAGAATAGGTGTTCTATAGGCAGCAACATGCTAGCATTATTCTCACTGACAGAGTGAACTTAAGACTTACCATATAACCAATGTTTTAAACAAAAATTATAGAGTATCCCAAATTGCTTAAGCTACATCTCTAATTTAACAGTGAACATATTTAAATGAAGATGAGCTCAAGGGTTTTGTAGTCATGGCAACATGATGTGAAAATATACCATGTCATTCAAGTCTATTAGACAAAAATATATTATCATTCCAAAGGTTTTTGTTGCTACTTTAGATACTGACTGTAGAAGAGGAAAAAAAAAGAAGAGGATGAGAGAATGGAGAGATCATGGAATTTAATTATTTTCACTACCAAAAAGTGCTGGTTTGAAAATAATCTGATTTAAATTTTAAACAACTTTAACTACAAAATTAATATTAAAGAATATGAAAAAAATAAACAGAAAACAAATTTTCTGCCTTAACAAAAATGTGTTAAATCTACTTCCTGCAAATAAGAGTCTAAAAGTAAAGAGTAATTTTTTTTATTTTAACATTTAAATGAGTTGCTTTTAGAGCACATAATTTGTGACTAGTCACATGAGAAATAAAGCCTGAACAACACAATTTTTAAATTAATTTAAGCAAATATGTAAGATATCCAGAACTTTATTCAGAATCATAAAATGGACAGGTGATTAAATTGAGATGGTTATGGATAATTTAAAACACAGAAAGACTAAAATGGAAATCATTTAAATATTATAATCATTAAATATACCAGCTAAAATTTTGAAGTCTATTCTTAAATTTTCTCTATGCTAGAAATCCATATCTAGCTGTACATTTTTTCTTATAAAAATAGAATTGCACTATACATATTTGTCTATAATTTGAGAGCTTAAGAGCCTGGCTTTGATATCAGACACACTTAGATTCTAGTTTCAGCTCCCAGTCCTATTTTGAAAGGTATGTTTTGGGACCCATCTGAACCTTCATTCCCTTATATGGAAAAAAAAAGACATAATAGAAGCGCCTCCAGCAAGGGACCATTGTCAGACCAGGAGATATCAAACTGAATTTTAAAAGACAATCAATAGGTGCCAAAACAAATCTGACAGAATGTTAGAATTTTCTGCCGGAGGTTTTAACACAGCCATCACAAAACTGCTTCAATAAGCAATTATGAACACAAAACTAATGGAAAAAATAGTCTCAGCAAAGAAATAGAAAATATAAAGAAAAACCAAATGGAAAATCAGTTTATTTTAGAACAAAAAAGTAGAATAACTAAAATTTCAAAACCTCAGTAGATGGGCTTAGAAAAAATAGAGGAGGCAAAAGAGAAAAAAATCAATAAGCCAAAAAAATGTAACAATAGCAATTACTCATTCTGAACCTAGAGGAAAATGACTAAGAAAAATAAAAATGACTAGTCCTCAGGGATCTGTCGGACTAATACAAAAGATCTAACACCCATATCATTGGAGTATAAGAAGGAGAAGAGAAAGAGGGCAGTACTGAAAAGTATTAGAAGAAAAAGTGGCCAAAAGTTTCCTAAATTTGACCAAAACACAAACACACACACACACACACACACACACCCCATAAACATAGCAAGAGCAAACTCCAAAGAGGAGAAACCTATACTAAAAACCTTCACAGTCAAACTTTTCAAAAATAAAGACCAAAAAAAAAAAAAAAGGCAAGAAATACCTACTTTTTAAGAGGGGAACATTTTGAATGACAGGGACTTAATAGAAACCATGGAAGCCAGAAGTATGTGGTACAACATTTTTAAAGTACTGAAAAAAAATTAACTCAGAATCCCACATCCAGCAAAAAAAAAAATCCTTCAGGAAGGAAGAGGAAACCAAGACATTCTCAGATGAGGGAAAACTGAGCAGACTTGCCACCAACAGACCTGACTTAAACAGAATTGCTTACAGGGGGTTCTCTAAGCAGAAAGGTAACAATAGAAGGAGGAAGTTTGGAGCATTAGGAAGAAACTACGTGGTAAACAAAAATATGAGTAAATCCAGTAGACTTTCCCTCTCCTCTTCGGTCTTGAGCAAGGGGTGAGGGCTGATCTCCCTGTAAGGACATCTGGACTCCAAAAGCTATGGGGAGCTCTAGGAAGGTCTGGTGCAGAGGAGTGATGTGATTGGATCTGAAATTTAAAGGAATGTTCCTGAGGGGGCACCTGGGTGGCCCAGTGGTATGTGTCTGCCTTTGGTTCAGATCATGATTCCAGGGTCCTGTGATCAAGTCCCACATCAGGATCCCCGCAGGGAGCCTGCTTCTCCCTCTGCCTATGTCTCTGCCTTTCTTTGTGTCTCGCTCATGAATAAATAAATAATCTTTAAAAAAGGATGTTCCTGGGTGCTGTAAGGACACCAGAGTGATCCAGAATGATATGATGGAGACCTTAGGCCAGGGCATCTGCAGAGAAGCTAATGAGAAGTGGTCTATGCCTGAATATGTTTTGACGGTAAAGTCAACAGGATTTGCTACTGATGATTGTATAGCAAGAGGGAAGGAACGCTTTCATCAAGGACAAAGCCAGGAGTTTTGTTCTCAACAATTGGAAGCATCTGGGTGCTATCAATGGATAGAAAGGGCTAATGGTGGAGCAGGTGTGAGGAAAGATCATGAGTTTAGTAATAAGCCAATGAAAATTAAAATTTTAGAACATTTAAACTTCTTGATCATCTTCTCATACAAACATCCCAAAAGCTGCATTTATCTGTTTGTGTATTGGTACCATCCTCAAATTTGGAGATTTGGAAATATCTAAACTGTTAACTAGGAATTGAGGGATTCATACACAATGATGTGATACAAGAGAAAAATGACAAAACTGCATTTAAAAGTGTTTAGAATTTAAAACTGTGGAAGTATATATTTAGTACACTCAAAATATGAACATGTATAAATATTATAAAGCATCAAATAAAAATTAACCACAAAATATGAATGGGAGGCATATATTAACATTCCAGTGAAAATAATTACTAAGCAAAAGTAATTACAATAAAATGCTCAAAAATTACAAACTATCCACAGTGTAAAAATGAATTAAGTTCAATAATTTTTAAAAAGAAAGTAAGATATTTATTTTTCAGAATGTGAAATCCTTAAAAAACAAAGAGTATTAATGATGTCATTGTTGACTTTTATTTCAAATTTTTATTTACATTCTAGTTAGGTAACTAATAGTGTAATGTTTGTTTCAGGGGTAGAATTTAGTGATTATCACTTACATATAACACCCAGGGCTCATCAGAGCAAGTCTCCCACCTTAATAACTATCACCCATTTAGCCCATCCCCACCCTCTCCTCCTATCACCCTCAGTTTGTTCTCTACAATTAAGTCTTTTATGGTTTGCTTCCCTCTCTTTTTTTTCCCTTCCCCTGTGTTCCTCTTGTTTTGTTTCTTAAATTCCACATATGAGTGAAATCCTGTGGCATTTGTCTTTCTCGGTCTTATTTTGCTTAGTATAACATATTCTAGCTTCACCCATGTTTTTGATGGCTATGTGATATTGTGTAGTATAGTATATAAATACCACATTTTCTTTACCCATTCATCAATCAATTGACATTTGGGCTCTTTCTGTAATTTGGCTATTGTTGATAATGCTATAAACATTGCGGTGCATGTACCCCTTCAATTCAGTATTTTTGTATCCTTTGGGTAAATACCTAGTAGTACAATTGCTGGATCGAAGGGTAGCTCTATTTTTAACATTTTGAGGGACCTCCACACTGTTTTCCAGAGTGGCTGCACCAGTCGGCATTCCCACCAACAGTGCATGAGGGTCCCCCTTTCTCCACATCCTTGCCAACACCTGTTTTTTTCTTGTGTCGTTAACTTAGCCATTCTGACAGGTGTGAGGTGGTATTTCATCATGGTTTGATTTGTTATTTCCCTGATGATGAGTGACGTTGAGCATCTTTTCTTGTGTCCCTTAGCCATATGGATGTCTCCTTTGGAGAAATGTTCATATCTTCTGCTCATTTCTTAACTGGATTATTTGTTCTTGAGTGTTGAGTTTGGCAAATTGTTTATAGATTTTGGATACTAACCCTTTTTCAGATATGTCATTCGCAAATAATCTTCTCCCATTCTACAAGCTGCCTTTTAGTTTTCTTGATTGTTTCTTTCACTGTGCAGGAGCTTTTTATCTTGATGAAGTCCAAATAGTTTACATTTGCTTTTGTATCCTTTGCCTCTGGCAACTGTCTAGGAAGAAGTTGATATGACCAAGGTCAAAGAGGTGGCTGCCTGTGTTCTCCTCTAGGATTTTGATGGTTCCTGTTTCACATTTAAGTATTTAATACATTTTGAATTTATTTTTGTGTATGGTCTAAGAAGTAGGCCAGTTTCATTCTTCTGTATGTTGCTGTCCAGTTTTCCCAACACCATTTATTGAAGAGGCTGTCTTTTTTTCATTGCCTATTCTTTCCTGCTTTGTCAAAGATAAGTGGACCATAGAGTTGAGGCTCCATTTCTGGGTTTTCTATTCTGTTCCATTGATCTATGTGTCTGTTTTTATGCCAGTACCATACCGTCTTGATGACTACAACTTTGTAATAGAGCTTAAAGTCTGGAATTGTGGTGCCTCCAGCTTTGTTTTTCTTTTTTAGGATTGCCTTGGCTATTCAGGATCTTTTGTGCTTCCATATAAATTTTGGAATTGTTTGTCTAGCACTGTGAAAAATGCTGGTAGCATTTTGATAAGGATTGCATTAAGTGGGTAGATTGTTTTGGGTAATATAGACATTTTAACAATATCCGTTCTTTCAATCTATGAGCATGGAATGTTTTTCTTTCCTTGTATTACCTTCAATTTCTTTCACAAGTGTTCTGTAGTTTTCAGAGTATAGATCTTTTACCTCTTTGGGTAGGTGAGTTTTGAGTATATTTTTTTGCACACATTTTTTAGCTCTTCCAAGAAAAGTTTTTCTGAGCCTTGGTTTTGGGGAAAATTAGGATATAATTATAAACCAATTCCAAATATTTTCCTTTGACTCTCATTTTCAAACAATTCTGTGCCTTATTTGATACCTTTGAAGACTTTTTAAAATATCTTTTTGTTATCTCCAAAAGCTGAAATGTTTTTATTGAGTGAAAGTTGCAATTTGTGTTTCAAAGAATATATTACCAATTTATCTTCTTTTAGTTTTATCACTTACAGATGGGTATTCTACTTTTCAGAAAGTCTTTGAACCAAAGCAAGAATTATTTGTGCAGTAGAAGCTTTGCTGTGTCAATTTTCATCATTCTTCTCCTTTTGGAAATTATTTACGTATGGAAGAATGCATCCTAAACAGGTGCACCTTGTTTATATAAAATTTTACTCATTTTAAAACTGGTTGAATTTTAAGATAGAAATGAGTCAGATTTCTGATTTTTTTTAAAGATCTGAAATAACAATACCAACCAAAATATAAGAATTTCAGTTCTTTAAAATAGCACAAAATACCAGAACACCTGAATGTAGAAAACTGATATTTAAACTTCCTAATAAATAACTTTCTGTTATAGTATCATTTAAAGTAATTACTGCTAAATTTTAAAGTCCTTGTGGTGGTCTAAGACCATGTTGCTGTCTCATTTTATTTCTTCCTTAGAGCTAATCAGAGCTTACCATTATATTTGTATCAGTTTCACTTTTGTTCCAAAGTATATTGAATTTAAACTGGGGGATCCCTGGGTGGCTCAGCAGTTTAGCGTCTGCCTTCGGTCCAGGGCGTGATCCTGAAGACCTGGGATCGAGTCCCCCATCGGGCTCCCTGCATGGAGCCTGCTTCTCCCTCTGCCTGTGTCTCTGCCTCTCTCTCTGTGTGTGTGTCTCTCATGAATGAATAAATAAAATCTTTTTTAAAAAAATGAATTTAAACTGGCTCTGAATGGCCCATTTAATCCTTCCCATGTGAGGGAGGGGCTTTTTTCCTAATCCCAGCTACACATCCATCTGCAAGTTTACCTTTTCCTATATTGCCTACAGGTCATTTTGAAAAGTTACATTTTATTTTAACTGTCAGTCACTTTGTTTTCAAAGGTGGTCACAATGTAACTAACGACTTACTTGTATTTTTCCACATTCAGTTAAAATTAATACAAAGAAAATAAAGATCATTACAAGAAAAAAATTTAGATATATATTGCAGTATCACCATGAATAAGAAGTTTTGAGCACTGAGAATTTATTAGAAGTTGTCGTCTCTTTGTTCTCTGCTTAAACAGAATTTTTTGTTTTGTTCTCTGCTGTATCACCAGCACTTGAATTTTGCCTAGTACCTAGTACGTGTTCAGTACATATTTGCTAAATAAATGTTGTGTGGTATGTGTTTCCTGTATTTGAGAATACTTAATCTGCTATGGAAGACAAGAAAATGGGATGGATAGGTTAAGCAGCGATACTGAATCACTTAGTGTCTTATAAGGCATAGGCAAAATTCAGAAACTATGTTAGGGAAAGGGAACGAACAAGCAGATGTGGATATGGATATAGATGTTAGTTACCTATGAGACAAATTGGTTATGGATAAAGTAAGTAAAGCATGTATATACTAAGTATCTAATATGCATCATATGGTAAATGTACAAGAGGTATATGGGGCACTCAACATTCAGATGCATTAAGTTAGCCACCTTTTAATGCCAAACATTCTGACAAATAAATCCTATTGCCATTCATCAGGCTAATTGGTAACCTTTAACTATGGCCAGGTTTACTTGCTTCTGTTATAGAGCACATGTGCGTTGGTATAGACACCTTCCATCTGCCAAGCTCTTGCTCAAACATCACCTAGCTCTTCATGACCACAGCAGCAGCAGAAAGATAGCGTATCACGTTATATAACCCAGAATCCAGGCGGAAGCCTCCCGCTGTACTTCCACTTCTCCTGCTAAATCTTTTGCCTCTTTCTGTTTGCTATGCGTTTCAATGACTTAATGGTTGGAGTGATGTAAGCATCATATTTTGGTCTGTGAGCCTTTTTGTTCCATGGTCTTTGGGGTAATTTACTTAATCATGTACTTAGAGCCTACCTCGCTTCATATCCATATGGCATAATTCTCAGAATATTAGTATATATGACTATGTATTACTCTACAATTAAAAGAGCATACAGACTCATTTTTTTAAATTTTGGAGCTGAGCAAAATCCCCTCTGTTTCTTCCCAGTAAGATGGTTTGGGAACCAAAGTGTGTTTATTATGAATGTAGTTGGTACAAGCTTTGTAAGTGTCCTGTAGTTTAAATATTATGTCTTTCTTTGCACTTAGATATTTTCACTTTAATGGGCTTGGATATAGGTCTGATTAGTAAAAATTTTTAAATAATAGAGCTTTTCAAGAGTTTTAAAATTACCCCAAATCATAAAAATCAAATACCAAGTGTCATCTAGTTGATAACATAACTATGGATAAATGATACTAAAAGAAAATATCTTAGTTTTATTGTTGTTGTTGTTGTTGTTTTGCTTTGCTTTGTTTAATAATTGTGCTCTGCTATTTTAACTTTGTAAAGACATCATAGCCTGTGGGTAATCCAAGAGAAAACCGATGAAATGGGCTCTTCTTTCAGGTTCCCTAGATATGCAATTCAGGCCAATTTCCAACAAGTTTGATGAGCCAAGAAGAGGAAGGAAGTCTGCAAGGGTGCAGACTGGCAGCACGATAAGTGAAATTATAGCCCTTAGGGAAGCAAGAGCAACATAAGGGGTTGCTGAACTCGTGATGGAATTGTCTGGGGCTCTCAGTGGGTGCATTGAGATGTTGGAAAGCCAAATGAGAATTCACAACACAAGAGTGCCCAAGGTCCTGGTGCAAAACCCTGTAGAGAATACGGATAAATGCTTATCTAATCTCAGTCATTTCAAGAGGCTTTTTTTTTTTTTTTTTTAAGAGCCAGACTCCAGTTGAATCAGTGGGAGATAGAAACAAACTAACTAAAAGATATTAGTAGATGTTGCACCAGCTGCTAATGAGCAGGATAGTCTGTAAGTATAGGAAGCAGAAACCTGATACTTAAAAGGCGCAGACCCTTGGGCTTATCCCTTATTTAAGACCCTAGTGGAAGACTATGAGTGAACTTGAGCAACCTTGAATAGACCAGGAAATCAATAGAACTCTAGGCTTCATCTAGCTTTATAAAGAGTAGCAAATAAGGAGAAGGACTGTCTGCTATAGGATGCTCTATCTATATTCTCTCTTTTTTTTTTTTTTTTTATATTCTCTTTTGAAAACAGTGTCATAGGGACACCTGGGTGGCTCGGTGGTTGAGCGTCTGCCTTTGGCTCCCAGGTTGGGATCCCAGGGTCCTGGGATCGAGTCCCTCATCAAGCTCCCAGCAGGGAGCCTGCTTCTCCCTCTGCCTATGCCTCTGCCTCTCTGTGTGTCTCTCATGAATAAATACATTAAATATTTAAAAAAAAAAAACAGTATCATAATTTGGGAGAAAGGAATTCTCACAGCAGTGCTTATTCAGTAGGTGAAAAAAAGAAAATGCCCCTTTTACAAACTGACTACAGTAATGACAAGTTCAGATACTTGACTTTGGTAATTGACACCACAGAGAATGCCTATAATTTCTAATGTGAGATGCTGTCTGATTTTTTTCCCATATTCAGTACTATAGATTGTCTCTACTTGAAATGAAGTGTTTCCTCTGATTCCATAAGATACATGATTCTGATTTGTCTCCACTTCTCCTAGATTTTAGTTTCTTCTACTGTATCAGTTAGCTACTGCTGTGTAACAAACCACCCCAAAACACAGAGGCTTAAAACAGCAATTTATTCTTTCTCCCAATATTATAATTAGCTGGTCTAAGTTGTGTGGGGGCTTTTTGTTTTTGTTTTTGTTTTGCTTTCTGTCATGTTGGCTGGTGTTCCTTATATGGCTATATTCATTATGATCTCAGCTGAGACTGGAATATCCAAGTTGGCCTTACTCACATCTTTGGAACCTCATCTGACCTTTCTTTCCACCAGGGTATCAGCCATGGTGGAGTCGGTCTCTAAGATGACAAAAAATGAAAGCAGTAAGACCTTCTAAGATATTAGATCTAAAAATCCTCCAGTGACATTTCCACTACATATTATTGGCAGTATGTGTTTTTAATATTTTTTTAATACAACCTCATCCATCTATTCCTCTCTCTTATTAATCAGTAACTATTTTTATTGTTGAAAAGTTGGAACTTAATTCTCTGTTTCTCTTTTTCTAAATTTATTTAGAGAACTTCATCTGAAAGCTCTTCAAGTTCTGCCCAACACTTTCTATATTCTGACCCTACTGAATTGCTTTCATGCTCAGAATGAGCCAACCTATCTCATGACCTCTGCTCAAAATATTCTCTCCCATATCATTCTTCTCTCCTCATTTCATTGACTTCTAATCACTGTGTAGGTCCCAAATTAAGCATTGTTTCTTCTAGTATATGTTCTTTGATTATCCAAGTCAGAGTCATCTTATCTTATAAACTACAATAATATGCCATCTTCTTTCTTATTCTTGAATTGAATTCACTCTGCAGTGAAAGTTTCTAACGTGTGTACCTCCTACTAGATATAATTTGAATCTAGATTGTTAAATAATCTCTTACCTTTCATTCCTGTTTCCTGGCTATCTATTACTAGTTATTCCCCCAAATAGTTAATTATTGGTTATATTTAATCAATGGTTAATCTTTAAGAAAAGTTTTTATTATATCACAAGAATTTATAATCAACATGTATTTGCTGAACAAAGGTATTAATGGGTTAATAAATATACAAGGCCCTGCTCAAAGCCTTTCAATTGCTCCTTTTTCCTAAAATGTATATTTTCAGCCCCACCAAGGAAACCCTTTCATAACCTGACCCCCTTATGTGTCAAAGAATATTTCCTTCTGTTTATCAAATGCACCTTTGGCTTTAATTTTTCTTCCCATCTGTTCATCACTGCTTTGCCTTTTATCCTTGGTTGGCCCACTAGATGAATTCTTTCAAATACAGAGCCCTGTAGTACTAAAGTATGATATGATATGACTTATTTTTTTAAAAAGCTATTTCTTTCTTACATAATGACAAAACATGATTTCAGAGCTAATATTGCAATGCTGGTGGTGCTGGAAACCTCTCTTCCTCCCAGCCATTCTCCACATGCAGCTTTCATTCATTGCTTAAGATAGCTTCCCTAGCTCCCACCATCATGTCCACATTCTAACCAGGGGAAAGGATGCAGGGGAAGTGAAGGTTGCGTACTTACTCTTTTAAGAAATTGCACACATCCCTTAGCTCATGCCCCACAGATACATAGCCATATCTTGTTGCAAAGAGACAAAGGAAAGTAGAACTTAACTGGTATCCACATGCTCAACTACAATTTGAGGTTTCTATTCCTAAAGAAGGAGAAAATGGACATCAGGAATAAGACATTGTCTCTGCCCACACTTTTATTTACACATTTCAAAACCTAGCATATTCTGGAGTTGGACAGAGCAACATTCAAATGCCAGCTCTGCCTCTTACTAGTCATATGACCTCAGACAAATGATTTAACCTTACTTAGTCTCACTGGCAAATGTGAAAAATGGTATTTACTTGTCAAGGCTAGTGAGAAGACTGTGCATATAAAAAACATATCATACCTTTGGCCTCGTTGCATCCAAGAGCAAGATGGATCACCAGCAGCTCTACTAGAGCCATCCAAGGAGATTTGACTGGGTTTTCATTCTTGCCATATCTGCTCAAACCTGCACAGTCTGATACAGAAATACAGCCTCAAGCTGTGTCACTAGTGTTTCTGTCAGTACACCAAGGATATAGGCTCCACTGGATTAAGTGAACCTCCTTGATTGGGGCATCCCAGATACCTACCTTAGCTGTGATATCCAAATACCTACCATAATGCTAATTCACTGTATATAAAGATATTTCAATTATGAAAAAAAACACCCATCACAGCATCTGACACGTAGTAGGTGGTGCTGAATACATGATAGTTACTATGGTGATTATGTTGTATTACTTCCTTCAATGAAACTTGCTGAGTGTCTCAGCCTTCAGAGAATCTCTTGTCTTTACATTAGGTTTCACACGTACAGCGATCAAACGTGTTGTCAAACAGATTTTCCATTGTTTCCTATGTACATTTGTCTTTTCAACTAAAAACAGAAACCATGTAATATTTTTGTTCTATAGATTTTCCCCACATTGTACAACCCCACATGTAATAAAATAATTGGTCAGACTTTTATAATCAAGGTCAATGTTGAACAATCTAGGATCAAGAGACAAGAATATCATCCATATTATAGGCTTTTATTTAATACTGAGAAACATCAACATCGTGATGTGAATGGGAACATAAGTAAAAGCAATGTTGTATAACAGGCATTTATAGACATTAACACTTTCAGGAAGACTTGTCCATCTCTTTTATCAAGAGATGAGGAATCTTGGCAATGATGGTTACCTAATCTGAGTTAACTGTGGGGATTTACTTATATCTCTGGGTCTCTGTTTTATAAAAACTATAAAATCAGGTATAGGGATTCCTCATACACTGGGATTAAATGAGATAAGGCACATAAATCACTTGGCATGGTGTTTTGAGCACAGTAAGGGCTTCATAATATTGAGCAACTGTTGCTGCTGACGATGGTGTTCTGTGCATTGCTCTCACAACAGATATTGCCTTAATTGAGTGATTCAGGTGTGAGAGATTCTAAAAAACTGGAGAATTGCCCTAGATCAAATCGAATTGAGCATATTAAATGGAAATAAGTATATTATGAAGTTAGTTATAACAATTACATACCAGTTTGCAAAGTTTAAATATGATCATCAAAGTCATGATCAAAGGATTGATAGAGATGAGTAAACAAGGAGTTGGTCAGCTGGGGGAAGCACACTGTGCCTTGAATGGCGATGCAATTGTGAGGGACTGACTGACGGTTTCCTCCTAGCAACAGAGCTCCACATCTGGGCCAGGACAGTTGTTCGCTCTTCAGTGTGATGGCTACGTGGCGATCACAGTTGTGTCCCTGCTCTGTGAGGTAACCCACTGTCTCTGGTTTCCTATTTGAGAACTGCTCTAAGCCCCCTACACAGACAGATTCTTCCCAATAACAGAACAAGTTGCTATCTTTCATAGTACATTTTTCACTGAGTCCAATTTGATCTCCTTGTCTGGTTAACAAAGGTTCTCTTTGGCATTCAAATTAAAATGTAATTCCTGCCACCAAGGAATTTACAGATGTTATAATAGAATATGAGAGGCAAGGTACCCCACATTTTTTCCAGAAGAGCCTGGTTCAAGAAGGAGATAAGTCAAGGCATTGATTAGATTGACACTGAAAAACAAACCCACCCACCCTCCAGTGGAAGTTAGCTTGGTGGTCCTTAGGAAGACACCACTTTACCACTTAAATTTGATATGTCACTGATCTGTATCAATCCATGTACTTCAGAAACACTTACGTTGTGCCATAAGTCTTGCTTTGTCTTCTAGGGAAAAGCTTTAAAATTTTTAAATTATGGAGCATGGAAAATATATTTATTTGCTGGTATTATCATGATTGTACTTCATAACTGAATTTTTTAAAAGATCATGTTTATTCCTGCTTTGTAGCTTCTGAGCTGGTCTTAGCTTCACAGTTTTAGAGGGAGTTAGTTACATTACTTAACCATATGGTTTTGTAAATTAGTAGTTTTATGAAAATAAGGAAAGTATTTTGAAACATCTTGGTCATTGTGGATATTTTGTTTATAAGCAACTCGAAATTTTGCGGCTTGAATTTTATTTATGGCTCATTAAGCTATGCTTTCAGGTTCAAAAACACTCTGAGAAATAAAGTTAGTGAGGAAAAAATGGAAAATGATTTTTAAAGCACTTATTTTAAGGTCATCTCCTTCCTTTTCTGCAATCCATTAGTGTGTAAATGGATTTAGATTAAAAAGAGATATTTTAAAAATGGGACATTAGAGATTATGTCCTTCTAAGTCCCTCACTTTACAAATTACTTCAGCAATTCAAAGCCAAGGGACCTACCCAATCCAGGCAAGGGCAGAAATTGAACCACTGAGTTCACTGCCTACCAGTCTACTGGCCTTTTTTTCCCCCACACCAAATCATCATTCCTGATTAAGAAGAAAAGATAAAGTAAAACAGCTATTATTTTTAGAGCTTCTGAAAGCTGTATGAAGGACAAGATTTAACAAGTTCATTCAAGGGTAAACCACTCCAAAAAAATCTTCTTGGAATGTAAATGTTAAAGGAGGATTATTCACAATAAAATAACTAACAAAGAAAACACTGATGTTAAATAAATCTTTTGGCCTTTGGAGGTTTGGCATTTGCAATTTTGACTGTGTAGACCCATAACATGGTCTAAGGCAGGAATTTAGGTCCATTCAGTATGGTTATATCTCTCTCCACTGGTCTTTGAATAAACAATAAATCATCTGAGGATAGTTTGTGGAATTTCTGACACCAAAGGGAATCCATCTTTAATTTTTAGAGTGAAAATAAAGAGTAAAGAAATCTTTTTAAAAGGACTCTTCTTTGCTTTAAAATAATTTTTAAATTGTTCTATTGTATATTTAAAAAATCACCAAGAGGAAAGGGAATCCCTAATATTTTCAGTTATGAGAGAAATACCATATCATAGACTTATTGTGAATTTACAAAGATACAAAGATCTGGATTTTTTTCCCCTCTTAGATGTAAACATTTCCTGTGTTTATAATGGTATTAAGATAAATTTATTTTTTTATTTTTCACACAATTAAAAAAATATTTAATAGAGTCATATATGTATAAGGATAAATCTGTAAGCATCACTTGTATAATATTGCCTTACTAAAGTTGTTGCCAGGATGGGCATAATACATACATGTTTTGTTGTTTTTGTTTTTATTCCTAATTTTTAAAAATTCTATTAACTAAAACCACAATTAACCAGCATATGATCCAGCTGTTTTTAGGTGGAAAGTAAATGACTAAAAGAGGTGAAATGGAAACTTTTGCAAAAAATTAACTAAATTCCTCAAATATACCATTACAACAACATATTTGATCCGCTAAAATCTCTATGTCTATATCTTTATGAGTAAGATTGAATTTCACAAAAGTTACTTTTGGTCACTATAGCATCTTGATAATCAATAAAATATTAGGGAACAGTCAGTACACTTACCTTAGGCAAGATTATGAGCCAGTGTATTTTAGACAAATGTTTATTCGAGTTTAATATAGTTACTACTACCTAATATCTTATCAAATCTTACATTAGACAGCATAAAAATTAATATGGGAAAGGTTAGTTTTTTTGATCATTTATATTTTTTTGTTTTCTTAGTTTGTCATCACTCTAGAAATAACCTAGAAAAAATAACTACACTTCATTCAAAAATATATCTTTATTATTACCCATGTAAAAGATATGATCTCTTTGAAGTAACAGCTTTGGGAACTGATGTGCTAGAAAAAGAATACACATTTTTCTAAGATTTAACATCTAATTCTTAATGGATGAGTTTCTAGAATTTACTTGGGTCATAAAAATTTATCTATTCAAAGAGAAACATAGGGAATAAATTAGTAGAATACTTGTCCATTGTCACAACTCACATGCGTTCAAAAAGCATGATGGATTCTTAGTAAAGAGACAAAAAGGACAGTGATCTACAGCTAAATTAGGAACCAAGCCTGGTCCAGTTTAGCACTGATATCCCAAGGGTTCACCCAGAGGTAGCAGGAGGAATAAAGAGGAGTTCCAAAGAAAGTATCTCCAAGAAAGTGTGACACCTGTAGTCACATGGGTTCCATATACCTGTTTGTTTTTCAGTGAAAACATTCTTTATTGGTAAATAGACACTTAGAACTTTTTGATTGCATATGCCTTGCAAAACAATTGACCTCACATGCAGTTGTCTAACTGCTCATTTTGACATAATCTTTTTTTTGGAGATGATGATAAATTTTAGAAGGCACAACGACTGAAGTGGTAAAACAGAATTCAGGAAAGCAGCTCTAACTGCAGCCAAATACTGTGTAGCACTGTGATCCTTCAAATTGTTTTTTCTTAGAATCAAATCCTAGCACCTGCCTTCATATTAATAACTTCTTGAATGTTTACCATGTGCCACAGTTTGTGCTTTGTGCTTATATAAATGTAATATTCCCAGCAACCTTATGAGAGAAACACTGTTGTTGTCTTTATTTTATGGATGGCAACAAACAAACAAGACAGGGAACCACCATTAGGGAGAGGAGCGAGTAAGTGTCACACTGGTTGGCAAGGTCCCCTACTGCAGTGAATTCTAACAAGACTGGGACTCAGTGGAAATTCAGAAGTGTTCAGGGGCTGGTGGGGCATGGATGTAGCAATGCTAAAGCACTAACACTTCACCTTTGCTCTTGGGAGGATGAGAGGTATGGCTTCCAGAGACAGTGAGTAAGAAGGAGCTCCTCAGGAATCGACTAGGCACTTGCTGTGGTTGAAACTAATTGAAGGCTTCCAGTGCAATAGCCTATGAATAGAGGCTAAGCACTGATGCACATACTAGTCAAAGCCAGCAACATCTTAAGAAAAGTAGCAGCTTTCTATGAAGATATCTATTATGGTCATAAAGTTTCCTAAGAGTAATGGAAGCTGGGTTTCATAACAATAAAAATAAGTTATATCCTGAACTTGATTTTTCCCCCTAAGCATTGTTAGACTGAAAAGAGTTTTAAGATCTTAGGACTTCTTTATGTTCCTCCGTTTTTTACCAAAGCAGATGTTCAGGATCAAAAATTAATTAGAATATAAATCTGTGGGTTCTGATCATTGCAAGTAACAGGCAGTATACAAGGCTATCTTTTTCTTTGACTAAAATTCAGATACACTTTTAATTTGGCATAAAGTGTTTCAGCCAGGCATTTGAAGGACAGATGCTATTTGGCAGGCATCAATACACCACCTCAAGCCTCTCTCAAGTCCTTTGTGAGAGCTTTGGTGCTTTACTATTGCATTGCATTTGGACCCAACACCTGTGATAATTTCTCATCCATTTCAAATTATGTCCACTAAAATGTGGCATGTCAGCTACTAGCCTGTGTTATGACTATATTTTAAAGGAGTTGAGACCTTTCAGAATCCTTTGCAGAATAAACATTATACATTCATAACATTCAGACCTGCAGTTCTTTAACTGAATTCCATAGCAGTGGCTTTTAAGAATCTCTGTGTAATTCAGTCCTCTTTTATCCCAGAAGCCCCCCTGCCTTGTCACCCCCTTGGTGGCTCCCTGAGGAATGCTTAGCCCACTGACTACCCCATCATGCCAAAAGCCCACAATCTTTCTTGGTCACTCACCTAGCAACTGTGAAAAAGCAATCAGGGCAGAAGAGAAAAGATTTCACTTGTTAAGCCTAAGTCAGTTCCAATCTTTTATCCACCAAATATTGTATGTTTTCTCTGCATTATTTTTTCTGAAAAATGATCTACTCAATGAAGCAATATTCCTCCATCTTCAATTTCTGGGAGAGTGTGATTAAAATAATGTGCATATATGTTGAAGGGCAGGGGAAGGTATTGCACAATATAGATGAAATAGTCATCAGTTTGTTTTACATTCTATGCATTTTTAATAAGCAAATTCCCATTTACAGGAATTAAATGTTCCAGATATTGATTTCAGAGGGATAATATATAATATGAAAATAAAATTCGGTAACATTATGTGGTGATGTGTAATTCAATATAGCTAGAACCCTGCAAAGTGAAAAATGATGCTATTCCTTTTGAAATATTTTAGAAAATCAAATTCATTCCCTCAAGTACATTATAATAAAATTGAAACAATGTTACATGATTTATAGCCTTCTAATTTCAGTTTTAAAGGGATTTTCATGTCAAAAACAAGGAATTCTCTGCCCCCTTTTACACAATCACATATATATTCTGTAATAACATAGAAAAATCTACAAAAGTAGTATATATAATAAAGCAGTTGTGATTTGCCGGAGGTTATGCAATGTACTAATGGAAACAGCCAGGTTTCAAACTCGGATATCAAAGGGTTTCCTCTAACTGCTGGACCATTCTCCACACCGTTAGATACCCAGAAATGGCAGGAGTGGGGGGACCAACTTCCCTGAATGGCCATGAATTTGATTTATGAAATCTTGACACATGCTAAAGTGACCCAGGAAGAGCCCACTCCTGGGAAATTTGTGTTTTGTATTTGTTTCTGTTAGAGAGTTGGTACTGAAGGATCAAGATTATTTTAAGGTAAAAACAGGAATGTTTGAACAATGCAAAAAGGAGCTTTTACTGTTAGAATAGATTACATTTGTTGCCTGGCTGCAATTCATTTTAAGGTGACACAAGATGATGCTACAGAGACCACAGAGCTTTCGTAAGAAAACAAAAACTCTTGGTCACTTTCTCTTTAAGTAATTTATCTTTAAGAGAAGCTGAGCTCTGCAGTGCTTAGAGATGGCTACAAGGACAGATCTTTTTGGAGTAAGATATTTAGACATCAAAAACTGAAGAAAAACTGGAACTAGAACAATACAAAATACTGAACCCTGAAAGGATCTTACTGACCCCTTAAAATGACCCACCTCTCTTTCTCTCCTCCTCTGAAAAGATAACTCAAAATTAGAAACATGTAAATAATAGAAATAGGAAATTTCTTTCTGTCCTGCCAACTGTGACAGCCTGTCAAAATATTTAAAGTACAATGATATGATTTTTATTTTTAACAACTTTTTGTCATAAAAATAATACCTGCTTATTGAATAAAAATCTAACATACAATAGCATGTAAAGTTTAAAGTGAAAATGAGACATCACTACCTCTCCCCAGAGGTAACCAAGTCTTTCTGATCTCTTTTAAGCACATAAAAACACAAATATTTATTAATATAAATAATATCATTCTATCTATCTTTTTTCTCTAACCTACTTTTCAAAATAATAATATATCATTAACATTAAAGATTTGGCTTCTAAAAACTTTGAAGGTTTAGACTAAGCTGGAATTATTTTAGACAGATGCTATAGAGCTCCAAGTGGGATAGCTCTAAAGAGATTGGGTGCTAAATTAGTCGGTTTGCTTTTAACTAAATGAACACCAAAGGCTTTAAGAAAAAGAGAAAAGGTAACAGAACTGATGCGCTGAGACTAATTCTTCTATCACACCACATTTAGAATATCAAATAAGGTATTATAGGCACAATTAGGAACCTGGTTTCCAGATAACTAAATTTGCTGATATATTTGCCATAGAAATGTGATTTAAAAAAACTTTCCCAACATGGAAGTAAAAAAGACAGCAGCCAAAGCATTGCCTTTCCAGGTATAAAAAGGGTTTTTTTTAAAGCATTGATTTTGTTATCACTAACAGAAATGTGTGTGTGTGAAGGGGGAGAGAGAGCAAGAATGAGAAAGAGGAAGAGAGATTGAGTCTAATATAAGTGTGGTAAATTAAATTAATGGTCTTAATTCTCCACCCCCATATAAGTAGTGTTTTACATCCATACCTTTTCCATGGCCTCATAGTGGGGTGAGTAAACCTCCCACCTTTTAACTCTTGGCTTGGTTATGTGACTTGCTTTTGGCCATTGGGATATTAGCCTATGTAATCTGAGCTTTGTGCTCTCAAGGCTGGGCTTTTTCTCTTGAACTTCTAACATCTCTATGAGAACATATCCTGAAATTCATAGAGCAGACCTGAACCTATCCTATAGCCTATAGGCAACTCATCTATACTTAGCCTTGACCAGCTGAACCCAGCCAACCTATCTATACTTGTTTGTGCTGTAAGCCACTGAGGTGTTTTTTTTTTTTAATTATTTGTTAAACAGCATTATGGTTGCAATAGTTAATTTATTGGTAGCTATACTTGATCCAAAATAAATATTTGTCTCAGCTCTAAGCTCTGAAGAACTCTTCTTTTGGACTCTGCTAAGCTATTGGAAAAATTAGGAGAAAGGTGATGCTAACCTGAGGCAGACTTTGCCAATGTCAGAGCAAGATTTGAGGAGCTTTGTGAGAAGAATCAGGATGCTCTTTCTAGTAAAAGTAGACATTATATGCATGGTCACAAGATAATCGGTATAACTGTGTCTTTGGTGAATGAAGCTAACCTTATAAAATAAAACTATTGAGGGATAAAACCAGAGTCTCGTTGAACTTCTCACTTAGAATTATAACCATATGTAAAAGCTTTACATGCTCCCGAATCTTACTGGGGCTCTGATTTCTTCAAATCTCCTTCCTTAGCTGTAAGGGAGCTTACAGAAACTTGAGGACCTGGAAGTCACACTAGGATACCATCTTTTAGAGTCATACTAGCCACGTATGGTAACTCTAACCACATGTGGCTATTTACCTTTAAATAAAATAAATGAAATTTTCAGTTGCTCAGTCACACTAGTCACATTTCAAATGCCTAATAGCCACATGTGACTAGTGGCTACCATATATCTCAAATATGGAGCCCTTTCCTCACTACTAAATATCTATCAGACAGCACTAACTATAGGCAAGAGGACACATTCATTACTCATCTCTGACAGTCAGGTGGCTGAAGTCACTTGGGATTGGGGCAAAAATTTTGTAGCTTTTGTTTCAAAAGGGGAATGGCCCAGAAGAAAGGGGGCAATTATAAAGAATAGGATCTCCATATGGAAACTACTTTATTTGCTATAAAAAAGCAGAGATTATAGAAATTTTAACAGTTGTCATTTTACCTATGTTACCTATAATTCAGCCAAGCTTAGTCTTCTGAATAGGAAAGACAGAAATAAAGCTATTGTAGCAGGGGAACCTGGGTGGCTCAGTAGTTGAGCATCTATCTGCCTTTGGCTCAGGGGTCCTGGGATCCTGGGATCCCGGGGGTCCTGGGATCGATTCCCCCTGCACGGAGCCTGTTTCTCCCTCTGCCCGTGTCTCTGCCTCTCTCTGTGTGTCTCTCATGAATAAATAAAATCTTTAAAAAGATATTTTAGTAAAGAAGACAGAACAGACCTTAATCCTTGTCATTGCCAATCAGCTAAACTGTGTGGGATTGTGTACTTTGAGTAAAGGCTATCTGAATAGTAATTCTGTTGTTGTGAGTACAAGCCTAACATATATATTTCCAAGTTTAATTAGGTCTTGACTTGCTACACTCCACTTGCATATTTAAAAAATAGTGTCCTATTTGGAACACCAAAGCAGAGAGACCAGAAGCTGGCATCCCTCTGGTGTTACAGCCTAACATATGCATTTGGCTCCTCAAGAGTAGTAGTGCAGTGGGAATAACAAAAACCACCCATTATCCAGAAGGCATAGCTATGCCAAGAAACAAGGGTTGGAAGCAAGAGAAGGAGAATAAACCGGGTAGTAAATACAAATCGTATTTTAAACATATATGGAAAACGTGCTGTGATCTTCCAGAAATCATCTTGGGAGATAGTGCACCAAGGGCTGAGATTTCACACTAAGTGAGTCCTGCACATCATGTCTTGCAGAAATGGCTTCCCTAATGTCTTCCGCCTCACATGCACTACTAGAAACTTGCCCTCTGTGAAAAGAGGTGAGTCTGTGTCTCTTCCCGTTGGGCCTGAGCAGGCAAATAAGTGTGGCAGGAGAGAAGTGATGTTACTTCCCCCACTCACAGTCATGAAAGTGTCGTGCACTTCCACCTTGTTCTTCTCCCTTGTTCTCTTGGGATGCTTGATCTTGCATCACACTGTGAGGAAGCCCAAACAGCCCATGTGGAGACACGTGTGGGAAGGGAATGAGTTCCAGAGCCCGCAGCCCCAGCTGAGCTCCTAGCAGACTCCCACCTAACAGCTGATACTTATTCAGCCATGGGCATGAGCCATCTTGAAAGTAGACTTTCCATCCCTCAAAAGAAGTACCAAGTTGATGTTGTATAAAACTGAGACAAACTGCCCTATTGAGCCCTGGCCAAATTGCCAATTCACAGGCAAAATAAATGATTATTGTTGTTTAAGTCACTACATTTTTAGGTGGTTTATTATTTGGCAATAGATAACTGATACAGATACACTTTTGCTACCATAACAAACTTAGTGGCTGAAAATAACAAATTTATCTCACCTTTCTGTAGGGTTAGAAATCCAACATGAGTGCCACTGAGCTAAAATCAAGATGTTGGCAGGGCTGAGTTCATTTCTGGAGACTCCAGGGGACAAAACATTACCTGGCTTTTCCATCTTCTAGAGTCTTCCCAGAGCCTCTTCCTAGAGAAGAGGCTCTTCCTCTCTTCCTAGAGAAAGGGAGGCAAAGGCTTGGCATATGCCTCCCTTTCTCCATCCTGAAAACCAGAAATGATATGGATTTCTGCTCTCAGAGCTTCTCCCTGCCCCTTGCTTCTGTTCCCCTCTTCTACATTTAAGGACCCTTGTTATTACATTGAGTCCACCCAAAGAATCCAGGAAAAATCTCCACTTTAAGGCCAACTGATAAGCAAACCTAATTGCACCTGCAACCTTAAATCTCCTTTGCCATCTTATGTTACCCAATATATTTACAGATTCCAGGGGTTAGGATGTGGGCATCTTTGGGGGATGCATTACTCTGCTACTACAAGAACGGACAAAAATCAATGAAATTTGCATTATAGTTTTAAAGTAACTGTTACATTGGTTAGTGGCCTCTAGAGATACCGGCTGAGGCACCTCATCCATTGAGATCTAAGTGCAGTTGGTACAAACATCACGTTTAGTCAAGGCTTCACAGTCTTTTCAATCATGCCAGGAATTCTGGTGGAGGAGAGGATGGCTTACATTGTTCATAGTCACCTCTATTTTTATATTCCCATGACTCCTAAATTTGTCAAGTTTATGAATTTGTCAAGTTTTCTCACCATCCCACACGTAGTGTCCCTGCTCTGTACCATATCTCACTTAGATACAGCATCCATCCTTTCCTGGATTGTCACAAATGAGCAAAGCAAATCAAACCAAATATGATAAAAATGAAACATGCAGAAAGATTTCACTAAAAGTGTGAGGCAGTAGAAGGGAGGCACATCACAGGAGACATTTCAAGATACACTTTACTAAAACATTCTCTTCAAATGTCAGTTCAGCCGACTCAGGTCATCCTCCCCACATGGCATAGCTCTCTCTTCTGGAGCAAAACAAAAGAAGATATCTTATTGCTTCAAGCAGAACGAGGTGACCCCCTCCAGCCTCTGACCCCAAACTAAACTCCAGGCTTCCTATTATAAACACAAAGTTCATTGATGTGCCCTATTTCTCGTTTCTCCTTCCCTCACCAATGTCCATGAGAGGAAAGGAAAGAGAAAGGTTTCTTTCCAGAGTAATGTAAACAATCCAGGCTTCCCCTGTTATCCAGAAGTACAGTGTGCCTTTGAAACCTTTGAGATCGGGGATCCCTGGGTGGCTCAGTGGTTTAGTGCCTGCCTTTGGCCCAGGGTGTGATCCTGGAGTCCCGGGATCGAGTCCCACATCAGGCTGTCTGCATGGAGCCTGCTTCTCTCTCTGCCTGTGTCTCTGCCTCTCTCTTTCAGTGTCTCTCATGAATAAATAAATAAAATCTTTAAAAGAAAGAAAGAAAGAAAGAAAGAAAGAAAGAAAGAAAGAAAGAAAGAAATCTTTGAGATGAGCCCAAACAGTGCAAAGTGTTTAGCATTAATTTATAGGGGAAAAATTTTGTAAGCATTCCAAGACCCAAAAAATAACCTCTCTAGGTTTTTCTGATACCTTAGGACACATCTCACTAATAGCTGCACAAAATACATTGAGATAAAGCACGAGTGCTCATAGACACAATTCAGAACTGTGGGGGTTCAGTGCTGAGAGGCTGAGTGTGAGTCCCAGAAAGTCCTGCTCACAGCTCAGGGTGCACACTCACTCTATAACCACTCTCTGCAAAACAAATGCTGACCCCTGACCACTGACTGCTGTTTTCACTTTTCACCTTAAAAAAAAAAAAAAAAAAAAGGAAAGATCCTCTTTGGATTTCTTTCAGTTACCAAAAACAGGTACCCATGTGCATCTTTCATAAAAGCAAAGTAGTGTAATGCAGACTTGCGAACAGCAGGGGATACCTGTACCACTACTTCCCTCTACCCCCTTGGAAGGCAGCAAAGCTCACTGTTTTGTTTTAAAATAATATTTTTTCCTACATTCAGTTGTGTGAGCATCAAAGACATATGTACGTACCTGATATTAGGAAATCTTGTGAATTGAGGGATCTGGGGATCTCAGGATAAATGCTTTTCTGGGTTTTTTTGCTCCTCATCACCTCATGCCCTGCTGTGACCCAGAGACCAAGAAGCGGACCTTAAAGCAAGCCAAGCAAGGAGGCTGCTAATCCACACGGCAAAGTACTTGGTAATGTGTGCTTGAAAAACAAAAGGGGAAGTTCTTGCCAGGAGCTGGCCTCAGCCCAGAGCAGCGTGGTGCCAAAGGCAGGATGGATAACAAGCCCAGATGTAACCCAGAGTCTGCAAGAACACTTCAGACTTTCCAAGGAAAATTAAAAACTAATAACCAGATAATACATTCTGAGCTCTGTGCCCTGTGGACTTCTGCTGAATTTTGGATAAGATGAGAAAGAGAGGGAAGGACGGGTGGTTAGGGAGAGAAAGAAACCTTTCCCAAAGGCCACAGGTGGAGCGTATACCCTCTTCTAACTGGTGCCAGAGGGCTCAAGAAGTCACTGGAGTTTTGTGTATACTAAAATTGTGTTAATATTTGTTTAAGGAGAGGTAGTCAGATTTGATAGAAAATTTTAGCGGGGCAGAGTTATGAATAATTTGAGAAGTTTAGAAGGACTGAAGCCTCAAATAGCATAAAAGGCATAGTGATGGCTGCACAGCAGGATGTAACTGGGAACAGCTGGGGGACCCCACCTTAGAGGGAGGCGCCTGGGCCAAAGAGTCTTAGCAGAACTGGCCTGAAATCCTCGTTCCACCACATGCCAAGGTTCAATTAACTCATTTGTGAAATGGGATAAATCTACAAACCCCTTTCTCGTTGTGAGGATTAAATAAGATCATACTCCAAATCACTTACCACGAAGCAATGTGTGACCATATGCTCAGTAATGGCAAATATATGTTACACGAATATGTGCATAAGTATAGATTATATGTATTTTCTACTCCGGGGAGTTGATTCTGTAAGGGAAAAAAATGCTTATTGGGATAAAGAGAAACATTCCAACTAGGGTTTATGTACCTCTAAAGAAAATATATAGTTTTGTCCCAGGCGCAAAGGCTAGACGTAATAATCCAGCAAAAAGAACTAGCCTTGCTGTCACTTCAGAAGGACTATAAATACTAAACCAAATCAAACAATTTTTTTAATCCGGAATTAAGTAGAGGTATGAAACAATAAAAAACAGCTCAAGTATCTTTATTACTGTAACTTACTTATTGTGTACAGCTTATACATTCAAAATCCCTGGAATAGACCCAGCAGGATTTTAACAGAAATTTTAAATTGGAAGCAGCCTAACTTCTAGCAGCGCACCAAAGCTACCCACGGGTGGTGAAACTGCTGTGGGAGTTTCTGTTGGGAGCTTACGCGGCCGCCTCTCAGGACTGGTTGCAGAGCTCTAAGTGTTATATGTGTAGGGTCCTCAGCAGACAGCAGACCAACCGCCGGGGGCATTAATGTTTGAAACGAAATGCATATGCCTAATGCAGTCCAGATATCACTTCCCTGGGATGTCTTCAAGTGCAGCTCGCTATTTCCCATTAAGTTGGGAATATTTTTGCTGATTTTTTAAAAGTCTATTTAATGTGATCATTCTTGAATCTTCTCTTCCTTTACCCCTCGTCCCATCAAATCAACCAGCAAGCCCTAATGAATCTGTCTTTAAAACACACGGCTGATTGGGGATCCTGGGTGGCTCAGCAGTTTAGCGCCTGCCTTCGGCCCAGGGCATGATCTTGGAGTCCTGGGATCAAGTCCTACATCGGGCTTCTGGCATGGAGCCTACTTCTCCTCTGCCTGTGTCTCTGCCTCTTCTCTCTCTGTGTGTTTCTCATGAATAAGTAAATAAAATTCTTTAAAAAAATAAAACACAAGGCAAGTCCATACACCCTTTTCCCAACTCTTCAGAGATCAGCCACCCAAATCAAAAACATCATCTGTCACTTGGGCTAAGGCAATAACCCCCCAAGCTGTTCTCCTTACTTCCATCTCATCCCCACATGGCAGCATCGGGTTGTGGTGGCCACATGTGAAGCCTTCTACCCTTTCCTGCTGCCTATAGAATAATATCCAAATGCCTCACACTGCCTACAAGTCCCTATGTGACCTGGCCCCCATCTCCCTTATCAAACTCACTTCCCATCCATCTTCCACCCAATCCTGTGCTCCAGCCATTCTTGCCTTTATTCTCTTCCTCGAATACCCCCAGTTTATTCCTATGTTACGGCCCTTATACTATGTTGCTTCTATTTGGAATGTTCTCCCAAGGTCCCTCTTCTCTACTTACTTGTCAATCACGTCTTCATTTATATGTCATCTCAAACTGCCTTCCCCAGTTGTCCAATCTAAACAAGACCCTAGTCCACTCTGCCACATATCTCTGTTTTCTTATCATTTTAGCGTTTGATATCTCTAGGTTTTATATATCTGCTTGGTTTATCATTGTAATCCCAGCACCTACAGTATGAGATGTTCAATCAATGCTCAGTAAATAACAAGAGAATGAATACATGAATGAATGAATGAATGAATGGCAGTACAGGTAAAAAGCTGGTACATGAGAGTCCTCTTAGTCGCTAAAGAGGCTTACAGACAGATAAGAATGTGTGAGAAAGAGATTTGGAGCACTAAATGGTATTCTGATTTAAGGACTGAAGTGAATTTACTTCCTATTTTTTCCTAAGCCTAAACTACTAACACAATTTCTGAGTGACAAGAAATTGTGTCACCACCAGATCTAAATAAGTAGCCTAAATCTTGTTAATGAAAATAATAATCTTTAAAACTTTCAACATTTGGTTAGAAATATAATGTAAAAACCTATTAGCTCTTCTGTACAGAACTTTTTCCCAACGTTCAGTGTATTTTTATATTTTTGGCTTTTATCTCTCCCTTCCTTTAAACCTTTAAGAAACAGTCCTTTCTGAATATTTATGGCTTTTGATCGTGCCTCAATTCCCAACTTTTCATCCAAACTTTTAATAATGGGCTAGTGGGCAAACAAAGAGATCAAGGAAATAGGATCCCAAACATGGATTCGTCTCCTTGATTTGACCTACGTGTAAAATGTGTATTTTAAAGAAAGCCTCCAAATATGCTGCAAAAGTAAATAACCATGATGCCTCCCAAATGTTTCCAAAGTACAAACCAACACAGGCAATTAAGAAATGAGATGAAGAAATGGAATAAAAATGATGTGGAATCCAAAGAGTCCACCTACCTACAAGTAGCACCTCACATTCAGAATTTCACAACAACCAGTCCTACCACAGACTGCAGGCACAACACAGGATTTTTGCCAGCACTTCCTCTGAGAAGCATGAACCTCAGCTTGGCTCATTCTTAAAAGAATGCTTCTTTAGTCTTCAGTTTATGAGTTTTCTTTTTTGCTTTTTTTTAAAAATTGACTTAATTTTTTTTTAGGTAAGTTTTAGGTTCATAGCAAAATTAAGGGGGAGGTACAGAGATTTCTCATAGTCCCCACCCCTGCACTTGCACAGATCTGCCTCATTATCAATGTCCCCCACCAGAGTGGTACTTTGGGGTTTTTTTTTTACAACTGATAAACCTACGTTGATACATCATAATCACTCAAAGTCCATAGTTTACATTATGGTTCACTCTTGGTGTTGTACATGCTATGGGATTGAATAAATATAAATGATACGTATCCATTATTATGGCAGCATAGAGTAGTTTCACTACCCTAAAAATCCTCTGTGCTCCCTCTATTCACCCCTACCCCTACCCCTACCCTAATGAATCTTTTCATCATCTCCATAGTTTTGCCCTCTCAGTTATCCTGTAGTTGGAATCATACAACATGTAGCCTTTTCAGATTGGCTTCTTTCAACTTAGTAATATGCATTTAAGGTTCCTCTATGTCTTTTCGTTGCTTGATAGCTCATTTCTTTCAGTGCTGAGTAATATCCCATTGTCTGGATGTACTAGAGTTTATTGATCCGTTCACCTGCTGAAGGACATGTTGGTTGCTTCCAAGTCTGGGCAGTTATAAATATAGCTGCTATAAATATACATATAGAGGTTTCTGTGTGGACATAACTTTTAACTCCTTTGGGTAAATACCAAGGAATGCAACTGGTAAATAGTATGCTAAGAGTAGGTTTAGTTTTCTAAGAAACTGCCTGTCTTCCACAGCGGCTATGCCATTTTGCATTTCCATCTGCAATTACTGAGAGTTCCTGTTGTTCCCCACATCCTCACTAGTATTTGGTGTTGTCAGTGTTCTGGATTTTGGCCGCTTAATAAGTGTGGAGTGATATATCTCGCTGTTGTTTTAATTTGCTTTTCCCTGATGACATGATGAGAACATCTTTTTATATTCTTATTTGCCACGTATATATCTTCTTGGTGAGGTTTCTGTTAAGGCCTTTGGTCCATTTTTTAAAAAAAATCAGGATGTTTGTTCTTATTATTGATTTTAAGGTTTCTCTGTATATTTTAGATAATGGTCCCTTATCAGATGAGGGATATTTTCTCACAGTCTATATGGCTTGCCTTCTCAGTCTTCTGAAAGTATCTTTTGCAGAGCAGGAGTTTTAAATTTTCTTGAAATCCAGCTTATCAATTATTTCTTTCATAGATTATGCCTTTGATGTTGTACCTAAATAGTCATCACCATACCCAAGGTCACCTAGATTATCTTCTAGAGGTTTTATAGTTTTGCATTTTAGATTTAGGTCTATGATCCATCTCAATTTCATTTTCGTGAAGGATGTAAGGTCTGTGTCTCAATACATTTTATTTTTTTGCATGTGGATGTCCAGTTGTTCAAGCATCATTTGTTGAAAGGACAAACATCATGTTGTTGAAAGGATTGCTCCAATGTATAGCCTTTGCACATTGTCAAAGATCAGTTGACAATATTTATGTGGGTCTATTTCTTCACTTTCTATTCTGTTCCATGATCTATTTGTCTATTCGTCTGTTAATATCACACTGTCTTGGTCACTGTAGCTTTAGAGTAAGTCTTGAAGTTGAGTAGTGTCAGGCATCCATTCTCTTCAATATTATAATGCATTGTCTCTTTTGGATCTTTAGAATCCCTTCGTTGGTACCCATAGAACTTGCTGGAACTTTGGAATTACACTGAATGTATAGATCAAGTTGTGAACAACTGATATCTTGGCAGTATTGTCTTCCCATCTATGAACATGGAGTGTGTGTCTTCATTTATTTAGTTCTTGGATTCTGTTGATCAGAGTATTATAGTTTCCTCATATAGATCTTATACATATTTTGTTAAATTTATACCTAAGATTTTATTTTTATGGTGCCAATGTAAACAGTATAGTGTTTTTAATTTCAAATTCCACTTGTTCATTGTTGGTAATTAGGAAAGCAATTGATTTTTGTATGGTAATCTCACATCCTGCAATTTTGATATAATCACTTGTAAGTTCTAGGATTTTTTTTTGTCAATTCTTTCAGATTTTCTGTATAGATAATAATGTCATCTGCAAAAAAAGATAATTTTATTTCTTCCTTTCAAATATGTATACTTTTTTTTCTTCTCTTATTGTATCAGCTAGAACTTCCAGTACAATGTTGAACAGGAGTGGTGAGAGGGACATTTTTGTCTTGCATCTGATCTTCATGAAAAACCTTCAAATTTCTCACCATTAAGTATGATGTTAGCTGTAGATTTTTTTTTGCATATTTTCTTTATCAAGCTGAAGAAGTTTGCTTCTATTACTAGTTTCCAGTTTTTATTATGAATGCTGTTGGATTTTATCCAATAGATAAGATCTATTGATATGATCATGAGATTTTTCTTTTTTAGGCTGTCGATGTGGATTACATTAATTGCTGTTCAAATGTTGAATCAGCCTTACATACCTGAGATAAATTGCACTTAGACATTTTATGTAATTCTTTTTAATCTAAAGGTGCCTGAGAAAAAAAATAAAGGTGCCTGAGTACAAATTCACTAGCCATATTAGACTACATTTCTAGCAAATTGGATACCTGTGCTTACTTGGGAAAACAGAATTGAAACAAGACCCTTTCACTTTTGTTTTCCAAATCCTGTTCAACCAGATCATATGCATATGCATTTCTTTGAGCCATTAAGGTTGCATGAGTTAGGGACAGATTTGTCTCCACTTCAATTCTAGGAAAAGGGTTGCTCTGTGTTGAGAGTGACCCCATCTTTAGTAGCAGAGATTTAGGAAAATATTGTGTTCAAAGTCAACTTTGTTTAAATAACTGCAGTAAATAATTTCTCTGCTGTTGATAGAAAAAAAAACCATATCAAGAGGTGAAATTAGTGATCATTTTGAATAGAGTATATCCATATGAAAATATTAAATAATAATTAGTCATTAAAGAAGGAGGCCTCACGAATTTTGCAGATGTCACATAGCAATTATTGTCCCTCCTAAGCAGAATATAAAATGAGTATATACATCCTCAAATTTTCACCACAGTAGTTACTAGTAATGTTTTTTATTAGAGTTTTTTACATTTACAAACTCTAAGCCCAAATTAATGTGCAGCTTCTTAACTTAATACAAGGAAATTGATAATTACAATGAAAGAATATATCTAAATTCCAAAAATAAGATGTAAATAAGGTTTTATAAAAGTTTTCTTGGAAGAGGTCTATTTGGACTGGGAGTTAAAAGTAAATTCTAATTATTATAAAAAATGACATGAGAATATTATAGAGTGCTTGAAAAATGTGCTAGAAAACAGACATAATTTCATCATCCTTAAAAACCTATTATCTGCATTATATGTCTTTCAAGCATGTTTTCATATGTGTACATATTTTATATATTGATATTCATATTGTATATATAGCTTTTAAAAACTGTTAAACTTACTTATCAAAAGTGTTTTCTTTATTGCCATAACCATCCTGATAATTACCACTTTTGGATTGCAAACATAATATTCTATAAGATAGCTTTACCATAATTTAATTAATATTTCCACTATTATTTGACATTCAAGTTCTTTTCAATATCAAAACATATTGAAGTCGACACTTTCACAGGTAAGATTTTTTTCAGCTCCTCTGGTTTCTTTCCTTAAAATAAATTTGTAAAAGTGGGATTTTCAGATCCCTGCTTCCAAAAATTTTTTATAACTCTTAATATACTATATTGAGTTATTTTACAAAGGTAAAATAATCCTTTCCCAGCCATATAAGAGGGTTCCAGATTCACTTCAACTTCATCAGCAAAGAGATAACCTATCAATTTGTCTCTTTGAAACTTAATAGGGAAAAATGGTATTTTATTCTTGTTTTCAATCCATTATTCGATTACTAGGGAGATCATTTTAACATGTTAGCTAGTAATTATGTTTCCCCCTTCTTGTATGGCCTATTGCAATTTTTAAATGAATTTGTCCAGTAGTGGGGAGGTCTTTTCAACAGAAAACACAGACTGATGAAGGCGCAGGCACAAAATAAATGCAAAGTACGTGGATTTGTTTGGGTTATAGAGTACACAAGTGGGGGAGGGCAGAAAACAAAGATACACATCAAGCTGTGACCAAATCCTAGAGGTCAGGGAAGGGAAAATGATTTCCTCAACAAGACTTAAGTGTCTTTTTCTTTCAAGAGTTGTGTCAGATGTGAATTAACAGTTCTTAAATAGGATTTATCCACAGTGGTTCATCAATAACAAAAAAGTAATAAATCCCCAGTTTCCTCTCTTCCTCATGACTCATGAAACAATTAATTATGTTCTTTGTACTCCAGAACAAAGGTGTGATAAAAATATGTTCATATCTTTCTGCATATGGCAAATGTATTCTTAACAAGCATTGTTTTAGAATGTCCTTGTTAGTTTTTGCAATCACTGAAATTTAAATGTAGAATATGTAGACAAGAATTCTAGCTTCCAGATGACTGTATAAACTAAATTATGTAACGTATGATGCAGTGTCATCCTAGTAGTTGATTAATTATCAAAACACAAAACAACTTTAAAAATAGTACCATTAGTTAGAGCAATCAAAGCCAAGTAAAACAGTGCCATTTCAATATGACTACCAAGGCCCTACTACTCAGAGAGAGTTTGAAATTATCCCAGGCTACCTGACTATAATTTAATTTGATTTTAGTCATTCTCTAGGTCTTCTTGTCGTGTGTGTGTGTGTGTGTGTGTGTGTGTGCGCATGCGTGTGTGTGTGTTGAGATGTTTTTAAATGACATATAAATAAGCTTTGCTACTTTGGTTATTACTTTTATAATATGTTTGATGTAGAGGGAGATTCAGTGAATTTGTTCTTAATATGCTATAGCAGTAATAATAAACATTAAGTGATTATAGGTACCTCTCTTGCACTCAAGTTGATATAATTTACCATAAGCTTATCAAATCTATAGAAAATAGGATTCATTTCTGTGATTACCATCTGTTATAACAGAATCCTAGGCCCTACCTCTTACCTACAGAAGAAAAATTTGTTCACTTAACATTGCTTTGTTTGAGAGGCTTGGGTCTTTATCAGAGTATTGGATGATAGAGATGATAAGAAAGTCTTAAGAACCCGGGCTTGGTGATAATTTCCTTAGTGAATGGGAAGAAGCAGCCACTGCTCTTGGGCAAAATGAGTTGTATTTCTCTGCTTGATTTTTGCCCAAAGGTACATTTATCAATACAACTGCATGATTGAAACTCATGCATGAAAAACAGCAATGTTATCCCATGTCTAAAGTTCTAGCTCCCTATTTCCTTTTTCCATCTTGTACTTAAAATGTGACTTTTTAAAGTAGGTTTTCTTGGTAATGTAACTCTGGAGATGTAGCAGGATAGATAATTTTGATAAAAATAGTATTTGTTTTATCTCAACATTTGCTATTTAGAAATTGTTTTTTTGTAGTAAAATTGGTTTTATGTTTGTTCTTGTTTATTTTTGTAGTTTTATATTGACTGTTCTATTAATTTACTCACTTATTTGGTCTTTGCTGGCAGAGGGAATGTTATGTACTTACCAACTAAAACATCTGAATGGAGGGTAAACGTTCAATTATTATGCCAAACATCTGGACACTGGAAATTGTTCTCAACTTCTATTCAGATGACTATAAATGATACCAAACTCAATCGCCATCAGTAGACACCATTTGCATTAAAGTATTAGGGTTCATTCAACTTGTAAAGCATCCATGAAGTGAATCCCATTTGGAGAGTTCAGAACAAAAACCTGCTAAACAGTTGTATAGTCACCAAGAAAAAATTCCACGAACAGGACATGGAATTCCTAAGAATTCTTGGCTCTTGGCTCTCTTGGTAAATTCATCCCATTTACTCATTTGCTTCCTTGCTCATTTATCCAGTAAGTATATGCAATGCTGCTGAAACCAGACTTTGGAAACAATGCATTAAGAGTGGCATTATTTAAATTTTCTCCCAGAGAAAATTCTTCTGCTACACATCTACCCTCCTTATTACCATTCTTGAACTTTTGGTTTGATTAATCTTTGACCAAATATACAGGGCTTTCTGAGTGGCAGGTTCCTGCCCTTTATACACTGAGAATAAATATATTATTCTAAAAGTTACCTAGAGAAGAGGAGCAAAGGGTACATCATCCACTTGGAGGATGTACTGAGGTGTTCACGTAAGCCATCTTATCCTGTAGGATTAACTTTCTGTTTTATTTTGCTATTGTTATTGTTGGGCATCCTCTCTGTCTTTCCCTCTCTCCCTCTCCTCCTCTCTCTCATTTCAACCAGAAAATGCTGTGCAGGTGTTATTCATCATTGAAAATACACTCTGTTACAGACAATTTAGTTTATGTGCTAGAGCAAATACACAGTTACAGACAATTTATTTAATGCAACCAGGAAGTTTTGGTATCTGATCATAGCCTCTAGTTGGAGCAAGAGGAGCTAAAGACAACAGGAAAGAATTTAGCAGGTCTGCATGCAGTTAAAGCAGAGGATAGGCAAACAATTTGTGAGCAGCTAAAGCAATACAGAAAAGGGAGAGTTTGTCTGTCTCGTGGTCTGTACTGCCTTTGATCATCCTCCATTATAGAAATTCCTCTTGTAGACAGACAAAGATAGAAGCAGAAAATAGCACCAAAAGAATTAGAAGTTTTTCTCTGTCAGAGAACAACAGATATGTCTTAAAAAGAAGTAGAACAGTGTGTGTTTTCTGAACAAGCAACTTATGGGAACAAGAATCCAGCAGCAACTAGGAATTTGTAGGACAAGAATCAGACCTTAAAATGGAGAAGAAAGGAGAAAATGAAATAGTTTTGCAGAATGCCAGAGCTCAAACCAAGTTTTCAAAACAGGAAAGAACAGAAAAGGAAATCAAGGTACAATATCAGGGATCCACCTTAGGCTGACACATCTCAAGACTCAGCTCCACACACACACAATGGCCATCAAGCATGAATCAATGGCTCTAAGTCTGGGCAGGGCTGGTCCTGCAGGCAGATGAAGTCCAGTCCTATAGTGAAGAGCAGGCAGGGACTGGCATTTGCCATATTAGTGTATTATTTTATTTTCAATTTCTGACCTCTTTTGGGGTAGGCTTATGTGCCTCTGATCTTTCTTTAATGATAAATATTATCTTTTTCATTCATTTTGATTGTCTTCTTCATGAATGTTACCCTTGGCTTTGGTATTCTTTGTTGCTTTTGTTAAAAAACAAAGCTATTTTGTGTAAAGAGGATAAAGGAGTCAACTAATTACTCTTCTCAAATTCTTAATTGTAGTTCCAATACTTGTTTACTTGGAATCTTTGTATAGTAATCTTAGTCTTTGATGTAGGCTATAGTATGAATGTCCTATAATATAAATTCCACTTGTGTTAGAGAATTCCCTGCACAGATACTCTGAAGGTAACGTATCTATGATATACATTATAGACTGAGTATTCCTTCCTCCTCCCGATTTGAGTGGATTAGGTAACATAAACAGTTGACTCCTCTTCTCAAATGCCAAGATGCTGAAATTACCCCCAAAAGAAAGACTTTAGTGTCTTACCTGACATTGACCAGTTTGCAACTTTCTAGATGTACTGAATAAGTAGAGAATATCAGATATTCAAAAATCCTCATTCCCTTTAATTAGCTTTTAATTAGCTTTCTATGTTCTTTAATGAAGATTCAAGTTTTTTATAATCATACAGAGTTCATGACTTCTGCATATTCCTAATGCCACTAAAGCCAGAGTTTTACATAATAATGGGTTACTTAAAATGCAGTAGCATGGTAGACAAGCTATAAGCTGATGACTTTGAATTAGTGTTGTCTTTGATATGATTTTTATTCCACTGCCTTGGGAATCATAAACTTAGGAAAAAGTTGTTTAGAATTGGATAAAACCCAGAGGTAGTAAAAACTGAAATTCCTGAATCAAGTGACACAAATTTCAGTGAACCAAAAAAATAATCATTGAACTGGCCCAAGGATTATTCCTTCCCTTCACCTCGATTGCTACCCCACTCCCACCACCAGCAAAACATATAAAGGAAAAAGAATACCCAGTAATCAAGTGAATCCAAAATTATCTTATTGAAATATCTAAATTCTTAAAGGGTAAAAATTCTACTCCTGCCTGAAATACCATAATTTTCTATGAAGATGGCCTTGAGTGTCACTGAACTGAGTCACCATTCACTATTTTATGATAATTGATCTAAGATTTTGATGAACTTTGCTTTTGAACTTTATAGTAAAAACAGTGTATAGAAGAAACAAAAAAATATAAAATAGCAGATGACACATTATACTACCTTAGAGAGTAAAATACGCTTGTGACACCTACTCGGTTTATGGCCTACATATGAATGAATGTTACAGCTGGTGATTATTGATGCATTCTCCTTATTTAGTAGATGTAAAAAAAATTAGAGGCTAAATGACTGGCCCAAAACACAAAGCAGTACTTTTGCTTTCTTTAAAGTAAATCCAATGATATATATATCGTTTTTAAATTTCACTATATATTAGGTGGGAATATGACATATATTCCAGAACATTAAAATTTCATCTTCTAGTGCTTCATTTGAAAGTATTTCCATTCTAAATGTATTTTTATGTAATTTGTTTGGACTCTATTTTAATTAGCCTAGTTTACTGAGGTTTGCCCACAGTCATAAATCCTTTTGCTCCAAAGGTAAAGCTTAGCAATATTGTTTACTGTTTTCTATAAAACAGTAAAATATTGAGAGATACTTTTGCATCTGATATTGTCTAAGTGATGAAACTTCCACCAGTTCCCTAGACATGATATTTTAAAATGGAATTATTTCTCACCAACATCAATAGAGAGATTTTCCTTGCACTTATATTTAGTTTTTCTTCAGTCAGTTCAATTATACCTGGTTGCAGAACACTTTCTTTCATCACTGGGGTATTCTAGAAGCAGAAGTTTAAGTGAATAATGTAATGGCAACTAGTATTATCTATCAAGCTCAAAGCCAGTACAAAGTGGAGAAACTCAAAGCCATGAAGGGGCAACCTCACATGTGTCATGCCATATCCAACCCAGGTAAACTTCTAAATGTCCTGAGGGCAGCCTCTATATTTCCCAGACAATATAACATCTCATACAAACTCAGAAACCAAGTTTTTGCTCAGTATTGCTCTATTATTAAAAGACTATTCAGGGGCACCTGGGTGATCTCGGGGTCCTGGGATTAAGATCAAGCCCCATGTCAGGCTCCCTGCTCAGCAGGGAATATGCTCTCCTCTGTCCACCCCGCTTGTGCTCTCTTTCTTTCAAATAAATCAATAAAATCTTTAAAAGACTTCAGAAAAACTTGAATCCTGATGCCCCTGCAACAGTAGTTGTCAAATATTTTCATCCCTTTGCACTCTTAAGAATTACTGAAGATTCCCAAAGAATTTTTTTATTATAGGGTTATTTTTGCCAGTATTTGCCATATTAGAGATTAAAACTGGGAGATTTACATTTTTGTTTAATTAATTTTAAGATGTAATGAAGTAATTATGTATTAAAAATAATGTTTTTTAAAGACAATAACTATATTTTCCAAAACATAATTATTAAGAACACTGGCAGTTTGTATTTTTGCAAATCTTGTTACTGTCTGGCCCAACAGACAACTACAGGGCTCTCATATCTACTTTTATAGTCAAACTGCTGTGATCCATCATTTTGGTTGAAGTATAAGAAGAAAATCAGGTTTTGTGGGGATATGTAGTTGGAAAGGGAAGGATATTATAGGCCTCCAAAAATGGTAGCAGAGACACATGGAGGTCCAAGAACAATACTTTGAGAATCTCAGTTCCAAAAAATGCAAGGCTTTCTTCCATCCATTACTTGGAGAACATGACAACTGAGGAGCCCCACTATCATTATTCAGAAATGACAATAAGACTCCTTTTTCTGAGAAACATAAAAGCCCATCAGCAAAACACTGCTTTATTGGAGGGGTTCCTATAATCCAAAGCCTCCATGCTCCAAAAGGGTCATTTTACCCCATAGCTCCCTCCTGTAGTCTGAGCCACTGCCCTTCAGACATTATGGACAATATAATAAACCCTGCATTCTGTTATCTGGAGGCCTCAAAACTTGGAGAACAACTATCAATTCAAAACTAAAAAGTAAACCCTTATTTCTGCCAATTCCTGGTTTAGAAGATCTGAGGGGTTACTCCACCCTTGTTCCAGTTCTAAGACACCATAGTATTTTGCAACCACGTTGACTCCCTTATCTCCTTAAGTGTGTGTGTGTGTGTGTGTGTGTGTGTGTGTGTGCCCGCCTTAGAGTGCTTGCCTGAGTCTCAATTCTACATACCTTTACAGCTATTTTCTTTTTCCTCAGGAATATTTTTTGCATTCCTGAATCCCTGAACTAATAATTTCAAGCCAAATACCGAAAATTATTTTATCTTTTGTAATGGAACCTCTTATCTTCCCTAAGATATTATAGTTCAATTTCTTTATCTTTCAGATAAGAAAACAAACACCAGGAAGCACCAAAAGACATTCCCAGGGGTACACAGGAAGTAGAGCAGAATTTATATCTACTCCTGTATGGATTCTTAACAGTAGTGTGGCTAGACTGTCTAATGGACTGGAATAAATATGGCCCTAGAACATACACCTGGGAGCCCTTTCCCACACCTATGACCTCTTTTTTTATTTTTATTTTTTTTATTTATTTTTAATTTATGATAGTCACAGAGAGAGAGAGAGAGGGGCAGAGACACAGGCAGAGGAAGAAGCAGGCTCCATGCACCGGGAGCCCGACGTGGGATTCGATCCCGGGTCTCCAGGATCGCGCCCTGGGCCAAAGGCAGGCGCCAAACCGCTGCGCCACCCAGGGATCCCCACCTATGACCTCTTATGGTTGAAACATTCTACAGTTGACCCACCACTAACCCAAACTCCAACATGGCATTAGTGTTAAGGGAGGCAAGGACCTTCTTAACAGAGCCATGAATTAGTTTAGGATCTCTGAGAATGCTGAGCAACCTTAGTCAAACCAATTAAGGTCACATCAGATCTCCTTTTCTCTACAGGGAGAACCAGTTTTGAATAGTTTTGCCCAGATATTAGCTATTGCTGACCTCTATTTAGAAATATTGAATGGATAAACATTTCCTCTGATGTTGGGGATCAAATATGCCTTAACAGATTTTGGTTCTTTAAGGCAGAGAAATGTTGGCTTCCTCATATAAATGGTTTGAATAATTGAGTTGCCTCCTTTTCAGAGAAGAAATGGCTTTCCTTGGAGCTATCCATAGTGCTCATCTCAGGGCATCATTGTTTGGCCTGCTTTGCCAGCTCAGATCTGCCCTGCTTCCAAGTATTTCTGGAACACCAAGCTTCTTTGTGAGATTTGCTATGATTATTTATTGACATAGTGCCTATATTTTTTATACCCAGAGACCTTACACTGCAAGTTAATATTGCCAGTCCTATGCCATACATGTTCATCTCCCTCTTTTCTCTAGCCTTATATTTGTCAGGAATCTGCCCATCTGTGTCTGCTCCTGGCTTGAACTCCATTGGCCCAGGTACATGATGGGGCAGTGACCAAGACTCACTCTAAGAGTAAGAAGTAAGAACGATTTAAGGATAACTGGGAAACCTGCCTTGCCCCAAAGCATCCCCCCTTATAGACTTGTAGTGTGACAAAGCTCACATTGGTGATATAACATCAAAGAACAATAGTAACTGGATTTATATAAGGCACTGGATTAAATACTTTAGATACTTTGTATAATTAGAATTCACAACACTCCCTTGAGATAGGTATCATTATCCCCCAATTTATAGTCAAGAGATCAAGGACTCAAAGAAGTTAATACCATATCCAGTTTAGCACAAATTGTGTGTAGCAGAGGCAATTTCATCCTTGTCTGTCTGACTCTGCACTCAGCGCATTTACACCTTGCAGAATGGAATCTAAAAGAACCTCAGGCATCCTTAAATTCATTTTTATTTTTATGTAAGCAACATTTGACATCTGGCCTTTAATATCTCTTTGATTTAGGCACTTTATCATTTCTTTGTCACATGCTCACTCACTTCTGACTGAGGGTAGGGAGAATTTATGTTCTTTACAAACCAACTGAATGAGTGAAAGTGCAAAGCCATGTCATCATAAACATCTAATCCCTTCCTCTGTACCAGATAACAGGCAATTAAATCAGAGTGGTTTGTTCCAGGCCAGAAGCTCATTGACCAGCACAAGACATCTGGACTTTCTTTGAGCTTCGAGATACCATTAGCCCCACAGAGCCCCATGAAGGAAAGTTTTGCAAGTGATGGATTTAAGCTTTGTCCTTTGAGACCTAGATGTGATTATCTCCATCAGCTTTTGTTCACACTTTTAGAGTTCATTTTTTAACTTCATTTCTTCATCAGCTTCTTCTAATTCCACAGTCCCAAGGCTCAGAGAATTGTGAGCCAAGCCCTCACTTGACCAGTCAGCTAGTATTTTAACCCATGAGATGATACCACTGAACAGTTTTCCTCCTTCTTCTTTTAAAATTAAACAAATGGTTTTTTCGTAGATGTATGGAGTCTTCTTTTACTTCATTTATAGGGCTTTTATTTTCTTTTTTGTATTCATTTTTCTTATTTTTAAAGTATTGCATATTCACTATTAAAAAAAAATGTTAAAAGAGGCATCCTCTATCCCAGGCTGAGGACTTCATTTTAACCGCCAAGTATAGATAGCAGTCAGAGGTTGTCTTCATCACCCTAGTACCCGAAGGTCCCCTTTACTCTTCAAGTGCCTAAGAGTTTCATAAGATTGTTGGATGGTTGGAGGAGTAGGGACTTTTAGTACCTAATGAGCATGGTTCCCACTCCTGTGGTAAAGTACCCACCCAAAGATCTTGTAGTCTGGTATTTAGACCTGACCCAAAATGCCCATGGGAACCTAAAACAGTGTCCCTTTATAAGCACTGACCACACTTTTACCACACTGGGTCAGCGCTGTCCGCTGGCAATAACCATTATCATACCACTTACTGGGCTCCTTCTCCCTTTACTCTTTTTCCTTAACCTTCCTCTCTATTCGTATTTCCATCCCTTTAGTCCCTCCCATCAAAGTCCTATTCTCTTATCACTAATGATTCTTGGACTACCTGAAAACATTTGAAAAGCTATCAAAACCAGAGTTGTCATCCTTAACAATAGAAAAAAAATGCTTTCCCTTCTTTAGGGGTATGAAGTCTTTTTCTAAGACAATTGCCTGTGGTCTTTGCTGGAGAGAATTATATTTGCCTAAATGGGCCACATGATCAATCCAAGGGAAAGAGTTCTTTTCATATCAACAATGGGTTAAATATTTGTATCCCCTTAAATATATTTAGAAGAATATGTTTAAGTATCACCTAAACTCTCAGTTACCAGAAATACCATGTTATAGGTAGTATTATAGACTGAATGTTTTGTGCCCACCCAAAATTCATGTATTGAAGCTCTAACTCCCAATGTGATGGTCTTAGGAGGTGGGGCCTTTTGGAGGTAATTAGGTTTAGATGAGGTCATGAGAGTAAGGCCTTCCTTTAAAAATAAAAAATTTATTTATTCATGAGAGACACACACTCAGAGAGGCAGAGACACAGGCAGAGGGAGAAGCAGGCTCCTCACAGGGAGCCTGACATGGGACTCGATTCCCAGTCTCCAGGATCAGGCCCTGGGCTGAAGGTGGCGCTAAACCACTGAGCCACCTGGGCTGCCCTAGTAAGGCCTTCCTAATGGGATGGATGTCTTTGTAAGAAGAGGAACAAAGGTCAGACTCTTTCTCTCTACACACTGTGAAGACACAGTTAAGAAGACTGCAAGCCAGGAAGAGAGCTCTCACCACACCCCAATCATGTTGGCACTTTCAGCATTCAGAACTGTGAGAGAAAAAAAATTCTGCTGTTGAAGCCCATCCATTCTATAGCATTTTGTTATGGCAGCCCAAGCAGACTAAGACATATTGACTTCTAGATACATCTCTTTATTTCTTTATTCATTTGTTAATAGCTACTGCTTTTCAGCTAAAATAGTATTATGCTATAGTGTATTTTTAACCTTTTGTAGTTTATCAGTCATGATAATGCCACACCTTACTATTATAGGCCTCTGTCTTCTGCTTCAGTTTTCTGGGGCTGCTGAAAGAAATTACCACAAACTTGCTTAAAACAACAGAAATTTATTGCTTCTCAGTTCCAGAGGCCAGAAATCTAAAATCTAGATTTTGTCAAGACTGCTCTTTCTACTGAGGCTCTAGGCTGAAACTGTTTATTGCCTCTTCTAGCTTATGGACACTGCAGATGCTCCTGGGGTAGTGGTTGCATCACTTCAGTGTCTGTGTCCATCTTCATAACACCTTCTCCACTGCAACAGTGTGTGCCTATCTCAAAACGCTCTTTACTTCTTCCTCATAAGCATACTTGTGTTTAGACTTTAGGACCCACTCAGATAATCTAGGGTAAATGTCTATTCTCAAGATCCTTCATTTAATCACGTTGTTTGCCCTATAAGATATTTACAGGCTATGAGGATTCAAAAGAAAACATATCTTTGGAGAGGAATGGCATTTTTTTCACCCTGCCAAATCCATCTTCTGGTTCCCAAAGATTCACATCCATCCCATGTGCATGGTACATCCCATTACCAGCATCCTCCCAAATCTCAACTTATTACAGTATCAACTGAAGCCAAAAATCTCATCCAAATATCATTAGGTTGGAAGCCCTAAATCTCGTTACATAAATCAAGTATGTCTAAGTCTGGGTATGTTCCATCATGGGACACATTTTCTTAACACCTATAGATCTGTGAAACTAGAAAAAAAAAGTTATCTATTTCCAAAATAAAGTGGTGGGACAGGCATAGGATAACAGTTATAGACATTACCCTACCAAAAGGAAAAAATGAAATTGCAGTCTACGCTACGTATAAGCTTTTGCTTGCCATACTGCCCATCAACAGTTCTGCATTGCTTCCTAGGGGCATGTCACTTCTCATAACACAAGATCTCTATTTTGACATTTTCCCACCTGTGGGGTTGATTTTAAAATCTTAAGGCAAATCAAAGGGCCAGAAAAGCTTCACAAGGCTTTTGGGAGGAGGATAGGGGGGAAGTGCTAGATTCAATTTGGGGGGTTTTGCTTAATTATATTAAAAATGGATGAAAGTTAAACAGCTTCTCTTGAAAGTCAGCCAGAAACTTTTGATATGTTGGTGTCTGGATGAGAGTCTTTCATGATGTATGAATCAGTCACACTAGCTCTCCTGGCTTTGAAAATCCTGTAATCTATTCCTGGAGATTTGGCTATTTCTAGTGTGTTAATTGCATTGTCTGGCATGTGACAGATACAATCTTCTGCATACACAATATTTTTCATGTCAAAGCTATATCAAAATGTATTTTAAGACAATTAAAATGACAACTAAAAGACAATTAGAAGTGCAAACTTAAGTTAAAATTCGACATATGTGTTCCTACCATTACAAATAACTCAGAGGTAACATATGAATGGACAGAAACCTTTCTTTTATGTGCAGCTACATTTGCACACGAAGGCAACATATTAAGTCACAACTCACTCATCTGCTTAGTAATTGTTTTAAGATTGGTTGTGAGAGGGGCCACCTGGGTGGCTCAGTGGTTGAGCATCTGCCTTTGGTTCAGGTCGTGATCCCGGGGTCAGATCCCGCACTGGGTTCCCTGCATGGAGCCTGCTTCTCCCTCTGCCTGTGTCTCTGCCTTTCTCTGTGTGTCTCTCATGAATAAATAAATAAAATCTTAAAAAAAAAAAAGATTGGTTGTGAGAGACTTTCTGATTTCAGAAATACTAAAAGCAAACCATGTATAACTTAGACTTAAGGTGATGTGGCATTTCCATATAATTAAATATTATTTTACAATATCATTTCCAATAGCTTCACATTATTTTATTGTGTGAATGTCTATAATTCTGCCCTTCTTATTGAACACTTAGTTTGTTTCTGATATTTCTGTAATTGAGGTTTGCAGTAAATATCCTGGTACTGAAATGGAGTTCAGATATTTAACATTTATTCCATAAAGTATCTTAACAGCAATTAAGAAGATACCTTGGACTGATATGCAATTGAAAATACCATTTTTTCTCAATTTCTTATTTGTTTTTCTTTTTCACCCTTATTTTAACTTTCTAGTGTATTCTTTGTGTGAATGAATTGATCAGGGGCTCTTTAAGTCATTATCAGTCGTTATCACCATATATATGTGTTGTAATATGTTATCATACATATATTATATATATCATACATGTAATGATATATACCTATGTGTGTTTATGTATAATATATATCACATATATCATATGTGTTACGATATATATACCTATCTATCGACATGTTCCATCAGTTTTAATGTACTAGAAAGACCCAAGGAAGGGGACTTGGCAGGGGTGACAGTGGGAGAGGAGAGATTGAAAGGGAAGGCCTGGACCATGAGTGAGTGTCAGTGGAGGTCAGTCTTGCCCACTCAGACGGCTGCCTGAGAATCACTAGGAGATGACCTTCTTGAATGGGCAGATGATGACAGGTAACAAGAATAATGAATGGAGGATGGAGGAAAGCTAACACTGCCTACTTCTTAATATGCCCTAGGGTTTCTACTGAACAACAGGCAAACTCTAACATACTTACCACTACCCATTCTCTGTTGTGAAATGGCAGGTGGAAATAGTGAACATAAGAATGATGTTAAGGAATTAGGGAAGAGCTGTGGAAAAATGGAGGGCACTGGCTCAGTCACTGTATCACTAAGTATGAGAGGAAAGTGATAGCCTAGAATCATGGACAGGGACATACCTCCCCAGGGCCACCCATGGAAACTTCTGCTGAGAGTAAAAATTGTCAGATCCATATATTTTCTCCCTCTGCCTATTATTTAAGGCTTTTTAAAAAAAAAATCTTTAAAAATCTTTAATAAATGAAGTCTGGTTTTCTTCTTCAACATGTTGCCTTACCAAATGTTATGATTTATTTTAGTCAATCGCCATACCCCTCTATCCTATCTAATGTGTTCTCAGTTCTCTCCTACCTGCTTTCTGTACACTTATACTCAGATCAGATTCAAACAGATCCAAAGGAATCGTGTACAAAGTGAAGTGGACAAAAAAAAAAAAAAAAACCAAAGTGAAGTGGACAAAATCCCTGTGGGGAAACCATGAAAGGAGCTAAAGGACATTGCGCTGGCCTGTGATGCTGTGGGAGGTGGTGAAGCCCTCCCTGAGTCTTCCTTCTCCAATTAGATCTGTTTCTCCTTCCTAGTCAGAATCCCATGGGGTGTGTGGGTGTGTGTGTGTGTATGTGTGTAGTAGATGAGGCAACCTGGCCTTATAGCTAACCTGCAGTGCCCAGGATGCTCGGCCAGTGTTGTCCCAGCTCCAAAAGCAAGAAAGAAGCTCATTGTCTCTTGATAAAAGCCTGAAACAGAACTGCCCTTTCAAATGCTGCATGACATTGTAAAAGCTCCAATCTGGTTTCTGACTTCCTACAACCACTGGGTCGCTCGGCCACAGTGCTGCTCTCTAGGTTTCTGTGAATCTGTTTCAGAGATTCAGAAGTTATATTTTTTCCAGGTTGAATCACATTTCATTTTTTGTTTGTTTTAAACTAAATTTAGTACAGTGTGTCTCAGTTCTCAATGGTATCTGCAACAATTCCTAAATTAGAAAGCCCTTCAAACTTCACCAGTAATGTGTTGTTTTCTTGCTTTTCTCAAACCTTCTCACTGTGTTAACATAATAATTAATATTTGTACAGTACTTTACAGTTTACAAAATACTTTCAAACCCATAATCTCCTGAGAGGGTGGTATTATTTGTAACTCTTTTTTCCAAGGCAGAGACTAAGACTTGAAGATATGACTAGTTTGTCAAAGGCTACACAACTACTAACAGAGTTGTGATTGAAACTGGCCTTTCGGCTCCAAATGTCATGCCCTGTCTATCACATGGTGCTGCCTACCTAGTGCCCGCCCGTGTGTTTTCACACTAGAAAATATGGATAGCAAATGTGTGTTATTATTTTATAGGTAGGAGAATAAAGCTCAGTGTCTAGAAAGATGTTCCTAGTGTTCCTAGTGTAGGTTTTGCTCAAAATGTGTCATTTTATGCCCGTTGACATAAAAGCAATACATACAAAAGCAGTAAGTAGCTGGCGCTTTTAAAGATTTTAATAGCTTATGTTCATTGACTCCTTATGATGCGCCCTACCCTATACTCAGGGCTTTCCAAATACTATGTTAATTAATTCTCACAACAAAGAAAGTACTAGGGTCTTAGCTCAGAATGCTATAACGTAGTAGTATAGACTGGGTGGCTAAGACAAATTATTTCTCACAGTTCTGGAGGCTGAAAGTCTGAGAACAGAGTGCCAGTACGGGTGGGTTCCTGGTGAGGACCCTCTTCCTGGTTCACAGTAACTGGCTTCTAGCGGTATTTTCACATGGCAGAGAGAGGTCTCTTCTACTTCTTATAAGGACACTAATCCTATCATTGGGGCTCTGACCTAATGATCTAATCTAAATCTAATGACCTTGCAGATGCCCTCCCTCCAGATACCATCATATTGGGGATTAGGCTTCAACGATGAATTTGGGGAGGGAGTACACAGTCATATCAAGCAGTATCATCCCCATTTTGTAGATGAGGAAACAGTTGTAAGGAATTATGTAAGTCACTCAAGCTAATAAGTAGTGGAATAGAGACTTGAACCTAGGAAAAATGTCTCCATTGAGCACATTCTTTAAAAAAAAAAAGATTTTATTTTTTTATTCATGAGAGATGCACAGAGAGAGGCAGAGATATAGGCAGATGGAGATGCAAGCTCCCTGTGGGACCCTGGAATCATGACCTTGAGCCAAAAGCAGATGCTCAACCACTGAGCTACCCAGGTGCCCCTCCATTGAGCACATTCTTAACCACAAAACCATAGGGATTAAGATGTCTGGTTCCGTAATCAACCTTAGGTTTGAATTTTAGCTGCACTAGTGACCAACAGCATTAAATTAGGCAGATATTTAATCTCTCTGAATTCAGTTTTTCCATCTGTAAAATGATCAAAAACTTGGTGCCTGGTTGTCAATAATTATTAGCTAGTATTGTTCTACTGTGGTTACACACAGCTTCATTTACTTCATTTATTTTTCTAAAGTTTTTGTTTAAATTCTAGTTGGTTAGCATACGGTGTAATTATTAGTTTCAGGTGTACAATTTAGTGATTCAACACTTACATACATCACCCAGTGCTCATTATTTCTTTTTTTTTTAAGATTATATTTATTTATTAGAGACACAGAAAGAGAGACAGAGACAGGCAGAGGGAGAAGCAGGCTCCATGCAGGGAGCCTGATGTGGGACTCGATCCCAGGACTCCAGGATCACACCCTGGGCTGAAGGCGGTGCTAAACCGCTAAGCCACCGGGGCTGCCCTTATTTCTGAAATATATGTGGAAAAGCAACTATGTGTGCCATACTCTTATTTCTCTGCACATACAGTTTTTAGAACCTCCATCTCTCCTGTGCCTCCAAGATCACCAATGTCCAAGGCTAACCAGGCCCTTTCCTTCTGTCCTGCCTTGGAACAATTCACTTTTAAGCCTGGTATTGTTGCTGCTGTTTCAAGTAAGCTTGTAACTCCAGCATCTTTTGTTTTGCACCATTACTACCATCCTGTCTCCTCCTGATACCTCCTTCTTCACATTGCCAGTGTGTGTTTGACTCTTCTAGGGCCATTTGAGGACACCCTCTCTTGTGCATGATGGAAACCAGTCTATTTCACTGCAGACATCTCCCATTTCCACAGCATGATTTAAAATGAAAGGCCTCCATGTCAATGGCCCCTCTTTTGTTCTGTTCCACTTTCTTTTCTGATTATAGACTGGATCATGGGCTGATGCCTCAAAGGCAGAGCAGAAGTGCTTGATGGTTCTCTACACATAAGTGGATTTGTTTCCAGGCCCCTTTGCCCTAGTTGTCAAGTGTCTTCTCCCAAGATATTGTTTTTCCCATTCATCAGCCCACAAAAGTTACTTGGCAAACTTTCACTTGGAAGGGCAGTGTTTTATACGCAGTATTGCAACTTATATAATGTTTTCCTATATGAATTTGTTCAAAAACAAGAACTGAAAGCTCAAGTCAAACCTGATCCCATTGTTCTAAGACAACTGCAAAAAGCTTTTAATTGGTAGAGACATTTTCTGATCTGAACATTTCTGTAAACGCAATCCACACAGCCAATGTAACAAAAAGTAGAATATATTACGAGGCATAAAATTCTAAATTGGACATGTGGATAACTTTATTGATATTATAAAATGTTATGGTAAACTTTGTGTCAAATCTTCTCATTTGGGGGCACCACAGTAAAAAATCAATCAATCAATCAGTAGAAGTGGTGAGTAGCACTGAGATAATTAGAAGTTGAACCTATTTGGAGTCACAGTACTCACTGAAGATACTTACAGCTTTAAACTTTTAGCAGATGGCCAGAATTAAGTCCTAGTGAGCCTTTTCCACAGCAGTGAAGCCAGCACACAGTAAGATCTACTACTGGCAAGGATTGAACTTCACCTGGAAGTAAGCTAGTGGGGTGTAAACTGCTAAATCTGATAGTGGTGTGGCTGTGACTTCAGCAGGATGGTGGCTTCCATTGGACGTCGCAGTGTCTCTGCATAGGACTGAAGTAATGGTCAGTTTGGTGACACACTCATAACTGAACAGAGTAGGGGAAAGTGATAGAGAAGGGAAAGGAATGAGTCAGTTGAATTAGTTACTTCATGTGAACAAAACAAAATGTCCTTTAATGGAAGATATTGCTCTTACACGTATAGTATTGGTACTCTGCTGGCATAACGATATCCTGTCATGGCCCTACATTGAAGATAATGAAATGAAAGGAAAAAGGGAACAAAGAACATTCACTGGGAGTTTCATGAAAATTATGCTGTGGCAGCATCAACACTTTTTTTTTTAAAGATTTTATTTATGTGTTAGAGAAAGAGAGAGAGAGAGCACATGAGCAGGGGGAGGGACAGAGGGAAAGGGAGACGCAGACTCCCCACTGAGCAGGAAGCCAGGCACAGAGCTCCATCCCAGGACCCTGGGCTCATGACCAGAGCCAAAGACAGACGCTCAACCGAGCCACCCAGGCGTCCTGCAGCCAACACTTTTTGAATGTTTACTAGATGTTGGGGATTGTATAGGCTCCTTAGCTATGCTACCCTTTTAAATCCTCATAATGCCTTTTGGAATAGATACTGGTTTTAAATAGGCTTTTCTTTTAAAAACAGGTTTAGATTCACAACAAGAGTGAACAGAAAGTACACAGATATGCCCCCTACATCCTCATCCCCCCACAAACAAACCCTCCCCCACTGTCCACGTTCCCCACCAGAGTGGTTTATTTGTTGCAACTGGTGAACCTACATTGGCACATAATTTAGAAATCCAAAAATCCAAGGTTCATTCTTGATACTGCACCTTCTGTGGGTTTGGATGAATTTATAATGGCATGTACTTACCAGTATTGGAAACTATTTTATTTCCATTTTATACCAGAAGAAAGAAAAGCAAAGGAAGAACACACAGCGTAAGTGGCAGAGCTGTACTTAAAAGTCTGCTAGATCTCACCATAAGGAGGTTTATCTGTAAGCCTGCAAGGGAAGTTTTAGGAGAGTTGTTGGTAGGGTGGGAGGAGAACCTGATTTTCTTATTAGCAGGATCTCCGGAGACAGGCACATGAGGGGAGTCTATGGGCACCTGCACATTCAGTTAGATGGATGACATCATGGGTGTTTCCCATCCAGGCAGTTTGGCTCCAGTATGCTGGAAACCATCATAGTGACCTACCTCTTGGTGCCTTATTTGTTGAAATAGTTTCTAATTTTTTCAAATTTTATTTATTTATTCATGAAAGAAATAGAGAAAGAGGCAGAGACATAGACAGAGGGAGAAGCAGGCTCCCCGAGGGGAGCATGATCTGGGACTCGATCCCAGAACCCCAGGATCACGACCTGAGCCAAAGGCAGATGCTCAATCACTGAGCCACCCAGGTGCAACTAGTTCCTAACTTTCTAAAACCATCCCAATCAGATACCATTTGATTGCTGTGACAATCCGGTAGGGCATATTCTCCCCATTTTACATCTAGCAGAGAGATTTCAAATGACTTGCCAAGAATGCAAAGCTGTTTGCTGGTAAAGTCAGTATGAGAATTCAGGAATAGCATTCTTCTGTTAACTCACTAGTTTTCAGAGCCATTCACCTTTGGTGCAGATTTCCACAAATGTGGGTGTTTCATCATGTTTCTAATGGTTTTTGAGAATTTCTGTGGTGATTGCTAGAATCCATGAGACCTTGTCATCCCCAATGTGCTAGGCAAAGGCCATTGACATGGTGACATTATTGGACTAAATTCACTTGAAGGCACCAGGAGTTTTGCCATTTCTTGGTTTAACCTAATATTACTCAGTTTACAAGGCCAGAGAAGTAAGAAGCAGGCAGTGGAAGTTCAAGATAGAGTGAATCAGAAAGAAGAGCCAGACTGCTCAGGTCCTTAAGCAACATGCCTCTCCTCCTTGTGCACAGGCAACCTTTCACACACTGGTTTGCTGACATGTGAGAGGCTTATTTTATGGGTCTATAAAAATTATTTTGCTACAAAGATTCAGAAACATGAGTCCAGGGAATGATCTGCAGAATTAACTCCCCAATGATATTTTCTAGAGCCAATCACTAAGGAAGTAAATATAGTCAATCCAATCATTAGTTACCACCCAACCAGGATATAAAAGGGGGAAAAAAGTAGCCGTGGTCTTTGATCTCATTTCCTACCAGTTTACAAGTTTCTTTGCTTGTGGCTGCTACTGTAACACCAAGTTAAAAGCAATTTCCAGGCCATTATTGCTCTAAGGCAATAGTAATTTTCCAGATGCTGTCAACATGGCCTGAATGTGTTGAAAACTTCAGAGATTATTCAGACAGCATCAAAAAGTGAATTATATGAGTGAGAGTCCCAGGCACCATGTGAGTCCTGGGCCAGGAAACCAGCAGAATGATCCATTTGTTCCTGAAAGCACTAAAGCTGTAGCAGACAGTCCCAATAGCCACAAGGGTCCCTCTTAAAAAATACTCAACCATGGATCCGCGAGAGTGAGGATGAATTATGAAAGGTTTTTCTTTTAAAATTTTCTTCTCTTTAACAATCCACTTCCTGGACTCATTTTCTGTTAAGCAGATAACATAAAGAAGAAACAGAAAGATGTACTCAGAGTCAGTTGATTTCTTTTTAGCATATTGTTTTTGCATCTTCGATTCTTCCAGTTTTTTTCTTTCACGTGTGTTTTTCCATCCATCTTTCTTTGCTTAATTCTCAACTGTTTGCGGGTACCTCATTGCTAATTGCCACTTTTCTGTCCCTTCTCATTTTTAGTATGTTCAGTATTTTATTTCTTTCCCCTTGCTGCCTCTGCCACCATCATCTTCTCATTCTCTCTTCAAGTAACTGAGTTTGCTCATGGTTTTTATATTTTTAAACAATCACTCCAGTAATATTCCAACTATCCTTGGAGAAAAGAATACAATCTTAAATATAAATCAGACTGGGCCAAGCAAAAATGTGCTCAAGCAAGGCATTAAATCCCCTTTCTGATTTCTAAGACCTTACTGAGAAATAGCTTAGGTCAGCTAGAGAGGATGCGGCAAAGGTGAAAAATGATAGTATGAAAAGCCCCTGGTTATATCAAATTTTGCTTTTTTATTACCTTGGACTTGCCAGTAAATTCTGGGAGCCATGCCTTTTTAATATATTTCCTTGGTCTCTGCTAACTCCAGCATTTGGCAGATGAAATTCCAATAGACTGTCTAGAGACCTCTTGCCCCAACAGCAGCTAAACATCTCAATGGGTCATCCACAGAGCAAGAGCAATGAGAGTGTGAATTCCAATCTATTTCTGCCCTTGCCATCTGAGCAGAGACTGCTTATATTTGGTAATATGTAGCATAATGTTTGAGAAACATTTCCCCTGGCTCAAAGCAAGTTATGCAAAAGCAGGAAAACAAATATATCTCTCCTAAATATATTACTACAAATATAAATCAATGTAGATACAGATATATATTAGTGAAGAATGAAGAAAGGATTGGGAACAGAAGGGGAAAGAAATAATACAGGAAAATTCATTGAGCCTCTACTCTGTCCCGAGTGCTTTAGATATATTACTTTATTTAATCTTACAATAATCCTATGAAGTACTTACAACTATACCTTTTTAAAAAGTTAAGAAAATGGAGACATCAGAGAGTTGAGTACCTCGCCAATGGTCACCTAGCAAACGATAATGTAATCTATGAATCCAGATTATGATGATGATGAAGAAGAAGAATAGCAAGAAGGAGCATTTATTGAGACAGACCTTATACTGTAGAAGCATTTCATATACATTATTTCATTTACAACTCTCTGAAGTAGCTATATTCCTACTTACATTTTATTGATAAGAGCTGAAAGGGTAGCATAGTTAAAATAATTTGTTCAAGTCACAGAGCTAGTGGGTAAAAGCTCCAGGATTTGAACCATAGCCAACTGACTTCCGATTCCTCACAGCCAACTCCAAGTCCACATACTCTTCACTGTATAGCCACGTCTCTAGAGACATTTGAAATGGAAATTCAGCTTCAAAAATATATTTTAGTGCCATACTTAAGAAAAATAGAGATTCTGTTTTAGTTAAAATGTGAATAGCATGCTAATATAGCCCAAGTAGTAAAAGGTTTATGTCAAAAGGTAGTAATTCAGCATGTCTAGAAAGTGTTCATCAACATCTTGTCACCACTGCAGTACATGTAGGACCCCTTCTTCAGAATCCATTAGGGGTTCAAGGTAGTACTGGTGAGAAGAGAAAACAGTCTTAAAATTGCAGGGTCAGCACATCCGGTTAACTGTATCGCTCATGCAAAATTAGCAGATTGCTGATGAACTGGATTAATAAATTCAAAGGGTTGCATGCACTCAGCTAGAATAAATTCCAGATGTTATGGCTCCAAATTGAATGAAACCAATTAACTCATTGTAATAAATCCCTTTTATAGGGTTAAAGCAATTTTTTATGCTTACCCTTTCCTTTGCTAACTATCCTAAGTAATGCAGATTTTTAAAAATATTATTCTAGTAATTATTTTCCGCTTTAACTCTTTATATCTCATTGTCTCTCACAATATCAGTTTTGAATAGGTGGAAATGGATTTACAAGAACTTAGATTAATTATTTACTGTGTGCCAAGCACTGTACTAGGTACTTTCCTTGCATTCTGTTATTGAAGTTGGTGCTATATAATCTCTACTAAATGGATGAGGAAACCATGGCTTAATGAGATTAGTTTTCCTGTGTCACTTAACTAGAAAGTCTTTTCTGCTACAGAGTCTGAGCTCTTAATCGGTATTCATTGAATTCATAGCTGGTCAGATGATCATGTTCAAAGGTGTGGATCACTGTCAGCATGGAAGGGCTGTGTGTTGTTCACTTCTGGGTTTAAAGGAAATACAGATCAATTGATGTGTGCTCAGAAAAGAGCAACTTGAAGGGCAAAGGGCCCACAACCACTTCAGCTAAAAGGGGATCTTAGGAGCCAGGAATGTTTAGGCAGGAGAATGGAAGAGTATGGTCCTATGTTCAGATATTTGAAGATTTGCCCTGAAGGAAGTGAAATAAGCCTGTGAATGGAGGGGCCCAGAGGAGACGAGTCATTTCCAAAGTTTCTTGACATTCTGTGATTCTATGATAATCCAAGAAGTATGCCTCAGTCATTTCAGGCAGCTATAACAGGATACCATAGACCAGGTGGTTTAAAGAACAAATGTTTATTTTCTGTGGTTCTGGGGGCTGGAAAGTTCAAGATCAGAGCACCAGCAGAACTGGTATTTGGTGAAGTCACTCTTCTTGGTTTGCTATTGGCCATCTTCTCCTTGTATCCTCACGTGACAGGTAACCGAGGAATAGTTCTCTTCCTCTTATAAGGACACTAGTTTCATCATGGGACTTCATCCTTGTGACCTAATTACCTCCCAGTGACCCCACCTCCCAATACCATATCATTAGTGTTTCAACATATAAATTTGGTGAGGGACACAAACACTCACTCTATAGTTGGGTAGAGCTTATGGAAACTGCATGTCAGTCTAGCCTGAGGAAGAATTTTCTACTAGGGCAATCTAATGGCAGTAGTTATGCCTTAGACTTATGCCATCATTGCAATTTGTAGCATAGATCAGAAAAATACTTGGCAGGACTTTTGGAAAGGAAATTTAAATATAGGGCGATTGATTAAACTGGATGCCTTTTCCAGCCTGGAGAACCCATGAATTGATACATAAAGTCTTCGTGATTACAAACCCCCAAACAATGTGCTAAGTTTCCCAAGCCTGAGATCCTGTGTTCCCTCTGCTCATCTCAAGTAGCCTCCAGTAGAAAGAGAAGACTAGAGAGAAGAATTTATGATGACAGTAGTATCAGCTCTCAACTCTTGTATCTGAGTTCTAAAATGACATAGACAGGGTTGTAAGAAAAGCCATGTAATTATTCACAATAGCCAAGAGGTGAAAGCAACCTAAATGTCCACTGATAGATGAATGGAAAAACAAAATGTGGTATATATACAATGATACGTTATTATTCAGAGTTTTTTTAAAGAATAAAATCTTGTCATATGCCACAACATGGATGAAACTTGAGGACATTACACTAAATGAAATAAACCAGTCACAAAAAGGCAAATATTACATAATTCCAGTTGTATGTAGCATCTACAGTCGTCAAAGTCTTAGAAAGTAGAATGGTGGTTGCCAGAGGCTGGAGGTAGGAGGGGAGGGGGAGTTGTTATTCAATGGGTATAGAGTTTCAGTTTTGCAAGATGAAAAGTTCTAGAGATCTGTTGCACAACAAATATGAATATACTTGAAACTATTCAACTATCCACTTAAAAATGGCAAAGATGGTAAATTTTATGTTATTTGCTTTTTTACCACAATAAAAAATAAAAGAAAATCCGGGCAAGAAATAATCGGATAACTCATAAGAAAATGTCTGAAAAGAACAAAATCCAATTCAAGTTTTAGAGATTATTAATAATATCAACAAGTTAGACAACATTCCTAATTGATAGGGAATCTTTCTTGGTTAAATACTACTATATATGGATATAAGTTAATGAATGAAAAATTCAAATTAATTGTTAAAATCAAATCCATTTTTAAAATTCAGTCAAATCAGTCTTGGGTTGCCTGGCTGGCTCAATTGGTGGAGCATGCAATTATTGATCTCAGACTCATGAATTCAAGTCCCACATTGGATATAGAGATTAGTTGGGGGGAAAAAAAGCCCAAAAAAATCAGTCTTAATGATGAATACAATGAGAATGATAGATCCCATTCAACAAATATCCTGAAGCCAGAGTCAATTTCATCTTTACATTTTCTCAAATGATATTTTCCTAAAGAAGAAGTCACTATAGTGGTGTTCTTTTTATATTATGTCTTCTTTCAATCTCAAATACCCCTAATATCTTCTATGTGAAACACATGTACAGATACACAAACACAAAACAGTTTAGAATCCCTCTCCAGACAGGGTTATAATTCAAACCTTTGAAATAAAAGATTTCAAATAATACCTTGAGATTTCTTAGCCTTTCAGAATAGCTAGAAGTTTCAGAGAAAAGTCAAAATCACCCTTCTGAATGGCTTGTTGCTTATGTACTTTCCATTGTGAGACCAGCTTGTGTCTATATTTGAAATCAAGAAACATTTGCCTTTGAACTCCATGTATCCTTGATATTCTCCGTGTTCTGACATTCACTGTCTTTCCAGGTTTCCCTCAAAAGCTCTGGGATTGAAATGTATAACTCTTAAGACTGTATTGTAAGCAGGCATTCCTTTATGGTTAGGTGTGAAATATTCCATTTCCCTAAGCTCAGCCTGCCCTAATTTTCAGTTTCATGATGTCTAATTCCAGTCCAGATTTCATTCGTCCTGCCCTTCTTGCTCTTGGTTGGATTTATTTCTTTTCTGCTGCCTAAGCTATAACAATCGAGGAAGTGTGTTGAAGGATAAAATAGCTATCATTCCAAATTGTACTTTACCAAATGGAGACATTTTTAAATTGTTGTTTTAACTTTTTTCCTAAGCAAGTGTAATTTCTAAATTTATGACTCACATATAGCTCTGATATAACTTACAAGAGAGCTTGTAGTGATGGAAAATTTTAGTAATCCTTTAAAATAAAAAATCAGAGAGCTATCCATAAGATGTGTTAGCTTTCTTGGTCCACAAAAGGAAAGCATGAGAGAAGACAGTGAGATAGACTAAGAACTCTTTCTGTAAGCTGCAGTTGGAAAGATTGTGGTCCAAATGGGTTTATTTCTCATGTTTAGAAAAGTATGGGAAAATTATTTGTATTTTCTTCAACTACATATTTAAGTCTAGCCTACCTTATTTTCTCCATGGTGATTTTCTTCCCTAACAGTATATATTTATGTGTTTATTATCAGCCTCCATATCACAAGCTATAAGCTCCCATCATTGCAACGATTAGCCCAAAGTAAGAGTTTATTAAATATTTGTGAAATAAGAATACCTGGGTGGCTCAGTGGTTGAGCATCTGCCTTCGGCTCAGGGTGTGATCCTGGAGTCTTGGGATCAAGTCCCATATCGGGCTCCCCATAGGGAGCCTGCTTTTCCCTCTGCCTGTGTCTCTGCCTCTCTCTGTGTCTGTCATGAATAAATAAATAAAATGCTTTAAAAAATTTGTGAAGTAAAGTAATGAATGAGTGGTGAGACAGCCTTTTTTATTATAATCTATAGTATGTTAAAAGCAATTCTATTGGGAAAACTTATAAAGCAATGTGTCTGGTACTTCTCAGATTAGGGTAAATGGAATACATTTAATAGCTTCTCTGAGAGGTCCACTTTTTGCACCAGGAATGATGGATGGTACATACAGTTTCTTTAATTGCATGCCAAAAAGTGAAGCATATATTATAATGTATAAGTATAAAATTCTCAGGGCTCTTTGGCCTGTTTCTTTCCAGGAATGTTAGTATACGCTGCTCTTGAACACTAGTGAAAACACCTTATGGTGAAATGCCTTTGGCCTGTCTGCCATTCTTGACTTGGATGCAAAACAATACTAAATAAAACTATTGTGGACTTACTCATAATCAAAGTCAAATGTGGCAAGTAAAACAGTATTATTACAGCATAATAATGAATAGCCTTAGGTTTTCAGTTACTTTTTAAATGCATTACAGGAGTAGCCCACATAGTAAATTGGATCAAAAAGAGCCCAGAGTAGAAATATCTTTCCTGGTTACTTCTCTGAATGGCAATAACACAATACAGGTAAGATCTCTCTGCAAATACTCTGAAAAGTAAGACATTAGTAAAATAACCAAACATGTAAACAATAATTTTTTTTTAGGAATAGTTGATGTGGGATCCCTGGGTGGCGCAGCGGTTTGGCGCCTGCCTTTGGCCCAGGGCGCGATCCTGGAGACCCGGGATCGAGTCCCACGTTGGGCTCCCGGTGCATGGAGCCTGCTTCTCCCTCTACCTGTGTCTCTGCCTCTCTCTCTCTCTCTCTCTGTGACTATCATAAATAAATAAATTTAAAAAAAAAGAAATAGTTGATGTACATTTAATCATTTTTAGGTTGTGCCAATATAAGAAACCTTTTTCCGAGTCAAAACCTGCCTTCCAACCCACTATACAACCAATTATACTTTATTCTTTTGGCAGGCACTGTGATGGCTTCACAATTTCCATTTTCCTCTTTACCTGAACAATATTCTAGTTTTCCTTCCCAACTCTGGGAGAAGCCCTGTTCTCCCCTGGCTCTAGAAGTCATTGATCGAGGACTAAGAACATGACCCAGGCCAGAGGAGTGAGAATGAAGAATAAGACTGAGAATAGAAGCTTCCTTGTTCTTGTGAGGATGCTGCTGGAATTCCTCTTCTTTATTTCTCACGGTTGTGGATGGGGACTTCTGTAGCCTCTGCAGTTGTTGGCACCCAGTTTGTATCTGTATGAGTGATCTAACACTCCAGAAGGTAGACTGGAGAGGCAAAAAGAAAGTGGGTGTTTGACCCAACGTAGATGAGTCACCGAACCAAGTTTGTCTCGTGAGTCACTGTATCTGCTTCATTGTTAATAACAGTGTAAGTTGGGTATTTGGGTACTTGTCACCAAGCACATCCTAACAAGGTCAAATTCCATTCTTCGACAAACATCTGTTAAGAATCTATTAAATGCTAGGTTTTTACAATCCAAAGGTAATTAAGATCTCTTTCATACCCTCAAAGAAGTTACAATCTGGTAGGAGAAACAGAAAGTAAATAGCAAGAAGTAGTGACACAGTAGGAGTGGTCCATCACAGATGCAGACAAGTAAGGGGGTGCATTGTTTAAAGGGAATTTAAAAATAATACAATTGACCAAACATTAGTCTTTTTATGATTGCCCTGCACTGTCAATTCTAAATAATGTCAGTGCAGTGATAAAATACTCCTCCCTGCTGGGGGACCACTCTCTTCAGACCCCAAACCTTGTATGCTGTGCTTGAATGACTACTGATGAGTCACCTAAGTAAAACAACCTTGTTGTAGCTTGAAGCTCACCTTTTACAGAAATAAGGCTTCCAAAGAATGCTGCTCTTTGACTGATAGGAACCAAAATCTTGATTGCAATAATGGAGTAAAGCTATCTAATTATAATAATGTTGGCAATAGGGAGTGTTTAATTCACTACTGTATAAAGGCAACTTAGGAACTTACTGAAACTATATGAAGGTACGTAAGGGGTAAAGAAAATCATATGCTACAAAATGTTCATGCTATGAAGTGGAGAGCTCATATATATCTCTCCGGTTTGTCTTTGCTGAGGAACTGATGACATCTCTCAGCCAGGTGTGGCTACGAGAACAGACTGTAATGACTCTGAATGACTCTAGATGTTCCTACAAAGGTAGTTTAGTCCACTGACGCTGTTCTGCACATCTCCCATCCTGGCAGCAATCTGTCCTGCCCTTGTACTCAATCAGGCCTTCATACTCTTACTTTCTGATGAATTGCTTGCTCCAAGATTGCTTTAAATGTAGTCTTTTTTTTCCATTGTAGTATGACAGTTGCTTTACCATTACAGCTTGGCTATTTCCTATCTGATGGATACAGATTATACTGCGATGTAGGTACAGGTAATATGGTTGGGAAAAGGGACACTCTTCAGTCAGTCCTCACTGGGGAGATGAGCAAGAGCTGGATCCTGACAGCTGAGAAAAATTTGTTTAAGCAAGGGAGAAAGTGAAGGCATTGAGAGCTGAGGGAACAGGTTAAGAAAAGATACAAGAGTATGAAAATGTATTGTACGTCTCTTAAAGGACAGTAAAGCAGCAGCATATGTGGCAGTATATGTGAGGGAAAGAAATCTGTTCTGACGTTGCTGAAAGATGACGGAACATAGCAAAAAGAAGTTGCATCTAGAACGTCATGCCAATTACTTGGAACTTTATTTGGTAGGTAAGTGTTGACCACAGAAATTACATAAATCTGTTATGATTTTATAGTATATAATATTTGAACATTCAAAAAAATATTTGAAATATCTAAGTTATGAATAATGATTTGATTAATAGCTATGAAACTATCATCCAACTTAAATAATTAAAATAATCTTAAAACCATTACCTGTGTACTTTGCTTCACCTCTCGCCTGCCTTTTACTTCCTGCTCAAAATTCTCTACTATAATGAATTTTGTTTATTACTTTTAGCCATTTATAAAGAAAAAAATATTTAGCATGTTTATATCCCTAAACAATATATTGCTTGATTTCCTTGATTTTGAGCTTTATAAAAATTATATACTACACATCGTTTTCATTACTTGCTTTTTATGCAAATATTATTTTTAGATGTATCAGTGTGCAGTCATTATTATAACTATATTTCATTCATTTTCATCATTGTCTAGTATGCCAATGTGAGTATGTCAAATTTATTTATCCATACTTCTGCTAATGGACATTCCAGATCTTTTATTACAAGCAGTGCCTTCTGATGCACATAACAAGAGTTTCTCAGGTATACCTAGGAAAGGAATTCCTGAAAGTTATGTTTCTGAAGTTCGAGTTTATAAAATAGTATCAATATTTTTCCTAAAGCTGCTAAAACAATTTAGACACTGGCCAGTATTGAGCAGCAATAGCATTTAGTAGAGTCAAACTTCTTTCTGCAAAACGAGGAAACAACAAAATGTTTGGCATTTTAGTGTTAATCTGTATCGCCCCGATTGCCAATGAAATTGAACATTTTTAATATATTTATATGGGATTATGTCTCTTTTAAGACTTGTCTGTTCTTTTGCTCATTTTTCAATTGAAATATTTTCATAGCTATAAAACATTTTTAATTTTCTATATTTTATTTATTTTTTGTTAAAGTAGAGATGACATACAATGTTACATATATTAGTTTCAGATGTACAACGTAGTGACTTGACAAGTCTGTTTGTTATGCTGTGCTCACCACAAGTGTACTACCATCTGTTACCATACAATGCTATTATTATAATATTGATTATATTCCCTATGCTGTGCCTTTTATTCCCGCGCCTTATTCATCCCATAATTGAAAGCCTATATCTACCATTCCCTTTCACCCATTTTGTCATTCTTCCCACCCTATGCACCTCTGGCAACCATCAGTTTATTCTCTCTATTTATGGCTCTGTTTCTGTTCTTTGTTTTCTTTTGCTTTTTCAGATTCACCAGATAGGTGAAACCATATGATATTTGTCTTTCTCTATCTAAGTTATTTCAATTAGCATATACCCTCTAGGTCCATTCATGTTGTTACAAATGACAAGATCACACTTTTTCATAGCTAAATAACATTCCTCTGTGTGTGTGTGTGTGTGTGTGTGTGTGTGTGTGTAATACACCTTCTTTATCCATTCCTCTGTCAGTGGATCCTTGTGTTCCTTCCATAATTTGGCTGTTATAAATAATACTGCAATAAACATAGGGATGCATATATCTTTTTGAATAAGTGTTTTGTTTTCTTTCAGTAAATACTCAGTAGTGGAATTACTGGATTACCTGGTTTAATTTTTAATTTTTTAATAGTTTTAATTTTTTAAGGAACCTCCACTGTTTTTCACAATGTTTATAACAATTTACATTGCCATCAACAGTGCATGAGGGTTCTTTTTTCTCCACATCTTTGCCGACACTTATGATTTCTTTCTTTCTGATTCTAGCCACTCTGCCAGAAGCAAAGTAATATTTCTTTGTGTTTTTTATTTGTATTTCCCTAATGACCATGTTGAGCATATTCTCATGTATTTGCTTGCTATCAGTATGACTTCCTTTGAAAAATATCTAGTTAAGTTCTCTGCTCATTTTAATGGAATTATTTGGGGATTTGGGGGTTGAGTTGTATACATTTTTATATATTTTGGACATCAACTCCTTGTCAGATGTACATTTACAAACATCTACCATTCAGTAGGCTGTCTTTGTTTTGTCAGTTCTTACTTAAGATTTCTGTTTCTGTGAGCCACCTTTTTTAAAAAATTTCAGTGTAGTTGGGGGCCTCTGGGTGGCTCAGTCAATTCAGCATCCAGCTCTTGATTTTGACTCAGGTCATAATCTCAGGATCATGAAATAGAGCTATACCTTGGGCTGGAGCTGACTGTGGAACTTGTTTAAGATTGTCTCTCTCACTCCTAACTCTGGGAAATGAACAAGGGGTAGTGGAAAGGGAGGTGGGCAGGGGAATGGGGTGACTGTGTGACGGGCACTGAGGGGACACTTGATGGGATGAGTATTGGATGTTATGCTATATGTTGGCAAATTGAACTCCAATAAAAAAAAATACCAAAAAAAAAGTTTCTCTCTCTTTCCCTCTCCTTCTGCCCCTCTCCCCCAACATGTGCTCTACTAATTAATTAGTTAATTAATTAATTAATTTCAGTGTAGTTAACATACAGTATTATATTAGTTTCAGGTGTACAACATGGTGATTCAAAAATTCCATACAAAACCCAGGGCTTATCATGACAAGTGCTATTTTTAATCCCCATCACCTAGATAGCCTATTCCCCCACCAACCTCCCCTCTGATAACCATCAATTTGGTCTCTATAGGTAAGTGTCTGTTTCTTTGTTTCTCTCCCTCTCTCTCTTCTTTTGTTTCCCTTTGCTTATTTGTTTTGTTTTTTAAATTCCACGTATGAGGGGGCAGCCCTGGTGGCTCAGCGGTTTAGCACCGCCTTCAGCCCAGGGCCTGATCCTGGAGACCCGGGATTGAGTCTCACGTCGGGCTCCCTTCATGGAGCCTGCTTCTCCCTCTGCCTGTGTCTCTGCACCTCTGTGTGTGTGTGTGTGTGTGTGTGTGTGTGTGTGTGTGATGAATGGATGAATAAAATCTTTTAAAAAAATTCCACATATGAGTGAAATCATATGGTATTTGTCTTTCTTTGACTGACTTACTTCCTTTAGTGTATGGAATATATATGAGGACATAACCATAGACGCATTGGAGACTTAAAAAATAATGCAAAGATACTTAGAGAAATTATGGCAATAACCTGGAAATTCAGACAAAACTGACAGGAAACATATTCTTCCCCAAACTGATTCAAAACATATAAAATTGCCAAAGCCATTTTGAAAAAGAAAAATAAAACTGGTGGTATCATAATTCCAGACTTCAAGTTATATTACAAATCTGCAATAACCAAAACAGTATGGTACTGGCACAAAAAGACACATAGATCAATTGAGTAGAATAAAAAAAATCCAGAAATAAACCCACAACTGTAGAATCAATTACTCTTTGACAAAGGAGGCAAGAATATCCAATACAAAAAACATAGTCTCTTCAACTAATGGTACTGGAAAATTTGGGCAGCTACATGCAAATGAATGAAACTGGACCCACTTCCTTACACTGTACACAAAAATAAATCCAAAATAGATTGAGGACATAAATATGAGACCTGAAACCATAAAAATACTAGAAGAGAGCACAGGTGGAAACTTCTTTGACATTGGCTAGAATAACTTTTTTCTAGATATGTCTCCTCAGGCAAGGGAAACAAAAGCAAAAATAAACAATTGGGAATACATCAAGATAAAAGCACAGAGAAAGAAACAATTAAGAAAAATAAAAGACAACTTACTAAATAGGAGAAGATACTTGCAAATGATATATCTGATAAAGGATTAGTGTCCAAAATATATAAAAAGTTATATGACTCAACACCCAAGAAACAAACAACCCAGTCATGAAATGGGCAGAAGACATGAACAGACACTTCCAAATATTTTTTATTTGCATCTTCTCTCTTTTTCTCTTAATAAATCTGGCCACCAGTTTGTCTATTTTAATGGTTTTTCAAAGAAACAACTTTGGCTTTGTTGACCAGCTATTTTAATCTGTTTCTTATTTTCCTTATTTTTAAAAGCCCATCTTTGTTATTCTGCCTTTTGGAACTTACTCTGTTTTCCTAACTTCTTTATTTGATAAGGTTGCAAAGTTTTCTTGAGTACTATTTCAGTATAATATTATCATTCCTTCTAAATATTTTAATTTTCATTAAAAAGTCTTGACTTTTTAGTTATTCACCTGTGTGTGTGCTTAACTTTCAACTACATGGAGATTTTCATTACTCTTTTGATTATATTATCTTCTAATTTATTTAAATTGTAATTAGAAAAAAGAAGTCCATGTGCACGTAGTTAGAAAAAAGAACTCCATGTGCATGAGTTTCCAAAATTGAGACTTGCCTTATGGCTTAGTGTGTGAATTTTTTAAATGCTCCGTGTTTCTTGGTGCACCTGGGTGGCTCAGTCCATTAAGTGCCCAACTCTTGACTTTGGCTCTCAAGTCATGATCTCAGGATTGTAACCAAGCCCCTCATCAGGCTCCACAATAGGGATGCAGCCTGCTTAAGATTCTTTCTCTCTTCCGCTCTGCACCTCCCTGCCTCACTCACATATTCTTGCTTGCTCTCTCTTAAAATAAATAAATAAATAAATAAATATCCCATGTTTCTTCATAAAAATGAAATATCACTAGTTGTATACAGAATTCAGTCAATCAAGCTTGTCTCTGGGTGTTGAATGGAAGTGTTGAATCACTGTATTGTACATCTGGAACTAATATTACACTGTGTGTTAACTAACTAATTTAAATAAATTTTTTAAATAAAGATTTCATAAATAAATAAAGCTTGTAAATTGTATTATCAAATCTTTTATATATTCATATTCTTATCAGCTTTATCTATTAATAATTTAAAGGATTGCATTGAAATCTTTTGTTACAATGAGAGACTTCTCTTTGTAATTCTAATACCTTAGCACTAACTAGAACTGCAGCTCTAGTTTTCCTTTTATTTTTGTTTGTTATTTTATTAGGCACACACAAGTTTACAACTATTATGATAGCTCTGTAGTGCATTGACCCTTTTTATCGTTATGTAGTAACCCTTCCTATTTCCTATGGCTTTTTATCCTAAGGAATATTTTATATTCCCAAGCCTTTTCTTGGTTAATGTTTACCTGGTCTGCCTTCTCCATCCTTTTATTCTGTTTTCTTATGGGCATGCCTCTTATAGGCTGAACATGACTAGTTTTGTTTTCATATTTAATCTAATATCTCCATTTTTAGTAACAATCTTAGATCATTTACACTTATTGTAGTTCTAATATGCTTGAATTTTTTTTTATCATTTTGCTTTACACTTTTCCTGTGCCTCTTTGTTGCTTCTCCTTTTGAGCCTTTATGTTTTGAATTAAAAGATAGGTTTTTTTTTTCTTACTTGTTTTCCATCTACTGGTTTGGAAGTTATTTTATTTATATTATTTTAGTGGTTCTAAAAATTTTAGAACATTCATACTTTATTCGTACTTATTAATATATTAGTAAGGTCTAATATTAAACAGTATGCTAACCATAATGATGATTATGGTTATTTATATAAACTATTTATTTAGATTTATCTGCTTATTAACCAGTTTGTTCTCACCATTGCTCCTTGCATTTCTGAATCTCTCTTTGAGATCATTTGCCATCTTCTAAGGAGTATAAAACTTCAGTATTCCCTTTATGATCACCTATTATCAGAAACTCTATTTTGTTTGTTTTTAAATGAAAATGTGCCTATTTTATCCTCACTTTTTTTAAGATTTTATTTATTTATTCATGAGAGACAGAGAGAGAGGCAGAAATGCAGGCAGAGGGAGAAGCAGGCTCCATGAAGGGAGCCCGATGTGGGACTCAATCCCGGGACTCCAGGATCACGCCCTGGGCCGAAGGCAGGCGCTAAACCGCTGAGCGACCCAGGGATCCCCTTTATCCTCATTTTTAAAGGTAGTTTTTATACTTATATCGAAAATTCTTTTTCTCAGCACTTTGAAGATTTTATTCTCTTGGCTTATGGGTTCCATTATTATTGAGAATCTTACTGTTAGATATTTATCCTTTATAGTTGTTCTGTCTTCTTCTGACTATGTTAAGGACCTTCTCTTTATCTTTGATGTTCTGCAGTTTCACTGGATCTGTCTAGGTATAGATCTATAAATATTTATTCTGTTGACAATTTGTGTGCTTCCTTTATATGTGCAGTAATGTTTTTCATCAATTTTGAAAATTTTTTCAACCAAAAAGAGTTTATCATATTACCTCCATTATCTCTGAATTACAATTGTATATGTATATGATTAATATTCTGATATTATTCTCCATGTCTCTTAAATTCTCCCTAATAATTTCCATCTTCTTGTGTATATATAATTATATCAGATCTAAGTCTTCATCTGCATCTAATCTGCAGTATCTCAAAATTGTTTATGGATAGAAATTGAAAAACAAATGATCATTTAAGAAGTGATAGTCTGGAGTGCCTGGTTGCCTCAGAAGGTTAAGTGTCTGCCTTTAGCTCAGGTGGTGATCTCCGGGACCTGGGATCAAACCCTGCATCAGGCTCCCAGCTCAGCAGGGAGTCGTTTCTCCTTCTCCCTCTGCCTCTCCTCCTGATCCTGATGTCCCTCTCTCTTTCTTTCTCTCCCTCTCTGTATCTCTCTGTCTCAAGTGAAAAAATTAAAATCTTAAAAAAAAGAAGAAGAAGAAATGGTAGAACTATTTCAGAGATACAGGAAATAGATTACTTTTTCCCAAGTAACTTAAATTAATAACCATTACTATTATTGTTTGCCTTAGAATTTCTATAAAACTCATGCTGCACAATTACCTAAATTTTTCACCTTAGAAGAAGTTGTAACTCCTAGCTTTCCAATTGTTTCATTAATTTTTCTTTTTAAAAGATAAATAAAATGGCATCTTTATAAAGTTTCAAGGTTTAATTAAGAAACTTAAGTATTACTCAGCCATCAAAAAGAATGAAATCTTGCCCTTTGCAAAGATGTGGATGGAACTAGAGGGTGTTGTGCTAAGCAAAACAAGTCAGTCAGAGAAAGACAAATACCATATGATTTCACTCATATGTGGAATTTAAGAAACAAAACAGATGAACATAGAGGAAGGGAAGGAAAAATAAAATGAAAACAGAGAGGGAGGCAAATCATAGGAGACTCTTAACTACAGGAAACAAACTGAGGTTTGCTAAAGGGAAGGTGAGTGAGGGGGAGAGGGTAACTGGGTGATGGGCATCAAGGCAGGCACTTGAAGTAAAGAGCACTAGGTGTTGTATGCAATTGACGAATCACTAAATTTTACCTCTGAAACTAATATACAGTATATGTTAATTAAATTGAATTTAAATAAAAAATATTTTTTTAAAAAAAGGAAACTTAAGAGTCAGCACAGTAACACATTTGAAAACACATTGCATTGATGTCTGTGATATGGGTTCATCTTTCAAGTCCTTTCCTGACTCTACCCACATCTGTTAAAAGGGTATGTATGCTTGAGCTCACATAAGGCCAGCACCATGTTCTGCAAGTGCGTGATTTTTTGTTTTCCAAAAAGATAAAAAAAAAAGTCATGTGTTCAACAAATACAGCTGAATTCTCTTGCTATTGAGCAAATTCATTTCTTACTTTCTTCAAAAATATGTGAGTACAGAATTCCTTTTCCACCATTCTTAGCAATGACAAATTGGTCATTCATTTCAATTAATAACAATTGGGTAAATAGCCTTGAGACACCTGTTTGTCAAAATTAGTATTACTTATTATACACTAGCTTAAGATAGAGAGTTACAGTTATGAAATTCATTTTAAAATTTAAACACATTACATTTAATGGCCCTCAAATCTATTGTGTCTTTTAAGTTCCCTTTCCCCACAGATTATAAATCAATCTTCTTTTTATTTCATAAAAAATTGGATTAATACTTACAATTTAATTTCAGAAGTGTGTTAAAAATCTAGTAATATATTATAGTAACACTCAGATTAAAGAGATATTTCTTTCATTCATTGTTGACAGTCCTTCTCCTTTCCTGCCTTTCTCTTTCCCTTCTTGTTTTCCTTTCTTCCCCCTCCTCTCCCCACCAAGTCCAAAACTTATTTGGAACCACTGTGTTGACATTTTTCCCTTTTTAATAAGTTCAGCATTTGCCAGTGTCAGCAGTTGGGACTTACATAGAATATAATTTCTTGATTATTCATGGTGATAAAAGGGGACTGCATTGTGGGAGTGGAAGTCCTCTGCACTGTTAGAGCTGGCAGCCAATATGATAGGGGTTGGAAGGCTCTCTGACCCCTTGACGCTATCTCTGAAAACTTTAAGTTCTACCATTAGTAATTTCATCCTTTGGGTTAGGGCATTGCCCCTTATCAAAATGCAAATCCCTCTGGGCCAAAAAAATGCCTTAAGCTGCTATCATTCATTAACATCATATGACTAATTCATATAGTGGAAACTTTCCAGCAGAACTAGACTAAGAACATATTTTGTAAGGAGAACTAGAGAGACATAGTTTGAGATTTGGGACTAAATGAGGTCATAGAACATCCAAAGAGCAGTAGAAGGCCATTGCAGGCAGAGAAGGAACACCTAAAGGTTGAAGAGGCTTAAGAGAAACTCAACTAATTCCCATTTTGCCCATCCTTATTACCAAGTATAATATATTTAAATAAAGAAAAAACATCCACATGAAAACCCTAAGAACCTAGAGCAGGAAACTATAATTTCATTTGGGATCACATTAGACAAGTTTAATAGAAAGTGGGAAGCATCAACAGAAATTAATTTGTAGGTGATCAAAAGTGTGAAAGAGTGTAGGTAGATGTAGGGGGGTAGATGTTATTTTTTGTCTTAATAGGATTTTAGAACACATAAGTAATTCTGATAATGACTATTAAAATAGGCACAACAACTAATCAAAAATCTCATTAATTCCAATAGTTAAATGTTCATTTCACCAAACTAGAATGGCATATGTTTGCATATGCTCCCATTTTCTCTTCTTACTTTTAGTAGGCGTTTCTAGTGTCCTTATTTGTACAAGTTTCATTGCTTATGTTCTGGGGAATACAATGAGTAAGAAAAACAAAAGAGCTGTCCTAAGTTACCTACCAAAGTACTGCAAGAAGGAAATAAAACAATAAATATAACACAAGGTAGGCAGTGATGTGTGAGCTCTTCCAAAAGTACAGATGAAGCACAATATGGTATATGCTGAGTGCTAGATAGATAATGCTAAACCCCTTCATGATAAGTAACCTGTTGAGCCATTGCTATAAAGGTTGGCAGTTGGAAGTGATAGTTCCTTTCATGCAGATCACCTAAGAAAAGCTATCAGTTACCCACTAACATGAGCACTAACTAGAAAATTCTGAGTATTTACCATTGAGACAAGAGTCTCTGCTCCTACCTTTGCTAAAAATTCTCAAAGATCCACAAGGCTTCAAGGAAGGAAACAGAAATTAAAATATCTATTGAAGTTCTTCCTGAGATTATTCCTTCCAGGTCAGATTCCCTCCTTGTCGTAGTAGAGTAGGGTTGGTGGTCAGGAGGTGCCAAGGCGTTAGATGTGAAAGCAGAGACTTTCTGAGCTGAGGTAGCAGAAGGTACCAAGGCTAAGGGAAGATTCAAAGTGAACCCACTGTGTGGAATTACACAATCCAGAATTTCAGAAGGAGAAACTTCATGGACAACAAATTACAAGGAGCTAGAGGCAGGTATTGAAGTCAGAGTATGAAGCCTGAATTCTCTAATAAGTTGGTCACATCAGACCCTACAATAAATGTTAGTGTTTGTGACTTTTATGGAGTATGCAGGAGAACGGTTTGAGGTCAGAGTTACTGGGTCAGAGGTTGAGTGGATATTGACAACCAAAGCCAGTCTTCCTTGGATAGGTCCATCTCTGTCTTTGTGTTTTCACATTGCTTAACAAAAAGTGATGAAAATTATTTCTTGCAGTCCTCCAGGCCACATGCATTTATTAAGTAAATAGTGTGTTCCAGGTTCCATGCTGAGTGTACATGGAGAGTCAAGTGAAAGTAGTTGGTGCTTCAGAGCCTTAAGTCCAAAGAGCATGAATAAAATACTGGTAAACCAGACAGAGCTAAATTGCATATATTTTTGCAAGGCTGGCCAGAGACTGGCCTTAGAAGACTAGCTTCAGCTTTTAAATTGTCATGTTTAAGCTTCCTACAGAACTCATAAAAGCCCTTTTGTTCACAGTCATTTTCACAAACTGATGTACTGTAACAAGTGGATTTTGAGGACACATACCTTTAAAGATAGATGAGCAGAAAATAAGTAGGCTCTCTTCAGGTAGTGCTCAGGGCACTTGTATATTGTCATATCTGTTCTCTTGCACCTACATGTCCCATCCACCTGCCCATCTGTTCCTTTCATTCAAGATCTGGGAATCCTACACCATGCGCAGGATTTTCACCTCTCAATATAGAACCATGTGCCTTACCTCATGGTCCAACTGACTTCCTGAGAATAAATCATTGTCCTTGTATTTAATAAAAGAAAATATTGACCTTGTTGTGAGCATATGTGAGCCTGAGTTCATTCAACAAACTGTATATTTTAATTACCAATACATGTCCTAAAATTTCAGATTATAATGCCCTGAAAGATCAACTTTTTACAGTTATTGATTACAGCTTGAGGGGCCCTGTGTCCAGACTAAATGCAGTGTGACTTATCCTCTGGTAAGTAACTCGCCTTCATTTGCAGTCTTGAAGTTGTTTTAAATGCCTTAAACCAAGTTTCTCCAATAGCAGTGTCAGGATTGTGACATTTTATGCTAGTTTTACAGCAGAAAGGGTTTTTTAGCAATGTGTTGAAAGGCAACGTGAGTTCTCTCTGAGTCTTTGATTATGTTTAATAGCTTTGCTGTCAGACAGTGAGTCATGATCTTTCTCTTCTACTTTACAGTTTGTATTTACACCTCCTTGCGTTCGGTAAAAGCAATGTAACGGGCTCTGCCCATTGACACGACAACTCCTTTATTTTAATCAATGCAGAGGAAAAAATTACAACTTAGCACAATAGAGTGTAAAACCCTTTCCTTCAGCCATTTTAAATTTGAGTAGTCACACGTGTAACCTTGTAGAAAGACAACCTTTGTGAAATGAAATGTCAGCATATCTAGTCATTTGATTTACATGAGAAATTTTGCTTTTTTCATTTACATGAAATTTTACTCTCTATCAGGTTCAATTTAGCAAATGAGCTCAAGAAAAAGAAATGTTTATCTTGTCTATTTGCAAGCCTTGGTGATATAATCAGTTATAAGCATGCCTTTGTAATATTTTATTTAATGGGAGAAAATCAATGCTAATTCCCTTTCCAAAACAGGATGAATTGTCTAGCGGCAGGGTGTGGTCAGAGTACATGAGCTGGTAAGAGAGCACCAGCTAAGGAGTGGGATCAGGATTTCTGAGTTCCTCTTGGGCTGCAATAATTGTTAATAATTAATCTCAAGTTTGCCTCTCTCTATGCTGCATTTTTTAAAGTAATTTCTTCTAGAAGTCTTTGAGTTTAGCTTTGTGAGGGCTTTTTGTCCTCTACAAATACTAATGCTTTTCATCAGATGTCACTAATTTGAAAACAGGTTTCATCCCTATCAACCAAGTTGGTTCCTGAGTAATGAGTACTTGCCTCTCAAGTACAGCTCTATTTAGGATCCGAGCACAGAGATGAGGTAATGGATGAGCATAACGCAGAGGTTAGCAATTTTTTTTTAATAAAAGGTCAAATAGCAAATATTTTTGGCTTTGTGAACTATACGGTCTCTGTCACAACTACTCAACTCTGCTGATATAGGAGGAAAACAGGTATAAACATCATGTAAATTAATAAGCAATGATCATGGTTGTGTACAAATAAATAAAACTTTATTTACAAAAAAGGGAAGAGGGAGAACCTGGGGGTCAAAGTCAGTTAAGTGTCCAACTCTTGGTTTTAGGCCAGATCATAATCTAGGGTCCTGGACTGGAACCCCATGTTGGCTCAGCAGTGAGTTTGGAGTCTACTTGGGATTTTCTCTCCCTCTCCCTCTGCCCCTCCTGTTCCTACTGTCTCTATTTCTCTCTCTCTCTCTCTCTCTCTCTCTCTCAAGTAAATAAATAAATCTTAAAATACACATACACACACACAAACACACACACACACACACACACACACAAGAACAGGGAATGGGATTTACTGGACCTTTGTTCTGTAATTTACTATAGGGTGCCAACTCCCTGGGGATCATGTTTTGGCACATGACTTCAGAATGAGCAACCACATAAATTTGCATTGCTTGTCCAGTCAGAGAAAGTATCGGAGTTCCCTTGGATACTTACAAGTTCTTTAAAATGTGTCCTAACAGTGGCAAGCTCTTAGCCAAGGCTTGTAGGGACCCAGGCAACAAGTGCTTGAATAAAGGGCAAAAGAGGACCCTCTGAGACCTGGACAGAGTATGTTTTCCCAGGTGTTAATAATGTGGGGTAGGGTGCATTGAAGTGAGAGAAGGGGAGGGAAGCTGACCAGGGGAGGAGTTCAGATCAAATACTGTTCTTGCCAGTGTGTCCAATTCAGACAAAGATCCACCCAAGAGCTTGAGAAAGTAGGGGTCATCAATATAATGGCGCTGCAGCCTAGTAGACAGCAGTAGTCAGTTCAGAGAAAAGAGTAAATCCCAGTAGGTATATTGGACTGTTTGGTAAGCACCAGTCAGGGACTGATCAAAGATATCCATGTTGTGGGAGTGGGGCTGTTGGGGCAGCCAGTGGGGGTGCAGGCAAGGGAAGGAGCAAAGAATGCTTGATGAGATATTGAGAAAAGTTGAAATTTACGTGATTGGGCAGCTACTTTAGATACCCAAGTCCTTCTCAGCAACGTAATTCCTGGAGTATTTTGCAAGATTTAATTAAGGCACCACAGGAGTGTGTGACCAAGTTTCTGATCTAAGATCAGGTAAATGTCTGCAGAAAGCACTGCAGAGGCTGGAGAAGGGGGTTGTCCAAACCCAGGACCTAGACAGCTACTGACCAAATTAGGACTGTAGGCATTTATGCTTACATTGGACAAAAGCTACAAGGTCCAAAAATGGACTGTTTCTTTATGAAGTCTGTTTTATACCTCCGAGGGAAAACAGACCCTCTGCCTCACACTGCATTGTTCCATGAGAGTCTTAGCTGCTCACAGTCATATTGTCTACCTTTTTTTTAAAAAAACACTTGAAGACTTTTTACATTGTAAAAAGATTTTAAAAGATGCAGTGAGGATTTTACTTGGAAATGGAAGCATTTTCAGGATGAAAAGTGGAAACAAAGAACAGCATAATAGGTATTATGTTTGGTAGACCTTTCAAGTTGAGATGAGTTATTGTATTGAAGAAAATTTTTTAAAATAAAGAGAGTAATACTTTTAAGCTTTATGTGTATATTTAAACACTCATAAAACATTTCTACTTTTTATGACAAGAATTTAAGTGTACTTACAGATAAAAGTAAAGAAGAATGCTTGATATTAATCATGTGAAGGCAGTGTAAATGTAAAGTATATTGCTTTTATAGTCATGGGGAGACCCATGTGACTTTGTATACCATTTGTGTAAGTTTATTTCCAGAAAAAGATTGTCTGTTTGTCCTTTAATAAACTGCAGGCTTTGTCACCGATGGAGAATAACAGCCACCTTGTAGTTTCTCAATTGGCAGCTTCTGTAAGTCAGGTTTGCCTGAAAGGGAAGTGCATTTCAGTTCTAAGAAATTAACATCTTTTGAACAAAACTCTAAAAAGGAAAAAAAAAAACTTCAGAATCTCACAATAATTGGAAATTGTAAGACTGACCTCATAGTCACATGACTTTTTGGCAACCACATTCAGAGAGCCACAATTTGACAATAGAGTTGCTGAATTTAAGATAAGATAAATGAGATGCTTCCTCAGTGAGCCAGGAGAGATGAGACAGCTAGACACAAGCGCTAATTGTATCCAGGATAATTCTACATGTGAAAAGTGGGGTCTGGAGCCATGTTAGAATATCTGCCATCCTATGCACCCAAGCCTGATTCTGGAAACTAACCATATGCTAGACAGTCCACCAGCATCGATGAAGGTCCTTCTGTATGCAGAGCATTGGAGAGAGGGGCCATTTCATGGAAACTGAGAGCCTAAATCCAACTGAACACTTGAGTTTGAAACAAGAGTGGGAGCAGCACTCAATTAACTAAAGAAAAAAAAAAAAAACGGGAAAACTAAGTAGTAGCAAAGGCCATTCACACACATCCAGACTAGAGGAATACCCAGAGCCACACCCCTTTACAGAAACTGCTAACAAGTCCCAGGTTCCTCATGGGTGCAGGCCACTGGTCTAAAGCCATGCCAGGCTATGAGAATCATTGACTGACAGGTGAAACCCAACTATGCAGGGTAAAATTTGGGTCTAGCTTTGAGGTTCCTGGTCCTTAAGCAACTTGTTTAACCTCCCATTTTCTTGGTGAGTTGAGTTCAGACACTAAAAACACCTTCATGAAGCTTTTCTTATTCCTAGAAGTACCTGTGTTTCCACTGAGCCAGCATTTTCCAGAGGTTCTAAAGTGTACTCTGTCCCCACAGTCTCTACATTTCTCCTCTACCCCTCCCATGAAAATGTGGAAAAAATTCACTTATTGGGTGGTTTGTTTTGATGCCAAACAACTCACTTGGTAATTGGTTTAATAGAAATAAATAAGCTTATCAATGATTTTAGAAGAGTTATAGCTCTACATTCTAGACATTCGTAACTCAAACTGCCACCCCACAGACTAATTTGGGGGCTCTTAGAGAAGATGAACGCTTCTGGTTGCTAATCTGAGGGGAAACTCCTCAGATTGCATTTATTTAGCTTCTCTGTTCAATTTCCACTGTGATAAACTGGTGTTTGCTAGTTTTGTGCCTGCTTTATACAATAGGGATAATGGAAATAAAATGAATACTTCAGAACAAAGGCAATAAAGTATCATTATGGCTAATGAAGGAATGATTTGTTTTGAATGCCAAGTGCTTAGAGGCAAGGATTTTGTAAAAATCAAATAATAAATGGTTACCATATTGGCAGTGTAAATATTCCCCTATTGATCTCCTATGGAAATCAGATTTCAGATAGAAAAATGCCCAACATACTTAAGAATAGATTCTAGAGCAAGTATCTACGATGAAAGGTTATAAAGTTCCTAACTTGCTTACATTCCATTTTCAGAAGCACTTAGATACTTCGATTTATACCTTTTCCACCATCACTTTGATTTCTAGATTCTATAGATTAATAAAATTGAAGAGCGAAAGTTTCGTGAGCCACAATAATCAGAACAGGCTATAATGCAGCAATCCTCATAAGTCTGCACTACACTCACCTAGACAGTTTCTTTAAAAGTCAGATTCCCAGCACGTAGCCTCCAGAAACTTTGAGTCACAAGAGCTAAGAAGGCCTATGAATCGGAATTCACATTAAATATCCAATGTGTTCCTATGCTTGTGGCCCTGATAGTATTTTGGGAAGAACTGCGATAGAGTACATCCTGCTTTTGAATCAGATTTCACGGGACACATATAAGAAAGAGGACAGAAAGTTAAGAGGATTAAAATAGCTGAAATCAGAGCAGAGATCAAGCCTCCGATCCAGAGTATATTGCCAAAAGGGAGGGAGAGGATAAAAAGGAATATATATAGCCAGGCCACTCACCTTGCTCCCCTTTACCTGATCCACACCAAGTCCACATCTTACAAGACAACACAGAGCTAATCCCCTATAGTCTTAAGTGCACCCACTGAGTTCAATACTCCCAACTTCTCAGGAATAAAGGCACATTTTAGCAAGCAAGACTACAGTTACAATGACTGGGGCTACTCAATACTATATATAGTATTTATATATATAAATATATATTTATATTTATATATATATATAAAATACGTTATATATATATTAAAAGGTAAAAACGTCAATCACACAAATGTATTGTCTCCCCCACTAATTATTTTAAAACATCTGAATAGCTTACTTAGTCTACAGTTCATCCAGATATTTTGGCTTTGTGTGCGGAGCCATGTACTGCATTCAGGCCTTCTGTTTTGACATGCGTTGATTGCCATGCTTGAACAGTCAGTGTCTGATGAGTGTGTCGTGAGGTGGAGGGTGAAGATATAGCCTGGAGGCAGGCACAGAGAGTCCCCAATTTCAAATAGATTCTGTTCCAAAGGTTGGTTCGTAACTTAGATGTTCAACATTCAAAGCAGTTTCCTCTAGAAACCGTGTTACATGCATTGGTTAACTGCTCAAGCCAGTTCACAGAAGGTTCTTGAATCTATGGCAGAGCTGAAGCTGGGTCTGGATTATCACCCAGCTGAGTTGCAGAGGGAAGATGCCCCCATGAAGCTCTCTAGAAGAGGAGGAGGAGGAGGAAAGGAAGAATTGTATCTCTTTCCTACATTTGGGGATGACCCAGTGCTACAAAATTCACACCACCCTCCCCGGACATCCCCAGCCAAAAGTCGCAGCCCAAAACTCAGTTTTTCTGAATTAAATGTAATGAAAAGAAATTTGGACAAATTTGATGAAGTAGATAAATGACCTATAAACCCCTAGCTTTTCAGGAGATATTTGCCTTTTAAAAGAGGCTATTTAAGTTGTTTTTTTTTTTTTTAAATAAAGCTCTATTCATGGAAATGGCAAGTGTAGCATCAATATTGGAACTACATGAACATAAGAGAAGTACTCAGATTCTTTCTATAGGCAGGCTGGACTTGCCAAGGAATCTTTTCTTAGTCCATCTCCCAGGATGCTTCTCACATTTATATCCACAATTTCTACTTCTCCACTATCAAATATTCAGATTTTCCAAAGGTTGCACCTTTATGTTTTGAAACAGCCAAATAGAGGCAATTAGGCCACCAGTGTGTGTGTTGGGCAGAGGTAGGACAAACATTTGAACACATGGAGCATTTCTGAGGTGAGTTCTACTGAAGAATGTATTGGTCTATGTGGACAAATGCCCGTGCTGATTGTATATAAATATACTGAGTGCTGATGGCAAATCATGTTAATTAACACAGACCAGCACTTCTCAGTGATATGCTACGATCAATGCTGTCCTATTATGATATTCATCTCTAATTAATTTGGCTCAGCAGGCTAAAACTGCAGACTGTGGCTACTCAGGGGATGGAATTTGAAATATGCATTGCTTTGCTTGAGGACTGATCTAGTGAATGGCTAAGCTTTGGAAGGCAGAGGAAGTCATTTCACATCATTGCTCTCTGACAATGAGTTTCAACCAGAGAACCTCTGCAGAGACAAAAACACATAATCACTGCAGGAGAATTCCAGAGGTGGAAAGAGAAAGACGTGATACAGATATCCAAGAAAATCGTGGTGCCTGGGTAGAAATCTGCCAAAAGAACGAGCTGTTTACCGGCACTTACTATAGAAGGGACTCTGGTTTCACTCCATTCTCTCTGAAAGAGAGTAAAATACTCTTTCTAATGCTGGGAAGCAGTGTACTGAAGCAATAAATAGAGCAACATCTCTAGTCCAAATGAGTGGGTTCAAATCTCATCACTTCACCACTCATTGACCATGTTGTTTGGGACAAGTAACTTGTTTTCTCAAGTAACCCTCTCCTCATCTGTAATATGGGACTAATAATAGTTATTATCACCCACTACCTCAGAGGAAGTGGTAAAGAAGAAGACATGCCTTCAAGGGGCCTGGCACACCATGAACATTCACGAAGTGTAAGCTGTTATTAAGTTCAGGGACATAATCTGCTTTTGTGGCCATTTAGTTCAGGGTAGTAATGGACTATGTGTGATAGCATCCGGTCTACCTATCCAGACAAAATACCACACTATAGGCCAGTTCTGCAGCCCTTATGACCCTGGAAATCTAGAAGGGCAAGATATACAATTGCTCATAGCTGTCTTTCGGTGACCTCCATCCTATAGGCAGCTTGGTCTTGGGCTGGGAAAAAAATGACCAGTTAAGTTTCTGGAAGGATATGGCCTTCTCCATTGTAATTTTAGGTCTGGACTGACCACAGTCTGAAAAAGAGAAAAGGTCCCCTTCTTATGCAGGTCTTGTCTATACAAAGGGAAGCCTGTGGTTGATTTGATTTGATTTCCTATTTACTTTGTAGCTGAGGGCCAGATCCAGCACTGGGACATCCAGGGTGCATGTTATAAAGCTTTGGATGAAGGAAAGGAGTGAATTCAGGGCTGAAGACATTGCACAGTGCCCCTCCTCGTTATGCAGTGCTATAACTCATTTGCTAGTTGTCCCTCACTCTAATGAGCACTGAACTCACTCAAAATATACTAAGAGATAGTTTTTATTAAACATGAAATTAAGAAAAAGGTTAGGTTCTCTTAGCACTGTAGGCAATTACTCAAATATGTGAACTCAAATGGGAATAGAATTATAATAAGTTTTTGCTTTTTTAGTCTTCCCATGTTCCACTGTCTTTCTCTTCCTCTCCTTTTACCCCATCCCCAGCTTTGTCATATAGACCTGTAATGAGAATATGTGACAATGTCCCAGGAGCCCCTTTTAGAGAGTCCTTTGATATAGAGTCCAGCCCATCAAGGCATATTTAGTCTTGGGTTATAATCACCTGCATCTGCCTCATTGGATCATAGTTCCTTAAAGATTGAGATAATGTGTTTTTACCATTTTTTTTTACTCCCCCTCCTCCCTGACTCAGCAGCAGGCTCTCAGACAGTGATGGGGATTCAATGGAAGTCCAGGAGGTAGACTCAGCATTCTGCACCCTGGCCCTTCCTGGTCCTCGATGGGGACACTCCAGCAACTCTGGTGGGCCACCCAGTGACCCTACCCTCCTCACTGACTTGGCTGCCTCCACTCCTGGCTCTCCATAGGGCTCTCACATTGATTTATCTCCCAGAGCCATAACCCGGCTGATGGCCGGGCTCAGTCAGCAGTGGCCCAGGGTGAGTGCGTTACCTGCAACAAAACCTGTCCCCCTCAGCATAGTGTGTTTGTGGATAGTCTGGAGAGAGAGAAGCTTTAGTCTGGAGATAGAGAAGCCTCGCAGCACCTTTTCTCCGACAAAGAAGAATAAGCCCCCAAAAATGTTTTCTAAATGGCCAACTGATTCTGAGGGGGTTGGGCTTTTGCTTTGGGCATATAGCAGATGATAGATTCTTCATAAAGATAAGAATATGCATATAATGTAACTGCTAAATTCCAACATTGTGCAAAACACAAGAGAGACAATGATTGCCTAGAATCACTGTCCCCATTCCCACGGTGCCCACAGACTAGTAGCCAAAGACAGAATGTGTGCCCCTAAGAGCCGCAGCATATGACAGTGGCTAAGAGTATGGGCTTTAGATGCCAGCTTGAATGGTTGTTTGTCTGTTTGTTACTATCTGAGTAACCTTAACTTGCCCAGGCTTCGGTTTCCTTGTTTGTTAAAGTACCACTTTGTAGTGAGAGTATAGAAGGAAGGAAAGATGTCCTTGGAATATGGCTCAGCACCACACAGCCTGGTGCTCTGTGGAGAACTGCAGGGTGGGTGTAGTAATTCTTTACTTGCATGATGTTATGATACGTAAATCACCTGGCATAGTGCCTGGCATACTTAGAGATCTTACTGAAGAATAGCCATAGATTTTCTAATGCAAGCTAAATATTAAAATGAATGTATCCCTAAAGTACCATGGAAAACAAAAAAAGAGAAAGTGGAGGTCGGAGGAGCTGTGGCCAGGAGCTAGTTGTTCAGAGCGAGTTGGCAGGGCCATGGCTGCAGCCCAGGAGTACAGGGGGCACCTTTACCCTGCTGTGCTGTCCTGGGCTGCTGCATCTTTTCTCTCCATCCTGACAGGGAGCAAGAGACAACCATGCAGGGAGAAACTGAGGCACGCCAGTGCGCAAAGGGACATCTGTGGCCCTGTCTGTAATAAGCTACTCTGTTATCTTGCAAAATGCATCTCCCGTTATAATGGGAGAGCGCAGAATTTCTATAGATTTGCATTGATTTTGTGTTCATCTAGGCCTGTGAGGATGTTATTATAACTGAGACACCATTTCGAGGGTTTGTTTACTTAAGTTGAACTGCTCCTGGGAAAAGCATAGTATGAAAAATACATGACTGACTGCGCTCTTGGATTTATTCAGCTCGAGTTTTTCTATCATCACTGGAGTCCAACCCAAGGTACTAGTTTGAAAGTCTAATTAACAGCCAGGAAGGTCATTAGAGAAGAACTTGAGAGTTCATTTAAGGATACAACCATATTTAGTTTACCTCACATGAAGAATTAAACACAAAAGTAAGAACTACAAAGATTTGTTTCTGCTATGCGATTGTTTTAGACCAGAAGGGGAAAATTTATACTTGTTTAACTTTCTGATTAAAGTAAAGGATCCCATTTCATACTAAATGAAGAAAACTAATTTTTTACTAGAGGCCGCAATTTATAATATCACCATGCCTGGAATTACAATGACAGTGACACTTTTGTGAGTCACTGAGAGTATAAGGGCCCTGGGTATGGGAAAGTGAATTGCTCTGATGAATGAAGAAACTAGATATCACAGCAGCAATTGTCCTCCGTAATAATCAGGCCAACCTACTACCTGCAACATGCTGAGCAAGTGGGTAGTCAAGGACAGTGTCATGCATTAAAATGACAAGAAGGACCTGCTAAAAATCAGGCCACAGCATCACAGTCACCCTTTTCGTTCTGAGATCAAATGAAACAGTGAACTTTTTCTAGTTTTTATCCTCTTCCTTTCAGACATAAGGAAATTATCTTTCATTACCAGATTTATTTTACCTTATGAATTTATTAAGACATAGGCTGATCTAAAGAATAGCAGTTGACACTTGCATGCCTCTGGCTTTTCTAGTAGTTTCTTAAGCAACCTAATAAGTATAGCTCTTATTTCCTATCATTGGTGCATTAGGATGCTTAAGAAATATGTGATAATAATTGAACATTTTACAAAGAGAAGAAAAAGAGGATAAAGGATGTCATCCATATCTTTGACACTTGGGTTTACAGTGTTTATATTTTCACTCTATATACCATTGTGTGCACCTGGAGACAGTGCTTGGGATACAGCATATTTGGACCTGGAATGCAGCATAGGGCTTTATAAATCAGTATTATGTGGGCCTATTTGACCTTCAGCTCTCTGCGAGCAGCCTCTCATCAGCAGGGCATTTCTTGGCAACATTGTTCCAAGACTCTAGATAACTTTTCCAAGTGAAAAAGTAATAGAAAATAGTGTGAAATGGCTAAATAATGGTCATCTCGGGATCGGTTAGCCTGTTATCAGTACCCTCTTTGTAGTAATCAAAACAAATTCAAGTTTGAATTTTGATAGTTTTTTTTTCTTCTGCAGCAAAAGATAGATTTTCAGATGATGATGTTGGATTAACACAAAGCATCATTTCCCTCAGAACACTGCCATTACCAGACCTCCATCCCCCACCCCCATGCTCCATCCTTGGAGAAATGGCACACGTGAAAAAAAGAATCCATTTATAAAAGTTAGAAATACAATTACAGGTTAGACTGGTGTTCCCAGGAAGAAGCATTTCAAATCAGTGGATTCAAAGCATGTCCTTTTCTTTATGTGTGTAATTATTTTTATTTTATTCATTCTTGGACTATTGTTCAGTGACACTCTAAAATCAAGGCTTTTTTAAAAAATTTGTTTACTGGATATTTAAAGGGAAGCAGAAGTGTGAGAAGAGTGGAGATTGTTTGAAAAAGCTCTTATATGGGGACACCTGAATGGTTCATTCAGTTGATTGTGGGACTCTCCATTTCAGCTGGGATTGTGATCTCAGGGTGGTGGGAGAGAGCCCTGCATCTGGCTCCACTCAGCAGGGAGTCTGCTTGAAGATTCTCTCTCCCTCTCCTTCTGTCCCTCCAACCCCCCACCCAATCCCTTCCCCTCTCTCTCTCTCTCTCTCTCAAATTTTTTTTTTTTTTAAGAGAGCTCTGATGCATTAACCCAGGGCAGTGGACCAGGACCTCATAGATTTGTAACTGGCCAGGGCACATGAAACTCCTGCTTTTTCCTAAGCCTCCTTCTGGTTTTCTGTTCAGAGGTTCAATCTTTCCAAAGCAATGAAGTTCAACAACTGGAAATAGAGATAAGAAATTGAATCTCTCTCATCCCCAACATCTCCATAGGTTAAAAAAAATCTCTGACTCCTACAAATACAGTCAACCAAGACATTTAATCTATGCATATTTAAGGACAGAGTCAAATATTATAGACTCTCACATCTGTTAAATATCCACGTTCTGAACAATCTACCTCTTGTTCAGTGATGATTCCCCACTGCAATGCCTGGAACAGATAGTAGGCACACAATCAATTATTTAAATCAGTTGGGAACTTTGAGGATGAGGAAGCCCAGATTTGAAAAGGAAATGATCAGATTCCAACATCTCTTTTCCCTTTTTCTAGTTAAAAAAAAAAGTACCCAGAGAAAGATACATAGAATACATATGTACTGTTTAACAAGTGACTTTTTAAAAAGTGAACACCCTCTTCACCACCACCTAGTAGTTTCCAACCTGTTATTTTGGATTCAAAATGGATTACTTTTATTCCTTATAGTTCTTAGTACAATGACTTATCAGTTCACAAAATTCAGATTGCTAGACCAAGAACATGATATTTCAAAAGAGAACTATTTTTTTCCCTACTCTAATTCCTTTGCAGTTGCAATTCTCTTTTGAGAGCAAACGTGCCCATCCCTATAACAATGCTGAGAAGATAACTTCAGAAATTAAAAAAAAAAAAGATAGATAGAAAGAAAATGGGTCTTCTTCCTCTGGAGCAGGCCTCTACTCCTGCCATTCAGGTAAACATGCCATAGGAGGTCTTAAGACATTTTAAAAGAAAGAAAATGTTTTGTGAATACAAAGGAAATCTGGACCAAGGAAAGCCTAATGAAGTGCAAAGGTAAAATTTAAGAAGACAGCTATTTCTTGCTTAATGATTTATTTATGTGCTGATTGAGCTGACACCCCGTCACACGTAGAGTTTGGGATATGTCTAGGGTCTTTTTGAAGAAAGAACTCCACCAAATTTTCCCTGAGAGGCTAGAGAAGAATTAAGGTTGAACATTTTATGTGATGGATTTTAGAAGTGGCTCAATTTAGCTAAGTTAAGGTTGAAATAGTGAGAAAACCAATATGATCCCAAAGGCAAATTTCTTTCTTCTGCAAAAACTAATCTTTTGCCAAAAATGCTTGCTTTAGAGCACAAAAAGAACTCTGTTAGAGTTATGATTTTAAAACAATTGTTATCATTCTGGCCCAGAGGGTTAGGAATTAACCCAAAACTCATCAGCCATGTAGTAAAATTACATCTGTTAATAAAATGCGTTTTTTCTTCATAGTAGTACTGATATATATTCTGTAAGTGACCTCTAGATTTCATAATAATTAAGCTGTGTTTATGGTTTAAACCATTTAAAACAATGAACACTTATCAAGTACCTAGGTTGTATATAGAATGATATTAGGTACTCTGAAAATACTGTAAGTGGATAACTATGCAGACTCTGTCTTGAACTATAAAAGCAAATGCTGAATATATTCATAAGAATAAAGATTGGGGAAACTAATGTTTTCTTTCAATATTTAGTTGGCTTTTTTTTTTTTAGTAGGGATTACAAGGCCATAAAGGAACACCTTTGATTTAATGAAGTCGTCAATAAAAAAGTAAATAAACACTTTGGAATGTGTATAACAACTGCATATTTTGAACCAAGCATAACACCGGACAGCATCTGTGGAGACAAAAGAGGAGACCAATTATGGTTTGTTTTTCCTTCTCAGTAGCCAGCTCCATGTCCAACAGAGTCATTCTGAGAACTCTAGCAAACTATTCAGGTGTGAAAATAGAAGCTAGTGTATTTGTGTTCAAAAATAAAAGACTATTGGGCACTGGAGTCATCTCTAACCCTTAAAGAAAAATACTAAATAGTCTTAAGAGGAACAAAGGAAAACAGGAGTACAAACATAGCCTTGAAGACAATGAAACTAGTGCTGATGAGTTCTCATATAGGACCAATAGTTTGGAATAAAACTCAACCAAAAATAAATTACATGAAGTAGAGGAGATGCTTTGGGAAGTGGAATCACTCTGTGTTTAAAAGATAAGGAATGAAAAAACTCCATTTTTAAGTGCATGAGAAGAGATACCTGCATTTATTATATACACAGTTACCTCAGTTTTCAACAGCAAGGTATGCTGCAATGAAAACATTCTCTTTTTTTAGGCTTCGGAGTTCCAAATGGTGTTGTAGCCTGCATTAAACCTAAGTGCCCCTTTCCTTTACAAAACCCTGGTCTACTCAAGTCATTGAATTCCAAATAACCTCACTAGCATTAGGTCCCATCATCATATTCCTAAATTAACCCTAAGTAGATTACAGTCCTTCCAAGTTGGCTTCTCCCTTTCAATTATGTAGTATAGTGCATGCTTTTCACTAAACAGAGTGACTAATAATAGAAGCATACTTGTCTGCACAGCCGAGGAAGGCATCCACACTCAGGTGTAGGCATTGCCAATACCTTCTGAAGCCCAAAGATGTGACTGGGTTAGTCCTCCCAAATAGTTCTTTTTTCTTTTTTTAAGATGTATTTATTTATTTATTTATTCAGAGTGAGAGAGAGGCAGAGACACAGGCAGAGGGAGAAGCAGGCTCCATGCAGGAAACCCGACGTGGGACTCGATCCCGGATCTCTAGGATCACACCCCAGGCCACAGGCAGCGCCAAACTGCTGCACCACTGGGGCTGCCCCCAAATAGTTCTTTGTTAATGTTTTACAAATTTCTAATTTAGGTTGGCATAAATACAAAAAAAAGCATTCATTTTTATTTATGCATCTTGAATACACTTTTATAAATATGTAAAATGAACACATTTTGAGGATTTAATGAGTTTTATAATTCTATTCCTAGATAAACATACTTTTTGATTAAAAAAAAAGAAAAATAATTATTTCCTGATTTGTTCCAAATTACCTAAAGGGCCCAAAACATAACAGAGCGAATAATGAATGCAAATCAGGAAAGACTCCTCATATTGGTTTCCTTCACCACCAGATTTATTAAAACATGGATACATGAAAATAGGTAAAATAAGTAATGGATCTTGGTCTGTGCAAGACTGACCGCTTGGGGGTGAATTAGGAAGGCTTAGTAGTCCATGCTTTACAAAGGCCAGAGAAAGCAAGTGTGGGATCTCTTTGGGTATCCTGCCTTTGAGTGAACCATCACCAGATAATGTGGAGGCCAGAACCTTGACCCACTTCAGAAAACCCTTCCCCCAGGCATTTTGAAAGGAACTGGGATCCCATCCAGTGCTGAGGTCATCAGATTTAGTTTCGTATCACCCTTTGATCACTGTGACTATGTGTACCTAAAAACACCCCCTGGAGATCCAGCAAAATGTGAGCATGATTCCTGTCTGTAATTAGATGGCCTCATGATTCGTGATTCATTACGGAATTATGAGGTGGCTGAGTGTAGTCACTGCTGTGTGTGTGTTGGGGGGCGGGGGGGTGGAAGATGAACAGTTACACTGACAGGCAACAGAAGCCTAAGTAGAAAGTTTAATGAGAACGTTCTCTCTTTTTGGTCCGCTTGGAGCTATAGCAAATTTATGAGTTCAAAAGAATGTGGGAGTCCAGAGGTGTAAGTTCTGTCAAGGTTGGTTAGAACGTAAGACATGTTCCTAGAGGGAAAATAGAAATGATCAATAAATCTCTTGTTCTTGATCCAAGTTAATTCAGAATAGCTGTTATTTCTAAACGATTGGATTGATAACTAGAATGTGCCCATTAGCCAAATGGCTTTCTTACTTGGCTTGCCTCTGATGTATCAAGTCAAAAAATACCACTTGTATAAGGAGCAAATACATTTTCATGACTATGTAACGGGATACCAGATTTGATTAGGTGGTACATATGCAGAAAAGTGCTTTAAACCCTAAATTAATTAATTTATTAATTTATTTATTATTTATTTATTTTAAAGATTTATTTATTTATTCATGAGAGACAGAGAGAGGCAGGGACACAGGCAGAGGGAGAAGCAGGCAGACGCTCAACCACTGAGCCACCCAGGTGTTCCTAAACTCTAAATTTAAACTCAGGTAATGTATCTTAGAAAATGCCTTTCCTTCTCTGAATGAAGACAGAACCAATGAATCATGGACATTGATTCTCTAGTCCAAAATGTATTGTTTACTGAAGGCTTGTAGCACCATAATAAGTTTATACCTCTTTGATACCTCATAATGTGGCTAAGGATCTTCTAGGAACATTCAAACTCTGTTGCCATTTATTAACATATTACCTGAGAAGTGAATAACACCTTTGTAACCAAGTAAAAGCGTACTTCCTTTACCTATGTGCCAGCTCATTTGCTAGCCCCCCTGTCCAATAACAGGCAGTGAGATGATTATTGAGTAGAATTCTCCTAAACATTACAAGATATTTTAAATAATCATCCCCCTCACACACACACACACAAACACACACACACACACACACACACACACATTCACTCACTCACACAGGCTAGATGCAAAGTGGTTTTGGTCCCCTTAGGTTCCTAATGCTCTAAAGTTCTTTCTACCAAAAAAATAAATAAAATAAAATTTTTTTTAAATTACAAAAATAAAGTTCTTTCTACCTACTTGATTTGTATCCAGAGAAGGCAAGTACATGTGAGTGGGTCTGACAAACCTATCAATGGGAAATTAAAGTTGGAACCAGCATCAAAGAATGACTCTCCTAGTGTTGCTTCCACTCATTACTCCTAGGAAATAAGATAAAAACTTGGAAATAAAACTTTCTCTAGAAACCTCAGTCATGTAGCAAAGTCACAAATATTTGTTGAGTTGCAAGGTTGAGGGGAAAAAAGCAAACAATGTAGTTAGACTTTTCTGTAATGAAGTAAATTTTATTATAAAATATCTTCTCAAAAGGAGAATTGTGTGAAAAAAGTTGTGTGAAAAAAGTTGATACATCTTTACAGCTCTAACTTGGAAGGCATTTCTTCATAAGTATATGAAGAAACTTCTAGACACCATAGTCATATATTCACTTCATGCTTCCCCACAACCAAAATCTTTCTCTACTCTGAACAGTGGGACTGGGTTTATTTGCATCTAACTAGAGTTCTTTTTTTCTTTTTTTTTTCATAAAGAAAATAAAATCATTGCAGTCTGCGATATGGTGGGCAAAAAGCCCTCCCCGTTTACTATTTGTGACATTACCTTCTGACGAAAGCCCACTCACCCGTATGGCATATGCACTCCAGATTAGGCAATAGGGAACAATTATGCAGTTACAAATTCCTCTCCAAGTAGATGCAGTTATTTGATGACAGGAACATATTTATTCTCAAAGATATCAGAACATAAATTAAAATATTAGATATTCAGACTGACAGTTGGAAAAACAAAGGTTATTCCCAATGTGTCAAGTAGATATTTGCCTCTGACAAAGTTCATAAAGGCATCTTTTCTTGGTGTTGTCACCAACAACTCAACCAGACACCCAAAATTTCCCTACTTTAAAATGTACTTAACATTGCCTGAAGTACATGAGAGACATTTGGAAATTGCAAAGTTTGTGCTTGGTGGCAACTGTGGGAAGATTATAAGAGTAGTCAAGGTGTCTTAGAAGAATCCTGTTTGTTTTTACTAATGTCTTAATTGTAAATTAGAATCTTGTTATCTTTGCTATTCCATTTAGGAAATTATTGCTTAACAGAATGCTAGTCATCTTAAAAAGATAATATACTTCCAGAATTGCCTTATTTTCTCTATTTTACAGAATTAACTCATACAATAATTTTTTCCATTGAATCTACCATTAACGAGCGAGGTGGCAGTAGAAAGAAAAACGTATTTGAAACTGCACCAAATTAGCTGGGGGTAGCAGGTGCCCATAAACAGGCAGTTCAGCAACTCTGGGGAGTTACTGGCCAGTCCCAGTAAGGGCAGAGGCCTCTGAGTTCTGAGACCTTGTAGCTGTAACTCTAGCCCGCACAAATCCTGGAGCATACAAGATGTGGTTTGCTGCAAGAAATAAGAGCGCAGCCAAATCCAGGTGCCTTCCACTCTCCTACAAGGCTAGGTAGACAAGAATAGTCTTTTGCTGAACTTCCTAAATCCCAGTGCCTCTTTTGTTGTTGTTCTGAATTTTCATTTTCATATTTTAAACATTTATGTACAATTAAGATTCACTTTCTGGTTTATGTTTTTTGGGGTTAGGCAAATATAAAGTCATTATAACCACCACCGCAATTTAGACGTGGGATAGTTCCATCATCCTAGTCACCAAAAAAATCCACTATGCTACCCCCTTTTTAGTTAAACTCTCCCCCCATCCTTAACAGAGAACAGAACTACTCTGTCTCTGTAATTTTCTCATTTCCAGAATACTAGATGAATGGAATTATACAGCATAGAGCATTTTGAATCTGTCTTCTTTTGCTTAGCACATTGCATTTGAGATTCATCCAAATGCATTATACATGATATGTATTGATATGCATTCTCACATTTATCAATTATTTATTCCTTTTTATTGCTGAGTAGTATTTCATTATATAAATGTGCCACCGTTTGTTTATTCCTTAGCTGAGGGACGTTGGGTTGTTGCCAGATTTGACCAGGTATGAATGATATATTCAAGGTTAGGGGTTTTTTGGTGTTTTCTGTTTTTTGTTTTTGCAAATATAGGTTTTTACTTCATCTGAAATATCTAGAAGTGGAATTTCTGGATCATCTTACCAAATTAATCAGAGTGGCTGTTAACATTTTGCATCCACACCAGCAGTGCATGAAAGTTCCAGTGGGTCTATATTCTCCTCTTCGCTTGGTATTGCCAGTTGTTTTGTCTGCATTTTTGTTTTATTTAGTGTTATTGTAGCCATCCTAATAGGTAGATAGCAATAGCTCATTGTGAGTTTAATCTTCGTTTTCTTAAAGACTAATGAGATTGAGTATCCTTTCATGTACTTAGCTGCCATTTGTATATCCTCTTCGGCAAAATGTCCATTCAGATCTTTTGTTCATTTTTTAATCGGGTTGCTGTTGCATTTTAAGAGTTTTTTAGATATTCTTGATACAAGTCATTTCTCAGATGTGTGGCTGGCAGAAAATTTCTCCCTGAGTGCAGCTGGTCTTTTCATTCTTTTAGCAGTGTCTTTCTCAGAGCACAATTTATATATATTGATAAAGTCCAATTTATCACCTTTTTTCTTTCATGGATCATGCTATTGGTACTAAACCTAAGAAATTGTTACCTAAACCAAGGTCACAAAGTTTTTCTTTTGTATTTTCCCCTAAAAGGTTTATAGTTTTTTTTTTTACATTGGTGTCCCCTTTTAATGAGACCATTAAGTACTCTGTGAATTCTGTGTATTGTAAATGGATATAGAAAATTTAAGCTATCAGAGAAATGGTTAACTCCTTGAAGTCTAACTCTGCTTCTCACAGTGACATCACCGGGCCTTGCCCTAGCCCCACCCATGGCAGCAGCTAGGTGTTCAATAAACACTTATTAAGAACTGATCAATCTTCTCAGAAAAGTGAAATGATTCTTCAGTGTAGCATAGTACAAGAAGGATAGGCTTTGTGGTCAGCTCTTTATTCACATTACAGCTCCACATCTTGCTGGCTCCATGACCTGGGGCAGACATTTTACTTATGTTCTTTGGGCAGGGTTTCCTGACTTAAAAATATGGGCTAATAATGCATTCTGAGATTTTGTGTGAGAATGAAGTATGGCACCATGTGAAAGTGTCTTCACGGTACCTGACATACATTGGAAACTCTTGAAGAGTTATTTTCTCCCTTTTTACTTTTTCCATCCAGTCCTGAATATGCATGTGTTTAACAGCCAGGCGACTCCAGTGCTGAAAAATTGAAACTGCTACATGCTGTGAATCAATCGCCTCCCTATCTGCTGTTTAAATATATTCTTTCATGTGTGCTTGACTTGTCAGCAAAGATGACTAACATGGTTTTGTGTGGCCATTTTCTACAGGTTCTCTCCTTAGAACTGTTGTCCTGCACACAGCAGAGGGAATGAAAAGGGACTAAATTGGGATGGGGAGTATGCCCAAGGATAATTCTAGAGTTCAGTGTTCATGTGGGAGTCCCCTCTCATGCATACTGGAATTTGGCAAGGCAATCTTAATCAGAACCTGGTCATCGATTCACTAACTAATAATTAAATACAAACTGGAGAAATATGGTTTTGCTCATGGGTTGCTTATCAGGTCATTACTAATAACTTACCAAATGCAAGTTATGCTACATTTTATTATTAAATTTTTATTGAAGCAAAAGGATATTTCTATTTACACTAGCCCATTAATGGCTGACTGAGGGAACCAAAAGAAGTTTTTAATCCCAGACACTAGTTGGTAAACTGCATAATCATGTTGCTTCATTGGTGAGCTACACAGTAACGTCCCAAATTGCATAATTGAGAAACACAGGCTAGTGAAATATATTGAAGTGCTCTTAAAGTGGTTATTTTGAGACGTGACCTGAAAAGAAAATCATGTTGATATTTTTTTTTCTGACAATATTGCGATTAATTAAGCACTTGCTCAATTCCAGGCAGTGTCCCTAAGGCTTTCTATACATTATCTAATTTAATTCTCATAACAACTCTGTGAAGTGAGTGTTATCATTCTCCTCATTTTATGAACAAGGAAATTGCAAGTTTAGGTGAGATCCAGTGCCAGGTCACACTACTGATAAATGACTGACTCAGAATTTGAACTCAAGCCTGTGTACCTGGAAAGCCTTGTTTTTAACTGCTTGCTATACATTATCACCTTATCTTACATGGCTATAGCTTGTAGAGTTGCTCTCTCAAACATGCAGTCTCTATTTTGGAGACCCAATGAATCAGTAATGTTCCTGACTTTTAGATACGCAGCACAGGGCCCTTTGATTAGGTGCATATGTATTTCAGTTCCCAATTACAAGATTAAAGGTCACTCCAGTTTTATGTTTCCTTATTAATCTCCTAAATATTTTAGCACTTTCAAATGCATAACATACCAAGTATGTTACTCTTTTCAAGCTCATCTAAATATATGCAGTGACACTGATTAAACTTTATGGATACCTGTCAAGAGGTAATTATCATTTAATAGAGCTACCCAAATGTTTCCCAATTCCCTAAATGCAGAGTTTCCCCCCAGCCAAAAGAAAACATTCTCTTAACCCGTTAGGCAGGGAAGATCTGGAACCTCTAAATAACTGTCATCAAAAATTTCTATGTGCTTCTTAGGAAAAAGAAAATACCTTATTCACCTATCTTATTCACCATGGCATAATGTATTACTTTGAGGAGAGAATCAGTAAATGTTTGTTGTGCTGATGAATGAATGAATGGTCTATCAGCAAATATTAACTCAAATATTTTTAGGATTGATTAATTATTAATTGATTAATCAATCTGTTAGCTCTTAGAGCAATAGTTTTGCATACTGAGCATGAATTTTAGAACTGGGTAATTTAGAAGCAACTTTTAATAATGCATACATTATATTCCAAGGTATAAACACAAATATCCTGTCATCTATGTATATGTTTGTGTATACTATTTTTTAAGGGAAACATTAACATCAAGTTTCCTTTGCCCTAATTTCCTATTGTTTTCACAATGTTATGTTTATAGCTCAGGAATTTGTCTCCATGACTGGCACTTCTAAATGGTCTTCTATAAACTAGATCACCTCTACAAGGCACCTCATAAAAGATGCATAAAAGAAGAGAAGTCACAAGTAGCAGGCATGTTAGGTTTGGGGCCTTCTGCTGGCCTAATGATAAGTGAAAAATAGAAGGAAAAAAATTAACTGTAGCAAAGCAAGACATTGCCTATGTGGTAGTGGTCAGAACATAAATTCTAGCTTACTCTCCCCAGGCTAATGTTGCAAAAGTCAGTGAGCACATAATTCTAGGCTCTTTTGACAGATTTCTTACTCCACATAGGCTGCCCAAGTACTATACTTGTGTTTCTGGACAGAATTCCAAAAGGTAGTGGAGCCACATTCAATCACATGTATTTTGATTTCTCATCTCTGTGTTGCATACTTGTTAGCTAGCTCCTAAGTAAAACAGCATGGGAACAAGCATAACCAACGCTAACAGGTCATTCGTTCCTGCCATCTACGAATCTGGAGAATACTTATTCTTCTGACATAGACAAGGTGAGGCCAAACTCCATACTTGGATATATTGCTAATGCATTAATTGAAAGATTAAACTGATAGCTTGTTATTCTGAGTGCTCAAATCAAAGATCCATGCTTCAGATATTCCAACTGAAATGATGTCCCAGTTTTTCAAAGTATTTGAAAGAATACTCTCTGTGCCCAAACTTACAGGACCTTTTTCAATCTAATGCTCACTTACTTGTTGAAGTATCCTTTGGCTGTTAAACAGGTGATGATATAGTCACTGAGAAGGTAATTTCTCTTTGGTTCAAGAATGCCATGTTACAATAAACTAACTGTATGACCCAATTCTATAGTAATCATCATTTGAGTATTTACTGTTAGTGAGCATCAGAATAAATATTGATTAAGGAGCCAAAGCCCCCTCCCTTTCTTATGTCTTTACCTGGGAAAGCATCTATGACCCATATCAAAATGAGAATGTTACTGAAAACATGTAAGATTGAAGAACGATTTTTCCCTTTTTGTTATCATTCTAAGAGTTTTTATCTTTCTTTTTTTAAAGATTTTATTTATTTATTGAGAGAGCAAGCGCAAGCAAGGGAAAGGGCAGAGACAGAGGGAGAGAGAGACTCTCAAGCAGACCCCCACTGAGTGGGGATCCCTATGCAGGTCTCAACCCCATGACCCTGAGATCATGATCTAAGCTGAAATCATGAGGCAGACACTTAACTGACTGAGCCCCCAGGCACCTCAAAGCTTTATCTTTCTGTATGAACCTGGAGAGACCACTATCCTTTGGATACTGGCTTCTGTAGCTTCCCTGTGTTTATTCTTAAAACTTAAGCTAATGAACTGGATTTTCTTAATTATATTAATAAACTTATTAAAAATCAAACTAACAGTCAAAGGAATGCAAATTAAAATAGCGATAGGATATTATCATTTGCCTCTCAAAGCAGAAGCACTAATTTTTAAATGATAATGTTTAATGCTGATGAGTTTACTTTGGATAATCATTCCCATGCACAATTTGTAGTAATTTAACCTTCTCTAAAAAGGCTTTCTGCCTTTTTACCCAATATTCTGTGTTCTAGAAGTTTATAACAAGCAAGATAAATATAGATGCAAACATTTGTGAATAAGGAAATTATTTAGTTATTGGAAACAAAAATTTTAAGCTAGTTAAATGTGCACACTATGAAATTAAATTTTAATGCATATAAATGATGTCATATTTTTATACAGTAAAAGGTGTGTTTACAAAAAATTATGAAATGCTTAGGGTAAAATGTTATATAAAAACAGAAACTATAAAGAGTGTAATTAATTGCAATGTATTTTTGAAAGTATATAGACACATGCCCACACAGACTGAGAGAGGAAGAAAAAGAAAAATTGTATGTGCTTATGCTTATGGGAATCAGACGGTAGGGCAAAGCACTCAAAACAGTCATAGTGGATATCCCTGAACTATATAGATGATACTTCTTTCTTTCCTACACTTTTCTATAATTTCTGGATTTTCTCTGGTAAATTTGCAACATATGAATCATAAAACAATTATTTTAATTAGCTTATGAAACCCCAGCTTTATATAAACAAGTGGCATGAAGTCTAAAATTATCAAAATACACAAGTAGAAAGATAACCAAATTCAAAGGAAGACTGTAAGATATACTATTAGGTAGAATTATTTCATAAATTTTTAGGAAGGACCTCTCCTCCAGTGGGTGATCTCTAACTCTGGTAAAAGCAATGTTGTAACAAAGAGAATTTTTAAGTAGCATATTTTGAAGATTTCCCAAATTTCTTGCTGTCTATACTGCAATAAGATTGTGCAACACTGGGATTTTTTAATTAAATGCTATTCATGGGGATCTCATGAAACTTAAACAGGTGCCTCCGTATACAAATATGTGAAGAAATAATACTGCGTGTATTACCAATTTCTACACAACCAATTACTTTGCATGACCAGCAATGTCTTTATGTAAATCAGGCAATAATAGGAAATGTGCTTTCGCCGCATACAGAGCTCTGTAAGTAGTCTAGTCTAGTCTTTTTGCTCTGTCAAAAGACCCAAGAGAGACCATTAACAGAGTCTTTACCCATCAGGGGTCTGTAATCAAATGAAAGAAACCAGAGTACAAAAAGAGTGTCAGAAAATTTATTAGGTAACTAGAGAAATAGATAATTATGCAAGTGTGCCCCCACATGCACACACACGCAGACACAATTACAAGCATCTAAGACGTTCTACGACCTTCACAGAGACCTTTGTGACCCCTGTGCTGACTCTTGGCACCTCCAAACCTGGCTGCTCTCTCTCCCATCTTTGAGCACTTATGTCAGTCACGTGAACATCGCTGTGAATGGTGAGGGAATCTGAGATGGAGACCATATGAGGGAGTGTTTTGTGGGGAACACTCCACACCATTTTCCCCCCAACCATCTCTCCATGCAAATTAACCTGGAGTAAAGGAAAGGCCCTGACCTTAGAATTAGGAGACCCCTGTCCACACCCCAGATCTGACATTCGCTTTTCTGGGCTTTCAGGCAATCGTAAGCATTAAGAGGAGTTTATGAGGCAGAAATCCTTTTTCATTCATTCACTTTTTCATCTATTCATGTCAGACATAAGTGAACTATTTGGATAGCGTGTCCACTTCATGTTTCTCTTCCTCCCTCCATCCTTCCACCGTCCCCTCCATCTACACATTTTTTTCAAGCTTTTGAAACAAGCCACATAGCAGAAGAAAGGCATTTGGAGCCACGCAGAATTGCTTGCCATGTGCAAATAATCTGAATTTAATGACCTGCCTGATGAGAAGGGAATGGCAGGCTCTCATCAGGAAGGTAGAGGAAATGTTTCAGGCTGGTAAATATTTTAAGATCAACAGATTTCTTTAAGATACCTGCTATGATATAGGTGCATTTTCTTTCTATTGTCGGAAGGCTCTGCCTTGCATAAAATACATCCATAGTCATATCCTGTTTTTCTGATGCAGTTAGCTCTGATCAATAAGCATTTTTTTCACTCTTTGGTGTTTATTGATCAAAGGTACTACACTGAGAATGACTGTTGCGATATAAACCTCTTGGTTTGCGTTTCTGAGGGGCTGTCAGTACCTCTCCCTAATTTGTAGGCACTGGTCATTTCAGGCCTTCAGGGACTCTGTGGCTCAGTGCTTAGCAGGCAAGGCCAAATCTGAATGTCTGTTTTGAAAACAACGATCAAAAAGAACAGTAAGAACTGGAGCATCCCATATTGTATTGTTCTCGGAGTGCCATTCAAACCCATAACTGTTATTAATTTCAGAGTAATCACTGGATGATAGAGTCCTATCCATGTTCAGAGAATTGTGGGAAACTATTGAAAGATTTACCACATATGTAGTCCCTTTCTCTTAATATCACATATCCTAAAAACATTCAACATTTAAAATTTTCTACCAAAATACAGTGTGAATGTTAGGAAAATTATTTGATTGCTAACTACCAAGGTCTATCTTGCTGCATGGTTCAAAAATCTCAGGCAAGTTTCAAACAGGTTCAGGAAAATAACACAAGAGTTTATTTTCTTCATATTTGCTCTTTTACCTCCACCATATTCAAGACAGTACCCCAAGACAGTGAATCAGGATTTCAAAGCAGTTTTTGCAAACACAGATTTTCTGTGACTAACAGAATCTTGAATGACAAATACTTATGGACCATATTGCATTGCACACAATGTTTTAGATTAGAGTCTTCAGGCTGGTGTGCTGAGATGCTGAATTTTGGCCCTACGGGTGGCTCGTGGGGCCCAGAATGTCCAGAATCTCCGGTCCAGTCATCTCCACACATGATCAGCTTTGATCATTGTCCCCAATGTGCTGCTGAAATATTACTTCCCATGTGTATATTGGCATCGAAAAGGTTAAGAGTGCTGCTTTCAACAATCAACTGTAGTAATCATGCTCTAAGAAAAGCATTTTGTATTCTGCAAGGTCCACTAAAATTTAAGAACTCGCTAACAAAAAGAAGGCAGCTATTATGATGACATCTATACACAGCTGTCCATCGCCAAGCACTTCCAACTAGGCATTCAGTTCCAGCAACAGTACTCAGCTCATAAAGCTTCTAGGGACTCTTTTACATCTTTTTGTTAGCCCATTTCGACATACTCTCACAGATGCATACTTTGTTGGCAAAGCCCTACTCATTGACCAGATTGCTGTATTTTGGAAGCACAGTTGTCCCCTGGAATTGTTTCCTGACACTACCAAAATGCCACTTTTTTTGAAACCGGATAAGTGATCCATGCTGAAGTTTCAGTGATAGACTCTAAGTTGATTTCAGCTCTGCAGGTGTTAGCTCTACTGGACAGGCAGCCTGAGTGACTGTAGGAGGTATCGCTGTATGGTCATGAGCAGAATATACCAAAAGGCAGCAACATTACCCACAAAAGCTGCTCTATTCTTATATGTAAATCACAGAGCTAAAGACCATGAAAGGAGGTTCTTTCAAATTAAAGAATTTCAAAGTCGAAGATCTCCAACAGTCTGTAGGCTATTCATTTCTCTCAGTAACACCAAGAATGTCCCAAAAAATGGGGATGCCATGTGATGGAGGGAAGCATCCTACCAATCTTGGGTAAACCTATGTATTCCATAGTACTTCTTTCTAGAAGTTAAATATGAAACATGACCCTTTGGATTATTATCTTTGCATTTATTTTTGCAAGTCATGTCTGGAAAGAAGAATTAGAGTCTTATGCTAGTAAAAACACGAGAAAATGAAGTACTGACACGTGCTATAATGTGGATGAGCCTCAGAAACATTATGCTAAGTGAAAGAAGCCAAACACAGATGGTCACATCTTGTATGAATTCCACTTATATGTAATATCCAGAATAGGTAATTCCATGGAAACAGAAAGCCAATTGCTGGTTTCTGGGCTGGAGGGAAGAGAAATGGAGAATGACTGTCTAATGGGTACCAGGTTTCCTCTTGGAGTGATGAAAATATTTTGGAAGTCAGTAGGGTTGGTGGTGCACAACACTTACGTGTTCTTTTTTTTTTTAAGATTTTTTATTTATTTACTAGAGATACAGAGAGAGAAGCAGGCTCCATGCTGGGAGCCTGACATGGGACTCGATCCCAGGTCTCCAGGATCAGACCCTGGGCTGAAGGCGGCGCTAAACCACTGAGCCACTGGGTCTGCCCAACACTTACATGTTCTTTTTTTTTTTTTTTAAAGATTTATTTATTTATTCATGATAGACATAGAAAGAGAGAGAGAGGCAGAGACACAGGCAGAGGGAGAAGCAGGCTCCACGCAGGGAGCCCGACACGGGACTAGATCCCGGGACTCCAGCATCGCACCCTGGGCCAAAGGCAGGCGCCAAACCACCGAGCCACCCAGGGATCCCCCACACTTACATGTTCTAAGTGCCACTGAATAGTTTGCTTCAAATCAGTTAATTTTGTGTTATGTGGATTTCACCTCAATTTAAAAAATTAAACACACACATTTGGAATCAGAGGAATACAATATCAGAATGAGCTCAGAGCCTACCTGGTCAAGCATATAGTCAATGAAGAAAATGTCTCGGAAAAATCAAAGTTATACACACAAAAGTTTTTTATTTTAAGAGCCCTCAATAAATGAACATAAGAAACTTTGTCAGTCATCTGTAATAAATGAATGTAAACAAGCCCTACTAAGGCCGTGTTAGTATTTCTGGTGCTCAGGATTCTATAATATTACATTTAGGGCTAAAGAAATAGTACCACTGTGTGACAATCTGAGGGATCAAGCAAAGAATAATATTTTTCAAAATGTTTTAGGCAGTGACTCCTCCTGGAAGATACAGTGGCACCCTCTCTCCTCTGGCAAAATCTTTTTAGTTTCTTTACAAAGCTCTTTCCTAAAGCTAGGGATTTGTCTCTTGTTTCTATTTCAAATTAAGGTCTGCCCATATGAGTACAACACTCCATTTAATAAGGCACACTGTCATTCCCCTGAAAGTTAAGATCTGTGCACAAAGCTTCAGGAACCAAAAAAGAAGATGAAAATACAAAGTATCTTAAAAATCTAAAAGATTTCAGCTCAAGCCCCAGTGTTAATTTACTTCCACATGATGCTGGGCCTGGGTGGAGAATAGGAACCCAGATTCCAGGCTTGAGTAAGAAGCTGGCACAATGAGAGAGCACCAGCAGAACAAGCAAGTGAAGGTGGCTGGGAGAAATTCTGAAGAGGAAGGGTGATGCCCCTAGTGATGTTGTTTGACATCCCTACATGTGTCTGGGTAGATGTGCATGGCTCTTTTTTTTTTTTAAGATTTTATTTATTCATTCATGAGAGACACAGAGAGAGAGGCAGAGACACAGGCAGAGGGAGAAGCAGGCTCCATGCAGGGAGCCCGATGTGGGACTCGATCCTGGGTCTCCAGGATCACGCCCTGAGCCAAAGGCAGGCGCTAAACTGCTGAGCCACCCAGGGATCCTGCATGGCTCATTTAAAAGGCCCAGGAGTGTAGACATGGGGAACTCCGAGACCCAGCAAAAGGGCCAGGAGGCAAGTCATGGCATCTTCTAAGTAAACGTCAAGAAATGTCAGCATTTGTCTGATAAGACGGGGCACAACTCTGAATATTCCAGCAAAATAGTGAACATATACCACCTTTCAAAAATCCTTTCTAAACATCCTTTTCTAGTCCTTTCTAAGCATTATCAACTCTAGGGGTACCTGGATGGCTCAGTTGGTAGAGCATGCAACTCTTGGGCTCAGGGTCACGTTGGGCAAGGAGCCTACTTAAAATAAAAAATAAACAAACACGATCAGCTCTAGACTTTTAAATACAACAACACAATGAAGAAATCTGCTTATCCAAATGAATGTGGTGTGTGATCTCAATTACCCCATAAATAAAAGAATTATGCGCCCTTCTCAACTCCTAGAGGCCACATGATTTTAACAGAGCGTGTACTTTAAGATTCTCAGTAGAGAAGTATGCAAGTATTTTTTTTCTAAATATAATTTTTAAATTCTGGAATTGTTTTGAAACCTTCTATAAATTGAATGAGTAAAATTATGTAATCTATCAAAGTCCCTTTGAAAACAATAGTAATATTGCCATGAAGTGGGACGCCTGGGTGGCTCAGCGGTCGAGCGTCTGCCTTCGGCCCAGGATGTGATCCTGGAGACCCAGGTTTGAGTCCCGCATCGGGCTTCCTGCATGGAGCCTGCTTCTCCCTCTGCCTCTGCCTATGTCTCTGCTCTCTTTCTGTGTGTCTCTCATGAATAAATAAATAAATAAATAAAATCTTTAAAAAATATATTGCCATGAATTTATTGTAATAGTAAGAATAAAGAGAGAGTAATAAGAATATGTTATAGAAATAAACATTTTAGGTTAAATGCTAGACATACCTTCTGACTGCATGATTCATCTGATTACTGGAGAATTCTCCCATATGGGCATAGAGTCTGGTGGGATGTTTAGTTTATGGTGGGTCAACAGAGAACAAGAAAGTAGGCTTTATACTGCAGTTCTGCACTCATGGGGGAATAAGGTAGACAATTTTAACCTGACCACTTCTGCTTTCTGTTATGCCCTCAATCTCATACCAAACAAGTAAAGTTTGGAAGAAAAGGAAAAATATTTAGAAAGATTAAAGAGAGTACAAAAATAAAATGTAATACCCCTCTCAATGAGGTTTAATTATCAGACTCAACAGGAGTATATGGAGGAAAAAGTTACTGCCCAATATTTATGGCCCGTCAGGGAATATTTTCCTGTTTATCTCTGTGTCAACTACAACTGATGATGGGGAGGGAGAAGACGATAAAGCTGAGAGTCCATGCAATTATTATTTCCTTGAGCCAAATGAGGTGCAAGATCCATTTTATTCCCTTCCCACCTCCATCTAACACCTGACTCTGAGTCACTATGTGATGCTTCTACCAGCAGAGTAGCAGTTATTTTTCTGGAATCTGAAAGAAAAAAAAAAGTATAGTCATTTTCCACACATTTTCTTATCATGAAGCTAGTTGGTTGGTTTTTTGTTTTATTGTTTTTTTTCTTGTCCAAGAGGGCTGATGCCTTTAAGAGCAAATAATAAGGAAGAACAAGGTGACTACTTAGCATGGGTGGAGGAGAGGGGAAAGAAATTCTGATCCTGTCCACGTGGCTCCCCAGCGACTCTGGGCAAGGAAGGAATAGAGGTCAAAGAGGCAATGTGCCCTTCTAGCTAATCTTGGTTTTAAATGCCAAGTCCTGTAGTCAGGTGAAGTGGAATTCAGCAAAGTTGCTGTGGTCATTAACTTCCTTTGTCTTGAGGACAACACCCATATTATTAGATTTAAAAGCAGTTTTTCTAGGCCAGTAACCTCTGGCAGAAGCCAGGGCTTATGACTGCATAAAGCAGAAATAAGCATGACAATTTGCGATGGCCACAGTAGGAAGGTGGATCTGGGGAGGAAGCCGCAGTGATAGCTGTAAATGAGTAGGACATAGATGGCATGAGGGATTTGAAGCTGGGAGGATTCTAAGCCACCTTATCTAGCTTGTTTCCTTCACAAACTCCAAACCATTGCTCCCGGCTTCTGTTCCCAGGCTGTGCTCAGAGTACTGAATTCCAGCAGGTCAGGTAAAACCCAACAAGGGCACGAGGCCGAGTGGTCAGCAGATTGATGGCCAACCGCAAGGAAACCTGTGTGCCTCTGAGGAGTCCTGTGGGCGCACTTGGCTGCAGAAAATCTTTTTTATTCTTTTGGTAGGGATCTGAGGCCATGTCACTTTTTTCATGATAGTATAAACATTCATGAAGATAAAAAAGAATGGAGGTGCCCTCTTACCTTGTCAGTGGCACTGTTAATTAATATGTTATTTTTAGAGCACATTCTGGCACTGCAAGAGCTAAATAAAATGATCGTGCCCTTTGAGCTAGAATCCTCATCTTGGGGTATTATCTAAAGAAAATATCTTTTAAGCCTTCTTCTGCAAAGATGTTTACAGCTACCTTAAGCACATAACTGGAAACAATCCAAATGCTCAACAATTAGGGTGTGATTAAACAAACTTTAGAACTTTAATATGATAAAGTCTATGGCAAAAATGGTGGATATCTGGACTATATAAATATTTAGAAAGCCTATGTAAAACAGTGCTATATTAAAAAGGAGAGCACACACTATCCCAAGCATAATATGGCAAAATATTATTATGACAACATGAAAACCATGTCTGTACAATGATAAGACCAAAAAAGACCACATTTTTGTTATAATTAGTACTCAGAGTGAATGAAGACTTTGTATTTTTATGGTATTTTAAAGTTGGCTTTTTTAAAACATAAAACAGTAAGCATATTTTAAAATACAATATTTAAAGACGTTAGTTCAAAAAGCATTGAAACCATCCACATATATTAGTCTGCCCATTCATAGATGTGGACTTCTGACTTATATCACAGGATCAACATAAATTGGTGGCTGTAGAGAAGCCAATGCATTTAAACAATATATAATTGGCCTTACCTAAAAGTAAGTGCTAATTCTGCTTTCAGTAATAGTCACCTATTTCAAATAGTCATTATATAAGTCAAAGTTAAGAATTTCATAACTGAAGGGGGATTCAGAGTCAGAAGACCAGATCTGACCTAAAAGGTCAAGTGAGAAATTCATGGGAAGATGGTCAGGATCATGGGGCATAGAACAGAGAGAGAACCGCCAGATGCATAGATTGATATAAAGAATCAGCTTAGAAGCAGATCACAAAAAGGGCTTTTTGTCATTCCAGGGGCAGCCTTTACTCTCCCTAGCCCTTATTTTCAGATTTCAGGTGACAGTGACACAGCAACCCCATAGATAAAGCCCATTTTAGGTTTTCTAGAAAGAGGTCACATACATTGCATTCAAGTTGTGTTGCAGTTAAGAAGGCATGTGAATTCTGAATTCTAAATAAACAGTGTAATTTTTAGTGATGGACACCATAATGCACTGGTCTAGGTCATATTATTAGAAATATCTTATTTTCTATTGCTGGAATAAATCAAGTAGCTAATTGGAACAAAATGCATAAAATAATTGAATGTCATGCTTTGCTGAGCATTTAACAGGAGTGCTTGGATCTAGAATTATTCATGTAAGGATTTCCTTATGAATTTGGTGGCCAAACCCCAAATTCCTTCTTGCTGGGGTGTTCTGCTTTAGGGAGCAGTATTCTTTTTCACTCAGCTCACTCTTCATGAAATTAAATGAGAAGTCAAAAGCCCTCTGTGAACGTTGACAAAGCACTGTTCACCCTTAGGGCTTTTCTACAACTGCTTTTCCGATTTCATATCAGTAAACTTTCCCCAACTGTTCAAATCAGCAAGAACCATTGATTCATGGGTGCTACATTGAAAGCAATTTCCACTGCTCATTTCCAATCATTCTCACTAGTCAGCTTTTCTGAATCACTATAGCTATTAAATCAACACAGATGCAAATGGCAGGTCTGTCTCTCACTCTGTGAATTTGGATCGGCTTTGATATCACGAAAGATTCGTTGAATCCATATCATTCCCGTCAGTGTGAAGTAGTGGAAAGGGACAATTTGCAGCCAGGAAACCTGGGTTTTAGCCCCCCCGCCGTTGGGTAAGTTGTTCATACACAGAATCTCAGGACCCTTACCTGTTACACAAGAGTAATAGCATCACTTCCTCCTGGGAATGTACAAGGATCAAATGGAATAGTAATAAACAAATGGGGAAATGGTAATTAAGCTGCACAGCATTATTTGATTCTCTTTAAAGGAATGGTGTTTTGGTAGTTAACCTGCTCATTTTCTTTTTAAGATTTTATTTCTTGTTTTGGTAGAGAGAGAGTGTGTGTGCACAAACAGGGAGAGTGGCAGAGGGAGAAGCAGGCATTCCACTGAGCAGGGAGCCCAATGGGGGGCTCAATCCCAGGACCCTGGATCATGACCTGAGCTGAAGGCAGATGCTTAACCCACTGAGCCACCCAGGTGCCTCTCGCCTGCTCATTTTCTATGTTGGCTGCCTTCTTCCTAACCTTGTTCAACACTTATTTAATAATATGATCTCAGACTGTCGCCAGAAAAATCTTCCTTCTCTGTTTTTGGTCTTCTCTCAGATTGTAAGTATTTCAGTAAATTAAATGGTAACTTGAAATAAGTTAAGTGGCAAGCACTAATAGATAAAGTAAATGTATCTTCATTTCTTCATCACATCTATTACTGTAGAGTTCCTATTCCACGGGAACATGGAGTATTTATAACTGAACTATCAAGCTTGCACTGTTTTGTAACTTCCCTGTTGATTATATATAAAGTATCTACTAATATTTCCTTTTCAAACCTACTGTCTACTTTCTTAAAGACCATGATTCTCACCTACAACCCAGACATACACTTATCTCTTTGTGTAAATGGGTGGTTCTCAGCCCTGGCCACAATTAGAAACACCTGGAGAGCTTGGGCACAATACGCATATAAGCCCATTTCCAGCCCCAGAGATTCTATTTTCATTGGTTGGGGATTAGTCTCAGGCATATCTTTTTTTTTTAAGCTCCCCTCATGATTCAAATGTATAAGTAAGGCTGAGAATCAGGTTTTACATTTTAATTAACTAGAATTAAGAAATCATTGAGCCATAATTATGGCTTGGCCAGTCCATATTTTGGCCAGTCAGAAGGCCATCATCACCATGCTACCTAAATTCAGCTGGGACTATGCAATGAAGAATATTGAGAAAAGCACAGGCTTTGGAATGAGCAAGGAGTGAAATCTCGGTTTGCCCCATTCTGTTACCATCAGCCAGCCATCTGCCCCCCATGTCCTCATCTGGCATGCGAATAGAAGAGCACCCATCATACAGGGCTGCTGTGAGGCTTCTATCAAGAAATACACGTAGAGGAGGTACTAAAAATGATAGCTCTGTTGAAAATTAATGCAACAAACAAGGTCCCTATTTTCTCAGTGAGCAAAGTGAATAGAGAAGGTGAGAAAAAATACTTTAACGCTAAAACTAGGAGGTAGTTTCTACCAGCTAAATCAAATGAAAACTTCCTGGTCCTATATATCTAGTTATATTTCTCTTGCAATGACACTTTTTTTTTGTCTTGAGTCTCTGCTGAGGCTTCAAAGCCCATTAGGAATCATGTACCATCATATTTCATGCAAAACATGCCAAGGTATAGAAAACTTGATTCTGAGATCCCTTGCCCCATCCCTATTCCAGAACACGGCATGTTGCTAAATACTGCTTAGCTAGAGCCATTTTTTTAAATAAGTTTTTTTTAAGATTTTATTTATTTGTTCACGAAAGACACAGAGAGAGAGGCAGAGACACAGGCAGAGGGAGAAGCAGGTTCCATGCAGGGATCCCAATGTGGGACTCGATCCCGGGTCTCCAGGATCACACCCTGGGCCAAGGTGGCGCTAAACCTCTGAGCCACCCGGGGATCCCAGCTAGAGCCATTTTAAAGAATCTTTCCCAGGAGGTTCTTTGAGAGCAGGCAGCCTTCTTAGCCCAAAGATCAGGAGCTGAGAGGAAGTCAGCTGGAGAGGGAATCACCTCTATCAGTAAGGAGTGCTGTACTAGGAGGTCCAGGTGTTGAGGAATGGGGTGATAGGCAGAGACTTGAAGAAATCATCAACTTGACACTGAGCCACAGGGCCAGCATTTGAGCATCTGCCACTGCAAAGAATACTGATGCCGTTTTCCAGTAGCCCCATGCAGGTGAGACCTTGCTGTCTTCCTCTCATCCCTCCCCTGTGCAGCCAAGGGGGAGTACAGTGAGCAGGGTGCCAAGGAGAGGAGAGTGATGTAGCACCGTGAACCAAAGGCCGTGCCACCACCCCTGCCATCCATGACCTGCCAGGCCTGAGCTGGAAAATAGTTTCTTTAGATTGGATGAGCGTTTGCAATTTTGATTTAGATGACACCTGATATTCCAATGACTTGAAAATGAAGCTCTCCTAGTGCCTCACAGTGATGAAAAAGTCTATAGGACGAAGTCAAGACAAAGATCAAGGGAGGGAAAGGGAGAACCAATAGAACAGATAGGGGGAAATAAAGTGAGAAAAATTAGTATTTTATGACTACATCCTACCCAGTCCAGCTCATATCATATTATTGTATATATTTCCTCCTGAGGGTCAAATGCTTCCTTGTCAGTGCCAGAGTCTAAGTGTACAAATGACTTGAAATGATATCAGGGCTCTTCTGACACAGACCATTTCAGTCCTGTGGGGACTCGATGTGGGACTCGATCCCAGGACCCCAAGATCATGACCTGAGCTGAAGGCAGATGTTCAACCACTGAGCCACCTGGGTGCCCCAGCTTTATAGGATTGTTTTAAGGATTAATGAAAGAATGTAAATAAAGTCTTCAGCACAATGCCTGGCACATAAGAGCTCAATAATGACAGATTCTAATATAATAATGATGATGATTACAACAATAATCATTATTATTTTTTTAATTCCAGTATAGTTAACATACAATGTTATATTAGTTTCTGGTGTACCATATAGTGATTCAACAATTCTATGCATTACTCATTAGAGTGCTCATCACAAGTGTACTCTTAATCCCCCTCCCTATCTCATCCATGCCCCCCACTCACCTCCCATCTGGCAACCACCAGTTTGTTCTCTATATTTAAGTGTCTGGTTTTTTGTCTCTTTTCCTCTTTGTTTTGTTTCTTCAATTTCACAAATGAGTGAAATCATGATCTTTGTCTTTCTCTGACTTATTTCACTTAGCATTATACCCTTTAGATCTATCCATGTCATTGCAAATGGCAAGATTTCATTCTATTTTATGACTGAGTAATAAATACTCCAGTGTGTGTGTATACCACATCTTCTTTATATATTCCTATATCCCAACTGGGCTGCTTCCATATTTTGACTACTGCTAAGTAATATTGCAATAAGCATAGGGGTACATACAGCTTTTCAAATTAGTGTTTCCATATTACTTGGGTAAATATCCAGTAGTCAAATTACTGGATTATATGATAATTCTATTTTACTTTTTTGAGGAACATCCATACTGTTGTCTAAAGTGCTACACCAGCTTGCATTCCCATCAACAGTGCGTGAGGGTTCCTTTTTCTTCACATCCTCACCAATACTTGTTATTTCTTGTGTTTTTTGTTTCAGGCATTTTGACAGGTGTGAAGCAATATCTCAGTGTGGTTTTGGTTTGCATTTCCCTGATGATTAGTGATGTTGAGTATCTTTCCTTGTGTCTGTTGTCCATCCGGATGTCTTCTATAGAAAAATGTCTATTTGTGTCTTCTGCCCATATTTTTAATTGGATTATTTGTTTTTGGGTGTTGAGTTTATAATGACCATTATTATTGAAAGGGTATTGTCAAAGCAAACTGCCATATTTACTATTGCGTAATAATAAATATATTGCCTCAACATCAGAAGTATACTTTCCTCTAGTATATGTTGGGGAAGAGAAATGTCATAGATGCCTCCAGAGTTTTCCATCCCTCTCCAATGCTTCTTTATATCCCCTGCTCCTCCCACAGCTCCCAGCTCTACCTTGGATAGGCAGTTGTTCTGTGTCTAGTGGTTACAGTGTGGAAACTATAGTCTCAGGCACCTTGAAATGATGTTATCAAATCTACACAAAGGCAAACAGAATGGTGAAGGTAGGACAGGCCCACTTCTTCACCTTATTCCTTTTTTTTCTACACAACGTAACCACAACCATGCAAGAATGAAGAAGTAGTTCAGACTTCTCTGTGGCTTACCAGCAGGTAAAGAAAATCACAAAAGAGACAGAGATTTCTTTAAAATATACTTCATCAGACTATCCTCTATTACAATAAAAGCTCCAGAAGAAATTAATCCTTTCACTGCAATCCCTTTGAAGATACACTCAAGTTCCCAGTCTTGCTCTGCAGAACTCAGGTTTGCCTACCACTACTTTTGCACATCTGCTAAGAACATTTCAACCCACCTTTTGGGAAATCTAATTCTATCCACTTGAGGTTTTAGTGCCTTTTTCTGAAGGAATCTTTCCCCAGAGCTGAGTTGTTCAGTCTAGACTAGCATTCCACTGGAGCTCAGTGAGGACAATTAGAGTACACTTGGATAGTCTCTGTCCACTGGCCTGCTAGGTCAGGATAAGTACTGTGAGTCAGGCTCCTTTCGAGATCTCTCCACCTGGGTAAGCCTGGACCATGCTTTCCTATTCTGAATCTTAAACAGAAAGCTGTGGGACCACTCATCTTCACTACTATCCCCAGCACAGCCGTAATCCATACAACTGCATACTTCCCAAACACGCACTCAGAGGTAGGACTTTGAAATTAATACAAAGGAAGCAAAGCATTTCTCTGCCTGAAAGATTCCATCTTTTCCACCACTCCTCAGAATGGGGTTCACGTCAATGTTGTTGTACAAAGCCTGGTTAGCTTCTTCCATCAACCCCTTGCTCCTCCTTTTCCTAATTATGCCAATCCTTGTTCTATCAGGAATTATTTAAAATAGTGATTTTTTTAAAAAAAATTTAATGGCTGTTCCCTCAACTACAAAAATGCCCAGCCAAAGCTTTGAAATTACTGTTCATATTGACCTAATTAAGGTCTTAAACAAGGTGCCTCCCTCTTCTCCTAGTTACATTATTACATTTTTTTCTTCTACTTGCCCTTTTATGTAGATATGGCATAAATACAAAGATCTCCACTCTAGATTTTTATTTGCCAGAACTGTGTCAGGAGATGAATACAATTTACTGTGTATCTGCTAAACACTTAGCACTTCTTAGGTGCCAGTCAGTGTTCTAAGTGTTTTACAAACATTAGCACATTTAATCCTCGTGACAACCCTATAGGTGGGCATTATTGTCATCCCCACTTACACGTGGGAAAAATGAAAGCACAGAGAGGGTAGGGAATTCAACAAAGGGCACACAGCCAGTGAGTAGTAGGATTCACATCCAGGCAGCTTTGCTCTGGGGACCATGTTTTAACCAGTAGTGCATCTTCTCTGGTTGTGTGCCTTTTTCTCATTTCTTATCTTACTGAAAGAAATTCCTAATGTAGGTGGTTCTGTCATTTTTACATGTGGAAAAGAAATGGGACTCTCAAAAAGCTGAGTGGCTTTTCCAAGTCACAATTTGGCAGATCTCAAACTCAGAGCAGTCTTATAAATCCAAAATCTGGCTTCAATGTGTCTGCTTGTCTGGATTTACTCAGACCGTCTCTGAAGGGTGAACATGAAGGAATTTTGGTAGAATTCTATTTCCCCACTTGATTTTGCAGTCAATATAATCATTTGATCAGACCTCTAATGCAAAGCACATGTGTCCAGAGGGTCCTATAAGGAATCCATTTTGTGAATTACAGGAAACGCCATAAAATATCTCCACATAAAGTGGGCAGGGATCAAGGCTGCCATATTTTTATGAACATATGAATACACCCTTAACCAAAATCATATTTTCTCCTTGTAAATGAGGATAAAAATTACATTTTTTGACCTTTAGATCATTGGATCTTGTATTTATGTGTTTCTCAAAAGAATTCACAAAGATTGACAATCACTTGAGATGCTCCTAAAAAGAAAAAATATTTTTAAAAATTTAGCATGCAATGGACAGGCAGTAACTACTTCTTTATGGATTGAACTATTGAACAATTCATACTTTGATCATTATTTAGCAATTTATGACTTCTGAGAGACCACTTATCACTACTTCCTGAATGATTTTCCAAAACAAATGCAAATCAAAAAAAAAAAGGAAGAAAAACAACAAAAATAATTTAATCTTTTTGATGGGATCCTGGTTGTAATATTGATCTCCCCCATATCGTTACATAGTCATTATTAGCCCAAGGTAAAGACAGCAGAGACACTATATACATTTCTTGTACTGAAACTTAAGCTCTTCTGAGTTTAAATTTCCCAGCTTTGCACCATAGGCCTCTTTCTAGAATCAATCACAATATACTTATTAAGTACCTAGTATGCACAAATCACTGTATTGAGCATTAGAGATTCAGAAAAATAAGACATAGCTCCTGGCTTCAAGAAGTTTGTGGTTTACTGAAGAAGACAGACATGCAAACAAATGCAAGGAATACTGTATTCCAATACTGTATTGGTTAAATCACCTGTAAAAGACTGAGGTGCCACAAAGGGGCAGAAGGGTCGGCAATAGCTCAGAGGGGACTTTCTTTCTTTTTAGCTAGGTCTTGAAGGATGAGTAGGAGCCAGTTGCACAGTACCTGAAATGAATAGAAAACTTGTCGAGAACCAGAATATAGAACATCTTGTAAATGTGAAAATAGTTTGGACTTGTAGTCACTATTCCTAGTAGTGGGACACTATTGAAGAATTTAAGTGGAAGAATAATGGGATTTAGTTTCCCTTCTAGAGAGATCAGAGTGATGACAGTCTGCCGGGGTGTTTCCAGAGACCAAGGCTGCAGACAGAGAGGTCAACTAGAGATTATTATAAGAGCCCACAAGAAAGATATTTAGGAACAAAACGAAGAGAGGAGGACAGAATTTAGATGATCGACGGGTAGATAGATAGATGGATAGAGAGATGATGGATAGTCATAGAATTGGAAGATGTGGAAGGGAAAGAAATGAAGCTGACTACCCACTTGTGTAGCGGATACAGACGTATCAGCTTTCAGGGAATTTATTATCTCCAATAACCACAAGTGTGTACATCAGGTAAGCCCAGGACTGGTCAAGTAACCAAGTCCATCAGAATCAAGGCACCTGGGATACCTGGGTGGCTCAGTTGGTTGAGTCTGCCTTCGGGTCAGGTCATGATCCCAGTGTCCTCAATGGGGGCTTCCTTCTGCCTCTGTCCCTCCTCCTGCTCATAATTTCTCTCTCTCTGAAATAAATAAGTAAAATCTTTTTTAAAATTTTTTAAAAGAATCCAGATTCCCTTTCCTTCCATCTCTCCACTCTCCCTATACTGCTCACAGTCACAGTATAGTGCTAGCTCGCAGGTGCAAGCGTGGCACGTGGACACACCACTAGATGCCTTTCTCTCAGAGTGAAGGAACGTTTCCCAGAAACCCTCAGCAGACCTCCTGGCAAGTCTCATGACCAGAACTGAGGCAAATGCCCCTGCCTAACCCCATCACTGACAGAGGGAACGAGGCCACCACTGAGCAGCTTAGGTCAGTATGACTCAGCCGGGGCCGGTGTCTGCCCTTCCTGGAGCGCTGGAAGGGTACAGACCAGAGCGAAATCCTGTCTCTGAGGAAGAGTCAGAAAACAATGAGGACCAGGTAGGAATGAACCTTGTCTGCTACAGGGAAGATGATTCATTTGGCTTCTTTTCTTCCAGTCTAGTTGTGGAGGCAAGGCATGTCGGGGAAGACTGACTGTAAAAGCGAGGTGCAAAGTAGAATTTCCCAAATACAAATAAGAGAGAGAGAGAGAGGGAGATCAATGTTTTTGCAGACTCAGAGGATAAAACAGACATATTGCATCATTTTTGTTTTCAGAAATGAAAAATTCAGCCCCCAATGCGATGTTTGACCTGCATGGTAGCTAGCCCTAGGGGCTTAGCAAACATGTGAATAATGGAGAGTCACTCGCCCCTTTTTCAAATGGGAGGATTTCACAGGCTCTATAGACTGTATCTTTATATAAATCCCCTGAACTCCTCCCTTTTTAAATACAATCTGTTTATTCCCTCCCTGACCTGAAACTGTACCTGTCAACTGATACACTTTTTACTTCAAAACCAGCCCACTGTTCAGATGGGATTTTTTCCAAAAAGGAGAAATTTTGAATTTCTCTAGGTATTTTAGGAGGATGGAGACTTCAGCAGGCATATTACACACTTTCTGCAGCTTATAGCCCCAGTCTTCTGGGTCCTTCTACATTCTGGAGCTCTGTCTCTAACTGCTTAGAAATATTGCTAATGTTGTTTGAAACAAAAATGTGTTCTCCTGTGATTAACACTAGTCCAACTCAATTATTTCTCAGCTTTATTATCATTGAATAAACTAAAACCTTACGGTGAGTCTAATGAATATATGTCTTATTCAAATAAGTCTGGTTGAATTTGATGTTTTTAATAAAGAAACACACTCTCTGGAACACGTTGCCTTAGTTCATAATGTAAAAGAATAAAATTCTTTCTGTTGAATCACCATTGCGTAAAAAAGCGTAGCAAGAGTGCCAGCTCCTTTGTTGTACTTTGTGTAACATTAACCGGAGCATTTAATAAACAAACTAGATGGTGAAAATTCCCTCATTTAGCAGGCATCCAGTTTATTAATAGGTTAGGATTTTGACCCTTCTCTAGATGAACCAACAGACAAAAACAAAAAAACAGAAACAAAAACCAGAAAGCTTTGTTTGCTGTGTATTGGTTATTTTCCTACACCTCAAAATTTATCCATAAAAGAGTAAAACCCCTTTGTTGTAACTGAAAGGTCAAATTAACTTCATTGTCCCTGTTTTTCTAACATGCTACTTATTGAACAAGTCCTTTTATTCCCTGCTTTTAAAATGTTTAAGTTGGAATGCACTAATGTGATAAACTGGTGACTTTCATCCTGGTCACCCAATTCCATAAAGTCAAATGATCAAAGACTAAGCTATTTCTCACCTCACTTTAATCTCACTGCCTCCATGGAAGATGGAAGGTAAACAGTCACACAGATCTCCAATTACCAATATCAAGATAAAAAAGAAATAGCTTTCCTTTTCCACCTTTGAAATTATATATGGATTGATGTAAAATAAATTTCAGAGCCTCAGGTACTCAAGTACTTGCTTTCTGATCGAAAACAATGCGTTCTGAACAAAGAATAAGGGATTAAGGAGGAGTCGTAACCTGGTTACCAAGCAGTCTCCGTGAGCACTGGGACAGCCCAGATAGGTTTCTACTATGAAACTCAGCCTTCCTTTCTTTGGCTTTTTGATTATTTAGATTAAAATTCCATTGGCACACTATGATTTGTATTTTCCCAAGAACCTATATAGCAGATGCGTAGTTAAGGGAATTAAAAAATTATTAAAAGTTAAAACTGTATGTAGTCGCCTCAGAATAAAAAATTTAATTTTAAAAAATCATTAAAAGAAATCCAAAATGATAAGGAAAGGTAGAAACAATTCGATGTATTGCTTTAGAACAGAAACATATGGGAAGAATATTCTAAGACCATTATAACACCAATACACCCTTTGAAATTTTAATTAGGAAAAAAAAAAAAGCCTGGAACAATTCTCTTTTGCCTGTGGGTTGCTTGTCCTGCTTAGAGTCATCATTGCTCTATGGGGAGAATGGCCCTTTTATTTGCCTGAATTAACAAAAATAATTGCTTATTTTATATCTGTCTTAAAAATAACTCCTCCATTAAATGCTTTTCTTTTCTATGGTAATATTTGGGATTTTTATCCAAGACTTAGAATCAGTCCAATACTGTATCTAAGGAAAATCCTGATTGTTTTTCATTCATTTCTGTGCTAGGATGCAGTGCTCCCATATTCTGAACAAGCAGAGATCTATGCTGCTTTGTTTTCACACCTCTAACAGTAAACTGGCAATCCTACCACTGGTTGACTTAAATTCCAAAGCTTGGAGACCATCCATCCACCATCAGTTAGCATTATAGAAAACCAGCTTTCTTGGGCACCTGGGTGGCTAAGTTGGTTAAGTGTCTGACATCGGCTTAGGTCATGATCTCAGGGTCCTGTGACCGAGCCCCTATGGAGCCTGGCATTGAGTTTGCTTGTCTCTCTATCTCTTCCCCCATTTGTCCTCTCTCTCAAATAAGTAAATAAAATATTAAAAAAAAAAAAAAAACAGAAAACCAGGTTTCCAAGGTTTTACAAGGTGTTTGGTTTTGGTTTTTTGGTTTGGGTGGGGTTTTTTGTTTTTTGTTTTGTTTTGTTTTGTTTTTTTGTTTTGTTTTTTTGTTTAGAGAGAGTTGCCCTTGAATCAAAAACCATGCACATATATCTCTACTGCCGGGTGAAAAAGTGTTGTTTTTTTTTTAAAGATTTTATTTATTTATTCATGAGAGACACAGAGAGAGAGAGAGAGAGAGAGAGGCAGAGACACAGGCAGAGGGAGAAGCAGGCTCCATGAAGGGAGCCCGATGTGGGACTCAATCCCGGGTCTCCAGGATTCGGCCCTGGGCCGAAGGCAGACGCTAAACTGCTGAGCCACCCAGTGGTCCCCTGAAAAAATGGTTTGAGGAGAAATGTTGAATACCTACTCCATCCATATATTTATATCCTGAGGCATGTGTGGCATGTGTTCATATCATAATGATCCGCTTCCTTCTGGAGCTGCCTTCCCTAAGTCGTGTTAATATTTGGCCTTTCCTTTTACTGGACTTGATTTTAACTTCGGTAAACACACCGAAGGCAGGTGCCAAACCGCTGCGCCACCCAGGGATCCCTGTCCCTGAAATCTTTATTGGAAAGAGATAGCATATGAGTAAATTCAACAATTAAAATATTCTTACTTTAGCATAACAATTTTTCAAATTTTAAAACATATGAAAGGCTTCATTAGGGAAATAGTAATTAGATATGAAAACAGGGTAAAACAGAAATGAACATGGTGCGTTACACTAGACATTAAGTAGGCATTAGTAAAAATAAAGGTTTTTCTCTAGCAAGGTAGGGGGAAGACTTAAGGAACATTTTTGAGAGGCCATGAAATGAAGGACAGTTTTGTCAACTTTTTTACATCCCCTCAAATATCCCATCATTATGACGTATACTGAGTTATACTTAGTTCGTCGTATTTCTGACTTTGCTCTTGTTAGCTTTGATTTCTCGAGAATATAACCCATGATTTAGTCATTCCTATATATAATGCAATATCTGATCCATAGTAGGGCTTCAATAAATATTTTTGAATGCCAAGTGAGTTTTCATCTCTTCATTGACTTTCCTGTGTGAAGACATTTTTCAAAGTGCTTTCTAAATCCTATGATTTCAATGAATACACTTTAATTTATGTTGCCATAGATACCATTTCCTAAATATGGTTCTTGATACTGCATCTTGACTCCAGTCGTTTCATCTGTGAATGGGTCATTATCAGATTAAAAGAAGCCTACATCCAAGCATTTGTCTCAATGTTGATGAAATGTATCAAAATCAACTCTTGAAAACAAGCCGTCAGTTTCAGAAACCCAAGAAAAATTAATGTAATATTTTGAGGGTTTTTTTTACTTCAGTAGCTTTTGCTAAAAATGATTGTCCATCAAATGTAAAGAGAGAGTTTGAAAAATTGTTTCAAACCAAATCACTACACCTGCTTTTAGTTTTGAACCTGCTTTTAGCTTTCTAGAACAGTCTAAATGCTTCTTTGTGGTTTTATATTCCTTGTGTCTGGTGCTTGCTCTTGTCAAGCTGTGAAGAGATTGTATTCTCATTAAGAAATGAGGGGGAAAGTTTAAAGCAAATGTTAAAGGGCAATCTAATTACTTTATGAAATATGAGATGTGTACAAGACCCACAGACAAAGGTTCTTAGTTTTAATAAAATTTCTGTCTGATTTCAATAAATGAATAAATGAATTCTATTGATGAATTATATACATACATATGTATGTATATACACGCACACACAAAGTATATATACATTTAGATCCTCCCCTAAAAAATAAGCTTCCCCAAAGGAGGGATTTTTATCTGTTTTGTGCACTGATGTATTCCAGGTACCAAGAATACTGCCTGACATATATCTATTCTCATTAGACATTTGTTGAATGAACATAAAAATAGCGTGCTGAGGGAATGATAGCATTTCATTATTAGCTCTATTTCAGTCCAACTAATTTTTCCCATTATTTGATTTCATGTACATAAAATCATTGAGAAAGGGATCCCAGGAGTAAAAATGGGACATGCAAGCAGCTCCAAGGATAGTCAGCAGTGAGCATTCTTGTGTGGTGCCTTCTTTTTTTCTTAATATTTTGTTTATTTATTTGAGAGTATGAGCAAGGTGGGGCGGGCTCGGACAGAGGGAGAGGTAGAGGCAGACTCCCAGCTGAGCAGGGAGCCAGACACGGGCTGGATCCCAGGACCCTAAGATCATGACCTGAGCTGAAGGCAGACACTTAACACACTGAGCCACCCAGGGCCCCTTAGGTGGCGCCTTCTAAAGTTTGGAATCCCATGATTAAACAACCTCTAGAGCCTTTGTTTTTTTAACCATTAAATCAAATGTTTAGGAAGGGAAAACTACCACCTGTATCATCCTCCCCCAGAACCCACTGTCACCCCACTCTCATTCAAACTCTTCCCCTAAACTTTCTCAGTGGAGGAAAAGCAAAACAAAATGTATAAATATGCAAGTAAAAGTCCCAAGTAAAATGAAAGCAATAAATACACTAAAAGTATCATCTGCAACTCAGCTTCCCTGCCTAACCCTTATCTTTGAAACTTTGGAATTATTCCTTAATATTGAAAAACCCTCTGGAAACAACTTTAAATAACTCCTCTTTTCACCCTCACAAAAGAGTGGCTTCTGTTGAGGAACAAAGGAATCTGTTGATCCTTGTCTTTGCGCATGGGTTTGGGCAATTGTGTGAATGAGACCTGTGCCTGATGAGCCCTCACACACCAGGAAGAACTGGGGTGCACACCTTTTATGTCCTAATCTAGAGGCCCTCAGCTCACCGAGCTTTGAGTGTTGGAGTCTAGAGAGAGCATCTGCAGGAAGGAGGCATGCCCTGGACCTGAACTTAGAAACCGTACATGAAAAGCTGACTCAAAAGAGCCACTCACATATATTCATTGCAAGTTATTTCTATATAACAGAAATTTAAAGGGTGAAAGGTGAAACAGCCAACATATGAGTAGGGAGTTGGTGTGCTGGCTCCTTGGCAATGCATGATTAGATTATGTGATCTTTTATATATATGTGTGTGTGTGTGTGTGTGTGTGTGTAAAATGATATGTAATAATATTATGTATGTAATTATATATCTTAAAATATATATGACTTATGGAGAGAATGGAAAGAGAATAAAACTATAATATATAATTTATATTATACTATATATTATATTGTACTATGTTATATTATATGTTTTTCAATACTCTTCTACAAAGATCAGGGCCTGAGGCTCTGATTAAGTCTTAAGGGCAATAGTAAAAACAAAACCAGTTGGTATATATTGGTCCTAAATCAAAAAAGCCATCAATTAGGAAAATCACCCCGTCTTGTTTGTCCTCCCTTTGAATGAGTAAGGAAAGTCATTGTAGACGTGGGTGACAGAAGAGAAAATGTGAAACTTAGATTTAAATAATTCACTTCCCCAAGACTCTACTTAAAATTTAAAGGTCTAGCTTACGCATTAAAAAAAAAAACCTGGAATCTTATATTTGTGATGTTTTATCCATTTCACATATGCATTTCTAAAATTGGACTATAGTTCTTAGAAAAAAATAACAGTCTGCTTTCCATGAAATCTCCCTAAAGGATATAAATGTTTTTATTTGCTACAATGAGCCACCTGAATGTCATGCCATAATGCAACATGACAATACTTAACCTGGGGTAATTCAGCATGACAGCATTTTTTTGGACAGACTTTAAAGTATTTTAGATTAATTTGCCATATTAGCAAGTGTTGCATGGAATTTGCTACCGCTTTTTGAGTCTACATGCATTAAATATCACATGATCCTTGTGTGTCCCTGACACCAAATACCAGCTCTCATAGGGTTATCATGAGAAGACACTATGGAGTAGCCAGTTGTAGTCTCCTCCTGGTATAGGACAAAGTGAGATTTTATAAATTCTTCCAGGAGCATCCCAACACATTTGGTGGCAAGCATCAATAATCCTTTTTCTCTCTGCACCCATAGGCAGTTGTACAATAAGACACCATTGGATGGGAATTTTCTGTAGTGCTGTAGCCCGCAAACACACGGATGTATTGACATAGCTTGCCCTGTAGCCCTCAGTGTGAGCTCTGACTTCATGTAGTATGCAGCCCAGTACCTTGATGAACATGACTCTCAAGTTGGGAGAAGCCTCCCAAGTGATGAAAAATGAGAAAAAATTCTCAGGCTTCTAATGCGAGCCTAATGGAAAAGAATGGGTGTATGAAAGGCACACAGGAGCCAGCACCTCACTGGGTTTCAGAGAGACTGCTAATCTTATTATGTGTGGATGTTTTTAATATTTTTTAAAATATAAATAGTTGAATCCATATCGGTTGTAAACCATGGAAGCAATTTAGGGGTATAGAGAATAGAGTAAATTTTGCCTTTGCACAGTCTGCTCCCACCATTCCACTTCTGTCCGTAGAGGTAATGGCTATTAACTGTTTCTTATTTGATTTGGGGGTTAGGTTTAAACATTTAAACTTAATATAACCAAATGGTTTAATGATTCTTCTAATGGGACTCATTCATAGTTGAAATTCAATTATATCTATCATATCCCCATATATTAGCTATCTCTAGTAAGTCCCTGTTATAACTATTTTATCAGCAACTCTTGAAATACATTACTACAGTGCATCCAATCCAAGAAGAACTTCTTTTTTTAAAAAAAGATTTATTTATTCATGAGAGACACAGAGACACAGGCAGACACAGGCAGAGGGAGAGGCTCCCTCTCCATGCAGGGAGCCTGACGTGGGACTCGATCCCCAGACTCCAGGATCACACCCTGGGCCGAAGGCAGGCACTCAACTGCTGAGCCACCCAGGGATCCCCCCCGAAGAAGAACTTCTTAACATTTATAATGTGACTGCCCATAGGTAATTGCTGTGACTTTATAATCCACGGATTGAAAAATGGGAATAACAAAAATCTACAGTGAAGTCGACACTTTAAAATGAACTCACATTTTTCTCATCACTGAGTCATATGTACACATTTGAAAAAAATAATAGTACCTACATGTAAAAGACATGATTTATTTAGGCTGCAATGATTGGTGTGCAGATGGATTTTCAGATCAGATCACATGAGGAAATTAATTCATCATTGCTGCCCACGTGTCCACCAACCCCAAACACACACACACACACACACACACACACATACACACACACACCCCTCAGTTTGGGAACTAACAGCATCAGACTATAGAAACTCCATCAAGCAGGGAAGTTCATTTAAAACAAATCCTTAAAAGATTGCAGTGAAGCAACACTGTTCTAAATGGGTCATCACTTAATTTTTAGATATTTATGTGTTTTGAAGAGCAAATAGGCTTTCTATTCCAAAATAGCTCAATTACGTTTTGATTGCAACATCAGATTTTCCAAGGATCTTGGATCTCAAATACTGTAATCACTTATACATAAGTTGATAATTGCTTTACAAAAATAAAAACGGTTGCTGTGGTGGGGATATAGTGTGGGCATATGTGGTGTTTTCTCATCCTAGAGACCTCACAATGTACTTAGCTCTATCGATTTTGGAACACACGTTGTTTGAATCTGCATAATTTCAGGTACTGCATCTTCTAGGTAAGGAAGAGAAGACAAAGAGCTGATGTCTGTGCCCCTAGCAGGACCTTGTCCAGGGAGTATGGGGCCGGGTGAGGAGAGGGGGGTTTTGTGGCAGCTCACTCAGCTCTTTGACCTTTAGCAGGTAGCTAACTACACAGAGTTAAACCTGTGTAGTTAGCTTCATTCGCTTCCTGCACAAACGCTTAAGAAATGAAAGCATATACAGTTCATTTAACCAAAACTCCCCCAAGGAATACCTTTTTTGAAAAAAAGTACACTCAGAGTGACCTGTTTACACCCTCATTCCATCATATGTGTCACGATCCTGGAGTAGTGGGCAGTTCTAGGCAAGCATTTAGCCTGTGAAAGAACTTTTTTGCTTTAAAGCATATGAAGCCTTAAAGGCATATTTCACAAGTCCTTTTGGTACTTATTACCATTCTTTTCCAGGGGAAATGTATTACAAGGAGTACATGCACAGTTGCCGTGATTAGTGACTTTTCTCAAAATTTTTTTTTTAGTTTTCATTGAAAGAGAAAAATGAACGGATTGGTTTTTAGGAACCACCCTGAGAGGTGTTTAATGGAAGGAATAGATGGACTACATAAGGTACCATATCGTTGGGGCTAGCTACTATTGCACTAAGTGTAATGAATACAGGGAGAACCAGGTGATTCTTCATGTAACTTTCAACTGTAACATTGATCATTCCAGCTATCTGTGTACTACACAGCACATATTTGTTTATTGCCTACAGTTTAAGTAACATCCAGCTAAAATTGCTAAGCTCAGTAGGTCCCACTTCTTGCCCCACACAAAGAAAATAACACATAGATCCAAAGGCAGTTTATCAGATAATTTTTAAATAGAATTCCAGAGAGCTCTGCACATATTGCCAAAGGTCGTTGATTGTTATCTTTGAAGAAAAATAGTTTCTTTTCCTCTATCTGTCCAGTTAAAATGTACAGCTTCCTCCTTGAAAAGAAAATCGGGCAAAAACAGTAACACAAGAAGAAAACATGAGGGTGTAGCTCGCCCACCCTGTTCTCAGTGACAGAGTGGGCTGCCTAAATATCAAAGTTCAAGGCAAAAGAACAACAGTATGCAGCCCAGGTGATATTGCTGTCAAGGGCATGAGGTGTAGGTGGCTTCCAGGACCTTTAGGGAGCAGGGCATTATGGATATTAAAACTTAAAAAAAAACTAGCATTAATCAAAGTACTAGAATAAAACCGCATTCATGTAGCATAGTTGTAGTGAAAATTGTAAGCTTTCTCCTATGAACCTATTCTTTAGGTGTCTGACATTCAAATTTAGTCTTTCTATGAGATCATTAGTCTATAGGCTTCACCTATTTTTGTTTTCCAAATAAGAAGACTTGTGTTTTTTAACATGAGTTCTGTTTCCCTGACATCTCTAAACAGATTTCTTTTACCAGTTAGCCAAAGCGTGGACACTTTCACAGGGGTGGGTTTAAATCCTCATTCTTTTGGAAGGTCTGCTGAGGAAAATGTGCCCAATTTAGAAGTAACAGATGTGTGGCTTTTTGTGTTTTTTGGTTTTGTTTTTGCACATCTAAGTACCCAGCAAACCTAGGGTAAGAGAAGAGCTTTATGTTTCAGAAGAAAAAAATGACTCCTCCCACCCTAGACCTGTTGCTTGCCATGCCACAACTTCAGCACGTCTTGCTGATCTTAGGATATAGAAATCTCTCAGCCGTTAGAAACGACAAATACCCACCATTTGCTTCAATGTGGATGGAACTGGAGGGTCTTATGCTGAGTGAAGTAAGTCAATCGGAGAAGGACAAACATTGTATGTTCTCATTCATTTCGGGAATATAAATAATAGTGAAAGGGAATATAAGGGAAGGGAGAAGAAATGTGTGGGAAATATCAGAAAGGGAGACAGAACATAAAGACTGCTAACTCTGGGAAATGAACTAGGGGTGATGGAAGGGGGGGGAGGAGAGCGGGGGGTGGGGGTGAATGGGTGACGGGCACTGAGGGGGGCACTTGACGGGATGAGCACTGGGTGTTATTCTGTATGTTGGCAAATTGAACACCAATAAAAAAATAAATGTATTATTTAAAAAAAAGATGAAAAGTTAAAAAGTTAAAAAAAAAAAAAAGAATATAGAAATCTCCATTCAGGATGATCCATTAAGAGCAAAAGTGACCTCTCTGTAAGTCCCCACCCTCTGCAGAAGCTGCCATAGGTTCTCTGTCATGACTCTCTCTGGTCAATATGGTTGCTGGCATCTGCACTACATGTGCCTGGGTATGGTCGGGAACCTCTTAAATCAGGAGGAAGATCACTTTGCACCGACATGTCAAGTCAAGATGCTACCCTTTGAATTAAGAGGTGCTGTTGCTGCTTTGATTGTCTATAGAACATGCATTTTAGACTGTTGGTTTTGTTTGCTGTTTTTTTTTTAATAGTGGTGATGTATTTGTGCAGAAACTGGCCTATTCTTTCAACCATTATCTCTAGTGACAGATTCCATATCCATTCCTAAAAAGACTGATCTAGAATAAAATGCCTCTAGAAAAAGAAGAAAAAAGCAAAGCAACTACCCACAGATGGGTCACACTCAGTTCGCACTGGAACTAACTGGCTGCAGGCAGTCATGTTCAAATCAGTCATGTTCAAAACCAGCAATCATGTTCAAATTCCATGAGCTTACATGGCATGATTTATTATAACAGTATTTGCAAGATATGTGGAGCATGACCTGAAAAACTCCAGCAAGGCAGTAGTTGACTCAGTCAGTATGCAAGCTGTGCAGAATTTCTTTGCGGGTAAACTTTGGAATGGTCTTAATTTTCAGAATCAGCTTTGGCATCCATAAAGGCAGAGAAAAACACTGTAGCTAAAAGGTTTGACAGCCAAACTTAAACAAGGATCTATTCCGTTCTTCTCAGTTTGCTTCTTTTAAAGGTAAATTCATGTTGTACCAGAATCATTTGTGAAGCAACTCATCTATACAGGCTAAACTTTTTAAAGTAAACATACACTAGGACATTTGAGATTCCTGAAAAGTATCATGAAGTTATATCAAACTTTTGAAAAGCTCATAGTGTGCCAAATTTTGGAATTTCTTACTTAATAAGACTTTGAAGACAAACTTGGATTTTCTTTATTCTTCTTTAAATACCCAAGACCTAGTATGCGAATTGCTCTTAAAAGGAAAATAAAAATATTGTTGAACTGGTAAAAGACTGGCTCACGTGCATTTCAGCTTAAAATCAGAAAAAACAGGCCATGTAATTTGGGGCTCTGTGCTAAATTCCTTTATCCTCACAATATCCCCTGTTTGATTAACAGAAACATTAACTGCATTCATATTTTTCAGTCAGAACTAGTAGAGCTATTGCTCTTAATTTTCAGTATTCTGAACACGTCATCAAAAGAAAAATGCATTTGATCACACACCAAGGCCTATGCGTGCACACGCGCGCGCACACACACCCACACGCTGTTCAGCATCTATCTTCTATGCTTCAGTATCTCTGTTACTATACTTTGTTATCTGACTTTTTTTATCTTTCTCAAGAAGGATATGAGTTCTTTTGTATTTCCAGCTCCTAGTAGAATACCATAATAATAGAAAATACTCAAAGTAGTTTTGTTGAGTGAAACAGTAGGTATTACAGGAGAGGAATTAAGAAGCTGATTCTAGAATCCATAGTGTGGCCATAGCTGTATTTTATCAGTTCACCTAAGATCAAGGTTTTTTTTTTTTTTTTTAAGATCAAGGTATTGAGAGACTGAGCTCCTACCAAGTACAAGGCTCTGTGCTTAAGTTGTGATGTGTAAGATGGAGTGTGTGCCCAGTGATTTTATGTCGTGAAAGAACGGTTTTCGGAAACCTCACTTCCTCTCTGCTTTGATGCCTGTTACAGAAGTGTGATAGACGATGGAATAGAGATAGTCGATACTGAGTCACTTTTTAATCACTGAATTTTTGAATCATCCACACTTTTCTTATTGAGTTTCAAAATTCTAGCCTCATGCACTAAAATCATGACAAGTTCTCCTCCATTTGAAGTCTATTGTTCTTTCCTAAATCAGATGTCTAAGTGGTGTTTTGCAAAATCTGTGGCAACAAGATTTAGTGTAGGATATAGGGGCAAAGCTGAGAAGAGTTTCTGTATAATCTGTCTCTGCTTGTCAAATCTTGTGTCTCCCTAATCTTTTTCTGGTAAAGGACTCTAGAAGAAGAAAAAATTTCAATAGATATGCAGCCTTGTACAGAATGGTCCCCCTGAAACTTTCTGCTACCTCAGCCAATGGTGAAGTCTCTCACACTACTCTCTGAGTTTCCTAATGATGTTGGTATTTGCGAACAGAAATTGGCTTAGTTCATCTTTCCTAGAAAGTAACCATTTTTAAAAAGCTGGAATGCTTTTAATTGAAATTCTTCGTGTGGCTTGGTTAATACACTTAAAGTCTTTTCCCACCTTATGGTACACATCCTGAACTGCCTCCAGAAATATTTAATGACTTCATTAAACAAAGACATGCCACAGTTTTTATCATTCTACTTTATTAGCATGAATGACCATGTTTACGTATAAAGAAATGGAAGTACTTTTAAACCAAATCATTTCAGTTGTTTTGTTTTGTTTTTTCTAAGTATTTTATCCCAGATGTTGGATCATTGTCAGTGCTTGCTCCTTTGACAACTCTGTCACTTAGGCTCTGGCGGTCATATCAGGGAATAGTGTCTCGTAGGGTTTGTTCTGATTCTAAGGGAGCTCAATTGCCCCTTTCAGAAAGGCAACAAAAAAGATCACTGACAACGCAGCAGGGCTAGAAATCCTGGGGTTAGAATAGTACTCTGTGTAGAATAGGGAAGACCTAGCCTGCGGAAGTTACAGTAATCCAAGCTGGTGGTGGCACACATGGAACCATCCCTGCTCCAGCACTGCCTCACCGTGGGCTCAGGCCTCCTCGTGACTGCATCACAGCTCAACCTCTCCCACCCTTTCTTCCTTCCCTTCTCATCATGGCATGGGTGTTAGTCCCCAGAATACACCCCACTAAACTTCCTGCACAGATATCTCAGAGTCTCAAGGTCTGTTTCCCAGAAATCCAGCCTGTGAGAAGAGAAATGGAAAATTAAGTTCATGATCATTGAAACTTAGAGAGTGAGAACCCTGTTCTGTCTCCTAAATTCGTTAACTAATTAGATCACCTCTTACCTCCAGCTGGTTCCCGAACAACTCACAGAAATTACCTTGGTAAGTTAATAGGCAACTTTCTTCTGTCAGTCTTTATTCAAGTCCTTGGTTGCAGACAGACCACGCAAAAACCAGGATTACATGTGGCCAGATGTTGACATTAGAGATTCACGGTGCAAATCACTTCATTGCTGCAAAGAGGGCTGCAGCAAACCTGGGGAGACAGAGCCCCATATCCAGATAGTATCTACCTACTTTATCCTATTTTGTCATAAAATACTTGCTAGCTAACTCTCATGTGGAGACATACAAAGCAAATGTGATTCTTCAGACAAAAATGGCATGGACAGAATTTTCTTTATTTTTTTTTTTTAAGTAGGCTCCACACCCATTGTGGGGCTTGAACTCACAACTTGTCCACAGAACAAGAGACTGAGAGTTGCACACTCTACTCACTGAGCCAGCCAAGCATCCCCAGAATTCTTTTTTGCCATTTAAAGCTAAAAAAAAGAGAAGATATTAATGAGATATAATAGAATAATATACTAGCGTAGCTATATTTTTAAGCCTGGTAAAATTGTAACTTAGATTAAGAGGTGAGTGACAAATTTTTAGTCTAGGCAATTTCTCCAGAAAAACACAATTTGTATAGTCAATTTTCAATTATCTGCCCAAGGAGAAATAGCAATAATGGCAATTATCCAAAAGAGTAGATAATGAACAAATTCATTTCTATTTGACTTTGAAATATTGTTTTGTATTCCAAAACCAACATTTGGATGTGGATGCTTTTTAAATTCTGTAAAGTTGCTATGCCTAAACTTAAACACTAAAATTATATTTTAGAAATCAGATGGAAGAAAGTGGCTTATATTCTTCATCTTGCCTTGTATAGTACTTTCCTACTTTCTATATTATTGCTGAAAATAGATCTTATCCCTTAGGGTAATGTTACATTCATCCTAAAGACTATTTGCATCTATGTGTTTCCTATTTATATTTTCCTAGCACCTATGATAATTTAATATTTTGGTTGAATGGACAGCTTCCCTCTCTGCCCTTGCTTGGCTAAAGTTAATTATATTTATATTTTATGTGTATGTCCAAAAAAAAAAAACTAAACAGAATAAGTGGTCAAGATAAAGAGTTATATCCCAGTAAGACTTGAGATGTATGAATGCAAATATCTGCCCGTGGAAAATTGAGTTGGCCATATACACATTTTCCACACCTATTTTGGACCTGGTTTGGTCATTTTTCACTCAGTAAATGCTAAATTGTATACAAAGTTACCTGGCATTGGATCTGGCTCATGTTAGCCGTCAGTAACTGCTCATTTCATTTATTCCTTGCTTCCTTTTCTTCACTAATGTTTTATATAAGATGCTTCATATTAACACTTCATATACTTCAGTAAATACTTACGTTTTATTCCATTCTTTTTCTGTACAGAAAATATTCATTTGGGGGATCCCTGGGTGGCTCAGCGGTTTAGTGCCTTCCTTTGGGCCAAGACGTGATCCTGGAGTCCCAGGATCGAGTCCCACGTCGGCTTCCTGCATGGGGCCTGCTTCTCCTTCTGCCTGTGTCTCTGCCTCTGTGTGTGTGTGTGTGTATCTCATGAATAAATAAATAAAATCTTTATTTAAAAAAAAGATTCATTTTATACAAATAAGGAATTTTTTTTAAGGTGCTAAAGTAAAATCTTCAGGTGTTATTTTCCCAATGTCAATACCCACTATGTGTTTTAATTCCTAAGAGCTACCTCCATGGAATTTGATTTATCACTATTTTTCTTATGTTTTATTTATATAATTTCTTTTTTTTTTTTTTTTTATTATTTATATAATTTCTACCCCCAAGGTGGGGCTCAAACTCATGACCCTGAGATCAAGAGTCTCATGCTCTACTGACTGAACCAGCCAAGTGCCCCCAGGTTTACCACTATTCATCTGTTAAGGGCATAGCATTTTAAAGTTAAGCATGAGAGTTTATGCACACTAACAATTGACCACACACTCTCCTGTCTTACTCCCAGCCATGTGATACACTCCCATTCTAAACAGTACGTTTTTATATAAGGCAGATTTTATCAAGCATTCCAATGCTTTTGATTGGTTGCTTTAGGACTCCTTTAATAAGGTTTTGGTGTTTGACCAAAGCTGGCTTTCTTTCCCTTCAAAGATCTACATAGTATCTTCAGTTGAACCTGGCAAGGCACTGGAGAGGTGGGTTAAAAAAATGGCTAGACCTAGTTCCAAACACTGGCTCTGCTACCTACCAGGGGGATGTTAGACCAGAGACTGTCTCTCAAGGTCATGGTTTACTCTTTATTAAAATGAAGATAATAATATCAGATGAAGGGGCTTGTGGTGATGCTTACGGATAATAAATGTAGGCAAGTTAGTGCATGTTAGGCCTTCAAGAAATGTTCGTATGTGTTACAGATGCTAACATTTACTGAGCACCTACCTTGTGCAAATACCACTCTAGGCATTTTCTCTGTATTGATTCATTTACACCTCAGTACACCTCTGTGATTCAGGGAGTGGTATCACTGTTCTATACATGTGACCTAGAGGGCTTAAGGCACGGTAAGCAGCTGAGTCTGTATTACAGCCCATTCCCTACGCTTAGCCGCCACACAACATTGCCTCTTGTGTAGACAGAGCAGCCTTTTAGCAGCAACAGGAGCCAGCAGGTGAATTGGGGGGACCCCCTCATGCCTCTGCCCATACCCCTAGCACTGCCATTCTTCACATCTGGCCACACCGCTTAAACACCACCCCAAACACACCTACAATCAGAGTATGATTTCCTAGGAGGGACCATTCTATTTTAGTCACCCAGCTTTACCCAGACCTCATCCCAGGACATGAACGGTGAGAACAGAAAATTATGCCTCTTGATATAAAGCTTGGGACCCAAGACTCAGGTCAACTGAAGGCTGCTTCTAACTGGCCTCCAGTGTGTCATTTAAAGATCTGCTCAGATTCAGCCAGTCTCAGGGGTCACCGTGAACGTGAAAGGTTGTGAGCAAAAGGTCAGATACTTGAGCACACAAGCCCCAGCTCTGCCACTAAGTAGCTGAGTCCCTGGCCCCCTGAAGTCCTTCTGCCTCCCCCCCGGAACCCTTCCACAGCCCTGCCATTCCCTGTTGTCCCACCCCCGGCCTGCCCCTCATCTGTGCCACTCGCCTGGGCTTGTAGGTGTCTGGGCTGCCATCCTAGGACCAGCTCTAAACCTCCCTTTGTTCATTTATTCATATTTTTCTCATGTGATCCACCTGTGTTCAGTGCTCACCCAGACACCATTCTGTGTATTGTACTTAGAGCCTACATACAAGCCTTTTGGCTTTTAAGGGGCAGAACTTGGTTTGCATTTCTCAGAGGCTGATTAATCTCCATCGTTTCTAAAGTTTTCTCCCCTCGGGCTATCTACACAGGATCCTGCGGTTTGCTAAGCAGCAGCTTCTCCTGGCACAACTCCCCGCAAATCAGACGAACAGAGACGATGCCTCGCGCCCTGCACCTGCATTAAGAAGAGGTCCACAGCAGGCTTGGCCCAACAGGTAAGAGAAGGCATTGCTCAGTTATGCAGTCCATCCCTGGGGGAAAATACCAGCAATTCTATAAAAGCAGAAATCAACATCTAAGGACTAATGAGGAGAGAGAAAAGTGTGGTTTGGGGCTTTCGTTTCTGTTTATGTGCTCTACCATGTGATTACCCTTGCCATGAGCCATGAAGTAACCCCTGTTCCTGTATGATCTGGGAGAAAAAAAAATGAAAGCTAAAAAAAGAATGGCCTTTTTAAAAAAATTCATATTTACAAGTGCCTACAAAACCTTTGACTGATTTTAGTGGTGGCCTCTTTTAAGACGAAACATCGGGGAACTAAATATATGCCTTAGGTGACCTGAGACAATGCCTATTTAAAAATCCATTTCTCCAAGGCTATAGCTAATTGATTCTTGAAACTTCTTTGCCGAAATAACCTTGTCCCACAGGCAATTGTGCTTCAATTATTTCTTATTTCGCTTGAAAATAATAGTCTTTTTATATAGAAAATGATGGAATAGTTATAAAAAGTGTCCAAAATAACAAGTAATCGTTAAAATATTTTTATTTAAAGTGATAAACTCAAGACAAATACTCAGAATATTCCTTTCCATGCTTATTGCCCTAAATAGAGTGCTAATAAGTCTATAGAAATGATTGCAGACTTCCTGGATGTGACTCAGGGAAAGAAGCCCCACACTGGCACCAGGAGACTTGAATCATACTTTTCTCTCTTCCACCATCACCTCTGTGCTTTGGGATGATAATTACAGTTTCCTTGTGCATGATTTCAGACTGCCTGAATTTCAGACTAGATTTCAGACTAAATGCTAGCCTCAGTTTGACCATGAGATACTGTGAGTGGGGGTGGGGGGTAGCTTTAAGCTTATTCCCTGCAAAGTCATCTGCCTAAAGCAAATTCAACAAAATGCCAGTTCACTGAATTCCTTTCTTCTTTTCATTATTTACAAAACTTACAGCAATTGGCACTGGGTGTGTTGGGGTTTACCACCTTTGGGGATTTCTATGAGATTTTAATGGATAGTTTTCCAGTTCGCTTCATAACAGCATTTGAAGGAATACGGAGTTTGTCTTAGCCTTAGCCTCGGCTGTTAATGCAGGGAGAGGATCCTCTGATAAAGAGTGAGAGGCACCAGCACACAGCCAAAAAGGATACTAAGAGATGTGACATTAACACCATAAGGATTCCCCAAACTCAGGACAAATATATCTGGTATTTCAATATACTAGGCAGAGTGACCATGTAGGGGAACTCTTCCATGGAATGAGCCCGCATTGTGGTCCTTCCTCTGAGGGGCCTTATAGTTCAATGGAAGAAAAAGATTAGAACAATAGCAGGAAATTAGCAAATAATACAATTGCAAATTGTGATAAGCACTATGGAAAAATAAAAGGAATGCTCAGACAGTGAAGAGCTAGACCTGACTTTAGAAGGTAGTCAGGACAGGTGTGGGAGGCTAGAGGGCTGCTCCCAGTCCCTCCCCTTTCCAGGCCTGTGACATGATTGCATTGCCTCATTCCCCAGGAGATTCCAGGGGTCATGGGGTTTGGTCTGGCCAATCACTTGTGCTTGGGAACAGCATGTGTCTCTTCCATGCTGGAGCATCTAATTAATGTTACTCTAGCTCCCTGTCCCTGTCCCTGTGGCATTCTGACCAGGGATGTGGTCCAAGATGTGGTGGCTCCCTTCACCTGGGACTTGTGTGACCCCAGAGAACAAAGCCACCTCAGCCAGCCCACACTGGACATGCATGTAGCATGAGCAAGCATGTAGCATGAGCAAACAACAAACTTTAATTTCTTACGCCACAGAGATATGGAAGCTTTTTGTTAACATAGCTTAACGGGGACAATCCTGACTATTACAAGAGGCATTTCTAAAGAGGCAGAAAGATGATTTATAGAGACTTTAAGACAAGAGGCTTTGAGCATGGCTAGTTCACAGAATTGAAAGAAGGTCAATATGGCTGGATTAGAGTAAGTCAGGAAGAAGTAGCAAATAATCTTTAGAGTTCCTTCTACTCTCTCAACTCTTGCCTGTTCTGTCTCTAAAGCCGTTCTGATATTTATATTCCTGGCAATGCTTGGAGATAGATTAAGTAGCTGACTTTAAATGCTTTTGATTTGTTTACACAAATCAAACTCTCATAGTTTATCTCTTGCCTCTGGATTATGATCGTTTTTTATCAAGAACTTTGCATGTGGGCTATTGATATGATAATGCAATCCTAATGCCCTCTCAGGAGCTGAGGCCTCTATCTTTTCAGTCAGTTGGAAGATGCACTTGAGTATATAGGCCATTCATGGCTGAGCTGAGGCCTGGGATGGGAAGCCCACGGCATTTCGCAATTGAATCATATGTAATATTGTGTGATTTTTAAGCTCTCAGCTTTTCATATCAATTTCTAATATTCTGGCAACAGAATCTAGGGAAAAGCCCAAACTTTCATGGGACTCATCATAGCTCCTTTAATGTATATGTATGAGAGATTGTCTTTTGCACTGAAGATCTTGTTCGAAAACAAAACAAAAACCCCTTAGCAAAAAGCAAATTGCCGGAGATGCAGTTTATCTTCTTTGGAAGAAAAGAAGAGCTGAGTCAGCCCTCCTGGGATTTGACAACTAAGGTATTTCTTTATCCTTGACACTGCTCAGATAGAGCCCCAGATATTATAACTGCCTTTATTGAAGTTTGGTAGATTTAGAGGAAATACATCCAGCTGATATTAGAGTCATTCTTGTACAGTTCTTAAAGTCTTAAGGATTTTTTTATTGAGGTGAATGAAATCCTGCTTAAGAAAAAGAAAAGCAGGAGAAAGGAAGGGAAATGGATCTAAAATAAAAACAGGGTCGTTAAAATAGGCTCAGTGCTAAGTATTTTCATATGTAGTATTATCCCCATACATGAGAAAGTAGCCTTGAAAGGTTACAATCATCCAGCCAATGAGTGAAGACCAAGGAAGGGATGGGAGTTTTTCCCCTCCAAAGACCCTTCTCTTTCCTCTCTGCTACTTAGACTAGAGTGTGAAAGTCTCCCTATACCATCACCACAGTCATGTCCAAAGTAGCCCAGCCTTGCATTTCTATGATCTCCAGAGTTGTGCTCTAAAAGATATATACTGCATCACTCTTCAATTATTACATATCTAGATTCAGAAGAGCCTCTAAATGGAGCTGGTTGTAATAAGTTGTGCTCTGCTAATTGTACATCTTCCCTTTGTTCAGCCTCATCCTGTATAATTAGCACAGTCTTGAAAATAGAAGTTTCCCATTACATTAAAGTTCTTACACAGCACACCCTCTAATTATTTCATATTTTCACATTAGGGATAAGATCCTCATGGTGGAGGGAGGTAATTCTGTTTGTTATTTAATTACTTATAGAAGGAGTAGAGGAAAACGAGGAAAAAGAGATTATTAAAATAATTTCTGGGCAGCCCTGTTGGTGCAGCGGTTTGGCGCCGCCTGCAGCCTGGGGTGTGATCCTGGAGACCCGGGATCGAGTCCCACATCGGGCTCCCTGCATGGAGCCTGCTTCTCCCTCTGCCTGTGTCTCTGCCTCTCTCTCTCTGTGTCTATGAATAAATAAAAATCTTTAAAAAAATAATTTCTACTTGATTCTGAGTTATATACACAGAGACCAAGGCACAGGCATATATTTCTCTCATACCCCCATTCTATCCTGGCTTCTCACATCACCATTTTTGGCACTGGTCTCAGTTAAAACCATTAGGATCTCTTTCTATTAAGGACTTACCTTTCCTTTAAGATCCACTCAAAATCCTCTTCCCCACTGGTCTTTATGATATTCACCATTAAAATTAAAATTAATATTAAGCTCTCATCTTCCCATCTGCCAGGGCACTTTGTACTAATCTTAAAGCATGTTTCTGCTTTGTATTATGGGGATGGAGCTAGGATGAAGATGGCTGCTGACTCACTCAGATATATTTTCTCTCTTTTCTTCCTGGGCATATAACTATACAGCATTTCCTTTTCTTCTTTAGAATTGGGTATGACCACATGGTGACTTTCTCACAATGGAATATGAATGGAAGTGATGTGCTTCATTTAGGGACCAGGATTTTAAGGAAGTAGGTGTGCCTTCTCCCTGCTTAATCTCCCCTGATGCTGTCTGGGGCCCTCAAGGATGGGAGGAGCCAGGCTCCTAGATGACCAGGTGGAAAGCTATCTGGCCAAGTGGGAACACCCCCATTAGGTCATTACACAAATAAGAAATAACTATCAATAAGGCTCAGATATTTAGGGTTTATTTGTTATAGCAGCTATATAGGCTTACCTAACACAGTGTGTGCATGTTTGTAAGCATGAGTCTATGTGTGTGTGACTCCCTCTGTTTTAGAAGCCCTAGAAGGACTGGGACAAAAGACAATCATCCTTCACTGTGAGAAAAATTAAACTAAATAGCTGCCTTATTTAGAAATGGAGCAGATGGTCAACAAAATGAAGAGTGGAGGGTACTCTGAAACATCTCTACCATTGGGGATGCCATTTTCTCATTTGCAAGCAACTGTAAGGACTTTCATAAATTATCTCATAGGTAACTAGAGTGTAGAATGAAATGCATTCTATATGCCATGCAGTCTTCTCACAGTGCTGATCAATAACAGACCTGGCCTCATCTCACTCCAAGTACACAGTCCAGTGGGAGACCAAGTACCCACCAAGTCTTCACACTACTGAAGAAGCACTCAGCTTCCCACCCAGGTTCTCAGGTTCTTCATCTTTAGAAAAGAAGAAGAATATTACTTGCTTCTCAGTTTTTGTACTTTTTAATTACATAATATTTAAATAAAATGTCAAGCATGATGCTTGACACTTGAACTTGATAAACATTCAATAAATCTTAGCTATTATTATTTGTATTGGTTTAGGTAAATAATATAAGATTATATAACAAAAAATCTGAGCAGACTGAGGGAAAGGTATATGGAACACAATTTCTCTTCACAGTGACTCCTAACCTGAGAGTTGAGAGGCTGGGAATAATGTTCCACATTTTTAAAAATACAAACAGTGTGTGCAAAGGACCAGCGATGTGAGGAAGCATTTTTAAAGACTTGAAAAAGAGGGATCCCTGGGTGGCTCAGTGGTTTGGCGCCTGCCTTTGGCCCAAGGCGTGATCCTGGAGACCCGGGAAATAAAATATTTTTAAAAAAATAAAGACTTGAAAAAGAGTAAGAGTAGCAGGAATATAGAGAGCGAGGAGGAAACACTGCAGAATGAGATAATTTAAGCCTTGGGAACCACCTTGTTGTAGTCATCTAAGTCTCTTCCTAAGTGCAGTAGAAAGTCACTGAATGGTTTCAAACAGGTTGTAGCATAGAATGACATGATCAGCTATGTCTTTTAGAAAGATCACTGTGGCTATGAAGAAAAAAAAAGATTGAAGGGAAACAGAGAATGCGCTCTGGAAAGACTGTAGGACCAAACTAAGAATACGCACAGAGAGGTCAGGCAGTAGTAGTGGGGATGGAGGGAAGTAAAGCTAGGAGAAGTTTCTGCAGTGACACTGGCAGGAATTGGTGATGGATTAGGTGTGAGATAAAGAAGAGAGCACTGTTCAGAATGGCTCCAGGTCTTTCACCTGGTTGTGGAAACATTGGGGAGAGATAGGCAACCCTGAAAGAGGATCAGGATTGCAAAATGATGAATTTACCTTTATACATGCAACAGTCAGATGCTCCTCAGAAATCCAAGAACACATGCCAAGTATATGGTTGGATATTTGGGACCAGAGTTTCATAAGTATATCTGAGCTAGAGTGTAAATTTAAGAGTTATTGGCATATGGCTAGCACCTTAGGCCATGGGCAGGAAAAATTTGCTTAGGAAATAAGCAAGGGGTACCTGGGTGCCTCAGTGGTTAAGCATCTGACTCTTGATTTCTGCTCAGGTCATGATCTCGGGGTCGGGAAATTAGGCCCTACATTGGGCTCTGCACTGGGCGTGGAGCCTGGTTAAGATCCCCTCTCTCCCTCTCTGCCCTTCCCCCACTACCACTTTCTCTTCCTCAAGAAAAAAAAAATAGGCAAAACTTAGACTGAAAGGAAAAGGGGGGTGTATATATAAGAGGATTTTATTTTAAGGACTGTATAAGCTTGGTGAGTGAAATCTAAGAGGGGAGGCCAGCAGGATGTAGGCCCAGGAAAGAATTACAGTTGGAATCCCCAGGCATTCTACCGGAAAACCAGAAGTAGCAGGCAGTGCAGATGAAGTCTGAAATTGTCTGCTGGAGAACTCCCTCTTGCTCAGGGAAGATGCACCTTTTGTTCTATTCAGGCTTTCATCTAGTTGGAGGAGCCCTACCCCGTCCCATCCCCCACCACATTACAGACAAATCTGCTTTCCCCAAAGTCCACTGGCATAAATGTAAATCTCATCTAAAACACCCTCACAGGAACAGCCAGCATAATGTTTGATCACATATCTGGGCACCAGGGCCCAGCCAAGTTGACCTGTAAAATTAACCATCACAAAAACATGAAAGTAAAAAGGAAAACCAGACAGAGTGACTATTTCCCAGGTTCTGAACTAGGTGCTGGGAATACAGCTTATATTGTGGTTTACAGTGTGAACCTGGGAGTCAGATAGCCTGGGTTTGAGTGCGGACTTTGTGGTTGACTTGCCTTGTGACCTTAGGAGCCTTTAGGGAAGTGGACTGGCCTAGACTGGCACCGAGCTGAGATGGAATGAACAAGATGGAGCTAAGTAGGTCCAGCTGTGCACAGTGGAGGGCTGAGGAGCAGGGAGCCAGGCATGCTCTCTGCAAATGACACTCGCCCCTGCTCTCTCTCTGGCCACAGAATGGCAGTTTCCCTTCATTGCATGGCAGCTGCCCAAGTTTGCTTTTCTGATGCTGTGTTTGTTTCTGGCCTTGGATGCACTATAACCAAAGGCCTTCCTGAGCTGTGCTTTAGCCACTGAACAGACTAGGATGGAAACCAGAACATTATACAATGTTTGGTTGAAAAGAGTGAAAAAGAGAAGTCCTAAGGGCAGGAGTTGGGGTTAGGGTTGGCCACCTCACAGTGCTCTGTCCTGGGATTTGGGGGCAAGTATTCTCAGTAAATTCTACTGAGCCCTGGAGAGATAGCACAGAGAGATCTTAAAGCACAATAAAGACTTTTCCAGACAGCAAACATGTGGCTATCCAGAGTACTTGCTCCCTTCCCTTTCCTCCTAGGCTAGCTTGTTCTTAGCTCTCTGAGTATGATTAAGTAAGGACATATTTTCCAGTCGCTTCAGCAAATATTTATTCAGCTGTGTGCAAGGCGCCATGCTCTCTCACTGGGCTGTGACATGTGTAACACATCTTTGGCTCCCTGACACCTAGGACAGAGCAGGAAAGTAGGGGGTACTCTATAGATGTTGGTCAAATGAATTAGCATAAACCATAAAGTAATAAGGCATTTATTTAGAAAATGCCCTATAATATGATATGGTCAACAAATCTTTCTACACTGAAAAAATCTACATGAGATCCCACAAATGGCTTCTTGTACCTTTCCTTTTTTTTTTTTTTTTTATGATAGTCACAGAGAGAGAGAGAGAGAGAGAGAAAGAGTGAGAGAGAGAGAGAGGCAGAGACACAGGCAGAGGGAGAAGCAGGCTCCATGCAGGGAGCCCAACGTGGAACTTGATCCCGGGTCCCCAGGATCCCGCCCTGGGCTGAAGGCATCACTAAACCGCTGAGCCACCTGGGCTGCCCTGATTAAAATATTTCTAATATTAATTTATTTATATCACATTCATATTAGATTTCTAATGTAACAGATATACAAAGTGTTATGTATAAAGTTGGAGCAGAACAGAAGAGCCAAGTCTTGCCCCACTTGATTAGTTTCACTTTTAGGCTGCAGAGGCCTCTGACCTCCCCTTCATCATCCCCACTCTACTCAAGTCTCATTTGCTGCCTTTCCTCCTCCTCTGTTTCCTTCTCCACTAGCCTCACGGCCACCAGTCCCCCAGCTGAGACTCATCCATTGACTGAGTGGGTCTGGGAGAACCATCCTCAGCCTTGAGGGAGGAAGGCAAGAGAGAACAGGAAATAGAAAGAGAAGATATAGGAAGTAAGTGTTCTGAAGGGAGGTAGAGATCCCAAGCAGGAGAAAGGAAGAGGTGAGTGGTTGAGGGGTGAGCAAGGAGAGAGCACAGCAGGACAGCCAGCTCCTTCAGGTGAGAAAATGGGAAAGGTAGGAGAAAGGGCTACAGGTTAGATAGGGCCTGCAGAGTCTTTGGGGAGGTGAGGATATGGGAAAGAAATCTCTAGAGAGTGCTGATGATTTTTTTTTATATGAAGAAAAAGATTTTTCCAGCCAAGCTCTGCATTTGAGTGGGAATCATGTTGACAAACAACCAGATCCTTTCTCTCTGTTGTTCTCATCAATCACCACCTGGAAGTCTTGTCCCAGGGAAATGCCGTCAAGGACTAAGCCAAAGGAAATTCTCTGGAGCCCTTGCCTCTTGAGCAGCCTCCTGAATGACAAGCCTCACCAAGGCCAGGCTTTTTTTACAGAGCAGAGAGCAGGGGTCAGTAGTGGGCAGGCCCTTAGCCAAACCTACCACTGCCCAGATTTGGATGAGGATATATATGAAGCTGGAATGGGGTGGAGTAGGGTTCAAGTCACTTAAAAGCAAATAAATAAACATTTTGGTCAGAAAGGAAGAGCATAAACATATGCAAGTGATTCCCAGCCTTCGGTGAAATGCTATCAAGATTTCTTTCAACTGAGGAGTTTGTATATTCGTTGATTTCCAACTTACCCATAGTTTTATACCATCCGTATCAATATGGGTACGTTGTTCTACACATCTGAAGAGGATGCTGCCGGTAGTGATTTTCCTAGATATACCTGGATTTAGTTGAAAAGGCTGGTGCACATCTAGCAGTCTCCTTTGTTGCACAAAAAGTTGTTTTCAAACTGTAGCTGTTTGAAAATATATACCATTAAAACCAAGGGTTTGAAGGAAAAGTAAACAAGCGCTTCTTAACCTTTATTTTCACAAACAAGAGATTCGATTGCTTTGATTTTAAATTAACAAATCAAGACGTCAATTTGATTAAAGACACATGCACCACCTAATTGATTTGTTGACTGCACTGACTCTTGGCTTGAAGAGGCAGCATGGTGTGATGAAAAGAGAAGTGGCTTGGGAGCCAGGCAGCCTGGGCATGGGTTTGGGCTCCACTACACACACACCCGTAAGAATCTGGGTGACCTCTGAGCCTCAGGACACTCGTACCTACATCCTGAATTCCAGCGATAATCAAATGAGATAACGTGGGTAGAAATAAGCTTGCACACTAGAAAATTCTGTACAAAATTCAGTTTTTACTATCGATAACTGTCACATAACCCTAAAGCCCAATATTCATCAATCCTTTGAAAAACTGACACTATATTTGATGCACTTACTCATGGGAAGACTCCCGTGTGTGACAATTCCTGTCCTTCTCCTGAGTCATATTCCCTAATAGTTTTCAGCAGTGCCCTCTCTTACCAATTTAATTCAGCACTACTGACAATAATAAGCCCAACTACTGCTGCAGTTAATAGAAATTCTCCTTTAAATGAAGTGCATCTGCTGTGACATCTGTTTAAAACCCATGGAGAAGAGTCAGTGTTCACCAGCAAATTGAGTAATTACTATGTAATTACACTATAAATTGTGCAGTCATTGATTTGCTCTCAAAATTCATATCTTTTGGACATACTCAATATGAAAAACACCTGGGTTCTTCCAAAATGTGCAGATATGTTCTTAAAATGGTCAATACAAGGATTTGAGCTAAACACCTGTGGCCCAAAAATTAGAGTATTATCTCTAGAAGAGATAAAGTGCTGTAGGGAAAGGGATTAAAGTGTGGAAGGAGACGTTAATAGAGTGAGAAAGAAAGGGGAGGGATATTTTGAAGGCAAATTATCTAAGTGCTTTCTCAGTCATTTCATAAGAGCTGTGAAATTGCTAAGCCTTGCTGGCAGGAGAAATCACAGGAAAAAGAGAGTTCAGAGATGCAAGATTTCACCTGTTCAGAGAAGAGCCCATCACTCTTTGGACACTATTTGGATGTTAGGAAACTTGTACCATATGTAGAGAGTACAGGAATTAATGATTCAAGAGAGAGTATCTGACAGTCCTTAATTTTTTTTAAAGATTGTATATATTCATAGAGACAAAGAGAGAGAGGCAGAGACACAGGCAGAGGGAGAAGCGGACTCCATACAGGAAGCCTGATGTGGGACTCCATCCCGGGTCTCCAGGATCACACCCCAGGCTGCAGGCAGCAGTAAACCGCTGTGCCACCAGGGCTGCCCCTGACAGTCCTTTATAACCACCCAGATTTAAATAATAAAAACTGAGATCTAATAGTATACTGACTGGTTACAAAACATGGCTCTATGGTGCTTCCTCTAAATCCACTTTTTAAAAAGCCAAACAATAGATATTTATTAGCCACATACTTTGAGTATGTAATACATACAAAGCTATGTTCTCGTAACAACACAGAATATAAATAAATAAGGCAGCATCACAGTTGGTGGAGGGAAGGCCGCCTTTGACCCTGGCTGACTCAGTTGAATCCTGGATCTCCCCGGTAGCTGTTGGGTTGAGCCATATGAAGCTGCAGAACTGAGTTCAACTATTTTTAAGCTACATGGTGGTGGAAGTTTTATGTGGTTTGACCAAAAAGAATGGGAAAAAATCTCTTAGGTACTCTAGGCTCCAGTTTCTTCATTGCTAAAAAGGAGGATGATTGAGAATTGGAAAGAATGTTGTCAGAAGATGTTTATAACAAACATCCATGTTAATGTTTAGAAAAAGTTTATGGTGGGGCACCTGGGTGCCTCAGCTGGTTAGGCATCCAACCCTTGATTTGGACTCGGGTCATGACCACAGAGTCATGGGATTGGGCCCCAGCCTCGGGCTCCATGGGCAGCAGGGAGAATGCATGAGATTCTCACCCTTTGCTCCACCCCCACCACACATGCATACACACTCTCTCTTTCTAAAATAAATAAATAAATCGTTTTTTAAAAAGAAAAGAAAAGTTTATAGTAAGAGGAATGTAGAAAGGTCCTACACTTGGTCCTCCCAGAGAGTGTACTAAACAATATCAGCTAAGACAATGTTGCAGGGACGCCTGGGTGGTTCGGTGGTTGAGCATCTGCCTTTAGCTCAGGTGGCGATCCCAGGGTCATGGGATTGAGTTCTGCATCGGGCTCCCCAAGGGGAGCCTGCTTCTCCCTCCGCCTATGTCTCTGCCTCTGTGTCTCTTGTGAATAAATAAACAAACAAACAAATAAATAAAATCTTTAAAAAAAACAATATTGCAAAAGTCAAAGTTGTGGGAGTCTCCCTTCTGATCACTGTATTTTAAAATAGAAATTACAACACTGTCTTAACTTTGCTGCTGTGCCCACTGTATAGGAATGGTGTTGCTTAGTACATTCTCTGGGAGGACCAAGAGTGGGAGAAAAAATTGCACTAACTACTTAATGTTATGGATTTTATTAAAATGACAGGATCCATTTGTTGGAAAAGACATTCGATGCTTCTCGTAAACATGCAGTTATATGTCCAGTCTCTAAAACCAAAATTCTGTGCCAAAGAGCCACCTTCAAGAAACAGCATATTAAAATCAAGTGACTCTGCAATTACATTAACGCGGTTCAATTTTAATAGCATACTGCTCTGCAAGCTATATGTTCCTCCACAGTCTTCAAAGGGTACGTCCTATCAAGGGATGGGATGCAATTTTACAAAAATGAAGTTAAGAAAACGCACGCCAAACCAACCAGTCACCATCGTCATCATCAGTTTCTTTCCTTTGTGGGAGTGGGGGGGAGCAGCTGCACTTAGCAGCATCAGAGGTGGCGGCAGGGGAAGAGCCAGTGCCATCAGTCAATTTGCTAAGTAGAGACAAGAAGCAAGTTCAGTGGAGCAGAAAGGTCTCTGCCTCTGCGGAGTTGATGGAGAGAAGGAATGTGATTGGTTTCTTAAGGGGCAGGCAGAGGGGCGATGTGTAATTTTGCCTCCCCTCACTAAACATGCCCGTCTATCAGAGATGAATCAACACCTTAGATTACACATTATGCAAATGACGGTCGCAGTTTGGCACCTAACGCAGTCTCCTGCCAGAGTTTCGATTCACTCCCACTGTTGTCCGTGAAAACTGAAAATAAGCATGTCCCCCTTTCCTTCCTTGGCTTCCTTGTCCTTGAAATATAGCTTCCTCTAAGCCCCACAGCTCAGAGGCTAAGCTACATGGCAGATGGCTGTGTCTCCTTGCAGAGGTTATGAGCTCAAAACTCCCAGACTAGGAAATTAATTTAACAGAAACAAAAATAGAAGGACCAATGACCCTTGCAGATCAAACATTGAGGCTCTCAGAGAAATTCAGTTCTTTAAACAAAATTCAGAAAGATCCTGACGATGTGTCAGCACCAATGAGTCAGGTAAAAACCATACCCAAAGGTCACTATTTTCTGATTTGCTCATTGAAAGGTGACACTGGAACAATGAATGGAATGACTATGTGGGATATAAACTTTTTTGTGCCACCATTGAAAAGGACATGTCTTTTTTTTTTTTTTTTTTTGAAAAGGACATGTCTTAATATGGAGAAAGGAAAGCTGAAAGTTCTGATCTGTCTTCATGTAAATACTATAAAAGAAATTGATTTGACCGTCTCCCACCAAGTCCCAGGGTAACACTGGAAGATATGTGCTGAAATTATAGGAATAGCAGATCTGTACATGAAAAATGATACCTTTAAGTGAATATGATCAGATCCTAGTACAAACTCCCAAGGGAAATTCTAAAAAGTCTCTTCCTATAGCTCCTAAGAAACATCTGTATCCAAAATGCTATGATTGATCCCTGGGGTAGATGATTCTTAAGACTACTTCCAACATTGAATTTAAAACTGTAGGGATGAGGACACCTGGATGGCTCAGAGGTTCAGCACCTGCCTTCCACCCAGGGCATGATCCTGGTGTCCCAGATCAAGTCCCACATTGGGTCCCTGCAAGCCTGCTTCTCCCTCTGCCTGTGTCTCTGCTTCTTTCTCTGTGTGTCTCATAAATAAATAAATAAAATCTTTTTTAAAAAACTGTAAGGAGTAAGGATTAAATCAGAATTTTTAACAAAATCAAGCTCCATGTTGGACTTCTGTATCAGTGAAGGGTTAATTCTGTGGTAATGATTAACTAAAAAGAGAACTTTTCTGAACAAAATATGGTATATTGATCTCCATTTCAGAAGCACTCTAACCCAGGTCAGAATTCAAAAATAAAAAAGAACTGGGTCAGGGCAATGGTATTCTTGTGGGTCATAGGATCTTTAAATCGACTCGGACTAAAAGGAGCCTCCACTTTGTACCTTTGTATGAAGGCTGAGTGCATGGCACTGTGTTCCGTGTAAACATTCATGCCCCCAGTAGAAAACTAAACTTGAAGTCAAAAACGATGGTACCCAAACGAAGTCTAGATTTTTCTTTAGAAAATAGCCAGCCCTGTCTGAATAATTGTCTTCTTAGTGTACATGTCTCATAGGAAGGTGGAGAAAAAGATCAGCTTAACCTTGGCTTGTCTAAAAGGCACAGTGTGTTCTCTTTCCAGAAGATAACAAGTCTCTTAATGGGATCAGAGACCCAAGTTCTAGCTTTGGATTCCACTAGTTCTTTTACTTTGGTTACAAATGGCTAATCACTCTACAGACATTGTCCTTATAAGGTGCTGTGACGGCATTTGTACACCAATCATGCTTATCAACACTGACATCCTTTTCAGGCAAGCACAGAAACTGCTACTGCCTTACATGCTGTCACACATTTCACTGAGAATGACAACTTGATAAACGTGCCTGTGTAATACTGAAAACCACCTCGAATAGCTTTTTTTTAAAAACATGTTTTTAAAAAGTGGCTCCACAGTGTTACATTCGTTTCAGGTGTACAACACATGATTCAACAAGTTCCTACATTATGCTGTACTCACCACAAGTATAGCTGCCCTCTGTCCTGATCCATTGCTATTTCTCATATTTAAAAGACAATGTTTTTATTTTAAGATTTTATTTATTTATTCATGAGAGGCACAGAGAGAGAGGCAGAGACAACAGGCCGAAGGAAAAGCACGCTCCCTGAGGGGAGCCCGATGTGGGACTTGATCCCAGGACCCTGGGAGCATGACCTGAGCCAAAGGCAGATGTTCAACTGCTAAGCTACCCAGGCATCCCAAAATAAAAGGTTTTTTCAAGATTTAAAGGTTTTTTAGGAAGCCTCTCTGGAGCCATCTCCTCCATCCAGTCTCATAACTCAGTATGGATAGGCTCTAGGTCTTCACCCATCAGAAGGAAGGTTGGCTTTTGTGGTTCATTCACATATGGCATCTGATCATTGTGAGCCACATTCGTATCTGAAGGGAGACCAGAAATTTGAGATAGTGCCTTCCTGTGCCTTTAGGATAAGAAAAACAAGAAAAACAATGGGATTAAACCTCCAATTTGGCAAATTCCCCAAAGATATTGAGATTATATGGATATTCTTTCACATTCCCCAATTAGCAAACCTGGCCACAGTGGCATTGCCACACTTGTCTGAGCAGCTTCTGCAAAATGTACAAATGAAATGTATCAGCCGTCTAATGAGGCTCAAAGGCCTGTTCCAGCCTCCCCCTTTTTCCTAACTGGGGGTGAGAAGCAATACCTGGATGCTTTTTAGCCAGTAGCCACTGAAGCCATGTTCCTAATTAGGAAAGTAAAATGCCCCAGACAAAAATACAAGAAAAAAAAATCCAAATCATTTCAGTAAGTATAGATTTTGAGATTCTCGATTTGCTGCCAATAGCGTATCTCAGAGAGAGGGGAAAATATGGTAAACCACAATAAATAAAGATGGAAGGCTAATAGATTAAAGTCATTTTAATGACTATAATATGTTTCCATATTATGCCATATCTCCTTTAAAATACAATTGCCTCTTGGTTTTTGGTTTTGTTTTGGTTTTGCTTTTCACAATTATTTGACAGAGATAGCCAAAGTTTTTCTAGTCCAATTTGACTCCCTTTCTATGAAATATTACTTCAAGATGCTTCACAGTAAGGGCAACTAGGATGAATGACAATCAAGATCTCAATCCTTACAACATGGTGTGGAGCTCTCCTTAGACCAGAGAGATCTAGTCCACCAGGCTCCCTCATGTCATACCTGACCTAATGCCCAGAAGAATTTTGATGGACAATCTCCAGATAGGTATCCTCAATACTTGATAGCTGAAATCATGATTGGAGTTGGCTCATCAGACAGACTACCAGGTTGTGCTAATTTCGGCCTCTTAATAACTGCCCTTATTGTGCTGACGATACTGTGTGTTGTGTAAGTGATATGAGCATTCATTATAGAATGAGCTTCAGGATAAATAATCTGGAAGACTTCAAACAAAACATGGAGCCGTTTCGTGCTGCCCTCATAAAAGCCCCCAGATGCTATACTATTCTCATCCCAAGAGCCAGAAGGGTTGACTTAGTACTGTTCTGTGGATTTGACCCATAAATTGCAGGTTTTGATTGCTTGTATTGTTCCTCTGAAATATTAGCAGCCTGGGAATAAGTTGTAGTTGCAGATTAATGAGCCAGGTTGGGAAGTTATGTCTATCAGCAGCACTATGAGTATGGTTTCAGGGACTCCAGTCAGCAGATCATTGTTGGCGCCTCTGTTCCCTGACACCACAATTGAGACATGTGAAGTTTCTAGGACAGGGCTTATGGAACCTCGGTTAAGAACATAAGAACACTGTCATCTGTTCTAATATTCACATGCCTGGAGTCTCTGAGAATGCTCACAGAAAAAAATTGGGAAACACGGGAAATCTGTTAGACTAAAATATCTGGCAGTGGAGGGATGATTTACATAAATGAAATACAGTAGTAATTGAAAGCAAAGTGAGGATAGGTAATGGCATACAAAGCTGTTGATGATGCTAAAAAAAAAAACCCACATGAAAAGGTCATTACAACACGATTCTATATTTATAATTAAAAAATATAAGATATGAATAAAGAAAAGATCTATTTGTCAACAGTCCTTGTGTCTGCTTGATAGAATTATGGGTGGGTTTTCTTTTCTTGTTTATTTTGATCCCCTAAATTTTCTGTCTTGTGTATGTACCTTTTTGGGGGAGGGTGTTGAGTATGTATCTTTTTTGTACAAGTAAAACAAAAGCTTTCTCAAAAGCAATATGGCCTTAAAATACAGTGTTAGAAAGAGAAAAGTTAGAAAAATTAAGAGTTATAAGATACTAGGCTTACAAGAATCTTTTAAAATAGATACTCTAATAGGATTATGCTCACCCCATAAAGTAACCAAAAGTCTGTGACCAGTCTGCCTTTGTTTAGACCTCTTTTTTAAGAAACAAAAAATGCAGTAACAATAATGTGATGACAGTCATTTACAATCCCAAAAGGGAAGTCACAGAGCGTCTTAACTGTCCGATAGCACACAGCATCTTGAACTGTGCTGCTAGAAAGCATTTAGTAAAAACAAAGTTTAGTGAACCATTTTATGTCTGTCTTGAGATTCTCAAAGGAATAGATCATATTAAAGGCTCTGAGCAGTCCTGCAGTAAATTAATGTGAAAATTTCATTTAACCCAGTGTTTCTGCCCATTAGCATCTCACAACCCAAAGCAGTAAGTATATTGGAATACAGTCTGGTGACGAGGCAGTACTTTGAAAAACCTCTTTCATACCACATGAATACATTACTCCTATTGGGCTTTTACTTGTTTGTTTAGCTTTCAGACCCAACTGGAAGATAAATAATAATCCTGATTTCTGACAATTGCTTCAAGAGCCGTGCCCTAGAGCTCCCCAGGCACCCAGAAGCATTGGCACTTCTCTAATAGTCTCCTGGGACTGACACATACCCAGGAACCAAGGAGATCATTATTACCATTGCACTTCATGCCTTGAAAATACTTTGGTTATTAGAGGTTATTCTTTGCCCCTTTCCTGTTACCCCAAAATGCATATTTGCCTATTGAATCTGGCAACATATGGCCACTGTAAAGATCTCAAAGCATACAAAAACCAACCTAATAATAGCTCTGAAGGTAATTTCCTGGAAGGGCATTTTTAGCAGTGAAGTTATGCTGGCTCCAAACTTTTCGATGTTTAAACTCTTATCAGTAGCTTGGAAGTGACATGAGGTAAAGCATCTTGTTAGGAGATTTCATAGAAGAACACAGTACAGTAGCTATTGCAAATAATGACTGTGGCTATGGTAACCCAAGGTGAAAAGCACTATTTGCATCACTTTATCACTCCTTAGAGATCCAATTTACACATGTTACTGCTGTAACTGGACAAGATGGATGTAATCACAAATGACCCACCATAACAGCAAGCCAGATAATGTATAAAAAATTGGTTCAGAAAGACATTCAGGAAAGAGTAATTCAAGGATTTGACAGTTGACAACTTGTGGAAAATTTTTAAAAATATTCACCCCAGAAAAGTTCAGATTCTCTATTATGTTTTCTGAATTTCTCTTTTATTAATGCCAGGCTAGTTGCACGTGTGTGTTTGTGTGTGTGTGTTTATTGTCATTCACAGATATATATTTTATCCAGAAAAATTATTTTTAATCTAGAATCATTACAACAAAGTCATGAGTTCAGGAATTCAATCAGAGACAGAGGTTTGCCATGAATGGCATAGTAAAAAAAAAAAAAAATGGCCAGACATGAGAGAAGATTTACACTCAGACTACACAACACCTTTTGATGTATCTTTCTAGCACATCACATAAATGCTTGCTTTGGAATACAGTCCACTTATCTATGATATCTCAGCTCTCAAGAGCCCTCAACAAGTTCTCCTGTTGATGCCATCTTATTGGATGACAGATTAACTGTTGATGGCTATCTATCCGGAAACTATTCACTCAAACAGTTATTCGTTTATCAAGTACAGTATCTCCTGCACCGTGCTATTATACTTAAACATAGTGATAAAGATAGAAATAATAATAAAAGTAGTAAAAATGGTGATAAAGTCAGGGAAAATCTTTGTCCTTATATAGGTTACAGTTTATCAAATAGACACAATGAGGAAACCAGCCTAGTGATTGAGGGGTCTTTCCATAGGACATAAACAATCAACCCAAAATGTGATCAGTGGTAAAGTTGTCAAAGTATTTTGAAAGTGAAGAAATGATGAAAGTGTGGTGGAGAAAAAAAAATGAGTTCATGAGCAACGACTACCTCTACCTACTTAATTTCAACTACATTCTCTCATTAATCCAACACCGTGCCATACCAAACAGCTCCCTATTCCCCAAGTAAATCAATTTAACATCTTTGTTTCTTTGCAGATGCTTTTCTCTTACCATTGAATGTCTCTTCCCCAAAACCAATTTTTCTCCTAGTGAGATTTATCTATTCGGTTTTTAAAATTTGAGATCCAAGTCAAAATTTGTTTCTTACATGAAGGTAACCCAATCATCTACATCAAAAATGAACTATTTCAGTTATAGTACCGTAACTCTATCTGTTCCTTATTTCTTTCCACATAGATTATAGTTAATATAACTTTAAGCTCCTTAGAGGTAGTGAATTTGCATTTTAGTTTGTTTATTGTAACATTTATAAATTTTAATCATGGGATTGTCAAATATAATGAATGAGTAAATGCAAACAAAAGCATACTGGTTCTTCTCAGTAATCCTCCCTCCCAGGGGCTCCTGGGTGGCTCAGTCAGTTAAGCATCTGGCTCTTGGTTTTGGCTTAGCCCATGATGTTGGGATCATGAGATCAAGCCCTCTTGTGGGCTCCATGTTCTGCAGGGTTCTGCTTGAGACTCTCTCTCTCCCTCTGCTCCTCCCCATTCTGCATGTGTGCAGTCTCTCTTTCCCTCTTTCTCAAATAAATAAAGAAAATTTTAAAAAATAATAATAATCCTGCCTTCCAAAGAAAAAAAGAACAGAGAATAATGAGTTGTCAGCATGTCTTCAGACTTAGGAGTAGGCACCTGTATGATACCGAGTGTAATTATATAGGTAAAATTAACACATCACAAAAAAAGCAAATGAATTTTCAGCAGTTTTTGAGAGTGTATTTATGGTGGCCTATTTTTAAATGAAGGCTGCATGGTTTTCAGTGAATTCACCTAGAAAAAAGGTACACAAGAGTTTCCTAAAAGAGATATTCAGTTGTCATCCAGGGCATCTTGTCCTGAGCAAGATCACAACAACAGGGCCATGTGACATCCAACCAAGAGACACATGCCATACATTTTTAGATAGCTTTAAGAGAGAAAATAGAGTTTTCAAATGTGATCCTCATTCAAAAGGCTGCTCCTTACATGGGCAATGCTATATAGCATTTTCCAAGATGAATATAGCAGGGATGCATCGTTTTATGGTGGTAGGTAGTTCACTCAAACAATGTTTAAATGTCCAGCAATTTATAATAACAAATTTGTATGCCACTTTCTATGTATCTCACAACCAACCTGAAAATTAGATTATCATCATTTCATTTTATACCTAAAGAAGTAGAGAGAATAGTATGGTTTGGGGTTTTTAATTACCAAAAACAGAAGCCATTTTACCAGGCAAAAGAGAAAGAAATTTATGGAAAGGCATTAAGTAGCTCATGGAATCTCTGGGAGGCAACACCCCCATGTGGTTACTAACCAACCAGAGTAGCTTGGCCGTGAAGAGTGCAGCCCAAACAGTGCTTGACAATTCGTTGGAGCTGTCTTAGGGGGCACAGCATTGCTTCCACTGCCTCTATTCACACCTATGATGTCACATCTGGAGAATGAAAATTCTATCACAGCTGTTCGAGCAATACCAGACACCTTTGTCACTCCATGTGTTTTCCAGTCAGTCCAAATCACTGGAAAGCAGCTGCCATCTTATGTGGCTCAGTCCATCATCTGTGTCTTGCCCAGAGGCATCTGATTGGTGGAAACTAGGTCATATGCCTTTATCCAAGTTGTAAAAGGGACCTGGGAAATTCAGTTTTGGACTTGAGCTTCTTTTACAACTGGCCCTTTTCCTGGAAGAAAAGCTAAAAGGGAATTGGAATAGAAATAGATTGAAATAGCTAAACTACCAAATCTTCCCTAAATGGAGAATTATACTTGACTCCAATCACATAGCTAATAAGTGCCAGAGCCTCAGATGCCAAGTCTTATACTCAGCCCAAGATAGAATGACTGCTTTATTATGGTAGAGATGAGTAGTTCATCTGACCTTCAAAGCTGAGTTAAAATATCCCTTAAGATCAACTGTTTCTTTTGACCTAGAATTGTTTGAGCTTTAAGAATCATTACTGGTATGGTTTTCTAGACATCTGAATATTGTGAAGGGAGTAGCTTTATGAATGGAGTTGAATCCTTCATCCTTTCTCAAGTTCTCATTAAAAAACAATAACTACATATTTACATTGTGGAACTAAAGATCTCAGGGCCAGAAAGACCCTTGAGCCATGGTGAGATGCACAGCAGCTGTGAGTTCATTTTCCCTATGTTCACATTATTCCTTGGAAGTAGGAGAAAAAAAATTTTTTTAATCTGACTGATGTAAAAAGTGAAATGTATGTATGATGTGGCATATAGAACCACATTACAGTTCATATCCATGTTTGGGGTTTTTTTTTAAAGATTTATTTGATTTATTTTAGAGAGAGAGAGAGAGAGATCACATGTGGCAGCTGGGGGAAGGACAGAGGGAAAGGGAGAGAGAGAGAAGCAGACTCCCTGCTGAGCATAAGGCCTGACACAGAGCTTAGTCCTAGGACCCTGAGATCATGACCTGAGCCAAAATCAAGAGCCAGAGGCCTAACCAACTAAGCCACCTGGCATCACTGCATCCAGATTGAATCACTCGCTAGCTGTGTGACACAGGGGTAAGTTGTTTACTCTTTGGGCCTCAGTTTCCTCTTTTATAAAATGGGAACAAGGATGCCTATTTCTTATAATTGTTACTGAGATTCTACATAAATTATAGAGAACATCCTAAGTGTGAGTAGAGGCAGAGAAGCAATGATGTGTCCTCTAAATATATAAATTACATGTACAAATAGTGATTTGTAAGGCATTTTATATAGTCCTAGCAAATAGTATTAAATAGAAACTATTGTTTAAAGCATTATTTCAAAATAAGTAATGTCATAATCTTGATTTAACAAATTTGAAAAATGAAATGCTATGCTAGTCTATCCAGTCATAAAAACGGTTGCACTTGTTTTTTTTTAGGCAATCCAGAATATTAATTTATTTACTCTCCCCTCAGTCCCACATCCTATAGTCAATCTTTTCCCCCCAAGAACCTTCTGAAGACCCCTTTCATGTCCTTGTCCATAGGCTGTAGACGTGGGGGTTCATCATGGGAGTAGCTACACTCTTGACTGTAGAGGTATGATAGAGAATAATGACAAGATTTTCTTCCTCTAATTTCTGATGGTTTTACATTTTTATGGCTTATGTGTTTGAAAAAAAAAAAAAGTCTATTTCCTTCCACAACTGACCTGTTTCCAATTATACTTACAGACCTTTCCTAAATTCTACTTTTATAGAACTCAAACTGTCTGATGGTTTTCAAATAATATAATTGGGAAAGGGAAAGCAAATAGCTTGATATCTCTTTTAAAAGTCACCTGTACCATCTGTTTAGGAATTACTGGAAAAAAATGACTATTAAAATGCAGTCTTAAAAGTTAAAAGTAGCCTCAGAATTTCACGGAAACCTATCTCTAATGGGCCAAGTAAAAATATGCTTTGAATGGGACTTTACAACATTTTAACAGTTTCAGAAACAGCCTAACATCTCCAACATAAAGAAGAGTGGAACTTTCGTATGTTTAGGTGAACAAAAGCACAAAATCATTTTTTACCTTGTGCTGTCATTAGCAAACCTGTCCTCTACACCTGTTAGGGTTTGCCTCTGATACAAACTTTCCAGCTTAAGAACTTGGATTTAAACATGTGTTCTGACGTCTATTTTCTACAGGGAAAAGAAAAAGCAAATATCCTTCTGCTTTGGTATAAACTTACATTTTTACCCTGAGAGAGAACTGTGCTGAAAATGGGAAAGGATGGCAAGTTCATGGGTCCCTGACCCACCTTTCCAGTGAACGCTGCTAGAAAGCTGACAGCAGAAGCCTTTTTCAAGAGAGCTAGTTCTCCATGCTAATGAGACTGGAGGGAGGGCTGAGTCCCAGTGTGGAAAATGAGAAGAGCAGGAAGAGGAGGGGTGACGAGAAGAAACCTCAAAGACCACCAGAAATGTGAGCAGAGAAACATGAGGATGCAGTAAGGAGGAACCCTGGGCAAGAGTTGGAAGAAGAGGGTGCCTAAGTGTGTCAGGGCAGGTCTCACAGCTTTACTCAGAATGGTGTCATGTTCCATGTGGATAGATCACAAGAGTTACTAGGTGGGGAAATAGAGAAAAGCATGAGAGAGCCCTTCTTTAGGGGCTCGGGATATGAAATGAAAGAGAAAAATATGACAATAATTGAAAACGATGCCAGCGTGAAGAGGTTTTGTTACTGTTATTCCCATCATTTTTCAAAGCCCTTCCAGAGACAAGAGAGCCAATGGGAATGGAAAGACTGGAAATGCCAGATACTGCAGAGAAGAGCCGTCCATCACGTGGGTTGAGGAATCACGGAGGGGTGAGGAATTTCTGGTCAGTGAAAGTTAATGCAATTGTGAAACTAAGAAATTTTTGAGGAGGAAAATGTCTCCAAAGAGCCTTCATGGCAGCACTACCACTTGCATCTTTTTCTGTTGACAGTCAATCCTGTGCTTTGTCCAGGAGACCAAGTTGTCTCAGTCTCTATGACAATGAGACCTTACCCCACAAAATGTAAAGACTCAGGAGTCAGAATAAAGATGGCAGATGATTGCGGAGAGCTGATGCGGTGGAGAAGGGGGAATGGTGCAGTGACACGGGAACGAGAATGGAGTCTCAGAGGCGTTCAGCCCTGCCCGTGGAATCCAAGTTAGAGGAGTCCAGTGTAGCCTCAAACAGATTCAAGAGCTATGTAAGGTGGATTGTGGTGAAGAGTTCAAGGCTCCAGGAGAATGAACACTGGCAGCCTGGGCCTCTAACCATTGGAGAAATAAGAATCTTAAACAAAAAGGAAGTTGTGAAAAAAAAAGGGGGGGGATGTATAAGAGGGTAAATCTCTAGCCCCAAATAGTATCTGATGAGGTGAAACTGAGCAAGTGTTTGGTGAATAGCTTGTGGGGAGCGATGCTGGGGATTGAATGAGGTAAGGACTGTGAAGAGCCAACATGGGTGACCGAGGATGGGAATGGCAACCAAGGGCAGTATTTTTCACCTGACCAGCCAGTAGGTACTAATTTGAGAAAATTATATGCAAGATCACAGATTTCAGAAACAAAAGGGTGTGGTTATAAAGCTACTCTGCCAAACAAAACTCCTTGTCACCCAGGCTTTCATTTGGGTACATTTCTAGAGCAATTCACAACGCTGATACTAGTGTGGAAATTGAGAAGTCTCTTGGCTAAGTGATGAGATGACCATATGCCGTGTAATATTATATTCCGGATAGGTTCTGTTACAACCTAGACCAGTCTATGAAGGAAAATGATAAATCTTGACTTGGCTTTGTCTTAAATATCTCCAAAATAATCATGGGATAGCCGTTTCAGACTTAGTATGTACACAGAATGTTAATGATGAGGGACGCCTGGATGGCTCAGTGGTTGAGCGTCTGCCTTTGGCTCAGGTCATGGTCCCAGGGTCCTAGGGTCGAGTCTTACATCAGCCTGCTTCTCCCTTTGCCTATGTCTCTGCCTCTCTATGTCTCTCATGAATAAATTTAAAAAGTCTTAAAAAAAAAAAAACATTAATGATGACTATGTCAGTGCTGCTCAGAGGGACATCTAAATCTGGTAGATTTTTTTATATTCTAAAGTTATATTAGAAAAAAATCAAAAAAAAAAAAAAAAAAAAGAAAAAATCTAGTTCTTCATCATATCAGTGTTGATAATAATCATAATATTTCCTCTAGTTTGTGTACCCCTTTCTCACAGAAGTGCAAAACCTCTTAATATACACATTATAAAATGAAATTGAATCTTCTTATGAAAACAGTCAACTGCCAAGTTTTTTTTTTCCCCCTTTTGAGTATCAGCCAAGTAAGAAATCTGCTTTAGTACCAGTCAAGATGTATTGACTGGTGGGGCAGCCCAAGTGGCTCAGTGGTTTAGCGCAGCCTTCAGCCCAGGGCATGATCCTGGAGCCCCGGGATCAAGTCCCACGTCGGGCTCCCTGCATGGAGCCTGCTTCTCCCTCTGCCTGTGTCTCTGCCTCCCTCTCTCTCTGTATCTCATAAATAAATAAAATTAAAAAAAAAAAAGATGTATTGACTGGTGCTTGTGAAACATTTTAAAGGTGATCCTCTCTAGATTTGTCTTTTATTTATCGTGTTTATATTAATAACGATAATATTCTTCATTCATGTAGCGGTATATAACCTACAAGGTATTTTCAAACACGGTATCTTAGCTGATCCATAGTGACCCTGCAAAGTATGTCCAGATGCTATCATTCTCATTTTATAGATGGAGAAACAAAGGTAGAGGGATGCACAGAGTCCAGAGCAGATGACTAAACAGCTGAAAGTTTTATCCAGCTCTTCCAGTGCCGTTAAGATTGCCTACGAGATAATTGCCATCGACAGCAGCTACACAAAATTATTTCTATTATGTATTGATAAATTGATATGGTATAAAGGGGGATTGACATTAGAAAAGGAAACAAAAGGAAAAATAAAAATTGCAAGTTCTTTTCCATATGATGTCATCAGTTCCCTCATGGTACTAATATCATTCTTTGAAATATGACCTAAAATAGCACCTCTCTGTGATGGGCTAAGAAATATCTCCTTAGATGCTGTAAATTTTAGATGGCAACCCACCAACATCTTCCTGATTTCTAATAAGATCCGTTTATATCGGCTTCCCCTCCCCAAAATAATGGGCCAAATGAATACTCTTTTTTGGTATCGCATAGCTCATCATTTTTAAGTTCTCCCAGCTGCTGTTTCTATGAGTAGGATGTCTTTCCTCTCATCCTCTTCCACATCTGTAATAAAACATCCTGGCGTTTCTTTCCCAGCAGAGAAGCCCTACCCACGGCCCGACTACACCACCAGGCTCCCAGGCTCCCATGATTAAATAAGTGATAGCTCTGCCCATCTTTAAAAATGTGTCTCATATATGGCCGTCAAGGCACCATATCCATCACTGCAAAGGAAGCCAAGCATTTATTTAAAATAATGAGACATCCTCATTTTCATTTTTCCCTGAGAGGATTGTAGCGATGTTTAAAAATTCTCTGAATTCTAGAACTAGGGCAACACATTGATTTGAAGAAAGCTATAATCTTCTCCGCTAATTTGAAGTGCACTTTTTCTGCAATGAAATAGAGTGTGGCTTTCAGAATAGCAAGAGCCCTAAGCCCACACAAAGACATCCTCATCCTGCCCACTCCTCTTTCAAGTTGGCCCCATTCTTCTGAGTGCAGGAATTTATAAAGACCTTTTCAATAGATTTCAAGGTGTATTGAACTAAAAGGAGAAAGGTTCAAATCATCTCTTCCAGATTTGGGAGGGAAATGATTTCAACTGCCCAATCATGATGAATATTCCCCTTTTGCTTTCCGCCACTTCTGTGTTGCAAATGATCTGTTGGGCGAGTTCAATTACGGGGTCTCTGAAAGGATTCATAATTAAATTTTTTAAAGGCTCAAATTAGCTCTTTGTCTTTCGGAGGCAGCGGAGTCAGAACGCTTACTCCTATGAGCATTCAGGGATTTCAGCTTCTGGGGGCACAGTGCCTTCCACAGCCAAGGCAGCTCACTTCAAAGAAAGGCCAGGAGAGAAAGCCAGCCCTCTGTGATTTGGAGCGATAATAAGTTAGCAAGCTGTATAACATAATGGTTTATGAAATTCTTCCTTCAAGGACCATTATCTAGTGTTAATAATGCTTTATTTCTTCCTCTCCTGTGCTTATTTAGAGCATAATTACAAGAGCGAGAGGAAAGGGGGGGTTGGGCATCAGGATAACCATTCGCCAAATTAATGCAGCCGAGAAGAATCTCTGGCCTTTGGGGCTCGTTTATCAATTAGTTCTGTTGCGGTCTGAGTTCTTGTATTTCCCCACAGAATGAAGATTCTTTGATTTCACTCATACACCAGCTCTGAGGAAAGTCATTTGAGATCAAAACATTTTTCAGACAGGATCTCTCTTCCCCTCCCCGATATCATGATGGGCTGTACAGTGAGCTTCTCATCCATTACAAGAGCTTTTCATAAACATGAGTGGTTAGCCTTTCTCTCCCTGCCTTCTCTTTTCTTTATTTTATTTTTCTGAATTTCTGTCTTCCTTTTTTTCCTCTCTCAACTGGTTAAGATTGGGTTACTTTTTTTTCAACTGGTTTGTCGTTTGTACCACGTTTTAAAGTCACTACATGGATTTTAATGTTCACACCACTTTTGTAGTGCCATATGGTCTCTGAATATTCAGAATTGTTTCTGGATAATAGGAATGCTGGTAGTTTTGAGGTGACACTGGAGAATCGTCCTTATTCTCAAACCAAGTCAGTGTCTTGCGAATTGTTGACTCCAATCTTTGGGAAAATTGCCACCCTCCTACCTCAACTTTCCCAAATAGTGAAGGGCCAATTTTGTGTGGGTGGAGAGAGATATCTCAAAGGAAAGAGAAAGTGGCAGAGGCATAGGACTGTTTAAACCTATGCCACGCCTGATGTCTGGGTGGTTCAGTGGTTGAGCATCTTGCCTTTGGCCAAGATCATGATCCCCAGGTCCTGGGATCGAGTCTCAAATCAGGCTTCCCAGGGGGACCTTGCTTCTCCCTCTTCCTACATCTTTGCCTCTCTCTGTGTGTGTTTCTCATGAATAAATAAATAAAATCTTTAAAAAATAAAACTATGCCATGTTATGTTCTTCATGTGGTCTTACAAAAAAAAAAAATGAACTAGTTTTTTTTCAACCTAAAAATAAGCCATACTTTGTGTCCCTGTACACATTCATGTTTCATTCTTCTTTGAATGCTAATTACAAATTTTTCATCCTTTAAAACTTGGTTTCCCCAAATCCAAGACTTAACCTGCTCAAATCAAGAAAATAAAATGTAAAGAAATGAAGTATTGGGGAGCCAAGTATTTCATTTTGTTGCTAACCAGGAAAGTAGATGTTACGGATGAAATTGTATCCTCCTCCCACAAAAGACATGTTCACGTCCTAACCCCCAATCCGTCACAATGGGACCTTCTTTGGAAATAGGATCTTTACAGAAGTAATCAAATTGCAATGAAGTCATTAGGGTAGGCCCATATCTAATCTGACTCTGTCCTTATAAAAAGGGAAAATTGGATACGCAGATACCCACAGGGAAGGGAAAATGCTGTCTAAACATGAATCCAGAGATCTAATTGATGCATCTTTAATCCAGGAGTGCCAGAGATTGCCAGCAAATCACCAGAAGTTAGGAGAAAAGTAGAAAAATAGGGAATAGATTCTCATGCACAGCTCTTAGAAGGAACCACCCTGCCAACATCTTCTCAGACTTCCAGACTTCAGATTTGTGAAACAATACAAGGAACAACAGACGTTGATGAGGATGTGGAGGAAGGGGAACCCTCTTGCATGGTTGTTGGGAATGCCAACCAGTGCAGCCGCTCTGGAGAACAGTATGGCGGTTCTTTAAAAAGTTAAAAATAGGGTTACCCTATGATTCAGCAATTATACCAGTAGGTATTTACCCAAAGACAAGACAGGAGCAGAGATCAAAAACCAAAAGATGCTCCCGATGAAGCTTTAATCCCAAGGAGGCAAGCAAAGAACCAAAACATTAGTAAAAGATGCAATGACTAGACTGGAGATCACAGGGCTTAAGTGTCACCCCTTCAGAGAGTGACCAATTCATCTACAGTTGCTCCCTTCCCGCCTCGACTCAGCCTCTATCCCATTGCCCAACTTGCATACATCACTTATCGCTACCTGAAATTATTTTTGTATTCATTTATTGTACGTTTATCTTCCCCCTACAGTTCCTACAAAGTAAGCCCCCATCTGTCTTACCAGACTGTAGAGCAGTGCCTGGTATCTCTCACAGGCGTTCAGGGCATCTCTGATGGACAAATGAAGTAGATTTGAAAATCCAAGAGCAATCAGAACTTGGAGGTACTATATTCCTTGTGACACCAGGGAGCAGAGGGGGCCTGTGCAGCCTTGGCCATGGGTGAGGAAAGCTGGTATGACTGCCAAGCCAACCCAGTGGCAACTGGGGCGTAGGAAGCCAGTACTGACTTGTACTTGCCTGAACCATGATGGAGAAGGACGTGAGCTTGACACCCAAACTATACACGGTTCTACCCACTTGCTGCTGGATTTACTTTGAGACGTATGAGAAAAGAATTTGGGCAAATGTAGGGGCCTTTTAAAAAATAAATGACTCAAAATACCAGATTGTGCGATGTGATTTCTGGGAGAAACCTGCGCTCCTTAAATTGAAAATTTTGCCCCATTAACTTGCTGAAAGGTGAAGGTGGATAGCTAGCTACTGAAGGGTTCTGTGAACAAGGTAATCTGCAATCCAGGACGGCCTCTGGGGAGGAAATCTTTCAAGTGGAGGAGAGGAATATTTCTATTGGGAGGGATTTGTATTTAATGGATGACAAGTGAATGTGTCATCGGAGGCATCTGTGGTTGTAGTCGGGCCGCTAAAAGGAATGACAAATGCTCTGTGAGCAACTTTGTATTTTAGTACATTAACGAGTCTGTTAAATGGGACTCTTTTAAATTTCATGAAACGGAAAGAACCCTCCAGAGGATTTTGCTTTGTGACATTCAGCTCCCTCCCTAGAACTTTTCAGCTGACATTTTCTTTGCTCTTTAGTGGACCTTTGCCTTTGTGTTTTCCAGAAAGAGAACAGAACTCTCTGGCAGGAAATCTGTAGTGTATTCCCTACACCAAAAAACTGACCACAATCCTATTTAGAAGAATCGATCGACCTATGTGCCCTGGACCCCCAAATCAAGAACTGATAAACTGACAGAAACCCCTCATCCCCATTAGAACCTGTTCTTTACATCATACTATCTGCCTGTACAGCAGCATTTCCCCCAGAAACCCAGAGGGCTGGTGATGATCACTAATACCTGTAATGTCGCCAGAGATAATAGAGATGTTATTTTTCCCCTTATTTCATCCTTAAGGCTACCGAGGCACAGAAAGCCACACAGCAAGTTAGAATTACTCAAGGAATAAAGCATGGATGTCTGGCCCATCACTGACTACTGCAAGCAGCATACGTAAATCACGCTTTCGAGTTACAAGCAGCATCCACTGTTCTCTCTCATCTTTGCTCACATTGCTCTTTGTGTTCCAGAGGCAACTTTTTGTGTTTGGCCACCTGAGAAACCTGTGTTGCTGTACACGCAAAGGCTGTTTTTTGGTGCCCCTCGCCATTGCTACACATTATCCTTGGCCTTGCTTCAGATTCTAGGCTGGTTCTTTTTCCCATTTCAAATCCTGTTTTTATTGGTGATAGCTTGCATTTACTGGTGACCGAGATGTAATAGTACCGTGCTTACTTTTGTCCTCGTGTCTGGGAAAAAAAAAAGTCAGTAGAAGGAGTGATTGTTTGTGTGTGAGTGTGAGTGCATGTGCGTGTTTCAGGATTTCAGAGGAAGGGAACTGCAAAGTGTCCCTGAACCTCCTCAACTGCTGCAGCTCTCCTCCGCCCCCAGCTTGAATCTGCTCTTTGCAAGTCATCATTTTCTGACGATCAGGGAGCCCCAAAGAACTGGTGTCTTGCGGTGGGTAACCAACCAGAATGGACCAGGCAAAAATTCCAGCAATGGACACACACCTAAGACAACAAAGGTACAGCTCGCGGGGAGTGTAGCAGCATGTGTTCCTCTGCCACCCTGGGCCCGCCCGTGCGGTCCTCACAGGCCTTGGGAAGCTCCAGATGACGGCTCGCTTAGTCACTCACTCCCTAGCTGTGTGATCCTGAGCATGCTACTTAATATCTCTTGATTTTCCATCTTCTCAACTGTAAAATGGAGACAATACCCTCCTGTAACACCGTAAGGTGAAGCTCTCTAAAATGCAGGCCCTGGAGCGCACAGTGCATGGACCAGCGCCTGGCGTACTACACACGTTTTGAAGTGAGACCTGTAATAACAATGGAAGGAGTGTCGGGTTTGTTAGCTGTCCACGAGAGAATGCTCATTCTTCTATGAAAAGTGTTTCTGAATACATAAACTTACGTGCTCACCTATTTCTCTTATATTTCTCCCTCGTTTAGCTCTTTCTAAATCCCCCAGTACCTGTTCGCTATGGAGTCCTTTCCCCCAGAAAACCACACAGAAAGGTATCAGAGAAAACAATTTTTCACTTATTCCCCTGGGACATAGAACTATGGGAGAAAGAAATCCTGAATATGGAAAAAGAAATTGCCACCAAAATCAGTGGACAGGATTTGGTGAAGGTGAAATCCTCCCTTAACACCCTTTGGATTGCAAAGATGGGTGCCAAGCTATTCAGCTCAGAACACTTTCTGAGCACCACTCACCCTGGCTTATCTCGAGAGCCGGAAACTGCACCATCACCACCCTCCTCCCCAGCACCCCATCCTCTTCCCTTCCTCCACTGTTGGTAGTCCTGGCACACACGTGCTTCTCATTTCCTGTCTTCGCATATGCTGATCCCTCTACCTCAAATGTCTGGCTCTCATCCAGATCATTCTTACTTGCCCTTGAAGGTTCAGCTTAGAAAACTTTTGCATGGCACCTTCCCCAAGGCAGCCTCATTGTTTCACTCCAGGTGGGATGGGGGAGTACGATTCGCACCACAGTCTATGGGAATGGGCACTCCAGGGCGCCTGGGTGGCTCAGCAGTTGAACGTCTGCCTTTGGCCCAGGGCGTGATCCTGGGGTCTCAGGACCAAGTCCCACACTGGGCTCCCTGCATGGAATCTGCTTCTCCCTCTGCCTGTGTCTCTGCTTCTCTCTGTGTGAATAAATAAATAAAATCTTTAAAAAAAAAAAAAAAGGAATGGCACCCTGTGGAGTTGCCCACACAACCTGCTTCGCCCATGCCCTGTCCACCAGCTCTCATCTTCTGTGTACTCCAGTGGCCTCCTGATGAAATTTTTCATCTCTCTGTTTTGTTTCCATGAAGTCTTTCCTCCTAGACGAGGAGGAGTATGGGCTCTACTTCCATTTTTCCAATACTTCACATGCACCCATGTGAGTAGGGTCTCGAGAAGAGAACCTGAGAGGTGCCTCTTCCAGTCACCACTTTCGGTACACCAGCTTAGTAACAAGATGACTTTCTAATTTAGTAGGAAAGTATGAAAAGTGACAAAGGTGATGGTTAATGATAGGCTTATAAGCATCTGGAACAATGACAGAGAAAATGTGGTTTCTAGTACCATCTTGAGACTCACTCACATCCCTTTGGCATTCAAATGGAGCCGCTGTCTGTATATCCCAAGTTGAGAAGCCCTTTTCTGAACTCTATGGCTGGCTTCTCGCTTCATTTCGCTTGCTATTTAAAGTTTCAAAGCTTGTTGCACATCACGTCCCTTTTATCAGCCATGCTGCACCTTAGAGCGGACATTTCCTTCAGGGGCCAAGGATACTGGAGCTTATTACTGAGAGTACTTATTATGGATTGGATGAAGGCCTGGCTATGCCTTGAGTCATGCTGCTTGAAGCCATTCTAATATTCATTTAGTTAGGACCGTAACCACACTGAGTTATTGCTGGTCTCATATGGATCATATATTCACAGTCAGCTCTTGGCTTTGACAAGAGGATGTGTATTATCTCTGCTATTGCCCATCGTGTCTCTTCATTTCATTATGAATATCGGGTTGGAAGCCTGATATTCAATCTGTAATCCCAGTTAAGTTTTTTCAACACAGTCTCTCTCTGTTCAAGCCCGTAGTTTTCTTTAAAGCAGACTTTGTTGAAGTTGCTACCCATTACCTACTATCTCTGGCTTCCAGGGATACCACATTTTGCTCTAACTGGGAAGGAAGAGACAAATTTTAACATGAATGGACGTCGTATCCTGGCATAAATTTTTTTACTGGCATGAGAGCAGCTCAAGTCCTAGAAAGGATTAGAGTTCTGGAGAACGGCTTTTTAATTTGAACACCAGTTAAAGGGTTCTGTCCATCTTCATTGGATCTGTGGCCCCAAGCTCAATTGTGTCTCTTACTATATTCCTGCTGTTTACTTTAAAAGAATTGAAAGGGGCGAGCTTAATTTCATCAAAGGAACATCAGGATGAATTGTTGGAAACCACAAAAAGCGATGCCATTTAGATGGCCTCCAAAATGAATGCTGCCAGCTGTCTGAAAAGACACTTGGGTGCTGGTGTCCATGCCCGAGGGTAAGGCCCTTCTTCATCTGAGGCCTCCTAGGAAACTAAGAATTAGGGACTAACATGTGTGAGAGCCAAAATTAAGAAAAAGTGAGAAAAAGTAAGGAATTACTTGTAAGGCAGAGCCCAGAGAGACCATTTGAGCAGAGATTTTTCCAGCGTGCATGCACACGTTTTCAAATTCAGGGCTAGAGAAAGCAGAGGGATGTTGAGAACCGACTTCATCAGAATCGAGCGAACAAACGCTCAGACTTAGAAGCGTGGAGAAGAGCTAGGAGGCCCTGTGCTTGAAAGAAGCCTGTGGTGTCAGAAGGTATTTTACAGCAAAGAGGTCCTTTTGTGAAGAGGGGAAACTCTTTTTTAATTACCAATGTTCAGTTTACTCCATGTTCTTCTAGAGTTTATAATCTAAGACTTGTTAATTTGGCACAAATATACATAAATCACTTCTGTCCAGGGGAGGAAAGGGAGGATGGCGGTGTCAGCAAGTTTTCAGTAGTGGTGGAAATGAATGAATACATTTATGATTTTAGTCATCGCGGGTAATTCTAACACCCTTATTGTTTATTTGAGGATGTAAGCTGACTAAATAAATCTGAATTACAACTGTACTTTATTGATTTTGCAGAGTTTAGAGGAAGATTTATGAGACATGGAACCTTCCATCGGGTTTGGAAGAAAGTAGAGGGAATGCGGAGATGCCAGACCGCCACTAAGACCCATGGACAATCCCGTACTCACGCTTCTTTATCGAACTTTAAGATTTATCAGTAATATGCTGCCTTTGCAAGATGAAAACAAACTAATGCCAAGAAGGCATATTCTTCGGTGTTTGGCATAGACGTGCTCTCAAGACAATGGCTTCAAAGGTCTCCTGTCTATATGTTTTGACAGTTGTGTGCTGGGCCAGCGCCCTCTGGTATCTGAGTATAACTCGTCCCACTTCCTCCTACACTGGCTCCAAGCCATTCAGCCACCTAACAGTTGCCAGGAAAAACTTCACCTTTGGCAACATAAGAACTCGACCTATAAACCCACATTCTTTTGAATTCCTCATAAATGAGCCCAACAAATGTGAGAAAAGCATTCCTTTCCTGGTTATCCTCATCAGCACCACCCACAAAGAATTCGATGCCCGCCAGGCAATCCGAGAGACGTGGGGGGACGAGAACAACTTCAAAGGTATCAAGATAGCCACTCTCTTCCTCCTGGGCAAGAACGCCGATCCCGTTCTGAATCAGATGGTGGAGCAGGAGAGCCAGATCTTCCACGACATTATCGTGGAGGACTTCATCGACTCCTACCATAACCTTACCCTCAAAACATTAATGGGAATGAGATGGGTGGCCACTTTTTGTTCAAAAGCCAAGTATGTCATGAAAACCGACAGTGACATCTTTGTCAACATGGACAACCTGATTTATAAGCTACTAAAACCCTCCACCAAGCCAAGAAGAAGGTATTTTACTGGCTATGTCATCAACGGAGGGCCGATCCGGGACGTCCGCAGTAAGTGGTACATGCCCAGGGATTTGTACCCTGACAGTAACTACCCACCGTTCTGTTCGGGGACTGGCTATATCTTTTCAGCTGATGTAGCCGAGCTCATCTATAAGACCTCACTCCATACAAGGCTGCTTCACCTTGAAGATGTATACGTGGGACTCTGTCTTCGAAAACTGGGCATACATCCTTTCCAGAACAGTGGCTTCAATCACTGGAAAATGGCCTACAGTTTGTGTAGGTATCGCCGAGTTATCACCGTGCATCAGATCTCTCCAGAAGAAATGCACAGAATCTGGAATGACATGTCAAGCAAGAAACATCTCAGATGTTAGGATTTTTACCGATGTAAATACACTTCTTTTCTTTTTTAAGAAATGGGGCCTAGTGTGTTGGTATTTTACTGGTGTCACCAGGGGAAATGAACTGGCGTAGGGGTTTTGTAAAGTTTTTTCTTCCCTCTCCTAGTTTCTTTCTTGGATTACCAATTTCTAAGTGTTAGGCTCTGGTCATAGAAACAATACATGAGTTAGAAGGGCCAGATTTCATGCTCAGGTCCTGAGGCACTGCATTTATCTCAAAAAGCAACATCCTAACAACTGCTAGGATTTACATACTGTGCATCTGAGATAAAAATCTGGTTCTGGGAAACCGAGACTCGCGGTAATGTCTTCATATCATCTCTGCAAAAATAAAAGTAAATAACTCTTTTTCAGAAATAATGCACAGTCAGGAAGACACACTCAATGTGATTATTAATATTGTGTGTGCTGTTACATTGAATTTTTACATCTATTGCCATGTAATGTGTACAGTATTTGCGGTTCCACCAAGAAATGAACTTAGGCCTGGCAGGGAGGCTACAGCTAAATAAATCGAAATTTAAACTTGAAAATCAAATATTCTGTATGTTTGGAAGACAACTCTGCTTGCTCATCCAAGGATTAAAACTGGTCATCCGGTGGAATGTATATAAAATGCTACATAACAAAATAAACAAGAGGGGTTTTTGGGGGCTTTTTTGTTGTTGTTGTTGTTCTTTCAGAACAAACATTACCTGGTGCCTCCAAGGAGATTTTGCCAAATGTAATCTCACCTGCTTCCCTCCATAGGGTGTTGCTAAGTGCATTTTACAGTTTCTGGCTCAGGAAGGCACATGTGTAGAAAAAAAGTCAGGAGGGTAGAAAAACAATAAATTACACGGAGAAGATGCAAATTTACATATACATCATAATTAACATAAACAAGCTTAGCAGTCATATCAGATGCCCCTCCCACATATTTGCAAAGCATGTGAGATCATCTTTCAGTGGGTACCAATGTCATTGAGTGCTTTAGCCCTACAGTAATATTCTAACGTCTGAAATATCCAAGTACCTCCAGCAGCAATGCTATTAGGAGGTGTTCTGGAAGCTCTGTGACTAAGGTCCACAGGAAGGAAGAGTAGAGAAGTTTGGGGTCAGTTTCTCTTGATACCATCACACTTGTTGGGTCATGTGGGCATGCATCTTAACCTTGCTGTGCTTCAGTATTCTCATTTATAAAATAGATGGAAAAAACACCTACCTCACAGGTGCTGTGAGAGCAAATTGCATTTGCTAAGTATTTTGAGATCCTTAGTTTAAAAGGTGCTAATGCAATATGTCATGCGTTATGCCAAATGCTAAAATAATTAATTACAATCATGATCATCAGTAGTAGTAACATCCACCTTAAATATAATTTATGCCAAAATAAAGATCGAATACAAACTATTCGTGCATCCGATTCTCCTAAGACTTTGACTTTTTCCCTGGATATCTTAGGTGTTTGGAGAAGCTTCAATTTCTCTATCATTTCTTCTGGTTTCAATGAATCAGTTTTTACTTCGGTGCATTGCCTTGATTTCCCAGGGTGCTGAAAGTGAAGGCAGCTGCCTTTCCTTGGGGAGGAGCCTCTGGTTGGAAGTAAATTACAATAATTGAATCACATGCTTTGCAAAATGTGTAATATCCCATCAACTTAGATCTCAGGAAACATTGATCTGAATTCTCAATAAGAACTTTGAGGGCCGGTAGAGCTAGTCCCCCTCTATCAGAAGAATAGGCATTCAGCAAACCCACACACTGCACAGCTTCTGCTCATTAAAAAACTTGTTTGTTTTCATTCAAAGACAGCTCTGCAACTGAAAGAATATAACTTTTAATCTCTTTCAATCTAACTTTTAGAAGCTCCCCCTAGAAGTTGATAGCAAACAAGTAAACAAAATGAACAAATGAAGTCATGGCCTATTTCTTGACGACACTGGGTCTCTTATCCCCAGTCCAAAAGAATGCAATATGAGACAGGCCTTCCTGTCCTCCAATACATCTTCATCAAACAGTCAGCTGGACTGCCGAGTTTGATTGGAAAACAGCATTAGGTAGCTTGGGGAGAGATGGATCAACACAAGGTGAGCCCCTCTCTCACCCCCAACCCTCAACTGCTGTGAGTTCCAGTCATTGGAAAAGTCTCACGACTCTGTACTTGGTTCGCGATTCCACCACGTAGCTGAATCAAGCCTCTGTCTTATACTAACTACCATCTTGCATTTACCTGATGCTCAGTCAAGCCACCTTCGTGTCAAGGGATTGCACATTATAAACATCACATATGTACATCTATGAATTGTTTTGTGTGTGTGTATGTGTGTACATTATAAATAGAGCCCTAATCTTTAAAAGGAGCAAAAATTGGAGAATCATATGTCTTAAAGAACTATTTCCTAACTTTTTTATGCTAGGTAGTGCCCATGTGACAAACATGTAAATATTCATCAAAGACCATATGTATATATTTTAAAGGCATTTTTTTCCTTCTCCCCTGTACGTATAGTTAGAATCTGCTTGTTATGTACATTTTCTTCTGCATGGAGCTTGGTGAGGCAAAGCCATTTGTCCAGTGTTTCAATAGCCAAAAGCATGTTTGCCCTTCATTTTTTGAATGTTCAAAAAAAAAAAAAGTTTAAGTCACGTGATCAGGAAAAAAGCTCTAATTTTCTACTTTTCTTAATTTTATGACACTGGCCAAACTATGGTTTCAATTATTTAAGCCATTTTTAAATGTATTTTCATTTCTCTTATATAAAATAATGTTTCAGACAGTATTGTACCAGGAGTCGTTCAGATAATTTTTATAAAAACCTTCTGATTGTCCCCCGACCTGTTTTGTTCATTATGCATTGGATAACAAAATGTATCAATAATTAGTGTCTGTATTCTTAGAATTTCTTTTTAAAATTTATTTTTGGAAAAAAGTTTGATCTTTGCTGGCTAGTTTGCAAGGCTTTGGGGTCTTCTTATATCGGACCAAATGCCAGTTTCAATACATAATATCATATTTTTAAATAACCAGAATCAAAAAATGAAGATCATTTTCGATTTGGATCAAATTCTAGAACCAAACCCCTTTGTGTGATGATACAGGGGAAACAAACTCCTGACAGAGAAGCTAAGAAAGAAGTTTTTCAATCAAAAATCTCTTCTATCAAAAGACAATGGAACATTTACATAAAGCTTCTGGGATTCCTTTTCTACCTTTCCTAATATGTGGGTTTAGTGGGGGGGGGAATTGATTATGTCATTTCTTCTGTAAAGGTGAGGATAGTTTTTATAAGCAACAAAGTAACTTGTGAATGAAAGAAGTAATTTACTAGAAACGCTTGTTGATGATAATTGACATTTAGGTATATCGTTATATATGAATGATTGTTTATTTATGTATTTATTTGTCAGAATTGTACATACTATTTCGCCAAACGTAATTGTCTGTAAAAGTGCACTCTCCAGGTTTGTAGTACTATTTAGGGTTACATGGGTTGCCAATCAAGCTGCTAATCAGAATACTATTTTTTGTATCAATGTTATAAAACTGAAAAATGACAAATAGATGCTGAAGATGTCTTTACATTCAGTTTCTTCACCTTCCTCTTGAATTGTAAACTGTCGATTGAAAGCACGATGCCAATGTATAAGCCCATCTGTCACAAGGAAGATTATGGTTCCATAAAGCTGATTTTTTTAAACCATTGGGACAAATAAACAGAAGGAGAAGATATTTTCCAGTTTGCTTCTTTTATGAAAAAAAAAATCTCTTTGGTGAAATGTGATCATTAAAATTAGCCAATGCCCTGTTATCATTAACCTTCTCCACAACCTCAACATTGATTAGAGCTCACGTCGTTCAGAGCTCATCCCGAGAGCCCCACTGCAGCTTAACAGTCAACTTAGGGATGGTTTGGTCCAGTAGATCATGGGCTGCTCCAAGATTTAGGAAACGGATATCTCCCTTGCCCCTTGGCAGCCTCAGGAAAGCCTCTGTTTTATATCCTATGGGTTGAACATGGCAACTTCTTCCAATTCAGAGAGCATTATATTGATAATGCGGTTGGTGAATTAGGACATATTAAGGTCAAAGCAAAACTGCCATTCTTATGAGTCATCCACATATATCCTTTAGAATGTTGGCATACTATTTTAAAAGTTTGCTCAGACTGGAAAAATGCTATTCAGGCATTCTTTACGGCAAATAGATGCTGATTGCTGATGCCTGACTTTGTAAGCAAGAGACTAATAGCTATTTAAGAGACAAAAGTTCCTGTTATCAACCCTGTATTAGCTTAAATAGGTCTTCACTTTTTAATGGAAATTTAACCAGATTTACTACTGCTGTACCTCAGAGTTCAAAAAGTTAAGTCCAATAGGTGAGCTCAAATACATGAGTTAACAATGAAAACATAAAACCTATAGATTTATATTCAGAGTGATTCTTTTGAAGGACCAACATCACGAGCAATGTTGTAAAAGCACAGTCTTAGACCAGAAGCATCAGCACTGAGTCGGAATTGGTTAGAAATGCAAATTCTTGGAACCTACCAGAAACTTGAGGGTGTGGCTTCCCAATATATTTTAACAAGCCGGTTAGGTGACTCTCGGCACACAAAAGTGGAGAATGCTGCTGGGGGCGGGCAAACTACCTTCTGCAAACCACGTCTAACCTGCTGCCCACAGGCTAAGGGTGGTTTCAGGGTGAATATTTGCGAAGATTCCATGAGGGGAGACACTAACATTGAAGCCCAACTAAGCAACATGTTTTCCCCACAATAAGAATTCTACTCTTCTCAGTGGATGTGTATTGCATATATATATATACTTATTATTTTATTATATTTTAATTTCCTTAATACAAACTATGGAAATCTGTTTCTTGTTATATACATGCTTATTTTATCATATTTTAATTTCATTAATACAGAAACTATGGAAATCTGTTTCTTGTTATTTCAGTACATTTCTATATCTTCAATTTTCCCTGTTAGCCCACAAGCTTGAAGTATTTATCATTTGGTCCTTAACAGGAAAAATTTGCCAATCTTTGACTTAGAGAAACAGAGAGACATCTGACAAAGGTGTTACGTACAAATTTCCTCCAATTGTAAGTGAGAAGTCACATCAATAAAGCGTACTGGAATTGTTTCCATGCAGCCAGGAGAATGACAATGTAGTCATGATGATGAATTGTGTCAAAAACCAACAGCTGCATATATTTTTAAATATTTCCTTTTTCTCTCTGGGTGATTTTAAAAAACTATAAAAACTTGATTCTAATTGTAACAATTATCCAAAGCTTAATTAATATATTGCTTAAAGATGTGTGGTATTAGACCTAAGAGGGTGGGTTTCATATAGCTTGATTATCATAATTACAAGCATTCTATTTTCTCATTTACTTAATTGATTGTCAAAGCTTTCCAGATAAATTCACAATGCTGGAAGAGAATTGAATACATTTCTGAGAGGAAAAAAAAAATGGGGCTATTTAGAAGAACGATGTGTCCCAGAATATAATCCATGTGAGCATGAAAAATTGCCCTTGATAATATCTCCTTACCTCTTTGCTGGTTAAAATAGGCATTTTTGTGAAATGAAAAAGAAATGAATGAAAAAGTATTATTGATTCAACTACATCTATAATAACACCAGCTCCACTGTCTCTTCAGCCAGAGGTGCCTCGCACTCAAGAAAAATTTTCCATTTAGTTTTCCTCATAGAATCTATTAGTTTGGTACATTATGTCGACTATTTGTTATGCCTCTTGCAATGACCTCAGTCCTCACCTGGGGGGAGCATGGCATGAAAGGTGATTTATTCTCTAAGGTTTATTCCAGAGCGTTTAGTCAGCAGTGGCTGCTTGATATGGCAGTCTGGACAGTGGTACGTGTGGGGGTTTTGTGATGAAGACTATTTTTCAGCAGAGACAAGGATAACCTCACCAAGAGAGAGGTGAGGGAAAAGAACACACCAGAGACTTTCTCCCATTACAAAGCCTTAAATTTTCAGTGTCCATTCCTCTGGTCTGCTGTTAAATCCTAACAGTAGCCCCATGAGATAGTGTTACTGTTATCTCAATTGATAGATTAGGAAACTGAGGCAACAGAGAATTATGTGACTTACAGAGTGAGCTCAGGCACCCTGGCTCTAAAGTATGTGTCTATAACCAGCTCAGCCCGCTACTTCTGAAAGTAAGAACAAATACCCCAACCCCCATCACCCTGACCTGTGTAATTATTATAATTTGTTTTCAGATTAGAACTACCCCCACCACCACCACTTTGCTTGAGTAATAATTTAAGCACTTTAACATTCACCCCTTTTAAGTGTACAGTTCTATGAGTTTTGACAAATGATACATTTGGGATGACCTGCCACCATAATCCAGACAAAGAGCAGTTCCATCACCTCCCAAATTCTTTTGCCCCTTTATAATCAGCCCCTTTCTCCAGTCCCTGGCAGGCACTGATCTCTTTCCAAACTTCTATTTTACATGATTTGCATTTCATTCACTAGTCGTCATATATAATGCTTAATGTTTAGAAAAAGTTTCTTCAGATAACCTATTCTGACAATTTAGTACAAAGAAAAGGAAAAACCAGAAAGGAAGAGAGTAGAAGACAAAAGGAAAAAAAAAAGCTTAAGGAAATAGTTAAACAAAAAATAATAATAATAATTAATGTGAAAACACAGGTAAAAATTCCAGAATTTAAAAATAAACCACCATTGATTGGATAATATCCAAATCTAATGCATAGTAGTGGGAAGGTGCAAGTCAAAAATCTATAACCCCTCTCTCTCAGAGTCTAGCTCAGCTCAAGAGGAACTTTTAACAGAACTTCTTCAGAGCTCACACACACATTTCTGTAAAGTAGAAAGAACAATCTATAAGTTCAATTATACTTTCTTCCCCTCTTGGAAGCAAAGGATCCTCTGGAGAGGCATCCATCACTGGCTAGCTCATTAAAAAGGCAAGCCCTCTCTGCACTGGGGGATTTGTCTCCACACTGGTCTCAAACCACACTCAGACAAGCTCTATTTCTGCATCTGTTGGTCTCTTCAACATATGCTACTCCACATTTCCTTTAGGAAAAGAGAACTTCACAACTACAGGTTTCTCTTCAAACTTTATTGACAGAAGTATCTGAGTTAACTTGGAAAGCATGCTATTTGTAACAATATGCTCCTCGGTTCCTACAGGCAATCCAAGCTGGAAGCAACAGGGCTGTGGGAGCAAACAGGAGCCTGGGGGCACAGGGAACAGCATGAGGGACACATACACTCTACAGCAATGTTTCCCTGGTTGTAATGTGCCTAGTAATTACCTGAGAATCTTGTTAAAATGCAGATTAGTAGTTCAGGGTACAGCCAAGGTTCTGATTTTCTGATAAGCTCTCCGACCATGCTGATACTCTTGTATCGAGATTCAAGGCTAGATTCTCGATGGAGATACTAGCATTCATTAAGCATCTATTATGGACCATACCAAAGGCTTTCACATATTGCCTCTAAATCTTCAGAAAAACTTCTTAAAAGGTATGAAGGATTAAGGTGAGGTTTGAGTTTCTAGTGCCGTCTTGGGTTAAAAACTCTTTTTCTTTCTCGTATATATTCCCTCTAAGACCTTATGGGAGAAGGTTAAGGTCCTAGAGGAAGCAATACACACCCAAGAAACAAAAACAATGAGAGGCAAAACAATCTACTTAAAATATCACACTATTATTTTGCTGACGCAGTGCCTATTAGCCCAATAAAGGATTCTATCTTAAAATCAAGTTGGCATTCAGGACACCTAGGTGGCTTAGTCAGTTAAGGATCTGCCTTTGGCTGGGATCATGATCCCAGGATCCTGGAATTGAGGCCTACATCAGACTCCCTGAACAGCAGGGAGCCCGCTTCTCCCTCTCCTCTCTTTGCCCCTCTCCCACCTCATGCTCTCACTCGCTTGCTTGCTCTCTCTCTAAAAACAAAAAACAAAAAAACACAAGTTGGAACTCATAGTTTAGGTCCTGGTGAAAGAAAGATGGCTTCATCTTTTCCACTAATCACACACAAGCTTAAGGTAGGAAGACTTCATAGCCCACAGAGAGGAGAGTGGAAGGATGCATGGGCAGGCTACAGAACTGCTACCAGATCATGGACACAAGAGAAACAGAAGGAAAGCAGCAGAGAGAGAAACCCATATGTCATCTGTCCACAAATAGTGACCCTCCCCCATAGGCATAAAAGTGACTAATCATCATCATAGAATATGACCATTCAGATTAGTAATCTGACCTCTTGGGATCCCTGGGTGGCGCAGCGGTTTGGCGCCTGCCTTTGGCCCAGGGCGCGATGCTGGAGACCCGGGATCGAATCCCACGTCGGGCTCCCGGTGCATGGAGCCTGCTTCTCCCTCTGCCTGTGACTCTGCCTCTCTCTCTCTCTCTCTCTGACTATCATAAACAAATAAAAAAATTAAAAAAAAAAAAAAGTAATCTGACCTCTTGAGGAGAAACGATGATCAGGGTGAGAGAAAGGAAGCTTTTTTGGCATGATATCAGAAACTAGGGGGTCCCTCCCGTAGAGGAATCCAGCATATATTGTTGGCACCATTTTGAGGTTGAGGAATATAGGAGCTGGAGAAATTGTCAGTTGATAACCAGACGGATAGTATTCAGTCCCCAGATCTTTTGACTGGAGTTCATATGCTTTTTCCATTATATCCTACTGCTCTCCATACCATTCACAATTTTTAAAACAAAAGAGGGGGAAACTCTGGCTTTCAAGTATATACACATTAAAGGTCATATTAGCAGTGTACCCAAGGCCAAATGGACAGTCCACGCTTTAAGTAACAAACAAGTCTGGAAAGTCAACACAAAACAAAAGAGATCCAGAATCCAAATTTGCCGCCCAAAGACTGTACAAATAGCTGATATAACAATTTCAAAATCTAGGCAAAAGTAAAAAAAAAAAAAAAAAAAAAAAAGTTTAGAACACCTATCAGAATTACTTAATATTAAATGGCAAAACAAAGAGAACTGGATTTTTCTGGCAGAAATCCTCATTCAGGAACTAACTGCCATGAGCAAGGTTGTCTACAGGTTCCTCAGAGGGAGGATTGTACCTCTACTTTGAATCTAGAAGTAACCTACATCAGATGTAGCCACAAAAGAAATACATGTTTTTCAACAAGAACACAGGCACACTTTGCAAAGGCTTTGCACATGCTTTTTTTATTTTCAGGGCAAATGGAAGAAGGAGAAAATGACTCCAGCAACAAAGGAAGAGAGTCAGCAATAAAGACAGTAAGAACTTCTGAAACGGACCGTGAACAAGGAGCAGCAGGAAGGAAGGAAAGTAAGTAAGAGAACAGAGAACAGTAATTCAGAGTGGGGTGAAGATGAAGAAAACACCTGTTTTCAGATTATGTTGACCAACGTTACTTTGCTTTTGCCATTGTGAAAAGTATCTAGGTATCAGAGATTTCAAGCCACTTTTCATCAAATTTTTTTCTAAGTAGAGAAGTTTCAAACAGGGGGAGTCCGCAGAGGCAGTTGTCAATCTGTGCTTTTTTCTTTCTTTTTTTTTTTTTTTAAATATTGTATTTATTTATTCATAAGAGAGAGAGAGAGAGAGAGAGAGAGAGAGGCAGAGATACAGGCAGAGGGAGAAGCAGGCTCCATGCAGGGAGCCTGACACTGGGCCTCAATCCTGGGTCTCCAGGATCACGCCCTGGGCTGAAGGTGGCGCTAAACCACTGAGCCACCCCGGTTGCCCCTCTGTGCTTTTTTCTAAGATGATATTTATCAATTCACATTTTCTTGTATATCAGGTTCCTTTTTTGCTAGTTTCTTTTCCTTTCCTTACTTCAGCTTTATAATTATTCTCAGTTGGCTCTGATACCCGGACCAGAATTGCTACAGTCTTTTACATTAAGTTTTGCAGGTGTGTTATAACTAAATCCCAGAGGTTGGACTTGCTTGGATTTCCACAGGCGCGGATTAAGTGAAACCTTTTCAGTGGAAAAAGCGATCATTAGATACTCTTCTCTCCACATTGGAAGACAGGCACAACCTAAGGCAACCTCGCTTTAAAGACTAGCTTTAAAATCAAACTCAAGGGAAGCCTGGTGGCTCAGTGGTTGAGCACCTGCCTTCGGCCCAGGTGTTGATCCTGGAGACCTGGGATCGAGTCCCACATCAGGCTCCCTGCGTGGAATCTGCTTCTCTCTCTGCTTCTCTCTCTGCCTATGTCTCTGCTTCTCTGTGTGTCTCTCATAAATAAATAAATAAAATCTTAAAATAAAACTCAAAAAAGAAAAATTAAAAGATACACATGAGGTTTCTGATAAACTATAAGATCAATTTCAGTTGAGAAAGCTATCATTTTGCTTTATTACTCTTGGGTAGATGGTAGAATGTTGATGGAAGTCCATGGAGGCATATTCATTCATTCATTCATTCAACTATTAATTCAGTATGTATTTCCTGAGGGCTAACCAGAAATCAGACACAATGTTAGTACCAAGTGTTTACACATTTAGGAGTGGATTGTTGAATATTCCTAACAGCCCAAGCTTCCTTGCTGTTTAAAATCAAGATATGCTTCTTAGAATTTCTAATCCCTGGATGATTTAGTGGGAACTAGTTCACTATAGAAGAACTTGTGATCCCATGATCTCCAAGCCAGCATTTTTGGTCCATGGAATCAGCATTTTATTCTTTCATGAATAAACCTAATGGATTAGAATAGGATTGATTAGTGTCTATTAACCAGAAAAGAAACGTACTAACGTGTATGTAGTTCTGTACATTTAAGTCTCTCAAATACTAAATCCATTCTTATTGCAATGTAAATTGTGTTTGAGCCCCAACCCCAACCCAAAACCAGTAATATCACTTATATTATGCACTGATACTTTCATTTTTTCAAACAAATGGAAAATTATACAAAACTCTAAATAGCTTTAATAATTTAGAATTAAAATATATTTCTATGAAATTAAGAAAAACAGATTGCACCATGGGCAATAAAATTTGCTGAAAAGCTATAAGCTAGCAAACCTGTCCCAGCCCCCTATCCTGAATCAGCAGCCATATCCAGTCTGTATTCACAGGTATGCATGGGCAACTGGATATGGTTTGAAATCTCCAGACCATTCAGCAATTGCCCAACTAGGGTGAAGGCATCTCTCACTTAACTTTTCTAAACTTTACAGAAATGTTCAACAAGGGCTTGTTTAAAGTCTTCCCCCCTCTTGACTAATTGAATTTAAATTAAAAATAAAGTCTTCTCTCCTATTTCAAGGTAGCTACTCCGTGGTCTGGGGTGATCTCCCCACCTTATACCTCCATTTTACTCAACCTTCAAGACTCAAGTCAAATGCTAGTGATTGATATTCTTTATTGCCCCTTCGTAACTCAAAAAAAAGCATGCCAAAAAAAAAAAAAAAAAAAAAAGCATGCAGGTATGGACAACCATAGTATGAGAGTGGTAGGGCTCCTCATAATACAAAATCCTTCACAAATTCATTTGATTAGACCATATAGTCTCTCTAAATAGAAGTTTCACCAAATATAATGCTGAAGTCACAAATACCACCTACTGTCAATCTATTGTTATAAGAAGAGGATTTCTTGGGTCATTACATTTCATGTTTAAAGAGTAGATGAGCTCCTTTAGAATGGATCAAAAACAATGATTACCAACCTTAGACTTTGCAGACATTATTTATCTTCTCCCAAAATCTGGTCCTTTCCAATTTTCCCACCTCTAAAATTGGGCCTGTTAGCTCTAGTTCAAGTTGGAAATCTGGGAACCAGCTTTATTTGATTCTAATCTACATCCCCCTCCAGACCATAGTCTCCATAAAGGCAGGGATGGTGTCTGCTCTGTCCATATTGTATGTTCAACACCCAAAACAGAGTCAGACAAAGAAGGTACTCAGTAAGCACTTAATAAATAACTAAATTAACTAAATTTTCTGTTACCTCAAGGAAAATTCCTAAGTCTCAAACAGATCTCAAAATATAATTAATTTTCCCCTATTCTAAGTTTTCTTTTAATTTATTTCATCCTTTAAGATGGATAGGATAAAGGTCATAAATCATAAAATCTAAGATGCCAGAAGAGGCTTCTATGTCCTAATTCAACAAATTTCAGTTCAGATGAGTGCTCATCCCACTTTGCTTTACTTAACTCCAGATACAGGGAGCTCATTCATTCCTAAGCCACTGATTCCCTTCCTGGACAGGTCACTGGATTTAGCTATTAGAAAATAATTATCATTTTGTCCCTTCATCCTTTCTTTTTCCTTAAACTTCTTCTTATGTAATCTTTGTAACACAGATCTGATCGTATTATTTCATCCCAACACAAAGGTTCCCCATGGCTGCAGAATGAAGGTTAAATACCTTTAGAAATAAGTTTACCAGAACCTGTTTTCCTCTCAAGCATTATTTCTCACTTTTCTGTGATCTGGCCACACTCCATACATTCCCTCGCTTATCTCTGGGCTTTTTAACGTTATCCTCTCTGCTTGAGCCTCTCTTCCTCCCTCTTCCTTCTGCTATTTTTCCACCTCTTCATCTGGATAATTGCTCCCAATCTTTCATCCTCAGCTCAGAAGACCATCATTCTAAAAGCCTTCTTTGACACCCCTCTCCACCAACTCTGAGCTATACTCTATTTGCTTTCAATGTACCCTGTCTTTTTAAATCTGATGATCATCCTACTTCATGGTAATTATCCATTGATTTATCTCTATTTCCCCCCAGAGTTCCATAAAGGCAAAGATTGCATCCACCTTTATTCATTTATTCACTCAGTTTTGCATTTATTTAACAAATTTTGATTGAGCACCTATTATGTACCATGACCGTTCTTATCACTGGGAAAATAGCAATAAACAAAACATTCAAAAAATCCTTGCCCTTATACTCTCTAGTTTCCCCTTGTTCATAATTTTAGAGCCAATTCTTACAATAGTACTGATAGTATATGTTCTTTAACTCATTCATTAATTCAATAAATATATACTGAGCACTGCACTAGGAGCAGGGAATATACTACTGAACAAAGTAAACTCAATCTTTACTCTCACAGAGTGTATATTAAATTAAATTAATTAAAGGAGACAAATTTCAAGCTAATAATATACAAATATTTAAAACTGAGTTTTTGGCTACTTTTCAGAAGGTGATTTATTCTATGCCCTGTTTTTGAAATATCACATCTTTATTCATTAGAGTAGAGGTCAGCAAAATATGACCCACCACCTGTTTTATAAATACAGTTTTACTGGAGCACAGCCATGGCCATTTGCTTATAAATTGTCTATGAACCATACAAGGAAATGAAAGATACCTGATGTGGATGAAGCATGGTGAGCTGGAGGTGGAATTAGAGATAATTCTGGAATGGGAGGGAGAACCAAATCATACAAATCCCTGGAAGCCAAATTAGTTTAGATTGACATCAAATTCGGTGGTTCTTAAATTTTACCACGTGTGAAAACTGAAAGAGAAGACTTTTGAAAAACAAAGATTCTAACAAAGAGATTATAAGCGTTTAACAATCTGTATTTTTAACAAGAAATTTGTTTAGGAATCTACAATGTTAGTAAGAATCCCAAATGGGCCACAGATCACACTTGGAGAACCTTCAAAGGGTTTTGAGGAGGGCAATAACATGGCTTGAGTTAAGTTTTAACCATCTGGAGTGCTGTGCAGAAAATGAACTCTAGAGAAGCAAATTGAAAACCATGGGCATCTTTTTTGGGGGGTGGAGGTATGGGAAAATCATTTTCCCAATCAGTTTTCTGTTACAGCCATGTACATTTTTTCTTTATTAACAAATAATTCATAAAAAAAAACAAATAATTCATGTATAATAAAGTTTGTTCTTTTAAAATGTACAATTTAGGGCCTTCAGTATATTCTCATAGTTGTATGTTGACCAATACTACTCAATTTCAAAACGTTACATCACCCCAAAAAGAGGCCCCATATCCATCAGCAGTCACATTCCATTCTCCTCCCTTCAGGCCCTGGAAACTACTACTGTGTTTTCTATTTCTATGGATTTACCTATTCTGGGCATTTTGCATAAATACAACTATAAAGTATGTTACCTTTGGTGTTTGGCTTCTTTGGCTTAGTGTAATGCTTTCAAGGTTCATCCACGTTGTAGCACATACAAGAACTTCACTCTTTTGTGCTTGGATAAACACTCTATTTTATGGATATACCACTTTTACCTGAATTTTCCATATTCTTCCCTACAATACCTTTTAATTCCTGCAGTCTTGATAGCGGTGTTCCTTCTTTTATTCTTGTTTTTGGAAATTTGTGTCTTCTTTCTTTTCTCAATCTAAATAAAGGCTTATCAATTTTATTGATCTTTACAAAGAATCAGGTTTGGCTTCATTGATTTTTTTTCCCCTGTTGCTTTTATTTCCCTATTTTATTGATTTCCACCCTGGTCTGGTTTATTTCCACCCTTCTGCTTATTGTTTAGTTTTGTTTATTTGCTTCATTTTATCTTTTTAAGGTGCTGGTTGCCTGTTGTTGTTGTTTTGGTGAAGGTTGGATTATTTATTTTACACCTTCCTTCTTTTCAAATATGGGCTTCTGTGGGTTACATATTTTTCTTAAATCACTGCATTAGGTGTATTGCATAAATTTTGATATGCTTTGGTTTTGTTTTCATTTAGTTCAAAATATTTTTAACATCTTCTGTGATTTTTCTTTGACTCCTATATTATTTGAAAGAGTATTATTTTATTTTCAAATATTTGAAGATTTTCAATATCTTTCTATTGTTGGTTTCCAACTAAACTGCATTGTGGTTGACAAATATACTTTGAAATATTTCATTTATTTTAAATTTATATAATTCGTGTTTAATAGCCAAGTATTTTGCTTATCCTGGAAAATATTTCATGTACTCTTAAAAACAATTTCTATTTGGTTCTTATTCATAATTACTCTATTAATACTATCTATGTGGTGAAGCATTATTCCCATATTTTTGCTTCCTTTTTTAGATATAGTTACTTTTAGTTTTTTCAATGTATTTATCATAGCTAGTTTAAAGTCTTTATCTAGTAAATTCAACATGGCTTCCTTAGGGACAGTTTCTTTCTTTTTTTTTTAATTTTTATTTATTTATGATAGCCACACACACAGAGAGAGAGAGAGAGAGGCAGAGACACAGGCAGAGGGAGAAGCAGGCTCCATGCACTGGGAGCCCGATGTGGGATTCGATCCCGGGTCTCCAGGATTGCGCCCTGGGCCAAAGGCAGGCGCCAAACCACTGCGCCACCCAGGGATCCCTTAGGGACAGTTTCTATTGATTGTTTTGTTCCTCTAAATGGGAAATACTTTCCTGTTTTTTGTTCTTTTTATGTTGAAAACTGGACATTTTAAATAATACAATTTGTGAATTCCAGATATTCGATTTCTGTCCCCTCCCCAGGGTCTATTATTACTGCTGTCTCTTATGGTGGTTGTTAACTGTTTGTTTACTGGCTTTCCTGGAGTGATTTTATTAAATCTATATTCTTTATCATGTGTGGCCACTGAAGTCTCTAATCAGTGAGGTTAGCAACCAGCTAGCAACTGGATAGAGATGTCTTTAAATGCCTTGAATCAGTGTGTTTTCCAGTCTTTGTAGAGGGGCTGTGTAGGGGGGATGTGGGAGCATGCATGTTTTAAATGCTCTGACAAGCAGTTGCAACTCCACCCTAGTCTTTACTCCCTGTTTACACAGAGCTTCCAAGTTAGCCAGAATTATGACCATCAGACCTTCTTAGGTCATTCCTGGGTATGTGCATAGTCTGGTATGTGTGTGACTCTTTAGAATTCCAGGAATATGCCAGAACTTTTCAAAGTCTCCTATGGATATCTCAATCTCCAGGTTTTCATTATAAAAATTTGGTCAGTTTCTTATTATTCCCAACTGGTAACATTGTCTCAGGCAGCTGCAATGTTAAACAGTTGCCACTGATTGCATTGGACAAATGCTCTGTGGCTAGGACTGTTTTTACAGAGTGAGAACTGTGTCAGGTTCAATAAAGGCAAGCCCTAAAAATGGAGCCCCTCGGTGAGTTGTCTGGTTAAACAGTGACAATTCTTTGGTAATGGGGTATTGAGAGTATTCCATCACATCTCTTCCCATGGCTTGTAAGCTGCTGGTTTCCATGGATGCCATTTTTCAATACTACTACAGAGTTAGGAAGAGGTGGATGAAATTGGCAAATTATAATCCCACAAACCTCACTGTTCCTATAAAGATCCAATCATATTTCTTAAATAAACCCTCAGATTGTTGTAAACCTTTAGTTTATTTAGAGAGTTCTGAAAAAGTTTATTGTGACAGTTGACAGTTTTTCCAATATTCTCATTGTTTTCATCGAGGAGCAGATTTGCAGAGGTTCCTATTCTACTATTCTGGAAAAGGATTGTTGACAGCTCATTGATTCATTCACTCATTCATATAGTAACTGATAAATGGCTGTTTTTTCACTCAGTAAATATTTATTGTTATTCAATGTGTGTCAAAAATTACTAAGTAGGGGTATGCCAAAATTAATAAGGCAAGGTTACTCTCTCAGACGAGTTGAGTGTGTAGGTACAGAGGGAAGAAACATTGGAAGTAAATCCTGATGATATAATGTGATTATTAATGCAACAGAGGTATGAAAAGAATATATTAAAAGCATAGCTGAGAAAGCACATCACTCTGTGGAGGCTTTGTGGTAAGTGCTGTAGAATAGGTGACATCTAAGCTAAATAAGGAAGGATGACTAAAAGCTAATCAAAGAAGAGTGCAGGGCAGAAGGGTTTGGCGCCGCCTGCAGCCCGGGGCATGATCCTGGAGACCCAGGATCGAGTCCCACATCGGGCTCCCTGCATGGAGCCGGCTTCTCCCTCTGCCTGTGTCTCTGCCTCTGTGTGTGTGTGTGTGTCTCTCATGAATAAATAAATAAATCAAATCTTAAAAAGAAAAAGAAGAGTGCAGACACACCAGATAGAATGGTGTGAGCAAAGACAGAAGAGAAAAATGCCTTGAAAGTTCATTTGGCTGAAGAATAGTATTAGAAAGCAGCTGCTGTGGAATATAGATGTAACCGAAAGGTTCTGAAGCAGAGTTTGTAGTGGTAATGGGGTATTCAACGTAGTGGCAGTGGAGATTGGGTTAGGTATAGATGGCTACTTAAGTGCAAGATTGAGGGAGCAGATGGAGCAATGTTTTCAGCATTCATTTGTCAGCGTTCCTCCTTGCCAGCATAAGTGGTCAACACCCTTTGTAATATAGATGCTCTCATACTTAGTACAATAGTCTAGATGTAGGTTAGTGGTCCATCACCCCTAAATAACCTAAACCTGGGACAGTCAGACCCATATTTTTGAGATAACTTAGCCCCCTAACTCTTTTTCCCAAAAATGAGCACTTGTTCCCTCCATTTGTTTTTTGTTTTGTTTTGTTTTGTTTTGTTTTTTGATTGAAGGGGTATATGAGGAAATGGAACTCAGAGTGGAAGAGGGGCTCAGACCATTAGATGATCTTCATTCAATTAGCACTCATTTTTTAAAGATTTTATTTATTTACTTATTTACTTAAGAGAGAGGGAGAGAAGCAGAAGCAAAAGGAGAGGGAAGGGAGAAAGAATCTCAGACTGCATGGAGTGCAGAACCTGATGCAGGGCTCGAGCTCACGACCCTGAGATGATGACTTTAACCAAAACCGAGAGTAGGACACCAAATCAACTGATTCACCCAGGCACCCCAGCATTCATTTTTAATTAACTATCATTATATTTTAATTTTTTAAACCACCTTACAGAAAGTATGAAAAAGAAAAAAATTCCACTATTCTAATACAGTTATTTACTCTATATATTTCCTTCAAATAATTTTCCTGTTTCTTTCTCCATATTAACTATTTTCCATACTTTCTTGAATCTTATTTTTACTATGTAAAGCTATAAACATTTTATATGTTGTTCTTCTCTTTGTATATATTATTTTTAGTAGATAGATTACATTTCTGCTAGGGCACATATTACAATTTAATCAACATGACTACCACGATCAGACATTTCTGTCAAACAAAGTGGTTTTGTTCCAAGAAGACAAAATCACTGGGAAATTGTATATTAAAATTATTTATTATTTTCTTCTTTCAAGATAGAATTTCTACCTTTTAGAAAAAGCACCCAGTTCACTAGGATCCATGGATAGGGAAATATAGGCTGTGTACTTCCCTAAACAGAGCATATCTCTGGTACTTTTGGGAGCAGTCATTCTACCACACACTTAGGTTTGCCTGGTGAAAATCTAATTCAGCAAATACTGGGTTTTGGCATCTAAAGAAAGCATTCTCTTCTAGCAACACAGAGAGCACAGCATTTTAGACCATCACATTGATCTCAGCTTTCCTCCTAGGGACCTAGGTAGCTCTTTATTTCTTACAGATAAAAAGGAATCAAATGCTTATGCTTGAGCAAAAACATTAATAGTCAAGGCAGTTACCTGCCACACTTTTCTCAAAGTTTATTTCATTTTATTCCCAGGAAAACAGACTGTGGAATAGGTCAAGAAAAAGAGACCTGTGCACAGGGCCCAATGCACCCTCTTTACCTGTAAAGTCTTATTCAATTTATTTTAAAATAAACTCATGCTGGGAAGGGTTGCTTTCCTAAAGGATGAGAGATGACAGAGATAGTAGCAGACAGTCACTTGCAGGTTCAGAAAGGGAAAAGTGATCAAAATACCCTGCCAGCCTCACTTATTAGATAATTAGCAGTTCTCTACCTATATCAATTGTCAAGTAGCCAAAAAAGATACAAGCGCCCTTTATCCAATTCCCATTTCACATGCAACCAAAGTTTTTTTATGACTCCATAAAAACAAGCCAGAACCTGTCTTTTCTTTTGCTGCCTGAGTGAATTACATCTTCAAAGACTTCCCCTCCCTACAGAGGTTTGGGATCACTCTGGGTACATAGTCCGAAGAGAGTTGCAGAGAATCCAGCGATTCTCAAATGCCATCCATTTGCCAGCTTAGGTAACTACAAGCACACACATACACACACACACACACCAAACAAACAAACAAACAAAAAAACCCTTACCATTGGAGCTTTTAAAAATATAGGTTACCACACCTTAACCCTGGAAATTCTAAAGTTGGGACAATTTTAATGGGTGATTCTTCTGTTCAGTCATGTTCACAAACCAATAAAATATAGCCCAGGTTTCTCACTTTAAATGAGAAAATGGATTTCCAGAGATGACATTCAACCAATTATTGACAGAGGCAAATCAAAATTCCAAGTCCTAATTTTCCCATGCTGTTATATTTTCTTCCTAAAACCAAGGCTACCTGCTAAGTGCCTTCAAAAACAAGTGTAGGGTTCACCAAAATAAGCTAAATGATCACTCATTTTGAGGGCAGAGCAGTGCTTTCCTAAACAAAGAAGACCCCAGTGACTAATTATTTAGCTATAGAATTCTAGTTAAAATGACTTCTACATTTCCTAGACCCTTCCCTGTTACCTCAGCACAATGTCACCAACATAAGATGAAGAACAGTAGGGGACATTTACTTGTTTACTTAGCAAATATTTATAAATAAATCTAAGTACCTTGTAATACATCAGGTTGTACTCGGTCCTAGGAATATAGCTGATGAACAAAGAAGACGTAGCCCTTACCAAAATGGACCTTACTGTTCGGTGAAGGTTAAGGATCATTGATCAGGCAATTTTCCATTTAGTATGATTAGTGTTACGGTGAGTGGATTATAGAGAATTACCAAATTTTTAAAGCTTTTACACAATTACAACAGAAAGATTTTGACCAACAGGCATTTCCTATTGATTTAAAAATGGTCAAAGAAAATAAAAGATAAGAATATGTGTATAAGTGCATATTATTGTAGCAGTTCAAATCACCAAACAAGTGCCTGTGGGAGAGTGAAGAGGTTGGCAAATCCTCTCCCCAAAATTACAACTCTAAAACTGGCTCAAATTTTCATAAACATCCATTTCAGGGTTCTGGTAATGGACTTAAGGCAAACAACTCATTGAGTAATGTTTATTCATTAAAAAGCTGCTAGAACTCTATTTAAGAACACAAGGGAGTCTTCGTTGCCTGGGGTGATTCCCATTCATTCCTCTCCTCCCCCAAGCTCAGTCAGTGAGTTAACCTTGCCAGGGCGAGGGTAGCCATGAAAAGAAGAGCTTTACTGCTGGAGGGAATGGACTTGATTTGGAGCAGAAAGTGAAAACCTATGTTTCCTTATGCTATCAATAAAGTAGCATTATTGGTCATCAGCAGCTCTGCCAAGGCAGTCAGGAGCTCCAGTAGCCTGAAGTTGCAATTCTACTTGGGGGGGTTACTGTGACCAGAGATGATCCAGAACCTCAACAGGGAGTTCTTGGAGTAGCGGTGTTATTAATGGCTGACTTCTCATCTGAAACAGTAGAGACCAGAAGGTAGTACTACAGTGACATTCAAAATTAAAAAAAAAAAAAAGAAAGAAAGAAAGAAGAAAGAAAGAAAGAAAGAAAGAAAGAAAGAAGAAAGAAAAGAAAAAGTCAGTAAATAAATCTATGCCCAGCAAAACTTTTCTTCAAAAATGAAGACAAAATAAAAACATGTCTAGATAAACAAAGACTGAGACATGTTGCTAGCAGTCCTTCCTTATAAGAATACTAAAGCCCTTCCGGATGACAGGAAATGGCACCAGATGTTAAGGAGATTCTACAGAAAGACATGAAGACCACTAACAACCTATATACATTTTTTGTCTTCTCTTAATAAGTTTAGAAGATATAAGGTTGGAACAATTCAAAAATGGAATTTTAAAAACAATTCATTTACAGAGGTATCAGAAAGAATGAAATACTTAGGAATAAATTTAACAAAAGAAGTGCAAGTTCTATACCCCGAGAACTACAATGAATTACTGAGATAAAGATGATCTAAATAAATGGAAAGACATTCCATGTACATGGATTAGAAAATTCAATATTCCAAATCCCTAGGCTTTTTTTTTTCTGACAATTTGATCCTAAGATTTATACAGAAATGCAAAGAACCCAGAGTAGCCAAGATAATTGTGAAGGAAAAACCCAGAGAATTTACATCATTCAATTCCCAAACCTACTAAAAAGCAAGTCAAGATGATGGGTGCGGTACTAGTGTAAGGATAGAAACATATACCAATGGAACTGAAGGTTCAAAAATCCTTACATTTATGGTCCATGAATATTCAACATCAGTGCCAAGTCAATAGGAGGAAAAGTCTTTTTAAACAAACGATCTGCCACAGTAGCATACCCTCGTGCAACAAAAATTATTTTATTTCTTTTAATCTTTTTTTTAATTTTTAAAAATATTTTATTTATCCATTCATGAGAGACATAGAGCGGGGGGCGGGAGAGGCAGAGGCACAGGCAGAGGGAGAAGTAGGCTCCATGTGGGAACCTGACATGGGACTCGATCCCAGGTCTCCAGGATCACACCCTGGGCTGAAGGCGGGACTAAACCGCTGAGCCTCCCGGGCTGCCCCAAAAATGATTTTAGACTGTTACTCCACACTGTACACAAAAATTAACTCAACATGGATCCCAGGCCTAAATAGAAGAGGCCACAGTCTGGTCTGAAAATATGGATCTAAAGAGGAACACTCAAATCCTGCCTCATTAGCAATACCCTAGGGAAGATAAAAGCACAAGGAACAATATCTGAAGAAATCATAACACCATTTTATGAAGAACTGGGTATGGGCCCCAACTCTGAATGACGGAAACTCTGGCAAACTGAAGGAGAGATCTTGGAACTGAACTCCTTCTCTTTAGTAGGCACATTTTCCCATTTTAAGTGAGAGACAATCTCATTCAAATGGGCTTAAGAAGAGAGAGTTTACTAGGTTTAAATGAAAAGTTCAGGGACACCTGGGTGGCTCATCGGTTGAGCGTCTACCTTCAGGGCGTGATCCTTGGATCCCAGGATCGAATCCCACATGGGGCTCCCTGCAGGGAGCCTGCTTCTCCCCCTGCCTATGTCTCTGCCTCTCTCTCTGTGTCTCTCATGAATTTTTTTTTTTAATCTTAAAAAAGAAAAGTTCAAGTGTGGAGCTGGCTGCAGGGATACTTTGCCCCATGTAGCTTATTCTCCAGTTATCTTTCCATCCATCGCTTAACACATCCCCGCATATCAGCTCTGTTCTCAGGCATGCTGTCCCCTTGTGACTGAAGATGGATGCAGGAAGGTCCCACATCACATCCTCCCATCACAAGTCCAGTGGAAAAGAACATTCCTTAACAGTGCCAGAAAAGGTATCATTGGTTTCTGATCCCTGAAACAAGCACTGTGGCCAGGACAAAACAGTGCTCTGATTGCCCAGACCTGAGTCACCTGCCCCAGAGGATGGGAGCTCAACCCAAAGAACATGAATGGAGGATAGGGAAAGGGCAGCTTCCCAGACATAAACTGGGTAACTGTCTCCAGCCGGAGCATGAACGGGTCCTAGGAAGTAAAAACTAAAGGGGTTCATTGCAACCTTGTTCTAAGCTAATAAACGTCAATTGACTTCATGCAAAATACAACTAAGAAACATCCACCAGATCCGGAGGCAGAAAGAGACAGCAGTAAAAAGTATATTTGACAATCGAACTAAAGAAAGGAAGAAAAGAAACAGAACAATATTTTTAAAGGACATTTGTTCCTAAATCCTGTGGGGTATTTTTTCAAAGATTTTATTTATTTATTTATTTATTTGACAGAGAGAGAGAGAAAAAAAAAGAGCACAAACAGGGGGAATAACAGAGGGAGGAGAGGTAGGGTCTTGGCCAAGCAGGGAGCATGACCAGGGGCTCCATCCCAGGACCCTGGGGTCAAGACCTGGGCCGAAGGCAGACACTTAACTGACTGAGCCACCCAGGGCGCTCATAAGTGCTGTTGCTTAAGCAAACAAGCCCCAAGTACAGCAGCTGCCATAGCCCAGTAGCCACAAGGGAGAAGCAGAGAGACAAAGAGTAAGGGCTTTGTCTCCACCCCATGCACAGTTGGACTGGGACCCTGGGCACACCGACCACGATGAAGAGAGAGAAGCAAGTGCAGGCAAAATCACGAGGACAGCAGATGGTGGCCAGGTCTGGAACCAGTGGGCCCTGGGGCAGCCAACCAGGGCAGCTGCACAGAGAGGAGACATGGAGCAAGGGGGCAGGGCCTCCCCTCATGACTGATGGAGAATCGGTATTGAGTATTCAAGCCAGGAGAAAGGAAGAAACAAGTGAAAAGAGGCACAGCCATGAACTGATCTTCCAGCATGCAGTGATTCTCCTACTTTTGCCAGTTTTTAGCAGAGTATTCTGTGCCTTGGAGAGGGATAAGGAGGGAAGGGCCACCAGGGTGGATGGGTGCGGGGAGGGGAGGAAAGAGAAGGGGCGGAGATACAGATGGGCCTAGTGTGTTCAATTTGCCAACATACAGAATAACACCCAGTGCTCATCCCGTCAAGTGCCCCCCTCAGTGCCCGTCACCCATTTACCCCCACCCCCCGCCCTCCTCCCCTTCCACCACCCCTAGTTCATTTCCCAGAGTTAGGAGTCTCTCATGTTCTGTTTCCCTTTCTGATATTCCCCACTCATTTTCTCTCCTTTCCCCTTTAATCCCTTTCACTAATTTTTATATTCCCCGAATGAATGAGACCATATGATGATTGTCCTTCTCCGATTGACTTACTTCACTCAGCATCATACCCTCCAGGTCCATCCACGTCAAAGCATATGGTGGGTATTTGTCGTTTCTGATGGCCGAGGAATATTCCAGTGTGTACGTAGACCACAGCTTCTTTATCCATTCGTCTGTCGATGGACGCCGAGGCTCCTTCCACAGTTTGGCTATTGTGGACACCGCTGCTCTGAACATCGGGGTGCGGGTGGGGGAGCGCCAATCTTGACGGAAAGGGTAGGCTTTCTTTTCCTCCACACGTTGCGTGGGCTTTGGTTCTCAGAGCCTTTGAAGGGTAGCGGCAGGCAGGACAGAGGGAGGCTCGTCTCATTTCCCGATGGGGGAGCCCCGGGGTCCTGAGCTCGCCCTGGAGGCGCCCCAGCAGGTTGGTGAGGGGTGAGGCTGGAGATGGAAGAGCCTTTACGGCTGGTACAGAGCCCTCGTTACATATTCTGGGTTTCAGAGCAAGTATTTTCCTGTTTGAAACCTGGTTTAGCCTTTTCACACCTCTTAAGAGTGTCAAACTTTGAGAAAGTCACCAGTTCTTGCCGGACCCCTTGACACGGGTGTTTGAAGGTTGCAGGCACAGTGCTGGAGGGAGAGTAGCTGTGGGGAGACAGAGGCAGGCACCAGGCTCGGGTGGGCCAGGGGTGGCTAAGGATGTGCACGACCCGAGAGGAGGCCTACCTGAGGCGAGGCACCTGTACTGCCTGCCTGCCCTGCAGACTCGAGAAGCCCAGGCCAGGCCACCCCACGATGGGCCTCTTTGGCATGAAGATTATTCTGGGCCACAGGCAACCAAGACCCTCCGGGCTCAAGGGAAACCTTTGCTCCTGCCTTCACATAGAAGACTCAAGAGAGTGTCCTTCTCAGAAGGGTTATTAGCAGGGATGCTTTGATCTGAGTGGCCCATCGGGATGCAGGGCAAACATCCCATTGCCAAACACCTGCTGCTCTTAGCACCCTGTGAAGTGCGTTCCTTTCCTTAAAGTCCCAGACTCCGACCCCCTTTCCCTTGGCTCAGGATGACACAGATACCTCATGTGCCTGATGGTCCTTAGAAATTCCATGTCTGTGTGGATTCCTCGTACATAAGCGATTACATCTTATTTTCTCCTGTGACTCTGTCTTCTGTCAATTTGAGTCTTAGTCCGGCTCCAAGGACTTTGAGGGGACAGGAATTCCTGCCCCCTGACCGGACACAGGGTCTGACCTAGGGAGAACAGACTGGGGAGGAAAACTGATTACAGGTCCTTGATTCTGGATTCAAAAAGCAAACAGATCATACTGGCCTCTGGGAGGGGATCTTGTGTTGAGATCTTGGAGCAAATTATTTTAAGGACAGGAAGGCATGGTGAAAAGAAGTCATTGGGGAGGAAATCATTTCCAATTGCTCACACCTTTTGCCAGGCATTGATATAGTATATTTATGTATACAATCTATACATAGAATGCCTCACTTAGTTCCTGTTAAAATCCTATAAAAGAAGAGACTGTTAATAATATTTCCTACTCCACAGAAAGCCAAAGCACAGGGAGATTACGTAGCTTATCTAAGGTCCCAGAGCTAGTTAGAGATGAGCTAGGATTAGAACCCAGGAAGTCCTGGTTTCAGAGTCAGAACCTAAAACCACTGGGTCAGCCAGAGCTGAGGAGGGCTTAGGGGCTCATAACCTAGGTTCCGTAACCTGCCTAGGCTGTGGCCGTGGGGTCCCAGCAACTGTCCCCTGGTGAGCACAGAGTTTGAGTACCTTGGAGCAGCTTGCCTGAGCGTGATAGACTTTTGGAGAAGCTTTGTGAAACCAGGAGGGGAGAGAAATAAATGGTCCCAGCTCTCAAGAATAGGATGCATTTCACACACGGCACCAGGAAATCAGACCCACGTCTCCCTTTCAAGATCCGCTTTCCCTTCACCGAGCACACTTAAAGAGGAGAAAATGAATCCTGCCCATCGAAAAAGGGCAGGCTGTAATGAAAAACAACTTTAAAGACACTTCAGCACATAAAGTCTTTGAGCTACATCACTGACAATGGCTTACAAGTTTATTTTCAATTTGCAGTTATGCTGAGCAGACACTTTGGGAAGTGCGCTGCAGGCCGGGAGGCGGGAGGCCTGCTGCAGCATCATCTGCTCAGCGTCCATCTGCACGGGGTGGGTTGTCACAGACCATCAGGTGCGGGTGTAGCCAGACACATCATCCGCCACATGGCCAGCCAGGAGAGTTTTCAAAATTATTTTCCTCACCAGTGTTGCTAAGCATACAATTCTAAGAAAGCAGGTTTCTTGGCAAAGACGTTTTCTCCCTCTGAAGGAAAAAAACTCTGCTTTGAGCAAAGAAAGCGCAATCTTCAAGTCCACATCTGAATCCCAGCCCTGGCACTTGCTAATCGGCAGCCAGGAGCAAGGTATGCAAACCCTGCAAACTTGGCTTCCTAATTTACGAGGGCAGAGATGTCATTTATAAAATGGGGCTGGAGGGGGAAATTAAAGGAGATGGTAGCCATTGTCTTTTTTTTTTTTTTTTTAAGATTTTGTTTATTTATTCATGAGAGACACAGGGAGAGAGACAGAGGGAGAGAAGCAGGTTCCCTGCGGGCACCTGATGTGGGACTCCATCCTGGGACCCCTGGATCGCAACCTGGGCCAAAGGCAGAGGCTCACCAAGGCACCCCGCCCTTGTCTTCTTAATGGCTACATAAAAACAAGATTTTTTGCTTCACCATTGTGTCCTCAGCACTTAGCATAGCAATGGCACGTAATAGGTGCTAAATAAATAGGTATTGAGTGAATGAATGTGTGGATAACACCATCTTCTGAAACTGACCTCTAGGGACCTGTGAGAGCTAATTTCTTCTTTATTTCTCCTAAAGGCAAAAGAGCTCTCTCAGCCTGTTCCTTTCTAAGGGGATTACTTCCTCTGACTGTTAGAATGTCTGTTATCCTAGGAATTTCTTCAAATTTGGGGGGGGGGGGGGATTGGGGGGGTGTTTTGTTTCCTGCATCCACGTCTTCTGCTTCATTATCTTATTCCCTTGTTTTGTAATTAGTCATTTTCACTGAGCTTCCTAGAAAGGACAAATCGAAGCTAAATTTTTTAGTATTTTCATTTCTAAAATGTTGCTATTGTAGCTTACTATTGATGATTAATAGCATCAGTATAGAATTTGAGTCTGAAGATTTTTCCCCTTGGAATTTTTAAGGCAATTCTCTAGTATTTCCCATCACATCTAGCATTGCTGAATAAAGAAAATTTGGAAAATGTGGGTTAGTGTAAGAAAGATTAAAAGCAATGGTAATCCTACTACCCAAAGATAACCCTGTTCACACTGTGATATGTACCTTCCCAGGACACACACACAGCACACCTGTGTACACACACACAAAGGCCACATTGTGTATATGGTTTCACGTCATGACTGTTTAATTTTCTGTCGTGCTATCCTCATGTCATCATATATAACAGAGTTACTTTTAAGGCCCTTTTCAACCCTAAGGATCAATGATTCTATGACTTGTTAAGAAGAGATTGTGACATATGGATGGTTTCAGTAAAAATAGCAGACAGTTTAGGAGTTGGTTTCATTGATACAAGCATGAAATAGAACTGTGGCAAAGGAAGATAAGGTTAACTGCCTGCCAAGTGCTTTTCATTTAGGGACACAGAAGGTTCTCAGTGAGTAGAAGGGAATCAAAGACATATTACAGATGAGGCTCAATAAATCATCTGAGTACAAGCTATAGTCAGGAAAAGCATGGTAGGATGGAGAAAAGGCTGAGCAGGGCCTCCTGGGAGGAGCATCACGTGCAGCCTTTAGGATGAAAGGGGGACCATATATAAGCAAAGTGCTCAAGGCCCCAAACAGGGGACGGGCAAGCAGCGCCAGCCTCAAAGGCTTGCAATTAAAGAGGACAAGCAGTGACCGAACACATTTACCTAACGGAACACACAGTCTCCAGCGCTGTGGGAGCACATCGCGTGGGTGAGGTTCAAAAAGAAAAGGAGAGAAGTGAAGAAGAGGAAAGCAAAGGAAAATAGAGCAGGAAGCTAGGGATGGAAATGCAGTCCATGAAGACGAGGGCTCCAGCTGAGGACAGAAACCAGAAGCATCAAACAGCAAAGACACCTCTGTTGTGCCAACCTCGGGGTCGTGATGGTGGCACCGAAGCACCCTCCCATTTCCCCCTGCAGTAGCCATAAAAGGTCACAATGCATTGTGGCAGCCCTGAAAACTGGAAACAAATATCAACAATCCAACACTGAAAGGTTTTTCTGCTAGACAAAGCCCAGGTGAGGGGCTTCACCATGTGAGACAGAGTGGCTGGTCTGTACAGGAGGGTGAGAGGGCAGCAGAGGGAGTGAGAGACACTATTCCCCACCCCTCTTGTCCTGCGTGGCTCCTGACCTCAAGGACGTAAGTCCTATTATGGAGAGTGAAGCAGCGCACACGTGTGTGCACGTTGATAGGATCCTCGGGGACACTTCTTTCCCCATACAGGGAGAGATGCCCTATCGTGCAATGAGAACGTGGTAAACGCAGACTTGTGGTAGATGACATTGTCACATGTGATCAGGCTTCAAACAGGGGTAGAAACAGGAAGCTTCGTGGCATAATGCACTCTGGAGATTGTATTTGTCATGCTTCCACTTGAACTGTCAGAGAAAATTCAAGAGTAAATGTTCAGACAACTTCTAATATGAAAGGACGAGTGGTCTTCTATGAATGAGAAGAGGAGGAAGCAGGAGACGACCCTTGGTAGGTCCAGGAGAGCTGTGTTAGATCACATCTGTCAGAGTCAGCACTGAATAGTCCTTGCAAGTCAAGGTCTGCCAGAGAGTCTCCATGCTTCTAGAAGGCCAGGGAGCCAACCCTTCCCAACCTGCTGCACTGACAGAGCGGTCTTCCATAGAATGTAAAACCTAGAAGAAGTGAAAAGGTGTCATGGATTTGAAGGAGGGAAGGGAAATCTTTCATAGAAAACAAAAAAAATTCGAAAGCACTTGTGGAAATTCCTTGCTTTACTGTGCTTTGCAGATATTGCCTTGTTTTACACATTGAAGGTGCGTGGCAGCCCTGTATAGATCAAGTCAACCCTACGGCACCACTTTTCCAACAGCATTTGCTCATTTCGTATCTCTGTGTCACATTTTGGTAATTCTCACAATTTTTCAAGCTTTTCCATTATCATTGGATTTGGTATGGTGATGTGTGGTCAGTGATGTTACTGCTGTATTGGTTTGGAGGCGCTGCAAACCACACCCTTAGAGGACAGCCAATCTGATTGCTAGATGTTTTGTGTGTTGTGAGTGCCCCATGCACTGGGAAGTCCCCTGTCTCTCTCCCTGTCCTCAGGCTTCTCTGGTCCCTGAAACACAGCAATATTGAAATTAGGCCAGTTGATATCCCTACAGGGGCCTCTAAGTGTTCAAGTGAAAGGAAGAGTTCTGTGTCTCACACTTTAAATCAAAAGTTAGAAATGATTACGCTTGGTAAGGAAGGCACGTTGAAAGCAGTCACAGGCCCAAAGCTAAGCCTCTTATACCGAGTTGTGAATGCAAAGGAAAAGTTCTTGAAGGAAATTAAAAGGGCTACTCCAGTGAACACATGAATGATAAGAAAGTGAAACAGCCTTATTGCTGATATGGAAGAAGTGTTAGCGGCTTGGATAGAGGAGCAAACCAGCCACCACATTCCCATAAGCCAGGCCTAATCCAGAGCAAGGCCCTAACTCTCTTCAATTCTCTCAAGGCTGAGAGAGGTGGGCCACCTGCAGAAGAAAAGTTAGAAGCTAGAAGAGTTGGTTCATGAGCCAGCTCTATAACATAACTGCAATGTGAAGCAGCAAGTGCTAATATAGAAGCTGCAGCGAGTATTCCAGGAGATCCACCTGAGATAATTAAAGAAACTAGCTACACCAAACAACAGATTTTCAATGTAGACAAAACAGCCTTCTGTTAGAAGATGCCATCTAGGACTTTCCATAGCTAGAGAGGGAAAGCCAAGGCCTGGATTCAAAGCTTCAAAGGATATGTTGACTCTCTTGTTAGCACCTGGTGACATTACATTAAAGCCAGTGCTCACTTACCAGTTGGAAAATCTGAGGGCTCTTAAGAATTATGCTAAATCGACTTTGCCTGTGCTCTGCAGCTAGAATAACAAAGCCTAGATGACAGCGCATCCATTTACAACATGGTTTACTGAATATTTTAAGCCTACAATTGAGAACTACTGTTAAGAAAAGAAGAAGCTTTTCAAAATATTATTGATCTGACAAGGTACTTGGTCATCCACGAGCTCTAAAGGAGAAAGACAATGAGATTAGTGTGCTTTTCATACCTATTAAGATGACATCCGTTCTACGGCCCAAGGGTCAAGGAGTTAATTCAACTATTGAGTTTTATTATTTGTAAGAAATAATAATATGAGAAATACATTTCATAAGCTGTGGCTTCCATATATAGTGATTCCTCTGATGGATCTGGGCAAAGTAAATTAAAACCCTTCTGGGAAACTTTACCATTCTAGATGTCGTGAAGTGTATGAAGGATTCACAGGAAACAGTCAAAAATATCAACATTTACAAGAGTTTGGAAGAAGTTTATTCCGACCCCCGTGGATGACTTTGACAGATTCAAGACTTCCGTGAAGGAAGTAACTGCAGATGTGGTAGTAATAGCAAGAGAACTAGAAGTATAGCCTGAGGATGGACAGGATTGCTGCAAGGTCATGATAAATCTTGAACAGACAAGGACTTGCTTCTTATGGATGAGCAAAGAGAGCGATTTCTTGAGATGGAATGTACTCCTGGTGAAGATGCTGCGAAGATTGTAGAAATTACAACAAAGGACTTAGAATATTACACAAACTTAGTTGATAAAGCAGTGTCAGAGTTTGAGAGGATTGATTCTAAGTTTGGAAGAATTCTACTATGGGTAAAATGCTATCAAACAGCATTACATGCTACAGAGAAATCATGAAAGGAAGATAGCCTACAATACAGTATATGCATAACTTTTATACGTACTGGGAAGCCAAAACATCTATTTGACTTGCTTTATTGCAATATTCACTTTATTGCAGTGGATGGAAGTAAATCTGCAATATGTCCTAGGTGTGCCTGTACTTCGTGTTTTCTTACGTGTTTCTATGAATCAAGAGATTAGATAGAAGAAGCTCAAACACAGAATTATTTGAAACGATTAGCCTTAAAAAAGGCCATATAATGCACACACACACACATACACACACGGACACTAAAAGTATAGTAGTATATTAGAATCTACAATGAAAGTAGTAAAGAGCAGAGATGATACTAGAAAAATAGGGTTCAATTATTTGAAAGACAGAGTGTGAGGGAAAAGGATAATATGAAGTCTATGGATAAGGAGTATTTCCTAGGGAGAGGTCAAGGGCTACAGAGGAATGCATAAAGGGCAGGGCTCCTGAGGATAACCAGGAGGAATGGAAGCACAACATGAGAGCAGGGAACCTTGGTGATTGAAGAACATGGGCCCTTGTGTCAACAGGCATAGATTCAGACTGACTAGCTTGAAAAAAATATTCAGCTATTTTAATCTCGAGATTATCATCTATGAAATGAGGACATTCATCATTCCTACTTGATATGGTCATTTTTGGAGTTAAAGCTTTGTGCCAGACACCAAGGAAAAACTCCAAAATAGCTACATTTGTGGGGAAAAAAAATCCCTGCATAGGCATGTCTTGATTCGTGTTTAATTTCAAGAGTGGTTTTTGTGTTTTTTTTGTATTTTCTATTTTCTGATTAGTAGTGATAGTTTTGGGTTTTTTTTTTTTTAATTTGATGGTTGAAGGAAAAGAGGGATCCCACAATTAGGAAAATAAAAAATATGTTACTTTCAAAGTAAGAATCATTCTGATTTTGGTCCTTTCCTAATTAAAGAGATGATGATGTGCCAATATCCATGGGGTATTTTCTTTTCCATCTTTATTCAAATTTAATTCAGAAAATGAAAAAATACTGAGAGTTTTAGAGAAACTATTCAAGTTTGATTATTTTGTTCCCAGTTGCTGCCTCAGCCCACTCCATAATCACTATATCCCACTAATGATCAAATGATCAGAAACTTAGCAGAGAAAACAATACAAATTTATTACATCACAGATCTGTAGATCAGAAGTCCTACCCAGGTCTCATTGGGCTAAAATCAAGGTGTTGGAAAGTCTGCATTTCTTCAGCATTTGTCTCTTTGCCTCTTCCAGCTTCTAGAGACTCCCTGCATCCTTGGACTATGGCCTCCTGCCTCCTTCTTCAAAGCCAGCAACAGTAGGTAGAGTCTTTCTGACATTGCATTGCATCACTCTAATTTCCTCTCCTGCCTTTCCCTTCCCCCTTTGAGAGCCTTTGTGATAATGCTGAACCCACCAGATAATCCATAATAATTTCCCTATCTTAAAGTCAGCTGATTAGTAACCTTAATTCTCCTTTGCCATGTACAGTAACATATTCACAGGTTCCAGATATCAGGATGAGGATGTCTTTGCGGGGAGTGGGTGCCATTATTCTAAATACCACAGCCAGTAAACAGGCTTTATCAGTAAAAATAAACATTTTGAACACTGAGAATGGGGCTTCCAAGGCAGGGGGAGGCGGGTGGGTTTCCTTCTTCATCAGATACACAGGCTTTTCTACTAAAAAGTGGGAGATTGATTTGGGGACCATAAATGTCAATGTTACCTTTTCACTGTTTTGGTTTGGTTTGTTTTCAGTGAATCTGTAATACATTCTCATAGTTGAAAAAGAGAAGATTTTTAAAAGTATCTAGTGAAAAATAGCCCCCTTAAGGCTGATTCCCACGTCTGTCTGTTCCAAACCTCTACCCACTTATAACTCTATTGGCACATTCCTATGTATACTATATTGTTTGTACATAGGCAATTACTAATGTATCTAAATTTTCTAACCTATTTTTTTAACCTCAAAGGTTCTATGATCTGTACCATATTTTCTTTATTGTGGTAAAAACATATGACATAACATTTACCATCTTAGCCAATTTCTAAGTATATAGTTTAATAGTGTTAGGTGCATTCTCATTATTGTGTGACCACTCTCCAGAACTTTTCATCTTGTAAAACTGAAACTCTGGACCCATTAAACAACAACTTCTCATTTCCCCTTTCTCTAGGCCCCAGTAACTACCATCGTACTTTCTGTTTCTATGAATTTGACTACTCTAACTAAATAGAATCAGTATTTGTTTCTTTGTGACTGGCTTATTTCATTTAGCATACTGTTCCTCAAGGTTCATCCATGCTGTAGAATATGTCAGAATTTTCTTCCTTTTAAGGATGAATAATATTCTGTTGTATGTATATGCCACATTTTGTTTATCCATTTATCCCGGGATGGATACTTGGGTTGCTTCCACCTATTAGCTATTGTGAATAGTGCTATCGTGAACATGGACATAGAATATACCATGACGTTTTCATTTTATCAGTGTATAACTTGGAGATCTTTTCACATTATGTATGAAGAGCTTTTCATTTCTTTCTTTTTTAAAAAATAATGTCATAAAATTTTATTATATTGATGGATCTCTATAGAGTTAACATATTGGTGAACATCTGTGCCCTTTCTACTTAGCAGAGATGTCAAGGTGAAAAAGTCTACCTTCAAAAATCTATTCATATTCAAGTTGTCTTTCTTAGAAAAAATCATCAACAATACGAGATTCCTAGGTATTTTGACTGAATTTCTCTGATAAAATTAAAGATATATTTGAGTTGATCTAGAGATGAATACAAATATTGAACTCAGGACTGGAAAAATCCAAACAGTTAGCATTGAAAGAATTTAAACAAAGGATTAAGTAAGATAATTGTTATAACTAAACACATATTTTAAAAATAAAAATTAAGATGCATTACTAAGTTAAAAATGATTTGAAAATAATCTGAATGAAAGTCAGGTATTATAACACCACAATGTATTTTTTTAAAAAGATGAGGGGAAATTAAAATTTGCTAAATTCCTTAGCCTATCTAGACAAGTGTCAAAGATCTTTATTTTTTGTGTGTTTTTAGTAATTCAAGAAATAGGAATTAAAACATGTTCAACATAAAAATTACAGCAATAGAATTTAAAATTATATGAGTGCATTATAAGTTATCAGAGAATAATGACACCTTTGCCATTGGGCAATCCTTGAAATCCTTGGGCAGAGGGAGAAGAAAAGGCAAGAATATTGAGAAATATATCAAAGTAAATGAAAATAATAAGACAAACTATAAAAGAAATTCAAATATAAGAGAAGGGAATAAGGGCACCCTCAGAACTTGAAGTTGAAACCAAGGAGGCAAAAGAAATGAGTGAGGTCAAAGGAAATCTTGACCAAATAAATAAAAATAACTAAATTGGAAAAAATATTACAAACAGGGTAAGGAAGTTCAAAATTGCCAATGCTATTCAATACAAAGAAAATGGCAAATGTCATATTTGACCAGAGAGAAAAAGGTTTATTGAATACAAGGAAACTAGAGACAGATTTGCATCTACACCAAATGGTATATTAGGAAAAGAAGAATCTAGGGAATTTGTTCCTGGGTAAAGTTTTGGATTATCAGTCAGATACCAGAAGATCCAAGAAATCCGTATTGGAAAGAGATTGCAGAGGTATGAACTGGGAAGGGCACAAGATTGTATTTGCAAAATGCATTCACATACCCGAAAGATGTGTAAGAAGGAAGTAATTTGAAACTCGATTAGGCTTTCTGCATACAAGAAAGATAGCATAAAGATTCCACCACTTTGAGAAAAATGGGAACAAAATAACCTCCAAATTTAAATATGTAAAATAGTGTGGGGGCTCTTGGGTGGCTCAGCCAGCTACAGCTATGTGTCTGTCTTCAGCTCAGGTCATGATCTCGGGATCCTGGGATGGAGCACCACGTGGGGCTCTCTGCTTAGCAGGGAGTCTGCTTATCCCTCTCCCGTCCTTCCCCCCACTTGTGTGTACATGCTGTCTCTCTCAAATAAAATCTTTCTAAATTAAAATCAATCAATCAATAAAATCAGTGTGTATGATACGCATTTAGGAAAGGACATATTATTAGATACCCACTTAAAGAGTCCAAAAGAGGGATGCCTGGGTGGCTCAGCAGTTGAGCACCTGCCTTCAGCCCAGGGCGTGATCCTGGAGTCCCAGGATCAAGTCCTGCATCGGGCTCCCTGCATGGAGCCTGTTTCTCTCTGCCTGTGTCTCTGCCTCTGTGTGTGTGTGTGTGTGTGTGTGTGTCTCTCATGAATAAATAAATATATTTTTTAAAAGAGTCCAAAATAAAGTCACATAAAAAGAAGTTGGCTAGTAGCATTGATGCAAATAATTTGCAAGGTAGGAGAGAAGCCATAAAATGTGAGTGAAAGGCATATTCTTTTTTTAACGATGCTATGAAAATAATCAAAACTAATTTATTAAAAGCTGGGAATTCAATTACAATTTATATGGAAGAGGAGCAAATTTCTTGCAATTATAATATTTCAGAACTAAAAGCAACCTCAGAGAACATTACATGCTACTGCTGTATTAGAAAACAAATACGTAAGACAATCCTTAAGGAATAATGAAGAGGCAGAAAGCAAATCAGCCTTTTGACAACAGTGGTTGCCAACATCGAAAACCTTCCACTTTCTCAAAGGAAAAAGTGAAAACAAAGGCTTGGAGAGCTGAATTAGATATTCTTATTTGTAGATGAAGTGAATGGTATAAATAGAAAAAAATGAAGAAATTTGAGAAGAAATACAGAGGAAAATATTTTTTTAAATAGAAGGCATTCTTGTTTGTAGATTTTGGCAAAAAGAGAAAAGGAAAGACAGAAGGCAAACAAAAACAAATGCTTTTATATTTCGACATCTGAGAATAAGAAGAAAGAATTATAAAGCCAAGGAAATAAAACCAAATGCTTTCAAGTGGCACAGAAGGAGAAGCCACAGGTGATGTGGGAGGTCAGCAGCCACAGGTAAGTGGGCCGGGATAAAACCTGGAGGTATGAGGGACAACTGTGGCATGGACAGCTTATGCAATGAGGAATAAAAGGACTGATTAGCCAAGGCAGAGGCACAGGTGACTGAGCCTGAAATTTTGATGATCTGAGTTTCCAGTTGGTATCTTTTTAACTTTTTTTATCTAGCAATGCTCACAGGCCCAGAAATTGGAATAGAGAGAAATTGGAATGAGTTGCCAACATGCCACTGGGACTTCCCCCCAGTACAGGATTTCAAAATAACTTTTGCCACTGCTCCTTTATGCGGCCCACTTCATTAGAGCTGACAGGTGAGATTGCCAGGATGGACATCTCCCTCTCTCCTGGCTCCATACTCTGCAGTTTTGGAAACAATCAGCCTCAGAAGTCATCAGAATAGGCACCTGGTTCCTTGGAATGATGACTGGGAAGTATCCCAACCTGAAATATTTCCCACAGTCTCTGAAACCCCCATCAGAGGTTCATCATTTAGATCTGCAAGGCGGCTTTGCCTGGCTTTACACATGCTCTTCCAATGACCTAGAAAGCTCCTCTCTCCTCCCTAATCTGTCTGGCCAAGTCCTACTTGTCCTCTATAGATTAGCTTCTTGTCATTCCTTAAGGAAGCCATTCTGAATACTCATCAAAGCACTGTCACGTCTGTAATTATATACCTGTGTACAATATGAATAAAAATTTAAAATTTTGCCGGATTATCAAAATGAGAACTATATATATTTGATCACTAATGAATCTTCAATATAAAGCAAAGCACTTTGTAATAAATATTGAATACGCAAATGAATGAGGGAATGAATGAAGATATAGATACCACTCAGAGAAATAACACTTTAAAGCCGTGGTTCTCCAAGTGTGGTCCCAGTATCTGCATCATCTAAGAATTTATTGAAATGCAAATTCTCAGACCTGCCTCAGACTTACAAAATGAGGCTGGATCCCAGCCACCAGTGCTTTTACAAATTCTTCAGATGATTTTGATACATGTTAAAGTTTAAGTCTTCATCAGTTTTTTGCTTCAAGGAAGGAAACAAAGACTCAAATGCCTACAAAAATGGTGAAAGCTGCATAAATGAGTGACATAAAAGGAACAAGTATGATACAATAAGGAGTGGTGGAGATGTAGTAAAATAGAGAGTAAGAGCACATGCTCTCCCTACAGAGGTGAGCCCCAAGTGACATCACTGATGTGGCACAGTAGGAGACCCCACCCTGGTTCCTCCAACAGTCACTTAAAAGGGGTAAAAGTCATTTTGCCTGCATCTGCCCATCCTCTAGGCTGGCACAGCTTAGCACCAAGACAGAACTCCTCTCACTGGGAAAAGAAAAGTAGGGTGAGCAACCACTTGCCCAGCATTTGAAGCACTATAAGGAAGGACCCGCTTTGGTCTCACCCCATCTGGAGATTGGCATAGCTGAGACATCTAGAAATGTCTAGGAACAAAGAGGAAGAGCAGGAGCTACCAATGTCAACCACTTGGCGAGAGCAACCACAGCCCCAAGTGGCTGGCTTTGCCAAGGACCCCGCAGCCTTCACTGCTGTGATTCCCTACAGCACTCAGGGATGCTGTGACTCCCAGCTTTCATCACAGAGGATCCTGTCAGAGAGCTCAGCAGACTGCTCTACAGAGGATCCCAACAGCTTCTGCTGCTGAGGAAACCAACAATCAACACAGCTGCTGCAGACTCCTTGCAGCTTTCACTGCTGAAGGCCCCATAGCCTTTTGTGTTTGCAGACTCTTGCTGCCTGAGTTCCTCCTTGCTCTCCACCCCAGTCAACACCACTCTGGACAGTCTAGGCACAGGATCCAGCACAGCAACCCTACCCACTACTAGCCATGGCTTCTGCAACTATGTGTGTACACAATGCCGGGTTGGGACCATGAAGGTTCTTTGGTAGCTGGAGCCAGCCCAGACTCTTGTCACTAGCCTGTACTGCCGCAGGTGCCTGCAGCTAAACAATGAAGCCTCCCACCTGCATGCCACCAGCCCAACTCCCATCACTGGCCCTCACTGCCATGCATGCACACATGGTTAGTGCTTGCAGCCACTTGAGTATACAACAGGCTAGGGCCCTGCTGCATCCATACTTGGCTTCAGTCCCTGCCACTGGCCACTGCCCTTGCTACTGTGCATGTGCCTGTTGCCACCCTGCCACCCCACAAGCACCTGAAACCAGCTCCCACAGTTCATTCTATGCACCACCAGCTCTGGCTACCACCAACTGGCACCACCAACTCTGGTTCCATGGCATGAAACCTGGAGGTGCTGCTGAGGACCCCAACAGTTCTTGCATCCACTGGGAACACCCTACAGCTCTTGCCAAGAAGGACTGCATTTGTTGATATAATGGATCCTAGCTGCCTGAGCCAACAACCCACCATTTCCCTGCAGATCCAGACCAACCACAGGCCCCAACACTTGATACCCCACCCCAGTAGAGAGCTATAGCATGTTCCAGCATGTCCCTACTTACAAATGAAGATCTTTCCTTACCAAAGTCACTTATAAAGTTTAGAAAAGGTGACGGCTGCTTCAAATGTGCCAACTCCTAAGCAGAGTTACAAAGAATCAGAAAAATGTGACATCACCCAAAGGTAAACTTCCAGTAACCACAAAAAAAATGGAGATCTATGAATTTCCCAACCAAGAATTCAAAATAATTATTCTAAAGAAGCTCAGAGAACCACAAAGGAACATGGATAAACAATGTAACAAAATCAGAAAAACAATATAAGAACAAATGAGAAGTTCAACAAACAGAAAAAAAAAAAAAAAAGAACCAAATAGAAATTTTGGAGCTGGAGAATACAATGAGTGAGCTAAAAAAAAAAAAAAAAAAAAAAGCAATTGAGAGCTTTAGTAGGAAACCCAGTCAGGCAGAAGAAAGAATCAGTGAGCTCTAAAACAGGTCATTTAAGATTATCTAGTCGGGGGAGCAAAAAAGAAAAAGAATGAAAAGGAATGAAGAAACCCTGTATGACTTCCAGGACAATCAAACCAAACCATAGTCACATTATGGAAGTCTCATAAGGAGAAGAGAGACAGAGAGGGAAAGATAGCTTGTTTAACAAAATAATGACTCAGAACTTCCAAGATCTGAGGAAAGATGTCAACAGCCAGGTATGTGAAGCTCAAAAGTCTCCGATCAAGTTAAACCAAAAGACTTCATCACGATACTTATAATAGCACTGTCAAAAATCAAAGACAGGGGTACCTGGGTGGCTCAGTGGTTGAATGTCTACCTTCAGCTCAGGTCATGATCCCAGTGTCTTGGGATCAAGTCCCACATCGGGCTCCCCTCAGGAAACCTGCCTTTCCCTCTGCCCATGTCCCTGCCTCTCTCTATGTGTGTCTCTCATGAATAAATAAATAAAACCCCTTTTAAAAAAAAAAAATCAAAGAATTTGAAAGTGAGAGAGGAGAAGCTTATCATATAAAAGAGAACCCCTCATAAGACTATTAGCAGATTTCTTAGCACATACCCTGCAGACCAGCAGCAGAATATAGGTTTTTTTCAAGTGCACATGGAATATTCTTCAGGATAGAACACACATTAGGCCTCATTACAAATTTAAGAAACTCAATTGAAATCATATCACATATCTTTTCCCACCACAATACTATGAAACTAGAAATCAATAACAAGAAGAAACATGGAAAAGTCACAAATATGTGGATATTGAACAATACATTTCCAAACAACCAATGGGTCAAAGAAGATATTGGAGGGGATATTTAAAAATATCTTGAGACAAACAAAAATGGAAACACAATGTACCGAAACTTAAGAGATGCAGCAAAAGCAGTTCTAAGAGAGAAGTTTATAGTGATAAATGCTTAAAATAAGAAAAAAGAAAGATCTCAAACAACCTAACATGGCACCTTTAGGAGAAAAATAAGAACAATCTAAGCCCAAAGTTAGTAAGTAGAAGGAAGGAAATAACAAAAATGAGAAATAAATGAAATAAAGATTAGAAAGACAATAGAAAATATCAATAAAACTAAGAGTTGGGTTTTGAAAAGATAAATAAAACTGACAAACCTTTAGCTAGACTAACCATAAAAAAGGAGAGAAGACAAAATCAGAAATAAAACAGAAGACATTACAACTATACCACAGAAACACTAAGATCATAAGTCAGTACTTAGTTCCAACATATTGGAAAACCTAAAAGAGATGGATAAATTCCTAGAAACATACCAACCAAACAGGACTGAATCATGAAGAAACACAAATTTGGACTATAAACTAATAACAAGTAAAAAGATTGAATTAGTAATCAAAATCTCCCAACAAAGAAAATTCTAGGCCAGATCATTTCATGGGGAAATCTATCAAACATTTAAAGAAGAATTAATACTAATCCTTTAGTATTTAGTATTTATTTAGTATTTAGTTTGAACTCTTCTTAAAAATTTAAGAGGAGGGAGACACTTCCAAACTCATTTTATAAGGCCAACATTACTCTGATACTAAAGCCAGACAGGGACCCTGTAAGAAAAAAAATTATAGCCCAATATCCTTGATGAACACAGAGGCAAAAATCTTTAGCAAAATATCAGCAAACTGAATTCAACAGCACAATAAAAGGATCATATACCATGATAAGTGGAATTTATTCTTAAGATGCAACGATGGTTCAATGTATGCAACTCAGTAAATATGATACACCACCTTAATAGAATAAAAGATAAAACTCATATGATTATTTTAATAAATACAGTAAAAGCATTTAACAAAATACAACATCCTTTCATGATAAAAAAAATTCCCAACGAAATGGATATAGAACAGACCTCAAATAATAATGATGATACATGACAAGCCAACATCTGACACCATACTGAATGGTGAAATGTTAAAAGCTTTTCCTTCAAGATCAGGAACAAGACATGTGTGCCCACTCCTATTCAACATTGTACTAGAAGTGCTAGTCAGGGCTATTAGACAACATAAAGGAATAAAAGTTATCCTTCTCAAAAAGGAAGATATAGGGCAGCCCCGGTGGCACAGCGGTTTAGTGCCGCCTGCAGCCCGGGGTGTGATGCTAGAGACCTGGGATCGAGTCCCACGTCGGGCTCCCTGCAGGGAGCCTGCTTCTCCCTCTGCCTGTGTCTCTCCCTCTCTCTCTCTCTCTGAATAAATAAACAAATAAATCTTAAAATAAATAAATAAAAATCTTTTAAAAAAAAGATATAAAACTGTCTTTTTGCAGGTGGCATGACCTTATATATAGCATTCTCTAAAGACTCTACCAAAAAAACCCTGTTAAAACGTTAAAATGTTAAAATGTTAATAAATGTAACATTTATTCATAAATAATAAATGAAACTATTAATAAATGAATCCCATAAAGTTGCAAGATACAAACACAACATGCAAAAACAGTTACATTTCGCTACAGTAGCAGTGAAATATCCAAAAAATAGGTTAAGAAAACAATCCCATTTACAATAGGATCAAAAAAAATAAAATAAAATACTTAGGAATAAATTTAACCAAGGAAATGAAAGATCTATACACTGAAAACTATAAAACACTGATGAAAGAAATTGAAGACGACACAAATAAATGGAAAGATAGCCCACATTCACGGAATGGAAGAACTAAGTTGTTGAAACATCCATTCTTCCCAAAGGGATCTAAATATTCATTGCAATCCCTGTCAAAATTCCAGTGATATTTTTCACAGGAACAGAACAAACTGGGGCATCTAGATGGCTCAGCCATTGAGCACCCAACTCTTGGTTTTGGCTCAGGTCATGATCTCATGCACCTGAGATGGAGCCCCACTTTGAGCCCCATCTCAGGCTCTGCACTCAAGGTGGAGTCTGCTTGATATTCTTTTCCCCTCCCTCTCTGCTCCTCCCACCACCCCTGCTCACACAAATAAATAAATAAATAAATAAATAAATAAATAAATAAAATATTTTAAAAACCAGAACAAACAATCCTAAAATCCATAAGGAACCACAAAAGACCCCAAATACCTAAAGCAATCTTGAGAAAGAACACAGCTAGAGTCGTTACACTTCCTGACTTCAAATTATATTACAAACTATAATAATCAGAACAATATAGTACTGGCATAAAAACAGCCACACATACCAATGAAACAAAATAGCCTAGAAATAAATCCAAGTGTATATGATGAATTCTCCACAAATACACCAAAGGTGTCTTCAATAAATGGCGTTGGGAAAACTGGATAGTCACATGCAAAAGAATGAAACCGGACCGTTGTCTTATACCATATGCAAAAGTCAACTCAAAATGGATTAAAGACTTAATTACCTGAAACCATAAAAATCCTAAAACAAAACATAGGGGAAAAGCTCCTTGACATTAGCCTTGCAATAATTTTTTGGGATTGGCACCAAAAGCACAGGCTTGCAGCACAGGTCACAGGCCACGCAAAAATAAATAAGTGGGGGTACATCAAACTAAAATGTTTCTGATCAGCAAAGGAAATAATGAATGAATGGAATGGAAACCTATGGAATCAGAGAAAATATTTGCAAATCATATATCTGATAAGGAGTTAGTATTCAAAACACGTAAGTAACATACAACTCAATAAGCACAAAAACAATCAGATTCAAAAATAGGCAAAGGACTTGAATATACATTTTTCCAAAGAAGACTTATAAATGGTCAACCAGTTTATAAAAAGTCACTCAACATCACTAATAGGCAAATACATATAAAAACCACAACGAGGTTTCATATCACACCTGTTAGGATCGCTATCATCAAAAAGTTGAAAGATAACTTGTGTTGACAAGAGTGTGGAGAAAAGGAACATGTGTGCGCTCTTGGTGGAAATGTAAATTTGTGTAGCAGTTACGGAAAACATTATTGAGGTTCCCCCAAAACATTAAAAATTGAAAATTAAAAATTGAATCCAGCAATCCCACCTGTGGGTGTGTATCTGAGGGAAATGAAATTACTATTTGAAGAGATATTTGCACCCCCATATTCAATGCAGCGTTAGTCCCAGAAACCAAGATACAGAAATAATCTGGGTCCCTCAACAGATAAATGAAGAAAGTACACAATGGATTATTATTTCGTCTAAAAAAAGAAGGAAATTCTGTCATTTTCTTTTTTTTTAAACAATTTTTATTTTTTTAATTATTATTATTATTTTTTTAGATTTTGTTTATTTATTCATAGAGATGCAGAGAGAGAAAGAGAGGCAGAGACAGAAGCAGGCTCCATGCAGAAAGCCTGACGTGGGACTCGATCCAGGGTCTCCAGGATCACGCCCTGGGCTTCAGGCGGCGCTAAACCGCTGTGCCACCGGGGCTGCCCAAATTCTGTCATTTTCAACAATGTAGATGAACATGGAAGACAGATTCTAAGTGAAATAAGCTGGACATAGAAAGGCAAACACAGCATGGTCTCATTTATACATGGAATCTTAAAAAAAAAAAAAAGAAAGAAACAAAGAAGAAACAAAGAAGAAGAAAGAAGAAGAAAGAAAAAGATGACACTCCTAGGAACAGAGGTAGAATGTGAAAAATAGTGACATTGATCATTTCAGTTTCAAGATGAATATGTTCTAGAGACCTAATTGTGTAGCATAGTGTCTATAGATAATAATAATATATAGTATATTTGAAATTTGCTGAGAGTAGATTTCAAGTGTTCTCACTACACACACGAAAGGTATGACATTTACCAATTATTAAACATACAGGCTTCACAAAATATTTCTGCCAGACAAAATGCAGCCTGTCAGCAGTGTTTGCTTTAGGAGTCTTCCAAGGCAACACGATGTTTGAGATTTATTGCTGGGGACCCCAAGCAAGGGCCAAAAGTGGAGACAAGAAAATAACAATCTGCCTGCTTGATATTTTTTTTCTAGGACTGACCCTGGTTCTGAAACAAAAAGAAGTATCTGGTTTTATCAGCGAGGTCAGCTTTATCTCAGACTAGTGGTGGACTTGGTATAAAAACCTAATCAATACAGCACTTGCTTTAAGAACTCGCTGGGGAATTGGATATAGAAACTTAACAGGAGGAAGGAGCATAATACACTTAGAACAAAATGATAGGCTTTGACTCTGAATATCACCTCAACCCCAAATTATTGAGAGAAGTTGAAATTAATGGTTTGAGGGATTGCATTTTGTTTTGTCTAGTTTCTTTTTTAGACAGTTCTTTTCTTTTAGTGGTGCTACAATTGCCCAAACCTTTATGGAAATAGCCGCATCTGTAGGATCATCAATAAAGAATAACACAAAACTGAAGCAAAAATCAAACCAAAAAAAAAAAAAAATGCACACTCCAAGCGCTTTCATGCCACTCCTCCCAAAATTTGAAATATAACCAAAACACCAGCAAACTTCTCTTCAGCCTCAGAAGCTGACAAATGAAGTATTTAATCAAAGAGAATTCCTGCCTGAGATGCAAAACACAAGTCTTGGGGGTTGTTTATAGAGATTGTTTCAGAGAAATGGTTTTAATTTCTTAAGAGGCTTTATAATGATAGCTTGTGTCTCCACATCAACTGGTAAAAGGACAACAAAAACTCAAAGGAATTCTCTTAAAATCCACGCATAAAAAAACTAATGGGTAAAAAATTACCCTTTGAAGGAGCTGAAAAGCAAAATTGACAGGTTTTTAGTCAAAGAAATGTTCCTGTCTCTCAAGTAGACAAAGACCAGTGAGGGGAAAACAGGGAAGAAAAAGAATATCCTGTTCTCCTAAGAACTGTTCTGTGAGGAATTCTTGGAAATGAGGAGCTGCAGAAACCTATAGGGGAAATGAGGCTGAGAGTAGATTTCACCCTGGGCCTGATGGCAAACGGGGACCCTAGATGGGGAATAAGCCACCCCACCCTGCTCCAGGCAATTAGACAGAAGCCTCCAGAAGACAGGACAGTGACAGAGATCCTTCAGCTGCCAGAGTCTGGAGGACTCTACTCAAGGAAAACCATATATTTTCTAGAATCTGCCAGAAAGCTGGGTGAGTGTGACAGGTAATGAGGAGGCCTGCTGTATAACTGCTGCCAGGATTTGGGTGCCAAATAATTAGACTGTCGGCTTTTTTTTTTCATATTTCATTTTTCGGTAAAAAAAAAAATCAAGTTTCAGACTTTACAAAAATAATGTGTATAAATGTTAAAACACACAGTGTACAGACGCACACAGTAGAAAATTAAAACCAGTGACAAGGGCAGCCCGGGTGGCTCAGCAGTTTAGTGCCACCTTCTGCCCAGGGCCTGATCCTGGAGTCCCGGGATCGAGTCCCACGACGGGCTCCCTGCATGGAGCCTGCTTCTCCCTCTGCCTGTGTCTCTGCCTCTCTCTCTCTGTGTCTCTCATGAATAAATAAATAATATCTTTAAAAAATAAAAATAGAAAAATAAAACCAGTGACAATACTACCATGTAGGGATAATGACTGTTAATATTTTAGACACATCTTCCAGTACTTACATAGCTTTATTCTATTGATACACAGGTATCAAAATATGGGAGAGTATGGAGATTTGGGGATCAAACTACGCCATCTATATGGTAACTGGCTTTATCAGAATATAGTTGATAAAGCATATAAAATATCCTTGTATTTTAAATATTTTGTTAAGCCATTAAATATTTTTATTCAATCTGATCATAGTGTTTTTTATGGTATTTCATCTTTGGGGGTGAATAGCTAATTTATTACTAATAAATTAACTAATTTAATTAATTTACATATTTGGGAATGAATAATGAATTCATTGTTTTTTTAAAAGACTGAACAAAGACATAGAGAATTCACAGAAAAAAAAAAAATCCAAATTAAGCATATGACAAGATATTCAACCTCACTGTTTGTTTGTTTGTTTGTTTGTTTTTTCAGAAAGAGAGCATGGTAGTGGGGGGGAGACAAAGGGTGAGGGACAGAGAGAATCTTTAGCAAGCTCCATCCCCAGTGCCCGACCCTGGGACTCGATCTCATGTCTCTGAGATCATGACCTGAGCCAAAATCAAGAGTAGGATGCTTAACTGACTGAGCCACCCAGACGCTCCTCAACCACGCTCATAATAAAAGAACTCTAGAGCCAAAATTTCTAATGGTGTTTCTAATTCTGGTTCCACCTCTTACTAGTTGTATGACCATGTGCAATTACCTAACTTCAGTGTGTCTCCGTTTTCATATCAATAAATTGGGAATAGTATAACCTACCTCTTAGGGAAGTGATGATATTCTATATGATGACATTTGTAAAATGCTGATAATATCTGGCACATACTAAGAGCCATCTAAATGCTATAAAAATTAAATAAATGCAAACTTATGGTGATGTGCCATTGTTTTGCCTATCAGATATGCAAAGGTTAAGGAATTTGATAATGCTTTGTGTCGATGAGGGTATGAGGAAATAGGCATTCTCATACAGTGCCAAACTCCATGGAAGGCAATTTGGCCAGACAGATCAAAATTGTAGGGTCTACGACTCTTGTGAACCAGCAATCTTACCTTTAGGAATTTATTGTACCTATATACTCACCAGTGAATGAAGTAAGACAAATACAAAGTTATTCATTACAGCAGTGTTTGTAATAACAAGTGATTGGAAACAACCTATGTATTTATCAGTAGGAAATGGGTTAAATAAATCATTATGCATCCACATGAAATGCTGCCTTAAAACAATGAAGAAGCTTCCTTTAAAAACTGGCATAAATGAAAGCCAATGTATTTTAAGTGAAAAGAGCAAGAGCAGAATAACCCATATAGTATGCTACCATTTGTTTTTGTAAAAGGGAGAAAAATTTTACCTATTTGTTGAGCACCTGGGTGGCTCAGTCAGTTAAGCGTCAGCCTTTGGCTGAAGTCATTATCCCAGGGTCCCGAGATCCTGCCACAGGTTGGGCTCCCTGCTGAGTGGGGAGTCTGCTTCTCCTTCTCCCTCTGTACCCACCTCCCCCCTTTCATGATCTCTCTCACTGTCTCTCGCTCTCTCAAGTAAATAAAATCATTAAAAAAAATAATATCTGTGTTTGCTTAAATATTATGAAACATCTCTTGAAAGATACAAAAGGAAGTGATTAACATTGGTTACCTCTGTAGGAGGTAACTTGGTGCCTGGGGAACATGGGTATATCTATCTATCTATCATCTATCTGTCTATCTATCTATCTATCCTTATGTATCTGTAGTGGATGCTGTGATGTGCCACCAGATTCCTCTTCATATGAGAGGCTCTCATGTCCCCAACTGCCAGCAGTGTTGAGTCCCATTCTGGAAATTGCCTCAGCTGGTCTGGACAGCCTGCTTTAATGAAACTGGTGGGGAGAGAGCGTTATAAACACCGGCCCCCTTACCTCAAGGCAGGACAAATTTGAAACAAGACCTCAGCTCCAAGACTCCTCATGGCCATGGGATTGTGTTTGCAGCTAAGCTGATGTGCTGTTCAGCTGATAACACTGCTCTCTGCATCCCTGTTCAGCTTTTCCCCCTGCCCAACCTGGTTTCCTTCATTCTCCCACTGATGTAGACAACCAGGGCTCTTCCCAGTAGATTTGCTTTCTTAAATCTCTAAGAATCTGTTTCCCTAAAACCCAACCCAGACAGTGCTCTTTTGAAATTTTTAAAATATTTTTTGGGGGCATTTATATAAATGAATTTATATATAACTAAGTAAATTTTAAATTTAAAAAACTGGGGAGACTCCTGGGTACCTCAATAGGTTAAGCATCTGACTTTTGATCTCAGGGTAGTGAGTTCAAGTCCCACATTGAAATTAATTAATTAATTAATTAATTAAATTTTGTTTCCCCCCTATATTCCTGCAGTAACTTATTCTTTGCAGTATGACAATAAAATTTCCACTTTATAATTTTCCTACAAATTTTATTAATGTCTTTTTATGTTAAGAAATTATTATTTTTTGGCAGCACATCTTTCAAATAACAATGTTTTGAACGCTATGATTCAAGGGCTGTGCTGGATACCAGGGGGTGGACTGGGAGATATAAAATTGGATTGTTGCCATCAAGCAGTTGAAAGGACATGATGTGGAACAGCAGAAAAAGAATAAGCCCTAGGGTCACGCTCCCTGGATAATATCTCTGTTTGGATTTGTGTTAGCAACATCCTTAGCCAATTAACCTCTCAGAGACTCAATTGCCTTATCTATAAAATACAGATAAAATACCTACTTCTCAAGACTGTTGTTAAAATGTGGCAACTTTAAAACACCTTAATATAGTGCCCAGACTTTAACAACTGCTCAGTGTGTTTAAATATGTATATATATATTTTTTTAATATACATGTATATATATATATTTTTAATATATATGTGTATATATATATAGTTGAAGAGGAAATACATATCAAATGAAAATATAGGCAGGAAATGCTAAGTACTAAATTGATGGTATAGATGATCATTATTATAGAATTCAGAGAAAGGAGATCATATCTAGGGGATGTGGTCATAACATATTGATTGAAGAAATGAGAACTGAAGCTAGATCCTAAAAAGTAAGTAGTCTGTGGAGAAGACCAGGGTGTTATCCCACGCACAGAGAGCAATGGTGTGGACAGAAGAGTGAGCTTAAATGTTTAGGTATGGGCAAGAGCCCACCTGGACTAGAGGACAGAGAGCTGGAAAGATAAATTGTGGTCAGATAGAGAGGGCATTAGATGCCAGGCTAATGAGTTTGGGTTTTGCTCATAGGAAGCTCCTTCAGATTTATGAGCAGGGTAATATGGTGATGGAAGTAATGTTTTAGACTGATGATATTTTGGCAGCCAGCCATATAGATTGGGGTCAGCAAGAGAGGCAAAAAGGTCAGATAGTGACTTCAGCTGTAGGCCAAGCATTAGCTAATAAGGGCCTCTACTTAGGTGCTGGCAGTGGACAGGGAGTGGAATAGCGAAGAAAGTTCTGAGAATCAGGAAAGAACTAAAGAGACTCTAATTTTGATTAGATCATGCTGAATGGTGACAATGAGGGAGTCTTCAGGCTTGCCATTCACATTTTAAGCTAGCTTACTGGACAAGTACCATTGAACTAAAGCAGAGATGGAGGACAGAGGAGAACAATATTCTAGCAATCTGGGGAAGATATGATTCATGTATACTAACTCATACTGAATTTGAAGTGTAAGTGAAGTAATCTAGAAAAAAAAAGTTCACAATGCAGTTGGAGATGCAAGCCTGGAGCCAGGACAGACAGTGGGGCCGGAACTATAGGAGTAAGCTCAATGGCAGATGATACAACTGAATCAGGCACGATATGAGAGACTATATATTGAGAGAGGCAACGTCTCAGTGACTGAAACTCGGGCCACACTCATATGCATTAAGAGAAGAAAATGCAGCTGGCAAAGAAGACAGAAAGAGTGATGAGAGAGAATGGATAAGAACCACAAGAGTATGGTGCTATAAGAGCCAAAGGAGAGGTTAATGATGAGAAGGAAGACAGGTACCAAAGATCAACCCTATCAGATACTTCAGAAAGGTCGATGAATATGAAAAATTGATAATGTCAGTGGACTCCTCTCTTTGGGGGTCATGCACTTCTTGCATATGGATCCAGAATGCTGGGAGGCCTGACTGCAGAACAAGAGAGAAAAGCAGTATGAGACAGTGGGGTAACCTGTGGGCTCTGGGACCAGACGCCCCAGATTTCAATCCTATCTCTGCTCTAAGTTTACTGTGGGATCTTGTGGAAGCTGCTTAACTCCTTTCTGCCTCCATTTTCCTATCTTTATTTTATTTTTTAAATATTATTTATTTATTCATGAGAGACGGAGAGAGGAGAGAGGTAGAGACACAGGCAGAGGGAGAAGCAGGCTCCATGTAGGGAGCCCGATGTGGGACTCGATCCTGGGACTCCAGGATCACACCCTGGGCCAAAGGGAGGCGCTCAGCCACTGAACCACCCAGACATCCCAATTTCCCCATCTTTAAAACAGAGATAATTGTGGTAACAATAGCCACCTTATTGGGTTTTTGTGAGGCTAGAAGATAGTGTATGTAAATCGATTGATACAGTGTAGGCACTCAAATGTCATTTATCATTTCTTGTTATTAGAGTTCCTATTACTAGACACTGGGTGGCATTTGGCCAAGAGTCTTGGTAGGGAGAAGCAGAAGCAGATTAGCAGAGTGGCTTAGGAAATCTTCCCAGGCACAGGTGTGTGCCTATCTGCAGGCAGCTGAGAAAGGGAGCCAAGGCAGAAATCAAAATTGAAGATGCTTGGGGAAGGGGAACTGTAAAAGAACAGTTACTGAGGAGAAGAAGAGGAGTGTATGGGTTTATGAATTCAAGTTGGCTAATTAGCCTGGGAAAGCAAGACACCATCTGAGACCATAAAAAAAGGAGAAGAGGATTCATACAGAGATGGAATTTTGAAAAAACCAGGAGGAAAACAAGAAAACAGACACTAAGGACTTCTCCCCCCCCCCCCCCCCTCAGTAAAAGAAGCAATTAGGTCATTGGCCAAAAGGGAGAAGAGCTGAGAGGGACAGAGATCTCAAAGCATTTGCAAGGTTTCATAACAAATTCTGTTTTCTTCAAGTTTAGACCTCCTTCAGACTCTTTTTTTTTTTACCCCTTTGTGGCTCCAAGTGGAAAGTAAAGAACAAAGGAGCATTATAAGCAGTTAGGAAATATTGTAGGATTAACCTGGTGCCACCCAGCCAGCAGTATTGATAAGGGAGCTGGCAGTGGAAGCCAGTGCCTTGCCTGGAAGTCAGTCCTCCTGTTGGGAAGCAAACCAACTACAGCAGAGTCCACGGATCAATCAAAGATCCAAGTGAACCACACAAATACCTTTCATCTAATGGCTTGAACAATAAACCAACAGCCTGGAAAGCCTGACTTCTCAAGGCCTCTCCAGGGTCCTTTCAGATCTGTGGTTCTAGAAAGCTTTCCCTTTTCACCTAGAATAACATCTGATACTGGGTGGTCTTCCAGGTTTAAGATCTCTATGGAACCACAAACCACCAAACGCAAATTGCTCTCTCAATTAAAAATTCATTTTCACCAAAGGTCTTATGTAGTGGGAACAGGCCAACTAAATCTGTTGGTTTGTCCTTTGTTTCCCAAATGGTTTTTGGCCAGTTGGAAGGGAGGGTATAGTCATTCTCAAAAATGGTGCTGGTAGAGCCAAAATGCCATCCATATGTGCCTTCATCTGCCTCCTGACTTCTCTCTATGCAACAATTTCTCTTGGTGAAACAGCCTCAAATGTTAACAAAAAAGTGTGGAGGGAAGAGTTTGTCCTGCAGGACTTGCAAGCCTCTTTGATCCCAGAGGCATATGGGCATTTCAGATGCTTTAAACAAGCAGGGGGGGAAATCTGATGAAGATAAAGTGCTGTGTGCCATAGCTCGTTATTCTGAGCAGCTTTGAGGCTGCCTGGCCATTAGACTTGCTTCTGTTTTTGCCATCAATATAGCTCTGGAGATGGCTTATTTGTAAAAGGAGCAGGATCTAGGATATGCATTCATTTGTAAAAGATGCCACCACACACATTCTGCAGCTAATAACGTGTTCATGAACTTTACCTGTGACTAAATACATTTCATTTCTTACAGCTGAGCTTCCGTAATTGGTTTTTGCAGCCACAAACACATCCAGCAAGGAAAATATGAGAAGCCCAGCTCTCTCCCTGCTTTTTGAAATGGCCTTTGCTGCAGCTGGGAAAAGGCATCCCAGCTCTGAGTTGGCAGTTCCCAAGGTCAAATCTTAGAGAGCTGGCACCTGGGGACTCAAAGGCAAGGAGGAGCAGGTGGCTTTAGAAGAGTAAATGACCCCAAAGGTAGGCAGGGGGGAGCAAATGACAGAGGAAGGGAGCTGGTGGTTAGGAGCAGGACGACTAGAGTCCCTGCAGAAATGAGCCTCACATCCACAGTTCACAGCAGCTCAGCGTGGCTTGTTTTCCTGGGTCTAATACAGTCATGGAGGTCTCTTAAAATGCTTAAGAAGCCACCAAATCAGCACAACCAATTCCAGATTAAACTACCATTGGGGGGCTGGAACATCATCACATTATGTGGGATTGGCTGTGAAAAGGAAATGTGGTTCATCCAGTGGCTTGATCAGTTAGTTTATTCAGAAAAAAAAAAAAGAATGCTAAATATGCAGCATTTGCTTTGGCCTTGAAAGCACTGAATTATATACTTGAACAGTTTGGCTCATTGAGTTCCACGTTGCCAAGAGAAATTAGACTAGTTGATATAACTGTGATATCTACACATAAGCTTGATACTGAAATAAGCACCAGGATTCCAAAATACATCAAGGAGATATGCAGGATAATCATAATTTCCCCTTCTGGGCTACTAGTTCTGGGGACAATTATGTAAGGACATTTTTCTGATGTCTCCCTACCCCCCTACCTTTACCCTTCCCTCTTTTACCAGCAGAGACGCTCAATATCTCTGGCTTTTTCCTTTCTGCTTGGGATGACCCGTTGTGGGTCCCATCAACAACCTCAGCTTCCCCAGGCTCTTTCTTCCCTGAAACTCACCTTCTTAAAAATCATCCCATCCCATACTAATAGCTGTGGGCTGATGAAGAATTAATTATTTTCCCAAAGCTATTTGCATTTTTCCAACCCCTTGATTATAGTGGAACGTCACATACGGAGGCAGGACCAGAAAGGAGATCTGGGGCGATAGGAGTGTTATTCTCAGGACACCTTGAATCATATTATAAAGGTGCTCTCATCATTCTCTGCCTCTTTCTCACTTTCCATCCTTTTGTTTTCCTTCATCAACCATAGAGCCTGCCATGTGTCAGGCCACTCTACTCAATGCAGAGGCCCAAAGATGGAAGAAGCACAGTTACTGTCTTAGGCTCATAATCTGATGGAAGAAAAAATATAGACAATCAATTACAAAGCAGTTTAGTAAGTAAAGCTATGGTCAAGGTGCTATGAAAACCCCAGGAAGGACACTCTGCCTATTGCAGGAGAAAAGGCATCACATAGTAAGATTTGAGTTGCTATTTTCAAAAGAAGTAGAAAATTGGCCTGATTGCAAAGGGCATAACCTTGGATGCAGCAAATAGGAACCCACAGTCATTCCAGAAGGAAAACACATGGATGGCCCTTGGCCAGCTGTGCCAAATGCGACCCTATCAACTGATAAAACCTGGAGACTCCAGGACCTTGGCCATCAGTCAGCGCCCTGACGGCGGGAGAGTAGAGGGCTTTGCCGGCTTCCTCAGACGCGCAGGTAGGACTGTGAATGCGCCAAGACGTTGGCCCCGCTGACAAATTTTTCTTTGACTGATGTGTGATTAGAAGCTCCGTGGTAACCTAGAACCAGGGTCACATCTCTCTGCTCTTCAGTAGGTTATAAATGAAAGCTCTTGATGGATTCCAAACCGATTATCCAGTGCTCCAGACTCATCACTCTAGACTTGTTTTTTATTCCATTCTCTCCTTGGCACAATGGATTGAATCCAATTGATTTTTTTTTCCCCTCCAGTTCTGTTTGCTTGGATATCAAGTGCTTTGAATATCGAGCCCTCCTTGCCTTCTCTTTTGCTCATATTCTTGGGAACTGCCATCCTCCACAACTCAGGCTTGAGCCCTTGGCACTGTATTTGAGATGGTAAAATGCTACGGTGTTGGAGAAGGTCATCAAAGATGTGACCGCCAGTTGACATGTGAGCTAAAGGTGCTTCTCCCTCCCCTGTCCTTGGAACATGCATTCTGCTTGCCTTTCCTGTTCTCAGAGGCTGCTCCCAGGACATACCTTAGAGATAGTGACGTGGTATTAAAAACACCTGCATGGTATGCTTGACTGAACCCAGTTAAGGTAACTTCTAAGATTTAGCAGGCGGGTGTGGAGAGCCCTTCATTTTGTGGCTTCCCAAGATAAGCCTTCTATGTAGGTTCTCTTTGCTTATTATTTTTTTTAAAGATTTTATTTATTCATGAGAGACACACACACACACGGGGCGGGGGTGGGGGGCGAGAGAGGCAGAGACACAGGCAGAGGGAGAAGCAGGCTCCATGCAGGGAGCCGGACGTGGGTCTTTAGGATCAGGCCCTGGGCTGAAGGCAGGTGTTAAACTGCTGAGCCACCCAGGCTGCCCTCTCTTTATTAAAACTGCTACCTACCAACCTGGGGTGGCCTGCCTCTTTGGTTGCTCCCTGACCTCTTGCATATGGGAGCTGGTTCCAGATTATATCCAGGGAAGCTCTCAAGAGGGCTGCTGTGTGCAAACCAACATATGGTTAAGGCTACAGGCTTTTGGAGACAGACGACCTGGTTTGAATGCAAGCTTCTCAAGTCATTAGACCTATGAGCTTGGCAAGTTATTCAACATTCTGTGCCTCTGTTTCTTCATTGGTAACACGGGATGATATTAGGACCGGTCTTAAATTGTTATAAGAATTAAACAACTTAATGTATCCCAAAACCAGAAATGTGTACCTGGCACATTTATAAACGATCTATGTATGTAGGCTGTTGCTATTCTTGCTATTGTTGGGCACATAACCTTTCTCCTATTTCATTCTAGCTTTCAGGAAAGAGTAGGTAGGATAAGTTCTAAAAGCCATCCTGGATACAGTTAAGGGCCACCCCCAGGGCGGTGATCCCCTTGCTCCTTCCCCAGGACTGGTCAGCAAAACCTTTTGGTGGGATTATAACGCAGACAGCCTGGAGGGAGCGACTTTTTCTTCTGCCACCTGCTGACAGGTGAAACGTGGCCAGACATGCTCTCTGCTTCAGATTTCCTTGACATGGGGGAATGGGTTGCCGTAGTGCGTCATTAGGCTCTGGGGAATGAATTATGGGGTCTAGCTTTGGGCAGCCTTGGAAAAGACTTAGAGGGACACTTCATGTTTCTGCCAGGTGCAGACCAGCAGGCAGTGTTCTGAAAACAAGCCGTAATAAAGAATAGTCTCGGTGGAGAGTCCGGCTGTGCTCTGGTCCATGGTTCTCTATAACCAGTACAGTGTAGGTAACCGAGGTTCAGGCGTGAATACATTTAATGCACCCCCTTCCTCCGACCCTCCTCCCTGGACCTAATCCAGACTGCTCATTAATTCTCCTGGAATCTTATAGTAGCCTTCAGTGGGCCACCTGGCTCTCCCATTGCTAGCCTCTCTCCTTTCCAGTTCATTTTTCCCAGGACCTTCAGATCGATGTTCCTGAAGCATTGTTCTGATCACTTTCCTACCACAAAGTTCCCACTGGCTCTCTACCACCTCATTACCTGCTGGGGCCAGCAAGTGTCCTAAGTGAACAAAGCGGGTCAGACAAAGTAAAACAGACACATTTTGGATCTGAAAACCTGGAAATCTTTGTAAGCTCTGTAGGGAGATGCACTTTCTCCCATTTATCTTGAAAGTAGAGGCTCTCTGAGTCTACAGTTTGTTTCCCACTTTTAGTTCACACTTGGTACGAGAAATATCACTTCACTGTTAACTCTGTTTTAAGGAAAACAATCCTGCCAATCAAATGATTGTCTTAGTAGTGTGCTGGCTTCATTGGAGATGGAAGCACAGTGGCTTAAGATAGAAGACTTATTTGTCCTTTGCACAAAGATCTATGTGGGTAGGTGGTTAGGGTGTGTGGGATTACAGGGCTCTGTTCCATGTGGTCACACTGGGACCCTCGTCCTCCATTTTTGTCCTCAGTAGTGAGTCATTGTCAATGTCCGGGCCAAGGCCTCCTAAGCAGTCTCTGAGACCCTTTCAAGAGTTGACAAGATTAAAATAATTTTTTAGGAGAATATTGAGGTGGTTTTGTCTTTTTTTCATTTTTGTCATGAGGCTATAGTGAAGTATTCCACAGGTTACATGACATGTATGTAATATTACAGCAAATCAAATGCAAAAGCAGACCTGAGAGTCTGTCTTCTATTGTCAAACTTTAAAGAGCTTTACAAAAATATGAAACAATGCAATACTTCTCAGAGTTCTTTTAACTTTATCTTTAAAAATGTTCTTTATGGTAACATGTAATGGGTTCATTGTTTGGAAATGTTTTTTAAAGGCTCTTTTCATTTCAAATGATAATTATTAATAGATATGACTCACATAAATAAAAGCTCCTTGGAGTCCTCCATAATTTTTAAGAGCGTACACAAGAAAGTATAAGAAAGTATAAAGTTTGAGAACCACTGCCCAAAGGATTGCCCTCCTGTGTAGGTGGAGGCTGGCTCACAGCCACGTCCATGTTCCAGGAGAGGGCAGGGGTACAGGAAATGGAAGGAAAGCAGCTTTCACAAGGATGTCACCCAGAACCTGCCCTCATTGTCAATACTCAAGTGTCATCTACCAGAATATCCTTACATGGCTGTAAGCTGTGAAGAAGAGTGGAGTGTTGAGCAGCAGCCAAGGAATGGCAACTATTGCCAGCGAGCCACCAGCAGCTAGGAGAGCAGCATGGAACAGACATTGCCCGTAGCCCTCAGAAGGCACCCACCCTGATGCCCCCTTAATCTAGGACTTCCAGAACTGTGAGGAAATGGGTTTCTTCTGTTTAAGCTACCAGTTTGTGGTTTATGGCCACCCTACCAAACTAATTCAGAAGGTAAAGCTGCTTAAGAATCCTACCCCCCCTCCCAAAAAAAGAATCCTACCCACTCAGCAAATGAAAATTACCAGAAGTGACAGGCTTTAGAGGAAATGGATACCTTCCATGTTTTGTTTTGTTTTTTTAAAAGTTGTGTGAAATATCTACATGGTTCAACTGGCTGCATGGATACCAAAAAGACAGCTGAACATCACTCTGCCACCGGTCATGCATATTTATTTATTTATTTATTTATTTATTTTTTTTATTTATCTATGATAGTCACACAGAGAGAGAGAGAGAGGCAGAGACACAGGCAGAGGGAGAAGCAGGCTCCATGCACCGGGAGCCCGACGTGGGATTCGATCCCGGGTCTTCAGGATCGCGCCCTGGGCCAAAGGCAGGCGCTAAACCGCTGCGCCACCCAGGGATCCCGGTCATGCATATTTAGACTTAGGTGCATTGCTTTGCCTTTTCTCTGGATCCCAGTCCATACATAAATGGACTTAGAACTTAGAAGTCCATTTATTGGACTTGGAATTAGAAACTTCCTTAAGGTCCCATTTACATGTGTTCCATTCTCTGTCGCACATACAATGGCTGACACATGCTACTATATTAACTGCTGCCTCAAAAACCTAGTATGCTAAATAGGCATACCTGAGCTTCCACAGGAAAAAAATAAACTTCCTCCATATGAAAATGTGCCTAGTAAATGGTTTCTTTCTTTTGCTACTTTAGCGCTGTCCTCTTGGAATCAATGGTAATTAACAAGGTATTTTCTTTTTTGGGGTTGAACCTTATTAAATTATAAGCCACCATAAAAACTTGCTGTGTTGATTATTTCACAGTGCATACATCTATCAAAACGTGAAGCTGCACACCTTAAGTATATACAATTTTTATTTGCCAACTATATTTCAGCGAAGCTGGAAAAGCAGAAAAAAAAGTTTACCATGTAATCCGCGACAAAAAAGCAGGCCCAACATAAACTGATGAGGGTCTAGTGTTCGAGTTGGGTCCACTCAGCGGCCTGGCAGTTGAAGACTCTGGAAGAATCCAGGCTCACAGGACGTATGGCTACACATCTTAGAATTGAGGTGTTCCCTTTACTAATGCCTCAGGTGACTTAGCATTTACAGGAGGCCAGCAAGTCATTGCGACACTAGCACTAGGGGAGGAACCATCTAGTTAAGACAGCCACCCTGGCCTTGGGCAGCTTCACGGGGGGGTGGGGAAGAGCATGAGCCTGGGGGTAAACTTCTTTGAGTTCTAGGCTTGGGTCTGTCCTCCCAGCTGTGTGGCACATGGGCAGTGAGCCTCATCTCGCTGGGCCCAGCCCTCTTCAAATATAAACAGGTGTGACTGGAACATCCCATTCCTTAAATGTATTACTTCACTCCGAATGTTCTCCCGAGTCTAAGCTTTCAAGTATTATAATGTGTCCGTTAATTTCAAGAGTGAAGAAATGAGGGGAAAAGACAGATTTTTTTTAAGAACTTAGTTTGACAATCACTCTGCTTTTTCCATTCCTTCTCTTCCGCACACATCTTTGTTGGGTGCCAGCTTGTGTAGGGTAGCCCATAGTGTGCTCGAGAAAAACGTGATTGCTGACTATGCACAGAATCTATACCCTATTCAAAGTTTGCTCCAGTTCTGTGTTGGTAATTGAGGTTGTGGACGAGAAAGCAGGTGTCTGGCTTCTGTTCGTGTGGAATTCCAGCAGGACACCTTGAACAGATAAGCAGGTCAATAGTGCAGCGTGTCCAGTTTCAAATTTTCTCTTTTCCTCCTCTTTTAGTCGAATCCAAAAATCCAGAGTATATGTTCTTAGTTAAATGGAGAGGCTGGCTGGCTAGATGTTCTGTATTTCCTAATGTTCTCTATATTAGTTTCTTTTTAAGCATCAGGGATTCTTGGCACTCAGTTTGGGTGCCATTATAAAAATAATTACTGGCTACACACTTTGTAATAAGCAAAAAATATATATACATATAGAGTAGGGTAGATACATAAACCTACTTCTCGGGCAGCCCCAGGTGGCTCAGTGGTTGAGCGTTTGCCTTCAGTCCAGGGCCTGATCCTGGAGACCCGGGATCAAGTCCCACGTCGGGCTCCCTGCATGGAGCCTGCCTCTCCTTCTGCCTACGCCTCTGCCTCTCTCTCTCTCTCTTTCTCTTTGTCTCATGAATAAATAAATAAAACCTTTAAAAAAAAAAACCCTACTTCTAAGCTACAATTGCAGGCATAAGATAGAAATGAATGAAGTTCCCTGTTTAGGATTGTCCAAGACAAAAGGCTTAATGTCCTCACTAAAAAGCAACATTTCACTATCATCCAGTTAGTTTACCATTTGATGGAGTTTAGAAATGTGCTATTTGTGTTCACTTTTCAGAAAAACTACTATATTGGGAAATCTATATGCTTCCTTTCTGAGTTGTGGGCTTTTGTGGTTTTCATTATAGATTGGGTTTTGTGACTTTTTAGTAGTACAAAACCATTGCACAGCAGCTATACCATGTAAGTAGTATCAAGAAAAGTGTATGGAGGGATCCTTGGGTGGCTCAGCGGTTTAGCGCCTGCCTTTGGCCCTGGGTGCGATCCTGGAGACCCGGGATCAAATCCCACATTAGGCTCCTGGTGCATGGAGCCTGCTTCTCCCTCTGCCTGTGTCTCTGCCTCTCTCTCTCTCTCTCTCTCTCTCTCTCTGTGTGTGTGTGTGTGTGTGTGTGTGTGTGTGACTATCATCATAAATAAATTTTAAAAATTTAAAAAAGCATATGGAATAAAGAAATTCTTCAGGAAATAGTCTGATGAACCCAGGGCATTTTATGGGTCAGAAAAATTAAGAGAAAACTTTACTCTTTTTTTTTTTTTTTTGCTCATGTGTTGTTTACTAGGCCTTCTAATTCAACTTTCCTTCTGTGATACCCGGTGGCATAAGTACTTACAAAGTTTACCATAAAAGCTGAACATATACTTAATTTTTAAAGACCTGGCTCTTCTCCAGAAGCCCTTCCAAACTATAGCACATTAGGGCTCTTACATCCTGTCCCTGTTCAATCAAAGAGAAGTATTCATCTTAGATATTTTCCCAATTTTCACCCAGACTATTCATTTTCACATCCCTGAAGGCATTTGGCAACAGAGAAATGTAATGTTCATTCACATTAACCCATTTTGTAAACGCTTGAGACTATGCAAAGTCGCCTAATCCCCACATCAGTGCTACCAACTAATGACAACTCATTGGGTTCTTGCTTCAGAAGAGAAAACATTTGGTTCATTTTGTGAAGGAAACTGAGACCTTGCCTCATCTGCTTTGTCGTCCTTTCTTTAAAGCTCGCAGGGATGAATGATGAAGGTGCTTTGCTAAATGAGAGTAGAAAGGCAGCTCTGGGAATGCACAAAAGAATTTCATTTCTAGATGGGGTGGGGGTGGGGGTCTGGACAAACCTTCCTGATCATGAATAGTCTATCTCAGATGAAGAGTAAACCTTTTTTATTTAAAAAAAAATCTTCTTCCGGGGCAGCCCGGGTGGCTTAGGGATTTAGCGCCGCCTTCAGCCCAGGGCCTGATCCTGGAGACCCGGGATCGAGTCCCACATCGGGCTCCCTGCATGGAGCCTGTTTCTCCCTCTGCCTGTGTCTCTGCCTCCCCGCCTCCCTGTGTCTCTCATGAATAAATAAATAAAATCTTAAAAAAAAAAAATCTTCTTCCTATGTTATTCATCTCAGTGAATTCAATATTTTTAATATGAACCACTTTGTCCCCCCACCAAAAACACACTACTTTTCTTTAATTCCTTCAGCTGTTTTCCACTTTTACTGAAAAATAATTGACCTCCCACCCTGCATAAGGCTCAAATTGTATAGCATGATGATTCACATATACCGTGCAATGATTACAGCACTGGTTTTTATGATCCTCTCCTCTAGATACAATAAAAAGAAAAGAACAGAAATTTTCTTTGTGATGAGCACCCTTAGGATCTCCTCTTAATTTCCCTGCGTATCATACAGCAACATTAGCTATACTCATCATGTTGTATGTTATGTCCCTAGTACTTATTTATCTTCTACCCAGAGGTTTGTAGCTTTTGACCACCTCCTTCCAGTTCTCTCTCTCCACCCTTTGCCTCTGGTAGTAAGCAATCTAATCTTGTTGATGAGTTTGGTTTTGGGGGATTTTTTTGTTGGGTTTTGGTTTATGTATGTTCATCAGGGATATTGGCCTGTAATTCCCCCCCCCCTTTTTTTTTGGTAGCGTCTTTGTCTGGTTTTGGTATCAGGATAATGCTGACCTCCTAAAATTTGGAAGCATTTTTTCCTTTTCCATTTTTTGGAATAGGGAAGGATAGATATTAACTCTTTTTTTTATTTTTTAAAGATTTTATTTATTTATTTATTCATGAGAGACAGAGAGAGAGGCAGAGACACAGGCAGAGGGAGAAGCAGGCTCCATGCAGGGAGACCGATGTGGGACTTGATCCCGGGACTCCCGGATCATGCCCTGGGCTGAAGGCAGGCGCTAAACCACCGCACCACCTAGGCATCCCATTAACTCTTTTTTAAATGTTTGGTAGAATTCACTTCTGAGGCCATCCGGCTCTGGACTTTTGCTGAGAAACTTTTGATCATTGACTCAATCCCATTAATGTCTGCTCAAATTTTCAGATTGTTCATGATTCAGTCTAGAAGATAGTATTTTTAAACAAATTTACCTATTTCTTCTAGATTGTCCAATTTTTTATCATCTAATTTTTCGTAATAATCTCATAATCTCTTATATTGTTGTGTTGGTTGTAACTTCCCATTTCTTTTCTGATTTTGAGCCCCCAACCCCTCTCTTTTTTTCTTGATGAGTCTGGCTAAAGGTTTATCTAATTTATTTATCTTTCAAAGAACCAGCTTTTGATTGATCTTTTCAATTGTTGTTTTAGTCTCTATTTCATTTGTTTCTGCTCTGATCTTTATTATTTCCTTCACAGTACTAACTTTGGACTTTGTTCTGCTTTTTCTGGTTCCTTTAGGTATACCTTTAGATTGCCTGAGATTTTTCTTATTTCTTGAAGCAGGCCTATATCACTGGAAACTAGAACTACTTTTGCTGTATCCTATACATTTTGGAAAGTTAGTTTCCATTTTCACTTGTCCCAAGGTATTTTTAAAAATTTTCTCTTTGATTTCTTCATTGACCATTCGTTGTTTAGTAGCATGCTGTTTGGCTTCCACATGTTTTGGTCGGGGGGCGGGGGGGGGCTGTTTTCCAGGTTATTGTTGTTGTTGTTGTTTCTTATAATTGATTTCTAGTTTCATATGGGTGGGGTTGGAAAAGATGCTTGATAGGAGTTCATTCTCCTTGAATTTATTAAAACATATTTTATGACCTACCATGTGAACTGTCCTGGAGAATGTTCTATGTGCATTTGTAAAGAATGTGCATTGTGCTGTTTTCAGATGGAATGTTCTATATATTTCTTAATGACTCCCTGGTCTAATGTGTTATTTAAGGTCCCAATTTCTTGTTGGTTTTCTATATAGATGATCTATCTATATGCATTGATAGAAGTAAAGTATTATAATTTCCTGCTATTATTACTATAAATTTATCCTTTTATGTCTGTTAATATTTGCTTTAAGTATTTAGCTGCTCTTAAGGGGTGCATAGATATTTACAGTTGTTATAGCCTCTTGTTGGATTGATCCCTTTATCATTATATAATTCCTTCTTTGTGTCTTGTTACAGTGTTTTAAAATACATTTTGTTACATGATGGGATGAGCATGGGGTGTTACACTATAGGTTGGCAAATTGAAATTAAATAAAATATTTTTAAAAATAAAAATAAATTTTGTTTAATGTTACTACCCCAGCTTTTCTTTCCATTTGCATAAGATATATTTTTCCATCTCCTCACTTTCAGTCTGTAGGTGTCTTTAGATCTAAAGTGAGTCTCTTATATGCAGCAAATATGTCTAGTCCATGTACATTTATTTAGGTATATACTTACTGTGATTTTGTTAATTGTTTTCTGGCTGTTTATAGCTCTTCTCTGTTCCTTTCTCTTCTTGATCTCCACCCTTGTGAAATGATGACTTCCTTTGGTGTTATGTTTAAATTCTTTCCTCTTTTTTGTTTCATGCATATATTGTAGACATTTGGTTTGTGGTTGCTATGCAGTTCATATTTAACATCCTATGTATATAGTAGACTATTTTATGTTGATGCTTAAGTTCAAATACATTCTAAAAGCACTATATTTTTACTTCTGCCACCCTACATTTTATATATATATATTTTTACATTTTATATTTTTGACATATTTTACATTTCTTTATTTTGTCTCTTTTAATTGATTATTGTAGATTTAGTTGATTTTTACTACTTTTGTAATTTAACCTTTATACTAGCTCTATAAGTGGTTGATCAACTACCTTTACCAAAACTTTTATTTTACAAGTGAAATTTTTCTTTCATAATTATTTTTCTCATAATGACTCTCTTTTTTGCTTAAAGAAATCCTTTTAGCATTTCTTATGAGACTTGTTTAGTGATGATGAACTCCTTAACTTCCACTTGTCTGGGAAACTATCTTTTCTTCAATTCTGAATGATAATTTTGCTAGGTATAGTTCTGGGTTTCAGGTTTTTCCTTTCAGCATTTTGAATATATCATGCCACACTCTCCAGGCCTGCAGTTTCTGCTGAAGAATTGTCTGATACCCTTATGAGTGTTCCCTTGTATGTAACTATTTGCTTTTCTCTTGCTACTCTTAAGATTAAGATCTTTAATTTTTGACATTTTACTTATTCTCCTGGTATGGACCTCATGGAATTCTTGTTTGTAGTTCTGTGTTCTTCCTGGACCTGGTGTCTGTTTCTTTCCCCAGGTTAGATAAGTTTTCAGCTATTATTTCTTCAAATATGTCTCTTGCTCCTTTCTCTCTCTTTTCTCCTTCTGGGACCCTTATGTTACTAATGCTTATATGCTTAATTTTTTCCCATGGATCCCTTTAATTTTTTTAAAACTATTATTATTTTTGCTTCTCAGCTTGGGTAATTTTCATGACCCTGTCTTCCAGACTGTTGATCCATTCTTCTGTATTTTCTGATCTATTTTGATTCTTTCTGATATATTTTTCATTTAAGTTATTGTATTCTTCTGCTCTGATTTGTTCTTTTTCATATTTTCTATTTGTTTATTGAGGATCTCACTACATTTTTCCATTAAGTTCAGTGATCATCTTTATGACCATTATTTTGAACTTCTTATCAGGTAAATTGCTTATTCCTACTTCATTGAGTTTTTTACTGAGGTTTTGTCTTATTCTTTTGTTTGGTACATATTCCTTTCTCTTTTCTTTGTGTCTGAATCTCTATATTTGTTTCTATGTATTAGGTATATCAGCTACATCTCCTAATCTTGAAGGAGTGGTCTTATACAGATTGTGTCCCATAGCACAGAAGCACAATGTCCCCTGGTCAAGGGACCAGGAACTCCAGGGATGTGCGAGATGTGGACTGTGTGCGCCATCCTGTTGTGACTGGGCCATGACTACTGCAGGTATACTGGTGGGTGGGACAGCCCCCATCTTAGCTGGCTGTATGCCCAGCCATGACTATTGTAGGTGCATTGGTGTGTGAAGCTGGCCCCTGGTACAGCTGGCTAAGAGGCCCAGCTGGCTCTGCTGCAAGAGCACTGGTGGGCAATGATAGTCATGAGTGTGGTTGGCTGTCACCATTCTAGGTGTGCTAGTGGACAAAGCTGGCCTAATCCTCAGGAGCCTCTATGGCAGGGCCTTAATCCAGACCAAGGCTATCTGCCAGGTACAGGAGGGTGGGAGCTGCTTTGGATAGCTGCCTGCTGGGGCAGATGTGTTAGACTGGGACGGTCCACAGAGGAATGCCAGAGAGGGGCAAGTGGTGGTAGCAAGGTAGATGGAGGGTGTTAGAAATGATGCCCACCCCCCCAGTGCCAGGCCAGCAAGTAGAAGAAGTGTTTAAAAAATGGAAGCCAGCAGAATCTCCATTCCCAGAGAAATTTCCTACAGATATCTGCCCCTCTGGCACATTCTGTTAAATTATCCAATATATCTCTTTCATGTATGGGTTAGATACTTTCCAAACTGATGCCTCTGTGTTGGATCTCTGAAGGAGTGAATTTGTCAGGCTCCTCAAGAGTGGAGTCTTTCTCCTATAGGCCTTCAGCTCTCCTGGAGGTAAGCCCCACTAGTTTTCAAAGCAAGATGTTATGGGGCTTATCTTCCTGGTATAGGTCCCCAAAGCTGGTGTGCCTTATGTGGGGCTTAAAATCATCACTCCTTAGAAGGGACCTCCACACCTGAGCTATCCCTCCCATTCATGAGTCACCACATGGGTAGTATGAGTCCTGAAAGACGGAATCTTTACCCCTCTTACTCTTTTCATATGGATTTTTCTATATATCTGTAGCTGTGGAAGAGTTATTCTGCTAGTCTTTAGGTCATTCTTAGAATTGCTCTGTGTATAATTGTGGCTTTGGTATGTTCACACAAGGACGTGAGCTCAGGATCTTCCTACTCTGCCACCTTGATCCTCCCTCACTTTGCCCATTTTCTAATTTATTATTTTTTTTGTAATCTAGTGTATGAGTTCTTTATGTGTTTTGGATATTAACCCTTTATCAGATATAGGATTTGCAAATATGTTTTCCCATTCTGTATGTTGTCTTTTTACTTTGTTGATCACTTCTTTTGCTGTACAGAGCTTTGTAGTTTGATGTAGTCCCACTTTAATAATTTTCTATTTTTTCTGGTTGGGCTTTAGGGGTTATTTTCAAAAACTTACTTTAAAAACTCAGGGAGCTCTTTCCTTTTGTTTTCTTCTAGGCATTTCATGACTTTGGTCTTATGTTTAACTTTTTAATCCAGTTGTAGGTAATTTTTGTGAGCGGTAAGTCAAGTTTCACTATTTTATATGTGAATATCCAATTTTCCCAGCACCATTTATTAAAGAGATTGTCTTCTCCATTGAGTATTCTTGGCTCCTTTGTCATATATTAGTTGATCTATATGCTAGGGTTTATTTCTGGGTTCTAAATTCTGTTCTGTTGGCCTTTCTGTTTTGGGTCATTTGTTTGTTTTGCTAATACTATACTGTTTTAATTCCTATAGCTTTACAGTATAGCATGAAAAAAGAATTATGATGTTTGTTCTTCTCTCTCAGAATTTCTTTAGCTTTTCAGAATCTTTTCCTAAAATTCCATATAAACTTTAGGTGTATTTTTTCAATTTCTGTAAAAATGCCATTTAAATCTTGATGAGTGTTGCATCGATTCTATAGATGGCTTTGGGTGTGTCTTAATAATACTCTTCTGATTTGTAAACATATGATACATTTCCAGTTATTTGTATCATCTTCAATTTCTTTCATCAATATCTTGTGGTTTTCAAAGTAGAGATCTTTCACTTCCTTGGTTAAAATTATTCCTAAGTATCTTACTGTTTTTATGCTATTGTAAATGGAATTGATTTCTTTACTTTTCAGAAATTTTTAAAAAGATTTTATTTATTTGAGAGAGAGCGCGTCCGCAAGCAGGGTCAGCAGCAGAGGGAGTGGGACAAGCAGACTCCTCATAGGGCAGGGATTCCCATACACGGCTCGATCCCAGGACCCTGGGATCGTGACCTGAGCTGAAGGCAGCCACTTAAATGACTGAGATACCCAGGCACCCCTCTTTTCAGAAAATTTATTGTTATAGAAACACTCTTGACTTTTGTGTTTTAATTTTATATCCTGCAACATTACTGATTTTATTGATTAGTTCTAACAGTTTTTTGGTTGAGTCTTGAGTATTTTCTACATATAAAATCATGTCATCAGCAAACAAAAACAATTTTGCTACTTCCTTTTCAATTTTGATGCTTTTTTTTTTTTATCCTTTCCCTATTGTGCAAGCTAGGACTTACAATACAGTGTTGAATAGGAGTGGTGAGAGAAGTCACCCTTCTCTTATTCCTGATCTAAGAGAAAATGCTTTCAAACTGTCATAAATGAGTGTGACGTTAGCTACAGGCTTGTCATATGTGGCCATTATTATGTTGAGATATGTTCCTTCTACGCTTAATTTGTTAAGTGTTTTATCATGAATGGATGTTGAATTTTGTCAAATGTTTTTTCTGCATCTATTGAGATGATTATATGGTTCTTTCATTCTATTAATATGATGAATCACATTGATTTTTGCATATTGCATATGTTGAACCATTCCTGCATCTCAGGGATAAATTCCACTTAATCATGGTAAATGATCCTTTAAATATGCTGCCAAATTTGGCTTCCTAGTATTTTGGGGGGAATTTTTGCATCTATATTCATCAATGATATTGGCCTCTAATTTTCTTTTGTAGTAGTATGTTTATCTGGGTTTGGTATCAGGATAATGCTGGTTTTGTAAAGTGAATTGAGGACTCTTCCCTTCTCTAAGATTTTTTTAAAAGAGTTTGAGAAGGATGGTGTTAATTTTTTAATTAAATATTTGGGGAAATGTACTAGTGAAACCATCTACTCTGGGCTTCTCTTTGCTGGGAGATTTTTTTTTTAAGTAGGGTCCATGCCCCATGTGGAGCGCGATGTGGGGCTTGAACTCATGACCCTGAGATTAATACCTGAGCTGAGATCAAGTGTTGGACACTTAACCAGCTGAGCTACCCAGGTGCCCCTGCTGGGAGATTTTTTTTTTATTATTCATTCAATCTTATTACTAGTAAGTGATGTCTTCAAATTTTCTATTTCTTCCTGTTTTAATCTTAATAGATTATATATTTTCCATTTCTACTAGGTTGCCCAGTTTGTAGGGATGAAATTGTGCATAGTACCCTCTTATGATCCTTAATTCTGTGGTGTCTTTTATTTCATCCCTTTTTCATTTATAATTTTATTGATTTGTTTCCTCTATTTTTTCTATGGTTAGCCTAAGTGTGTGTCAATTTTATATTTCTTTCCAAAGAACCAGCCCTTAGTTTGGTCAATCTTTTATTATGTTTCTTTTGTTTATTTCATTTATTTCTACTCTAACTTTTATTTTTTCCTCTCTTATGCTAACTTTGGGCTTAGTTCTTTTTCTAGTTCCTTAAGATGGAGAAGGAGGTTATTTGGAATCATTCTCATCCTATTCTCTTTCCCTTGTTTTCTCACACACCTCAAATGATGCTACAGATAGTCATTTGGGTTCCAGGAAGGATAGGAGGAAAATGATATCATTAAGCTTCTGCTGCCATATAGATTATGAATAACTTTAATGGCCAAAAACTTTTAAGCTTGAGCTCTTCAATGAACCACTGCTCATGCCAACCCTACACAGCATCTCATCATTATCCCAAAGTTGTTTGGTTCAGGTCTTTGAATGGGCCTGAAATCTCTGGACACCAAGGGATGAAAACAGCTTGACCATCAACAATCCAACAATCATAAAATAGCTATAAAGTGATGTTTGTGTGTGTTGTAATACTGGCATTATTCATGGTGGCCAATAAATCATGGAACTGTCACAGTGTTGGGCGGTGAAATCTGGATAGTTTATCAGATTGACTGGCCTGTAGAGACTTGCAAAGGGAAACATAGAACCATTCTTTCTAGATGAAGCAAATCTGATAAGCGTTTTCAGTTTCCTGGCAAAAGTCATGTTGAGAGATCTGGGAAACCAAAGGCCCATCCCTGTTCCCATTTACTCCTTTAAACAAGTTTCTGATGGGCATTTTGGGAATAAGGTTATACTTGGCCAACAGATGTAATCAATTTAATGAGGCAGTTATTGATCTAAACAAGCTTTTTTGGAGGAATTTTGAAAAGATCATTACAGAACTAAGCATTACTATGTAAATGTGGCATTACCATTCCCATACCTCAGGCTGAGCCATATTATGATGCTGTAAGCCACCCTACTCTGACTCTAACCCAGGATTTCCACACTCCCTAGTGTGGTCTATGTTCCAAAATGTCCTAGCTTCCTCTACTCTTTCTGTGTGTCATCAGGAAGCTGTTCTCCATTAGAGATTGAAAGGGAGTGATGAACTCAAATCAATTCACAATAATGCATTAGTAACTGAGTTCTTAGCACCACTACTATAATATTCGCATTTTAAAAGAAGACATCACTTAAGTCAAACTCATAATTGGTGAGATTTCAGGCTGAGTAAAAAAGAAAAATAAAGTTTCAGAAGGCAGGTCTCTTGGTCAGATTTTTCTGAACTATTGCTGTTGTTTCATAGCTTTTTACATGTTTTTCCTTAAGAATTCATTTATTCTTCAACTGGTATTTACTAAGACACTAAAATATTGTGATCACTATGCTGGGAGTTTAGATACATCAGTAAACAAAACAAAGATCTCTAAACCTAGGGAACAGAATGAGAGACTACATACCAGACATAAGTATATTTTATAAAGTATTAGAAAGTTGATACCTGCTTTGGGAAAAGAAAAAAGTAGCAGAGTAAGGGAAATTAGGAGTGCTGGGTAGATGGGTTGATTTGCAAATTTGTTTTTAAAATTAAAGTATAATTGACATAATATCTCCTTATCCTAGTAATTAGATATTTTTAAAAAAGATTTTATTTATTTATTCATGAGAGACAGAGAGAGAGGGAGGGAGGGAGAGAGAGAGAGAGAGAGAGAGAGAGAGGCAGGCAGAGGGAGAAGCAGGCTCCATGCAGGGAGCCCAATGTGGGACTCAATCCTGGGTCTCCAGGATCACATCCTGGATTGAAGGCAGTGCTAAACCCCTGAGCCACCAGGGCTGCCCAGTAATTAGATATTTTTATACATTATAAAATAATCTCCACAGTAGGTCTAGTTACTATCCTCATACGAAGTTATATTGTTATTGACTATATTCCTTAAGCTGTCTATTACAACCCCATAATTACTTATTTTATAAATGGAAGTTTATACCTCTTAATCACCTTTATTTATCTTGCCCAACCTCAACTTCCATATGGTTTTCCATACTGGCTACACTAATTTATATTCCCACCAAGATATAAGCATTCCCTCTCTCCCACAACCTCACTGAAACTTGGTATTTTTGTTGTTTTGATACTAGCCATGCTCACAGAAATGAGGAAATATCTCGTTGTGGTTTTGATTTGCATTTTCCTGATGATTAGTGATGTCGAGCATCTTTTCATTTGCCTCTTGGCCTTTGTATGTCTTTTTTTGAAAAACGTCAATTTGGGGTGACTTGGTAGCTCAGTCAGTTAAGCGTCTGCCTTTGGCTCAGGTCATGATCCCAGGGTCTTGGGATTGATGCTTCACATCAGGCTCTCAGCTAGTGGGGAGTTTGTTTCTCCCTCTCCCTCTGCCTGCTACTCCCTCTGCTTGTGCTCTCTGTCAAATAAACAAAATTTTTTATAAAAAGTCTATTTAAGGGATGCCTGGGTGGCTCAGTGGTTAAGCATCTGCCTTCCGCTCAGGGTGTGATCCTGGAGTCCTGGGATTGAGTTCCACATTGGGCTCCCTGCATGGACCCTTCTTCTCCCTCTGCCTGTGTCTCTGCCTCTCTCTGTCTCTGTCTCTCATGAATAAATAAATAAAATCTTTAAAAAAAAGTCTAAGTTTTCTGCCCATTTTTTAAAAATTGGGTTGTTTGTGTTTTAACTCTTGAGTTGCATGTGTTCTTTTTGTAATTTGGATATTACCCCTTATTTTGGTAGGATTTGCAAATATCCTACCAATTCAATAGGTTGCATTTTTGTTTTGTTGATGGTTTCCTTTGCTGTGCAAAAGCTTTTTAGACTGATATAATTCATTTGTTTTAACTTTTATTGCCCTTGCCTGAGGGGACTGGTTAAAAAAAAAATCCTGCTAAGACTAATGTCAAACAGCTTACTGCCTATGTTTTCATCTAGGAGTTTAATCGCTTGTCTTACATTCAGAGCCTTTAATCCATTTTGGATTTATTTGTGTATATGGTGTAAGATAATGGTCCAGTTTTATTCTGTTGCATATAATTGTCGAGTTTTCCCAGCACTATTGGTTGAAAATACTGTTTTCATCATTGTATATTCTTGCCTCCTTTGTTATAGATTAATTGACCAAATAAGTGTGAGTTTATTTCCAGTTTCCATCCATCTATGTGGCTGTTTTTGTACCAGTACCATACTGTTTTTTTATTACTATAGCTTTGTAATATAGTTTTGAAATCAGGGAATGTGATAGCCCAGCTCTTTCCTTTTTTTTTTTTTTTTTTTTTTTTCAAGATTCCTATGGCTATTTAGAGTCTTTTGTGGCTCCATACAAATTTAAAAATTATTTGTTCCAGTTTTGTGTAAAAAACAAAAAAACAAAAAAACAAAAAACAAAAAACAAACAAAAAAAACTGGTGTTTTGACAGAGATTACATTGAATTTGTAGGTTGTTTTGGGTAGTGTGGATTTTGAGTGTGGATTTTGTGATGATATTAATTCATTCAATCCATGAGAATGTAATATTTTTCCATTTATTTGTCTTCTAGATTTCAAAGTGTAGATCTTTCACTTCCTTACATATTTTATTTTTGATATAATTATAAATGGAATTATTTTAATTTCTTTCTAATCGTTCATTATTAGTTTATAGAAATGCAACTTATTTCTGTATGTAAATTTTGTATCTTGCAACTATACAGAATTCATTTATGCTAACAGCATTTTGGTGGAGTCCTTAGGGATTTTTATGTGTAGGATCATGTCCTGTGTAAACAGGAAGAGTTTTACTTCTTCCTTTCCAATTTGGATGTCTTTTCTTGTTTAATTGGTCTGGCTAGGACTTCTAATATTGTTTTGAATAAAAGTCACAAAAGTGGGCACTGTTCCTTTTCACTGTTCTGTTCTTATCTTAGAGGAAAAGTTTGCAGCTTTTCACCACTGAGTCTGATGTTAGCTGTGAGTTTGTCATAGTGGACTTTATTATGTTAATAGTGCTGCACTGACCCGATGAGTTTATGTCATAAAAGGATGTTGAATTTTTTCATATACTTTTTCTGCATCCATTGAGATGATCATGAGTTTTTAACCTTCATTATGTTAATGTGGTAAATCTTGTTGATTGATTTGCTGATGTCAGATTGTCCTTGCATCCATGGGATAAATCCCAGTTGATCATCCTTTTATGTGCTGTGAATCCAGTTTGCTGATATTGCTAAAGATTTTTGCCTTTATGTTTATCAGAGATATTGGCCTGTAGTTTTCTTTGTTTTTTTTTTTTTGTTGTTGTTGTTGTTTTTGTGTGGTGTGCTCTTGTCTGAGTTTAGCATCTGTATAGTGTTCACTGTATAAAAATGAGTTCAGAAGCATTCCTTCCTCTTCAATTTTTTGGAGTATAGTTGACCCTTGAACAACATGGGTTTAACCTGCATTAATCCACTTACATGTGGATTTTTGTTTTTAACACGTTTTACATTACGATTGAACAGATAGAAATTGCTGAATAACTAGACCTATTAAGGAAGAGGTGGAAGAAAGATGTGGGGAAGTTTGGAAGAGCAGGGTACTCACAGGTGTGCAAAGCTTGGTTAATTGAGATCTTGAACTGAGAGATGCAAGGAAACTGGCTCTGAGGAGGATTTTTGCCGAAGTGTCAGGGCCAGTCACTGGCTGGTCAAGGACCACAGAATGAGAAACTTGCCCCCAAGGTGGGAGGTCCAAGACAATACTGGGGTCAAGACAGCACCAGGCAGGAGCCTGAGCCACAGAGCGGACAGGGGCAGGGGTGCTGTCAGTGGTGCTGAAAGTCCTCTCTGCAGGGAGCTAATACTGCTGGGGAACTAGCTGCTCACCGCTCACCAGCATTTCCATAAGCAAAAACTGTTAGAGCCACAGAAAGGAGGGCAGGTGGAATCAGTGACCCAGAGAGATGGACAAAGGCATTCTTCCTTCCCCTGTTCTCTGCCTTTCTCCCAGACTTTGCTTGCAAGGAAATCTGCCTCATTCCTCTGGATAGAGAAGTCAGAAGTAGAGGTCACTCCAGGATCCCGCTTTCCTAACCATGTGGGGATAAGGGTGTGTGTGGTGCTTCCTTGCACTGTATTGTACAGTAAATGTATTTTCTCTTCCTTAAGATTTTAATATTCTCTTTTCTCTAGTACTGTAAGAGTATAATAGATAATACATATAACATACAAAATGTTGACTTTATGGTATCAGTAAGGCTTCCAGTCAACAGTAGACTATTAGTAAAGTTTTTAGAGTGTCAAAAGATAAGGGCTTTGTGCCCCTTACCCTCACATTATTAAGAGTCCATTGTCCATTGTAATTTGAGCATAGGGAGTAACTCTTCTTTAATGTTTGGTGGAATTCACCTCCGAAGACTTCCATTTCCTCTGGGCTATCCAATTTGTTGGCAGGTTATTGCTCTTGGTAATCTTTAATGATTCTCGGTATTTCTGTGGTATCAGTTGTAAGATTTCTTTCATTATGATTCTATTTGGGCCTTTGCTCTTCATTTTTTAAAAAGATTTTATTTATTCATGAGAAACACACAGAGAGAAGCAGAGACACAGGCAGAGGGAGAAGCAGGCTCCATGCAGGGAGCCTGATGTGGGACTCCATCCCGGGACTCCAGGATCACGCCCTGGACTGAAGGCAGCGCTAAACTGCTGAGCCACCCAGGCTGTCCTTGCTCTTTGTTTATGAACCCACCTAAAGATTTTTCAATTTCATTTATCTTTACTAAGAGTTGGTCTTTTCTATTGTTGTTTAGTCTCTATTACATTAATTTCCAATCTAATCTGTACGATTTCCTTCTTTCTTTTAACTTTGGGCTTTGTTTGCTCTTTTTCTAGTTCCTTTAGGTGTAAAGTTAGATTGTTTACTTGGGATTTTTCACAATTCTTTAATTAGATCTATCTAATTATCACTATACACTTTCCTCTTATACATTGCTTTTCCTATGTCCCATTGATTTTTGGGAGTTTGTGTTTTTTTTTTAAATAACACATACATGCTTATTTGGGGACTCCAGTAAACTTATTAGTGCCAAGTATATTTTTTCACAAATTACATTTATCATGTATTAAACTGTGCATAGATCATATCTCTATTTAATTCTCAGAAACTTCTTTGAAATTGTGCTATGCAGAGCTCCTAATCATTCCATCAACTACATAAATATTTCTCTATCTGAAAAACTTTTTTAATATTTTATTTAATATTTATTTATTTATTTATTTGAAAGAGAGAGTATGTGTGCACATAGGGAGAAGGAAAAGCAGATTCCCTGCTGAGCAGGGACCCCAATGCAGGGGTGGATCGTAGGATCCCGAGACCGTGACTTGAACCAAAGGCAGCCACTTAACTAACTGAGCCACCCAAGTGCCCCTATCTGAAGAAATTCTAAATATATTCTGAATTAATTAAAATTTGACTTCATGCTTCTTTTGTCAAAATATTTGCATTGGTTGTAAGTAATGCAAGTGCAAGTTTTCTCCTTATTTTGTTATTTTATTTCATTTCTTCATGATAAATGTGCTGTTTAATTCCAATCCCCTATTCTATGCATCCTTCAACCCACATCCCCCTTCTACCCCAGTAACCATCCATTTGCTCTCTGTAGTTAAGAGTCTGTTTTTGTGGTTGTGTCTCTTTTCTTTCACTCTTTTATTTTGTTTCTTAAATTCCACATATGAGTGAGATGATAGTGTTTATTTCTCTGACTTATTTCCCTTAGCATTATGTCCTCTAACTCTATCCATGTTGCAAATGGCAAGATTTTATTCTTTTTTATGGGTGGATAATGTTCCATTGTACATATGTATATCACATATTCTTTGTGTTTTCATTTTTATTTGTCAAGATATTTTTAATTCTTTTATTTCTTCATGGACCCATTGGTTGTTTAGAAATATATGTGTAGTTTCCACATGTTCATGTTTTTCTATGTTTTTTTAAAAAATTGGTTTCTAGTTTCATATTGTTTGGTTGGAAAAGCCGCTTGATATGATTTCAGTCTTTCTGGATTTATAGAGACTTGCTTTACAGTCTAACATATGATCTACCCTGGAGAACATTCCATGGACAGCAGAAAAAGTGTATTCTGTGTTTAAAAAGAAAACTAAAGCTAGAGATGTCACAATTCCAGACTTCAAGCTGTATTACAAAGCTGTAATGATCAAGACAGTATGGCACTGGCCAAAAACACAAAGGTCAATGGAACAGAATAGAGAACCCAGAAATAGACCCTCAACTCTATGGTCAACTAATATTTGACAAAGTAGGAAAGAAGATCCAATGGAAAAAAGACAGCCTCTTCAACAAATGGTGTTTGGAAAAATTGAACAGCCACATGCAGAAGAAAGAAACTGGATCACTTTCTTACACGATACACAAAAATAAACTCAAAATGGATAAAAGACCTAACTCTGCAACAGGAATCCAGCAAAATGCTAGAGGAGATCATAGGCAGCAACCTCTTAGACCTCAGCCATAGCAACTTCTTGCTAGACATGACTCCAAAAACCAGGAAAACAAAAGCAAAAGAGTGACTGGGACATCATTAGGATAAAAAACTTTTGCACAGCAAAGGAAACCGCAACAGAACTGAAAGGCAATCTATGGGAGAAGATATTCACGACTGCCCTATCAGATTCCTGTAACTTGTTCATTCCATAACTGGAAGCCTGTACCTCCCACTCCTTTTCATCCATGTTTCCTATCCCCTATACCCCTCCCCTCTGGCAACCATAAGTTCTGTATTTATGGGTTTCTGCTTTTCATTAGTTTGGTTTTTTTAGATTGTGCATTTAAGTGAAATCATATTTGTCTTTCCCTGTCTGACTTATTTAACTTAATACCCTCTAGGTCCATCCCATATTGTTGTAAATGGTGAGATCTCATTCTTTTTTACGGCCAAGTAATAGTTCAGTGTGTGTGTGTGTGTGTGTGTGTGTGTCACATTTTCTTTATTCACTCATCTATCAGTGAACACTGTTTGCTTCCATTCCTTGGCTATTGCAAATAATGCTGCCATAAACATAGGAATGCAAATGTCTTTCTGAATTAGTGTTTCATTTGGGGTGGGGGATAAATATCCAGTCATGGAATGACTGGCTCATATGGTATTTCTTTTTTTAAAATATTTTATTTATTTATTCATAGAGACAGAGACAGAGAGGCAGAGACACAGGCAGAGGTTAGGAGAAGCAGGCATCATACAGAGAGCCCAACGTGGGACTCGATCCAGGGTCTCCAGGATCATGCCCTGGGATGCAAGCAGCTCTAAACCGCTGCGCCGCCGGGGCTGCCCTCATATGGTATTTCTATTTTTAATTTTTTTAGAAACTTCCATTCTATTTTCCACAGTGGCTGCATCAACTTACATCCCTTCATTGGTTCTTTCTTTCAACTCTTTGTTGAAGTTCTCAACTGTGCTTCTCCATTCTTTTCCTGAGTTTGATAAACATTTTTATGATTCTTACTTTGAACTCTACCAGATAAATTACTTATTTCCATTAGGGTTTTCTTTTTTTCCCCCGGGGTTTTATCTTGTTCTTTTTTCTCTTGGAACATATTCCTCTGTCTACTCAGTTTGTTTGACTTTGTGTGTGTGTGTGTGTTTTTTTTTTCTATAAATTAGGCAGAAAAGCTAGCTCTCCCGATCTTGAAGGAGTGGCCTTGTGTAGTAGTGTATCCTGTGTAGACTGCATGTGATTGACAGCTTTTGCAGGCTGACTGGAGTAACAGGAGTATAGGTCATGGAGTTCCCAGGACTTGTTGTGTCACAGCCAATTTGTCAGGATAGCTGTGGCTGGAGTGTATGTGGGCCAATGGTTCTGGTGTGCATTGCACCAGAACCACCTTAATGGGACAACTTGGAGTAGGGTGTACATCAGCGGGGGTGTCCCGGTATGTGTTGTGCCAGGGACTCCTTGATGGATGGCTGTAGCACAGGCCAGGATTCCCAGGGTGCACTTCTTCAGGGCAACACTGGCAGGGTGGCTGGAGCAGGTGTAGAGATCCCAGTGTGCTATACCTTGGCTACTATGGCTAGGAAGCTGGGTTAGTGAAGAACCGGGGCTCTTGGGCCATGCTGTGCCACATCAGAGTTATCTTGGGAGGACAGCTGGGACTGAAGCAGGTATGGGCTGGAGTTGTCCCAGTGTGCATTGCCCTGGAGCCACTGGCAGGACAACTGGAGTTGCATTAGGTGTGGGCCAGGAGTTATTGGGGCATGCCATGCTTGGCAAAATGGTTGGGTTGGGTGCAATCCAGGGAAGCTTCAGAGTGCACCATGCTGGGCAGCCTTGGTGGGATGGATGGAGCATGATGTGGGCTAGAGGCCTGGGACTTGCTGGAGTGGCCCTAGCAGGCTAACTGAAGTGCTTGGACTCTGCTCCCATCTGCACTATCAAGATGGAGGGGGAATGTTAAAAAAAAAAAAAAAAAAAAAAAGTGCTGACTGGTACCACTCATCCTAGTTAGATTTCCAGAAGTTTCCCACCATTTGGTGGATGTTCTAGGGTTAATACATGGATTTTCTTTATAATCCAGTTGCCTTTCAAACCTCTAGGTTTTATTTTTAATATATTTTTGAAAATAATATTGTTCCGACATACTTACCTAACCTAAACATTTGTATTTTAGCTTTGCCTCTTAAAAAACAAACAAACAAAAAAAAACTTTGATATTTCTTTTAAATGGCTCTTAAATTATAGGCTCCTCTTCTATCCCTTTCATTTGCTGATAACTTATCTGTTGAGGAATTCAGGCCATGTGACATACAAAGTTTCATGCAGTCTGGATTTTTCTGATTTCATATTCCTGGTGTGGCTCCATGTATTTTCGTGTCCTTGATATTTCCTGAAATTGTCAGCTAGATCCAAGGGCTTGATCAAACTCCTATTTGATCTCTTTGGCAAAACTGTAGGCAGCTTTATGTTTTCTCAAAGGAAACATAATATCTGTTATCTCTCTTTTTGAGATGTCAGCAGCCATTGATACACATGCCCTAGATCCACTAATTTATTAGAAGTTGCAATTTTTTCTTTTATTTATTGGAATAGGTTTATAAAGAGATCCTTCCTCTACTGGCTATCCAGTAGTACAGTTCATATAAGAGATGCACAATAAGGGATCCCTGGGTGGCTCAGCGGGTTCGGCCTGCCTTTGGCCCCGGGCACGATCCTGGAGTCCTGGGATCAAGTCCCGTGTGGGGATCCCGGCATGGAGCCTGCTTCTCCCTCTCCCTGTGTCTCTGCCTCTCTCTCTCTCTCTAACATAAATAAATAAAAATAAATTTTAAAAAAATGCACAATAAATGCTTGATTTTTTTCCCTTCATTTTCTAGTTTTGAACACAAATAGCTGATTCCCTATTATTCTTTGAAACTAATTTCTTTTTTAAAAAATTGTAGTGAACTTTTGGATTTCAAAATGTTACAAGTTTTTTTATTCTTCAAGTAGACTGGTTTATTTTACTTTTATTGAAGTACAGTTGGCATACAATAATATACTAGTTTCAGGCATACAACACCGTGATCAACAATTCTATATACTACACAGTGCTCACCTATATAAGTGCAGTTACCATCTATTCACCGTAAAAAGTTACTAAAATATTTATTACATTATATTGTACATTTCATCTCTGTGACTTCTTTATTTTGTAACTGGAAGTTTGTACCTCTTATCTCCTTCACCTGTTTCATCTAAACTCTCACCACCCTTCCACCTGGAAACCACCATTTTCTTCTTGCATTTATGAGACTGTTTCCGGTTTGTTTTGTTTTGTTTTGTTTTTTTAGATTTCACATATAGCTGAAATCATATGGCATTTGTCTTTCTTAGTCTGACTTATTTTACCTAGCATGATAACTCTCTAGGTCCATCTATATGGCTGCAAATGGCAAGATGTTATTTTTTATGGCCGATTAATAGTCCTGTGTGTATCATACCTTCTTTATTCATCTATTGATGAACTCTTAGGTTGACTTGAAATCTTGGCTATTGTAAATAATGCTGCAATAAACATAGGCTCCATATATCTTTTTGAATTAGTGGGGTTTTAAATTTTATTTAAATTCGATTTGCCAGCATATAGTATAACACCCAGTGCTCCTCTCATCATGTGCCCTCCTTAATGCCTGTCACCTAGTTACCATATCCGCCCCCCATCTCCCCTTCTACAACCCTTTGTTTCCCAGAGTTAGGAGTCTATCATGGTTTATCTCCTCTCTAATTTTTTGCCATTCAGTTTCTCCCTTTCCCTTATGGTCCCTTTCACTATTTCTTATATTCCACATATGAATGAAACCATATGATAATTGTCTTTCTCTGATTGACTTACTTCACTCAGCATCATACCTTCCAGTTCCATCCACGTCAATGTAAATGGTAGGTATTCGTCCTTTCTGATGGTTGAGTAATATTCCATTGTATATATAGACCACATCTTCTTTTTTCAATCATCTGTTGAAGGACATCGTGGCTCCTTCCACAGTTTGGCTATTGTGGACATTGCTGCGCTGAACATTGGGGTGCAGGTGTCCCATTGTTTCACTACATCTGTATCTTTGGGGTGAATACCCAGTAGTGCAATTGCTGGGTTGTAGGGTAGCTCTATTTTTAACTTCTTGAGGAACCTCCATAATGTTTTCCAGAGTGGCTGCACCAGTTCACATTCCCACCAACAGTGCAAGAGGGTTTCCCCTTCTCTACATTCTCGCCAACATTTGTTGTTTCCTGTCTTGTTAATTTTCTCCATTCTCACTGGTGTAAAGTGATATCTCATTGTGGTTTTGATTTGTATTTCCCTGATGCCAAGCGACGCGGAGCGTTTTCTTATGTGCTTGTTGGCCATGTGTATGTCTTCTTTAGAGAAATGTCTGTTCATGTTTTCTGCCCATTTCCTGACTAGATTATTTGTTTCTAGGATATTGAATTTGACAAGTTCTTTATAGATCTTGGATACTAGCCCTTTATATGATATGTCACTTGCAAATATCTTCTCCCATTCAGTAGGTTGTTTTTTAAGTTTTGATGACTGTTTCCTTTGCTGTGCAGAAGCTTTTTATCTAGATGAAGTCCCAATAGTTAATTTTTGCTTTTGTTTTCCTTGCCTTCATAGATCGGTCTTGCAAGAAGTTGCTGTGGCCTAGTTCAAAAAGGGTGTTGCCTGTGTTCTCCTCTAGGATTTTGATGGATTCTTGTCTCACATTTAAACCTTTCGACCATTCGGAGTTTTTCTTTGGGTATGATGTAAGAGAATAGTCCAGTTTCATTTTTCTGCATGTGGCTGTCCAATTTTCCCAACACCATTTATTGAAGAGATTATCCTTTTTCCATTGGATCTTCTTTCCTGCTTTGTTGAAGATGAGTTGACCATAGAGTTGAGGGTCCATTTCTGGTTTCTCTGTTCTGTTCCATTGATCAATGTGTCTGTTTTTGTGCCAGTACCATGTTGTCTTGATGATCACAGCTTTGTAATACAACTTGAAGTCAGCATTGTGATGCCCCAGCTTTGGTTTTCTTTTTCAACTTTCCTCTGGTTCTTTGAGGTCTTCTCTGGTTCCATACACATATTAGGATTATTTGTTCCAACTCTGTGAAGAAAGTCCATGGTATTTTTATAGGGATTGCATTGAATGTGTAAATTACTCTGGGAAGCATAGGCATTTGCGCAATATTTATTCTTCTAATCCTCTTTTTGAATTAGTGCTTTTGTTTCCTTCAAGTAAATACTAAGATGTGGAAATATTTGTTCCTTTGGTATTTCTATTTTTAATTTGTTGAAGAAGCTCCATACTGTTTTTTTTTTCATATCTACTGTACCAATTTATATTGCCACCAATAGTGTACAAGGGTTCCCTTTTGTCTTTATCAATGCTAACACATGTTATTTTTTGTCTTTTTGATACTAACCATTCTGACTGCTGCAAAGTAATATCGTGGTTTTGCATTTCAGTGATTAGTGATGTTGAGTACCTTTTTATATATCTATTGGTCATCCGTATGTCTTCTTTGGAAAAATGTCTATTCAGTTCTCTGCCCATTTTTAAATTTGAGTGTTTGGTGTTGAGTTGTAAGAGTTTTAAATATATTTTGGATATTTACCATTTTTTAGATATATCATTTGCAAACATTTTCTTCCACTCGTAGGTTACCTTTGTGTTTTGTTGGTTTCCCTCATTATGCAAAAAAGCTTTTTGGTTTCATGTAGCTCCAGTAGTTATTTGCCTGTCCAGCTTTTGCTACCCTTGCCTTAGGAGACTGACCTGGAAAACTTTTGCCGGGCAAAGGTCCGGGAGTTTGCTGGTTATGTTTTTTTAAAAGGAGTTTTATGATCTGGGGTCTTACATTTAGTTCTTTAATCCATTTGGAGTTTATTTTTGTGTATGATGTAAGAAAGTGGTCCAGTTTCATTCTTTTGCATGTAGCTATCCCAGCACCATTTGTTGAAGAGACTATCTATGCCCCCATTGTATACTCTTGCCTTTTTATTATAAATTGATCATAGAAGTGTGGGTTTATTTCTACGTTCTCTCTTCTGTTCCATTGGTCTACATGCCTATTTTTTGTGCCAGTACCATACTATTTTGATTACTATAACTTTGTGTGTAGTTTGAAGTTTGGGATTGTGTCACTTCCTACTTTGTTCTTCTTAAGATTGCTTCTGCTATTTGGGGTCTTTTGTGGTTCTATCCAAGCTTTATGATAATTCGTTCTCGTTTTGTGAAAAATATCATTGGTATTTTGATAGAGATTCCATTGAATCTGTAGATTGCTTCGGATAGTATGGTCATTAACACTATTAATGGTTCCAATCCATGAGCGTAATATATCTTTCAATTTATTTGTGTCATCTTCAGTTTCTTTCATCAGTATTTTATAGTTTTCACAGTATAGGTCTTTCAGCATCTTGGTTCAGTTTGGTCCTAGATATTATTTTTTATGCATTCGTAAATGGGATTTTCTTAAGTTCTCTTCTAGTTTGTTATTAATATATAGAAACATTAATAGGTTTATGTATATTAATTTTGGATCCTGTATCCTGTGATTTATCCTTAATATAGTTATTTGTTCTACCAAGATTTTGATGGAATTTTAGGGTTTTCTACATACAGTATCATGTCATCTGGAAATAGTGAAGTTTTACTTTTTCCTTACCAATTTAGGTGGATTTTGTCTCTTACTTGTCTGATTTCTGTGGCCAGGACTTCCAGTGCTGGAAAAGTCTGGCAAGAGTGGACATCCTTGTTCATTCCTGGTTTTAGAGAAAAGTCAGGAAATTTTTTATCTTGGGTATGTGTTAGTTGTGTGTTTGTCATATATGGCCTTTCTTATGTTTTGATATATATCCTCTAAACCCACTGTGTTGACTGTTATTTTCATAAATAGATGTTATACTTCATCAAGTGCTTTTGCTGCATACCTTGTGATGCCCATATGATATTTATCTTTCAATTTGTTAATGTGGTGTATTATATTGACAGATTTGTGGATATTGATCCACCCTTGATTCCCTGGGGAAAAAATCCCACTTGATTGTGGTGAATGATTCTTTTAAGGTATTTTTGAATTTGTTTGCTAATATTTTGTTGAGGATTTTTGCATTTAATAGTGTTCATCTGGAATATTAATATGTATTTGCTTTCTTTGTGATGTCCTTGTGTGATTTTAGAATTAGGGTAATTGGGTAATTTGGCCTCTTAAAATTTGGAAGATTTCCTTCCTCTTCTACATTTTGGAACAGTTTGATAAGTATATGTATTAGCTCTTTATATATTTGATTAATATACCTGTGAAGCCATCTGGTCCTGGACTTTTTCCTGGGAGGTTTTTTTTTTTTTTTAAGATCTTATTTATTTATTCATGAGAGAGAGAGAGAGAGAGGCAGAGACGTACGCAGAGGGAGAAGCAGGCTCCCTGGGGGGAGCCTGATGAGGGGCTTAATCCCAGGACCCTGGGATCATGCCCTGAGCAGAATGCAGATGCTCAATCATTGAGTCACCCAGGTGTCCCATGCTGGGAGGTTTTTGATGAATGACTTAGTGTTGTTACTAATAATTAGTCTGTTCAGATTTTCTATTCTCGATTCAGTTTGGAAGATTGTATGTTTCTAGGAATTTATCCATTTCTGATAAATCGTCTGGCATATAATTTTTCTTAGTAATCTCTTATAATTCTTTGCATTTTTGTGGTGTCAGTAGTAACTTCTCCCCTTTCATTTCTGATTTTGAGTCCTTTCTCTTTTTTCCTTGATGAGTCTGACTAAACGTTTAACAATTTCATTTTCACACAAGATCTTAGAGACTATAAAATAGAAAAGATCAATGAAACTATTTTATTTCCATTCTACTCTTTATTATGTCTTTCTCCTATCCACTTTGGGTTTTATTTATTCTTTTTATCTAATTCCTTTAGGGGTAAGATGAGGTTGTTTGAGAGTTTTCTTGTTTCTTGAGGTCAGCCTGTATTGTTAATAAATTTCTCTTATAGAACTGTTCTTACTGCATCCCAAAGATTTTGAACTATTTTTTCCATTTTTATTTGTCTTGAGGTCTTTTTTATTTCGTCTTTGATTTCTTTATTGACCCATTGGTATTTGGTAGCAAGTTATTTAACTTCTCTGTGTTTTTTCCAGTTTCCTTCTTGTAATTGATTTCTAGTTTTATACTGGTGTGACCAGAAAAGATGCTTGAAATTATTTCAATCTTCTTAAATTTCCTGAGACTTGTTTTGTGGCCTAATGTGATCTGTCTTGGAGAAATTCCTTGTACACTTGAAAAGAATGTGGGTTCTGCTGTTTTGAGATGGAATGTTCAATATATATTTGTTAAACCTGTGTGGTCTAATGTGTCATTTAAAGCCACTCTTTCCTCATTGATTTTCTGTCTGGATGATGTATCCATTGATGTAAGCGGTGTGTTAAAATTCCCTACTATTATTGCATCACTGTCAATGTCCCCCTATATGTCTGTTAATATTTACTCTATATAATTAAGTGCTTCCATGTTGGGTGCATAATACAAATATTGTTATATCCTTTTGTTGGATTGGTCCCTTTATAGTTATGTAATGTCCTTCTTTATGTCTTGTTATGGTCTTTATTTATTTATTTTTAAAGATTTTATTTATTTATTCATGAGAGACACAGAAGGAGAGAGAGGCAGAAACACAGGCAGAGGAAGAAGCAGGCTCCATGCAGGGAGCCCAACGTAGGACTTGATCTAGGGTCTCCAGGATCACTCCCCCGGCGGAAGGCACACTAAACTGCTGAGCCACCGGGGCTCCCCACGGTCTTTGTTTTAAAGTCTATTTTGTTTAATGTAAATATTGCTACCCCAGTGGGTTTTTTGCTTCCATTTTTGTGAAATGTATTTTTTTCCATCTCTTTCGTTTGTGCCCATGTGTCTTTAGGTCTGAAGTGACTCCCTTGTAAATAGCATGAAAATGGTTTTTGTTTGTTTATTCATGCAGTCACCCTGTGTCTTTCAATTGGAGCATTTAGACCATTTACATTTAAAGTAATTATTGACAGGTATATTCTTATTGCCATTGTGACTTGTTTTCTAGTTCTCTGTTCCTTTCTGTCTCTTGCTCTCTTGCCCTTGTGATTGGTGACTTTTTTTAGTGTTATACTTGGATTTTTTTTCTTTTTTCTGTATCTAGTATAGGTTTTGTTTTGTGGTCACCATGATGTTCCTAGGTAAAATTCTATGTATATAGCAGTCTATATTAAGTTGATGGTTACTTAAGTTCAAATGTATTCTAAAAGAATTACATTTTTAGGGGATCCCTGGGTGGCTCAGCAGTTTAGCACCTGCCTTTGGCTCAGGGCATGATCCTGGAGTCCTGGGATCAAGTCCTGCATCAGGCTCCCTGCATGGAGCCTGCTTCTCCCTCTGCCTGTGTCTCTGCCTCTCTCTCTCTCTCTCTCTCTCTCTCTCCTTCTAATGAATAAATAAATAAAATATTTAAAAAAAAATTTAAAAAAATAATTACATTTTTATTCTTCCCTCTCCACATTTAATGTTTATGGTTTCCTATTTTACATGTTTTCATTTGGCGTATCCTTTAACTAAATTTTTAGATTTAATTTATTTTTACTACTTTTGGCTTTTAATATGCATACTAGCTTTGTAAGTGATTGACCTACTACCTTTACTCTGTTTGCTTTTAGAACTGAAATATTTTTCTGCCATAATTTTCCTTACTTCTTGTTACGGCCTTTCGTTTTCTGCCTAAAGAAGTCACTTAAAAAATTTTATGAGGCTAGTTTAATGGTGATGAACTCCTTTAACTTCTGCTTGTCTGGGAAACTCTATATCTCTTTCAATCCTGAGTGATAACCTTGCCAGGGAGAGTATTCTTTGTTGTAGGTTTTTTCTGCAGCACTTTGATTATATTCTACTCTATTCTGGCCTGCAAAGTTTCTGTTCAAAAATCCGCTGATAGGGTTTATAGGGTTTCCTTTGTATGTAACTATTTGCTTTTCAAGATTCTAACCTTATCTTTAATTTCTGATACTTTATTATGTGTCTTGGTGTGGATCTTCTTGGGTTTGGGGTTCTCTGTGATTTTTTTTTTTTTTGTCCTGGATGTCTGTTTTCTTGTCCAGGTTGGGAAAGTTTTCAGGCATTATTTCTTCAAATAAGTTTTCTGCCCCTTTCTCTCTTTTCTCCTTCTGGGAGAAATAATAGAATGTTAGTACATTTGTTGTCCTAGTGGTCCCTTAATCTATCCTTATTTTTTTTTCTAACCTTATTTTTAAAATTGTTTCTTTTTGCTGTTCAGCTTGGTTGCTTTTCACTATCCTCTTTCCAGACCACTGACTCTTATATTCTATATCCTCTAATCTGCTATTTATGCCCTACAGTGTATTTTTCATTTCACTTATTGTATTCTTCATCCTTGGTTCTTTTTTTATATTTCCTATCTTTTTTTTCAAGTTCTCCCTGAGTTCATCCATTTTTCTCAAGTCTGGTGAGAATCTTGATGACCATTGCTTTAAATTCTTTTAAGGTGATTGCTTAGCTCTGTTTCATTTAATTTTTTTCTGGGATTTTCTCTTGTTTGATTTGGAACATATGGCTCTGTATTTTCATGTTGTCAGATTCTCTGTTTGTTTCTATGTATTGGGTAGGTAAGCTACTATTCCTAGTCTTGAAAGCAGTGGTCTTACGAAGAAGGTGTCCTGTGGGACCCAGTAGCATAATCCCTCCTGATCATCAGATTCAGGTGGTCTAAGGGCGCTTCCTGTGTGAGTTGCATGCCCTCCCTTTTTTAAGATTTATTCATGAGACACACAGAGGGAGGCAGACCCAGGGAGAGGGAGAAGCAGGCTCCCTGCAGGGAGCCTGATGTGGAATTTGATCCCTGAGCCAAAGGCAGATGCTCAACCACTGAGCCATCAGGTGCCTTTGCAATGGGCCCTTTTGTTATGACTGGGACAGGTATGCTGCAGTGCACTGGTGGGTGGGGCTATATGACCAGTTGTGACTACTAAAGGCATATTAGTGGATGGAGCTTGCACCTCAGTGTGGCCTACTGAGATGCAAAGCTGTAGCTGCTGGGGGTATGCTGATGGGTAGGCATGGCCATCAGCTCTTGCTGCCTGCAATGACTGGTCACAGCTTCCTTGGGTGTAGTGGTTGGTAGTGCCGGCCCCCAGAGCAGTTGGCTGAGAGGCCTGGCTCTTAGTTCCTTTGAGCTTGCTGGTGGGTCAGAGAAGTTAGCTCCCAGGGCAGCTATCTCAGCTATAGCTGAGAGGTCCTGCTGTAGCTACTGCAGGGGTGCTGCTGGGTGAGGCTGGCTCCCCTTCTCCCAAGGACTGGAGTCACTTTGGAAGCTTGCCAACCCTGCTGGGGCTGCCTGACCGATGTGGCAGGTGTATTTGCTTTGGGGTGATGCCACTCACATCTGAGTCTGCCCACCAGGTGTGGCAAGACAGGCGCTTCTTTGGGGGTCTGTAGGGCAGGTTGAGAAGTGCTAGCTTGGCTGACAAAGGGCAGGAAAATAGCCTGCCCTTTGTCAGCCAAGCTAGCACCTGCCAGCACTTCCATTCTCAGATAAAACCAACTTCTGCTCTTTCAGAACATGCCCTAATGTTAGTCAATAGATCTCCCTCATGTAGAACTTAAGTGCTTTTCAAACTGCTTCCTCTGTGTTTGGTCTCAGTATGAGTGATATAGGGCAGTGGTGCTTTAAGAGCAGAGTCTCAGCTTCCTGTAGCTCTCCGGCTCTCCCAGAGTTAAGCCACATTGATTTTCAAAGCCAGATGTTAATGGGCACCTGGGCAGATGAGACTCTCCTTACGAAGGAGGAAGGACGCCACATCAGGGGCGGGTTCCTGTTTTTGGCACATCTCCATCTCCTCTTTTCTATCTGGTCCCTCTTGTGTGTGTGTGTGTGTGTGTGTGTGTGTGTGTGTGTGTGTGTGTTATACATCGCTCAGTGTTTATCATAAGTGTACTCCTCACATATTTCACCCATCTTTCCACCCACCTCCTCTCTCATAACCATAAGCTTGTTCTCTATATTTGTCTATTCTTTTTTCCTTGTTCACTTGTTTTCTTAAATCCCACATGAGTGAAATCATACAGTATTTCTCTGACCGCCTTATTTCATTTAGTGTTATGCTCTAGATCTATCCATGTTGTTGCAAATGACAAGATTTCATTATTTTTGAGTAATATTTACTAAGTAGTATTTCATTATATATATATATATGCACACACACACACACACGCACACACAGATACCACATCTTCTTTATCATTCGCTAATCAATGTGTATTTGGGCTGCTTCCTTAACTTGGCTATTGTAAATAATGCTGTTATAAACATAGGGGTACATATATCTTCAAATGAGTGTTTTCATTTTCTTTGGGTAAATACCCAGTAGAATCATTGGATCATAAGGTAGTTTTTTTTTTTGACAAATCTCCAGACTGTCTTCCACAGTGACTACAGTGGTTTGCATTCCCATCAACAGAGCTTGAGGGCTCCCTGCCAACACTTGTGGTTTCTTGGTTTTTTATTTTGGCCATTCTGACAGGTATGAGGTGATATCTCTTTGTGGTTGTGATTTGCGTTTCTCTGATGAATGATGTTGAGAACTTTTTCATGTCTGTTGGCCATCTGTATGTCATCTTTGGAGAAAGGTTTGTTCATATCTTCAACCATTTTTAAATTGGATTGTTTGGGGATTTTTGGGTGTTGTATAAATTCTTTATAAATGTTTACTCACACTTCATTGGATTTGTCCATTGCAAAAGTCTTCTCCCATCTAATAAACTGTTTTGTTGATTGTTCCCTTTTCTGTATAGAAATTATTAATTTTGGGATCCCTGGGTGGCGCAGCGGTTTGGCGCCTGCCTTTGGCCCAGGGCGCGATCCTGGAGACCGGGGATCGAGTCCCACATCGGGCTCCCGGTGCATGGAGCCTGCTTCTCCCTCTGCCTGTGTCTCTGCCAGTCTCTCTCTCTCTCTCTGTGACTATCATAAGTAAATAAAAAAAAAAAAAGAAACTATTAATTTTGATGTAACCTCAATGGTTTATTTTTGCTTTTGCTTCCCTCGCCTTAGGAAACATTTAGAAAAATGTTGTCACTGCTGAGGTCAAAAAAATTACTCCTGTGCTCTCTTCTAGGATTTTTATGGTTTCAGGTCTCACATTTAGGTATTTAATCCATTTTGAGTTCATTGTTTTTGTATGGTGTAAGAAGTCCAATTTTATCCTTTAGCATTGTAGCTGTCCAGTTTTGCCCACACTGTTCATTGAAGAGACTTTTTCCCCTTGCATATCCTTGCTTCCTTTGTTAAAGATAATTTGACCATATAATCATACTTATTTGATTATATGGTCAATTAAATATTTATTTGTAAATAACCTCTCTATTCTCCATTGATCTATTTTTGTGCTATTATCATACTATTTTGATTATTACACCTTTGTACTACAACTTGAAGTCTGTAATTATGATACCTCCAGTTTTGTTCTTTTTTCTTAAGCTTTCTTTGGCTATTTGGGGTCTTTTATGGTTCCATACCAATTTTAGGATTTTTTTTTTGTTCTAGTTCTGTGAAAAATGCTGCTGGTATTTTGACATATATTGCATTAAATCTGTAGATTGTTTTGGGTAGTATGGTCATTTTAACTATTTTTGTTCTCCTAACCCATGACCGTGGAATATTTTTACATTTATTTGTGTCATCTTCAATTTCTTTCATTAATGTTTTATAGTTTTCAGAATACCAGTCTTTTACCCCTTTGGTTAAGTTTATTCCTTTTTTTAATAATAAATTTATTTTTTATTGGTGTTCAATTTGCCAACATACAGAATAACACCCAGTGCTCATCCCGTCAAGTGCCCACCTCAGTGCTTGCCACCCAGTCACCCCCACCCCCCGCCCTCCTCCCCTTCCACCACCCCTAGTTCATTTCCAAGAGGTTAAGTTTATTCCTAGGTATTTTATTTTGGTGCAGTTGTAAATAAGATTGTTTTCATAATTTCTTTTTCTACTGCTGCTTTATTAGTATATAGAAATGCAATGGATTTCTATATATTGATTTTTGTATCCTGTAACTTTACTGAATTCACTTATCAGTTCTAGTAATATTTTGGTGGAGTCTTTAGGGTTTCTAAATAGAGCATCATAGTGGGATGCCTGAGTGGCTCAGTGGTTGAGCATCTGCATTCGACTCAGGGTGTGATACTGGGGTGCCAGGATTGAGTTCCTTATTGGGCTCCCTGCAGGAGGCTGCTTCTCCCTCTGCCTGTGTCTCTGTGTCTCTCATGAATAAATAAAGTAAAATCTTCTTTAAAAATTTAAAAATATAACATCATAGCATCTTCAAATATTTAAAGTTTTACTTCTTCCTTGCCAATTTGGATGCCTATTATTTCTTTTTGTTGCCTGATTACTGTGGCTAGGACTCCCAGTACTATGTTATAGAACTGGTAAGAGTGGCCATTCTGAAAAAGTGGACAACTGAAAAAGCTTTCAGTTTTTCATCATTGAGTATGATTTTATCCGTGGGTTTTTCACATATAGCCTTTATTATATTGAGATATGTTCCCTCTAAACCTATTTTTTCAGGGTGTTTGTCATGAATATATGTTGCACTTTGTCAAAAGCTTTTCCTGCATCTATTGAAATGATTATATGGTTTATCCTTTCATTGATGTGATGAACCACACTGATTGATTTGCAAAAACTGAATCACTGTTGCATCCCAGAAATCATTCAACTTGATTGTGGTGAATGATTTTTTTTTTTTTAAGGCTTTGGTTTGGTTTACTATTTTGTTGAGGATTTTTGCATTTATGTTCATCAAAGATAGTGGCCTGTAGTTCTCTCTCTTTTTTTTTTTCTTTCTTTGTAGTCTTTATCTGGTTTTGGTACCAGGGTAACGCTGTCCTCAGAGAATGAATTTGGAAGCTTTCCTTCTGCTTCGATTGTTTGGAATAGTCTGAGAAAAATGGGTATTAACTCTTCTTTAAATGCTCGGTATAATTCACCTGTGAAGCCATTTGGTCCTGGACTTTTACTGGGAGTTTTTAAAATTACTAATTCAATTTCCTTGCTGGAAATTGCTCCATTCAAATGTTCTATTTCTTCCTGCTTCAGTTTTGGTAGGTTATATTTTCTAGGGATGAACCCACTTCTAGGTTGTCTAATTTGTTGGCATGTAATTTTTCAGAATACTCTTTTATTTTATAATTCTTTGTATTTCTCTGGTGTCAGTTGTTATTCTCTTTCATTTCTGATTTTGAGTCCTCTCACTCTAGGAGTTCAGCTAAAAGTGTATTAGTTTTGTTGATCTTTTCAAAGAATGAACTCCTTGTTTCATTGATCTTATCTATTTTTTTAGTTTTTATGTCGTTTATTTCTGCTCTAATCTTTACTATGTCCTTCCTCTACTGGTTTTGGTTTCTCTTGATTTTTTTTTTTTTTTTCGAGCTCCTTTCAGTATAAGGCCAGGTTGTTTGAATTTTTTTTACTTCTGGAGGTAGGGCTTGTAAACATCCCTCTTAGAACCACTTTTGCTACATCTCAAAGATTTTGGAACTTTGTATTTTCATTTTCATTTGTCTCCATGTGTTTTTGGATTTCATTTTTTGATTTCTTGGTTGACTCATTAATTAGGGAATCAGCCAAGGAGAACTGGGAGAAGCCTGTCTGCAAAGAAATAACTAAAGCAGTGCCTGCTGGTTAAAAGAGCAACAAGGAAGTTGGGTATGGCTGAAGTTGAGTCAAAGAAAAGAGATCATGGAGGTGCTGGGGAACCAGACAACTTAGAGACCAGACCCATAGCACTCTAACTCTAGTCCCAGGACAGCAAGTGGGTCTTTGGTAGAAGGTAGCATTGGGAACGGAGACAGAATTCAATCTGTACATAAGATTTCTTTCTTTCTTTTCTTTTCTTTTCTTTTTTTTTTTTTGGAGACCAGGGACTGTTTGTATTTTCTTAAGACCAATACAGGTATTATAAGGTTCCATATTCACATAAGAAGCTATAATAATTATTAAACTACACCCCTATCCTCTTGTGTTTTGAGCTAGGTGGAGAAAATGTGCTCTTTTAAGAATGTATTTGAAGACAAAGTCCTCATCGTTGAGTGCCTCTTTCTCCTTCCTTATTGTGAATGGGCTTTGGTCAGAGGGCTCGATTGAGGTTGACTTTCCAAATACAAATTAAAGTTGCCACCACATAGACATCAACTGCAAACTCAAGGAAAAAGAATGAATATGGAGCCTTACCTGTCTTCTGCAGAGAACACAGGAGTAGATAAGCTTCCCTGGATCAGTCATTGTCAGAAAATTAATCATTTTTCTGCAGCTAAGGGTTTCAAGGTGATTTGATGAAACCTTGTTTACATATCAAATACCTCCTGTGTACTTAATATGGTTATTCCTGACCTATTGTCTCTCTGGATGGTATCTTTGGGATCATCTACATTGAATATATTCTAAGATTAAAATCTTCAGAAACATAAACATTGGTCTCACTCAAAAAACTGTTCTCCTATATGTATGATATTTCTTTTTTAAAAAGTAAGGGAATTTCTTTCTATGCATAGTACAAAAAAACACAAGGCTGGGAGTTAGGAAGCCTATGTCCTAAGAAAGATTGCCAGGAGATTAGAACAGCTGACCTCTGAAATCCTGTGATTTTAAAAAACATGTTCAATAAGTCTAAATTTGAGGGAATTGTATAATGATAGCATTCAATTATTGCACAAGTTCTCTAAGTCTTACAAATATGGCTGTTAATAGAATAGTCACAGGGCTCTTATTTCCATGGTTTAGCTTTCTCAGTGTCTAATTGATTTGGTTGTCTAGATTGCTGTGCTGTAAAATATTCTGAAGCTCAGCGACCAATCGCTAAGTCTCCTTGCACTAATGGAACAGACTTTGAGGATACTCTTTTTAAGAGGCAACACCAACCTACTTCCTGAAATGTACAGGGTTTACCAGATAGAGGCCAGCATTATATCAGTGTTTAACATTACAAGTCTCCTGTCTTCCTGATGGAGGGCAAAGAGCTATACAGAATGAGAACAGAAAGGATTTAGATGCAAAGATGAATTTTATGGAAGTGAGCATTGTCCAGGTGATACTTCAACAAGGTAAGGTTCAACTACTGAACCTTATTCTATGCCATGCTGGTACTGAGAAGTGGAAGAAATAATTGACTGATCCCCAAGGTGACTCTAGTGATGGACATGTCAACCCTTTCTCTTTTAACCCACACTGAAGCATCATTCTGTTTCACGGTTCTCAACTGATCTTTTCAGCAATTTGCTACTTCAAGTCTACTTATCTGTCACTTTTAAATTCATCTTACACAGCTGACTGTACTGTTATCACAGTCTTCGTTATACTAATGCATTTAGTAGCTGTGTGGGTTTGAAAGGCTGCCAACACAGAAACAGCTGAAAATGCTACTACCCTGCCAGACTGTCCTTTTCTTGATCATCCTGTGACTACCATTTGCAATTTTTATGTCTGGATTCTTTGCTGGTCTGATTGCAGTCATTGGTTTTTAACAATGTATGTCTCCTAATGGATATTTTTTCTTGCCAGTTATATTTTATTTTCCAACACATGTTGAATATGAGTCTGTACCAGACATTACCAAGTTTCCTTTACAACTACTCCTGTAAACAGCTTATATCCTATTGGCTGGTTAGAAGGCAATAAAAAAAAAAACAGTATAATATAGGGAAAATGCAGATTTAACTGGGAGACAATTGGCATAGCAGGCAGATACACGTGGATTCAAATTACAGTACTGCCTTTTACTAGCTGTTGATCTTGGATACGTTTTTGAACTCTGAACTTCATTTCCTTTATCTGTATTTTGAATACAGGCATCCCTGCTTTGCATAGTTCTAATAAGACTAAGAGGTAATACATATGAAAAGCACTTAGAATAAGGTAGTTACTCTGTTTACTATTTTTAATAATGTCAACTATTTTTAATAGTTTTAATTATTAACTATTTATAAAACAGAAATGCTAGAAATGATAGGAATATGTAATTTCTAAGATTTTGGTTTTGATTTAGATCTTTGGAGTCAACAGGGATGCTGTGCCTGCTTTTACCCACCTATGGCAGTGTGAATGGGTAGGATAGTTGGTCAGGTGTCTCCCTCCTTGCCTTTCCTTTCCTGGACACACTTCCTGCCTCTCCAACAGGAGCTCTATGGGAAAAGAGCGAGCTTGGTGGAATGGCTCCTGTTGAAGTACTGTGTGGTTAGGGTGTAGCCCCAAAAATATTTTAAATATTTTAAGGTTTACAACCTGGTGTTTCAATATACATATAGATTGTGCAATAATCACTACCGTCAAGCTAATGAACATATCCATCTTTTTAACTTCAAGTAGATTGGTCCTGACTCTCCCTGTACAACTCTTTGCTAGAACAAAGGATCCTAATTAACTGATTAGAATTTCTAAAACCCAATTCACCAACAGCTCAACTGTTACAGCTGAATGGATGGACCAGTACAGCCAAGTAGCAACCGCTTTATTCATTCCTCCTCTCAATTAGGCCCCTAGAATGTTCACATTGGAAGGCAGTTAATGATCAACTAATTAATCCCCCTCAACGTAAAAATGAGTCACAGAGTGAAATACAACCTGGGTGAGGTCACACAGACAGCAACAAAGCCTGAGCAGAAGCTATTTTGGTTTTATATTTTATTACTAAGGAATGTAATTGGTTTATTTTTTTGTTTGGATTCCTTTATTTTGTTAAAGGATATCCGACTGAAACCATCCCTTCTCAAACAACTCTTTCATTCTTTGATCTTGGAAAAATTACTTACTTTCCTGGATTTGGAAGCCACATCACAAAAGACTGACGAACACAGAATTTGTAATACAAATCACAAAATGAAAAGCAAGTGCAACATCTGTCACTTAGTGGCAGAGTTACCAGGAATAAGGGGCAGGGACCCTTGCAAGACTCAGTACCTAACTTGTCAGGAATAACTTTGTGCCCAGTTTCCTACTCCAAACTGTATTAATTTCAGGCCCCACAAAATCTGGATTTGCCGAGAGGGGCAGCTCTCTCAGGTAACGTGGAAATGCTCTGGAGTCTCGTGCACCCCACACCCCCCAATTGGGTTCAGTTCCCCTCTATTACCTGCTAGCTGGCCTACCTTGGAGAAGTTACTTCATATCTCTGTACCACTATTTCCTCATCTGTAACCTGCAGATAATGAAACCAATTTCCCAGAGGTGTTGAGAGGCTTCAGCAAAGTGAGGTAGGAAGTCTTTGGTTGAGCACCTGGTCCAGGTAACATGTGTCCTATATCACATAGGGAGGTCGTCTGTGATTGTGAGTGTGGGCTTTAGAACGAGGTTTACCTTCATTCAAGTTCCTGCCTCATGGTTGACACTTTGCTACCTTGGGCACCTTCGGCCTTCCAAGGCTTAGTGTTCTCATGTTTAATGTGGGGCGTTAAAACCCAACCAACAGAGCTGTTTAAGATTAAATGAGTTGATGAAAAATGCTTAGCAAAGTGACTGCTTTTGGCTGCAAGACCAATAAAAAAAAAAACATTCAAAAGGGCTTAAAGCGGTGGCTTTCAAACTTACTGGCTACAACCCACAGTAAGGATTAGATCTTACCTTGTTACTCCGTGTACGTATAAACATCACCACAGATCTGTGTGAGTCAGACTGGATGACAAAGGTGGCCAAGCTTCATACAGTGTTCTAGAGCACAGGAAAATAACGCTGGATCTGAATTCAGGCTTTCCTGATAACATGCATGAACAGTGCTGGCATTTCAGTGTGCCTCTTCGTCCTCCCTTTGTTCTGATCTCGTTTCCTTTTTCAGAATCCCACAGAGTTTGGAGAAAGGAGAAAAAAGACTGAGGTGTGTGGAAAATCTGAGTGTGTGCCTCCTTACCCTGATCACTGTTCATTTTGAACTTTGTGACTTAAAACATGTAAGTGGTGCCAGAATTGTTCGGTAGCAAATTGTTCATCAGGGTGAAGGGTGGCCCAGAGTACTGTCTAGACCGTTTTGTAAAGAAGCACTCTAGCCTCCTCCTCCTCCCAGATTATGTGCTTGCTATTTTACTGAATATTTCTATGTAGACAATAGGCCAGCTTCCTCTGTGACAAATTACAAGTCTTGGCTTCTCAAGCCAGTTTTCTACAGGAGGCATAAACACACTGTAGGAATGATTGTTCCATTACTGCCCTTTATCATTCTGTAGCAAATTCAAATAACAATAGCAGAAGATTGTAACTTTTAATAACATTCCCTGCCCTTTGATGAGTTATGAGCTAAATTATATGGGCTCAATAAACTTCAGCTAATGATGTTTTGTATGCTATAACTCATGTAGGGGCAATCTTTATGTGTCTCTCTTAGCTTTTTCACCTGGGGATGCTCGATTAAAAACCACATCCGCTGGTTTGGCACACGATGCACAGTGGCTGATAACCTAATTGTGTGAATTTTTCTTCGCTGTTCTTAGATTCCCAACCTCCCTGGCTAGGTTTGGTAGGCAATGTACAAGACAGCAGCTAAAAGGACATCGCTGTCCTCTGACCGTGCATTTTTTTCCCTTTGCAAAATGTCATCGAGGCAACCCCTGGGACATTTTGCAAACATATTTTTGACTATTTATTATGCCTTGTCTTTTTCAGTGGAGTGTAGCCTCCACTCCTTTTTGTGGTGGTTTGGGTATTAACTGATATGCTGAGGACGTCAGCCACTTCATCATTTTCAACGTGTGTTCTCACTGTCTGCACCAGTTATATGCACTAAAATGTTATTATTCCTGAGAGTGCACAGCCCAAGCCCAAACTCCAGGCAGACTGCATCAGCTTAAAGATTATACTCACAGGCACCTGGGTGGCTCAGTGGCTAAGCATCTGCCTTTAGCTCAGGTCATGGTCCTGGGATGGAATCTCATCTCAGCCTCCCCACAGGAACCTGCTTCTCCCTCTACCTGTCTCTGCCTCTCTCTGTGTGTCTCTCATGAACAAATAAATCTTAAAAACAAAACAAAACAAAAAACTACTCGCTTATAATCAAACTCATCATGACACTCAAATTTCTAGCTCATGCAGATACACAATGGAAATTATCACTACAAAGCCACTTGTTTATGGCTGTTAGGCTTAGTAATAGGCCTCTTGAATCTTAGAACCCTGGAAAGCATTGCTGTGGTTCTAGGCTGGGACATTCTGGCCCCGAGGGGGAATGTTCTAGTATCACCCACCATGGCACACCACATACACTCAACCTGCCCCTTTAATATCCTGGTGAGAGTCAGAGTTGTTAGTTAGGATTGCCTAACATATTTGACAATAAATATGTGCCTCAGAAAAACCGAGGTGTATCTGAGTTCCCTTTAAGTGGAATCTTAATTGTATAAAGCCATGTTTGGATGAGCTAGAAGCATGTTCTCAGCTCTTAGGGAATCGAGAACAATTTTCTCTTAAATTGATCATATGATCTTACCATCACAATGTAAATGGGCTTCACTAAGCAAAAGCTTCTGTTACCAAATATACGTCCAAGAAAAAAAGACGACCTAAGATCATTTAGTATCAAATGCAAATCCTAATTTTTGGCAGAAGTCCTCCAATGTGAATGGGCTCATATTCACCATCTCTGTAATTTAACTTGGAGAGTTCACCCGGGAGGTATACTGCTTAAAACTAAATAGACCATGGGTGAATTATTGAAATGAGTGATTGAAAAATACTAGTGTGAAATTTTTACATGCTACGATCATTGTATATAGGACTATTTTTTTAAGGGAATTCTTGGGTCTTCCACTAAGGACTACCACCTCACCCTGCTCAGACATGAAGATGAGGTGGCCATCCACTGTGTGTACCACTAGCACATGATATGGAACATAGAGGGAACTTTACAAGGATGCTTTTTGTAGAAAAGTAAAATTTCACCACATACAATTTATAGGTGTCTCTAAAAGTTGTTTAATTTTAAGTAGGCTCCATGCCCAGCATGGGGCTTAAACTCACGACCCTGAGATCAAGACCTGACCTGAGATCAAGAGTTGGATGCTTAGCTAACTGAGCCACCCAGGCACAAATACAGAAAACCATTTTGTTCACATAAGGACAATATATTGTTAAACTTACCACTATAGAAGCACACTTGATGCAGAACAGTTTTTTAATGTATTTAGATACAGATATTTTACTTACAGGTTGTGAATCCACCCATTGGTCAAGGCATATGAATCTGTCCAAATAGATAATACCAAATATATATTCAGTGAAGTTTAGGTCCTTGCCAGTGGACAGAATCACAACACTGCATTGCTGCATGTCCTCTTTAATCAAAAGCTTGGCTTAAGAGAAACAGTCGTGGAGGATGGCCTAAAGGATATATAGTGCACTCCTGCCTTTCAACTGTCCCATTACCCTAACTGCTTGGCCCAGGCTCTCAGCTTCTTGCTGACAGACACTTCCTATCCTATAACCTACCTCTGGGCATCTGCTGGAAGTACTAGAAAAGCTATGGGTTCAAAACTTACTATGCGTGTACGGTAGGATTGTTTTGAGAGTTTTGAAGTTTCTGAATTCAATTTCCTAGAGAAATTTCATTTCAGGCTTTAGTACTAGGAAAAAATGTATCCCTCCTAACCTTAAAAAGAAACATGTTACGAAGTGGGCTGTATCCGGTCAGACACCTCTTCGCTACCAGTGGGTTGGATGCTCTGATCCAAGCTTTGTGCTCCTCCAGCAGTTCTGCAAGGACCTCGTGTGTGGTCTCTGTGAATGGACCTGACCCTCATGTCCATACCTGTAACCAGTTCTTCTGGTCCCTTCAGCCTAATTTCATTTTAAAATTATTTGAGGGAGTTGATATATATTCATATAATATCAGTAAAGATGAGGGTCTTGTCCCCAAGTTGTACAGTGTAAATAAAAGACAAAACCACTATAAGAATCTGCTCTGGATGTCAGAACCAGAGCCCTGGAAAAGCCTCCGGGCTCAAAGGAAGGGGTTGTAAGGAATTATTTTTCTCTTGTTCCCTGCAGCCGTATAGTTTTAATTCAAACAGTCAGTCTCCATGGAGTGTGAATATTTGTCAAACCAGATCCTCTGACTGAATGGGAGGCCTTGTTCCCTTTAGGGCACTTTTCACTTGTTAGTTCTTAGGAGGCCTGAAAGTGCTAACTAGCACCACAGTCATGCGGGTAACACCTGGAGGAGGAAGGAAACAAGGTGACACAGTGGCTTTGTGCAATACACGTTTATTTTCCTTTTTACCTTTGCAGTCATCTTTGAGTAATCGTTGTGTAAACAATAGAATGGAATGAAATTACATTAAATTGTATGCAAATGGCTCTAGAACACCTTAACAATTATGACAAGGCAATTATAAATAACTTTTTCTTTCCTTAGTAATATATATTTGCTTTTTAAAGTACATTAAAGAGCTGCCATATCTAGGGTTAGCTAGGAAAGAGCAATGGTACCATCCTGGGAGCCCACCTCCCCTGAAAGTTTAGACTCCAATTTTGAAAATCCTAAGGGTTATTACTATTCCATAATATATAGTCAAGCAGAGGGCTACTTGGGTTGAAAGTATTTATTCTTGAAACTTAACAGCATTTTAGCTTTTTAGTCATTGCACAAAACCCTTTCTATTTTTCACTCCATCTGGGTATTCGTCGGAATTTCAAGTAAAATCTTCAAGTGTATCACCTTTGGAACAACAAATCCTGTCCCTTAAGGAGAAGTCAAATCAGAGGTGGGTACATAATTAGCAGTCTAATAGAAGGGCAACATTTTCTATAGCATTCTATACGTTCCAATGAAGCAAAACTTACATATGCCACTTGATGTAGAAGAAATTTTAGATCTGAGACTATTCCAGAATAAAGCAGCCTCAGGCACATTCTTAATATGAAAGTTTGCAAGGCACCTCCCTCTCCCAAGAGACAATCAGATTGTGGATTGGTTTTTAGGCAAACAAACCAAAAGAATAAGCATCCTAGTTCCTAATTCAGTCATTTCAAAAATCAAAAGTTATAAATACTCCAAAGATAGACCTGAAATTTTTTTGTTTTAAATAACAAGAGATTAACTGCAAGAAGCATATAATCAAAAACTTTTCTTCTTATAGCTAAGGTGTGTAATGCATAAATATATGAAAAATAAAATTCACAGTCAGTTTTAAAACTAGAATTCAAGTTTGGCTAATAAATCTTAATTTTATAAGTATATTAATTTCTAAATACAACATAAAAGAGGCAGTATTGTCAGATGTACAATTAAAGTAGAACAGAAAGAACAACAATGAAAGAAGAAATAGGCTTCTGATAGAAAAAATTCCTTTTGTTGCCAATAAATAGGACCACCTGAGTGTATTTCAGATTCTTTTCACTTAAGGGATATCCGAATTGATGGCTAAGAATATTAAATAGCTTTTGGAAAAATTAGCAACAGTCGTGCAGCTGTGGCATTTGCTTGTTCTCATACTGTGGATTGCTAGAGAATAAAGCAGAACTCGGAGTGTTGTTAAGTTTAAAAAAATTCTTTTTTTATCCCATTTCATTGAAGCCAGACTCTTCACAATCTTCTGATTTTGTGGGAGTGAGGGGGTGGGAGGCAGGGTGGGGAAGGAAGATTGAGGGGCATGTTGTGAGGTGGGGGGCATGACAAATCAGGGAGATGTCAAGGAACATACATCAGCTGACACTCAACTGAGCAAACCCGATCAGCTTCACTTCATCAGGAATCTCCGACCCATCACAGCCTGAAGCCTGAAAAAGGAGGGGGGACAAAAAAAAGATACCTTCAGGGCCAGTTGATTCAAGCAAAGGCACAGTCTTGTACGGCGCCAGTGTCCCATCTCTTCCAGGAGAAGGAATCACCCTCTTGAATGACTACTGGAATACATATCTGGTCATCATGCTATCAAGTGCAAAAAATTTCCTGTTAAAACACCAGAGGCTCCAGGCTTAAAGCTCTGAAACTGCCAATGACTGCCAAGGAAGTGATTTTAAATCTACTTTAAACTGATTAAGGAGCACTAATTTGAAAATATCTAGGAATAAATTTAGCCAAAAAGGTGAAAGACCTGTATTCTGAAAACAAGAAGACACGAATGAAAGAAGCTGAGGCACAAATGGATATACCATGCTCATGGACTGGAAGAGTTAGTTACTACACTATCCATATTACTCAGTACAATCCCTGTCAAAAGACCAACAGTATTTTTCACAGAATTAGAACAAATAATCATAGTTTGGCTCCAAACAGCAGTCTTGAAAAAGAAGGACATAGCAGATTTCAAGATGACTAAGAGCTATAGTAATCAAAATGGTATGGTACTGGCACAACAACAGACCCATCAATCAATGGAACATGACAGCTCAGAAACAAGTCCATACTTATATGGTCAGTTAATCTACAACAAAGAGGGAAGAGCAAACAATGAGGAAAAGACGGTATCTTCAATAAATGGTGCTTGGAAAACTGGACAGCTACATGCAAAGAATGAAACTAGGCAACTTTCTTATAACATGCAAAAATAAACTCAAAGTGAATTGAAGGCCAAAACCACAAAAATTCTAGGAAAAAACACAGGCAGTAATCTCTTAGGTCCAGAAAACTCTAAGGCTGATGTCGGTCTCCTCAGGTAAGGGAAACAAAAGAAAAATAAACTACTGGCACTACACCAGAATGAAAAGGCAACCTATTGCATGGAAGAAGATACTTCCAAACCCTCTACCTGATAAGGGGTTAGTAATCCAAAATGACTCCAACTCAGTAACAACAAAACCCCACACACATAACCCAATAAAAAAATGAGCAGAGGACCTGAACATTTTTCCAAAGACGACATACAGACGGCCAACATATGCATGGAAAGATGTTCAATGCCACTAATTATTAGGGAAATGTAAATAAAAAACAAGGTATCACCTCACACTTGTCAGAATGGCTAACATCAAAAGACAAGAAATAACAGATATGGTGCACTGCTGGGTGGGAATCCAAGTTGGTATACCCACTGTGGGAAAGAGGATGGAGGGTTCTCAAAAAACTAAAAATAGAAATAGCATATGATCCAGTAGTTCTACTACTAGGTATTTACCCAAGGCAAATGAAAACACTAATTTGAAAGGATATGTGCACTCCTATGTTTATTGCAGTATTTATAGTAGCCAAGATATCTATCAAACCAACCTAAGTGTCCACTACAGATCAGTGGATAAAGATGATGTGGAATATATATACAATGGAATTATTACACATCCACAAAAAGGAGTAAGATCTTGCCATCTGCAACAAGGATGGACCTAAAGGATACTATGCTAAATAAGAAAAGTTAGCCAAAAAAAGACAAATAACATATGACTTCATTTCTATGTGGAATCTAAAACACAAAATAAATGAATAAGAATGAAACACTCTTAAATACAGAAAACAAACAAACAACTGGTGGTTGCCAGAAGGGAAGGGGCAGGGGGAATCGGTAAAATAGGTGAAAGGAATTAAGATGTACAAATTTTCAGTTAAAAAAAATTGTAAGCAATTTAGCCAAGTCACTGAGGGTGATATGGTTATTACCAAAAAGTGTCCTTTATAAAGCTGGCAAGAAAAAAAGTGGCTTCGAAGTAGAAGAGCTCATTATAGATAACTTGTTTTTCCGTAATAGAATTTTGATTATTTTAGGGCATTTATTGCCTAACTTATAGTGTGTCAAATACTTTGATATTTCTTCAAAATTAAAAAGAACTAGAAACAAGTCATTGCTCATCAAAACTCTCATTTGTCCTCATTCAAAAGTCATTTTTTTCCCCTCCCTCTCTTTTCCACATACGCAGGCAGGCACTCACACAGGACCCAGATCGTCCTCACAGGCTGTCTCTTCAGAGTGCATAAATCAGAACAGGTATTGGGTAAGTACAAGTGGGGAGAGAAAAGTTTGATAAGTGACTGGGAATGGGCAATTAATCAGCAAAGGACCATACAAACCTTTTCTTGGCCTAATTCCTGCTAAATTATTGTCAAAACGATTAGTTTCCCAGGTTTTTTTTTTAGGTTTTATTTTATTTTTTTAAAAAACCCTTTCCAATCATCACAATGAACCTGCTTTTACATTGCTCCAAAAACCAGTACATAAACTTGGTCTTTGTCAACCCCAATGCTTTTCTTTACAATAAGCAGCTAATTAGAACATACTACTTGAGTATCTTTATCTTTATAAAGTAATGGTGTCTGTACTTATGCTTATATAAGAAAATCAATAGACACAATGTATTTAATTAACAGGCAAATGACAAACACCGTAGGAGCACTGATGGTTCCTGGCAGTGCCAAGGAGGGACTAGCCAATGTGAACCACATCAGTGCATGTCAAGGATACATCAGGAATTTGGCAATGGAGATGGCAGGAGGTTGAAAGGACTAGAAATAAAATATCCACTAGTGGTTAAGCCAATGAGAGCTAAAAGAAAAATCTGAAGTCCTTCTTGTGAAGAGTAATGGAAGTGAGGATTTACAATGTGAGTGGGTGATCAAACAGTGGTTACTGTGGGTATATCACACAGGGAATCCATCTCTCACCCTCTGTGCCATTGGCTCCTGCAGCTACACTGGAACATTTGGTTTCCTGGCAGAGGCACAGGCCAGGTTCTCTGGCTTTCATTCAGGCTCTTTCTTCCCTCACTACCCAGCTGACTCTATTTTAACCAAGGCTGAGTCCTTGTCTTGCTCACTGTGGCCTGCAAAACACTCAGGGCAATTTGCAAAGGATTCTGGATTCTAGAGCAAAGGGACCAGAGACCCTTAAAGCAGACATTCTCAAACTTCTTGGTCTCAGGTAGCCTTTTGACTCTTAAAAATTATCGAGGACTTCAAAAGCTTATGCTTTTGAACATAAACTGGACAGCCACATGCAAAGAAGAAAATGGGCCACTTTCTTATGCCATACACAAAAATTCAAAATGGATTAAATACCTAAATGTGAGATCTCAAACCATAAATATCCTAGAAGAGAACACAGGCAGTAACCTCTTTGACATCAGCCATAGCAACTTTTTTCTAAATTTGTCTCCTGAAAAATAAAAGCAAAGGAAACTATTGGGACTTCATCAAGATAAGCTTCTGCACAGCAAAGGAAACAAGAGTAAAAGGCAACTTACTAAATGGGGATATTTGCAGATAATATATCCAATAAAGGGTTAATATCTAGAACATATTTTTAAAAAGTATAAAACTCAACATGCAAAAACCAAATAATCCAAATAAAAAATGGGCAGAAGACATGAAAAGACCTACAGATGGCCAACACACACATGAAAAGATAGATATTCATCATCACTTACCATCAGGGAAATGCAAATCAAAACTACAATGGGATATGACCTCATATCTGTCAGAATGGCTAAAATCAACACCACAAGAAACAACATATGTTGGTGAGGATGTAGAGAAAGGGAAGTGCTTGTGCACTGTTGATGGGAATGCAAACTTGTGCGGCCACTGTGAAAAACAGTATGGGGGCTCCCTACAATTCAGTAATCATACTACTGGGTATTTACCCAAAATATACAAAAACACTAATTCCAAAGGATACATATACTCTCTAATGTTTATAGCACCATTATTCGCAACAGCCAAGATATGGAAGCAGCCCAAGTATTTACTGACAGATGAAGATATCGTATGTATATTCAATGGAGTATTATCCAGCCCTAAAAAAAGAATGAAATCTTGCCGTTTGCAACAACATGGATGGAGCTAGAGTGTATAATATTAAGTAAAATGAGTCAAAGACAAGAAACAAAAAGATAAATCTGGGGGAGAAAAAAAAGACAAATCAAGAAACAGACTAATTATAGAGAACAAAGTGATGATTACCAGAGGGGAGGTGGGTGGGGGGAAGGGTGATGGGAATTACGGTGCTCATCACAACAAGTGCACTCCTTGTGATGTACAGAACTGCTGAATCACTATATTGTACACCTGAAACCGATATAACACTATTAACCATGCTTAAATTAAAACTTGAAAAGCTTATGTTTCTGCAGGTTATATTTATTGTGTTGACTATTTAAAAAATTAAAACAAAAATTTAATATTAAAACCACGTTTAAAATATTTAAAGTATTGAAATAATTAAAAACAAACATGCTTATGTAGGTTATATGATACTGAATGAGAAATTAAAACTGAGAAATTTCTAAATTATTCATTTACTAATTCATTAAATCTAATAATATACATGGTAGCATGTAATGAGTTTAAGATCTTACCAAAAAATAATCACGGTTTACCAAAACAAAAATTTGAGAAGAGTGGCACTGCTTTATGTTTTGCAAATCTCTTTAATGTCTTGCTTAAGAGAAGATGGCTAGATTTTCCTATTTGCTTTCGCATTCAAAATATTATGCTGTTTTTCTTGGAGTATATAAAGAAAATCCAGCCTCATATAAATACATAGTTGAAAAAGGGAATAAATAGTATTTTAAAAGTCTTTCCGGTAATTGTAGATATTGTTACCATACCAAGATTTGCCAACTGGAGTTTCTTAAGAGTTAGTTGCATTGTGGAACCTGACACCACAGTATTGGACTTTCATACTCTGTTATATTGGAACCATTGGTCTATCTTGCATTTTGAATTGATCTTTTACCCAAATATAATTTTTCAGCATCACTGAATTATGCAGATCTTCTACTATTGACACAGTTTGTTATATAATCTCAGTGTTTCAATATACTGTGTCAACCAATCGTATTCATTCCTATCACACATGACTAATCTCATCAGAAAAAGTAAGTAGTGGAATGTTGTCAAGCTTACAGTGGCAGATGCAAGTTTTCTAAAACCCTTTTTCTGCTCGGGTGCTGCGATTTATTACTGATGACAAATATTGTCAGTTGTTTTCCTTGAAGTGTCAGGCTTACTTGGTTCATTTTGAAAACATACCTGCCAAATCCTTAGTCTGAAAAACCAGTTTGTCAGTTATTCTTCCAAACAAAAATGGTGTTCCATGGGGGGAAAAGTGGCTAGTTCAGGCTATAAGTTAATCTCACAAGAGCTTTTCCTGGAGACAATCACTGTACTTCAGCATATAAGCATACCTTGCTTTATTGCACTTTATTGCTTTTCCTGGATTTTTTTTCTCCCAAACTGAAGGTTTGTGGCAATCCTGTACCAAGTAAGTCTATTGGTGTCATTTTCCCAACAGCATTGGCTCGCTTCATGTCTGTGTAACATTTTAGTAATTCTCACAATTTTTAAAAGTTTTTCATTGTATTTGTTATGGTAATATGACATCAGTGATCTCTGATGTTACTTTTGCAATTCTTTTGGGGCCCACAAACCATGGCCAAATAAGATGGTGAACTTAAACCCATAAATATGTGTTCTAACTGTTCCACTCACTGGCTATTCCCCTGTCTCATCTCCCTTGTCTCAAGCCTCCTGTTTCCCTGAGACTCAACAATATTGAAATTAGGCCAATTAATGACCCTACGATGGTCTCTAAGTGTTCAAGTGATAGGAAGAGTTGCGGGTCTCTCACTTTAAATCAAAAGCTAGAGATGATTAAACTTAGTGAGGCAGGTTGAAAGTCAAGGCAGGCCAAAAGCTAGGCCTCTAGCACCAGTCAGGCCAAACTGTGAATGTAAAAGAGAAGTTCTTGAAGGAAACAAACAGGGCTAGTCCAGTGTACACATGATTGATGAGAAAGCAAAACAGTCTTATTGCTGATACGGAGAACGTTTTAGTGGTCTAGAGAGAGGATCAAACCAGCCACCACATTCCTATAAGTCAAAGCCTAGTCCAGAGCAAGGCCCTAACTCTCCTCAATTCTCTGAAGGCTGAGAGAAGTGAGGAGGCTACAGATGACAAGTTGGAAGCTGGTGGAGGTTGGTTCCTGAGGCTTAAGGAGAGAAGCTAAGGGAATTACAGAAGGTGGCTACCCTAAACAACAGATTTTCAATGTACACAAAACAACCTTCTATTATAAGATGTTGCCCAGGACTTTCATAGAGAAGTCAGTGCCTGTATTCAAAGCTTTAAAGGGGACAGGCTGACTCTTGTTAGGGGTAAATGCAGCTGGTGACTGAGTTGAAGCCAATGCTCATTTACCATTCCAAAATTCCTAGGGCCCTTAGGAATTATGCTAGATCTATTTATAGAATCTGTGGTCTATAAATGGAATAATAGATAGCACCTTTGCTTACAAAATGATTTACTGAATATTTGAAGCCCATTGTTGAGAACTGCTCAGAAAAGATTCCCTTCGGAATATTACTGCTCATTGACAATGTACTCCTCAAGAGATCTGACGGAGATGGGACAATGAGATTGATGTGATTTTCATGCCTGCTAACACAGCATCCATTCTACAGCTCATGGGTCAAGGAGTAATTTCAACTTTCAAGTCCTATTATTTAAGAAATACATTTTATGAGGCTCTAGCTGCCACAGACAGTGATTTCTCTGATGGGTCCAGGCAAAGAAATTTGAAAACCTTTTGGAAAAATTCACCTTTCTAGATGCCATTAAGAACATGAGGGTTTCTTGGAAAGGGGTCAAAATGTCTTACATGAACAGGAGTTTGGAAGAAATTGCTTCCAGCCCTCCTGGATGACTTTCGGGGGTTCAACACTTCAATGGAGGAAGTAACTGCAGATGTGGTGGAAACAGCAAGAGAACTAGAATTAGAAGGAGAACCTGAGGATGAGACTGAATAAAACTTGAACAGATTAGGAGTTGGCTTTTTAAGGATGAGCAAAGTGGTCTTTTGAGATAGAACCTACTTCTGGTAAGGATGCTATGAAGATTGCCATAATGACAACAAAGGATTTAGTATATTCCACGCCAAGCCTGGGTGTGCTTTGGAACCACTGGAAATTTGAAAATCTACAGAAGTTGTGATGGAATTGGTCTGGGATGTGGCCAGGGTACTGGGATTTTTGAGCTCCCTAGAGTGACTCAAAGGTTAGAGCTTGAGAACCACTGTGCTACCTGCATGCTTCCCAAAGTGTGAAGCACCAAGTAAGCTTCCTATCAAGCAGTGGCTCTCAGATTCCGATCCCAGTGCCCCACCTCCCAGAGACTGATTCCGTAGGCTAACATAACATTTTTATCAGATAGTTTCCAGATGAAGCTGAAACCATCAGTATGAGGATACCACGGTCTCAGACTGGAGCAGGAGACCCAGAGCTACTACCTGGATCTTCTCAAACTGATAGGTTCCCTTAAGGTTTCTGCCTTAGCCTCCCTCTCCTTTCAGTGGGGGGAGAGGGGTTGTGAAGTAGTTTTAATCTCATTTTAGTCTCTGCTTTACCTGGACTTCAGGACATGTTGCCTCAGTTATGCAGCCTCCAACTATGCCTAAGACGAAAGCCTCTAAAAATAAGGCCCGTTAGTCATGAATTGCCAAAATGCTTACGAAATTGCTATATGTAATGCATGTTATTTAACTTCAGTAGCTAAAATCTGTAATGCTCATGTAAATGTGTACCAACTGGATGTTAATTAGACGCACTTACAATCTGTATTCTATCTCTAAAGGGCGAATTATCTTATTTCGTATTTTTCCTAATGCAATTTCAAAAACTTCGCATCGAAAACAGCAAGACTCAATTACTTTATAAAAACTGCAAGGTAGCAAATTTAAAAAAAAAAGCCTTACACATTTAAGAAGACTTGTCTCAAGGCAAGGCTTACAACAATCGACAATAAACGGTACTGAGATGTTGAAGTCAAAGCATGTTACATTTGAGCTGAAATGCCCTTTAAGCTTGAACCACTTTGTTAGAAGTGCTATCTATAAAAAAAGGTTTCTGGTCGCCCTGCCTCTGGCCAGGCCAACAATGGAAATCATACTTCACTTATTATAGGTCAAACGAAGTTAAAGATCTCATTGGCAGGGAAAAAATGTAAATGCACTCTTGATATAACCAAGATCCTTGGCTCCCTGGGCCACTGTTTGTCTTATATAAGCAGATCTATAGGGACGCGTACCTTTCAAACTTGAGCCCAGTGTTTCGAATAGCGGTGGGAGAGTGGAGAGGCTGGAGACTGAGCTATCTACAGACAGCACGTTTCTCAGCCGTGGCTAAATACTGGAAGCACCAGGGGACACTTAACATGCCCAAAGCCCAGGTGGTCCCACGAGCAATTACATGAGGATATCTGGTATAGGACCCAGACAGCAGTAATTTTGTAAAGTGCCTCAACCATCCCCTGGAGTAAACCACTCTTCTGTGAGAAAAGAACCACAGTACCAAGATACAATTGTGTTCTTCAGACAATTTTCAGGCCCGTGCCATTCTCCTTTAGGAAGCAAAGCAAACTCTGAGATAAAAATGATAAACAGCTGAGAGATAAAAGGACCAGGAGAAGCAGTAGTTTGTGAGGAAAAAAATGCTTCTGAAATACTTTCTTTTATTCTTCAAGAAAATAGCCAAACTCAAGAACAAAGGCAAATGCATTTAAATCTCTGTGGTTCAACCAGGATGTCGGTGTTCTAAAGAAGATTAGGCCAAGAAGCAGTTCAAATGAGCTCTATCAAGTGGATCTCAAGCTGGCTGGCAACAGGTAACAACAAAGAAACCCCCTCAGGTTTAACGAGGGCTGGAAAGAGAGTGAAGTTACAGAAACAGGAGGTCACTCTTGAGTCTGGCTTTAATATCTTTAGCTATCTTTTGGGAAAAGGCCATTAATTTCCTTCTTCTGGGAACGCCACATTACTACATTCTCAAGCTATCAGAGGCACGATGGACTTGCATGGGTTCTCCTCAGGACTCCTGTGCCAGATGGGCCAATACTATTCAGTCTGCTTAAAGTACAGGAGAGAAGCCATCTCAACCACTGTCCACGGATCCAGTCATCCAAAAGGAAGAATCCACAAGGAACCAGAAAACCATAAAACCACAGAGCTGCAGGGCCCTGCCTCTCAGAATGAACGGTTACTGCGAATATGGGCTGTGATGCTAGACCGGAGTTGAATTTGCAGCATCTACAGTGTAGGATCCTGGGCAAGTTAGCCCCACAGAGTCTCGGATTCCCAGGACATAAAATAAACCTAATGACATCACCATCTTGTGGGATCCTAAGGCTTAAATTAACTGAGATGAAGTGTGTAAAGCCCCTTGTGCACTGTCTAGCAAACAGTGGATGCCTGGGAAAGTAATCCTTGTTATTTCTGCAGGCAAGGCCAAGGAATTTTAAGGGACTGTAAAAAGAGGGCATGAAGCACAAGTCACCATCCTAATTATTTTACAGGGAGTAAAATAAATGTCAAGGAAAAAAAATGATGGCTGAAGCTTTTCTAAACGAGGTTTGTATTAGTCTGGTGTATTTTAATTATCAAGCCCCTGCTGTGTGCTAGGCATTGGGAGTCCAAGACAGAAGCCTCTGACCCCTGAAGCCTCTAGGCTCCTTAGAGACGTGAATTTGTGGTGGGGAGAACAGAGGACGTCACAGAAGGCTTCCTGGAGAAAGTGAAAGGTAAGCAGAAAGTTGGAACATGCCTAGGTGTTAAGGGGCCAAAGCAGCAGCCTGGAGAAGTTGGAAGGATATTTCAGGAAGAGAGTGAAGCACTTACAAAGGGCCAGCAGACAGAAGTGGGAGGAGACGGACAATGAGAGCGGAGAGAATGAGGCGAGATATAGAAGGGTAATAAAGCAGGAGCCCGAAAGGTCAGGGGGCTGAGTTTTAGGAGAGGGCCATGGAGAATGACTCAAGTATCTGGAGCATTCTGCAACGTAGAAAGTACTCTGGCTACAGCCACAGTGTGGTGAATGGAGCAGGGCACTGGTAAACTGTAGGCAGGAAGATCGGGTTGGGAAGATGAGAGGATGAGAGGATCTCACTGGAAATGGGGATGGAGAGAAGAGGACAGAGTCAAGCAGAGAATCCCCAGAAGGAATAAATTGATTCGAGCAGGAGATGGGAGTCTGACCTTATCCCTTCTGTTTAGAGAGGACACAGTAGGTGTTTCTGTAAGACCTTGAGTAATAGGAAGGGGCCAAGTTTGCCATTCCTGTTTCACAGGCAGCAAGTTTGGCGTGTGTGGGGATGAGCCAGCAGGAAAGCTTTAACCTCTTATCCCTGTTCGCCTTAGGCCAATCTTCTGGAGGTGGTGTGTTATTATAATTTCTTTCTTAGGGTATAAAAATGAGTAAAGAAATATTAACAGGCTTGAAATCCTGACACAGGGTACCATCTTCTCATCAATATATTCTCATACAAATGAAATATGTTTACTAAGATGTAGGTGAATTGGAAACATAATAGAAGTGACAGACGAGACCTAAAGCAGAAGCCGAACCTTTCAATTTGTTAATTTATCATTCTCTGCCTGCGCAAAATGTTCTTTTTGTTCTTGAAAACAAGACAAATTTCTTCAGGTAAATTCTTTCTGTGAGAATCTTTGGGTTTTTCTTCCACCACACAGCCTAGTCATCTGACATTAGATGTGAGGCAAGACCCAGAGAGTTAATTAGCCAAGGGCTGTGGTTTACTGTAACTAATCATTTCACATCTTCGGCCGCGCACATTTTCCATTAAATTCTCACAAGAACTAAAAACGACAGATCACCAATATATATTGTGCACAGCAAAGTGTTAGTCATCTGTATCTTAAACTGCTTGCAGCATTCCGACTGGCTCTTGATAAGATTGGTAATTTTAAAATGAGTCACTTAATGCACTGTTTGCTAAAACTTTCAGAATAGTCCCTTTTGACGGTTTGGCCTGCTTTCCATTTCCAGCCGTGGTCACCCTATCTCTTGGCTTCATAATGAGGCCGGAAGGCTCAGTATCTGTATCTCTGAGGCCGCTCTAGTTCTTAAAATTAAAGTCGACTAGTGCAGAAAAACTGCTGGAACACCTCTTCTCTACAAGAATCTATTACTGTGATTTGAAATGTGGAGTTAAAATGTTATGTCTTTGTTCACTAGCCTTTAGTGAGTAGTTCCACAATCGCTTCCAATTACCTAAACCATTTCTACAACAATCAGCCTCAATTTTTAAAAGTTAGAACCACCTGGCTTTCATTCTAGGAAAGCTTTATTAAGAGTGTTGGTTGGAATTAGGTTTAATTTTGTCTATATGGTCAGGGTGCCATACAAACTGGAAGCAAAATGGTACAGGCTCCAAGATTTCTCAGATGGCTGCTCTTCAAGATGTACTGGGAAATGAGCTACGCTCATGGAAGAGGAAATTCCCGGTCATGGTCAGAAAACATTCCCAAAGGTTAAACCGGCCAATGACAAATGCAAAAAACGGATCCCCAAAGAAAGCGACAAACAGCAACAGAATTACAGAGCAGGGTATTAAACTGTTATCACTCCTTGCCGGTAGAGCATGGCGAAATATTTACCTTCTTTCCAGAACTTTCAACTTACCAACTTAAACGTCAATGTCTTTAAAGCTTTGGGATCATCTACAATCTTCTGTAAATTAGCAGCCACTGAAAAATACAAACGTGGAGAAAAGGCGTCCAAATCATGTACAGTAACACTGGATTTTCACATCAATGATTTGGAAAATCTGACTAATCATGCAATAAGCTGCAAAATTATTTCTTTCACAGACATTACAAAGTCCATATAAACAACCAAATTAGTCTCCTACATTTTTCTACAATTTATATCTTCAGTGCATCTGAATTAATCACTATACATTGGGCCCCCTTTCAGAAAATAAAATGGGAAATTGCTTTCTAATGGAAAGGAGAAGGGACAGCAGCCCCTACCCACTCCCCGTGTTTTTTTTTGTTTTGTTTTTGTTTTTTTACCCCTTGGTTTTTCTCAACACCCGTTACTATGAAATTTATTTGCCAGCAGAGGGCAGCACAAAATAGAGGCGAGGTATTGCAAACAGTGGTTTTTTCTGAGTATGTTTGAACCCCTCTCCTAATAAATCCACTCAATTCTCTGCACCCATTTTTAACAAAGCACCAAACACAGCGGATAACCCCTACGGCTCGGGCATGTGTGTTAATGCTTTCAGAGTGCGATGATCCGTCAAACCAGGGGAGTGCCACCTTGAACAATACCCAAGGTGGCTGAACAGGGTCAAGCACTAGAGGCTGTCAGTTTGGAGCTCAATTGTGAAGATATGTTTCACAGTATTAGCAGGATTCATCAGAGACCTGTCCCATTTTCCATGGTGTCATGATATACTGGATTCTCTCGCAGAGAAGTCTGTTTTCCCTGCTCAATCCCCTGGTTTAGGCTACAGAATTATCAGAAGGCAATGGTGACAGAAGTCTCACTCTTTCCACAACCAAATCTAAAACGTAAAGTCTCGAAAGCCAAGTAAGCGCTGCTGGTTAGGGAAAAAGAGAGGACTATGGAAGTAAAGTTCTGTTTATCATTTTTATTTTTCACGTGGAAAGTTACCTGCTGCTTCAGTAACTAGGTATCTGAGAAGTCAAGTGACTATTTTAAGACTTAAAAAGTTAATATTTTGAGAAAGGTGTTTCAGAAAGCAAGAAAGTAGAAAGAAATCTGCGTATCTCATGTTTCTCTGAGGTTGACTAAAAACCACCTTAGAGACATGAATTTTCTGCAGATCAGTTTATTTCATTGAAACCATCAGCTGCAGAGGAAGAAAAAAATGAAAATTATATACTCAATATGGCCTATTTCTCTTTATAAACCATAATTACAGGCATCATTTTATCTTTATTCGTTGCCCTTGATACTTCCACTCTGAGTGATCTGCAAAGTTTTGCTTATGGTAACCTTCCCCATACCCCGCCCGCCGCATCATCATCTCTTCCTTTTGCACACATGTCAGGTATATCCTGGGCCACATCCACCTCCATATCGTTATCATCGCCAAGCACCTCAGCCGCCTCAGCAGTTTCCTGAGCATATTCCCCATCCTAAAAATCATCAGGTAACCCACACAAGAAACACTGGCTCTTGGGAGTGAGAAGCTCTGCCATGAAATTCTGTCCACTAGGGCCAGGATTGATGATGTCAGGGCACTCTGACTGGATGCAAATTGCAGCAAGTGCACACAGTCACTATTTTCTTAAAACATAAAAGTGTTGTAATAGTTCCCCTGATGTGGGCTGATTTCATGAGTGGCCATAAAGTTTTCATAGGAATTTCAGTCCTTTCATTAGAGGCTCTCGGTTATTGTGGATGATTTACTGCCCTGTTCTGGGTCATCTATTTCCAGTCTGCTCTGTAACGTTCCGCCAAAAGCTGAGCTCTGTCCTACACTACTTCACAGCCTGCTCTCTGGTGTGCACACATATGTGCTAGGGCCGATCTCCAAGGGACATGGCTCGGCAAGTTGCAGACTTGGGAGGGCAAAGCTGAAATGCTAGCATCTCAAACAATCATCCCGGAAACCACACTCCTCAATTGTGAGCCCTACACCTCAGGGATATTAGAAATTCAAATTCTGTCTTCAACTCAAAGCAAAAATAGCAAAACTGGCCACTTACCTGATTACTTATCCCAGCTGCTAGGCTTATTTTCAATTTCGTTGATTCTAATTTGTTGTAAAGTGCTATAAAATACCTTCATTTAACTGACATCACATAAAATTCAAGGTGATGCTAATTTATCTTCCACTAGCAATGCTCATTAAAAAGATGGGTGTCAACGGTTTTCTCCCTTCTCCTGACTGTGCACCTGGATTTCAAAAATAAGTGTTCCTTACCTGGGACGTGAGCTGAGAAGGAAGGGTTGGATAGGGCTGGTTAACTTTAGAGCTTCTCAAGTACATGCTGGTAACACTGAACTTCATGCTTTAAGGTGTTATAGGTTTCCCCCACTTATGGCACTTCTAAACCCTACTCAGTGGCCATCGACTTATTTCCAAACCTTCCTGGCTTTCCCAAATAGAACCCATTCTCCTAGTTTCTGATGTAGACTTTTTCTTCTTTGAGCTGGTCCCTTCTGGCCTCCCCAGGCCACTCTCTTCAGTCACAAGTGCTCTCACTGGTTCTTGACTACACAGGAAATGGTAAACACGTACCGAGGTACCAGGGGTTGTCACCTTCCTGCTCTACAGCTGTGACTACATGATACCTTTGTGTGAACCATCTATTTCTCGGCGATTTTTGTGTCTCTGTGTTACACTTAGGCTTGAATCCCTATCAGTTCTATGTGCTCTTTTTGGATAATATTGACCTAAGATATGGTAGGTATTGTGCTTTATGAAACTATGACAGTATCATTAACAACCACATGAAAAAGACGCTGATGCTCAGTACCTCCCTGAATCCAAACAGAGAAGGAAGTAAGATTGTCCTGGGCATAATCTATCAGAGGCAAGGGCAGCAGAGCCGACATTTCTTTGGCAAACTAAGTCAGGTATTCTCCAGACACTGTTTTCTCCGTAATATTCTCCACATTTGGACAGTAAGAAAAGGAACAGGTAACATAATGATTATTTAGAGTCTGTTTTGGCATTATAAGTGATTAGTGGAAAGATACACTTTTCTCCCTAGATACCAACATATTTCACAACAATCTCATATAGTACTGATGTTTTTGGGGACTGTGAGTGAATTTATCTAATTTGAGCTATTCCCAAACAAAAGCTGTGAAGAAAAGCACCCTAGTGAACACCAAGTCCAACCCACTTCCCAGAGAGGAAATGCTGAGAGAAGACAAAAGCACAGACTTGGGTTGCCTGCTAAGGTGATGTCACAATACTGTTTGATCCAAAGACACATCCTGAACATTTGCTGCAGAAAAGGCCACATAAGATTGCAAAGCAAGAAAGGGACACATGTACTAAAAGAGGAAATGATAGGAGGGTGAGTCTCCTTATGGGTACTGTGGTAATGCTAATGCAAAATTACAGTTAATTATGATATTTGGAACAAAATACAAGAGTTTTGCTCTATTATGTTCCCTAAATCTCCGGGCTCTCACCTTCAGGAGAGGAGTGTAGCACAGTGTGTAAGTGCACGAATTCTCCAGTCAGAGTGCCTGGGTTAAAATCCTGCTTCCCACTTAGAGCCATGTGGCCCTGTGAAGTTGGCTAACTTCTAGCCTATTTGTGCTTCAGTCCACGTACCTGTAAAACGTGGATATTAACAGTGCCTCCCTGATTGAGTTCTCTTGGGGACTGAGTTAACACATCTACAGAGTTCAGACTGGTGCTTGATGTGCTGCAAGTATGTAACAAATGTTGGCTTGTTATCTCTACCCTGGACAATGGCATATCATAATTGCTTTCCCTCCCTTCAGTGTTACTTAACTCATGAATCCTCTTACACTCACCAGAGTTACTTGCAGAATCCAAGTCATATGCTGGGATGTGTTGCTTCCTTAGATAATACCAGGTAATCATTCATATCAACTTCAGGATTAAGGTGTTTTTTTTTAAGATTTTATTTATTCATGAGAGACAGAGAGCGACAGAGACCTAGGCAGAGGGAGAAGCAGGCTCCTTGCAGGGAGCCTGATGTAGGACTCTATCCCGGACCCTGGGATCATGCCCTGAACCAAAGGCAGAGGCTCAACCACTGAGCCACCCAGGTGTCCCAAGATTAAGTTTTTAATGTGGTCTATGATACCCCTTCATAGTCTGGCCCAACCTATGTTTCCAGGTCCTTTTCTGCCAAGTCCTACCCTAGATTTTCCCAGGAAGGGCTCTATAACCACTCCCCTCCTCAAGATATCTACCATGACTCTTTATCATTATGTGCTGAAACAACCAATTACAGAGCTCATTTCCCCACTCGATTCAAATTCTTTGATAACCCAGACAAAATATTATTCACCTCTGCAAAAAGGTTTATCTTTGAAATATACCCACATCTACAGCGACCAATGACATCTTACCACTTTCACTGCTACTACCCAAGTACAGCTGCCACTATCTCTTGTCTAGACTCATGCAATAGTCTACTGTCTCCCTGCTTCCGTCCTTGTCCCTCAATGGCTCAGCCTCCACCCAGCAGTCAGAGGAGCCTCCTCAAACAGGTTTGCTTTTACTCTATTTGAAATTGATTACTTTTCTTCATCTCTACTACTTCCAATCCATTTCATCTATAAGGAACCAGCAAAATTGGCTACTTGTCATGGTTTTTCAAGAGATGAGAGTCTAGGTCACTTTGCAGATAAACCATCCAGACTAGCATAGGTCATAGCCCCAACAAAGGGAATCTACAATGGTAAGTAGAAGATAGACATGATGAGCATCAACTGGCCTCAAGATTACCTACAGCAATGAGGACTAAGTCATACTATTAACCTTCCCACTTAGAACTTTCCCTAGGAAAAGAAATCAACCATTGCTAGAGGAACTACTCCCAGGTGGATCCAAGCAGTCCAAGGGGTGGACTATTGTGGATACTTTGGTGTGCAGCCCAGACTTTAGGAATGAGGCAAATGTTCTCCCATCTGCTGGGATTATTGTTGACTGAGGACTCTTAGCTTTGTCCGTCACTGGGAAATCCCCTTGGAAACCTGATGCCTTCGAAGGCATTTCTACTAGCAAATTTGTAAGACGGTGCAAATGAAAGAGAAACACAAAAGGATGTAAAATATGATACCAAGTATCTGAAATGCAGAGGGGAGACGATTCAAGACTGAGTTCAAAATTAAGTGACCATCAGCTTAATGTAGACTGCCATACACAGAAGATGTTATATATAAACTGAATGGTAACCACAAATCAAAAAATAGTTTCAGATATGCAAAAAATAAAGAGGAATCCAAATATACATCTAAAACCAGCAAACCATGAAAGAAAGAGAAAAAAGGATAATCCTTGTCCCTCAATGGCTCAGCCTCCACCCAGCAGTCAGAGGAGCCTCCTCAAACAGGTTTGCTTTTACTCTATTTGAAATTGATTACTTTTCTTCATCTCTACTACTTGACTGATTTCAGATCTAATAACATGTGCATTTAAAAGCAAGGGGACAGAGAAACCTTTATTATGCAAATGGATGTCAAATAAAGCCAGAGTAGCAATATCAATATTGGACAAAATAGACTTTAAAACAAAATCTCTAAAAATTAGAGACAGAGGAAACTATATAATAGTAAGGGAGATAATCCAACAAGAAGATATCACAATTGTAAATATTTATGCACCCAACATGGGAGCACCCAAATACATAAAACACTTAATAACAAACATAAAGGAACTGATCGATAGTAATACAATAATAGTAGGGGACTTTAACGCCCCACTTACATTAATGGACAGATCATCCAAATAGAAAATCAATAAGGCAACAATGGCTTTGAATGATACACTGAACCAGCTGGAGTTTACAGATATATTCAGAACATTCCATCCTAAAACAGAAGAATACAAACTCTTTTCAAGCTCACAGAACATTCTCCAGAATGGATCACATTAGGCTACAAAACAAGTCTCAACAAATTCAGAAAGATCAAAGTCACACCATGTATCTTTTCTGATCACAATGCTACAAAACTGGAAATCAACTGCAAGAAACCAACTGGAAAGACCACAAATACATGAAGGTTAAATAACATGCTACTAAACAATGAATGAGTCAACCAAGAAATCAAAGAAGAAATCGAAAAGTACATGGAAACAAATGAAAATGAAAACAAATGGTCTAAAGCCTTTGGGATGCAGCAAAAACAGTTCTCTGAGGGAAGTTTATAGTCGTAGATGCCTACCTTGAGAAGAAAAACCGTGAATAAACAGCCTAACCTTATACCTAATGGAGCTAGCAAAAGAATAACAAAACCTAAAACTAGAAGAAGGAAATAATAAAGATTAAAGCAGAAATAAATTATATAGAAATGAAAAAAAAAAAATACAATAGAATAGTTCAATGAAACCAGAAGCTGTTTTTTGAAAAGATCAACAAGACTGGGGAAAAAAAAGACTGATAAGCCACTAGCCAGAGAGAAAGAGAGAGAGAGAGAAAGGGAGGGAAAGGGAGGGGGAGAACAGGACTCAAACAAAACCACCAATGAAAGAAGAGAGATAACAACTAACACCATAGAAATACAAACAATTGTAAGAGAATATTATGAAAAACTATATGCCAACTAATAGGACAACCTAGAAGACATGGATAAATTCCTAGAAACATATAAACTACCACAACTGAAGCAGGAAGAAATAAAAACTTGAACAGACTGATTACCAGCAGGGAGAGAGACTGAATCAGTAATTGAAAAACCCCCAACAAACCAAAGTTTAGGACCACATGGCTTCAAATGCAAATCTACCAAACATTTAAAAAAGACTTAATACCTATTCTTCTCACGCTATTCCAAAAAATAGAAGGAAAGCTTCCAAATTCATTCTATGAGGCCAGTATTACTCTGATACCAACCAGATAAAAAAAAGAGAACTACAGGTCAATGCAAAAAATCCTCAACAAAATTCTAGCAAACCAAATCCAATAACACATTAACAAAATCATTCACCAGGAGCAAATGGAATTTATTCCCAGGATGCAAGGGTGGCTCAATATTCACAAATCAAATAACAAGATACATCACCATCAATAAGAGAAAAGAAGAAGACCATATGATCATTTCAATAGACACAGAGAAAATATTTGCCAAAGTACAATATCCATTCATGATAAAAGCCCTCAACAAAGTAGGGCAATATAATAAGACCATGTATGAAAGACACACAGTGAAATTCATGCTCAATGGGGGAAAAACTGAGAGCACTCTTGCTAAGGTCAAGAACAAAAGATGTCCACTCTCACTACTTATTCAACATAGACAGAAAAATCATTTGACAAAGTAGATCTGTTCTGTTGGTGGGAATGCAAACTTGTGCAGCCACTGTGGAAAAACTGTATGGAGATTTCTCAAAAAGTTAAAAACAGAACTACCCAATGATCCAGTAATCACCCTACTGGGTATTTACCCAAAGAATACAAAATACCCTAATTCAGTGTCTGTTGCTTGATGAATGGATAAAGAAGATGTAGTACAGGGGCACCTGGGTGGCTCAACTGGATAAGTATCTGACTTGGTTTTAGCTCGGGTAATGATCTCAGAGTTGTGGGATCAAGCCCCACACCAGGCCCTGCACTCAGTGCAGAGTCTGCTGGAGATTATCTCCTCTCCCTTCCCTCTGCTCCTCCCCGTTTGCTCTTTCTGTCTAAAATAAATAAAATCCTTTAAAAAATATGTGGTAAATATATGCAATGGATTATTACTCAGCCATAAAAAGCATGAAATCTTGCCATTTGCAACAACATGGATGGAGCTAGAGAGTATAATGCTAAGAGGAATAAGTCTGAGAAAGGCAAATACTTTATGATTTCACTCATCTGTGGAATTTAAGAAACAACAAAACAAATAAGCAAAGGAAAAGAGAGAAAAACCAAGAAACAAGTTCTTAAGTATAGAGAACTGATGGTGACCAGAGGGGAAGTCGGAGGGAGTGAAACAGATGATGGGGGATTAAGGAGTACACTTGTGATGAGTAGCAGGTGATGTACAGAATTGTTTAATCACTATATTGTATACTGTATGTTAACTATAATAGAATTAAAATAATAAAACAGTAGTCTTTCTAACATGTTAAAAAGAGTACAAATGATCAAGAAAATATTTGAGGAAAAGGGGGGATGAGTATATTATTTGCCCTTTCTCTGCATTAGATTTGTGGATGGTGAGAAAAAGCAATACAAGAGATTTTAGGAATGTTACAGTTATCATAAGCAACCAGCCTTTGAGACAAAAATATCAAAAAGACTTGAGTATTAGCATTATTTATATTGGAAAACGATTATGAGAAATAAAAGAAATAAATACATTTGCCATTCGCCTTAAGGTTTGGGTAAATCCCAGTTTTTTACTATTATCTTGGCATAATGGGAAAGCCGGAAACAGTCCGGAATAGCTAAACTGGCAGGTATTGAATCTGTCCCTTAAAATATAATTGTAAAATTACTGTTGGTCCTGAATTTCCTTTATTGTGTTTAAGATGGAGTTTTATGAACTGGACCACAGTGTGGTAATGGAAGTGTCCAATAATCATTATGTTATTATTGCTCATTTTGAAAGCAATGGAATGGTATAATCAATGAAATTGTAGCTTCATTTAGCTGGTGGAGATGATATACCAGTATGTTTATGGCTTACCTCCTCTTCAGAATGAGGATGAAAACAGTAAAAAACTAAAAATAGTGTATGAAGAATGACTAAACTTTAAAGTCTGGGCTTGCTACACACACCCAAAATTCACCTGAGATGATAGTAAGAATGTGTTTGCTTTGGAAAATCAAAGAGGATTACTGTTTTGGGAGACACAGCTGTTAAAATGTGCTTGGATTCTTCAAAAAACAGGTGCCTTAACCTGGAGCGTTTAGTTTTGAAACCCTCTATATTGTAGGTAAAAGTTTGTGTGCAAATTTCTTGGGGGAGGGTGTTTGGCTTTTACCAGACACTCACTGGGATCATGCCCTGGATATCCTTAAACTGCTATCCCGAATGGTTACTAACATCTTCCCATTCTAACACAAGCAACTTAGAGGTGGGGCCTTTTGTTTATTTTTGGAACAGCCTTACTGAAGTACAAGCGACATATAATAGGTGGTGCGTACTTAAAGCGTATCATTTGATAAGTTCTGATATACATATACACCAATGAAACCACCACAAATAAGATAATGAACATATCCAAAATACACAAACATTTCATCAAATCCTATGTAATTCCCTCCACCTCCCTGACACTCTGCTGCTCCTTCCACTCTATCCTGGAAACCACGGATCTGTTTACTGTCACTATAATTTGCATTTTTTTTTTTATAATTGGCATTTCTAAAAGTTCATAGTGATGGAGCCATATAGGGCATACTTATGAGTCTGGCTTCTTTCTTACACCATAATTATTTTGAAATTCATCCATGTTCTACCATGTATTAGTAATTCATTCCTTCTGATTTTTTAGCAGTAGTCCATTGTATGGATATACCACAGTCTGTTTACATATTCATCTCTTGATGGACAATTGGGTTGTTTCCAAATTTTGACTTTACAAAATAAAGCTGTTATCAGCATTCTTGTTTAAGTCTTTGTGTAGACACACATTGTCTTTTCACTTGTAGATGCCTAGGATGGTTGGCTCATGCAGATTTGTGTGTGATTTTTAAAGAAATTACTGAAATGTTTTCTAGGGCAACTGTACCATTTTCACATTCCTACCAGCAGTGTGAAGGAGTTCCAGTTTCTTACACACCTGCCAACACTTGATTGTAATTTTAACTTGGATTTCCCTGATAGAGCATCCTTCCATGTGCATGTTTCATGTAGTCTCTTAAGGTCACTTTCTAACAATTAAGAGTTTCCATAAATGCACGTGTGGTTTATCTCGGTTAAGTAGAAGGCTTTTTTTCTAAAAAGAACCAGAAGCCTTTGTTAAGGAACTATAGGTTGGTCTTCACCCAAGAGGTAAACTTTTCAGATCTTCTAGCTCATCTGGTAAATGATAAAAACACAAACAAAGATCTCAGAGCTCAAGTAGCATCAGTCTACATCTTGGAAAATCTCCAAGAGCTTCCTATAGAGTTCAAAACCTCAACCCTACTACAGATTTTTAAATGTGTAGGTCACAAGTTTGAGCAGAATTAAGAGAAGGAAATCATCATACCATGGAGGGCAAAAGAAATAAGACACAGGAAATCCACCCGATTTTGATTTCTAGAAGTAAAAAAAGAAAAGTGTGTCCAAGTCTTCCCTGTTTACAGAAATAGGTCTTACTTAATTGATGTTTAGATTCCGAGAGAAGAGTCTCATACCCAAGAGCACATTCTGGAAGTATTAATAAGACTATATGTATATAAGGCATGAAAGCAAGATATACTCCAGGATTTTAATGTCAATCTCACAAATACTGTTAAAAGACGACTTATTTGTACCAAATACTACAAAGTAAGACAACAGGAAAGCTGCTCTCCACTGTCCTCTATGCATAAGACTAAGGACACTTTGTGTCTTCCTCAGTGCCTATAGTCACTTGATTGAAAACAAAAACAGAGAAATAAGCTTTAAGGTCTATGACCTTGTCAAATCATATGAATTCTAGAAAAGTTCTAATCAGTCAGAGGAAATACACCAAAGGGAAATGAAATAATTCATAGAATCAACTTATTGTCACTCTTCCTTTATCTTGATTTATTTTATAACAAGGTTTTTCAGTAGCCACATACTAATTTAAGGACACACAGCTTGAGATTTAACCTAGTGGCTTCTGGACTGGGAAGAGCTTTGGAAAAGTTAAAATCAATGAGATAGTAAACACACCGATAAAAGGAATGCTATTTAAATTATGGGCCAATGCAGCCAACTGAGGCAGAGCCATCTGGTGTAAGCACAAAGCTTGAAGAAACCTGAAGGACTCCTTGCCCAGCACGTGGCAGCCACCTTTCAAACACAAACATTTCTCACACATGTATGCGGCCATCCTACACGGAGGAGAGCTGGGGTTCCTCATACATTAATGTGGCACTGCCCCAGAGGAGAACACCTATTTTATCTTCATTCCTGGAGTTATTTTTTTCTTTGTGGTACATTCCAAAGCATTTGAAGAGTTTAGTAGCCAGTGAAAGGTACAGACCAAGGCAGAACAATTTTTTTTTTTTAAAGATTTTTGTTTATTTGAAAGAAAGAAAGAGCACAAGCAGAGGGGAGAAGTAGGAGGAGGAGAACCAGGCTCCTTGCTGAGCAGGGATCATGACCTGAACCAAATGCAGATGCTTAACTGACTGAATCTCTCAGGTGCCCCAGTTCACCTCTTTAATAACATGAAATTCAACTGATTCAAGGGTTGACTGGGACTTCACTCTAGATCAGGATATAGCCTAAACAATAAAGGACCTAAAATCTAATGCTATTTATAGTACATAATATAAACCTTGGAAAATCACTTTCCCTGTGCCTTAGACCAATGAAACTCAAAGTAGTCAGCTGCCAAAATGTTTACAGGTCCATGCGAGGTATGGAGTGTGCACTACATGGCAATCAATCATTGCTCCCTTCATTGAGAGAGTCTTGTTACTTCCGCTCCCCCCTCAACCCAAGTCTCAAAAGTTAGTTGAACTTCATGATGTACTTAATAATGTTGGTTGCTATTGTGGCACAAGCCAGTACATGAATCACACTAAACAGGACTACTTTGGACTATTCCATGAATAATACTGACCTGGCCCCTTCCTTCCTCCACCATTCTTGATAGATTGGTTTGGATTAAGTCTAAGAAAACTGGCTGTTTTATATAGTATCTCCAACAACAGGTAAGATACTTAAATGGAACTTTTTGCAGAAACTTCACAATCAATGATAGATAGAATAAAATATGGAGAGAGAATAGGAATGTGGAAAAAACGCTTATGAAATAAATTTAAACACTTCATAAAGCAACTTCTCGTCATAGTGTCATATTCAATTTAACATTTGTTCTTTATTCTTAATTTTTAACAATTTATTGTTAATTGTTGCATGAAAATAAGCTGGCATGAGTTTGGCAGACTTTTACTTTGTACCTACAGCTTTGATTTTATCTAGTAAATGTGAGACATTAATTGCACTGAACAAAGGTCTCATTTTTACACACGATTAAATCTGAAAGACCATCTCCATAATCTTTTCCCTTACCCCCTGACCAATTCCCCTTTCCCCATGCAAGGTAACTGTACCTGTCTTTGAAGGAGAGCATGCAGAGCTTGATAACACAAACGGAGGGGCCGGGGGCAGCTAACTGCTCTGATTGGGGTGCTAGTAGGAGTAATAGTCAATGCTGATGCTCCTGCTAGAAATCTGAGGTACTGGCTAGTTGTGCCACTGGGCAGTGTGCACAATTGAAAGCACAGTTGGTAGAGTCACTGTGAAATTAGAGTTTAGGGACCCACATGCAGATATTAAAGGTTAACATGCAACAGAGATGATAGTTTGAACATGATGCCTATTATACTGGTTCTGAGATTTAGTGTATGGGGTCGGTCTATAACTACTTTTCTTATTTAGTTATTTTTTAAAAATGTTTTGTTAAACTCTTTTGACCCTATCATTAGCTTTTTAAATTTTTTTTAAAGATTTTATTTATTTATTCATGAGAGACAGAAAGAGAGAGAGAGAGAGAGAGAGAGAGGCAGAGACACAGGCAGAGGGAGAAGCAGCTCCATGCAGGGATGTGGGACTTGATCCCGGGCCTCCAGGATCACAACCTGAACAGAAGGCGGCGCTAAACTGCTGAGCCACCCGGGCTGCCCATCATAAGCTTTTAAAAAGTACCTGTTTAATAAAAAGTTAGGTCCTGATTTTCTTTTTCCATAGAGCCAAGGAACCTGCACATAACGTTTGTCAAAGTTTACCACCCATCCTGGGGCTGTAGATTCCCAAGGAGACACAAGTTGCCTGACAAAGCATCAGAACCTCTGTCGAGAGGCAGCCATTACTTTTCAAAGGCTGTTCCCAGAAGAAAGTGACTTGACGGCCACAAATGCAGGAGGTATGTTTACATTATCACCCTGCTAGGGATCCTTCTCGCCTTGCATCCTCAAAATGTCTTGGTTTATGTGATATGGTGGAATGGTCATCCTGCTTACGAGGGATCTAGACTGAGGCTCCTTAAAAACCGATACCAGCTATCACTTCCAGCCAGTACCCAACACTGAACCTGGCATCTGGGAGGTGCTAAATGAATTAACAAAATCAAGATCTACAAGTACCTGGTTAACAGGATTAGGACGTAGTTTCTCAGAAGCCTACAAAGATAAAATGAACTAGAGCTGATCAGAGTGACATAAGGCTGGTCCTTTCAGATCTCTAGCTTTTACTCTACATTACCTACCCCATGATATAGAAGTAACTCCTTGACCTTGTTAAATGCTTGAGAAACTCTTCCCCCTCTCCAGCTGGCCAAGGCAGCACAAAGACAGAGGCAAGGTCTACTCAGCTCACTGTTCCTACACCCAATGCCCAGCACAGGGTCTGGCTCACAGAAGGTGCACGTAAATAATCATGGATTGAATGAATGAAAATAAACTAGCAGCACATTTTGTCAAGGGTATTATGTTAACTCTTCCAGGAACCTACAATTAAAATTGAGTTTGATCTCTCATTATGGATAGAAGGACAGATTTCATGGAAAACAAATTTTAGGTAATTAGAAAGTAGTAGAGATGAAATTATTCTCCTTTATGGTGGAAGGAAGGGTATATAGCCTCTCTTTGTCCTAAAAATTCAATGAAACCTATGAGGAATTCAGGCATTTACATGTACTTTCTGATTATAGTATAGTGAACATCAGATATCCTCATCCCTCCCTTCTGCACTAGGTCTTCCAGATGCTAGAAGCTGGGTACATAGCACTCACTCTTATAAGATTATCCTTTCGCCATGACAACATGCCCTGGGTCTTTTCTCCCTCAATACAACTGGGATTTAGACTATGTTTTCCTACTTTCCTGTGCCTGCCTTCATCCCAACTTGAAAACTCAAAGCCTTCTGGATTCTAACCTACTGTTTCCAACCCTTCCAAGACTCAAAAGGGGGTGGGAAGGAGTACTTTTCAAAGATCCTTCACACATATGTTTTATCATGAGAAAGTAGCTCATGAGGAGACCAGAGAACTTGAACCCTCCATGTTGTGACCCAATGGCTGGGGATACGGAGGGAGGGGATGGCGTATTGAGAAGTGTACAAGAAAAGCTGTGGCCTGTTAAGATCCATGACTTTTTAAAAGCAGATGTGTGTTCCAATCATGTACAACGTTCAGTTATTAAACAAATTCCTATGAAAGTGTGTACCATCTAGCTGGTGTTCCCGGATGTTGGGGAGATACAAACACAAGTGACACAAACACACTTGCCATGTCTAGTGCGTGGGCAATTCATACCTTAATGGTATGGCAAGATCCCATAAGTGTTGTTGGCAGGTAGGAATAAGGTGTAAATACAGCAAAGGCAAACTGCCTGGAGGGTAGTTCTGGGTAAGACTCCAGGAAGAGTGATATTTAATCTACGTCTACAAAGAAGAATAGGCATTTGCCAGTTGAATGGGAACATTCCAGGTAGAGGAAGAGCACGTGAAAAAAGGAGAGCAGAGCAAGTGTGAGAGTGCCACTGAGGGCCCAGCGTGCTGCAGCGAGCCTCAAACAGAGGGACCGCGGGAGACACAGGTGAGAAAGCTGGCGGGGGCTGACTGTCTGGACCTTGTCCTCTCTCGAGGATAGGCTTTATCTTCCAGGAAAGGAGTTTTTAGTATGGCACCAGTTAGTGATGTGGACTAAAGTCTAGACAAAAATATCTAAAATTCTGGTTTGGGGCTTTGGAAAAGTGAAAAGATTTTAATAGTCATGCGATGTGCTGATTAGAATTGAACATATTAAATATGTTGACTTTTGTATATGCTTTAAAATGAAAAGCTTTATACGTGTACAGCCAGTCTTCATGTTTACTGCCCATGTAAAATGACATTCTCATGGAGACTGTGAAAAAAAAAATTAATACAGTACATTGCCTGGATTAAGATAAATTAAAGGAGGAATTAAAATACCTGACTTGAGTACTCTCATGCAGGCAGTCTCAGCTAGTCTAAGATGTTGCTGTACATGGGGAGTGGGTTTAAGGCAACCAACCTTATGTAGAGGAGCTCTTTTCCCCAGAAGATTCGTTAATGGAGAAATCACTGTATCTTACTATATTAGTTATCCTAATTGAACAGATAAGAAACCCTCTATCAGCAAATTCATTTTTCTCTCCTGACATTGTTCTCTTACCACCAGGGTAATGGAGAAGGAAGAGCCATTACTGCAAAGAAGATAAAAACGACACTGGCAAAAAAAAAAAAAAATCAACTTCAGTGCAAGAAATTCCAAATTGATTTTTTTGTTTGTACATTTGTTTTACCAAAGCGCTATGAATAAAGTTAGCAGCAGAAAAGCAGCTTATAATGGGTCTTGAGGTTAGAAGGGGGGATGCCCGGGTGGCTCAGTGGTTGAGCATTTGCCTTCAGCCCAGTGCATGATCCTGGAATCCAGGGATCAAGTCCCACAACGGGCTCCCAGCATGGAGCCTGCTTCTCCCTCTGTCTGTGTCTCTGCCTCTCTCTCTCTCTCTCTCTGTGTCTCATGAATAAATAAATAAAATCTTAAAAAAAAAAAAAAAGAAGGGACATCCCAGGGCTACTGACTTCAGCCTTCCTTCTTCGGGCACAACGGTCTGTACATCTTTCCATCAGACCCAAGGACGTTGTGTGTCTTACATTTGAGAGTATTTACAGAAGCAGTTCTCATCTCCTTGTGACCCATTTCCACAGCACACACTGTTACAACTTTATTTTTTAACATTTTATTTATTTATTCATAGAGACACACAGAGAGAGAGAGAGAGAGAGAGAGGCAAAGACACAGGCAGAGGGAGACGCAGGCTCTGTGCAGGGAGCCTGATGTGGGACTCGATCCCAGGTCTCTGGGATCACGCCCTGGGCTGGAGGTGGCGCTAAACCCGCTGAGCCACCAGGGCTGCCCTGTTACAACTTTATTACTTGCTAGTACACTGTAATGAAACCACTAGCCTTGCTGAACTCTTGGTGAAAATGTGACATTAACTTCGGAGGAAAAGGAGTCACCCAAATAGTAAGACACAGCCCCAAAGACTCCATGTATGCATTACTATTAATAATAAATACTAACTTACATGCTTTAGGGTATCAAGATAGTCATTCAGCACCTCCTACAAGTCAATAAGAAGGTACTATCAAGAAATGAATATCCTAGAAACTTAGTAGCTTTCAAACCACCTTACCTTTAAACTCTTAGCAGCCTAAGATTCACTGTTGTAATGGACCTGCACTTCTATATTATTCATTAAATAAAACACAGTATTTTGGGATGGAAGGAAATATCGAGTTTGCCAAGTACTTAGGTACTTGGCACAGCTTTTCTAAGTCTTCATCTCACTTCTGTTTCTCTAGATTCGAATTCACCAGTTATATGTGCTTGACTAGCACCACCTCCTTGAACAATAAATGGAGTTATTAGAAATTCCAATCTTCTTTGGGATGGGGAAAGCAGAGACAATCTTGAATGTATGCTTCAAGAACCTTGCCCTTAATGCCAGACACAGTCAAGATAATTATCAAAAAGGTTTTTGCTGTTATCAGAAGTTACTAGAAGAATGGCTGGGGAAATGTGATAGCCAGCAGTGAGGATGTGCTGGGTCTCTAAGGACTGCAGGGAGACCAAATCATTCTTATGCTTAAAAATAGCAACCAAGGTAATCCAGGGAACAATGATTGCAATTTCTGTTTTAGTCCTTTGCAATGATATTGGAGTTTCTGAATGAGAAGATTACCAAACTTGCAGAAATGTTCTGTACTTACGAAAGGGTCAGATATCACAAGTTCCTCACAAGTACATGAAACACAGTAGAACTATTTGAATTTCAGATTTCCATTCCCTCCTTTAATAAAAAGAGAAGATACCAATTTGCTGTCTTTCAGCCTTAGAGAGCTGAGCACAACAAATGGATTTAGACTTTTTACGACAGGTAGCAGATAAAAAAAGAAAAATAAGTGGAATAGGTGTCACATTGATTCAAGGAATAAAGAACAGAAGGAGACAGACAAAACACTTCTGGCAAGGGACGAGACAAGAAAGGAACACCGTGAGGTCATCATGAGGCACATGTAGTCTGCTATCCATGTAAACAAAGCGGTTGATGATCTCAGGGAAGGGAGTTGTTCTTAGGAGGATGTGGAAAAGGGGCTCATGGCGTGGGCAGTAATGAGATCGAGGACTAAGAGGAGTCACAAGCAATCAAAATACAGAAGAGGAGCTGGGAAAGAGATGCTGACTTGGGGATGATCATCAATAATGCACTGAGAAATAAAAATCAGAAGAATGTTTGACAGCAGTGAAAAGGGCAAACAAGACTGTGGGCTGTAATGTGTAGCCTCAGAGAGAACAAGGCAGTACTGCTTATTCCACTGCTATTTAAAGCAGCGAGATCTCATTAGCTCTGGAAAGATCTGGCTCTTCCTACCCAGTGGAAGAAATCCAGTGAAAAGCTGCGAGTTGCAACTGAAAGTCGATCCCTGATTCAAAAGACAGGGCACAAGCGATGACAATGCAGTTCCTGGCCCAACTACAGCTCTACTACAAAACTAATGCCCCCCCCCCCAGACTTATCATAATCCTATACTTCCAGGGTGCTAAGAAGAGTGTTAGCAGATGTAGATTAGCCAAGTGTGAGACGAGCAAGGAGCAGGGATGTAAACTTCTTGATAACATCCCTCCTCATCATAGATACATCTGTGGTAGTAGAGTTCATTAACTATGGAGGGTAGCAGAGCATTTATGAGAAATCTGAAGATATGCTAATCTTGAAACAAAAGGTAAATAATGTTTCTCTTTTACGGATGTACTGTGTTCATCGCTGTCCAATCATTTCATAAAACAAACCACTAAGGAGATGATACCCGGAATTACAATCAGATCCTAGCATGGCACGGCACCAGGTGGGGGAGGTCCTGATGTTTTCACAAAGACCAGTTTGCACTAAGTCACCCAAGGATACTGGAACCCCCAAACAATCATATTGTTGTAGTTCCTTTTTGTAAGATTTTAATTTCATTGACTGCTAATGACCTCTGGCTGAGCAAGTCCTTGGGTTGACAGTTCCTCATCTTGACTTTGAGGAATTCTGCAAATGAGAATAGTGATATTGCTACTCTGGATAAATAAAACTAGTCTTAATAATTAATGATATTGGGGCACCTGGGTGGCTCAGTAGGTTAAGCATCCGACTCTTGATTTCAGCTCAGGTCAAGATCTCAGGGTTAAGGGATCATGCCCCGTGTCAGGCTCCTTGCTCAGTGGGGAATCTGCTTAAGACTTCCCCTCTCCATCTGCCTCTCCCCCTACTTGTGTGCTCTCTCTCTCTCTCTCAAATAAATAAATACAACCTTTAAAAAACATTAATGATAACATATTTACAGAGGAATCTGAGGCACAGAGGGAAGTACCTTGCTCAAGGTCACATACCTCGGGAGGGGCTGATGTAGGATCTGAACGGCTCACCAGAACTTGTATGCATAACCACAGTGAATGCTACCCAGATAGCTACCATCTTAAAACAGACTTATTGTTTTAAGGCAGGTATTTAAGATAAAAATCAGGATTTAAGAGGCACTATTGGTGCCCCTCACAAGCACCAACCACCCCCCCCCTCCCCAGGCACCAGGGTAGCTTCCATTCTGTCTAAAAGCTGATGTTGCTCCTGCAAAGCAGTCGTGAGGCCTATATGAAGGTCTCCTTGGGCACCTGAATAGTAAACCAAAAGAGGAAGTGAAGCACTATCAAAATGCCCTCCTTGTTCTCCAGCACAACCATTTTAGAAAGAATTATGGTGATATTTTCCAACATACAATACTATCACCTTTCAGATCTTCATGCCTTTTAGCTAAGGTTTTCAAACACCTCAACTACTCAAAAACTTGACGGCTAGTCCCAGTTAAAGCTACGGAAAGGTAAAGCTGCTTTGAGGACTACCTTGTCGTTGAAACTTCTACATCTTATTTCCTGCCTTAAGGGAAAAAAACCACCACCACTTTCTTCCCTGGATGAAGGCTTCACCATATTAATATAAGGAGAGGGGGAAAAACAGAACCAAACCAAAAACGCATTGCCAGCATAGAACATGGTGACAGAGCTGATTTAGTTTACACTAAATGACAACTTTAGAAGTTCACACGTAAAATTCTTTAGAGGGAATGAACCGTTTAAAACCACCTAAAAGGGGCACCTGGGTGGCTCAGTGGTTGAGCGTCTGCCTTTGGCTCAGGGTGTGATCCTGGGGTTCTGGGGTCGAGTCTCGTATCAGGCTGCCTGCAAGGAGCCTGCTTTTCCCTCTGCCTATCTCTGCCTCTCTTTTTGTCTCTCTGATGAAAAAAAAAAAATCTTAAAAAAATAAATAAAACCACCTAAAGAACTCTGGTATTTAGGGATACTCGAATACCACCCCCAGCAGTCTAAGCAGCTTAACTGTCTGCTTATGCTTTATGCTTTGTGTAATGGGTAGCTACAGTGATAAGAGGGAACAATCGACAACCTACAGCTTTAACCAAGAGCAGCACTGAAGACACTATCTGCCCAGAGCGCTTAGCCCCCCACAGGTCAAGGGGAGCAGCACTCTGGGCTGTTATTTTTTCCCTCAGTAGTGACATCTGTTAGCTGGTACAGCTGAGACTGGGCTAGCGAGGGCTGAATAGTATGATCAATGTTCCATCACTCATCGGGTGCTTCAGGGCTCTAAACCCACTCCAAGCCAGCATAAGGAACCGCCACCTGGATCATCCTCTCAGCAACAAAGCTAGTCGTCACCAAAATAAGGAATAAAAAAAAAAAAAAAATCTGTGAGGGACACCCGGGTGGCTCAGCAGTTGAGCATCTGCCTTTGGCTCAGGGCATGATCCTGGAGTCCCGAGATCGAGTTCCATATTGGGCTTCCTGCATGGAGCCTCCCTCTCTCTGTGTGTATGTGTCTCTCATGAATAAATAAAATCTTAAAAAAAAAAAATCTGTGGTGAATGTGGTGAATAGACCATACATGTGTGTGTGTGTGTGTGTGTGTTTTAAGATTTTATTTATTTATTAGAAAGAGAGAGCACAGAGGGAGAAGCAGGCTCTCCACCGACCAGCGAGACCAATGCAGGGCTCGATCCCAAGACCCTGAGATCATGACCCAAGCCAAAGGCAGACACTAAACTGACTAAGCCACCCAGGTGCCCCATACATGTGGTTTTAAAAGTAACATTGTCAGGGAATTGATCCTTATGGGTGAATCATCACATAGATTGTCCTCACTAAAGTAGCTCTTCTCAGGCGAAATTCCCTCTGCTACCCAGTACATTCCTATCCATTGTTAAAGAACCTACAGTACCAGAGAATTCATTTGATTTTTATGCAAGAACAAGAAAAAAACAAAATCGAGATGCTAAACATTCAACCAATGCTGGAAGAGCGGTGGTAAATATGACACCTAGGAGGTCCTGGTGAGGATGGCCAGACAGCAGTGGGTGATGGGAGTTAATGAGACCAAGATGTCAATTGGATTCTAAGTGTACAATTATTCAAGAAATTTAAAAAGGATATTGTTTGTAAACTTTAAACCCTATTTATATATCCAGAAACAGGTATGTTCTTCTAGAAGAGCAAAAATGAAACAGTGACTTCGTCCTGTTAAGTGTTATTTCGATCCCACATATTAGAGAATTTTTTGAATTGTACGAAATTTCTGAACTAAAAAAGGGAAATGCATCAATCATCCATCAGAAGTATAGGTCAAAACATAAGGTGTTAAGCAATGAGAAAATCATGATTAAAGGCATCCAGCAAGATGCATGAGACCTTATTTTTATTTTTTATTTTTTTAAAGCAATTTTATTTATTTATTCATGAGAGACACAGAGAGAGGCAGAGATATAGGCAGAAGGAGAAGCAGACTGCCTGCGGGGAGACTGATACGGGACTCGATCCCAGGATTCTGGAATCATGACCTGAGCCAAAGGCAGGTGCTCAACCACTGAGCCACCCAGGTGCCCCAAGACCTTATTTTTAAACGTGGTAATAGATTAAAATTTCCAGTTGCTGCTTGAATAGAACTTGATGTGAGAGATAATACCAGGGCTAACTGAAAGGAAGCCATAGGTTGAAAGTTTAAGAAGAAATCAGAAACATAAACTCCAACTAAATGGTTAGAAACTACATTAAAAAAAAATTCCTCATCCCACAGATAGTTCAATAAAGTAAAAATGTAGCTAATGACACAAGGATGATAATTGTATTTCGTCACAGATCCACCTTATCATAGATACAGCTGCTTGAAAGAACAAAACAGAAGCAGAAAATACCGCAGTGGCCTGACATTTGAGATGCAGGATCTCACAGGACAAATGAGATGCCCTGTTCACAACCAAATGACATTTTGGCAGATTATGCAGAGGATTTATTTCTAACTGGCTGGAGGTCAGTTAAATACATATATTTTTTCATTTCCAGAGAGTTAATCTGCCATAGGCCTACAGCGTGCTATTCAAACATACATTCAACTCTTAGGTTAGCCAAATGTGAAATTTGGCACTGTTCTGGACGAGATATTGGCATTGGGCTTTTAATGAGAAATGGTGAGATAAAAATGATGAATTTATTCTTGCCTGGGTAATGTAGTAAGAAATGACCACATTCCAGCTTCTGGTTTCTGAAACAATTCTGGAAGACAGAAACCTCTGGAATGCTCATCCTGCTTAGTCTATAAATCTGAATGGTACAAATGCAGACCCCCCCCCCCACTTTTTGCTGCTAACACATGCTAGTGATGTGAGAAAGACCTATGAAAGCTAATAGCACAAAGAACCTCGTACATTTTTATGCAGAATGATCAGTGTTAAGTATGCAGAGTGGTAGGTCTTAAGTCAATCATTCATTCGACAAATATTTATCAGGTATCTACAAGGCACTCAGTATTATTCTGTTTTTCTATTTGAGTGTTCTGGGATATACCAGTCAACAAAGCGGACAAAAAACCTGTGTGCATGGAGTTTAGTTTAGTTATTAGTGAACTCGCTCAACAAAGGCACTGAACGACCAGCATCTTCCAGAAATTACATTTTACCAGGCATTACTACCCGCAGAGCTTAAATAGAGTCCAAAGTGGCAATGACCTATTGAGAACTTGGATTTCAAATGGTTGCCATGGTGAAATAGTGCAAAGCAGTTTCAATTTTAAGGACAATCCAGATTACCTAGATGGGTAAAGTAACAAACACTGACTATATGGGAATGCTTAGTAGTTATAAATACTTTTCAAAACTTGTCTGTCTGCAAAATCCTATTAATCATAAAAATGTTATAAAGGCCAGCTAAGTCACTACTAAGAGAACATGAGGGTTTCTTCCAACTTACATGCTTCCCCAATGATGAGACTTTCCATGATAAAGATCTAAATCAGACCAGAAACACTAAACCAAGAATGGAACATTAAGTTGTGTGGTCTGAGATTGTTATTAGTGTTGGTATACTCAGGCCCCAGGCATCACCCTGGTGTGTGGGACAGGCAGGTCAGAGGGGGTCGGGGGGGAAAGGAGAGGGTGACAGTCTGCTGGATGTACATTTGGGTTTTAAAATGAGTTTGTCTGATGGGGGTGGAAAAGGTCTTGGAGCTAGGTCAAAACTATAACCCTCAAGAGCAATAAGGAAATGTGAGACTGACACTGTACTCCTCTTTGAGCAAGAACACCATGCCTTGCTGCTGCTGCGTTATTATCTACTCATACGAATATGGTATGCATGTTGATGCTGCAGTTCTACATGTGAGGTGGGGACCACAAACTGATTGGGTTTGGCCTTAATGAGCTGGAGTGATGAAGTATTAATAAATGACCAGGGAATCTGCATAGACAGAGTATCAGCAGGAGTGACACTCACAGTGGGTGTTCTGGAGGGGGTGCTCCTGCAGGCACCCAAACCACAACTGACTAAACGGCGTGGCTCCCTGAGGATTCTGTGTCTCCTCAGCTACCTAGGGTCAGTCCTCATGGATGACGCAACTCCTCCTCCATCACAGGAAATGGTGTGGGACTTTACGTTTTTACTGGCCTAATGGTCGTAAACCTTTTCCAAGACTGGACTATGAAGTGCACATTGAATTCTTCTGATCCAAAATCTTGTTTAAGGATGTTGATGATTTCCAAAGAGTTAAAAGCGATATGGGAGTCTTCAAAAAGCTGTAGAGCCTTATATGTTGATGGCCTCATCAAAGCAGGAACAATCAGGCTTGTGTTTTGCTTAGAAAATCATCTTTAACTTTATCTGGGTCTGCAGGAGATGGCACGCTATATATGAAGTTAGAAAACAGGACGGCACCAGTTCGCACTAATGCACGCTACGGGGGTGGAAACTCAAATGTTTTCAGGGGCCAGGGAGAGAATATAAAACAGTCAGAGAGGATGGGCCAGAATTTTTGCCTTGGAGGATTTCATGTCCAGTTGTTTTCAGATCTGGTTTTTCTAAGACAAGGTAAAACTGGAGTCTTATGTCAATCTTCCCATTAAAAAAAAATGTTGGCAGCTAATTCCAAAATTTAAAAACAATGTCCAAGCCAAACAAAAATACATTTGTCGGCAAGATCCCAGCCTTGGGCCAGTGGGATGCACCTCTGCACGATAGCAAAATGCTGAAGAACAGTTGGGAATTGGGAGTCAGAACAGGGGGAAAAAAAAAAAGGTGTGGGAGGAGTTATTGACTAAAATGTGGTTCAGAGGCTTTGCGGCAAAAACTCAAAGCTCAACAGATTTCAATTTTGGTATGCCAACAGAGGAAAAGAATTCCACAGGCATAGAGACTTTCAATTAAGACTGCCTAGGTTCATTTCCTCAAGAACTGTGATTAAATTAAGAGTTGAGATAGAAAATGTGGACTAGAGTAATTTTAAAAATCAGTTTTTCACAGTTTGGGATCTATTTCTTTAAACCTATTCAAACAAAAGGAGCCATGGCTTAAAGTCAGGGGAAAGTCTATAATACATAATTAAGGTTGAATTTCGCCTACCAAATGTGGTTAGGGAAATGGAACAAAACAACACAATCAGCAAAGAAGCACCAAAAGCACACTAACTTTAAACCCTCCCTGTCCTCTGGATTTCTGGTTCTGGGAGCTACAGTTCTTATTTAAATCATTTTAATCATTTTATTATGTTTAGCTAAAATGACACCAACTGAAAAAGCACTTTCTCCTGGAGAATCATTCAAATTCTTCAAAACACTAAGAGCCAACTTTTATCTTGTGTGGTTTTCTAATAGGTATTGATTGTATCCATACAAAAACACAGAACTACAAAAAAAAAAATCGATCTCTTACCCGTTTCTTAAAATACCATTATCTGTTAAGAATGATATATTTTATTTGGAAATGAATGTTAGTAGTAAATACAAATGATGCCATTTTTATGACTCAATTCAAAAGACATTCCCCTTTGGAGTCTCCCCAGAGGAAAATTTTCTAGGTTTGACCCAAACACTTTCATTTGCCAGTGTGGAATATTATAGTCTTACACCAAGCAGTGAACTGCTCAAGTGAATGGCCAGAGAGAATATACTAGCACCTAAGACATTACTAGAGAGTTATAGAACTTTCCATTTGCTAGGAGCACAATGAAACGACAGTCTCAAATATTATAGGAATTTAATTTGCTCTTAAAACACTATGTATCTGCAAGAATTGCTATACTGTCAATAACCATCTTCATGCCTACCAGGAAAAGGAGCACGTCAGACTGGGTATATAGTAAACAATACTCATCAGTTACTAGTAAAGAAATATCAACATTATTGAGTTCCATACTATATACAATGCTGAATTCCAAATATTTAAATATCATTTCATAGAGCGTTTTTGAGACAAAAGTCACATAACACAAAAGTAATTCTTTTAAAAATGAACAATTCTGTGATTTAGTACATTGGAAATATGAAACCACTTCTATCTAGTTCCAAGATGTTCTCATCACTCCAAAAGACAACCCCATATCCTTAAGCCATCACTCCCCATTCCTGCCTCCCCTCTAGCTCCCAGCAGCTACTGATCCATTTTCTGTCTCTACGGATTTATCTATTCTGGATATTTCATATAAATGGAATCATATAATACGTGACCTTTTGTGTCTAGCTGCTTTCACTTAGCATAATGCTTTCAAGGTTCATTTCATAGAATTTTAATAAACTTAAAAATTATGCTGGAAAGAATGTTGGTTTTAGAACTCCCTGGAGGAGGTCTCCAGTACAGCTATAGGCACTCCATGTATACGGGCCCAAATGAAGAAAAGTTATATTAGACAGAGTTGAGGCCTTCGGGTTGTAAAACTCAACTATACTAATACAGAGGAAGAGTATGTTGGGTAAGTAGCAGCCAGTTGAAAAAAGATTGTAAATGGGGATGCGTCACGGAGCAATTATGCTGCAATTCCCTCAATAACAAACCTCAATGAGAAGTATGTTAAATCAGTAGTCTTTTACATACTTCACTGCAAATTTGAATTATTTCATAATAAAACATTTAACAATTTTTTAACAAAGTAAGTAGGTTTCTTTGCTATCAAGTTCAGTATAAGTAATGGTATTTATATTACCTAAAATTCTAATATAACATTTGATGCCATTAGTGAAAATGAGGTATTCCAGTCGCATTTAAGCTCCAAATCCCCATATCACATTAGGAGTTTGGCATCTGTACAGGATAAGGATGGGCACTGCCCTTCAGGATACAGAAAAACCAGAGAGTGTAGCAAGAGAGAGGAGATGGAGGAGGTTTAAAAAAAAAAAAAATAAAACCACACAGCCACTGAAGAAAGTTCATTAAGAAGATGAAATTAAGGTGGGTTTTGAATCAATATTTGAAAAGGGGATTAGATATGTTCTGCCTTGGGCAGAGATTAAAGTAGAATGGATCTGGCTCAGTATAAAGACCTCCCAACCCGTAACTCAGCAACGGGCAGGTGCGCAGCTCCTTGGCACTGGAAACAGAGGGCCAAGGGACATCCTCAAACGCCACTGCTCCTTCTCAGCCCCTTTGTCAGGGAGTTCAGGCTGTGCAGACACATGGGGCCCCAGGCATAGAGGGGCTCTGTGCTGGCCATGATCCTCTGTTGAGACCATTCTGAATTTCTCTCTGATTTTAGAACAAGGGGCTCTACATTTTCATTTTGCCCTGCAAATTGCATTGTCAGTCTTGTGTGTGGGTACAGAAGAAATATTCTTATCTGATAATGTTGGCAGTGGTATGGGTTAACTGGTTAATCTAAAATGACAGTTTGAACAGGGAAACATAAAACTATGATACAAAGAGATTTCAAATTTAATGCTTTCACTGAAATCATATCAATGTACATTCATTGTAGCAATGTACCAATCTTGTGACACGGGGCCACGGTTATTTAAAAAAAAAAACATCCTATATTAAAAAAAAACAAACCTTTCTAGTTATCTGTTCCCGACTTAATTTAACAATGTGCCTTTATCACATTTCCCAAAGCATCCCATTTGTTTTTTAAAGAAACGATGCACTTTTTGAACTCCTATCTTATTAAAATTATATCATTTAAGTAATCGTTAAGAAATCTATGAAGACAGGTTTAAGATGCTTGTTAAAACTAAAATTTATCTGGACACCTGGGTGGCTCAGTGGTTGAACATCTGCCTTCGGCTCAGGTTGTGATCCTGGGGTCCTGGGATCGAGTCTTGCATTGGGCTCCCTGCAAGGAGCCTGCTTCTCCCTCTGCCTGTGTCTGCCTGTCTCTATCTCATAAATAAATAAAATCTTGAAAAAACAAAAAGCAACAAAACAAAACAAAACCAAAAAACCCTAGAATTTACCTGGTGGGAGCAGATATGGAGCTGAGGTGGGGGGAATACTTGAGTATTATTTCTATCTCCTAGTGGGGAGCAGGAGATGCCTAGGATATTAGGTATCACCAGTGCATTTTAGCAAGGGAACCGAGAGCATTACTTAATTCAATGGGTCAAGTTCACAGAGGTCGGCCACTCGTTTGTAAAAATATTAGGCCTGTTGCACCGTCTTCTGTCTGAGTTGTCCTGTCAAGGTGACGGGCATGGTTCCACTCCCTTGGAAAAAGAAACATGGGCTTCCTTGAGACAAGGATATAAACTCCCTTTGATTGATGGGCATTCCTGTTGCCAAGTATCAGAGGAAGAGGTAAGTGGGGGAAAGAACTAGAACTCAAAAAAAAAAAAAAAAAAAAAAAAGAACCCAAAACCTGAGAGAGAAGGAGCCAGATCCTAGGCTATAGAAGCAGAGCTCAAAAGGCAGGCCTCATAGGGATGGGGGCGGAGGGGGGGCGGTGGCAGATTCACATTTCTTTCCTGACTGCTCCTGCTGGGGTCAAGCAGTACATACATGTGATGTCCTCCCTGGCAGGAGGACAGGGTAACCTCAGTCACAGGGAAACATGTAGAAAATTAAACGAAGTGTCCCCAGAGTCACCTCCAGGCTGACCACAAGTAAGCCATTTGGTAGGACCGATCATCCTGTTGCCTCTTCCTGAGTGTCCGTTTACCACTGTCCTGTGCTGTGTGGGCCAGAGCAGGAACTCCCACTCCCGGCACCAAGGCAGCAGAGGTAAATCTGGTGCCTCTCATGGATTCTTTGTAGACTGTAGGGCTTCAGTCATTCCTCCTCACGTAGAGTTTCTATCTCCACTCCCTTCCCTCGGGGAACACATAGGGCTGCCTTCCATCTCTTGCTGGTATCTCACTAAAGAAGTCTTATGTGAGGGCCAGATGAACAGACTCCCAAGTATTAAGAGGAAAGAACCACCATGTACCCAGTGCCTCTTACAGGCTTGCTATCACACTAACCTTTCCATGTAATCAAAATACGACTCATCACAGCTCTGTGGGTTAAGTGAGTCCCTCTGTGGGTAAGAACAAATGGAGGATAAGAGATGAAGCAACCTCCCAAAGTCACATCTACTAACCGACAGAGCTGGGATCCGAACCTGCATCTAATTTGAAAGCTGGTGCTCTCTGCCTATACCACCCTTCTCTGTGTGTCTCAGCTGGTGAGAGTCTAACAGGATGGGGATGTTTGCTCAGTTAAATCACAAAAATCAGTAAACAATGCGGAAAGCCAGAAGGCCACTCCAGAGACAATAACCAATCAATCCACAATCGGTTATTTAAATAATTACAGGAGATGTTAGTTAATGGAGCCTGTATGATAATGGAGCCTGGACAGAGTTCTGTATAGTAATTTCTATGCCATTCAGTGTTTTTATTGTCTCTACTCTCCCCTACTCCAGAAATTTGGAAAGCTTTTTTTTCCTGGAAAGAAAGTATTGCATAGAGAATAAAGCCTGTAAACAGAGGGTAAAAAAAGGAATGACCAGGACTATCAGATGGCTTTACTAGTTTATAAACACTCTAGAAATCACCACTGTGAGAAAACATGGTCTCAGCTCCACATCCAGTTCACCAAGATAAAGGTCAGCTAGACAAGAACTTATTTTACTATGCCTGCATTCTGAACATAAGGCTAACTGGAATGCCTACTTTAATTTAGGTAATTAGAGTATTGGTCCCTGAAAGAAAATTTGCTAAATTCACCCACAATTAGTGGACTCAAAATGGCAAGTTAAGCTTTAACCCAAAGAACATGAATATTTTATGTCTTCTGTACTCTACTATAATGATAATAGTCCTACTGTATATTTAAGGCTACCTTAGCCCACATCATAATTTGTGTGAAATTAAGGCAATATGAAATGAAAAATATACTTCATTCTCCTTGGGAATACACATGGAAGCAGGTATCTGCAATTAATGCCCAAGTTTTCTCCCCTTCTAGAACTTCTATCTTCCCTTTGATAGAATAATTGGACTCGGAATCACCAGAAGGCATCTCTGAAGTTCTCCTGGTCCCCAAACATTAAGTTACACCTCACTTTTCAATGCCCTCAAACGTAAATGAACACAGAGTGCTGAAACACCATTCAGTTTTGTTTTCTCAAGTCCTCCAGGGGTCTTGTCTTGTCCTACTCACCTCAGTCAGATGGGAATCAAGTCCAGGCAGCAAAGGATCTGAGCCCACGTAAACTATGTACGTAGACTCCCTGCAGAATGAATGAGGCTAGAGGAAAGCATTTACTTGCCCTTTTTGATAGGAAAAAGGCTAAGTTTTATATATTACCTACAAAGTGATTCAATTCAAGTGGAAAGGCTAGGATTTGGTTCTAACAAGGCACTGCGGTGAATGGCCTTTTACAAGGTCCTGCACTCTCTGGCCCCTGCCTCCTGCTCTGCCTTATTTCATGTCACCCTCTCCTCATTCACCTGATCTAGTCACACTGGCCATCTTTTACCAAGTTCATTATCTCTGCACAAGCTGTGCCTCTCTGCCCTGCGTGGCCAGGCTGAAATCGAAGACTTCACTCACACGGTTCCTCTTCAGAGGGGCTTACTCTGCTCTTGAATCTAAATGAGGACCCCTGTTTATTACTTTCTTTATAGCACAAAAGAGCACTTTTTTCTTCTCACAGTTTGTAATTTTACTCAGACCTGTGTCTGTCTTCCTCTCCTATTAGACTGGGGGCTTTCTGGAGATAAGAACTCTGTTTTGCTCACCTGGTATACCTGGCACAGAGTAGATCAGATGCCCTACTTATTGAACAAATGGAGTAGGGCAGCTTCTGGACCTGGATGACAAAGTGGGATAGAAGGCTCCTGTCCCCACTTTTGCATGGAAGCAGGTACCACTCTGGCCCAGTAACAGGAAGCATCCCAGGACCTTCAGAAAGCTGGACCCTGTTACAGGCACCAGGTCCCTCATGCTGGCTGGTGATACCAGTGAGGATGCTTCAGTCTCTTGGCCAGGGGAGGGGAAGAGAGTGAGCCCACTACATGGTAACCAGCACTGACACGGTGACTTATGGGCCTCTGGGACACAGCCCTTTGGGGACTCTCAGTATTAGCCCAGGGGAGTATCTGTTCTTATTGGCTAACAACTATTTAGTCTGAAGACATTTGATGTTCATGGATATTTCAGATTATGCCAAGCCACCTGAACTGTTGTATTTAATTATTGGTAATGAACTATAAAAAGAATTGCTCATTTTGTATAAAGTTTTGTGTTTTTGACATTACCAAAAAAAATCTATCCTAAAAATATATCAAGATTATCTCATATTCATTCCTTACCTGATAACAATTTTCGTGAGCACTAAGTAAAAAAGCCAATTTTTTTTTTTAAAGAAATCCTGAGAGCTCCAGCAAGCCTACCATGTCAGGGGCTGAGAAGCCCATTTGTCAGAACAATCTATAACATTTTTATGTTTCCCAAGTATAGTGTTGTCCAAATCACATCCCCTAATCTGTATTCCATTTTTCTACTAGATGTTAAGTTTTCAGTGCATACCATTCTCAACTTCCCACTCAGTTCCACTGACAACTACAAGCAGCAAAACATTAAGAAAAATGTGAGGAACTGAGAGCTCATAGGGAAGGAAACCAAGGTTAGAGCCTAGGCAATTTGGAAGCCCTTTCCTGTCCTTCTGACCTTGCATATCACAGGCAGATGAGAAAAGTGAAGAGAGCTGGCAGCATGATGACCCCAGATCCATTCACCCAGTGAAGAGTCATGAACATATTGAGTTTCTAAGGATCTAGCTAACAATCACAAACGGATAAGAAGTCTCAAGATTTGTTATAAATTGGTCCTCCTGGGGGTCTATTACTGAAAAGATACTCTGAATGGGATGTTCTCATTTCCAGTAATAAACCTTTTAAGGCTGACCAGGCTCCCTAAGGGTAAAGACGAAGGCATTTTGCTATTAAAAAGTTAGGCCAAAAAAAAAAAAAAAAAAAAATCTTCCTCCCCAGTCTAATGGGCAGCTCCTTTTTGTGGTGTGCCACAGGGTACTTGGGTGGAAGGACTGTAGAGCCAGGCCTGTGAGCATGCACCCGTGGTTATTCAAATGCTTCCCAGCTACAAATTCCTACTGGGTGGTTCTATGTCTCCCCAGACATGAAATCCTCCAGGAAGACCTGAATTTATGGAATGCTTGCCATGGCTTACCCAGGACAGTGTTTACTTTCAATGAACATTAGCTCAGGAACATGACTGGGCTCAAATGTCAATGGGGAAAGTGTCAATGTGGTGGGTCAAGGTCTCTCCTGATCTTAAAATGAATCTGGGGTGAAAACATTCTTATGTGCCTTTTGGATACTCAAGGAGTACAAGAAGAAAAATTTTCTTAGATTTGGCAAGCTGGTCTTCTTTGTTTTTAAAAAATGGTAAGCAAATGCAAGCTACAGGATCAAATTTAAGATTATAATTAGACATGAAGCTGAAAATAGTGATGACAAATCCATATTGCGTCTAAAATGTTGACCTAATTTTCTTTCTTGGTTTAAAATTGTTTTGATTGGGTAAACAAGGAGTTCTATTTTCTGTTATATAAGAAATTAGGAGCCAATATCTTCTCTTTCATCTCTATTAGTGGACTGAAAAAAAAAAAGCAAGATTTGGTTTGGGATTAGGAGATTTGCCTGTCAGTCTATTAACAAGCACAACTGGGCATGTACATGTATCTACAATACTATACTATTGATGGAATAGTTAAAATTCATGTGGGCTCAGAGATTTCTGAAGTGGGTAAATACACACACACACGCACACACACACAAACACACACACACACACACACACACACTCACTCACTCACTCATTCACTCTAGCCAAAGACAAATCAATTTACTAATAGGGCAGACTGTTAGGAAAAAAGCGATCTAATTTAAATCTTACGTACCTGCTAGTGTTAAAAAACACACAAAAAAGGCATATTAGAAAGACTAGGTTTCTTGCACCAGGATAAACCTACTTTACTTTCACCAGAAAGATATTCTCACTACAAGTAGGGACTGGTTATTTGGGAGTTTATTGTAATTCTACAGTCAGAAAGTTTGGCTAGACTGAATGTAATCCTCGGGCATATCTGATTCTAGAGTTAAAATCTAGATTAACATAAATTAAAGTAAGACAATTTAAAGTAATTGAAAAGAGCAAGACTGCTAACTTAGTGAATATCTAAGACTAATCCACTTGCAGGCTCTTGGTTCATTTAAGTGAAATTAAGTGCAGATCTTAACTGGAATCTATATCAGTGGTTTTAAAAAGGATCCACAACTCCTAACCAAATAAAGAGTGACAAAGTTAATTAGAAAATTAGGGCTTACGGTGTGGTTTACTGCTGCGCTAATTCATAATCCTGTAATACAGAAACTGAGAACACCTTTGAGGAAACTACAAGTGCTATTTTATGCTTTTCTAAAAGTTCCTGGAAATAACGTTGGCCTATTATTTTGAAAGGTAATTTTAAATTGCCCCCCTCCCTCCTAAATCAGAATGTCCTTAAAACAAGAAGTCTGCCAACCTTTCTCTCTGATAGTCAATCACTTCCCATTAGAATTTGCAGATAAGCAAGCAGAGGGGCTGGATGGGGCTGACGGTGAATTTCACCACAGATTACGCAGCTTATTTTTAGTTTCTGACTTGGTTTCCTATGAAAATGTTTCTTCTGTTTAATTCCTCTGAATTTCTGGGGGCAGGAGGAGGATGGTCACCGGACTATAAAAATTATACTCTGTTAAAATAAGAATTACATTTTACTTCAGTCTGTCTTTCTGCTGTAATCAAATAAACTTAAAAATACATTAACTTAGGTCTGTGACTAAATTAATTTGAAAGTGTGTACGTATGCACTCTACACATTTATACAGACCTATCTCCAGCGCTGCACAGAGCAAACAGCCCTTTCCAAAGAGCTCAATTTCTGAGTATTTTAATTCAGCTAAAAATGATAGTCCTTCATCTGAATGCACAATAGTTTTATATTAGATAGTCCAGTTTAACACTTCTAAGTATATTTAAATAATTTTTGTATACTAATTTTTCATGTTAAAATAACTTTTCCTCTATTGTATTCCTCAATACAGTTTTTTTAAAAGGAAAAAAAAAGATAATTGGGAAGCCAGGAGCAATGAGCTACAATCAAATTTGTAGTGTGGTGCATTTCTGAAAATGATAACCCTGTGCCATACTAAACTGGTCAACATTTATTTCTGGTTAAGTATATATAAGGAAAGCAATCAGTATAGTTCTCCCAAGCCACTCACAATCCTTAATTCCCTAGACTATTAAACTTAACATACAGACAACTTTTAATCAGGAATCACTCAGCTGTATTTATTGACATCATTCAACTAACCCCAAGCCTGTCTAAAACCCAGAAAGAGCTTAAGGAGTTTTCTTCCTTTTTTTATTATCTGTCACCACTTTGAAATCATGGTCCAGTTGTATAATAGAGACAATATTTTTTAATGGAAGTTTTCCTTTACTGAATTTCAACATCAGTAAACATCACAGCATAATCACTGAAGCAAATATAAGAGATATGTTCACAGCTTTCCCAAGACTTTCATTGTAAAAGCATACTGCTGCCCAAGAAATTCCAGATAACTTGTAGCAGATTGTACTATCCCTGGCTAAAGCCAGGGAAACAAAGCACTTTACACACCCAACTATATGCTTCTGAATGAGCAAAGGTTTGGTTGCTTGCGCACTTTGAAGCTTGCCATTAAATAGATGTAGAAAAGCTGAAGGCCACCAGGAGGCTGCATTGCATCCTGAGCAGCAAGGGTTTTAAGAAAAACCCCACTGACTCATTATGGTAAAAATTTATACCAACAAGGTATCTCCACACATCTATACCGTTTACACACACTCAATTTAAAAAAGTTAACTGGCACGGTTTTAAAATAGACTTTTAGAAGGGAGGAGAGAATAAAATGAGACAGAAGAGCAACAGAGATCAGTGAGACTGGAAAAGATACAGATGATGCAAGTAAGCTAAAACAGTCTCCAAAGGCTCCTGCAAGCGGAAAGTAAAGAAGTGGCAATGACCTGGGATGCTTCTTAGAAATACACATTTCTACACTCCTAAGCCCAAGACTCTAGATTCTGTGGCTCTAGACTGGAGCCCAGAAATGTGCATTCTTAATAAGCATCTAAGATAAAAGTGACACACACAGCTCAGGGTGCGTGCTTTGAGACAGACACTGGCCTCAACAGGTCCAAGAGGGAAAAAAGGCCTTCTAGACCAAACGTGTTTCTTTCCCAAGACTCGAAAGTCACAGGAGAAGTCAATTCTTTTTTTTTTTTATTAAGATTTTATTTATTTATTCATGAGAAACACACAGAGAGGCAGAAACAGGCGGAGGGAGAAGCAGGCTCCCTGCAGGAAGCCCAATGAGGGGACTCAATCCCAGGACCCCAGGATCATGCCCTGAGCCGAAGGCAGACACTCAACCACTGAACCACCCACGCGTCCCAAGAAGTCAATTCTTAGGAGAGAGAAAAAGATGACAGGGGCAGAGCGATAGGAAAACATCAATTATGGTGAATTACTCTTCATTCTTGAGGAGGTACAATAATATCTGTATTGTTGCAATGATCAATCAATTCCAACATTAAGTTTGCCAAATGGAATTGAATGAATTAAATGGATATTTATCCATAGGCATATTTACCAAGTGTGGCAAGAATGGCAGGGATTCAATAAAATAGAAGACAGGTCTCGCCCTAAGGGCACTCTCAAACTCCAGACAAAGAGAAGGCAGGCACCAGGAGGGACAGCAGGATGAAAGCTACATGTCCCTAAATGTGGTAAAATACAGTTCCTCTGGCATTCACGACAAGGGAAAGCTGTCCTCCTGAATCTGCTATGGAGGTGGCAAGCATCAGAGAAGCCTTCACGGAGACGGCATTTATGGTGCATCTCGAAGGGCAGACAGGTTGTAAGCAGGATTCTCATGTGCAGGATAAGAGCATTCCAGGGCAATGAAGAGTATGTCCAGAAGTCCACCGAGACAGCTTTGAGAATATATATAGCTAATATTTGCTTCCAGGGCAGTAAAAACTACTCAGCTAGGTTCAAATGCTACCAAAGAAAATTGTGTAAATGAATGCAGAAACACAGCTCCCTTCTCAGGAAACAGAAATTCCAACATCTGGTTCTAAACTCCACTTAAAGGAAAAAGATACACACATAGGTTGTTAAAAGCCAGGAAGTGGTGGTATAAAAACCCAGCAAAGAACAGGCAGCAGGCACTGTTTCAGAAGGCAGCTGCCAAGCAGCTACCTCTCCCAGTGATCACTCACTGTGGAATCTGGGCCCCTGGACTGGATCTCCGCAGGAGCTGCTGAGTAGGATGGACAACTGGCTAGCTTCAGATGCCCAGCCGTGTTCCTCCTCCTAATACTCATTCAAAAGAGTATCCAAGATCTATAAAGAACTTACCATACTCAACACACCCAAGAAACAAACAACCTGGTCATGAAATGGGCAGAAGACATGAACAGACATTTCTCCAAAGATGATGTACACATGGCCAACAGGCACATGACAAAACGCTCCACGTCACTGGGCATAAGGGAAATACAAATCAAAACCACAATGAGATACTACTTTACACTGGTGAGAATGGCGAAAATAAGACGGGAAACAACAAATGTTGGCAAGGATGTGGAGAAAGGGGAACCCTCCTGCACTGTTGGTGGGAATGCAAGCTGGTGCAGGCATTCTGAAAAATAGTATGGAGGTTCCTCAAAAAGTTAAAAATAGAGCTATCTTATGACTCACAATTGCACTATTGGGTATTTACCCCAAAGATACAGATGTACTGAAACAACGGGACACCTACATCCCAATGTTCATAGCAGCAATGTCCACCATAGCCAAACTGTGGAAGGAGCCACGATGTCCTTCAACAGATGAATGGATAAAGAAGATGTGGTCTATATACATAGTGGAATATTACTCAACCATCAGAAAGGATGAATACACCATTTACATTGATATGGATGGAACTGGAGGGTATGATGCTGAGTGAAATAAATCAATTGGAGAAAGACAATTATCCTATAGTTTCACTCAGATGGGGAATATAAGAAATGGTGAAAGGGACTATAAGGGAAAAGAGGGAAACTGAGTAGGAAAAATTAGAAAGACAAACCATGAGAGACTCCTAACTCTGGCAAACAACAAAGGGTTGCAGAAGGGGAGGTGGGTGAGGGGATGGAGTGACTGGGTGATGAGCACTGAGGAGGGCACTTGATGGGATGAGCACTGGGTCTTATACTCTATGTTGGCAAATTGAATTTAAATGTTAAAAAATAAATAAGAAAATGATAATATACTCAGTAAAAAATACAGGCTATACAACTATATAAAATGTTTATTCTCCTTTGAGAAATAAATATCTTCTTGAAAAGCCAAAAAAAAAAAGTGACAGATGCAAAAGTACCACTTCTCACAAGGTCTGACAAAATTCAGAACTTCTGTTGTCTTTCATACATGAGTTGGGGTTTTGTTTTGTTTATCCCTGTGCTACTACTGCAGAGAAAACTTCTGATTGGCTGTTTTTCAACTAGAAGGCAAAGGAAACAAGTTTTTTTCTGCTGCCTTACAACATCCGTGATCCTTGGGATCCCTCTCTGAAACAACTGAAATAAGGACTCAGATCTGGTGGGTCTGTTAGGATTTAGCAGTCCTCCCGGCCAGGTGAGACACGCAAATTTATACATGCATGACACCAACTGTGGCATCTTACGAAATTATCTTTTTAGACCAACACTCGTCCAGGAGGCCTTGACACTCCTAGCAGTTTCTACTTCCACGGGGGCCTAAAATGTCTCCTGTTTCTTGCCTCATGGTAGTGCTGCATTTGAGCACAACTCAAGTAGGTTTATGATTTCAATAGAAAAACAGTGCATTTAATCTCCGCACGGCTGTGCTTTTGCACAAAAGCCATCACTCCATGTCACTGTACCATTCCTTCTTAATCCAAAGTGTGGTTTGTAAAGGTTCCCCCACTGAAGGCAGATTGCCTGAAGCTAGGTGCCGTTCTAACACGTTTGTTACATTATAGTAAAAGTCATAACATTCACTGCTCCATAACATATACTATTGCTTCTTTTGGGTTTTTGTTTTTTTTATGTTGCCCTCAGCATTTACTCAAATTCAAGAGAATATTCTGATGGGGGTGGGGGGAGATTTTTTTTAACCTCTTTAAATGTTAGCTGCTAGTTTCTATTATGGAAGATGGAAAAATACACACTAAGAAATCATTCAAACCTCTAGATGCCAAAGCTCTAAGCTGAACTGGACTATGTTTTTTTTTTTTTGTACAATTGTCAAGTTGAACATATTTCATGTTTATACAATGGTACTTGAATTCTGCAGTCTAAAAAAAGATTTCGGGCAGCCCAGGTGGCTCAGTGGTTTAGCGCTGCCTTCAGCCCAGGGTGTGGTCCTGGAGTCCCAGGATTGAGTCCCACGTCAGGCTCCTTGCATGGAGCCTGCTTCTCCCTCTGCCTGTGTCTCTGCGTCTCTCTTTGCCTCTCTCTGTGTCTCTCATGAATAAATAAATAAAATCTTTAAGAAAAAAATAAAAAAATTAAAAGATTCCTAAAAACAAAAAATATTCTTAAAATACGAGGATCTTATACTCAAAATATCCCTTTTTTCCTAAAGTAAATGTTTATGAGATACCTGTATATTTAAAAATAGTGTTTGTTGGGCAGCCCGGATGGCTCAGCGGTTTAGTGCCGCCTTCGGCCCAGGGCATGATCCTGGAGTCCTGGGATCGAGTCCCACATTGGGCTCCCTGCATGGAACCTGCTTCTCCCTCTGCTTGTGTCTCTGCCTCTCTCTCTCTGTGTGTCTTAAATAAATAAATAAATAAATAAATAAATAAATAAATAAATAAATAAATAAATAATATAGTGTTTGTTTTTCCCTGACAAGTGTTTACAGAGTGCCAACCATGTGAGGTACGAAGTCAGGGACAGTGGGAGCATAGCAGTTAACAAAACAGATAAAAATCTTGGCCTTTAGGAAACTTACACCCTAGGGAAAATCTTGTGTAGTTAACTAAATAAATGAAACAGACAGCCTATTACACAGGGAGAGACTTGGTAAAATGATTAAATCAGGAAGGAGTTGGAGGGCGGCGGATGGGTTGCAATTTTAAGTAGGCTGGTCAAAGTAGGTCCCTCTGAGAGGCAGCATTTAAGCTCTAGGAGCCAGACAGGTGTACTCAGGGAAGGAGCATCCCTCCTAGTACAAAACCCAGTATGGCTGGGCTGAAATGGGCAACGGGGAGAACAGAAGTGAGGCATGAAGTCTGAGAAGTGAGGGGACAGATCAGGCTGGGGACTGTAAGCCACTGAGACGTGGGATGGAAAGCCATGAGAGAGTTTTTATTTAAAGTATTAATGTGATCTGGCTTACTTTTTTTATTGAGATATAAGTCACACATATCATAAAAATCACCCTTTTAAAGTGCACAACTGAGCTGTTTTTAGTATAGTACTAGGTTGTGCAATCATTACTATTTCTAACTCCAGAACAACTGCACCACCCGAAAAAGTAACCCCATACCCATTAGCAGTCATTCCCCTTCTTCACCCCCTCCCCCCAGTAGGCCCTGGTAATCTACTTTCAGACTCTATGGATTTGCGTATTCTGGTCATTTCATATCAAAAGAATTATCCTACATGGGGCCTTTTGTATCTGGCTTACTATTTCCACGGATGTCTCTGGCTACTGTGATGGGTACAGGCTGGAAGGAGGTAAAGACAGAAGCAGGGAGACCAGCGGAGAGATGAATGCAGTAATTCCAAGTGAGAGATGAAAGAAGTCTGAAACAGGATGGGAAGCAAGATGGGAATTATGGCCAGATTTTGGGTATGTTTGGGTAGACTGGAGGTCAGGTATGAGACGAAAAAAAAAAAAAAAAGACAAGGATAAGGCACATCTTTGGCTGGAGCACCTGAATGGAGCTGACATCAACCCAGGGATTAGGGCCAGGGGAGAGTTTGGGGGGCGGGGAACTGCCTGGGAGGAAACAGCAGGTGCTGGATTGTGATGCTAAGTAAACCCCGGGTGCTACCAGCTTTCCATGGGAAGATGGCACAGGGGGGAGCTGGACTGCAGTCTGGAATTCTTCACTGGGCTGGAGAATGAAGCCCATTTGGGAATAGGAGAATGAAGACGTTAATACTATGAAAGCGAACACCAAGGGAGTGAGTGATTATTATAGAAAAGACAAAAAACCCAATGAAAAAGTCCTTCGGCATATTAATATTTACAGCTGAGAGGGATGAGGAGCAACCAGTGAAAAAGACTGAGAAAGAAACATCAATAAGGTAGCAGAGCCAAGACTGGAATCTTGGAACCCAAAGGAAAAAAGTTATCATGGGCAAAGGCACTGTCAACTGCCCAGTGGGGCTGCTGTACCTCTTAGGGCGAGGACGGAGAACAGACCACTGGGTTGAGGAACCAGGAACGTGGCAAGCATCATTCATAGACCACGAATCCTCCCTCCACTCCTCTGGCTCAATCTGCTCCAACCACAGCCACCTCTGCTTTGACACATCTTGTGCCAGGAGACAGAGAGAGGAAAGGGATTACAGTCGGGGGGTGGTTCTTCTGAGGAGTTTAGCTGTAAAGCCATGGAGAGGAATAGCAGGAGCACAGGGGGCGAGGGGGCTTTTTGTGAGATTCAAGAAATAAAAATGTAAAGAGGGAAGCAGATGATAATGGAGAAGACAGAGAACTGCTGGGACAGGTTCAAGGGAGACAGAATTCAGAACACTATCGAGGCACCTGGGTGGCTCAGTTCGTGATCCTGGGGTCCTGGGATCAAGTCCTGCATCAGGCTCCCCGGAAGGAGCCTGCTTCTTCTGCCTATGGCTCTGGGTCTCTCATGAATCAATCAATAAATAAAATCTTTAGTTTAAAAAATAAACACACTTTATCATTTGTCAAACAGTCTGCAATTAAAATATAAATCATCCACTGATGTATGAAAAACAAGTAAGGATATGCTATTTTTTCCCGCTAGGAGACACAAAAAACATCATTTAAAAGGATCTGGATCTACTTTTCAAGGCTGAAGATACTGAACTGACTGTACACAGAGTGTCAGGGTCAGGCAGGGTTAGGCTCTGGGCTTGGAGTCATAAGAGCCAAGTTCAAAGACCATGACAAGATACAACATCCCAGAAACTTCTTTTGACCTCCCCATTTACATCCATTAAGATGGATTAAAAACAACCTGTCCTTTCTACCTCATGAAATTGATGAGATAATCAAATGAAATACACAAACACGGTAACTCTTAGTAGTGCTATATCCCCATAAGGCATTTTTAGCACTATCAGAGAAGGAGGAATTGTATGTGCTTGGTCTAATTCCAACACCTTCCATTTTAGCTCCAAGGAGGGGAGCAAAGGCAAAATGAAAAATCTGGGGCATTAAAGTATGAAAAAAATGGAAGCTTTCTTATTGTATTTAAGATACACTCAATAAGTTGTATAGGAAGTAGGCCTTGATTTCTACTTTTATAAAGCTTAACAGTCAAAAATCCTTTAGATAGATTCAGCTGAGCCTGGGGCTAAAAAAAAAAACCCAGTGCATTACAGTTGACTGAAGGCCTGAAGTCAGCCCATGCTCGCAAAAAGATGTCATCTAGTGTCTTTCCAAGAATCTCTTCTAGCCTCCACATTCCCAATCACCTGCCAGGATCAACTCAACTCAAAAGACTAGTTCATCCTTAACTGCTCACCCAGTAACAGACATTAGTTGATGTTTAAAAGAAGTTTTTTAAAAAATTATTATTTTATTAATTTTTAATTCAGGCTGCTTCGTGTATGGACCATAGTTCTTATCAAGGAAAACCTATCTTACAAGGCATCTTGATCAAGCCATTAAGTTTTCTCCTCATTTTGTCAGGTCATCTACCACACAAGCATGTGTGCTCATTTTTTCTAATGAGAAAAAGTTTATCAAAGAACCATTAACGTAAAGAACTTTGAGAGGGAACTTAGAGTAGACACCAAAGCTGAGCTGACCTCGTTGCTCAAGCTCCCCCTTGCATTTGAGCAGAACATTTTGGTAAGAATTTAGCTGGCCATGAGATCTTAGTAGATTTTACAGCAAAGTGTGAGAGGTAGAATGGACAAGGAAATACACACACACCTGTCTATAACTGTATATGCTACTTTTCTTTAAACTATGTCTATCTCATTATATATTCATCACTTGGCAGAGGAATCAGAGCTTCCTAGGAAATCAGTATGTACACCATATATAATAGGAAAAAGAGCTCAGTTATTTCTAATTATAAAGGTATTTTCACATTTAATGACATATTATTTGTAACAAATTAAGATACTGATGCTTTACTTAGAATCCTAATCTCCCACTAAAACCTCAGTTACTCACTAAAAAATTTCACTTTATAACGACCTATATTATCGAATTGATAAGAACAGATTACTCTGATGGGTAAGCATATCCACCCCAAGCTCCCTCAGTCACAAACTTCAGCATTATTGGGGAAGGGATTTATTTTGAGCACCTGAATTTTTTTTTAAGTTAAAACACATCATTTTAAGGGGCCCAAGTCATGTTAAGCATCAATTTTCATTTGATTATTGCTAAAGAAAGTTTTATCATACGCATATTATCCTAATACCATGTTATGGTAATTATTAACAATATAATTAATTAATGCCATAGTTAACATTAAGAAGTTAATAACTAATCTTAATTACTTAGGGTCATCAAGGGTCATGTTGACCTTGATGAATACCCAGCAATGGACTGACTATATATAATTTTCACAAATTTAGGATTATCTAAGGAGTGTGGAGCTTCTCACCCTCCCCCTGGGTAGAACCAGGCTACACTTTTTCTTAGATGACAGCTTTGGCCTCTTAGAGCGTCTCTGCCTCCCATACACTCTGCAGAGGCCGCCAGTCACCTCCTGCTCCTGACAGCAAATCTGTGTCTAGCTGGCTCTTCTATCTCCATGCAGTTATCTGTTCATTCTCAAAGCAGTAAAAAGAGCCCCATGTCCAAAGGGAAGCACCTCTGCCCCAACCCAGCTGCATGGCCCCAGACAACACATGGAAGGAACCCTTTTAGGAATTCGTGTCCCTGTGCACACAATTAAAGAACAGGCCTGAATGATCCCTAAGTCCCATCCAACCTTCAGACTTTGTGATGAATCCTGTTAATGGCTAGGAAAATTAATATCTAAGTTCATTAGAACTGTGCCCAAAGAAAGAACAGAGAAACTCTGACAAAGGACCTCAGAGGTTCCCGTACTTCTGGTGCATGGAATTTATAGTATCATATTTTTGTTATGTTGTGAACTTTTGGGTCTTTCTCGGCTCTTTGTTATATTTCCAATAAGTGAGGTTCTTATTAAATGGGGCAGAATTATGAGTTTTTAAAAATAGAAAATTAAATACGACTCATATATACTTCTTCCACATAAAATAATTCAAGAAATTTTCAAAAATCCAGAGTAAATTATTCCTTTATGAAAACTTGTTTCCAAATGCATTTCTATTTGATAGATCAACAAAATGACACCGTATACTAAAAAGTGATTTACCTATAACTACATCATGACCATCAACCAAGCCAGCAGAGAAGAGCTCCTGAGATACACCATCTGCCGTATCTGTCCAAATGTGAAATGAATATGTATTAGTAACCATAAAATAAAAATCAACAACCCAGTACAATGTAAAAGATATTTTTCATTTACGAAAATCACCCACATGTGTTTTAATTCAACAATTCAGATTCTATCAGAAGGAAAAATCAGAAGCAATGTGAAATATATTTTGCCATATAGAACTTGCATCTTGATATTTATTCAACGGAGGTCCTGCAAAATTATTATTTCATTTTTGGTGAACCAAAAAACATTCGCCCTTTTGGCTACCACCTGAATTAATCCTCAAATGTACCTCTATAAATTAGCTCCTAACAGGTCCCAATGACACTGCTTTTCTTTCCTGCCAAGGTTAATTCCAGCCATCATCAATCCTTTTCTATCATTAGTAGCTACTGAGTCAGAATTTATGGCAAAGGTTGAACAGGTAGCACTTGACACAGCCTTATATTTGGTACAAACAGCCTTTGAGCCTGTCAGACTATTAAGATGAGCTATTTAAATTTATGCTATTAAGAAACTCCTTTAGCATGACATTGATCATTTGATAGCAACAGATTCATCCTCTGAAAATGTGGCTGAATAAAAGAATGTGGTTTCTCGATGATAACTGACAGGAGTTAGAAATCTCATAAAGATGGGACTGAACAGGCTGTAGCAAGTGAATATAACCAAAATTACTTAATTGAAAGGTTATGAATGAACATGGTAATAAGTGAGAAGTCTGTCTGAAGACTCTGTGAAGAGAAACTGATAAATGGCAATGTGCTCAAAAGAACCATTATGAACTCTTGTGTTTTTACAAGGGAGAGGACACGGTCCCCACGGCCTTCTGACATTATCGCAAATGTCCAGAACCACAGCTGGGCGAGAAGAAAACTGGCTCAGCAGCTGGCAACAACCTAAAAGAAGGTTTGACTTGAGTGATTGAGTGTCCCAAAGTCAGGGAGCACCTCAAAGTATTGCTGCTGAACCAAACAAGCATCTAAATTGCACTGCAGTTTGCATGCCTAAGGCTGCCCCCATGGTCTGTGTGCATGCACACCTGTGAGCACCCACTTGAGTGTGTTGCTGAAGGTAAAATTGTCTTTCACATTGTGGGCTTTAATGTGCTTTGCCCAGTGTCTGACACATAGTAATTACTCAATCAATGGTAGCTGTGATAAGGATGATTGGCCAAGGATCATCTAAAATGTACCTCATTCTCTAGTGCACTCTTTCTTCCTTTCATACACAGTGAAATTTCCAGGATCTCCAATAAAAAAAAAAAATCTGAACGCCACTGTACATTCGTTGTATGTAGAGAAATTGTGGCATTCCATCATTTTACTCATTCCACATTATGATGAATAACAGACAGACATGGAAATAACATGAAAGAAATGGAAAAGAAAAATAAAGGAATCTTTCTCAACTATGAGATACCATATAAGGCAGGCTTATCTTGGGTCTTGTTCTTACTAGAAGTACAAAAAAAAAAAAAAAAAACACCTTATAAAATTCTCTGAGGGATAAAATGATCCCATAGCATGGAATCTAGGGTGAGAGGCTCCCTCTACTCTGCATACGATTTAGCTTTATAAAGTGGATTAGAAAACTCAGCCTCATAATCTCATCCTCCTGGATGCCACTAGAAACTTCTCTACAAAAAGTGTACTGAATTCCAGTGCTTACCTAGTAGGCACAGTGCACACAGTAGGCAGTGATTACATTTCTATGGACTGATCATCTATTAAAGCATCTGGATGTGTTACTACCACCTCGAAAGTATCAATAAGATTTTACACCTGAGTAAGGAGCTATGCTCACAGAATGTAGTTAAAAATGGAATAATCAAGCAAATCCTCATTGAGGGCTAGCACTAAAACAGTACCAAAGCAATGGACTTTCCCAAATGATTAAAGTTTATAGCACTGCCTATGATTTTCAGGACTCCTAAACACCAGATCAGTCATGTTAAAATAGCACAAGGGTCATGCTGGCCATTTTTGGCCCAAAAGAGAAATATCCCATGTTTGTATACCATTAACTAGTTATTTGTATGCATGTGAGTAAGAGATCAGCAATGGTTTAGAACAGAAACTAGAAGGTAATTGGTAACATTTTTTTAAGCTGCTTAACATGCCTAATAGTAAACAGGTTAAAATCATCATAAATAATCATATTTGCTCTGGTTTGCAGAATATATGGCAACACAATAAGTGCAAAGGGCTTGCTCTCATGTGAAGGCAGAGAATATTCAGTATGTTTATGTTATTCACTCTATGCCATATTACATATTTATGTGTGCATACAGCTCAGACACAGTACAATGCATGCCCAGTGCAGACACCACCTGAATGCAGACAGCTTCAGTAGTCACAGAAGTACGGTGACACATCCATGGTGTTTCCCTTATTAGCTGGCCAGGGAAGGCCAGCAGCTATCATCAGGAAGCCAACACTACAATTTCTATCCGGGAAACAAAAGCAGATTCAGCCTACAATGTCAAACAAGGCTGCTAAAGCCAGCAAGGAAGTCCAGTAATGTTGAGAGGGCCATCTTCTCCTCTAAAATCCTCAACTTAGAAATTCATTTGTCATCTCTCGAAATTCAAGTTAACTTTTATTTTGCTGCTGCCAATTTTAAATAATTAAATTAAAAAAAAAACCTTGAACGAAGAATCTATTCTTTTATTTACTGTACTTGAAAGCATTTAGCATATAGTTACCGACTTTATCATACCACTGACTGGTCAATATTCTTATGTTATGACAAAACAAAATGCTTCTGGGTAATAGAAATTAGTGCTGTACAATTTCACAGACTGACTCTAAACTCCCAAGACGGGGATGTTCCCAGAAAGAAAGATCAATTCGCAAATTTACTGGGGCCCTATTTGCATATATTTTGTAACAAATACTTCCTATGTTACTTTAATTTAAACATACTAGGAGTCATTAAATCTTGATGTTGACAGGGGACTAGACATGAAGGTCAGCGAGTCTATGCCCACATTTGGCCCAGGAACATGTTCTGCTTGGCCAATAGTGGTTTTTTTTTTTTTTTTAAACCGAACATGAATAGACATGGTTTCCTGAAATCCCCCCAGTTTGCTCTGGCTCCTGTCCATGTCTGAGTTGGTGCCTTCTTACAGGTTCTAACAGCAGGGAGGTCAAAGCAGTTAACTCATTGACCAGATATAACACTAGGAAGGTTCAGATTTTCAAAATTTTAGCTAATATGATGTATTTAATCAAATCAAAATTCACATAGAGCTCTACTACATAAAATAATTACAGAGTATTATTAGCTTAATGTATATTAATATATTCAAATGTATGAGCCTAGTGTATTTTATTTTAATAATAGAAGGTATTTTAGAAGATTTTCAATAAACACATTGAAGCTGCTTTCACGTACTTAAAAATCGGAATCCAGGTCAGGGAGAACAGGAAGTCTCAGCATTAGCATCTGATTTTCACCTTTTTGGAATCTTCTGGTTATGAACTAAAGAGTGGAAATAGCAATTTTTGCTTAACAACTAATCCTGTGGTCTCCAAAGCCTGTTCATATGTGTTATTTATCCACTAATTAACCAAAATAAGTGCCTCCTGAATAGCAGGCACTTAGTCAAGTGCTAAAGATACAAGAAATGAGACACGGTTCTGTGAACTCTAGGCATCCAGGAGCTAAGAGAGCAACCAGTTTGGCCTTGAAGCTGTAAGAATGGCAGGGTTCTGACCAAGCGGTAGGTATGAGAGCAGAGGGGCAAAAGTATAGCACTTGTGTGATGTCTTGTTTGTTGCTCACCTCTCACTAGGACTGCTCTATGTTACTCACTACACTCATCACAATATCCTCTAGGCCCTGTGTCACCACGCCAGAGTTTATTTTCATGGTTGAGCTAATGTATTTCATTTGTATGTGTATATAAACCATACAGCATGTCACAGGAATTCTTGTAGTCAGTACAGGTTCGGTTTGGATTACCCCCAATTACTGCAAATCCTTCCTCTCTCCCTACCTTCCTTCCATCCTCCTTTCTTCACTTTCAGAGAAAGCATTTTTGAATAGCAAATTATAACCACACGCTTGTAATCAATTTCTTCAATGCTCTTTGCAGCAATAAAATAATAATTTCAATTAAAACTTACCTCTTCCTGGAGTAAACTCAAACCGTATGTCATTAAGTTCCTTTCTGGAGTTTCTGAAATACATAACATATAGCACATTAAAATCCAATGAACTACAGCTTAATCAAACTAAATGTATTCTAATTTTTACAAGATGCTACTAACATGTAGACAGCATTTACAGCTTTGGGTCGCCTCTGAGTAATTCCTCAAACAGAAGAGAGAGTTATGATAATAACAAAGGGAGAACTGATTGAATTTACATTATATAAACGTGTATTTCACAAAAATTCAAAAATAAAGTGTTCTTTTCTAAAATCTACACTAAACCAATAACCTTACATATAATTCTATAGTTAAAAATTTCAGAAGATTTTAGTCTAAAATAAATGACTTGGCACATTTTTCATATTTTTCCTAAAAATAGTATTTTATCAATTATTTTTAAAAGTGAAACAAATAGGAAAGATGGTCTCAGTGGTAAAGTTTATGACAACACTACACATTGAATCATGCAACAAAATGCTCAAAAAAGGATATATATTTTGTTATTAAAAATTTTATCTACACAGTAGGACCCCTGAATGTTGTGAAGTTATCCATTGAATATATAAACTTTTAAAAAATAAATATAAAATGCTTACATGAAACAGTAATATATACATTTGTATGTATATCTGATCCAAAAACTGATACTAGGGAAATATGAAACAAGTAGATACTTAAGATATGAGTTTTCCATTAATATTAATTTCAAGAAATGATATGGGGCAGTGAGCTATAATTAGAATGGTTTTAAATTCTCACAAGAATACTAAAATATTATGAGAAACTCTCAACAGATGCTACCATTAACGTTAATAAAAATACCATAAGAAACTGCAATAGGAAACATGAAATAATAATTTCTACAGACACCCAACTATTTGTTCAGCTTCCAAAGGTCCGAGATAGAGACAGAGATGGCATGAATACCCATCCCAAACAGTCTTGGTCTGGTGCCAGGAGAGTCTGATATAATCCTGTTTAATTCTCCAGTTTGGGACTCCAAATAAACTTGAGGTAATAACTCCTGGTCTCTATGTTCAGTGCCCACATCATGATGCCACCAGTCTCTGGGCCCTTTCTGGTCCACAGCCTGAGGCCGCTTCTTCAGGTCCTAGGACCTCCTACCGCACTAAATGCAGGAGGCCCAGAAAAATGACAAAGGCATGGTATTAACTTAGAGAAAGCCTTTCTCCCATGCCTAGACAAGCCAGCCTAAGTCTATACTCTCCCACAAGCAGGGAAGTAAGGGTCAAGAGTTCAAGAGATGCTCAAGCCCAGGCCACAGTCCTAAGAGCCTTGAACCACTATTCGCAGGTGTTCTCATCTTGACTGTCACTCACTATTCTTCTTAGAGATAGAACGGGATGAGGGGATAACAGAAATGGCTAAAGCTTTGATTGCTTTTTAGGACCTAGGACTGCAAATTGTGGATTCTCACTCTAAAAAAGTAAACCTATGACCAATACATGAAATTGGAGACAATTGAAGATGGTTCAGATGTCAGCTTGGACCCCAGACTAAGGACTCTGTCCTGGAGATGGAGTAGATCATGCACAATCAGTATCTGCAGCAGATGAGCTGCTTGACTATGGCACTGTCTACCAATGTCACTGCACGTTTACACAGCACTTTCATATATATCAGCGGCTCTCAATTTTTTTATTTTTGGTAAGCCTCTATAATGTTTGGCTTAAGATAAATAAGTGGATTCTTATTTTTGCTTCTATGTTCAATCTGCTGCAAGATCACATATCATAGCGCCAGCCACTGGAAAATTCTACTCTAAGTGTGTTGAAATAATGAGTGAAAAAGGCACATAATTTCTCAATGTTATTATGAAAATAGTTTGACCTCATGGGCTCCCTGAGACTCAAGGACCACCTCCCCCCACACACACCTTCTATGGTCACAGGACCACACTTTGAGAAACACTGATAGCAAATTTCATGAATCAAATCTCATTTGATTCCAGCAATCAACCTTTAAGATATGCAAAGTAGGTATTATTTGTTTTTCATTTTTTAGACAAGCACATTCAGTGGCCTTTCCAGGTTTACAAATTCAGTGGCTTCCTTTCACTTCTGAGAGAAAAACAATCTTCCTCAATATTCTGCATATCACCATAAAAAGATCAGCAAGCATGCTTTTATTTAATAGCCTTGGTTTTAGGTGTTGTATATCAACAAAGGTTGGATTAGAACTAAAACAGCCCAACAAGAAAAGAAAAATGATCACTAGGAAAGCAAGTATTTATACTATATTTAATAATGAAATGACAAAAGGAGGGAAAAAGAAAAAGGAATCTGATTTGATGTTAATTTAGGCCACTGTCAATTCCTTTCCTCTCTTTCTTTTGGTCAGTCCTGTATAAATTAGTTTGTCCTACTAAGGCCATAAGAAGAGAGGTATAGGAACTGTACCCAAAATATCATCACACACATCCTGATTCTTCATTAAGACTATGGAAGTAATATCTAATATCATAATTTCTACATCAGCTATGGTTCGAGTTATGGAGGTTGCCTAGTCAAGTCATTCTTTTATGACTCTGAACCTAAAATACTTGCCTTTGAAAAGATCACAGTGATTGATTGTGAGTAGTAGACTTGTCTCATCAGGTTGAAATATAGTTGGAAAAATGCCTAATTGGATCTAACTACTGAAGGTCATCCTTTTATAAAGAATTAATCTTTTCAGACTCATACTTAACACCTTTAATTGAAAGTACATTTACTTTAATTGATATGGCACAGGATATTCTTGATTTCAGAGAAGCTGAAAATAGGTATGATTTAAGGCCAGAAACTAAGTCTGTGCAACTTTATAGAGGAAATGTTTGAAACTTGAAATTAACAGCTTCAAGACCCAGGCTACCAGTAATAACTCTTATTAAAAACCCTATTAATCCTGGGGTGCTCGGGTGGCTCAGTCGGTTGAGGATCCAATTCTCGATTTCAGCTCAGGTCATCATCTCAGGGTCCTGAGATTGAACCTTATGCTGAGCTCCATATCCAGTGAGGAGTCCGCTTGGTTTTCTCCCTCCCTCGCCTTGTGCCCCTCCCTGACCCCTGGCTCTCACTTTCTCTCTAAAATAAATAAAATCCTTAAAAACAACAACAACAAAAACTACTTTTAATCCTAAAAATAACCAAAAAGAAAAAAAAACACCCCATCAAAAAACATACTCCTAAATTCGGTAAGCACAAACCCTTATTTTTCATTGTAGGTAAATATTGCATCACAAAGGCAAATGTCTACAGGGTTCACGCAGAGTATTTATTTTTTAAAATAGGTGATACCACCACATGGGTTAAAACCCAAAAGGTACAACAAGGTGCTCTCTAAAATCTAGGCCTCCTACTCTTATTAATCAACTACCTGGTCCCCCTTAATGGTATAGGCTTTTTGTACATCCCTTCCTGAGATGTTTCATGCATATATTAGCAAATATACATACACAGTTCCTTCTAGCCTGTTTAATACAAACGTAGCATATTATATCCGTTGCTCTGCACCTTGCCTCTTCTTTTAATAACATACCTTGGAATTTCTGCATAGTGGCTCACAGAGAGAGCTTTCTCATTCTTTTTTTTTTTTTTTAATAGCTACATAGTATTCCGTTGTCTGCTATATCCTTCCCATTCAATGAACAGACTGTTTTCAGTCTTCCACTGGTATAAACAATGCTCAGTGAATAACCTTGTTCTTATGTCATTTCGCAAATACGTGGGTATGAAAATAAATTTCTAGAAGCAAATTGCTTGGTCAAAGGATAAACGCATTTGCAATTTTATAGATATTGTCAAATTCCCCTTCATTCAAGTCATACCAATTTATACTCTCACAAGCAATTTGTAAGCACCATTGCAGGAACTCTCAATGAGTAAAGCAGGAAATATATGGAAAAAACAGGGAGATGTGTTCTCCCAGCTGGAAAGCTTCTTCCCTATTTAAAGAAGGCAACTACTGCTCTGCACCAGCTGGTTAAGCCAGGCAGGAATTTGGGCTCAATTTTGTTTATAAATAAATAAATAAATAAACAAACACACACACACACACACACAGATATAAATGTTATAAATAAAATGCATATATGCTATATGTCATATACAAATATATGTACATTTGCTATATCCATTCAAAGTGACAAATCCAGAGATCTAGATTGTCATGTGTAACATCTTCCTTCTTGCTCATTGAATTCATCTGCAAGGGACACAGTGGACACTGAAATGAAGCAGCTGGCTCTGAGGGTGGTGATGACGATCACATGAGCAAACGCTTAAGCGTTCTTGGTGACTGAGCTGCAGCAGGCCTGCGCAGATGAAGTATGCATCTGATAGGATGTAGCATTTTTCTGCACTTCTTACTGTACCACGTCAGGACAGTCTGATCAAGTTGTTGCTCCTGGAGGGCTCCAGAGCCAAAATGCCAACTCAGGACTAGGTGTGTTCCTTAGCTTCACATTCGTGTCTTTTAGCTCACGCCAAAAACTGGGGGCACACACCCTCCAAGAACCAGATGCGATCAAAGTGCTCAGAAGCCCAGGGACCACTGGTTCTCAAAGAGCATCAGCGACTGTAGTGCCACTGGCACTGCATACCCTCCACCACAGGGATACTCTGGAGTGAGGCTGACTGCCAGCCAATTTCCCACGCTCTGAGGTTGCAGGACACAGCTGAGGTAACACTAGCCCAGAGGTGGCCTCTCCCTCCCAAGCCCCCTTTGCCCTTCTTTGAACCTAGGATTTCAGGTCAGGGTGAAGCTGCCAGTCAGTATCCGAGGAAGTCCAGGGGGAATGTTCCTCCTGGAACCTTTTCTTTATTGGGAGCAGGATGGAGACTTTCAAACAGGCTGGGCTATCAGGTCATCATTTCCAGTTCAGCTTGCTCCTTTCCTGCTCTTGGCACTGAACTGGAGTCTCTTCCCACAGACTTAGGAGAGAAAGGGACTATGGCGCCCACTAAGCTTGCTGGGCATCTCTGTCCACACCAGCAGAGAGCCTGGCACAGCCTGAGGAGGTACTGGAGCTGTGGGGACAGAGGTCTCCATCCAAATCCACTCACTACTTGTCTGGCATCTGTCATCTGTTTCCTTAACTGTGAGATGGGCAAAGTAATAATTAATGGCATTTACTGTCTGCCAGTACGTGCTTGATGCTTCACTTATGTTATCTCATGCCATGCTCAAAATAACACGTGATGTGGGGATGGCTCTTATGCCCTATTATTTCCCAGAGAGGGAAACTGAGGCTCAGAGAGGGTAAGGGACATACCCAAAAATCATACAGCTGATTAGTGGATCTGAACTAAATCTAGAACTGAAGGAATGTTACCCTTGTCTTCTCCAGGGCCCAGTCCTTACCCGAACCACTGTGAGTCCTAGTCTGAGTCTGTAGATGCTTCTAACTGGTCTCGCCACATTCAAGGTCATGATCTGCTCAGGAGCCAGCCAGCTTGTTATCTGGAAATCTGATCATCCCACTCCCTTGCTCAAAGACTCCATTTTGTCCCCCCCCCCCCTTTTTTTAAGTAGGTTCCTCACCCAGTATGGAGCTCAATGCAAGGCTTGAACTCACCACCCTGAGATCAAGACCTGAGCCCTGAGATCAACAGTCGGATGCTTAATTGAGCCACTCTGGCACCTTCCCCTGGAATTCTTTCTTTTTTTTTTTTTTTAAAGATTTATTTGTTCATGAAAGAGAGAGAGAGAGAGGCAGAGACAGGCAGAGGGAGCATCACTGTAGAGGCGGGGTGACAAGTTTTCCTGATCTTGGAAGGAATGGGGGGGCAGAGAGACTTTCTTCTGTCTGAATGTCTCTCCTCAGGCTGCCAGTTGGTTGTTTCTGGGTGCCTCTCATGCACCTTCGGCACCCTTGCCCAAGTCCCCTGTGGAATGCAGGGATGGTGCTGTGCAGGGGGCAACAGGGCACGCCAGCTGGCGAAGAGACAGGTGATGGTGGTGGTAGCAGCGATGAGAAGGGGTGCAGGGGTGGGCCAGCCAGAGGGAAGTGGGGAGGAAAGGAGGGGAGAGAGGGAAGAAGGCAGGAGGGAAGAGCCCGGGATCACAACCTGAGCCAAAGGCAGATGCTCAACCACTGTGCCACCCAAGAGTCCCTCCCCCAGAATTCTTAAAAATTTAAATCCTTAGCATGATCCCCTGAAGACCTGCTTCTACCTGCCTCCCCCCTTCAAGTGTCCCACACTGTCTGCTGCTCTCCTTGTTGTCTTGGGCCTGCCCTCCCTGCCCAGGGGTGGCTTTGCAAAGGCGCAGTGTGGGCGGAGGGGGTCTGTCACAGGCCTGTCAGCAGCGGGCTCAGGAGACAGAGGGAAGAAAGGGACTGCAGCTGGGGGCACTTCTGAGGAGTTCAGCTGTAGGGCCTGGAGAGAAGCCGCTGTAATCGGAGGTGGGGAAAGAGAGGGCTTTATAAGACGGGTGAAGAGAAACGTTTGTGTGCTGGTGGGCCAGGCCTGGTAAAGAGGGAAACAGGGAGGGAGGGAACAGAGAGGTGCTCCTGGGGCGCTGCAGCGTGTTGGGGAGCCAGCTTCCCTCGCTGCTGGCGAATCTCCACTCCCCCCTCCCTCACTTGACTTGCTCTTTTGCGGGAGGCCAGGAAAGAAGGGGAAAGGCAGCCAGCCGAGGGCAGGCCGCTTTCCAGAGCAGCCTCCTGGCCTCTAGCCCTACACCCAGTACGTCACGTTCCGTACAAACGTAGTGTAGTTACTTGAGTGTCCATCCCGTCTACCAGCCACAAGGCTCCCGAGGAGCAAAGACCTGCAGCTTGCCAGCACAGCACCTGGCACGCGAGCGAGTGAATGCACGCCGGCGTGACTGAAGACACAAAGGAGTGAAAATTCTGCAAGTCTGGCTCCGTCCAGGCTTCCGAGACCCCGTCACCCCAGCTCCCGGGCTGCCCTTTCTCTGTGCGCCAGCCACTCCCGTCTGCCCGGCCCTGCGTCCCAATCTGCGGCCCCCCTCATCGTCCCTTCTCCTTCTTGAGGAGTAATTCCAAGTGCGGACCCCAAACCCAGGTACGTGCCCCGCAGAGGTTTAAACCCACCATCCAACTGTCTACACAGCATCTCTCCATGCAATGTGCAGACACCGGAAAACCCAGCACGGGCAAAACGGAACACATCCCTTTCCTCCTCAGATTCACTTGTCTCTCTGCCCCCTACGGCGGCAGGTGGCCGTGACAGCCACCGCCACGACCTGTGGGCTCGGCCTGCTGTCTCCTCAGACCGCCCACTTCTCTACGGCTCTGCCATCGCTGACCAAAGGCACGTCCCGTCATCTGCCGCAGGAGAACAAACGGCCTGATGAACACGGGGGTTTTATGCCCACACCACACACTGGGCACGGAGAACGGCGCGGCCAGAGCCACGGACACGCGGAAGAGGACAAGGCCGCAAGAGGGGGGCAGCGCTATTACTCGGGGTGTAATCCCTGGCAGATGAATGTGTTGCTCAGAGAGAAAATCATCGTATTTAATGAGATGTGGAAAACGATGCCGAAGCAACGATAAGCTGAAGGACACCAAGGAAGGCCGCGAGCGAAAGCACCGGGAGGACAATGAGGAGGCCTCTTGCGTCCAGGCCCGAGGCTGCCCGCACGCGGGGTTCACGCACGTCTCACTAGGGCTCAGTCTTAGGTCAGCGAACCACACCGACCCCCTGGACCACGGGAGCTTCCTCTGGGCTCTGCAGCTCCGCTTCAGCTGCCTGTGCAGGGGGACAGGGGTCAACGGTGCCCTCCCGGATTCCGGGAGCTGCGCGCAGACACCGTGAGCCCCTCGCCGTGTCGCGGCTCCGACGCCCGAGGTTCTGGGGCGCAGCAAAGCAGAGGGGAAAGTCAGGGTTCCAGTCCTTCAAGAGTCTACCGTCTTCCCAGAGAATGACAGCTGACAGGAGGTAAAAGGACCGGGGAGCCCCAGCGTCAATAAAGTGCTTAAAAAGTAGGAGGAGGACAAGAAACAGTGGCCTAACTCACAGGAAGGAGCATTTCCCCTCTCTTGGTTCCCACTCTCCATCGTTCACGCTCCTGTCAAATTCGCCTTCTCTGAGGTAAAGGCCCAATCACAGAATCATATAATTTTACAACTGACAGGGGCCCCGGGGGTCACCTAATCCATTTCCCTCCTTCCTCAGGTGAAGAAACTGAAGCCAAAAAGATTAAGCGGCTTGCTTAGGATTACACAGCTGGCTAATTCACTCAGCACTCCATAAATACTTATTGATCACCTACTAGGCGCCAGGCCTGTCCTAGGAGCCTTTGATGGCAGAAATGACACCCAAACCTGGAGCTGACGCTTCTAGACGACTGCTTTTCATTCTAGACTGGCGGTTCTCAAACTGCAGGGTGAGCTGAGGTGCACTCTTCTCAAGGAAGACTTCTTTCCCCCAGTGACGTGCCTGCCCCTACTACTTAAGCGCTGTGTGCAGTGGGAGATGTTATAGATGGGGGTGTGGCTCATATAGGATTTGTGTGATGATGGCAGGAATAAAGGTTAAGAGCCACTGCTGTATCCCTCAGCACTGTGCCCCAAGGCCCTGCTTGAAATGGAAGCTCTCTTCAAAGTACAGATTTCCACACACCCTGTGTCATGCTCCAGGACTGTGAGTCATATACCTAGCCCGTCGCCCCTACACCCTGGCCCTGCCTTTAACTTGCCTCAAAAGAGCCTTTTGGATCAGTGAGTCTCCTAAAAGGTGAAAGTGAAAATTCCTTTCAGGATTGCACCTTCAGACACCCAGAAATATACCTATGGCCTGGCAAAGTATAAGCTGACAGCATCCAGAATTCTAGTCTCTACCAAGCCATGCAGCATCACATAGCTTACGGTCGATGTCAAATAAATAGATCACGAAGCCATACAGTTGTCTTTAACAAGAAAACATGGGCAGTGACTAATATAGTTGTGTTCATATAATGAACACACATGTGCATGAACACACACGCACATGCACGAACACACGTGCACATGCATGAACACACACACACACACGCAATTTCTTGAAATAAAATATCTTGATATATCTTCAAGAATTTGACCTTTACACTGGTGTCTACAGGTTTTTCTGCAGCGGAACCTCAGGTTAAGGACTCTGACGCATCCCACTGGTTACTGAGCAGCCTGAAGGACCTTTCAGATTTACAGCTCATAGGGAACAAGCATTCTGACTGCACAGGGTTTCACACAGCTGACACCTAAATTAGAGATGCATGTGCAGAGCCTTGCAAAGAAATTTCTCATACTCTGTACAATGCTTACACCTTTGAATAAATCATAGGCAAAAATATTATCATAAATAACTGCCTTTGTTGTCTACAAAAAAAGTTTTCACCTGGAAACAATCCTAACAAAGTTCCTTTAACAAAAACCTCTTGAAAATCTACATGCTGCCCAAATAGAGAACATGATTGTTTCTTCTCACCCACTCTGCCCACTTTCCCCCTAAACAAACATGTTTCTTTTTTTCTAGTGCATACTTTGGAAAATCATGAAAAACACTTCAATATACAGGAAAGTTCAAAGAGTAATAAAACAAAGTCACATGTACCTACCGCCCAGAACTTTTAAAATGGCAACATTTTGTCATATTTACTTCAGAGCTTAATACATAAAATTTTAATACTCTTTTGCCCACACAGTACGAAATCGATTGTTATGTCCTAACTGTGGTAAATCATGAGTGAACAGATTATTGTGTAAGGGCTCTGCTTCCTGTCACGTTTGGGGAACTGTATTTTCACGGGTGGCAGTCCTTTTCAGTATTTAGAGTGTCCAGTGGACATATTTAAGGAATTGATTTTTACTGATAGGCCAAGAGGGAAATGGAGTGACCACATAAAAACTAGAGCCAGGACTCCAGCTGGTAGAAGCAGAAACATTACAGCCTATTCAAAGTTCCTGTTCTTTAGCAGCAGGAAAAACTACTAAGCATTCTTGCTAGTTAGGGGTTTCTGTGTATGCGTCTTGATTGAAATCCACTGATAGAAGTACAGAAGCAGTCTTCATTAACGTCACTCGTGTTTGAAAGTCTGGCGTGCGTCAGGGTTTCCTGTGGAAAACCCAGACTCAACGTTTCTGTGACAGATACCACTCTTCGGTGCATCGGGTTCCCAAATCAACATGCCAAGCAAGTTATACTAAAAATGCAAAGGGCACCTCTAAGATATGGATTCGATCAATGTCCAGTTGGGCTCTTGATCTCACGTCATGGTAGGTGTATTTACGCAGATCAACAGACAACCGTGGGGAAGTGGGGGTGGCGCACATACCTGCAGCGTTCCTGGATGGGTCGAGTTTCAAGATAATGACAGTTCACTTCAAGGCACACATTGTTACAATCTCTAATCATTATGGGCAACTATCATTTTCCTTGCCATTTGCATTAATTCTTGCAAAAAAGGACGGTAAGTCGTTCAAAGCTAAACTATACAACCGAACATTTGATTATCAAAAATAACAGAAATTAAAGGGAACAGAGAAAAAGATACTATACATATGTGAGATGTCAGTTACTCCCACTGAGCACTGAATTTAGCTTTGTTTGCTTGCAGCTCAGGCAAAAAAAAAAAAAGGAAAGTATTGCCTGATACGGTTCTTTATCAAAAAAGAAACATGCAAGGCAGATGTTTTTCCCTTGGCATTTATATTAAGGAGAAATTCTGTATGGAAGTCCCTTTATAAGGGACACTGAGTAATTTCTACAACAACTCTATGTTGTAAAGGGCAGAAACTTTTTTTTTCATATAAATGTCTTCCAACTACGTGGTGCAAAAATGAAGATTTGTTCTCCTATGTGCTGAAGGCACCATATTAAATCTTACCTAAGTGATAGCATTTCTGCTGGGAGCTGAAATAATATAGCCGAGGTACATTGTTTCCTGATGATTTACCTCAATAGAAGGAGCCCAGAGAACCTGGAGAAATGAATGGCCTATACAGACTGCTTCCTGATGCCCTAAAGGTGTCTTTGTCAAGTGTTAGGATGGGTGATTCTGTGACTGAACTCTGACTGGCCCTGGGAAGCATCTGATAGCCTTGTACAGGTGTTGATTAAACACAGATCTCTCACTTCAGCTAAAACCCCAGTGCAGAGGTAACATTCTGCTGTGAACGTACCGTAGACTGACTCAGGTTATGTCCTGCCCTGGGGAGGTGGCCAACTGCTAACATGGGCAGGCTGCAGGGTGGCTCCACTTCAAAAGGAAGCTCTGAGTCCGGCCAACAAATTGAACATGTTGTTCAGCTCAACACACCCAAATGCGCTGCCTCAGAAGTGAGAAAGGATAATTGTTTGCTTACAAGTTTTATTATTTTTTTAAATTTTTATTTATTTATGATAGTCACAGAGAGAGAGAGAGAGAGAGAGAGGCAAAGACATAGGCAGAGGGAGAAGCAGGCTCCATGCACTGGGAGCCCGACGTGGGATTCGATCCCGGGTCTCCAGGATCACGCCCTGGGCCAAAGGCAGGTGCTAAACCGCTGCGCCACCCAGGGATCCCTGCTTATAAGTTTTAAAGGACGCCTGCTCCTAATCAAGAGAGCTAGCCATGGCTAGTACAGCTACAAGGATATAAGGTGAGCAGATAACCACAGAATTCTTTAAACGTTAGCGAGGTGATCACAAAAGCAGCAAGAATTATGCTTTAACGTTCCTATCAATTTGTATGTATCGTCATCTCCAGGGGAAGCTATGTTAAAAATTAGCAAATTTAAAGGGAACATGATCACTTTTAACTTGGTTTAAAATACCCGCCCAATGAAGAAGAAAACTGTGAAGGACTAATGAGCACTAAATGTTAATACCGGCGTCCTCTCGGTGAGACACGAGAACAGAATCTTCCCTGGCTTTTTCCACAGGTAGTGCCTTAAGACAATTAAATTTAATGATAAATGAGATTGAGCACATATTTTCTCTTTTGATCCATTTCAGAGAAATGGCCTATAAGTAAACGTATTTACAGTCTAGTGTGGGTGACCCTTTGTCTTTGGCAAAGGCATCATAAATTCTCAAATTGGACTTTCCTGAAATTACTTCAGCAAATGGCTATTTATAAAATACACAGCTGCACAGAAAATAAACCTTGTTACTAGGCATTTGATAGGTTGTTGATGGGCATCAGAAAGAAATATACATTTATTAGAGCACATCAGGCAGCACTTGCCAGGATGCTAGATTGGGGACAGGGTTTTTATTCAGAATAATGTAAAAACAAAAAATTAAAAAACCCTAGCCCCACCTCCACCCCCCACACCCACCCACCAAAAAAGCATCCATTTGCTTTTGAGGCTTGGAGTTGTATGATTCTCCCAAGTACTGACACTAACAGGGTTGAAAAAGCATGAAGAGGGGTACCTGGGTGGCTCAGTCAAACACCCCACTCTTGGTTTCAGCTCAGGTCATAATCTCAGGGTTGTAAGGTTGAGCCCTGCATAGCCCTCCATGCTCCGGGGCAGGGGGGTGGGGGTAGAGGGTCTGCTGTGAGTGTCTCCCTCTGCACCTCCCCCCACTTGAGTGTGCTTGCATGTACTCTCTCTCTCTCAAATAAATAATCTTAAGGGAAAAAAAAGAAAAAAAGAAGACTCGCACTGAGAGTGAGTGCGAGAAGCTTCCTTTGGATTACCACATCCTGAAAAGGCAACAGTATGTGAAAGCATTCATTAGTCGCATGATATTTAAAATGAGGGCTAAAAATGTTTCTATGTATTTCTACAAAATTGATTTTTCAACCTGAAGATGGCCACAAGCAAGACGGGAAATCTGAAATTCAGTCTTATCTTTATCTGTTTCCCAGGGATGCCTTTTCGAAAACCCCACAGCTGATCTGAATGCACAACTCTTCCTATGGCTGTAAGATGGTCCTTACAATGCAACTGCTACGTGATTCCTTCTCATCTGATCCTGGCAGATTTTTTAAAGTCAACATTCATACTTTTAGCAACCACTTTGTTCATTTTCTGGGTCTAGAGCATTGATTTATGGTGCTCATTACCACACTGTTTCAGGAAGGAACCCTCCCTTCAACAGACTCAATAAGGTAAATGGCATTCATCACCTGGCATAGAAATCAAACCATCCTAATTGAAAAATTCCAAGTATTTATAGCTCACCAAAACTGGAAAGACCCTCGACTTAGCCATGAAGCTCAGTCTGCAATGGTGCAACACCACCTCCACCACAAAGGGCGTACCTAGGACAAGCCTCAAAAGGAGACTAGTGGAATACAGAATCATGTCCCAAATGCTCAAAACAACTTTTGGCCTGTGTTCAAACACATGCTGTAGGACTGTCAAATAACGAAAATGATTTTCATGCGTAGGTCATGGAATCCATCTTTTAGAGCCATACTCAAAAATTTGATGACATTGAAAAACACGCTGAGAATGTCCAATAGCAACTCCCACATGTGTGACTTCACCATCAAGCACAGAACTTACCAAGACTGTGGGGGTCATGCATTTTTCTTATCTAAGAGTCACTAATAAAAAAGATGTACCCAACAATTTCCTTCAGGATGGTTTCTTCAGTGACTGACCTTTATACCTAGTCTGTTGATCTCTGACAAGGTTTTAAGACTAACTTAGCTTCTTAGATCTCTTGATTTCAGTGAAAATTTAATAAAGGAGGTCAGGCTGGATAAACAATTCTTAGTCTACATTTATGCAGCACACCCTGCTTCTTTACTGTAAATTGGTAAGTGTGCTTTTCATAAAGAAGTACAAAAAACAGTGCCACCAGATAGGGAAGTCAGGAAAAGGTTCAGAAGGAAAAGTCAAGGGGGCCCTTCCAAAATGATCAGCATGACAGTAGAGCCTTTCTCCGCTGGTTTGAGGCAAAATAAACATGGATTATTTGTCAAGTTTAAGAGAACTAGATGATTTTTTAAAAATGAGCAAGACAGTGAATATCCATAACAAAGATAAAGGGATGGTAAAGGTCAACAATTAAGAACATTTTAGTAAATATACAGAATTCAAAAGATGGGCCAGAGGAGCTATGGTGCTATGTCATGTCCCTCCACAGAGTGCCTGGCACAGAGTCTGGCACATAAGTAAGCTCTCAAGAAATATTCAAGAAATCTAACTGCATCAAGCAGGACACTGCTGCATGGCATTAAGTCACATGTAATTACACTAGTCAAAACTCCTGCATATGGAGGTAACCAATCCTATATAAATACCCAAATAACCCCACCCCCACCCCCCAAAAAAAGGTTTCTGGGCTGAAGGCATTTTTTCAGTTGCAATGCAGGCCAGAGCCATGATCAGTAGAGGAGATTTAACATTAGGAATGGATCTGGGAGGGACGCCTGGGTGGCTCAGTGGTTGAACATCTGCCTTCAGCTTAGGGTGTGATCCCCGGTCCCAGGATTGAGTCCCACACATTGGGGTCCCCACCAAGGAAGCCTGCTTCTCCCTCTGCCTGTGTCTCTGCCTCTCTCTCTGCAGCTCTCATGAATAAATAAAATTTTAAAAAAGAAAAAAAAAAAAAGGAATGGATCTGTGAGAATAAATGAGGCCTGTTACACCGAAGAGATTTCTGGCCAAAAAGCTATTTCTTCACAAGCAGTGAGCTAACAGTCAACGTCCAGGGTGGTGGGATTGACCTGGCCAAGACTCACAGGAAATATAAACTGTGGACAGTCGGCCTGACACCAAGGCTCTGGGTGACTGGAAAAGCATCACATCTATGATTGGGAAGTGCTGCTGCTGCACCACCTGTGCTCTGAGCTCCAGGCTGTTCTGTCTACAGCATACTTATTTTTATTTAAGTATAGAAGGCAAGGGAGCACATCTTATACCAATTACACCAGACTTCTCTACCTCCTCTCCTCTTCCACCCTCTAACTCCATATCTTTGATTTGGTTTTATGGGGAGAACACGAAATGCTTTTTTTGCTAGGTTCACTTGGCCTTATTATAGCTAGGTTTCTGAAGACAACAGTCTTGAGTTTAAATAAAATTTGTAACACTGACGAGCCCTGGGACCTTGGGCAATTAACGTCCCAAGTCTTACTATCTCCAGCTGTAAAATGAGGAAGTAACAGTAACTACCTCAGAGAGAGCTCAGAGAGAAGGCAGCCAAGGATAGTGCCTGGCACACCGCAAACATTCAGTGATTGCACAGCAACAACAGTAATAATTGCCACTGAGTTCTCCATGTCAGCTATTGGGCCCCCGCCTGGAGATGGATTCTTTCTCACACCCTTCACCCAACCCACCGGGAGTGCAGGAGTCCAATCGTCCACTGAGTCCTCTAATAGCTTCTAACCACAAACCCGAACACGTGTGACAAGGTTTCAGTTGGGAGGGAGGTGGTGGTGGTATGAGTCTCTTAATTCTTTAAGAATCCCAGTAATGGGGGATCCCTGGGTGGCACAGCGGTTTGGCACCTGCCTTTGGCCCAGGGCGTGATCCTGGAGACCCGGGATCGAATCCCATATCGGGCTCCCTGCATGGAGCCTGCTTCTCCCTCTGCCTGTGTCTCTGCCACTCTCTCGATCTGTGTGACTATCATAAATAAATTAAAAAAAAAAAAAAAAAAAAAAGAATCCCAGTAATGGGATCCCTGGGTGGCTCAGTGCTGCCTTCAGCCCAGGGCATGATCCTGGAGTCCTGGGATCGAGTCCTACATCAGGCTCCCTGCATGGACCCTGCTTCTTCTCCCTCTGCCTGTCTCTCTCTCTGTCTCTCATGAATAAATAAATAAAATCTTAAAGAAAAAAAAAAAAGAATCTCAGTAATGCTTGAATAAATGGGGCCTGATCACTGGGAGCTGGAGAAGAGTACTTTCCAACTCAGGGTTTGAAGGAAGGAAACAGACTAGTAATGGGGCTGCTTTTGAGTCCTTGATAATCCCCAGAGAGCAAAATAAACCCAGGAGGATCTGAGAATTCTCCTGATAATCCATCCCATGCCTCTTTCCCTTATGAATAATTTAAATTCCCTGCTTTGTCTGGTCAAATCAAAGATCCTAGTTTATGTGAAGGCAGAAAGGTACAACAGAAGATTGAAACGTGCCTAAGGTATGTGATCCTGCCTGCCAGCCAGCCAGATTGGGGGATTCTCTAAGAAAAGAGACACAGGAAAAGCACCCTGTTCGTCAGTGCTTTGGCCAGCACTTCTGGCAGTTTTCCTCCTTGCACTAGAAGACGGCACACAATGTCATTCAAATTACACACTTGCCTCCATCCAGGGCCTCTTTGGATTTAGAAGGCCTGAAGGAACACTGCTCTGAGCTCAGAGTGCTATTTAATTGTGACTCTCATCATCACTGTTATTACAGATCTGTCATTCAGAAATGCTCTCGGCTATCAGTGACAGCATGGAGTGTTATGAAGATGACATTTCCATGTTTTGTATTCTGAACATTAAAAACCAGTTTGGCTTACCCAATGAGCAGCGGGTGCCATGCTAATTATATAACTTTTTAGAGCACAAAAAGGATCTCCCACCGAGCCAACTGGGAGGAAAAAACACAATACTCATTTTTATCTGCGCCTCAGCATACTGACCTCCTTCAGCCTGTTGATGTGGCCATTAATAAAACATTTTTACATGATCTGAAAAACGCTTTTTTTTTTTTTTTAATGAACTAGAATCTGGCTGCCAAACAGCTGTGTATTTGAAAGACTTGGAGCTGGTATCAAAGTTGACTGTTGATGATTCAAGCTTGTTCTGGGAACCTCCTGTATCCAGAATGTTGTTCAAGCTTTCGACTGGTTACAAATGAAAAACAGATTTCCACTCCTGAGGAGTTTTAAAGGCCAGAAATAAGGATGCCTGTGATGATGGTCTTGCTTTTGCTTGGGATCCATGAAGACTTTAATTTCACTTCAGTATCTGACATGTGATTACTCACATCTGTTCTTATAAATTTAGAATAATAATTTAAAATAAAAATATTACTACTCTTGCAATTCTAAAATAGCCTAGTGGGCTATTCTTGAAGCTTGGAGAATTTGAGCCTTTCTTACTTTGCCTTCCCTTTCTTCTGACACAAATAACAAGTAAAAATATGCACCAAATACAATTTTCAAACTTCACACAAAGTATCTAACAGGCCATCTAACTGTGTCTATGTGACCATGTGACCAAATCTATCTGGGAACTAAGACAGGTTGCAATGATGGGTGAGTGGAAAATGAGGTGGGCAGAGAAACTCACTCACTTAGCTCAGATACATGTGTAGGACACATAGAGGGAACATGTGAGGCCTGGGAGGACAGGATACACAGAGATGAGATAATGTACAGACTGTGCTCGATGAGCTTATGACCAATCAGCATTCACAGATGAAAACAAACTCCGTCGGTGAGCAAGCTGGGATGTATCAAAGGTGTTTGGTATCATCTCATCTTAAGAGAGTTCTCATCTGAGACATTGGAACCATGAACAACCCTCTTTCTTTACCTTCAAAATGTCTACCCCATCACCCCTGCTACTCTGCTACTCCCTTCACCTTTCCCATCATTCTCTCCTTAAACACACTCATTTAAAAATCAAGGGAACTCCTAATACTGTGAAGGAAGTGGTAACAGAACCAAGGCCATTCCCAGACTTCACATTTCCTAAGACGAACCAGCAGATAAATGCCTAGCACAGAGAAAGTTCAGGTCTATCAAGCTTGGGGAAAAAATGAGGAATTTCAACATCACTTTGTAGGTTTCTTACATTAAGATGGATGAGGACAGGTTCACCAAGGAACAGTGCGTAATTCAGATTATTTGTGTCTGTGATTAGCCCAAATCCTGTGGCTATTCTGCCAACACCCAAGCCACAGTACTGTGAGGCTGTATGGGAAAAGGACTTGCTGTTTTGGTCAAAAGATGATAAAGCTGAAGAAGAGTGGGCTCCCCATCATCACCCAACGTAGTAATTTTTAATCATTAGGAGGTTATACTGCAGGACTCAGAGTTAGAAACATATCACTATGTGCCTTTGGGTGAAAACAGTGCCATATTATTGATTTCCTCCTAGCAAGCCAAATGATCTGGCCCCAGAGTTGATAAAATAGCTGGTCCAACAGCTCTGCTAAAGGCTCTCTGAAACTGGGCTTACTCTTCCTGAGGGGGGCAAAAATGGTTACCCATATAATTAGACAACAGGATCAGGAGCAGAAGTTTTAAGGGGAGAAGGTGACCTATTCTGGGCTTATCTGGGCACCTCTGGCTGGTCGAGCTCTAAGACTGGGTCTCATAAGTCCAGGGCTTCTCACAGATGTTCTGCACCTGCTATCTATTAGCAAGTAGGAAACCCAACAACAGGATTCCTGCTGCCCACTGATGGGAGTAAGGGCAAGAGCAAGAGCATGCACACAGCCTTTTTAGGGAAAGGTTAGGGAAGGGAAAAAAGCAAAGACACTGATACAAAGAGGCTGCTCCTAAGCATCTCAGTGTTGGAAGGGTAATTTGAGAGCACACTCAAAAGAGGAAATAATCACTAGACTTCAGCAGGTAATCGGGAAGAACAAATAAGTTCAGAATAACCTCATTTCTTTCTTTGCTATTATAATGAACTTTTCAATTTCAAAGGAAAGCCTTAGGCTTGCTTAGTTAAGACTAATGCACATTTTGAGACATGGTGTGAATTCGTTTAGAATAGCAATAGAAATATCCATGTCTTCCCATACAGGGATAAGTCATTTTACTGGGCTTAGAAACCCAGTAACAATTAAAAGGTTTTTTTAAGCCCTTTCTGGCTTTGTTCACCTGGGGATTTTGAGATTTGGCTCACTGGAATGCAAACTACAAAATCCAATCATTACTTTTTAATCTGCCAAATAAAATGAGCAAAGATTACAAAATGATAATAAAAAACATGGAACACTGGCAGGGATGTAATCCATGAGACCTTCCTTTACTGCTGGGAATATATATGTGTGTGTGTGTGTGTGTGTGTGTGTGTGTGTATTTATTTATTTATTTTATTCATGAGAGACAGAGAGAATGAGAGAGAGAGAGAGAGACAGAGAGAGACAGAGACACAAGCAGAGGGAGAAGCAAGCTCCATGGAGGGAGCCCGATGTGGGACTCGATCCCAGGTCTCCAGGATCACACCCTGAGCTAAAGGCAGCGCTAAACCGCTGAGCCACCTGGGCTGCCCCTGCTAGGAGTATATATTAATACTAGCTTTTGAGAAGGTTATTTGGCAACATGTTTCCATAATTTTATTTTATTTTTAAGATTTTTATTTATTTATTCATGAGAGACAGAGAGACAGAGAGAGAGAGAGACAGAGAGAGAGAGAGACAGAGAGAGAGAGAGAGGCAGACACACAGGCAGAGGGAGAAGCAGGCTCCATGCAGGGAGCCTGATGTGGGACTCGATCCCAGGTCTCCAGGATCACACCCTGGGCTGAAGGCAGAGCTAAACCCCTGAGCCACCCAGGCTGCCCATGTTTCCATAATTTTAGAAGAGTTACTATATGCTCTTTGATTTACAAATTCTACAGCTCTAAATCTGACATATAAAATATATTAGAAATCTGAGTTTTCTATTTATTTATTTATTTTTAAAGATTTTATTTACTTATTCATGAGAGACACAGAGAATGGCAGAGACACAGGCAGAGGGAGAAACAGGCTCCATGCTAGGAGCCCAATACAGGACTTGATCCCTGGACTCCGGGATCAAGCCCTGAGCCAAAGGCAGATGCTCAACTGCTAAGCCACCCAGGCGTCCTGAGTTTTCTGTTTAATACCAGTCTTTAGAGAACATCTATAGCAAAAATCTGGAAACAAATTAAATATTCAATGATAGTCAAACAGTTAAATAAATTGCAGTGGAATAACCACAGCATGCAATATTATGTAGCTATTAAAATGCTGTTTATAAAGGATTTTTAATGACATAAGAAAATGTAATACCAAGTGTAAAAAACAGGCCAGAGAACTGCATATGTAGTATAATTGGGACAATAAAAATATATGCAGAATAAAAAAAGAGAAAACAAAACAAAACCAGATGGAAATACACCAAAACGTTAATTATGCTTATCCCTGAGTGACGGTTCGATGGGTAATCATTTTCTTTAGAACTTCCTGTATTTTTCAAATTTCCTCTAATGAACATTACTTTTATAATGCAGGGAGAAAGTTCCTTTAAAAAGATTCACTAGGATTTGAAAAAGAATCTGTGCTATAATGACTCATCATCATTCGGCGTTGGTGGTGGTGGTGGTGAACCCTTAAAAGAAAACTTAGCAGAGAACTTAGCTAAACCTTAAAAACCAAAAGCAACACCAGGTAATTGTTTTTGGTCACCACTGGGTGGGGGGCGGGGGGGCAGCAGCGAAATAGGGTGAGGTTGAGATGATAATCTAAAACAGGGATGTTACCTGAAGTTAGCTAGATCAGGTTACAAAGCCTTGTCTACGGTATAATTACACACACACACACAGGAGCACATGTGTGCAAGCATGGAGGAAGTGAATCAGTCACTAAAATGTTAACAGGTATACGGCTCAGGTGGGAGACCATCTCAGAGCTTATTCTGAACTTGCCATCCCCAGACCCCCCTATAAAACCCCACATTATTTTTATCATGCCAAACTTATCACAAATATTCAGCTCACTGAACAAATGTGGCTGGAACAACTAAGTATCTGTAAGGGGAAAAAAAAGAACACTGACCATGACTTTATGTCATGCACTTAAAATATGTACAGACTTAGATGTAAAAGCTAAAATGATAAAAATTTCTAAAAGAAAACATGGGGGAGAATAGAAAAATCTTTGCAACCTAGAAGTAGGTAAATATTTCTTAAATAGCATATAAAAGTAGAACCCAAAGGTTAATAAATTCAACTCTAAATATAGATTTAAATTTTTTTTCTCAAAGGCTATCACTAAGAAACCAAAATGCAAACCACAGTATGGCAGGAAATATTCACAACACATACATCTGACAGAGGATTGATATTCAGAATATATAAAGAATTACTACAACTTAGTAATAAAAATAATTCAATAAAATGTCAACATAATATTTAAACAGAAGATATTTAAATGGTTATTAAACACACTAGAAAATGCCCAATGTGACTAATTAGAGAATGCAAATTGAAACCACAAAGGGATACCATGCTACACACCTCTTAGAATGGCTAAGCTGGAGAAGATGGACCACACCAAGTACTGGCAGGAATGGGGTGGAGCCAGAACTTTCATGCACTGCTGATGGGAGTATAAAATGGAAAAACCACTTTTGAAAACTGGCAGTTTCTTAAATGGTTCAACACACACCTACCATCTGACCCAGCTATTCCACAACTAGGTATTCTCTCAAGAGAAATAAAAATATAGTCCACACAAAGACTTGCACATGAATGCTCATAGTAGGATTCATAGTAGTAAAAACAAGGGGGGGGGGGCAGGTGAATGAACAAAAAAATGGTCAATCCATATAATAAAATATTACTCAGCAATAAATAAATCAATGTATATACATGCAACAAAACGGATGAATCTCAAAATAATTAAGCTGAATGAAAAGAGGTCTCTCAGTACAACATGAACATTGTTAAAAAGTTAATATGCACCAGGCCCATGCACTTGCCCTCTTCAGGTTGATGCGTTACAGGGCAAGAAGACGTAATACATCTAATATATCTTAACATGCCAGTTGCACTTTCAAAGGGCTTTTTCACAATTTCTCTTTCATTGGTACATCTAAATAACATCTTGGTTTTTAAATTAGTTAGTATTATGCTTATCTAACATAACATAGGGGAAGGTAAGAATAGGCTTCATTTTTTTTTTCTAAGAAGTGTTTAATAAGCTCTTTTGTGGCAGGAACTGTGCTAGACACAGAACATACAGAGGTGAATAAAACAGAAGACCTATAGTCATGTTGACTACAGTTAACAATACTGTATTATATATTTGAAAGATGCTAAGTGAGTAAATCTTAAAAGTCCTCATCACAAGAAAAAAAAGTTGTACCTGGTGTTGGTGATGGATGTTAACTGGACTTTCTCTGGTGATCATTTCACAATACATACAAATAACAAATCAATGTTGTACACCTATAACTAATATGCTGTATGTCACTCATATCCCGATAAAAAGAAATTAAACGAATGGTGATTATACACACAGGTGAATAAAGAAAAGGCTAAAATTTAATAAACTTTTAATAAATAAAAATTTAATTGAAAAACCAGACCTGGTCCTTGCCTATCAGGAATTTATTGCCCAACTGGAAGAAGATAGGACTCTCGCTAGGAGTCTCCCAGAGTTCCTAATCTTTTTGACTTTGTTTTTAACAATATTAGCATGCTAAAGTCAACATTATTGTTTATGATAAATGTTTGCTAGCATAAAATGAAAAAAGATGCAATCCTTTCAAATCTTAAGGCAAAACTCTTGGAGATGTAGTTAAAATGCAACATTTAACATAATCAAAGTTCTAAAGGATATACTTTAGGCTTTTGAAAGAGAAAGCTATTGATCACATCTACTTGAAAAGTGATTTGCTCAAGCTAAAAGCAATTCTCCTACATTGTATGGTTCAGAATTATGAGGTATAAATGGAATAGCTGGGTAAAAATATTAGAGGCTCATTACAAAAATTACATCATCTATACCCACAGTTCCCTCTCTGCAGCAGGTTTGCAAATAAGGCCTCCATCTGGGTGACACACAAATCAGTTTTTGAATATTCCTAGGAGAATGGCAACATCGCTACTTGCTCATCTAGTATCTACACCTAAGAATTTTCTTTGATCAACAAAATGCAAAGGGCCACTTTGGCTGTCAGACTCTCTTTTGTTTTTCTTTTAATTATTTGAGAGAGAGTGAGAGAGAACAGCATGGAGGGGCAGAGGGAGAGTGTCTTAAGTAGGCTCCGTGCTGGGTGCAGAGTCTGACGCAGGGCTTGATCTCACAACCTGAGATCACTACCTGAGTCCAAACCCAGAGTCCAACACTTTTTTTTTTTTAATTTTTTTTTTAAATTTTTATTTATTTATGATAGTCACAGAGAGAGAGAGAGAGGCAGAGACACAGGCAGAGGGAGAAGTGGGCTCCATGCACCGGGAGCCCGACATGGGATTCGATCCCGGGTCTCCAGGATCGCGCCCTGGGCTAAAGGCAGGCGCTAAACCGCTGCGCCACCCAGGGATCCCCAGAGTCCAACACTTAACTGACTTCACCATCCAGGTGGTCCCTGGCTGTCAAACTCCTAACTTGGACTAAGCGCTATCCTCTCCAGGTTTCCTTAGATTCTCTGAATTCAGGGCTCTTCTTTCAGAGTTGATCAGAAGAAAACAGATCCAAAACTGGCTTAGCCCCTGGAGAAATAACTTTATGCTGTAATTTAATGAGGACAAGCCCCTGACCTCTAAGGACAATCTAAGAAAACACAATTCACAAGAACATTTTTGCACTTTTTGCAAAAATATTATAGGTCAAGTTTTTTGCTATCTTATCCAAGGTTCATTATGGAAAGAACCAGAAGATAAATTTCCCTTGAATTTAGTTCCAAGGAAAATCTTACCTCTCTATATCATCTTTAATCATATAGGCTTACTTTTATCATGAAAGGAGAATTACATACACAACTGTAATTTCCTGGTTGCTAAGAAGCTGAACGCTACATTTACTTCTTAGGGACTGTAATTATATCACTTCGGATTCTTGATTCAATCCTCTTTCCACTCTCTAAATAGTTTTAAAATCTCATTTTAGCTTCCTTTTATTTATTCTGCTTTATGTTTTCATATGTAGGTTATCTCAAATCTTCTCTGGAAAAGGGCAAGGTAGAAATAAATAACATCATTCATGTATAACATGTGGTTAAATCAATGCTTCCTTAACCCCTGGCAGATCTAAACAGCTCTGCGGTATGTCACATCAACTTCCTTTTCCCAAGTTGGTATTCAATATGCTGTTTCCCATGCACATCACAAAGCTCCTCTAGTTAAGTAACTTTTGCTTAGTGTAAAACAACATAATTTTTTTAAAAATGTTTTATCACAATGTTTACTCTTCCGTTTTCAACAGGTGGCATAAGCTCAAAACATACTGTGTGGAACATATGGACCCAGACATAATTTTGCACGAGTTGTATGGCCAAGTCCACCAGCACCCCTTCATGGAGGGCCTGGGATGAGTCCATGTGGGATGTTTCTGGTCTCTGACTAAGGAGCACACAGATTCAAATCCAGAGAGGAAAGTAGAGCTAAGAATTAGGTGGGAACCAAAAGGAACACAGAAAAGAAATCCAAGGGGGCCGCTAATCCAGATCAGCTAAAAAGACATTAAGAAGCCAGAACAGTCCCTAGGATGCTGGGAGGGGTGGGGAAGCAGGAAATAGGTGAAGATCCAATGGGCCTGGGAGCTGAGCAAAGCGCCTACAGAGGAGGACACGGATTGAAGCTTGTGAGGCTTCGGTGGGCGCCTTGATGCTTGTGTTTAAATGCATCGGTTTTCTTGGAGATTTTTTTTCTCTCTTGGTGTCTCCTGGCTTGAATCAGGGCCTACCTCCTACCCTTGCCATTTTTTTTTTAATTTATGATAGTCACACAGAGAGAGAGAGAGAGAGAGAGAGAGGCAGAGACATAGGCAGAGGGAGAAGCAGGCTCCATGCACCGGGAGCCCAACATGAGATTCCATCCCGGGTCTCCAGGATTGTGCCCTGGGCCAAAGGCAGGCGCTAAACGGCTGCGCCACCCAGGGATCCCCATATTTAATTCTTTTAATAAGAAATAAGAAGTTAAAATACCAAGGGGTCAAATAAGTAGAAATTATTTTTATACACGTTTATGACTGTTCCCATTCTTCTCCTCTGTCACTGCGTTAGCTTTACCTCCACGTAATCCACCTGAGAAAGTGCTGTTAGAAATTATCTTTGCACAGAGCCTACACTCTCCCTTACACGTTGTCAAAACAGCAAACAAATAAGGTAGGACACAACTCATATTTTGAGTTAGGTTAACACAGTTCAAAAGTAGAGCTTATGATGCTGTCTGGACATTTATGGAAAGACAACAGGTTATAAGAGTTTTAGGTCTAAGCTCCCTCTAATCCAGGAGCTCTGTGGAGTCTGTGGATAGTTCCTGAGGGTCAGCAGGCCCACCTAAACTGCATGCAAAATGCTGTGTAATTGTGAAATTTGCACTTGTGTGTGTGTGGGGGGGGGGGGGGAGGGATGGGCAGGCCATAGCTTTAATCCGATTTTCTAAAGCCTATAATCACCCCCCATGATGGTTAACAACTTTTACTTTTTCCATCCATCTGTCCCCCCTGCTTGACTCCACAGAATCTTCAACTACCAAAATCTTGACCACAAATACAAAACACAATTGTAGGTCACTTTTTACCCAGAAACCAGAGTACCTTTCCCTCCTTTAACTTGTTTTTATTCATTTTGCACCCCAAGCACAGTGCTTGACATATGGTAGGCACTAAAAAAAAAATCATTGAACAAATATAATTAATTAATCTGAGGAGTTCTATTTATCAGCCATTGCTAGCAAAAACAACCTCTCACCAATAACTAATAGCGACAAGTCTGGAGGTTGATAATTCCTAAATTTTTAATTGAAAATAAATATAAATTGCAGTAATAGGAGCAATTAAGTGTGTATGTACAGAAAAAAGCAAACAAACAACCCCCCAAATATAGGTAAACAATATTTCCCTGCTTGATTAAATCATGCAGCTGCTTCTAAACCTTAAAAACACGGAAGCAATGCAAATGTGAATTTTCTTTGCAAATTCTCCTTGCAGGAGTGACATAGCAGGAAGGGGTACATCAGCTTGCAATGAAGTCAAAAGTGTACAACAGGCATAACTGTTGACCAGTGACCACTGCCAAAGATGCGTGCCACTGCCAACACCACCAGTCCTATTTCAACCCTTTCCTTGGTTTCTCCTCTGAACTTTGTCAAAAGCATACTACTTTGTGAAGATTTTTCTCTTCTCATAATTTCTGACTTTGTACTTTCAATAGCATGATTATGTACACTTGGAAGCTAGAGGATTCTAACTTCCACGTTTTATTTGAGCTCAGGCAGCTGCAGATTACCCAGTACAAGAAAAATCCTCTAGATACGGGTCCCTCTACATAAAACTATTTCCCACACTCGCAATTCTTTATCAGAACAACAATGGACACGGGCATTATTACTGAGGATTTAGCTACTGGAAAGCAACCTCCCAAACTGGGGGAGAAGACAGTACTTTATAAAAATAGTTATTCTTTTCTTTGTAGAGGTTATTTTAAAGCTCTTGCTCACACTTGCAGCATGTAAAAAGTATCATTTTTTTCTTTGCCTCATTTTTAAAAACTTTTTATTCAATTCACAAAAACAAAAAACAGCTCACCCGTTTCTCCCACCTCAGACCCCACAATCTCTTGCAACCACCTATCTTTCCTCTGTATCTATGAGCCAGTCTGTTTTTCATTTGCTTTTTTGTTGTCCTTTTAGATTCCATGTACAAGCGATCATCTGGTATTTGTTATTTTCTGATTTATTTCATTTAGTGTAATGCCCTCAAGGTTCATCCATGTTGTCGAAAATAGCAAGGCCTCATTCTTTCATATGGCTGAACGGTATTCTATAGTATACATATACCACATTTTCTTTATCCATTCACCCATCCATGGAGACTTTGGTTGTTTCCATACCTTCGCTATTGTAAATGATGCTGCAATGAACATGAGGGTGCAGGTATTTTTCCAAATTAGTGTTTTGTTTTCCTCAGATGAATACCCAAAAAGTGGAATTGCTGGATCATACAGTTTTGTTTTTAATTTTTTGTAGAACTTCCATATTGTTTTTCATAGTGGCTGTTCTAATTTACATTTCAACCAACAGTGCATGTAGGTTCCCTTTTCTCCACACCGTTGCCAATACTTCTTATTTCTCGTCTTTTTGACAATAGCCATTCTGACTAGTGTGTGGTTTTGATTTGCATTTCAGGAACAATTAATAATGTTTTCACGTACCTGTTGATCATAAGTAGGTCTTCTTTGGGAAAACATCTATTCAGATCTTCTGCTCATTTTTAAAGTCAGATTGGTTTTTTAGCTACTGAGTTACATGGGTTTTTTGTATATTTTGGATATGTACAACTTGCAAATATTTTTTCCCATTGCATAGGTTGCCTTTTCATCTTGTTGAACATTTCCTTTGCTGTGCAGAGGCTTTAGTTTGATGTAATGTCACTTATTTTTGCTTTTGTTGCTTTAGCTTTTTTGGTGTCAGATTTAAAAAAATATCATCACCAAGACCTACATCAAAGAGCTTAATCACCTATGTTTCCTTCTAAGAGTTGTATGGTTTCAGGTCTTACATTTAGGTCTTTAATCCATTTTCAGTTAATGTTTGTGTATGGTGAAAAGTAGTGGTCCACTTCCATTCTTTTGCACATGGTTGTCTAATTTTTGCAGTACCATTTATTAAAGAGACTCTCCAATATATATCCTTGGCTCCTTTGTTGTAAATTGAGCATATACACATGGCTTTATTTCTGGGCCCTCTAGTCTGCTCTGATCTGTATTTTTATGCCAATACAAAATTGTGTTGTTTTGATTGAGTACAGTTTTGTAACTTAGTTTGAAATCAGGAAGTCTGATACCACAGGCTCTGTTCTTTTCAAGAGTGCTTTGGGTCTTTGGGGGTTCAAACAAATTTTACAACTGTTTATGATTTCTATGAAAAATACCATTGGATTTTGATAGAGATGGCAATCCATAGATTGCTTTGGGAAGTATGGACATTTTAACAACGCTAGCTTTATCCAGTCTCTGGGCTTGGAATAGTTTTCCTTTTATTTCTGTCTTGAATTCCTTTCTTTAATGTCATAGTTTTCAATATCCAGGTCTTTAACCTTCTTGGTTAAATTTTTTCCTAGGTATTTTATTCTTTTTGATACATTTTGAATGAAATTGTTTTCTTAATTTCTCTTCGATAGTTCATTAGTATAAAACAATGCAACAGTTATTTCTGTACTGATTTTGTATCCCACAACTTTACTGAATTTATTCTAACAGTTTTTGATGGCATCTAGGGTTTTCTGTTTAGAATATGTCATCTGTAGATAGTGGCAGTTTTGATTCTTCTCTTCCAAATTGGATACCTTTTATTTCTTTTTCTTGCCTGTGTTAGCTAGGGCTTCCAATACTATGTTGAACAAAAGTGACAAAAGTGGACGTCTTTGTCTTATTCTTGATCTTCAAGGAAAAGCTTTTAGGTTTTTGTTGTTAAATATATTATGTGTAGACTTTCATAAATAGCATTTATCATGTACATCCTCTTTATTAGGTACATTCTCTCTATCTCTAATTTGTTGAGGCTTTTTATCATAAAGGGTTGCTGAATTTTGTCAATGTCCTTTCTACATCTATTGAGATAATCATATGATTTTTTTAACCTTCATTTTGTTAATGTAGTGTATCACATTAACTGATTTGCAGATTCTGAATCATCCTTGGAAAAAATCCCACTTGATCACGGTATATGATCTTCTAGTATACTGTTGAATTCGATTTGCCAATATATTGAGGATTTTTGCATCTAAGTTCATCAGGGATATTGGTTCATAATTTTCTTTTTTTATGGCATCTTTATCTGGTTTTGATACCAGGGTAGTGAAGGCGTCATAAAATGTATCTGGAAGAGAACCCCCTATTCTATACTTTGGAAGACTCTGAGAAAGATTAATACTAACTCTTTGTGTATTTGGTAGAATTCACCAGTGAAACCATCTGATCCTCTACTTTCATTTGTTGGAAGGTTCTGAACTTCCTGACTAGTAACTGGTCTGATGAGATTTTCATTTTCATCATGATTCAGTCTTGGTAGGTTGTATATTTCCAAGAATTTATTTCTAGAAATAAATTTCTTCTAGGTTGTCGAATTTACTGGCATTATGGTTCTTTGCATTTCTGTGGTATCAGATCCAACATTTCTTTCACTTATGATAACCACTCCAGACTTCTTTAGGTTTCTATTTGCATGGGATACTTTTTTTTTTATCCTATATATTTTCTTTGCCACTGAGATTCTTTCATAAGTGTTCTTGTTACTATCTAATACTATTTCTTTTCAGCTTAAAGAAGTCCCTTTAACATTACTTGTAAAGGCAGTTCAGTAATGATGAACTTCTTTACCTTTAGCTTGTCTGGAAACTCTTTATGTCCCCTTCAATTTCAAATGATAACTGCTGAGTAGAGTATTCTTGGTTAGAAGTTTTTTTTTTCCTTTCAGAATTTCAAGTATATCATGCCATTTCCTTCTACTGCACAGTCTGTGCTGAAAAACATAATGTGTTCATAAGGTGGAGGCTCTCTTATATGTAACAAGTTGTTTTTCTTTTGCTGCTTTCAATAATCTCTTCTTGTCTTCAACTTTTGGCAATTTAATTATAATGTGTTTTGGTATAGGTGTCTTGATTTTCCTCCTGTTTGGAACTCTCTGGGCTTCCTAAATCTAGATGTCTGTTTCCTTCCCTAAGCTAGGGAGGCTTTCAGCCATTATCTCTTCAAATAAGACTTCTACCCCTTCCTTTCTGTCCTCTTTCTGGGTGCCCTATGATGCAAATGTTAGTCCATTTGATGTTGTCTAATAAGTCCCTTAAGCTATTTTCACTTTTTTTCATTTTTTCTCTTTGTTGCTCTGATTGGGTGAGCTGCATGGCTTTGTCAAGTTGACTGATTTTTTACTTCTCCTTCATCTAGCCTACTGTTGAATCCCTCCAGTGTATTTTTCAGTTATTGTATTCTTCAGCTCTGTGACTTCTATTTGCTATTTTCTTATACTTCTCATCTCTTTGCTGAAGTTCTTTGTTCATCCATTCTTCACCCCAGTTAAGTGAGCATCTTTATGACCACTACTTTGAACCCTTTATAAGGCAAATTATTTACTTCCATTTCATTAAGGTTTTTTTTTTCCCCCTGAGGTTCTGTCTTCTTTCATTTGGAATGTATTACTCTTTTTTTCATGTTACTGGACTCTGTTGATTTCTATACAGTAGATGAGACAGTCCACTCTTGAAGGAGTGACCCTGTATAGGAGATGAACCTTTGTGTTCAGCCTTGACCCAGCTGTTGATCATCTCTCAAATTTCTGTGCTTATCCAAGCAAACTATTATTTTTTAATAGCTCCCAATAGTTGAGGATGTGCCAAGACCTGCCAGTGTTCCAAAGGTGAACCTCTTAGCACCTAGATTCAGGCTGACTGGCAGCCAGACTCTCAGCAGCTTCTAAAAGCATGCAAATATCTACAAGTCCTAAGGAGAAGCATATTTAAATCCTGTCGGCCACCAGATCTGAGCAATCTAGAAGTTCCTCTGGGTGGCAACCACAAAAGTCAGGGCTCCTTTCTGGGGGATAATGGGGACTTAGAGCAAGGCAGAAGGAAAGCACCAAGATGGTATTCATGGCTTATGTCCCTGAGAGCAGATCACTAAATGTATCTGTAGGCCATTTAAAATGTATCATTTCTACATGGCTCCTTTTTTTCTGAGTGATTCAAGGGCATAAGTAAATAACAACAGCTGACTTTTGAGGGACAGGGGAAAGGTCCTAGAAACTATTGTGTATATCAAAGGTACTGTCAGTTTAATGGCAGAGATAGCCTCCCATTAAGGTAACCTTAGACTTATAGGCCTTTCCACAGTTTTAACACTAACAATATAGTATACAATAAAATAGAAAATATACATCTTTTTCTTATCATTCAATATGCAACTTGAAGTCCAAGGCCACTATGATAAATTTAGAGTTCTTAAACGTGATGATTTAATGAACATCATAAAGCAAATTCTAGCCTTAGAGAGATTACTGAGCATCAGACAATCTGTCATTAAGTAATCTTGAAAAAATGCTGGAATAGGACCAAAAGTCTGTTTATACAAAAGATGAAAACACTGAACAGAGTAGCCTCTAATAGTTCTCTAAATAACAAAGTATAGAAAGACCAGGAATTTACAAAAAAAAAGAGACACAAGCAGAAGATTGAAATGTACATAACACCAGATCTACCAACACCCTACTGTACATACTGTCTCTGCTGTATTGTAGGGGGACAGACCAGTGACAGGTTTTGGGGAAATTGAGTGAACACAGTCCCAAGTGAAAGGAAAGGTAATAAGCACAAGAGCGGCAGAAGACAAATAAGACTGAGAATGCAGCATACTGCAGACCAGCAACCAACCAACCACATGTCAAAGCTCAAACAGAGTAACAATTCTAACAGCACCACTGCCAAGGAGGGTGGTTACTTTAAATTCTCCTTTCAAGGAAATACAGGAAAAAGTAATTGAATACACTGAAGAGAAATAAATCTCATAATAGAGATAAAAAAAAAAAGCAGTCAGTAAACAGCAAGCTCTTTACAACTTCTATTTAACACTTAAAAAGTAAAGGCATAATTTTTAAACGTTCATTGCTCATTTACATTTTGAAACTATGATACAGATCCTACCACCCCCTCCGCAAAAAAGGGTATAAATAGGAATATCATGATATTTCAAAATTCAGTCTAGTAAGAAAAAAAAAAGTTAGTCCTAAAACTGCACTGGCACCTTTTCATATTTCTTCCTCCATCCCTCCTCTCTTTATCTGTAGAGTCTAGCTAGAAGCTGTGCAGCACAGCTGAAGGACACCATGCTCAATCACCTCCTAACTCACCCACTCCCACAGCCTTCAGGACACATCAAAGAGGCAGCCTTGGTGGGCTACTCCATGGGACACTTACACATGAAAAACCACACCATTTATTCTCAATGATATTTGAGCACATCATCACATGCAGCCTGATGGTTATTTAATATTTTCTATGTTTATATCTTTATTTCCTTAAACTAAAATGTAATATGATCCTTAAAGGCAAAGGTTATGGGTCATGATATTCCCTATGGTAACCTGCCCAGAGTAGTTCAAGTTTACATGGGGATGAATGACTCTATCAGTAACTATTGAGTGAATCTTTTCCTGTTGCTCCAGAATTGGTTCCCAGGATGCTACGCTAAGGATAAACAGCCACAGGATACCTCATATTCTAGATCAGTCATTCTAAAGCTTATTAATAACCGGCCCAAATGGCTATGTTAGCCTCAACCACGACCCCAGAGTCCTTCAACCTTTATATAAATAAAATTTGGAGGTGGGGGTGCAGAACAACAAAGGATCTTCAGTCATTAGTTATCAGTCCAAGGAGTGTGCTGGGACTCCCACTACCAAGTCTACTCCAGGAGTCACTTGGTATATCTGAGGTGCTTGTGAGGAAGGAAGGTTGGCATCTCAGCAAATGTTTATCTGCTTAGGGTACAAATTTATCAATTAGCCCTCCCCCTGACTGCCTGAGTGAGGAAAAGAGAACTAGTAAAAGCAGAATAGAGAGAAGGAGCAGCTGTAGGGCCTGTATACACACTCGTGGCTTGTTATGCCAAAGGAGTCAACTGAGAGGTGGCCAAAATCAAGTTTTCTTGCCATTAGCCCACCCTGGTGCTTGCCCACCTCCCTGGGTGAAGGGAAGAAGTGGAGCAGGCTCAGAACTCTTCAGAGCGTCCCACCAGGGCTCCTACATTTGCTCCTTGCCTAAGAGGACACTGGCAGCCGGCTGGTCTGTGAGAGACAGTGACAACCATGAGGAGAAAGTAGCACAGAAAGAGAAGGGGGAAAAGGATAAAAGAGCTGATTGTGCCCCCTCCTCAGCCAGAAGGGATCAACGTGGAAAAGAAGGGGATAAAGGTTAAACTGAATATAAGATTAAGGTTTAGACTAGACTCGAATCTTTAATATCTTAACTGCCTGGAGAATTATGGCCTAATGCCCTGGATGCCACTGAAAGATGGGAAAGGAAGATTTGACACAGCTCTTTAAATACAGTTGCTAAAGAAAAATAAAACTTTCATTTTTTCACCCTAGAAAGTATAGATTATTCAATAAACTGATTACAAAAGAATGAATGAAGGATTATTAAATATCTTCTAGCCCTTTTTTTCAGTTTCTCATTTTCTTTTAGATCTTCTGGGAGAAGGAGACAGAATATTTTGAGAAACAAAAAAGATTCATCTTAGCTACTTGGATATTGCTAAAAATACTCTAAGCAAACACTATACTTCCCTGCAACAGAGCAGTTAGTCTAATGCAGTCAAAAGGCCAACCTGACAAGGATCCTTGGTGTGATTTACAACGTGAGAGTTTAAAATGGTATAGCCCATGCTGTGGTAATAAACATTCTTTTTAAGCCATTTAAAGGACTAATACTTCATCTGAACATTCTCAGAGAAAGCTCTCTCTTTTAGGGAGGGAGCATAATGGTGCAATCAAGCCATAAAAAGAGAATGGATCAAAGTACAAAAACCACAACAACTTTTTCACTGACCTGACCTCTATTGCAAGAAAATCTAGAACCAACTCCAGACAAATGTGTGGAGCTTCTCCATTATGACAACAGAGGCAAATGGCTGGTACACTGGCAAATTTTCCACCTACAGAATTGAAAAATCATCTTAAAGTACCTACCACAGCGTGTTCTAAGTGTGGGAGAGCAACACCCAGGGCCTTCTTGTGTCCGAGAAAGTGGTTTGCTTGCTTACCCAGGGCAGAAGCAAAAACAAACAAACAAACAAAAAACAAAAAAACAAACAAAAAACAAAACGAAACAAAGCAAAAAAAACCTGAGCCAAAGGATTTTGAAGAAGAAAGACCTAACAAATATTTTGTGGCCAGGTATGCTTTATATGTTCTCCACTATCAGAATTCATTAAAATTTCCACCAAAATTCTTAACTCTCTTGGAGATTATGGTTACTTAGCCACTTACCTCACTGGAGAAACTCACTGAGACAAGTACATTACCAGAAGAGAGGGTAAGGTTTTATTTTCTGAAAAATTTAAAAAAGAGTAGTTCTCCTATTTGTGTGAGAGTCTGATTTCCACTTGGGCCAGTGGCTGGGAACTCAGAATATAATCTCTGGTTATTCCGTGCAACCAAATGCTCATTAAATTAAGATCCTTATCAAGTGATGGGATTTATTTTGCCATGGTTCTCTAAAATATAGAGGATATATTATACCTCTTGCTCAGCCTCTTTTAAGTCTGGGTAAGTTAATGTTTTTCATTGTCTTTCATAAGCATTAGGCCAGGCTTTGCCATCTATAAGAGGTCATTGCCAGTCCCTAGGCACAGACCTCCCTGTGTAACATCCTCAACAGCAGCCCCTAGATGAACCGCTGTCAACTCTAGCAAATGACTAATCCATCACGCAATGGAGAAAATGGTTTTCATCACCATTTGCAAAATGAAAGACAAGTGGCAGTCCTGGCAATGGATGGTTACTGAGTGTCTTATAAACCATCAAGCCCTTGCCAGACGCTCTCTGAACTGTCAGCTGATGCACAAAGAGAAGTGGTGCGAAACCAGAACCGCTCTTCCATGGGAAATAATCAGATATGTGTAGGGTGTTACAATAATGAAGGGTTGGAAAAACTCTACACATATACCCAAGAGACCCGGGTGTTAGATCCTAAAGGAAGGAGCTATATGGGAACTGTGGATTCAGACCTTAATATCAGGGATATTATCCCTTAATCTCAGGGATACTGTAAGGAAGGCTTACCTTCACAAATTACCTTATATGTTCAAACAATCCCTCCTAACAGCAACTACACATTTCCATATAATTGTCTCTGATATTTATGAAGATATTAAAAGTAAGATTCATATACACATACATCTTCTTTGTAGCATTTGGTTAAGTACCAGGGACCAAAACAAGCATTCCATCATAATAATTAATTCACTGCCCAACTTCTGGGAGGCTAAATGTTAGTAATGTGGCAGGCACCAAATTAGGCCCTGTAATGCTAAGAAATATGGGACCAGAAAGAAAGCACAACAAAAGTTAGAAATTATACACCATGAGCTACAGAGAGACACTTAAAATCTTCCCCTACTGTCACTACCATTCAATAATGCAGTAGACAAAAGCTTCTTATCTTGATGAACACCAATAAAAATTAATTAAAAAAAAAAAAAGATGCTCATAGGCAACGCTGAACTGCATGCAGGTCCTGGGACATCACCTGACTAGCGTGGCATCATTGGAATCCCCTGGGAATGAACTTCCCTGGACTCATTCAAGATTCTGGAACTTTGATAAGCAATGTCACATAGATGTGCTTGGTGCTTTCTCACATATTCTACTTGCTAATAATTTACCCATCAATGGATCTATTCTACTGGAAGGTCTTGAAAGAATAGAAAGAATACAATTACAATATCTTACAAAAAAAAATAATGCAGTAGACAGAACCACCACCACCCAATGATGCCCATGGCCTAACCTCAGGAACCCATGAATATGTTAGCTTACATGCCAAAGGGGCTTTGCAGATGTAATTATAATAAGGGCCAAAATGGGAGAGTATTCTGAATTACGCAAGTGGACCCATTCTCAATCACATGTATATGTAAGTAGAGAATTTTGCTCACTGTGGTCACAGAAAGACATGACAGAAGCAAGGTCAAAGGCATATAAAGTTGCTAGTTCTGCACATGGGCTAAGGGGGCCAGGAGCTGAGGAATGTGGCCAGCCTTTAGAAGATGGAAAAGGCAAGGGAGTATTTTCAGTTTCTAGTTCTACAATGCAATGAGCTTAGAAGTCACCACTCCATCATAACAAAGTAAAAAGCTGAACAGGCTACAAAATCAAGTCTCTTTGGATCTGTAAGACAGGAGAAGACACAGAAGAAACACTGCCCCCAACACTGGAGAAAGAGGCAACGAGAGGGAATCATGGCTTACTGAAGCAAAGACTCAGGAGTAGAAACCACAGTGAGAACCAGTGCTGGGATAGGAAAATCTTAGCTGCAATTGACAAGTGGCTAGAGGTTCAGTGTAGACAAGTATGAGAGTTAAAAACCCCAGGGGAATACAATCATAAGAGGGCCCACAATATTATAAGATTAGAGAGCTCCAGGAATTTTAACCAGTTCCCCACAATAAATATCAGAGAAAAATCCTCTCGGGCTTCAGCAGGGGGAGATGAAAAGGAGCCATTACGAAACGCACCAGAGCATTCTGTTCTTCTCAACAAAGCTTGTCCTCAGGGGAAGCTAGTTATTATCCAGAGCTTAACCTGCTGGGGTTATCAGAGCCTCGCTGACCTGGGACAAGGGAAATAGCCAACGCCACACTCTAGCGATCCTGTCCCACCTAAGGAGTAGAAAAACAAAACCAAAACCAAAACCAGAAACTCTTGTGGAGTTCACAGTCCAGAGACACAAACTCACTAAAAGACTGAGACCTAATCACCTCACGACCACACTATAAAGGCGTATTTACAGCATTTCCCTTTATCTAGTACATCATGTCTGGCATTCAAGAGAAAAATTAGAAGGCACACCAAAAAACAAAACAAAAAAACCCCATAATTTGAAGAGATGGAGCAAATATTAGAACCAGACATGAAATTGAAAATGGCAAATCAATAGAGAAAAATCAACAAAACCAAAAGCTGGTTGTTTGAAAAGATCAAAATTAATAGGCTTCTAGCCAGGCTAAGAAAAAAAAAAGAGGACATAAATTTTACTAATATCAGATATGAAAGAAGGGCTATCACTATAGAGCCCACAGACATTAAAAGGATAACCTAGGAATAATGTGGAAACTATGTCCATGAATTTAATAACCTAGAGGAGATGGACCAATTCCTTGAAAGATACAATCTGCCAAAACTTACACAAGAAGAAATAGGAAATTTGAATAGCCTTGTATCTATTAAAGAAGCTGAATAATTAATTTCCCTAACAGAAAATACCAGTCCCAGAGGAGTTCACTAATGAATTCTACCAAACAGTCAAAGAAGAAATTCTATCAATTCTCTACAACCACTTTTAGTGGCTGGATACTAACTCATTATATAAGACCAGCATTACCCTAACACCCAAACCAAAGACCTTACAAGAAAACTACAGACTACCATCTCTGATTAACAAAGAAGCAAAAATTCTCAACAAAATATTAGCAAAGTAAATCTAACAATGTACAAAAATAATTATATACCATGGCCAAGTGGAATTTATCCTAGGTATGCAAGGTTGGTTCTACATTAGAAAATCAACTAATATAGCCCATCAAATCAAGAAGCTAAGAAGAAAAATCACAGTTAGATCATCTACTGATCATATCAATAGATGCAGAAAAACCATTTGACAAAATCCAACTCCTATTTGTGATAAAAACTTGCAGTACACTAGGAATTGAGAGGAACTCCCTGAACTTGATAAAGAATATCTACGGAAAGCTTAGAGCTAAATCATACTTAATGGTGAGAAACTCAAAGCTTTCTCACTAAGGTCAGGTACAAGGCAAGGATGTCCCTTCTCATCACTTCTTTTCAAGATCATACTGGAAGTGGGACACCTGGGTGGCTCAGTGGTTGAGCATCTGAGTTTGGCTCAGGGCATGATCCTGGAGTCCCGGGATCAAGTCCCACAATGGGCTCTCTGCAGGAAGCCTGCTTCTCCCTCTGCCTGTCTCTGCCTCTCTCTCTGTTGTCTCCCTTGAATAAATAAATAAAATCTTAAAGAAAAATCATACTGGAAGTGCTAATTCAATAAGAAAAGGAAATAAAAGGTATACAGATTGGGAAAGAATAAAACTTACTCTTAAAAAAACAAAAACAAAACTACTTTTCTTCACAGATGACATGATCATCTATGTAGAAAATCCAAAAGACTAGACAACTAATAAGTAACTATAGCAAAGTTATAGGATACAAGGTTAATATACAAAAGTCAATTGCTTTTCCATATCCCAGCAATAAGAGAAAACTGGATATTAAAAATATTATTTACAGTAGCACCCCCTAAAAATAGGATACTCAGGTATAAATCTAGCAAAATACATACAAGACCCATATGAGGGGAAGTACAATACTCTGGTAGAAGAAATCAAAGAACTAACTAAATGAAAAATATCCAATGTTCATGGATATGAAGACTCAGTATTTTCTTTTTCTTTTAAAGATTATTTATTTATTTATTCATGATAGACAGAGAGAGAGAGAGAGAGATAAAGAGAGGCGCAGAGACACAGGCAGAGGGAGAAGCAGGCTCCATGCTGGGAGCCCGATGCGGGACTTGATCCTGGGACCCCAGGGTCGCGCTCTGGGCCAAAGGCAGGCCCTAAACCGCTGAGCCACCCAGGGATCCCTGAAGACTCAATATTTTCAAGATTCAGTTCTTCTCAACTTGTCTGTAATCCCAATCAAAACCCCAGGAAATTATTTTGTAGATATCTGCAAACTGATTCTAAAATTTATATGGAGGCAAAAGACTCAGAACAGTCAATACAAAATTGAAGAACAACAAAGTTGAGGGACTGACACTACCTAACTTCAAGACTTCCTGTAAAACTATAGTACTCAGGGGCATCCAGGTGGCTCAGCGGGTTAAGTGACTGTCTTTAGGACAGTCATGATCCTCACATCGAAATCCCTGTTCAATGGGGTGGGGTGCCTGCTTCTCCCTCTGCCTGCTGCTCCCACTACTTGTGCTCTCTGTCAAATAAATAAAATCTTAAAAACAAAACAAAACTACAGTACTCAAGGGGTGCATGGTTGGTGCAGCAGGTTAAGTGTTTGACTCTTCACTTTGGCTCAGGTAGTATTCTCAGGCTGTGAGACTGAGCCTTATGTGTCAGGCTTCATGCTCAGCACAGAGGCTGCTTAAGAGTTTTCCTCTCCCTCTGTCCCCTCCACCCCCCTCAAATTAAAAAAAAAAAAGAAAACAAACAAAAAACCCCCAGAAAACTACAGTAATCAAGACATTGTGGTACTTTTGCAAAACAGAAAAATAAACTAATGCAACAGAATAGAGAGCCCAGAAATATACTCTATAAATATGGTCAACTGATTTTTGCCAAAGGAGCAACAGAATGGATCTTTTCAACAAATAGTGCTGGGACAACTGGGCATCCATATGCAAAAAAGTGAATCTAGACATATGACTTTACATCTTTCACAAAAATGAACTTAAAATGGTTCACAGACCTGAATGCAAAATGAAAAACTATAAAATTCCTAGGAGAAAATATACATGATCTTGGATACAATGATGCCTTTTTAGATACAACAGCAAAGGTACAATTCATGAAAGAAATAATTGATAAATGAGACTTTACTAAACTCAATAATATCTGCTCTGTGAAAGGCAATGTCAAGAGAATGAAACATTTGCAAAAGACATAACTGATAAGGACTATTGTCCAAAATATACGAAGAACTCCGGAAATTCAACAATAACAAGAAAAAAAAAAAAAGAAAAATGGGCCAAAAAAACTTCACCAAAGAAGATATACTGATAGCAAATAGCATATGAAAAGACATCCCACAACAAAGACCATCAGGGAAATGAAAATTAAAACAAGATACAACTATATACCTGTTAAAATGGGCAAAATGCTGTTGAAAATATGGGACAACGGAAACTCTCATTCATTGCTGGTAGGAATGCAAAATGGTACAGCCACTCTGGAAAGCAGTTTGGAGATATATATATATATATATAAATAATTATATATTATAAATTATATATAATAATTATATATTTTATATATAATTATATATATTTATATATGTATATAATTATATATATGTATATATGTAAATATAAAATTAACCCTAATTTTACCTTAAAATCCAGCAATTACACTTCTTGTATCCAAAAGAATTGAAAATTTATGTCTACACAAAAGCCCGCACACGGATATTTATATAGCACTATTCATAAGAGCCAAAACTTGAAAGCAACCAAAATGTCTTCCAGTAGGTGAATAGATAAACTGCAGAACATACAATGTGTATTATTCACAGCTAAAAAGAATTCAATCTGAAAAGGCTATGTCCTGTATGGTGCCAAACACAGGGCATCCTGGGAAATGCAAAACTATGGAGACAGCAACAAGATGAGTGGTTGAAAGATGTGTGGAAGGGGAGACAGGTGGAGCCCAGAGGATTTTAGGGCAGTGAAAATACTCTGTATGATAACACAATGTAGATACATGTCATTATAAATTTGTTCAACCCATGAGAGACTCCTAACTCTGGGAAACAAACTAGGGGTGGGGGAAGGGGAGGTGGGCGGGGGGTGGGGTGACTGGGTGACGGGCACTGAGGGGGACATTAGATGGGATGAGCACTGGGTGTTATCCTGTATGTTGGCAAATTGAACACCAATAAAAAATAAATTTATATAAATTTGTTCAACCCCAGAATGTACACTGCCAAAAGTGAACCATAATGTAAACTGTGGATTTTGGGGTGATAAGGATGTGTCAACGCAGGTTCCCAGACTGTCACAGATGCATCACTCTGCTGGAGGATGCTGATAATGGAGGAGGCGAAGTATATGTGGGCTCAGGTGGTAAAGCAAACTTCTTTATCTTCCTCCTAATTTTACTATGAACCTAAAACGGCTCCAAAAAAAAAAAAAAATTCTTAGAAAAAAAAAAATCAGACTGTCTTCTAGAGCCTTTCTGAGCCCTGAGAACACCTTGATTTCAGGCTGAGACCCGTATTAGACTGCTCATTACTGAACTACAAAATCATAAATTGGTGCTGTTTTAAACACTAGGTGGTGGTAGTTACAGCGGCAATAGAGAACTAATACAAAGACCAACCGATGAAACTCACTGGCAGCAGAGATTTCCCACTACACCACCAGTTAGCAACTGTATGAATTTTACCAAGGAGAACAAAGTTTTCCAGCACTCTGGGAACTGCAAAATAAAGTTGAAAGTATATTCTAGGGAGCCTAGTTTCAATGGGGAGAGAAAAGTTAACATGAAGAAAGCTCCCAAACTGAAATATGCTTGTTACCTTTCCAAGACTCAAGATTTCCAGGAAGAAGCCTTACCACTCATTATCTCCAGGGATATGGTAACTGAGAACTGAAATAACTTCGCAAACCATCTTCAGAATTATTCAGCTCTGATCAAGAGGACAAGTCCTAAGAGACAACCTTCTCTGAGAAGGCTAGAGATGAGAATTTTTAGAATTTGAAGGAGCAGCAGGTTACCTCATCAGCAGCTAGGAAAGGAGGAATATAAAAAAGGAGAAGGACGACAGCCTCTGCATAGTGACAGAGAGGATAACTTAAAATACTAAGGCGTTTGTTAAAATTTCAGCCAGGAAAAAAAATAATAAAATAAAATAAAATAAAATTTCAGCCAGGAGATCAGGTAATTAACATCGACTTAAATGCCACCAAAGCTTTTCAAGGTACCCACTACCTTTGAGACATCTTTCTCTCCTTGCCTCTCTGCACAACGACATTAAAAAGCTCAAGAGAAAGAAGAGTTCAGGAAAGGTGTGAAAGTCCCCGAAACGTGACCAAGCCATTGGCCCAGCAGGGAGGACCCACTGCTGGCTAGAGAAATGAGGAGAGAGGAGAGAGAGGAGAGGAAGGAAGCCCCCAGCCATGGCAGGCTGGTCGTGGGGTTCTTCTCCTGACATTGATGGGGCACGGGACATGGCATGATTCACTGCACTTCTCTGAGCGAGAGGACAGCTCCCCGAAAGCATCCTGCATTGGAGCTAGAGTTACCGGTAAGCTCCACAGAGGTGTGCAGCTTCTCCCTGTAGGCTGTCTATAGGGGCCAGGAAGGCTCTATTTTTTTTTTTTTTTAAATCAGGGAAAGTTGTACCCGAGAGGGGTCTGGAAGCAGCAGCATATCATATGGACACTCCAAATCTCACACATTGAGACTTGGCCCTGAGACCCAGAGGCAGGCATGGCCAATGGATCCTGGTGGCAACCCCAGAAGGAATCCAGACTGGGTGTGTAGGAAGGGCAGCGCGTGCTCCTGTAAGGATCCTCACCCAGCAGGGCTTCCTTTGTACCCCTGCCACAGAAACTGCCTTGCAGTTCTTAGAGCTTGGAGCCTACCTATATTTTAAAAATAAAATACAGAGGTTATATTCAAGGTATTACCTTGCTTGAGAACTTTTACAGAGAGAACCTAGTAAAGGAGTACTTTTGTACCCATTGCTACTATAACGTCAAAAATAAAGAGCTGCCCCCAGAAAACAAAACAAAAACAAACTCTGTTGTGAAGCATCTTGATAAAAATTTTGTGAGACCTGCCTTTAGTTAAGAGTCGGTCAGTTGGCACTTGTGAAGCACACACGCATTAAGGGTCTATCACAGGCTGGACGTTATGTAAGGCTCTAAAAGCAGAAAGGCGCTCTCCCTCTCTCTCATCTCTTCCAACTGTCACGTCCCACAGGTGTCACTCCAACTCCAGGGTGCTCACAGCTGACAGCCTAGAGAGCAGCTCTTAAGGAATACGCACTAGAAGGAAGAACCCAAAAGAACAGCTGCAAAATGGAAACCTACATTTGTGTCCGATCCTACTCAGGAATCATTCATTCGTGTGGCTGCTCAGTGCAGTGTCTTTGTTAAAACCCGGTCCTAAGAACTCAACCCTAACACAGAGAGAAGGCAGCGTGAGGGGCTACATGGATAGTGACACCCTCTGCTGAACCGAGAGCCACAACCAGCCCCTCCGATCTCCATGTGCTTTGACACCAGGCTTCCTCCACTATGTATCTCAAGGTTTCTCAAAGTCTGAGGGTACCGCCGAGGTCAAAATTCAATGCTGGAAGAGACTTTTTCTACTGGGCACTTTTCAAACATCATTTTTGCACACAGAAGCTTTTATAAGCTGCCATACAGAAAAACTGAGAACTCTGTGAATGTCAAATAATACATTTTAAGTACTACATTTCGGCACAATCAAAATATAAGGCAGCCACTTAAAAGGATTGTGTAGATCTACCTTCATATAAAACATTGTGTTTTATAAATATTAAAAATGTTATTGTAGAAGTATTTGAAGTCTATATTAATGTAAATGTAGAAAAAAAACCCAGAATATTCATGAAGAAGCTCATAATGACACATCCCTGTGTAGTAAGATAGTGAATGATTTCATTTTTTCCTTTTCTTTTGATTTCCTAAACTTCTAAGACAACCATTTACCACTCAAAAACAAAGGATTCTTTACATTCCCTATTGCTGAAAGTCATTGTACTCACAAATGTCTTCTTGCTTCACTGTCAAAAAAAAATTTTTAAGCTTTTATTTATTTATTCATGAGAGACAAAGAGAGAGAGAGAGAGAGAGAGAGAGAGAGAGAGAGAGAGGCAGAGACACAGGCAGAGGGAGAAGCAGGCTCCATGCAGGGGACCCGATGTGGGACTGGATCCCAGGGCTCCAGGATCAGGCCCCAGGCCGAAGGTGGAGCTAAACCGCTGAGCCACCCGGGCTGCCCCCCTACAAAAAAAAATTTTTTTTAAAGGGACTTTATCCCCCCATGAATGGTTTTTCCTTCTCCCATTTTGCTTTCCGTATTATCAAATTCTTCTTAATATAAATCCCCCTTCCTTTAGCATGTTTACCAGCAGAAGGGTTTCATATATGCCTAAGGCCTACACCCTCCACCACTCTATCACCTACCCTTATCCCAACTCCCCATCCATATACCACTGGATTAACACTGGAAGACCCAGTCTCCAGTCCGTGTGTACTAGCTCTGTAACCACAGAAAACCGTTACTTAACATCTCCCATCTCTCTTTTTCATCTGTGGGCAGCAAACATAGGACGAAAGGAAAAATGAAATCAGGCATGTGATGTGACAGTGCTTTTAAAATTAGAAAACTGTGGGGCTCCTGGATGGCTCGGTTGGTTAAGCGTCTGCCCTAGCTCAGGTCATGATCCCAGGATCCTGAGATCGAGCCCCCAAGTTAGGCTCCCTGCACAGTGGGGAGTCTGCTGCTTCTCCTTATGCCTCTGCCTCTGCTTATACTCTCCCCTCTTCTATCTAATAAATAAAATCTTAAAAAACCCACAAAATTATAAAGCTGCTATTTGCAATATCTGTAAAATATTTTCAGGTATTCCCATCACAATATTTAATGATGAATTTATCAGGAAATATTGTTTAAAAAATATTTACATGAGGGGCCCCTGGGTGGTACAGGCAGTTAAGCATCAGACTCTTGGTTTCAGCTCAGGGTTGTGAGATGGAGCCTCACATTGGGCTCTAAGCTCAGCGAGGAGTCTGCTAAAGTCTCTTCCTCCCTCTCCCTCTGCCTCTGCCCCTTTCCATGCTCACTTTCTCTGAAATAAATAAATCTTTAAAAAAATACATATTTACATGATATTTAGTAAGAGGTCAGCTGAATGTAACCATCCTAAGAGTTTCTTACTGCACCCAAAATGGAACTGAATAGAGAGCATGGCCAGAGAGTCAAGTGGGGAAGAGCGAAGACCAGCGCGTTAAACAGTCTGAAGTTCAACACCTGGTCTGCTACTTCTGTGCTGTGTAGTATTGGACAAACTACCCCTATGACTTTGCACCTCAATCTCCTTATCTGTAAAATGTCAGTAACGACAGAATTGATGTTGTGGAGGTTCTATGATGATAAAGATAAAGCATAAACAGTGCTTATCTCAGTGCCTGGTACATATGTAGGATCTTCACCTTTTTGAAGGATCTCACTTCAAAGCCAAGATGTGCAGCTATGACTCCAATTCTCAGAGGAAAGGAATTTACAAAAAAAAAAAATTCCAAAAAATTAAGTACGATGCCAAAATATTCTTAACATTAAACAACTGTTTTTCTAAATAACTTGGTACCCACATAATAATGCATACGACTCTACTATACCACAAATGTGGTCTTGTCAGAAATAATTTAAGTCTGATAAGGCAGTTTCCAAAGACCACAGCCTAACACTGCCCCTGGATACAACCTAACCATTACTCTTCTTGAATTTGGATGTTAAAAAAATAAATAAATAAACACAGGTTACTGCAGGAACAAGTAACCAAAGATAACATTCAGACAAAAGGGTTCTCACCTTCCTTTAACTACCCATAGCTCTTCTTTTGTTTGTTTCCTTATAGCCTTTATCACTTTCTACCTTGTGTTAGAGTCATTTCAGCGGGGTCTGATCTCTCCGCCTACACAGTAAGCTCTTTGAGTGTAGAAACCCTGTCTTATTCATCTCTGGATTTTCAACAAAGCCTTGCACAAAGAAAGCCATAAATAAGCAGTTTGTTGGGGGGGAAAATGTGCCTGAAAGTACTGCCACAATTGAACACTATACCCACACTATTTAACCTTTTGGGGAAAAATTAATCAAGCCTCCCAACCACTTGACTAGTAAAAATTATGCAATTAACCCAATTTTACATGCTAGAGAACCATTTAAGAATTCTAATTCCCCTTGAATGATGATAATGTAAAATTAGAGTTCGTAGTGATGCTAAAATAGTGATCAACATTGTTTTTATTAGCTTCAGCTTTCTTTATGAAATTATGATTTTCTAAGTCTATACCAATAGCTAAATTCACCTCTTAATAGAGAAATTAAAATAATAAGTCAGATTAGGCAATATTGTCATACTAAAGGATTTTTATCAAAATAAATTATTCTAGAGATCTTTTCCTACAAGCAGGAAAATAGTTTTGTTAGGGTCTTTAATTGGCCCTTCAAGGTGTAATAATAATGCTACCTAATAATGAGGTACATTTGTTATGAGCAAATTGATGGGCTATGCCCTCCCAGAGCATCTGTATGTGGCAACTGTCATGGTTGCTTTCAGCAAAACTTTAACTGTAATCCATAGGGCTGAGCTGTCAAAGCATGAACAGCATCTACACAAAGGAATTAACAATTTAACTGATAAGTTTATCATTTTTTCCAAATCACTGAGCCTGGTTCTCAAAAACATATGTTTTACATCAAATACATGACTATTTTGTTTTATGAAAAATATACTAATGGCAAAATATTTGTACAATGTTCAACTCAGATCAGAAATTATAGTACCATCTACTGACAGTATATAAATTATGAGATGGCCTACTTAAGATCTTTCTCCTAGATGTGTTTAAGGGGATTTCCTTATGTTGCGCCTTGCTACTCAAGTTTTTTGATAACACAGATTGACACTACCATATCTACAATTGGCAAGAAAACATTTACATAAAAGTACCCAAAAGAAAAAAAGGAAAATCTACTTTTTAAACTATCTCCAGCATTTAACACTGAGACCCAACGTCTAACCCTTTTGCTCTAGCTTTAAACACAGCAGGTCAGTTTTAAGAACAAGGTAAAGCAACAGTATTTTTTTTTTTTTCAAGGAAGAAATTAGCTTTCAGTCTTTTGCCTAGGGTTGCCAGAAATGAACGGAAAAACAAATATATTATTGTAGCTACCATGTATTTGTCTTCTCTTACAGAATGTGACCTTTTGAGCAGTAAAACATTTCCCACTTTCCTGCTTACAAAATGAAGGGGAAGCTTACCTGGCATCTGGAGCTGGGGGTAGGAGGGAGAAGGAAGCCATATTCCTTGCAGGTAAGTCTATAAAATGCTATGTCAAAAAGAAGTCAGAATGACCTTTTCCAAGAGGTAAGAAGGCAGCTACCCATATGGCATTAGTTAAGGATTGATGAAAGGCTGGCTTAAATGCAAGTCTCTACCCACTAGCTGGTGGAACACAATACACATACATGTTATGCCCAGATAGCCACAGGGAATAAAGACAAGCATACTATTTCTCAATAAGATAGCCCACACTTCGGAATCACTGGTCTAGCCAAAGACAGGGAGTATATTTTTGTATGTATGTGTGTTTATTTACCTATGTGTGTACACATATATCAGAATCTTGATGTGTAAAGAAATGAGAAGGGTACAAAACGAGGCAGCACGGAGTTTCTAATCTGATAGACACTGGCCAGAACAATCCTCCAGCTCCCTCTCATGTGGGCTGCTCTATGGGAGGCAGTTTATCTGGGCCCAGACAGGGATCACATGACCTCAAGGAAATAGGGAATTCCCAAACAGGGAATGGAGAATGAAGAAATCGTATGGCAAGGATCAACAACAGGTTGTTGGTGGCAGGGCTTTGATTCTTGAAGAGCATGTAACTTTGGAGGTTTCTCAGAGAAGGACATTGGACCTATGAGGGAGTGCTCGTGGTGAGAGAAGGGGCAGGTGACTATCAAGTTGCACACAGGAGATCACTGAGGGCATTCCATCACGCACATTTGCTGACGACTTAGTGATTCTAAAACTGGGGCCCATGGGTATGCTCACAGACTCCTCTATGAATGTTTTCAAATGTTGTGTTTCTGTGTTAATTATAATCAATATCGTTCTCTCTCTCTCTCTCTCTCTCTCACACACACACACACACACACACACACACACACACACACACACAGATTTGTATTCTGGGACATCAGGTTAAGTCCATTTCAGGGATCAAGCTACCAGTTCCACTTTAAAGTCACACTCACTAGCCTCAAGTGATCGCTGGTGTAACCTGCTCATCCCACCACATCTCCCTGTAAACTGATTCTCCAGCTCTCCTACACAATTCTCTCTTTCATCTCTCAAACCTCAAACTTCTTTCCCTTCCTCACTTTCAACTGATCACACTCCTTATCTTATGGAGAAAATATAAACAATGGAAGAGGACTTCTGGCTTCACATAGCCACTCTCCTCCATCTCCTTGCACATCTGCCTGCCCTTCCATGTGGTGGCTGCGCTCGCTGTCCGACAGGGGACTTCTCCATTCCTCTAAGGCTCACCTAGGTGGATGTCTGGATATCATCCTGTCCCATCTATCTGAGGACACAAGTCTTACAATGTCCCCTCCCTCATTCCGTGTGTCTTTCCCATTAACTTATAAACAATGCCTTTTTAAAAATGACTCTCTGTACTCCATATTTTCATTGGGCTATTACCCCATTTCTCTGCTCCCCTGGAACAGTAACTGTTAAGAGTTACCTGTACTAACAAGTAATCTATTCATGCTGTCTCGTGTCCTCACCTGCCACTCTGTCCTGAATCCAGTTCACTTAGGCTTTTGTCCCCAACACTCCACCAAAACAACTCTTGCCAAGGTCAAGAATGCACTGCATTTTGCCAAATATGATGTGAATTCTCAGTTCCCATTGTCCTTCACCTATGAATACCAACTGCTGCAGCTCTTGCCTCTTGCCTGTCTTGAGACATTTCCTCTGTTCGGTCTGCAGGACCGCCTTCTCTCCTCTACCTCATCAGCCTCTTCTTCCCAATCTGTTGACTGCTCCTCATCCATGTACCACCTGAGAGTGTGCTAGAAAACCTGTCTTATCTTCATTCGCTCCTAGGTGATTTCCATCTAATTTCATAGCTTTAAATACCATAAGCACCAACAATTCTCAAATTATCTCTAGCCCAGAATTAAATCTCCCGTGAAATCTAGACTCATGCACCCAAATGCCTACTTGACATCACATACATGTCCACTAAATAATCTAAGCTCAGTACTTCTGGAATTGAATTCGTGATTACACACAAACCTGCAGTCCCAACTCTCTTCCCCTCCATTCACCCATATTTTCAGGCCCAAAACCTTGAGTAGTAATCTTTGAGTTCTCTCTCCATCCAGAATTCAACAATTATTTGCCAATTCCATTGCTCCCTGCCCTGGTCCAGGTCACATCATAGCTCTCTGCAAGGCTGCAACAGCCTGCCAATGGGCTCTGCGCTTCCACCCTAAATGGTCTCTGTATGGTCCAGTCTCCATAATTCAATCACACTGCTTGTTTTAAAATGTAACTCAGATAGGCTCACAAATCTCTAACGGTTTCCCACCCACTAACAGTGAAGTCCTCAGTCTTCACCACAGGCTACATGTCCCTACATGATTCAGCCTTTGCTAACTCTCTGGCCTGATCCCGTAACCCCTTTGGTCACAGTGTTTCCCTGGCTGTTTTTATAGTTGCTTGTAACATGCTCCCTGCTCAGAATCTTTGCAATCACCATTTGCTCTGCCTGGAACTCCTTTGCTGCAAACAATCTCATGGCTTAATTCTTCACATCTGTCAGGTGTCTGCTCAAATACTACTTTGAGAGACCTTTTGTGGTAGGCAGGATTCTTTGATGGTCTCCAGTACCGCTGTCCCCTGGTGTACGTGCCCAGCATAATCCTCTCCCCCTGGGTGTGAACAAGACCTTTGCTGTCACTCCCATGCCTAAGTTAATGTGATACAGCAAAGGTAAAGCGATTTTGTAGATGTAATTCAAGTTCCAAAGCAGGTGATTTTGATTAATGTAGATGGGACTGGCCTAATCCAGTGAAAAACCTTTAACAGAGGGACTGAGCCCTTGAAGGGAGGGAGATGGCTTCCTCCTTCTGCCCTTGAAAAAGGCAAAGCTATGCTGTGAACTGTGTGCGTTAACGGGTGGTCTATAGGAGCCAAAGGCCTCAGTCCACAACTGCCAGAAACTGAGTTCTGCCAACACCCAAATTAGTTGGAAGAAGACCTCAAGCTCCAGATGAGCATGCTTTCATTGCAGTGTTGTGAGACACAGCCGAGAGACCGTTTAAGCTGTGCCCAGAATTCTGAGCTACTAAAACGGAGATAATGGGTGTTGTTTTAAGCCACTCAATTTGTGGTAACTTATTATACAACAGGAGAAAGCTGTTATGCCTTAATACAGACTAGCCCTCCCAGACTTTCTTTCCTCCTGACTGATGTAGATATTCCTGCAGAGTACTTGGTTTATCATGTAACTAATATGAATACTTGAGTATTTCCTCTCCCTGCCTCCAGAGCGTACATTCCTAGAAGGCAAGAAATTTAAATTTGTCTTTTTCCTCCCACTGTTGCATCATAGCCCCTAGACAGTGCAATGCACATAGCAGGTACTTAATACTTACAGAACGAATGACTAGATTCGCTGCTTACATTTATGTCAGCACAGGGTGACCACAAAAACTTAACAGCATTTAACTCATAATTTTAAAAGGTTATTTCTCAAAGTACCAGGACTGCCCTTAGAGGAAACCAAGTATGTATCTTGAGAGATTCGAGAGTTATCAAATATGAAAAAAAAAATTGGTTTAAATGAATACCTTGAAAACATTTAGGGGAAAAAATGTATATAATTAGGCATGAACATATACTTACCAAAAGTCATGCTAAATTTCTAAAAATAAAAATTCATCTTTATTTTTTTGGAAGTATTTCCAGGTAGTTAGATTCAGAAAAAAATCATTGGTAGGTCTTAATTTCAGTCATAATTTAAAGGGATCCTTTTATAGATATCCCTCTGAGTAGTTAGCTAAATATCCACTAAAAAGCAGTAAAGTCAATAGGATTTGTTTCTGGTTGAGCAACTATACCAAAAAAAAAAAAAAAAAACTCACTAATTTTTGAAAGCCATGTAGAAAGTGAGTGGTATCCAAAAGATGTCAGAAGCCTCTGTTGAAGTGTTGAACATGTAAAATAAATGTTGTGGATAAAGATGTAAAAGACAGGCTCGTCAGATGGGCAACAGACACATATCCAAACATAACTAATATGCAACCCTGACAATCATGAGTGAAACATGGATGGGATGGGGGGACGGCAGGCAATGGGTCAAAACCAACAGGTTCACTATTATAGTGACAAATGCTAAGACATACAGAGTGAGTTTTTTTTTTAAGATTTTATTTATTTATTCATGATAGACATAAAGAGAGAGAGAGGCAGAGACACAGGCAGAGAGAGAAGCAGGCTCCATGCAGGGAGCCCGACGTGGGACTCGATCCCGGGTCTCCAGGATCCCACCCTGGGCCAAAGGCAGGCGCCAAACCGCTGCACCACCCAGGGATCCCCAGAGTGAGTTTTAAAACATAAGTTGTAGTTCAAATTAGGCTTGATAGCCCTTCAAGTGGAAATAACAAAGTCAGAGGTTTTGTTTGGCTGTTAGGTCATGCTAGATCGGTCTCCAAGATGCATGGCTATTTCAAAAGGCAATGGAAATTTAGGCTGATTTAGGAGAAATACAGATTGTGAACAGGGAAGAAAAAAAAAATCACATAATCTTACCATTGTATTCTAGCCTGCTAAGGCCTTATCTGGAGGTCGGCATTTAAATGCGGGTGCAACAACATTACACTGGAAAGTGACTCCATGAAGAAAGTTCTGAGGTCAAATAGGTCTTAGAGTACACCAACTTACATTCCTTCCCTGCAGAAAGTCTTAGAACCTTTAGTATGTTAATATCCCTTGTGAGCTCCAAAATGAAGTGTGTACGTATGTGTGTGTACAGGTAGATGGACACTATGCACTGTTCCTTAGCTTATTTGAAGGTGGACCCTTTCTGTAGGAAGATATGTAGGACTAGGGATCTAAGCCACAAACTCAGGAAGAAACCATCCAGGCCCGTGAGGAACCAGGTAACAAAAGCCAGTACAGACTACTTGTCAATAAAGGTGAACAGCCAGGATTGTAAGCAGGATATAGAAGCATGTTATGAGAAGCAAGGCTTACTTGTACTGTTTTGCCTAGAAAAAAAGGAATAAGTCTTATAAAACTACAAATGGGGATCCCTGGGTGGTGCAGCGGTTTGGCGCCTGCCTTTGGCCCAGGGCGCCATCCTGGAGACCCGGGATTGAATCCCATGTCGGGCTCCTGGTGCATGGAGCCTGCTTCTCCCTCTGCCTGTGTCTCTGTCTCTCTGTCTCTCTCTCTCTCTCTCTGTATGACTATCATAAAAAAAAAAAAAAAAAAATACAAATGGCTCTCAGAAAAACAAGGGGATGCGCTTGTTCGATACTGTTCTAGTACCTAAAGCAAAAGCAAAACAGTACCTGGAGGTAAGGCTCAGGAACATCTATGTGTTTTAAAACACTCTCCAGAAGACTTTTATCCAGAGAACTCGGTATCTGCTCTCAAGCATGAGAGCCCAGAATAGGAAGATTGTTTGAATCTCTCAAGGAAGAAGTGAACCATGACAAAGTGTTTTATTTTTTTTTTAAGATTTTACTTATTTATTCATGACACACACACACACACACACACACACACACACACAGAGAGAGAGAGAGAGAGAGAGAGAGAGAGAGATAGGCAGAGGGAAGCAGGCTCCATGCAGGGAGCCCGACGCGGGACTCAATCCCAGGTCTCCAGGATCACGCCCTGGGCTGAAGGTGGCGCTAAACCAATTGGCCACCAGGGCTGCCTGACGAAGTGTTTTAGAATCACAGGAGCGATTCACGCAAGAAGAGCTCAAGTACACACAGAGGCTGAGTAGATACCCAGCACACCACAGAAGAAAAAAAATCCTGCTTACATAAAGTAGGAGGCTGGATGACAGGACTCTGAGGGTCACTCCCAACACCTCACGCTCGAGTGGGCTGGACGGTAACCTCCAATCTCACTCACAGCTCTATCTCAGGAACACAGGGCTCGGCCCAGTGATTTTATCATACATATTGGTGGAATGAATAAATGAACATGTGAAAAGTAAGTGAAAGTAGCACCTGGTTCCAAAGTCCAACAAGAAAGGAATGGGCTACTTCATTCTTTGGGGATCACTAAATTCGCATAATTGCAAATCGTAATCAAGGCTACTTTCAAATATAAGGAAAGGAGTCTCTCATAATAATTTTACTTCTTGACTGGAAACTCATCTCTGAATTAAATCACGCCGAGGCTTGCTGTGCAGCTCCCCTGGTAAGCGTGTGAAAACACACGGCAGATTGTAAATGACCATCAGAAGGAAGGGGTGATTACGGTCACGATTATCCACCCTGACAGACCAGGAGCACTCAGATGGCTGGAAACCGACCTTGAAGACGAAGCCCCTTGTTTATAGCCGCGGCTCTGAAAATGGTCCATCAGCCATATGTTTTATTTGTTGAATTGTCAAAGGAGAACATATGTGTAACTTACTTTAAAACACCTTCAAAAATGTGATGGTATCCTGACTAACCTGGCGACTTAAGCTGTTTAAGTGGAAGCAAGTGTGTCTTCAGACACCATATTCTCAACAAAGAATCCACATCAAGACGAACTTTACAATTTAGAAGTCCATGAAACAGAAAGAACTTTCGTTCACTAGATACAGAGTCTGCACTGTCAGGCACCATACTTGTATCCATTTCCTAGAAGACTGAGGGTTCTTTCAAAATACATCTGTCATTTCTCCACAGTAGCTGATCAAACCTGCCACTGAGAAATGTTCTGAACAGGCAACTTGTAGTACAAGCATGGTTTATTTCTGTCACACTGACTGCTGAAGTGTGAAAGAAACTCATTAAAAATCTCTTACTGTGATCTTACATTGTAAAAAAAAATTTTAAAACGGGAAAAAAAGCCCAAGAAAGAAAAGGCAAGGAAAAAACTTAATGAAGGGTACACTGAGCCTGCAGACACACTCATCTGATGCTTTCGTTCTTATTCTTCTTTAGTAAGCAATTAGAATAGAACAATTAGCCCTGGGAATAATACCGCATACACTAGCTGTTTGGCGAAATCAAGTAAGTTAACAATTTTATTTTATGCTAATATTATGAAAAGTTAATGAAGGAGATAAGAATATTGTACTATAGCAAAAGCAATATAAAATAAACAGTATTATTTACCTTAATCTTAAAACGAGGTTCACAGCACAAGAAGCTTCTCTATAGTCTTCACTAGCATTGGGTAGGCCCTTTAAAAAACAAAACCGCAAACACTGTTATAAACTCAGAAAAACAAATGAATACAATCGTTTATCCCTTGATTCATACGACCCTTTCTGGAAATTTCCAAACCAGGTCTTTATGCATGGCAGGTCCTGTGTGGCCACATAACACCTCAAAGTGAAGGTTGGAATGATGCCTAATTCCCATCCCAGCTGGAGAGCCAAATGTTTCAAGCAGAAAACCTCAGTTGTAGGGTGGGTCCTATGAACAAGTGGTATAAGCTGCAGTAAGTCCAATGAAGAAGGGTCAGCTATCTTAAAGGGGCATCCCGCTGGGGCCTGGGGATGTACAAAGGTCGAGCACCTTAACCCCAGAGGGGGCAGAGGGAGGTGAGATCCAGTCGATTAGGTCACTGTTCATCTTCCCTGTCTTTCTCACCTAGAACCTCTTTCCTTAAAAATAGATCATAAACCTCAAATGCCTCTACTCCACAGCCCCTCCCTACTCCTACAAATCCCTGGACAGTAGACCTTCCCTCGGGAGTAGAAGACAGATTTTAGGTCAAGACTTGGTTCTGCCACTGACCAGATATGCAACCATGAGCAAGTCATTCTCTGAACCTCTTTTCCCCACTTATGACATGGGGATATTACCAGTCTCAAAAGTTTGCTGGAAGAATAAATAATGTATATGACAATGATTTAGCAACTATAATTGATATAAATTGTCCTAATCCTCTTTCCTGTTTCCCTCATTCTATTGGCCTTCTGACAAATTATCATTCCTAACTTGCCATTTGTCATTCAACCAGTCCCCTCAGTTTACCTCAAGTTGTTTTACGGAGTTGCCTGTTAGAGTAAAAAGACCTGAACCGAATCCTGGCTCTGCCTCCAACCAGTTATACAACCTTGCATGAGCCACTTAACCTCTGCAAGTCTATGTTTCCTCAGCTACAAAATAAGGGACAAGGACTAGATGTCTGACTCCAGGCTTCCTGTAACCATGAAATCTCATCATTCTCTCCGCAGTTTACAGCTGCTTTCATCAGCACACAACAGGTAGGATGAAAATGAATTTATCAATGGATATGCAGATCTGAAGGACAAAGATGTGATCCCAAGGCTGGTGATGCTTGATAGTATTATGACTTTGAGAACAAAAGGGCTTGCCTATTAATTATACAACAAAACCAGAACAAGGGCCTGAACTCTGGTACTATGCCCGTGTCCCTCCCCTGAATTGCTCAGCACCCTGCATCAGCATCCAACATAACTCATGGCATATGCTTTCCATCATATGACTTTTAATATAAATGCATTCCACAGTCCCTGGACTTTTACTTTTACAAGGCAAGTTGTAGAGATAAATTGGCCCATAAATTCAATGATAAAAGAATTATGAAAACAGGTTGTAGAAATCCAACAGGGAGCCAAAAAGAAAAGACTATCAATTAACTCTACAGTTTTGTGGCTAGAATCTAACAGAATGGGGAGTCATTTTCTTTCCTTATTTCACACAGTACCAACAATTTCAGAAGCAGTCTGGTAATCAATCCTTGGTTTTGAACCTATCATTTAAAGGTTGGAGGTCCTGAAAATCATGGTCAAGAGTAACAGTACTCTTTTTTCCATACCTATTTAAAAAAAAAAAAAAAAAAAAAGTTTACAAGCCCCAAATCTGATGGACTGCCCTGAAACTGTCTATCTTCTGAAAATGTTGTTTTTTTTCTAATAATAGGTCAAATCATCTCAAACGTAAATAACTAGTGGAAAAACATACCTGAGAGTCCTGCACAGAGAGGGACTGTATTTGCTCGGGTATACTGCTGGCATTCACCGCCATCTGTTAAGAGAGCCATCATTACAGTACTTAAGGAAACCAAAATGAGACATTAAGGTCAGTGCGGTTACACTAAGTCCCAATTATCAGAGACAATTTTACAGAAGTAATTTTAAAGCAGTTTTTCCCAAAGTGTGGCCCTTTGACTACCTTCATTGGAATCACCTAGGACACAGTAAAGATTCCTGGGCCCCACTAGCCTATGATTCAGAATTTCATGGAGATGAAAAAGAATGCATATCTTTAACAAGTGCCCTGGGTGATCCTAATGCTTTCAGAGAGCCACTGAGCTAAAGTGAAAAGGCATGGACTATTTGATATTTTAAATTTGGTAACAGGAAGATGCTCTAGGACCATTTGTTCTTGTCAAAGAATTTCATCTAAAGTTAAAGGTCTTCAATGAAAGGATGTTAGGATTAGCAACCTTTAATCATTACTTGACCTTTAATCATTACTTTGAACAATTTATTCACTGGATTTAAAAAATATATAAGGATAGCTGGACTTTTAAAGCACATTTCCCCCAAAGAAACGCCAAACTGATAGGTTATTTTTTCTCTCGAGTTGGAAATCCAACCCTAACGTGGTACCAAAAGTATTTTTGCCTCAATCCTTACTTTTGTGAACTCTGTGCTCTCAAACAAAACTTGAAAGACCAAAAAGAGAAAAAAACTAGAAGAGGAACAGCAATGATAATGAAAAATATATATTATTTTCTAAAACTACTATCAATTCTAAAAATAATCGGAAGTAAAAAAAAATAATCAGAAGTCATCAGAAATTTTTCACAAGTTTTCTAAAGTTGAAGACGTAAAATTCTTACTGTCTGGGCTTCCTCAAAATAGCTATGTTAGTAATGAAGTAAGAGGGGGAAGTGTACTAATGTCTGCAGTTTACCTTGAAATGCATCTAAAAAAATGAAGATGGACTCGGATAAACAGATGTGCACGTGATAAAGCATAGTAATGGTAGGATATAGGGGGAGGTACGTGGCTGTTCACTATACAACACTTTTAATGTTGCTATATATTTGAAAATTTTCATAGTAAAATGTTGGGGGAAAATGACTATATAAGAAGAAATAACCTGTATTCTTTAATCAGCCAGAGGACCTGGGCCTACACCAAAGGGATCCCTTGTAAAGAACCCTTCATGCTGACTGATCCCACAATCTCCATTAAGGCTTGAGGTACAACCAAAAGCCACATCAGCACTTACAGAATATTCTAACTTCTAGTCAAAAGACTACTCTAAACTGAAAATCCTTAATGGCGTTTACTAGATATGAAAACGTCTCCACCTCCTAGGAAGGTCCCATTTTCTGCCCTGCTCCCTTACTAGGCCATCATCAGGATGGCTAACCAGACTGGGGGCTGGATCCCTAAGTTCCCTGGTGCCACCCCACTCTGTAGGAGCAACCCTGCACCTAACAAAGGGACTAGCCTCTGCTTCTTGCCGGTACACAAGCAAAACAGGTAATTTCTCAGGAAAATATCCAGAGGTGCACAGGAGTGGTGGAGAGGAAAGTTTCCTGTGCAAAACATCTTCCTTGATGACCGATCACCCACATGTTACCCTGTGGACCTCATTCTATCAGTTCAGGATCTATATATTTTTAAATATTAAAAAACTTACAAGAAAGCTAACATATTAAGCAGGTGTTATTCATCAGAGTGTAATATAAATTTGCTTACTAGAATGGCGGGGGGGCGGGGGGCTTTAAGCAGTTTGCTATAAGAAGCACATTTGACAGAATGGATGTTTGATTGAAGGGGAAGAGAAGGGGATCCCTGGGTGGCGCAGCGGTTTGGCGCCTGCCTTTGGCCCAGGGCGCGATCCTGGAGACCCGGGATCGAATCCCACATCGGGCTCCCGGTGCATGGAGCCTGCTTCTCCCTCTGCCTGTGTCTCTGCCTCTCTCTCTCTCTGTGGCTATCATAAATAAAAAAAAAAAAAAAGAAGGGGAAGAGAAGAACAGATTACGGGTGGATCCCACCCTGGAAAGAGCCCTCTGAGACTGGGTGAAAGAGGGGGCAAAGATCCCAAAATAGAGAAATCTTTTTCTCCTAATCTTCTCCTTTTCTATTTTTAAAATTACTAGGCTAAATGCAGTGTGTTATCCTGGATCAGATTGCAGGACCAAAAAAAAGGGGGGGGGGGATTAGTGGACAAACTAGTAAAATACGAACACAGCGTGCAGTTTAGGTGATAGTGATATAGCACTTCCGTTTCTTAGTCGTGAAAAATATACCAGGGTCCCATAAGAATGTAACGGTGGGTGAAGGGTGTACAGGAACTTTGTACTATTTTTGCAACTTTTCTCAAAATCTAAAATTGTTACAAAATAGAAGGCTTATTTTCAGAAATACAGAAGATTTCTGATGACAAATCTAACATTAATCACAGAAAGTCAGAAAGCCAGTCACCTGAAATAAGAACGTCTTTTAGAAAATGGTGGCAGAAAAGTATCAAGTCAAAGCCATCTGTGATGACAAAGCTAAGCCCAATAAATTTGGAGGGAGAAATCAAATATTTGCCTCCATCCACAAATGTATACGATAACACAACATGTATACGATATCACCGGAAATACACTAACAAAGCTAACAGCAGTTCTAACAATCAGGCAACAGCAATGAGTAAACATAAGCAATAAATTTAGCTTTTGCATTGTGACTAATCTCTAGTAAAATTAACTCAACCTAAATCCACACCCAATTTATTTTCTCCTTAGAACAAACTATCAGAGTCAGGAAACAGAACATTTGCACCATTAACCTAGCCTAGATTATGTAATAAAATTCTTCGATGTAGCTCTTATGGGCTTTTGAGGCCTCAGCCAACAAACCTTACCACCTGGCTTCATTACATGTGGTTAAATAAGGACCACGTCTCCTGGGGGGTTCTGAAACATCTTTTTTTTCTCCCTACTCTCCTTCTTTTTTCTTCTTGGATTTCAGACAGATATTTATAATAAATCCTCAGAAATTTCAAGCAATCTTCCTGGATTTTAGTGTGGACTTTTGGATTCAGAATGACTGTTGTGGTTTTCCTAGCCAGTATTTTTTTTAAGATTTTATTTGTTTATTCATGAGAGGCAGAAACATAGGCAGAGGGAGAAGCAGGCTCTCCACGGGGAGCCCTGATGCGGGACTCGAACCCAGGATCCCAACCTGAGCCAAAGGCAGACGCTCAACCACTGAGCCACCCAGGTGCCGCTAGCCAGTGTTCTTGATCCTAGCCATGCATCAGAATCGTGTAAGCCACTTTCTAAAAATCCCAGTTGCCTGAACATCACTCCCAGCTACCAAATCACAATCTGAGGGGCGGTTCTGGGCATCTGCATTGTTAAAGCTTTCAGTTTCTCTGATGTGGTGTCAGGGTTGCAAATCATTTGTTTTCATGCCACCTAACAGAGGGGCTGCTGTAAAAAGAATGCTTCTTTCAGTGGAAGCCTTAGCAAAGGTCTCCCTCAGTTAAAGGAAACCCAGAGAAAGCATGAATGTAAAGATTAAGGCAATTTTACATTTATATAGAAAATTAGGAAATAAAGCAAAACGGATTTTTAAAATCATAAAACATGTTTTGATTATTTTCATAATCTGACAAAAACAGATTCCCAAATCACTGGTCAAAGAAGAAGATCAATAATGAGATAAGAGCTGACAGGTTTTCTATAAGCTAGGATGGCATATAGGCTAGGAAACCCCACCTAAGGAAGCCAGTCTTGCAAATACCACCCCAGACCCCCACATCTCCAAAGAGATGAGAAGATTCCAGAAAGCAGGCTCTCTGCTTTGCTTTTGTAGAATTCCCACAATGCCACAGACCTAATAATACTGCTTCATGTAAAAATCAGGCACAGATTAAGTATCTGCTTAATTAACTTCATTATTAATACTATTGTTATATTATTAATATAGTTACCTTTAAATCACCACTGGCTTCTGCCATCCAAGTAGAATATAATCATAAATAAACGAAATGAGCATAAATTATCTATTTACGACAAACTGAATTACCAGTAGGTCTTAACTAATACTTCACAAAACTATTCCTAAAACGTCAGATTAGGAAAACAGGAGGACCGGGCAGCCCCTGTGGCACAGCGGTTTAGTGCTGCCTTCAGCCCAGGGCGGGATCCTGGAGACCCAGGATCGAGTCCCATGTCGGGCTCCCTGCATGGAGCCTGCTCCCTCTGCCTGTGTCTCTGCCTCTCTCTCTCTGTGTGTATCTCTATGAATGAATAAAAAATCTTAAAAAAAAAAAAAACCCTTTAAAAAAAAAAAAAAGAAAGAAAAACAGGAGGACCAATTTTCTTGAGTAAAAATCCCAAGACAGGTGGTGTAACTCTGGCCCTTTACACGTTACACTGGAATTTTTCCCGGATTTAGGAGATCTCCAAACATGCCACACCAGGTATATCTTCCCAAGGCCCCCCTAACAAACACCCCACCTTGACTTCCTTGATCTTCTCCAACAACTGCTGTAATACCTGGACAATCTGCCTTGTACATTATCCTAGGGAAGTCAAAGAGCCCTTTACAAATTAAGGATTTCTAAAAACACCACTTCCTTCATCGGAGCATCTTACTCTGTCTGAACATGGAAGTACTAAGTAAGGCTACCTTCTCTGAACTTCAGCTCAATTACGTAACATCTTCTGATTTTTCCCCCACTCTCTTCTGACCTACTCATAAATATGATATGCCTCTTCAGGCACTTGTTTTATATCTATTTCAGCATGTGGATATTCAGGTCACCAATGAACATGTATAGTGTCCACTAAATGCAAAAGCAACACAAATATGAATACTAGCCCACTCTTCTAGTGGCTTCTAGTCAAGTCAATAAACTGCAATTTAAATGATGAGCATTCTAGAAAAGCTTATTAAAATGTAAACTCTGACATTTAAATGTGCCAGTTGGCACAGATAAGCATTTTCACCCTCAAAGATGTTTAAGAGTGGGGAGGCGGCACCTGGGTGGCTATGCCTGTTAGGTGTCTGCCTTGGGCTCAGGTCATGATCCCAGGGTCATGGGATCAGCCCCACAAGGGGCTCCCTGCTTAGCAGGAAGCCTGCTTCTCCCTCTCCCTCTGCCATTCCTCCCCTCCCCCCAACCTGGCTTGTGCTCTCTGGCTCTCTCTAGCCCTCTGTCAAATAAATAAATAAAATATTTTTCAAAACATATTTTTAAAGTATAAGGTACACTGTCAGAAGGCTATATAAATTGGTACTGCTTTTTTATTCTCAGCTTTGTTGTGATACAATTCACAAAAACGTGAGATAGTGGCAGCCCGGGTGGCTCAGCGGTTTAGCACCACCTTCAGCCCGGGGCCTGATCCTGGAGACCCGAGATCGAGTCCCACGTCGGGCTCCCTGCACGGAGCCTGCTTCTCCCTCTGCCTGTGTCTCTGCCTCTCTCTCGCTCTCTCTCTCTCATGAATAAATAAATAAAATGTTAAAAAAAATTAAGATAATTAAAAGTGGTTCAGCTTTTGATAGCTATTATAAATTCAAAATCAGATTTTTGTCACAGTTCTTTAAATTCTTTAAAATTATTTTACTTGACTATGTGCCCCTGAAAATGCATACACAAAATGTTAATGGAATGCAGTTTATAACAGTAACCTCAATGCTCACCAAGAAGTTAATGGTTAAATAAGCCATGTAAATCCACCCAGGGTAACATTACTTGGCAGTTAAAAATAGAGGCAGGGGCACCTCTACGGAAAGAACACTAGGGGTGAGAGGGGTCGTAAAATAAAAGTGGCTCTTCAGGGTTTTTTTTTTTTTTTTCCTAATCGTTCCATACCTTTTATAAGTCTTTGTGTCTCTTTCAGTATCTTTTAGTATCTTTTCAAGATCTTTCAGTATCTCTTTCACCCTGACCAACCCATTTAAAATTAAAATCCCCTAGCACATCCCCTGTACTTTCCACCCCGTTTTTCCCCATTGCTCCTACTCCATGGTAACAAACCACATAATTTACTGATTTAGGAAAGCTGTTGCTTGTTTATCTGCTCCCATCAAAATGGAAGAGCCACAGGCACATGGATTTCATGTTTTTTTTCCTCACTGATGAATCCCCAAAACCTACTAAAACAGTACGCAGAGTATGCATGTATGCGTGTATGCGTGTGTGTGTGTGTGTTGCCTATTTACATAGTCAACAGTTGTAATTCTTTTTGTAACAGATAAATAGTTTTTTGCCTCACAAAAAGTGAACTTAGGTGGTTGGCAGGTCAGGGAGCTACTTTTATTAAAAGCTGAAAGGACAGACGAACCATCATTGTAGCTGCTCTTAACACAGCTCAGGATGTTGAAATGCCAGCCCTGAAAAACAAACAAAACTAGGGGGAAGAAAAGGAAAAAGATAACAAAGCAAAAAAACTGCCCTGAGGAGCTATGCAATAGCAGGTGGGGCTGATTATTCCTAAAATTTCGTCAAAGTGTTTACGTTCGAAGACATTAACCCTTTCACAAAAATAAGGCTATCTATGTGTTTCCTTAATTATAAACCAGCTTGGGAACAGACATGCACCTCTGGGAAATCAAATGAGTTGAGACAGTGAAGAGCCTAAGACAAATCCCACCTGAGAAGGTCGATAGTGATGATAATTAACTGCCAGCATGCTATCCATTACTTTTTCCTGTCTATGCAGAAAATACTCTTGCCAAAAAGATGCCGTTCATATCCAAATAACAGATCAGTTAGCAGAGCAATTTCAAAAAGCACATAGAAAGATACTGTCAGAATAAACTTAAATCCTCAAGAGGAAAGACCCACACCCATCAAGGTCTGTACCAGGTGAGGCAGGATTCAGTGAATACGTTCCAATAAAGACATCCCGTAGTGAACCAATACGAATGCTTTCTGCATCATGCTGCTACCTGAATCCCATTATTCTGTTCTCTAAGCAGGATGGACACTTTTAGTGAGAGACACTCTAGGAAGCAGATGAAAAAACTTGGACTCTGCACTTCACTGAAAGTAAAATTGGAAAGTGGGCAGGAAGAGGGCAGAGATCAGGATACCTGGCTAAGATCATTCTAAAGACCAGCACATGTGTGGAGCCCCTGGGTCCTACTGTGGAGCTCATCACCACCATTTGTAACAGAGAGGGACCACTTCCTTGATGAAACATATTTTATGTATAAAATGAAAAGGTTAATTCTTGTGATAAACACAGGAAGAAAGAGGAACTGAAGGACCGTTAATAATGGGAGGCAGGCCGACTGAACAATCCCTAGGGAAGGCCTATGGGTGGGAAAGGAAAGATGAAGAGACCAGAAGGAGGGCGGAGTAACAGAAACAGTGGCTCTGGCTCCAATGCGCTCTTTTCAGAAGGTCCAGTTGGCTACTGCCCCTTAGTGTGGAATGGAAGATTTACTTCACTTCATCAAAAAGAAATGTCTGCTAATTAAAAAAAAAAAAATTGGGATGGATATCATTTTGTAACCCAAAGTCTTCTGTTTTCTTAATGAGAATTTATCAAGGCACACATTAATTGCTAGGTCTATAAAATATTTGGAACGTTTAAATATATTCAAATTTTCTCTAAAAGAATTAGCAAGGCTTTTGAACTATAGTCATCATTAGTCATTAGGATAATTAACCAGATGAAAGAAATAAAGTTAATCAAAAGATGACCAGTTCTCAAAGGGAAGCTAAGGAGTGTTCCTTGCCTACAAAATTACCCAGGAGATGGTAAAGCCAAGACCAGAGTCAATGTGAAGTTTCCAACCATTTTATATCTGCCTTATTGTAAACTAAGAATCTAGAAGAGATTTTGCCTGTACGCCTACTGTGTTTTCTAAATGACAGTAATATGAAGAATTGAGATCAATCGAGTACTAAGTTGAGCACCCAGCGAGCGCTTTATATGTGCATAATTGTGGTAAACCTCACAGCAACTTAAAAGGAGTATGATCATCACCATCTGACAAGAGAAGGAAACTGAGGCTCAGAGAATAAAATCATCTGTCCCAATTTATAAAGCCCAAAAGTTACTCAGAATCAGGACCTGCAAGTCTACATGCCTTTTCTCTTCTGCTACTCCATGAGAATAAAATTTTGAAGTCTCTTCCCCAAATGGATCACACTCTGACATCACAAGGGGCAGTGGAGGGGGGTCAGGGGGGGTCAGTTGGTCCAAATATTTTAAAATAAATAACCACCACTCACCTCTGGATTTTCTTCTTTTACTCTTCGTGACTGTAAAACAATTGCATATCCATTAATACATGCACACACCAGTAAAACAATAAAACGTGCACAGGTTAGCTCACCATCATCAAGGTCACCTACCTTTTCTTGAGAAAAGGCTGCCTTCCCTTCTTCACTTTTCTCATCCATCTCGTCGTCACTCCACTCCCAGTCACCGTCCTCGGTTTTATGAAGGTGACCACTCGACCCAGGAACTCTTCTCACCTGAATCAAAACACACCCGCCCAACTCTTCACTAGTTGAACACAAACAGTGCTCGCTGGCACTGCTACGTGGATTACACAGCACACGCCTATCCTGAAAATACCCTGACTGGTTATGAATTCGGGGATAGCAGTTAGTACCCAAAAAGACCACACGGCTCGCAAACTCCCATACACTTCCTCTTTCTAAAGATACGGTATTCCTGAAGTGCATTACTACACACATGAACAAAATATTTTGGAAGAACACCAGGCACATCAGCCATCGGGATCAAACCCATCCTTCACTTTTGCTTCAGTTAACGTTAACACTTCATTAATTACTACACATGAAAGGCCATGTGGTCGGCTTCAAGACTGCCTAAGGAAATGCAAGCGAGCAACAGACTGCTGACAGAGGGAAGGCAGGGGCATCAGGCAGCCTAATGAGGCATACAAGTCTAGGGGTGTATCAGCGATCTAAAACCTACGTCAGGGAGAAAAAAAAAAAAAGCAAACACCCTTCAGTGGCCACCTTGCTCTTTTTCAGAACCTGACATCGCATTTCTTTTCCTAGGATTCTGCTTAAACTACTTGAGCAAAACAAAACAGCATCAGACTATTCTTAACCCACCTTGTAACACTTGAGAGACTTGGGGGATTGCTAGAAACACAGCAAGATAATCAGCAGCTATGCCAGATAATCTGAACAGATTATATCAGTCTTCCTCGAGGATTTCAAAGTTTCTTTGAACTAAGATAGAGATGTGATTCAGGGGTATGCTTTCCAAATGCCTGGTGTGGTTGGAAAAGCAAAACTTTTAAAAGGACAGGCCTCTAACCAAAATAATTTGCCTTAAAAAAAAAAAAAAGACTTCGACGTAATTAAAGCAATGCAGCAGATGAACATGTGAACATAACGGCCAATGATCCACTGATTCAGAGAAATTTCAAGGGGAAAAGGACCTTGGGAGACTGTCTAGTCTGACCCCCTCATGTTACAGATGAGGAAATGAAGGCCCAGAATGTGACTGAGAACATTCAGCTCTAAGGACAAAATTAAGGCAAGAAAAAAGGCCTTCCAATTCCCAAATGTAAGACCTACCCCATTGAACGATCACTGTAAAACTGAAGTTGTATCAAAACATCCTGTGAAGATTTGGAAAGACTACAGAGTGAAGAAAACACTATTTTCCATAATAGAAACTAGTTATATCATGGGAGCTTCATTAATCCTGAGGGAAGTACCAAGGCCTTAAGGGTAAAGTAAGTATTTATACACGTGTTCAGTCAGAGTCCATTCACAATCAATGCAGGCTCGGGGTTGGGCTTGACTTAAAGACATTATCACGTGAAACCTGTAAAACCAAGCCTGACCACTTGGTCTAGAAGATCTGAGCTCCAACAGGGAAAGTTAAAAAATAAAAAGTTCTTTTTCATAACTGCAAACAGTTATGCTCAGTTAAAAAAAAAAAAAAAAAAAAAAAGCTTCTCTCCACTCCAAGAAAACTAATTCACCTTTGAAACAACCCCTTCTGTGCTTGACATAAGATATTTTTCCCATTTACATTTTTTGAAACATTGGAAAAGACCTAATGATAGTGATTTTAATGTGCTAACAGATGCTGGCAAAGTAACGTAGGGAAAAAAAAATGCTGAAATGCACTTCAAGACTTTCAGAACAGACTGCTCTTTAAAACTACAAAGAAACGGATAGAGGAAGAGAAAATAATTTTTTTTTTTTTTAAGATTTGAGAGAAGAGCAAGAGCGCACACACACACAAGCAGAAGGGGTAGAGGGAGGGGAGAGAGAATCCCAAGCAGACTCTGAGTGCAGAGCCCAACACAGGGCTGGATCCCACCACCCTGAGGTCACAGACTGAGCAGAAACCCAGGGCTGGGGCGCTCAATGAACTGGGCCACCCAGGTGCCCCTAGGGAAAATAATTTTCTGTTGACAAATACGATAAAATTATTTTCCTAACAATACAATTGTTTCCTAACAATTCAGGATGATAGCAACATGGAGGAAAAAAATCTGTATTCGTGACTATAGCAAAAGAGGGAAATCTGTGTTTAATGACTGCATTAGAAGAATTTAAAGCCACATCTATTATAAAACATACTTTCAACTAAGAGGTGAGAAAACAAGGAAAATTATATATCAGAAACAGAACTCTACCTTTACTGAAACCACAAAAAACAAGCATGGTTGACGAATTAGTATTCAGTACTAACAAAGAGATCACACTAAGGAAATTCTCTCACAACAGAGATAGTGCAGCTTCACACCCTAAAATTTCATTTATGCCCTTTTTCCTCTGTTTACAAGATCTGCCAGTTTTGTTTCTACAAGCAGGAGCCAACCACAGACAATAAAACGGCCACCTTCTATTTTATTTTAGAACCCTGGCTGTCTCCCTCCTAGTTTTATTTGCTGGAGGAGAGAAAGATAAAGCAAAATGTCTAAGATTATAGCCTCAGACACTGAAAGAAATGGTGGCTTGGGCCTTTAAGTAATAAATACTGAACAAATAAATGTAGAAATTAAGACAAAAATATTATAAAATCTATGTAGCAGAAAATACTGGTATAGGAGCAGCGGGAATAAGAATACAGATCTGTTAAGAGCATCCTCTTGCTTCACTGGAAGGAAAAGAACTTGCAGCATAATCTGAAACCCTGGTTTCATGGTCTATTTATAGGACACTGACCTCCACAGAAAAGACCAGAAAGCGATTCCACAAAGGTACATCCTTGCAGGGACTCCAGGAAACAACTTCAACCTTCCAGAGCCAAAGCAACTAAGTTTCACATAGTTTAACAAATGGGGTTGTTATTTAGGAACTAATGAGTATTTTCCAAAATAAAAAAATGGGGGAGGGGGGGCAGCCCGGGTGGCTCAGCGGTTTAGCGCCGCCTTCAGCCCAGGGCCTTATCCTGGAGACCTGGGATCGAGTCCCACATCAGGCTCCCTGCATGGAGCCTGCTTCTCCCTCTGCCTGTGTCTCTGCCTCTCTCTCTCTCTCTCTCTCTCTCTCTCTCTCTCTGCATGAATAAATAAAAACCTTAAAAAATTTTTTTTCCAAAAAAAGACGTGTGAAGGCTTCTGTCCTTCCCCATCTCCTGCAATGACAAGGATGGCAGTTATGGTGGCACTGCTTTCACTGTTAAATTAATCACTTAGTAAAGCCAAGGGGTGGTAGGGGGTTTAAAAAAAAAAAAAAGAATGCAATGATTCTCAGAGAAATGAGCTCAGTCATAAGCCCACAAATTCCTCAGGTCCAACAGTGAGATTAGACAAGGTTTTACCTATGGTAACACTTATTCCCAAGACTGGGAACAACATATAGTTGAGCAGTTCTACTGATACGTCATGCCTCTGAAAAGAAAGTTATTTTTCTTTCCCTTTCTTGAAACCCTGTATTTATGAAAATCCATTTTTTAAAAGATTTTATTTATTCATGAGAAGCGCAGAGAGAGAGGCAGAGCCACAGGCAGAGGGAGAAGCAGGCTCCCTGTGGGAAGCTTGATGTGGGACTCGATCCCAGGACCCCAGGACCATGACCTGAGCTGAAGGTAGATGCTCAACCGCTGAGCCACCGGGGCACCCCTGAAAAATCCATTAAAAAAAAAATGAACCAAAGTTCTGATTCCCACCAGAAAAGAAGTCAGATTCAGACAGAAAAACCGTGTGGCTCCTGGGCTACTTCTGGTGGCCACAGGATCCCACGTGGGAGGCAGAGCTGGACTGCAGCAGCCTGCAACAGGGAATGGCAGCAACAAGGGGAAGTCACTGGAGCAGTCTGACCAGTGTTCCCAGCCGTGCCCCTCTGAACAGGAGCTTTGTATAAACAATCAGGACCCAGGGTCTCTATAACCTCTCACGTGGCCACCTGGCCTCTGACACCAGAACAGCAAAGAAGGTATGAAGGACAGATGAAGACCATCAGCAGATAAGGTATTAAGACAGGGTGCTGCACAGGTTAGAAATTAAAGCGGGTTTCTCTAACGGAGGATGAATGTGACCCAAAGAAAACCCAAAATTTAGCAGCGTTTGTCCAATCCTGCCTGGCCCCTCTTCCCAGGGCCCCTACCAGCTGCTTCCACTGCTACATTAACTTCTCCCTGCAGGGGGGATTTCAGCGTCTCCTTGGAATGATTTCTCCGCCAGTGGGAAACCTGCATTCCACTTCTCCTCCACCTGTTGAACATACAGCCTCACCACAGCCTGAACCTGAGTGACCCCAACACGGTAGAAAGCAGTCCCCAGTAACCTTTCCCTTATCAGGAATCCTACTGACCAGAAGTATTAAAAATGTTTGTAATTAATCGCTGTTTACGAGGTCTTCGAGGTGCTGAGAAATCATCAAAAATAAAATTAGAGGCACCTGAGTAGCTCAGTAGGTTAAACATCTGACTCTTGATTTCAGCTCAGGATCTCAGGGGCATGGGATCAAGCCGCCCATCGAGCTCTGATGTGGCAGAGTCTGCTTGTCCCTCTCCCTCACCTCCTCCCTCCCTGCTTGTGTTCTCTATCTCTAAAATAAATTAAATCTTTTAAAAAATAAAATAAAATTAGACTAAGGTTTCAGCAGTAGTACTGCCCTCCCCCCCATACTCTGATAGAGGTGTCCTATGACCTGACACCTCCATCCCACACCTACTATCTGGCATCACTGTGCTCTCCGGCCCTGGCCCTCCCCTGCCTCTTCCGTCAGCCCCTCCAGGCTTCACACCTATCTTATAGGGTCTGGAGCCCACAGCTGACTTCGCTGATGCAGCACTTATTATACTCCACCCCCACCCCCTTCCTGGACAAGTCACACGTGGGAGGAAAGCCGGGGGTGGGGCTCAGTCCAAATACCCATCCTTCGTTCCTGAGTGAATGGGGGCTAGCGATGCTGCCCGGTGCCACTACAGAGGGCGGCTGGCCACTCCTAGGTGGGGTATCAGTCCTGCCACGACCCTGCCACTCAAGGCCTGGTCCCTGGACCACCAACAACAGCCTCACCGGGGAGCTTATTAGAGATGCTGGATCTTGGGCCCCGCTCCAAACCCACCAAGTCAGAATATTCCTTTTAGCAAGAGCTTCAGGTGATTCCTACTGTCTTCCAGGATGGAGAAGCGCCGTGCTGAGCCCTTCCCTCTCCCCAGGCCGGAACACCAGCCGTTATTTATATCAGGTAGGACTGTGCTCTGAGCACTTTAACCCCCTAACTGACCTCATCTTCAGGGCAGCCTCGTGAGCCGAGAGCCCTCCTACTCCCCGTTCTTCTGAGGGAAGGCTCCAGTGCAGGGAAGTGAAACACCTGGCCCCAGCCACGCAGCGGGGGAAGCAGGGCCTGACCCCAGCTTTGCAGAGCCGGGCTCTGTGGCTGTGGCTCACAGGGGTCATCTCGAACTGCCCCACCGGCCACCTGAGCGCCAAGGCCCTCCAGCCTGTACCCAGCTCTTCACGATTCTGCGCCGCTCCTTCACGCTCCCCCCACCCCCAGCCGTGGCCTCCTTCCCTCCCGTGCATGGGAAAGTGGATCCCTGCTCCTCGAGAAGCCCAGGCCTCCTGCGTGCGTGCTCCTCGTGGATCTCCACACTCGCTCACTGCCCCCAGACCCTTCCAGCCAGGCCCTGCTCCTCTACACCCCCCAGGAACACATTCAAAACTCTCCTGCCTCTCCCCCAAGGACCGTGACTTCACACCTGCGTCAGGCAGGGCTCCTCCCTGTTGCCCCAGTGCTTCCCTGTAGCCACAGCCGACTCTGGGCTGCTGCTCCTGCTCCTGTTCTCAGTCCTTCCCCGCCCCGCTGCTCCTTGCTCTGTGCCCTCGAGGGGGCACGGCCTCCCGCTGTCATCTAAGCTGATGACCCTGGAAACGTCGTCCCTCGGTCTTGTCTTCCAAGTGTTCTCGGGAGTAAGAACGTCCGCTCGATCTCCAGGGAGCCATGGAGCTCACAGCGGCTGATGAGAGTCCACCGGTAACATTTCAGAAAGTTTGCAAGACAATCGACTTGGCACTGGTCACGTAAAATTGGCTCCCGTAGGGGTATTTACACAACGGCTACTGGAAAATAGTACAAATTAGGATTTGCACCCTCCCCAGCTTCACTGCCGAAATGTTGTCCATGTCTACAGCACACCACAGGTGGTAAGCCTCATCTTAGGGGAATGTTATAAAATTTGACCAAGACATTTCATGTGAGCTTAGTAGTCATTCCTGGGAATAGCTATTTTACAATGGCAAACATCTCCATTCTACACCCAGGCCTCTTAAGTTTCATTTTTAAAAACAACACATCTTTAAAATACACACATTGATTTTTATATACCAAACTCATGCCAACCGAGGTAAAGGTAAGAGAGGCAACTATCTTCATATTACTCAGACTGACACAGCTTGGGATAATATTTATTATAAAAGCATCATAAGGAAACACAGTGCTCTATTTTTTTTTTAACACAAAAGTGAGAAGAGTAACCTCTGAAAAATCATGTCAGGCAATGCAAACATTGGATCCATGATGATTGATACCAATACTGCAAGCCAAGAGACTAAATAATATCGTTTAATACAAAGTAAGAAAGGAAAACAAGTGATGTATTTACAAATAAAAATGTTTTGTATAATGTGTTATTTAACATAGCTACATACATATAAGTTTTGTCTATAGATTTTTTTTATTTCATCTATGTCCCTAAGTGTTCAATATGTTCAAAGGCACCTGAACCCTTGTTTTTCTAATCTTTAGATCTGGAAAATAAAGCATTCCCTTATTTTCAAGTTACCTTTACAATTAGGAATGTATGATAAATCCTGTAGACAGGATCAAGAATTTCACACCTGATTGCTTTTCTGTAAAGTGGAAATATACATCCTTGCCAGTTAAAGCATGGAATGAAGTTCTCAAACTTTTGTAAATACTAATATGACAGTAGATCGATAGTAAACACATGTCATTGAAAAATCATTCACTTTGTTTATAACGATTTGGAACCTTCATTATTTGACAGAATGTGAGAAAAGTAACATGTGAAAGATAGAAAAGTACTGGTCTACTTTACATTTCTGTTTGCACATTCTAACCCCAGAGCAGTAATAGATAAATATTATTTCTACTAAGCATCTCGCTCTAGAAATTGTGTATAGAAACTATCTGCATGTAGCAGTCACTAGATTGTGGCTTCATAAGGCCCATGTTTCCTATAAATTGTTTCAAATACAAAGAATTTAAAATAATTCCATTTTGAGTTAAAATGAAATAGCGCTTCTGAAATTCCTTCCCCTTCCCCCTCCCCATCGCCTTGGCCAAGGGGCACAGTCATATAAAGTTCTTAACATGATGTCTGGCATATAACACAAGCTCAAGACGTGACAGGTGTGGTATCACTAACAGATTTCATCTTTCTCACAACCCAAATCTATCCAACGTTCTATTCTACAAATTATACTTCCTCCACTGCCATTGGGCTTGACCAGGTCCCTCCTTCAATGCTGGTTTTTTTTTTTTATACTTCCAGTTGGTTTTGTTGTCTTTCCTGTTAAAACAAGCTGCTTATCAACCTCCTGGCCACTAACCTCCTGCCTATTTTATCCTTCATATTGCCACTAGTCACACATGAGTGCTCTCTCAAAGATACCGACAAGAGTTCACTACTGCCTATAGAACGAGTCCAGATTCCTAAGTATTCAAGTCTCTCCATACCCAAGCTCCAAAAGACCCTTCCAAGACTTCTTTCCCACCATGTCCTTTAAGACACCCCACAATCCAGTTACATACAAATTGCATACTTGCAGGACTCCACCATCTTACATGTCATTACATACAAACCCTGGCCTGATCTGCCCTTCTACGTTCTCTTATTCCTTTCTTCGAATCCAAGGAGCTTTAGCCAATTCTCCCCAAGTGGTATTTGTGCCCGCAACTTTATATTGTCCTACTCTGGGATGCCTGGGTGGCTCAGTGGTTGAGCATCTGCCTTTGGCCCAGGGCGTGATCCCAGGGTCCTGGGATCGAGTCCCACACCAGGCTCCCTGCTTAAAGCCCGCCTCTCCCTCTGCCTGTGTCTCTCATGAATAAATAAACTTAAAAAAATATATATATTGTCCTACTCTGTACTACATCCAGTGGACGACATACCAAACCTTATACTCCTTCAGGACAGAGACCCAGCCTTAGCCCTTTTTTTTAAAAAAGCATCACTAATGTATTCATTCAGTCGGCAAAGTTTTATTCAATACTTCCTTAGATGGCAAGCTCGAGACAAAAGATAAACTGTATAAAACTCTACACCATGGAGTAGTCCACGATCCAGACAGGTGGACAGACATTTAAAGCCAATGATGTCAATAAAATGTGCCTGCCCCAAGAAAGATACAAGCACCGTGGGGCTGCAGAAGAGAGGATGGTGTCTGCTGAGAGGGATGGCACAGAGACCTGTTGGTGAAGGCGAGTTAAGAGCTCACCAAACAGAGAAGCAGAGACCTCTCTCTACCTGGAGAAAGGTAAGAAGTTACCGAGGTCTCCCCACTCATGTGATGTGTCTGGGTCATGAAGTCCTGGGGCCTAGGGGTTGGCTTTAAGGAAATGGCTAAGAATTAAAGCTGGAAAAGTTGTGTGAAGAACCCGTATAGTAGGAGCGGCAAATCCGAAGGCCTAGAGAAGGCAGGCGGGGAAGGGAAGGGGGACCCAGTGAGGCCTGGTGGTCTGGGGAGGACCCGTCCCACCTAAAGGGGGTGCCAGGCATCAGCGGAATGCTGCTGAGGGAAGCAGCCCCCGTGCAGCCAGATCTTTGGATTCTTCCAGAGAAGCAGATAATTTGGATTTTTAGGTGAAAGCTCTTGATTTTTTAAAATGTTAACAAGTATGTCAAGTAAAAAAAAAAAAATCCCGCTGCAAAGCCTAAAAGCGATGTGTCTGTGGGATAAATTTGGCTTGTGCGTCTGCACCCTCTGTTGAACAGCAAGTCAGAGGGCTTGGAATTCACGCGATGGAAAAACACAGCAGGCTTTCAAGTGGGCACGGGGGAGGCAGAATGATCAAATCTGGACTCCTGAGAGCGGAGCAGGAGAGGGACTGGGACGGGAGGGTGACCAAGGCCAAAAAGAAAATAATATCATTAATTGTTCCGGCCCCTAGTGGCAGGCAACGAATCCCTGTGAGAGTGAGTGACTTCAGGCCCTGGGGGGCGCTGCTCAGCCTCCTTGGTGGCCTGGCCCCGGCACAGGTGCTTCTGTAAATGCTCAAGGACCCGGAGTCACAATGAGCCCTTCCCATATTCCTGATGCACAAAAAAAGGCGCAAGATCATGAAAAGTCTGCTGTTTTAGGAAGGCTGTCAGTGAGGGGTCAGAGGAAAGTGAGGACAGTGTTACTGGAAGCTAGAGGGCGAGAGGACCCCGCTCTACAGGGACAGGGTTTGGCAATGCTGCTATCTACGGTAACGTGGGAAACAGAAACGTCCCAAATGAAGTCAGTGATCTAGCGACGGAGATTTCCAGGCAGCACACTTAAAGTGACACCTGGCTTCTGCTTGCAGCCTGATAAAATGTGAGCAGAGAGATGAGCTAAGGAACACACGGGTACATATGAAACCGTTCCTCACTCCCAGCCTCTCCTGATGTCAAGCAATTCTCAAAGTAAGAAATGGTTTCCCAGCAAGGATCAAATCCAGAGTGTGACTGCCTGACACTTTGTTGAGACAAACAGACCTACGGCCTTCTAAGGATCTAACAAGAGCGTACCTTACAGAAACTCTGCACTAAATAACAAGGATTCTGAGAACCTTATGGGGGTTGTCCCTCAGTAGTCTCAGGGGGACTCCAAGGCAGACAACGCATCTTTGGGTCTTCTTGGCTCATGCCATGAACCCATCAAGATTCACAGGACCCACAGGACCCATAATTATACTATGAAATTATTACCAAGTTAGACTAAAAGAAACAGAGATTACAAAATGAGAAGAGCCTTCAGATCCCCAAAATTTATGGGCAGAAAGCAGTCTGAGGCTTCTTAGCTGCAAATGCTAACTTCTCTTATGAAAAAGGAAGGATGGGGATCCCTGGGTGGCTCAGTGGTTGAGCGTCTTTTCGTCCAGGGTGTGATCCTGGAGACCCAGGATCAAGTCCCACGTCGGGCTCCCTGCTTCTGGAGCCTGCTTCTCCCTCTGCCTGTGTCTCTGCCTCTCTCTCTGTCTCTCATGAATAGATAAATAAAATCATTTAAAAAAAGAAAAAAAGAAAAAGGAAGGCTGACTTAAAGAGCAGAACCAAGAGCTCACAGACTGGAACCAAGAGTCACAGAGAACAGGAGGACAGAAACTGGTAATCTGGACCTGGCCAATCAATCCTAGTATCGCTGTGGGACCTGTGTGTCTCTGATTCTTCTCCTTTGGGGCAGGCCTTTCAAATGCCTGTCCTCCTACTGTGTTTTGGGTGTGTCTTGGGCAGAGAACAGAGAACAGTCCTCAAGGAACTACACCCAAGAAAACTGGCCCTGAGGAGCCTTATTTGTTTACCCAGACCCAATTCAGATGACCAGCTCCTTGACTTTGAACCTGAGCCTGAAGCCATGATGGGCAGATGCTTCCGAGGGTCTTGGAAATGCTAGAGCATATCTGCATGTAGGAGAGATGTGAATTACTGCAGCCAGGGGGCAGACCATGGCGGAATGGTTTTTTTCCAAAAATGCCCACAATAATAGCTTCTGCCCCCACGTATTCTTCTAGAATCTTGTCATTCCACTAACAAGTGATGGAGTCCAGTACCCTCCAATTAAATCTGAGTGGGTTTGTGCCTCACCTGTAGCCAAAAGAACTAAGCGATGTGGCTTCCAGGGCCAGGTTGGGAAAAGTGATGCAACTTCCCTCTTGCTCACTGGAATACTTGTAGCTGATGCCTTTGGCCATCACGTAGGCAGTCTGAGTGCTGTGGGGCCTCCATGCTGTCAGGCAGCCCAGACTGGCCTCATGAGGCGAACACCTGACTCTCTGATTGCAGCTACATGAGACCAGAAACCAGCCTGCTAAGGCTCTCCTGAAGCGCTGACCCATAGAAACTGCATTAAACGGCTGTTGTTGTCTTAAGCTACTAAATTTAGGGTGATTTGTTACACAGCAATGGATAATCAGAATGCAGATGGTGACAAGGTAATTTATTTAATTTTCATTTTTGTATACTTACAAATTTTTGAAGATTAGTAGGTCATATTTGATACCCCTTACTGGGACAGATAACAGACTCTGCTGTACTTTGCTTCTCGGTCTGTGCTTTTGGATTCTGGACATTCTGGGCCTCTGCACACTCGGATTTAAATTCATACTTACAATTTTTTTTCCATCAGACCATGCTATTACTCATTAAAACACCAAAAAGAAAAAAGTCCTTTTCCATTAATCATAGATAAGTAGCTACAGCTAAATCTTGGACCTTTTTGCCAGTGACTCACATTAACATTTTTTTTGACCTCTTGGAATTCAATGCTTATCTAGTACTGCTAAAATTTGGCATCCCCTTTTTCTAGAATGTAAAAGGACAGAATAAAGGAATGAGGATATTGAAATGTTCTGCAGGCAATTAGAAAAAGTTCTAGAGAAACAAAGACCTTAATAATTCAATAATAACAAATTCAAAACACTGGGTTAGTTGGTGAAGGACACACTTGTAGCAACTTTCTTACAATGCTTTAACATTTTCTAATGTGAAAAGAATCAAATTTGATAAATGTTACTCTTCAGATAATGATAATGGAATTTTGTAACTTCGGACATACAACATGAAAGGGTAATGTCTTGAAAGAGAATGTTCTGGAAGCTGGGAGGGAGCTATTCTGAGGAATGAGCACAAAACACAGAGAAGCAATTAGATTTTTTTTAGTCTCTGTTAGTCCTATCAAACCTCCAATATGGCATTTCCCCAAGTCAGGGTGACAAAGAACAATGACAATCGCTAGGAGCCAGGAAAGCAGCATCCAATTTTGCAACTATTGTCTTTGAGAATTAAGCTCCTGCTGGAATGGGTGCCAAGCTGATCTGTAACTTTAGCTAATAAAGAAAACAATGGGAATGTTCTGTCCTGGTAAGACAAATAACACAGATGAGAAAATACACTTCATGTAAAACCAAAGGGGGGTAAAAAGAGAAAATAAATGTCTGGCACTGGAGCAGAGGCAAGGCTGCTCGGGACACAGCAGTAAAGTTACCGAAGTTAACTTAATTGCAGGAGGGGTGGGAATGAGAAAGGAGAGCCGGTGGCCAACTGACCGTAGCTCCAGGCAGGCAGCGTAACTGACCACTAGAAGCAGAAGAATTCTAACAAGCAACAGAGAATCACTGTCATGGCCAATTTTAAGTGTCAGCTTGTCGAGGCGACAGTCCACAGCTATTCAATCAAATGCTAACCTAGGCACTGCTGTGAAGGCATTTAGCAGATATGATTAAAACCCATAATTGACTTCATACAAGGGAAATTTTCTTTGATAATCTAGGTGGGCTTTGATAATCCACTGAAAGGCCTTCAGAGCTGAGCTGAGGCTCCTCTGAGAAGAAATTCCACTTGTCCGGAACAGCTTCCACCAGGCCTGAAACTCGGGGTCTGCCCTTCTTGATGGCCTGCCCCACGGACACCTCGCTTGCCTCACCTGCCCCTCTAATCACTAAAGCCACATCCTCGCAGGAAATCTCTTTACTTATCTCCTACTGGTTCTGTTTCTCTGCTTGAAGCCTACCTCACACACACACTAAATCCAGCAGCCTACTGGTACTGAAAAACAAAAGACAAGTTAGCTGGCAGGACAGCATAACCCATAACAGCATCCACTGATTTTTGGTACCGGAATAGGTTAATGTCTCCAAATGAAATAAAACAAGTTGAACCAAGAGAACAGTAAAATGAAGAATAGCTAATGATACAAACTACTATAACTTAATACAGACTAGACTCCTGCCTCATAAAAAAAAACCCCAACGTAAAGATTAGGGTCTAGTTACTGGTTAAACATCCTCTGTGTTAACTCTGAGTACTACAATCAACACCACTATCTTGGAGATGTCCTGGCAACAATTACATCCGCGTAGGGAAGACATCCAAATGGGCTGAGGTTCTATAGATTCAGTATCTCTTACAGAGAATGTAATGCAGAGAATGGTTGTAATATTACAATTTCACAAATATATCTGGTTTTTAAAATATGCACATTCATACAAATATTTTAGGATAACTTTCAGATGTCAGTACCAAAGAGTTCCTTCATAAAAATGATTACTAACTGCCCTAAAGATACGTTTTAGCTATTACTCAGCTTATAATTCCTACTTATATGTCAGCACCGGGTTCTCTGAAAAAGCAGGTCCCCGCATAGGTGATTTGCAGTGTGCTCTCCATTGCCAAAAACCAGGTCCCGTCACATATGGCTCTTCGCTGTGAAAACCAAAGGATGACAAAGAGCTGGTATCCCTGCTGGCCAGCAGCAGAGCCTTACAGTTTCAGCTTATCACAGCATGAAGTTCTCATGGAATCATGTTTATTCTCTTTGGTTGTAAAATCGACACAACATCTGTTTTACAGAATAGTATGCAGCTAATAATAAGTATCGAATAGATCATCAAAATAGACAAAGTGGAAAAAGCTAGCAGGGAACCAAAACTATTTGTCGCTGTTCAGTGTAAAAGGAAGGAAGGTGCAGGGGCGCCTGGGTGGGTCAGTTGGTCAAGTGTCCAACTCTTGGTTTGGGCTCAGGTCATGATCTCAGGACCGTGAGATCGAGCCCCTCAGTGGGCTTGTGCTCAGCGGCAAGTCCGCTTGTCCCTCTCCCTCTGCTCCTCTCCCTGCTCACACACCCACACTCTCTCTAATTAATAAATAAAATCTTTTGAAAAGGGATTTAGGGGGGATCCCTGGGTGGCTCAGCGGTTGAGTGCCTGGCCCAGCGCACGATCCTGGAGTCCGGGATCGAGTCCCATGTCAGGCTCCCAACATGGGGCCTGCTTCTCTCTCTGCCTGTGTCTCTGCCTCTCTCTCTCTCTCTCTCTCTCTTTCTCTCTCATAAATAAATAAATAAATCTTTAAAAAAAAAAAAAAAGAAAAGGGATTTAGGAAAAAATAAGAGATACACATACACATTTCTAGGTACATCTGTACATGCACAGAGCATTTCTGAAAGAGTTAACAGGATTTAGTGATGGCTTCTAGGTTGAGAGGGGGACTTTTTTCTGCTAACTTGTATACCTTAAGAACCCCAAATCCCTCTCTCCCTCTCTAGTTCTGAACTAATTTAGAAATACGACCAATAAGCAGAGAGAGGACAAAACATTGCCCTTACTCCTTATGAAGGTGACACCTGAGAATGTGGCTTAAACGCTGAGCCAGCCGCCTTCCCTGACAAACTGACCCTGGATTCAGACAAGACTTACCTATCTGATGGGCAGCAAGGATGACCAGCACATTCCTCCCGCGCACAGCAGGGCCACACTGACCTCCCCGAGCACCTCTCTCTGTGAGCTGACCAGGAGAAAGGGAGGGGAAGGGGCTGGGCCAGGCAGCTGACTGCACCCTCCAAACTCACCAATCAGTAAGTCACTGGGCAGAGAGGCCAAGAATACTTCGAGAAAGAAATATAGGCAGTGAAGAAGAAAGACCTATTCCCTCCGCCTGTCACCCACGGTATACTTTGGCAGCATTTGAGTTTTTATCATTCTGTGTGATGCTGTCAGTCAAAACCCAAATATTTAGAAATGAAAGCTGTCCTTGAAGATTTTCAAATAACACTGCAGTGTATAACACAGAAAGTAAGGGTAACCACTTTCTACTTCTAAACCATGTTCAAAGATTGTGACTTTTCCCAGGATGGAAGGAAGTGATGAAAAGACGAGTTGATTAACAAATTAAAAAAAGAAGGAGGGGGTGGGGGAGGAGGAGAAGGAGGAAAGAAAAAAAAAAAACCTTCTGAAACTTTGATATGACAATGGGGTCAGAAAAAGAACACCAACTTATATTCATCTGCATTTATTACAGTAACTGTGACAATTTAAGATTTCCAACATTTTTAATAGTTGATTTCTATGCAACAGAATCTGGAATGAGGACTCACCATCACAATAAACCATTGGCCTCGTCAGTGAACCGCTCACCAAATTTTTTAACTCATAGGAAACGTAAAGATAGGAGTTTGTGCTTATTGATGCTCTGCCTTTATATTTCTCTCTCCGCTGGGTAGGTGAGTTGAGTTTGTGTTGTTCTAGATTATGTCTACAGAAAAATGGATTCTGTTGCTTTTCTTCATCTGATGTTTGCTACAAAATTCCAAAGATACTGAGAAAATGTTCCAGCATATAAGGAAATCTGGAGCTTGGAAAACACACACCCTGGGGGTCACACACAGTTAAATCTGTTCTGTCTTTATAATTTTATTTAGAGTACCTTGTATTTAGTACGTACCAAATATACATACGATGAATGAATAAATAACATTTTTCTGCTGTAAAGAAGAGCTTTGCCAAAGCAAACCTTGTAGCCAGGAGAGAACTTCTCCACATCCTTCTCCAGCCATTCCCCATTGAGAGGGATGTCAGGGGCTGGAGACACAGCATTACAGAGTTGCAGAAGGGACATGAGGGGAAAGGCAAGTTAACACCCTATTACTTTCTGAAGCCCTTTCCACTCCTCATGTCTGCACAATCCCCAGATCTAGAACATAACTGGACTTTGCAGCATTGAACAAAAACCTTGCTCTGTGAACCAGCACCCAATGCAGACTACTAGTGCATAACAGATACTTAAGCAGTGTTAGTTGGATAAATACATCACCCTAGGCTGGAACATACAGACACAGGAAAGTTCTGGGCCGAGCTACTTCAACCAGCAACCCCAAGCATTTTTTCATATCCTCAGACAACTACTACCCTTTGCCATCACGGACCTTGTCATTGTGGTGACGTGGCAAACAGCATACAGGGAAGCTAACAGGCCTACTTTACTCTACCTCTTTACGCAAAACAACAGCTGGTGTCAAGAAAACTCTAGGCCATCCTCTAAGCATCTGAAAATCCTGCGAGGAAAGGCAGAGTTCCAAATACCAAATAACACCAAAGCTGATGATCAAAATGGACGGGCCCATCTGCCTCTGAAACGACCCGTTAATATCCTACCATGCTGGGAATAATTCAAAGAAGCAAACAAGCCCATGTTGGTTTGCTGAAATCATATTTCCTTTATAACTGACTCATTTTGCTATCCCACTGTCTGCAAAAGGTAGAAACTTCAGATGGATTTTAGTTGGAAAAACACACACAAAACTGACTTACCCTTGGGTTTGAAAGAGTAAAGGGTCTCATTCCAGCACAAGTTTGAACCGCTAAGAAGAGCCAATGATTACATTATAGGGTCTCTATGCAGAAACATGCCTCATATTTAAATTTCTACTCTCTCCCATTCCATCCGTTTTTATTTTTTATTTATTTTTCAAAGATTTTATTTATCTAAGAAGAGAGAGCATGAGCGGGGAGGAGAGGGAGAAGCAGACTCTCCACTGAGCAAGGAGCCCAACGCAGGGCTCGATCCCAGGACCCTATGATCATGACCTGAGCAGAAGGCACTTAAATGACTGAGCCACTTACCCGCCCCCCCACCCTGTCTCTTTTTATAGAGCACTCTACCCATGCTGGCGTCCCAAGTCTCACCCATTCAAAAGTCACAAAAGGTATGGGGACAAGGAATCCGCTATATGGTCATTTCCACAGGAGGCTCAAGCCTCCGAGGAGGATGAGACAGGAACTGCCCCGACCACTGCCCACACCCTGGGCTACAGCATTATCATCATAGAGACACGATCCAGCCGTGCTGCTGTCTTCCCGGATACGTGGGCCAGGGTGGCAGAAAGAGTATCACCCCATGTGCAAAAAGAGCAGCACACATGCCGCAGAGGTGCCAGAAACAGGTGAGAAACAGACCTTCGACTCCCTCCCGTTCTGGCCTATTACATTTTACTATATTTACTTTCACTGAGGCTTTATTTCAGTGGGACTACTCATACATGTATGTAAGGTGAGAATAGTAAAATGAACCTTATTTACCCACCTCTGACAATTATCAACATTTTGCCATTGAGATCTCGATACCTCCACTCTGGTTGCTTCTGTATTTTTCAAGCAACTCTTAGTTGTATCATTTTACCTGCCTCAGCACACTATCTCACACATAAGGACATTTTGAAACATGATCACGGTATCATTTTCACAAACAACAAAATCATCAATAATTCCTGAGTAGAATTTAGTATCAGTCTATGTTCAAGCTTGTCCCACTGTTGCAAAAATGCCTTTTCAGTTTGTTTTTCCAAAACAGGATCTAAAAAGACCCACGTGGAACCCACACTCTTAAGTCTGTAACAGTTTTTAGGGCCTGTCCTAAGAAGCTGGCCATCACACGTGCTGCAGCAAGCTCTGCTCCAGATGCCACTTTTTTCAACTAAAAGGACAGTGTAAGAGCTTCATTATTTTCCCATTCCTTACAGGAAACACCCACCTCCACAGGGATAACACTTGCGTCCTTCATATCACTGGGAAAATTAATTCTCAGTAATAAATAAAAGCTAGGATGAAGGCTCCAGTGTAAAAATGGCTCCAGACAGGAGTTTTATTTCTGGGGTAATGCCTCAACTCTGCTTGCATTCAATCCTGAAAAGGGCCATAAATTCTATTTTTGTTAGTTTAGTACTAAAAAGAGATTGCCAGAGCAGCAAAATAAGTAACATAGATTTCCCTGTAAAAGATCCTGAAAAATCATATATTCTAATCATGTAGTTTCCAAACAAAGACAGTATCAACCACTGGTTTTAAAAAGAAACCAAGAAATGAAACAGTTGGATATTCTCATGGGGCCAATTTTTTTTTTTTTTTTTTTTAAATCAAAGCTCCTGAGTCCTTGGTAAGGGACGGGAGAGAGCAAGTGTAGACACATAAATGAGCTTCACAAGTAATTCAAGTCTCCCCGTACAGTCTGATTCTCTTCTTCTGAGAATCTAATCTTCTCATCACATCTGCTAATCAGTAGAAAACTCAGTATATTTGAGTGCCATCATTTTTTTGTTTTGTTTTTGTTTTTTGCCTAATCGTAACAAGAATCCAATGGCTAATAACTTGTTAATAGCTAAGAACTAAGAGGCAAAACGGATCATGAGTTCTTGAGTCAAGAGACCATGTATGTGTAGCCTGCACACCCCTAGGATATCTTGCACACACACTGGTCTCAGCTATCACTCTTGTGTTAAGGACGTCCATGTTTCTCCCTCCAGGCCACACCCACCTGTGTGTTGGTCTATCCTACAACTCCCATTGGGATGAGGGGTCCCACAAGTGCATCAATATCAACACATTCAAACCATCCGGTATCTGCCCCAGTAGAACGTTTCCTCCTACCTTCCAAAGTCTCTACGTCAGAAAGCAAGTCAACCTCAGCTTTTCCCAAAATCTTCATATCCCTCGCTATCCCCTCAACCTCCCAGGCCCCGGAAAACCTTTCCAAATCTAAGTCATGTCAACTCTACTTCCTAAATATCTTTTCTACCTGTTCTCTGGCTGCTTTGCCTGGGGTCCCTATCTGTCCTCTCCTGGACTGAACATCGGCCTATACCCGCCTGGCTGCTGCTTCCAGTCTCGTCCCTCTAAACCCCACTTCCGCCAAGGAGGCCCTTGTAAAAGCAAACTAGATCATTACACATCTCTGCTTAAATTCTTATCACAGTTCCCCCAGAGCTTTTAGGAAAAAAAAACAAAAACAAAAACAAAAACAAACAAACAAAAAGCTAAACTTATCAGGACACATAAGACATTTTTTGTCCCTGGTCCTGCCCACTCCTCCAGCCTCACCCTCTGACTATCTTCCCTCTACTTCAATCATACAAACAACTGCTCTTCCAATACATTTCCATGTATTGCCCCTGCTGGTCCCCCCACTCGAGATAAGCACCCTTGCTTTCTGGAGAAGGAGGATGATTGCTACATATTCCATGCAGGACAACTAAAGCACATGTCCTTGAGGAAGCTCTCGTCCACCTCACCCTCTGCCCTCCTCTACCTGCATCCAGCGTTCTGCACCGTTTCACCACAGTATCTCTCCTGCTTGATTACTGTCTCCTGATCAAGTCCTCTCCTAGTCTGTGGAGCCTCCACCCCCAAGTCATCCAGGCTCAAATCCATCCTGTCAACTTTCATTCTTCTCTTAGGTTACTCACAGAAAGAGATGGAGTCTTCTCTCTGCAGCCCTACCAGTCCTGGAACTTGATACACGAAAAGAATCCCATGACGCGCCTACCTCACTCCTCTTTTTCTTCTTCCGCGCTGAGCTTTTGAATATACATGAGTCTCTACTGACCTTGAAAACCTTCTCACATCCTGAGCTATGAAAGTCTCTTCCTGCCCTCTAGCATCAAACTTTGAACAATTACCCATTTCTCCTTCCTCATTATCTCGTTACTTATTAAATCTGCCTGTCCAGCTTCTCCCCTTACTATTAAAACTGAGCTAAATCCAATGTCCTTTTAGAAGACCTCACTGTCCTTACCCTCTGCAAAATTCAGAATTGCTGACCACCTCCACTGCCCTGGTTCCTGTGACAGCATTTCTCCTTCCCGTCTAACAGCTCTCTCCATCCCCCACCTGGCCCGTAACTGTTCCCGCAGGACTTCCCTATCCTCTTTGTAATGTCCTCCTTGGCAAGCTGATCCAGTCACATGGTGTCCACAATCACCACCATGGAGAAAACTGCTAAACAGACCTCTCTTCAGGCACAGTCTCTCCTGAGCTACACATTTCCTTCAGTCAATAGGACATTTTCAAATGGAGGTCCCAGTGGAACTTCAAACTCAAATAGATGCCAACAAACGTGACATCTATCTTCCACGCTTGAAGAGACTCCCACAACCATCCTCCTGTCCCTATGGCCTCAAATGCTTTCTGCTGCCTCCCTTCTGTACCTTTCCCTTCCACATCTAGTCACTCACCTGGCTCCTTCAAGTCCAGCCTTCAACACTATGTACTTGCGTTCTTTCCTTCCCTACACCTTTGCCACAGTCCTACCTCAGACGCTCAGGATCTCATGCCTACATGTTTTTAACAGCTCTGCCAGCCCATGTCTCCTCCTTCAGATTACCCCCTACTCTCCACCACTTCCAACCCAACTATTCCAGCAGCTTCCCTCCTGACATAGTACCCATCATTGGCTCCCCATAGCTTAGAGCACCATGTCCCAAACCCATGGCTTATGATTTTCACATTCTGGATTCAATCCAGCTTTAGGATCTCATTCCCTCCTGGTTCTTGTCAGTCAGGCTTTACCCTTGCCCAGAAAGATGGCTGATCATATACCTTACTTCCGTCATTTGTTAAATTTCCAGGCCCTGCTCAAGACCCACCGAGGCAAAAGTTCCAAGGGCTCTCTGGGACAAGCTCAATGCCAAAAAAAGGAAGGAGTTTTCAGGAGCAGGTTGGGGGGTGGGTAGGGAGAAAACTAAAGAAACAGCCTAAAATTAGCTGATTTAATTATCTAAATTAATTTTTCACCTACTACACTGGCAGCTACTTCTGAAACCAAATAATGGTCCTGCAGTAAGAGAAAGAGGGGAAAAATGCTAAAATCCCCACTATTGTCAGAAACCTTTACTGAGATTACTAGCCACTCAGGGTAGCTCTCTTCCTTTAGTCACCAAACTTCCTCAAAAATCACCCACTAACCCTTCTATTAACAGATGCCTACAAAGACAAAGGGTGTGCTTTCCTTGTCCTTGTCAAAAGACAATTCACTAATCATGTTCACAATGAAACAAAATCAATTTAGATCTGGGACTAAAGATCTTATGTCAATAGGTGTTACTTTCCCAAGAGAAATAACTGAAGCAGAAATATCAATCTTTACATGTCCATTGCATTTTAAGCATTAATTATTAGTATCTATTTAATTGCTAAATAATGGGTTTTATAGTTCAGGGTCAGATAGTTTTCTGTTTTTTACACCATACACGAAAGGAGATGTCTTTTAATCTAATTGGATTACAACACATTTGAAACCTTATTGGTTGAGATTTTTACAATATAAAATAGATTCACGTTTATTATTGAAAATTTAGGAAATTAAGAAAACGACAAGGATGAGGTGAGACTGCTTCCACAAGGTGACCCTGTAACAGAGAGGTTACCAACACAAGGGCTTTTGCATCAGACAGAGAGGACCCAAGTTACAACCTGACCACTCAGTAGATGTCATTACTTATCCCAGGTCTCGGCCTCTTCACCCGTCACCCTGACTGGTAATATTTACCCTGTTGGGTTATTATAAGGACAAATGAGATAATGTGAGTAAACATTTAGTCCACTGCCCAAAACTTAGTATGTGTTCAAAAATGTTGGTTTGTATTGACTTCTACTCTAGATAAACTGAAATGTAGGTATGTCCTCAGCTTCAAGAACTCTGAGGACTATACCAGTGACTGAGGACTAACTCAGTGAACTACTGTGGACTATACCCAAATGCATGGAGTTTAAGACCTACCTATTTCCTTAGAACTATGTGGCCTAATATCACTATTTTTGGATATGTGAGATCATCATTATGAACATCGATAATAAATGGATGAAGGTGGCATCAGGCCACAATTTTTCTCTAAGGTCTCCATACAGGAAGAACGATGTGGCACTCAGGTTACAATGTTCTAATGAGATTTAAAGTATTAATGATATAATGTCTGAGATAAAGATAAACTTCCTTATGAGACCTTTTCCATATTTATATTCTGAATTATATTCTTATAAATATATATGTCAAATCAGTGAGCATAGGAAAAAAGTCTTGCAAGAGATAGAACTGTGCCCAAAATACCACAGGGTGGAGGGAAGAACTTACTATTCTAGGACCCTTTTCTACCACATGCTACTGTGTGTCCTTGTCCCGCTAAGCTAGATCTCCTAACACCAGCCTGAGTTAGAGTTGACAAGTGCCACCAAGTAGACCATTTTCACCAGCACTCTGAAACTCTTCAAGCAACATACTGCACTCAGAGAGGATGGCTTTGAAAATGCCAGAGTTCTAACTGCATCATTGCTGATGGCTTTTTAGCTACTTGAGCCCCTTTCCATGCCACATCTATCTGAAATAGAAGCCCCCTCCTGAATGGGCAAAGTTCACCTTTTCACTAGGTCTTACCCATTTTCAGATCTTTTCCACAAAGGACCCCTCCTCATGTAAGTTCCACAGGATGAAGATTGTCTGGCTTGTTCCTCACTGAATCCCGGAGCCCGGTACCCTAACTGGTACATTCTAAGTGTTTGGCCAAGATTAGATTAGTAGCATGAATAAATACACACAATCACTAATACATGAGTGTATACCAGTATGAGTGTATACCAGTCACATGATTTTGCTTTAAAACATCTGACTGGATCACATTCTATAATGGTACAAAAATTTAGCTTTTATTAAGCGCTTCCTTGTATGCTTTTCATTTTACAAACATGTCTCCAATACCTGCAAGAGCTTGAGAAACGGGTATCACAGAGTCTGAAAAATGGAGTCTCATGGAAGCTAAATGATTTCCCATAGGCCTCATAGCAAGCTAGCACTAACTTTTCTCAGAATACATACAGGGTAAATGAAACAATTGTGTAAAACAGTACTAAGTAGGGCACTGGGTGGCTCTGACTCTTGATTTCAGCTCAGGTCATGGTCTCAGAGTCATGAGATCAAGCCCTGTACTGGGCTCTTCGCCCAGCAGGGATTCAGCTTACGATTCTCCCTCTCCCTCTACCCTTCCCCACCGAGCTCTCTCTCTCTTAAAATAAATAAATAAATCTTTAAAAACACAACACAAACCAAAAAACAGTATGAAGTAATTACTTGATTTATTCTCTTTCATTCTTCTTTAGTCAAACACCCCAACCTAGAATGTGCCTAGCACACTGTAAGCACCCAATAAATATTTGACTTTTTTAAATCAAGCACACATATTTTATTTTATATATATATTTTTAGAGAGAGATGTGCACAAGCAGGGGACAAGAGAGAATGTCGGGAAGGGCAGAAGGAGAGAGAGAGAGAGAGAGAGAGAGAGAGAGACTCTTTTTTTTTAAGATTTTATTTATTTATTCATGAGAGATATATAGAGAGAGAAGCAGAGACACAGGCAGAGGGAGAAGCAGGCTCCATGCAGGGAGCCTGACGTGGGACTCGATCCCGGGTCTCTAGGATCAGGCCCTCGGCTGAAGGCAGGTGCTAAACCGCTGAGCCACCCAGGGACCCCGAGAGAGAGACTCCTAAGCAGCCTCCAAGCCCAGCAAGGAGCTCCATCTCAGGATCCTATGATCATGACCTGAGCCAAAATCAAGAGTCGTACACTTAACCAACTGAGCCACCCAGGCGCCCTAAGTGCACACATTTTAATAATCAAAATAAATATTTGTTGCAGGGGAAGAAAGGGTGAGAAAGAATATAAGTGTCCATTTCTCACTCAAGGTCTGCATAACCATTTTATTTCTTTTTTTAAGATTTTATTTGTTCATGACACACACACATACACACACACAGAAGCAGAGACACAGGCAGAGGGAGAAGCAGGCTCCATGCAGGGAGCCCGACATGGAATTCGATCCCGGGTCTCCAGGATCACGCCTTGGGCTGAAGGTGGCACTAAACCGCTGAGCCATCAGGCTGTCCCAGCATAATTGTTTTATACTAGTATCTTCTACTTCCCCTTATAGTGAGACTAGAAATCCCTGTCAATCATCTAGTAATTTTGATACTACACCCTCTTGTACTTTACCATACGTTACCCTGGCCAGCCTACAGGGCCAAACAGGGAGCGGCTCTGCTGTCGCCCACCTGCTGAACACTACTGGCCTTATACTCCTGACCCAGACACTGTCAAGGACACACCCTCAGATGTAGCTCCTGTGGCTACAGGCCCAGTAAGTGTCAGGGACCCCTATTCACCAGGAGCTGTCTGTCCTGCCTCCCCCACACCTCCATCTGGCCCAGAGTGCCCTGCCTTTATCTCCTGCTCTCATTTTTGCTGTTGCTCCTCACTGTTCACTCTCTTACCAATCCTGAGGTTCCTTTCCTTCTTATTTCTCTTCTGCTCTTTCACCTTCTTTTGGTCTCCTTTTCCTACCATTGCTTTTTATAAAAAAGTGACTGCACAGATGGTGTTTTCCAACAGGATCACAAGATTTCCTGTCCCACATCATGCTCTGTTTTTACAATGTGTCATGACACTCATCCCATGACGGTGTAGAGCCTATGTCCCCTGTAACCACAGAAGAGAGGATGGCATGTGGCTGCCAAAGCAGGGTCACAAAAGGCCATAGGATTTCTGCCTGGTTCATGTGGGAAGCCCACTCTTGGAACCCAGTCACTATGCTGTAAAAAGAACACCACGTGGGGAGCCCCTGTACAGGTATTTAGATAGCTGAGGTCCTGGATAACACCTATCTTCAATTGTTTCCAGCCACATGAGTGGGCTAGGCTCAAAAAGCACCGGCCACTCACAGCTGCAGCTACGTGACAGGACCCAGGATCTGCCTACCTAAGCCCAGTCATACCCCAGAACCATAAGACATAATAATAAAATGACTGTTGCTGAACTAAGCCACTAAGTTTTGGGGTGATTCACTACACAGCAATCGATAACCAGTAGCTAAATCAATAACCTAACACATCGGTGTGGGCCTTAACATCTAACAGAGTGAAATTATCAATCCAAACATGGGTGGGGCTGCTAACCCCATTGAAGAGTTAATCTCCAATAACTTTGCATTAATGTTTATTTTATTATTTTGTGGGCTACTCTTATGCTCCAAAGAGGGGTCGTAATACGTTATTCCCCAAACACTGCCAGAGAGACAGCTATTGTGGAAAACTGAGTATTCCTGAAAACTAATTTTCAGAAAGCTTCCATTTTACTGTACTATTTGTCAAACCCCCAGTTGTTCCCTTTTAAGGCACTAAGCTTTATGCAAAGTTAGACACACTGCTCAGTTCTTCATCATTTAAGCTTTTAAACACCAATCTATAGCAAACTCATATAATTCAAATGATCTAAAACCCTGCCAATTTCACTGAATTAAGAATGCCAAGCTGATACTGACCTTCCTAATTTCCTTATGTCACATGATGTGGTAATAGCCAAAGAAAGGTTTTGTTTTTAATACCATAACATAAATTTACCAAAAAAAACCCTGTAATAGGAAAGCCAAATGTCACTTCACATCAACACTACAAATTCAAGTTATCCCAAATTTGTTCTGAGAAAACTTACGACACAGAAGTCCCCATTGCTTTCTTTCAATTGCCCGACCTATTTCAAACAGAAAGGTTTGGAAAATGGAATGGCCAAAAAGACGGGCCACACAGAGAAAAAGGGAAAAAAGCAAAGCGCCTGAGTAATTCTGAGATGGGCTAATCAGTCTCTGAAAAGTCAATACTAGGCGGGACCATGAATCAATTTTTCAAACAGTTTATCACAGTTAATTGAAAATTTTGCTATTTCAAGGTCTATATTGCATCTACAATTGGGAGACTTCAAAATCTTTACAGTGGAAAGGTTCAAGACCACACAAAGGTCAACTGAAGTAACAAAAAGGAAAAAAATTTAAGAACCACATAAGGAACGCCTGGGTGGCTTAGTTAAGCCTCCGACTCTTGATTTTGGCTCAGGTCATGATCTCAGGGTCATGAGATGGAGCTACGCGTCCGGCTCCGTGCTCAGCAGGGACTCTGCTTGTCTCCCTCTCCCTCTGCTCCTGTTGTCTGTCTCTCTTGAATAAATAAATAAATCTTAAAAAAAAAATCAAGAACCACATTAGAAGAGACAGCGAGCCCCCTGTGGGCCTCTGCACTGTTCTCCTACAGGGGCAGAGCATGCTGAGTGTTCCTGTTCACAGGGAAGTGGGGTCTTGTCTAGACCAAGGAGCTCGTGTGAGCAGGATGAGGCATCTCACCTCCCTGGGCCTCGGTTTCATCGTTTGTTTAAAAAAAAGAAAAAGTCTACCATTTATCGAGTGTTCACGTATCACGCCGCTTCCTGCACTCCACTAAGAACTTTGCTGAGCGCTATATCTTTTTTGGATGTACGGCTTTATTTGAAATATAATCCACCCACTGTACAATTCACCTATTTAAAGTGTGCAAGTCAATGGTGTTTCATATAGCCACAGATTTGCACAACCATCACCGTAGTCAATTTTAGAAGAAATGTTATGATCCACACACACACATACAAAAGAAACCCCATGCCGATCAGCAATTGCTCCCCGTAATCCCCTGGCCCCCCAGCCGGAGGCAGATAATAACCTACCTGCAGCCCCAGGGGATTTGCCTGTTCTGGGTATTTCAGTGAGTGGACCCATGCAACATGGTGCCCTTTTACCCCCACTCATTAGTTGACAGTATTTGGAGTGGTTCCAGTTTGGCTCTTCTAAGTACAGCTGCCGTAGACACCCACATACAGGTTCTGGTGCTTTCTCTCCAGCAGGTCCCTAGGGTGGAAGTTGCAGGCCATAGGCTAACCTTCCAGGAACTCTGTGACTTCCCTACAGAGCGGCGGCACCGTCCTAACTCCGGCCAGCATCGTGACCCAAGGGTTCCAACCGCTCCACATCGTTGCCAGGCCTGTCTGTTCCTCCGCCTGTGGCAGCCTAGTAGGTATGAAGTGGTAGCTGGCTGTGCCTTCCACCTGCCTTTCACTCCTCTGCATTATCTGATCTACGCCTCATGGCCACCTCAGGGAGTGATCCTTACCCCAATCTCGTATTCAAGGAACGAGACTGGAGAAGTTAAGCACCCAACTCAAGTCAGAGTCACAGGCAGTTGCACCCTCCCCGCCCCCCACCAGCACCCCATGACCCTAAGAATGTTGACTAGGAAGGCCCCTCAAGACCCTTCTAGCTGTGATTATCTGGGCTCATACACATACTGTTTAAAAATCTCTTCTCTGGGTGACTTTTCTTTGGCCTCAGTATCAGGAATATTTGGACTTCTGAGTAGGAGGTTTGTGTTCTAGTCCACAACAAGGATAAGGCTACAGAGCCCACCACACGGGCTCGGGGCCAAATCTGAGGTCCACCTCAAGCAAAGACACAGGACTTAATATTGTGGTTGAAACCTCCATAATTGCCCATACCCAAACACAACAAACTCACACTTCATGTGCACTTCATGAACTAACCTTACTCCCAGCTGTTTCCTTCCCTCCTTGTATTCCCCTACCTCGTTTATTTTCCCAACTATCAAATAAATTTTATCTAGCCCTTTGTTTCCATCTTTGTAAACCATCTCATATCTTTTCCAAAATAAAGTGGGGTGGTAAAGAAATAAACACACCAAAATGTTTTCAAGTAGGTTTTAAAATAGCCTACAGCTGCAGGTCCTTTCATTAGATTGTGTACTTTCCTAAGCAAACTACTCTCCAAGAAACAGAAAACATTGCCCTTCTCTGTATCTTGGCAGGAGGGAAAACGCTTTCATAATATTCTAAATTAGACAAGCTTTCCAAATAGTTTGGGGAAGGGAAAGACAGGTAGTCACTGCCCAGCAGGATAAAAGGAAGAAAGCAGTGATTCATTTGTAGACTCATAAATATACCCAAAGGTTATTTCTCCTAGAGAATCTGAGATTTTTTTCCTTTTATTTATGTATAAAATGTTTTGATAGTTTTTTATGACTGAATGCTGCTACTGAGGGCTACCACTATTAGAGTCTGACAGCTGCCTAGAAAAAAAGCACTCAACGTTCCAGTACACTTTCTTCTTTTTTAAAGTACTTATGTAGACCCTACAATGTCTACCTGTGCTTTAACGCAGCTCATTCTTTTCTGAGATTTTAGAGATAATTGTATTAGTATGGACAGAGGAACTGACTCAAAAAAAAAAAAAAACAACCCTACAAACCACGAAAGTTAATCAGTGCTAGTTAAACCATGGTGTGTATATAGAAACAACTACTATGTAGCCATTAGAAATCACATAGAACCACGGCAGTTGACATGGGAAAAGGTCTAAATCTTCCTGTTGTAAGGTATCCAACAGGTAAAACAGTATGAGGCCCTGTGTAAAACATCTATCTGTACATATGTATCTATATTCATAGGTTCCCGGAAGGATGTGTAACAAAATCCCAATAGTAGCTATCTCTAGATAGGGGTATTTCAGGGAGTTTTAAATATACCTACCTGGCACTTTTCTGAATCATCTTTTCTTCATAATAGGCACATATTAATTTTGCCAAACAATAAATCTATTTTCCTCAGAAGATTAAAAAAGAATCCCACAATGTGCAAAGCATTGTCCTAGGCATTAAAAAGGAATACAAGGGCAGCCTGGGTGGCTCGGTGGTTTAAGCGCCTGCCTTCATCCCAGGGTATGATCCTGGGGTCCTGGGATCGAGTCCCATGTCGGGCTCCCTACATGGGGCCTGCTTCTCCCTCTGCCTGTGTCTCTGCCTCTCTCTCTCTATCATGGATAATAAATAAAATCTTTAATAAATAAATAAAATAAAAATAAAAAGGAATACAAGATGAGAAAGAGAAAGCTAAGAGCTCTCAAACAGCTGATAATCCTCCTGGGAAGGCCAGACAGTGGGAAAGAAACAAGTTAAGTTGCAAGCAGTGTAAGATGGGAGTTTCAAATTAGTTCAGTGTGAGTTAGTACACACTGCATGTGTACACACCATCAACATTCAGAAAAGCAAAGCAACTTGAACTATGAAGATGGGAGCCCCAAAGAGGACAAAGGGCGGTTCCTGTGCCTCTGGGTGGGATTTGGGAAGGTGAGGAATGAAACGGAAGAAAGTAATGTTTCCAGAAATTCAGAAAACACATGCAGTGGTGGAAATCTATATCCTATTTTTCAGGGCCGCTAATTAGAGCTCCAAATTCCTTTAGCTGAAGCTCAGCAATCTGACCTAAGAGTACAGGGAGGTGAGGGTTCTAAAAACCATGATATTTTGGAAGACAATTTCGTAAAACCTACTCAAATTTCATACGCATCCACCCTTTGATTCTGCATTTCTACTCTTAAGTATTTAACCTACAGAAAAACTTAAACACATGCAAAACAACACTATACAAGAATAATTAATGGAACACTGTGACTGCAAAAGTCTGGAAACACTCAGATGTCTAACAACAGGAAATAATAAATTATGCCCTACAACAGAATATTAGGTAGCAATAAAAAAAATTGAGGAAGTTGCATACAGACGTGGCAATGTATCCAGTGAGAAAACACAAGGCAAAGAAAACGAAGGCTGTATATTCACATTGGGCAGATAAACATGTAAAAAGCAATTTCACAAAGGTGATCCTTGCAGCGGTAGACAGGCTGGATTTTCAAAGTGCTTCTTCATTATAACCCCTAGTTACTGGACAGAAAATTTGTTATCTTGAGAATGGAAGAGAAGTTAGTTCACCCCACTCCTTCTGACAAATTTCACAGCTTCCACACGCTCTCCTCCCACCCAATATCCACTGGGAACAAAACAAGGCCTGTGCTCCATTAGGGATAATGCCACCCAACGATTCAGCAAACTGCAAACCAGCTCTAGGCTGAACAGGTACTGTGAAGTCATTGCTTAAAACAATAAAGTCAGCAGATCAGGTCTGCAAAAGGCAGACTAGTCCCTCGGTTCAGCACACATGCTTCCGAAAATCCCCACTATGAGACGTTATCTAACTGGCATAAAAATAATGGGTCTTGGGCAAGGGTCTGGGCTTGTAAGTCAATTCTGAATGCAAGCTTGGGCTGACAAAGTGTAACCAGGAAACCTGGAAATGACAGGGAAAGTTTTCAATAAGCAAAAACCATTTCTTAGAGGAGCTTCCACAGACTGGAAAGACCAGTGGTGTCTTTGGAAGGACTATGTGGAGTTGTACACATTTAATTGAGATTTTTTTTTTAAGGCCAGGGTTTGCAGGATTCATAACCGAAAGGGCAAGACCTTATGTGAGTGATGACTCCAATTCTGGGAGAAATTAATTCAGCTGTGTTCTACAGAAGGGCTATATTTATTCCAGAACCTCACTTGAGCACTGAAACATCCAAGATAAGGATTCTATTTTCCTTTAAAGAACAGTAAGGGTTTCAAGTGAAGGTAGGCTTGTCTCCCACTCCTAGGGTAGAGGCCTTGAGAACAGTTAATATATCAAGACTCTAATACATTTTAAAAGTAAGGATACCCAGAGTAAAGTCAGGATTGCCTAATACTTTAATAACATTAGCTTCAGGGGCGCCCGGGTGGCTCAGTCAGTCATGCGCAGCTGCCTTCGGCTCAGGTCATGATCCCAAGGTCCTGGGATGGAGCCCGCGTCAGGCTCCCCACTCAGTGGGGAGTCTGCTTCTCCCTCTCCCTCTGCTCCTTCCCCTCCAGTTCGTGCTTCTCTCTCAAACAAATAAATAAAATATTAAAAAAAAAATTAGCTTCACAGTCAGACTGCCTCTGAACAGACCCCCATGCTAGCTCTTACCAGCTGGGAGACTCCGGATAAATTACTTAACATTCTGTGAACCTCAGTTTCCTTGTCTGTGATACAAAGATCTCATGGCAGCTGCTTCACAAGGAGTTGATGATGATTCAATGAGAAAATGTCAGCCAAGCACTTAGCACAGTATTTGGCCCAGTTCAAGGTCAAAAAAGATTATTACCGTTATGATTCTTGTTGCTGTTATCGTTGTTAACACTTTCTCCCCTATTAACCATACATACATGTGTTAGAACTAAATCAAAGGAACAGATTATGCCCCAAAGGAAGTTGCACCTGGGATAAAAATTAAACAATAATCCAGAATCATGGAATCAACGTGGAACTCATGATTGTATAAAACTCACTCAAAGGGGTGGGGGGGGGGGGGCGAGGTGGCATTGTGTTTGATGACTGCTATGTTTACCACAGGTGAGTCACCTGGAGGATGGCAGCTGCTTCAAATGATACAGCTTTACATCTTAAAGATTATCTCGGCTATTTTGCCGTAACTATCTATTTAGCATTAGTGGCTCTGCTTCTAAAATACTTTAAAAATAATCATTAGTTAACTTCATGGCTATGAAACTGAAAATCAGAGGGTAACTGTGATTGTATCCTCAGGCCTTATTCTCAAATATTCTAAACTTTTTTCTGATTCTAATTCCCAGATGAATAACCTCACAACATGATGAATTGGTCTTTTAAAAGCCCACACACGTCTTGAAGTTGGGGGGTTTGTCTGTAATACAGCTTACTACAGAGAGGCCTTTTTTTTTTTTTAATTTTTTTTTTAATTTTTATTTATTTATGATAGTCACAGAGAGACAGAGAGAGAGAGAGGCAGAGACATAGGCAGAGGGAGAAGCAGGCTCCATGCACCGGGAGCCTGATGTGGGATTCGATCCCAGGTCTCCAGGATCGCGCCCTGGGCTAAAGGCAAGCGCCAAACCACTGCGCCACCCAGGGATCCCCAGAGAGGCCTTTTTGAAAGGTTTTGCGAATCTGGAGCTTTCCAGAATGATGTATCACCTTAGTTACCACATGCCAACTTGAAAGAAGAAAGCATGTCCTAAAAGGCATTAGGGTAATTATCCTTAGTGTATGGCATGCACCACCTCTGTTTGTCAGCCCCTATAGAAAGCCCTTAAATGTGGAATTAGCTTGAACATTTCTTAGCAGGGAGCTGCCACAAAATTAAAGAAATCTGGACTCCTTGACTTACACTACTCGACCTTAAAACAAATCACTTCACATCTATGTACCTATGTTCAAGTTCGTGACACACAGATGGCTCTGTGAAACATCTTTCTGTTCTTTGCCTCACAGTTACATTGAACATAACCCAAAATCCGGGATGTTCCTGGGAATTTTGCTCACTTTCACATTCCTTATTAATCCAACAAGTGTAATAGCTACTTCAACACTGTTCACAATGACTATGTCCTGTGACCACATAATAAAAAGCATCACGCTTTCCTAAGCTTTGGGTAAAGGGTACAAGCATCATTTACTTTACAGCGACTCCTGCCCTTGCACCAAGAAAACCATTATTACAAATCCAGCTTAGCTTTTCCTAACGTGCACAGCCAAAACATTTTCAAACCAAAATTTTAAACATCCCCTTCCTAATTCCAACACAACTGTTTCAACAAAGCTGACAAAATCCTACCTCCTAGAGAACATACATGCTGCTTCAAATTACCCACGGGAACTGCACTTTCTTGTGGCATTACTGAGCCCCACTCGTAACTGCTGGACTCACATGTCACTGCCTCTAAGTCAAGAGCACAAAGAGTTTGGAGATGTCACGGCCCCACTGTGTAGCAATCTGCGACCTGCTTTTGGAAAACTGCCTTTCTCCAGTGTTCTTTGACTCTAGTCAAAAAACGATGGGACACTTCCACTAATATTCCAGAATTTAAAAGACTTAGAGGGCGTAAAGGTTGCTTCTCCCTCCAGAGTTCCTCTTCTTTAGTGAGAGGCTGGGAATTTGAAGAAATCAGTATGTAGGACTTAGGCATATTTAAAAGCATATTGTGGGGGATCCCTGGGTGGCGCAGCGGTTTGGCGCCTGCCTTTGGCCCAGGGCGCGATCCTGGAGACCCGGGATTGAATCCCACATCGGGCTCCCGGTGCATGGAGCCTGCTTCTCCCTCTGCCTGTGTCTCTGCCTCTCTCTCTCTCTCTGTGTGACTATCATAAATAAATAAAAAATAAAAAAAATAAAAGCATATTGTAAACATCTCATTCTATCATACTCTCACAACGGAAGTGCATTCTCCATGGAAGCAAGATTTACTTTAATTCTAAGTGAAGTATGGAGCAGCACATGTCATGTTTTAAGAAAAATATATGAAATGACAAAAGCTAAATATACTGCACACTTCCTTTGTGTTAGGCAACTAACTTCAGTCTTACAGTGTCTCGTTTAGTAACCACAACAACTCAGTGATGTAGATACATCATTGCTAGCATCCCATTTTACAGATAAGGAAACTGAGCTTTGAAGGAATTATGGAATTATTAACTTGTCCATGGTTGAACCTTTAGCGAACAGAGCTGCCGTGATTGGAACTCTAGGCAGTGTGGCTCCTCATGCTCTCGGTATATGATACTGGACACCTACAAATGAACATACCTACCATACGTGCAAGTCATGAAGCATAACAAGAATAATATAGAATTTAAAGTGCTGCTGCACTGACCCATGTGCCCCTCTCTGCTGCAGTCCTGCTCACTGCCAAAATCCTGTTTGCAATTTACCTTTTTTTTTAAAGACTTTATTTATTTATTCCCGAGAGACAGGGGAGGGGGCAGAGAGACACAGGCAGAGGGAGAAGCAGCCCCCCTGCAAGAAGCCCAATATGGGACTTGGTCCTGGACCCCGGGATCATGCCCTGAGCCGAAGGCAGATGCTCAACTGCTGAGCCACCCAGGCATCCCAACTGTCCTTAACTTTAATGCAGGTGACTTTAATAGCCTTCTCTTTTAGGGTTAGACTTTTTAGAACTTGTTTAAGAAAACCTTCCCTGCTCCAAAGTAATGTGGAGGTTTTGGGGTTTTTTTCCTAAAAGTTTTAGATTTGCCTTTTTATTAACGTTTTAATCAGTTAGGAAAGAAATTATTCTATGGTATAGAATAAGAATTTTTTTCCATATGGCTGTGTTTCTCGTCCCAGAATTATTTACTTAATACAACAGTCCCTCTTTCTACCCAGATCTGTAACACATCCATTATAAATCAAGGGTATGTTTAGGGGTTCCTAACTTTATACCATTGATCTTTTTTGTCTATCCCCAATATCACACTGTCTTGAGCTACATACACTCTTTGTATATTACGTTTTTGCTCTTCGAATAAATGTTGCGATCAACTTGTCAAGTTCTCAAAGATTTTTGTAGGAAGTCTGATTTAGAACAGCATGGACTCTATCCACTAATTTTAGGATAACTGACTTCTGTATTATACTGAGTCTAACTGATGACATGGCTTTTTTATTATGTTCTCTTCAATATTTTCTAATAAGTTATATATTTTTCCACCTAAAATTTTTATACACCTTGCTAGACATATTTAACAAGGTACTTGAAATAATCATACCTTGTTCTGCTTGTTAACCCACAGGACTACTCAGTCTTTTTTTTTTCTTGACTCGGTTTTGGTAAGACATGTCTTTCTGAGAATTTATCCATCTCCTCTAGATATATGGCATAAGTAATTCACTGCACTGTTACAGTTCCTTATTAATCTCTGCTGAAACTGTAGTTTAACTATTTGTGATATTTTTGGTGTTCCAAATTTCACTAATTTTGCTCATATCTTTATCAAAACCTTCTTCCCATTGTCTTCAGATTAATATTGTACTTTTTCTAAATGAAGTTAGATGCCAAGCTTATTTTTTCACTTTTCCTTCTTTCTGAAAGTTCCTTTAAAAAAAAAAAACAACAAACAAACAACCTATTTATGCCAGAGAGAGAGGGACACTAAGAGACAGTGAGCAAGGAGGGGCAGAGGGAGAGGGAAAGAATCTCAAGCAGATTCCCCTGCTGCGCACTGAGCCCAATGCAGGGCTCAATCTCACAACCCTGAGATCATGATCCAAGTCAAAACCAAGAATCAGACAACCAAATGACTGAGCCACCCAGGTGCCACCTGAAGGTGCCTTTAATGTAGGTACATTACAGTATAAATTTCCTCAGTTTATGTTAATTTTAAAATGTCTTTATTTCATCCTAGTCTTGAAATTCTTCATTTTTTCTCAATATTTTGAAGATAGTTATTCCCATCTTCAGACTGTGATTGTTGCTAAAGAAAATGTCTGTTAGCCTACTTACTATTCCCTTACAGGTGATCTGTTCTACTTCTCTAGCAGATTTGAAGATCTTCCTTTTTAAGTTATACTTGAAAATACCAAAGTGCTGATTTCTTTTTATTTATCTTGCTTGTTCACAGTATTTTTCCTGTTGCTGTGGACTGCTATATTTCATAAATTCTGAAAAATTATTCAAATATTACCTTTTCTGCATTTTCTCTATGTTCTCCAGGACTTTTTTTTTTATAATTTTTTTAAAATTTTTATTTATGATAGTCACACAGAGAGAGAGAGAGGCAGAGACATAGGCAGAGGGAGAAGTAGGCTCCATGCACTGGGAGCCCGATGTGGGATTCGATCCCAGGTCTTCAGGATCGCGCCCTGGGCCAAAGGCAGGCGCCAAACCGCTGCACCACCCAGGGATCCCTCTCCAGGACTTTGATTAGATTTATGTCACAGTTTCTCATTCTGTCCTCTACATCTATTAACCTCTCTCATAATTTTCATCCCCCTGTCTCTCTGTGCTGCAACCTTGGTAATTTCTTCAGTTGACCAATTCTCTTTTCTTCTGTATCTATTTCTGTCGAAACACCAAATATGTTTTTACCTAATCCTTTCAGGGAGGGCTTTGATTTCTTTTAACCCTTATTATTTTAACAGTTATAAGATTCATTCCAAAAAGCTGTTTCTTTTTCAAGTCTACCTGGTCATTTTTTATTTTTTGTTGTTCACTCATTTCTATCATTCTGTCCTTTCTTTCTTTACACATTTCATATATGATTATATAAAATGCCTAACACAAATGATTCTAATATATGAACTTGAGAGATTACCTAAATTAGTTATTAATTTCTAATGTATCATTTATCTTTGGAAGAAAGCATTCCTTCAAAGAATATTTGTGTTTCTTTCTGCCGGAGACCAAGAGACAAAATCCTCTTGGGGACTTTTTAGCCATCTTTCAAATCTCAGTATTATCAGCGTAACTCAAGAATCTCAGACTCAAGGCAGCCCCAGTGGCTCAGCGGTTTAGTGCCACCTTCAGCCCAGGGCCTGATCCTGGAGTCCCGGGATCGAGTCCGCATTGGGCTCCCTGCAAGGAGCCTGCTTCTCCCTCTGCCTGTGTGTCTCTGCTGCTCTCTCTCTGTCATAAATTTTAAAATCTTAAAAAAAAAAAAAAGAATCTCAGACTCAACTTTTAATTTTCAAATGTAAAATATCAACACATGGGTTAAAGAACAGATTAGACACAACTCTCTTCCCTTTGCTGCTCAAGTGCTGATATGCACATTCACCTTCGCATCAATCGTATTTCAACTTCCAGCTTTTTTTCTTTTACCTGAGATCCTTACATACTGACTCTGCTTTCTGTGAACCCAGGAATGGAATATAATCAATGTTTAAAGCAGGATCTAGTTATTGGGAAACTCATTTTATTTATCACATGCACACATTGAGGGGAAAAATACCCTTAGCTAAGCAAAATTCATTCCCCAAAATGAGCTATTTTCTCCTTTTAAATTCAAAAACAAGTTTTTAAGATTTGAATTCCACTTTTAAATTCTTCTAAGGCTCTTGGAATTTAAATATGACATGGAACGTAAAAGCTTTCATTACCCTCAATTCCGAAAGAAAAATTCCTCTCCTCTTTCCCTGCAAATAGTGACAAGAAATAAGAACCTCATTAGATCTTTAATGGAAAAGGGTTGAAAGACATCTGACCCAACTTCCCAGTAGAGACAAAAATAAACTCCATCACATTCATTCATTTGACCAACACCTACTAGGCACCTATCTTATCACAGAACACAGTAAACACTGAAGTTAACCACATAGGATGGTCCCTGCTCTTCAATGAACGTACAATCCATTAACAATTCTTCTTCTCACCTATCTTCAGCTTAAGCAATGTAAAAAATTAGTACTGAAGTAGGAGCCAAAAGCAGTGATCCAGGTCTTAGTCACTGATCAAAAATCCATTCAATCTCCACAGGACTCCGTATTTGCCCTCTATACCAGAAGGACAGACAGGTTCAGAGCAGTAGTCTTCAAACTGAATTCTTTGAACTTCTAAACTTTCTTAAATCTCCTGTATCCAAATTTTTGGACTTCCAGATGAGATTTTTTTTATGGTTTGTAGAATCTTAATACTAGGGGATTTGGATGATTTATTTCACAAACCTGTACACCTCATGGCACACACAGAAAACAATAATATTTATACAGCACACTGGGATAATCTACTAAAGCGATTCACAGCAACTGGCTGCAAAATTCCAGTCATCTCAAGCCCTGCTCGGGTGCCCTGAGGAATGAGATCAATATTGTGGCTCACCTGTAACCCACTCACTTTCTACCCCTGTGCTCTGGCCACTGGTTGGGAAGCTCTGGTTGAGATGACAGCTAGGATCTCTTCTAGTCCTTTTGGTCCTTCATGATCTTAATTCCAGTCTATTTTTTTTAAAAGACTTATTTATTTATTCATTAGAGAGAGAGAAGCAGGTTCCTCACAGGGAGCCTGATGTGGGACTCGATCCCCGGACCCGGGGTCACACCCTGAGCCAAACGCAGACACTCAACCGCTGAGCTACCCAGGTGTCCCAATTCCAGTCTATTTAATCTTTGGATAGTTTCCATCATTAGAAACTCTCCTCCTCACCTTACCTCTCTCACTCAGCACTAGGATTTGAAAAAGGCTCATTCACCCAGCTTGCCTCTCTCAAATGTGAGTCTGCCATACACTATCCTCCTATACCACACATCAAAGAAAGTAGTGTTAAAAAGAAACAGTAGGCCCAAAATGAAGTCACTTCTGCTAAACCCCACCAAGATGTACCTAAACTAACTGCAGTTTCAGCTACTCCTTGGAGTGAAATTTTAAACCAATCAGTCTGGAGTTTGCTGATCAACACCAGTGAGGTAATCTCTCTGCTTTTCCCTAAGAGAAAGTGAAATAATCCATTCCTTTTTTTTTTTTAATTTAGCCATATCTTTATTATAGCAAGGTTACTGATAATATTGAAAGAAATTCATGCAATTTTTCCAAATATTGCTGGCTCTTAGAAACCTGAATTTCTAGAATTTATATTAGTGACATAATTAATTCCAGACCATTTGGTATGGCGCAATCATTAAGAAAGTGGTACATGTGCCAAAGCTGCTTACACCCCAAGATGCAGGTAGTTCCCAGTGCATCCAAGATGACACAGTTTTTTCTGCATCGTTCTTCCAGCAGGTAGAGTAGAATATAGTGATCTTCACTAAAGTCTTACTTTTCTTTTTTTTTCCAAATATTTATTTAAATTCTAGTTAGCTAACATACAATGCAATGTTGGTTTCAGGAGCAGAAATCAGTGGTTCATCACTTACACACAATACCCAGTGCTCATCCCAGTAAGTGCCCTCCTTACTACCCCTCACCCATCTAGCCCGGTCCCCACCCACATCCCTCCATCACACCTCACTTTGTTCTCTATCGTTAAGTCACTTATGGCTTGTTTCCCTCCCACTCGTTTTTTTCCCCCTTCCATATGTTCATCTGTTTTGTTTCTTAAATTCCTACATACGAATGAAATCATACGGTATTTTGTCTTTCTCTGACTGACTTTGCTTAGCATTAATACACTCTAGCTTCATCCACATCATTGCAAACAGCAAGATTTCATTCTTTTGATGGCTGAGTAATATTCCATACCTATGTGTGTGTACGTGTACACACATATATATTCCATTCTATATATGTGTGTGTATGTAGGTAAATTTATATAATATTTATATATAATAAATAAATTTTATATATATATTTATATATTATATATATAAATAAAAGTTGGTTGAAAAATAGAGAAAAGCAGCAGATGAAATACAAACATTTTCACTGTCTATGTAATTATAAGGCAGGACTATTAAATAATATTCATCAATCGATAGACATGTGGGCTCTTTCCATGGTTTGGCTATTGTTAATAATGAGGCTATAGGGACGCCTGGGTGACTCAGTGGTTGAGCATCTGCCTTCCACTCAGGTAGTGATCCTGGGGTCCTAGGATTGAGTTCTGCATCAGGCTCCTCGCAGGTAACCAACTTCTTCCTCTGCCTGTGTCTCTGCCTCTGTATCTCATGAATAAATAAATAAAATCTTAAAAAAAATAATGCAACTATAAACATCGAGGTGTGTGTACACCTTCAAATCTGTATTTTGGTATCCTTTAGGTAAATACATAGTACTGCAATTGCTGAAAACCACAGACCCAAAGTGGACCAAGTCACCAAGCCAGGGCTTACTGCCTAATGAACTGCCAAGTTCCCAAGTCACCAAAGCTTAGCTTACTGCCCTCCCTAACTGCAGTTCCAAACTCCCTCAAAAATGTAGTCTTACCTGGCCAGTCAGGAATTTTCTGGTCAGCACCGATGAGGTCACCTGTCACATGGCTCCTCTCCATCTCCCAATTGAAGATGAGATAACCCACCTAGTGAGACCCCCTGCCTCTAAGGGAAGGTGACCTTGCCTGAAACAATCCTTCCTTGCCTTTTGCCAGTAACTACTTGCCCCACCCTCCTTCCCATAAAAATCTTCCATTTTGCACAACTCCTGAGCATCTCTGTACTTGCTGGATGGGAAGCTGCCCAACTCATGAATTGCTTAATAAGGCCAATTAGGTCTTCAAATGTACTGGGCTAAATTTTGTTTTTTAACAGTTCTAACAGATTAATTAATGATATCTGTTCAAAAATACATTAAATGGGGGAGCCGCTCTAATTATAACTTTAAAACCCATAAATAAAGGAAGACGGAAATCCTACAATTAAAATGAAGTGAACAACCCAGTTCTAAATAAACTTCAGTAAATTGAAGTCCTTAAGGAAACAAGTAAGTCTGCGTGTGCTGGTGGAAGAGCAAGAACAAACAGTTTTATTTGAAGAACAAGGGTTAGCTTCTGGGGCTCTGTGGAGCCGGGAGGAAAGCACAAGGTGAAAATCACTAACCTTAGACGTTAATTTCCTTAAGAAAATAAAAGACAATCCTCCCATGATATTTAAATACTTCTTATGCTTGCTAGTATAACACATCACTCCTTCCTTATCGAACACTTCCCGATGCACAGTGAGGGAAAGGAAAAGGCGAAAGCATTCATGGACTCCCTGTGATACTACAGATGCTGCATAAGCATCTGATATCTACTGTCACGTGTATTTTTTTTTTTTAAGATTTTATTTATTTGAGAGAGAAAGTACGAGCAGGGGAAGCAGCAGAGGGAGAGGGAGAAGCAGATTCCCCACCGAGCAGGGAGCCCCATGCGAGGCTCCAACCCAGGGCCCTGGAATCATGACCTGAGCCGAAGGCAGACACTCAACTGACCGAGCCACCCAGGCGGCCCTCAACTGTCCCATCTGAACACCACAAAAACCCTCAGCAGTTGGGAAGGTGAGGAAATCGAGTCTCAGAGAAGGTGGGTGACTCTCACCCAAGGTCCAAAGCCAGCCAAGGGCCAATGAAGGTTATACTTCTTGAACATCCTCTGCAATGATTCAGGAAAAAAAGAAAAATGAGGCTTCAAACTCTAAAAGCTGTAACTGGTTAAGATCATAAAGGATCTGAACCAGGACACTAGTATGTATCAAAATAAATAAGAATAAAATATAAAAATACAAAAAGAAAAAAGAAAAAAAGAAAAGCTCACCATCCAAAATGCTGGTGCTGTCCTTTGCCTGTGGATGCCTGACATTACCAACACTGGCCACAGCACCAACACCCAACCCTGGACCTCCACGCAAACACTCAAACACCATAAACCAAGGGATGGTGAAAACGGCTGGACCACTTCTCAGGCTGGCAGCTGTTTATCATTTGTTTGCTCTGGACACAGAGATTGCAGTGCCAGGAAAATGGGCAAAAATACCTCATCACGCGGCACACTTAGCCCAGTCTTCACACTGAAAAGAAGTCCTTCTCTCAGAGCCAGCTGCAGAATGGTAGGGCTCCCCGCAATCTTCACCACCGATGGCTCTCTCCTAACGGCATTTAATGGCCCTATGGGTTCAGGACCCCAAGCTGGGACCTCCATAATGGGCTCCCTATTGATCAGCTTTTAGTACATGGTTCATTCTAGTCTCTCCTACAGTTACTGAAAGTCTCAAGGTCGCAAACCTACCAGAAGACCCAGGATGCTCTCCACAAGAGTTAACTGAAGAGCTAGGAAAAAAGTGAAATAAAATAAACGTACATGGATAACATTTCAATACCAAAAATTGGATAATAATATTAAATACTGTATGTTAGGCAGCTAAAAATATGCATGTGTGTGTGCATGTGTGAGTATGTGTGAGTAATATATTCTTACACAGATGACAGACCTGAGACTCAGGTCAGGAACACATCCCAACAAAATCAGCTACGTCGTATGCAACATGTTCAACCCAGTATGGTTAACAGTAAAAAACGGGAAACAATCTGGAACACCTGGGTGGCTCAGTGGTGGTGCGTCTGCCTCTGCTCGGGGCGTGATCCCATTGTCCCAGGATTGAGCCCCGCATCGGGCTCCCCCCAGGGAGCCTGCTTCTCCCTCTGTCTGAGTCTCTGCCTCTCTCTGTGTCTCTCATGAATAAATAAATAAAAGTCTTTAAAAAAAATGGAAACAATCTAAATTCGTCAAGAAAGAGCTGATTATCAGTTATGGTCACTCTTGTAGTAGAACATTATGCAGCCACTAAACATCCCTTCGTATGTTTATGTTTCCTGACACAAAGAGATGCCCACAGGTATCTTAAATGAAAATGCAGGTGGATCACAGAACAAGGAACACAGCACGGTTCCAATTCTGCTTTCTGGAGAAGTGACTCTTTGACCTGAAAGTGAGGTCGGCTGAAGAAGGAGCAGACTAACACTTCAGCGCAGGAGCCTTGGGCAAACGGACACATGGAGAATGGGGGGTGGAGAACAAAAGTCTTAAGGATGAGGAAGCGACTAGATTCATGGCAAGCACTGGAGGCCCAATTCAGGATTCGCTTTTCACCCTAGAGGATCAATGAGAAGCACTTCACAGTTGAGCCAGGGCAGGGTGGGGGTGGTTGGCTGAGGCTCAGGGTTACCCCGTCAGCAAGTGGTGGAGCCAGGGTCTGCCTGGGGCCTGAGGTCGCCAAGCTTGGACTTACCTTCTAGCACCAGACCCTTGTGGATCCCAACTTCCCGACCCCAAGCTCCTCCTTTTGGGCCTTTTCTACCTCTTTCTAGGCTTAGAATCTCACTTTCCTCTTCCCACCTCCTCCTACTTTCTACAGAGTCGCAGAGAAAGCTCACCTCTTAATACTCTGTCCTTATCCCCTAAGGGAACCCTTCCAGACTCATTAAGACAGGACCTTTCCAGTTCCTCCCCAACCAAATTCTATCAACCAACAAAGTAGTTGCAAAACAGCCAAAACAAATTCACATGGCCTTTTAAATTTGGATAAAGACTGTTATTTTAATTTCTTAGCTCTGTGACTACTTTGTAAGTTATACAAGGACTCCTTTCCTTACTGTATGTGAGAAAAAAAATTAAAAGTTATTACATGCTCTTCTAAATGAGTATTTGAATTTGTGAGAAGTAATTTAACGGGAAGCCTAGAAAATCCTATACCAAAGTACAACTTTAACTGCACTTCTTGAATTTTAATTTGTTTTAAAACTAATTTAATTTCAAAGTAAAAAGAAATTATAAAATATATATATTAAACACACACACACACACACACACACACACACACACACACACACACTGGCCTTTCTTTAAAAAAAAAAAAAAAGAGCACAGTAAAACAATGCATCATTATTACATCAATCAAATTTGATAAACATAGAACAAGCACAGCCCCCCCACCACGACACTTGATTTTTAAAGCATGTATACCATGCCCTCTGCTGGCCTCACCACACCTCCTGAATGGCCACAGTGTAACAGGGCAGGGAGGAAGAAAAGTAAAAGTCCTGGATCCCTTCCACCGGCATGGACTTCCTTTCCCAATTGTGTGCAAAAGTTCCATTACTTTCTATCTCCGCACATCCCCTGCTCCAAAATGTCATACTCACTTTAAAGACTTACGGGATCATGATCTAAAGAGTTAAGCTTAAATTGTTCCCCTTAAACGAGGGGATATGTAAGAGGCAATCCAAAATTAGAGAGTAGTGAAAACTAATTTAAATCTAGTTTCAAAATATCTTCCTAATTAGATGTGGCTTCCGCTGATAGGAAAACTTATGTACAATCCTGTCTGGGAAAAGAAAATGACAACACAGAATATGCTGAGTGCCAGGGACTAAGCTTTTCTGCTGTCAGATAATCCAACATGCGGAGTGCGTGTTAGGTAATAAAATCTAACCATTCCACTTCGTGATAAGGTGGCAAAGGTGAGTCAAGCTGAGTGGTTCATCCAAGACTCTCAGCAAATGTGAGATGACAAAGGATGTTAAACTAAAAGGTGACAGTCTCTGAGTCCCAGACCTGAAATACAAGAAAATAACACTAACTGAAAAGACTTCTCAACTCCTCTCCTTTCACACTACAAGATTTGCTTTGCCTCCCCTCACGCTCTCGCATCAACTCCCGTGAAAGCCATCATCATGACTTTGCAATCTCACTTCCTAAACTTCAATTCCAGATGGACCAAGATACTGGCCTGGGCACTGGGAACATGGGAATACTATGGCACTGTCCCTGCACCTAGGGAGCTCAGTCTGGTACGGAAAGCAAAATTGTTGGGGGGGGTAATTGCAAATGACAGTAAGTACAACACGGGAATTATGCCCCAGGTACGAAGCACTACTGATGGAAGACTGAGGAAGCATCTGGATTCAGGGGGGATGGTATTCTGCAAGGGTGCATCAAGGGTGAGGTGGTGAGTAGCCGAAGGCAAGGCTGGAGGACTGCCCCAAACACACGACGTGGGAGCCTTGCCTGGTCCGCATCCTACAAGTGCATGGACCTCATCCTATCAGTGGCAGGAACCTGGAACTTGCCTATAATTGGCAAGAAGACACTGAATGGCTTTGAACCAGAAAGAAGGGTACGATCGATCCATCACGTCGGAGCTTTGACAAGATCAAAAAAGAATCAACTAGCTTTTATGCTAGTGATGCTGCAACTGCAGCCAAATTCCAAATTCCATTCCATTCTTTCTGGTTCATCTACTTTTATTATTTTTTTATTTTTTTATTTTTTGGTTCATCTACTTTTAAAAGCCATGGTATGGGAGAGCGAGCTGGAAAGGTGCTAAAGGCAAACCGCCTTGATGGGAGTCAGTACCTGGTACGTCGTCGGTGATGCTCAGCGAGCCCTCGATCGAGCAGGCAAGCAGGCTCGGGGACTGCCCTCGGCACGTGTACGCCAATTAGAGCTTGATGCACACAAGCCTTCGAAAAAGTTAGCAAATTTCCCCAAGGCAAAAACGAAGCATGGAAAGCATTTGAACAAAATCTAACTGGATGTGAAATAAGGCCACTGGTTCTGCCAAAGCCTTTCCAGTAAAAGGAAAACAATCAATTCTCCGCACACTAAAGTTGTGCAAACGGGGTCTTCGCAGTATTTTCAGAATGTATGTCATTATTTTTAAATTCCCAAAACTGGGTCTCCAAGATCTGTAAAAGTCTTCAACTCTCTTGAGCAACTGGTACCTTTCAAAGATACCTCGATCTCAGAACACAGACATTCCCCGAAGGGGGGCCGCCGGGATGAGCGAATCACTACTCTACCGTGGATCCTTTCTGCTCTAGCCAATGTCACCAGAAAGAGGCCACTTACCCAAAATAGATACAGGTTTTGGGTTTTTTAAAAAAAAAAAAAAACTTAAAAACTTAAGTTTTATTTATTTGAGAGAGAAGAGAGTGCGTGGGAGGAGCAGAGGAAGAGGGACAAGCAGACTCCATGCTGAGCTTGGAACCTGACAAGGGCTCGATCCCAGGAGCTGTGAGCTCACAACCTGAGTCGAAATCAAAGTCGTCGCTTGACCCACTGGGCCACCCAGGGGCCCCAAAATACATGCAGCAGATACAAAATATCTACAACTCAATTCACCAATCGAATTGAAAGTAAATTATGATGCTTCTTCCCCTTGTTCTTTCCTCTACCCTCACCTCTGCCTGGTTCACCCCCAGCACAGGCACAGCAGGCAAGATGCGAAAGGAAGAAACTTGTGACCGCAGTGATTCTACGGGCGGGCGGCCGAGCAGGCAATCCCAGGCCACGGGCTCCTCCACCAACTATTCCGACAGCACCCCCTAGTGACCAAAAGCACTTTTCTGAACAGATGAACTCTACATTCTCAAAGGGCTAAACCGAACATTTAAAATGTAAAACTAATGTAAACTAATGCAAACATTAATGAGTTTACACCCTGGGAACATCTGTCCCAGTTAAAAGCCATAATTTCAACCTCTCTGGACAACTTTTCTCAGCATTAACATAGGAAAAATAACCTCCTCAACCACCAGAGTGCGTCTCCCTTTGAGCCTGTGAGCTCCTCCGTAAGACAGGTTACCAACAGGTGCACCTGTTTCCAAACAAGAGGAAGGGGGGACACAGTAATAGGAGAACATGCAGCATCAGGCCTACCTGAACCACGAGGAGTACTTTATGTTAAATCCAGACTATAAAGGTCTGTTCACTTCTTCATTGTTATCATATGCTTTGACTCCCTCTTTCCTGTTTCCCCGGCTTTACGGAGAACTGTGGCAACCCAGGAACCTTCTAGAAACAGCCTGCAACCACCCAGGACCGTATTAATTTGAACTAAAATACCAGGAGATCTTTAATCTCGTTTTCACAATTGAGATTTTTGTTTTTGACATGAATTCTGGAAAATACATATGTTAGATTACTTTGGTTAATAGAAAATGCAATTTGAAGGAAGAATAATAAGGAGACCTTCGCCCTTCACTCCCTGCCCAGTAAAAAAAAAAAAAGGCACCCTGGCTGACCACGGCACCTGGCGGGCACCTGGCACTCCTGGCTCGGTAGGTACCTAACATGCTTTGATTCTTCTTCTCCAAGTCTGAGAGCTTCCACAAAGCCAAAAACTCTGGCTCAGGTCGCGGGCCACAGCCACGCGGATATGAAGCCCTTCACCGCCCTCTACTGGTCAGCCTGGGAACACCGCTAAAATCCGGCAGCCAGCATGTGAAACCACTTCATTTATTCTCTGGTTTCTTGATAACCTATAACCTTCAATAACTTGTAAACTAGTTATAGGATTCCAGGAGGGGGGTGGAAGCAACTGTGTGGAAATTCAAAGTCACTCTCCCTCTTCATGGACTAGAGGAAGAGTCTAAACGGTAGTAAACTGGGAGGTGAGCTGGCTTCAGGCTGCCTCCACACGGCAGGGTGCTGGGGGCCACCCCGGGTCTGCAACCCCAAGGCCCCCGAACCACGAGCTGTTCGTGCTCTTTCCCACTCGTGCTTCAAAAGAGGTGTTCTTTGCAAAAAGCCGGTCTTGATACCCTGGCTGTCCTATTACTCAGGCCTTCACAGCCAGGGACGTGCACCAAGTGTCCAGCAGGGTGCACGGCCGTACACAGCTCTCCTGTGCCCACCGAGCCCCATCCACCCTTCGGCCCTGGCTGTACACGGCCACGGTCACGGCCACAGTCACGGCAGGCCCTTCTCGGGGGCACCGAGCGCAGCCGCAGCCCGGCCATGAAACCGTTACAAAAGCAATAATGACATTAAAACTCTAGTATAAAGATAATAAAATAAATAAATAAATAATAAAATAAAATAAAATAAAATAAAATAAATAAAATAAAATAAAACTCTAGTATACAGAGCAATAGGTGTGGTTAGAGTAATAAAAACTCACTAGGATCATGATCATAACTAGGGCCGTTTGTCATTTTGTACCAACCAACCACCGTGGCACCGCCTCCCGGGCTTTCCCGAATTCCGTCCCCAAAAGCGCAGGAAGCTGTCCTTTCTCCTCATTTCTCGAAGGAGCTCCCGAGCTCCCGAGCTCCCGGCGAGTCGCGGCAACTGCCCACGCTCCCCGACTCCCGCTGGCCACGTCCCTTCCCTTCTGAACGTCCAGGCCTTTCCATCCCCGGCTGGGACCCCAGCACACCTGCGGGCCTACAGAGACGCTCATGGCACCTCCTAGTGCCCATGATGGCACGCGTGGAGTGACAGGCCAGTCGCGGAGGATGACAAAGGTACCCCCTCTCCCTACGTCGGCTACCTCACGCTGCCCAGCCATCCAAATTTCCTTCCCATGCTCTCTCCCTCTTTGCTTCCTTCTGAGGTATGATGGGCTGGAAAAGAGCACAGAAGCAGAGGTAAGAACGGCCTCCAAGGCACCGTGCGACTTGTCAGGCAGGTGACCCCACACTGACCTGTCAAGTGTAAGGGCAACATCTGCCCGGCCTGTCTTCGAACACGGCTGTTTAGAACGAACAAGGGCGCAGACGTGACGCTGAGCTCCAGGCCCTACGTGGGTACCAGCTGATGCGGATCGGATTCTGACTGCGCTTTGGCCTCGGCAAACAGGCCCGGTGCTGCTTCCTCGTGGGAGAGCCCGCAGCCCGCAGCCCGCACCGTGACGGGGCCGGAAAAACCCCGGGAAGACGTGCGAAGGGGCGATTGCCATGAAATCATGGTTGTCATCGTTCTCCCTCCCCCTCTGTAGGCTTCCACGGGCTTCTGCATCTCGTCCAAAGCAACAGCAAGAGGGAAATAATGTTCACCACCCACCCCACCTGTCCTGCTACCAGGACTCTTTCCTCACTCCCTATCTCACCACGTACCTCAAACATGTCCTTTCTGCAGCCACAATAATCATTCCCTTATTTTTGTAAAGATTATTTATTTATTCATGAGAGATAGAGAGAGACAGAGACAGAGACAGAGATGCAGGCAGAGGGAGAAGCAGGCTTCTTGCAGGGAGCCCGTTGCGGGACTCGATCCCAGACCCCAGGATCACGACCTGAGCCGAAGGCAGATGTTCAACCACTGAGCCTTATTCTAATCATTCCCTTACTTACACGATAGAGCAGCCTGTGCTGGGCTGAGCTCACAATGTGTCAAACACGGCGCTAGACGAGCTGCAGAGATCATCTCTCACCGTCATGGCAACGCACCGTCGGGTGTCCTTGGCTCCATTGGACAAGACCAGGCTCAGAGAGATTAGCCAGCTCACCCAGTGAAGGACACAGATCCAGCTACTGCTGCTTCCAGACCAGGTACGGAGGCTGGAGCAGCACGAGCAACACCATTCCCACTTCCTCCCTAAATCTAAACATTATATACTGGCCAAGGGTTCCCTGTCTGAAAGACTGCTTAGAAAACAGAGGGAAATCCTATCGTTAATATCCTATGCATGTTCAACCACAGTGACATAAAGCACAAATGTTTTCCTTGAAAAAAGACTAATGACCCTGTGCAGTAAATACATTCACTTTATCTTTTAATGTTTAATATAATATAATGAGAGAATGTAATATTAATGAATTCCTCGCATTAGGAAGTAATTGTGTTTATCACAGCTAAGAGGCTGGCAGGTGCCACCTTAAGTGTGTGATCAAAGTTAACATCACCAGTAAAGGCATCAATCAACATCACGTGCCTCTCAACATGATACACGAAGAACACAGCACCATCCCAAGGTATTCCCGTCAGAAAATGCATAAACTAAATCTAATCACAAAGAAATATCAGACAAACCCAAACTGGAGCACCATCCTATAAAATAAGTGGCCTACAGTCTTCAAAAATGTGACTATTTCTATAAAAGAAAAATAAAAACGATTCCAGATTAAAGAAGACTAATGAAGACAACAACTAAGTGATTCTGAATTGGATTCTGGGCCAGACAAATGACAAACTGGCAAAACCTGCGTAAGATCTGAACTTGAATAATAGTATTATGGCGACGTTAACTTCCTGATTTTGATAATTATACTGTTAGGTAAAAGAATGCCCTTGGTTTTTAGGAAATATGCACTGAAATATATATATATATATTTTTTTTACTGAAGTATATTTAAAGACAAAGTACATCATGTCAATAGATTTGAAATGTTTTCAAAGACAGTGAGAAATTTTTTGTGCTATTTCTGTAAACTTTTGAAGCTTAAAATTATTTCAAAATAAAAAGTAAAAAGAAAAAGGACAAATCATGAACATACATTAAGTATCAAAGAAGGGCACCCCCGGTGACGCAGCGGTTTAACGCCGCCTGCAGCCCAGGGTCTGATCCTGGAGACCCTGGATCAAGTCCCGCGTCAGGCTCCCGCTTCTCCCTCTGCCTGTCTCTGCCTCTCAGTCTCTCTCTCTCTCTCTGAATAAATAAATTTTAAAAAATACTTATTAAAAAATTTTTTTAAAAAAAGTATCAAAGAAATATGAACTGTAATATCCCTATATCCCTCCCCACTTATTCCTAAGCACATAAGAGAATCAAATGAAGCCGACTCCCTGGGTCCTTAATGTGAAGTCAATCTTATAAGCCTGATACGAGAAATTCGGAGGCCCACAAATACTACTACCCTGCTTTTTCCAGTTCACAGTGGTTCCATCGAATTGCAGCAGTGATACAGTAGCTCTTTCATTCTTTGCTTCCTTCCTTCTTTCTTTCCCTCTTTTTTTTTTTTTAATTTTTATTTATTTATGATAGTCACACAGAGAGAGAGAGAGAGGCAGAGACATAGGCAGACGGAGAAGCAGGCTCCATGCACCGGGAGCCCGACGTGGGACTCGATCCCGGGTCTCCAGGATCATGCCCTGGGCCAAAGGCAGGCGCCAAACCGCTGCGCCACCCAGGGATCCCTCCCTCTTTCTTTTTAAATAGGTTCCACACCCCACGTGGAGCCCAACATGGGGCTTGAACTCACGACCCTGAGATCAAGACCGCAGCTGAGATCGAGAGTCAGACGCTTAACCAACTAAGCCACCCAGGCACCCAACTCTTTCTGATAGTGACTAATCAGTTTCGAACTTCTCAACTTCAAAATTGAGAAAATTCAAACAAAAATCCTCCAGTGATCCCTCTTCCCATGAAAACATAACCACCACCATAAAAAGAACTGCGTATTGCATTTCCCCCACTTCATCCCTTCTCTGGCCAATATGCTTTTTGGCTAAGCAGTCAGCATTTGGATATCTGTGGATGCCCTTGGCCCCTTTCCTGGCATCGGTGAGTTTTAGCTACAGAAAGTGTATCAACAGGAGTGTGAACGTGGTGACTCAAGATGCACATCATTAACCGAAAGCAGAGACACCAGCCGACTCTGACACTTAGATGCTCCTAGGGAAAATGCACACAGCCCTAAGCATCCGCATGCAAGTTTAGCAGAATGCTTTATACTCTGCCCCATTCAGTGAACCCAGTAGTGGAACAGCACATGCTCAAGCTCTCAAACCCCTAAAGATGGCTGGGGACAGGCCCCTAAAAAGTCATGTGAGGCGGAGTGATGGCTACGAAGCCTTTTCTCATGCACGAGGATAAGTGAAAAGTCGAAAAGAAATGATAGCTATACTTAACCTTGTTCTCAAGGGTCATGATCTGCACGTTCTCATTTAGAACTCCCAGAATGTCTTGTGGCCCAAGAAAATCAAATCTCTTTACCTGTCACCACATGCCTGAGGTCCAACAGCATTTCCATTTCACAGACAGAAAAATTAGGGCAAAAGAAAATCAATTTGATCCCCAAGCAACACTGTCTGTCAGGGGGAGAAAACCCAAAAGGACCAGATACTCTGCTTTCAGAAAGAAGACAAATATCTCTGATTTCTGCAATGACCACACACATACACACACACGTACATAATCATTGTATGCCGCTAAATTACCAGGAAAGCCACACTGGTCTATTTTTCTTTCCTGATTTAGAAGAATCAATCTGGATGAAGACAAGATCACCTACCCACATGGAATTCCATGGCCCCCAAACAGTGCTTCACATTCTGGCCAAACATGAATCTGACAGGCGTCTACCTCACACGCCAAAGGACAGCACTGGCGGGCTCCCTGGGGCTTCTTGAAAGCAGCTATAACTGGCCCCTTTCTCTTTTAAAGATGAGAAATATTCATATTTTAAAAAACACACATATTGAAAAATTATCTCTTAATTTTTGTTACCATACGGGAGGAGAAGCAGACACTGTTGCTTATGACAACAAATTTCCAATCGACACAAGTTGCCTAAATGTACAGAGAGCTGATCAACAGGCCCAGCTGTCATGTAAACAACAGTATATCAATAGACTGTCTGTTTTGACTTTTAAAACAACAAACCAAGGAGACAAAAATCAAGGGACCGGAAGCAACAAGTAGCATCTGAAGAACAGATGTACACCAGGAAACCAGAGTGTGACCAACCAGGAGGCGCCACAGCAAACAGGAAAGTAAGCAGCTGAGTAGATGTCAATAGTAGGTATCAATAAAGAAAAGTCCAAAAATGGATGACACAAATAACACAAAGACTCCCCTGTACCAACTTGCAAGTTGAATTTACTTACGTGCTGTAAGAGCCCAAGACAAGCAAAGACATCCTATGACAAAGGTTTCCAATGCTCATGGTGACTGAAATAATATTTACTTCCACGTGGCCAAGCCTGCCAGAGAAGTTTCAAGCAAGGAACAGCTTCCCAACATCATGCACCCCACACGGGGAGAAAGGTCTGCTGTTAACAGGAATCCTAGGAACAGGTGTACACCCAGCATTTTGGGTGCGTAAAAACCAGAGCTTAGGATGGCCGTTCCTTGGTATACGCAAGCCGAAGAGTTCACTGGGTTAGCAAACATTTGTGGGCACTTGCTATGAGAGAGACATGCGCTGTGACCGATATTCTGGTCAGCATACCTCCCATGGAACCGATGGGCAAGGAATGGGGTGAGGCTGAGAGCCTAAGCGCGCTTGGAAACGAGAATGAGAACAGGAAAACAGCGGAACTTAATGAAGCAAGCTACAGCTATAGAGCAAGAATGATATTACCATTGGCTCCTCTTTCCTAGAAGACATTTAAAGAATTAATTAATTTTTAAAAAAGATATTATTTATTTATTCCCGAGAGATACAGAGAGAGAGGCAGAGACACAGGCAGAGGAAGAAGCAGGCTCCATGCAGGGAGCCCGATTCGGGACTCGAACCCAGGACCCGGGGTCATGCCCTGAGCCGAAGGCAGACGCTCAACCACTGAGTCACCCAGGCGCCCCTAAGGAATTAATTTATATTCTCCCTTTACTCTTCTCTGTGACTGAGATGTGTAGACATTTTCCATTCAAAGGGATGGACGACAAAACAAGCCCAGAGGTTTAAGTCTAAAATCCAGGAGCAAGTAAACGGCAAAAGACATGCTTGAAAAATCACATCTCTCCAAATTCTAGATACTTATTGTTTAAGATACGTGCAAAATGGGGTTTGGAGCGCCGAGCACACTAATGTGCAAGAAATAATTTAAATATCTTTTTTTAAAAGAAAGAAAATAAAGCTGGAACATGAAGAGCTTCTTCATTTTCTCAAAATGATAGAGTTTCAAGGAAAAGTACACGCTGGTGAGGAAAGTATAGGTGGTTCACTTGAGCTGGAGTGCACAGCATCAGGCTGGAAGTTGAAATGGTGCCAGGAATTCAAGGCTAAGGAGGTTGCCCTTTATTTGATAGGAACTTTATTTTTTCATTTATGTGTTCTTGGGGTTGCTTTCGTTTAATTTTGGGAACTACTTTTAAACAATGAAGTGACATGACCAGAGAGTTAATCTGGCAACAACACCTACAACAGATCAGAAAGGGGGAGCAGAATGGAGGGATTGCAACTGTCTGGCCAAAGCCAGGAGGAGAAGGTTCCAAGCACTGTGCTAGAGGACTCGGAGAGGGGCTAGACGGGAAGGACACAGGGGCAACGAGGCCTCAAACACAAAAATAATCCCAGCGCCCTGAGGTCGGGTGACTCAGCCAGAAACACAGAACACAGGAAGATTAGGTTTGGGAGGGCAGGGAACCCCCTTGGAAACTACACCTCAGAGGCCGCCAGGCCGCTTGACAGGGCTGGTGGGGTGGGGGTGGGGGGCTGCAGCTCTGGGGAGAAAACAGGCCTTGCACACCCCCTCCAGGGGAAGAGCTACCAGACGAGACCAGACAAAACTAGCAGAACAAGTCGAGACCAACAAAACTGTTCTCTGGGGATGACACAAACAGAACAAGGCAACGCTTCCTAACAGCATTTTCCAACTCTGGCTAACACTTTAGGTGCCTGAGCGAAGCCCCATGCCAGGCTCGCCCAGCCCAGGGAGTCTCTCCTGGGTCCTCCTTGGGCCTTCTGTGCAGAGCCCTCAGACTGTGGTCGGGCCCTGGTACTTTCTGTTGCCTCAGACTGAAGCTTTAGCTTTCCTGGGCCGCCCCTTGAGATGTGCCACTCTGATGGACCGTCCGCCAAACTTTCCCTTTTCCCTCAGAAACATCCCGCAGACCAGCCCTGGCTCTGGTCTACGCAGTCAACACAGCAATCCCCCAGCCGCCACACGGGCCCACAGCCCAAAAAACTCTGCTGGGCCCCAGGAGGGCCCTCGGACACCGGGACAGAGAGGGTCATTTCTTAAAAACTACTTCCAAATTCGCTTCAAACAATGTGAAGACACCTGCTAAATGAACTCCATACAGAATGTTTTAGAAAAGGCAATGTCTGGAATTAACATTCAGAGTTATTACTTAACCAAGGCATCATGAGATGCAATCTCTGATGCATATTTCTCTGCCAGCTTTATTTCAGAGCATACAACTCAGATTTATATCAGCTTTCCCCATAACTATTAAATATAAAAGGGGGAAGGGGAGGAAGAGAACCTTAACCTGTCTAAATCTGTGATTACATAAATATTTTTTATTTTAAATATCTAGCATAATTTTAAAACCAAATGAAACCAAACCAGAGGTTAAACTGTTAGGTTTCACACCATAATGAAATCAGTAACTACAAATAAATAAAACTCTGGATAAATACATAAACAAATACAGTCACACACCATCTAAAGAATCTAAAACCAAGAATGGAAAGTTTTTCAGATAATCATTAACATAATTTAGTTAACATACGGTAAATTACAAGAGGGGCCAGGGTCTGTTATAAGGAAAAGATGGACATCCCACAGATACTCAAGATAACCAATAAATCGGGATCCCTGGGTGGCGCAGCGGTTTGGCGCCTGCCTTTGGCCCAGGGCGCGATCCTGGAGACCCAGGATCGAATCCCACATCGGGCTCCCGGTGCATGGAGCCTGCTTCTCCCTCTGCCTATGTCTCTGCCTCTCTCTCTCTCTCTCTCTCTCTCTCTCTATGTTACTATCATAAATAAATTTAAAAAAAAAAATTAAAAAAAAAAGATAACCAATAAATCTGTAAATGAAATCAGAGTTGAAAAAATGACCATTAAAAACAAATTGGGGTTTTTGTTTCGTCATTTCAAACTGTTTAAAAATGACTTGCTCCTCTTCTGTGAAATTTCCAAAGGAAAGATACTCAAGGCTCTTTCCTCTCCAGTGTCCCAGCCTCATCACAATCCCCTCTCCCCTCTGACCCTCTTTGAGCAAAGCTGATAAATGGAAAAATGAAATCATTCAAGCTGTTTCCACCAACACATAACAGCAAGCCGGAGATACCTGAAAGGCAAAATTCATCTCTCTGAGGAATCACTAATCAGATAACCTCTGAATAACGCATCCTGAGTATGTGGCATTCTTTTTCCAGTGTTTCTGTGGGTCTCATTTCCCTGGGTGGGGGGCGGTGGGGAGCAGCCCTTGCTGGGTCACAAAGGCTAGTGGTGCTTACCTTTTTGGCTCTTTGGGCTATGTCTGGGGTTCTTGTAAGCAGCTTCTCAATCAGGTACTCTCTGTTCTGAAAAACAAATGTTCCCAACAGTTCAACACCAAATATCATACGCAGAAATTCATAGTGATTTCAAAATAGCAGATTTATGTGGGTTTTTTAAGCATGTTACCTTGGCTTTCTGGAAGAATTTGCATTTTAAAAGTTCTGCGGCTGTGGGCCTGAAAGATCAATAATAAATTAGAGTTGAAACAATGACCACTCAATAAATACACTGCCTTGACGAAACAACCAAGTTCCAGAGTATTTCTGGATAACCAGTTTCAGGAATAGCAAAACCAGAAACTAAATTAAATCATAAACGGGCTCTAAATAAAACCAGGGCTGATTTTCCAGTTCTTTCCAAATACCCCTACTGCAAAACACATAAACTCCTGTAAGTTAAATATTTGGGGCATGATCAATTTTCCACCCTTCATCTTTACACCTCACTAAGTGAATTCAGTCTTTCTGAAAGGTGGCAGACTGACATGTCTGTGAGCTAAATTCCTGTATTTATTAAGAAGCTTTGCAAGGTGCAATATGACCCTGTCAAAGAAATTATAGTCTACAGAGTTCTATGATTCCCCAAGAACAGCAGTTACTGCAAGGTGTCCACATCATGTGGACAAGCTCTGTCTGCCCACTGAGGGATCCTGTCTCAATTGTATATGCCCCACTTGTTTTCAGGCGGAGGTAAATGCGATGGTGATTCATAAAATGCAAACTCCTGTAAAAGCATTACTGGACTGGTCTGATTGTCTCCTCCTGGTGCCATTTATCTTGTTTTTCTACCCTGGATTTCCTATAAACTAAAAATTAGGTCTAAACACTTGACTAGGAGGCACGTGGGGGGCTCAGCAGATGAGCGTCTGCCTTCGGCTCTGGTCGAGATCCCGAGGTCCTGGGATCAAGTTCCATGTCGGGTTTCCCTCGGGAAGCCTGCTTCTCCCTCTGCCTGTGTCTCTGCCTCACTCTGTGTCTGTTTTTTTTTTTTTTAAATATTTTATTTATTTATTTATTCATGAGGGACACAGAGAGGGGGGGGGGCAGAGACACAGGCAGAGGGAGAAGCAGGCCCCATGCAGGGATCCTGACGTGGGACTCAATCCCGGGTCTCCAGGATCACGCCCTGGGCTTGAAGGCAGGTGCTAAACCGCTGAGCCACCAGGGCTGCCCTCTGTGTCTCTTGTGAATAAATAAAATCTTTTAAAAATAAAAGTAAAAAATAAATAAAATAAAATAAAATAAAATAAAATAAAATAAAATAAAATAAAATAAAAATAAAAATAAATTTAAAAAAAAATAAAAACCTGACCAGGCTGCATGAAGCATGTGGGGCAAGGAATGCTTCATAGATTGGACACCATGCACTCCTCCTACTGTGTATCAGAAGCACATATGTTAGGTTATCTCACTGGGAGTGATGCCAAGTTTTAACCAATGATCCCCTGCCCTGAGACCTCTCCACTGTAAAGGTATCCTGTGGGGTAACACTGTGGCCTTGTAGGAGTATTCTATTCCCTAAGGGTTTCAGCCTCTTTGTCTTAAATAATTATTTCAGAGCAGATAGTACAATGCTGATTTTCTACTTCTATTATTCCTTCCACATCTATTAACTAGCATTCTTCCATATAGGACAGCTTCCTTCCTCAATAGTTTTCCTTCTAAAACAAACAGCCAAGCAGATAGAATCAGATACCTCTAGACTAGAAGATAATCATCAAGACAACCGTCCTGCTCTCTTCAAAAAGTCAGTGTCATAGAGGAAGAGGAGAGAAGTAAGAGGACTGTTGCAGATTAAAACAGACTTAAAGAAACAAAACCAAATGCCGTAAGTGACCCTTGTCTAAATCCTGCCATTGGAAGGGGAAAGGGGAGGAGCTATAAAAGACATTCGGAAATAACTAGATATAGGTGAATATGCTGGGTATGAAGGACATTTTAAGGAATTACTGGTTATTTTCTTAGGTGTGGAAAGGTATTGTGGTTATACAGGAACATGTTTTTAGTTGTAGGGAAAGCAAGCTGGAACATTAAGTCTGTTACTTTCAAACTGTTCAGCAAATAAAATCTGGGTAAGTAGATACAGCAGATATGAAAAATGTTCATGATTGTTGCATCTAGCTGGTACCATAGAAGGAAACACTGTACTGTTTTTTCACCCTTTTCTGTGTATTTAAATTTTTTCATAATGAAAAAATTGGGGAGCATTATTGAATACCAGGAAGTCTTCTCTCAGGCGATGGTTACCAAAGGTACACACATTATTATGTTGAGAGGGGTACAAGTTTAAAAGGAGTCCTCAGATGTGAAAAGACTGGAAACCACCGCTTGGCAACCAGGCAACTCCATTAAAATGTGTCCAGGGACTGAACCCAAGCATACGGAAAAATTAGGAAAAGTCGTTAAGTGCATGGCTGTCGAAACCATGTGAGTCTACAGGGGCCATAAACTGCATTTCGGTGCAAAGAAGTTTTCTATTTAAATTGTTATTGCTCTTTTTCTCAGCTTCATGTGGAACACTGGCTAGAGGGACCTGACAAAGAACCCCAATCACCATAGCCACGGCAATAAACAGCTGTTAATTGCTAACTGCTTTGAGTAAATAAAGGTCTAAACAACAGGTGGGCCACGATTTACATTTTGCGTGCCATATCCCCTCAGCGAGCTTGTTCAAATTCAATGAATTCGTACCTTGTTAAATGGGCTCCCTAGAACTAAAAATGATGCTGCTATTTTACATGATTTAACTTTGGTTGTTCACTTAATGTACACTCTTACTGATCGTGGGCAATGTTTTTGGCCTCCCACTACTCCAAACTCATCCTTCATTCCCTCTGTAAATATTTAGTAAGCATCTACTATGTGTCAGGATTTGTACTAGGTGCCAGGCCTACAGTAGTGAACACGACAGACACTGACACTACCTCCAACAACTTAGAATCTAGCAGACAAGAGTTAGCGTGTGTGGTTAGATGGGATGAGGCTGGTCAGAACATCAAACACAGGACTGGAGCTCCAGGGAAAGGGGAAGACTGCAGAGAAAACACACAGGACAACAGTCACGCCGTACTGAGCGAGACCTGGGGTCATGTTTGGCACCTCATAACATGAAACAGAATTCTAAAACCCAAGAGGCACACCAAATAACTTACACTTAACTCTTTTAAGTGAAAAGGAACCTAAGAAAATCAAGACTTGAGGCCACTGATTCGGTTAAATCCCTCATCACCCTTGGTCATGACGTACAGTCATCACAGCCCCCCAGCCAGACTCTGCTACATCTCTCTTCTTCATTCTAACCCATCGTCTACCTTGCTCCAGAGCTGGCTCTATAAAAACCCGATTCTTATCCATCCTAACAGATTTCAGTGGCCAGAGAGATGCTGGCTCCTCCATCTTCATTTTCCATGGCAACCCTTGCGAACTCTGTCCTCCAGCTACACTGACATTCTCACCCTTCTCCTGCTCCTTATGACAAAGCACACACTACATTTCTTCAAAAAACTTTGTAACTGACTGGCACAGCCTTGCTCATCAGTCAAGAACCAATTTACATGTCATCATCTTCAGAGCTACTTTGTTCGGCTCCTCCAAGTAGAATTCCCATTGCTCCCTACTCGGTGCTCACACACCCTTCTACCCACACTCCTGTTCTGGAATTATCTGTTCCTATGCCTTCCCGCCTCCACACCCCACTAGGTTATAAGCCCTTTCAAGACAGGGACCACACAGTATTCATTCTTTTATATCCCCAATGCCCAACACAGACCAGAAAATTATCATAGCTCAATTTCCATACCATAACCAAATACGGGGTAGAAGTGATGCTACCAGACATTCGGACACAGAACCACAATTCTCTGAGCCAAATTTAGTCAACACCAAATTCTAAGCATCTGTTCAAGATAGTAGGGAACAGGATAACGATGTAATGAAAATAATATTCATGCTAACAAAAGAAAAAGAAAGGAAAAAAGAAAAGAAACAGGAAAAAAAAAAAGAGAGAGGAAAGGGCTAAGTCCACGAGGTCCTGAAGTAGAGAGCCACAACACAAGCTTCCCTCGCTCCTCTGTACCCGGCCTCCTCCTTCCACACACTAAGGGTCAGGGGTAGGACCAAAACCGAGAGAGAGCTGGGAAATGCCAGACATACCTCAAGATACAGAGCTGGGGAGATGCCTTCCCTTCCCCAACAAGGTCATTTCTACGGTGGCCAAATCTATAAAGGGGAAAAGCATGCTACAGAGAAAACCCCCTTCTCTGCACTCTCCACTCGGAGCCTTCATCAATAAATACAAACAATCACATAAGAAATGAGAAATGGTTTACAGGAGCTACATTCCTTCCTCTATAGGCTCAATATTTACATTCATAGGTTATACATGTCATACAAAATAATAGGTCTACTCTATACAGAGAAGAACTAAACAGTAGATCCTCTGTGAGCTCAAATGCCATCAAGCGTCTATAGCTTTAGAGGTAGATCCCTACAAGTGCCGAGCTATCTCCATAAGAAAGTATGGGGAAGGGGATCCCTGGGTGGCTCAGCGGTTTAGCACCTGCCTTTGGTCCAGGGCGCGATCCTGGAGTCCCGGGATCGAGTCCCACATCGGGCTCCCTGCATGGAGCCTGCTTCTCCCTCTGTCTGTGTCTCTGCCTCTCTCTCTCTCTACGTCTATCATAAATAAATAAATAAATCTTAAAAAAAAAAAAAAAGAAAGTATGGGGAAGTGGAACTGAAAAGAATGAGGAAAATGAAGGAGGAAGAAAGTAATAGAAGGCACGAGAGAAAGTGAAGTACATGCTGCCCATCTGAATTTGGGGGTTTTGTGTTTTGTTCACTTGTTTGTTTTAGTTTTATGCTATAGCAACTACCAGTACAGGGTTAATATGGAGCCATCAGTGGGGCCGGCCTCTGAGTGAGTAGCACATAAGAGAAGGAATCCTGGAAGCACAGTTATGTCTTACGTGGCTGATAACATTTTCAAATAATGCAACATAATATAAATACAGACACTGTTGTACAAGGAAAGCTAAAATGCTATACCAGCAACCCAAATAATGGTATAGGCTATGAATGATGAATTCATTTTAAAATCCTTAAAAACAACGCAGTAGTCTGTAAGTACCAACATTCTCAGAAGAAAATCTCTTAAAGAATTCAATTAATACATATGGATGAACCAAAGTCCACTGAGACTTAAAATAATTTTCAAAGGATTCAGGATGAACAGGATACAGTTTAAGTAGTTCTAACAATCGTATTATAATTTTTAAAATCTCACTGACCTCAAGCAGAGTTGCATCTCTCACCCTATCCTCCCTTTAAAGGAAATATTCAAGTTTACTTCACATATAATGAATTTATCATTGCGCTAGCCACCCTCTTGTTGCTCAAAGAAAATGCTGGCTCCTTTTATAGTTGCCATCCACATGAAGTACATAATCTACAGGATTATGGCTCATTTTTTTAAGAAATAACTAAACGTTCTGCTCTGCAAATATAAGCACCTCTCAGTCTATGCCAATGCAGAGACAGACTTGGATGAGGCAAATAGCTCTAACACCCCAGCTCTCTTTTATTAGGAAAGTTCAATGAGTTCTCAGGATTGACAGAAAACACAGCTCCTTCTCAGCTAGCCTGAGGGCTCCTGCACAGGACTGGATCTGTTCTGGTCACTGTGATATGTTTCTGTTCATTGCTAAAAAGGTACTCAGCTAGACCTGGATTTTGGTACCTGTCAGTTGCTTTCAGATTATAAGCTGATGATCTATATGGAAACTAAACAAAAATTATGAAAAATCTTGCATTTACTCCTCAACCCATTTGAATCTGGTTTGTTTCTGAAACACTCTTCAATAAGTCCAAATCACCCCCAAACTGCAAGCTCCCAATTGTCTCCAGTTGCTCAAGAAATATCAAATATGTAATACAGATCTGACACCATGGATAGAAAGATATAAAGATGAATGACACAGGTTCTCCTTCTAAAAGACTTACAAACTTAAGAGGAGATCGGATGTGTAAGTCAATAAATGCACAGAGTATGGTAAGTGTTACAGGAGACATCTCCTCAACATACTATAGAAAAACTAAGAGTTGCAGTAATTCCACTCGGTAAGGAAGAAAACAGCAAATAACGAACAGCAAGCCCAATTCCCTGAATATTTAAGAACTCATAGGCACTGTGCTACCCACATATTTTTTAATAAGATGTATTTATTTATTTTGAGAGAGAGCACACATGCAAAAGGGGTGGGGGACAAGGGGAGAGGGACTCTCAAGCAGACAGCGAGGACAGTACCTGACATGGGGCTGAGGATAGTGCCTGACATGGGGCTCGATCATACTACCTCAAGATTATGACCTGAGCCAAAACCAAGAGCCAGATGCTCAACCAACTGAGCTACCCAGAAGCCCCTATGCTATCCTCTTTTGGTGCATTACTGTATTCCATCTTCATGACAATCCAATGAAGTAGGTGCTATTAGACCCATTTACAGACTTAGGAAACTAAGTCATGTAGCTGATGAGAAAGTAGAGCTAGGAATCTCACCCAGATTTATCTAACTCTAAGGACATGGGGTCTTTCATGTAAGCATTAAAAGAGGGTAGAAGGGGGACAGAGGAAGAGGAAGAACCTTTAAACAACATAAATAAAGGCAGAGAAGACAGGAAATATTCATGGTTTCTTTCAGATTTGTGTAGCAATTAAATGTTTACTTATTTAAGTAATGAATACATATCTTAAAACTGCATCCTATATAATAAATAGTTCAACGATATTGGGTTTTTTCCCATTCTCATGTGTCATGATTTTTTTTTCTTTTAAAGAAGAAATATAAATGGCCAACAGACACATGACAAGATACTCAACATCACTCATCATCAGAGAAATGCAAATCAAAATCACAAGGGGAACTGGGCTGGCTCAGCCTGTAGAACAATACGATGCTTGATCTCAGGGTTGTGAGTTTGAACCACATGCTAGGGGAGAGTTTACTTGAAAAAATGAATTTAACTTAATTGAGAAAAAACCACAATGAAATATCACCTTACACCAGTCAGAATTGGCTAGTCAAGAAGATAAGAGACAAATGTTGGTGAGGATGTGGAGAAAAAGGAAACTTTGTGCTCTATTAGTGGGAATGCAAATTGGTACAGCCACAGTGGAAAACAGTATGGAGGTTCCTCAAAAAATGAAAAATAGAATTACCATATGATCTAGTAATTCCATTACTGGGGATTTACCCAAGGAAAATCAAAGAAAACACTAATCCAAAAAGATAAATGCACAACCTATGTTTATTGTAGCATTATTAGCAATAGCCACAATATGGAAGCAACTCAAGAGTCTATTGATAGATGAATGGATAAAGAAAATGTGGTACATATATACAATGGAACACTATTCAGCCTTAAAAAGAAATGAGATTTGCCATTTGCAACAACATGGATGGACCTAGCAGATATAATGCTAAGTGAAATAAGTTAGAGAATGACAAATACCGTATGATTTCACTCATATGTAGAATCCAAGAAACAAACCAAACAAACAAACAAAACAGACTCTTAAATATAGAGAGCAAAATGATGGTTGCCAGAGGAAAGGTGGGTGGGGAGGATGGGTCAATAGGTGATGGGGATTAAGAGTACACTTACCGTGATAAGCACCAAGTAATGTATAGAGGTTTTGAATCATTATACTGTACACCTGAAACTGCTGTAACACTGGCTGTTAATTATACTTCAATTTTTTAAAGAGAGAGTCCCCAGGAATTTGGTGCACCAATACTGTTTGTTATAGGGGACAATTGCACAATAGTGAGATTAGATTAGATTATAACAAAAATATCTAAAATAAGTCCTTAAACTATTAATACTGGGCAGCCCCGGTGGCCCAGCGGTTGAGTATCTGCCTGCAGCCCAGGTCGTGATCTTGGAGTCCCAGGGTCAAGTCCCAAGTCGGGCTCCCTGCATGGAGCCTGCTCCTCCCTCTGCCTGTGTCTCTGCCTCTCTTTCTGTGTGTGTCTTTCATGAATAAATAAATAAAATCTTTAAAAAAAAAAAAACCCGAAACTATTAGTACTTTGTAAACCAATAAGTTACTAAAAGAGTAATCTGAGGGGAAGACTTTGTAAGAATTCAAATATATGGTGCAAGGATCTTTTGGAGAATTTTTTTTTTTTTTTTAGGGTGGTGGGAACCTGATATTTGAGCTCATATAATAAATAACTCCTGGGAAGACTTTCAAGATTATTAAGAAATAAGGACAGTTTGTTAAATATAATGTATGACAACCTAATTTATTCTGACTAAACTACAAATTCCTAAAGAAATCTACTGCTGTATTATTAAAGTACACCGGCAATTCTATCCTACAGGATCTTTTTTCCAAAAGGGCTAGAATCGTGTGACATTACACATCACCACCACTAGGTGGGACCTCAACTAGTTTGAGAATCCCAGAGACCATCAGCATTAACCCAGTGCTAACTGGGAAGACAGGTACCTCTCTCATCGCGCTCTGGAGGATGGAACTATTTCCTTGATGATGCCAAAAATCACCAAAAAACAAAGGTAAGACAAGGAAGTGTTGCAGAACACAATCAGAATCTAAAAGCACTTTCCCCCCAACAGGAGTGTGAAGAAGTAACCTCAATGAAAGATCGCTGTAACTTCAGAAGAAAAACAAGCCCTACAAATCAAACATAAAAGGCAACTAAAATGTTTAAGCAGAAATAGCCTGTTGGTGTGACAAAACAATTATCCCTTTTACAGAAATAACGTCAAGGTGCTTGATAGCAAACAGTCCTTAGACCTAGCTCCACGAAAATGGTGCTCAGTGATACAGAAAAGATTCAAGGCAAATGCAGTAAAATGTAAAGGAACCCAGAGAGTAGCTACAAAGAATGGGGTAAAATAATGGAAATTGTGTTTAATCTAGAGAAGGGTTGCCTACTCAAACAGCAGATTACTATGTAAAGATAAAAGGCTTAAGTTTCATAAAGGATATAAGGATACTGGAATCCCTCCGAAAGCAGGGTACTTCGCAGAGAAAGAAAGCTTCAAAAGAGAAGCCAGTTTTTACGTCTTCAAATTTAAGTATCAAATCGAACCGTTGGGTGGATGAGGTGGCCGGTGAGCCCAGAGGCCTCTCCAGATCTGTGGTCTCTGCGGACAGTACGCTAGGGCCGTGCCACACATGAGCAAGCTCTGCCAAGGGACTCTAGCCAGGCAAGGCCTGAGTGGCTCACGTCATTAACATTCTTCTTTAGGTGATAAAAGACACACACGGCTATATTATCACCAGCCAGGGTATTTCAAAGTCACAGAAATAAAGAAGGAAGAAACAAACTCAGAAAACAGGGACACTACAGAGCAGGGTAGTAGCCCAAGAATAAAGAGGAGTGACACGCATGTTAACTTCAAACCATTTGCTTCTGTTTATATGATTAATGTTTCTAATGCAAAAATCTTAATCTTCTTTACTGATAATCTTTTAAACAGCACAACTTGTTCTGCAACTAAAAGGAAGCTCATGCAAAATTCAATAGCTCTGCCCGGTTTAGACTGGAGCTAGCAGGATATTCAAATCCTGAGAGGTCAGCTCAACCTACACAGTACAGAATAGGAGCTCGGCTTCTGAGTGCACCACTGCCAATTTCTTTTGATTTCTGTTTTCCTTCATTTCCTTTGATGACAGAGCCCACACCTAACAAACACAGTGAATCTCATTAGCACTAAAAATTTTCCTCCACCTCTCTCCCTCATCCTCACCCCTCTCCGTCTTGGATCCACCCTGTCTTCCACTAACAGGTTGGAAACCAGGGGCCAGAGCAGGATTTCCCTTGAACTCGAAGTACCTTTCAGGTGTCCTCACACAGCCTTTTCCCAGCCACAAACAGAGCTTTGTCGTGATTCAAACCAGGTCACTAACTCATCCACCACGTTTGACATACCTTTTAGAAGGATCTTTCTGAAGACACAGTGAAAGTAATTTCCTAAAGGACTTGCCGTACTTTTTCATCATTTCCTTATCCTCCACTCCTGTTTCTAAAGTGGGTGGATCATTTTGCAAAGTCAACATTAACACCTGCAGCAGAAACAAGCACCAAGACAGAATCAGTACAGCCACCGCTACGGTCGAGTTTTTAATTTTTCACAAAAGCGTTAATAAAGACCATCCTTGAGGAGGTGCTTTCCCGTGATTTTAACCTTCCAGAAAGCGTGAGCTGAAAAGTATTATTTCCCTTTGCAAATCTGTTCACGTGCCCTTTTACCTCTTTGTTATTCCATTGACAGAACTTATAAAATCTGTTCTGTGTGTTAAGAAGGATGTCCCAAAGCAGCCAGGACAGACGTCTGGGAACTGGCTCGCTCGCACACAGCCTCCTGGAGGAGCACGTAGCTCCAACACAGGCTTAGTGAAGGCTGGGGCTCTGGCTGGGAAAGTGGGGGGTAGCGAGGGGGGCTTGGCCCAGAGCGACAGAGAACGGTCCTGCGTACAGGTCATTCATAAATAGGGAGCCCCCCCACCCGGAACTCCAGGCTTCTGTTAACACACTGCCAACCCTAAAAATAAATCCACAACATCCCAGAATGTAACACATGATTTCCCCCTTTTTTAAATGAGAAAACCTACAGAATATTACTTAAAATGGAGACAGTAAGACACTGAAAGTTAGCCAAAATGCGAGTTACTGAAGACCATAACTGTGGCATAAGGCCACGTTGCTTTGGGAGGGGGACAATATAAATGCAAAACACTGCTTCCAATCAAAAAGGTAAAAATTCCATTCATTCACAACATCAAAATTACTTGTTTAAAAAAAGAGAATTTGTAGTAAACTATTGACCTATAAAAGGAATAAACCTCATTAATGCATTAGTTGGCCTTAATTTATGCAAAAGTTATACATGCCAAGACTCCTTTCAAACACTTTCAGATGTGTGAATAGATGAAGGATTAAAGTGACAGTTTATTGTTTGTGGAGGATAATAGCAAATAGAAGAAAGTGGGAGAGCTGTTAAGTCCTAGCAGGGCCTCGCAGGATGCCAGGCTGGGGTTAGCAATGTGACTGTGGATTCGGGTGGGCAACATGAAGGTTTGGGGGAAGAAAGAAAATGAGAAGAAAAAGTAATACAGAAAAACCAATGGAAGGAAAAATCCTCACAGTTGCTTCAGTGCTTTTTCTCTGAAAGGTCAATTCAATTGTTTCCACCTCAAATTTGAATTTTCTGCTAACAAAAGCAGGTATGTCTATATACACACACACTCTTAAGTATGTTGAAAATATGTATATAAATATAGTGAGAAAACAACAGTGTAATGAACTACACTAAAACCTTAACAGGGATTGTCTGTGGTTGATGAGATTGTGAGTGATTATATTCTTCTCTGTTCTTGTTTGGACTCCAAATTTTTTCGCATAAGAATGTATTAACTTTTTAATCCGTGAAATTATTTAACTTTATTTATCCTCTGGTTTTTCTTTTTTTTTTTTTTTATCCTCTGGTTTTTCTTAATCCTCCTAAGTTTTTCCAGTATTTTCCTAGGAAAACACTGAAACAAAGACTGTATTCTCTGTAAAATACTTTCACAATTTCCACCAATTATTTCAGCCCCCAAACAAATTCTAATTGGGTAAATCAGCTCTGATACCACCACCTCAGAATAAGTGAAATAATAATGTAGGCCAGTTAAGGGAAAAACAAAAATCTGGACACAGTATCCAAATGTAGGTTATTGCCTAAAAACACTGGCCTCACTTATTTCAGATGAGTCACCAATATGACATTATGAGCACAGAGGGTGAAATGTTACAGATCATTAAAAAAAAAAAAAATTGGGGAAATCCATCTGCAAAGATATCACTATAATCTATTTCTAGATTTTCCTTGGGAGTCTGGGGTCTTCTGCTATCAAAAGAGTAATGACCAGCATTTGTCACAGTTCTCAACCTCCATCTCATTCTTCAGATAGCTCTGTGCTAAGAATGTAAAGAGAGCTTCAAAGCTGGGAACTGTACCACTTTTGTCTTATTCTGTCCACATCAGACAACATTGAACTTGACTGCATTCCTCCATTAATTTTCCTCAGGTCTAAGAGAAAAATGACTATGTTTAAGAATTACAGAACAGATTCCGTTAAATTCTATTTCAAGCCCAATATATTATTTCCAATAGTAATTACTTTCATAGGAGGATATTTGTGATAAGGCGCTGCTCCTGTTGCTAACTCAATGGCAGTTATTCCAAAACTCCACATGTCAGCCTTGAAGTCATAGCCTCTCACCTAAGAAAAGAACGAGGGAAAAACACAATTATAAAATAGGCATGTCACACACCATGAAGTCCATATTATGTTGGAAGTCTACAGCGTGTATGCACAACTTTGATATTACTTTGCTAAAGCCCAGCTAAATCTCAGTTACATGATGCATTCTAGGAAAGTGATTTGAATGAAATGTTAATACATTTAATGATACAAAACATCACTTTTTTTTTTACCTGTTCCATGACTTCAGGGGCCATCCAACACGGAGTACCAACAAATGTTTTTCTTACTTTATTCCGGGTAACATCACCCCCTGTTGCTAAGAATGCACTTACCCCAAAATCTAAAAGAAAAACAAAAATCATCCTTATTTTATATAAGACATTATTGCTTACAAATTCCAACTTTATGAATCTCTCGTTTCCTAGTGACCTTTCCAATGATGCTGAATTGTTCCAAGTACCATGGAGTTCTCTTGGGGCACCCCAAGGCAATCCTGCCACCTGCCAGCCTAAACTTCATTTATTTTTAAGATTTTATTTATTTATTCATGAGAGACACAGAGAGAGAGAGAGAGGCAGAGACCCAGACAGAGGGAGAAGCAGGCTCCATGCAGGGAGCCCGATGTGGGACTCAATCCCAGGACTCCAGGACAGCAATTACCAAATCACGCCCTGAGCCAAAGGCAGACACTCAACCACTGAGCCACCCAGGGGTCCCCAGCCTACACTTCAGAGAGAACACCATCATGGGTAATGGGTCAGCAAGAGTCCAGAAACCTCAGCATACCAAATTATATTTTCTACCAAAAAGGTATCAAAAGTTGTAACTAACCATATAGGGTTACATCAATATAAATAAAAATGCATTCTCAGAGCTCTAAGTATAAAGGATCTTAGCTTTTAGCTAAGATTCATTTCAAAAACTCAGTTATAAGAATAGCATGGAAGCAGAAAAACTAGTATATGATGTAGTTTCTTTCTATGTGTTTCTTTTATTATGATTATTTTCCAGCCTCTCTAATTCCATATCATCAATGTTTGGGGAATAGGTTTTTCTTTTTAAGGTGGCTTGGGGGAGGGTGAAACAGAGGGGATTAAGAGTGCATTTATGGTGATGAGCACCGAGTAATGTAGGGGATTGCTGAATCATTATATTGAATACCCGAAACTGACATAACACTGTATGTTAATCATAATTCAATTAAAAAAATAAATAAAGGATAAATAACACTCATCTTCCACATTCTCATGGCCTTGTTTAAATAGTGCTGACACCTTAGGAGAAATAATAACAGCAAATCCACAAACCCAGGTACATAAAGCCAACATGCCCAGGTTTGTACATATGTAGCAATCAACACAAAGGAAAAGCTCAGTCAGCAAAGATTGCCTTTTTTTCCCCCCAATGTTTGCTTCCTGGATAATTTTCATAGGTATAGGTACCATGGTTTGTAAAATGAAACGCTACTCTTCTTAACATTCATTACATACTAGAAATTATTTTTGTGGGAAGATGAATTAGGCATACTGCACATACATACACACATGCATTTATGCAAAAACAATGTTCATATGTGACCACAGAGAAGGGAACACCCGGTGATTATTAATGCACGCATTTCTGCGTAGATTTTCATTAGAAGCTAAAACTAGTTAATAAAGTACCAACTACTCAGGGCTAGCCTAGACCTACCAGCAAAAGCCAACTCAAGGACAGCTCAATAGTAAGCTGGTAAATTGTAATTAAAAACGTAGTCAACACCTCAAAATGCTGCAATGGACTATGTAGCATGGGCCCTTTCAAACTGCTCTCATATAATTCTCCTTTGCTGGTCTGCTTTGATGACTTGCCAGGATGACAGCAATTACCAAAGAACAACATCAAGCACAAACCAAGGTCAAAATGTATTAGCATTTGCCTTAGGTCTTCGATATTAAGTTATGCAGTAACACTGTAACCAGTTCCCTACGTTGAAATATGTTGACTGTTTCATTTTATTTACATTTAAATTTACTCAACTCCCCACAGGATTTCAACTACAAGTAAAAGGAATAAAAATTTACAAATGGAGTCTTTGTTCCAACTGCTACACTCATGATAATAACTGAGCAAGAGCATATTTTGAAAATGCTATATAATTTAATTTGCTCATATGTACCAAACTCTAAAAACTCTCTGAATTCTTATTTTTTTGGTCAGAAAAATAAAGCCTTGTGAAAAGAAATCTCTAGAATCAGTGAACCAGTCAGTCTCCTGTAGGTAGGAGCAAATAAAATTCATATTCTTAGAAAAGAGCTAGGTGAATTAAATCATTTGTAAGCATCTACTATATTTGGCTAGAGGAAAACACAACATGATTGGCTTTGAAAAGTAGTAATTTCAACTTAATTTATATTCTGAAAAGTTTAACAATGAACCCAACATTCCACTTATATTAAAATAATTTTGTAACAAGGGGTGCCTGGGTGGCTCAGTAGGTTAAGTGTCTACCTTCAGGTCAGGTCATGATCTCAGGGTCCTGAGATCCAGCCCCGCGGTAGGCTCCCTGCTCAGCGGGGAGTCTGCTTCTTCTTCTCCCTCTGTCCCTCCCCTTGCTTGTGCTCTTTTCTTTCTCTCTCTCTCCCTCTCTCCCTCAAATAAATAAAATCCTGAAAAAAAAAATTTTTGTAACAAGAAACACTAAGTACATATCATTTGTAAATAATTAAGAATATGGGTAGAAGTTGCTCTAAGGAAAAATGTATTTCTTTAAATGCAGTTGAACTGTATACCCAGTCTCTCCTAAAAGATAGAATCCAGATAAAAATCCATAAAAACTTTAACATTAAAGTTTTTAAGTTCCTTAAAAACACCATATGATTACATTAGACCTTTTTAAAGCTGCAAAAACAGCTGAAAGAGATGTATAGTAGCAACTTATTATTGACAATACCCCTTCAATATATCCTTCATGATTCACATATTTATTCATAGCCTCCACTTAGAACACTCACTTTCAAGCCATAAACAGATGGTTAAATGTCTTTAAAGCTCAGAATAAAAATTCCAGAAGCAGAAGCAGAAAACGCCGATCCTAACATCTACTCACCCTTACGACTACACAGTAGATACACAGTGTGCTCCTATGTATGGCCTACGTGTATACAGAAAGATTTATATGTACCAAGAAATGACACTTTGACCAAAGTACACAGGGTACCTGGGTAACAAGGAAAACTGGCATATTCCGTCAAGACGGCATGCGTGCCACAGAGAGTGAGGTGGTAAAGCAGAAATGCTGAAAAGAGTCCTTGTTTGCTAAGAGGTACGTCTATGCAGCCGAAGGGAGTGCAACCAGATACACTAGGGTCAGAAACCATGACTACTTCTCTGGAAACACGGAATCAAAGGCTACACACAGAGTTAGCCAGCCCATCTTCCTGCCTCCAGGAATAGCTGCATCTCAAACCAGAAAGAATGCTGTCATCCTAGGAACTGAAAGGCTCTCTCACATCTTCTGAATCCACCCACTTGGCGGCAGCCTGCTAAGCCCCCAGCTGCCTCCTGCTGTCCTCAGGGCCAGGCCCTGGCACCCGGGCCTTTCTCTGTCACACACCTGACTTCTCCCTCCAAGGGCTTGAAGGGCCTTCTGCTCCCCAAGATAAAGTCACAAGCCCCCAGCACAACACGCACATCTGACTCCCCTTGGCCTCTCCCGCCTCAGCTGCCCCTGCTCCCAAATACGGACCTTGAGCTCCTGCCGCCGAACTTCTCACCGTCTATTCCCCAGATCCATCACCAGCCTCGCCCTCGCCCCGACCTCCAGCACCGCTGCGGCCTGTCACCCGGTGCTCTATCACCGTCCAGGTACACTTGGCTCCACCAAGTGGGAGGCCATCGGCAGAGGACGCTCTGCACGGCCCTAGTCCTAACCGAAGCATCTTTGGCACCCTGACTCTTGGCACCTTGCGGCTTTTTCACAGCCACCTTTGTGTTAGGGTGTGGTTACTCTGATGTGCATCCAACACCTCTAATTTGTGGTGCATGATTAAGTAACTTGGGGAATTGTCTTATTTTTATGCAGGTGAATGCCTAGGGCAGACGTGCAGCGTTTGCGGTAGAGCCACCTGATATGGACAGAGGGCAGACCTTTAAGACTATGACAAGTAAAGAGAGGGAGGCCGGATAATAATGAACAAGAGCTCCCCGGTGCTGTCTGTGTAGACACAGAAGAGCTAGGGGCTGCGACAGCTATGACAGATTGCATACCCACCAGGGCCTCAGACCTGGCCTTCAAGAAGAGGTTAAGACCTGGACGGGCAGGCCTAAGAGGACATGCCATTCCAGACAAAGAAACCGCCCGAGCAAAGCACAAGTGTTGAGCCAAGAAGAAAAAGCGTCTGACAGCTGCAAGGGTCGCACCCCCAAATACACACAGGGGCCAGGCAGGAATAAAGGAGGGAGGAGGGTCCTGCGTGCCGTCAGCACAATCTCAACAACTAAAGGGCACGTGAAGCTTAGTGTCAGCACCAGGGGGGATGCTAGGCAGTGCTGCCCCCCACCAGGAGGCCCCCTCCAGGGGCCCCATCTCCGTGCCTCCCATTCCGCTCGAAAGCAGGCTGCTTCGATTCCACTGCAAAAGAAAGTCACCACAGAGGAACAGGCCCTGGTGTGACCGATCTCCCAACTTTCCCAGAGCAAGCCAAACATCAAGATCTGTATGGATAAAATCTCTTTTCTGTTGTTATTGGCAACAAATGCACTTAAAAAAAAAAAAAAAAGTTGGAAAGGCAAAATAAAGCAATTACGCCTGCCTGGTTTAGCCTGTAAAACTCATCTGCTAAGCTGCTATGATGCCTAAAATTTACCTAAAATACTTTAACATACACCACGCACTAGTGTATCTGCGGGACCCAGGTGGTCACTTGGCATTCTGACCCTGGATGCCCAGTGCTGGAAGGTTCTGGTAGCATTTGATTAAAGATGCCAGAGGCAGCTGCTCAAAGTATTTCTGTTGACTGTAAGTATAAATAAGTATGAGCCAGGTGAATCCCAAAAGGGGCTATTACTGGAGAATAATAATGCCAGTCACCTGTTGGCAGGCATGACACATGTGAGAAACAAGCTTTCACTGATGAAAGTAAAGGTGGTCAGCACAGAGAATGGCTAAAACATCTTAGCTATATTCCCCACTCTTGCATGAATAAGAAGAATCCAGCCAGGCCCAAGAGTAAGCTAAATCCCTCCCCAGTTCTAGGTCTGGTTCCATTCTAGATGCCGAGTATATGTGCACAAGAAAACTGCATCTGGAATTCTAGTTAAGTCTGCTTCGGGTGGATTTTTCATTCACCTAGAGGAACAGAGAGCAGGAACTTCCTTGAGCCTACAGAGCAAACTGAGAACTCTTTAGGGCTCGTTTGCTGATGCGTGGCAAAATTTGGTCTGAAATTTGATTTCCTTAAAACCTGGGAGTGGCGTTGCAGGTGAACAGCCAACCCCAACCTGCCCCCCCACCGCCACCCCCCACAACTGCTACTAATACCTCTGAGGAGGAACCAGAGCTGCACATGAGAAATTGGCTCAGGTTAATTCAGCACCTGGCTAGAGAATAATGGCATCTACATTTGATGGCCCAGAGCTTCCTAAGACGCATTCAAAACAGGTTACAACAGATCAGATCCCTTCAGGCCTGCAGGTGGCTGGCTGGGGAGTCTGGGGGGTTCTGGGGGAGCGGGAGCCACCACAGCTGCAGGGGCCCCTGGTAGCTCCTTGCTTGAATCAGTCTCTTTTCCCCAGTGGCCATGGTCTAGAAAAGCAGAGAAGCACTGAGACTGTGGAGGAACCCAGCCGGAGTCTAGGAACCAGGTAAGGGAAGCTGAGCCCCATCCACTCAGCACCCCCTGGGCCACTGCTGCACTCTCTCTAGCCCAAGAGGAAATCTGGGGAAAGGAGTGACGCAAGGATGTTCAGGAGCAAAATCAACAGGGCCTGTATCTGAAGGGAGACTCTGGAAATGGAAAAGATTAGACAAATTCTTAGGAAAATACAATGATTTAGTGGCTACTGGAACTGAAGAGGAAGGAGGAATTAAAAAGATCAAATGACTCGCTGAAGACCACATAGCAAGTTTTCTGAAGAGGGTCTGGATAAAATCCACAGCCCTTCATGGAGGAGTCAGCCGGCTGGCTCCGGTTTTCTCTTATGAGAGAATTCAGCGTACTTTTCTGTACTGAAAAGGAAACGCAAGATGGAATAATGGGGTTAATACCCCACAACTCTCGAGCTCTTCCCTGAGTAAAGATCAAGCTGTGATTACCCAACATAGAAAAACTCATTTGAGATTCCCTCGTTAATCCAAAATGTCATATTTGTATCATCAAAAACAATCCCTTCACAATCTGGTTCGACTCCCAGGTTTTGGGGTTTTGTTTTGTTTCCCACAAGAGACTCTTAAGACTCTCCTGGCACAACCGAAGTGTGCTTCTAAACACCCAGGAACATTTTCAGGGCTGCCAGCAGCCGGCCTTCCTGAGTCCCACAGGTTTCCTTAAATGCCAGGCCACCAATGTTGGACGAATAAAGCAGCATATAAAGAAGCCCATTATGACTTAAATAATAATGCCAACTATATAACCCTGGGTATAAAACAGAAGCAAATATTTCCTTAACAGACCTAGGGAAAGTTGTTTCGTTTTAAACATTTTGAGGGGCACCAGGGTGGCTCAGTGGTTGAGCCTCTGCCTTTGGCTCCGATCAGGATTCCGGGGTCCTGGATGGAGCCCAGGGTTGGGGGCTCTGCTCGGGGGGGAGTCTGCTCCTCCCTCTCCTCTGCCTGCCCCTCTACCTGCTTCTGCTCCCTCTCTCTCTCTTTCTCTCGGTCAAAAAAAATAAGTAAAATCTTTTTTAAAAAAATTAACGCTTCGAGTTCTTATTATGTTGTTTTTATAAAAGGTGTGCTGGTGGTACGGCACCCCGCTCACGGTTCAAGCAGCAAGAGGTGTTCCCAGTGACCTGCAACCCATGTGCGTTTGGATGCCACAGGCCTTCCAGAGCTTTGAATTAGACACACCTCCGGCCTCCTGGTGAGAGCTAACGTGGGAACATGTGATATAATTAATTAAATTTTTTAAAGATTTATTTATTTATGAGACACACAGAGAGAGAGAGAGAGAGAGAGAGAGAGAGGCAGAGGGAGCAGCAGGCTCCATGCAGGGAGCCCGACGTGGGACTCGATCCCAGGACTCCAGGATCACGCCCTGGGCTGAAGGCAGACGCTCATCCGCTGAGCCACCCAGGGATCCTGTGATAGTAGCTTAAATAGCGATGTTAAGGACCTAAACAATGTGGATAGGGGCAATAACATTAGTGTGCCCCACCTAGGATCCTCGGAACTAAAGGCGTCCCTTCTGCTTGCTGGCAATTCCTAGGCGCCCTTCTCCCGCTGACTCTCCGGGTGAGAAAGGAAGGGAAATACAGCCCAGGGCAAGGCCCGGCTTTGGCAGCTGCGGGGCCCAAAGCCCGCCTCCTCCAACCAGTCCGGCCGCTGGCTCGGCGCGATTCCTCGATTCCTCGTCCTGCTGAGTGCAGCTCTGACCACTGCGCACTCCGGTCACAATCTCTCTCCCGACGAGGCAAGAAGAGCAGGGCGCCCGCCCCACCCCCCCCCGCCCCCTTGTGTGGAGCCATCAGGTCCTTCCTGGGGACTGCAGTGTCTCCCCAGTTATCCCGGACTCCGGCAGAGTGCTTTTAGCTTTTCTTTAACGGACCAAATCGCTGTTTTGCATCTTTATTTTTCTCATGTATGATTACATCCAGCCTTTCCACCAGTTTTTCTGTTTGTCGGATTTTTGTTTATAAATTAAGCAGGAGTAACTTCTCCCTCTCCTGGCCTCGCCGTCTTCAGGGTGCCAGCCGATCTCCGGGCACGGAGAAAGAGGGAGGGCCGACCGCCTGCCTGCTGGGAATCCCTGCAAACCCGGCGGGAGAAAGCACGGGAAGCGCCGACCCGGACGTGGCTGGGTAGCCGTGCCATGCTCAGCAGAACGCAGCCAGCCCAGGGCAGGAAGCAGAGCGCAGATCCCAGGGGGCCAACCGAACATGTGGCAAGACCTACGACCCTGTGGCTGCCACCACTCGCCGGGCTCCTCCCCTTGAGAGAACCCCACCTGGCTCCTGCGAATAGTTTTCTCGCCCTTCTAATAGCAGTGTTTTAGGGCATCATGAATGTGAACACAACTATTACGACGTGACACTCCCGGCCTGGGCGACGCAGCCCCCCCCCACCCAGAGGCTTACCATGAGGTCCTGACCATTCCTAGTGAGTCCTTGAAACCAAAGGGATGAGAAGAGGCACCAAGGAAGAAGGACACGGTGAGTACAAAGAAGCCACACTTCTCTCCCAGGAAGGCGTCGGGAATCAAACAGGTCTGCGTGCGATCCCAACTACCCTCCCTGATCATCTACTTCTTCAAGCAACGGTTTCCCAAGCTATACAGCGGGTGGAGCTCAGAATATATACAGCAGATTCTCACTAACAGTCCTTGAGAGCTCACACCATCCACACCCATCCATTCTTCTCTACCAGAATCCGGATTTTGTTTGCCAGGCCTCAAGGGACGAACTGTACTGCTCTAAGCCAATCATGGTGTTTGGTGCCTCTTACCAGTGAAGGATCTGGGGGTCCACCCTAGTGCTGGCCCATAACACCCAAAGGGAGTACGGTGCAAGCTCCTGCAGGGAAATTCTTTGCCTGTGTAAAAGAACCACCATACAGAGTGACTGGGTGGCAGGCACTGAGGGGGCACTTGACGGGATGAGCACTGGGTGTTTTTCTGTATGTTGGTAAATTGAACACCAATAAAAATTAATTTATTAAAAAAAAAAAAAGAACCACCATACAAGGCTCCCTTACTGCCCGCTCCCCAGTCTGTTTCAAGCGCTGTCATTGAGGCTGAGATGCTGGGAGTAAGTGGCCTGTGGGGACAGGCTCTGGCCGACATACTGGGATGCAGAACAGAACGCAGGATGGAGCCCATGACCTCTGTGATGTCGCTGGGCTTCTGCACCAACCCTGGAACCAAATGCCTCTGACTTCTGAGATAATTAAATGTCCTTACTGCTTAATCATCTGCCCATCAAGCACTCTGGCATTGATACCCCAAGGCTTCCTAAGTCTACAGCCACCTGTCTTTTCCCAGGCCCGCCAGTATATTCATGCTTCCTGACCACTAAGGGTTAACCATTGCATCAGAGCCTAAAGTCCCTGCAATCCCCAAAAGGACTGAGTAAAATCAGCAAGAAAACAATTTAGTACACAGTGCAATTCTGGAGTTTTAAACAGCTCTAGTATTAAGCATGGCTTTTAATGCCAGGGGCACAGATCAAATAAATGCACAGGCATCTCAAGAGGGGAAAAAAAAAAACACTGCAAGAAGAGTTTAATTCACTTTTTTTTTTGCCAATAGTTTCTGTTTGGGGCTACACTTACATAAACCTTCCAGAGACAGAACAAAATACACTTGTAAGAAAATAAGAGAAGGAAGGATCTTCAACTTTTGCTACTCAAAAGTGGGATCCACAGACCAGAATCACCAGCACCTCTGAGGAGCCTTAGAGAAAATGCAGACTCTTGGGTCCCACGCCAGACTTATTGAGTCAGCATCTGCACTGTAGCAAGATCCCTAGCTGATCTGATGCTGAGTGAGGTTGGAGAAGCACCACTCAAGACTATGGTCTTCCGAGCAGGTGCTACTGCATCATTCAGCACGACTGGATGATCTCAAAGTATGGCCAACCCCATGGCTTCCCTCTTTCACCTCTCAAATGCAGAGAACTTCAGCAGAGGAAAGAGAAGAGCAGGAAAAAGGTATTATGTGTGCACATTCATGTATTTTATGACACAGTAAGCACGAGGGCAATACTAGAAACCCAAATCATGTCCCACAAAATACTGACCCAGTGATTCTCAAGGGTGTGTCAAGCGGGACAAACCAACTCACACACATGGCACACTCCAATTTGTACAAAATCTTTTTTTAAAAATACATGAAGATATTTTATGATCACAATGCTTATTAACAGTCTATCAGTAACAGCTGCTCAGTAGAGCGCCAGGACACAGAGAAGACAGGCTGCAGACAAGTATCATTCTCAGCACAGATGTTTATGACACTATTATTCCTTTCTCAACCTCTGATATGCAATTGTGTGAATGTGATATATTATTAGAGTGATAACCTTGAATCTGCTCATCTTTAAGCAAATGATAAACATCTTGGCACCTTATCTACTATTAAGAATCAATTACTCACTTCATTACAGATTGGGACACACCTCCTGTCCTGCTCAGAAGGAAAGCTGGCACCCCAAGAGGGACCAGAGAGAACCAAAGAATTCTCTGAAACCCTCCTCTCCACCCAATCTCCTTTCCTCTAATCAGACTTCTAGTTTCAACTCTTTATTCTTGTACACAAATGGTGCTCCATGGCCTTCTTTGGCCCATAGGCCACAGCCCCTGACCACAACATGGTGTCCCAAGCAGCCACTCACAGAAAACATAATCTGTTGTATTTCCTGAGTCTGTACCTAGTCTGAACCCCAGGTGTTCTGAACAAACCCCTGTTTCCCATCTATGAATGAGGGAGGGAAAGGCAGTCATGGTCTTTTTTGAAACATTAGAAAATGACAGCTTCTGACAACAAAAGAAGAAATCAGAGACATATCTGTGTTCCCTAAAGATAGACTTTCCTTTCAAAATAAAAGAAACACACAGAAGCAAACCTTCCCGATTGGCCTCTCGTGTGGGTCAACTCTCAAAATTGCCAACGGCAGGGTTCTTCAAATGTGCTATTAATAACTCATAAAGGAGAAGTTCTTAGCCACTTGTTTGTATTTTGTCCGTGGAATCAACATCCATTCATGATGCCATAGACAACAAGAAAATTTCAACAGGAGAATTATTCGTAAAAGGGCCGAGGCTACACAAGCTGCTGCTCACTCCCTAATTCCTCATTCTCCCCATTCTCACGCTCGGGACACACAGGCTTAAAAGGGACAAAAAGATAGGAGGCTAAGGGATAGCTGATGTCAATGCACATCTGGTTCACAGTTCAGTGGACTAATGCAACCGATGAACCAAAGCGTGAAGGAGAACACTAGTTTACGATGACAGCAAACCCACAGATAATCTGCCCATCTATGTCAGAGGCACAGAACCCTCCACCAAAGCAGGTGACTTTCCAGTGACAAGTGGAGCCAGCAGAGGCAGGGGTCCAGGAAGACGGGAGCAGCACTCCCAGCTGTGCCGGAGGAGCCAGGCAAGAGCCAGCTTTCTCAAGTCCAGTGATAGGACCAAGAACTCACTAGTGGTCAGCTTTCTATCAAATGCGATAATTATGGTGAACAAAGGAAAACCACAGAGAATCCCCAAATCACAAATCTATTCTTCCCTGGCTCCCAGTGAGGGTAGGATATCTGTAAAGATGCTCTGGTAAGAGCAGTCACAGGACAGATGTGGGGGTGTGGGCTCTCTCTCCCCCCCATACCCAAGACCATCCTCTGATCTGAATGCTTTCAAATACGACTGAGAAATTTCTTTTGTGACTGAGGCTCACGAAGGGCCAGACATTCTGATGTAAGACAGGTCCTGGGCAAAGTCCTGTCAACCTTCCATTTTCTGCAGCTGAAAAAAACTGAGGCCCGGGGTGGCTGAACTGTCCAGAGGTAGAGAGTGAAGAGGAGGGGGTGAGGGGAGCCCGACGGTAAGGGAATGAGCCAAACACTGAAAGAGAAGTCAGGAGGTCTGAGAGTGATTGACTTTTATGACCTTCAAGGTGACCTTAGAGGTGTCCACAATTGCTCGGCAGCCCTCTGGAACCCCCATCTCCAGGCCCTACTCCACTGAACTGACAGAGCTGTTGTAAGGAGAGTACTAGGTAAGCGTAGTAGACAGGTATCATCATTTCTGAGCCAAAGGCATGCTCTGAAGTCAACAGGGGCTCCTGGCTGGCCATATTTGCAAAGACGGGCACAAGCAACTTAGATCAAATATTAATAAGTCTAAATTTCCAATGCAATATTCATATACCTGCAGGTGGTCTTTTTCATACAAACCTCCACTTAACTAGCTTGAATATCAGAAGCTTTCAATAAACCAGAATGACCCATCTGTACATTCTATGAGGGATGGTCCCTATGGGAGATGATTAAAATAGCACAATTTCAGTTGCCACAAGTATTTAAAGCAACAATTTACATCATTTCCACAAAGTCTGGAGAAGGCTTAGTTGAAGCTAACACAATCTCCAAAGAACCTACAGATTTTTAAACCTGCGATAAAGAAAACCTCACCTTTAAAACTCTTAACACTGAAGAGTCACTGAAATGCGAGGATCATATTATTCAACTCTGGTGCTCAGTATTCTTTTAATCTACACTTACTAAATAGTCACATTTTCATTAATTCATTCAAGGACTATTTACTGAGCTTTTACTAAGTGCCATTTCCAGTTTTAATCACTGGGACTATAGAACAGAAGCCACTTTTTCATGAGGCTGACCTTTAAGCTGGGGCAGTAGCAGGAAGGAGAGGTAAAAATGGTCAATAAGCAAAATGACTAAGTGCAAAACACAGCAGTGCTTCTCAGACTTCAGTGAGCATCAGAATCACCTGAGGGCTTCTTCACACCCACACTGCTGGGCTCCACCTCTAAAGTTTCAGATTCAGCAGGTCCAGGGAGGAAGAGCACAAGAATTTGCATTTTTATCAAGTTCCCAAGGTGAAGGTGCTACTGCTGGTCTAGGGTCACACCTTGAAAATACAAAGGTGGTGTACACAGATGTAGGCAATAAAGCAAAAGAGATCAGGGATAGGGAGTACGGGGTAGAGGAGGTTGCAATTTACCAGAGAATGGCCCCGGAAGCCTCACTGATGTGACATTTGAGCTAAGACCTGAAGAGGGTACTGAAAAGACTATTCTGGCTGAAGCAGCCAGGGCAAAGGTCCTGAGGCAGGAGCATGCATGGCAAAGAGGCCCATTTGACTGAAATGGAGTGAGGGGGAAGATGAAGGAAGAGATGAGGTCAACAAGATAATGTTAGGGGCCAGATCTTGTAAGGCTGGGTGAGCCACTGTAAGAGCTATGAGTCACTCTGACATGGGAAGGCATTGGCAGGCTTTGAGTAAAGGCATGACACAAGCTTGGTTTAACAGCATCACTCTGGCTGGCCTCCCTGTAGAGAAGAGAGGGGCAAGGGCAGAAGGGGATCTCTTAGGAGACTACCACGATAAGCCAGGCAAGAGCTGATGTTGGCCCAGACCAGGATGAGGGATGACAGGGGAGGTGGTGAGACGCGGTTAACAAGATTTTCTGACAAATTGAACAGGATGGGTATGAGAGAAAGAGAAGGCAGGGAACACCAATTCCTGGCTTATTCCATAGAAGGATGGAACTGCCATTAAAAGCAGCAAGAAGACTGTGAGAAGGGCATTCTGTTTGGGGGACGGGGGTTACAGAGCTTTTCTGTACTGAAATCATACAAGCTTTAGAGTTAAAAGGAAACTTGAGAGGCTAAGAACCTCATTTTATAGGTGATACAAACCATGGCCAGCAAAGGACTTGGCTGGGGTCACAGGCTAAGTTAGTGACCAGGAAAGCTAGATGGTCCTTGGCTACTGTGTCTTCGAGTGTGTAATCAAGTGTTAGATTTATGTTCCACGGAGTATAAATACATGTAAACTCCATTCAGATGTAACTTTTGTTACTGATCAAACACCTTTCCCCAAATCATTCATATTTACCGTATACTTTTAAGATTTATCCCCATGACAATCTCTTACAATTTCCTTGATTCCCCAGGGATATGCATTTCCCTCCTCTTACAAATTTTTAAAACTAAATTCGATAGTTGACTGTTGAACAGGTTTCACCTGACCGGTAAACCTCGGACAGTAGACGCGGTGTCTCTATTGCTGAGCACCCTATCCGCCCGGAGGGCTCGGCCTGCAGCACAGCAAACCCTCGGCCAGGATGTGCCAACCAGCCACTTCAGGTGCAATTAGACCCAAACAACTGACGTTCACGTTTTCACCAGAGAAGGGCTGTTTTTGGTTATAGCAAATGCAGGTTCTGGGAAGCAGATAAACAGATAAAGAAATGATCATACCAAGAACTGCGGTGGGCTGCTTTGCTCTTAGTCTAACAACTCTTGTTTTTCCCAGACCTCGGTTTGTGGTAATATATAAAATGTAATTTAATAAGGACACGACAGGCCCTCAGAGGCAGGAAGGGAGAAAGGAAGAGAAGGAAGGAATGAAGGGGAAGAAGGAAGCCCAAGTTCCATCTGCCCCCTGTGCTCCTAGACGCTCCTCCTTGAGACTCAGCCTTGTGCCCCATGCCGCTAAATGTGCACAGCTGGGGAAATATTCCAGCAGACGTGCAAAGCAAAGGACTCCCCCCATCGCGTTCACCCAGTAAGACGTCCTTAAGTTGTTGCTCAAACAACTGCTAGCAGCTGTTAAAGGATGGGAAGCTGCTTAAAATCCCCCCAAGCATTTCTTGCTGATGACGTACATAAGGAATGGAGAATGAGGTTTCCAGAATTGAATGCATTCTTACTTCATGCTAGGGGGCGCACCAAATGATACCATTTGATTTGTCAAGATCCCCAAATCCAGGGAGCTACATCAATGTGGCTGTCCCTAGTTCTTGAAACAAAAAATGGACATATGACAGTTTGGGCATAATTCATTTAAGCATAATTCACATAATTATAAAGTTCCTGAAGGCCAAAACATACATTTTGGTTCACTCTAAAAGCACTTTATACCCTCCAAAGATCTTAATTTGCACTTGTGCTCTATATTCTGAGTACGCCACTGTTCTTAATGCGTGTGCTGTGCTTCACACTTCCTTGACGGTATTAATCATTTCATTTGTAGCTGGCTAACGCAGAGCTTGCCTTACAGCAGGACGCAGAAAAGCACCGGAGGAGACTAGAAAAACAGGCAGGGGGCAGCCCCGGTGGCTCAGCGGTTTAGCGCCCACCTTCAGCCCAGGGTGTGATCCTGGAGTCCCAGGATCGAGTCCCACATCGGGCTCCCTGCATGGAGCCTGCTTCTCCCTCTGTCTGTGTCTCTGCCTCTTTGTCTCTCATGAATAAATAAGTAAAATCTTTTTGAAAGAAAGAAAGAAAGAAAGAAAGAAAGAAAGAAAGAAAGAAAGAAAAAGAAAGAAAGAAAGAAGAAAGAAAGAAAGAAAGAAAGAAAGAAAGAAAGAAAGAAAGAAAGAAAGAAAGAAAAAAAGAAAAACAGGCAGGGCCTTCGTATGCCATATTAGGGAGCTAGGGCTTTATCCCACCAGCAACAGTTTTAAACTTCATGCAAAGGAATCATACGGTCAGATCTGCATTGCAGATTTTTCACTCTGGTGATATGTGGAAAATTGATGGGGTAAAGAAAAAGGGACAGCAAAATGAGAAGGCAGGCCAGACAGAGGGCCTACAGCCTCGCCTCCCTAGCCTCTTCCTTATGATCTTACAAAGTCCTAAATAAATTAAAGGGACCCACCCCCATGTCAATACAAAAGCCCTGGGAGCTAATTCTAAATGGAATGTGTGTTAATTCCTTTAATCCTCTAGTATTTTTCCGTTGTTCAGATGTGGAAATTGAGGCACAGAGTACCTAAATAACTTGGTGACAGGGCTAAAAGGAGTGAAACCACAGCAGTCTGATGTCAGAGCCCTGCTGCAGACCAAGGCACCCACAAATACAATGACATGGTCATTTCCTGGTTCAGATGCTTCAGGGGCCTTCACACCTTTCTGATATGAATCAGAGGCTGCTGCCTCTCTTGTGCACAGGAGGCCCATATTACCTTGCATGAAGCAGTAGCCCCTCCTAGCAAAAGAAATACTCCCTCCACCCTACCCCCCCTTCCCCCATCGAAATCCATTTCACCAGAGCCAGAACACAGAAGGAAAAACAAAAGAACCTAGGGGCTATGGGAATAAAAACTCTACCACCAAAAACAAAAAACAAAAACAAAAAGCACAACTCCACCACCATACACACCTTCCTCTGGCTCCTTGAGAATAAATACCAAAGTACTGGAAGCAAGTTAAATCTAGTTGCATGTTTTCCTGGCAAAAGTTTTAGTCATAATTGTTCAAGACACAGGCTGAAGTTCAAGATGTATTCGAAGGCTGACTAAGGATATAATTTCCCTCCCAGAAAACAGAGACACTACCCAAAGTCATACCAATGTGCCTTGCATGGTAAAAACAAAAACTAAGGCTTACATAAATAAGCTTGATCTGGATGGTCTCAGACACATTGAGAGATGTAATGATAACTTTCTAGACTTCTAGAGTATCAGGCTGACTTAGCTCAGTACCAGATTCATTATGAAAAACCAGGGATGGGAAATTCACATTCACACACACACTCACTCACAGTTAAAAGGCAAAAGTAAGAGAATGAGAATAAGATGTACCTAATATAATCCAGTAGTAAGCTTCTAGAAAGTTCTTCAGAAAGCAAATGTTCTGACATCAGTATTTTAATAGTGCATTAAGAGCAGTCACCATTTGGGACGCCCAGGTTGCTCAGTGGTTGAGCACCTGCCTTCGGCCCAGGGTGTGATCCTGGAGACCTGGGATCGAGTCCCACATCAGGCTCCCTGCACGGAGCCTGCTTCTCCCTCTGCCTGTGTCTCTGCCTCTCTGTGTGTGTGTGTCTCTCAAAATAAATAAATAAAATCTTAAAAAAAAAAAAAAAAAGTGGTCACTATTTAAAAGAATCCTAGGATAAGTATATTTGCAGTGACCACCCAGATGACCTGTATTATATGAATTTCTGCTTAGAATAGTGCCTCGCATAATTCCAGACAAACAGGCTTAGTCACTTGCCAGTCGAAGCTCTGAGCTCTTCCTGACAATAAGACAGAACAGCAGACTGGAAAATAAAATGCTAGGCCGTGGGAGGAGTATGCCTTTCAAATAGCCACTCCTGCTATCACATACGGTGGCCAGAACCTTCACATCCTATCCAGATTCATTATCAGGAAGTCACACGTTGAAGTTCTCTGAGCACAGAATATATAATAAGAAGCAAAGCGTTTTCTTTTAAACCATGAGTAGTCAGCCCTCAAGTTTTAATTGATTACATCAAACCTGGCATTTTCCGGTCTAAAAAAGAGCGTGGTGTCACTACTATGCTTAATTCGACACCAAATGACACCCGAGATTATTGCTTCTTCTATGCCCTGAAACCTTACCAAGACTTGTGTCTCAAATTGAAGGAGCAAGAGCGAAAAGGTGCAGAAAATGGTCCCTGGCTTCACAATGCCACCGTCACGCAGACGTGTAGAAGAGCTGCTGGTTGCTATCGGCCTTCCATCCAAAACTGAGATCATTTATACACAAATTTAGGGCTGTATTCCAGAAATCCCACAGACATGGGGTCACAGGCTCTGGAGCCAGACTCCCCAAATCTGAAACCTACTTGTGACCCGGGCAACTCACTTCCCCTCTCTGTACCTTAGTTTCTCGCCTGTAAAATGGGCACATTTCCAGGGCCGCGGTAAACGAGTCACAACAGGCTCAGCACACGGAACCCAGCCTCAGTACAATTAGTTACTGATTTTATAACCACAGTCAAAAGAAATGTACAGAATTCCCATAGAATTTGCATTTTTAGAGACAGAACGAAGCATATTTGCCTTATTCACCACACTTGTCGGCTCCTTGAGAAGAGTTTCTCGTGGTCTGAACACAGAACCTTAATTTCCCCTTTTCTAATAAAAAGTTCTGAGGAAGGAAATATATAAATAGTAGAGTGATTTAAATCAAAATTGTTATGTGTTCTATGAGAAAAGCACAAATGCTCTTTTTAAAAACAATGCTCAGAATAACACTCTCTTACAGTCAAGGAAATAAGTGCAAACTTCTCCCCTGCTTATATTTTACTTCAAAAAAATTGGCCTTAACAAACACAAAGATGTAAGGACAAAGGGCACAGAAAGCCTGAACAAAAACAATGTATTATCAATCTAAACATAATAGGTAGCTTTCAACTCCCCCACCCACCTTCTCTACTTCACCCACTGGACAAAGATGGTAGCACAAGACCCAAAGACTCCTGGTCCCAGGTTCTGTTCAGGCAGTAACCAACTGCCTGGCCAAGAGAGCCAAAGTCCTAAGAAACGGGGACAACAGCAGCATCTGTGTGTTCCAAGGAAGCATTACAAACGTTTTCTTAAAGCGATAATCTTTTATAGTTAAAAACAAAACAATAATAATTTTCAGTACCAGAGGAATTCAATGTTGTGCTCAAGGTGGGAGAATATGGAAAAAATTAAATATGAATTCTAGAAAGCCACAGCCCCAGAGATGTGGAAACTGTACAACTTAAATGCCTGTTAGCCGGGGGCACCTGGGTGGCTCAGCTGGTTAAGTGACCCACTCTTGATTTCGGCTCAGGTCATGACCTCAGGATGTGAGATCGAGCCCCACGTTAGGTTCTGTGCTGGGCGTGGAGCCTGCTTAAGATTTTCTCTCTCCCTCTCTCTCTTTGCCCCTTCCCCTCCTCTGACTCATGCTCACACTCTCTCTCTCTCAAAAAATAAACAAACAGATAAATAAAAGCCTGTTAACCCACCATTATACTTCCAGGAAATGGCAATTCCAGCTCGTGGTATGGCACAAGCACAAAGTCACACACACGAAAAGGATACCACCGAGAGCCCAGAATGGCTGTACATAAAATCTTCCACTGTGTGCCAGGCACTGTTCTTAGCACCTTACACCCTGACCCATCTAATCCTCACAACAAGCCAGGGGGTGGCTTTCGGCATGTGCCCTTCTGAACCCAGCAGCTCCCCCAGTACAAGTCCATACAGGGTGACACTCAACACCACCACCCACAGTGAGGGGAAAATACCCAAGGCCCAGGGGGAGAGAAAAAGTCAGGAACTCTTACTAATCCAGGGGATCCCAACTGAGAAAAGGAAACGGCCAATGGGCTACAGAAGGCCCAGAGAAAGAGGTCAGGTCATTAACCTGACAAGAATAATAGATGAAGTGACTGGCAAAGTACCAAGTGGCAGGATAAGGCAAGGGTTGACCCGCCTTCGCATTTCAAAGGCAGTTCACTGCTATTTTGACCCTCTTAGTGAGAAATGATCATTTCATCACCAAAGAGAGAAAATTAGTTGTACTTCCTTATCAGTTTAGAGCAAGATTAATGACCAGTTAACTTCCAAGTTCCATAATTAATAAGCATTAGCTTTTTATAACTCACAAGAGCTGAACCCCTTGCAAGACTAATTTGAGGTACATGTGCTCTCCAGGCAGTGCAAGGGAGGGTCAGCATGAGCCTGCTGGTCGCGGGAGAAGCAGCAATGGCACAGAGAGTAAGAAGAGCAGCAGAAGTTCAACAGCAGCTGTTGTGTGCCAGCCACTGTTAAGATCGCCGGACGTGTCAGGCACCTAGACGGCTCAGTTGCTTAAGCGGCTGCCTCCTGCTCGGGTCATGATCCCGGGTCCTGGGATGGAGCCCCACCTCGGGCTCCCTTGCTCAGCAGAGAGCCTGCTTCTCCCTCTGCTCATACTCTCTCTTTCTCCCCTTGTCTCTCTCAAACAAATAAAACCTTAAAAAAATAAAAAGATTGCTGGATGTGAAGAGCCTCATTTGATTCCACAAAAACAGATGAGGGTTCTATTTGTTCTATTTGTGTCCCTCTTTAAGGAAATAGACTTAAAGAAGTTGAGTAGCCTGACCACTGTCACAGAGCTTGAAGGGTGACCTGGGAATTTCAACCATGCCAGTTCCTCCGAGACCTCGTACCCTTAACCTGAGGTGAGACAGTTTGAAGCTTCTGTCTACAAATATTTTCAGTTGTCACTTGTTTCACTGAAGTATTTTTTTTCCTCAATGTCCCTAGCCTGTGGGGAAAGGGCCACTCTCTAGAGGCAGAACAAGGTATGTATACATAAGGCACTAACTTAGATGCCCCAAGAACAAAATTCAGTGTTAGTAGTAAGAGCCACCAGCATAGAGAGGAGAAAAATACATGAATCAATGATCATTACTGATGCCAGGTGATGGGTACATCAGGTCCTTCCTACCCTTTCCTATTTCAGGATATGTATGAAAATTTTTATAATAAAGGTTTAAAAAGGACTTTGACTTATTGACGGTTTATTAAGTCATTTCCTGTCATTTACCAGGCCATACTTTCACACAGTTCAAAATTCAAAATGTTATAAAAGGTATGCACTAGACAGTCCCCCTCCCCATTGTCCTTCTGTTTCTTTGTATAAATATATAGAGAAATTCTTAATTCTTCCCATTTCTTTCACAATAGGTGACATAAATGCACTCTATCTCAGCTTGTTGTATTCATTTAACCATGTAGCCTGGAGATCTTTTCCTTCATGTCAGTGAAAACTTTTCATTGTCCATTACAGCTGGTGGGTCTCTCCTAACACAGACAGACCAAATACCATATTTAACTGGGACACCTAAGTTGTTCCCAAACTATTGCAATCACAAAGTGATAAGCTTATAATACATTTCCCTGCCTACTGCACAATTTTTTTGGGTGTACTAAGCATTTCTTACATTTATTTACTTATTCTAACAACTGCATGAGCAGTTGTTTCATGGGACATGAAGCTTATACAATTTGGAAAATCCTCTTTAAAACAGACTCTACAAGGGACGCCTGGGTAGCTCAGTGGTTGAGTGTCTGCCTCTGGCTCAGGTCGTGATCCCCGGGTCCTGGATTGAGTCTTGTATCAGGCTCCCTGCAGGGAGCCTGCTTCTCCCTCTGCCTATGTCTCTGCCTCTCTCTGTGTGTCTCATGAATAAGTAAATAAAATCTTAAAAGAGAAAAAAAGAAAATAGCACAAAATTAAAAATACAAAGTATAAATATATCTACTTCTTTAAAATTAAAAAGTCATGCCAATTCGCTAGAGTCCTAAAGATTAAGTTCCTTTCTTCTGAAATAATTTTAGACAACTTAACAAAAATGCCTACATAGAAACACACCTGGCATCTCCTCTCCACCCAGGACACTCTGCAACAGCCAGAAACACACAGCACTTACACGTCCCTGAATCTTAAGTTTCAACAGGTGCACGGGATATCTGTGTCCTCTCAAATGATAGGCATTATCATCACCAGGTCCCAGATGGGGAAACTAAGACTTGGTGAGGCACCAACCTGCCCCGCACTGCTCAGTGGGTCTGAAAGCAGGCCTACTGGATCCCAAGGCCTTGTGTTTCGCAACTAATACACAGAGGCCTCCACAGCGGTCTCAAGCCAATGACTGTATTTGACTACATCTACCTTTTCAAAGAGAGGACTAATAAAAGATAATGCTTTCACTATTAGTTCTCCAGGGAAGAAACACTAAATGTGAAACAAATTCTCAGTTTCCCCTTTGTATTTTCAAAATATCTTTTCTCTCCTCTAAAAGGAAATAAATGAAAGTCCCCTTGAATGCACCCAACTAAATGCAGAGCCCAAGGTCAGCACTGTGCTTGTCCTACAGGCCAGGCATCACCTGACAGGTTCTCTGGAACCTAGAGAGGGAAAACAATGAATCAAAGAGATGACTCAAGGCTTATCCTTTGTGTTGGGGTGTGTTTGTTTTCTGCTGAGCTCTCACATTTCTAATAATACCCCAGATCCTCGCATTTGTCTAGAAACGAGACTAGAACCAAGGACTGTGATCAACTCTGCTCTAATAACTGAATATGCCAAGACCCTAAACCCTAAATAGGGGAAGAGAGGCCTCTTCTACTTCAACAGCAGCCCAAGCCGATTAAACATTTGAGGTGAACTTGAGCACCCTTCGACAACAAAATCCACATATATTCTTTGTGTTACAGAGTTAGAATCCACATCAGTGATTCTCGCCAAGGATGCTGCTAGGATGGACGTGCTGCTGGCACATGTTCAGTGCCCGGAAGCCAGAGGGCTGAACACCCTGTGATGACAGGGACAGTGCAGTAGAAGGAAAGACTGTCTAGTCAAAAATGCAAAAAGCAGAGATGGCTAAGGGGATTGCAGAGAAAGACCTTCGTGGCGGGGGTGGAGGGGGGGACAGACAAGAGTCAATACAGATATGGCTACATTTTATCCCAGACCTTTCCAGTTACTCTAGGTGAGATAAGAAAATGAGCAGTTCTGCAAGAAGTCAAAATGAGACATGCACTGCACCTGCATATCTACTGCCAAGATTAACCAAACAGGGTCAGATTTAAGGCCAAAACAACACATAGACTTTAAGAGTTCACAGTGCTTTCAGCCACTTCTTCAGAAACAGAAGGGCTTAAATTAATAAAAAGGTACAGTGTTTTAAACTTTCAAACTCATCAAAAAAAACTCTCAAAAGTGCTTTTCTTGCAGTCATATAAATATCACCTTTATTCAACCTGAAAGGTAGAAAAAGTAAATTTGAAAGTAAAATTGTCTTTATCAAAAGACTATGTTCTCAAGTAACATTGTTTATACGATGATCTAACAAAAATTCATCAAAACAATAGGGTAAAAAACGAGGGGGGTGCCTGGGTGGCTCAGTGGGTAACGCATCTGACTCTCGGTTTCAGCTCAGGTCATGATCTCAGGGCTGTGAGACTGAGCCCCACACTGGGCTCCATACTCAGCAGGGAGTCTGCTTGAGTTTCTGTCTCCATTTCCCTCTGCCCTTCCTGCTGCTCGAGTGCGCGCTCTCTCTCCCAAATAAATAAATAGATAAATAAATAAATAAATCTTAAAAAATAACAATACTAGGAAAAATAATCTCAGACCCAAATGTTCTAGAACAGGGCACCCCAGATATAGTCTTAAAACAGATTACATGCACTCATTCATTCATTCATTTATTCATTCATTATTTATTTGGAATGATAATGAGTGATATTCCTTGATATGTTAATAATGATATTCCTCGAAACTGTAACGCTTCTTTCAAAAGAATTATTTTTATCCGCTTTACCTGCTATTTGTACCGAACCATCCTCACCCAGAAGAATATTACCAGCTTTCAAATCCCTGTTAGAAAAAAAAAAAATAGAGAATGAATTATGGAAGAGAGACATTATATTACATTAATTCACTGAAATATTTAAAAATATATCACATAATGTAGCCGTTTAACATAATTATCATTTTATAAATATTAAAATTATGTCACACATTCTAAAAGTTACAGGGATAAATTGTGATTGTATAGTTTGCTCCTGGGGGATGGTTAGGATTTTAGTAACAAATATTTCATATGGAATCATTATCCAGATTCAATTAAATCACTAGTGAGTATATTCTTTGTGTTACAGAGTTAGAGACTGTCCGTTAACTCACCATCCTATCGTGACAGATATCCTTAAATATACAGGCCATATGGGTAGCTCAAGGCAGGGGAATTACAATATCAGTATTACTAATAAATGGTTATTTACTTACAGCTATTCCTAAAGGTCCAAGTAACGCCAACCCTTTTGAAACATTAAATACTCATATTCTAGGCTATTTGGCTAGTGAAGGAATTAGCATTTCAGGTCACAAAAGAAGATGAAATTAGTTCCCCCTCCCTTCTTCATTCCACTATGCCAAAAGTAACGAACATATTACAATGTCTGGAACAGTTCTGCCTACATGAGAAAGGCAGAGATGTTATCCTGTTCAACTGAGCCCATTTCAAGAGGAGCATGTTAACTGACTTTTTTTTTTTTTTTAATGAGTTCACTCGGTACTTTTTATGTTCTGCTTCTATTTCAGTGAAAGCAGATAAACCAATCCAGAGGATATGAATATATTTCATCAAAATTTATTCTCTTGCCTCTTTCTTAAACACTTTTTTCACATCTATTCGGCCTAGCTGGGAAATAATGCCTATAACGTGTTTCTTTAATATTCTTTACAAATTAGAGCAGAAGATACAAACAGCTGAGTTTAAACATTTTTGCGGAAATCCTACCTGTGAATCTGACCGTTTCTGTGTAGATAGTCTAAGCCTTCCAAAACCTCTTTAAGAATTGTTGCTATTATTGCCTCCTCCAGAACTCCATTCTTGTGTTCCCCTCGGTTGACAATGTATTTTATGATATCCAACATGGAACCTGAGTGGACAGACAGGAGAAGTGAGAACTTTGTGTAAGCATTTCCATTACCTTTCCAGATCGAGCTCCACTATTGAGAAAATTAAGTGGAAATGTCACAAGACGCCTGTTTATTTAACGCAATGCATACATGTGCATGGCCGCAGCCCACAACCAGAAACTCTAGATCCAAGCCTGCAAGAGCATTTTTGGCGTGTGAAGAATCCTGGGTCAGGAACTGTGGGATTGTTCAGGGTCACTTGGGGGTTAGTGCCTTTCTCCCACACATTGAGATCTGGTTTCAGACTCAAAAGGGGGTTCAAGGTGTCTGAACTGAAAAACAAAGGAGGCAGAGGCCAGGGGAATGGACAGCAGCGAAGAGAGACAGAAGCACAGATCTTCCTGAACATCTAGAACACAGGTGGGAGGGAAAAAAAAGAAAAATTATGTCGCCACCAGACCCCGGCCTATAACCAGAAGATTCCTTTCTGCGACTCTAGGCAATCTTTATTTTTCCTTTACTTGACATATAATGTGCTGACTTTCATAATGAAATATATACACAGTACTTTGTTACCATAAACAGGTTACTATCCTCCTCACTGTGAGTTCATGTTTCAACACATATTAATTAATATTCCAGACCTCCTGGTCATTTTAAAAGCTATAATTACCCCGGGGTTCAACATTTCTGAAGAGTTAACAAATGGCTTACCTCAGGACCTGAATTTGGCTCCAGGCTCTGTATGATTAACTAGGAGAACTGAGTTTCCCCATCAGGTTATTACTACACCAGACTAGCTGCTTGCCCCTCATTAAGAGATTTAATGTGATAAAATATCATAAAAGAAAACAAATGCATATTTCCTCCTCAAGGAAACAAAACGTCTATTTATTCGTAGACTCTTAAATTTGTTAATAACCTAAAAAACGGTACTTGCACAAATGTTTCATTTTTTTATCCTGTACGAACAAACCATACCAGGCACGTATGCATTTCTGGCCTGCTGAAAGAAAAATGAGCAAGAGTCCACATCTGCCCAGGTCTCCCGGACCTGTGGAAACCCGTTTAAAACCTGTTCTTACCTAAAGCCTAGGGAGAGCGACTAAATTGGATTCTTTTAAAAATAAGACAATGACATTTTCTTTCAAGTCCTCAAGCAAGGGGATAGGGGATATTTTCCAGCTTATAAAAGGTTAATTGGGATCAGAATCAAGAGAGGAAATAAAGTCCTCCACTGGAGCCGAGTATTTGGGGCTGCCCAGGGTCCCAGGTCACCAGAATTTCTCAGTCTCGGCAGAGCCAGTGGAACCCGGAGAAAAGAGTCCCTTTGGTGACAAAGCACGGGCCTCCTCCTCAGAGCCAAGGAGCAGTCCCAACACTCAAACACTGCGGTCTGGCTCCAGCAGGCTGCCTTTTTTTCTTTTTTCCCCTCATTTCTTTCTTTTCGTGTTTAATTAAAACCCAAGTAGGCACTCAAGGAAACAATGACTAATAGGATTGACAAGACTGGGAACAGAAGGGGACCCAGCTCTCCCAGGCTCCCCGCTGAGACCTGTACAAGCTGACCCAAGGCAATTACAGCTTATTTGTCCTCTCAGTCCTGGACCTCTGCTAGATCCAAGAGTTTCTTGAAAAAAAGAAAAAAAAATTAAGATGCCTCCCTGGTTCAGCCTTCACTGGAACTAGGTCTGTAGATGAAAATGGGCTCTACGATATAAATTCTGCTGTGCCCGTTTTGGCTTCGTCCAGGCCCTGCAGAATGTTCTCCTCTGCTCCTAAACCATACTTCATGTCTGGGAAAGAAACAGGAGTGAGAGATGGGGGTATGCTGGGTGTTACAAAGGAAAACACTTGGGCTTTCTAAACTTCGATTTTCGTGTCTGTAAAACGAAGGTGGTAATTCTTGTGGTGTAGCATAGCTTTCAAGTCAACAGGTGCCAGTGCCGCGAATTCCAGCGCTAACAGCGACTGTGTAGGTGACCTTGGGGAAGCCGCCTCACGCTCCTGAGCTTTGGTGAACTTTCAGAAAAGCAGGGACAAACATTATATGTTCTCATTCATTTGGGGAATATAAATAATAGTGAAAGGGAATAGAAGGGAAGGGAGAAGAAATGGGTAGGAAATATCAGAAAGGGAGACAGAACATAAAGACTCCTAACTCTGGGAAACGAACTAGGGGTGGTAGAAGGGGAGGAGGGCGGGGGGTGGGGGTGAATGGGTGATGGGCACTGAGGGGGGCACTTGACGGGATGAGCACTAGGTGTTATTCTGTATGTTGGCAAATTGAACACCAATAAAAAATAAATTTATTATTAAAAAAAAAAAAAAAGGAAAAGCAGGGACAGTGACACCTGCCATTCAAAGACACCGTCCTGATGAAACAAGGTCCGTCAATGACCTAGTCGTTACTCTAGCCAGAGTAAGTGTCCAGTAAAGCTAATGGTTATTATTACCATTCTCTATCAAATAGTGATGTTAAAAGATTAAAAGAAAAAAACTATGGGCAGTTGAAATGCCTCCTAAGTTAAATCGTCAATGGCTTTCCTAGCTTCAGTGATGGAGGCCAGAGGGAAAGTTCTGCTGCCTTTTCAAATGCAAATATAGAAAGAAAATAGTGCCACTTCTGATCAACACTGCAAGTAAATATTTTAGCATACAGAAAGCTTTTCTCCGTTTTAATTGAAATAATATTTACTGAGCACCCACTGGGTGCCAGGTTCAGTAAGTGAGGAGGACATCAGGCCGTGCTCTCCTCCGCAAGCCCGCAATCTCATCTAACCCTGCGCTGTCCGACCCGGTAGCCACTAGCCCTCTGCGGTTATTTAAATATAAGCTAATAAATATTGAATAGAAATTCAGTTCCTCAGTAACACCAGCCACATGTCAAGTACTCAAGGGCCACGTGTACCTATTAGAAACTGGAGAGCACAGCTCTAGAACATTTCCATCATCACAGAACCCGGACCGGCGCTGAAAGAATTCATTATATTGCAATGTGTTAAGGACCTGAATAATATTAAAAACAAAGAGTTTCAAAGAGGAAGGACTGGTTAACTTTTTCGACGAGAGTAGGGGTGGCTGCAGGGTGGATGTGACCTGTTCTGGATGGCAGCACATGGAGAAGGAAGACAGACAGGGAGGGCCGAGGAGCAGGCCAGGTGAGGTGCGGAAGACCGAGGAGCGCACAGGTACTTAGGGAGCCTCCCCCCACCAGGCAGGCCAGGCCATCAGTGGGCACAGATATTCTAGGCAACGTAATCTGGGCTTTATTCTCTATGTGAATAATAAACAAGCAAAACTTATAAATACAAAAGTGAGGCGGCCAAATGTAAAGTCTTACTGAATATGCTGGCTCGCACAAAAGGACAAAAAACAACAGCAACGGCAAACAACAGAACCTACTTACCTCCACTTAGTAATTTCATGACCAGCCAAAGTTCATCTTTTACCACAAAAGAGGTGTAATAGGTCACTACATTGGGATGGCTGCACTGACTCATGGCTTGAATTTCTTTCTATAAAAAAAAACAACAACAAAAACGACATAGTACCATGGGGTAAAAATCAGGGAACAAAGCACAAGGAGCCACAATTGAGTACCGGGGCACCTCTGCTACTTGGAAGCATGCCTGCGGGGGGCTGCCTAAACCATTAGCCCAAAGAAGGTCCAGGGAACTACTTACTTCACCCTCATCCTCAAATGAGAAAGGCCTCTTCAGGAGACCACAGAGCCCTGGGGACCAGGCACAGGACAGAGCAACTTGGGGCAGGCCTATCACCCAGCTCAGCCCCTGCTCTGCAGCCCACAGCCCTGCCACACGGGGCGGAGTGCCTCGACGGGCACTGAAGGCCTCCCCGGGAGAGGGAAGACCACCTGAGTCCTCAGAGGACAGGGTCCCACAGGCAGCCTCCACTCGGTGGCCTTAGCTACTCCCTCATGCAAAACAGTTTCGGTCTCTCAGGACTGCTGTGATGTTGTAATGAGCAAATACATATGAAAATGCTAGAGTATAATTTCCCAAAGTATTTCAGGGTAGACAGTCCATCAAGGGGAAAAAAATAAAAAGAAAGAAAAGAAAACAGAGGGAGGGAGGGAGGCTAGTGATAAACATGCCCTACACCTCACTCTAAAAGGGTCACAGGGGACGCCTGGGTGGCTCAGTCAGTTAAGCGTCCGTGTTCAGCTCAAGTCGTGATCCCAGGGTCCTGGGATCAAGTCCCACGTCCGGCTCCCTGCTCAGTGAGGAGTTTGCTTCTCCCTCTCCCTCTGCTGTTCCCCCCGCTTGTGCTCTCTCCCTCTCAAAGAAATAAATAAAATCTTAGATAAATAAAAGGATCACAGGGAGTTATTAGTACTGTTAAAGGCTCTGAGAAGTCCCGCGGTAGATAAAGTCATTGTTGAACCCATATTAGCAATGTAGTTAAATAATGCTTTGTATTGTAAATAATGCTTTGCATCACCATATAGGAAACTACTACTGAAGAGAAATAAGCTTTCATAGAGACATAAAACAATAAAGTTCTGAAATCAGGGGATCCCTGGGTGGCGCAGCAGTTTAGCGCCTGCCTTTGGCCCAGGGCGCGATCCTGGAGACCCGGGATCAAATCCCACGTCGGGCTCCCGGTGCATGGAGCCTGCTTCTCCCTCTGCCTGTGTCTCTGCCTCTCTCTCTCTGACTATCATAAATAAATAAAAATTTTAAAAATTTAAAAAAAAATAAATAAAGTTCTGAAATCAAACAAATAGGCTACTTCAATAAACCACATTTTCTTCCAATACTCAAGTTCCCCTCGGTTTTGACGTGCCGTTTTAAGTGATTGCCAGATGACTCCCCTAAAGCTTCAGTCAAATGCTAACCCTCAGTCAAAGGCACCAAACCAGTATAAACCGCTTTCAAGGTGCTGTCCAAAAGCCACAAAAAATAGCGTAAGTCATCAAAGAAACCTCATTTATGCTATTATGTATTTATGATGAAAGAAAAGTATAATTTATGCATCTTATAAATATTTTCAATAATAATGAGCATCTAGTTAACTTTGAATTAGCTTCTAATTTCCTGGCCAGAATATTCCAATTTGAGCAGCAATCTTTGCACATCCAGTACTACTTGATCCTCAAATTGCCAAGACCCTGTATGTCGGATAACTTGGCCAAAATACTATGACATATAGAAACATATATAGTAAGGTTTGTATGTGTGTCACAAGTGCTTTTGACCAAAGATAAGTATAGAAGAAAATCACAAATTTTTCCATCTTCATTATATAGCAACACCTTCCCTTCAGCATTCCCTTCATCCATTTAACTAATTACAGGTTTTCTAAATCTGACACTTTTCAATTCGGCTACTCCTGTCCTTTGAACAAGATCCGAAACCTGAGGTCTAGTTTCCATCTGTCTCTGGTGTTAGGTTTTGATACCACAAGATGCCTCTGAAGGAGAAATGGAACACTGCCCGGACCAGTCCTATCTCAAGTCACTCGTGTCTGCTCATTGTGGGGAGGGATGGCCCACTTTGGAGGCCTGCAGCATTAGGCAGGGTCCCCTCTAAAGAGATGCCCACACTGCTCATAGAAACGAATGAGAATAATTTTGCTTGGAAAGTATGGGTGCCCTACATTCTCACCATTTTATATTGAATGCAAATGCATGCTTGTCTAGCTTTATAACTCCAAAAAAAATTTTTTTAAAGATTTTATTTATTTACTCATGAAGGACAGAGAGAGAGAAGCAGAGGCACAGACAGAGAGAAGTAGGCTCCATGCAAGGAGCCCAACATGGGACTCGATCCCGGGTCTCCAGGATCAGGCCCTGGGCTGAAAGCGGGCACTAAACTGCTGAGCCACCGGGGTTGCCCTAACTCCAAACTTTAATACCACTACTGAAAATGAACAATAAATAAGCAATGCCCATATGAAAGGAAATTCTTCCGCACTGAAGCAAAATTGGGCCAGAGTCTGGAAAAACACGTTTTTTCTTGCTTTCCCTTTAGATGGCCAGTATCACTTCCTACCCAGAGTATCAGGTTCTCCAACATTGCAGTGAGCAAACCATACTGGAAGAGGGGGCAGAGGGGGCTGTTGTGTGCATGCATGGGTGTGTCGGTGTGGTGGAGGGAGAACCAGAGAGAAGGAAAGAGGGGAACAGGAGATGGAGAGAGGGAGGGAGGGAGAGGAAACCTTTAATTAACCTAGGGAAAAACTCCTTTAAATAACCTGTGGATAGAACTTATCAAATCCTAATACTTTGAAATTTGGGGTCTAAGAGGTACCAACTGGACATGTAAAGGTCCTGAGGATTTAAAAGAAAAAGGAGGGAGGACACAGGGGCGCCTGGGTGGCTCAGTCGGTTAATCGCCTACCTAGGGCTCGGGTCAAGATCCCGGGGTCCTGGGCTCCACACTTATATCTATGTAACTTCTATTTCTACTACAGTCTGAATATTTGTGCCCCCTGCAAGGTTCATAAGCTGGCAGTATTAGGAGATGGGGCTCCTGGGGGTGACTGAGTCTTGAGGACAGAGCCCTGATGGAGATTTGTGCCTTACAACAGAGACCCCAATGAGTACCCCCCTTTCTGCCACATGAAAAAGCCATGAGAAGTCTGTGACCTGGATGAAGGCCCTCACTCGACCCCACCCTGCCAGCACCCTGATCTTGGGCTTCCAGTCTCCAGAACTCTGAGGAATAAATTTCTGTTGTTTATAAGCTACCAAATCTGTGGAATTTTCTAACAGCAGCCTGAACTGATTAAGACGATTGTATATTATTTTTCATATCTTATATTTTGAAAATATAAATATTTCTTTTTTAAAAAACAAAGAGTTTATTTATTTATTCATGAGAGACACAGAGAGAGACACACAGGCAGAGGGAGAAGCAGGCTCCCTGGGGGGAACCCGATGTGGGACTCGATCCTGGAACCCCAGGATCATGCTCAACCACTGAGCCACCCAGGTGCCCGAAAATACAAGTATTTCTTGAATCAAATGTTCTTTCCACAGAACTACGTTCTCCATTTCTTTTCCAAACAATGATGATAGCTGCTATTTGAATCCTTCCTTGGTAACAGCCTATCAGCTAAATTATCCAAGCTTTTCCCAATGCCTTAACTTCACTCAACAAGAGAGGCAGAGCCATTTATTCCCAAACATATTCATTTCTTCTTATCTCTAAAAGTGACAAAAATATTGCCCAATGATGAATGAGTATGATTTAAAATATATATATATATTTCTCCAATTCTCCCTACAGGATAAATGGGCTCTAATACTCCCCTAACTAGGTCACAATCCCTAGATGTGTGATTTGGAGCAATGCTTCTCAAACGTGAATGTCTGCACAGATCACCTAGGGACTGTGTAAAAATGCAGATTCTGACCCAGTCGGTCTGGGGTGGGGCCTGAGATTCCGCATTTCTACCAGGCTTCCAAATGATGCTGACCCTTTGGTCCCAAACACCAGACTATGAGTGGCAAAGTGGTAGAAGGCAGCCAGGCACGTGGCTGGAGGGCGTGTGAAAGTGAGGGTGACAGGGTCACAGCCCGAGGCGGGGAGCAAGCCCAGAGGCACCGCTGGCTGCATGTGACCAAAGAAAAGGGTAAGAAAGCAAAGACAGAAAAAAAGGGAGATTACTATTAAAGTGGTTTGAATTTCACAACTATGGGAAGGGGTAAAAAAGTCAAAGGGAGAGAAAGACATGAGGTCAAAGTTGGAAGGACTTAAGAGAACTCTGAAGTCCAGGCAACACATCTGCCGAAACTACAGTCAAGGAACAGAACACAGTGGCTCCCTTGGAAGCATAGCCAGACATTGTCATCAGGTGCCAAACCAAGCTATGACACAGGATTTACCCTTCCCTGTGGATCGAAGAGCTGGATCTGCTTCGTGAAGCTTCATCTGAAACACATCACGAATGAAATTTCACAGGAGTGGGAAAACCGGCCTAAAATGGGATAGCAAGAGAAAGGCCTTCCCATCTGCTGGCACTGAAGTGACAGCCACAGCAGCATCCCTCTGCGGGCACGAAGTGGGCGGAATACAGACCCAGAGGGACACCCAGGCACTGTGGCTGTGCCAGTGCTGCCAAGTTTGCACTCCCGGGGCATGACATAGGCCTCTCGGGTGGGATATTCCAGGTTTGGTAGGGAACACAAAAAACACAAAGTATCCTACCACACAATGTCCTGGAAATATGATTGCTTGGGAGGAATAAAACTACCAAAAAACCAAAAACTGAAAAAAAAAAAAATGGGGAAAAAATGTGTTTAAAATATGTATGTGGATATCCTAATACTTCTATATGGCCTTTGTTCCCCAGCCACCACCACCAAAAGAAGAAAGTTTCTCCTATAAATGGTAGAGTACAAACAAGAACTGTGATTAGCAGGAGTAGGACCCTGCAGAAGCCACTTAGGAAGGGCTCCACTCTAAGACACAGCTGCCTTGGAAGCTTGGCTGAGCCAAGGCCCAGCTCGATTACCTGGGCAGGTTATCCTGTGACCTTGAACTTCAGCCTCCTTTTGTAAAAGGAGATTATTAATGCCCTCTACATAGGATTTTTGTGAAATAAGCGAAATGAGAGCTAGAAAATCCCTTGCAGGATGCCAGCACTTAACACAAATGCTAAAAGCCAGTCTAAATGTCTCAGTGCCCTCTTTTCGGGTGACGCTGATCACTTCTCGAGTGTCCTAAGTTACTGACTGAGCCTTGAAGGCACAGAGAGAGATGCAGGCAGCAGTGCCCACCTTTTCCTGCAGAAACATCACATAACACACCCGTGTGTCCTGCTGGCTCTAGGAATGTCCATAACGTGTGTACAGGTCACTGGGCCATGAATTCGTAGCTTTATTTCTGACTCTACATTGCCTCCACCTGGGGTTTTCCTCTGTATTTCACCCTGTGTTTAATTTATACCGCCCGGTCTTATTTCATGTATGATGGTACACTGCCTCAAACCCTTTTGGGATAAGGAGTCTAAGCATAGGGGGCGCCTGGGTGGCTCAGTGGTTGAACATCTGCCTTTGGCTCAGGGCATGATCCCAGGGTCCTGGGATCCAGTCCCACATCGGGCTCCCTGCAGGGAGCCTGCTTGTCCATCTGCCTATGTCTCTGCCTCTTTCTGTGTCTCTCACAAATAAATAAATAATATCTTTTAAAAAAGGAGTCTAAGCATATATTTATGATGTAAGGGGTTCAAAACACAGGGGTGCCTACCTGGATGGGTCGGTAGAGTGTGCTATTCTTGATCTCAGGGTTATAAGTTCAAGCCCCACACTGGGTGTAGAGATTACTTGAAAAATATCATCTTTTAAAAATAAAATAAAACACCAAGCATAGAAAACAGTTTGCAGTTCTAAGAATTAGGAAAAGTTAAAACTTTGTTTCTTTTGTCCCTAAAACCAGGAAATTCAAAAAGCACTGAAAGGAAAGAAATTTCATTAGGGAAAGGGAAGAGTTTAAACGGATTCTGAATTCGCAATATTAAACTATACTTAACCAAATTAGCATATTTTCGCAGCTTATGTAAATCCTAAATAGATTCTTCTTTATCTGATATTGGTGGCAAAATATCCTACTCAGCCTTAGTTAGCAATCAAATCTCTCAACCTCCAATATGTGCAGTTAAATCTGAGAAGATGCTATTTCTAACTTTATTCTCAAGCAGTGGTTTTCAACATTGGTTGCACATTGAAATCACCTGGGGAGCTTTAAAAAAATAAATACCAGTGCCCAGATCCTAGCGCCAGAGATGCTGATGTAAATTGGTTTAGGATAATAAGCTGGGAATAAAATTTTTCAAAAGCTCCCAGGTGATTCTAATGTTCAGCCAAAGTTGAGAACCACTGCTTTCGAGCTAAGCACTGAGATGCATCATTCCTTCAATGAAACGCTGAAACATCTACCTTCCAGGCACATTTCCACACTGCAACTTAATCTTAAAAGGAAAAAGCATGTGTGATTTATAAATACTATCAAATGAAACATACATTTCTAAATGCAAGAGATAACCAGACACCTCTTTAAAATGTATGTAACATCCTGCAAGCTTTTAAAGAATTCTTTAAATGATGATGAGAACCTTCTACCAAATGATTCCTTAAACGACTTTTCAGAAAGTGGTTCTCCAGCTTGCAATTCCCTACCATCAGCATCATAATGAAGGGTAACCTAACCCCTGTTCATAAATACCCCAATATTGTAAGTAGCAGAATTAAAACAAAGGCAAAACCCATAAACCTCACAGTGATCTCAAACGTCTGCCACAAAATGGGAGGAAAAGATTGACAAAGCTCTTATAAGAGCAATGTATTTTTTGGATTGCCATTTTCAATCACGAAAATGTCAGTAGGAGGTATTTCTAACCATAAAAAAATTATATATATCACCTGTGCGGCAAAAACTCTTGCCTCTTTTGGAGTAAGAACATCAACAGGGAGAAACCTCCTCAAGAAAGAGTAAGTCAAATATTTCGACTTGCACCCTTTCCAAGCGGATCAAGCAATGCTCCTTGCCATTTAGTCTTGTAGTTACTTCCATATGACTTGGTATCTGTGTTTATGCAAGTACCGTCCACTGAAGGCAAGATCAGAAATGGGAAAAGTTTAGGTATTTTAAAGATGGGGAAATATCGTTTAAAAAAAATAGGACGAGGGGAGCATGAATTCTGTGCTAGCCTTAATCAGCATTTGTAGAGAAGTATTTAAAACTAGAGAGGTAGACTGTCATGGGCGATGGAGGGCAGGAAAATCTCTCAAAATCAGCAGGGCAATCACAATGGGTAAATGTCTGCTTGCTGACAGCATAGAATGTACATCCCAGGGCCTACGGCTTGGGTGATGATGTCACAAAGTTGGGCACTCTGCAAAAAATGTCCAAAAAAAAAAAAAAGAAAAGGAAGAATTTTGCTCAAAAACATAAGAAGCCACTGGTACAGTATTTTTCTTCAAAAGAAATAAGGAGGGGGAAAGAACTAAAAGAATAAAAATGTGGTGTTGAAATACTATCAGAGAACCCAATGGGGGGAAGCCAATTTCTTCCAGAGTTGGCTGAAGAGTTCTTCAGCAAACAGTAATAAGGATGCCCTATGGGTTCTGGAAGCTCTTAAGTTGGCCCTCATGGGATCTGAATCAGATTCAGCTATCAATAACCGCTGCATGGTCATTTAATTGACTACGATTGGGAGTCCTGGAAAAAGTAAAGTTGAAGATTTCATTAAAAACAGAAACAGGAAGACTTTTTCTTGTCAGCCAACTGACGTTGCTGGAAACCTCCAGGCCAACTTTTAGCACAGCTGCTCTATTTGGCTTCATCACCAAATGATGAGAATATGAGGTCAAATGTGTCTTTTCTGTGGTGCCCCCTGGCCCACACTCGGGTTGGAGGGGGTGGGGGTGTGGGGAGGACTACAGTCTGCAGCCTGGGGCTGTGCCAGGAAACAGCCCTCCTGCAGAAGCAGGCAGAGCCCTGCCCAACACTCGCCAACCTTCTCTCTGAGTATCCCACAGTCCTTCTGTTTCCACGGCAGCTAATTAATTGTGGAAATAACCAAACCAAAATAAAGATAACAGAGGAGAGAAAAAAATCATCTGTCTCAACCCAAGCCAACAACATTTTCCAGAAGTCTACGAGGACGGCAAAAGTGAGTTATAAAAAAAAAAAAACAATGTATAACTAAAGTCGTATCCAATCTAGGCATGTTTTCCCCACTTTCTCCTCCTCTGAAAATCAGTAGTGTGCTGGGTCTCTTTGTGACTGAGCACATGTAAATCCAGAAACATGTGTCCTTGAAATATTCATTTCTGCTTACTCTATGGGCAAAAAAATGATCTCATTTTTTTAAACATGAAAAACATTAATTTTTTTAAACATTAAAACGTTAAATATTTTAGCAAGCCATTCCTAACAAGTGTAGAAAAACACTTAAAAGTAAATTCAATTAGTATATTTATTATCCGAATCAACTATGACTTTTAAATTTGATGTTCCAAAATGAAAAATGTTTTCTGCAACCAAATCATACGTATTCCCAGCTAATGTAACTTCAGAGCTGTAAAAATAGTTTTGCATATATAATAGATATTCTCTAATTTCTTAAAAATGTTTATCTTCAAAATGTCCAAAAATTTCCCATTCTTAATCCTGCCTTCATTTGGACTATATTTTAGTAAACACAAACACCAAATTGTATGAAAATGTTTACAAAAAATAAGTGGCAAGGGACAAATAGCAGTACAAAATTCAATGTTTGAGACCTGAAATGCTCAAAATGGTACTATATTCAGTGAAGCTGGCTTGTATTTTAATGCTATACGCTTGGTAGAAAAGATTCTACAAGAAACAGCCAAATGCAATTTATTACCACATATGATGAGGAATGAGCTGGGATATGAATAATTAATTCACTAATTAGAAAATTCTTTCGTTCAAAAAGCATGGAAAAATACTTTTGTTTATATAATAAAGAGAACACACATTATAGCTTCCAGCTCTTCATTTATTTATTTTTTTGTATATTTTTTTTATTGGAGTTTGATTTGCCAACATATAGTATAACTTCCAGCTTTTTAAGTCGACGTCCTCAAACCGGTGTAATTTTTTTCTATAACAAACAAGGCTTACAAAAGTATTGACATAATTACAAAAATGTTTTTTAAATTTGTTTTTTAATTTGTTAAGCCTCAATTAAAAGGTGAACTCATCAAGTTAGAAGAACTATTCATAGGTCCCATATAATTTAATCTTAAAAGTATAGGAGAAGCCTAGGTCGGATAACTAAACTATTAGGGGATAATTAAACTATTCTCTTAAATGACCATTAGGCAAAGTAAGTATCCAGAATAACCTACAAATCATAGCTCATTCATTCCTTTAAACACAAAGAAGGAGAGTAGGAAGAAAGGGAGAGATGACTAGAGAGGGAACAGCAGATCAAGAGAAGAAAGAATAAAATAACATTCTAGCAAAAAGCAAAATGAGGGCAGTGGCTTTGTTCTGAGGGAAGTAAGCTCTTGATTTATCTATGAATACCATCCGTGAAACACAGCAAAATATCCTTATCGAGATGATATAGGAAGAGAATGGCAGATGCCAGATTTCTTTCCAGCCAAAGACAGAAACTCATTATGTACATGAGAGAGGCAGATGGCACACTGTGTACCCAAATCTATGCCTTTACAGTGGATCGTTTTTGCTATCCTATAATATTGGAGTGACTTGATTCTATCCTGACTTATAGGGCATAATTTGCTAGTGTTCAGTGTTTCTGTTCAAGTGATTATCAAAAGGAATTTCATTAAAAGGATTAATTTTTCAATACGCAGAACCATCACTTTGGTGATGAAAATACGTTTTGTCATCTAATAGAATTCCTTACTGAACAAATGAGGAGACTGAGGGCCAGAGGTGAAAGCGATTCCTCTCAAGTCTGCGATCCAAGTGAGGAGCACAGACCCTCTGACCAGGAAGCCACTTCTCCTCCACACAAGTTTCAGCGACCATGTGTAGCCATTGTTCTTTGAAAGGATTCTGCTCACATTTGTCACTCACTGTATGATAAAACATTATAATGATCAGTGCATATTATTCCATAATGGAATCCCTTCAGTAGATCTTTTTTTTAAAAGATTTTATTTATTTATTCATGAGAGACAACAGAGAGAGGCAGAGACACAGGCAGAGGGAGAAGCAGGCTCCCTGTTAGGAGCCTGATGCGGGACTCAATCCCAGGACCCCAGGATCATGACCTGAGCCAAAGGCAGACGCTTAACCACTGAGCTACCCAGGTGCCCCTTCACTAGACTTTTTTTCCTTTCATTTTTTTTTCTCCTTGAAGAAACAAGCTCTTTGCCTGGCCCCAGGGCCATGGTTTCTCCTATACACAGTACTCCTGCCCCTAAGAATTAAACTGTAAGTTTTGATGGCACGAACGTTTGTGAAGGAGCAAGAAAATGCTACAGAGTTCTCTGTGACTAGGAACCAAAGACTAAAACGTGAGGACTCGAGTCTACAGAAAGAACACTTTTCAAGTCTAGACTCAAGTCTAGAGAAAGAACACTTTTCAAGGAGATGGTTAAAGTTTAAAAATCGTAAAGTCAAGTAAGGTGATGAGCCAAAATGTCCATCAGTCTCTGGGTAAAAAATTTAATAAGAGTCTCCTGAAGGCTGGAAAAAGTGGGTTTTAGGATAAAGGGAAGGATGACTATGTCACCTTTATAGAAATCACTGACACCTGGTGATAGAGACTGAAAGACAACTTCAAAAGAGAGGTTAATTCTTCACTCATGAAATGGAATTTTAAGGCAAGTGGGCCCTTGAGCAGCATCCCTAACCTTTGTGGTTGGCCACAAACCAGAGAACTAAGCTCTTTCAAGAGACCTCAAGGCCATCTTCACATAGAATACACTAGCCTGCATGACAGTGGGTCAGACCCACTTAGCAAGCCTGAAATTCCCATTGAGAAGCAAGAACTCCCTCCACGAAATGCACGTTAGAGAATCTGTTGAGCTATTTCTGGATAAATAGAGGGAAAAGGGGCAAAAAGATATCCCTAGCTCAAAAAAGCTCACCAACTCAATATAAAAATAAAGAAACTCACTTGCCAGTCCCCAGACTCCCCCCAAACCAGGAATCATCTCTTTTTCCCATTGCCTAGCTCAGTGTTGAGCATCTAGTAGGTTTAATAATTATGTGGTTAGCAAGTTCTGCTCTGAAACTATAAATGTCTCCCAAAGAGTGTTAGGCCTATTATAGTCATTTACTCCACTGTGGGATTAAAACATGTGGGATTAACAAATCTCAGAAATTATCAAAGTATCTAGGTTGGAATGGTCAGGAACACTGAACAGACCAGTAACATCCCTTGGCTCCTAGAAAATTAACCACCAAATCATACCTAGAGAGATTAGGATATAGTTAAAGGCCAAACTCCAACACATACATGAAAACTTTAAAAATGCCTAGAAAAAGAATTAGATTAATAACCACCAAATGCCAAGAAAAACATCCATCCTAGGGTTTTCTAATTAATTGCTGTTAAGATGAATTTTTAGCGAGCATACTGCTTTGTCCTCTGATACACCCAAAACTCACCCTCCTTCTGGGCCTAAGCACACTGTAGAGACTCATTAAATATTTACCAAATAAATTACTAAATGTGTATTAGATCTAGAACCAAATTACCGTTGAGGAGTATTACAGTACTCATTTCAACAGAAAATAAATCTTATGTAAATCACCAATTATTTAGCACCAGTGATTTCACCTAGTATTTCTTTCCTCCCTTCATTCTCAGAGAAGCTAATACTGTAATTATCACTTTGCTTTCATGACCACTTGAGTCCTCCTTCAGCCAGACCTGAAGGAAACTCCATCCACATGACCACAGAATCTAACAGCCTCTACTGTACAAAGAAGCAGAGTCTGGGGCCAGTTGTCCAAACTGCTCCATGCCACCACATCTGACTCGTGAGTGGAAATCCTACCTTACTGTGGGAGCTGAGGCAAGGGGGCAGGGACACGGCAGCGAGTAGGAAGCGGGAGGTGATACCCTTTCAGCAGGGGAGGCAGATGTTCCAACAAGCAGCAAATAGTTGATAACTGTGACTTCTATGACATAAACTCTCACAAGATAAGGACTCCAGTGGCCATTGTTTCTCACAAGAACAATAGCTTCCAGTTAACACATGGCACAGTTTGTGAAATGATGCAGGGCACTGACCTATACATAATGCACACACACACACATACACACACACGGAATTAAAGGATTATTAGGATACCGGATGTCCAAACACTGCCAAAATGTGAACCCAGAGAGATAATGAAAGTGCGAGCAACAGCAGTATTAGAAATTGAAAGGATGACAGCAACTTTGCTCCACACAATCTCATGCGCCCATAGCTGGGCCACAAAAGCCTGGCAACATGAGGCAGCCCATACTGTAAATTCCAATTAAAAACAAAAATTAGTGTATACTCAGTACAGCCACAGAATTTGAGGACCCCTAAAGGGATCTTAGAGATTTTCCCACCCAAGTCTCTTTCTAAACAGTGACTTGACCAAAGGTAGAAAACAAGTTGGTGGCAGAGGTCAGAGCTGACTCTCCCCACGGTTTGTTTAGTGCTTTTTCCACTTGGGGAAAGTGACCTTCAAAAAGCTGGCCGGATGACAAAAGCACAGTTTTATTGGTCAGTGTGATCACAAGCAACAACAGGATGCAACAGTAATTTCAGTAAGAGCAAAGCATAGCCGAAATTTTGAAGAAGGTCAAAGCCTTATATACGTACAGATTTTGTAGGGTTTTTGGAGATTTTTGCTTTGTTTTGTTTTTGTTTTTTGTCTTGAAATGAACATTAAATCATGGAAGCCCTTATATCAATCTGAGTCTTAGCTGGCAATCTGTTGCTTCAGTCCCCTCGAAATCTATGCCTTGTGTAGCCTACTTTAAAATGTGAGGCCAAACAGCTCTGGAAAAGTACAGCTTTATCCTACTTAATTTATACTATAGTGTGCTGTAATTAAGCCTGAAATAAAAGCTATATTCTGAGTAAAGACAAAAAGCTCTTGTTAATGACATTCCATTCCCAATGTAGAATACAACAAAAGGCTTCTTCATTTGGAGCCAAATGTCATTATACTTTGTAGCTTGTGTGGAGCTACTGGACTAATATTTGTACTGGGATTAGGGCTGGGATAACCAATCAGTTAACTCCTCCACTGCAGTTTCCTATTATCCTCAAATAAATGGCCAAAAGGAAAAAAAAAAAAAAAAGTAAATTGGCAGGCATAACGACAACTATATTTATGAGATTAAACTCTCAAACCCTTCACAGTTTGCCGGGCAACTAATAACCATTTGCCAAGCTGTTCATTTAATAATGAGTCAGTTAAGCCAAGAGCAAATGTTCCTTCAACCAACCAATGCTACTATGGTCATAGCCGCAGTCAGAGCTCCAATTATTTATGTAACGTACGTACTGCAGTCAGCCTAGGTACAAGTTGCCACGTAGAAAAACCAAACTCCTCGTATTGGCCAAATGCAAGCTACCCTGCAGCATTTTGAAGGACTGAGGTCTGCAGGTCCTTTCCTAATGTCTGAAGGGCAAAGCGCGGACCAAGGGTTCGGGGAGTTGTCCCTATTCGCGTCCGGCTCAGACGGAGGGCCGGGAGCGCTCCAGCCCCTCTGCGCTCAGCATCACCTGACCTTTGAGGTCATCGGTGTCCGCGCCAAGGCCATCCCCCCTGGAATGATGAGGCCCGAACCCCAACCTGCTCGTCAGAGCAGAGGAAGGCGGGGACCCCGCACACGATCGTCGGGTACAACAGCAGGAGCCGGGGACCGAGAGTCCGGCCTGGAGGGCGCGCGGCCGCCTGGCCCTCGGCTCCCCTGCTGCCCGCCGGGTCTGTGGCCGGACGCGGGGGGCGCACCCGGCAGGTGGCCCCCGATCTACTTACCAGGAGCTCATCCATGCTGGTCTGGCATTTCTCCAGGTTGATCCGCTTAATTGCCACGCGCTCTTGCCGGGGCTTGCACAGGGCAGCCTGAACCACGGCGGTAGCTCCGCTGCCTGAGACCAAAGAAAAACCGCATCAGCCACGGGCGGGCCCGACGCCTGCTCACTAGTCGTGACCCCCTCCAGAAACACACACCTATTTTTTTTTTTTTAAGTCTTCCACTCAAGGCATTCAAAACGTTACCTTTTAACATAGTTTTAAAGGGTCTCTAAGTCTGAGAATAATTACCTGTGCGAGAAAAAGGGAAAAGCGGACTGTTCTGCGGGACACAAATACAGTACCCGTGCTCTAGAAGCTTCGGGCCACACCCAAGAAGCCCCGCTGCTGTGCAGCATGTTGACTGGCGCCCAGAACCAAGGCTGATAAAGCGACGGGTCTGAGGTCACAGGGACAGGGGACACGAGCTCGGGGCCCTTCCCATCCCTGGCTCCCAGGGTCCTTTAACTTCAGGGCCCTTAAAATGTCTTGGGCTCTTCTTTCAGTTCAGCCCAGACCAAGCCCGTCCAGCCCGAGCTACTTGAGGGTTTCCACGAGGCGCCGTGACAACTTAGCCGCTCTCGGGGTCTCTGAGCTTCTTTCTGCTAAGCTTGCTCTACAGTTAGAAGAACAGGAATCAACCCGACTATGCCCATGTTGAAAGCACAGATGCCAAGCAACTGATGCAAATGTGTAATTACAACAGCTCTCGGCATTCATACGAATTTCCTATTTCTAAGGTTTCATGATCATTAGCTAATGCACTCGAACTCCTAGGAGACAGAGTCGTGTCATTATCCATATTTTATAAGAGCAAAATGTAGACGTGTAATGATTTGCGGCAGAGCACACAGAGCTCCTAATCCGATTTATATTCCACAGGGGCGAAAAGACCTCTAGGTTAAGGCATCTCACTTCTGTAAAGAACACCAAAAACCTTCTTAGGATCATGTAAATCCTCTGCCACTGCAAGAGGCCAAGAGGAGAACCGCCTGTGCCCAGGATGGTGCAAAAGGGGGCCCAGATGTGACCATGTACCTTTCTCCTTAAAGCTTTTCTTCGACGACTACTTCTCAAATGAGTCACCAAATATCATCAAATGAGGGAGGGGACAGCTTTGGGCAATACAGAAGGGAGATCAATATTAGCTTTCCTTACAGATGTGACAGACAGGCATGAAATTTCTGGTGCAAATCAATCCTTTCCCACACCAAGGAAGGGCCCGAGTGGGTGTCTGTCCTTTCTTCCGTCCCATGGTCTCAACACCAGCTCTGGCCCTCTGACCTGGTGTCCCAAGCAGATCCCCCTCTGCTCTGAAACCAGGTCTCCAACTTCAAGACTCCCATTCCAGAAAGTCCAACCTTTCTGGAGAAAGAAAAGCCACATGCGCTAACTGCCCCCTGTGCAGTGGGCGCTTTACTCATGCAATCCTCATTACAAGCCCGTACATTGATTTTATTCCTAACCTCATTTTATATAGGAGAACACTGGGACTTGGAAAACTTGCCCCCGCGGCTAAGTGCCTGGGCTGGGGTCTGAGTCAGGTCTGCCGGACTCTAAGCTTTTCCCTGCTTCCCATATGCCAGAGGCCACGCTTCCTTTCTTCACATGACCTGGCCTTAGAGGACAGAAAAAAAAAAAGAAAAGAAAAAGAAAAAAAACCTCCTACATGCTTGAACAAAAGAGAAACCACCTAGAGGAAAGAGTCAAGTGAGCCTTACTCTCTAGTTCAAGGAGAGAGTGCTATTGGCAGGGGTTGTTAAAGGGGCCTCCCCGTCCTTAATCTCACTGCCTGCTCCGCGGCTACTATTCCAAGTCCCACCATATCAGTCTTGGCCCTGCAGATCAGAGCATGCTGGGTTCAATCCAAAATGCTCTAGATAACAGAGCCAAATACTACAAAGAGCCCTGCTGATAGCAAAGTGTACTTTCCAGTCAAGGTCTCCAGAACGAGAGGCCATCACTGACTTAGTCACAGAGAAAGTGATAAGTAGCTGGTTAGCGCTGGGCCTGGTACCCAGCAGAGAAATCAACACCCATCTTTGAGGAGCTGCTGATGGGAAGTCATTCTCAGCTCTACCTGTTGTAAATCTTCCAATTCCAACCCCCCCACTCCATCCTTAATCCACATCCCTGAACATTTTCAAAGCAGTGGAAATAAAAAGCAGAAAAGATGAGGGATCCCTGGGTGGTTCAGTAGTTGAGCCTCTGCCTTCGGCTCAGGTCGTGATCCCAGGGTTCTGGGATCGAGTCCCACATCGGGCTCCCTGCATGGAGCCTGCTTCTCCCTCTGCCTATGTCTCTGCCTCTCTCTCTCTCTGTATGTCAATCACCAATAAATAAATAAATAAAATCTCTTAAAAAAAAAAAAACAGGAAAGATGAAAACAAATTCCCATAACACAAGTGCCTGTATAAGATGGGGCTGCCTCCCATAGCCAGGCAAATCCTTGACTATAAAGTCTCCTGACTTCCACAGACACATGCAAGAACACGGACAAAAACAAAGAGGTAGCAGTAGAGAAAATCTTTTCTTAGGGCTTTACAACTAGAGAATTGTCATTACTTAACAACTATAACTGAGTAAAGAACAACTGGCAGCTTCCTATCTCTCAAGGGAATAATCCTGGGATTACTGTCACAGCATGAATGCACTTAGCCACTCACTGGACATTTAGGAGACACCACTTGGACCCCAAAGATTTCCCTCAACTACAAGGGAGATCAAAAACAATGAGAGAAGGGCGGGAAGGTTTATGGACCATCAAGTCCAATCCCTAGCTTTATGGATGAGGAAGACAAGGGAAGAGCACTGTCCCCAGAAAGCACCTGGACCTGGACAGACTTCCAGCCTCCAAAACTATGCCAAAGAAGTTCCCGTTGTTTGAGGCACCCAGCCCCCAGTGTTCAGTGATGACAGCTCAAGCCGACTAATACAAAAGCCCTTCCGTACCCATTCTAAGGCACTGCTCCACTATCACCCATGGCAAATAATGCCATGGAAATGAGAAGTTCTCAACAACTGCCTGATTAAGTCAACATCAAGATAAGGTGACATTCAACTGAAGGGCCTCGGGCTGGCCACTGGAGCTCCCAATGTTAGCTTAGTAGGACCCTAGAAGAGAAGGTTCAACAGGATTCAACCCACCCCTGGCCACAACTTCCTCTGTGACATTGGGTCCAATTTCCCTATAAATCTCAGTTTCCTTCATGGGCATAGTAAAACCTACGTGTGAGACCTAATAATATCCCTGGAAACATGCACTCAGTACATGTTAGGCTCTGTCTCTGGAACGCATCTCTGCACCTGCAATATAAAGGAGGTGGACTGGATCTGTCATTTGCACGACCGCCCAGGGGAAAAAGAAGGCAGAGGAGCTCCAGGTCAGTACTAAGTATCATTCTGCTCACAGGAAGACAGTAGGTTTAAGGAGGGAAAAGGAGGGTTAAGTTTGAAAACCAGAAGACTACATGATTCCCGAGGTCAGAGACAGCATAAGGAGTCTGAGTCTAAAATATAAGAGAAGAGAGACGCTTGGGTGGCTCAGTGGTTGAGAGTCTGCCTTCGGCTCAGGCTGTGATACCCGGGGTCCTGGGATGGAGTCCCTCATCGGGCTCCCTGCATGGAGCATGCTTTTCCTTCTGCCTATGTTTCTGCCTCTCTCTCTCTGTTCCTCTCATGAATAAATTGCTAAAATATTTATAAATAAATAAATAAATAAATAAATAAATAAATAAATAAATAAATAAGAATCCAGAGAATTCTAGAATAGCCATGAATTAATATTCTATAGCTAAATTTCTTATTGGTAATGTCCTTTGATATCTAACCTCAAAATTACTTTTAAAAATCTGTCTACCTGGATTGTATGAGTTCATAACCTAGCCCTGCCACATACTAAATGCTTATTCTTCAACGATTGACTTAACTGCTCCATGCCTCAATCTCTTCATTTGTCCGATGGAGAGAATAGCACAGAGCTCACAGGGTAGCTACAAGGATCAAATGAGTTAATACGTGGAAAGCCCTTGGAACTGTGCCTAATACATAGGAAGCACTAATTAAATCTTAAGTTAGTATTACTTCTCAGTGAAATCCCTCCAAGTCAACTGGTGTCCTGCCAATTTGTTGTTTTAATGCTACATATTTCATGATGTTGGTGTACCATAACTTACACAGTCCTTCTTCTGTTGATCAGTCTTCTCTTTATTTCCAGTTTTCCCTCCAATACAGATAATGTAGCAATAAACATCTGATACTTTAAAATATATATATTTGTCCATAAGAACTTTCCTTTATGTTAAAGTTAGGACACGGTCACTGTCCAGTGACCTCTTCTCATAAATGTCAGGAATTTAAAAACAAAATAGATATTAGCCTATAACATGAATGGTGGCCAGTGGAAGAAAGCTGTCATCACATCCTACTTAATTGAGGAGCACCAAGCCAAAACTTTTAATAAGAGTTTGCCCATCTCTTAGCACATGAAAGGATTCCTTAATTATGCTTATCTGTCCTTTCTCAGTGCAGAGTGTCCAGAGCTTTTTTGGATGTGTTGGTTGGTGGTGGATAATTAACAAAATAAATGGCTCTGTCCAGCCAATGACTTCTTCCAATTCTCTCTTTACCCAACTTACCATATGTGTTGTACCTATAACATGTGTCCAACCTCAAGCCCATAAGGCCAGTCAAGGTCACATGAGAGCCAGAAGCTGGCCAGTGTGGGAATGAACACATCTGTGAGCTCTGTAGGGACACAGCTGCCACTCTGCCTCTGCTAATGTCGCCATGTAAGATTGCTCACCTAGTATAGCAAGATTCTGATTTTTGCAGAAAAACAGAAAACTCAGAATTTTGTTTGTAATCTAATATGAAAAGATTAGCAATTACTTATTTTTAAATAAAAAGCACTGTGAGCCACATAAAAGTTGCCACAGGCTGTATTTTGCCTCCCTGTATAACCACTATTTGGCTTCAAAGGTGTACCCTCCTTACGTGATGGTCCAATTTTTGAACTATTTATTAGCTTACACATAAGGCGTTGCCATTCTTTTAGATCAAAAGTGATCACATTTCCTACAATTCAACATAATATACGTACCCTCTCAGGACATGGGCCCAAACTGATTTACGACACATTGCCATGTTGCCATCCACCTTATCCCACTATTTCCCACAAAGAGAAAACTATCAGGGCTATTTTCCTGTCATTTGGTACGTTCTACGTGAAAGGAACAGCACAATAAACTCTCAAGTCAAACACAAGGAACAGAAACAGGGAGATAGGTGTTATATGCAATTCACTGTATGGATTCCCTAACAAAACAGACCCTCCTGCCTATCCCTTCTGGATAAATGGCACACAGACTGTGTGTGCACACGGGACAGGGCACAGCAAGGCCACGTTTCTTGAGGTCCCCCTGAGTGACCTGGTTTCTGTTACAACCAAGCTGGCAGAGTTATGTCCTTCTGCCTCCATCAAAAGAACCAGTCGGTGGCCCCACCTTCTGGGATTTGCTGGAGCAGAGTCAGAGCTCATACGAAATAAGTAAATGAAGATGAGGGTGAGGTAGAGAAATGGCCACTGAGCATATATGCTCACATTTCACCACTGACCTGCACAAACTCCCTTACCTGGGAGACCCCGGCTTGTTGAAACCTTTAGAGGTCACAGATGTCACCAAAGGAAAGCAGCACTTGTATGTAACTCAGCAAAAACCATCTGATAATGCCACAGAAAAACAAAAAGTAGCCTGGGGATCTGATTGTAAGAGAGATAGAGGGGAACCACGATGTGGAATCAAATTGAAATGAACGTCAATAAATTCACCTTGGACCTCAAGCTACATCTAAAGCAACAATTTAAAAAAAAAACCAAAACAAACATTAAAAAAACCCAAAACCCTACATTACACTTACTGAATCCAGAAGGTACACGGATTAGGATTATCTGATATAAATAAAACCAATAATGAATATTGCAGGAGTACACATAAATTCTAGGCACCTGGTTAGGGGGTACTGGTAAATACGTGATAAGGAATTCTTTTTTTTTTTTTTTTTTGATAAGGAATTCTTAAAAACAGATTCTAATTTCCATCAAATTCAACGTGATTAATATTGGGATTTATTCCCATTTTTGTTTTCTTAAGGATATACAGGTCAAAAAATTGCTTTGCAAATATGATTACTTGCCAGTTAAAAAAAAAAATACTTCATTAGTCCGCAGAGCATTAGACCCCTAGAAGCTGAAACTGTGCTCTAGGATCCTAGTCCTAATGCTGACACTAACCAACGTGAAACTTGGAGGAAACAGCTCTGTCTGTGAACGTGCATTTATTTGCTAAGAATAAGAACATCCTGGGACACCTGGGTGGCTCAGCGGTTGAGCATTTGCCTTTGGTTCACGCTGCGATCCCAGGGTCCAAGATCAAGTCTCGCATGGGGCTCCCTGCATGGAGCCTGCTTCTCCCTCTGCCTGTGTCTCTGCCTCTCTCTCTGAGTCTCTCATGAATCAATAAATAAAATCTTTAAAAAAGAAAAAAAAAAAAAAAAGAACATCCTATATTGATGGGGCAGGGGTGTTTGACGACTAGGCCCAGGGACTGGCGAGGACTCCCCTGAGACGCTGCTTCCTCCTCCAACAACCCCGAGCAGGGTCAGTCATTTCCTCTCTGCTCCCAAGGACCCGCTGCAGCCTCAGTCGGGCACTTGCACCAGGATCACGGAGCCGTCCTGCCCCGGCCTTACTACTCCCGGAATCAGTGTTTGCTAAGTGAAAAATAAAACTCACGTCAACCCATCCCCAGGGGAGGCTCCCTACACACGGGGAGGTGAAGCTGTGTTCTACGCGAGGAGCAGGAGGCCCTGGCAGGCGCTGCAATCTAGAAGCAAGGAGGAAGAGCAACCTTCCTCCACATGTTCTCTCTGCCATGCTGCTGCGTGGTTTTAGGTAGGTAGTTGGTGGACGTGGCAGTGAACTTCAAGAACAGGCCTAGGGAGGCCATCTGCCTGAAGGCGTTTCTGATCTGTGGAACATCTGTTTTAATTTTACAGTCAAATGTCACAGGAAAGGTCATACTGTGGAAGGAAAGGAAGAGCTGTGTTCCACCAGAATGGGTTGGGAACCTGAGCTTTTAAAACCCGAATCCTCTGGCCACCGCTTGGCATGTAGCAGCCACGCAAAATGAGGCGGGCTGATATAGTAGGGCCTCTGATGGTTCCACCTGAGTGTAAAGCAGGGACACAAAACAATCTAACAGCGTGAAGAGGTGACAGGAGCCATCGGCCGCCCTCTGAATCCATCGCAGGAACCACTGCGTCAGGCCCTGGGCTGCAGGAGGCACATGTTCCTACAGAGCAAATTTTGAATTTGATATTTATTCAAAGGTCGTATTCAAGGCCTTGCCCCCTCGCAAACTCCAAACCCATGACCTGGCAGGACTGAAAAACTTCCTGTTCTGCTCTGAGGGGGGCAGTTCAATCCCTCCCAGCAAAACCCACTCGTTCTGCTGATTAAATCAACCAAACAGAAGCCAACATTCCACAGAGGAATGTCCATTGCTATTCATACAGATAAACAGATACACCCACTGGTGAAGGCCAAAAGACACAAGTGTCCTGGTTCTAGCAGGGGGTTCTAACATGGCGCCTCCTGCTCCTCACCACCCCAACCTTAAGCCACCCTGGGAAAGGCCGCAGATACAAGAAGGAGAGCCTGTCTCTACCCCGAGGTCCGTTCCCATTCATCCCATCTCATGCCACATGCATATTACCTCTGTATGAATAAGAAAAAGGTATCCCTCCGAATGGACAGGAACCCGGATGTGGGAAGCCTGACAAGGGGGTGACGCATGACTGGGGGGAAAGCACCTTTCTCCCCATTAACTGCATCACAGCTCACTGGGCTGCACGAGGGCTGGCTGGTCAGCCTCTAGGGGAAACGTACAGCCTCGGTGCAACCAAGATTAGCATACCCAAAGCACCCCTCCTGTAAAAACCAAAATAAATTTGCTTCCAAGCCCCAGGACAACAACCACAGACCTAAGAAACAGCCCCAGGAGAAGGCCCTGGATTGGGGTAGATTTTCTCAAAGTCTCTGAGACAGAGTACCTACATCAGAAACACCTACAGTGTCTGTTTCAAAAACAGATTCTTGGGCCCATATCCAACCTACTGAATCAGAATTACTAAAACTGGAGGCCTGATGTATGGTTGCTTGTTGGTTTTTTAGAGAGAGAGAAAGAGAGAGAGCATGCACATGAGCACAAGCAGACAGGAAGGGCAGAGAGAGAGAGAATCTTAAGCAGGCTCCACACTCAGCTCGGAGCCCAACATGGGGCTCAGTCTCACAACCCTGAGGATCATGACCTGAGCCAAAATAAAGAGCCGGATGCTCATCCGACTGGACGGATCACCCAACTGAACGACTCAGGCACCCCACCGATACTGTGTAGTTTTAATAGGCCTCCCCAGTGATTCCCCCTATACTCTCAAGTTTGAAAACCACAGTCTCTGAGTGTCAGCTTGCCTCTCCCTTCCCCTGCCAGGACACAGGAAGATTTATCAGTTAGGGGCTAGTTGGGAAAATCAAAACAACACTAGCTACCACAACAGGTATTATTGGATATAGAGAAGTAGTTCAGTGTCAGAGAGCTGAAAAGGTTAAGTAATAGGGTGAAACTGTGGGAGCAGCTCCCACCCCCGGGGCAGGGGCAGGGGAATCAAAGGGAGGAGCTGGGGTTATGGGAACCCAACGGCAGAGAGGAGACCCACAGAGCTGGGAGCAGACCTCTTGAGGAGCAGGTGATGGCACCTTGGGACCCTCCATGAGGGCCCACGTGGGGCTGGGACTCAACCTCATGAGGATGGCCAGGCGATGGACTCTCTGAGGGGTGCCAGGAGGCTGGTTCTAGGAGTAGCAAGGAGCTGGAGACAGGAACCAACGGCTGCTAGCAGAGTGAAAGACCCTTTCTGGAATGAGGCTGAAAAGCACAGCAAGCAAATGGAGCGAATCGTGTCCTTTCTGCCTCCTCCAGCCCCCCAGAAGCCCTCTAGCAGCCCCATCAGCAGAGTTTAACAGGGAAGCAGCAGGCAGAGGAGGAACGTGGTTTGCCGAGCAACAGCCCAAAACACAAGGCAGTCTAGAGAGTCTGTCTGGTGCCTCGAGACAACCACTTAATAAAGAGCCAAGGGAGTATGATGTCCATCAGCTCTAACAAGGGGTTGCTGTCTATCCCAAGCTCCACCTAGCGAGGGCCAGCCTAGCTCTTTTCATTCTCCTTCACTCTGTTTTTTTTTTTTCTTCACTCTCTTTTCAAACACAAGTTCCTAAAATGACCCCTTTTAATATCTAACACTCCCAAAATGTTTATTCTGCACGTACAACCCCAGTCCAGCCCCATTCGACTTCCTTTTGGTCACGTAGTAGTTATGAGTGGGGGGTCTAGGGCCAGGCAGCCCTCCTAGCAATGTGACCTTGGGCAGGTTGCTTTGCACCTCGATGCCTTGGTTTCCTTAATTATAAAAAGGAAATGGCAATTGTAGCTACCTCACCGGATGGCTGTAAATATTACATAATACACACAAATACAGCAATACAAATGAGCATGCCGGGCACATAAGTGGTTAACTATGTTCTGACTTTATTATCAACAGTATGATTATCCCAGACACCTGGGCAAAAACTAGAACTAGGTCTACTAGAAGTTTCTTTAAAAAAAAATGCTTTTTTTATCCTTCTGCCCTGGGATCACCTCTGCTCCCACACAGCCCCACTTCTTAGTTCCCGTGAAGTCCACCTCTTCCAACCCTACTCCCCGGAGGCCAGCACTGACAGCTAATTTTTATACGACAATGACTGGGTGTCCAGAAAAGTATGCAGGGAAATGATCCCCTCTTCAAGACCCACTTCTCTGGTAATTATCCTCGGCTACCACATCCATGAAGCAGCAGGTAACTAAAACAATTCCCCTAGCTCAAGGACAGAGGGGGAAATGTGCACTGGTGGTCATACCAGCCACCTCCCCCCCGACCTCTCCCCCCCTTTTGACTTTGCTCACGATCCCAGTGCTGCCTATCTGGTCCCCCCTGGCAACCTGAGGTTCTCCCCCACGTAACACCTCTACGACAAGGGGTAAGGGACAACCTAAAGGGTAGGGGTCTTCCTGCCCCTCTCTTTTGACACACTCTCACCCAGAAGCAGGGTGGTGAAGCCCCAGGCTGGAAGGACAGCAGAAAAGTCGAGGTGCAAGGGAGAGCCACTTACAGGAACACAAAGGTCCAGTGCGGTGGAGAGCAGCGCCTCGGCGATCTGAGCGGGCCCAGAGCGCAGCTGAGTCAGAAAGACGACGACGAAGCCACAAAGGACCCTCCTTGCCACTAGGGCCCTGATGGAAGCACCTGCCAGACCTCACGGTGCCCTCAGCGGGGAGCCTGCAGGACATCAGAACTCTCCCTCCCGTGGTCTTGAGGCTGGGGCCCAAATGTTAGAGGACTACGTAGGAATTGGAACAAGTGCAGATAGTGCAACGGGTCACCAGGGTATCACATAGATATGCAGATGCTGACTCAGTAGGTGTGGGGTCAGGGCTCCCAGGTCCATGGACCCCACTTTGAATTGCTAGAGGATGGGGAGGGAACTGACCCAAATTGCCCACAGAGGTTCCAGGTGCCCACCTCCTAACAAAGGAGTAGAAAGTTCAGAAACCTCTTGACCCACCTCCTCGTCCCCGATGGCTGACTGGGGAGGGTGGCCTGAGCCATAGAAAGCAGATGCCTGGGGAGCCTGGGATAAGAGGCACTGACCAGCCTGGGGAAGGGGTTCCCTGGCCTGCAGGAGTCCCGAGGCAGCAACTCCCTCTACAGGAAACCACATTTAGTAATTTTATGTGCATTTAGTTCTTCAAAAATGAAGATTCAACACTCTTCCCCTTAATGTTTATTATTGGATTTTTCAGGTACATTTTCAGAAACTGGCTACAAATGAAAGATGAGGCCAACTCTGCTTTCCTGCCTCAGGAGACAGAGTGTAATTTAACGTCAAAATTATTTCCAGCAACTACGGCTTAAATTAACTTGGGCTCCAATTACCTGGAAATGTATTCCATTAATCCAGAAAACATGATTCCTCAAATATTATAGGTAACTAAGGGTACACACAGCAAACAAAAGTGACCACCAGATCACCGTAAACGCTTTTATTCAACACACATTAAACAATTCAACTTTATAACAGCAATACTGTGTCGAAATTCAACATACACAGATTACCTCGTACAGCATTTCAAGAAAAAGAATTATTACGAATAGTAATTTTGTTCATTGAAACCCCTTTCCTGTAGCGTGAGGCCTAGCTCCCCAGATCTGAGTCCCGCCTCTACCTGGAAGCAGACGTGTATTCTACGGAGGGCTGCGAGGAGTTGCAACGTGACGTGGAGTCACTCATTTATTACTTCTTTTTAATTTTATTTTTATTTTTTATTATTTTTTCTTCTTTTTTAAATAGCTAGGCTGATTTGATTGTCATGTACTTGTTAAAGCAATCTTTTAAGAGAGAAACTCCTTTATCTCCTCTGTTTCATTTACTGACCAAATGATAGAGGCATTTAGGTTTATGTATTTGTTGTCCAGTTGCCGGTTAACCAATGCTTCTACCTTCAATTCTAAGCTCCCAGAAGGCAGTGACCTACACTCTCGGTGTACTGTGTTCACTGCCAAGATGACCCCTCCTGCACATAATTCAATAAAAACCTGTCTGTCGGCCAGGCCCCCAGGTCTAGGCTCCGAGCGGTTACCCCACTTCCTATACTGTATGGACCAAAATCCTGAAAATGCCAGGGTTTCGGATTCAGTCTTCTCATGTGTCGATCAGTTCCACTTTGTTACTCTTCAGCCACTCCAATCCCAGTCAGGAGACCAAGACGGATAGCTAAGATTAATGGGGACAGAGTGGGAAGAAGAACCAAAGCACATGATCTACCATGCATAATAACTGTTAACAATGCCTTCAACACAGGACAATAGCATCTCAAAGTTGAAAAAAAAAACCTTCAATTTACAGTTCATACAATCATATGACTGAGACTCTAAGTTTGTTTATTGTTTCCAAAGACTTTATTGAGCCTCTAAGAATGTGCCAGGCACTACTTAAGGTGCTGGGAAGGAGGCAGAGAGCAAAAAAGTGCGTGCCCTCCAAGAGTTTACATTTTAATTGGGATATCATGCATAGATTCTTTAAAAATCATAAGTAAGAATTTGATTTTGTGGTAAATGTTATGACAAAATAAAGCAAATATTTTCTCATTTTGTGGTAAGATAACTTGAGCTATGATGGTCAGGGTGGCCTCTCTGAAGTGGTGACATCTGGGCTGATGAGAAGGAGCCACAAAAGATCTGTGGCGTAGAACATACTAAGAAAAGATGCAGCATATGCAAAGGGCCTGAGGCAGAAATGAGCTTGGAGAGCTTGAGGGAGAGACAAAGGTAGTGTGGTTGGAGCTTGCTGACAGAAAGGGTAGGTGGGGAAAGAGACAGTCGGACAGGCAGACAGAGAGAGAGCCCTGTTGGTCAAAATAAGTGCTTTGGAGAATTCTGACAAGAACTACTGACATATATTTTAAACTGCTCATTCCAGCTGCTCTGTGGACATAAGGTTATACTGAGAAGCAAGAGCAAATGCAATGTGACTGGCCAGGGAGTTGCCAGAGATGGGCAGGCACAAATTAGTGATGGCCAAAGCCAGAGTGACAGAAGAGAGGAGGGAGGAGAGTGGCTGGATTAGGGATGTATTTGGAGGTAGAGCCACAGGATTTGCTGATTGACTGGATGTTAACTAGAGGGGGAGGGGGGCCATTTAGGTGATCAAACTAAATGCATGTTCGCCTCCACTATAATCATCAGTGTATTTTATAATAAATAGGCTTGATTCCTTCTTCACCTTCACCCTTTCTAAAACTCTGCACCAGAGCTATCCCTCCAGCAGAGCACGTGCTGCTCACCCCGCCCCCCCCCCCCCCCCCCCCCCCCCCCGACAATTTAAAAAGCCTGAGCTACCATGTATTTGTTCAGCCAATCTCCCAGGTCGGGAACAGAGGGGTGAGGATGCAGAGGACGAAGACATGGAAACCAGGCTGCTGCCCGGGCCCCAAGAGCAGGGTGGGTGCTTCGGCACATTCGAGAGATGTTCTCAGGGAAGAATGAAGTGTTCAGTCATTTCCTACAAATGAGTGTTTGTGTGCACTGCCTTCTAAGAAGAAACAGGTTTTAAAACCAAAAACAGAAATATAAATATTTGGTATTTGGAGGCTTTTTTTTTTTTCCTGTTCATCCCACTCTTTTTCTTTTGGAGGCTCAAAAGAACTAATTAACCAGGCCAATGAAAGCTTCTTTTTTCCTTAAAATTAAACCATGCTAAATAGCAATGGCAAAGAGTGCTCTGAATAAATTTTTTAAAATCCCATTACCCAAACACAACTATTTTCATGACCGCATAATACACTCTAATCCTTACACACACACACACACACACACACACACAATCACATAGTATAGTCACAATAATTATGGCTCCATGTTCTGCTGTTTGCATTGTGAATTAGACTATAAACATTTTTCATGTTTGTAATTGAATTAGTTGCAACACAACACCCCTCCACGTTATTGAGCCATAAACTCTCGCCTTTAACCTAAGATTAGACATCTGAATCCTCCTTTCTCTTGGTTTTGTATAATTTCCAAGGGATAACCCACCTTTGGGTGCAAATAAAAGCCAAAACAATGCCAAATGCAAAAGCTTCAAGACTCTGATTAAAGTCACTATATTTAGTCACTCATTAAATTGCTTATAAAATCATTTATCTGTCAATGATTTGCCAAACCAAGTGAGTAAAAAGAAATCCATCAATTTCATTCAGGGATTAATTACCCAGGATACCAGAATAAGTCACAAAGCAGAACAGGAAATCAGCTGAACCTGCACCAGAGAGCGTGTACTGATTTTTTTATTGAGTGAACGGAATACGGACTTGGAGGACCATCACCTTCCCTGCGCTGTGATTCTGCCGAAGTCTCAGTCTTCATCCAGTAAGAGTCCACAGATGAAACACTGCAGGAGACGACTCTGAATGCTTTAAGTATAGTTCTACGCTGACAGAGTTCACTGTATTTAGACACATGTGCGTAATTTAGAACCACATAAATATGTAACACCAATAAATGTCATAGAGAAAATACCATCCTGTACCCTAAAGGTGTCTTTCCTTTAAGGCTTCCTAACCCCTCAAGGCATGGCCACAAAGTGTCATATGCTCTGCAATTGCCACTTTCCCAGCTGTCCTCCGGATTCTTCACCTCGGCATTGTATTTTAGGCAACGCTAAAAGTAGCAGAGGGGCAAGGGGAGCTTTCAGGGGCTTTAGCTTCAGAAGGTATTTCATACATCCCTTGATACCCTGACACTTGAAGGGTTACGCTTGCAGCAGCCACGAGGCCGACACCACTGAAGTTTGCTCTCGGCTTTAAAGGGAAGCCACCAGCAGCCTCTCTGTGAAGATTCTCAAATGCCTTGGACACCAGAATGTCGCCTTTTCCATGTATTTTACACACTGTCCTCAACTTGTGAGTCCCCACCATTTCAGGGGAACGTGTGCAGGAGAACAGGAGATGGCTATCCACAGGTCCCATCAGGACCCCTTAACTCCATCCGGGAAAACTAAGGAAGTTGTTCAGTTTTGCAAACGGTTTCATTTTTCAAAGGCACTGGTGAAAAGGCACCCCTTTAAGGAATTCTACGACGATTCCCTGTATTTTAACATCGTGTCAAGGAAGACTTTCACATCTTCTGCCAAGACTTACACTGAACAAAAACTCTGATAGGACATCCAAATTCTTTGGACAGCTGGTATCCGGCCATATCCAGTATTGCTTGAAAAAATTAAGCTGTCAGCAGGGTCTTGGAAATGTTTGGACTGTGAGAGTATGTGGCTGTCATATTATGTTTCACGATAGTATCTGACCTGCATTACAATTCCTCATATTCTCCAGCAAAAAGCAAAACGAGCAAAAAGGGCCAATGAAATAATGTTTTATTTCCATTCACCTCAGTTTCTCTCTTGATCATTAAAGTTAACACTCCCCTGGCTTTTTTAAAAATCTGTGTATCAAAAATTCTATAGCATAATATTTAAGAAGTGGTTAAATACAAAAACGAAAAAAAAAAGCCATGGAAATATTAAATGGTATGCCACTGGTCTCAGAACTCAGCACACTCTAAATCTACAGGACACGACCATACCCAACTACCATCTTACCCTCAACCCTGAAACAAATGTATTTAAAGGATAACACGAGTTATAATTGGAATTAAAGGGACGCCTGGGTGGCTCAGTGGTTGAGCATCTGCCTTCAGTTCAGCTTGTGATCCCGGGGTCCTGGGATCGAGTCCCACATCGGGCTCCCCATAGGGAGCCTGCTTCTCCCTCTGCCTGTGTCTCTGCCTCTCTCTGGGTCTCTCATGAGTAAATAAAATAAATAAAAAATAAATAAAGTTGGAATTAAAGAAACCCCATTCACTTAAGAAAAGTCTTTCTTTCTCATCTTCTATCACCATTTAAGCAGTACACATTCACCTTTTATTTTTGCACCAGCTTATAAGTAATCATATTTTCCCTACTTGGTTTCATGATGATGAAGTCGACAGAAACATCTACCTGCCGTGGGCTCGAGGACCCAACGTTATGGGACAGAACAATGACATCCTGCTGCTCGGGAGACCAGGACATACCAACTAGCATCTTATCTGTGGCACTGAGACCAGCCCAGGACAACCTGACTCTTTGGTCTGCACGCTTTTGATGTAAGATTCACATTCAGTTTCAAACTCAATAAATTCATGTGACAGGACTTTAAAGAGTTGGTTTGGCTGCGAGGGGGAAGGAGAGATGCCAACAAGGAGTTAAAACTTTAAAGGCACGTTCACATGGTTTACATTTCCCAAGGACACTCCCCAGTTGACTTTTAATTTTTACCTCACACTTTCATTTATTAAGTAAATGACGGAAATTCCTTCTGAGATTTTCTTTTTAAATATTTTGGATTCGCAGCCACCCGCAGAGGCCAGGCCTCAGGCTGGCAGCAGGACACTGCCCAGTGGGAAGGTGCGGGGGACGCACACCCAGCACGGAGGGCTTTCTCTGCAGACACATGCAGCCCAGGAGAAGCACCGAGATGTATCTCTGGGCAAACCAGGGATGTTTATTTGGTCCTTCTGTCAAGAAATTACAAACACTCATTTCAGGACTTAGCAAGCTCTGGTCACCACAGGCCCACTCAGGGACCAGTGAGCCAGCCTCCCACCCTCCAACCTTTTAAAGAGTTGTAGGAAGAGATTCCTTAAAATACTAGTACAGGGACTATTCTAGGTTGCCAGGCACAATTCAGTGAAAAAAGAGAGAAACCAGAATAATTTGCAAGTGGACCGAATCTGGTCGATTCTATCTCGTTCTTAAAGGAATGCAGTTTGAAGGTGGGAGAAATCCCATCCACCTTACACTTCTTTTTCCCCAAAGCTGCCTAAAACCCTCGTTGAGAATAAACACCACCTATCCTCCAACCTGCCCCTCTCACCCCGCAGATCACAAGTCTAGCAGCCAATGAACAAAGAGATTTTCCCAGCCTGGGTTCCTGAATTGGTTCCCAAAAGACTTAGGACTGAATCAAAACAATCTTCAAGGAGACCATCCAATAAAAAGATATCTCTAGTTGCCATTAAAGCAAGAACAAAGAACAGTTTTGTCCTGCTTCAAAGAGCTCTAACAGATTACCCTCTACCAATGGCCCCAGAGAACAGAAAAGAGCCTGAGAAGGGCTTCCCGGGAAGACAGAGGGCCCTCCTCGGTGCTCGCCCAGCAGCACACAGCCAGGATCCAGCCCGTGTCCACCTGCAAACCGCCTGTTATCAGAACCACCTGAGTTACTGTGAATAAGAAAAATGCTGGGATTTGGTCAAACTTCCCAAATGGAATCTCTGGGGGTGCAGCCTGAGGACCCACATTCTTCAACAGGCTCCCCAGGAACTCTTCTGCAAAATCAAGTCTGAAAACCACCAACAAACTCAAAACTAACCTCTGCAGATCTCCCAAAGTTCTGACTCTCTTTTCCAACACAAACCATGGGCAGAGTAAATTAAATCACCACGTCCCTCAACTGACTCACAAACACTAATGATCATTCATATATAGTACCCTTCACTTTTACTCTGAATAACCCTAGGAAGTATTTCACCCCCATTTTCTGCCTGAGGAAACAAAGACTTGGGTCAAACTCCCTAAGTAACAGAGTAAAGATTTGTATCCAGGTCTCTTCTGAAGTGGAAATGTTTTCCTTCCATGTGACTCTCTCTGATAAGAGGGGGAAGTAACTAACCATTTTCTTGTTCTCCTACTGGTCATTTACATAGCCTTCCCCCCCAAATTCCACCCCAAAGATAACCACATCCATCATATGCAGCAGCATCCAAACTGCTAGAACGTTCTCTCTGAATCAGGTTACTACAATTTAACAGACTCATACAAAATTTTGGAAAACATCTGGAGAGATTAAAAAGAGAGAAACGAGGCCATAAGACAATTTTAACAGCTGAGATTAGGCTGGGAGAATTAGAACATATGCAGAAGATGGTGAGTACACACTTTCATCTCCACTTCAGAGCAACTAACTGAAGCCTAAGGGACAAGTTAGATGAGCAATGAACTTTCTGATGGAGAACATTATAATAATGGCATGAAGGTTAGATAATGCCATGGATGGGAAGATTTAAAAAAAGAATCCATCTATCTAGGGCAGGGTTTTTCAAACTTTGGACATTGAACATCCCAGAAGATACAGGAAGAGAAGGCCAAAATCTCCCTCATTTGACAACCATAGCTCTAAAGAGTCAGAAGGTTTCTGCCTACAAGAGGGAAGAAAGCCAAGTGAGGTGGGGAAGAAACCAGATGTCCTTTCCCAAGTATCAAGGTCGTGGCCAACCCAGTCATTGACAAGTGAAACTGAGGGAAAAATCGAGGAACCCAGATTACCCAGAAACCGGATGATCCACTGCCCTCTTTCAGGAAAACAATAAAAAGGAAGAAATGGAGATAAAAGAACGGAAGAGGAATCACTTTGTCTTACGGGGCCCAGTTATGTAAAACCAGGGCTCCACAGACCTCAGTTCCTAGGATGGCCTTCTAGTCGAGGTTGGGTTTACAAGAAAGGACATGTCACAGCCATCACCAATGTCAGAGCTGAGGCCTCTTATCGTTTTAAATGGTGTTGACGTGACACTGAGACTGAACACTCTGGAATGTGAAACATGGGAAGAGAAAAAGAAGGGAGAACACAGAGCCTTCTCTCCCTTCGAGGCCCACAGCCACTTGAAACCAAAGAAAAGGTTATAAGATTCGGAGAATCAATGTGTGTTCTTGAAATGCTTGTGAAAGGCACCGCGTGCTTGCACAGCAGAACAACTACAGGAGTTCCAGGAGGTCTAACAGGGACAGGCGACTTGTCAATCGGCAAGTACACAAGGTGCTACAACAGAACCCTACAGAAAGCCAAGGTCACCACACCAGGCCTTGCACCGTGGGGCATACAGCTTAAGGCAACTCTATAAGTGGGCGCTGAAAACATGCCAACGAGAGGTGTGGTCTGTGCCTGCCAAGGTTGTCCCTTGCTGACCCCTCAACATTTCACCATCATCACCAAAATGAAAGAATCTGTCACTCAAATAGGAAGGCCAGGTAAACCGACAGGAAATCTATCCAGAGCAGAAGCAAGAGCGACCCAATCTCCCGCCAGGGAATCCGAGGTGGAAGATGCATGGAAAGCACGATCCTGGGTCTAGAGGGCAGCTGGGCGTCTGGGAGTCCACCACCCCACCTGGAGGCCAGCAGTGCTTCTCCTACCAGCAGGGTCACTCCACCATTCACTAATCACCAAGCACAAGAGCCGTTCAGGTCAACAAAAGAGAGAAATGCTAGCCCTTCGACAGATTTTCACTGTCCCCACACTTAAATCTGATTAGACATAAAAGCAGTTGAGAGAGAAGGAGATCATTCTTCCTGGTTCTTTATTTGCCACTTCAGATGCTAATGATGCATACATACTTTGCTCCAAGGCAAATTTTAAATCCCTGGATGTCCTTTCTCACTACATCCAACAAATTTCTTTGGCAAGTTTTCTAGGCTTTCCTTTGTGTGTGCTCAGGAAATACAAATTCTTTGAATAATGGTGTAAACCAAACATCATTAAGCAATATACTGCACGGAAGTTTACTTTGAAATGCATGGAAAAAGCACTAAGATGGATTGATGGGTGGACAGAGGAGGTGGACAGATGGATGAGTGATAAAGCAAGTATGGTAAAGCATTAATGGTGGATTATAGGTGATGGATTTGTGAGTATTCACTGTAAATTTTTCTAACTTTGCTGCATGTTTGAAAATTTTTCATAAGAAAATACTGAAAGCAATTTTTAAGATATATGTATTTTTAAGAGAGAGAGAGAGACAGACAGCATGCATGTGTGTGCCAGGAGTAGGGGCAGAGAAAGAGAGGGTCTTAAACAGACTCCCACGCTGAGCATGGAGCCAGACCTACCTGGGGCTCAGTCCCATGACCCTGAGATCACAACCCGAACTGACACCAAGAGTCAGATGCCCAGCTGACACCACCATCCAGGCATCCCTGGATGAAAGCTATTCTTACATAAACCTGCAGCATTTATCTTGGAAGAATATGTAATGACAGGGGGAAAATCAATAATATATTTAATAGAAATAACAGATTATAAAACATCATGTACAATATAATACCAATTTTGTGAATATATAGCAAACACCAAAATACTATTTTCTCTTTTGGAGATGGAATTATGAGTGACTTTTCTCTGCTTCTTGTGCTCTTCGTACATTTTCCATTTTTTCTTCAATGAGCATGTATCATGTTACAATTAAAGGAATTACTTGGTAATATTAAATTTAAAAAAACAAGATCTCTAAAGCCAAATTTAAATTACTTACTATTGAGAATTATATAGATGGGAAGTTTTGTTACAGTGGGGTTTTTTTTTATATATACAGGTTCACTTCCCACAGTAGCAGATTTTAGAAAAGCAACTCAGCAGAAGACAATCCTGCTCTTGACAATGAAGACAACAGGGAAATGGGTTTTAGCACTCAGTTCCTTTCAAGCACATTTTCAAGTCAAAGCTCCCAATTCAAATAAATCCGACCTGCCCTATAACATCCATCTGGTTTACCACCAACGCAAAGCACACTCCCTGACAGCAATGTTCTCATGAGGGCCTCCTTCAGTCTCCAGAAAAGTCCACAGCTGGCACATCTACCCATGTTTTTGTCCAGGGCACACTTCCCAGCACAAACACAAAGATACACCTGATGAGCTAAGTGTTGTAGCAGAAATGAGATCAAGACTTGCTGCTGGGCCGACTCTGAACAAACTACATGACCCCTAACTCTAAAACGAGAGTACTTGCCTCCCATACTGAAGTCTCTCTGCATTCTTTAACATTTTACAGTGTTACAGATCTATGGAACAGACACCTCACATTCCACTCAGTTCTACAAGAGAATAAAGGAATCAAAAAAACCAAGAGTTTTCTCAAGGATATATTTGAGGATCCAACGTTCAAAGACAGTGATCAATCCAAGGTGGGTACGGAGGGAAGAGAGAATTCACACACATCTCCAAGCTTCTCATGATGCCGTTCCAAGGGAATGGAAACACCAACTCCATTAACATGAATTGGGATCCACAATATGAGCATAATCCTAAGTAAATTCACTGACTTTATCAGATTCCAACTTCCGGAGAGACTCATTTAATACCCTTTTACCTTACCCGGTACAACTTCCTATGTGCAAAACCAGTCAGAAAGCTGTGAGCCTTGCAAGCAGCTGAGCACAGGGAAGTGAAAGCCACCTGCTCGGCTATATAAATGACCGAGGTTGGATTAAGCACTCCTCTTAGTACTCACGAACTGCTACTGGTAATCTTTTATGCCATTTGCATTGCTTTCATTATTTCTTTAATTTTCTTTGTTGTTATTGCATTAAAATTTCAATTACGGGGATCCCTGTGTGGCTCAGCGGTTTGGCGCCTGCCTTTGGCCCAGAGCGCGATCCTGGGGTCCCGGGATCGAGTCCCGGGCTGGGCTCCTGACATGGGGCCTGCTTCTCCTTCTGCCTGTGTCTCTGCCTCTCTCAATCTCTATCATGAATAAATAAATAAATCTTTAAAAAAAATTTCAATTACATAAACAGTGAGAATCATCTATATACCCTAACTGGGGAAGTAACTGAGTACTATTTCAAGAGTACTTATAGTTTCCAATGTAGGAGAATTTACCCAAATAGGTGGACTATTTTATAAACACATTAGAGCCCTCTCTTCTTACATCTCATTTTTACTCAATTTAACCCTTAATTAAGCACCTATTACTTGCCTATTACACAATGAAGCAAGGCAGCAGACACAGCAATGAGTGAAGAATACCTACTGTCCTGGGGGATGTTGAGTCTCAGTACATACATATATGTACACACACACACACAAACACACACACACACACACAAATAATACAAATGCCAACAGAGATCAAAAGTGTTTTGGCAGCTCAGGGGAGTGTAGACAGTCCCCAACTTACGACGGTTCTGCTTAACCATTTTTCAACATTACAATGGTGTAAAAGCAGTATGCATTCAGGAGAATCCATACTTTGAATTCTAAATTTGGATCTTTTCCAGAGCTAGGGTTATGTAGCAGGATACTCTCTCATGATGCTGGGCAGTGGCAGCTGCAGCTCCTGGCAGCCATGCCATCATGAGAGGAAACAACCAATACACTCACACCCATTCTGTGCTTCACTGTACAGTATTCAGTAAATTACAGGAGATGTTTAACACTTTGTTATAAATAGGCTTTGTTTTGATCTTGCCCAACTGTAGGCTATTGTGTGCATTCTGAACACATTTGAGGTAGGGTACGCTAAGCTATGGTGTTTGGTAGGTTAGGTGTATTAAATGCATTTTCAGCTTGCAGTATTTTCAATTTATGGTGGGTTTATTGGGATGTAACCCCCTCATAAATTGAGAAAGATCTGTAAATTGTATCCACTGCTTGGTGAAATAAAGAAAAAGTCTTTGTGAAAGAATTATTTTAAATAATTGCCTTGAAAGGTGGGAAATGTCAATAATACTGAACATAACTTATCATTTATGGAGCAATTAAAATGCACCAGGTGCTGCAGTATTTTGCATACATGACTAAACACTAAGAATCTCAGGAGGCAGCAATGTAGCTCCATGTTTCAGATAAGGTCACTGAGACTTGGAAAGTGACTTGTCCAATGCCAAAACAGATGGTCACAGGTATAGGCTTCAAATCCAGGTCTGCCTACTTCCCAAAACCATGAAGGGAAAACAGAAAAAACTGTTGAGGGGTCCCTGAGGGGGTGGCTCAGTCTGTTAAGTATCTGCCTTCGGCTCAGATCATGATTCTGGGGTCTTGGGATAGAGTCCCAAGCTGGGCTTCCTGCTCAGCAGAGAGCCTGCTTTTCCTTCTCCCTGCCCCCACTTGTGCTCTCTCTTGCTATCTCTCTCTCAAATAAATAAATAAAATCTTTAAAAAGATAAAGAGAGAAAAAAAGAAAGAATGAATGAATGAATGAATGAATGAATGGCTGAGAAGAAAAAATAAGGATGGGAAAGGCAAGATCTAGAGATGAACCAGAACAGTAAACACTCACACCTGGCTCCTGGTCTGAGCCAGTAGGTCCCTTCTCTGTGGATGTCCTGGGTATAGTAGCAGAAGTATGGTCACACATTCTAATGTCAGTGTCAAGTAATGAACACTCTTGGAAAAAAGATCATAGAAAGCCAGTGTCCTCATCATGTCTAATACGCATGAGTACAGTCTCCTAATCCTGAGATTTAAAAAACAGTATTAATATGCATTTTTTACACCTCACCACCTAGGCTCTGGCCAAGACAACCTGTCATCGACATTTAAGGATGTCCTAACTTACAAGATCACATCACCCTAAAATGACCAATCGACCAAGTGCAAGTACACTTTCAGAAACAGATGTCAACACGGCATGAAAATCAACAACAGAACCTTTCTGCCTTTCCTGACAGTACCAATCTGCAATCACACACGTGTGACAGACCCACCATCTCTATCTCCTTCCTCAGCACAAAAGCACTGTGTTGCCTTGCAATAGACAGGGCAGATGGATGCCTGGGCCGTGAAATGGGAGCAGTGCTGAGTGACTGCCAATCACAGAGGCGGGGGAAAGCTCCAGCAGCTCCTGTGCTCCGTCAGCAATCAGACCACGGCCCACAACGGCCCAGGGAACACTAAGCTGCTGCAGGAAGGAGAGCTGACGTGGGGCATCTCCCAGATTCTCAGAAGTGCACCTCGGTTGTGATTTGGGGCCTGTTTGTTACCGCACCATATGTTACTACACCATAGCCCAGCCTCGCCTGAGAAAACAAGCTTCGGGACACCAAAGGGCACCAAAAATCCACCTGAAATCAAATTCTCCACCTTTTTCCACCTGAATCCAGAGAAGCCTACATACCTTCTATTTTGGTTAACCTCTAAAAATCTGCTCCTCTCCTTTGCATCCCCAGACCTGGGTGAAGAAATTGCAGAGGCAGTTTAATAAATTTTTATTGATGGTGATGAAAATCTTAAGCAAAGTCAAATGAATTTTAATAAGTTAGACTTTAAAAAGAATGATGGAAATTCTTGAGAGATCACAGAAAACACGTTTATTTGGGGGGAATAAAGGCTCAATCATGAAGCTCAGTGTCTACTTAGATACATACCATTTCACTTGCTATAACATACTAACATAATTGAAAAAAATCTCAATTCCCACCCATGCTGCAAGGGCATGACAATTGTAAGACATCAAAGCGGATAAAAGAGGCATATAAATGTGCCGATATTTTTGCAAGGATTAGATCACCACTACTCAGAACATACTAGAAACTGATACTCTTCACAAATACTACCCACAATTGTAAAAATTAAAAGCTTAAACCCACAGAATTGTAATGCAAATATCAGAAGTTCACTTCAAAGGTCACTTCCCACCATTTTTTCCCACCCCTTCTTGAAAAGGGCCCACACATGAAGGCCAAGAGAATTGCTATGAAAGGAAATACAGGTTGTGGTTCCACACCAATGTCTAGCTTAGACGTACTGCAAATTTCATTACCAGCTCCCAGAGCATACAAGCTACACAGAAACAGCAAGCCACACACACAAGCCTGGAGGTTTATCTACTAGTTAAGCAAACTGTCACTCTTTGAAAAATGGATCTAAAATCCACACTCAGAAAAATCTTTAGCCTCTTTTTTGCTCTCTCTGAGAAAGCAGGGAAGGTTTTCTTTTTATCTGAAGGGCAATCTACACAAAACGATATGCAATTTGATTATTATTCCATCTGCCTTTCTCTGAAATAAGGCAAAAATACACTCAACAAAATTTCAGTCACAAGTGGGCATTGTATCGTTTAAAAAGGAAAGATACCTAATCAGCCCATCTTCCCAATGGCCATGCAATCCCACTGAAGAAATGGAAACTTCAGTTCCTCTCAACTCAACTGAAAAATCTTGTACCTTCAATAAGCTAGGACAAAAGGGACCAGTAACTATCAGCCAAGACGATAAAAAAAAAATTTCACCCAAAAGGCAAAGCATGACTGTTTTCTCTCCCACCCCACCTGTTTCATTTTAAGAGTATCACTGACCAGGGCAGGATTGCTCAACTTCCCTGCTCAACAGAAGTATATACTGCAATGAGACGGACTATCCTTCATTTCAACCAAATGAGTCAAGAGGAAGTAGAATTAATTATTTATTGGTTAGCACATCCACCAAAGACTTACCACCCATGTGCACCTGCTCATAAGCGTCACTGCTGTTCTAGAGTTTCCAAAGCTCACCAACCCTGGGAACACCAGAAAAGCCGGAAGTTCTATGTTCTCAGCCATGCTTTGTGCCTTTCACCCCCAAAACCAGTGACTTCCGGGTAATATTTGAGGGTAGGAAACATTCCTGTCATAAAGTTACAACCTTATACCTTCATATGCCTTCCAACGTATTCTTTTTTTTTTAATTTTACCTAAGTGTAAGTAGTAAACATAGGTCTACTTCATAAAGCATCATGAACTCCCTGTCTTCTGGCTCCAAGTAGCTCATCGGAGGAAACCTTCACCGTAGCCGTGTGCTAACACCTCTTTCAGCACAGGGCATTCATGTAAATGTTCTTATCCCTGGTCCTGAAAGGAAAATTCAGACACAGACCAGCTGATTCCATCATAAAACAAGCTGTACCTGTTGTCGGGGTGTGGGTCAAGGTGACAGGGCCTGAGGTGGGAGGGCTCCTTGCAGATAATAGCCCCGCTCTGTCACAGTTACTTAAAAAGTGACTTACTGGGGCACCTGGGTGGCTCAGTGGTTGAGCCTCTGCCTTCGGCTCAGGTCATGATCCCAGGGTCCTGGGATCGAGACCCACATCAGGCTTCCCACAGGAAGCCTGCTTCTCCCTCTCCCTATGTCTCTGCCTCTCTCTGTGTGTCTCTCATGAATAAATACACAAAACCTTTAAAAAAAAAAGTGACTTACTGATCATTATTCACTTGGGCTTATTGAAAGAAGGAGGCAATCCAGTTGAAACTAACATGCAAGAGGAACAGAAATGGTACCTTTAAAAAAAAAGTATCTCTTCTGTCATCCAGAACCTTTGCTGGTCTCTCACTTCACAAGAAGTGAAAAGAAGGAAGCTTGAGAGGCTTGACTCAAAGACCACACACACCTTCATTTTACAGAGAGAAGCAGCTTGTAAGGCAAAGATTATCTTAATACCTTGTGCTCAGTAAACACAGCAAACACATTTATTCAGTTAAGTGTTTATACAAGGTAGTTACTCAAACTTACTTTTCCTGAGAATGTCTCCTCCCGACCTCACCTGCCAGAAAACAGCACCCACCTTCCTCCCAACCTTGATTTCCAATCACTAAGCCCTTCAGAAAGAAGTCTTCTACTCTGGCCCACCACTCCGGAACCACTCCTCCACAAGGAACCTGCCCAACCCAACTCTCCTGACCCTGCGCCCTCCCTGAGCCACCCTGAGATGGGGGGGACCTGGGTTAAATGTCTGAGGAAGGCGTACAGCTCGCACTAGGAAAACTGTTTAGAGCATGCTTCTAAAAGCACCAAGCTGCAAAAGAACTCATTCAATGTGCCATGACTAATCTTAACCCCACACTGAGAATTCCAAAAGTGTTCATAGCATAAAATAGTAAATTTTAGCTAAAGGTCATGTTTTCAGGCCGTATTTTTAAACAGTAAATTATAATGACAAGTTACACATGAAGACATTCTCCTTATATCAAGTCATTGGGGCGCCTGGCTGGCTCAGTCGGAAGAGCATGCAACTCTTCATCTCAGGGTTGTGAGTTCAAGCTCCACACTGGCTGTAGAGATTGCTAAAAATCAATCAACCAATCAATCTTTAAAAAAAAAAAAAAAACCTGTATCAAATAATGACTGATAAGGCTTATCTCCCTCCTAATTTCCCTTGTTCCTAGTATTGCTGGTTTTTATGTGTATATCCTTCTGGTCCTTTCTCTAGGCATTTTATACACATATTTTTGAAACCAGAGGACATATAGCAAAATTGTGTAGACTCTAACATAGCTATTCAGGAAAAGAATCTGCCTCTGTCAATATTCAGTCCTAAGTATATATAGGTTTCCATACTCCTTGTATCCTGTTCTTGGATATATTCCAGCAAGTTCTCTCATAGATCTATGACAGCATGTATAGGGATATTCTCTGCACTGCTGTGGACTCAGAGATGGAGGAAAAAATGTAAAAACCAATAGGGGAACATACGTCTAGGTAAACACATCAAGCTAAATAGATTAATCATAAGAACATAGTTCTAAATTTTAAAAAATAGTATGAACTAGAGCACAAAACCACTCATGTATGTTTAAAACAGACATAAATACCCTCATTTGCTACAATATCCACACACCTTACATGATTCCTGTGAAGTGGAATAAAACACTTAAAATAGCCCCTGCCACATCTTACGAACTTTGCAAAAATTCACTATTATTAACTAAATAAAAAGATGTCCTCAGTATATTGTAAATTTTCTATGACAAAACCTCATTTACAGTATCATTCTTGCTCCTAGAGAGCTTTCTTTTCCCCTATTAAAAAAATACATACATAAAAAAGATTGAAAAATGTTCAAAATGCTTGTAGTACTTAGGAGAGAAATTATGCAGGGTCCTTGGATTATTTTCCTTACTGGGTCATATTTCTTCAACAAATACATATTATTTTATACTTTTCTTTGGTCCTTAATCTTACTCTCGATTCATGACCAGAAAAAATATAGACACAATCTAAAACTACAACAATGAGGAAATAATTCAATTATGGTGCATACAAGTATTTCACAACCACTTTTTGTCAAACGTGGGGCAATAGCATACAGCTGCTTGTGAAAGAGCGGGCTCTGGAACCATACAGAGATCCGAGAGGCCACGGCCAGTAATGGTCAGCACGGATTCTGGAGCCAGTCTACCCACATTCACATCCCACCTGCCACTCAGAAGCTGTGCAACCTAAGGCAAATCAGCCTCCCTGAGTCTCGGGCCCCATGTGCAAAATGAGGGTGGTGAAAGGGCCCCCTCATACTGCTGCAGTCAATACATGCAAAAGATGCAAAAAACAAACATGCATAAGGTCCACTAACAGATGTCTGTATTTCGCTGAAAAATACACGCATGCACACCAAAGGTCACATATTGTATACTTCCACTTATATGAAATGCCCAGAATAGGGAAATCCTTAGAAATTGAAAGCAGGCTCCCTGCTGCTCCCCGTTGGACAGACAGCCGCCTCCTCCGGTGCAGTGCCCGCCGCGGCCCAAGACACGATGGCAAAGGTTGCAGCGAACGGATTTGGCCGTATCGGCCGCCTGGTCACCAGGGCTGCTTTTAACTCTGGCAAAGTGGATACTGTCACCATCAATGACCCCTTCACTGACCTCACCTCCACAACTCCATGGTGTACATGTCCAGTAGGATTCCACCCATGGCAAATCCCACGGCACGGTCAAGGCTGAGAACGGGAGACTTGTCATCCATGGGAAGTCTGTCTCCATCTTCCAGGAGTGAGATCCCGCCACCATCAAATGGGGTGATGCTGGTGCTGAGTGTGTCGTGGAGTCCACCGGGGTCTTCAGCACCATGGAGAAGGCTGGGGCTCACGTGAAGCATGGGGCCAAGAGGGTCATCATCTCTGCTCTTTCTGCTGATGCCCCCGTTTGTGATGGGCATGAACCACGAGAAGTAGGACAATTCCCTCAAGATTGTCAGCAATGCCTCCTGCACCACCAACTGCTTGGCTCCTCTGGCCAAAGTCATCCATAACCACTTCGGCATCGTGGAGGGTCTCATGACCACCGTCCACACCATCACTGCCACGCAGAGGACCATGGACGGCCCCTCCAGGAAGCTGCAGCGTGACAGCCGAGGGGGTGCCCAGAACATCCTCCCTGCTTCCAGTGGTGCCGCCAAGGCTGTGGGCAAGGTCATCCCCGAGTTCAACGGGAGCTCACTGGCATGGCCTTCCGTGTCCCCACCCCCAACGTGTCAGTTGTGAATCTGACCTGCCGCCTGGAGAAAGCTGCCAAATATGACGACATCAAGAAGGTAGTGAAGCAGGTATCGGAGGGCCCCCTCAAGGGCATCCTGGGTTACACTGAGGACCAGGTTGTCTCCTGCGACTTCAACAGTGACACCCACCCTTCCACCTTCGACACCGGGGCTGCCATTGCCTCAATGACCACTTCATCAAGCTCATTTCCTGATATGATAATGAATTCGGCTACAGCAACCAGGTGGTGGACCTCATGATCCACATGGCCTCCAAGGAGTAAGAGCCTCCTGGACCACCAGCCCCAGTGAGAACAAGAGCAAAAGAGAGCTCCTCAGCTGCTGGGGAGTCCCTGCCCTGACTTAATCCACTAACACATTGAGAATCTCCTGACCGCCAGTTTACATCCCAGACCCCCTGAAGAAGGGAAGGGGCTTGGGGAGCCCTACATTGTCATGTACCATCAATAAAGTATACTGTACCCCACCCCCCAAAAAAGACATTGAAAGCAGGCTAGTGGTTGCCAGACGCAGAGAAGAAAACAAAAGAGTGACCGCTGAACAGGTCTAGGGCTTCATCGTGGGATCACTGAAGTTTTGGAACTAAATGGAATGGTTATGTAACATTGTCAATACACTAAAAGCAACTGAATTGTTCACTTTAAAAGGATTAATTTTATGCCATATGAATTTCACCTCTGGGGAAAAAAAAAAAACAGAGGCACCACAATGTGTTTTACAAGAACATATATACAAGTGAAAGGATAACGTACACAATCAAAAAGGTTGAAAAGGGGACAAGGACTGAGTAAGGCGGATGGCAAAGCGAATGCAACACAGCATCAGTTCGCAAGGGGCCCTAGCCCGGCCTGTCGATGACAGGGTGCCGGGAACTGCAAAGCAGGCTTGCTGAAACCCTCTACACCGGGGGCCCGAACACCGTCTTGGTTGGCTGCCTTTCTTCCTTTCCCAAAGAAATGGTATCCACCTTGCTTCTTCATTTCTTACCCTCTGGTAAATCTCTTGGAGCTCTCTTCACGTCAGCACACACCGTGCTTTATCACTGTTTTGAAGTTCTAAGAATGTACCACGATTCACATGTTTTCAGCTTGCTTGGTCTTTTGTACTTGATCATACATAATATGCCAATTAATGAAGATTTCACAATGAAGAGTCAGCATGGTATGCAACGGCCTACACCAAAATAAAACCCTATTCTGAAAGAAATTTAAGTTCTAGAGCTATTTTATATGCATCACCCACTCATCACCACTGCCACCACCCAACAGATGAAAGAGTGCGATGACCCCTTCTTCCATTGCAACGCCCTCCGGACTGAGGTGGATTTACTTTGATTTTTACAGGAAAAAGACAGAAGTTCATTGCATGATTCCTTGCTCCAAGATGACCCTTCCCTAAGCCTGGTGACCACCTGGCCTGGCTGTTTGGTATTAAGTTGAAAGGCCTGGAATTAGTTCAGAGGATACACACAGTGTTGTAACAAGTCCATGAAGTTCACCTTGGAGCTTCTGGCTCCGTCAACTACCATGCCAAAAACGCTGTGCTTTCTGGATGTTTACCAAACCCCAAACATCAACATGTCACCTGCTCAATTACACTGTATCTAAGAGACTTCTCTGGGATTTTGTTTTCATCAAAATAAACGAAAAGGCTGCCCTTTCTTAATAATTAGTCACGAATGTCAGTTGCCTCAAGGTGACACAGGAGACAAACGTGACATTTGTGAAGAACGCCAGCTGGAAAGAATCATACACGGAACACACACACACACACACACACGGAAACATCCTCTTCTAGGCTAAGGAAACACAAGCATTTTAGAAAAATAAAATAAGCCTTTTCCCAGAGCTGGGATAAAGGTCATCCCCGTGGTACCAGGGTGGAGGACAGAGCCACCTCTCAGCTGCACTGCGCCCTGCCCTCATAGGACCTGCTGGAGAGGAGGGTCTGTTCCAGTGCCAAGTGAGATCTGGCATCTCTGAGGACTGAGCAGTTATGCAATACAATTATTTTTTTGCATAGCATCCCTCCCACAGGGCATTCCAATAAACTCCACAAAGGGAGTCATTCATAGACTTGATAAAAGCCAAGTAAGGAGAAACTTTGTAACATGAAGGAAAGACAGGAAATACACCGCAGAGATGTAGAAGGAACACCCGGCACTTCCCTCTAGGCTTTCACCTGCCCTCCCAAGCCACAGGGCAGAGGCAGAAAAGAGCAAGGTGACCAAACAAAGACGGATGGGGAAGAATGAATGACGTCAGGGGGAGTGACACAGGAAAGGCCTGCCATCCTGTACCAGCGAAGGGACATCCTCACTGCTGGCAAAGAGTAAAGTGATGTTCTCTCAGCCGACCTGGGACTGGTTTGGATTTTTGTTTTTGTTTTGTCTTTTTGAAGCCAGCTATTGATTCTACTTGTTAAATAATAAACACAAGTCACACAATATTTTCCTAATTTTATGACTTAATGGCCTAATTTATTTTGACAGAAACAGAAGTGTGCCTACACACCGAAGTAAAAGTTGTGTTTGGCTGTTTAAAGGTCTTTGGAACTCCTGCAAGAAATTCCTGGGTTGGGGGCAGTCCAGGAGAAAGGGCTAAATGTCTTTCTTCAGGGAGATGAGTCATCTAATGAGGTAGCGAGACGCCATGCTTAGCTTGAGCAAACTTTACAAAACTTTGTTAGAAGCCACCTTGAAAAGAAGAAATTATCCATAAGCTTTCAAACTTCTAAAGACGAAGCTGATTCCACCATGATACCTCTTATCCATGGGTGATCTCGTGATCAGGAGAGGACTTTGATCAACCAAGGTGGTCTCAACACGTCTGTACCAGGCGCTCCCCAGCTTGGTGAATAGCTGCATACTCACCCCTTCTCAGGTCCAGGATGCTTTCCCCAACAATGTCTGGAGACAAAAGTCTCTAAAAACTCAGCCTAGACACTAGGGGGGAGCTGGCTGGGCTAACGTCAGCTCCAGCCCTGAGTTCTTAGCAGCAGCAGGTGTGCCATGACAGGTCAAGCAGACTTCTCTCAGGCCTGCGAGCGCTATGTTGCCACAAGGCATTTCCTGATGAATCTGAACAAACTCCCCAAACCCAAAGAGGTGATCATGTGTTTCGATGAAGCCCTACCAGTATCTTCAAAAGCAACCTACTCTCCCAAGAATATCCACAATAGCGTGCCTGGAAATCCTGATGTCACACAGGGAATGCATTCCATTATAGAGCTACCTTGTCCAATTTCCTATCAATTTTCATTGCCACAGAAGAATCAGGTATAGGTCCAGATTTAGACCAAAGCCAGTCCTGAAAACCAATGTGTTCTTAAAAGAAAAAAAAAAGTATGACTATTAATTTCAAAGTCAAGTCTATGATTTAGCATCATGATTTAGACAGATGCAGCTTACCAGCGGCAAATCACTTACATTCTGCTTCAAAAATACTAGGATATATAGGGATCACATAAACATCTTCTAATACTGTGTCATCATTAAGGAGGCAATAAATGGAAATTACTGGTGTGAATCTTGCTGATGGGAATCCTGACAAAAGATTTAAACAGCAACAGACCACATGAGTTGGAAGAAGGGGCCACGGACTCACCCTGTGCTCTGCCCTACAAAGCCTCTCTCTTCAGGACATGGGCACTGCTGCTGTCACTCAGTGAAGTCCCACCAGACTTCACACCATTCACAGGGTCCAACAGCCACGAAAGCAGAGGAAATTCCCAGAAGAATGCCCAGGGAAAGTTCACTTTCACAGTGTCTGCACGTATCATCATCTCCAGGAAGCAGACTGGACAAAGTCTGACCACCAAAGATAGTGATTGTGGGGTACAGACACACCCCACGGCCCAAGGTAAGGGCAGGGGTGGGAAATCCTCTACTCTCCCAGGTCACGGCCAATGCTCAACCAAGGTGGGCTCACCAGATCGAGGGCTGGGCACCTGCAGAACATGACTACCGTGACGGGAATTCCTAAATGTTAGGCTAGAATCGACCTTTAAAAAAAAAAGATGAGACTGTGTTCACAACTTCACAGATACCATCCAAGCTCTCACTCACCTTGATACCTTGATGTTAGGATGGAGGACAAGTTGAGGTTCTTTAACCCGTTTTTTTTTTTTTTTTTGCTTTCATCTAGATATATATATCATATATATCTTTATATATGTATTTATACGTATAAAGATATATACATATTTAAAAAATAATTTTCATTCACAAAATTAAACTCTGTTAAACTTTACTATGTAAGCATCATTCATTTTTCCTAGTGTGGAAGGCGCCTGAAAACATAATGTCGCGCTATGGAGCATTCGCACAGAAAAGAGATGAGTCGTCGTCATTCATTTCCTTGTGTACCTGAATAATCATGGTAATCAAGATTGCTCTTTGTTAGCAACCTTCAATGGGAGAAAAAGTAATGGAATGAAACTAAACGGTTCAATTAGCAGCAGCAGTAAATGCCAAATAAAGCCTTTTGACAGTGATGCAGGGAACATGCTTTTGGCTTACCTGGGAGGGGTCTCCTGGGACAAGGAGTAAACCACGCCAAGCTGTGGCGCAGTCATGGGTTAGAGAGTGGACTTCAAAGAGAGGGAAACTGAATCTGACCCTGGCGATTTTTTTTAATCTTTGGGCTCCAATTTCCTCACTGGCTCGATAGGATATTAAATGAGATGTGCATGTAAAGTAGCTGGCAAAGTAGCTATTAATACCGCACTGATGAAGTGTAAGAGATGACCAACATGGCAGAGCCTTTCTCTCACAGAGACGACATGTACAGGCCATGCCAAAAGAGATGTTAAAATCTCTTTCAACTGGATCAAGAAAAAACAGTCCATAATATGAAACCCAGGATTTCTAGGGCAGGTTCTGGTTCTAAAAAGTTCTCCACTAAATGTTTTAGTTCCTTTTGGATGCATAAAAAAGAAAACAGACAAACAAAAAACTATTTAAACTGTCAAAGATAGGGGATCCCTGGGTGGCTCAGGGGTTTAGCACCTGTCTTTGGCTCAGGACGTGATCCTGGAGTCCCGGGATCGAGTCCCACGTCAGGCTCCCTGCAGGGAGCCTGCTTCTCCCTCTGCCTGTGTCTCTGCCTCTCTCTGTGTCTCTCATGAATAAATAAATAAAATCTTTTTAAAAAAATAGTCAAAGATAATACATGTGTACAATTTTAAGATTTTTACATCCTGACTCACTGCTAATCAAACAGCACCTCCACTTAAATGTAGGCTATACAGGAGTTATATTTTAAATCATAGATACCTTCACAGACAATTCTTACATAGAAAAATATTTTTCTAGTAAAAGGTAAAAATCTTTGATTTTGAGTGCTCTTCTGTAAGACAGAGTCAAAAATAATACTTTCTTTTGTTTCCCGAGTCCATTTCTTTTGTATTGAAATTATTATCTGTTAACTTGGTTAAATCATAGTGAACTGTTGATTTCAGGGAGGCAAGCGAACATCTGAACAGGATGATGAGAAGTAAAAAAAATTCCACTAGAACCAGAATACCTTTGTTCAAAGACACAACTTGATTAAATTCACATCCTGTGGTCATTTGCTGACTTCTCAGAACAATGGTAAATGTAGTTGCTGGGAAAACAAAGAAACCATTGTTCCTTTTCATTCTTTCTCTTCCGTGTCGAAAGTTTAAACTGATTATGTCAGAGTCCACAGTTTACATACAAGATAAAAGCATGTTAATACACGCACATCAAAAAGCCACACACTTATACGTAGATGCATGTTTACATATATATTCAACTAATGCTGGTATTTAACCCATGTTTGTAGAGACAGCACTAAACTTCAGAAATTGTTTTTATGATGAGGATTACCGAGTTTTTATCAAAACATTGGCCCTGTCGATCTCTTGCTACAATTCTGTCTTGGAACAAACTTTACAACACACAGTGGGTGGTGGGAATTTAACAAAGTGGATTGGAAATGCCTTCCTGTAAGATTCTGACAATAACTACATGTGACATGCTGCTGATGAAAAAAGGATGACTTTGGGGATGGAGTGATTAGCTCTAAATTCTGGTGACACGCCTCCACCAGAGGTAATCCTCTGTAGACCAAGTTCCTCGAGGTCAGATCCCAAAGGGAGCTGCCTCGGTATCACCAGGATGCAGCAATGCCTGGCACGCGCTAGAGCTCAACAAACACCAAAAAGATGTTGGATCATCATCCCACCTTGTGATCAGATAAAAGCAGGGAGGTAGAAATTCTGACCTTTGGCCAGCTCACGGTTGCTCGGGTCTTTCTAAAGAATAGACTTCATCACTCCCCCCACCCTCTGTTTCATGTTCTGAGAGGAATGGTTCCACCTTCTCCAACATGAGGAAGAACCTTCTTAACCAACACAAAGCCTTGCACTACCTGACAAGAGATTCCAGGATATTACAGGATCATTCGACAGGGGTGGGTTTCTGTGGGTCTTTTTTTTTTTTTTCCTTTTAAATGTTTAAAAGTCTGCTGTTTTGACTGAATTTTTAGTCTGGCTTTAATGTCGGGAAGTACAAGAACAAAAGGCCTACTACCATTCTCTCTCTTTTATAATGAAATGTATTTGAGTTCAATGCCGGAACTGTGTTCTTTATACATGTCAACGCTTTAGCATTAATGCTAATAACGGTTTCAAACCCCCCAGCAACCCCATCATTGATTCAGACAGACGACAGGCCATGAGGATTGCTGCTTTATGTAACTTTATTGACTGAATTTTTAGGTACTTTGTATGATAGAGAAGAAAAGATGAGAGGACAAATAGAGGGCATTTTTAAAGGATTCCTAGTCCTCTCACATAATCATCAGAGCCCTTTCTACCAACATGGTAGCATTAACTTATTTGGAAGACACATAAAAATTGGCTTGGAATGTAGGCACTTCTGTCTATGCTTTTCCTATTTGTGATTGTTTACATTAGTGCCCGAGTTACCATAAAATTGACCTTTAACAACACAACCTGTTAAAGTATTAGTTATATAACTAAAAAGTTACCAATAAAACACTTAGGAGAGAGAAATTTTATCTTTTTTTTTTAAGATTTATTTATTCATGAGAGACACACAGAGAGAAAGGCGGAGACATAGGCAGAGGGAGAAGCAGGCTCCCTGTAGGGAGCCCGATGCAGGATTCGATCCCAGGACCCCGGGATCATGACCTGAGCCAAAGGCAAATGCTCAACCGCTGAGCCACCCAAGTGTCCCAAGAAATTTTATCTTGATAACCATATAATAAGTGTTCAAGTTTATCGAACGACAGTGAATTCTCTAAATTAGTGAATCCTCAATTATCCATTCCAATGGAAAGGTACACTAGTATGAATAATACAAATAATTTAAAAAGACTTCACAGGAATGCATGGGTGGCTGAATGGGTTAAGCTTCCAACTCTTGGTTTTGGCTCAGGTCATGACCTCAGGGTCCTGAGAAGGGGCCCACGTGCAGCTCCTCGCTCAGCAGTCTGCTTACCCCTCTCCCTCAGGTCCTCGCCCTCCCCCATGCACTATCTCATAAAAATAAAATCTTAAAAAAAAAAAAAAGACTTCACTTACTAAGGACTTTTCTACATAAAACAGAGATAACTGAACCTTCCTCACTGGTGTTACTGTGAGGATTAACTGAACTTCAAAAAGCTTTTAGCCCAGGGGTTGATACATAATAGCTCCTCAGTGCTAACTGCTAGAATTACAATCATCATCACCGTTATTTATTATGCATTATACTATCCGGCAAGACCGATATGATGGTCCCGATTGTAATGATGAAACACCGCGAAGTACAATGACGCCAAGGAACCGGCTCACAAAGCTGGTAAACGATGCCAATAGAATCTAAGCCTGGGATGGCCTGATGTGCAAGTTTCAGCTCAACTACCATGTGATGATGCTGTTTACAAATAGGGACCTCCCTGTGAGAAATTAACTCTATCCTGATAGCTTGAGAATCCTAAAGGCAGATAAAATAGCAAAACCAGAGGAAGCAGAGGACCCTGGAAAGGATGGGTGCTTTCCAACCAGAGCTCACTGGGTTCACAACCAGCTGTGTGACCTTCAACAGATTATGTGATTGCCAAAGTCTCTGCTTCCTAATTTGTAAAACTGGGATAATCATACCAATCCTGGCAAGAATGAGGTAAGGGTGACAAAAAAGGATGTAAAGTACTCAGCCTGGAGACACACAGCAGGTACTCCAGAAGTCTGTATCAGAACGATCCAGTCAGCTGGAATCGTGTTATCGTGTCAAGTCATGCAGGTAGAGAGGAAAAATCCCTCCCAGAATTTTAATTGCCAACACTTTTCTTCAAAGATTATTGTATCTCAAAAAAAAAAAAAAAAACCCAAAGATTATTATATCTCAAAAGATATATTAAAATTCTCCCCAAGAGTCAAATGATTTTATTACCCATAATTTTCCTTTGGTCATATATAATTTTACACACATTATCTTTTGCCTCTAATGCAGAGAAAAAAAAATGATGTAATAGTCACACATTCTATATATATATAATCATATTTACATATACTTTGACACTTCCAAAGGGAGAAAGAACATAATGAAATTAGGCCAAAATTGAAAAGAATGGGAAATGCTTAAAAAAACAAAAAAAACCACTTTCCTATCATGCTATAAAATAAATGAGAAAAAGGCAGCTACCCATACACCAGCACACCACCATTAAGAAAAGGATAAAAGGACATAGAGTCAAAAGGAAAAATGGTTAAACTCTTTATTTAAATCTGATAATCAAGGGTGCCTACTAGGTGGCCCAGTTGGTTGAGCATCTGACTCTTGGTTTTGCTGAGGTCATGATCTCAGGGTCATGGGACCAAGTCAAGCTCCATGCTCAGCGCAGAATCTGCTTGAGATTCTTTCCCTCTCTTTCTCCTTCCCCCTCTACTTCTCCCCATGTTCATACATGTGCACATGCTCTCTAATAAATAAATAAAATCTTTAGGAAAAATAAATAAATCCAGTAATCAAACCGTCAGATCTATAACAAAGTCACATACAGGAAAATTCACTTAATTATTTCACAAAATGAAAACCAAAAGTATACTTCTAAATGCACTCTAAGCCAGGCACTAGGTGATTTTCAACTCTCCACCAAAGCAATCAAATAGAGATTAACATGCCTATCAGCTAAAACCAAGCGGTCAAGATGGAAGCGTTAAATTATATGTCTTTACCAAAAAGCACTTAAAAGATTTTCCCCCTAAAAAATGAAGAGCGTTGCACAGACTTTAATGTTTAATTTTGCTTCTGTGGAAAGAGGCACTTTTGAAATAGATTAAAACACTGAATTCAAGACCACCAGAAGAAACTTTCTAAAATGAAGACCATTTGATTGTCTTTTCCATAGGCAAATACATTGTTCGTCTTTCTTTTTCCCAACAAAAATTTCTACCAAATGAGAGATAATCAAAACCTTTGGTAAACAGGAGCTTAAATGCTGCCTCTCAAATCAGATTACATTTCAAGTGATCTGAAACCAAACTAGGACAGCATTTCATGAGCATGGTTCTCATTTTAAAAAGTGCCCTTTGAGATGCTGAGAGGCATGGGTACCAGGGTTTTAAGGGCTCAGGAGTTGAAGAGTCACTGACATATTCAACCCACTAGCCGTTACTTTGAAGGAGCAGCAGACTGGGGTTGAGGAGGGATGACCAGAAAGCAAAGAAGGTGGGGGGGGGGGGTACTTGATTGTGACCCTCAGGAAGAAAACAAAGCAGCTCAGAGAAATACAGACGATCCTTCACCTCTGAAACACTGGTGTGCCCTAATAAAATTAGGGAGGACCAGATACTCTTCCTAATTATAGCTGGGAGAAGGTATACAGCTTAGATAAAACTACTCACATAGGAAAAGTGAGCTGTGCAGACAGTACCGGGTTCCAGGTCTGTTTTTCAGAACTGCACCGTCATAAACAGGATGAACTATTTCATGGTACTTCCAAGGCCAGCAGAAAAGGCAAGACCGTATCTCATGATCCAGGCATCAGTATTTCAGAACTGAAGACAATCTACAACTGAGACGGGACTCAAGTTTTCCCAATTTACTCCAAGGGAGGAAGGGAGGCTGCATCTGAGGGAATTATTTCCTGACATAAAAGAATAAACTGCTTTTTAAGCTCATCCCAAGTATACACATTTATATAACAAAGGGTATATGCGTGGGTGGGTGGGGGCACAAGCGTGCATACACACACACACACACACACACACACAAAAGTACATTAACTGGGATCTCATTCTGCATAGGTCACTTACCTAAGAGCAATGTTATATGTAAACACTGACTCGCGGTGTCTGCCACCCACGAGATCCCTTCCCAGGTAGGAGCTTCCCATGTTTCACCCTTATCTGAAAAGGGCACCTGACCTTTGGGCAGCAGTTCATAGGCAGGCAGGTGTCCTATGCAGAAACTGGTAAAAACTGGATTCTCAATCTTTGGCATTAAAATTGGTAAATAAAGAGAGAAGCTAGCAATTAGCAGCCAAAGCTATGCCTAAAAGGAAAAGAGGAAGAGAGAAGCCGTAAGGGCCAGGACGGCTATGAATGAACCACAATTCTGACCCTGCAGTAACCACCGGGTACAGAAGAGAGGAGCAGGTGAACCAGGGCAAGAGCAGACTCACCCTGATTGGCTAAATGACACCCACGGTAAAGGATTCTCAAGTGAAGACCCCAAAATTCCCCCGGGGTCTTATACCAGGCTCATGAGAAAGCAGCCAGGTGCTCATCGTTTCCAGGTGGTGCAGGGCCCTGGGATTTGGGAGGACATTACTGTCCCCCGATTCCCCCATCTGTCTTTATAGAGAATGCCCTCTTACTCAGGGGTAACTTCAGTGAGTCGCTGGACCTTGTAACCAAAAGAGTAAATCAATTTTGTTACATTCTATAATCTAGACTTTCCACCAATTCAGAAAAATCTTTCCCTAAGTTTGTTTACAGTAATAGGCGTCATGATGGTTCATTTCTTGAGTGTGTAACATGCACTTGGATGATAATTTTCCTCCTTTTCCAATCCATGACCACTCCATCCCATCCACCATTTCTCCCCCTGGTCTTAGATATCTCAGGTCTGGGTTAAGCAGGGGATAAGGCAAGGTGCCTTCTCAGACTAACCCCCTTAAGTTAGAAAGGGGAGCAGCTAATTAACACAACAACTGAAGGACATTTCCACAGTCTCTATCAAAAGTACAAATGCGGGCAGCCCGGGTGGCTCAGCAGTTTAGCGCTGCCTTCAGTCCAGGGCCTGATCCTGGAGACCCGGGATTGAGTCCCGCATCAGGCTCCCTGCATGGAGCCTGCTTCTCCCTCTGTCTGTCTCTGCTTCTCTCTCTCTCTCTCTCTGTGTGTCTCTCATGAATTTAAAAAAAAAAAAAAAAGTACAAATGCAATACCATTTGTGCCTGCAATCCCACTCTTGGATATCTGTCACACAGAAGTACAGAGACCTAGAGACAACCAGTAAGAGTCAATCAATGAAAGACTGGTTAAATAAAGTACATCCACAGAATAGACATGGACCCTGGAATAGAAATAAGAGTATTTAAATATTTAAATATAAATAATAAAACAATATTTTTAAATGAGATGGATCTATGAGAAATGACCTAGAATGATAGCTGTGAATATCTATGATGTGTATATTTTACTACAAATATATACAGAAATTACACAGAAGTAAAATATACATGTAATATATATTACTACTCTGCAGAAGTAAAATCATTAAGTGTAGACTACTATGCACAGTCACCACATTACACATATAATAATTACATTTTGAGGATGCCTGGGTGGCTCAGTCAGTTAAGCATCTGCCTTTAGCTCTTTGTCCCTGCTCAGCAGGAAGTCTGCTTCTCCCTCTGCACCTCCCCCTGATGTGCTCTAGCACGAGCGCTCGCTCTCTCTCTCTCTCTCTCTCTCTCTAATAAATAAATAAATAAATAAATAAATAAATAAATTCCTAAAGATTCATTTCTCCTGTGTGCCTATGAAACCAAATAGCTAGTTCTACAAAAAGATGGCATATATTTAGCCAATCAAAAAAAATTCCCATGCTGTCAACTTTAGGTTTGATACGAAAGGTCAAGGTTAGATCTAAAAGTCATTGCTGTTATTCCAGCACATCCACAATGAGAAAGTTACTTACTCTTAAGTTCCCTCCATCCCAGAACTTTCTGTAAAATGTTTTCACTTCCAAAATACCAAATAAGGTGGGATCCATAGCACCCAGAGGCCAAAGGCAAATAATAGACACTTCTAAGAAATACTAAATTGCAACACAGACATTAAGATTAGGCTGTAAATGTATTCTGAAAACATGTAAAGTGTGAGATAAATACATATATACTATCTGTCTAGCAATCATAAAGTATGCTTGACTTTCAGCATGTATCAAATTTTTGAGAAACAAATCACTTTTGCCAAGATTAATCTACCACTGGTTTATTTCTCTTTCTCAAAACAAATGAAATGTGAAGGCACTAACAATACTAAAATGTATCAATCTCCAAAAATATCAATTTATAGCTTTTTTTAAGTCCTATCCCATCTCAACTTATACTCCTACACCAAAATTCAAACACTATCTAGCCCTGGACAATGAGGTAACTGGTGAATTTTCCCCTTTTACTCATCTATATTACCAAATTTCCCATATAATCTTGGAAAGTTTCAGATAAACAAGCTTGGAGATTTCAGTAACCCAGAGGTCTAGGTAAATCCTTTTCTCAATACTTCCCTTTGTGAGAAAGGGGTGTGGGCCAATCACAGGAAGGACATTCCACGTATCTAATCCACACACACACACCTGTCTCCTCCTTTGGAAGAAAAAAACAGAAGTCACGTTTAAATTTGTAACGATAACACTCAGCCCTCTTCCCACACCTGAAAGCATACAATATTTCATAAGTGCTTTTACCAGAAAGACTGCAATTTAATAAATGGTATACTCACCCATCTCTCATCCATCTACTATTTCTGCCATTTGTATATGATAAAGAAAATGGGCAAATTCTGCCAATAACTATTACTAAGTTTCTCACTTTTTATCCTAATAGGATGGCAATCCTTTTTTGAAAACTGATTATAAAACTGGCAGTAAAATACTGCTGGACTGACTTCAAAGTAAAGAAACTTCCATAATTATGTAAGCAACAATCTACACTTAAAACTGAGTGATGCAGAGACAACATGTTATTTTTGGGGCTATGATAGATCTGGTTCACTGACTTCTACATGGCAGAAGAAATAAGTACATACGCATGCAAACAATCTATATTTTTAATGTGGTGTTGAGTTTTAAGAAGGTCAGTCTGGAATAAAACATCTCAGGACTAAAAAGGATCAGCATTATACACACACACACACGTGCACCCCTTCACCTTTCAAATGTCACATTGGCATCAACATCTTTAGATTATTTAGCAAGTTATATATTTCTAAAGCCACTTTTCTAGCAAAACTCACTCTGATGGATAGTTCACGTAGCACATTAGTTTATGAAACCTATAATCAACCGCACTCTACCAACCAAGATGAAGGGAGTTGAGCAATGAGGTCCCCTACCACAAGTTAAAAAGGAAAGTTAAATGAATATCAAACATTGTCTATTCATCACTCTTGAGCTAAATAAAGCTACTGTGGTAGAGACTTTGCAAAGATGGCAATAAGAATTCCTCCCATTTCTGTATACATGTCTCCCTACCATGTGATTTTACCACTCTGAGGCCCAACAAGCAGGGAAGGGAATTTGTGATGCGAATGAGACAGAGTGGCACGGAGTGAGTGCCATGCCTCCCTCAGCCTCTCAGAGCCCTTGCAGCTCCACCCCAGCTACCTGCAGCCAAGGGATAAAGTACAGGAGAGCCTCCTTGAGAATGAGACATCAATGGACAGAGGGCCAGCCAACAACCAGCACCGACCACCACACACACACATGTGAGATCACCTTAAAAGAGGTAGCCTTAGCCCAGCTACTTGAGGACGGGCCCTAGGCAAGAACCAGCAGGCCTGCCCCACCCAGGCCAGCCCAAACCATCAACCCAAAGAACCTTAAGCAAATAAAATGGACATTGTTCTAAGCCGCGAAGTTTTGGGGTGGTCAGTCACACAACTATGCATAGCTGATAAAAAAAGACTATCAGGGGGCACCGGGTGGCATAATGGGGCACCTGGCTGGCTGGCTCAGAGGTTGAGCCTCTGCCTTTGGCTCAGGGCATGATCCTGGGGTCCTGGGATCGAGTCCCACACTGGGCTCCCCACAGGGAGCCTGCTTCTCCCTCTCCCTATGTGTCTTTCATGAATAAATAACATCTTAAAAAAAAAAAAAAAAAGACTGTCAGAATCCTTGACACTGGGCCTTTCAGTTTGTCAGGCACCCCTGAAGGCAAAGCTTTAAAGGAGGTGTGCATCTCAACAAGATGTTGCCGCTGAAATCTTCTGGGGAACTACACTGTCCCTACTTGCTTTGGCCCCTTGCTGAGCCCCTGCAAATTTTAAACTTGGGTAGGCGCCTGAGTTCTTTTTCTCTCTCTCTCTCTCTCTCTCTCTTACTCCTGCTCAGGTCTGAGGTCTTTTGCTGCCTGGTGCTAGTCTCTGGCTTTACAGATGGGATCTTGGAATCCTTCCCCCTGGCCCCCCTCCGCCTACCGTGCATCCTCTTCAGTCCACCATCAGCTTTTGCTTTTGCTAGCCCTCCTCGAGACAAACAACTCATTGTAATCTGAAACCACAGTCCTGGATCATCTCATTACTTCTATGAAGCAGTGATGCTGGATCTTTTAAAAACAACGACTTGAAACAACCACCAGCACTGTTCAGGCTACAGTCGTTCTGCAAGATTAAATGATTATTCCAATAAAGCTACAACTGCTTAAAACAGTTTCTGGAAATATCTTAAGAGCAAATTAATGTCACATTAGAAACCGGTCTCGTTTCTTCATAGGATGCTGAGAGAAATGGGGAATTTTTTTTTAATTTAAAATAAAATGTAGCTATAAAGTGTAAGTGAACACCCTCCTACCATGTCCCCTTAGAGGAAACAATACCTCTTGTTGTAGGTAAATTCTGATGTGATCAATTGAAAAGTCAGTCACATCCTATAAAGATCATCTTTCATATATTTGACACTCCTTCTCCAAGAGACAAGGGAATAGTTAAACAACTGTATAAAACAAAAATAAATAAATAAATAAATAAATAAATAAATAAATAAATAAATAAATAAAACAACTGTATACAGCTAAAAACAATTCACCCCTCATACAGTACATGAAACGGGACATAAGCTATCAGCAAGTATGGGCTAAACAGGTGGCTGGAACTTTTACCCACCCTGGTGACTGCACATCAGTTACCTGCCTTCAAGGCTATTTAAGCAAATATAGAAGCATCAAAGATGCCTCTATTGTCTATTTCTAATGGGCTTTAAAGAGCAGGACATGAAATTATAGCCCTTAAAAAGTCTTGCTGCTTCTATGGAAACAATCGGAAAGATGGCTATAAATGAACTCAGAGGCTCATTATCTCTTAGCCTTAGAGATGGTCACTTTTTAAACAACTGATGAGTATTTATTTTAGTAAAGATAAACAGCCTAGCCTCTGATCTTGACTTATGCCAGAAATACTCTTCTTAAGTGAGTCCTAATGATCATAATTTGAACCTACACAGAGACCTTTCTCCTCGCCCTATTTCAGCTTCCCAAGTGCCCAGAAAAGGGGCCATGCTAAACCTGTTCCCACAACAAGCCTCCCTGAAGGTCAGGCACTGGACTAAGAGCTCCAGAAACTTGAAAGGGTATACACAAGGAAAAATTTTAAAGGATTACATAGTAAAATATTCTGTTACAGCCCCAGTTACCCAAGGGACACCAAACATGAGAAAGTACAGAGTGTTCCTGAATTTGCCCAAAATTAAACCCAGTTAATCTCCCTACACAGACTTTTTTTTTTTTTTTCCCATCCCTCAGTCATTAATTCTCTCTCCCAACAAAGCAGGTATCCTACCTAAACAGTGATAAGGGAGCATGAATTTCTGTTAAGGTACTGACTTAAATACTGGAGGTTTCATTTGCTTTGTGATACGTAACTTAGGTTAAACTGTTAATCTTTTCATGACTGAGACACCAAACTGTTTTAAACTTAAGAGAAAAGAAGGGTCCATGATTCAAGCTCACCATTTAAGGGACTAAAATTGATATAGGTTTTATTTTTTCTAAGTAGAGTTAATTTCACAACTCTTTTGTAATTTCACCCAAAATAAGCCAAACAGAAACAAAAAAAAATACCCAGTTAGTTCTCTCTTCAAAAATAAAAGAAAATAAACCAAAGTGATACATCCAACCCCAAGACCCCAAAGTGATTTCTTAAGGAAATGTAACATTTTGATACTTCTGAAAAGACTGGATTTCATTCGGGAGGATTCTCCCGAGTGCACAATAATCACAAGAACATCTCAGAACATCTCAGAACGAGTTAAGTGGGTAAGATAAAAAGTCACACTTCAAAACTATCTTCCTACGTCAACAGGGGTATCTGTTTCACCACACACACAGAATAACTGTTCTTCTGAAAATACGAATCATTTAGCTTTCAAATAGAGCAGAGAAAGAAAACAAAAGGTTTTTTTAAAAAAAATAATAATAAGGTTAGCATTGCCTGTCTTCTTTCTGTTCTGCTAAGTCAGTGGCAACGTCTTAGCATGTTATCAGGAGGTGGCCTCACGCTATTTACAGCCATCACAAGATTTAGTCATTTTTCTGAACATTTTGGAGAAATTATCATCCGCTGCTGTCCAATAAAACGTTTTGCGGTGATGCAAATAGTCTGTATGTGAGCTACCCAATAGGCTTATTGGATAGTGCGGATTATAGACTTGACGTTAAGGAAACAAAATCCAGTTCTGCAGCTGCACTAGCCACAATTAGCTACCGAGCATCTGAAACGTGGCTAGTGAAACTGAGGAACGGTTATTTTATTTTTTTTAAGATTTCTTTCTTTTAGAGCAGTTTTAAGTTTATAGCAAGACTGAGAGAAATGCAGAGATTTCCCACATACCCTCTGCCCCCACACAAGCACAGCCTCCCCCATTATCAACACCCCCAACAGGGGGCTGCTACACTTGTCCAAATGATGAACCTACGTGGCATGTCCTTATCACCTGGAGTCCACAGCTGACATCAGGCTTCTCTCCGGATGCTGCACCTTCTAGGGATTTGGGGGAAAAGGATAATGTCACACAGCCATCAGAAGGCTATCCCAGAGTGGTGTCACCGCCTAGACACGCTCTGTACTCTGCCTATTGCTGCCTCACCCCCACCAAAATTACTTCGTTTTCATTAATTTAAATGTAAATAGCCACATGTGGCTAGTGACTGTGGACTAGGCAGCCTAGAGCCAGACACCCTGTAAGGAAGGCTGTTGCTGCTCTGACCACGACAAAGCATCAGCTTGGCAGGAGGGCCTTGGCTCTAGCGCAGAAAGGGCTCCAGCTAATGATCAGCCCTGAAGTTCATCCACTTCACGTGCTCTCTCCACCCATCACCTTGCTGCTCCTCAATCTTTCACTTTCCAACACACCCATGCACGCCCCCAACTCCATCGCACTGGTGACAACAGGCAAAGGATGATGATGGAAATGAAGCGACTTTATGTTTACACATTACCACACTTACATGTTAAATAAAACACCCCCATGATGAAAGAAATATATATACTTTTAACACCTCTAAGGAAATAAGATTTTTACTATGATAGTTACATGGTAAATATGTTCCCAGATAGATATTTATTCTGTTAAAATGGGAGTTATAAAATTCATTGAGTCAATAATATTTCTAACTTCTTCCTTCTCACTAATGAGGAACCAACGTGATCTAATAGAGAAAAAAAAAATGCTAAACTAGGCAGGAATCACAAGCCTAAGATTCTAAGAACTTCTGGACCAACAGCTTAAACAAAAAAGAAAAAAAAAAAAACTGAAGGACTTAAGCCACTAGAGTCTTGATCTGTAAAACAAAGGAGCAGGAATGGATTTTCTCTTCAGTCTGTCCCAAAATTAAACTTCCTGATTCTGTATTCTTATGCCATTCCTCACTTAGGAATTAACTTATAAAACCGAACAATGACCTATCATTCCTTCCCCTGAGCACATTCTTTCCCTGCTTTCTTGAGTCACCCCATAATTAAGCAAAGGGATGGTGACATTGCCAATTAGGAAGGAAGGAAGGAAGGAAAGGAGTGAGTGAGTGAGGGAGGGAGGATTGAAATTAAAATGCAAGTAATACAAGACAGGCCAATAGGCACCAATCCAGGAAATAATCATCTTTTTATCAATCTCCAAACTAAATAGGGCAAGTGAAAAAGCAATGGGAATGCCCCTTGTTACAAACCCTGGTAAAAACTGATGCTACCAGTTCAAAACAAGAGCACAGATTCTTGTAAGACCTCAACCATCAATAGATTATGAGAAGTTTCTGAATTGTGACAGGTCACTGGCTTTCAAAATACTCCCCAAATGAGGGCACCTAGCTGGCTCGGGTGGTAAAGCATGTGACTCTTGATCTCGGGGTCCTGAGTTCAAGCGCCATGTTGGGTGAAGAGTTTACTTTAAAAATACATAAATAAAATTAAATTTTAAAAAATACTCCCCAAATGAAGATCTATCATCCATATGGCAGAAAAATCCTCAATCTTCACTTACCACACCAGTTTTTCCAGTAAATAACCCTAGTAGTGACTAACAGTTGGAAATCTAACCCCTCAAATGTCACCAAAACATATACTTTCACCTAAGGAATGAACTAAGGGAAGAGCCAAATGAGCACCATCACTACTTGGCCTCTGAGAGTTATACTCAATGTCACTTATTGAAAGAAATTCAAAAATAAAATAGTCTACTTAAAATGATGTTTTCATATATATTTAAATAAACAATCAGTTTTAAAAGGCAATTCAGCTAATTCCTCAGTGTCCAAGAAGTTTCTTAAAACTAAACCAGAGCTTATTCCCAAGCAACTGGCAAGTGGAAAGAAACGTGAACGGGTTACATCAGCATTTACTCACATCAGATGATTTAGATTCCAAAGTGTATCTAAATCAATTCTAGAAATAAAGCACTGCCAACCCATTCTCTTAAGATTTGCTATTTCTCCTCTGCTTCCCAGTTAAGTCACATCTAAAAGGCCTTTTTAATTAACATACTGAATTCTTCTCTAGTATCAAAAACTTGACCAATGAATGGCAGATTTACAGAAACTCTCAAAACACTTGAATCACTTCAACCATCTTGGAATTGTTTTGGTATAATTTAAAAAATCTGTCCTGGAAAAAAAAACAAAAAACAAAACCTTACAGGATTACAAGAATTCTATTTAGACAGAAAAAAAGAGGCTTTTTTTTCCCAATGAATACACTGTGAAGAATTATAATGCCTATTAGATTAATTTTGACTTAAAAGGAATGATGGTCTATGGTCTTAGCCATATCCTATCCACACCAATCCTGTTACCCTTGGTCCCTTATTATTTATAAAAATACAACCCTGCCATCATAACAACCTTTGAAACCACCTGTCCTGATACTGTGTTCCTGTGTTTCACCTGTATCTTTGATCTTCTCCCAACAGTCCTGATTTCTACCCAGCAAGAGGTCCCACTGAACTTCAAGGTTGGGTTATATATAAATACATAAACAACAAGAGAAGGGTCATGGGTATACCCAAGAAAGGAAAGCTCTATAGAGAAGAAGAGACCAATACCAGGACCTCCCCCGCCCTGCTCTACAGTGCCTAAGTAAAAGCATGCCACTAAGTATAAGGATGCCACAACTGTGATAGGGAGCTCGGGGTCCTAATCCAGAGAGACTACCTCACAGTCCAGCGACCTCAGGAAAGCTGGGCCTCTGCATGCTGCCTACCTGCACACTACAGGCAAGTGGAAGCACTCAAGTGCTTACTCTTCATCTGAAAGGATTAATGAGCTAATTTCTACAGAGCCCTTTAAGCTGATTGGCCCAAACACAACTAAATAAGTGTCATCATCAAGTGTAGGCAAAATCAAATTTTCAGGATCCAGGGAGGTAAATTTTTAGAAGTCAGGCAATGTTCTCCTTGCACAAGAAGGGAAAGAGTGTCTATCCCCAGTGTTCAGATTTTAATCCAGAAAACATTTATCAAATACTTAATACGAGGTGTGGGGTATCGAGACATGTCAAGAAGGAGGAGTTAACATCTAGCACCATGATGGGCAAAGCAGCAAATAATCTGCATAGAGTGAGAGGATAGAGTGTGAGGACTGCCAGGAGGTGAAATACCCAACAGAACAAGGGGCAAAAGGGAAAGGAGGCGCAGGGGCAGAGAGTGTTTCTGTGAAGAGAAATCATTTGTTCCAGGTCTTAACAGGGAGGCCAGATCCGGGTGTGTTCAGCTTATGGACGTGCATCAAGCTATACATTTATGACATGTCCACTTGTCCACGTGTATAGACCTCAATAAAATGTAAAAGGACAGTGGTCTCTGTTCAATACACGAAAACAGGTGTGGAATGGTGTTCCAAGCAGAGTGAAAAACTTGCCTCGCAAGGGTAGGAAAGCATGAATGGATCATTTCAGCAACTGCAAAAGGTTCGCTGGGGGTCTGAGAATGGAAATGCCAAGGAAGGTCTGTCTGAAAAGGGAGGCAAGAGACCATTCCCAAAAGGCCTTAGAGTGAACCTGAAGGATGACAGAAGAGCCACTCCTGACAAAAGCTGGGATAGCGCGGCCATCCTAACAATGCCTCCCGTAGCTGGGAGCAAGAACGGAGACGGGGAACCTCTTAGAACTTCTAGTAATCCAGGGGGAGCTGATAAGGCCTGAACCACATGGGTGATGGCCGAGGGGAAGATTTAGAGACACAGCAGGAAGGTAACAAGTATGTGGGGCACTCAGGACTGATGACCAAGCCAGAGCACCCAGGACCGATGATGGAGCCGGAGCACCCAGGACTAATGACTGAGCGGAGCATCCAGGACTGATGACTGAGCCAAGCACCCAGGATTGATGACCGAGCGGAGCACCCAGGACTGATGACCGAGCCAAGCACCCAGGATTGATGACCGAGCGGAGCACCCAGGACTGATGACCAAGCCGAGCACCCAGGACTGATGACCGAGTGGAGGGAGGTGCAAGATGGGAAAGCGGGGTGACCGGCCTGTTTGTTTCGCACTCGAGGGTCTTAAGGAAGACGGGAGGGTGTGGACGAAGCTCATGGGGATTCAAGCAATCGGAGCACTGGTAGAGGGACAAGGAGGTTAAATGGGGGTACGCAGCTCTGGGGGGCATCTGAACGGAGCCACGCGGGGCAGGGGGCGCCCGGCAGTGCCAAGTCCCGCAGCCCGGAGAGAGGGGGCCGCGCGGGCACTTTGGCTCCCGGACACAGGCGGTGGCAGCGGCTGGGCGAGTGGCGCTTTCCAACAGCTCAGCAGGAAAGGAAGGAAGGAGGCAGGCTGGTGGCTAGAGGAGCGGGGTCGTGAGCCTCTTGTTTCGCTCAGATAAGACAGACCTGGGAGTATTTTTAAACCGAGGGAAAGCAGCCGGGGAAGGGTGGATGGGGAGCAGCGGTGAGGCCTCGATCTGAGACCACGCGCTGCCGTCCTCTGGGTCCTCTGGTCCTCTGGGTCCTCTGGTCCTCTGGTCCTCTGGCGCGGGACCCAGTGCGACCCACGGGCACCTCCCAGGCAGCAGCACCTGCCCTGGGCAGGTTGCTCGGGTTGCTCCGTGTGCCCCCCTCACCACAGATGCCCCCCCACGACCTCCCCCAGGATGCTCTCCCCACCTGTCAGAGGGCCGCCTGGCACCGAAACCCTGAGCTCTCCAAACCGCCGGGCGCTCCACAGGCCTCAGCCTCCTCCTGAGGCCCAGGTGGGGGGCCTGCGAGCTCCCCTCTAGCCGTGCACCGCGAGGAGGGCCCTGGCAGGCAAGCCTTCCCCCCTGCTCCCTCCGTGCTAGGACCAAGCAGAGAAACCCTTCAAGCCACTAGACTCTTGCCTGAGACAGGGCTGTGTGCCCTCCTGATAACCTGCCACGGATTAGCAAACGTCATTTTTAGGAGTCACGGCGGAGATTGATTGAGAGCAGGCCCCGTGCCAGGCACCCTTCCAAGTGCTCTCCGCTCTCTCAGTCCTCACAACCTTATCTTTATCATCTGCGTGTTACAGATGAGGAAACTGAGTGCAGACACATCTAAGTAATTTGCTCAAGGTCACAAGGCCAGTGACTGCTTGGCCAGGATATGAAACAGACCCCGCCGTCCGACCCCGGAGCCTGCAGTGTTTTAATTCATTCTCAAACATCATCAAAAACATAGTGCATGACAGACTGTCAGACAGACAGGGAGAAATGCATGATGTGATCGCTCACAAATCAAAAGTGTAAATAAAGTATTGTGATAATACTCCCAAAAGCTTCTTTTCACCTAGAGACATTTTCCCACATGGCACTTTGAACAGCACATTTAAAAGAACTTTTCTTTTAAAAAAAAAAAAAGTAAAAGAGCATTTCTGTGCTCTAAAACTAATTATTATCCTTGTTAAGCTCAGCAGATATATTAAAAAAAAAAAATCCATGCTGGATTGTACAGTATATAGGGATGAACTGCATGGCAGGTGAACTATACCTCTTAAAGCTGTTATTCAAATGGGAGAGTAAGTGAAAATGATGCAAACATAAGTGAACATGATGAAGAAAGGCATACTGAGAAATTTGATAAAGACAAAAATTTCATGAGAGACATAAATGACCAAAACTAAGAGAACACGAAATCCAAATAGTAAATACAAACTTTAGGTGTGGATGGCTTCACGGGTGGATTCTATAAAATAAATAAATAAAAGAGCATTTCTGTTATACATGTACCTGCTGCCAATTATACACTTAAAAAACAGTTAAAATATAAATATTATGTGATCTATATGTGTATGTTTTACCACAATAAAGAAGTACAAAAAGAGTATTTCTACATGCATTTTCTCTTTCTCAAGTGAAATGTTAATGAAAGCCGAAGCCCTGTTTTAGGCTATGCATCTAAGGCCTCTTTTAGTTTAAAAAAAAAAAAAAAAGGCCAGGGGCACCTGGGTGGCTCAGTTGACTGAACCTCTGACTCCTGATTTCAGCTCAGTTCGTGCTCTCAGGGCCATGGGATGGAGCCCCATCTGAGGCTCCACACTCAGCACAGAGTCTATGCCTCTCCCTCTGCCCCACTCCAAATAATACACTCTTAGGGGCTCTCTCTCTCTCTCTCTCAAATAAAATCTTATAATGGACGCCTGGGTGGCTCAGAGATTGGGCACCTGCCTTCAGCTTGGGTCATGATCCTGGGATCCAGGATCGAGTCCTGAATCAGGCTCCCTCCCTGCTTCTCCCTCTGCTTGTGTCTCTGCCTCTCTCTCTCTGTCTCTCGTGAATAAATAAATAAATCTTTAAAAACAAACAAATAAATAAATAAATAAAATATTGTAGGAAAAACAAAAAAAGGCCAAACTAGCAAGCCAACAGCAGTAGCAAAGCAGCCCCATCTAAAGGTCTAGGAGATGCACACTCAGTGCCCCGGCCCTCTGAGGTCCTCCAAAAACGACTGAGGGCCAGTGTAGCTCTCAACGTCCTCAAGATCCCTCTAGAACATCCATAAAACCAGTTCTAATCCCCAAATCACAGAACTCTGCACAAACTCAGAGCACAGAGCAAACGGGGAGTACCCTGGGCTGCTTGCAGGAAAAGCTGTTGCTCCTCGAAAACCTGGCCTTATGCCCCATTACCTGAGCTTGGGGAAAATGCATCTGAATAGTTAAAAAAAAAAAAAAGCATCACAGGAGAATAATAAAGTGTTCCGCGTAGCCCTTGGTCAAACTATCGCTAGGATTCTAGGAACTAAATTATTTTTGTTGACTAGGACCAAAAATTATATGTATTAATTTTTTTAAGATTTTATTTTTAAGTAATCTCAACACCCAATGTGGAGCTTGAGCTCACAACTCCAAGATCAAGAATCCCACGCTCCGCCAGCTAAGCCAGCCAGGCGCCCCTAAATGTATTCCTTTCAAATCATTCTAAATGACCACTCAGGACAAAATAAATTGACACTGAGAAATCAAATACAAAACTAAAGAAAAGCTTGTCCTGAAAGAAAAAAAAAAAAACTAAGAAAATCAAACATCTTCTGAGGCACAAGTCTATTTAGGGCTTCTCTGAGGAAAATCAGCAAAGATCACAGCTCCTGCCACAATTATCGGACTCAAATACAGAAACTCAGATGGCAGAGACCACAGAAGTTCCTCAAGGTTGTTCAATATTACTACAGATGCCAAAGACGGTATTTACGTGACTCACTGTTCATTCTGTTCAACAAAGAAGTTCAACTATCATATCACCAACAAATAATTTTTCAATTGGCCTACCTTTGGGTACCCCTTACACTTCTAAAGAAGGAATCTGATGGGGAGCGGGGATGGAGGGGAGAGGTGAGGAACAAAGATTCATGAGGCTGAAAAGTATAGAGGAAAGAAAACCTGGCAAGAGCAGTTACTTGCGTGGGAGACAGAAATATCTGAAGTCTACTAAGACAAGAATATCGATGGCTAAAAGGAGTTTAATAACTTCACAACATTTTCACATTTTCAACCCCTAAGTATAAAGCTCTCCCCAAATAGACTTTACATCCTTTCCAGGTCATGCATAGACTTCTGAACCAGATTACCCGTAAGAGCATTACAAATTCTCCATTGATCTGTTCACGGCACAAGAACAGTGAGTGATACAACAAAGAAAACTTTATTTTTTACACTTGCAAAATCCTGTGTTTATTTTTCTAAAATAGAAGTCAAACAACTGAACCTGTCTTGTTTGAACTTTAGTAAACCTATTCTCTCATAATCCTGAGGCCCCAATCTCTGCCCAGAAGGAAATGAAGCAAAAGTGCTCTGTGCCACGCTGCAAAGTTAAAACACAACACGCGGTGCCTCCCTTGGTCTTCTGCTCAGGCACACCCGAGCCTCCTGCTGGTGGCCGTTCACACTGCTGGAGCCCTATCATATGACACCTGCCGGGCGGAGGGGGAGGCAGAGGCTCTTCACCGGCATTCGTGTAGAAACTAGTTCAGTGTCTGAACTACTAACTTCTGTGAGTAATATTTAAGTAAAAGTGCTTAACCACAAGTTCACTTGTAATCACTCAACTAGCATTAAACACTAAATGGAAATGGGTTTATAATTCCCTATAAACATTAAGCCCTTGCAAAACCCCTATGCCAGCAATCTGATTGGTCAATAACATGGCCCATGGACCATCTCTTAGCTGGAGAACAGAAGATACATTTAAAATGTAGAAAAGCCCTTTCCACAGGGTGAATGTGCAAAAACAGGAGAAGTAAGAAGCAGGTATTTCTGTTCTCAAATGCCTTAGGTAAACTGACCAACCATAATGAACAATGCTGTCACTGAAAGCAGAAAGAAGCCCTGCAATTAAGCCCATCACTTAAAAGATTTTTATTCATTAGCTCACAAAACTAGTCGGCCCAAAATACTGTGTTTTCAATAAGCAAAGCTTACATTTTAACGTAATAACGGACAAAAATAATCATATAAATTGGTTATAACTAAATTCTGGTGTTCTCATGATCCCCCCCCCCTTTGTGCTCTCCCAGTGTTCACCCATCACCTCTTATACAATCATTTACATAAAGTTGCCAGGTCCTTGAGGGCAAGAACCATTTTTATGAAATTGTATACTGCTAACACGCAGCACAATGCTTAGGACATAACAGACTCTTAGATGTTGTGGCACGAGTCAAAAAACAGGGGGTTACATGCTATAGTGTGTAAAAAGAGGGGTGGAGGAAGCCAATGTGCTCTGGCTCAGGAAAAGCAATAGGCTTCTCAAAGAAAATTCCCTCTGGCCTTGGGAGCTGAGTGAGATCCCCTAACAAAGTGGGCACTCGGACGAGAGAAGAGTCTGTACCCAGACAAGGAGGACTGGAAGACCAGCTGTGTCAAAGGACAGCACAATGCTCAGGGTGCAACCAACAGGCGCAGACCCGGAGAAAGGGCAAGCCTGTTGAGGGCAGGCAGTAAAACTGAAAAACTGAAGGGGGCTTATATGCCACCTTCAAGCAGTTTTCATTGAAAAGGATTTGAGAAGCCCTTAAAGCCATTTAATCCAGAAAGTGACACAAAGACACATTCCCTGAGAATCTCTGGCCCAAACTTGTGAAAAGTCTGGGTTTCCAAAGAATGTTATATAGAGATGCCTATTTTAGATTATCTGAAGTTTTGGTATCCTTGGTTACCGTTCTGCCCATCACCTTCTCCTGTAGATGAGCTATGCGTGTATTTCAGGCCACGCGGTTTCATTCCCAAGCAGCAGGTGATAAAGACTCATTTGCACGCCTATGAAATTTCTCCTGTTTTAATTTTTTAAAGGGGGGGCGGGAGTCTGGAGATTTTTTTTTTCTTTTTTTAGGAAAAGCAAAACACAGACCTAACATAAATATCCTGAATTCCTTTTCCATCACGGCGCACGCACACCAGGCCCCGCGAAGGCCGCCTGCCCCCGGGCCCCCGGGCTCCCCGACCCGGCTCCGAAGAAGGGCCTCGAGGGAGAGGTTCTGGGCCGCGGGTCGGCGCACAGCCCCCGGCCTTTCCCGTGCGAGGCCCGAGGAGGAGTCACGCCGCCCTCCCGCCGCGGACCCGGCCACGGTGTTGGGGACCGCAGAGAAGGCGGCTGCGAGCCGACCGGGGGGCGGCGGGCGGCGGGCGCGGGAGCCCGGGGCGGGGACCGGGGCTGGGGACCGGGGCTGGGGCCGGGGCTCCGAGGGGCGGGGACCGGGGCGCACCGGGCGGCGAGGCGGGCGCGGGGCAGCGGCATCCTCCGCGGCCTCGGGAGGGGCCCCGGGACCCACGGCGAGAGGCTGCTCGCGGGGCGCAGGGGCGCAGGGGCGCCCGCCGAGGCCCCCGGGACGCGGCCCCCCGGAGCAGCGCGGCGGCGCTGGAAGCCCAGGGCGGCGCCCCCGCAGCCCCGCCCGCCCCGCCCGCCCACACCGGCTGCGGCCCCGCCGCTCGGCTGGAGGCTGACGCGGCGGCTCCCCGGCTCCGCGGCTCCGCGGCTGCCCGGCCCAGCCGCCCTGCCTCTCCCGCTCCCCGGACCCCATCCCCGGCTCCCCCATCAGCCGCCCCGGCTCCCCGGCTCCCCGGCTCCGCTCTCCGGCCCCCATCCTCGGCTCCCCCATCCGCCGCTCCCCCATCCGCCGCTCCCCCATCCCCGGCTCCGCGGCTCCCCCGTCCCCGGCTCCGCGGCTCCCCCGTCCCCGGCTCCCCGGCTCCCCCATCCCCGGCTCCGCGGCTCCCCCATCCGCGGCTCCGCGGCTCCCCGGCTCCCCGACCCCCCATCCCCGGCTCCGCGGCTCCGCGGCTCCCCGCCCGCCCCGCCCGCCCCCCGCCGCCCCGGCGATCCGGGAGATAAAAGTTTGCAGCAGGCGGCTCGTCCGCAGTGCGAGTCACATCCGCCGCGCCGCCGCCCGCAGCAGCAGCGCTCAGAGAACGAACAAATACATTGAAAAAAAAAAAAAAAAAAAAAAAACTGTTGGAGCCGGTAGGCCCGAGGCCGTGCGCCAGCCTCCGGGCGAGCACGCCGGCGAGCCGCCCCCCGGGCCCCGGGCCCGCCGCACTGACCGATCACCTCCTGCAGCTCGTACGCGTCCCTGCAGATGGGCCAGCCGGACGCCTGCGCCGCGGGGCCGGGGGCCGGGGCCGGGGCCGGGGCCGGGGCCGGCGCTGCGGGGGCCGCGGGGGCCGCGGGGGCCGCCGCCGTCGCCGGGGCCGCGTGCTGGGGCGGCTGGACGTGCACGGGCGAGCCGCCGGGCTCCGCCATGATGCTGCCGGGCGGCGGGAGGACGCGCGGCCGGCGGACGACCTTCCGCTCGAAACTTCCCCGGCCTGGCCGCCGCCTCCCGCCGGCGCACGCCCTCCCCGCCGCGCCGCCGCCGCCGCCGGAGCCCCGAGGGGAGGGAGCAGGGAGGCCGGGCCGCGCGGAGGGCGGAGGCAGCGCGGGGGGGCCGCGCGGGGGGGGCCGCGGCCCCGAGCCTCGCGCGCGCCGCTGCCGCTGCCGCTGCCGCCTCCGCGGGAACCGCCCCCCCCCCCCCCCCGCGCCGGCGAGCCAGGCGGGCTCGGTCCGCTCGGCCCGGCCTCCCGCGGCGCCCGGGCCCCCGGGGCGGGCTCGCACGACGCGGCCGACCGCAGCGCAGGCCGGGACTCGGCGGCGCCTCACCGCCCGCATCCCCCTCGCAGCCTCGGTGCCCGGGCCCCCGCCCCGCCCCCGCCCGGCGCAGCGCGATCCCTCAGGTCCCGGCGGGTCGCAGGCTCCCCTCGTGGCCGCAGCCGCCCGGCCCCCAGGCGCGACGCCGGGCCCCCAGGTCGTGAAGGTGCCAATGGAGGGGCCCGCACGCCCCGTTGCAAACTCCGTGGCCTCCAGCGCAGGCCGCAGCGGCCCCCGACGACCCACGGGGAAGGCATTTCCTTTGCAGCGCGCGCTGCGTCCTACACGAGCTGCCGAAAACTTTGGATCCGTTGCTGCTTTCTTTTCCCAACTCCCCCCCCCCCCCAAAAAATTACCTCATCTTTACCGCTGCTGTGGTCGGACCTCAGGTCCCCCTGATTATGGGTGTCGTATTCCACACTGATGCCCCCGGGTTCCCTTGGTACTGATGACCCAGACCACACCGCTTAGGCAGAAACGGTGCAGGGAACCAATGGTCATTGGGTCATTTTGCCCAAATTTTCTTGTGTGATTTTCATGACAACCACTGAAGAAATGCATTAGAGTAATGAGCATTATTTAAAAAAAAAAAAAAAAAAAAAAAAAAAGGCTCTAAGAACTGGGTGATATGCTATATGTTGGCAAATTGAACTCCAATTTTAAAAAGGGGGGTGGGGAGGATTCGTGGGTGGCTCAGCGGTTTAGCACCTGCCTCCAGCCCAGGGTGTGATCCTGGAGACCCCAGATCAAGTCCCACATCAGGCTCCCTGCATGGAGCCTGCTTCTCCCTCTGCCTGCGCCTCTGCCTCTCTATCACAAATAAATAAATAAAATCTTAAAAAAAAAAAAAAAAAAAAAAGCTCTAAGAAAGACTAATGCTTTGTCTTCTGCGTTTAAACACAAAAATCTCAATATTTTTTTGGAAGACAAGAGGAAAGTCAGAAATTCATTAGGAGAAATGTTATATGTCTAATCAAACAGTGATCTAAACTAAACCGGGTGTGCTTAATCTCATAGCATTACGGAACAGATGGGGTTCAGCAACTACGGTGCTCTGGTCTATAAGCAGAAATTTATGCTGAACTAAGAAAGTATACATCTTTTATGCATGGGTGCTCAAAAACCGCATATTGATTTTAATTAAGAAATACAACTTGATGAACAAATAAATTCTAGGCCTCTGATGTGTTCAGTGGGGAGGAATAGGGAAGAGGGGAACTCTCTTTTTCAAGGGCTGCTCCCCATCCCAAAGAACTTTTAAGGACTGTTTTTAAGGGAAAAGAAAAATGATTACAGGAATATGACCTCCATTTCGTCACGTGAATTTATATTTTGAATTTCAAATCATGAAGTGAGACCATGAAGGCCAGGAAAGTTCTTGGAACTTAATTGGAAAATATGATGTTGTCAGCACCAATAGCACGGATTTGAATCAAACACAGATCACTTAGTTTCCTACAAAGAACAACTGTTCCATAGTCACATACCAGATACCTGTACCCAGCCCACCACTTTCCAAATGGCTACCACAATGACGCCTGGCAAACGGTGATGACTCAGTGCAGACCCATCACTACTACCTGTAAGTCTGTTTAAAGAAGAATGTTTACTATCGGTGGCCTTCGGAATCATTTTTATATCTAAAGAAAAGAACATGAATTATATTTTTAAATTATAAGCACTAGATGAGAATTTTAAGTTAATGTTTTCATAAACACTTGAATAAAGTGGTACTTAAACCTTAGAAATATGTTTGGGGGGGAGGGAGGGACACCTGGGTGGCTCAGTGGTTGAGCATCTGCCTTTGGTTTGGGTTGTGATTCCAGGGTCCTGGGATCAAGACCCACATCGGGCTCTCCACAGGGAGCCTGCTTCTCCCTCTGCCTATGTCTCTGCCTCTCTCTGTGTGTCTCTCATGAACAAATAAAATCTTTTAAAAAATTTTAAAAAAATACACTGGGGCACCTGGGTAGCTCAGTCAGTTAAGGGTCTGCCTTAGGCTCAGATCAGGATCCTGCGGGGCATGGGATAGAGCCCAGCATCAGACTCCCTGTTCAGTGGAGTGTCTGCTTCTCCCTCTGCCCTTCCCCCAACACCTGCTTGTGTGCTTACTCGCTCTCTCTCTGTCTCTCTCTCTCTCTCTCTCTCTCAAATAAATAAGTAAAATCTTAAAAAAAAAAAATAGAAATGTGTAAAGTTTTTAACTGACAGGCAATTTTCCCTGAAAGCCCATTACTGAATTTAAACTGAAAGATGGCAGGGGAGGAAGCCTTTAAAATATAAACAAGGTTTACTTCAATACATAAAGAATACATCCAGTTAGAGATTTAAAACAGAAAAAATGAGTCTCAATTTTGTTAAGCTTTTACAACTGCCTCATTATATGTCACGGTCTCTCTAGTTCAGCACTTCTGATATTTTTTGCCAAATAATTCTCTGTGTTGTAGAGGTCTATTTTCCTGACCTCTACTCACTAGATGCCAGTAGCAGCCCCACTCTCAGTCATGACTATCAAAAATATCTCCAGACATTGCCACATGTCCTCTGAAGAGCAAACCGCTGCCTTAGATAAACTATTTATACAAAACTGTCATCTTATAAACAGAGTCTTGCAGTAGTTATTTGTTTTACAAAGAGCTTATATAGGGTTCAGTCAGTTATTCACAAATCCTGAAGGGATCAGAATCTGCCACCCCAAAATATGCCACTTTGGCATAAGAGCTATTTTGAGCTGAAGGCAATTAAGAAACAACAGACACAGGAAAAGCTCTCTGCTCTCCCCTATCTGCCTAAAAGCAGGGCATAAATTTCCCTTTTGTAAATGGAATTTCCATTCATAAAGGAAATTTCCATTTGTAAAGGTGCCCCCTCTCCCATACCAGAAAGAGGAGAATGACTCTTATCAGGAAATGGCACTGAAATGAGTCTGCATGAACAATCTCTATCTATCAGTAGTTTACCTTACATAGTTCCCAGTCACCATCCCATGATTTACCCCTGCTAGAAGCCAACCCCCTTCTTCCCTTGTCTAACCACTACTCCACAATTTATCACCCTTTGTTAAAATGGTATATAAGCCCCCGATTCCACCTGCCTCTTTGAGTTCTTCATCACTGAGTACTCCCACATAGATGGTCATTGCCATCTGCAAACAAACTTTGTTCTCTCCTTTGTTAACCTGTCTTTCATCAGTTCAATTTTCAGGCCTCCGGTTACTAAATTTGGGAGGTTAGAGGGAGTTTTTTCCTCCTCTACAACTCTTTGAACATCTAAGAGAAGATGTGTGGTGGAGGGCAGCCCGGGTGGCTCAGCAGTCTGGTGCCTGCCTTCGGCCCGGGGCCTGATCCTGGAGTCCTGGGATCGAGTCCCACATTGGGCTCCCTGCACGGAGCCTGCTTCTCCCTCTGCCTGTGTCTCTGCCTCTCTTTCTCTCTCTCTCTCTTTCTCTCTCTCTCTCTCTCTCTGTGTCTCTCATGAAAAAATAAAATCTTTAAAAAAAAAAAAGATGTGTGGTGGAGTGGTTAGCATATGGCTGACACATAGTAAATGTTCAATAAAATGAAAACCCTCATCAATGTCATCATTATGATCGTTATCTGCCAAGATTCATAACAAAATATACAGAGGAAAGATACATAATAATGGCAAAGTGTACTGAATGTAAGCTCCCCAAGGGCAAAAATTTTTGTTCCTCTGGTTCACTGCTGTTTCTCAGTGCCTGGAATAATATCTAGCACGGAATATACTCAGTAAATATTTGTTGAATGAATATAACACTTTTTAAATGTATAAAAACATGCTTTTAAACATCAGAATGAGTCAGCTATGTCAAGGGTGGATTACACGGGAGGAAACTGGAGGCGGAGAGACCTATTTGAAAGCCACTGCTAGAGTCAAGTTAGAGAAATGTGCATGTGAATAAAACTCATGATATTGAAGATAATGATGAGGGGGTAGGTTTAAGAATTATTTAAGGAGCAGAGAAATAGAACTTGATGACAGATGAGAGTCCTTTGAAGATCAAATTGCCCCAATGCGTTAAAAAAGTAGATGTACACAAGTACAATTTATAAAATGTTTTAAAAATCCATCTTTTGAAGGAATGGGAGGCTCTTGATTGACAGATGGTCTTTCTCCCCTGGCTAACCTGTAATCTACTGCAAACTCACTGCCATTGCGTGGTGGGAAAAGGCCAAATGTTCTTGGGTGTGAAGAAAATCTATCACCATATCTTCCATCTCCAACTCTCTCATACTGACTCTTTTAGTAAATGTGTTTGAGGGTAAAATTGTGAAGGAGCTGGATTTTCTTTTAAGCAATTGCTTCCAAAGACAAGGATCCAATATTTTTGAGTGAGGGTGATGGCAAGGCATAGTAAAAAAAAGGGATGGGTTTAAGTCAGTAATAGCTGGATTGAAATAGTTGCTCTGCACTTACTAGCTGGTAGCTTAAACTCTCTGAGCCTGTTTTCTTAAAATAAGGACAATCACCCCAGGATGACTGGGATGCTGGAAGGGCGAAATGAGCTGGTATGTGCAAACAGCTGAACCACCCCACACACTAGTGCCTCCAAAATTTTGGACTAGGAGGGACTCAGGGGTGGTGGCCTCAGGGGAAGGTACGTATTATAGGTTGAATTGTGTCCCCTAAAAAGATATATTGAAGTCCTAAACCCCAATACTTGTGAATATGACCTTATTTGGAAATAGGGTCTTGGCAAATGTAATCAAGTTAAGATTAGGTCATACTGAATTAGGTTGGGCCCTATTCCAATGACTGATACCCTTCTAAGGAAAGGAAATTTGGATCCAGAGACACAGACACACACAGGGAGAATGCCAGGTGACCAAGGAGGCAAAGATTGCAGTGATAAGCCTATAAACCAAAGAATGCCAAAGGCTGACAACAGCAACCAGAAGCTAAGGGAGAGGAATGAAACAGATTCTCCCTTAGAATCTCCAGTAGGAACCAACCCTGCCAATACCTTGATTTTGGATTTCTAGACTTCAGACTGTGAGCAAATACAATTCTGTTATTTTAAGCCACTCAGTTTGTGGTACTTTGTTACAGGAGCCCTAGGGAACTAATATAGCAGGATTACAGGATTTGTTCTTTAGCCAACTGCATTTTATTCGGACCAACTTTAGCAAAGAGCACTAATGGAAATTAGCCACTCCTTTGGAGCCACCACACTACCAAAACCCTGGCTTTTACAACTTGTTTTTAATATTATTTAAAAAAAAAAAACCCTGCAGAATAAATATCTGAATGAATTCTTGGCAGAGATGTCAAATGTCCATCTGAAAAATGCATTCAAGAATATATGAACCTTTTCAGCTTTAAAAACCCACTTAGCATACTTAATGATAGAGATGTCATGTGCTTTCCACCAGCACAGCTGATGCTATCTGTCGTCTAAAGTCCAGAACTGGTGTGATTCTATTTTATTAGGCTTAACACAATTCAGTGTTAAGGTGTCATTAGTGCTTATTTCCCCACCAGAAATGGAAAAAAAAAAAAGGCTTAAATCTATTTTAAGTTGAATTATTGCAAAGACACTGCTTCTTAAATTTATCACATGTGATTAAGGAATTAAACTTATATGAATTAGAACTTGCGGACATGTGTTTTCATTTATTTCCCAACCAGCTCTTGAAATTGACTTTCTATTGCATTTGTTATTACAGGCAAAATTTCTGTGGTGACAGTTAATGCCTCTTCATTAATCTCAGAGGTTTCTGACCGTGATAGAAAGGTCTCTGGTTCTGATAGAAAGAGGTCTTACTGGAAGCCCTAATCTCTGTACCAATAGGGGAAGACCTCCATATTTGGCAAGGTTTGCCCATTTTCTAAAACATCCAAAGGCATTATGGTAAATCTGTGTGGCACACATATTTCTTTCATGATGTAATCTATCTAAGACCTGATACTCCTGTCCCAGGTAGAATGACATTAAAATGTAATTAAAAGCAATTTGTTTCTTTAGTGCTAACTCCATTGAAGAATCTCAAATAGGAATCCCATTCATTATACAAAAACAGTACTTTCCGGAAAATACTTTGTTCATCCCTCTCACCTTCAGATTTTTCCAAACACCAAAGATATCTCAATGCCTCTCTCTATTAAAAAATCTCCTCCCTTGGGGATCCCTGGGTGGCTCAACAGTTTGGCGCCTGCCTTCGGCCCAGGGTGTGATCCTGGAGTCCCAGGATCGAGTCCCACATCGGGCTCCCTGCATGGAACCTGCTTCTCCCTCTGCCTGTGTCTCTGCCTCTGTGTGTGTGTGTGTGTGTGTGTGTGTGTGTGTGTGTGTGTGTGATGAATAAATAAAATCTTTAAAAAATAAAAAAATAAAATAAAGTAAAATAAAAAATCTCCTCCCACCAAAAGTGTTCACAAACCCTAAACACGTTTCCATCTCTGCCTCTCTGGTTTCCCTGACAAACTCAAATCTTTATCAGGAACAGTATCTTGGGTTACATGCATTCTGAGACAAAGGAGGACCAGGAGCTGGCCTAGCTTGTAGGGAGGGCTATGTAATAAAAAACTTGTAATTTAACCTATTAATATTCTTTCATTCAGAAAATACATTTCTAGGGACTATAATTTGCATGGCACTTTGCCAAATGCTGTAAGAAAATAAAAGACTGAACTACCTCCACCCTTAAGAATGGTATGACCCATAATACCCCACTTTATCCAGTGTCCAATCTTCCAGGGACCCAGCCACCTCCTAAAGTTACCAAAACATGTGAACAGCTAGAGATCGTAGAGATGTCATATGATGGGTCAGTTCGCTGCTCGAAATAAATAACTTCCTTTGTTATTGACCGGCAAAGTCTAAACAACAACAACAAAGCAAAACCATGCCCTTCTGGGTGGTAAAGTCAAGGATCTTAAGAGAAATAGCAGGAAATGGCAAGAAAATTAAAGTGAATTTCAGACAAAAAAAGAGCAGAAGGAGAGGTGGATATTAGAGGTAGGCAGAGATACTTTGAGAGGTAGATGCCTTTGAAATCAAGCAGAAGAGGACAGCAGAAATGGCCTTGAAGAAGGAAAAGAATTAGGATGGAAGGAAGTTCAGTATCGGGGCCAGACCTGCATCAAAGGAGACGCAGTCCAGGTGCAAGCGCATATGCCTACACAGTGTGAGCAGTGGGACCATGTCACGCTGAACAGCGCTGGCCCAGCACGGCACGTTGTCATGCCAGAAAGCTAGCCCAATGTTGCCAGATCTTCCGGTTGTTTCAAGAGAAGCCAACAAATCTGATTTCATGTGAAATTTTTCAGTTTTTAAATATTGGCCCAACGTTATACAATGCTGCACGGAATCTGATACCATATATATAGTGTGTTAAAACAAGAAAACACTAAGCAGAGTCTTTGAATAAGGACCTACTTAGTGAAACATGAATCAGAATGATAAAGTCTAAATTGAAGGTAGTCATTATCTGGAGAGGACAGGCAGGGGAAAGACACACAAAGGGCTTCTATGGCATCTGTAATGTTTTATCACTTTAATAAAAATCTGTAATAAATACAGTAAAGTGGTAAGATTTGTTAGACTGGATGACAAGTCCATGAATTTTTATTGTATTAGTATCCCTACTGTGCTGTATCTTTGAAATACTTCACAATTATGAAACAGTGATACGTGCATGCCAAACATTTCTAGTCTGAATCAGACCAATGGAGCACCATTTTACAGCCTTTGCATAGCATATTTCAAAAAACAAAAAACAAACATAGAACCCACGCTCGGATTAGGCTAGGGAGTAAAGTACAGGTGATCCAGGTGTTTTTCAGGCTGGGTGGGCATCAGAATCACCTGAGCATCTTGTTAAAACTCTTCAGGCCTGGGTGTCACCTAATTCTACTAAGCCATACCCGGCCAGTAGTAACTGGGCTTCGAGAGGATTCTAATTGTCAGTCCAAATTGCAAATAACTGTGAAGGCCCTGAGACTATCACTATGATACAGGAAAGCCACAATAGCTTAAAGCACCAGATCCAGGTGGTTCCCGGCAAGGGGACAACCTTAAAAGACTCAATGGTCCCTGATGGCTTTCCTGAATTAGATGTAACAGACAACATTCAAAGCAAAATACCAATTAAAAATGGATGAGTCTTTTTGAAATAATAACTATTTTTGAAAATATTTTCATTGAAATGGTTAGAATAAAATACTATTCAGTGCTTTATTTTAAAGAAACAAACTATGTATCTACCATGTGTGAGCTTTGGGCATAGGACTGTGGAATGACAGAAAGATGAATGAGGCATGACCTTGCTCTCAAAGTTTAACATCTAATGGGACAGACATGTAAACAAATAATATATCCCTCGGGGACAGGGAGATTGGTCACATGTACAAGACTGTAGTTTTGCCCCAAAAACTCCAAAACTAGACCATGAAGTTATTGGGCCACAGGGTCCTATTTTAACCATTCTCTCTGGTGGCCTGGGTTTGATGGAGAGCCCTGAAGCTGGGAGAGAACAGAATGGAGAAGAAGAGGCATTCAAGACAATTTTAGACTGCAGATGGTATTAATACATGAAAGGTTCAAAACTGAGGAGTCTTGAAAGAATGTTCTTGTCATAATCAGGCTTACCCACAAAAATTAAGCTTTTACATACAGTTATTTAATTTTTTTAAGATTATTTATTTATTGAGAGCGAGCATGAGCAGAGGGGAGAGGCAGAAGGAGAGGGAGAGGGAGAAGCAGACTCCCCACTGAGCCGGGAACCTGACCTGAGGCTCAATTCCAGCACCCTGAGATCATGACCTGAGCTGAAGGCAGAGGCTTAAGCAACTGAACCACTCAGGTGCCCCTTTTACCTTGATTTAAAGAGATTTTTTTTTCTTTGATAGAAGACTTCTGTGTGACTGTTTTAGAAGCCCACATGTGAATCAATCACTGAGAAAATGAATGAAACTTTAACCCTCATAACAAAGATAACTTTGGATCATAATATATTGCTTTAGGGTAATTTTCAGTAATGTCTGTAATTCCTTTCACAATAATATCAACGACTACAGTTTATGGAGACAGTGTACCAAGCATTTTACTTACATTCTATCAGTCGCTCTTCACCTACAACTTGATGATGTAGACCACATTTTATGCATTTTTATAGATGGAGAAGCTGAAGGTTATAATGGCTGAGTAACTTAAACTGAACCCTAATCCAGTTTATCTGTAGCAGAGCCAGGATTCAAATCTGCTCGGTGCAACTCCAAAGTCAGAAAGTTAAACTTTGTACTCTATCCCTCTATCCCTTGACAAGATATATTTGCTATTACTACATTAAAACTTTTAAACAAAATTTTATTAACTAAATTAAATTACAATTTAATTTTAAAGTGACTACTGATATGTGATGCAGTTTAATGATACTTAAAGCCAGAAGGGTAGATAGTCAAGAATGGAGTATTCCTTCTTAAAACAATAACTTTTGGCAATTTTGAGTTTAGAGACAAATATTCCATATGTGCCTCTATACCTCCATCCAAATATTATAAATATTACTTCTAAAACTACCTTTGTGCACCATAAATAATACTCTGTGAACAACGGCTATTGTTAATCTTTGTTTTTAAAATGCTGAAGTAACCATTAGTTTGAATAATCAATATCAATAATTTATTAGTTTGGTCTTCAAATGAAGTAAAAGCTGTATGACAGTGTTTCATGGTCCATTACCTAAATGGCATGGTTAATTCAGTCAAGTAGCAAATAATTTTCAAATCAATTGTTCCTCAAATACAAAAGATAGTCGTATATATAAGCAATTCAAGAGACTAGAAAAGGTCGAGTATTATTATAGAACTTTGAAACACTTTTCAGTAGATAACCCAATAATTCTTTTTCATTTTTATTAGTTTAAATCTTTAAAAATTTCATTAAAACATAAAAGAAATTTTTGAAAAAGGAATCACAATTTCTTGTGTTACTGTCGAGTCATTTAATCCACACATTATTTGGATATTGGGAATCATAGCAAGCTTATCATCTTGTCTCCTTGTGGCTGTGCTCTCAAACAGGTCAGTCCCTACCTTAACCAACTGTGTGCATAAAGAAAAGGCACTATCTTTTTCCTCTTCTGTGAAAATGTGTGGCCTATTTTGTATTTCACATAGATATCATACTGATTTAATTCAGCAAGTGAAATACTCTCCATACGGAAAGAAAGAGCATATGGAAATAACATCATAAAATAATAGAATATTATTATATTGGCACAAATATTTTCTTAAAAGATAACAAGAATATTTTTGTGAGGTGAAAAGCAGCAATCCCGTAACCCAAAGGCTCATATATCTGTTGACAGAATTAGAGCACTTGCTTTTTCCAATAAGCAATTAACATTGGGAATAATGGCTGATGACAAAATTACAAAAGAGCTTCATTTAAAAAAATTACTTTCCTTTTGAATATACATTACAAGTTATAAAAAGTTAGAGATAGAAAGTATGCAGAGTGAACACTACTCCTTCCTGCCCTCATCTTCCATCCATGTGGTTTTCTTTCCTAGAAGCAGTTACTATTACCTTGTCCTTGCATCCTTCAAGAGATACTCCGTGCATATGCAACTATATTAACATATTATTTTCTTTATAAATGGCAATTCCTACTGATCCTTAGCCGCACCCACTATTTTACTTACCAAATGTTTTGGAAAAGGTGTCATGAGCCTTTTTTTTTTTCAGACCTGACTCTATGCCATCCATCTTTTCTTTTTACTTTTTAACTAAGTTATAATTTGCGTTCATGAAGATGCAAGATTCAATTTGATACTGATTCAATTTTGAGAACTGAATACAGGAGAATAATCACTTCCCAAAGCAAGATATAGAACATTTCATAAGTATTCCTCCTAAAAGCTAATTAATATTCCATTACATGGATGTGCCCTGATTGATTTAACCAGACTTTTATCAATGAACTCTTCCACTGTTACAAACACGACTGCAGTGAATAATATGCACACATACGATATTGCATGTGTACAAGTGTACCTGTAGGAAAATTCCTAAAAGTAGGATTGCTGTACGAAGGGGTATGTGCATTTTTAATTTCAAAGGATACTGTAGGGATCCCTGGGTGGCGCACCGGTTTGGCACCTGCCTTTGGCCCAGGGCGCGACCCTGGAGACCTGGGATCAAATCCCACCTCGGGCTCCCGATGCATGGAGCCTGCTTCTCCCTCTGCCTGTGTCTCTGCCTCTCTCTCTCTCTCTCCCTGTGTGACTATCATAAACAAATAAACATTTTTAAAAAAAGGATACTGTAAACCTACCATAGGGGCTGTACCAATTTACACTCCTGCTAACAATGTATGAAGATTCCCTTTGCTGTATACTATGGTTACAGAACTGTCTGATTTGGGTCCATCTGGTAGGTGAAAAAAATGTGTGATTTTAGTTTTTTTTCCTCTCATCTGGAGGGATGATGAGCATCTTTTTTCTATGTTTAAGAGCCAGGAAACAGCTTCATTCCAAAAGAAAATGTGAGTGAAAGCAAAGATGCTGTAAAGACTGGGCCATGCATCTGAGGTGATGAACAGTAACAGAGAAGACCTGACATTTACTCTGACCTTTCAAGAGAAGCTGGACAAAGTAATGTTTTTGTGAGGACAATAGAAACTTGATAAAACTTGATATTTTCAGTATGATCTGAAAAGACGATGCCAAAATCTTAAATGGGGAACTCCAAGAAACCAAACATCTAAGAAAGTATGCTTGACCGAATCACAAATGAACACAATGCTAATTTGTTTCTTCAACATAAATGGTATTGTCCATGCTGAATTAATCTTCAAGGTCAAACAGTCAGGCAAGCTTATTATGCAGAAAGTCTAAAACATTTGTGGGATTGTGTGCTGCACATATCATTGCTTGATCATCCATTTTATTCACATTTTGCTCTGAACAACTTTTGGCCGGTTTTTAACATCAGAGCAACTCTAATCAGAGCAACTTTCTAAAAGAAAAGAAAACTTGCCACTGAGGATATTCAAAAGGGTGTGATTCCAGTTCTAATGGCAATTTCAACAGAAAAGACTCAAAATACTTGGGGTAATACTTGAAACAACACTGCAGCTCCCCATGTGATTTATTTGAAGGGAACAATACTCCCTTAGATTTAGAAGTTCTTCTTTTAAATTGGTTCCATTGCTGGTTCATTACATCATTTTCGCCATCTTAATCTATCAGTCAGAGACTTAAAATCCTGCAACTACCCTCACCCCCTCCAGTACAGTACCTCTGGAACACCAGAGCAACAGAAAGAACATTATTGTTGAATTTATTAGACTCTCACTTTTTAGTTGCAAAATATTAAGTCATTTCTTTCTGGGGGGCCTTAGTTTTCTTTTCTGTTAAGTTCAGATAACAAATTTACTTGCCCAATTAACTGATAAAGTTCTCTTCCACCTCCTCTGAATGTAATTATTGATAGACTGAGAAATAGCCATTAAAAACAAATTTCTTGGGCAGCCCAGGTAGCTCAGCGGTTTAGCACTGACTTCGGCCCAGGGCCTGATCCTGGAGACCCGGGATCGAGTCCCACGTCGGGCTCCCTGCAAGGAGCCTGCTTCTCCCTCTGCCTGTGTCTCTGCCTCTCTCTATATATGTCTCTCATGAATGAATAAATAAAATCTTTAAAATAAATAAATAAAATAAAATAAAAACGAAACTCTTGAGATTTCAAAAGCTGGTTATGAAAAATTTAGGTTTCAAATTAGGAAGCATTTCCTTTTACCAGCACCATGACCAAACACTTAAGGAAAAATATGTATAAAGATTTATTGTCAGAGTTTATTCACAAAGAATGGAATACATTCTAGCTAGTTAGAAAGTAAGGTATTTATTGCAGGATATTAAAAGACTTTCAGATCTTGGGGAAGGAATAAAAGGACTGAGTCTGGGTTGAACTTTCAGAAAAAATTCCACAGTTACATTGTAGTATTGGGGCACTATATTGCATTGAATAGTATCCCCTCACAATTCATGTCTACCTGAAACCTGTCAACGTGACCTGACTTGGAAATGAGACCTTGCAGATACAGTCAAGTTAAGATGTTCTGGATTAGGGTTGGCCTTAATGGAATGGCTGGTGTCCTGAAAGAACAGTAAACAGAAGAGACACAGACACATGAGAGGACATGTGAAACTGGAGGCAGAGAAGGGCAGGGATGCATCTGTAAGCCAAGGAATGCCAAGAATTGCCTGAAACACTAAAAAACTAGAAGTAGGGAAAGGGTGCCCCTAGAGCCTTCAGAGGGAGCATGCATGGCCTGACTGACTTCAGATTCCTAGCCTCTGTAAAAGAATAAATTTTTGTTGTTTTAAGTCACCCCAGTTTTGTGTTTTTTTTGTTCTGGCAGCTGTAGCAAACTAAGATAGGCACCAGGGTAGCTCCTGAATCTTCCATAGTCAGGGATCCTCTAGTTCCAGAACCACTCTTCCACTTCTGTAGCTAATAAGCCTTCAAGGTGAGCAAACCAATAGGATTAGAACCTACCATATTCAGGAAGTTGTCATAACTGCTGCTGGCTCCAGAATTGTGCCACACTTGCTAAGAACAATCTACATCTTGCATTAAAACCTCATGGAGGGGCACCTGGGTGGCTCAGTATCAGTGTCTGACTCTTGATTTCCACTCAGGTCATGATCTCAAAGTTGTGGAATCGAGCTCTGAGTGGGCTCTGCACTCAGCGTGGAGTATGCTTGAGATTCTCTCTCTCCCTCTGCCTCCCCTACCCATTTTCTCTCTCTCTCAAAATTAATAAATAAAATCTTTTTAAAAAAGACATTGTAGCATGGGCTTTGAACAGTGGAACCTTAGCAAAAACTCCCACAAAGAAAGCAAATACCTCTATCATTGTTTTTGGCAATGATAGAGGGAAAAAATGCATCAGAACCACAGCCTATGCCTCACAGTGGCAAGTGCATCTGATTAGTTGATTCTACAGCACATCCAGAACCTAGATGCAAGGGAGTCTGGGAAGTACAGTTAGTTTTTTAGTCTCCACAGTACAGGAAAATGGGATAGATGTTAGGCATCAATCCACTGTATCTACTACAGAGGTTCATTAAATTCTTCATTGGATTCAGAAATTACCCGCATTAGAGTTATTAAATCATTTAATTTCCTGAACCTCAGTTATTTCATCTGTATAAGACTAAGATCAGAGGTAATTTTCAAGGTACACTCCAGATTTTAAAATTCTGAATTTTTGGGGATCCCTGGGTGGCTCAGCAGTTTAGCACCTGCCTTCGGCCCAGGGCATGATCCTGGAGTCCTGGGATTGGGTCCCACATGGGGCTCCCTGCGTGGAGCCTGCTTCTCCCTCTGCCTGTGTCTCTGCCTCTCTCTCTCTCTCTCTCTCTCTCTCTCTCTCTGTGTGTGTGTCTCATGAGTAAATAAATAAAATCTTTAAAAAAAAATTCTGGGGCACTGAGGTGGGCACTTGACGGGATGAGCACTGGGTGTTATTCTGTATGTTGACAAATTGAACACCAATAAAAAATAAATTTATTTAAAAAATTCTGAATTTTTAAACCACATGTTAATCTGTACCAAAAAATACACTTCTACATGTATATATTCACATAGTTTCCTAGACTTTTTTGACAAAATAGAGCTCTACAGCATTGCTATGCTAACATCATGTAAACTTTCAATTGACTAAAGTTCAAAGGGGTGCCTAGGTTAGATTTACTCTTTGGAGGAGAAGAATTTGCATAAGGATGTGTGTGTGTTTGTGTGTGAACGCTTGTGCATACATGTATGAATGTACTGCTCACCTAAACTCAAGTCAACTAAATTTTCTCATGACTAAAATTTCCTGCAACAAGGTAAAAGCAAACCGGCAAAAATTCAATAAAATAGTTGATATTGACAACAAATTGGACTTTGCTTGATATTTTTGTCTGGTTTTGAATTCTTATATTTGCTTCCTATTTTCTTTTTTTCTAAAATGAATCAAGCCCATGAAACTTTGCATGAGTAAGGTTTTCCAGATCTTAAAAAAGAAATAATAAGTTGTAGGTCTGATTTATCATGTTGAATAACTATCATAAAATTAAAATTTTTATTAACCTTATAATTAATTACATATGAATTGGCTGATTGCTTATTATTTTATTGCTAATTTATTTTTACACTAGATGGAGATCTTACATAATATTCTTATCCTTAACATTCAGTATATTATAGATTTGCAAAAGGATCACAAATTATTTCACACCCTGTATCCAAATCCCTTCATGGTGTGACTTTTCAGCTCCTTCCATTAACAGGTTGGAGTCTTTCTTCCTACCTCCGGAGTCTGGGCTGGTTTTGTGACTTGCTTTGGCCAATGGACTGCTATGGAAGCAATGTGTGACAGTTTCATCAGAACCTCAAGAGTCTTTGGACACTTCCACTACCTCTGTTAGAAACTTACCAAGTAACTATGTGCAGAAGCCCAGGCTAGTCTGCTGGGTGGGGTGGGGGGTGTTAAGAAACAACATGGAAGAGTGCCAAGACACCTTGGCCAACCACCAGCTACCCCCAACCAACCTGGCAGCTGGTCCCAGTCAATGGGCTAGCCAAGCTGAGACAAGAAGAGCCACCTAGCTGAGCCCAGGCTACATTGCTGACCCGCAGAACCACTTATTAAATAAATGGTTATTGTTTAAAAGACTTTTGGGGAAATTTGTTACGCAGCCAAAGCTAACTATTATTCTCAGTTAACCTTATTTAAATTTCCCGACTTAGAATTTCCTTTCAAGAATAGCACTTACTTTTTTCTTTCTTTTCAAATTTAACATATGTTATTTGTAGAAAATTTGAAAAATACTGACACGCAGGAGATGGAATAAAAATAATATCTGGTATACTACTGCAAGATAGCACCTGAAAAATTTTAGTGTATGTTTCTGGTCCACCTTCTAAATATAGACATAAAAGTTTATATAATTTGACTTATTCTTTTTTAATTTATTTTTATTTATTTTTAAATATTTTATTTATTTATTCATGAGAGACAGAGAGGCAGAGACACAGGCAGAGGGAGAAGTAGGCCCCATGTGGGAGCCTGATGTGGGACTCGATCCCAGGACTCCAGGATCATGCCCTGGGCAGAAGGCAGATGTTCAATCACTGAGCCACCCAGGCGTCCCTAATAAAACCTTTATCTTAAAACATTTATGAAAACTTTCCCCATGCAATTGATATTTTATAATTTTAAATGTTTGTTTAATATTCCATCTTAATATAACAATTAACTTTAACTAGAACTAATATTTTAAATTGGCAATATTTTAATTAGATTTATAAATAATAATATGATAAACATTATTTACACATTAACATTCCTTTCAATTGTGTATAAAAGTGTCCATTTCACTGAACCCCAGTCAATACTGCATATTTACATTGAAAATAAACGTAAACTTTTGCTGCTTTGGTAGGTAAAAATATATTTACTATTTAAATTAAATGTAAATTTAATATTTATTTTTAATTTATAATTAATATGTGAACTGTGCATGCATATAATTAGAATTCAATATTTATTTAAGATTCTTTTTAAAGTAAAATTTATATACATGAAATATCTAAATGTTTAGTGTACCATTCTATGCTTTGACCCGTGTAACCCAAAACCCCTATCATGATACAGGACAGGACTTGGGAGATCTGCGTGGCTCGTCAGTTAAGCATCCGACTTGACTTTGGCTCAGGTCCCGATCTCATGGTTGTGAGATTGAGCTCCCTGTCAGGCTCTGTGCTCAGTGGGAGGGTGGGGGAAGTCTGCTTAAGATTCTCTATGTCTCCCTCTGCCCCTCCCTCCACCCCTCCCACCCATGCATACGTGCACACACCCTCTCTCTCAAATAAATAAATAAATCTTAAAAAAAAAAAAAAGATATAGGATGTTACCATTAATACAAGAAAGCTCCTTCATTTGTTTCTTAGTAAACACTCTTACCCTTCTGAGGAAACCACTATTCTAATTTTTCCACCATAGATTTCTTGCCTGTTCTATAAGTTTATACAAGCAAAATGATATCATATGTTGTCTTTTGTTCAAAACATATTTAATTCAGCATAATGCTTTTAAAATATACCTATACTGTTATATCTCTGAGTAATATCTTAGTCCATTCAGGCTGCTATAACAACAGAAATTTATTTTTCATAGTTCTGGAGACTGGGAAGTTCAAGATTAAGTCATTGGCATACTTGGGGCCTGGCGAAAGTTTGCTTCCTAATTCCTGTACTCTTGTCTTATTGTATCCTCATGTGGTAAAAGGAGAGAGGAAGCTCTCTGAAGTCTTACTCATAAAGGCACTAATCCCATTCATGAAGGCTCTACCTTCATGATCTAATTGCCTCCCAAAGGCCCTACTTCCAAATACCAACACCTTGGGAGACAGGTTTTAACATACAATTTTGAGAGGACACACACATTCAGTCTATAACATGTAGTTTCTACCATTTTCTTACCGACTAATATTCCATCATATGCCTATACCACAGTAGCTTTAGCCATTCTTGTTGATGAACATCTGAGCTGTCTCTGGTTTTTGGCTCTTGAGAATAATGCTGTATGAACATTCTTCTATAATTGAATTTTTTTATGGACATAGGCTTCATTTCTCTTAGGTAAATACCAGGTGTGAAATTATTAGACTAATTTTATAAGAAATTGCCAGAACTTTTTCCAAAGCATCCAACCAACAAGTATAACAATTATGGTTACTCCATATCTTTGCCATTCGGTGTGTCAGTCTTTTTAAATTTAGTCATTGTGGTGATATATTACCAGTCCACCTCTTAACTATTTGATTTTGGGAATAATTAATATAGCTATCGAATTCAAAAGATACTAAAGATTACATGAGAAAAGGTAAGTCTCTGTTCTAGTCTTTACCTTACCTATGCAGTTTCTTGTATATTCTTGCAGAGATAGTCTTTGCATATCACTGTGCATTTGAACATGACTTCTTGTTAAAGATATTTTCACACAAAATGGCATTTTGGTTTTTTTTAAAGTTAACAATATTTCCTCTCAGTAAATATAATATTTAACTAGTTCTCTTTTTTTCTGTACATTTACATTGTTCTTAGTCTATTGTTATCATAAAAAATGCTACAGTGATTTTCTGTGTGTTTGTATGTATGAAATTTTACATGTGCAAGGATATATATATATTTTAAAGATTTTATTTTTAAGTCATTTCTACACCCAACGTGGGGCTCAAATTCACAACCCTGAGATCAAGATTCATGCGCTCTTCTGACAAAGCCAGTGAGGCATGCCTGTACAAATATATTTTTAAAGTAAACTCTTATAGGTGAAATTGGTGATGGTGATGGTTAGTTTTATGTATCACCTGGATGAGCTATAGTACTGAGCCAAACACTAATCTAGGTGTTGCTGTGCAGATATTTTGTAAACGAGTTAACTTTAAGTAATTTTAAGAAACTATTACCTTCAATAATATGATGGGCCTCAAAGGGAAATACTGAGGTTTTCTGAAAAAGGAAGAATTCTAGCTCAAGACTGCAGGTTTAACTCCTGCTGAGTTTCTAGCCTGCTAGCATGTCCTACATATTTTGATTTGCTAGTCCCCACAATCATTGCACTAATTCCTCAAAATAAATCTCTTTACATATGTTCTCCTGGCTGTTTCCCTGGAGAACACTGATACAGTGAGTCAAGGAGGGTATTTGTAAGTTTTGTGGATATTGTCAAGTAGTCCTCTAAAGGGTTTATAACAATTTATATACCCACATACAACATTTAAGAATGCCTCTTGACCTTACCTCTTCATCAACATAGTGTGATTTCAAACTTTCTATCTGGTAGGTGTAAGAAAATATCTCATTTTAATTTGTATTTGTATTTCTCTCCATTAAATGTTAATGTTTCAATCCTTCCAGAATATGCTATTTGTTTGACAAGAAGTATGAACACAATTTTCCCATATAATCAATAATCCTGGTGCCATGAATTCAATAAACTATACCTTCTCTCACTATAAATTGCCACTGTTGTCATGTATTAAAAACATATTTATAAATATTTGGGATACCTATTCATATACATATCTCTGAGTCAAAAGCATATGAATAGTGTCAAGGGTATGAACTTTATTTATTGTCTAAGTCCTTCATTCTTTACTAGCTTAAAATGTTCTTTTTATCACACATTTATTATGTATATGTCTGATTTTCTATTTTTTTTAAAGATTTTATTTATTTATTCACGAGACACACACAGAGAGAGGCAGAGACATAGGCAAAGGGAGAAGCAGGCTCCATGCAGGGAGCCCAATGCACCCTGAGATCAAGACCTGAGCCAAAAGCAGATGCTCAACCACTGAGCCACCCAGGTGCCCCTGATTTTCTATTTTTCATTTGGCTCTGCTGTTTTGCCTTCCTAGTCTGGCATGGCTACTGTAATACTGTATTTTCTCTTCTTTGTGCATAAAAGGAAAACCAAGGTTCTATTTTTTTTTTTCAGAATTTTCATAGCTATCTTTGCTCAGAGATTAGGATAATTCTGTTTTATTTTTCTTAAAAATTGCTTTGAGATTTTACCTTAATATCATTAATTAACTAAATTAGACTGTGGAAACATCTGGCATATTTATAATGCTAGGTTTTTACATAATTCTTTCAAGCAAGTTATTTCTCTAAAAAGGCAATCATATTTATAAATAATGATAAATTTGTACCACCCCTTCCTGTATTTATCAGTCTATTTTTATTTTGGGATTAATTTTATTGGATAAATCTGAAAAAAATAGTAAATAATAGTAAGAACCGGTTGCACTGAAAGTGTCTAATTTTTCCACATCAAGAATAACACCAGGGCAGCCCCGGTGGCGCAGCGGTTTAGCGCCGCCTGCAGCTCAGGGTGTGATCCTGGAGACCCGGGATCGAGTCCCATGTCAGGCTGTCTGTATGATGCCTGCGTCTCTGCCTCTCTCTCTCTCTCTCTCTCTCTATCTCTATGAATAAATAAATTAAAAATCTTTTTTTAAAAGGTGTTTAAAAACATTTTTTAAAAAAGCGTAACACCAGTAAATAGATATATCTATTGATAGATACATACATATACAGAAATACTACTATATATATATATATATATACACACTAAATGCTACTATATATAATACTATATATACTATATATGTGGGAGAATTTATTCTTATTTTTATAAATATATAAATATTCTATTTTTATTTTACTAAATTTACTAAATAAATAAATAAATCTGTTTCCAGTTCCACCTAATATTTTATGCAAGGATAGTGACAAGATCAGGGAAGAAGTTGGATTAAAAAACAATTGGTTTAGTCACATTATTCAAGTCCATCTACTAACACGATGCTTCTTTTAGTGCTTAAAAGTCTCCGGGGGTGCTTAATATAACATCAATTCCTGTGTCCCACCCCCTCTCCAGAAATTCTGATTCATTAGGTCTGGAGTGAGGCCCAAGATTTGCATTTTTGCCAATCTTTCAGATTGCTGCTGCCCCTATTGGTCTATGGACCACACTTCAAATACACTACATTAATTAAAAGTCAAGTAACTACCCAAAATAATCTACAGATTGAATGCAGTCCCTTTCAAAATACCAACAGCATTTTCCACAGAACTAGGACAAGCAACCTTAAAATTTGAATGGTATCACAAAAGATCCTGACTAGCCAAAGCAATCTTGAAAAAGAAAAGCAAAATTAGAGGCATCAGAAATCCAGACTTCAAGTTACATTATAAAGTAATAGTAATCAAAACAGTATGGCACGGAACAAAAATAGGCATGTTGATTAATGGAACAGAACAGAAAACCCAGAAACAAACCCACAAGTATATGGTCGATTAATCCTTGACAAAACAGGAAAGAATATCAGATGGGAAAAAGATGGTCTCTTCAACAAATGGTGCTGGGAAAACTGGTCAGCTACATGCAAAAGAATGAAACTAGACCCCTTCATTACACCATACACAAACTCAAAATAGACTAAAGACTTAAATGTGAGATCTGAAACCATAACAATCCTTAAAGAGAGTACAGGTAGTAACGTCTCTGATATGGGCTGTAGCAACTTCTTTCTGGATATGTCTCCTGAGGTAAGGGAAATAAAAGCAAAATTAACTATTGGAACTACATCAAAATAAAAAGCTTCTGCACAGTGAAGGCAACAACAAAACTAAAAGGCAAGCTACTGAATGGGAGAAGATACTTGCAAATGACATATCCAATAAACGGTTAGTGTTCAAAATAATAAAGAACTTATACATCTCAACATCCAAAATCAAATAACCCAATTAAAAAATGGACAGTAGACATAAACAGACATTTCTCCAAAGAAGACATCTAAATGGCTACTAGACATAAGAAAAGATTCTCATCATCATTTATCATCAGGGAAATGCAAACCAAAACAATGGGATATCACTGCACACCTGTCAGAATGGCTAAAATCAAAAACACAAAAGACAACAGGTGTTGGCGAGGATGTGAAGAAAAAGGAACCCTCTTGCACTGCTGGTGGGAATGCCAAGTGGTGTAGCCACTGTGGGAAACAATATGAAAACTCCTCAAAAAGTTAAAAGAGAACTACCCCATGATCCAGCAATCACAACACTTGGTATCTACCCAAAGAATACAAAGACACAAATTCATACGGATACATATATCCCTGTGTGTACAACAGCATTATTTAAAACAGCCAAGATATGGAAGCAACTCAAGAGTGCACTGACAGATGAACAGGTAAAGAAGACATATATACACAATGGAGTATTAGCCAAAAAAAGGAGTGAAGTCTTGCCATTTGCCATGACATGAATGGAGCTAGAGAATATAATGCTAAGCAAAATAAGTTAGTCAGAGAAAAACAACTACCATATGATTTCACTCATATGTGGAATTTAAGAAATAAAACAAGCAAGCAAAAGGGGAAAGAAAGAGAGAGAGAGAAACCAAGAAACAGACTCTTAGCTACAAAGAACAAACTGTTGCTTACCCGGGGGAGGTGGGAGTGTGTTAACTAGGTCATGGGATTTAGGAGGGCACTTGTAATGAGCACCGGGTGATGTTTGGAAGTGTTGACTCACTATACTGTACACCTGAAACTAATATAACATTGTACGTCAGCTAACTGGAATTAAAATTAAATAAAAATAAGTCAGGTAACTAGTCCAGGATGTTCTTGATCAAGCTGACCCAGAATGTTCCCTCATCTGGAATGTTCTTCATCTCACCTCACCAGCTTCCACATTTCACTATTTTTCATTTTAAAATGTAACATGGGAGAAAGTCCCTTAATCTACTGTAGTAAGTGGGGGGATGGGATGACTGGGTGACAGGCACTGAGTGGGGCACTTGACGGGATGAGCACTGGGCGTTATACTATATGTTGGCAAATCGAGCTCCGATTTAAAAATATACCAAAAAAATCTGTAGTAGAATGTTCTTGGTAGTTTCAAAGGCAGTATTCATCAGTAACCCTAGGTGCCCCTCAATAGGCCTTCTCCTCTTCCACAATAATAAAATATCTGGCTGAGTCCATGGCAGTCAGGAGCAAAGAAGACATTTCTAAGTCTCCCTTTCTTCTAAATTTAGTCATGTAGGCAATGAGACAGAAGGAAATACAGTATGGCAGCTTCCGGTAACCTTCCTTAAGAGACAACTCCTAAACATTCTTTGTCTCTCTTTCATCCTTTCCTTCATTTGGTGGCTTAGCACAAGTTACTACCACCTAGAATCATAAAGTTAAGGCCACATCCAGAGGAGTAAGTAGAAGGAGCTCAGGTCTTTGTCACAAAAGCATGTCTTGCCCGGGACCACCTGTCCAGACTCTGTAAGAAAGAAGTATTCATTTCAGTCTTGTATAAGTGACTGTTAGTTTGGGTTTTCATTTGGATCTAACCTTAATTGTTTGGGCAGTTAGAATGGTGTCTAAATAGTTCACTCTCAGCTGTACCCTTTGCTCCAATTTCATGGAGTGCCAGCTGTGGTTGCAGGATAATAAACAAGTAGTTGCTTCTTCCTTGTCCTGCCAGTGTCTTTGTACATCTAATTGACCAAGACGTGTTCTCATAAATCCACTCATTTACTATATTCTGTTTCCATTGCCATGTAATACATAATACATCTGAGCATACATAATTACATAATTATATGCTTATAAACCCTGTAAGCAAATACATTTATATACTCATCATTAGCCTAGAACATTTTTCTTCTGACCATTTTCCAATCTAAATTTCTTCTCTTCCCATAAAAGGTCTGCTTCTGTTTCTCTCCTCTTCCCTTGGATCAATATTCCCCCACCATAAAACTAACGAGCAATAGTTTCTACATTTGTAGGGACATTCCTCTATATTTCAAGTTCAATACCATCATGTCCTCCCTAAATTTTTTCACCATTTGTGATTGTCAAACTGCACACTGACCAACAATGAATATTCAAAGGAAATGTATACTCAGTAGGGTGTAAATCTTTAATGTGTGAGTATGTGCATATAAATTTTTTAAAATATAGACTAAGTTTTATCTGATGAGAATTTTATCTGGTAAGAAGCTTTGTGAAGAAAATAATCTGTAGACATAAGTACTGAACTTCTAGGTTGAAATTATTCTTTTTACATTTATTTATATTCTGGTGGCCACAAAAATATAATAAGCAAGGAAATGAGCCGGAAGGAGCAACAAGCTTACGTCTATATGTGCTCTGTTCCCATTAGCATTATTATCAGGGACTGATGATAATGTTTCATGTTTGATGACAGGAACAATTGGATTTTTGTGATATTCAGCTGTTTATCTTTAAAGTTTTAGTTAATGTCTCCGAAGAATGCACTGTTTATCCATGAGGCTTGTGTAACACAGAAAGCTTGTTAACCTTCTTCATTAAACAAAATATGCTTGTTATCTAAGTAATGAAATGCATCAATCATATGCTGGAGCCAACTCATACTTGCTGTGGGAGTCGATTGTGTACACCTTCCCAACTTTGCCTTCAGTGTCTTCACACTGGTTGCTAACAATGGTAAGCTAACAATGGTTGAAATCAGCCATGGTTGGGAGTATTTACACCACAGAAATGGGCAAATACTACAAATGAGAGCCTTAAGTGGCATCTGGCAGAACTGACTCAAAGAAATTTCTGTGTATCTTTGTAATTATACTGGCTTTTTCAATTTCTCTATTTCATTGATTATTTGTTGTCTAATTGATCTATAAAAACAGCTGGAGGTATTTAAAATATTCTCACTAGGGTTTTAGTTGTATTTGCCAATCATTTATATATTGTTAAAGTATGTCATTTGGCATACAGACATTATTAAATACTGTATTTTTGTTGTGGATTTTACTTGTAATCAATATAAAATGATTCTTTGCTCCATTTAATTATTTTTTTTTTATTTTAAAAGTAAACTCTACCCCTAACATGGGGCTGGCATCCATGACCTCTAGATCAAGAGTTACATGCTCTATTGACTGAGCTAGCCAGGTGCCCCATTCATTTAATTATTTTTGTTTTGAGTTCTCTTTTCACATGAATTATGCCACTTTTTCTTTCTTTGTTTTATCTCTTGCCCATAACTTTATTTTTTATTTCTTTTTGTTATTTTAATTGGGCCTCTCATTATTAGCTTATACTTGGAGATGGTTTTCTGATCCTATCCAAGGATATTTTTCATTTTATAATAGAATTCAAGCTATTTGCATATACTTTGAAAATGGATATATTTGGTTCTCCTTAACTTTTAATTTACATTATACTTCCTGTTATTTTTTTCAAAATCATTTGCTATTTTGGGTTAGTATCCTTGCTTTTCTTTTTTCCTCATTTGGTGATATGAAATGTTCATTTTCTTAATGGTTATGGTGATAGACAAAATAATACCCCCACCCTCCCAAAATCCCCTGGAAGCTGTAAATGTTACCCTGTAAAGAAAAGGGATATTTGCAGGTATAATGTTAAGGATTTTGAGATGGAGAGATTATCCTGTATTATATGAGTTAGCTCTAAATACAATCAGAAGAGTCCTTACAAGAGAAAGATTTCACAGAAGGAGACAGAGAGAGAGAGAGAGCACACAAAGACAATGTAGCCACTGAGGCAGAAATTGGGATGATGCGGCCACAACTCAAGGCATGCTGGCTTTTACCAGAAGCTTTGAAGAGAAACAGATTCTCCCCTAGAGCCTCTGGAGGGTGTGCAGCCCTGCCAATACCATGATTTCTGCCTAGTGAAAATGGCCCCCAAAACTGTGAGTGACTAAACTCACAGTTGTTTTAAACCATCACATTTGTAATAATTTGTTACAACAGTCTAGGAAACTTGTAAGAGTTACCTTTAAATTTTAGGGAAATAGGGGTGCCTGGGTGGCTCAGTTGATTGGGCATCTGCCTTGGGCTCAGGTCATGATCACAGGGTTCTGGGATTGAGTCCCTGCATCTGGCTCCCTGAGGAACAGGGAGCTTGCTTCTTCTTCTCTCTCTACCATTCCTCCTGCCTGTGCTCTCTGGCTCTTCCATCTCTATGTCAAATAAATAAATAAAATCCTTAATTTTTTTTTTTTAGGAAAATAGGGGCACTTGGGTGGTACAGTCATTTAAGCATCTGACTGTTTTCGCTCAGGTCCTAAGATCAAGCCCTGCATCAGGCTCCTTGCTCAGTGTCAGGTCTGCTTGAGATTCTCTCTTCCTCTGCCCCTCCTGCTTATGCTCTCTCTCTCCAAAATAAATAAATCTTTATCTTAATTAATTAATTAATTTTAGGAAAATAAATTTGAACATATATTTTACTACCAATATCAACATATATCCATAAAGTTTGATGATTTAGATATTTTATTCTTTCCTCCCATTTCCATTGCCTTTTTGGTGGGATTACTCAGGCCTTTAAGCTCCAAGTTTTATTTTTTATGTGTTTTTTTTTTCAATTTTTTAAAAGTAAGCTCTATGCCCAACGTGGGCTTGAATTCACAACCCTGAGATCAAGAATTTCATGTTCCACCAACTGAGCCAGCCAGGCACTTCATGTGTATTATTATTAAATAATTATGTTTAAAATGTATATTAAATTTTATAACCATACTTTCTTGTCAATTATTTGGATCACAACTGCAGGTTTTATTAATTGCTACTAATTATTTGAACTGTACTTGCCATATTTTATTTTCTTCATACTTTTGGCCAATCTTTGATTGCCTGGAATAGTTTTAAGAAGTATATGTAATAAACTAGAAAAATATTTCCAGCTAATACTACAAAGTGTGCTTATCTCCCCAATATTTAAAAGTCTCTAACAGTTAAGAAGCAAAACAGAGCCCAAGTAACAAATGGGCATAGGATAAGAACAGACAGTTCACAGAAAAGGAAATACATATGAAAAGATGCTTTTCTTTTTTTATACTAAGAAAAATGCAAATTAAAACTAAACTGAGGGGGATCCCTGGGTGGCTCAGAGGTTTGGCGTCTGCCTTTGGCCCAGGGCGCGATCCTGGAGTCCTGGGATGGAGTCCCGCGTTGGGCTCCCAGCATGGAGACTGCTTCTCCCTCTGCCTGTGTCTCTGTCTCTGTCTCTCTCTCTCTCTGTGTCTCTCATGAATAAATAAATAAAATCTTAAAATAAAATAAAATAAAACTAAACCGAGATGTAGTTTATTACCTGTCAGATTTGCAAAATTGCAAATATTTTACAATTCTTGGTTGAAAATCATATCCCTTTGAAATAATCAAGACTCTCGATAGTCTTCTTCCATTTAATATTGTACAAGTATCTGATATAAGTCTTACTTTTGTTCTTTAATTGATAATCTTCCTCTAACCTGACTTGGTGTACTTTTAGGGCTTTTTCTCTTTAATTTTTTAAGTAATCTCTATGGCCAATGTGGAACTGAACTCACAACCCGAGATCTGAAGGTGAGCATAGGCCAAAGAAGCCTGTGCATATTTCTGCATTTCCTCTTGCATCTCGGCCTTCAGCCTTACCCCCCACTGGCCCAAAGAGAATGAGAAATGAGTAGAGCAGAGCTGCCCTATTGGTTGACCCACAGACTTAAGAGCAAACCCAGCCAAAATTAATGGAATCATTAAACTAACCTAGCATAGATAAGCCAATGCCCAACCAGCCTGCAGACACACAAGTGAAAGTAAATAATTGTCATTTGTAGCCACTAAATTTTGAGATTTATTGTGCAGCAGGAGCTGACCAGTATGGCCCCCCACATTCTTGGCAGCCAAATACCTATGCAGCTGGTTCACTCATTAATCTGGCTTGGATTTAGCCTTCATATGGCAAGCGTGGCAGTGTCAGAAAACGAGCAGGGATCAGATCATGGCTTACCGACGATGAGGGTAATAGTGAGGCAACAAATTGGGATCAGACCCCAGGTATTCTCACACAGCTACAGGTGACATGAAATGCAAGCATCCCACCATATTTTCCCCTCTATCACTCTGTGTTCCCACAAAATGCTGGACGCCTAAGCTGAATGGGCGTTCAGTACCGGAGTATTACTTGTGTTGGATCTGAGACTTTGGAACAGGAACCTACACAGTTTGATGAACCAGAATTGGTTCCAATGCCCCAGTGCTATGAATTGTTTATAGAGTTTCTGGAAGCTTGGTAAACATGTAGTATGTGTCTTTACCTAAAGGTCTAAAGGGTGTGTGAAGTCTTACCTACTATGATGGGGATTGGCTAGAAGAGCAAAGCGGAACAGCTCAGCTAGTGACCTGAGAACCTAAAATAACCTGGAATGCAGCTGTGGATGATAGAAAACTTTCAACTCAGAGGCAGTGACTGGGAAACTCAGTCTCCCACACAAGTGAAGGAAATTCACTATTTTGTAGTTAAGAATTCTTTCCTTGCAAACGGCTAGATTGGCCTGTGAGCAGAGTTCTGTGTGAAGCAGCTTTATTCACGTGGAGAGGCAGAGAACTTGCAATGGTCATGGGTTATGAACATGATAATATTTAGCTCCGAGTTGTGAAAATTAAACAAAATGGTGTGTGTAGATTATTTAGTGCAAATCCTACCTCGTAATAAGTGCACAACAAACAGTAACCATTATTATCAGCAGTATGAGTAGACCCCCACTTCAGTTAGAATGATCGAATAGAGAATATCATCAACTATAGAAAATGCTGTAACATTTTTCAAAAGCAAGAACCAATCTGAATCATCACATTAAGCTTTTCCTGAGAAAGGAGAATATTTGAAAAATTGTATTCTTGCCACAAGTTTCATAGAGGCAGTACATTGAGGAAACTGTAACAGGTCATGAAAAAGAAAATAATTGAGAAAAAAAAGAAAAGAACTGAGAGAGGAAAGTGCTCTTGGAAATGCAAATCACAATTGCTGAATTATAAACAATAAGAGGAGATAAAAAGCAAACTGAAGGTGTTAGAGTAATGATTCAGGGAATTAGGAAACATGTTCAAGAAAAGTTCCTGGAATTTAAAAGGGAAAAGATAAATTCAAAGTCTTGAAAGAACAGGTTAAATATAGAATTCAAAGATTTAACATCTGCTTAATAGGAATTCTAGAAAGAAAAGAGCAGATAGAAGAAAAACAACAAAGAAAAATAAGGGAAAATGTTTGTAACCTGGTGGGGAAAAGCATGTAAGTCTAGAAATAGAATTCAGCAAGTATCATTCACAAATTAATTAAGGGCCACAGGTGCTTAGATGAATCATAAAGAAACTTAAATGTAAAAATTAAAGGGAGGGGTGGCTGGCTGGCTCAGTCAGTGGATTGTGCAACTCTTGATCTCGGGTTGTGAGTTCAGTTCCACATTGGCCATAGAGATTACTTAAAAAATTAAAGAGAAAAAGCCCTAAAAGTACACCAAGTCAGGTTAGAGGAAGATGATCAATTAAAGAACGAAAGCAAGACTTATATCAGATACTTGTACAATATTAAATGGAAGAAGACTATCGAGATAGTCTTGAATTTTCTCGAAGTCCATAAGTAGCATTTTTGTCTGGGTATGTAATCCACATGGTGTTTCAGCCAAAGTCTAACCTGGAAACAGAGACCACCTGAATATTTAGACAGAGAGTCTCTAGTGCCGACCATTGGTGATCCACAGAAATAAAAAAAAAAAGCTGGGAAGCCAAAATGGGGATCTTAGAGCAACCTGGAGATTAGCAACAGAAGGGAGTCTCTACCCTGTGCAGGCTGGAAGGACAGAGGGAAGAGGCAGTGTTACAAGGCAGGGTGCAAGGTCACCTAAGGGAAATCGGGATCCTGCTGGGCCTGCCGGCCTGGAATCCCCCCTACCCTACGAGCAGGTGCTGGAAGAAAGCAGCACAAGGCGGGGGGTGAAGGGGAGAGAGAGCCTGGCCTCTCCTTCTTTCAATCCTCTGAGCCCCTCCAGCACACCAATCCACAGAGCCCAGCTATTAGCCGCAGCCACAGGAGTCTGGGAAATTGAGTTCACAGCCAGCCTCCCTCTGCGCCAGAGAGCAAGGGCAGGAAAGGGAAGGATCTGTGGACAATGGGCCCAGGGCCGACAGGCCTCCTCTCCCCACTTCATGCACTCTAAAAATCCCAATGTGTCTGCGAATCCCCAGGAGACTTGTATGGCTTTGAACTCCCCTCCCACTGGATTTGTTAGGTTGAGGGATCATCTCAGCCTACTAAATGTGCCATTCTTCTTGACCCAGATAAAAATTCTCTTAATTTCCATTAAACAAAACAAAATGAAAAAGAAAACATGCAAGGCATTTGTGAGTGTATCCGATTCCATGAAGACTTACAAGAACAAAGAAATTTGCCTTAGACTAATACAATTGTAAAGTGAATATTAGAAAATCTTGTGTTAAAAAAGATCCCACTGTTATTTCTGCAGATATTGGGCTCCTATCTCCTTCTGATCCAACCTTTATCTCTCTATTCTTTTTTTTTCTTTTTTTTTTTAAAGATTTTATTTATTTATTAATGAGAGACAGAGAAAGAGAGGCAGAGACACAGGCAGAGGGAGGAGAAGCAGGCTCCATGCAGGGAGCCTAATGTGGGACTTGGTCCCAGGAACCCGAGATCATGCCCTGAGTCAAAGGCAGATGCTCAACTGCTGAGCCACCTGGGCGTCCCTCTTTCTTTCTTTCTTTTTTTTTTTAAAGATTTTGTTTCTTTATTCATGAGAGACACATAGAGAAAGGTGGAAACACAGGCAGAGGGAGAAGCAGGCTCCTCGCAGGCAGCCAGATGCGGGACTTGCTCCCAGGACCCCGGGATCACGCCGTGGGCCAAAGGCAGACGCTCAACCACTGAGTCACTCAGGTGCCCCTATTCTCTTTCTGTTCATCTTTATTTTGTCCCACTCCTTACAGGATTAAAAAGATAAAATAAAAATCTACCACCCTGCCTCTGCTAGTTCTCACCTGTAGGAGGGGGAGTATAGGTGTAGGTGTGTGTTTCAGCTCTCTGCAATTTCTCCCCCCGCACCCCCCACCCCGCTGTCCCCAAGGTAGGTGCTGGGTCCACCTTAGTACATCCAAAGCCTGGGGTTGAGTTTTGAAAATGCTATTGGAAGGCTATCATAAGGGTAGAATAGTTAGAGGCATCCTCTACCTCATTTCCCCTGGAGAGCCATATTCTGGAGAGCAGTTCATCATTTATCTCTGATTTTTTGTTTTCAGTGAAGCATTCTTACTAAAGTTGCACGACAATAAACCAAAATGAGGTTGGTAGGCCCCCACCATGTACATCTGGCTTCTATATGTGAGACACATGGACAGCAAGCCGACTTCTCACTTCATCATGTGGTGAAAGATGACCAATGACAGCCTTCCAGTTTCTTCCCTGAGCAATGTAACAACCATCCCCTTTTTTTTTTTTTTGAAATTTTATTTATTTATTTGACAGAAAGCACAACAGGGGGAGCGGCAAGCAGAAGCAGACTCCCCACTAAGCAGGGAGCCCAATGCAAGGCTCACCCCAGGACTCTGGATCATGACCTGAGCTGAAGGCAGACGCTTAACTAATGGAAACACCCAGGTATCCCCATAACCATCCTCTTTAAGCAACATGTTGGGCTTTTGTTAAAATGAGGCTTACCTTGACACAGGTATCTAGAACAGGCTAACTGCTCCTTGTCTCTAGTAGGGGTAGGAGAAATACCCAAACTGCAGCCTCCGTTGGTTGGTCACCTGGTGTTCCAGCCAATTGTGCTCGGTCTGCCACTTGACAGGTGCTTAAAGCCAGCAAAGGGCCACTTGAAGGGGACAGGAGGAAATGTGAGAAATTAAATGTGGGAAACTGGGACTGAGCATTCTACTGTAGAGCGTAACAGAGAATCTGAACAGCTTTTCTGCTAGTATTAATTTACAGCTAATTTGTTTTATGGTTTCATACCCTTTATATTTTTCAATAAAACCTTTCAACAGCAAAGATATTTATTTATTTATTTATTTATTTATTTATTTATTTATTTATGATTTTATTTATGTATTCATGAGAGACACAGAGCATGAGAGAGAGAGCCAGAGACACAGGCAGAGGGAGAAGCAGGCTCCATGCCGGAGCCCGACACAGGACTTGATCCCGGGACTCCAGGATCTCGCCCTGGGCCGAAGGCTGCGCTTAACCGCTGAGCCACCCAAGGATCCCAGCAAAGACATTTAAAAATTGAATATGCATCTTTTAAATAATTTTATTAACACTCTCCTCTTTTTTTTTCCAATTATGTTCTAAAATAATTCTCAATTAAAGAAAAAAGCCTGGTCTCATTATGTTTTGAGCTTATTATTTAGCTAGGAGCAGCAAGGGTGTTAATGAACCAAAAAGCCTCCTCCCTTGTGTTTGCTTGGCAAACCTAGAGCCATACAGTATTAAGCAACTCCTGAAGCCAGAGAATTTCTGCCAGAAATTTCTATAAGAAGTTGTAGAAGTCCTCTATTATTTGCTTTTCAATCCCAAGGTTATAATACCAAATTCATGGAACTTTCTTCAACTACACTACCTAAGTCTGGGTGAATTCCTCTTTGCTCAAGTATCACCAAATTTGCCAATGTCCCCAGCCTGCTGAGAAGTGACTTTGCTTAGCACAGCGAGGCTGGGATCCTGACATCTGACAGCCATAGGAAAAGACCAGCCAGTCTTCCTGAACCGGACTTAATTCTTGATTCCAAAATACATCCCTTGTTCCTTCATGGGAACCAGTTACACCTGACTGCCTAAGAACTAGTCTCAAGTATGACATCCCACCTATAGCCTTAGTGCCACAAATTATTTGTCTAATTTTATCTGATAAAAGGAAGAGAGATTCTTATTGAACTTATGCAGATAACTGTATTGTAGAAATGTAATATAAGATAGAAAATAAGAATACTCAGAGTATTTGATTCTTTTGAATATGCTTTCTGATTCAGCTAAACTGAAGGTTAGAGATAAACCAAAAAGAAGAGAATATATATATATACAGAAAATAAATATATATAAATAATATATAAATGTGTATTTATATATGTAAATACATATATACAGAATATACATAAAAGAATATATATACAGAAAATAGAAAAATAATACCAATATTAAAAAAAAACACAAGACATTAAATGCCCTCATCAGTTCATTTGGTTCTATGTAATTAATTCTTGTATCACTGGATTTTGGATCACCAGTCTGTTTTCATAAAGTCACCTGCTTCTGAACAAAAAAAAAGTCTTGGAAATCTCAGTGCAGTCCTCAGGTACAGTCTGAAAGCCGTCTAAGTATTGTCAGCTCAGGAGCCAGTACCCAGAGGTTAGGTTTATCTTTGGATGCTTTGGTCCTTCTCATGGGGCTCTGAGGCTACACTGTTGAAGACTCCATTTCCACTTTATAACTTAGAACCTCTGGGCAAGTATGAGAGGGAAGGACAAATACCTTGGGATTTTTCTTGTGTGTGTGTTTTTAAGATTTTATTTATTTATTCATGAGAGACACACAGAGAGAGGCAGAGACACAGGCAGGGGGAGAAACAGGCTCCCCGGAAGGAGGCCAATGTGGGACTCGATCCCAGGACCCCAGGATCATGACCTGAGCGAAGGCAGACGCTCAACTACTGAGCCACCCAGGTGCTCCCTATCTTTAAATTAAATGCTATTTCTAATAAACAAATGGCTACAGTACTCATGAAAAAAGCTAAAAAACAAAACAAAACAAAACATGTACTGGAAATTTAAAAACCAAATAGTGAAGTAGCTTAAGACATTGAAGTTTCCCACCCTAAGAGATTCAGAGGATGTGCAGCGACACACACGTACCATGGAAACACGGATAAGGTGGTTTATGAAACAGTGTTGCCAACACTTCATGTCAGGCTTTCCTACCGGAATGTCTTTTGTGTCAGAATATCTTATCTATGAAGAATAAATATTCACTCTAGAGGGCATCTATGATGAAATATTTCTCTCTCTATTATTTGCTTTTTTCCCCCTATTATTGGCTTGGTGAGATAATGTGACTTTGTGAAGAAGACCTCCTAGCAGGATATTACTTTGGTATATAAGGAAGTGTTTACAAAATTTTGAGTGTGTTGTCTGTGAAAAATAACAATGTTCGAATCCAGTTTATAGAGTTCAGGAAGACATACCCTTTGTGTAAAACAAAACAGATTTCTATACACTAACTTCTCAGTCTCAGGTACTTGAAAGCTAATTTATTATGAGTGATGGATGGAGTTCCCTTTCCCTTTCTGTGTGTCTTCTTCATTGCAGTGACCAGAGAAGATCATAAATGGTGAGAGTACTTGTAAAATGAGGGGGTAGCACAAAAAGAACAATTTCTCAGGCTGGCTCTGGATCAACTCCAGCCAAGAATGAGGAAGATTCTTAGGATTTCTGCCACGGTCCTGGGCCAGCCAGTTTTTGCCAGAACTTTTCTAAAAATGCTGGTAAGATCCAAATTTTTGACACTGAGTACAGAATAAACTTATAAAGAAATAAGTTAAACTAATAAACTAATTTAAATGAGAAAAATTGCTAAGGAAGCATTCCTATTAGAGACCTAATGTTAAATCAGAATTGGAGAAAATCATGTTGAAAGGCAAAAAAAAATTTTTAAAAATTAAGAAATTTTGGTTATGACCATCTAAATAGATTTAATCTAAACATAAAATGTGATAGGTCATAATTTTCTTAACTTTTTAAAAAATATTTTATTTTTAAGCGATTTCTACGCCCAGTACAGGGTTCGCCATGACTCCTGAGTCACATGTTCTACCAACTAAGCCAGCCAGGCATCCCTTAACTTTCAATCAGTAAAATTTACTACTGTTTTGGAGATGAGAATTATAGTATTTGTACATTGGTTTCTCTCTCTCTCTCTCTCTCTCTCTCTCTCTCTTTTTTTACAGAGAGAGAGAGACTGAGCAGTGGAGAGAGGCAGAGGGAAAGAGAGAATCTTAAGGAGGCTTACCCCTAACTCGGGGCTTCATCTCACGACCTTGAAATAAGGACTTAAGGCAAAATCATGAGTCAGGTTCAAATCAGCTGAGCACCCAAGTGCCCCTATATTGGTCTCTTTTTAATCAAGATTTTAGTGCATGTTACTATTAGTCATTTCAATGTTACAATTATTTATAGCATCTCTTCTGCATGTAAGGTAGTTTGTGGTATAGAACTGGTTTGATCCACAGTGTTACACTTAACCAAAACATAAGTGAATCCTGTGTGTTCTGTTGTTTTCGATTTTCTGATTAACAAAAGATACAAGTACTATCTTTTGGTTTTTCCTTCTATGTGTTCCTGTGTTTAGTTAACTTGTTATGCTTTCATTGAAGGACATCAGAGGGTTTCACTTGTGCGTTTCTGAAAGTATTGCATTTCACATTAAGAAGCCAAGTTCAACAAATAAAAATTAGGTTTCAGTGGATTTGACGTAATATTGGAGTTGAAAAACAAACAAACTGATAGTCTGTGAGAAATGAGTAACTAAAGTTCAAAAAAATTAGGAAAAATATGTTTTATGTTAAGAGAGTTTGGAGATTATTCTAATTATTGGTTCATTTTGACCCCCAGAATCTTACAGATCTTCAAGGACATAAACATCTTTTTTACAGATATAATTTTAGGTTTTTGTTGCTTCTTCAGTTATTCATAAATAAGTTTCAGGTATCTTTTGCCTAAAATGAGGATTCTAAAAATCTGTGTCACAGTGATAAGGCCTGACATTGCTTGATTTTTTTTCCAATAAAATGATAATATCAGCTTGTTTACTTATTACTTGTCTCTTTTTCATAAAAAGGAAAAGAAGATACAGAAAACTCACTATCTGCTGTTTGAGCATTTTGATTACTTGAATTTTTGATGCATATAAGTTTCATTTAATTGTGTGTTATACTAAGAAATTCTATTGCATTTATCCTCCTATTTCCTTTCAACTTACTTTTCTTATTGACTGTCCCTTAGGGCCTCAAACATCCTAAAAACAAAGAAAGAACATTCAATATGAGTTCATTGTTATAATATGTTGCTGGACCATTTGTCCTTAATCATTATTAAGAAATATATTTTCTCTTTAAAAAAAAAAGTAATTAGGGGAGGCTGGTTGACTTGGTTGAAGAGCATTCAAGTCTTGATCTCAGGGTCATGAGTTTGAGCCCCATGATGGGTGTAGGGACTACAAAAAACAAAAAACAAAAAACAAAGAAAAGAAAGAAAAATATATATCACTTATTCTAGAGTGGCTTCCCCTTTGTTCTTTTTTTCTTTTTCTTTTTCTTCTTTTTTTGGCGTAACAAATTACTCCAAAATTTTGTGGCTAAAAACAAAAACTGTTTAATATCATGATTTGGTGAGTCACGAATTGGGCAGGGTTTGGCTGGGTGATTCTTCTGTAGCACATGGTGTCAGTGGAGGTCACACAGTGATCTGGAGGACCCAAGACAGCTTCACTTCTGTAACTAATGTCTTGGTGGGGACAGCTGCAGGGCTGGGCGCACTTGGGACTATGGACTGGTACCTACCATTAGCCTTGTCAACATGATGGTCTCAGTGCAGTTGGCCTTCCTTCATGACCGCTCTGAGAGCTAGTGTTCCAGTGATCAAGGCAGAAGAAGCTCCAGGGCTCCTCTGCCCTGGCTTTGAAAGTTATACAGCCTCACACCCCCACCTCCTACTGGTTGAAGTACTTACAAGCTCACTCCAATTCAAGTAGAGGGAACACACACTCTATAACCTCACATCGCTCTATGCGAAGAACGTTCAAGAATTCGCAGTCAGGTTTCGAAACTACCGAACCTTACTTTCAGAGGCTTTCCTCTATCCCCTCCTTGAACAGCTACAATATTTTTGCTCTTTTCTTATTCCAGAAATGGTTCAGTTCTGTGAAATCCTTTGGCTTTAAATTCGCTTATGGTAGACTTTACAATTCTATGATCTATGTTTTTCCTCTGGTATTTCTTGCCTGAGATAAGGGTGCTGATATCTGTGTTTACTAAGTGTAAAGCTGATATTACTCAGAGCACTCTTTAGTGGAAAGTTACTCATTTAGTGACAGACTTTACATTTCCATGATAAAATACAGGTTTTCTTTAAAAGCCCAAAATGTAGTATCCTTTACATTTCCATGAAAATATAAAAGTAGAATATTCTTAAAGTCTGGGTTTTTAAATTTTATTACAAATATAAATATATTTTTCTACTTGAAAAGCTTTCTTCCAACATTCCTCTACAAGTAATCAAGTCAGCATTGATTGACAGGTGAGACATCCTAATATTGCCTTCCCCTTTTCTAAGTGAGCTGTTCTACTTACATTTTTGACAGCTGAAAACGACTGCTTGCCAACATTGTCAATGACATGTTGAGTAAGAAACCATTCTATGTAGTTCTCCAGTCTCCCAGTTTTCTTATTCTTTTCCTTTTCATAGTTATTGTTCTTATTCAGTTGGAACAACAGCAAATGTCTAGGAATTGTCTCTCATCCCTCTATTTTTTTAAAGATTTTATTTATTTATTCATGAGAGACACAAAGAGAGAGGCAGAGACATAGGCAGAGGGAGAAGCAGACTCCCTGCAAGGAGCCCAATGCGGGACTCAATCCAGTACCCGGGGATCCCAAAGGCAGAAGCTCAACCGCTCAGCCACCCAGGTGTCCCTCTCTTCCCTCTAATAAGTTCGTTTATGCTTTGCTTAGTTTTGTAAATTCAATTTTTATAAAATGATGCAAGAGATGCTACTACTTTGCTTCCTGGTCCTCACAGTGATGACACTGTCTTACATAATCAGCTCTGCCACTGGTAACCCTAATCCACAGGGCCCAAGCCCCACCGTCCTGACTTTATTTGGAAGAAGGGCCATAGGATGTCGGTTATCACATCTTGGCTAAATACGACCAAATGGCCCGCTGGGATACTATGCATTGTCTCAAGTACTGAATTACTGTATTGTGGTCTAATGGATGCTGGACTAGAATCTAGGATGCTTGGCTTGTCAACCTGCAGTGGACATTTGGATCCTGAGAGATTACCTGGGGGAAACCATTACTCCTTTCTGCCAGTCCATGGGGTCCCATGAGGCTGGAGTCACCCCCTCTAGGATCCAGATAGGCAGGTGCCCTGGCTGAGCAAAGCAGCACATCTCATGTTCTTGGCCACAGTTCAGGGATAAGCATGTTTTCCAGGTAAATACAAGAAGAATTAGACTTCTGTAGCAATTACAAAAAAAAAAAGAGAAGGAAGTATTTCTGCTGAGTTTGTGTAACAGAACATAGTACTGGAGCTTCTGATGGCCATATTTGCCACCATTTAAAGAAAATATGCTGTGAATAACGTCAGTTAGAAGAAGGTAGAGCCAAGGAATAGACTGATTCCTGATTAAATTATTTGAACACTGCCCGAATTCATAACTATCCCCTTAACTTTTCAGTTATAAAACCCTTGTGCTTTGATTCCATTTACAAGCAGTTCTAAAACAGGCACATCTCATTCATAGTGATAGGAATCAGATCAGTGGCTGCCAGGGCAGTGAGAAGTCATTGACCAGGAAGGTGTACAATGCAACCTTGTCAAAAATCATTTGACACATATGTGTGGATTGAATTATGTCTATTCTTACACCAATACCACACTTTGATTACTGCAGCTTTTTATAAATCTTAAAATCAGGTACTGAAAGTTCTCTGTCAGTTCTTAAAACAAATATTGACTAGTATACGTACTTTTAATTTCCATATAGATATTAGCATCAGCTTGTTAATTGAAGAGAATTGACATCTTAATAACACCAGTCCCTCCAATCCATAAACACAGGTTTCTATTTTCTTTAGTCTTCCTTAATTTCTCTTGTCAGTAACTTAGAGCTTTTAGTACAGAGACACTGCATATTCCTATTAAGTGTATCCCAAGTATTTCAAGTTTTTGATCCTAAGTATTTCAAGTTTTTGGTCCTATTGTAAATGATATTTTTTAATTTCATTTTTAAATTTTTAGTTGCTAGTATATAGAAATATAGTTGATTTGCACACATTGATCTTTGTCTTGCAACAATGCTAAATTCATTTATTAGCTCTAGCAGTTTACTGGCATATTATTTAGGGGTTTTGTATATACGATCATGTTGTCTGTGATAAAGGCAGCCTTACTTCTTCCTTTTAACTGTATGTCCTTTATTTTTCTCTTGCCTTCAGTACAATGTTGACTAGGAATGAGTGGACTGATGTCTTAGTCTTGTTCCTAATCCTCGGGGGGGAATATTTTGTATTTCACCAATAAACATAGCAACTATAGAGTTTTCATAGATACCTTTAGTCAAGGTAAAGGTAAATAAAACTTCTTGAGGAAGAAGTTTTATTCTGGTTTGCCATAAGTTTGAAAGTTTTGTTGTTGTCTTATCATAGTTTCATACTTAATTTTATCAAGTACTTTTCTTCATAAGTTAATATAAACATATAATTTTTCTCCTTTAGTCTTAATATGGTGGCCTAAAGTGACTGCATTTTCATGACCTCTAAATACTAAAATATATATTTCCTTAAAACCAGGGCATTCTCTTATATAACTATAGAGTACACTTACCCGAATTAAAAAAAAAAAAACTATTGATACCATGATATCCAATTTACAGATCTTCTTAAAATTCTCTCATTGTTCCACTATTGTCATTTTGGGGGGTTCAGGATTTGATATATAATCATATTTTGCATGAATTGTATCTCTTCAGTTTCCTTTACTTTCTAACCATCCTGTAGTCTTTTTCATTGTCTGACATTTTTGGAGAGTATTGATGAGCAATTTTTTACAGTGTCCCTCAGTTTGGGTTCTGATGTTTCTTCATGATTGGATCAGGTCATACATTTTGGGAAGAATGTGAAGGAGGGGATATTATGCCTTAGTCAGCACTGCAGCAGGAACATGGTGCTACTTTGTCCTATTACTGGTGATGGAAGGATTGCTCCGTTCCTGCCCTATAAAGTTGCTATTTTCTCCCAGGTAATTAATCTGCATCTCAGAGGGGAGATACTCAGAGACTTCACAAATAACCGGTTTTTCAACATTCTTTTGTCCACTAATTTCATCATCCATTGATGATTCTTGGCTGAAACAATTACTACTGTCAAGGTTGGTTACCAAATAGTGATTTTCTTTCTTTCTTTTTCTTTCTTTCTTTCTTTCTTTCTTTCTTTCTTTCTTTCTTTCTTTCTTTCTATTTATTTATTTATATTATTTTTTTAAGATTTCATTTATTTATTCATGAAAGACACAAAGAGGGAGAGAGAGGCAGAGACACAGGCAGAGGGAGAAGCAGGCCCCATGCAGGGAGCCGGACGTGGGACTCAATCCTGGGTCTCCAGGATCACGCCCTGGGCTGAAGGCAGGTGCCAAACCCCTGAACCACCCAGGGATCCCCCTTTCTTTCTTTTTAAAAAAGATTTTATTTACTTATATTTGTATTTGAAAGAAAGGGGGAGAGAGCTTGAGCAGTGAGTGTCTGAGTGAGGGAGAGGGGAGGGAAGCAGAGGGAGAGAAACAAGCAGACTCCACGCTGGGCACAGAACTTGACCCAGGGCTGATCCCATGACCCTGAGATCACGACCCCAGCAGAAATCAAGAGTCAGATGCTCAGCAGACTGAGCCACCCAGGTGCCCCGACAGTGATTTTCTATTTCTATTATGCCTTCTATATTGAACAGCGCATCTTGGATTCTGCAACACAAAAAGCTATCCTTTGTCACTCATTTATTTGTTTATATACATAGAATGCTATATATATATAATATATAGATATATTTCAACGTATGTAATATGTACATGTATATTAGTCATGTAGATCAGTATAAATTAATATATTTATTTTATTTTATGGATTTTGGTCCATTATTGTCATCATTTATTTTGTTCAAATTGGTCAAGACAAAAGGAGAAACCTCTTTAAGACAGGTGTTCTGGGGTGCCTGGATGGCTCAATTGGTTAGGAGTCTGTAAGGGCCTGAGGGTGGTTTCTTTCTTTCTTTTTTTTTTTTTAAGATGTATTTATTTATTCATGAGAGACACAGAGAGAGAGGTAGAGACACAGGCAGAGGGAGAAGCAGGCTCCATGCAGGGAGCCCAGCCCGATGCAGGACTTGATCCCCGATCCCAGGATCACGCCCTGGGCCAAAGGCAGATGCTTAACTGACTGAGCCACCCAAGCTCCCAATCCTATAAATTTATTGAAATGTGTTCTATGTCCTAGCATATAACTTATGTTGATAAATGTTCCATACACATTTCAAAAGAATGTATATTTGTTAGGTAGAGTGTTCTATAAATATCAATGGGATCAAATTGTTTGATAGTGTGGTAAAGTCATTTCTACTTTTAATGATTTTCTGTCTACTTCCTTATATATTACTAAGAGAGGAAAGCTGACATTGCCAATTGTAATTCAAATTTGTCTATTTCTCATTTCAGTTCTGTCACTGAGCTGTATGGATTATGGAGCTCTGTTATAAGGTACATACATATTTAGGATTGTTTGTCTTTTAGAGAAATTGATCTTTTATTCTTCATGTAAAATATATTTTTGGCAATATTTCTTGTACTACAATCACTTTGTCCAATATTAATAAAGCTACTTCATCTTGCTTAAGATTAGAGTTTACATAATATGTTTTTTCATTATTTTTTAAAAACAGCTTTATTGAGCTATAATTTACACACTGTGAAATTAACTCCTTTAAAGTGTACAAGTTGTTTTTAAATATTGTGCAACTAGCATCACCATTTAGGTTTAGAATATTTTTGCAACCCCAAAAAGAAACCCTGTACCCATTAGCAATCACTATTCTTTCCACCTGGCTCTTGGCAACCACTAATTTACTTTCTGTCTTTATAGATTTGTCTATTCTGGAAAATTCCTATAAATAGAATCATACAAAATGTGGCCTAGCTTGACTGGTTCTATCATTTAGCAGGTTTTCAAAGTTCATTCATGTTGTAACATGTATTGGTACTTTATTCCTTTTTAGAGTTGGGTGATACTAGGTCTGTAATAAATTTTAAGTTATATTTTATGGATGGTATGAGGATAAAATTACAAGTTTCAGCTTTCGCTGATTTCCATTATGTAAATATTTCCACCAGTGTTGGTTTGAAACTACCAACATGTTATCACTAGATGGAAAATTGGGAAAGGTATACATCATTCACACTCATGAAGTGGCTTCAATCAGCTCCAGCACACCACTGGTTTAATAATACCATGTTTCTTGTTTTGTCTCTCTCCCATTTTAATTTGTTTCTTTCCCCCCCCTAATTCTATGCCTTGTTATAGGTTATCTTAGAATTCTATTCAGTCTTCTCTGTTAGATTGTTATCTCTACCTCCACATTCTATTTTTTTCCACTGATTACTCTAAGGCTTACACTATCCATATTTAACTTATCATAGCCTATCATTACCTACTATTATATTATTTCATGCATATTATAGGAACCCAATTTGCAAAAGTATATTTCTCATTTCCCCTCCCCATCCTTTTTCTTCTTATTAATTTCTTTTAGAAATTTTATTTCTAAAAATGTGATTAATCACAGAAGTTGTTATTGTTTGGGTTCAGAAAATCAATCATTTTTTACACAATTTAGAAATAGTAAAATGTGTCTTATATTGCCCCATATATTAATTATTTATGACATTTTTTATTATTTTGTGTTTGAATTTTTACTTAGTATTATTTTTCTTTAGCCTGAAAACATTTTTTTTAAAAAGATTTTATTTATTTATTCATGAGAGATGCTGACAGAGAGGCAGAGACATAGGCAGAGGGAGAAGCAGGCACCCCACAGGAAGCACAATGTGGTACTCGACCCCAGTACCCCAGGGTCATGACCTGAGGCAGACACTCAACCACTCAGCCACCCAGGCATTCCTGGATTGAAGAACTTCTTTGATCATTATTTTTTGTAGATAAGTTTGTTGACCAAAACTTATTCCAGATTTGTTTGTCTGAGGACATCTTTACTTTACTTTTATTTGAGAGATCTTTTGACTAGATATAAATTTCTAGTTTGACAGACTTAATTTTCTTTTGGCATTTTAAAAATGGTTTTCTATTATCTTCTGGCTTGCATTCTTTCTTATGAAAAGTCAGTTATATTTCTAACTTCATACCCCTGTACGTAACATGTCTTTATTTCTTTAGCTATTTTTAAGAATTTTTCTTCATAATAGTTTTTTTAAACAATTTTATCATGATGTGCCACGTCTTGGTTTCCCATCTTGGAATATGTTGAGCTCTTTAGATTACTGGGTTAATATTTTTAATTAAATCTTAAAAATTTCAGTTATGTTTAAAAGATTTTTTTCTCTTGGAAGTAATAGATATGTTTACGGCAAAGATTATGGGGATGGTTTCATGGATGTAAATTATCTCCAAACTCATTTGTTGTATGCATTAAATGTTTTTTTTTTTTTTTAATTTTTAAAGTATAAAAAACATTTTTTGACTCTTCTCTTTTCTGAGTAATTATGCATATGTTAAAGTACTAGATATTGTTGCTTGGGCAATTTATGCTTTGTTGTTGATTTTTAAAAAACAGCTTGTGTTCTAATGTACATATCATAAAATTCATTTAAGTATATAATTCAATCATATGATTTTGTAGATTTACAAAGATATATACCATTACCATGATTTAATTTTAGAACATTTCCAACATCCAAAAAAGAACTCTGTGCCTATTTACAGTTACTCCCTGTTCCTACCCTTAGCACCAAGCAACCATTAATCTACTCTCTATCTATATGATTTGTCTTTTTTTGACATTTAAAATAAATGGAATCATACAATATGTGTTCTTTTGTGTCTGGCTTCTTTCACTGAGCCTAACATATCTGAAATTTGTTTACTTTTTATCCCTTTTTTATCTCTACCTCAATTTTGATAGTTTCCATTGCTTGGTCTGTAAGTTCACTTATTCTTTTCCTGTGCAGTGTCTAATATATTAAGTCCAGTGAATTTTTCATTTCAAAACTTAATTTTCAGCTCTTGAAGTTTTACTTGGGTATTTTTTATAGTGTTCATTTCTTTCTTCATTGTGAACATGTCTTCCTTAAATTCTTAATTATATTCATTATAGATGATTCACAGTTCTTATCTGTTAATTTAATTGTCTCTGTCATTTCTAGGCCTGCTCCTATTGACTGATTTTCTCCTAGTTATAGGTCACATTGTCCTGTTTCCTTGCAGTTCCAGTAAATTTTTATTGTATGCCTTCTATTGTGAATGTTGCCTTATTGAGTGTATGGATTTTGTTACCTTTCTCTGAAGAGGTTTGGGTTTTATACTTGTGAGCAGTTAATCTATTGAAGTTCTCCTGGATCTTTTTGAGGCTTGTTTTAAAGCTTTGATAGGGCATTTGTAGCGTAACCTATATTATAGTGGTAATTTAGCTCTAATCTATAGAAGAACCTTCCTAGAGCTCTTACTAAATGTTCAGTTGTTCAAGAATGTTTCTACTATGGTTCAAGTACAAAGCTTCAATGTCTTCTAGTTCTGTGGAAGCTGTAGGGGCTTTTCAGTTTATAGTTCCCTGGTAGTTGTCTTTGCCTGCCCTCATTGAGTGTCCCCCTATGCATATATAGATTATTATTTATTCGAAGAGTTAAGGGACTCTGATGAAGATTTCTGGATTTCTTATTCTGTGTAATTTCCATTCTTTCACTTTGTGTGCCACAAATTCTAACTGCCTCAGCCTCCCTTATCTCTGATCTGTCTTCCTAGCCAGTGAGACCATTGTAAGAAATCTCCAAGGTATTTATTCAGGTCAATGAAAAACAAAACATTAAGACCCAAGTGGTAATTATGAGTTCAGTCAAGATTTGTCAGTGTACAACTCTTCCATTTTTATCTTTACCTTCAGTCTCCAAAAATAAGCCATTAATTTGCAAATTATTTTTCTTCTAAAAAGAAATTATTTGCAGAGGGGTTCATATTTGATTTAAGATAATTATTTAGAAAATATCGAAGTATATAAAATATGTCTTAAAATATTCTCTAAGGGAAAATTGTTAAGTAGTTACATAGGTTCAGAATAGTCTTTGCAGCTTCCCTCTCAATCCAATAATAATGTTAATATGAATAATAGCTAATACTTATATAGATTTATAATGTGCCAGGTAATCTAAATGCTTTACATACATTAATGTGTTTAAGAAACCTACAAGTTGGGGATCCCTGGGTGGCTCAACAGTTTGGTGCCTGCCTTTGGCCCAGGGCGCGATCCTGGAGTCCCGGCATTGAGTCCTGCGTCGGGCTCCCGGCATGGAGCCTGCTTCTTCCTCCTACTGTGTGTCTCTGCCTCTCTCTCTCTGTGTCTATTATAAATAAATAAATCTTTATTAAAAAAAAAAAAGAAACCTACAAGTTAAGTGTTATAATTACTCACCCTACAGATGAAGAAACAGAGCTACAGAGAGATTAAATAATTTTTCCATGGTCACATAACTAGAATGATTCAAATGTATTCTGAATAAATTTTGGAGAAGGTGCCTCTGTCCTGGCCAAAAAGCAGACTTCACTGGATGATGTAATCATTTAAATTTACAATCCCTTTTGACTGGGCTCAAAGCCCAAACTTATACTCATACCTAAGGAAGCTCTTGTCAGATTAAATCAACTGGAGTGTTGCCTGCATTCATTGTATAAGACTCATATCATAAACATCCTGTAACTGAGGCCAGAAACTGTTAGGAGAAAAGTGGTCATTCACATCAGCAGTGTTACTTAGATTGAAAAAATTGGGGGTTTCTTTATTAGCACCACAATCGACATTGTTCATGTCTATTTAAATGGAAATAATATTCTGGGTCGGTTCACTGAAAGAAATTTCATCTTTTCTTATAGGGTTGGAGGTTCAGAGATTTGGAAGGTCATTCCTTTTTGAACTCTTCGTAGGAGACAAATCTTTCTTTCGGCACATAAAATCTTAATGATTGAATTGTGTGTGTTAAAAGCTCCCAGAAGAGACTTGCTCATCTTATTTGGTCATCTACTGACAGAGGCAGAAAGTAGTAGCTAAAAGAAGAGAAAAAGAAGGTGCCCCTGGCAATGATAGAGATTCAAGTTTGGGGAAGGGGCAACCTGGGAATAGTCACACCTTCTTCAAAAAAGAAGGAAGTATTTTCTGTGGCCCCACTCCACCTAGGGCATGTTGGATTCATGCACAACTAAACCAGAAAGAAACGCCACTTTGGAGGATAAAATCTCCCAAATGCCAAGTTATGGTAGATCAGGAAAATCTATGAATTTTAGCAATAGCAGAGACACTATAGACGTAGATTTGCCAGTAATACCTGAAGCATCTCTATAGGGGCCTGAAACCCAAGGGCACATGTAAGACAGTCAGCAATACTTCCTCAGGGATTTCCCACCATCTGAGTCCCTGGTTGGCATGGCTGGCGACATGTATGGATTATATCTGACCTGAAATGCACTATTGCCTGACTACTATGGCCTGACTTGATGGTACGAACACATCTCCTCAGGACACTGACACTTATTAAAGCTGTCGCTTTTAGAGCCTCTAAGCACTTGAGAAAAAAAAAAACCCAAAACTGGTGTCCCTTTTTCAACACATATGATCAGAAATAAAAACCAAATTAAGCCAGCTTCTACACAATTTACATTAAAGAGGAATTAAAATAGATTTTTCCCTTGGATTTTCATATTACAATGTTCTGGATAAATTCATTGAAGCTGAACTTTTTTTTTTTCTTACTCATTTTTTTAATGCCCAAGTTTGTTAGTCTGCTCATTTAGCAACTCAGCATAGCCCACTGGCCAACTCTAGTGTGAAAGTTTTCATAACCCATCTTTATTTTATTTTATTTTTTTTAAAGATTTTATGTATTTATTCATGAGAGAGACAGAGAGAAAGAGAGGCAGAGACACAGGCAGAGGGAGAAGTAGGCTCCATGCAGGGAGCCCGACGTGGGACTCGATCCTGGGTCTCCAGGATTATGCCCTGGGCTGAAGGCAGGCGCTAAACCGCTGGGCCACCGGGGCTGCCCACCCATCTTTATTTTAGTTTTGAGTTTACTTGCCAGTCATTCTCCACAATACACAAAATTGTTTTTGGGTTGTTGCATGAATAAGTAACTATAGCTAACACAATAATGCTTACTTTTGTAAGCTTTTAGAACAAAGCTAAAAAAAGAATTACAGTAGCTTTTTTCCTTTTATCATCATAAATATCCTGTAATTGAAATCAGGATTTAGAAGTGGTAGCAGGAGATGTTGGAGATAGTATGAGACTGAGTAAGGTTTACACAGTCGAACTGAAAACATATTTTGATAAACATTTCTTCTGGTAAACAAAGGAATTGAATAATTAAAAACTTTCATATGGTACTAGGTAGGGAAATGTCTAAAAGCTACAGGCAATCAACAGGTTACAGAGAATTGGAAAACAGTGGAAGAATGAAAAACCATGGAGCCGTGATGCACTTTAATGTCAACCTGATGCAAGTGTAACTTTGTGACATTAATTATCTATGTACAAAAGTAAATATAGTTATATAATTACAAAATAAAAAAGTTAAATTTCTAAGAAAGGCATGTGAATTAAAATGAGTTCAATACTTTACTTTTTAAATCTTTATTTATTTATTTGAGAGGGAGAGAAAGAGAGCACCCACACATGCATGCACGCACGTGCAAGTGGCGGGAGGTTCAGGGGGAGAGAGAATCCCAAACAGGTTGTGCTCTGAGTATGTAGCCTAATGTGGGGCTTGATCCCATGATCCTGAGATCACCACCCAAGCAGAAAAGAAGACTCTAACACTTAAGCAACTGAGCCCCCCAGGCACCCCATTGTACTTCTGTGTACAAAAGTAAATATAATTATATAATTATAAAATAATTATAAAAATAATTATAAAATAAAGGAATTAAATTTCTAAGAAAGGAATTTGAATTAAAAAGAGTCCAATATTTTAGATCACTATTATTTAAAAAGGCATATTATGACAATCATAAAAATATATTTTAAATTAATAGAGCTATTTTCCAAAATCTAAGTCAATAAATTCCCCCACTGCAATTTTGAAGATGGATTGACTTTTCGGAAAATAGAGCAATTATTCTGTGAATTTTAATACGAATACAAAGTCTGTTATGTACAGAACCAGGTACAGAAAGCAATTAGTTGTAATGCAGATCAAACCTGCCCAAATGAACTGAAAAACTTCATTTAGAACTTAGTAAACAAAAAAGCCAATATTTGCAAGTATGCTATTTGTTGAGATATTATGAGCTTGAAAATTGTCAATAAAAATTCTAACTTATTGGAATTTAAATATATCTTTAAATTTTTATTTAATTAAAAAGTGTCTTAAAATTAATTTTTATTGTTTTAATCCTTGAATTAAGTTTTCCCAGCAGGTAAGCACACCCCAATTGATAATTTACTCATTATTTGGGCCTCCTCCCAATTGGAGTATTTTATTTTATTTTATTTTATTTTATTTTATTTTATTTTATTTTATTTATTTATTCACGAGAGACAGACAGAGAGAGAGAGAGAGAGAGAGAGAGAGGCAGAGACACAGGCAGAGGGAGAAGCAGGCTCCAGGCAGGGAGCCCGATGTGGGACTTGATCCCGGGACCCTAGGATGACGACCTGAGCCCAAGGCAGACGCTCAACCACTGGACCACCCTGGGATCCCAACTGGAGTATTTCTAAGTGTAGAATATTTATACAAATTATTCAGGGGTGAGCTGTTAGACTACAGCTGCCAGGGTCTTCATGAAATAAGTTTCAACTGCTCTGCCACACCAAGGATACAAGTAACATGAAGTCTGTTTTCTTTTTCTCAGGTTGAATTAAAATTGCTTAACCCCTTATATGTCAGATGAGAAGGAAATCCTACAATATATTCCTGGGGGTCCCTCAAACTCTTTGCTCATCCAAAAACAGTGGTAGCTTTACATCCAAAAAAGAGGTCCACTTGCTTTCACTTCTACCTGGGGAAGAACTTTCTGTTTTAAGATCTGTTGTTGCCTTGTGGTCATTGTTCCTTGCTTCTGCACTCTGTCCCTTTTAAGGGTCCACTTGACCGTCTAGAGCTGCATCAACCAACTTACCACCAACCAATTTCTGCCAAGCTTCTAGGTCAGCCTAAGTTTCCAAAGGAGGCCACATAGGTAGGTGGCTCCCCTTGACCCAAGGCGTCTTCACTGGGATCCCTGGAAATCATACAAGTGCCCATGCAGCTAAGTCTTCTGCCCAGAGGTGCTATGCTTGAGCTGATTAGAGGGTCACTCCAACGCAAAATACGCAACAACTGTCCCATTCTCCAGTCTCAGAAATTCAAGGAAGCCGGAGGAGGAGTTGGCTAGCCTCTGTTCTTTCCTAACAAGACACAGAGAGCTCATTCCATACCCTTCTTCAGAAAACAGAGCCCGCTTGTCTTTGAGAAGGGCCCAGATTATTTTTAGTGGGAAATACTTTCTCTGCTGCCTTGATCATTCATCCTACCCATGATAATTCAAAGGAACTCTGGCATCTATCTTGCTGAAGCAACAAATATATAACTACCAGTACTAGCAACAATAACACGATTCAAAACAGAAGTTAAATCTTTAGTGGGTCGCCCCACTACTTTGATAGCATTATGTAGTAGAACAATCTTTAGGTGCCTCTTTGTGTTTGAAAATCTCTATTGTTCACAATAAACTACCTATAGCTTCTCTTAGGTAATGAATTTAGGTAATAGTTTTAGATGTGACCTATTGTTGGCTATTCTCCATGTAGGGTATAGAGCTATGCTGTTCAGTAGAACTTTCTGTGATGATGGAACTGTTCTGTATGTCAGCTGTTTCATATGGTAGCCGCTAGTTACACTGAGCACTTGAAATGTGGCACATGCAACTGAAAAACTGAAATTTTAAGTTTATTTTAAATTTTAGCTAAAACATTAGACAGAAAGAATATTTATTTACCTTAATTACTCGTTATAGAATGAATTAATCAAAATTCATTTCCAGGGTCACCTGGGTGGCTCAGTGTCTGCCCTCAGCTCAGGTCGTGATCTCGGGGTCCTGTGATCGAGTCCCTCAACAGGCTCCCTGCATAGAGCCTGCTTCTCCCTCTGCCAAGTCTCTGCCTCTCTCTCTATGTCTCTCATGAATAAATAAATAAAATCTTTAAAAACAACAACAAAAAACAAAATTCATTTCCAAAGTGAGTTTTTTCTTAAATTCGGAGTTTAAATAGATTCTTCTTTAAACAAAACAAAATACTTCATCTGGCATTTTTTTAAATGTTGAAAATATGTATTTTTGTTCTCTTATCAAAACAAAAGCGTATTATAAACTTTAGAACCAGATATTTTTGCTGGATAAGCCTTACCCATCGGCCTTTTCCCTCTTCCACAGCATGGCTTTTATAAGTTAAACATTTGCAGTGGTAACATAAATAATTTCCCTCCAAAATTAACACACACTGAATTTTGAGTGCAGAGAGACATTCCCCACCCTCCCCAACCCATCTTTCTGTCAACATAACCTGTCTCACATAGCTGGTCTATGAATTGATTCATTTATGAAATGTGATTTTTTTTTTGCCTCATAAGAATAAGACCCTACTGTGTAGAGAAATTGAAAATTAAAAATAGATGTGAACCTATGTTATTTCTTTGGACTTACTATCTCTTTGACAACTTGCCTTCAAGTAAAACAGGACTGAGTTTGGCTGACTCGGATTTCTGTCCCACCCAAAAAGCTAAATATATATGGAGCTTGATTGTCTTCAGTAGGAGGTACTTTAATTTACCACAAGGCCACAGTTTTGCCCAAGGTTATTTTTAGAAGCATGTTCATATTGGACAATTGTATCCTCTGCCACAGGGGCTAAAGTTAGTTGCCAGAGATCCATTTATCTTCTCTCATACTGCTGGGCCCCCACTCTCTAAAATTATTTTTTAAATGTCTGACCACTCAGGAATAATTCCAGTGTTCAAACATTATACATTTTTGGGTAGCTGAAAAGTGAATCCACAAAGAAAACAATTCACTTCTGCCTCTGTGACAAAAAGGCTAAAGAATTTCACTTGGAAAAGCTATCTATCTATATTTAGGGAGTGTGATTTGTGCAACTTGTAGTCAGTAGGTCTTTTAAGAAGCAGTTGGTATACCTGAGTCTTCAGTAAACTTGCTTTAAGAGCTGGCTCTGGAAGAAACTATTTGCATAGAGTCACAAATTATTTTCTACTGGAATGAAAAATTACAGCTGATTTAAAGAATATGTTGTCCCCTTGACTGTCTAATAGAGAGGCCTGAGAGATGTGCCATGGCTATAATAATTTATTCGAGACTTCAAAGCATAGACTGCACAGTCTATGCAGTATCATGTAAGATCATGGTTAATTTAAAATGCCTGCTACTGAAAAAGAAGAATCATACATCAGAGTTGGCATCAAAAATGTACCAACAGGGATATGTGAGCAAACAAATGCCAGGAAATTCAGGCTGATGCCTTAGAAGTTTTCTCCTGTGGGTCTGAGCATTAAAGAGAATTACATACTGGAGGAAGTATACTTGTACCAAAAGCAATAACACTGCATCACTGGGATGGTCTTTGAGCCCAAATTGGGATTGATTAAATCTCTCATCCACACAATATGGCTGGGGACAAGCGCATAAGAAACACATAGATATACATTATTTATTTCTGTTGTGCTTAGCACAGTGGGATCTGTGCCCTTTAAAAATTAACTACTTAGTCGCTGAGCTGGGTAATCTGGAGTCAGTGAAGGGTTATACTGAGCATGCTCTCTGTCTTCACCAAAGTGACAGGAATAAAGGGACTCAAATCATGGCACGAACTTTGCCTAAGGAATGTAATAAACTTCCTCAATGAAGTAATAAGATATGAGAACAACTCTCAGAGAATTGGTACAATCTCTGTCCCTAAAATATTTCAAAAAATAGGATACTCCCCCTTTGGTAGGAGTGCCTTATTAAAATGCAGCTTCTTTGGAAATAGGGGCTGTTCTGCAATTCAGGTTGGAAGTTGCCCATGTGTGGCAATAAGTCTTGAGATGTAACTGTCTTCTTCTATCCCTGGGTGCTTCTATCCCTCTGTTCCCTGAAACAGACTGCTTTGCAACTGAGCCAAGAGAGCTCAATAATTTTTGTTGGATCAAATGGATAAATGTAGAGAGAAATGAAATTACCTACTGCTATATAACAAAAATATCCTGTATTTGGCAGATTAAAACACAAATATTTATTATCTCACAGTTTGTGTGAATCAAGAATTCAGGAGTGGCTTAGCTAGGTGGTTCCAGCTCAAGGTCTCTCATGAAGGTATCGTAAAGAGGTTGTCTGGGCTGTGGAAGCAGATATTAAGGTTCTCTCTACTCTAAGAGTTTGGAAGCCAGGGGCGCCTGGGTAGCTCAGTTGGTTAAGTGGTTAAGTGTCTGCTTTTTGGCTCAAGTTCTGATCCCAGGGTCCCGGAACAGAGCCCTGTGTGGCCTTCCTGCTCAGTGGGCAACCTGCTTCTCCCTCTCTCTTTGCTCCTCCCCCTTGCTTGTGCTCTCTTTCTTGCTCACTCCTCTCTCTAAAAAAATGAAATAAATAAAATCTTATAAAAAAAGAGAGACAGAGAGTTTGGAAGCCAAAGGTGCAATTGTAAAGGAACATGAGGCAATCACACTGAAGAAATGGATAGAGATCCCAAATTTAGAGGTACTTGGGATTAGGCCAGAGGAAATGAAACCATGTAAGGAAGAGCAAGGAGGAGTCAGAGTGTCCAAGTAGAATGAGGAAGAGCAAGAGGTCCTGCTCTTGCAAGAGCCAAACAGCAAATGGATAGTACACGACTTGGATCAAAGAAGGCAGGAAGGTAGATTAGCTGGTGAGAAAAGAAACTAGACTGGAAAGTTCCAGCCAAAGCATTCTGATTTGGGTCTTCTGCTGCCCCATGCCTGTGTTTGTCTCACCCGGGTAATAGGGAGGGGCTAAGAGTTAGGATAGGATAGGTGGAGTAGTTTTTAGGAGATTTAGAAGAGGATTGTTTTTACCTTGACATCCTCGCTGTGCAGGCAGTTGACTACTCACCCTGGGCTGGTTTCTCCCTTGCATTTCCCTTGATACAAACTGGGCCCAGCTCCTGACCCTGCTGGAGTCTTCATATGACATCATGCTGCTACTGTTTCTGTCACATGGGGTTCTGAAAATATTTATTTGCAACTCCCACAGATAGAACACAAAATCAATAAACATTAGGCTCTATCCTACTCTTTGAAAATATGTCATCATAAGAAATGTGTAGGGGCACCTGGGTGGTTCAGGTGGTTAAGTGTCCAACTCCTGGTTTCGGCTCAGGTCATGATCTTGTGGTCTTGGGATCCCCTCTGTGTTGGGCTCCATGCTCAGCACAGAATCTGCTTCAGATTCTCTTTCCCTTCTCCTCTGCTTCTCCTGTGTGTGTGTGTGTTGTCCTTGTTGGATTTGTCATGAATATGAGATAAGATCTTCACATAGATGACCATGTGGCCTTCTTTGAAATCTGTCTGAAATACACTGGCTCTTCTTGGTGTTTTAAAGTCCATGTCTCTCCTTGGACCACCCACTAGTTTTGTTTCCTGTCTGAAGAATGCTTTTTATACTTATTGATTCAGCAAAAATGACTGGCACATGTTGAATCTACTGAGTGACCAAACTTAACCGTGCTTGTAAGATCAGCTCCACTTGTTTCTTCAACAACTTAGCATAACGTCTATCACCTGTTTGTAGTAGTTTACTGAACAGCAGTGAGTGCTTCATGGAATAGCTGGCTTGGCAAACTTTTGACCCTCATACTCCAGAACTTATACTTCCAAATCCCAACACACAAACTCATAGAAGGAATGATCCAGATCAATTACAATGAGAGTAGCAAACGCTTCACCTAACTATTAAATAGTAAACTCAGAGGGCAGCCCGGGTGGCTCAGCGGTTTAGCGCCGCCTTCAGCCCAGGGTGTGATCCTGGAGACCCAGGATGGAGTCCCACATCGGGCTCCCTGCATGGAGCCTGCTGCTCCCTCTGCCTGTGTCTCTGCCTCCCCCCCACCCCACTCTCTCTCTCTGTGTGTGTGTGTGTCTCTCTCATGAATAAATAAATAAAATCTTTAAAAATAAATAAATAGTAAACTCAGAGAACATGAGAGCATTGTGGAGTAAGCAGTGACATCTTTATGAGCTGTATTGGCAACTTGCACTAGTTCTTTGGCCAGAGAGAATTTCAAGCAGCTCCTGTGGGCTTACTCAATTCCAGGTTCATCCTTACACTGTATTCTGGAACCCCACACTCCAGTGAATATTGCTACTTAGATCAGCAAAAACTGAGGCCCAAGCAAAGAGGAAATCTCTCATTCATTTTTTAGGAACCCAGGAAATGGTTTATATTCATTTGACCCTAATTTGATTCAGTTACAAATATTTACAAAGTTTATTTGGTCAATAATTCATTTTACTAGATGCTGTAATGCTGGGAAGAATTTGTAAAACTTTTTTTAAATTTTCAAAAGTAAAAAAAATAATAATAAAAAAATAAAATTTCAAAAGTAAGAAATAGTCCCTCATTCTCAAGGTGTTTCCAGCTTAATAAAAATTTACACACATAATTATTGTATTCCAGAGAAAGGTGAGAGCTCTGAGAGAGCCCCAAAAGACCCCAAGGGAGTTCATAGAGGGAGACATTTGGGCAATGGCACAGAAAGGGGGTCTGCGAAGCTGCATTTAGCACAGGCAGGCAATGATAAATGCGATGGTAATGGCAGCAACAAGAGAGAGAAGGGTGTTCTCTAAGCCAGGGGTTGGCAAACCTGTTCTGTAAAGGGCCAGGTAATAAATATTTTAAGGTTTGCAGGTCACATCCTGTCTCTATTGCATATTCTTACTCTTTTCCTTCTCTGCCTTTTAAACATGTAAAAACCATTCTTAGCTTACAGGGCTGCACAAAAACCGCCTGCAGACCAAATCCCACGGGGCATAGTTTGCCAACCCTTGTTGTAGGCAGCATGAGCAAAGGAAGCTATAACGGACACAGGAAGCTATAACGTGTTTCCTATGGCTGAAGGTTAAGGAAGCTTGGGGTGCAGGGTAGAGTGGGAGATAGGAGTGGAAACTGGTTCATCTGCAGAGCCTTGGAGGCCAATATAAGGAGGCCAGTTCATCAAGCAATAAAGAAAAATTGAAAGTTTGCAAGTGAGAAAAAATACGACAAAGCTTCGGTTTTAGAAGATCAATTCAATGAGAGTATGTAACATAGAATAGTGTGGGGAGATGGGGACAATACACAGGAAAAAAATGAATAAGGTGTGAATTAGGATAATAGTGATTTAAAGGTAGAGACAAGGGCAGCCCGGATGGCTCAGTGGTTTAGCGCCGCCTTCAGCCAGGGGTGTGATCCTGGAGACCTGAGATCGAGTCCCACGTCAGGCTCCCTGCATGGAGCCTGCTTCTCACTCTGCCTGTGTCTCTGTCTCTCTGTGTGTCTCTTGTGAATGGATGAATAAAATCTTAAAAACAAAACAAAGGTAGAGACAGACAAAAGGGACCAGATGCCTTTTTATGAAGGAAAGAAGTAAGTGTATTGTTATGGAAAATACATTTGCATAAATAAAGCATGGCCTTATGAGTGCAGGGCTTGGTGGAACCAAATGAATCATGAATACAGTCATCAGTAATACAAGATTTCACAATGTCCCTGTCAAGTTTTACTCCACAAACTGGAATTTTGATTCTCAGGCTTCTGAGTGCAGTAAAGTAATTTCCCATCAAACTGACACCTGGCCTGGTGAGATTCTTTTGGAGATCTATCTGATGGTCGTCCAAGGATTTATTAAAAACCACTTGTCATTGAAGATGGCCATGTCTCAGGAGAAAAGCAGACAAGAACCAAGTAGGAAAAAAGTTCAGGAGAAAAAGAAATTCAAATGCATTTCTGAAATAGGAAGAAGAAAACAAATGAAGCAATATGATTATAATGAATTCGTAAAGCTAACAAATTAACTTCTCTTTTGCAAAACTGCAGAAAGAATGAATAAAAATTGAGACCTTGCAAGCTCTGCTATCTCCAAAGGCCAATCCAGCATTCCAACCTTTCTCAGTCTTCAAAGGATTTTCCCCTCTAGAAAGAATAGAAACAATGTGCCAGTGCCCTTCTGTCATCACCTGCAATGCATACACACAGACATGCCTTTATTTAACTCCAAATCTGGCCTAGATTCATACAGCTCCCCCAGAAGAGTGCTCTCCATCAAGAGCAGAAAGAACTTTAAGGAAATACTGGAGGGAGTGAAGGAAGAGCCCCAGAGCTGTATTTGTAAAATAATAGTGAAAATAATCATGTTGAAGAGATAAACAGAAACTAGTAAGTGCTCCAAACATTCTATTCTCATGGGTATTTGAAACATTTCCTAGGACCTAGAAATTATTGAGTCTTCAGAGACACCAACCAGAGCAATTTCCTAGAAGGTTCTAAATGGTTACTGGTTATTGTGATCACAATCTATAAATATTGGGAGAGTATTCTCTTCAGGAGCTTCCTGGGCAGAGGATTAAAAAAAAAATTCTTAGAAAGACTTAGGAACTTCCTGCCTCCATCCCCCACAGGCACTGAGTAGTTTAGAATTTCATTTAGTGAAAATGGCTTCCTTTCATATACCAAGAAATTGTGGCCTAATTTTAATTAAGGTGTTTTTTTCATTTAGCCTATATAACTAAAAATGGCCAACTTAAAAAAACAAACATGTTTTTTCCTGTCGCTGTATATAGCTTGCAAATTTGAAGCAACAGTATGAACTCATTCCAAACGTAGAACTCTCAAAAAGTTATGCCTTTAAAAAAAATAATACCATCTTCGCTGTTAAAAATATTGTAAATTATGGGTAATGATTGACAGAGAATTTGTGATTGTAGCCCAAAGGGTAAACTCCCCTAGAATCTTTCAAAGTCTATTCTTTCCTTTCAATGAAGTCCATCTCAAACCAGTACATTCATTATTCTCTATTGAGTACACCTAGCTACCAATTACATGAAAATGTATTATAAAAATAATTGCTTTTCATCCTCATTAACAAACTATTAGGAAGGGAAACGATGGAAAAATCATTCAACGTTTTATTAATTCTATAACAGTATTTCTAATGAATCCTCTTATCAGGTTATGTGTAGAAAAGCATTTCCCTCACCATTTTCTAGCGAATTAGGCAGCCCTTGAACAAAAGATAGATACTCCCGTCATGAACACATTATAGCATTCCCCATGGACTATGGAGACTCTTCAGCATCTGGGGGGAAAATTAAGTCTCGCCTTCCCACTGTTCCTTCTCACAGGCTTTGTAGAAGACTTAATTGAACCTGGCACACCCTCCTAGATTTTCTACACAAAACTCACTATTTATTCCTTTTTGAGTAATTACAAGAAAGCTAATGCATCCTGTAGACTGCATGTGCCATAAAGCTAGAAAGAAAAGGGAAGTGCTCTCAGACATCTCCATAAACCCACAGGGAGCAGGAGAGAGAACAAAAGCCTTGCACCTGTGCTTTGCTCCAGCTCTTTCCCTCTGGTGGATGTGGCTGGGATCTGATTCCCCACCCCCACTACCCATCTGTTGCTACAGCTGAGCCCCAGTCATTTCCTGAAAGAAATGTTTATCAGGGTGTCACCTGATTGACTTTCACAGCAGCTCATAGTACCCACCTTTGGTTTGGGGCCAGGACACCACGGTTGGATTTCTGTCGAGGTGTCTGATTATCGACATCAATAGTCTGGAACTAACAACATGGTGTTCAAGCTGGTTTGAAAAGAAGGGGGCTATAGCTGGAGAAGTTCCTCAGCTACCTTTTAAGTTCACTAGGGATAAAGCGAATCTACTTGAATCAATAAAATTAAGTCACTACCTGCCAAGTGCAAGACAGAGGACGTAAGCCAGTACAGGATGAACTGCCAAGTGGCTCATAGAAAAGGGCCCATCCAAGTGTAGAACTAAAGGCAGGACTCCCTACAGGGGATTCAACGGAGGCCATGTGAAGAAGGTAGCAAATGACTCGGGGTTTGGAGGCCACATAGGATTTGAATGGCCAGAAGGAGAGGATGATTTCTGGCAGGTGGGATCATATGAGGACAAATTCACAGCTGGCAATATGAGAAGTATTTTTGGGAAGACGCTCCATTACCACAGTGGTTCTGATACTCGGAATCACCCCCAAAGGCTTGTAAGAACTTAAAAGAACACACGTGGCTGAGTTCCACACCTCCCCACCCTTCCTGATGGAAGAGTCTGAAGCAGACTGAGAAGTTACACTTCTAACAGGTTCCCAGAGAAGGAGGATACTGGTATGTTAGAAATCGGACTCTGAAAACCCTCAGCAAGAACGGACCCTGGCTGTGAATGGCTCCACAGTCAGGCTAAGTAAAGAGTTTGGATTTTATTGTGTAGGCCACTGGAACTGCTGAATGGTTTTGGAAGAAGTTGAGATGAACGTGAGAAACAAGAGAGGTATTTTAGGAGAACACCTGACCACTCTGCTGAAAAAAAAAAAAAAAAAAGCTTGGTCACAGGAGATCCTTCCAGGAGGTGAGGCCCACGGTTTTAAGACCCTAACACGAGGGATCCCTGGGTGGCGCAGCGGTTTGGCGCCTGCCTTTGGCCCGGGGCGCAATCCTGGAGACCCGGGATCGAATCCCACGTCGGGCTCCCGGTGCATGGAGCCTGCTTCTCCCTCTGCCTGTGTCTCTGCTTCTCTCTCTCTCACTGTGTGCCTATCATAAATAAATAAAATTTAAAAAAAAAAAAAAAAAAAAGACCCTAACACGATGTGGATGATGGAATAGCAAAAGACAAGAGATGGTGCAAAAACCTACTCATTCATCCACACTTCCACTAAACTGAATTTTAGATGTTTGCATAAGATTTGACAAAATACTTTACTAGTAAAGCCTCTAAGCTAGTGGCTATCAAAATTTAGAGCAAAAGGCTCACCAGAGAAGCTCATAAAAAACACAAATACTTTCCCCCACATACTCAAAAGAACTCAAAGGGGCTTGATGAGGTATTTGTACACCCATGTTCATAGCAGCATTATCATAGTAGTCAAAGGATGGAAATAATCCAAATGTCTAACAATGAGTGAGGGCAAAATCAAAATGTGGCATTACATTTAATGAAATATTATTTGGCCTTAACAAGGAAAAAATGTTGACACATGCTGCAACATGAATGAACCTTGAAGAGATTATGTTAAGTGAAATGAGTCAGACACATTAGGTCAAAGTATTGTGCGCTTCCACTTACGTGAAGTATCCAGAATAGTCCAATTCTTGGAGATAGAAAGTAGAATAGAGGCCACGAGGGGCTGGGGAATGGGGAAATGGGATGTTACTGTTTAATGGGTATGGACTTTTAGTTTGAGATGATGAAAAAGTTCTGGAGATGGGTGGTGGTGATGGTTGCATATCAATGTGAATGTATTTAATGCCACTGACATGTACACTTAAAAAGTGTTAAAATGGTAAATTTCATACGCACACACGTGTCTGTATAATCACAATCTCCAGCTCCAGTATACACAAACACACACATCTATATACATATACATACACATCACATATTTTACACACACAATTCAAATGCCTGAGGCAGCCCTCCAACTGGAGATTGGTTTGTTGTTTGTTTGTTTTAAAGATTTTATTTATTTATTTGGGAGGGAGAGAGAGCACTAGTGGTAGAGAGAAGCAGAGGGAGAAGCAGACTCCTTGTTGAAAAAAGAGCCTGATGTAAGGCTCCATCCCAGGACCCAGAGATCATGACCTACGCTGAAGGCAGATGCTTAACCAACTGAGCCATGTAGGTGCCTCTAGACATTGTGACTCAACTGGTCTGGGTGGGACCCAGGAGTCTATGCTCGAACACTTGGCCCATGGTATCCCAAAGCAGGTGTGGGAAGATAACCTCCATCTCAGCTCTAGGAAAATACAGCTCCTTGAAGTAAAGTCTTTTGTGAGTAAGGGGTAGGGTTCTGCTTCATGGGAGAGTTCTCCAGGTACCACTTAGACCAGAAGAATCTTTTTCCTGCCTGAGGCTATAGATGTCCGTAACATGTCTCTGACTGTAAGAAATCTGAATAGAAGCCTTCATCCAAGGCTCTGCTCCCCATTAGAAGGCAGCCACGTGGAAGAGTCACCCCTCCTGCAGTTCTTGTGTTGCATGTTTTCTATAATAACTACAGAAACAGAAATAGAAAGAGCAACATAAACACAGATGATGGATTTTGTGTACTTGCTGCAGAATGCCTGGATTTTATGGCTTGAACTTTGTACGATTATTGACTGTCTGAGAGCTCTCTACAATGAGTATTAATTAATGTGAGGCAGGAAACAGTCTAGCAGGAAACAGATGGAATATAGATGAGGATAATGGAGGTTAGAGACACAGAAACAGGATAATAAATATGAACTGGGATCTGCATTAGGACCAAAATGGAGCTACCACCTCAGCTACTCTTTGATGATTTAAGCCTGGAGACACAAAGATTATCCCTGCCCAGCCTGAACTTGTGCATTACCTAATTCTTGTGTAACGCAGATTTCTTCCATGAGTCTCTTTATGAACTGAGAATTATTGGATCAAATATATGTGATTCTCTAGTCATGCCAATTAGTGTTTTAGTGAGAATAATTCTGAGCTCTGATGGAAGCAGAAAGGCAGGAACCAAAAAAAGAAGAAAGATGTTTTAGTAGGTAAAGGATCTGGCAATAAAGTAAAAGGAATTTTTAAGTATTATTCATAACTGAGTATTTGATAGATGGGGTGATATGATGGTTAATGTTATGTGTCAAGTTGGCTGGGCCACAGGATGCCCAAATACTTGGTCAAACTTTCTGGGTGTTTCTATGAAAATGTGTAGAAGAAGTTAAAATTTATATCAGTGATTTGAATAAAGCATATTGTCCTTCATAATGTGGGTGGGCCTCATCCAATCATGTGAAGGCCTGATTAGAACAAAGACAGGCCTCTCTCCAGCTAGAGAGAATTCTCCCACAGATTATGTTTGGACTTCACCCACCATGTTAGCTTTTCTTGGTCCTACAGCACCCTGCCAGCCTTTGAGCAAAAACTTCTGGGTCTCTGGCCTGCCAGCCTCTCCTGCAGGAATAGGAGTTTTGGAATTCTGAACCCCCATAATCATTTGAGCCAATTCCTTACAATGAATCTACATATATACATACATATGTCCATACATTCACACATAGATATGCAGATGCTATTGGTCTGTTTCTCTGGAGAACTCTGACTAATAGAGGTGGTAGGTAAGACCCCTGAATGTTTCTAGCGAGTTAGGAGATGTAAAATGTATGGTTGTGCTGGTTTTTAAATAGTCACAAATTTTTTGACATTCTTACCATCTAGAGGTGAGGTACAAGTCCCCTTGAATCTGGGTAGGCTTGTGACTGCTTTGGCCAGAAATCATAGAAGAAGTGTACTATGCAGTGTCTGGTCATAAAAGCCATGTGGCTTTTTCCTTGTTCAATGAACACATGTTCTTCGAGCTCTATGAGGCCATGTAAGAATTCTGAACACCCTGAGGCTGCCATATGAGTTAAGCCCAAGCCATGACAAGATGCCCTGCCTTGGCTTTCCAGTGACCGCCTCAACCGAGCCTAGCTTTCAAGTCATCTTGGCCCAGGTGCCAGACATGAGACTAACAAAGCTCCCACTTAGTAAAGTCTTTCCGAGGCCTCAGACACTGTGATGCAAGACAAGTCATCCTGCTGAGCTCTGAATTCTTGATCTGCAGAGTCCATGAACTTAATAAAATGGATTATGCCACTAGGTTTTGGGGTGGTTTGTTAGGTAGTAAGAGATCATTGGAACAATGACACTACTATTGTAAGATGTATAAATGTCAAAGATTTCTCCATTACATAGCTATAGAATATATTGCTTTATTTTAGTGAACATTAGGAGTTTATAAAGATTTTCTAGGTATACTCCTAACCTTAGCCCCCTAATCAAATTTGTACTTAAATTATTTTTAGTCACATTTTATACCTTAGGAAACTTTAAGGATATGATCTTTAAAATATTTTATTTATTTATTCATGAGAGACACACAGAGAGAGGCAGAGACACAGGCAGAGGGAGAAGCAGGCTCCCCTCCTAGAGGAGATGCAGGACTTGATCCCAGTACCCCGGGATCATGCCCTGGGCCAAAGGCAGACGCTTAAACACTGAGCCACCCAGGTGTTCAAAACATGGAATTTTAAAAATTCATGCGATTACTACTAAGGGGATCTAGCTGATCTGGTGTGGACCCTACTTACATTTGAAAGTACCATCTTGTTGCCTATCTATCTGGAAGAGGTGAGCATGGATTTATAGTGGGTTTTACAAATCCAAGTGATCTTAGCACTTTCAGTTACAAAGATCATCAATCTTATTCAGTGTAAGAAATACTAAGCCCTATAATAGGCAAATTTGGGCTTAAAATAATTAAGAGAAAAATAAATCTTTAAAAACACATATTAACTACTATGATAAAGTAAATATTTTATTATCCTTAAAAGTGTAGGGACAGGGGTGCATTGGGTGGTGCAGTCAGTTAAGCATCCAACTCTTGGTTTTGGCTGAGCTCATGATCTCAGGGTTGTGGGATTGAGCTCCACGTCGGGCTCTGCACTCATTGAGGAGTCTGCCTAAGACTCTCTCCCTCTTTGTCCTTCCCATTTCTCCCTCTCGCTTTCTCTCTCTCAAATAAATGACTTGTTAAAGAAGTGTAGTTACATAACAAGCATCAATGGTTTGTAAGAGTTCCTTTAAGTTAATTCAACCACATTCGTAATGTTTTTATAGTGTGTCTGATACTTTATTGGGTCATCTGATGAACACTTAAAAGTAAATTTATAGAAACTGACCTTGTGAATCTTCTACTCTAATGAGCACAGTAAGATCTGCTCACTTGAAACAACTACTCAATAGTGCTTGGTGGAAATGTACATTCATGTGAGAATCTAGGAGAATGACCTCGGAGTCAGACATAAAGGAAATTCTTCCCCAAGTGATGGGAAATGCATGCTCTCACTTCTTTTTCTAAGGCATCTTAATAGTTTAAATTTGACAAGGTCCTTTCTGTGTTTTCAGCTTGGTTGGTCACAAAATGAGGAAAAGCAATTCAAAACAAAAATAAACTCCCCACAGAACTGGCATATTTTGGATCTGGAATCTTAGACTGGATAATTTTGTATTATTTTAAAATGTTACTGAATTTGTCTCTTGCTATAATTAAAAAAAATTTTATGAAAACGACTGCAGTAGATTAGTAAGCAAAATAGTCCAGGCTATACAGAAATTTGTTTTGTGTTTTTTTTTTCCTTAATTCTATTTAATACTGTGAAGTAAACTAGCCTTTCTTTATGCCTACTCTTCATATAAATAACTTGGTCCTGGGAATTCCATCTCCCTTAGGATCTCAGTAGTCTGCAATTCTCTGTTTCATGTCTCACTGCTGTGATTTCCAGAAGCACGGGGTGTCCCCAAAGAAGGCAAAAGAAAGCTGTATTTTCGTAACAAAAAACAAATTAGCCCCTATAACATATGAATTCTTCATCACAAAATAAATTTTAAAAAGAGGGGTAGATACACCAAAAAAAAAAAAAAAAAAAAAGAGGGATAGAGCAGGGACATCCGAGTGGCTCAGTGGTTGAGTGTCTGCCTTTGGCTCAGGGTGTGATCCCGGATTCCTGGGCTCAAGTCCCACACTGGGCTCCTTGCGTGGAGCCTGCTTCTCCCTCTGCCTGTGTCTCTGCCTCTCTCTGTGTCTCCCATGAATAAATAAATAAAATCTCCAAAAAAAAAGGGATAGAGCAGAAGCCTCTTGCTTTTGGTAAGCTTGTAATTTAAAAGAATAAGGAGTAGTAATATATATATAAATATTCCAAGTCTTATAAAGATGAAGAATGTGTTTCAATACACTTACTGGAATCCACAACTCTTGCATTGTTTTACCTTATCTTTACTTTCTACAACTCTTCATGCTTCTCTCTTTGTCTTTCTCTTCCTGGCACCCTGACTGGTCCTACCTTCAGCTCAGTCTCATCTAGTCACCTGTTGGTAGGGAAGTGTGGTAAGTGGCTTAGCCCCAACTGCTGGTGGGCTTGTGTTAACTGCATCCGGTGTTTTAGGACATGCTGAGTGCCAGGCAAACTTGAACCATCTCCCTAATTCTCTCCTCCTTAGGATTTGGTCCGATGAGTTACCTAATAGTCCAGTTTCCCTTTAGGACTACAGCACTTCCCCAACCTCACCTGTTGGAGCTTGGAGTCTCTGTCTTTTGCCAGGAGGTCCCTTTTAGTTATCTACTGCTGTATAACCAACTTTCTCAAAATGCAGTCATGTCCGATAATCACAGTTTCTTCACGGTGAGGTGCCTCCATGCTCCTGGTCCTTCCCCCCTCCACTCCGTCTCTTTCCCTCTCTCTAACTCTCCCTCCCAGCAGTTCCCCTGCTCCCTCACCTAGGCTCATCCTTCAGGGCTTGGGCTTCTCTTGCAAGATTTCAGAGTAGGTGGGTTTCTTACATAGCCTCTGGCTTTCTCAGAGAGTATTCCAAGAGGACAGGACTTGGACGCTGCTAATCTCTTAAGGACTGGGCTCAGAAACTTGCCACAGCACCACTTCTGGCAAATTCTGTTGGCCACAGCAGTCACAGAGTCTACCCAGATTCAAGGGAGAGGACATAGACTCCATCTCTCAGATTGACAAAAAGTGTGAGGCCATCTTTAATCTGCCATGACTCCCCTTCCCTGAAGTCCCCATGGCTTTAACCACTGGTAGGAGTCCTGCTGTGTTTGACTAGAACACTGTGAGCAACTTAATAGAGATGTGCTTGACCCCATTTGTGTCCATGCTTCATCCAACAGATCATGCAACAGTGCTGAGGACTCAGCACTTTCTCATGAGCGTGCTGCACCGTCTTGGGCACAGTGCTCCGGCTACATAAATGCTCTTGCTGGAAGCAGCCACCATGGACAGTGTCCCCAGCCTGCAGTCTCCACCTTCTCTGCCCTTGCCTCACTCTCTGTGACAAAGCCTGCTCCATCCTAACCACCACCTCTGTGTCTGAGATTTAAGAGAAACATTTCCTTAAAACGCATCACTTCTTCCATGAATGGTGCCATTGCGATGCTTGTGATTTGTTTACCAGGACAATCACTTAATAGTCAAACCGGGGGCAGCCCGGGTGACTCAGCGGTTTAGCGCCACCTTCAGCCCAGGGCCCGATCCTGGAGACCCGGGATCCAGTCCCACATCGGCCTCCCTGCATGGAGCCTGCTTCTCCCTCTGCCTGTGTCTCTGCCTCTCTCTCTCTCTCTCTCTCTCTCTCTCTCTCTCTGTGTGTGTGTCTATCATGAATAAATAAATAAAATCTTTAAAAAAAAAAAGTCAAACCAGGTATTTATCAGGTTACTGAAGCACAATTGTCTCTGTGTGTACATACGCATGAGAGGGCTGTGCTGGGGATTACTCAGGTGTTTGCAGGAAAAAGAACTAAGGGATATCAATGATCATGTAACAATAATATTTGTCTAGAGCTTTACAATTTACAAACAACTTTTTTTTTTTGCAGTTCCATTCCATTTGCAGTTCTCATGATTTTGACAATTGGTATTACCATTAAAAAACAAAACAAAACAAACCCTCTTTTGGGGGCACCTGGGTGTCTTAGTGGTTGGACATCTGGCTCTCGATTTAGGCTCAGGTCATGATCTCAGGGTCATGGGATCAAGCCCCATGTCGGGCTCCATGCTCAATGGGGAATCTTCTCTCCCTCTCTCTTTCCCTGTACCCATCTCCTGGCTTGTGGGCACACACATACACTGTCTCTAAAATACATAAATAAATCTTAAAAAAAAGAAACCACCTCCTTTGGAGAAGATATTATTAATAATAACAGTAAGTGGCTGACATGCATGGTCTCCTTTATTTTCACAGCTATTATTCATTCATACTTATTTATTTCATAAATATTTATTGAGCGCTGGGCACTGGAGATAAAACGGTGAAAGAAAACAGATGTGTCTGTTCTCAGTAAGCCTACAGTCTATTAATAATCTCACAAGTCAGTATAAATCTAGAACTGTGATCCCTGTCCTAAAGGGGAAGTCCATGGTGGTTTGAGAGCAACATGTGGCCTAGGCCCTGAGGTTATGACATCTGATCTGATACCGGAGGAAAGAATAGGCATTTACCAGGGTTAAGGATGGGAAGGAGCCCATGTTCCAGAAGGAGGGAATAGCTTTTGCAAAAGCCCTATAGTAGGGGAAGGGGGATTTCTTCCAAGAACCGAAAGAAAGCTAGTGTGCCTAGAGCACAAACCCGATGGAGTAGGATTAATACTAATCCCACTTTACAGATAAGGAAAATGAAGGCCAGGCTAATAATATAGCCAGGCAGGAAGTGGCGAAGCCAGACCTGGAACGGAGCTGTTCTCATTCCTCAGCTGCTATTCCTCCCCTCTGGCTTGCTATTTGAGACAGATCAGTTTCTGCCGTGTGTTCAAGGAGGCTAAAAATGTAGCACAGCCAGGGTGGGAAACCTACGTTCTAGGCAAGAAAGCCTGGAGCTGCAGAAAGCATGAGTTGAGAATTTTGAGTAAGGAACCTGAGTTCCTGTGGAGAGCTTAGAGAAAGTGCAGTTGAAGAAGGAGGAAGAGGAGGGGGAAGGGAAGAGGAGGAGGAGAAGGGGGAGAGGAAGAGGAAGGAGAAGAAGCAAGAAAAAAGAAAAGAAAAGGCAAAGGGCGGGGCTTGTTCTGTGATCAGGATTCTGATTCTGAAACACATAGAGGTCAATCAGTCAACCAATCCAGTCACAACTGACGATAATTCTAGGGTTTGAACAGTCTAATTTGTCACACTTTTCCTCAGTGGTCTTTACAAATGGGACCCACGTTCCTCTGAATAAAGCAGTTTCACTTTTCTCTCCTCTGGAAGGTAGGGCTGAAAGGACTCAATGATGCCTCCAGTTCCTAGTGACTCATAAAATGGCATGTCTTCCAAGTGTGCCCTGAAATCCAGAGTTGGGTAGAGCAAAGCCCATCAGGTCCGCAGAGACTGACCTCTACTCTCTAGGCAATCAGGGACTTAGGAAAGGGGAAGACCCAACAAGGGGACTCCTTAAATAGTGATGGTTAAAATGCAAATCTCCAAGCTCTATTCCAGTCCTATGGAATCAGAGTCCCTGGAAACAGGGTCTGGGAAATTGAATTCTTAACACACTTCCTAGGGACCAGTAAAGGATCTGTAACAGTGAATGAGTCAGAATGAAAAGAAAGATGCCTCCATCTGACCTCAACTATGTGAAATACCCCAAATGAAACTACTGACTGAACTCAGTCAATCCACAAAACTGATACATTACAATAAAGTATTGTTTTAATCCACTAAATTTGGGAGTGGTTTGTTATGTAACAATTGATAACATACAACCTCAGTTTCCAACTGGCATCCAGTTCTCTTAAATCCCCATGGACCCAGATGCCTTGCTTATGTGACTCTACCATTTTTATTACATGTTGCCAAGATCACTGCGGAAAAGAAAAGAGGAGAAAGAATAAGAAAAGAGAGATCTTCATGGACCAGCCCTGGAAATGGGATATGTCCCCTCCATCCACATTTTTGGGGCCAGAACTCACTCACACGGCTACACCTAACTGCAAGGAAGCTGGGAAAGATGGTCCATGAGGAAAGGAAATGGGTTTAATGACCAGCTAGTCAGTCTCTGTCTCATGAACTGTCCCTTGTGAGTCTCTTTCTCTTTGGTATGGGGGTACAAATAACTAAACGAGACAAATATCAATATATTAGGGTCTTCTGGTTCAACAGTCCTGTCATATTGTATTTATTTTTCCTTCTCCTGATCCTCACCAAAATGATATCTGGGTGTTTGGGGCTGGAAAACGGGTTACCTACATAACCTTGTGGCTTGGGACAAGGAAGCCTCAGATCAGCCCATATGGGTTCTAGAGAGAATACCTGTTTTGCATCTAGAACCTGATCTTGCACACACAGTCTAGTCCTGTTTGGCATTTATGGATGTTATGCTCTTCACTTCAGAGCTCAAATTAATGGTTTAGCCTGTCTCTGCCTTTGGCAACCTCTTGGATAAAACCCATGGATGCCCGCAGTTCACTGTCTCTCTTAGGACTTCCATGTCCCCTTGGTAGGGACACAGTGGAACATCTACCTTCCCCAGACCCCAGCCCTTGGTGCTTCTTGTAGGATTTGGAGAATATGGTTCCCTTTGGCTTGGATCCATTAGGTTGCACATAAGCTACAAAAAGCTTTAGGAGCCCAGTATGGCCCAGAAGGAAACTGAAAAGAAATAGGAAGATAATCCCCTCCTTTGAGCTGTCAGCATGACTTATCACAGAGGACAATACCTCCTTCTCTGTGGATCCTATCTTGTCTCTTGACACTAAGCGTATAATATTTACATAATCAGAATACCTTATTTTTTTCATTGAGATGGGCTTAATTCTTTTTAAATCTCTAACAAAGCACAAAAGACATATGTAGAAAAATACATAAAGGCAATTAAACTGAATAACTTAAAAATAGGATATAGCCAACAATTTTAAGAGGGAAGTAGAGAGCAAAAATATGTGAAAGTTCTTAGCCATCACTGAGGCAAGACAACAGCATATTCTAAAACAGAAAAATCAAGAACTTGAAGTATCTGTATTTAGTTTGGTTATAATGTAAAGTACCCGACAAACAAACACAAAAGCAGCAACAACAAACTTTGGCGACTGGAAATTGCAATGGAGGGTAAGAGAAAAAAGAATCTTTCCATTTCAGAATGCCTCTGCATGGCTGAAGTTTGAAAACTCCCATGCAGATAATACTTCATTGAGAAAACTCTATTTTTGAATTTCAAAATAAAACAGGAATCCTCATCAATAAGGAGATGCTTAACTAAAATATATTTACTAACTCAAATATCCACCTTCGAGATAAAAATGAAGTAAATGTATAGATTCTGACAAGTAGGGGCATCCATGATGTAGAGTTAGGTGACAAAGTGAGTTATAGAACAATGGAGTTAGGATGCCTGTTTATATAAAAATTACACATGTACACACACACACAGTTGTAGGTCATGTGTGCAAAGACACCTTTGTGCATATAAGACAAAAAGTCTATGGACTATACCTCAAACAGTTTGGAATGTAGAAAAGAGAAGACCTCTATTTTTTGTATTTCACACTTCTCTCTTTTTTTTTACTTTTTTTAAAAAGGCAATATATATGTCCTATTATAATTTTTAAGTGTGAGTTCATATTGTGGCATTGTCTCTTACAAATGGGGTAATACGGAGAAGTCATGCAACCTCTTTGCACTTTGGTTTGCCCATCTTTACGCAGAACTTCCACCCACTGCCCAGCAGTGGGTGCAGATGAAAGGCACAAACTATCCTAGCAGCTCATAGGCATTCTATACAAATTGCGTTCCTTTCCTTTTTCTTCTTCCCAAGTGAGAAATGGCAATCTGGGCCAGGAAGAGGGGTGAGTTAGGGGGTGGGAAGTGGGGGTTGAAGGGTGGAGGGATGATTCAGACAGTGTTTAAAAACAGCCCTCAGATGCACATGTACGCAGTCATCACTCCCAGATAACAACCTTCCCCTTTCCTGCAATTTTCTTCCCACTCCCACCACCATCCATTCTCTCCTAGACTCTTCTTTGTATTTATTTTAACCCCATTTTATTTGTATAAAATTAACAGTCGTTTTTAAAGTGTTCTAAGATGGGGGGCGCCGGAGTGGCTCAGTCAGTTAAGTGTCTGCCTTCAGCTCAGGTCATGATCTCAGGGCCCTGGGAATCGAGCCGCATCGGGCTCCCTGCTCGGTGGGGAGTCTGCTGCTCCTGCTGTCTCTCTACGTGCACGCGCTCTCTCTCTCAAATAAATAAATAAATAAAATATTTAAAAATAAATAAATAAATAAAATAAAACATTCCGAGATGGAATAGCCCCTTTTTGATGCTCCCCTAAGTCATCCCGTTAGTTAATGGTGACTACTTGACCCATGAAGCTTCTGGAGTATAGCCTTTACTTTATAACTTTTCTCTAGTGCCTGACACCATGCCTGACACATGGTAGTTGAATGACTCCCAGAAAAACCTTTCTTTCTTGGTCCTTTCCATAATATTCCTCCTTTTCCTGTGCCAGGACCATACCCTAATTATGACAAAAAACATTTTCAAGAAAGCTATACATCTAAAACATCTGCGACATATTTGCTTATTAATACAAACGTGCCTCTAACTGGTCCAAGCTCAGACTGGGGCTTAACCATGTGTGGAAGGAGGAAAGTGAAATATTTCCAACTCACTGAATTTCTCTTCCCATAAGTACTGCCTACTTAAGCCCAACCACTCCTAGGACTCTAGGTTTCTGGCTTTTGGTAATTGTTTTGAGCGTTCCTTGTTAGTCTTACCTCTTTGGAAAAGAGATCAAGAGGATGATGGTTGGGACCCCGCAACCTCAACAACCAAAATCCAATCCTACTTTAACAGTGTGTCATACTGCCTACCCTGGGTACCTGAGGAAGATATCTATCTGCACAGAGAGCAAAGTCAGACAATTTCACTTTTCACTGCCATGAGGATTTTAACCCTATCCCCAATACAGAACCCAGGTGAGCTAGACTGGACTGCATTGGAGATACTCTGTGCCAATGGTAGATATAGAAGTAGCCTGGCAGCTTCTTCCTAAGACTTGACGTCCTGTTTTTTTTAAATTAAATTTATTTTATTTTATTTTATATTTTATTTTATTTATTTGAGAGAAGGAGAGAGCGCATGAGCAGGGGTAAGGGCAGAGGGACAAGAAGATTCCCTGCTGAGTGGGGAGCCCATTGCAGGGCTCCATCCCAGGACCTTAAGATCATGATCCCAGCTGAAACCACACACTTAACCACTTAACCAAGCCACCAAGGCGTCCCTGACCAACTGGTTTTTAAATCTAGGTCCTTGAGAGGAGCTACAGGACAACTTCCTGCAGTCTCTAAATTTTCTTCCCTACAGCTGACTCTGGAATTGCTTGGTTTGGCTTTGTTAACATGACAATAATTACAGTCATTTTCATTAATTGCTCCCTATTTGAGCCTAATTGCCATGATGCACAATAAAAATTATGCACATCATTCAATGTGCCATATTAACTTCAGACTTTATTTCATTACAACATTAGACTTGGTTTATTTTTACATACGACTGCGCCCGTGGTTGGGTTATTTACACATTTTTAAAAATGAAGAATAAGACATCTATCAATAAGCCAAATCCATGAAATCAGCAGGGAGCCTCACGAGGCACTGAGACAGAGTAGAGCGTTGTCTTCTCTCTCTGCGCAATCCTCTTATTCTTTTCCCTTTCTCCTGATCATCTTCTTCTATTTCTCCATACATAAGGTAGATCCTTTTTCACAGGGGGTTCCTGAGTTCTTATGACCTCCGTTCAAGTGACCAGCCTCAACTGATGGCTCTCTTTGAAGTCCAGTTCCAAATTCCTAGGAGAAGGAGCCAGGGTAATCAAGCCTGGTTACCTATGTCTGGTCCAAGCAGCTGTGGCCAATTGTTGGGGTGAAGTACTTTAAGAAGAGCTTCAAAGGCTCCCAGCCTGTGGCTGGGTGGATAAGCATGGAGATGGAAGTGAGCTCAACTTCCTCAAGCCCTCCCCCAAATTGGGATGATAATGCAGAGAATATGTGGGAGATAATGTGGGAGTTAATGCAGAGAATCTGTCTCTTAGAGGGTTTGGTGAGTGTTGCAAGAGGCAACGTTTGCACATTCCTGGCATATAGAAAGCACTGAATATAATATTTATCATTATTGTTGTTATCTCTTTGGGTTCTTAAACCATTTATTTCGAGGTTTGGGGAAAGATATATTTTTTTGAATCCATAAACTCCACCCAAAAATTTATACAAATAACCCAGGAACCTCTGAAATCATCTCAAAAAGCTGTGTTTATTTTTTCCAAAACAAAACAAAACAAAACCCTCTGAATAGCAGCTTAGGAATCTTCACAAATTAGATCCAATTTCGGAGAGCACTGAAAAGATAGCATGTAATATTTCTGTTATCCAGCAGAGAGCAGGCTTCCCAAAGGTAAAGGCTTTGTTGCAGACACATGGCTCCTTCCAAAAAACAAAGGTGAATCCAGTGAAAGCAGACTGTTGGCTTTCAGAAATGCAATAGTACTATCACCTTCAAGAAATATAAGAAAGAAAACGCATCAAAACATTTTTAAGACCCAAAAGAATTCTGGCTGTGACCACATAGCTTCTTGTCACACAGCTTGGGAAATAAACAAAAGACCTGACCCGTGGCCCTAACCACCCTTATCTTTGTGTTTTCCTCTTATTGTCACCCTTTCTTATGACAACACCTTCAGGAAAGCTATCTGTGACTAAATTTTAAAGAAATTTAAAATCCTAAGAATTTTAGTTCACTACAAACGCAATAAAAAAATATGACTGTTACTGGGAGGTCAGGGGGGCTCAGTCAATTAGATGTCCAACTCTTTTTTTAATATATTTTATTTATTTATTCATGAGAGACACACACAGGGAGAGGCAGAGACATAGGTAGAGGGAGAAGCAGGCTCCCTGCAGGGAGCCTGATGTGGGACTCGATCCAGGGACTCCAGGATCATGACCTGAGCTGAAGGCAAACGCTTAACTGCTGAGCCAACCAGGCATCCCAGATGTCCAACTCTTGATTTCTCCTCAGGTTATGATATGATCTCAGAATTGTGAGATCAAAGCCCTGAATTGCACACCTCAGCGTGGAGCCTGTTTGAGATTCTCTCCCTCTCCCTCTGCCCTTTCCCCTGCTCATGCTCTCTCTAAATAAATAAGTAGGGGATCCCTGGGTGGCACAGCGGTTTAGTGCCTGCCTTTGGCCCAGGGCGCTATCCTGGAGACCCGGGATCGAATCCCACATCGGGCTCCCGGTGCATGGAGCCTGCTTCTCCCTCTGCCTGTGTCTCTGCCTCTCTCTCTCTCTCTCTCTCTCTCTGTGTGTGTGTGTGACTATCATAAATAAATAAGTAAATAAAATCTTTTTTTAAAAATGTGGGGCTCCTGGGTGGTTCAGTTGGTTGAATGTCAGTCTCTTGATTTTCACTCAGGTCATGAACTTAGGGTTGTGAGATGGAGCTACGCATCAGGCTCTGTGCTCAGCTGAGAGTCTTCTTGAGATTTTCTCTCCCTCTCTCTCTCCCTCTGCTCTCCTCCATCCTGTTCCCTCTGCACTCTCTCTCTCTAAAAAAATTTAAAAAGTGAACTGTTACTAAAAATGGCATTTGAATTTTCAGATGCCCACCAGGACTCACATTACAAGAGGTGGAGGATTAGTGGTTTATTTTTTTTAATATATTTTTTTAAGATTTTATTTATTCATTCATTCAGAGAGAGCGAAGAGAGAGGCAGAGACACAGGCGGAGGGAGAAGCAGGCTCCACGCAGGGAGCCCGATGTGGGACTCCATCCCGGGTCTCCAGGACCACAGCCCAGGCTGCAGGCGGTGCTAAACTGCTGCACCACGGGGGCTGCCCGGATTAGTGGTTTAAAACAAAGACACTGAAGGCAGATAGATCTGGATTTACATCCTGGCTTTGGTTATTTACACATTACTATCCCTGCGCCCAGTTACTAGCTCTGTAACCTTGACCAAGTTACTAAGCTTTCTCCTCGTCTGTAAAATGGGGATAATAATAGAACCTATCTTAGGGTTATGGGATTATTTAAAAGGATAATGCATGTAGCGAATAGAGTGTTTAGGACATAAAACACATTTAATAATAGTTGTTATTATAATAAAAGTTTTATCTTTAAAAACATTTTTTTAAAGTTAGTTTATTCTTTTTTAGTAATCTCAACACCCAACATGGGGCTTGAAATTATGATCTCAATATCAAAAGTTGCATGCTCTTCTGGCTAAGCCAGCTAGGACACCCCTTTTAAATTTTTAAAATTTTTATTCCAGTATAATTAACATACAATGTTATATTAGTTTCAGAGGTACTAGTGATTCAACAATTCCTACATTACTCTGTGCTCATCACAAGTCCTCCCTTAATCCCTGTACCTATCTTCCCTCTGCTAACCCATCAGTTTTGTTCTCTATGGTTTGTTTGTCCTTTCTTTTTTTAAGATTTTATTTATTTATTTAATGACAGAGAGAGAGAGCATGCGTGCACAAGCAGGTAGAGTGGCAGAAGCAGATTCCTTGCTGACCAAAGAGCCCAACACGAGGTAATCCCAGGACCCTGGGATCACACCCTGAGCCAAAGGCAGAGGCTCAACTGACTGAGCCACCCTGTGCCCCATTTCTTTTGTTTCTTAAATTCCACATATGAGTGAAATCATATTTTGCTTGACATTTTACTCTTTAGCTCCATCCATGTTGTGGCAAATGGCAAGATTTCATTCTTTTTTTAATGCTGAATAATATTCCATTGTATATATATACCACATCTTCTTTATCCATTCATCTATCAATGAACATGTGGGCTGCTTCCATAATTTGGCTACTGAAAATACTACTACTATAAGTGTAGGAATGCATATATCCTTTTGAATTACTGTTTCTGTATTTTGAGGGTAAATACCCAATAGTGTGATTGCTGGATCATAGGGTAGTTTTATTTTTAACTTTTTAAGGAACCTCTCCATACTATTTTCCAGAGTGGCTGCCCAAGTTGGCATTCCCACCAATACGTACAAGTGTTCTTTTTCCACCCAATGAGTATGATGTTACTGTGGGTTTTTCATAGACAGCCTTTATTATGCTGAGGTACGTTCCCTCTAAACTTACTTTATTGAGGGCTTTCATTGTGAATAGATGTTGCACTTTGTCAAATGCTTTTTCTGCACCTATTGAGATGATCATATGGTTTTTATCCTTTCTTATTGATGTGATGTATCACACTGAATGATTTGCAAATACTGAACCACCCCTGCATCCGGAATAAATCCCATTTGATTGTTGTAAATGATTTTTTTTAGTGTGTCATTGCATTGTTATGTATTGGTTGTAATATTATGTATTGATGCATTGTTGGATTCAGTTTGCTAGTATTTTGTTGAGGATTTTTTGCATTTATGTTCATCAGAGAAACTGGACTATAATTCTCCTTTTTGTGGTATCTTTATCCGGTTTAGTATCTACTTTTGGAATAGTTTGAGAAGATTAGGTATTGACTCTTCTTTAAATGCTTGTAGAATTTGCCTCTGAAGCCATCCAGTCCTGGACTTTGGTTTGTTGGGAGTTTTTTGATTACTGATTCAATCTCCTGGCTGGTAATCAATCTGTTCAAATTTCCTGTTTCTTCCTGCTTCAGTTTTGGTAGGTTATATGTTTCTAGGAATTTACCCATTTTTTCTAGGTTCAATTTATTCGCATATAGTTTTTCAAAATATTCTCTTAAAATTGTTTATATTTCTGTGTTTATTCCTCTTCTTTCATTTGGAACTTTCTTTGAGTCTTCTCTCTCTCTCTCTCTCATTGATTCTGGCTATTGGTTAATAAATTTTGTGGATCTTTTCGGAGAACCTCCTGGTTTCATTGATCTCTTCTATTATTTTGTTAATTTTTCTATCATTTATTTGTGTGCTAATCTTTATTATTTCCTTCATTCTGTTGGTTTTGGGTTTTGTTTGTTTTTTTTTTCTAGCTCCTTTAGGTATAAGTTTAGGTTGTTTTTTGTAACTTTTCTTGCTTCTTAAGGTATTGCTATAAATTTCCCTCTTAGAACCACTTTTGCTGCATCTCAAAGGTTTTGGACCTTTGTGTTTTCTTTTGTTTGTTCCTATGTACTTTTTATTTCTTGGTTGATCCATTCATTATTTAGTAGCATGTTATTTAACCTCCATTTGTTTGAGGTCTTTCCAGGTTGTTTCTTGTGTTGATTTCTAGTTTCACAGCATTGTGTTAAGAAAAGATACATGGTATGACTTTGATCTTTTTGAATTTGCTGAGACTTGTTTTGTGGCCTAATATGTGATCTATTCTGGATAATGTTCCACATGCACTTGAAAAGATGCTTTAGGATGGAATGTTCTGAATATATCTGTTGGGTCCATCTGGTCCTTTGTGTCATTCAAAGCTACCATTTCCTTGTTGATTTTCTGTTTGGATGATCTGTCCATTGTTGTAAGTGGAGTGTTAACATCCCCTACTATTATTGTATTGCTATGGATTAATTCCTTTATGTTTGTTATTAACTGTTTTATGTATTTGGGTGCTCCCAAAATAAAAGTTTTATCACAGTGCCATTATATTAACAAATTATTATATTGATAAGATGCTATATTACCTTATTACTATATTTTCATAATTAATGGTCCCATTTTTTTTCCCACACATGTTGGACAATTTCTGGAGTGTTGCCTTTATGTCTGAACTGGAGGAAGGGGGCACATTTTAAATGGAATATTGACATATTAGAAAGAAGACAAAAGGAAATGGATGGAGATGTTTCTGGAAATTACCATATGAAAATTAGTTGAAAGAGTTGGGGCTATGTAAACTTGAGAGTATAAGATTTATGTGGAACATAAGAACTATCTTTCACAGAATGGCTGAAGGAAATCCTGACTGAGAGGCCTGGACAAGAGCCTAATCTTCCAGAACAAGTGGTTTTGCATTTGTTTCTGTTAACTGCCTCATGGGAATTATCACCCCACCTCGGTATGTTATTTCTCAGCTTGGGTGTTCTTGGAACAAATGTAATGACAGAGCCATGGTTCAAATTCTCAAGGGAAACTTCTTTCCCCAGAGCCCAGCCAAGATAGAGAAGCATCCTTATTGCCAACTTGAGTCAGTGGGTGTATTTTTCCTGATTCACCCTTTCACTGTGAGTATGGTCCTTGCTTAAAATTCTGATCATGAAGCTTATGATAGCCTTTCTACAGCTCTAATATTTTATAGGTTAAAGACTTTCTCTTATGTGAACATTTTCTTTGATTGTCACCAGAGCTCTGTGAAATACAGAGCAATTTGTCTAAGGCATAAGTAGACAAGACAGGACTGGAATTAATGTTTTAGGCTCAATCATGCCAATTCTTTAATGTGAATTATATTCATTCTCGAGTGTCTGCCACACTGCCTTCAATATCAGTACACTAAATTCTTTGGTTGTCTCTTTTGTATGCTATACATCTCTAATATAGAATTTCTGCTCTTACTGGGTGTGTCTAACTCACCTTAGAGAAGAAGACTAGTGTAAGGAGTCTGGTAGATCTTTATTCCACTCCATGGCTCAAACACTATACCTTTGGTATTTTGGTGCTAGATTATAACCACAATCATTTACATTTGAATCACTGGACTAACTCAGAACAAGAATATTGTGGAAAATAGTAGCTATGAGAGAGACAAATTGGAGGTTGGGCCCACTCTTTCAACTATTGTTACTAACGTAAACAGAGTAGGGAACAAATTTTAATGACCAACCAATTAGACTAGAGCAGCCATAATCACAGCAGGCCAAAGTTTTGAGTTCCTACAAGTGTAGGTTTGTAAAGCAGCATTCAGTGAAAGTATATCAATTCTTTTCCACCCTCTTTTCTATCTTCAATCTCAGGTAACTGCTCATCCATTATCCAGCCAGCCAGCCACTTTCTAGCATAGAAAGTGCTGGCCCAGCACTGCAATACAATGACTTGGACTCATTTCTTCCCTGTTCATGTCACATAAAGTCTCTGTGTGCTCCAGGATCACTAACCTCAGCTTGGCTAATGGAAACATTCATTGAAAACACCATATCAGTCTATCTTTTTACTAGTTGATCACATTTGTTCTTTTTATAAACATCATTGCATATCTTCCCTTATAATTCACAGAAAAACACAATAATAGCCAGAAATAATGAGAGGTTATACAGAATAAAAGAGCCCATTCTGGTTAACAACAGCAAATAAATCATGCCAAATTCATTGTGCAAGTATGATTGTGTTAGAAAGTACTAATAATCACTAATGATATCATCTATTAAGATGAATGCCAGATGTGGATGTACCATTGCAGGAAATAAAGTGGTATAAAATCTTATGACTTTGGAAGCAGTCATGTGATAACAATGTGAATTCTAAGATCTCAGTCATTTCCTCTCAGTGGAAAGTTATCAGAAACAAAATACTGATAAAATATTTTGGTCTTATACAGTATACATGTGTAAATATTGTAAAAGTGACTGTCACAAGGATGATAAGTACAGCCCTATTATATTTAAGTCAGCTGAAAAATCCAACTAAAACATTAAAACACCAATTACTCCCTCTGATGGCCAAAAGTTTTACAACAGGAAGGGAGGATGACTTCAATGAAAACAGTTATATTTATATGGAAGAAGCTCAGCCACCACTTGGGCATTCATCCTTACAAACTCACCACCTCAGTGCTTGCCAAAGCCTGGCTTTTCATTGCCTTGATCCTGAATGAATTTGTGAAGTTTGTGTAGGAAGCTCCCAGATTCCTGGTTTCATCTTTATTTTCAATCAAACCCTCTAGCCCTACTCAAACACATCTCATCTCCAAAGAAAACTAATTTCTACCAGAGTGTGATGTTGGTAATAACTTAAGTATCATTTTAACCTGTCCTAGGGAAGTTGCTATTCAACAGGAATACAAATTCTACGCTAAACATGGAGCAGAACAGTATCTAGTTGTGCTACCTTTTGTGTAAGAAAATGTAATAATGTAATAATCTACTTATATTTTCAAAAATAAACAGTGAAAAGATGAGACAAATCTAATAAAAGTGGTTACCTAGACACCAAAGGAGGATACTGGGTAGAAAGAATGGTATGAAGCCAATCCTTTTCTGAATCCTTTGTTATGTGGTTTTGACTTTGGAACAGAGGTGTGCAAGAGCCAGGTCACACCAGCTAGCAAGAGCTAATTATTAAGTTTGCAAGAATTTTATAAAATAGGGGACCCCTGGGTGGCTCAGCAGTTTAGTGCCTGCCTTTGGCCCAGGATGTGATCCTGAAGTCCCAGGATCAAGTCCCAGGATCGAGTCCCAGGATCAAGTCCCACATCGGGCTCCCTGCATAGAACCTGCTTCTCCCTCTGCCTGTGTCTGCCTTTCTCTCTGTGTCTCTCATGAATAAATAAATAAATACATATTTTTAAAAAAGAATTTTATACAATAGTCATTATTAAAAAATAAATTACATGAACTTAATATTAAATAAATTATATTAAAATAAAGATAAACACTAACAACTCATCAATCTCTAATTATTTTACTACATTTTACTATTATTTATGCTACTGAGATGATTGTATCTGCATGGTGTGCTATTGTTTACCTCCCAAACTCTGCATTCAGTGATGTGACATTGGTAGATTAAAATCTGTCATAGTGGTAACATTTATACCATAGAAATTGGCAGAATCAGGGCTTTTATTCCAGGAAGCCAGTTGTTAAATATTTATCAGCACATTGTTGCTTTGGAACCATTTAATATTTTACATAATTATTTGATTTTATTATTATTATTTTTTTATTTGACAGACATAGAGAGAGCACAAGCAGGGGAAGTGGCAGATAGAAAGAGAGGGAGAAGCACTCTCCACAGAGCAGGGAGCTTGATAGGGGGCTTGATCCCAGAACCCTGGAATCATGACCTGAGCCAAAGGTGGCTGCTTAACACCAAATGGGCCACCCAAGTGCCCCAATATTTTACAGAATTTAAAATTAAAAGTACATTTTAAAAGAATAATAATAAAAACAAAAAACAAACTGAAATAAACAAACTTATCAAATATACATTATTTAGCTGCCATAACAACTGAAAGAAAAGTTATCTCAGGAGACAGAAAGATAGAGAGAGCATGTGTGAGCAGGGGGAGGGGCAGAGGGAGAGGGAGAGAATCTCAGGCAGACTCCCTACTGAGTGCAGAGCCCAATGCAGGAATTAAAAAAAAAAAAAAAAAAAACGAACATCAGTGATCTGTGGACAATTTCAAATGGGCTAATACAGGTATAACTGGAGTCCTTGAATGAGAAGAGTGAGGTGCGGAAAAGAAGAAATATTTGAAGAAATCATGGCCAGAAATTTTCCAAATTTGATGAAAACTATAAGCTATCGTTCTAAAAAGTTCAATAAATTACAAGCACAAGAAAAACAACTACACCACAGCATAGAGTCAGATTGCCCCAAACCAGTGTTAAAGAAGAAAATGTAAAACAGTCAGAGATTGGGGGTGGCGGTGCATGTTATATAGTGAGGAAAAAGATACGTCTTTCATATACCCCTAGTCTATGCAATTTTCTCATTGGAAACAAGGCCAACAAGGACAGTGGAGAAGTATCTTTAAAGTACTGAAAGAAAAAAACTGAACTTAGAATTCCATATTGCAGCAAAAATATAGTGAACATACCTATGATTCCCAAAAGTTTATTCATACATGATTCCTTATAAATCCTGCTTCCTGACAATCCCTGCTACTCCCTCCCTCTGACTTCCCAGGCAATCATTGATCCTTTCTCCGTCACTACAGATTAGTTTGCACTTTCTAGAATTTTATATGAATGTAATTGTACAGTACATATAATTTTTTTCCTGACTTACTTCGCTGGGCATAATTTTTTCAGATTTTTCCATGTTGTTGCATGAGTGACTAGTTCATTCCTTTTCATCACTGAGTAGTACTCCATTTTATGAATTTACCACAATTTCTTTATCCATTTTTTTGTACATGGACACTGAGTTGCTTCACTTTTTAGCTATTACACATAAAACTGCTGTGGACATTCCTATATGACACTCAACCAGGGAGTGGTAAAATCAAAAATAAACTTCGTTCTCCCAACTCTACACTTAGAGAGGCTTCCACTAGTCCATACACATTCCTAAAACCTAAAATCTCACCACTCATCTTACCAGGATTGATACATTCTTACATGACAACTAGGAGCTTGGAGACCTGCTGTGAAGACCATGCTTCAAAAATTTATTCCATGAAACTTCAGTCTACAAGATGATGTGTGACACAAGGGTTCCATGGTCGAGGAATTTTGGGAAGGCGGAACCCATTAGCCACCCCCTCATGTAATTCATCATTTACACTGGAATACGAAGGATATGTGAAATTCTGTACTAATAAAAACTGTTTATATTTGTTTAATCAAGTATTTTCTAATTATTTTTGAACACAGAACTCTTTCTTTTTTGCCCATGACTTTTAACAGCTAGAGCTTCTAACTTTTAACAGGATATTATAAACTTCGTAATAATAGGACTGTGTTAGAGATGTAATGAACTTTAACAAAATTAGAGTTAGGATGTGCCAGTAGGAATAATAATACAGTCTCTTTTACCTGGCCTTTCAGGCATCATGAAAGAAACAAGTAGAGCCACAATTCTTGGAGAAGTAAAACTCCTTCACCCAGGCATCAAAGTGATGTTTTTGCAGTGATTGCCTAGACATCAGAATTTAAAATTTTTATTTTTATATGGAATCAAAATCTATTGAGGCTTTTTAATTTCAAGCCAAGTAGTTATTCTTTGACATTTTGAACTTCCCTAAGCAAAGAAGATTTTTACATCTAAGCCACTTCAGAGTTGATGAACAATCTGTCCAAACTATAAGGACAGGTCTTCTCTTGGGTCTTGCAAAATATAGGGCTGCATGCAATTAAGCAAAGTGGAAAGTTAAGAACAATTTGTTGACTTCCACAGCCTTTTCTCTGCAGGAACCAAATTCTACTTAAAACTATATTCCAGGCGAATTTTTGTTATAGGAACAAGGTACCAAATTTTGATTTAGACTGCCCAAATTGCCCAGGAAAATGCCACTCCTTGTTTTGACACTGACTTTTCTTCATTAAAAGAATTTTCCCCAATTCAAAATAGAGAGCATTGCAGCATCCAGAAAGTCCGTTTCCCAATTTTTCCTGTCTACCTACACGGCCAGGGACCTTACGGAGCGATGGTGAACTGGGCAGCAGGATGGCAGAAGGCTGTGTAGAAAGAAACCCTCTGTACAGGTGATTCTCCATTCGCCCCTGTGGATCCGTCCTCCATGCTCTCCTGCCTGCTTGCTGCCCATAGAGGTTGACTTCCATGGGCTGCATCACTCCTGTTTCCTCTCCTTCTGGCTTCTGATCAGCCAATGGGGAACATCACCAAGATACTACATGCCGGACCCTTTCTGCCGTCCCTGTGCACCCTCTTTCCTGGCTGTGCTCCGGCTGGGGTTTCCTCCTTTCCCTTCACCATGCTCCTGTCAGGTGACCACTGTCCTGCAGCTCTGCAGCTCTGTTCAATTCCCCTCCCCTCACTCCTCCAGGCTTGGGATGGCAGTGGCTTCCCAGTGTTGCTCCTCCTAGGGTGCCTCCGTAGACCTTATTTTTTTCTCTTGACCCCGATCCTACTTCCAATAGTCCCTTTATTAAGGTTCACCAGTTATACCTTTGGATGTGCCAACTGTTTCCCGTCTATATTCTGACACATACTCCTGTTCCGATATTAAAATTCCTACTAAATACCCTATTATTATGTTACGCTTAGGGATGCCCAGGTGGCTCAGTTGGTCAAGCAGCCACCTCTTGATTTTGACTCAGGACATGATCTTAGGGTCATGAGATCAAGTCCTGCATGGAGCCCAGTGATGGGCTCCAAGCTGGGCATGGAACCTACTTGGGATCCTCTCTCTCCTTCTCCTTCAACTCTTGTCATGCCCCCTTGTGTATACTCTCATGCTCTCTTTTTCTCTCTCTCTAAAAAAAAATCATGTTATCCTTAAAAGTTATGATATGAAAGTCTTTCAAATTAGATGTGCTGTTTTGAAAGGGGAATTTTTAAAAAACGTACACATTTAACATGAATGAAGTCATTTCATACTAAAATGGTGAATCCTAACTTTCTCGGTGTGTTTTGGGAAAGCGTTTTAGTCACTTAGGTTGTCAAAAGTGTATCTTGTCTCCTGACCTTACAATGCGTGCTCACAAAAAGTTATAGGACATGCTGGCCCCAATCCAGGCCATCTTCTCACCCTACCCAGGCTTGCAACTCCTCTGGATAAAGGACAATCCATTTGCTTCACTGTTTCTGAACCACATCTGCTAAACTGGAACAACTCAGAGGAGGTGGTGCTCTCACACTCCACATCCCCTTCCAACTCTTTTTTTTTTTTTTCTATTTCGCCCCCTATTCTCTTGCCTACTCATTTCCATTTCTTTTTTTTTTTTTTAAGATTTATTTATTTATTTATGATAGACAGAGAGAGAGAGAGGCAGAGACACAGGAGGAAGGAGAAGCAGGCTCCATGCCAGGAGCCTGACGTGGGACTCGATCCCAGGACTCCAGGATCGCGCCCTGGGCCAAAGGCAGGCGCCAAACTGCTGAGCCACCCAGGGATCCCCTCATTTCCATTTCTTATCAGAATGACTTGTCTTTTCCCTTCCCCCTTACCTCTTGTCACTCGAAAACCAAAATTCCAAGGCCCTAAGTCTCAACCACCTGGATGCCAGTGAGTAACAGAAATGTGTAACTAATGGGAGCAAAAGATTCTCAAGTTTGCAAATATTTTAATTTAAAAAAACATTTTTGAGTGAATTCAAGGTTACTCCCTCAAATAATGTAACTCTCCATCATCTAAAATCCATAATGCTTGCTTGAGTGGGAAGAAAAGAAAAAAATGTGGAATTACCACTAATGTATTAGGAATTGAGCGTCATGGGCAGTCTCGTCTATCAATTACTGATCTACATTTAATAGCCCTGGCCATTACAAATAATTGTAGTGCTTTATTTCTGCACACACAGAAATTGTTTTTGATTCATTAAAATCTGGGCATGCCTGTGGGAGTGTCACATATTTAAATGTCATCCATCAAGTGAGTTGTAGTACAAAAAAAGGTTAAACACAGCTGCTCCAAGGAACAAGTAAGACAAATCCCATTACTGTAGGAAATCCCTGGTGGAGGCCTTGGTACAACTTGAGAAAGAAATTCTCTATTGCAAAAATTCATTACTATATGCATGATCTTGAATGGATCCTGTCTTACCTGCTAAAGATCATTTCCCCCTCCTTCCCCCTTCAGCATGTTTTTTAAAGCCATTTTTTTTTCCTATAGCATCTGAAAAAATTCCATACAGGCTAAGGTTGTTTAACTAGCCCCATTACCCCCATTTCTCAAGTGAGACAAAGCAAATCACCCTATTTAAAAGCAATTTCTACCCCCAACATGGGGCTCAAACTGAGGACCCTGAGATCAAAAGGCACATGCTCTACTGACTGAGCCAGACAGGCACCCCATCCTATTTTCAGTCTTTTGAATTAATCAGTCCAGACTTTCTGGTGTTGACATACAATTGTTAGAACATAATGTATATGCTTACATTCATTTTTTAAGCACAAAGTAAAATGCAATTCGATGGGACCCAATATTAAGATACTAGCCTATGTCTGCACCCACTGTGCCAAGGAACATACTAATCAAGACTAGAGATACATATGGTTCTTCTCCTGTGGACTGGGGAACTGAGTGTTTTGTTATTTGAGCTCTTAGATTTTTTTTTTTTTTAAGATTCTATTTATTTATATGAGAGAGAGAGAGAGCGCACGTGTGCAGCAGCGGGGAGGAGGGGCAGAGGAAGGAGACAAACTCAATGCTGAGGACAGGGTTCCATCCTGATCCAGGGCCTTGGGATCATGACTTGAGCTGAAGTCAGATGCTTAACTGATTAAGCCACCCAGGTGCTCTTTGAACTCTTAGATTAATGCTTCTCTCTCCTTCCTTGATTTTAGTGGCTTTGACATCTCAAAAGAACAAGTAGAGGAGTAAAGGAATGGGTGAAGGAAAAGTTACAAACCAGCAAGTTGAAAATGTGTTTGGCCTTATTTTTGCATAATTACCTAAGTACATGTCAACTCACCACCTATAATTAATTTGTTTTTAAATGATAAATTTAGAGACTATTAAATGTTTCATTTTCACAGGTAGAGCTGTTCTTCTCCTTGATATTCAAGAGGAACCTCCAAGTATTAAGTCGAAAAGCATTCATGCAAATGGTTTCCAAACCTGAGTGTGTGGTTTTGTTTTCTCCACAAGAGGACATCAGGCAGTACAGTCCTGAAAGGGACTGTTAGGGCCTGGCTTGACTGGCTGCAGCGGAGTCCTGGGAAGACCCCACTCCGTGAGGAAGGCTCTGGCTAGGGAAGGCCAGCTAGGTGGGCTCCACTGAGCAGCAACCTCTGGGAAGGGTCTAGTGAAGCAGGCAAAACACAGGACACTGCATCCAATGGATCACATTACAGATCGGAGGTAGTTGTCGAGCATAGCAATTCACACCAGAGCGGGCTAGCAGAGCATGTCGCCACAAGAACACAGCTATAGGAAATCGGGAAGGAACAAATTTCACAAAGCTGCATACCAGGCTGGGAGCAGAGGATACTGGGTCCTCGAGCATCTGGTAAGAAAAAGACAGGGCCAGTCCTCAAGGTACTGATACCAGGTACAAGAGCCAGAAGAGACCTATTTGCAGAACTGGGTAAAAGATGAGAGTTAGAGCACAGAAACGGATCTTGTCATCAAAGTGGGACATGAAGGCAGAGTAAGAGAAGCAAGAAAGCTGGCAATGCACATTTCAGGGTTTCACAGTAGGACTCCTTATTTCCTTCTACCTAAAGTCTGATTTGATTCTAAAAGGGAAGGCAATATTTTCAGACCTTCAGAAACTTCTTTCCCAGGGCTTAAAAAAAAATTCCATTTTCGGACCTTGTCTATGACACTTAATGTTAGGATTCTTGAAGGGAAGTGACAGAAATCCAATTAAAATGAGCTTTAAGCAACCCCACCAAAAGGAATTTATTGTTTCATGTATCTAGAAAGTATAAGGATAGAGCAGGCTATAAACACTGCTGAATCCAGGGGTTTAAATACTCCCTCAGATTCTTCTCCAATCTTTCACTTCTACTTGTCTCTATCTAGTGATGGGTGGATAGATGTTTTAGCAAATAAAGCTCTGAAGAAAAAAGAAAATTATGTATGTACATACATACATAAGCTTATTATAAATTTTATTAATACAAAGGACTTACAGATAATAAAATATAGATACTCTTTACATAGATTTGCTATAGCTAATTTTTTCTCATAGAATGCTGTTGTTGGTTTTTGCCAAATTTTTGCACTTGTAGCCAAATGTGGTTGTTTTTAAGCATTCATATAGTTCTGACATGAATGTTAATTGATATTTTCATTTACAGGAAAGGTAATGCTGTAAACTAAATTGCGTTCCCCACAAACCCATGCATTGAAGCCTGTTATGGACTGACTGTGAGGAAACGATGGGAAGGTGGTCATCTGCAAGACGGGAAGGGGACCTTCATTATGCTGGCACTGGGATTTCAGATTTCCAGCTTCCAGAACTCTGAGAAAAAAAAAAAGTCTGTCACCAGTCTAAGGTGTTTTGTCTTAGAAGCCTTAACAGATTAAGACAAACCCCTAATCACTAACATGACTATATTTGAGATTCGGTCTATAAGGAGGTAATTAAGGTTAAATGAGGTCATATAGAATTGGTGGCTTTATGAGATATAGGAGAGAGATCTTTTTCTGTGTGTAAACAAAGGATTGTTCTTAGCAAAATGGAGGCGGCCTAGAAACCAAGAGAAGAAGCCTTAGAATAAAATATATGTTGCCAGCACATTGATCTGGACTTCCCAGCCTCCAGAACCAAGAGAAATAAATTTCTGTTGTTTTAACTGCCCAGTCTCTGGTATTTTGTTTGGCAGCTCAAACCAACTAATCCACAGAAGAAAGATGAAAGTGAAACAATAAATACATATGTGGAAACTTCACTTTTTCTGCAGAGAGTGACTTCTTTGCTGAATCAAATTATAGTTATTGAATACTAGAATATTTCCTCATTTCTTTGTGCTATGTATAATATAACATCTTTAGACGTGACATACTTTTATGTTTACTCTGCATAACATTTTCTCTGTAACTTTGCTAAATCTAGAGACAGAATTAGCAAACTATGGTCCTAATCTGGCCTGCTGCTTGTTTTTTTTTAACAAAGTTTTATTGGAGCACAGCCACATTTGTTTATGTATTGCCTATAACTGCTTTTGCACTGAACTGGCTTAATTAAGTAAGTAGTTATGATAGACGATATGGTCTGCAAAGCCTGAAATGTTTACCATTTTCTCCTTTACAGAAAATGTTTGCTAACTTCTGGTCTAGGAAATCAACAAAATAATAAATTAAGCCTTGATTTGTAGTGTTCATCAATTTCTGTGGTGTAAATATTCCCACTATGGCTGATTTCAACCTCCTGGTGTAAATACCATTGACCACAGAATCAGGAGGAAATGTGCAGTGACACACCATTATGTAGTATTTCCATCATTTAGGAAACAATACCCATAAATAACTCTGAGAGCATAGATAATAATAAAATGTAAGAAAACAATTAGGAAATGGTGAGTTTTATTTTTTTTATTTTAATTTAATTTAATTAATTTATTTGACAGACAGAGTACAAGCAGGGGAAACAGCAGACAGAGGGAGAGGCAGGGGGAGAAGCAGAACCCTGCTGAGCAGGGAACCTGATGTGGAGTTCTGTCCTAGGACCCTGGGATCATAACCTGAGCGGAAGGCAGACGTTCAATTGACTCAGCCACCGAGGCACCCTAGGAAATGGTGAGTTTTAGATATGTATGCAATATTATGTATTGCTTTCACTTAATGGTAAGTTCATATAATTTATTTTTAAATAATTGCTATCTTTAATGAATGGCTCACAAACTTCATGAAACTAAATTGGCTCTCACAAGCCAGTCTGAACTGGTTCCAGCACACCATTATCTGCTTCTTTTGGCATATTGACCTCACCCTCTTCTTCTGGCAACAGACTCCTTATGGCTAGAAAGTAGGTAGCTGGCTGCCCCAAGCCCACACTTTATAGCCCTTCATAACAAAGATGTAAAACTCTTGACCCTCAAACACATAAATCACATTAGTCCCTGGACCACTCTGGATAGAAGACTAGGGAGGGTACAATGACAGATAATCTCAAAGGAGATTTTTTTCTTCAAAGATTTTATTTATTCATTTATTTGAGAGAGAGAGAGATGGGGGTGGGGGGCAGATGGAGAGCCAGAGAAACTCAAGCAGACTCCTGAGTAGGGCACTTGACACCCAGTTCAGTCTCATGACCTGAGCTGAAACCAAGAGTGGGACACTTAACCGACTGAGCCACCCAGGCACCCCTGCTTCCCCATTTTCTTTCTACCTGAAATAATTTCTGATTACTTTGTCAGCGTTTTGCCTTGTATAGCCTCCCATCTCTCTTCAGTCATATTCCTTCATAGGCTCAGACAATGGACCATGCATACATTTCCCTTGAACATTCTACAAGCTGCTTTCTCAAAGTCTAGGGGCATGCTTAGCCACTCACACCTTCTCCCACTTCCTTACCATTATGTGATTGGGCCACTTTCCCTCATGACTCCTGTCACTTCCCTATCCTTGACCGGTCTTCCAAGTTGGCTAAAAGTACAGCCAGTGTAGCTGTTTTCCTCTTTGCTTTCTCTATCCTACCAGAGGAGAAATTGTCAGCAAGCTAGCCAAGGACTTATGAGATGCTCCTCTTTGGGCAGAATAGCATGTTTAGAAGAAGTATGATACTTTCCAGCCTTCCATTACTAAAGATAGCCACTACATTCTGAATTTCATAAAGGATTTTTTTTTAGATTTTATTTATTTATTTGACAGAACAAGAGAGGGGAAGCACAAGCAGGGGGTGTGGAAGAGGGAGAAGCAGACTCCCTGCTGAGCAGTGAGCCTGACGCAAGACTTGATCCCAGGACCCCAGGATCATGACCTGAGCTGAAGGCAGATGCTTAACCAATTGAGCCACCCAGGCGCCCCGTACAGGATTTTATATTTTCTTGACAAATCTGTTTTATTGGAGGTTTTTTTGAGCTAGAAAAAAAGAAATCTCTTCTAACACCTTATTCCAAAATCCAATTTGGACTTTGTAACCAAAGGGATTATATTTACTGTTCTCTGTGAAAGATCATATGCATTATGCTGCCTATGTTCAATGAAACTTACTTACCTATACATTATCAGCATCAATCAGAGTGCCTGACACATGATAAATTGTCAATAAAGGAAAGTTGAATAGAAACAAACAGGTATAGACACATACGAAGCCTTAAATAATATTTAGACTCTTTCCCCAGCTATATTTTTCTGGATAATAATTGGGCTCTTTCTTTGCTATTATTCTTTTCTCTCTCTATCATGGGCTTACATTTTAAGAGTTTATTGGTTGGAGAGCTTGAGTTTGCAGTCCTAATATGTGCCTATGATGTTACTAGGACTCCGAATTATCTTCTTGCTCCCCCTCAAAGAACAATATAGCATTGAAATTCAGAGAGCACTAGAGAGAAAGCCATGGTGACATTTCATTATAAAACAAAGAATCAGTTTCCCATGATTCTTTGAAGACAAAGATCATTCTTTGCATTATCGCATGAGAGATGTGCTTGCTTTTCAGGAGGCTGTCTTACATATTTGGGCCTGAAAGAAACAGGAAGGAAGAGGAGAAAGAAAAGAATGAAGACTCAGAGGTTTTCTTCTAAAATATAAATAAGTCACTGTGGACAGGGTTCCTAAGAGAAAGCTACAAACAACTTTTATAGGAAAATCAACAAAAACGCAATTGAAGATTCAAGAAGAGTTGATTGTTCCCACCTAGATAAAGAAAAATGACATTGCAATGCAGAATAGAACAGCTATCATTTTAGGTTTGAAAAGAATAAGTCAGAGAGGAAACATGATATTTGAAGATAAATTGAAGAAGGGAAGAAGGACTGAAAGGAACATTGTAAATATGGCAAGTATTTGGTCAGAGGATCATGTTAAGAATACTGTTTGTGGCCAGGACGCTGTTTTTTTTTTTTTCTTGTTCCTTATCACTGAACAGTATCTTTTAGAGTTACATATTTTTAGAGACCAATTTTCTGGGAAAGCATTTGGTCTCAGAGCAAATAAATTACCGGAAATACTTATATGATTCAGAATGAACTTTCAAGTTCTTAAACAAAGAAACATAATCATTGTGCCCATGAGTAGATTTCATCTACTAATGACGACATAGTCTGATTATTCCTGTCTCAACAATTTTCTTTCCCAACATGATGTCCATAGGCATTGGCAGAGCTCAGTCTTTGGCTCTGGCTCTTCCTTCCTGCTGAACTTTCTTGGGGGTCTCTTTGTTGCCCACAAATTTCATCACCCCCCCCACCAAAGTGACACCCAAGTCTTTATTTCTAGTCCAGACTCATACCCACTACTTCCATCTTCATAACTGTGTTATTGGATATTTCCCACTTTCACATTTCATGCTGTGACCTCAAACTCTTCAGTCAAACTCACATCACGTCTCTCCATCCTGCTGCGTGAGCTTTTCCTTTGGCACATAGGGAAGTCACTGGGAACTTAATTGGTAAGCAAAAGGCAGATAGCATATACTGCTACGTTCAGATAGGGACTTAAATGACAGATGCAAGAATGTTCCTCTCTGCTTGAAGACTGCCAGTTCTGGCCTCTGATCCTGAGTCTTGGTGCTATTTCTTCCTTGTGGCTCTGACCTGGTAGATTGCTTCTTTTACTTTGAGGTTTTAAAACTCCCTAGAACCAACTGATTAGTCTGATCCTGCCTGTTAATTCTTCACTGTGCTCACAAGTCAGTATGCTACCATTAAATAAAGAAAGAGAATATATTATATATATTTGTATATTCACAGAATATTTTTTCTTTTTAAATTTTTTTTTAGATTATTTAAAAATTTATTCATGAGAGACAGAGAGAGACAGAAAGGGAGAGAGGCAGAGACACAGGCAGAGGAAGAAGCAGGCTCTCTGCAGAGTCTGATGTGGGACCCGATCTTGGGGCTCCAGGATCACACCCTGGGCCTGGAGGCAGGCGCTAAACCGCTGAGCCACCCAGGAATCCCGATATTTCTATTAGAACATATGAGACAGAGGTAAAAGTTGTTGCATTTAAGTAGAGAAATTAGGTAGTTGGGACAAGGAAAGAGACTTACTTGTCAATTAAACCTTATTATAGATTTTAAGTTTTTATTCTCCTCCTCCTTCTTTTTCTTCTACCATTACATGTATTATGCACTTTTAAATTAAATGAAAAATTATGTACCCTGTTGTCAAATGGTCACTCTTTGTCCAGTCAAAAAATAATTGAGCAATTACTATACGTCAGACACTACTGAATAAGTAGAAATAGGATTACCATATGACCCATCAATTCCACTTCTGGGTATATAACCAAAAGAATTGAAGACAAGGACTCTAAGACACATTTATAGACTGTGTTCCTAGTAGCAATTAGGAGTAATCATAACAGCCAGAGGGTGAAAGCCACTCAAGTGTCAATCAGTAGATGAATGGATAAACAAAATATGGTACACGCATACAATGAAATATTATTCAGCCTCAAAAAAAGAAACTCTGACACATGCTATATCATGGAAGAACCTTGAGAACATTAGGCCACGTGAAATAAGCCAGACACAAAAAGACAAACCACCGTATGATTCCATTTACATGAGGTACACAAGCAGTCATCTTTATAGAGACAGAAAGTAGAACAGTGGTTGCCAGGCACTGGGAGGGTGGGGGAATGGGAGTTATCATTTACTTGGTGCAGAGTTTCAGTTTCACAAGATGAAAGAGTTGTGGACGTGGATGGTGGTGATGGTTGCACAACAGTACTTACTGCCACGGAACTGCATGTTTAATATTGGTTACGACAATAAATTTCATGTTGTGTGTGCTTTACCACAATTTCTGAAAAGTAAAATCTAATTTCAGAGAGTGCAAGCAGTGTGAGGAAAATAAAATAAGGTGACAGTAGAGGAGGTAGTGGGGTCGGTTACACAGAATGGTCCAAAGAGGCCTCCCTGAGGAGTTGGCATCTGAATGAGACAGGAACGATGGAAATGGGCTAGCCAGGACGAGGTCTTGGGCAGGAAAGCAGGCAGAGGAGCAGCAGTGTGAATACCAGATGAGAAAGGGCAGAAAGAAGGCAAGAGGGAGGCAGGGCAGGTCTTGTACAGGTGTAGCCGCACAGTCTAATTCAGCAGGTCAACACTGTTAACCGACCATGCTATCTATCCCCTTCTTATAGAGGGGTTCTAATTACTTCTATTACTCTATATCCTTCTTCTATAATAACCAAGATTAAAATTTCTTTCTAATAAGTTTTCTTTCTTTTTTATTTATTTATTTATGATAGTCACACACACAGAGAGAGAGAGAGAGAGAGAGAGAGAGAGAGAGAGAGGCAGAGACACAGGCAGAGGGAGAAGCAGGCTCCATGCACCGGGAGCCCGATGTGGGATTTGATCCCGGGTCTCCAGGATCATGCCCTGGGCCAAAGGCAGGTGCCAAACCGCTGCGCCACCCAGGGATCCCTCTAATAAGTTTTCTCAAGAGTCTAAAGGTGGTAAAATGTGGAGGCCTAAAGGTAGGAATGATCCCAAATGTCCAGAGTACGGGCAGGTAGCAGGTACCAATTTGACTCAGTTTTGAGTTTAGGCTCAGAGGCTTTCTTTGTGACCTTTAGTTGACAGGTAATAGATTCACAGGTCTGATACTCAGTTTCTCCCTCTGTCAGAGGAGATTCATTAAAACACCTTCCTTACAATGTTTTTGTGCAGATCAAATTAATTATGAATAACCAGTTATAAACTAGTGTTATTTAAACATTAGTTATTATTATGTTATTCATTTTCTGGCCCTGTCTTGCCTCGCTTTAGATTGGTTCTAGCTATCTCGAGAGTTATCAAAATAAAATCAACAAATAGTTGTAAAAGGAAAGATGTAACGTACATAGTTTGGAACGTACACAGGGAGGAGAAATGGTAAGACATAAAGTGCTGATTCGGGCAACTCTAGAAAGTTTGGGCCTCTGGAAGGAAAGACTCTGGGGGAACACACCCAAAGGCTTCCATAAAACTGACTGCATGTCTCCTCTGGACAACTTGCTGAGATCATAGAATATAGAAACCTGGGCTTCTACTTTTCTATGATTTGTTGGTGACAGAGAGGAGAAAAGCCTAAAAGAAATGAGCTGTTGATATTTGAGCTTGTTCTGAGAATGAATTTTAAATGTCTCAAAGAACTTCACTGGTGGGGGAAAGTGAGAAATGTTAGCATTGGATGAAGGCTTTCCTTTTAATTCCTAACATTTTGACCACAGCATAATGTCTTTGGGAATTGGGTAATGCTTTGGCAATCTTTTAGCATATTGTAAATTATCTTCCCAATTTCTGTATTATCCCCAAGATAAACTTTTGAACTTTATACAGCATGGTAAATTGTCATAAGACATGGCTCCGATCATTCTAGGAAAATATGCTTTGAGCAACATGTAGTTGGATGCATGGAGAATATCTTGGGCAAATGATTTGTTCAGAGTACATGTGGCAGTACACAGTTGACTCTTATTAAAATGTAAGTTCCATGAGGCACAGACCATGTCTACATTGGTCACTCTTGTATCTGCAGAGCTTGTCAGTGTCTGGTACATAGTAGGTTATAAATAATATTTGTTGAAAAAAGTGAACAGATGAATTAATGAAGCAGAGGTATCAGCAATTTCTCAAGTTTACCAACTTTAACAGAGTGATTTTTCTTCCCCAAAATGGTGGTTTGAATCCCAAATCTATTGAATACATAAATGCCCCTCATTTCAAAGGATGTTGACTACTCAACCAGCCTTTAATCAGAGGCTGCCTCAGGATTGCTGGGGGGACAAAGAACAGGCCAGGTGCTGTGGGGAAGAGCAATCCCTAAGAACTCCAACCCATTTCAATCATAAGAGTTCTCTTTTAATTTGATTTACACATGGGGAATCTGTGTAATGTTTATTTGGCAAAATTTTAACCACTATATTTAATATGTGAGAAACTACTGCTTTATATAGCTGACATTGAATGGCTTAAGTGGGCCATGAGCAAATAGACATTTACTAAGAACTGTGTGAAATAATGATGAATAGAATAAGTACATCTATATGGAAAAATTGTATAATATTCCCTAGAACTTTCCTACTTCTCCTTTGCTTTGATGAACATTGAATGATCAAATATCTCCTTGTACTGTGCTGTCTTCTAGGCCTTTCCTAGATTTCTCTCTATCACTTCTGATTTGTCCTTCCCATCAAAAAATAACCTGCCAGTTCACATTCCTTAAGTGTCTGTTTTCCATTAGGTAACTATGAATGGTAATAGATTTCACTAGTCCCAATAGATTTGTTACTAATCCTAAGAAAACATCTTTACCAGAAAGCCCTTAATAAGTGGTTCTTCTGAACGTGGGTCAGATAAATATTTGGGGCCAAGTAGCTTTTTAAAGCCCTGAAATCATTCCAGTTGGTCAGTTGCCCAGAGTGTGCCTGGCTAGCCTAAACCATAAAGCAGCAATCTTAGAAGAATTAAACCTCTCTATATATCAGACCTCTGACCTCTCTACCCTTGGGAGAAAAATGTTATAATCAGAAATCTTTTGCACAATTACATTCCTTCCTATGAATGAAATCATTCCTTACATTTTTCTAACGATAAGAGACCCATCTATTAATATTATGATTGTTTTCACTAAGATTATATAGCTCAAAAAAAATGTCTTCATAAAGTTTCCCAGGAAACTAGAATGTTGGCAAGATATCATTGGAAACAACATGAAAATGGTAGGCGGTGGGAGGAGGTGGAGAGAGAATTTTGTAACAGAATTTCAATGCAGTCAAAACAATATCCACTATGCTGCTGAGGTTCTGTGAAGGCTGGAGAATACCTTACACCAGAGAAATGGTTTCAAGCATGCAAGGCGAAGGCAAAGGCAAAACAGTGCCAAGCAAAGGAGGGTGGCTGAGCTGGAAAAAAACAGCAACACAGAAAGACCGCGAGACATGAACTGGTGGAGCTAAATAGTAATTAGTGACTGGATATTGTACAAAGACTTAATTAATATTCCCATGTTACAAAAGAGCACCTGCAACGCACTGCACACTCAACCCTCTAATGAGTATGAATTCATGTTGCGCTAGTAAAAGAATAAGAGAAATTGCTCCTGTCATTTGCTTTTAAGATGGTTGACAAACGAAAGTGATGTTGTCTGGGGTTTCTGTTGTTGTTTTTTGTTTTTGTTCTTTCTGGCAGGGTTATTTCCCAGCCCTGTTAACCACATTCATCCTTGGAGAGAGCATCCCTGACTGTACAGGTTATCATCAGTGATATTTTTCCACCATCAGGTATTTTTCCACCATGTATTCTATAAATCAGAAAGTGCAGATTTGATATTACTTTATATAACAGCAACAAAAACTGAGGGTCCTTTCACAATGGAAGAAACATTGCTTTCCTGATCATTAACATTCACAAGTAGTTAAACAAAAATACATTGATCATGAAGTTCTGTTGTTAAACACAAGGCACACTTGAACTGGAGATTATTCTACTATTATCTACCATTTGGAACAAATTTTATGGATATATCAAAAGCCGTGTATCTTTACTACAAATAGTAAATTTTGATGAATTATCATTTACAATTTAACACCTTTATTACTTATTTTATTGCTAATGGCCTTTGTTGACATATAGTCATTGACACTTTGTGCAATATTTATCTTTAAAAGGTGAAAAAATAGATTCAACATCAACACTAACAATCTTGAACAATACTTTCAAGACTTTTTGTCAAGTAAAAGAAATGTAACTATGGCAAAAAATAAATCCTTGATGAGTGAAAAGAAAGGAAATAGGAAGAACTATAAATTCATTAATTCCCAAAAAATATATTTGGTTTGAAATAAAAATGATTTTTGTGAAAAAAAAAGGGGGGGGGGGAGAAAAGAACAAAACCAAAACCTAATCACTTAATCTATTTGGCATAAATATTACACTCTAGTTGAGATTTTATAGGAAATTTACAATTATACTATAAACTATTAAACTAATGAGAATAGGATTCTAGGGAAAAAATAGTTCTTAATAATATTAAATTGCTTTTTTTAAAAGATTTTATTTATTTATTCATTAGAGACACACAGAGAGAGAGGCAGAGACATAGGCAGAGGGAGAAGCAGGCTCTATGCAGGGAGCCCAAGATGGGACTCCATCCCGGGTCTCCAGGATCTGCCCTGGGCCAAAGGCGGCACTAAACCGCTGAGCCACCCGGGCTGCCCTTAAATTGCTTTTAGAAAGTTTGATAGAATAACATTCTCCCAAAGATGTTCACGTCCTAGTCTCTGGAACCTATGAATATATTATCTTTCAGGGCAAAAGGGACTTTGCAGACACGATTAAGTTAAGGTTTATGAGATGGGGAGAGTATCCTGATTATACAGGTGAGCTCAATGTAATCACAACAGATCTTGAAAGAGGGAAGCAGGAAGATCAAATTCAGAAAGGGAGATGTGACAAGGGATCCAGAAGCTGGAGGGGTACAGTGGAAGATGGAAGAAGAGGTCATGATGCAGGGACTGCAGGTGGCACACAAGATGGGAAAGGCCAGGAAACAGCTCCTCCCCTGCAGCCTCTAGAAGACACACAGTCCTTCTGACATCACCACAGTAAGTTTCATTTCCAACTTCTGTTCTCCAAAATTGTAAAATAAATTTGTGTCGTTTTAAGCCACTCAATTTGTGGTCATTTGTTATAGCCCCAACTAGAAATGAATACACAAGGCCTATGAAAAAACAAAAATTATCTCTGTATTTCTACTTCCCACTGAGAGCCATCATGGTGTTCTTCTGTGTTATATTTACATACATCTTCACAAATGTGTACTTTGTAAAAATGGGGCCATTCTTGGGGCTGCTGTTCTATCTGGTTTGATGTTAGGGTTTTGAAGATTTTTTTTTAAGATTTTATTTATTTATTCATGACAGACACACACAGAGAGAGGCAGAGACATAGGCAGAGAGAGAAGCAGGCTCCATGCAGGGAGCCTGAAGTGGGACTGGATCCCAGGACCCTGGGATCACGCCCTGGGCCAAAGGCAGGCGCTCAACCGCCAAGCCACTCAGGCATCCCTTGAGGATTTTTTTTTACCTCAAATTTTGCCACTGACATTTTTCTAAAGCCCACATATGAATTGTCACCATTAGCTTTTGGTAGAAGGAGGGATGGGTGAGCAATAGGATGGGACAGGTGCTACAGTATAGTCCGTCTTCATGTAGCCAGTCCAACTGGTGGATATTTAAGGTGACTTTTTCCTCATTTTTTTTTTTTACCACTATTAGGCACTATTTGGTGAACATCCTTAATCACCAATAACAACCAAACTAAAAAGTTCAAATAGAATACAGTAAAAAAAACTCTAACCAGGGATGCCTGGGTGGCGCAGCAGTTTAGCGCCTGCCTTTGGCCCAGGGCACGATCCTGGAGACCCAGGATTGAATCCCACATCGGGCTCCCGGTGCATGGAGCCTGCTTCTCCCTCTGCCTATGTCTCTGCCTCTCTCTCTCTCTCTCTCTCTTTGTGACTATCATAAATAAATAAAAATTAAAAATAAAAAACTCTAACCACCACACCATCAAGCTCCATGATTACTCAAACTGCTACTGTGGTATGTTTCTATTAGTTTTTAAAAAAAGTTTATTTATTCATAAGAGACACAGAGAGAGAGGCAGAGACATAGGCAGAGGGAGAAGCAGGCTCCCTGCAGGGAGCCAGATTTGGGACTCGATCCCAGGACCCCAGGATCACCACTTGAGCCAAAGGCAGACGCCCAGCGACTGAGCCACCCAGATGCCCTTTCTGTCCCTGTTTTTTGGGTCACCCACTCCTCTTTTAAAATCTGTAGTAGGTGTTTCTCATGGCTAAGCATCAATCCAAAGACAGAAAAGGCTATTTAGATGCTAGGTAGACAAAAAATAATTCTGTAGGTCTGCTGCGTATGACAGTGGATCTTTGGCTTGACTTTTTTTCTAATGGACTACTAGACTTACTTGGTGGAAACTGTGTTTTTATTCTTCTCTGGCTAAAATTAGAAGCGATGGTAGGCCAAGGGAACTAGGAAGCATATTTAAACACAGAAGAGACTTTCAGCACTTTTTTTTTGACCTTGATTTATTGCATGTTTCAGATTACAACCCTTTGAATGTAAGAAAATATGTGTATTTACAGATGAAATGATAGACTGTTTTAAATATACTTCAAAATTGTATGCAAGGATGTCAAGAGGATGAAGTATAGATGAAACAAGACTGGCCATGTGTTGATAGCAGTTGAAGCTGGGTGATGAGCACTGAGGATTCATTAAAATATCCTTATTTTATATCTATTTGAAAATTTCTTGGGATGTCTGGGTGGCTCAGTGGTTGGGCGTCTGCCTTTCACTCAGATCATGATCCTAGAGTCCCAGGATCAAGTCCCACAACAGGCTCCCTGCATGGAGCCTGCTTCTCCCTTTGCCTGTGTCTCTGCCTCTCTCTCTCTCTCTGTGTCACTCATAAATAAATAAAGAAAAACTTAAAAAAAAAAAAAAGAAAGAAAAAATTTCCATGAAAGAATTAAGAAAAAAAAATTGTGTAAAGTTATATTTATTCAGGCATATGTATATACTTAAAGAATTATTTATTTTGAGAGAGAGAGAGAAACAGAGAGAGCATGCACATGGAGGGGAGGGACAGAGGAAGAGGGAGAGAATCTCGAGCAGACTCCCTGCGGAGCACAGAGCCCACCACAAGGCTTGATTTCACAACTCTGAAATCATGATCTGAGCTGAAATCAAGAGTTGGATCCTTAACCAATGGAGCCATGCTGGCACCCCCAGGTGTAAATTAATTTCAACCATTTTAGGAGGGCAAGGAACCTTGAGTTGTTTTCCATTGAAGAGTTTAGCCAGATCATGTCTATGGGTATCATCTGTCATGATCTAAGAACCATTTGGCTTTCACTGGGAATATGATAAGATGGGCTTGGTTACTCCCAAACCTCATTTTTCCATATACTTAAAAAAGCAAATGTACCCTTAGCTTTTCAAGGAAGCATATTGGTTTTCTGCCATTCAATTATGCTATAAGCCCCCCAACTTTTCTCAACATACTTAAGTCTTCCCATTTAAAAAAAAAAAAAAACAGAGCTTTCTTTAAAGAACAGTATTCGGGACACCTGGGTGGCTCAGCAGTTGATCATCTGCCTTCTGCTCAGGACGTGATCCCAGGGTCCCAGGATTGAGTCCTGCACTGGGCTCCCTATGGGGAGCCTGCCTCTCTCTCTGACTGTGTCTCTGCCTCTCTCTGTGTGTCTCTCATGAATAAATATATAAATTCTTTAAAAAAAATCCACAAAATTAATTTTCCTCTACCCATATCTATTCTAACACCCATCCCAGAAATACCAGTACCTCAGCAATTTTAAGTATTCTTTATGGGAAAAATATCCAAGTTTTCTACTCTTTTCTCCATTTCTCATCAGATAGTATTGCAAAAGGATCAATTTCTTCCTTGTCATGGTCATTGTCTTTTTAGCTCAGGGATTTTATAACGTAATAGAGAAATGAACATCTGTCTTTTTCATTCTGGCTTGAAATTTGACACAGACTTTTACCAGAAGAAATATTTTAAATATATTGAAGAAGGAAAAGAAGTCATTTAATCCTCTTGTGTTTTCTTTGAGGAGAGAAAAAAATTAATTTGGACAAGGATGATGCTCATAGCAATTCTGACAAAAAATATTTATCAGTGGACAGAGAAGTGAACGGACTTTAAAAATTTTGATACTATTTCCTGGCCTTATTATTAGTATATTGTGCATTTTATTAAGAAAGTGATAGGCAAGTTTGAGAATTTAGGATTTTTTACAGCAATTCTGTCAAAGGCTTGTGAATCTTCAAACCTCTAACAAAAAAAAAGGAGGAAAGAAAAGAAAAAACAATATACCAAAATAACTTGCAAAAATGTTTCCATGTATGAATGTTCACAGTCCTATTTACCAAGCAAAAAGTATTTTGAAGAGGCTCCCCCATATATCAGTTGATCTCTTGAGAAAGAAGTCCAGAAAGGATATCGCTGCCCCCTGGTGTGTAGATTTTCCCCTGAGGCTGAACTGGTTTGTATGCAGAGTTAGTAAAATGATGGAAGATAGAATGGGAAAGAAGGGGAGAAAATCTGGAAATGTCACAAGGTGACAAAGGGCCCATGGAAAACCTCAGCTAACATTTAAAACTCTCCATTTAAGTTAAAGTGCATGTAAAGGACAAATTAACCAGTCAAAAATGGTCATAAAGAATTATGCAGTTTAGACAGGTGGGGGATAGAATAGAGCTAATCCAATCTTGATCTCCAAGACAGACGACGACATGGTAATAAATGCAGTGGCCAAGAACATGAGCATTGGAATCAGACGCATCTTGACTCCAGCAGGTGTTGGCAATAAAATCTTGTGCAACTTGTTCAATCTTTTAAAAATCTCAATTTACTTATTTATAAAATGGGAAGAATAACTTTGCCTACACTATGTGGCTGTTTTGAAGATTATAGGTAATAATTAATGCTTAGAAGAATACTCAGAGAATAATAAGGTCTCAACAGAAGTTGGCTACTTTATTTCTATTATCATTATTTCTGGTCTCTACATTGGCCTCCTTACTGTTTTCAGCCCAAGCCGGTATACTTGTGCCTTGGGGCATTTGCACAGTATGTTTTCTCTGCTTGTAATTTTAACCTCCAGATATCCCTGTAGGTGACTCACCAAATCTTTCACAATTTTGTATAAATGTCATCTATCTTATTTAAAAATGCAAACAACATTCCATGCTCTTTTCTCATTCTGATTCTTATCTTACTCTACCTTTTTCTCCATAGCAATTATCACCTCTAATGCTATAAAATCTATTTTTTTAAAGATTTATTTTTATTTATTTATGATAGACATAGAGAGAGAGAGAGAGGGAGAGAGAGAAAGAGGCAGAGACACAGGCAGAGGGAGAAGCAAGTTCCATGCCGGGAGCCCGGGAGCCCAATGTGGGACTCAATCCCGGGACTCCAGGATCACGCCGTGGGCCAAAGGCAGGCACGAAACTGCTGGGCCACCCAGGGATCCCCCTATAAAATCTATTTATCTATCTATCATCTATCTATCCCTCCATTGTTCATCCATCCATCCATTCATCTTATTATCTATAAGTTATTTTCCCCTCACTAAAATGTAAGTCCACAAGGGCAGTTGATTATTTTTATTGATGTATACCTAGTATCCAAAACAAAGGTGGAACATAGAAGGGGCTTCATAGATTACTTTTAAGACAAAGAGTGATCAACTTTGTCAAACAGTGCTATCCTCAAAGTAGAATACTATACCATTATCTTTTTCTATTCCATTCATTGGCTTGGGGGGACATAATTTTCCTTCAAGTTTGCCCTTGATGTTAATTTTAGCTATGTTGCACTTTTATCTTTATCAGAAATCTAGCGTATAAAATGCTATTCAATCCTCTAAATGACCATGACTCAGGAAGCCTGGATGGTTCAGCAGGTTGGGCAGCCAACTCTTGATCTCAGGTTAGGTCTTGATCTCAGGGTCATGAGTTCATGCCCCACATGGAGCTCTACACTGGGTGTGAAGCTCTCTTAAAAAAAGAAAAAGAAACCAGAATGTAAATACCATGCCTCATCCACTCCTCTAGTAGGCTACCATTTTCCAAAAAACATTTACTGCATTTCTGAGTTTTTGAATTGATTACTAGGCAGAAATCATTGTTGATTTTCTATGGCAAGAGAAAAGACAAATCAACAGGAACTCATCTATCTGTCCATTGCCACCCTTCTTTTACTTCTAAGAGAACGTCAACATATCCTTTTTTTTTTTTTTAAAGATTTTATTTATTTATTCATGAGGGACATAGAGAGAGGCAGAGACTTAGGCAGAAGAAGAAGTAGGCTCCCTGGAGCAATCCCACCTGAGCCAAAGACAGATGCTTCCAGGACCCTGGGATCACTCCCTGAGCTAATGGCAGACAGATGCTCAACCATTGAGCCACCTAGGCACCCCTCCAACATATCCTTTTTAAAGGACTTTGTATTAGGTTGAGAAAGGGGATGGAAGGGAATAAGATACAATTGCAATAAGGCAGTAACAGCTGCCAACCATTTTTTGATTGTTTACTATGTCCCAGGAACCAAAGCTATAACTAAAATACATTATTTTACTTAAAATTTCTCACATCAGCCTTATGATGAACTACTATGGTTATCACAATTTTACATATGAGGAGGTGAAGCCTAGAGAGCTTCAATGACTCCTTTAGGGTCACATGGCTTTTGTTAGTAAAATTCCTGAAACAATATATGTACTTTTCTGAATGAACAAATATTCTGAAAAACGAATATTTTGGGATATTAGGAGTTCTAGGAAGTTCAGATACAGGAGAAAAAGTAGAGTCAAGGAAGATGTAAACAGGAGGAGACAGAGAAGGAGGAGGAGAATTAGGAGATAGTAGTGTCATAGAAACCTACAGAAGAGGATGGTGTGATTCATTATGATTTCAAGGAGGGTGAAGACTTCAAGTAGGCCTGAGTCATGAGTAGGATTTTTGGAAAATGGAAACATCACAAGGAAGGCATCAGTTAGGTATGGTTGCCCACTGAACCTTTTTTGGATGATTCTGGAAAATAAAGATTTATGGGGAAGAATGTAATGTTGTATGGAACCAAAACTGGCTCTGGAGAGCCTGCGTTTGAAAAAGTTGAGGGCAAATGTAGATGCTAGCCCCTTTCTCCTCCAAGATGGTGGAAGGTCTTTTCTATCTCTCCAACTCAGGTGCATACAACTTCCTTGTTGACATCCCACCTGACTTCTTATGGAGCCTTCTTTTCCTTCCTCCCTTAGATTAAGTGACAAACATTCCTTTCTCTTCATGTTGTATCTCTGAGCAGCCAACTTTACTCAGGCTGGGTTTTAGACAGTTTATATCTCCATCTTAGTTGGTGGGTCTTGTTGTCCTAAATTTTTTTTCTTTTGATTTTCCAATTTCTTTGAGGGAACAAACAGCCGAAATAAATAAAATCTCTAGGATTTTTGCTTTTTGTAGTTAGGTCATTCACAAGCAGTTATTTTGTACAATTATAGCATGTTAGCACTCGGAAGTCTTCCAAGATCATTTGGTCTAATTTATTCATTTTACATTAAGAAAAAAAAAGGCCCAACACAGGGGAATGGACTTCCTAAGACCTCATAATTCTTACCACTTGGGATAGTTTTTTTTAACTTCCTAATTTATCTCCTTATTGGAAACATTAAATTATATGCTGAAATGTAAAGCAAAGGTAAGTGTAATAGTTACTGAACAGAATGTAATCACTAGAACAAAAATGGAACAACACCCAGCCCTTCTCAAGTACAACCTCATACCTCCTTCCTCAGGCAACCATTAATCTGACTTTTTAAAATTGTGGTAAATATATGTAACATAAAATTTACTCTTTTAACTATATTTAAGTGTACAACTCAGTAACATTAGGTATATTCACATTGTTCTGCAACCAGCATCACCATCCATGTCCATAGCTTTTTCATCATCCCAAACTGAAAACTGTGTACCCTTTAAACAATAACACTTCGGATAGTCTTGATTAAGAATTTCTCAAGTTTTCTGGAGCTCTAGTCTTTCCAAAGATAAAAAGGTTTTAAAGCAACACAGGGATTTGTGCACTTATCATCTGAAGGGAGAAATGTGGGAGTAGAAAATTTGAAGCTGCTTGAGGCTGTTTTTGTAGTTAGAGGATTTTGAATATCTGTGGTAACCTTGAAAGACAATTAAGACTGAAACTGATACTGTTTTTATGTTGAAAAAAAGAGAAAAGAATCCAAATGCCTCACACTGGGATGTGCCAATAAAATCCTTTTTCAGGAGCTCTCAAGAATCATAGCATACACTGCACAACATACTCTACTCACAAGTAAGGCTTCCCTTTTGGGCACTAAGTTAGAACCAGAGTCCCTTAGTAACCACCTTCAAACAAACTACAGCAAAATATATTTTACAACTTAAAAACCTAACTCTTGGCCCCAGATTTTCAACATTTTATTGCTCTGAATGAAGGAATGGAATGTTCACAATCCCCCTCCCCCTGCCCAGTCTGAGGAGTTTTCATCACAGATAATAATCGCTGTTTTTCTTTTGCCAACCACATAAAGGATGGAATCTTCTCTCCTTCTTACAGTCTAGGAGCAGAGAAATACCCAGCCATGGAAGAGGCTAATGAGAATTCCAGGAGGTGCAAGAGAAAAGATCACTCAAACTGGGACTAGAGATGCCAAGTAGAAGAGGGGGTGGGCAGAACTAGGTGGCCTTCGCAGCAAACACCATCCTCCTCTCACACCCGTCCCTCCAGAACATGTGCTTTTAGGGGAAACCTAATTATAGTGAATACCAAGGGCAGCCTGCAGTGTGAAGAGAGGGAAGAACCAAGTGCCTGATCACATTCTTGTAATATTGTTTGTCTTAGGTACAACTACACATTCATTCATATGAATACAAAGAATCAAGATACCAATTATGTGATTATGACAACTTCGTTCTGAAATATTTTCCTTCTGCATTAATTGAGCCAAGGCTACAAACTTAACAAAAAATGAAAGGCCAGAGGTAATTATGGTCCATATCCATAATGGCTTCAGAGACTGTGTTCACAAGTTGTGCTATTCCAAAAAAATAAAGCCTTCCCTTCTCAGGTACCTGAGGACTGGATAATCTCTAGGGTGAAGTAATTTGATTGCATTTGAATGCCTGAGGAAGATGGAAATTCTGTTGCTTTTTTTTTTTTTTAAGATTTTATTTATTTACTCATGAGAGACATAGGCAGAGAGACAGGCAGGCTCCATGCAGGGAACTCAATGTGGGACTCGATCCTGGGACTCCAGAATCACACCCTGAGCCAAAGGCAGGTGCCCAACTGCTGAGCCACCCAAGCATCCCTTCTGTTACATTTTAAAAGGAGTTTCAATTGTTCTGTTTACCTACAGAAAATGCCCTGAGTTACCACTTTCTTCATTAGTACTGTTAAGTCTCAATTTTTTTTTGTAATAAAGATTATCTCTACCATTCCACAGGACCCTCAATTTCAACCTTATCAGCATTACTGAGTGACCATTTCTCCTATACTGTTCATGTCCTATCAGACTGCAAATCTTGTTGCCCTTACTTTTTAAAACATTCTTGCATCTGCTCTCATTTTTTTCCATTGCTAAATCCCCTTCATCACCAGACCCATTATAATAACCTCCTGTTTCTCACCTCATTATTTTTCAGTATTTATCAGACTTCTTCATTATTAGTTTTCTTTCCTTGGGAAAAGCTACCAATCTAAACCTATAATTGGATTTTCATTGTCTTTCCACTTTTAAAGCTTGTTCTTTTTTTTTTTTTAAAGAATTTATTCATTTATTCATGAGAGACACAGACAGAGAGGCAGAGACAGAGGCAGAGGGAGAAGCAGGCTCCATGCAGGGAGCCCGACATGGGACTCGATCCCAGGACCAAGGGATCACAACCTGAGCCAAAGGTGGATGCTCAGCCGCTGAGCCACCCAGGCGTTCCTAAAGCTTATTATTAAACCAGTCTTCTCTTGCCTCTTCCATATTCCATCACTGATATTATCATCAACATTATCATTACCTCTGCTATTAATTTTTTTTTCATGTGACTCAGATTTGGGCTACTTAAGCTAACAAGTAGTCAATTTGGGAATGTAATTTTCAAATTTGATATGGAGGAATTATGGTCATTCATCCAAAACCTTTCTTCTGAGAAGAAATAAAAATGTATAACAAAAATCTAGTGCAACAGAGGTGGTAGAAAGCATCTACATTGCTAGAACAAGATAGTTTTTGCAGGCAAAACTGTCAGCATGTAGCTAACTCAAGATCTAATGAAAAGACATGATTCAGTGATATTTAAGACCTTTGTGTCAGAATAAGGTCTATATGTCTTTAAACCTGGGTTCAATTCAAATTATTATTCAAATAATCTCTTACTGATTCATTGCTGCAGTCACAATCTTGACTTATTTCAATTTTTCTTACTGACTTCAGAGTCTTCAAGACTTTGCTAACCATACGAAGGCAAAAGACATCTATGATACTACAATATGATTCATCAAAAATAGCAATTAAACCACCCTCCACATATTTGGAGCACTCTGGGGCCTGCTCTTTATTTTTTTGCATGCTCAGTTTTTTTTTTAAATTTCTATTTCAAAAAGCAACCGTGCTAACCTTTGAATCCCATTATAGAAAATGCGTATTTCTCAACAATCAGATGATTATCTTCAAATATATAGATAACCATTTCCTTTACAAAGCAGACAGAGTAATCTCTTAAAAACAAAAATATGTTCCTGTCATACCCCCTTTGAATGAAGCTCAAGACTGTGAACTGGAATATGGGGCCCTCTCTACCACTCTGCCTCTTTCCCTCTGCTCTAGATACCCTGATCTTCTTTCAGTTCTTCCAATGAGACAGACCTCAGAGATCTTGCACACTGATTCCTCTTGTCTAACTCTTGACCTGGCCAATGTTTACTCAAACTTCAGGTCTCAGCTAAAATATTACTTCTTCAAAGGACTCTTTCCTGACACCTCCTTCTCTAATCTAAAGTAAGGCACTGTATTTATATTGTCTCATTGTTGCTACTCTTCCTTCAAATCCTTTAACACAAATTGTAGTGAATTGTATGACTCATTGTACAAGGAAGAAATTCTACATATGCAATGGGGAGAGCAAAGACAAACAAGAACCCATGAGGATGACTAGAAGCCATATTCATCTCATTCTACCTTGGTTGTAGTCTATTCAGGCTGCTATAATAAAATGCCATAGACTGGGTGGCTATGAGCAATGGAAATTTATTTCTCACAGTTCTGGATGTTGGAAAACCCAAGATATATAAAACACCAGCAGAATCACTGCCTAGTGAAAGCTTACTTCCTGGTTCACAAGATGCTGTTTATCTCTGTAACTTCACATGTTGGAAGGGATGAGAAAGCTCTCTGGGGTCTTTTCTACTAATTATCTCCCAAAAGCTTCATCTTCAAAAACCATCATGGAGGAGATTAAGGTTCAACATATGAATTTTGATGGGACACAAACATTCAGTCTATAGCAACCTCGAATGAGGGAAACGTGCAGAAGAACCTGGTACTCTGCTGTGGAGATGCACATATGTCTGGCCCAGGACTCAGAGAAGATGAAGAAGAATATCAGGCAAGAACAGCAGGAGTTGCAGGCTTGCTGCCCCATGACAACAAGGTGAACCAGCAGATCAGTGATAATATGTATGAGTGCAGCAATGCCTGGCATTACACCACCTTTTAGAGTTACTACTTTCCTTTCCTCTTCTCTTCCAAATTATGAGATGATGTTTCTTGTGCCCAACACTAAACCAAAACCACGCACAAAAGGAGGATTCTGAAAAGCATAGTTTCTGTTTAACTAAGTTGACACAGTACAAAACTACCTAATCCCTTATTAGTCTTTAAGTTCCATGATACCAGGGAATATATTTTGTGCCCAGCACTTAGAATACCTTTTAAAACACAGTAAGTCCTAAATAAGCTGTAAATCAAAGGATAAAATTTTTAATGAACAAATTTTATTCTTGTCTGTGAACAAAATGAATCATCCTTTGAATTAAAACTTATTTAGGGCATCCCTGCGTGGCTCAGCAGTTTAGCACCTGCCTTTGGCCCAGGGCGTGATCCTGGAGTCCTGGAATCGAGTCCACATCGGGCTCCCAGCATGGAACCTGCTTCTCCCTCCTCCTGTGTCTCTGCCTCTCTCTCTCTCTCTCTCTCTCTCTCTCTCTGTCTATCATAAATAAATAAATAAATAAATCTTTAAAAAAATGAATTAAAACTTATTTAGAATTTAATCTTGGGTTATAAATTGTAATTATAATTGTGAAATTAGCAAACTTTGACTATGATACTATTTTAGCAGTGCATTTAATAAATTTAACCACTGATGGTAGCCTAATAATTGGTGCAAACAAATTTGTAACTACCCCAAGTTATTTTTGGATATAAATATAGGAAAATAAAATTAATTTATTTTATTATGTCACTATAGGCAAAAGGTGGTTAATTCTTGTCTTAATTATGATGTTTATACTTTTAAGAAATCAGAAAAAAAAAGACAATTCCTTAAATCTTCACAAGATGTAATCTATGGCAAAGAATGAGAATACCTGTTGTCAACTGTTTAACACTTTGTTTGAAATGAGGCCTAAACTTCAACAATTGTGTTGAAAGTTAGGAAACTTTGGTGGGAAAGGGGATCAGAGAACCAAAAACTGGCCACTGGCCACTTCTATTCACAGATCTTCTAGCACCTTCCAAGGAGCTGAGATATGAAAGGCTAACTGCCTCTGTCAATCTGACTATTTTTTTAAAATTTTTATTTATTTATGATAGTCACAGAGAGAGAGAGAGGCAGAGACATAGGCAGAGGGGCTCCATGCACCTGGAGCCCGACGTGGGATTCGATCCCGGGTCTCCAGGATTGCGCCCCAGGCCAAAGGCAGGTGCTAAACCGCTGCGTCACCCAGGGATCCCATGGAGAATCTGGAGATCTCCACCCAGAGCTGGCCTTTGGCAACTTATTTTGGTCTTGAAAAGTCGATGTTTGACAACTCTTGGATAATAATCATTACTTAATTGTGCTTTGTTTATAGGACACATTGAGGTCTGTGAATATACAATTTGCCATTGATGAAAACTGAAGAAAATACTACTAGGTGATGTGTTTATTTTAGTTAACATTTAGTTTTTAATTTTAGGAAACTCCCCTAATTTTTTATGATGTGCTAGTGTAGTGATTGAGGAGACAATGTCTACATAGTTAAAGACACTACAAACAACATTAAAAGAGAGGTAACTGGGAAAATCTTTTTGGTAATAATAATAATAATAATAACTAAGGATTAATATTTAAGTTAACAGCTAACATAATACTCAATGGTGGAAAACTGAGAGCTTTTCCTCTAAGATCAGGAATAAGATAAGGATATGCACTCTCACTACTTTTATTAACCATAGTACTAGAAGTCTTAGCCACAGCAATCAGACAAGATAAAGAAATAAGAGGCACCTGGGTGGCTCAGCAGTTGAGCATCTGCCTTTGGCTCAGGTTGTGATCCCAGGGTCCTTGGATTGAGTCCCACATCGGGTTCCCCACAGGGAGCCTACTTCTCCCACTGCTTATGTCTCTGCCTCTCTATGTCTCTCATAAATAAATAATTTGGAAAAAAAAGAAATAAAAAGTATCCAAATTGGTAAGTACAAAGGAAAACTTTCACTGTTTGCAGAAGACAAGATGCTGTGTATAGAAAACTCTAAAGACTCCACAAAAAAACACTAAAACTGATAAATGAATTTAGTAAAGTCACAAGATACAAAATTAATATACAGAAATCTGTTACAGTTCTGTACACTGGTAATGGAGTAGCAGAAAGAGAAATGAAAAAAATCTTGTTTACAATTGCACCAAAAAGAATAAAATACTTAGAATAAACTTAACCAAGGAGGTGAAAGACTTGTACTCTGGAAACTATAAAATACTGATGAGAGACACTGAAGATGAGATGAACAAATGGCCAGATAGTCCCTGCTTATGGATTGGAAAAACCAATACTGTTAAAATGGCCATAACTACCCAAGACAATCTATAGATTTAATGCAATCTCTATCAAAATATGAACAATATTTTTCATATAACTAGAACAAATAATCCTAAAAGTTGTATGGAACCTGAACAGCCAAAGCAATCTTGAGAAAGAATGAGAAAGCTGGAAGTTTCACAATCCCATATTTCAAGATATACTACAAAGTTATAGCAGTAATCAAAACAGTATGGTACTGCCACAAAAACAGATACGCAGATCAATGGAACAGAATAGAGAGCCCAGAAATGAGCCCACAATTATATGGTCAATTAATCTTCAAAAAGGGAGGCAAGAATATGCAATGGAAAAAAGAGTCTTTTCAACAAATGGCTTTGGGAAAACTGGACAGCTACAGGCAAAATAATGAACCTGGACCACTTCCTTACATCATACATAAAAATAAACTCAAAATGGCTTAAAGACAAAAACGTGAGACCTGAAATCATAAAACTCCTAGAAGAAAACAGATAGTAATTTCTTTGACATAGCCCTAGAAACATTTTTCTAGATATGTCTCCTTTGGCAAGGGAAACAAAAGCAAAAATAAACTATTGGGACTACATCAAAATAAAAAGCTTTTGCATAGTGAAGAAAACTAACATAACAAAAAGGCAACCTGTTGAATAGAAGATATTTGAAGATTACATGTATATGATTTATATATATATGGCTAATATCCAAAATATATATAAAGAACTTATACAACTCAACACCAAAAAACCCCAAATAATCCAATTAAAAATGGGCAGAGGACCATTTTTCCAAAGAAGACTTACAAATGGCCAATAGCCCCATAGAAAGGTGTTCAACATCACTCATCATCAGGGAAACACAAATCAAAACCACAATGAGATATCACCTCATGCCACACAGAATGGCTAAAATCACAAAGGCAAGAAGTAACAACAATTTGAGGATATGGAAAAAGGGAAACCCTCATATACTTTTGGTGGGATTGCAAATAGGTGCAGCCACTGTGGAAAACAGTATGGAGGTTTTCAAAAAATAAAAAATAAAAAATAGAAATACCATATGATTCAATAAGTCTACTACTGGGTATTTACCCAAAGAGAATGAAAACACTAATTCAAAAAGTCATATGCACTCTCATGTTTATTATAGCATTAGTTACAAGCCCAAGATATGGAAGCAACTGAATGTCCATCAATAGGTGAATGGATAAAGATGAGGTGGTATATGTATACAATGGAACATCACTCAGCCATAAAAAATAAGATCTGCATTTGCAACAATATGCATTGAACTAGAGGATATAACGCTAAATGAAATAAGTCAGAGAAAGACAAATACTATATGATTTCACTCATATGAGGAATTTCAGAAACAAATGAACAAAGTAAAAAAGACAAACAAAAGAAGACTTGAAAATATAGAGAAAAAACTGGCAGGAAGGTGGGGGAGTGGGAGGATGAGTGGAATAAAGGGGATTAGGAGTACACTTATCTTGATAAACACTGAATATTGTATAAAATTGTTGAGTCATTATATTGTACACCTGAAACTAACATAAAACTGCATGTTAATTATACTTTAATAAAAAAAGAAAATGTATACTCATTATGTGTCTCAGACACACTCTAGAAAAAGAATCATGTGCTTAAAAAGGAGAAACATCAAGAATGTTCACAGAAGCACTGTTAATATTAGTAAATAAGGGCAGGCCAGGTGGCTCAGTGGTTTAGCGCCACCTTCAGCCCAGGGCGTGATCCTGGAGACCCACGTTGGGCTCCCTGCATGGAGCCTACTTCTCCCTCTGCCTGTGTCTCTGCCTCTCTCTCTGTGTGTCTCTCATTAATTAAAAAATACATATATATTAGTAAAGAAGTGGAAAAACCTTAACGCCCATCGGTGAGAAAATAAATGAATGAAATGTATTATTTCTATGCAATTCAAAACTCAGTGGCAGTTAAAATGGTCTTTAAACCTGTAAATACCAATATAAATATATATCAAAAGCAATGCTGAAAGAGAAAAGCAAGATATTAATACTATTTATGTGTAAAAAAGAAAACAATCCTACGTGTGTTTTTATGCTTACCTCTTATATATGCATAGCATTTAAAAGCATAGGCATATTATATGTGTGCAGAAACATATGTATACATATTTTATGCAGCAATATGTAAAGCTAAATGTAAATCTATTTGAGAATAGACTGGAAGGAAATAGCACCTCAAACACATCAGAAGAGAGGGGTGTGGGGAACAGGGAGAGAGTAACTCTGGAGACCGCATTTAAAGGAGACTGACCTATATCTATAGTGTATTATTTCTTAATTAGCAAGCCAAAGACAGAGTCAGTGAGACAAAATATTAACAATGTTTAATTCAGGATGGCTGAATAAGATATTTTCTATATTACTCTTTGTAATTTTTCCTCCTTTGACTCTCAAAAGTAAGCACAATTTTAAAAATATACTTATAATTCCTTTTCACACAATGTAAACATGCAGTTCAAATCCTCAAAGTGTCTGGAATTCTTTTCTAAAGGTCTCTGATTAGGGATGCCTGGGTGGCACAGTGGTTGAGTGCTTGCCTTTGGCTCAGGGCATGATTTCAGGATCCTGGGATCAAGTCCCACACCAGGTTCCCTATGTGGGGAGCCTGCTTCTCTCCCTCTACATATTGCCTCTGCCTCTCTCTGAGTCTCTCATGAATAAGTAAATAAAATCTTTAAAAATAAATACATAAAGGTCTCCGATGAGAATAATCTGATCAGAATAATCGGGCATATTTCTGGTTAGGTATGGAAAGGGAAATAGAAGAGAAAGTTCAAAGGCCAAGTTCATTATGGAAATTATCTGAGTACTTTCTAGAGACCTAATCTCCATGGCGTGGGGGTGTGGGGGTGGAGTAGGAGAGAGGTGGGAAAAAAGTTATCCCTAGAGCTTTCTCCCTATATCCCTGAATGAAGACTCCTCCATCTGGCAGAGCATAGACATGATGCATAGACATGATGCATTAGTGAGCAGAGAGAGTAAATAAGAAATGAAGCAGGAGATGTCAGCTCCCTTGAAGGTTAGGCAAAATGTCACTGATAGGAAATATCACACTCTTTCTGTGTAAAAAGCCAAAAAGGTAAAAAAGCTCTGGTAAGGTATGGTAATGTAGAAGAGAGAAAGACTAAAGTCCACCTCTCCAGAAAGTCTTCTTGTGTATGCCCATCCATGCTAACTTTAAACTATGGGCAACAATAGTAGACTACTCCACCCAGCATCCACCACCTATTGTTATAGGATTACAGAGCCTCTCATAGGCCAAGAGAGATTGTGCTACTTCTATTTTTTTTAGGCTCCAGCACACTAAAAATAATAACATTAAAAAATAAACGTACATAATTGTATTCTATAACAAGTGTTCATAATTGACAATAATGTTGTTAATACAAATTATAATAAAATGTGAGTATGCTAGTCATGATGACTATAAATTATGAAAATATATCAATTCATAGTGCACTATGGAAGTCTGTTCCAATGATGGGACAAAAAAATGTGAAGGTCTATAATGAATGTCTTTGTCGTTTAATCCTGTTAGTAGCTCTATGGCTGTATGTAATACTTGAGGAGAAGACAATGCCAAAAATCTCTAATTGAGTCCCTTCATGAACAAGGGATCAAGCCTAAGTGGCCTTCCTTTGGCATCCCTCCCCTCTCTCTCCTTGTTTTAAGTTCTGCTCCTGGGGGACCACTTGAGAAGAATGACTGTCTTATTTAGTTGAAAGGATGAAGAGAACCACAGCAGGACTTTGGCTAGACCAGAGGAAAACTGGCACATATTGCAAGTCAAATGGATGGAAAGGTCAAGTTCAGAAAGGATGGCATAAAGCATGGAGGGGCAGGAAGGTGCCATAAGTCCAGGCAGATAGGATACTCAGAGCAGAGATGTGTGCCTGATCTAAACAGCCCTGCACAGAGCCTGGTGGCTCATGGAATGATGGTGGGATGCATAATGTGTGCGTGGGCTGAACTTTAAGCCCCTTCTCTCTGCAAATCGTGGTCTAATCACCGTGTTTTATTCTCATATTTCACTTTTCTAAAGGCTTTACTTGAAGTCTTAGTAATGGTCAGGTTCACATTTACTTTGAGAAATTGTTGAAAATGTGCTCAAACACAATGGTGGCTTCCCCTGGAAGCCTTATAAGCCATGAGAATACATACAGTGCCATCAAACTAAGCCTCTAACTTAAAGTCTGGGGGACGAAGCAGGAAGGATCAAGCAGTTAGATTAATTAAAGAAGGACAAAAAAAGAAGAAAAAATTAAAGAATCGTGAGCTTTGGACAGAGACAAAATCCCAAGCCACAGTGAACTGTGGGGATCTAGGTGTAGGGCAACAGCAGGTGAGGGTAGAGCTTGATATTCACCAGAGTTTCCCTATATCCCTGTAGGTTAAGTCCAGAGGTGGTCTGGATGCTATGGACCTAACGTGCGTGGAGGAACCATACAATTCCCATAGTGTACACAATTCTTATGAACTCATTCAAAGCAGAAAATTCATCACCAGGCCGATTAAAGGTGCTCTATTTTTTAAAGTATTATTAAAAATATAATAAAACTCTAAAATGTCAGAGCCTACAGGGACTGTGTATGAGTTAGACTGTGAAATAATCTGGCCAAAGGGTCTTCATGGCCATTACCATCTGACAATATTTTCCCCACTTGGAAACCCAGAATGGCACACTATTATTAAGAATGGAAGAGAAAGGCCCAAGGCATCCTATTCCCAGGAGATAACTTACACGAGTTGTAACAAAAAGAAAGAGAATGAAAGCGTAAGATGTTTTTCAGTCTTGGCTTTCTACAAGGTCATGAGAATTGTTGCATGCTTGCTACTCTATTATTAGAAAGTGGAGAACATTCTCCTTCCAATTCCCCCAAGTGTGAAAGAGAAAGTTGCAACTAGATGCCATCCCTGTGTTGGGAGGCCTATAACATCGAGGAAGAGAAAAGCAATCTAGTTATGTTGCCAACAATTCAATTTGATGAACCTTTTGTTGTAAGCTCTTTGTAACTTTGGGAGATGGAACAGAAGAGAAAAGTAGGAGAGAGAATAGAGGGAAAACTCTCTAGGAGTCTGGGAGAGGTAATGTTCATCTGCGAAAGTGGAAACGAATGTGAATTGTATCTGCTTATAATTTAATATAATCTTAAAAAGAGAATAAAGCAACTTTAATCAAAGCAAAACAAAAAGCAAACTATTTAATTTGGACACTAGTAAGAAAAGAAATCTCCCTTGACCTTTGGCTAAAAAATCCTTTAAGAAAAGGAAGGGCAGCCCAAAAGGAAGGGTATTTTGCAGGGAAAGTTTCTGTGAAGAGTTGGTTGCTAGTCAGATTTTAACAGAAAAATCCCCTGAAATTTCTAAAGTTTCTCCCTCAGTGTTATTTTGGGTTGCTCTCATCAAACACAACCAAACCTAAGTTATAGCTTTCTTGGTACCTATACAATAACTACAAACAATTTTCATTTAGAAAAAGTACTTTAAACAATTCCCTCTAGTTCCTCAAAAAGTGAAAAACAGAACAACCCTATGATCCAGCAGTTGCATTACTAGGTATTTAACAAAGACACGAAAATACTGATTCAAAGGGACACTTGCATCTCGATGTTTATAGCAGCATTATCAATAATAGCCAAATTATTTAAAGAGCCCAAATGTTCACCAACTGATGAATGGATAAAGAAGATGTGATATATATAATGGAATATTGCTCAGCCATAAAAAAGAATGAAATCTTGCCATTCACAATGACATGGATGGAGCTAGAGAGTATTATGCTAAGTGAATTAAGTCCAAGAAAGACAAATACCAAATGGTTTCACTCATATATGGAATTTAAGAAACCAAACAGATGAACCAAGGGGGGACAAAAAGAGAAAGGCAAACCATACAACAGACTCTTAACTATAGAGAACAGACTAATGGTACTAATGGTTACCAGAGGGAAAGTGGGTGGGAGATGGGCTAAATGGGTGATAGGGATTAAGGAGGGCACTTGTGGGGGATCCCTGGGTGGCACAGCGGTTTTAGCGTCTGCCTTTGGCCCAGGGCGTGATCCTGGAGACCCAGGATCAAATCCCACGTTGGGCTCCCGGTGCATGGAGCCTGCTTCTCCCTCTGTCTATGTCTCTGCCTCTCTCTCTCTCTCTCTCTCTCTCTCTCTCTGTGACTATCATAAATAAATAAAAATTTAAAAAAAAATAAGGAGGCCACTTGTGATGAGCACTGAGTGTTACAGGGAATTGATGAATCACTAACTTCTACTCCTGAAATGAATATTACACCATATGTTAACTAACTGTAATTTAAATAAAAAATTTGAAACAAACAAACAAAAGTCCCTCTTCAACTGGGGAGTTGAGAGTTCAATTTAAAGGATCAGTAAAAATGAAATCACCCCCAAACACTCACCTAGTATTGGGAAGAACTAGTTTAACCACAGTTTTAGAATCTGGTTGGCATTTTCAACAATTCAGTGCTACAAAAGATCCCCATGTTCACAACAAAAGACCCAAAGGCGCTTGAACATGGCTTTGAACATTGACTTCCATGGTGCTCCAGACAGGATAGCACTTGGCCACACACCCAGCCATGCGCAGAGGAGTCCGGTGGAGGTAGTTTCTGTGGCTTCTCCCTAGTGCCATGGGCAGAGGGCTCTGTGCACAGGGCTTCAGCATGAAAGCACATGTTGACTGGGGAGATGGCTTCCAGGCAAGTGTTTAAATTGGCTGAGAGCGACTTTCCAGGTTAATCAATGTGAGAAGATTTGGGACCATTCCTGTCCATTAATTTATTCATTTCTATTTTTTTTACACCTCATCAACAAAAAATTAAAGCCCTAAAATAGTAAAAGATTTAATTTTTTCCCCTAAGATGACAGGTTTTTTTAATAGGAAAAATGTTTCAAAGAGCTTTGTTTAAAAAAAAATTCATGAGGGATCCCTGGGTGGCGCAGTGGTTTGGCGCCTGCCTTTGGCCCAGGGCGCGATCCTGGAGACCCGGGATCGAATCCCACATCGGGCTCCTGGTGCATGGAGCCTGCTTCTCCCTCCGCCTGTGTCTCTGCTTCTCTCTCTCTCTGTGACTATCATAAATAAAGAAAAAAAAATTAAAAAAAAAAATTCATGAGATCATCTGATCTTTTATCAGGTCACACATTTGTTTCTATGAGGCCATGAGCCCATGTGTTGTTGTTGTTATTATTATTATAAAATAATTAAAAATATAAAAACTATAAATACTCAATACACAGAAAAGGACACACATAGGAAAAATGTTCAGCGATATGCAAAATTATCTAAATATTGTTTTCTTGTGTTATCAAAGTAGAAAAGACTCTTAAATGTCTGACGCTTAATGAAATACGCATTCTTGGGAGTTTGGTTTAGGACTGTAGATTATTACCACACTTTGGAATACAATTTGACAATATGTATCAGAAGTCTTTACATTAATTTCCAAAACCGAGCTAGCATTAGTTACCAAAGGAAAAAAAAAAAGTCAGCCATCTCAATTTGCATCTCTGGCTTTCCTTTATACATTTCTGCTCCTTTGTCATAATAGCAATGACTTTGTGTATCCCATTAGAATTCCAATAACTGTTTTATGACTTTTTCTGGACTCTATATTCTATTACTAAGGAAAGGAGGAAAGGAGGTAGAGGGGAAGAGAAAATCTTAAAAGAAACTCTATAAACCAGCCCATTCTATTTGATTTTATTTTGTGTTTTTTTTTTCTTCTCGTTGCCCATTCAAGTTTCTTTCGAGAAATTCCAACCCTATGCTAACTGAACGAAGTTAAATAGGGCTGACTTGACATAGATGGAAAGAAATAATGTGTCTTCTTTCAAAGATTTTATTTATTTATTTGAGAGAGCTAGCAGGAGCCGAGGAGGGGAGCCTGGAGGAGCAGAGGGAAGGGGAGAAGCAGGCTCCCTGATGAGAAGCCGATAGGGGACTTGATTCCAGGACCCTCCTTTCCTTAATTTCCCCCCTCTAATTTAGCTACATTTGAGCGAAGCAACGGCTTTGCTGCAGCTTATAGCACACTGAACCCTGAAGCCATTTAGAGCTTCAATCCTAGGTAGGCCACGTCTCATTTCTGCTTATTTTAGTCTGAGTCTCTCTTTGAGTTTTTCAGGATCCCTCCCACCTTACTTTTCTGTGACATTTGTGGTCACTGGGCAATGTACTTGCGTTACTCCTAACTGCCACCAGGTGGTGTCCAATGCTGGATCCCATAGTTCACATGTTATTTTTATTTTACATAAGTCTGGGAAGACGTCAGTTTTGCTTTCACCATAAAAATATACCCTTGATATAGAATGTAAAGTGTTTAACCATTAATTGGCCACCAGATCTTGGATAATCACAACACACATTTGTATCATGCTCTATCACTGGCAAAGTGTGTTCACATTCTTTCCTTTCGTGTGTCTGATAGATCTTTAAGGCAATAAGGCAGATATTTTCATTTGCCAGACCTTGCCAGATGACAGAAAGGGTGGGTTATATGGGCCAAAGTCACACAGTTACTAAGCAGTAAGGCCTGACTGAGTCAATCCAAGCAACTTGTTCAACGCTGCGCTTTAATGACACAAATAAAGGAGGAAAACCAGTTACAGGTTTTAAAGCCCCAGTATTATACAGCTCCACAAAATTATCATCCCCTTATTGCTTTTAGGAAACTGTTGAGGGTATATTCTGGGTGTGGCATCTATATTTTTCCATGCAGTCTATGCCTGAGACCCACAGAGCATTCACCTGTCTACTTTGCAGCTTTACAGTAAATGTTAATTGCCGTTTGTAATCTTCAGTTTCCCTCTATGTTCAATACTCTTTCTTTTTGCCTTATTTTGTGCAATGAAAGGCTGTCCCTCTTCTTTTATTTTCTTGAATAATAAGGATCCCTAAACATGACACATATCTCAAATGAAATGTTAACACATGATTGTTTCTTCCTCAGTCAGGAAAAAAAATCCCTAGTAACTAAGTTGCTATGTTCTCTTAGGAAGCTCAGCTATTGTCAGGGAATACTCAGATCTAGCTTTTCTTCTTAAAGGATCCAAAAGCCAATATTTTCCTTATAAGGAATTTTATGATGATTTTAAAATAAATTTTGGGGTACCCTGGTGGCTCAGTCGGTTAAGCGTCTGCCTTCAGTTCAGGTCATGATCCCAGGGTCCTGGGATGGAGCCCCACATTGGACTCTGCTCAGCAGGGAGTCTGCTTCATCTTCTCCCTTTGCCCTTCACCCCATTTGTGCTTTCTCTCAAATAAATAAAATCTTTTTTTTTTTAAGATTTTATTTATTTATTCATGGGAGACAGAGAGAGAGAGAGAGAGGCAGAGACACAGGCAGAGGGAGAAGCAGGCTCCACGCAGGGAGCCCAATGTGGGACTTGATCCCAGGTCTCCAGGATCAGGCCCTGGGCTGAAGGTGGTGCTAAACCACTGAGCCGCCCAGGCTGCCCTCAAATAAATAAAATCTTTAAAAAAACATAAATTTTAAAAGTAGTTAAAATGTGATTTCCTTATAACCATCTACTCATAGATTAACTCATGGCAAGCCAGTAAGATTATAAATGCATTTAAAAAAAATCATAGTTATAGCAATTTTTGTTTATTGATCACTCACAGGCTTATAGACACTGCCAACCATTTAAAAATTTTTTGCAGCTCATTTCATCTTCATAAGAACTTTACACAGTAGGTAACTTTATTATTTTTTCATGGTGAAAAAAATTATGCTTAGAATTAGCCAGCTGGACTGAGTTTAGGAGATCCCAATTTTGCCGGAATCCTCCAAAGCACCATAGTTAGAGGCTACTAAAACATACTTTCTTCCCTCCATCAGGCCTAATCAGGGTATTGACCCTGGCTATATCAGTATCATAGACCTTCTTGGGGTGCCTGGGTGGCTCAGTGGTTGAGTGTCTGCCTTTGGCTCAGGTTGTGATCCCAAGGTCCTGGGATCAAGTCCTGCCTCCTCATGCTCCCCATAGGAAGCTGGCTTCTCCCTCTGCCTATGTCTCTGCCTCTCTCTCATGAATGAAGAAAATCTTTAGAAAAAAAATCATAGGCCTTCTTGATAACCTATTTGATCTGGGGCTTGTTGGCCTTTACAAGTATAATGAACAGAGATGTGTGTTTGTGGTCAGGAGAGCTTGATGGCAAGTGGCCAAACCTGTTTCTCCTGGGGAGCACTCTCATGAGGATACTAGGCTGCCTGAAGATGGGTGCCATGTGTGTCAAGTGTGGCTGTGGACATCTTTCAGCACCACTTTCTTGGCCTTCAAGGCCTTTGCTTTTCCGTTAGCTGTGAGAGGCATGTGGGTTTCCTTCTTTGATTGTGACACCATCTTCTTGAAAAGTCATAGATAACTTTATTACCTGTATTTTCTAGGTAAAGAAACTGAAGCTTAGAGAAGTTCAAAGCCTAACTTCAGAATAAGCAATAAAGCTGGCATTTATTGCTGCCAGAATACAGCATCTTCAGGCTTCTTGGGCTTGAGAATAAGTCAATCTGATTCTAAATCCTTAATAATAAGCATCCTGGGATGCCTGGGTGGCTTAGTTAAGTGTCTGCCTTCAGCTTAGGTCATGGTCCTGGGATCAAGCCCCATGTGGGGCTCCTTGCTCAGGGAGCCTGCTTCTCCCTCTCCCTCTGCCTGCCATGCTCCCTCTCTCTGTGTCAAATAAATAAATAAAACCTTTAAAAATAAAGAAAGAGGGGGATCCCCGGGTGGCTCAGTGGTTTAGCGCCGCCTTCGGCTCAGGGCCTGGAGACCCGGGATTCAGTCCCACGTCGGGCTTCTTGCATGGAGCCTGCTTCTCCCTCTGCCTGGGTCTCTGCCTCTCTCTTTGTGTCTCTCATGAATAAATTAATGAATCTTAAAAACAATAATAATAATCATCCCTATGACACCACTTTTGTTTTTTCAACCATCACCACTCTACCTTTGAATGCTGCTTATAGCAGGGAAAATCTGAGCAAGGCAACTCAGGGAAAGTAGAGCCTAATGGATTCATGCAAACAATTTTGCTTGATAATCCTAGGCTTTTAGAGAATTTTGATGTCAGAAATTTATTCTCCAGGGATCCCTGGGTGGCGCAGTGGTTTAGCGCCTGCCTTTGGCCCAGGGCGCGATCCTGGAGATCCGGGATCGAATCCCATGTCGGGCTTCCGGTGCATGGAGCCTGCTTCTCCCTCTGCTTGTGTCTCTGCCTGTCTCTCTCTCTGGGTAACTATCATAAATAAAATTAAAAAAAATTTATTCTCCATATTCCCATAATCTTAGAATGTAGGTGAGGGAAGACACCTCATGAAACAAAGAAATCTGTGTCCATTAGCCGTCATTCCCCTCTCCCTCCCCTCTAATTTAAGAAGGAAAGAGAGTGGGGATGCCTGGGTGGCTCAGTGATTGAGCATCTGCTTTTGGGCTCAGGGCGTGATCTTGGGATCCTGGATGGAGTCCCACGTTGGACTCCCCACAGGGAGCCTGCTTCTCTCTCTGCCTAGGTTTCTGCCTTCCTCTCTGTCTCTCATGAATAAATAAACAAAAATCTAAAAAAAAAAAAAAAAAAGGAAGGAAAGAGAGCTACCAGGATACAGTATAGCTTACAGAGTCTCATGTAAAGCTGAACAACCAAGCCTCAGGAAAGGCAGGAAATAAAGGACCCCTGGGAATCTGAGGAGGAAGAGTGGAAAGACTTTTTCTTCACAGTGATGTCAACTGATGGCTCAGCATTCACGTCTTCCCTGTGTGTCTCCACTTAGGTATCAAGTGCCAGAGAAGAAAACAAAATGGTCTAGATTGGCCTCCCTCTAACTGAGTATATACATGTGTAATCCCCAAACTGCAACCATTAGGAGACCTATGTTCAGGGGTGTTAGTCAGGAAAAACCAACCAACTAACAAACAATAACAAAAACCCAGAAGTCCAACACCCTGTTGGCCTGGGGGAAACAGTTTTAGTGAAATGCTATATTGCATCAGGGAGTGCGTGGGAGGTGAGAAAATACAGAAAACATGTGGGCCTTACCATTTCAACAAGTCTGTGCAAAGGGAGCAAGATGTAAACTGACCGTGCGTGGGTGTAGGGGTAGGAAAGGCTTTTTTTATTCAGGATATGGTGCCCTTGAACATCTTTGTGGGCTGAGTGACTTGGGAGACAAAAATAAAGATCGCTAATGAAGCAAGTTACAGAAGAAGGTAGGTAAGACTGGTGATATTAGAAGCACAGGAGGGGAGCTTAGCTTTTAAAAGTAGGAGCTTAGCTTTGAAACACTTTTCCAAATAGAAGTTTGTAGGGTGAGGTGAAAGGAAAATTTTTCTGATGGCCTCTGTTTCTTAGTGAAATACAAGATGAAGCAATCTGCAGATTGAGAGGTCTAGGAGTAAGGACTTAACGCAGGTGGTGAATGTCTGACACTTGCTATAGGGTCCGGTTCACTAAGTCAGCAGAACAAGTCTCCCATTGCCTGCTTTTTTTGGACATTCTAATGCATATGGGTCACTCTCCCAAAGGGTAAACAAACAAAGAAAAGAGAAATGGGAAGCCAAATGTTGCAAGTCACCCTGTCACCATGGATGGCCATACCTTAAAATTTCTCTTTACATTTTGGTGGGGTTAGAAGACAGGATGGGGACAGCAATAGCTTATTAGGTTATCATTGGCCCTCCATCATTCATGCTTCTCTATCATAATGCCTAGTCCATGGATGCTGGTTTGTCTTACCACTTCCTGGGACTTAGAGCCCCTGGTTCAGAGGATGTGACAAGAATATGGGACATCCCTTCAGAGGTAACTTTATCACACAAGGGTATACCAGCTTGGCAGTACTTAATTAAGTACCTGGTACTGCAAAGGAAGTACGAAGGAAGGCAGTTTATAACACTTCAAAGTAGAGTTGCCATAGCAGCCAAACAAAAATGGCATAAAGACAATACTTATCTTTTTATTTATTTATTTATTTATTTATTTATTTATTTATTTATTTATTTATGAGAGAGAGAGAGAGAGAGGCAGAGACACAGGAGGAGGGAGAAGCAGGATCCATGTCAGGAGCCCAAAGTGGGACTCGATCCTGGGACTCCAGGATCACACCCTGGGCCAAAAGCAGGCGCTAAACCACTGAGCCACCCAGGGATCCCCAATACTCATCTTCTATACCTGCAAAGGACATCCTTGGCAAAACAAAAGAGCTATTGATTTAAGGCCAGGTGATCCTGTCTGTATGAGATGTCAAACAAGATCTGCCCCCTTTGAGTCCTTTAAAACTGAGTCTCCACTCCTGGCTTCAGAATGACTAGAATAAAAACACCACAGACCTTCTAGACAGCACAGCCAAAAAAAGCATGATTTCAAATTGCACTCTGATGGGAGAAGCTATTAGATGACACAGAAATTAGATTAGACAGACCTGAGTTAGAACCCCTGTCCCAGTACCTCCTGTGGGCCATTGGGCAAATAACTTTTTCTCTCAGATCCTATTTCTTCATAATTAAAGGAGTGATTTTATGATTAAATTAAATATGTGGATGAAAGCATTATGTAGTGAATTTGGCACATGCTATACGCATAAGAAGTGTTTGTAAAAATGGATTATGATACCTAGTTTGATTAAAAGTTGCAAGTAGGGGTCACTCTTAGAATCAACTAAAAGATTCCTGCTAAATTCCTCTGTGGATACAATGTAATACAAATTCAAGGTATAAAGGTTAGCCTCTCAGAAAAATACAGCAGCAGCAGCAACAAAAATCACAAATGACAAAGAAATAAACAAAAAACCAACAGGCTCCTAGCAATTCATAAAAACAAGTCTATTCTCCTAAAGACTAGATTGAGATTCAAATTGACAAGGACATGATTTTTTGATAAAGCAATGAAAATAAATACAAAACATATGCAAATGTTCCCATCAAACACCACACTGACTGCATTGAACCACTGTTAACAAAACTTCCTACCTCAATGCCATTCCTGTCCTTTATACTTTTCTTTCATTAGTGACTCCCCATGACACTTGGCTCCAGTGAACTTGGATTACTCATCCTGTTTTCCCAGTTCTGCATTCTTGCTCATGTCATTCCATTCATCTAGAATTCCCCTTCCCATCCCTTTGCACAACACTACCAATTTTCTCGTCCTTCAAGACTTGATCAAACCTCACCTACTGTGTAAAGCCTTCCTTGTGCATATCCTCAGAGCAACCATTCTCTGCTCCAAAAGTCCAGGACATTTCTATTCTTTTTTTTTTGTTTGTTTTAAGATTTTATTTATTTATTCATGAGGGACATACAGAGAGAGAGAGAGAGAGGCAGAGACACAGGCAGAGGGAGAAGCAGGCTCCATGCAGGGAGCCCGATGTGGGACTCGATCCCTGTTCCCCAGGATCAGGCCCTGGGCTGAAGGCGGCGCTAAACCGCTGAGCCACGCTGGCTGCCCGACATTTCTATTCTATAGAACTAAGTAGTCCAGACAGATGTGGGCATTTGTCTTTCTTTTGGGTTGTTCAGGCTCTGAACCCTTTTTTTTTTTTTTATGTTTGGAGGAAGCAGAGCCATCACCTACTCCAGAAGCTTAGGACTCATGATAGAGGCCAAGCCAATCAGATCTATTAATGGTACTCTGAAGTAGAAGCCAGTGATGTGAAGAAGCAGTGGAAGGTGACGCCTGTGGAGAAAGCTGTGTTCTATTTCCCAGGTCAGTGATGGCAGCAATTCTAACAGTGGTGGCCACTGCATGTTTTGTTGTCTATGCTCTGTGGTGGCAGTGGCAGGGTCTTCACCAAACTAGCTCCACGGGATGATTTGGGCAGTTTGTGGTTAATCATCTCTAAATCTGATTCTCCAGTTTTGCTGGAGGTCTGGGCCTGAAACAGATTTCAGCATAGTATAAAACAGGAAACAGCTTTAAATGTATTCAAGACCCCTCCAAGAATTGTTCACTGCTTGTCTTTCTCCTTAGAATCTTGCCACCAGCAATATTCATAGGCCTTCTTTCTCGTTAGGTCTCTTTCTACAGGAGGACTTGTGGTGACATTTCTGGATGTTACAGTGTTATGGATTTTTTAAAAAAGATTTATTTATTTATTTTAGAGGGGGGTATGGGCAGAAGGAGAGACAGAGAGAGAGAGAGAGAGAGCTCAAGCAGACTCCTCACTGAGCGTGGAGCCAATGTGGGGCTCAATCCTAGGACCCTGAGATCATGACCTGAGCTGAAATCCAGAGTCAGAGGCTTAACTGACTGAGCCACCCAGGCACCCCTGGATGTTGCAGTGCTTAAGGAAAATGCTGACATTTGGGAGGGAAGAAGAGATGCCAAAATAGTCTCATACAATGAAAAATTGTCTAGCATCTCATGCTACTTTCAAATATCTCTTGGGCATTCGTGTAGGTAAAAATAAATCCTGTTCATAATTATCTGAACCTAGAAACTGACTTCGTTTTATATATGAAAACAAAACAAAAAAATCTTAGACTTTTTGAGAGAAGATTGCATTTGGTTTGGAACTTCCCCAAGAGTCCTTCACTATTTAGGGATATCACATTAAAGATGGCAACATTACTCAATGCCACACACAAAGGTTCAGAGTGTAATTTCATGCTGTATTTCCTGGCTTCTGTGATTAGTGCAAACATCTGACTCCCTCATTATGATCCTCTAGTGTCCTCCTGGCCAAGCATTTGCATATTGAATACATATTTTTATGTATTTCATAAATTATTTCCTTTTTATTATTTATTCTATTGTTACAGAAATATATCGGGTTTTTATAAAAGATTTTTATAATTTCATTTCATGACAGTCAATGTAACACTCTAAATTACTTATTATACAAATACGATGTTTGATCTAATAGGGTTGCAAACCATGGCCCTAAAGCCCTCTCCTATTTTCCCACAATCTTCTAGCCTACCCCCTCCCACCAGTATGTTACTAAAGATCCACTGGTGGGCAGCCTGGGTGGCTCAGGGGTTTAGCACCGCCTTCAGCTCAGGGGTTTAGCGCCTCCAGCTTGTGATCCTGGAGACCTGGGATCAAGTCCCACGTTGGCTCCTGGCATGGAGCCTGCTTCTCCCTCTGCCTGTGTCTCTGCCTCTCTCTCTCTCTGTCTCATGAATGGGTAAATAAAATCTTTAAAATAAATAAATAAAGATCCACTGGTGTAGAATTTAGGATGTTATTTATTTTTTTTAGATAGCATATTTTTCTTCCCGCTATATACATAAATAGCTTTAGAAAACAGCTCTATTCTTGCTAAGTTACAACTATAACATCTTGGTTGATATTGATTAAAGATCTAATGGTCCATTTTAAATGCTGATAAAAGGGGGTGCAATAGGCTTTAAAGCTAGCAGACTCCTGGGAGCTCGCATCTGTGGGAACTTTACTGAATGGAGACCCATCCTAGTGCTGCCCTTAATGACCATGTGAGGGAACAAACCTTCCCTTCGATCCTAGATGCTTAAAAGAATTTGAATATGAATTAGCATGAGATTTGAAAAAGAAAAAAGTCTCATTATATCCCACTTTTCTGTTTCCAACCATCAAATTCCAGTTGGTGAACATCTGAGCAGAATGACTACTTGGCAGTTACCTCATAGTGAGACCAGAGAGACTCCTTGGGACAAGGGGTCCTCAGTTAGCTTGAGCACAGATCGCAGACGGAGCCCTGCTCCAGCCAACAGTGCCCAGAGGCTTTCTTACCTGCTTCAGGACTCCTTTTGAATGATAATAACTACGAGGATGAGATTCTAGAGAGAATATTTCTTGATATTAAAAAAACCCATAACATCTGAGCCTCATCATATTTTTTTATTAGTAGCCGCCTTGTTGGTGATGGTCTTAGTCTTATATGTTTTGCCAAAGGGCATCAGAAAAATGCCTTTCAAAATCTTATCATATTGACATGCAGAAGCAGCATCTGAGGATTTTCTGAATTGAATCAACCTGTATGTACTTAAGAGGGGAGCTGTGATTTTTAAAGAGGACTGATTTTTAATCACTTGGAAACTGTATGAATTAACATGATTTCCAAAATCAACAGCCTAAGACTTTGATTTTATCACTCAAGAAATAAATCCTCAACAGATGGTCCATGGGAGTGACACAAATGTCCTGGAGATTTTAATCATACTGAAGTGAACTGTAAAGTCCTACAAAGATGAAAAGTATTTTAGAATATGCTCCTAATTGTCACAGCCACTTAGGAAATCATTTAGTACAAGTTAACAAATAATACAATAAATACACCGTGAAGCTATATTTTTATAGTGTAACAAGCTACTCGCTGAAAAAAGGAAAACTGAAAAAGCTAGGCAATATCTCAGGACACTCATTAATGACTGATTTTTTTAATGGATTTTACCCATTTTATGTTGAATCAATCAGATGCAACATGAGTGACCAAAAAAAAAAAGTCCTTTTTTCAAATACGTCACCTTTATATGCTAGAAATATTTGCTCATGACATTTTTCTTTCCTTTTTTTTTAAAGATTTTTTAAAAATTTATTCATAGAGACAGAGAGAGGGAGAGGCAGACACACAGGCGAGGAAGAAGCAGGCATCATACAGAGAGCCTGACGTGGGACTCGATCCAGGGTCTCCAGGATCACGCCCCGGGCTGTAGGCGGCGCTAAACCGCTGTGCCACCGGGGCTGCCCTCATGACATTTTTCAAGCCTGTAAGCCACACTAGAGAGACTCAAAGAATCCGTTTATACTCAACATCAACTATTGCTCTATTATTTTCAGATGGTTGAGTCACTTGGTAGCCCCTCATCATCGTCTGGTTACCTCATTGTCTTTGTTCAAATGTTAACCAGGAAATGATCTGTTGCTTTGTCTTCTTATTTATGTAGCCCCCATAACAACCTCTCTTTCTTTTTCATTCTCATTAGTTTCTCTGAGGAACTTGCAGCTCCAAGACTGTGCAAAACTGACTTTCACTTTGTGAGAACTACCTATGACTTGCTGTGGCACAGATGCTTCCCTGCCAGGAATTCAGTAAGGCGTGATAATTTGTTTTCTTGACTCACACACTGACTCAAATATTTATTATGCATGATATTCTGGGGATGTTGGGAAATAGAAAGATGAATTCGCCTCATTTCCAGACCTCAAGAAACTTACATCATGTTATGTAGGAAGGAAACGTGCTAAATGCCATAGAACTGCACGGTCCAATAGAATAGCCACTAGTTACTGATTACTGGCATTTGAATGTGGGTAGTTTGATTTGAGATGTACTGTAAGTATAAAATACACACTGGATTTTGAAGATTCAGTGCAAAGAAAATGCAAAGCATTTCACTAATATTTTTATATTGATTATATGTTGAGGTGACAATATTTTGGATATACTGAGTTAAATAAAATATATAATTAATTTAATCTGTTTATTTGCACTTTTTCTATGTGGCTTCTAGAAAATCTATAATTACATAGGTGGCTAGCATTGATACCGAAGTTTAGAGAGAAGTAGAAGAGTACTTTGTGTGTGGGGGGTGTCGGGAGTACATAGAGGGGAAGATGGTGAGCAGAAAACCACCCAAGAGGAGCCCACACTTGAATAAGCTTTGGCATGTGCAAAGTGGAGCAGAGACCTCAGTCAATAGAGAGGCAATGCTGTGTAAAGGGCAAGGCATAATCTCTGGCTCATATCTCAGCTCCTCTTAGAAGCTGTTGACCTCTCTAACTCTCAATTTCCACATGAAAAAATTGGAGCTAGTGATGCCTATCTCATAAGATTAATCATGAGGATTATAATGAGATAATGTATACAAAGAGTTTAGTATAGTGCATAGAACAAGAAAAAGCACTTAATAAATGGTACCTACATTCACTAGTATATGGAATATCAGCAGGGTTATAGGATGATTTAAAGGATGTTAAAGTGACATTTAACATAAAAGCCATTTACTCAGCTACTGAGCCAGAGATGCCACCATTAAAGTCTTATCTCCCATTTTAAATCATTGCCTATAATTTGAGTGAATCCCAAATTCTATACAACGCATATTCAGGAACAGAGAAAAAAAAAGATACATTTTCCAGTTGATCTTCACTGTCCTTATTTCATTACTGACTTCATAATACTTTATAATTTTTTTTTGTACAAAGGAGAGGGTTAGAAGTATTAGTAGGCTATTTTCTTTCTTTTCCCTGTTGGTATTTTTGGTCATTGGGCAATACTCAGTGGCCCACATCTTGCTTCATCAAAGTTATGAATGGAAACTAGAGCAAATTCTAAGAATGATGAGGTTGCCATTACCTTAGGATGCAAGAGAAAATCAGCATATCCCCCACGTTCCCATTAAAGTAATCCTTAGAAGGGCTTTATTACAGTCTGATACCTTACTGCGCTATTCTGGGAACCTAATGTTAGACCACCATGTGGCAGGTTACATAGAGAGTAATTGACTAGAGGTCACTTCAATTGCATATAGAAGCTAGCTTCTCTTAAAGACTGGGGCTTACCACAGGATGCTGGGTTAATAGTTATAAGTATCCCAGAAATGACATTGACTCTGACAAATATATTCTCTCTCCCACCCTGAGTTTTCAGCTTTAGGAATTTTAAGAGGACCTCTTCTAGAGGGGTAAAATCAAAGTCTATACATGACTCAATTCAAGTCAAACTCTACAGACCTCTGACTTCTACAGTGGGTTCCTGGTACATTTCAACTGTTTTTCCCCCCTTTGGCTATCTGTTAAGAGAGCCAGAAAAGGGTGTCCATTGAGAACCTTCAATCACCTCAAAGTTGTGCTTAGTAACTATCTTTATTATTATAATAATTAGCAGTCAGTATTATTGAGCACTCATTATTATGCTAAGCATTGTACAATCTATTTCTTTTAATTTTCATAACACCACAATAAATCACTTACTATTACTCCTTACTCTAGTATCTGTTGTTGCTTTACAAATTACCACAAAATTTAAGGGCTTACAAAAACAATAATCCCTTATGATCTCTTAACGGTTTCTGTGGGTCTGGCATTCAGATAAAGCATACTGAGTTTGATATATCTCTACACCGTGAAGTCTGGGGTCTCAACTGGAGGACTTGAAGGCTAGGCCCTGGAATCATCCAAAGACACGTTCACTGACATGTCCAGTGGTTGATGTTGGCTATCTGCAAAGATGTTGACTAGGGCACCCACATGTGGCCTGGGCTTCATGGTGACTGGGTTGCAAAGGTAAGTGTCCCACAAAAGAGAGGAGACAGGCAAAGAGAACACGTGGGCATGAGGCAGACCTTACTGCCGATTATGACTTTACTGGCCCTCACTCACTTCTGCCAAATTCTTTTGGTTGAGGCAATTTCAAAGTTCAGCCCAGATTCAAGGGAAGGGAATATTCAATCTCTAGAAAAAAGGAATATCAATGTCAGTTCGTAAGAACAGCACATGGGACGGAATATATATTAATGCAGCTGTCTTTGGATGGCTTTTGGGAAATACAACCTGCTACACATCTGTATTTCATACATGAAAAATGGAGGCTTAAGGAGAGTAAATTGCTTGTGATAATACAACTAGTAAAAAGAAAAGCCAAGGGAGAAATCTGCTGGTTTCCAGAATCTATTCTTTTTTAAAAAAAAAAATCACTATGGTAATATATTTCCTACCCCAAATTCTTTCTAGCTTTAAACTTTAAAAAATAAAAAGTCTACTTCAAATACACAAATACTTATTTATTTAAACAGTGTGCCACAAATTTCATAAAACTGGAGTGGATGGTAATATGAATTCACAATAATTTTAAAGTCCAAGTTACAAGACCTTAAGGCCTCTCTCTTTTCTTAGAAATATTTCCTTTTCTCCTTACTATTTCTATAGTTCCTAAATATGCCCACCAACTCATCTTTCCTCCAAGCCACTATGTCACAGCTACCAAGTTGTTTCCTCTGCCAATGGTGGGACTTCTGAGAACATCAGTGACAAGGGAGCTGCGTCTTCTCCCTTCACTAGCTGCTGATGGAGACAGAGGGGAGCTGGTTTTGCACAGAGTTGGGAACAATGACCTTGTTCCAGCTCTGGGTCCCACTTTGTCATGTTACCTGGGCAGAAGAGCAGTACTGCCTTTCCCAGTTGCAGGGTCACATGAAAGCCTTCCTTTCAACTTAGCCCCCACATCCTTCTCATTCTTCTGTCACTGATGTTAGTAAAACAAAGCAAAACAACTGCCCTCAGCCACTCCCAAGCCTAGTGCTTTCTAAGGGCAAACAATAATTCAGCCTGGATCTCCAAACTCACTCCTGCAAGGGTTAGAAACATTCACCTTTTTCTTTTCCATGAAAAAACTGAAACAAACAAACAAACAAATCCTATAGGAAGAAGCACAACTCAATGATAAAATAATTTACACATTGAACATAAACTCTTCAAGGGCTAAACAGAAGTCATCCAATTATAGGGGACTTGATGGTTTCCTGCAAAAACATGTCAAACATAACCAAAAAATGTCTGGTAGACATTTACTTTTTACATATATCTCTCAAAGAACTAGTGAAACAGTTTTCCCAAAACAAGAGAGAGGTGTATCCAAAGACAAATTCTCTAATCAGAGCTGTGAAAAAAAGTTTTCCCAGGCTTCTCTGCACTCTGCCACAATCTGGTCACAGCTATAGTTCTCTTTGCATGAAGGGAAATTCTGTCTTAGACATAGGCCAGAAATGGGAGCTCAGCTGTGGGAGAGGTAGCAGAAGGCTTTACGTTCCACAGCTGGCCCTCCCTTTAGGGTATTAAGACAGCAGTAGCAGTAGTAGTAACGAAGAGGAGGAGGAGGGAACTGGGGAGGATGGTAGGCAGGAGGGGAGAAGTAACATATTGAATTCTTACCAAATACCTGGCACTTTGCTAAATGCATTCATAGATTTCCCCCAATCGCTCTGTGAAATACCCCTTTGTAAAAATATCCCCCTTTTTTTTTTTTTCAGATGAGGAAGCTCAGGCTTACAGATAAAGTGAATTGTCTAAGGCCATATAACTTGTAAAGAGTTGAAGCTGAGATTCTTACTCAGGCATTATTACTCCTGAATTCTTACACTATTCTTATCAATTGTCTCCTACCCCAAATTAGCTGTTAGCTATTGTTTTTCTAAGAAGCCTAATTAGACCAAACTTTATTAAATACCCATCATGTGCATAAATCTTCACTAGGCCTTGGGATGATAGAGATGAAAGAAGAACTAGTCCCTGTGTTGAGGGAACCAGTGGTTTAAAAAAGAAACAATATCCATGGAGAGGGCTCTCAGGGTCTTATGGTAACATCAACTAGAGAAGGATTTGTTCTAACTCTGATGGAATCTTTGAAAAATTCCAGAAGGTGATTTTTGAGATGGGAATTAGCTTACGTATACAATTTTGACAGATAAAGAAGAAATGGATGGGGTGCCTGGGTGGCTCAGTTGGTAAAGCATCCAAATCTTGATCTCAGGTTAGATCTTGATCTCACAGTTGTGTGTTGTGAGATCAAGTCCCATGCTGGGCTTTTTTAGAAGAAGGAAGAGGAGGAGGAGGAGGAGTAGAAGGAGGGGGAGGAGGAGGAGGAGGAGGAGGGGGAAGAGGCGGGGGAGGAGGAAGATGAAGGAGAAGGAGAAAGAAGAAGAAGAAGAGGAAGAGGAAGAGGAAGAGAAAGAGGAAGAGGAAGAGGAAGAAGAAAAGAAGGAGAAGGAGAAGGAGAAGGAGAAGGAGAAGGAGAAGAAGAAGAAGAAGAAGAAGAAGAAGAAGAAGAAGAAGAAGAAGAAGAAAAAAAGGGGGAGAAGGAGGAACAGAAGCAGCACCTGGGTGGCTTAGTCAGTTAAGCGTCTGCCTTCAGCTTAGGTCATGATGCCAGGGTCCTGGGATCAAGCCCCATGTGGGGCTCCTTGCTCAGTGGGGAGCCTGCTTCTCCCTCTCTCTCTCCCTCTGCCTGCCATACTCCCTCTCTCTGTGTCAAATAAATAAAATCTTAAAAAAAATAAACAAGAAAGGGAAAGGCATTCTAAACAGGAGAAATGATATAAGGAAGAATAATTTAAAAAGAAGGGCTAAAAAAAAAAATAAATAAATAAATAAAAATAAAAATAAAAATAAAAAGAAGGGCTAGGGGCACCTGGGTGGCTCAGTGGTTGAGCGTCTGCCTTCAGCTAAGGTTGTGATCCTGGGGCCCTGGGATCTAGTCCTGCATTGGGCTGCCTGCATGGAGCCTGCTTCTCTCTCTGTCTATGTCTCTGCCTCTCTCTGTGTCTCTCATGAATAAATAAATAAAATCTTTAAAAATAAATAAATAAAAGAAGGGCTTGTACAAATACATGGCATGAGAGAAGATGACTGGGTCATCAGGGAATGGGTACAAAGTTAGATGGTTTGGGTGAGACCCTCAAAGATGGATTAGGAAAAGAGAGATGAAAAAAAAAAAAAGGAAAAGAGAGATGAGAAGCGGTTGTGATGGGCCCTGGTTGCCTACAAAAGAGGCTGGATTTTTCCTACAGCCAAAGAGAATCATGCAGAGCCTTTTGTACAGAGGACTGGAAGAATTATATGGGTGTTTCAGATACCAGGCAGCTTCTGTAACTTCTCTGATGGGTAAGACTTCTGGATGCACCTTGCAAACTGCCACGCTGGTTGGGATAGCCTATAGGGAAGGCTACATGCATTGGGCAGAAATCCATGGAAAACTTGTCTTTCATCTCCAGGTTTTTATTCTGTTTCCTTGAGTTAGATTTTTGTGGCTTTGTCTTTCAGAGGGCTCTCACTAATGGCACAGGAAAGGCTGAGATTTGCACTAAAATTCTCAACCAGAGGCCAAATGTTGACCATTGGCAGTCATTTCTGGAAGGGACAAAGGTTTGCAAGGTGGAAGGACATGTGTGGGAGGAGAGTAAATCTGCCCCTTGCCTGAAGGGGACCTTGGGAAGGATGGGGGTGGAAGTAGGTTACTTCACAAAGGTATGTATGGCCTTATCCCTTGGCCTTTGCAATAGCATTTGTTCATCTTTTTTAGTCTTAAAGAATTGAAATGAATTCCCTTTATTTGAAGCATAAGCTGCAAAGTTTTTCTAAATGATTTGTTATTCTTTTTTGATGCTGAGGAGATTTTCCTCACTGAGCTCTATGAAGAGTTGAGGCCTAGTTAATCACCATTTCTCAGAATGGTGTGGAGTCCAGAAAATTGATGTCTGCAATGACCACATTATCTTTTTACCTTGGCAAATCTTAGAAAGCCTGAGCAAATGACTCTATTTGTGCTTCCTGCTAGGATAGAATAGTTGAAATCAGATCTCACAAGGAGATAACACAAGCATTCTACTGCATGAAAATTTTTTTCAAATTCACTACAATTGACAAGTGGTCTAATTCTACTTGAGCTGCTATGTTTCCCCTTGAGTAGCTCTAGCATGAAGCTTGAAAGTTAGTCCATAGGTCAAAAGATTTTTTTGGTTGGCCCCTGAATTAGAGTGGTATAGAAGGCGAAGAAAACCATATCCAAAAATTTAAGTAAGTTAAGACTAATTGAGGACATAATACATACATGCATACCTGTGCAAGCTGTTCACCAACCAACAGGATAAACTTCTTGGTTTTGCAGCCCAAACAAAGTCAAGAGAAGAGGAGAAGCAGCAGAAGTACAGGTTACATTAGGACACAGGTGGGCCTAAGGGCCAGGGGATGGTGATCTACCCAGGAGACCTAGACTTCCTATTTAAGAAGTGACTCAAATTTAGACATTTAACTTCATCAAATACAGGTCAAAATAGCATAATATCTAGAGTTCTAAAGTTTCACTGACAGTGAAGAGAAGAGACATTCCTTTTTGGCCTTTAGCATATGTGCCAGACTATATGGCTCACGTTTTTTTGAGAATTTTTTTAAAGATTTATTTACTTATTTTATTTATTTTTTTAAAGATTTATTTATTTATTTACTCATAGAGATGCAGAGAGAGAGAGAGAGAGAGAGGCAGAGACACAGGCAGAGGGAGAAGCAGGCTCCACTCAGAGAGCCAGACGTGGGACTCGATCCAGGGTCTCCAGAATCATGCCCTTGGCTGCAGGCGGCGCTAAACCGCTGCACCACCAGGGCTGCCCCTACTTACTTATTTTAAAGAGAGAGAGAGCAAGAGAGTGAGTGCAGGGAGGGGGATAACGATGGGGAGAGAAAAACCTAAACAGACTCCTCACTGAACTTGGGGCTGATGTGGGGCTCGATCTCAGGACCCTGAGTCAGATGCTAAAGCCCCTGAATTCATGGGTTTTAAACAAATTCTACAATTATCTTATGATGGTAATATTATATTGCATGGTGTTTGTGCATGTTAATAATGCTAATTTGAAAGTTTCTAACAATGTCAATGCTGTAATTGTGTAGAGCCATTTTGTTATTGTTACTTATTTTAATGTATTGGGAGCCTCAAGGTATTGAAGTGAGCAGAACCTCACCTGAGCCCCCTGGGCCCTGAGTATGGGGAACCTAAGGAGGTTCCCCTATTTGTTCCCTTGGTCCCAGTCATAGAAGAAAATACCTGCAGGGGTCCACAGATCAGCACACATGAACAGGACTTAGTGTCAGTACGTAAGCCTGCCATTTCAGGTCCTGTTGTCATCACTGAGCTGTCCATCTTCCCTGAAGCACTCCGTAGCATGTTCTCATTCCCATAGTATTTAAGGGTTGGTCCACGAGTATTCAGGAAATCTACTAAAAATGAGCTCTATGTGGTAGAGACACTACAGGTGAGGGTTGAACTGAGAACATTCTAGCCCAGGAGAATGAATAACACTGCAAGTCCTGCCAAGTGCTCAACTTGGACTAAGTTTTCTTTGATTCTGGTCAAACTTGCCTGAGCAGACAGCTTCAGTGCAAAGGTTTGTGTGTTCAGGTGACTCTAGGTCCACACACAATTACCTTGATTAAATACGTGAATTCTGCGTTGCCCACACAGGATTTCCAGCTCCTTTCCTGGCCGAGGCTCCAGAATAAATCTTCTTTTGATTGTTAGAGAGAAGTTAGTTGGGCATTAAAAAAAAAATCTTCCATAATGATTTACTGCCCAGCCTTATGGTGCCAAAGGGCTGCTCAAGGCATGGGGCAGAGCTGTAAGGGAGCCAAGGCCCTCCTCTCCCAGAGCCCACGTGCTTGAGGTGAGAAGACAGTAACAACTTAGTAAATAAGTAAACCCACAAGATGATTTCAGATGGTCCCAAGTGATGTGACGGCAATAAAGTGGGGCCAGGGGCATTTGATACAGGGATTGGGTAGCTATTTCAGATTGTGTGGTCAGAGCTGGCTACCAGAGGAAATGACACTTGAGCTGAAGATATGTACCTACACTGAGAGCTGTAATTGTGCCCCGTAGCTATATGGAGCTACTAGATTCAAGAAGAATTCCAAGAGGAATGCTAATTACCTGGATAACACTCAAGTATTTTGCTTAACATAGCCAGTCTTGTATACAGTTAGTTATTTCTCAGTTCAACCAACATTCTCTGAGGACATTGACTTTCATTTTTCTGGAAAGGGCAGGCTGACTGCTCCTGGTGGTTGAGAGCTAGCTAGAATTATCCCGTGTTAATTACAACCCTTCTCCTCCTTCATTTTTTATTGTTTTAATGATTTTTTTTTTCCTGGAAGGTTCTTTTGTTTGAGGGATGATGCCATCAATGAAACTGATTTCACAAACCACCATGAAAATCTGCTTTACTGTGACATCTAAAGTCTTCTTTGTCCACTGCTATAGCCTATGAGTAGGAGAAATACCCACAAAGTGGATGTTGACTCAGTAGCAATGAGTGCCCCACTGCTATTTAAAGATGCAGGGCATTTCTGAGCTTTCCATAAGGGAATAATTAAATCACTGCAGGTAACAAAGAATTAATTTTGAGGGATATTAAGCACCCTTAATTAGCACATTTGAGTTTCGTTTCCCCACAGGGAAAATATTCTCATGGCAACTTGCCATGTCAAAGCTTCTAAAACTTCTCCCAAAACTTAGAGCTGAAGTCCATTTTACAATGCAAATGAGGACTGCACAAATCTTTTAAGCCAAATCATTCCTAAGCATTTAGGTTCCAGGGCCTTGGATTTTGTGAATAATTCTGCGGCAACCACTGGGAAGGCCTTCTAAAAAATACATAACTGGTAAATTCAGAGTACCTAAATCTTCTAATAACTCACATTTGTGCAGAGGGTTTTGTTTTTGGTTTGGTTTTTTTTTTTTTTTTTTTTTTTGGGCAGAATTTTGAAGCTTGTTTTTTTTTTCTCCCTGAATTCTGACTCTGCTATATTTTAATTGCATTTTAAAGTTTAAGTGAATTTAGAGATCATAAAAATTCAAGACAAATAGAAACATCTCAGCCTAGACACATCAATCACATGGAGCTGATTCCTTACAACATAACAAGCAATTAGGGCAGCAGAAGGTATTGCAGTTTATTGGTCTCAAATTCAATTAGATGAGATCGATTAATTCTTTGGGATATTTACGACATGCTTCTCTTATCTAGACATCAGTGCTACACCAAATTTAATTTAACAATAAAAGAGGACTGATCTGTTTTATTATTATGTAGGTTTATATATACACATTTTTAATTTTAGGGGGAAGACTTTTAAAATACACGTACTTTCCAAATATGAGCATTGTAGAGTTTAATGTATGTTAATGATCGCTAGGTAATGATTATTTTATTTTATTTTCATTTTTTAAAAAATATTTTACTTATTTATTTTTGAGAGACACAGAGAGGCAGAGACACAGGCAGAGGGAGAAGCAGGCTCCATGCAGGGAGCCTGATGCAGGCCTTGATCCCAGCACCGCAGGATCACATCCTGGCCTGAGGTAGACACTCAACCACTGAGCCAACCAGGCGTCCTGGTAATGATTATTTCAGACGTGGACATGAACATTTGCTTTAGATGAACTTCTAAAGGCAAAGCTAAATAATGAACAAGGACTGCAAGTGAAAGTTACCTTTGAAATTCTATCCTATTTCTTAGATCTGCACATGGGAATGAACTCAAACTCGAACAACTAATGAGAGAAAGGAAGAACAATCATTTTAGGTAGTATCAGTTCTCAAATAGTATATAATGGAGTGATTTCTTTTTCTAAAAGATTTTTATTTATTTATTTATGAGAGACACAGAGAGAGAGGCAGAGACACAGGCAGAGGGAGAAGCAGGCTCCCCTCCTGGAGCAGATGTGGAACTCGATCCTGGGACCCCGGGATCACAGCCTGGGCCAAAGGCAGGCGCTAAACCACTGAGCCACCCAGGCTGCCCAATGGAGTGATTTCTAATGTCTAATTTCTCACTAGTAAAAATATCAGAGAATAATGTTCACAAAACACTAGGGAGGAAAACTAACTGATAACTAACATATACTGCCAATTTAACCATGCGGCCTAAGTTCTTTGATTTTATTTTCTGATAGGATCCTGCAGGCAGCTAGCAACATCTTCCCACATGGTCCTCTGAACACTTCAGGACTTACAGGATGAAGCAAGAAGTGATTAATTTCTTTAAACTTCTAAATTTCTCTTTCTAACATTTGAACGTGCTTCTCCCAACAGTAATCACCTCCTGCTTTTTCCTTTTCTTCATTTTTTCTCTTCATTCCTTCTTCCTTCCACTCCTCAAGAGTGTAGGTGTTTAAGACCAAAAAGGGTCCTAAAATATTAATGCACCGACTAGCGTCTTTTCCTAACTGAAGAAACTTCTTAGGGCAAGGCAGATTCTGGTTTCATCCTTGCCCCTGTCTCCATAGCGCTTTACGCGAATTCCGAAATGTTAAAGGGAAGCTAGAGGACATTAATTTCCAAGTCAGTTTCAGAGAGGGAGAAGTCTTCCAACATTTGTAACAAGTAGACTTCCGCGTGAGCACTTCCCAAGACAGGAAGTTCACTGCTTGATGAAGCTGCTGGTTCATCTTTTTCTTCAGCTTTGCAGCATTTCTTCTGTGGAGATGAAATCAGCTTTACAGGTATCTTAGCATATTGTCCCAAGTTCTGTCCTATGGATCTGCACAGGTCAAGTCAAATCACCTCCCCCCACCCCCGACAGCCCTTCCACTACTGGAACACACATATTAGGTCTGTCAATAACCCCCCCCCCCGCCCCCAACGCCACCCCACAGTGACTGGAATAGAGATGCCTATACCTGCTCCACACACTCGACTAAAATTCCAGTTTCTTGATCTCTAGAGATTTAAAATCCATCTCCACAATTTTTCAAATTCTCTTCAGTTTATATCCTTTGGCTTCCTTGTTTGTAGAAGCTTCTTGGACCAAAACCTAGTCTCCTTACAAGTTTCCACAAAATGTCACCAGTTTTAAGCAGTTTGGGTCTCATATGTTTATGGCAGCAGCAAAAACATCCTGAGGGGTCACATAGCAGGGGGCATGGGCTTCTGAACCCTCCCTCTATTCCCCTGTCCTTCCAGTTTTTATGTTGTCCTCCCCCTCATCTGCTGGTCTGCTGAGTGACAGTCAATTCTACTAATCCGGAATGCAAAAAACTTAGCCTCCCTTGAAGGTAGATTATCTCAAGAGAGTCTGTTCCTTCCTTGAAACAGTGAAGTTTTCACTGTTGTTACAGTACATAATAATATTAACTGCCTCTATTGAAATGTTGAACACTTTACATGTTCTCATTTCAATTTTATATTAACCCCATGTGGTAGATCCTCAAGTATTATTCCCTTGGCTTGTGTGAAGAATCTAAGGTTTCAAGAGGTCAAGTAATTTTTCTAAGGAAAACGTGGCTATTATTGGCCAAGCTAGCATTTAAGCTTACTTTTCTTTCAACCCCAAAGTTAGTATACCTTAAATATATATTAAATGACTCTTCAAGATTTCCATACCCATTATCATCCTGATTATTAGTCTCTGGATAAATTCTAATTTTTATAAAAAAAAAAAAAAAAGTCATTCCTTTTAAAATATGGCCTCCTAAAATACATTTAGTCCTCCAGATGTGAAGATAAGGAAGTAACTTAAATTCATTGTTTTTAACAAAACAAATAGCACAACATAAAAGCAAAAAATAAGAAGGAAAATGAGAATTTGAAAGCCTGTACCATCTCTGGTCTACCCTTTTTTCTTTCATCTGGACTGTTCCTTCCATTTTGTTACCTATCTGGCCCCTAAAGACATTTGCATTTGTAATCCCTATTTTTTTATTTTTATTTTTATTTTTTTTCCTATTTTTTTTTAAATAAAATTGTATAGTCTTGCCTTACACTGTGGATTTCATAGTTATAGCTGTAATGCTTCTCAAAGCTACTCAATGGGACTATGTATATAGTTCATGCTAACTCCTAACCCTGCTGTGGAATGAATATTAATTAGAGGCTTGCCCTCTAAAACTACTGTTTGACAGGAAGTAATTTAGGTAATAAGTGCATCTAGCTAACCACTCAGCCTCTCCATCTAACATGGCCATTCTATTCTCTGCTTGTCTTTACTTTTTAAATTTTATTCAAGAAGCTATATGCTATAAGGCTATTCATGTTCTGTAGAATTCATGAAGATTGTAGGATTTAAACTTCAAGAGTTTTAATTTTTCCTGTGTGTACACAGCTGACAAATAATTCCTATGATGCCTACTGTTAAAAATTTTTTTCAGGGATATCTGGTCACTCTTTATATGTCTAAATGGAAAAAGCACCAAATTCTCCATAAATCACTAGGCAAGTGTTTGATCATTCTGTAGGCAAGTTAATTATTTTTTTAATTGTTGTTGTTCCCAGAGGCCAGAAATGCCTGGGTGACACGGAATTTCACTCAGAGGTTTTCCTTTTTTTTTTTTTTTTTCTCTCAGAGGTTTTCCTAATGCCTTTCTATGTGATGAGTTAAGTAGAGTGCTGTGTTTTGTTCAAGGTGATATAACTAGATACGAGTCTTGTCCCTGAGTTAAGGTTCATCTAACCAACAGAAAAAATACTATCCCTATTTTACAAATTTTAAACCTAAGGAGATTTTGCTACTTTCTTCAAGATAATGTCTTCATTAAAGGATTTTCTAATAGTCATAGGTTTGCGAAAATGGTATGTGTCTGTTTGTTAAATAGCGAGCTTCCTATCATTAAAGATGTTTAATCATGGTTTGGATGGGCACAGAGAGTGAACTGTATTCATTGGCATATGAAGCCACTTCCAACTCTGAATTTCTGTTTCCGTATAAAGTCAATAATTTCAAGCAATATTTTAGGTTGCTTGTTCCTCTCACAAATTGAGACGACTGGTTGAGGTCTATGTTTCTCCTCGATTACAAAAACCTTTGTATAGTAGAAAGCAGAAGTCAGAGTTTCTGGCAAGTAAATTGGAAGCCTTGCCCCCTAATGCTGTTTGTCTGTATGTACACTTAGAAAATGGTTGACTATACCTAGTAGACAACATCGATGAAGGTATAGACATATAACTAAGGTGAATATAATTCCTAAGTAGAAGTTCAGAGTCAGAAAACCTGGTTGTTTCTCACTTTTCTTTTGTTAGTTTCACAGCACATTTGTCATGCTTAAAATGTTAGTGGGATGCTGACATAACACTAGTAACTTAAAGAAAATTTTCAAGAGGGAAAATTAACATTTAAATGGATTTTGATTATTACAGAGAAGACAGAAAATCCAGCCAGCGATTTGGTTTAGCTAGGAATACAAGGCTAATTGATGCTTGTCAGTATCGGAAAAGGTTTTCCAGAGATAGGAACTGTCAAGGTAGGGAGGGAGGAGAAAGATCTTCAGACTTGTAGTACTTGACATGCTTGTAAAAAGACTGTGAACATGTGAGGGAGCAGTCTTACAGGAAACCTTCTAGAAAATAAAGTATATTTAATTCCTGTCCAGCTTACTTACCCTAACTAATACCTCCCATGTTGTGAGGTAAACACTCTTATCCTTTTCTTAAGATCCTCAGGGATGCTGAGTTTTCTGCATTGCTACGGGTGACTTGCACACCATGGGGATGAATCCTACTGCTTCTTGCCCAACCCTCTCCCCAAATACGATGTAAATGAAAACCCAGGAGACTTCTCTCTGGACAGCAGAAAATGAGTGTAGATTTAGGATAGTTTTGTCAACCACAGCAAGAAGGTTATATATTCATGAGAAATGATTGCAGTAATAAAATCTGGCAATATTTCCATATTATTCCCAATGAAAACCAGCCTTCTTTAAAATTAATGAGTTGAGTGTTTGACTGAATGCCTACCTTTAGCATTATTTTGTGTTTTTAGCAATAAATGAATTTTTCTGTATCTTTTAAAAAACCTACAGTAATTGAACATGTATTATGTACTAGGCATCATACTAAATACTTATATGATATGATCCCAGAAAAAATAGATTCTTACTAAATTAAGTAGGACTATTCCTTGGCCTCATACTGAAGGCCATTTGTAATCTAGCTTCTCAGCTATATTTTGTGTGTCAGCAAATCCTCCTCACTTTTTTCTTGTGGTCATACCTTTTTAAAACCTCCTCATTCTTTGAAGTCTGGTTCCATTTATGCCTCTTCCTCAAAGCTTTCCTTGACCTCTTCAACACAGAATGTTTCCTTGCTCCCTTGAGCTGGAAGTCCTTGTTATCTGCAATACATGGGTACTTAATCATATATCATCCACTGCCTTAATGAATAGTGTTGGTGTGTAAGCTATCTGGGTTTTCATGTAAGTACATCCTGCTACCCAAGTAGATTTTACATTCTTTTTGTAGAGCAAGTCCTATAGTTTTGTGTTAAACTATTTACGATGGAAATTCAACTAAACTGGCTATTCTCCTGCATCTAAGAGGGGAATCAAATATATGTAGAAGGGTTAAGACCTGGGTGTGTGCCTAAGAATGAGAAGTAATGCCTAGCTTTGTTGATATTTCCCAGTTGCCTGGAAAAAAGAGGGTTAATCTCATATGATGTTTCATATTCAGGACCTGAAGTACACTTGCCTAACATGTAATGTAGGCAGTGTTACCCTCCTGCAGCCCCCAAAAACTTTTCCACCTTTTCTATTTCCTTATCTCTTTTATTTACAGACTGACGATTGGCTTTTTCATTGAACTACAAACATGTCTGATAAATAAATTGTATCTTAGTTTCCTGGGGCAACAATTAGAAGTCTTTTCTGCACAGGTAAAGTAGCCGCCTTGGGAGGTGTCTTTCTTGAGACTAACCTTCCCCTGGGGGCTGAACTGAGGTCACCACTGTGTTAAAGACATGTACTGTTAGAATAATGTTTCGGAGGATTAAAGTCACAGCAAGCCAATCAAAAAGGGGAATTCACCATGAAGGTACGAGACTGCCTCATAGAACCTAAAGATGAGAAAATAGTTGGCTTCAGGTACCACATGGAAATACGTCTCTTACCCTTAGTTAATTCTACAGGTCTGCTTTATTCCTTTTTCTTGGTGCCCACTAGCTTCCATTTTTTTGAATTCATATGATAAAACACAGGGCTTGCAACTTCTGAGTTTGAAATCCTAGAGTTCAAGTTACAGAAACAAACTGCCTGCCTTGCTCCACGCCCCAATACCTGAAGAAGGAGTCTAATTATAATCTTGGGCGAAGAGTTCATCTCTGGACCAATAAAATATGGTCAGACATGCAACAGCATTTTACTTTATTGTATTTCTAGGGTGATCATTTGGATAGAGGGTGGTAGGATGTGCCTCATGCCCAAAGGAGATAAACTAGACAGATAAAAGAGTAGAGGTTTGCTACACTGCACATGTACAGAGAGGTGAAGGGTTTACAAGCCCCTTGTTATCTCATGTGAGCCTCAAGACAGTAGAGTAACACAGGCAAGACAGCCACTATTGGTACACAACGTAGACAATTAACATTTTACATTCTAAGGGCATTATCATGCTTTTTAGAAACTAAGTGACTTGTGCAAGGTTCACAAATAAGTAGTAAATTATCTTTCCACTGTTCAACAAACTTATCTTTCTAAATGTTCCTCAAATCCCAGCACTTTCTCAAAGGTTACAAATAGGAGAATAACACTAACTTAGCTTGTCTTCTCTAGAAAAAAAGAGCAGTTCCAGGGAAGTATAATTTCAGGGAAGTAGGAATGAGGGAAAAGAAGAGTAAGAGAAAAAAAGGAAACAGAAGGGAGTGAATTAGCGAGTCGCCCACAGTTTTGAAATAAGCTGATTGTGTATCGCAGGATATTTTCAGAGAGGCTGTGTGAAGCTACCATATGTATCCCATGGGCAGAGGACAGAAACAAATAAAAGTTCATCCACTAGATCTACTACCTTTGGTCAAAGTTCAGGTTCCAGGGCGCTAACTTACCAACACTTCCTGTTGTATGCTTGGGGACACAGCAGAATCTGCTGGATGCAAAGAAGTCCTAGGGTAGAAGGAAAGATACTATCAGGTCATATGTGAAAGTGACAGGAAGGATAAGAGGCAGCGATGGAGGGAGTCGCTCTGGCTCAGCAGACCAGGTTCCACCATGACCTGATCTTCTGCCACAAAGGTGTCAAGTGACCTTGGTAACCTCCTCTCTGTGGCCTACAAGAATGCAGTTGATGCCAAGGCATCATCCTGGGGGACCATCAGTAACACCTGAGCAGCTGGCAGCACGGTCTCACGTGGGAATGGTGAGACCTACTCCTTGATGAAGACTCACTTCAAGGACACCTCTCCTGCACGACTCCAGATTTGATAGATTCCATCTTTATGTCCACACTATTCCTCACATGAGTATACACATATTTAATATAATTATTTATTCAGGGCAGCCTGGGGGGCTCAGCGGTTTAGCGCCGCTTTCAGTCCAGGGCTTGATCCTGGAGTCCTGGGATCGAGTCCCATGTCGGGCTCCCTGCATAGAGCGTGTTTCTACCCTCTGCCTGTGTCTCTGCCTCTCTCTCTCTCTGTGTGTGTGTGTGTGTGTGTGTGTGTCTCTATGGATAAATAAATAAAATCTTTAAAAAAATTATTTATTCATATTTTTTTCTCCTAGAAAGGATTTTTATGCAATTGAATAATGTTTATTCATTTATTCAATAGTGTACTGAATACCTACTATGTGCTGGGCACTATTTTAAGGGCTAGGGATAGAATAGTGATAGACACAAATCTTTGACTTTTTGAAGCTTACATTTTAGCCTGCATCTGTATATTTGAGACTAAGAAAGAAATAGGTAAAATATATGTTGTGTTAGTGACACATACATTGGATGAAAACAAAGAGGAAAGTTAGATTAAGGAAGAACAGAGTTGGGGAGTGAGGGTTGGGCGTTAACTAGTGTGGCCAGGGAAGGCTTCATGGAGTAACACTATGGCAAGAGTACGTATGGATATCTGGGCGGTGGGGGGTGGAGTGAATTGCAGAGAGAGAGAGAAAATCAAGTGCATAAGCACTGAGACATGCTGGATGTACTCCCGGGCCAGGGAGACCAGGGTAACCAAAGCAGAGCAAGGGAGAGGCAAATGAGAGGGAAGAGAGTAGATGAGGTCAGAGAATTAATATGGAGCCTAATATCTTGGGGCATTGAAATATCTTTAGCTTTCACTTAGAGAGGGATGGGGAAGCAGTAGGGCTTAAAGCACAGACATGAGCTGACTTCCATTTCAACAGGATCACTCTGGCTGAGTAGATTGTACAGGGACGCGAGCTGAAGCTGGGAGTTAGGCGGCTACTGGTCTAACTCAGGTGGGCAGTGTTGATTGTTTGGACCACGATGGCCGCAGAAGAGGTGATGAGAGGTGGTGTGATTCCACTTTAAAGATGGAGCCGATAGGATTTATTATGGATAAGGAAAGACACCAGAGGAGATTAGATCATTACTCAATCATTAGGAAGATGATTCCAGGTTTTTGGCCTGAGCCAAGATGACAAGAGGAAAAGATTTTAGAAGGAGGATTAGTAGTTTGGAGAGGAAGTGGCCCCCAGACATCCAAGTGGAGCTGTTGAATTGACAGTGGATTTAGGAGACTGAAATTCAAGGAGTTCATGGTTAGAGAGATGAATAGGGAGCCATCAGTATGATGCTGAAGGCCATGGGACTGGATAAGATCACCAAGTGAATGAACGTAGATAGCAAAGAGAAGGGGACAAAAGACTGACTCTGAGACCACTCCACTCCAATGGATTAGGAAGGTGAGGAGGACCAAAAAGCCTACTCAGCATACCTGGCCATGAAGTAGGAGGAAAACCAGAAGAATGTGGTTTCTGGAAGCCAAGACACGGAGGTGTTTCAAGAGGCCGGGACGGAACCCCTTGGCGAAATGTTGCTGATAGTGGTGTCGAGAAGTGACTTTTGGGTGTAGCAGCACGAAGGTCATTGCTGAGCTCAAGCAGTTCAGCACAGTAGAGAGGGGGCGAATGCCCACACGGAAGTTCAAAAGAGAATGGCGGGGAGAGAAATTGGAAGGAATAAATTACAGGCAATTCTTTAGAGTTTTGCTTCAAAAGGAAGGGGTGAAAAGAGGGTGTTGGTTGGTGGGGTAGGGAGAATGAAGTGCGTGTTCAGGGCCTGTTTACGTGCCTCTTGGAAGTGTGCACTGCGACTTACTGGCAGAACCAGGCAGAAAAGGAATGAGTGTGCGAAAAATGAACAAAATACCCCTAGCACCGGGTCTGCATGGGCCACTGAACTGACCCACACGGTTTACCGTGTCAAGGAGAATAGGTACTGGGCGAGGGAAGGTGCCTGGGCCAGGCCGTGTAGACCTAACACCCTCAAGGTCTCAGATTCAAAAGGTGGAAAGAATCAGCCTGTGGGACAGCAGAGTGTTGGGTCTGTACTGATGCACGTGAAGCCAACGTGCGGTCTGGTGGCATTTAGTGAGAGAGGTCCCTTTAGAGTGGCAGCTTTACAGAAATGTGAGTTGCTATCCTCCTCCTCCTCATTAGCGAACAGCACCTAAGTGCCTAATTCCACGTACCCCTCGTACCTTAGAGGGCCTTGTCCCCTGGGGGGACTGGTGTAGTGATGCGCAGTAGTACCAGGGGCCCCTCTCTCTGTCCCTCATGAATCAATAAATCTTTTAAAAAGATGGGGCCGGTCAGGGATGGGGAAAAGGCAGGGATGCCTCTGGCTCGCCCAGCATCCCGCCCCAGTGTCTGATCTGCAGCCCGCCTGCCCGAGCGCGGGAGCGCAGGACTTTCTCCGCCACCTCTTCCCCCCGGGCTGCCGGGTCCCCGGCCCCGACCCGCACCTGCCTCCGCAGCAGCGCCCGCGGGCGCGCGGGAAGCCGAGTCCCGAGGGTCCGGCGGGGGCAGGAGGCGGCGCTCTGAGCATGTGCGGGCGGCGGCGGCGGCGGCGGCGGCGGCGGCGGCGGCGGGGGCGGGGGCGGGGCGGGGGGGGGGCTGCCCGGGTCGCGGGTCCCCGCGCGGAGCGGAGCGCGGCGGGCGCAGGCCGGGCGGCCGCGGGGGAGCCGAGCTCGTGCGCCGCGCGCCCGGGGCGTGGGCGAGCCGGCCGCGTGGGCCTCCTGCCCGGCGCGGGGCGGGCCAATCAGCGCGGCCGCCGGCTGCCACGTGACGGGCGGGGCGGCGCCTTCCCGCGCGGCCCGAGGGGGGAGCGCCGGGGCTCGCCGCGAGCCTCCGAGAGCAGCGGGCGCGGCGGCGGCGGCGGCGAAGGCGGCGGCACAGGCTCGGCCGGCCGCGCGCATCCCCGGCGCCCGGCGCGGCGGCAGGCTCGGGGCCGCGGGCGCCCACGAGCGGGGCGGACAAAGCAAGATGGCAGGGATCCTCGCCTGGTTCTGGAACGAGAGGTTCTGGCTCCCGCACAACGTCACCTGGGCGGACCTGAAGAGCACGGAGGAGGCCACCTTCCCGCAGGCTGAGGACCTGTACCTCGCCTTCCCGCTGGCCTTCTGCATCTTCATGGTGCGGCTCCTCTTCGAGAGGTAAGCGGGGCCGGAGCGCGCCTCCCTCCTCCTCCTCCTCCCCTCCCCTCCCCTCCCCCCGACACGCGCACACGCGCACTCGCACGCTCGCCGCTCCCCACCTTTGTGCTCGTCGCCCGCGGACGTCCTGCGGGGGGCGCCCGGGGCGAGGGCGCGGAGCCGGGGGTCGCCCGCGCCGCCGAGCCCCCGCCCCTCCCCCCCCCCCCCGCCGGCCCGGAGCGCTGCGGACGCGCGCGGGAGGGCGCGCACCGGGGAGCTCGCTCGGCGGCCGCGGGGGGCCGGGGGCTGCCGGGGGCTGCTCGCTCGCGCCGGAGACGCCGAGGCCCTGTGCGGGGCCCGCGGCCCGGGGAGGGCGGGGACTTTGCGGGCGTCCGGCCGCCGGCAGCCCGCTGGCGTTGGACGGAGAGATGCTTCCCATGAATAACCGTGAACTCCGGGGCTGTACCTGACGCCCTGCAAACGCTCCGCGGAACTGCTGTCTATTGTTCGTGCCGTAGGGTTTCCGGACTCGGGATGAGCAGCTCCACCGCGTCCTGGCCAAACTTGTGTGAACTCTCCACTAAAGCAGTCTCAGTCGCAAAACTAGATTTTTCGTGCCATGCGCTCCCCGGGAGCTGCTGGAGCAAAGCCGGGACGCGGCACGTGCTTCCGTCTGCCCCTCAGCTGAAGACCTGTCCTGCCCCTTCCCCTCCTCCTCCAGCCCCCCGCCCCCCATCGGGGGAGGCTGAATTTCTTAGATCGCAGAGTTTAGACTCCCGTTTACCACGCCTGCTCCACCTCCCTTGCCCTGCCCCCAACGCACCTTGGTTTTGTTTCTTAAGCTTTTGCTGTTATTTTGTTTGCTGTCTCTGTTTGCCCAAAACCGCGGTCGCGGAGGCCGGAATTTGCCTTTCGTGGCATTTGTTGCTGGAAATGGCAACAGAAAAAAGCTTCATGGGAGCATAAACTATTCTTTTTTTTTTTTTTTTTTTGGTCAAGGAAGGTGTGTTTTTCAAGGGGCAGTGTTGATGCTTCCGAACTAAGCTGTTCCCATGCAGAGATTGAAGTGCACAAAGGAAACAGACTTAAGGACCTATTTTAAAAACGATTGAAATGCAGCGCGGGTACTTCATTGATCCTCACTAGTGCTGACTCTTATTGTGGAAAAGTGGGTGTGTTTGCAGCTTACACTTGCTTCTGGAGCAAATGTTGACTTACAGAAAATAGGAATACGTTATCTAATTTTGCAATCCCCCCCCAAAAAAACAGCCTCTCAGGAACAGCAGGTTGTTGTGTTGATACTTGGTGGGGGACTCCACACACAGTTGCCTAAGGACAAGTGATCAATTCTGGCTGGGCTCGCTTGCAGTCAGCTAATGCACTTGAAAAGGTGTGTAGCCTTACGTTTTGGATAACAAAAGCATGCAAAAAGCTGACTCCAAGCTATTCATTAGGTTGAAAAAAAGGTAAACTTACCTTTGTAGTTAGACTTTCTCTGCCATAAAAAACAAACAAAACAAAACAAAACAAAAAAACCTTAAAAACGAATGTCATTTAAGCTGAAAACTGGAAGTTTGTCATTTCTCTTCCTGAACATTTTTTTCCCTTCCTTCGCGCAATCCCATGACTTAGAGTTCATACAAAGGGTCAGCTGCTTTTTCAACTCTCAGTTACATGAATGTCCTCGTGGTCCAATGGACAGATTTTCAGTTTCTTTCAGGCCATGGATTCAAGTAGAAGTGAATTTAATGGCCTGTGTGGAAACTCCAAGTTTGTGATTAATGTTCAGAATGATAATCCACTATGGCCCATATACCACAGGATGCTACTGACTTTTGGAAGGGTGTCTACTTTGTTTCTTCTTGCCGTAGTGACACCTCCGTCTTGAACCATTCAGACTCCCTGGAGTCTGAAAATCCAAGTGTACAGTTGTATCCGGAATTACGAGTTCTGCATGTTTCTCCTCTTCTCACACCTAAACAACACATTCTGGCATCCAACCTGTGGCCTTCATCTCAGCATCCATCAAGGGCCTGAGCTTGAATCAGCTGATACTGTTATTGATACCACTCCCTCTTGGAACCCTTTTAAATGTTGCTCTTAAATCTTTCTTTTGTGATAGTCTGTAATGTAGAGGATGACTTCAAGAAGCCTGTTTTGAGTCCCTTTGTAAACTGAAATGCTTTTGTGATAGAAATAATTCCCTCTGTTCTTTTTCTAAAAAAAAAAACATATATATATATATGTATATATATATATATATTTTTTTTTCATTTTTGGGATACGTGGCTGGCTCCGTTGGAGAAGCATGCAAGTCTTGATCTTGGGGTTCTGAGTTTGAGCCCACGTTGGGTGTAGTGATCACTTAAATAGATATTTTAAAAATGTATTTTTTATTTTTACTTTTTAGGATTCTATTTTTTCTGTAGTTCTGTTGTCATTTGTTTCAAAGCTGAGAACATATCTACGAAATACCTCATTATCCAAGATCTTTATTTCCATTAAATGAAGTCTATAATGCCTTTGTTGAGGCTCAAATTGTGAATTTGAATACCTTCTTAGTCTTGTTTTTCTGTTTATAAAGAGAGGAACTAAGGGGCGCCTGCATGGCTCAATTGGCCTCTGCTTTCGGCTGGGGTCATGATCCCAGGGTGGGATTGAGCCCTGCATCGAACTCTCTCTGCTCAGCGGGGAGCCTGCTTCTCCCTCTCGCTTTGCCTGCTGCTCTGCCTACTTGTACACATACTCTCTCTGTGTCAAATAAATAAAAATCTTAAAAAAAAAAAAAAAGAGGAACATTAAAGAACGGACTGGATTGAGCTTTGCTCCATTGAACAGGCTTATTTTTTTGTTTGCACTCCACTGTTGGGGTGTTGACAGTGGAGGCATTGGTGGCCAGAATGATGCTGTGTTATAGTACCATATGGGCAACAATATGGACGCCCAGCATGGTTGGTTAAAAATGGAGCAGTCTAAATTCAGTGACTTTTGGCTGAGTTTGTGAACAGCCCAAAGCTTGGTGGTTTGTAGCGTAGCCTTTATACTGTATTTAACTCTGGGTGGGATGGGAAAGGCCACTATAGATATTGATTGACAAAGTGAAATGTCTGTTGTTAAAAACAAAAACCGAAAACCAAAAACCAAAAACAAAACTTCCTAGTTTCTCCTAGAAAGATAATTGTAGGGTATACCGTTATGTAGTTAGCCTGATGACCAACAAAGTATTATTTGTTTATTATTTTACATTTTTAAAGAACTTTAATTTCAGTAGAGTGAGCGTACAGTGTTATGTTGGTTTTAGGTGTACAATGCAGTGATTCAATCGTTCCATACATTATTCAGTGCTCATTATGATCATATTGTTTAATTGTTTAATATTGTAGCATTATCATCTATTTGATGAATTTTCTTGATTTAACACTTGTTTAGGCTTAATAAGCCATTCTCTGGAATTATAATAAATGCTTCTTCCAAATTCACTTTTTAGAATGTGTTGCTGTAAGGCACCAGGGTAGCTTGGTTGGTTAAGCATCTGACTTCGTCTCAGGTCATGATCTCACGCTCCTGGGATTGAGCCCCAACTGGAGCTCCATCTGTGCTCAGTGGGAGCAAAGAGTCTGCTTCTACCTCGGCCCGTCCTCTCCCTCTTCCCCTCCCCCCTGCTTGTGCACTCATGTGTTTTCAAATCTCTCAAATAAATAAAATCTTGAAAATAATATATTGCTATAGTGTTCATAAATGTGGGATTAAAGTTGTACTGGATTTCTGTTTGGGACCAAAAATTCTGTGAGTTGTTGTTATAACAGGTAATGTTAATGCATTTTCTTCCTGTGGGTCTAGGAGAGAGCTGCAGGAAGTATTGATTGAGAACCGGAACATTCGAATTCTGGTCAAACTTACCTCACACGGGGGCAGCCACCTAATATCTCTCTGCCTTTTTTTCTTATCTAAGCAGTGAAGCAGATGTCCTTTGTAATATAAGGTTGCTTTCACCCCCTCAATTATTTGATTCCTGTAGGTAGTCTGTATATTTGAAGCTTGTTAATTATTATCTCATGAAACTTAGAGCAGGTTCAATGTCATTTTTTTGCAGGTAGAAATAAGTCATCTATGAATAAAGAAATATTTTTCATACGAGTATTTTAGCCATTTGGCTTTGTTTCTTGTATCTTTCAGTTATGATCTGAATTAAAAGAATCATTTGGCCTATTATCATTTGTGCTCCGAAAAGCTACAATATTTCGGAGTAATTAACAAAGAAGATTCTGCAGAGAAAGCAGTTGCTCTCTTTCCTTAGACCGTATTTAGATGGATCCTAGAAGAGACCTGGCACCTCTTGTGATGACCGAGGATGAAATGAGAAACTCATTCCTGGCTCTCAGAGTTCCTAGCTATGTGAGAAGTATCATTTTTCAGGAGGCGGATACCATGTTGCCTGGCTCATTCTGTCAAATGACCTGCTGCCCTCAAACCTTCAAGGAACAAGATTGTCTCAGGGGATGTCTTTCCAGTGAGCTTTTTCTTAGGGATTTACTTAGTTTCTTTGCCTTGCTAGCAGCCTTGGGGAGGCCCTGGAGAAGGAAGATGGAAGAGGGGAAGGGAGGGGAGGGGAAAGGGATGTGAAGGTATTCCTGATGGTTGAGGTGGGGAGAGGTAGGTGTGAACGTCTGCCATGAAAAAGCCAAGTATCAGGTGAGTTTGATTTCTGAAGGGTATTCCTATAATGTACCTTGTAATGAAGACACTGGTGTCATCGGATGTATTTTGGAAGGGATTGCGATGGACTGAATGTTTCTGTCTCCTCAAACTTTGTAAGTTGCAATCCTAAGCGTCAAGGTGATGGTATCAGGAGGTGGGCACTTTGAGAGGTGATTAGGCTACGTTGGGCGGGGGGGGGGGGGGGGGGGGGGGGCGCTTTGTGAATAAGATTCTGTCCTTATATAAAAAAAAAAAAAAAAAAGGCCCCAGGGAGCTCCTGCCTCTTCCACCACATGAGGACACAATAAAAAGATGGCTGTCTATGAACCCGGAAGCGTGTTCTCACCAGACCCCAAATCTGCTACTGCCTTGATTTTGGACTTTCCAGTCTCCAGAACTATGAAAAATAAATTTCTGTTGTTTATAAGCCACCCAGCCTCTAATATTTTGTTGTAATAGCCTAAATAGACCAAGACAGAGTATTTGATAACAATTTGTGTATGAAAATGTTTTTTTTCTCATTCAATCAACCTTGGATATTTAACTCTACAAATGTACCTGTTTCACTTGTTAAATATGGTATGAATTCAGATTAAAACTATGGACACCTGCTTTGCCAGACTAGTGTTAGAGGCAGGAGTTGGGGTCAGACACAATAGGTTGCTCCTGTAGTTTCTGACAGGGGAAGGAAAGTTGGGTTACATTGGATGCTTTGTTGGAAAACAACCTAAAATCAAAGGGATGGTATTCTTTGCAGAGCTTTGGTACAGCTTTTTTCTCATCTTGCAAAATAAAAGGTCTGCAATTACAGGGTGCTGTAGTTTAGCTACTTGTAGTAGATTGGTTTATGGATAAAGGGCATCATGTTACTCCTAATGCACAATTCCTTAGAATGGTGAGGAAGGCAGGTAAGAGAATTTTAAATTATCACAAATGATTTCATGTCATCAAGGATTTAGTGGTACTAGCACTTTGAATTCACTTAAGACTTTGCTGTTGAAAGTATCTGAATCCTTCCTGGACTGGGTAGGTTTGTTTCTGTTGGATTCTAGTTTGTAAGTGGTTTCTCTTCTGTTATGGAGAAAGGCAGGTGTCAGTGGAAAGGAAATAGGTTTTAAGGTGAATTTCTTCCATCAGCAAATTTCTTTCTTCCATCAGTGCCCCAAGGCTAATCAGAGATTACTGCACTGTCCTTGGGCTCTGTTCACTTCTTTATTTTATTTTTTAAGATTTTATTTATTCATGAGAGAGAAAGAGAGAGAGAGAGAGAGAGAGATGCAGAGACATAGGCAGAGAGAGAAGCAGGCTCCACGCAGGGAGCCTGATGTGGGACTGGATCCTGGGACTCCAGGATCACGCCCTGGGCTGAAGGCAGATGCTCAGCCGCTGCACCTAGGGATCCCTCTGTTCACTTCTTTTACTTTACCTGTTCACATTTTGTTGGTGAGCATGAGAATCTAGGCCCACCTGGCACACAGAAGATTCTAAATGTTTATTTCATGTGCTCAAATTCCTTCTTCTATCTCTAGGCCAAACTAAATTTTCTAAAGCCTTTGGTCATCTATTTCTTACAAAGTCATGACTCTCAAAATTTTACTGTTTTTCCTCCCTCCCGTCTTCATTTGATCAGTTCATTTCTTAGGTGCTTTTGAGTCAGGATATCGGGATCCCAGATTTTGTATGCCAGTAATGAGTTGTGTCGTTTAATGTTTCTAAGGAGTTTCTTTCTCTTTTTCTCTTTCTTTTCTTTTCTTTTCTTTTCTTTTCTTTTCTTTTCTTTTCTTTCTTTTCTTTTCTTTTCTTTTTTCTTTTCTTTCTTTTTCTTTCTTTCTCTTTCTTTCTTTCTTTCTTCTTTCTTAATAAAAAAAAGTAAACAAGATTGTCTCTTGTAAAAAAAAAAAAAGATTGTTTCTTTTAGCACAGGATCCTTCTATACTAGCGAGGCCCTGAGAACCCTTATTCCTAATTTTATTCTTTGCTGTCCCTACCCCCTTAAACAATTTCATAAACTCTTTTGTAGTAACTCTTACCTACTATCATAATATTCGTTGACTTCATACACCTATGTTTTGGCTTGATTGAATACAAAATGGTGATTCTCATAATGTCTTTTTGGGGTGGCTCATTGGTACTGCTCTGGATGATTGAGTGCCAGGGTACACAGTCTGAAGCCTCTGACCTGGTGCTCACCAAATTTTTTTTCTGATGTTTGACAATTGTAAATGACTGTAGTTTTAATGAATGACTTTCTGATCTTAACTTTGAAAGTAATAATAGCAACTAATATGTTTCCTAATATAAGTTTGTTACTTTACATGGTCTACTTCATTTAATCCTCCCCTAAGCCCTTTGAGGTAGATATTAATTTTCCCAATATTTTACAGCTGACACTAAGGATTGAGAATTTAGGAGATGTGCCTAGCTTGACACAGCTTAAAATAGAAAGGTAGGCATTTGGAACCAGTTTTGTTGATCTCCTAGTAATTTTGGTGATCTATTTTAAAGTAGGTATCGTGACATCATGTTGTATATCTACCATAATTCCTTTAACCATCTCCATATTGTTGTTGGACATTTAGGCTGTTTACAGTTTATGTGTATAATTCTTTTAAATCCTGATGACTTCCTTTTTTTTTTTTAAATTTTTATTTATTTATGATAGTCAAAGAGAGAGAGAGAGAGAGAGAGGCAGAGACATAGGCAGAGGGAGAAGCAGGCTCCATGCACCGGGAGCCCAATGTGGGATTCGATCCCGGGTCTCCAGGATCGCGCCCTGGGCCAAAGGCAGGTGCCAAACCGCTGCACCACCCAGGGATCCCTCCTGATGACTTCCTAAAGAATGTTTTTTAGAAGTGGCATTTCTGGGGATCCCTGGGTGGCACAGCGGTTTGGCGCCTGCCTTCGGCCCAGGGCGCGATCCTGGAGACCCAGAATGGAGTCCCACGTCGGGCTCCCTGCATGGAGCCTGCTTCTCCCTCTGCCTGGGTCTCTGCCCCTCTCTCTCTCTCTCTCTCTCTCTCTCTTTCTATGTCTATCATGAATAAATAAATACATAAATAAATCTTTAAAAAAAAAAAAGAAGTGGCATTTCTAAGCCCAAAATGGTAAATATTTTAGCATTCCTGGGAGATACAAATTGCCAGATTTGTGTCTAGAAAGATTATATCCATTTGTACTTCCTTATCAGCATGCAGATTATTATCGTTTGAGGAAATTTTTGCTTTGCAAGTTGGAAAAAAGTTACTGTTGTAATATATGTTTTTATTATTATTCACGATGAACTTGTTTCAAATATTTACTAATCATCTGTATTTTACTTTCTGTGAATTCATGTATGTTTTCTAATTGGAAGAGCTTCCAGCATCTTTTTGATAAGAAAGTGGTGACCTTTGAATTTTTTTTTTTTAAATGCAGAATGGTCATGTTTTAGTCAGTTTCTTGGGTCCTGTGTTTGCACTTTATATTTCTTTCTGCTTTCAGCCTCCCTCCCACAACCTGAGTCATCATCACCAGGCAGAAAGCTTCTCAGATTCTATACGGTGGAAGGGATGCAGTCAAGAGGATGAAGTAGTATAATATCCTGACTTTATTATGTAGAATGAGGCAGAGAGAAAGCGCTGGGAGGAAGTTTGAGGGATTAAGATTGAATGGATTTTTATGATGGAAAACTCAGAGACAGAGCCTAAACTCTTATATTGTTTCTCTGAATGTTTGGTTAAAAGTGACTTATTAGACATTAATCATTAGGGAAATAGAATTCAAAACCACAGTAACATACCACCCCACACTCATTAGAGAGAGAGAGAGAAAGGAAGGAAGGAAGGGAAGAAGGAAGGAACGAACAAACAAATGTTGGTGAGGATGTGAAGAAATTGGAACCCTGTGCATTGGTGGTGGGAGTATAAAGCATATAGCCACTGTAGAAAATAATTTGGAATATCTTCAAAAAATTAAAAATAGAATTACCACATAATGAGCAATTCCACTTTTGGTATATGCCCAAAAGAATTGAAAGCAAGAGTCTCAAAGAGATATTTGCGCACTTAATATTCTTAGCAACATTATTCATGATAGCCAAAAGGTTGAAGCAACCCTAGTGTCCATCGGTAGATGAATGGACAAACAAAATGTGCTATGTACATTCAATAAAATACCATTCAGCCTTAAAAAGGAAGGAATTCTGACACATGCTAAAGCATGGATGAACCATGAGGACATTATGCTCAGTTGAATAAGCCAGTTGTAAAAAGACACTGTATGATTACACTTATATGAGGTACCTAGTGTAGTCGGATTCATAGAGCTGGAAAGTAGAAAGGTTGCCAGGGGCTAAAGAAAGGCGGCAGTGGTGAGTTATTGTTTCATGGGTATATATGTTTCATGGGTATATTTCATTTTTGCTGGAAGGGTTCTGGAGATGGATTTAATTGGTTGCTCCATGTGAATGTACTTAATGCAGCTGTACACTTAAAAATTAAGATAGTCTTAATTTTAATTTTACTGTCTTACCGCATCTTTACCACAACTAAAAATAATAATAAAAAAAATAAGATTCACTGACTTTATAAAGAGTCACTTACTTGAAATAACTGGTTTCATTTTCTAGGCTTGACAATTTTCTAGGTAGGAACAAACATCCCAGTCCTCTTGATCTCAATTTCATCAGGTACTATTTTGCTTCTGTGTTGGTTTTCTTGTAAAATGCACAAGCCTCTTGTGGACCAGGAGAGCCCTTCTCTCAGAATCACCTGGCATGGTTTGGTGGGAGGTGAGGAGTGATGGAAGGAAGGTTAAAGTCCAGAGAACACTTAAGTACCCTGGGCCTTTTGGGAAGGTACTTCAGCCAAATGACTTCCTTCAGTCTATGCATTAATATGACAACTTAATAATCTGTAAATAGGCAGGTACAGAAGGGAATACAGTGTCTTTAGAAAAGTAGAGAATCCAGCTCTAGGATTAAAGTAAAGGCATCCCAGTGAGTTCATAATCCATTTAAAACAAACCAGGATGATAGGATACAATTCTAGTAAGGCAGGTGGCCTAGGCCACAGATAGATCCATTGGAAGCTCTTCTGGGGAAGAAGATCAGATCTGACCCTTTTCTCTTTCAGTTTAAATTTACATTTGTTTTTATAAGCAAATAATTTAAATACTTGAAAATGTGAATATGATTTTACTCAAATGCTGCATACTATAAGGTAATTGGTAGTAAGCACAGGCAGGCACATATTATTGAAAAGTAGTATTCAAAGTTTATGCTAATGTTTGTTCATTGTCCAAAACATTGCTTTCTATAACTCATCTATGAGAATATTTGGGGGCAGTTCTTTTTGTTTTAAGGAGAACTTTCTTTTTCTCACTACTAGCCTTCAAATGGACTTCTCTTGGGCAGCCCGGGTGGCTCAGCGATTTAGCGCTGCCTTCAGCCCAGGGCCTGATCCTGGAGACTTGGGATCGAGTCCCATGTCGGGCTCCCTGCATGGAGCCTGCTTCTCCCTCTGCCCGTGTCTCTACCTCTCTGTGTGTGTCTCGTGAATAAATAAATAAAATCTTTAAAAACAAAATGGACTTCTCTTGAACCCCACTCCTGCCTCCCATTCCTGCTTTTGCTTTTATTACCTCAGAATTGGATTGTGGGGGCTGTTTTGGTGGGGGTGGGGTTAGAGATAACACAAATGGTCTTTCAATACCGGAAAATGCATTCCTTTACTAGGTAAGCTTTGTTCACACAGTGACCTCGAAATAACGTTTGTTTGTGACTTGTCAGTGTCTATATAAATGTCACATCTTATCGTTGAGGTTTTTCAGGTTACAAAGGTATTGTTGCTGTGCTGAAGCTGTGATTGGGATGCTGTCTCTCCCCCATTTTCTCCTTCCCCTTTCTTTCTCCCTCTCTCCTCCCCTTCCTTTCTTCTCACCACTGGTACCTTTAAAAACACAAGAAGATCTTGAGAGCAGAGGAACAGCGTAGCGGTAAGAGTTGGGGGGTGGCGATGGAGAAAACCATCTAAAGTCTTAGTCTATGGCACTTTGGCAAGTATCATAGTAAAAGCTGCCAGCTAGTCTAAGTGGCTCTGTAGATCTTGTCTTCATAGATCACCGTTTCAAAGTAGAATAAAGTGACTTGGTGGTTTAAGCAGAGTAGCAGTTTCGGACACAATAGCTTGAGTAAAGGGAAATTGAGAACCAAGCAATCAGTTGTTTAGCCATTAGGGGATTAAGAGAATAGAAGGGCTTTATTCTCAGTGGGTGTGTATATCTTTGAGTATGTGGGTAGATTCAAGGGTGACCATATGTTCAAACTGTTACTGTTTCATACATTTATTGCAACTAATTACAAATGTAGTACATTCCTAATTCCTAGAATCTAAAAGAAAATGGGTGGGATATCACAAAGATTATGGAACTTGGGTTAAAATCCAAACAAACACTGCCCTTGATCAGCTATATAGTAGTGGGCAGCAGATTCTCTGAAATTTGATGTCCTCGTTTGTAAAATGGGGAATGTGATATTGGAAGTCTCTCTGTGAAAATCTATTTAAGCAGGACTCAGTAAAAACTGGTTCTTAAAAATACACATTGTATCAAAAACGATTGATACCATAGTACAGTATTTAGTCCTTGAGAATTAACATTCTGTAATGTGATTTAATGTGTTAGGTGTGTGGAGGGGGTGGAGAGAGGGTGCAGTTTGTAGGGGCAGAAGGACCTGTTTATATATTTGATCCTGAAACTGGAGATTTACTTCTGTTGAAGCGTAAATATTTAGAGTTTTAGGCAGGCATCGAAGCCCTAATCCTTTCAGCACTCTGCCTATTTAGGGAATGCTTCCTTAGCCTTTTCTTCTCAATTGTTAATATTGATGTGGATTTTAGGGCAGAGATTTGCTTGTGTTTGGTGGCAGAAAACTATTTCTAATGGTGGGATTTTGGACAAGCGATGGGCAGCTGTGTACCACTTGGAGCCTGAAGCTCTGTCAGGGGGGCTGTGCCTTTGGAGTGGGCCCAGGGAGATGGTCTTTCTGTGGCTGGACTTTGCTTGGGAAGCTGCCATTTAGTGGAGGGATGTCTTAGGCAAGTATTCCAGTCTCCCACTGCCCTATCTGGCCCCAACGTCCTTGTTTTATTGCATGTTGACTCAAGGGAAAATTGGTTGGGTGTTCAGTTACTGGTAATGACAAAGATCAAGTTGGCCATTTTTATTGATATAAGGACTTGGGCTGAATTCTAGCTATGCCACTTACAGCTACAGATCTAGGGGCAAATTACTGAATCTCTCCATGTTTAGTTTCCAACTCAGAGGGTTGTTGCAAGAATTAAATGAGATAATGCATGTATTGTGTTTAGAGCAATGCCTAGTGATGGAAGTAGTTTCTTCTAGTTCTTCAAGTTTAGTCACAGTGCACACATGTGTCTCCCCCTGCCCCTAAATCGCTTTCTGAGTGATTGTTGGAGCCCTGATCTCCAGAAATTTCCAGGCTTTGCCATTAGATTCTGAAAGCCTTTACTGGCATTACCTTTGTGTCATGAACATGTATAGAACAATAGACCCCATTCTTGCTTTTTACTGATTGGGTTTGGGTTTTTCCTTCCCTATTATATTCTCTGTCTCTCTCCCTGTCTCTTTCTTTCCTTCCAAGGAATATTCTGAATCTTCCAATTGTGGGCAGAAAACAACCGTTAGCCGTTTGGTAAAGAACTGGGCCGTGTCCACCTCACGCTCATGTAAAGCACTTTGCTGAGATTGTATATTACATTTAGATGGCTCAGAAATATTTTTTTCTAATAAGAGTCTCGCAGAAAAAGGAAAGCCTTGAGAATATTTGTCAATTTCTTTCAGAATTGTAACCCTAGTGGATTGTCTTGATTTGATCGTTATTAAGAAAAAAATTCAGTCTAGCATCCCTGGGATTATCTTTACGAAAATGCAGACATTCAAAATTTGCTGAAAATAACAAATGTACTTATTTTTTTCTGTATGAGAAACAAAGCACCTCAAATTTGAACTTGCATTGGTGTGAATATGACTAACCTTCCCTCACCAAGTTAGTTTAGAAGGTGGTTGCAGCTGCTTTCTAGTATAGGCACTTTTTCTGGCTCTAAACCACTTAAAAATAATTTGCTGTAGTTTGCTGTGTAAATAATTTAACAAGCCTGTTAATTTTTTTAGGCATTGATAGAGAGGCATTGATAGAGAGTATCGTAGGATGATCAAATATGACATTTGTCTTGGATTGTATTTTGAATGAGGAAGTAAGGCAAAAATGAAACCACAGTGCTGTAGAATGACAAATTACCCAAAACTGCTATTTTAATTCAGTAGTAGTTTAATAGAGTCAAAGTGTTTCTACTTAGAAAGGGAATTGAAAACTCACTCACTTAAAAATGTATGAGTCTGTCGTATGTCAGACACCAGAGATCAGCCAAATTGGGGGGATGGTGTTGGGAGACAGGGTGTATGCAATAAGGGGGGCATTACCTTTAGATTAAAAAATAAAATAAAATCGACTAAAAGTTGATCTGCTCTTTATTAGCACCATGGAAAGCTAATTCTAAACATAGAATGGTAGCGTGTAAAAATACCCCTCTTTGGGGTGCCTGGATGGCTCAGTTGGATAAGCATCCCGGTCTTGGTTTCAGCTCAGGTCATGATCTTAGGGTTGTGACTTGAGCCCGGTTGTCGAGTTCCCGGCTCAGTGCAGAGTCTGCTGAAGATTCTCTCCTCCCTCCCTCTCTCTGCCCACCCTGCTTGTGCTCTCTCTGTCTAAAATAAATAAATAATATCTTAAAAAAAATTACCCGTCCTCACCAGGGCACACTGCTTCTACCACTGGCCGTGCTCCCAGCCTCTTGGAACACCACTGCCAGAGGCTGGTTTAGGGCACAGGTGTTCTGAAAGCCACCCTTTGGAGAAATACTGGCCGAGTTAAGAATCTTTACCTCCCATTTTATATTTTAGGATTCCGAAGCCCATGGAGATGAAGTGACTCGTCCCGTTCCACCCCCCGGGGCCTGGCCCAGCCTGCGCTCAGTTGGTTTCAGTTAATCTGGGGCTGGCCTGGGAAGGCCTCAGTCCAGAAAAAACTGGAACAGTTGTTCGCCTCACCTGCCTGTTGGCCCTGTCAGGCCCGTGCTTGCTCTGCTCCTCAGCCAGGGGTGTTCCAGTGAAAATGACAGCTCTGCGTCTCCCCAAGGGCGAGTGAGGGTGGGTAGGAGGAAGCTTCCCTGGGGATGCAGGTGCTGTCTGCCCCCTGAAGTGCACCACATTCCGTGGCCTTTTTTTTTCTTTTTTTTTTTTTTTTGATAAAGGGAATGGAAGGGCTCTTGGTGAAGTGTGGGTTGGCACTCTGGGGGGCAGACCTCAGGGCGTGGACAGCCAGGACCAGGCCCGGGGGGTCTCCTCCCGGGCACGTGGATCCTGTATCGCTGCATCACACGCACCGTGGTGTTTTGCTCCCACCTCCACCCCTACTTCGGTGGCTGCCTGCAGGATTGTCCGGGGACTGGGGGAAGAGAGGGGTGGTTTTTATCAGGCAGTTCTTTCTAAGGAGCATTCTTGCCGTCAAGTGGTTTTCTGATGTTCATGGTTCTGTTGAGCGTTACACCGTGTAATGCTTCCTTCGCTCGTGGTAGGTACCTGTGGTGCATTTGAAGTAACTGGGCTCCTGCAATAACGAGTGCAGTGAACTGTATCTTAAGGGTTGAACGAGGGAAGCGTTTAGACATTTCAGGGCTCAGACATTGCTTTGCTCAGAGGTAGGCTTCGGCTTGAGACCGGCAAACGGCTTGCAGTGACAGTGTGCGTGCCCCCTGGTCGGCCTCCGCCTTGGGCTAGAGTCAGCCACATAAGATTTATGACCGCAGCTTATCCCTCCTTTGAACTGCTAGCTCCTTTTTGCTTAGCACTTCCATAATCTTCTGTTTACCTCTTCCTCTTGCTCAGAGCCTCCTCTGTGTTCAAATCCAAGGTGATAGCTTGAGCAAACTGAATCTCCTGATTGGTTGACCACCTTATACCATTTGGTCCCGAGCCCTGGAGTTACCAGCCCTTCTGCTATTCCTCCCATTTCCCAGGGCACTAGCAAGTTTGGGCCAAATCCATATAAAAGGATAGTTAATAAGGGCTATCAGCTTCCCCTCAGCTTATTTAATTTTTTTGTGTTAAAAATAATATATCATAAATGTTCTTTTTTGTTTTCAAAACTAACTTCATGGTTTTAGACTTTTTTTTTTTTTTTTTCTGATTAGAAAAAGAAAGAAATAGAACTGGTTAAGTTCCACAGTTGTTGATTGTGAATTATTGTTTGGCAAGAGTTGAAGATGATAATTATGTTCCATAAAAAGCAGAACCAAACCTGGTTGGCCTTTCTCTCAATCAATATCCATTTTATTTTCCAGCCAATGTCTAATTCTTTACTCAGGGGTCAAATCTTTGGAATGTCAGTTCTTTGACATTGTCTAAAGCTTTTCTGAATTGGATGCATTTAACTACTAGAAACTTCTTGAGCCCTGTTTTAAAAGCCAACCTAAAAGAGCCAGGAAGCTGCTCTGAATGGGAACTGCTAAAGTACGTAGTGTATGAGGATACATTTTGGGAGTTGACACGGATTATACTTAATATTTGCAGGTGAAGCTAACCACAGGTTTTTTTTTTGGCTTTGAGGCTCAGTGTTTAGATTTGTGGAGAGAGTGAGACAGAGAGAGAAAGAGAGAGAGAGAGAGAGAGAGAGAGAGAAACACTCTGCCATGTGTATATACCAAAAGGGAGCATAGGACTCTGACTTTGGCTTAAAATCCTGTCTTGGTGGAACCCTAGTTCAGCAAATACATCCATTAGTAAACTCAGCACTCACACGTGCCATCATCACTTGGGTAGCAAACATTCATATAGTATTTCTAGAGAAGTATTTTATTTTTCCTGAAACAAACTTTTTCTTTTTTGTAGTGGGAAGATAAGAGGCGACCTTAATTCCTAATCTATGCACCAAAGTCCAATATTGACTTTAAGGTTATTGGTTCCTTATGAAGGAACTTTGATACTTACCACCACATGCAATGCCATCTTTCTCGTAAGGTTGTGCACATGCTGGGATAAATGTGTTTATGTACAAAATCTGATTAGTATTTGGTTATACAATTGAATAAATTAAAGCAATTATTTGGAAAGGAATGAGAAGAACATGTGAGAAAGTGAGAGAGAGAGAGAACCAAAATCAAAACACCCCTTTTCTTTCTCACATTATGTAGTAACTTAGAATGTTTTCTAAGAATAGGCATTAACAAAGGGACAAAAATATGGTATCTTTACATCTTTTTAAAAAACAAGGATATTAAGCAGGGGATAAGTGAATAAGTTAGTTGAAATGCTTCTGTATTCTGTTCCTTGAATGTGGAAAGTTTGAAGATTTGTGGTTTGAGACAATGAAATCAGAGCTATCATATACTTGGGATTTTAAAAAAGCCAAGTATTTTGAATACTAAGTAGTTATGATCTAGAGAAACTGTATTTGTTTTGAATATACATTTTTTTAAGCGGGGGAGGGGCAGAAGGAGAGGGGGAGAAAGAATAGGCTCCATGCTCAGTGCCCAACCCTGAGATTATGACTTGAGCTGAAATGAAGAGTCGGGCACTTAACCTACTGAGCCACCCAGGGGCCCTGAAAATAATATCTTTAAGACTTGCTATGTTTGTATTTTTAAAATTATACGCACCCTAAAAGCATGTAACTTACTTTTTTTTAAAAAAGATTTTATTTATTCATGAGAAACACACAGAAAGAGGCAGAGACATGGCAAAGGGAGAAGTAGGCTCCCTGCAGGGAGTCCAATGTGGGTGTTGATCCCAGGACTCTGGGATCATGACCTGAGCCCAAGGTTGACGCTCAACCCCTGGGCCACCCAAGCATCCCAAAAGCATGACTTCTGATGTACATTTTCCTTAGTTAAGCCCATGTTTGATTATATATTCTATTCCATTTGTTCATCTTTCTTCTTCAGGAATACCAGTTATAATGTTAGATTTCCTTAGTCTGCCTTTCATATCCACCTGTTCTCTATTATCATTTAAATAGTTTTTCCATGTGGTTTTATTAATTTTTCTCTCACCTATATAACAGGTTTCTCTTTCATTCATGTTTATCTTTTTTTTTTTTCCTGTTGCTTTTCATGTTGTTTAATCTTTTCTTAATCTTTACCTTCTCTTCTAAGGCTATGTCCATTTGTAATGTTTTTTGTACTTTTATAATCACTTTTCTGAACTCTAGTATCTCTTTTTTGACTTTTATTTTTTTTTTTTTTGAAAAGTGATCATGTAACCTGCAATTGCTTTCAAATTTTTATTTGAAGATCTCCTATGTTCCTGTGGGTATTTTCATTTGCTTTCTACTTGTTATTATTTAGTGATTTTTATGCCTACATTGTTCAGGGTCCTACATATGTCCTTTAGTCCAAATCACAGAAAATACCATATCATTTTTTTCTTATTGCTATAAAGGAGGAGATACTGTAAAGTCAGCTTGTTAACATTTCTTATTGCATTTGGACTTACAGCATAATTGAATGGCTTTATTTTTCTTTAAGATTTTGTTTATTTATTTGACACACAGAGAGAGAAAGCGCACAAGCAGGGCAAGTGGGCAAGGGAGAAAGCAGCTCCCCACTGACCAGGGAGCCTGATGGGGGGCTTGATCCCAGGACTCCTGGATCATGACCTGAGCGAAGGCAGATGCTTAACCAACTGAGCCACCCCGGTGCCTCTGAATGGTTTTCTATAAAAATAATATGAGGGTGACTGGGTAACTCCATTGGTTCAGTGGCTGACTCTTGGTTTAGTCTCAGGTCATGATCTCCTGGGTGTGAGATCGAGCCCCGGCATTAGGCTCCTTGCTCAGTGGAAAGTCTGCAGGGATTCTCTCCCCCCCCCACCCCCCGCCCCTCCCTGCCCTGGCCTCCCCATCACTCTCTCTGAAAATAAATAAATAAACCTTTAAAAAAAATTTTTTTTTTTATTGTTGAAACCTTCAGTATTTTGTAATTACCATTTCCTGAGTCTGAAATGTTCAAATGGCCATAGCATGGCAGTTATGTACAAAGTTTTCAGAGCCTTTTTGAGATCTGTGGTAGAACTGTATTTTTTCCAAATTATGCATGCTAGAGATAATGGGGTTTTCACACTACTTTTGAATGGGACTTCTGAATTTTTCCTTTTGTGTTTTGGAAATGTAAAACACAATGTACAGTGAATCTCTTGCTGTACTATTATCCTGGGGGTAACTTTGTAATTTCTAATCTATTAATTTTAATTTGTGGATTTTTAAATGTTCAGTATTTAATATGATTAATTATGCTACAAATCAACTAGTATTTGAAACATTTTGAACATTTAAACATATAAAACCTCTTATTCCATTTTAAAAATTACTTAAAGAATTTCCTAGTGTTGTATGTCTATAATTTCAGAAGTAAACTCCCATGGCGGAAAAAAACCAAAAAAATTTCATTTTCACTATTTTCTCAATTCAGCTCTCTTCCCTAGATGTGACTAGTATTAGCAGTTGATATGTATATTTTTTCAGAACCTTTCTTTTTTTTTTTAAGATTTTATTTATTTATTCATGAGAGAGAGACAGAGAGACAGAGAGACAGAGAGAGACAGAGAAGAGAGAGACAGAGACAAAGGCAGAAGGAGAAGCAGGCTCCATGCAGAGAGCCCAACGTGGGACTGGATCCCAGGTCTCCAGGATCAAGCCCTGGGCTGAAGGTGGCGCTAAACCGCTGAGCCACCTGGGCTGTCCCCAGAACCTTCTCAATGCATTTGCCTACCTACCTACCTACCTATACACATGGAAATACAGTTTGTTTAAAACATTAATGGTATACTCTAAGTTCTGTCCTGAAACTCTTTTTTTCACTTAATATTGCATCTTGAAGAATTTCCATGGTTGGTGGATGTAGAGCCACTTTATTCTTTTTATTATAATTGCATGGTATCCCATTGTTTGGGTGTTTCATAGTTCATTTAACTGTTTTACTCTGAATGCTGTTGGAAACAATTCTATAACATCATTCTTGTAGAGAATTATTTTTACTTAGGTGTATTTTCATAAGTAAACATGGAAGCAGAATTTCTAGGTCATATGATATACAAAGTTAAAATTTATTTAATGCTACCAAAACCTTTGAGAAAAATCGTGTTTCCCAGTACCCTTGCAACACCAAAAGAGAAAATCTCTCCATCCTGATGTAACTTGCTGCAAATATGAAGTAATTTTGTCAGACTGCCCTAATCTATACAGAAAACAGCTGTTTTAACATGATGATATATCCAAGGAACAGCAGGTTGGGACTCTGGCTGGGAAGGAAATTTATAGTATCTGCCATGAAGACATTTTTACTTTATTTTTTTTTAATTAGAGAAATGGGAATAATAATCATAAGATACAATGAGAACTTAAGTTTGTAGTTTTGAACTTTGTGGCATCTGCTACAACCATTTCTTTAACAAACCTCTTTCTCTTGTATTTACACCCTTTCCAACTCATTGCCTTTGGCTTATTTAGGTAATAAGACTGGTGAATGTATTGTTACATTCTTTACAACAAATAAAAGGCAGTTACTGGTTTATTAAATGTTACTATCTTGTGCAAGAAATCATGAAGCAGGAAAATCTCTTGTATGAAGTTTGCTAATAATTTATTATCTAAGTAGTTACTTTATGATTCATCTCCTCTGACAGAAAAACTTTCAGTCAACAAATAATAAGATTCAACAAGTAAACTAGGAATCTAGAACTCAAGAGAAGATTTAATCAATAAATTGATTAAATAAATTGATTAAATTAAAATTGATTATAGGGACGCCTGGGTGGCTCAGCGGTTGAGTGCCTGCCTTCCAGCTCAGGGCGTGATCCTGGAGTCTCCGGATCGAGTCCCACATCGGGCTGCCTGCATGGAGCCTGCTTCTCCTTCTGCCTGTATCTCTGCCTCTCTCTCTCTGTGTCTCTCATGAATAAATAAATAAAATCTTAAAAAGAAAACAAAACTTGATTATATTCTTTATTGTAGCCAACTGTCCATAGCATCCTACCTCCTAGTTACCATGTTATCTCATTATGGCTTTCTGTTTAGGGAAAAGGTGTGTTCTTACACCTGCAGAATGGCAATTGTTAAAATTTTTTAACTGTTTGTAATATTCAAATATACAAAAAGCTAAAGAAATAATGGTATGAACATTCTTTTGCTCACCACCTGAAATTCAGTAATTAATGTATTTTACTGTATTTTTTCTTTTTTTTCCCGTACATGCAATGTAAATTGCAGATATTATGACACATCACACTTAAGTACTTGAACATACATCCTTTGTCTAAGGATAAAGACATTCCAGGATAGCTTTATAAAAGTAGCTCTTTGAGAATGAATTATATATTGTAGAATTTATGTATTTTTGAAAATCTTTGAAATATATAGCTTCAAAGCTGTAGGAAAGTTATTTATGGATTTGGTTAAATTATAAGGTAAAGGAAGACCATAAATTTCGATTCAATGACTAAATTTAATGAATATATAAAAAATAAGGCTAGAAGTGATACTTTATTGAAATATGTGTAGGTGATTATATGCAGTATTTTGCTTGGTATTTCATGGAAGTTGTGTCCAAGGGCTTGAGCTGGGAAACCATACGTTTATAAGAAGTAGCTAAGTAATTATTCCTGAATAATGTTTCTTGGCTTTAAAAAAAAATCAATGTAAAGCACATTGACTTATAAATCAAGTTGTTGGACTCATTTACATCAAACATTTCTGAAGATTACTGGCTCCTGCCCCTGGTGTAGTGTTTACAGTTCTGTGGGTCATGTTTGGTTTTGCAGCATGGTAGCTTCAAGTCTCCACATCAGACAAGCAGGGTATGGTTACCCCCTCAGAATGCACGTTCAGACTCATTGTTGCTCCTGGCTAAGTGAGCACAAGGCATTGAGTTGGAAAGGATTTGAATATATAACATATACATTTGTTAAATAAAGGTCACAGTAGATGTTGCAAGGTTAAAATTATAAACTAAAGTAAGTTTGTATTTTATAATTATTATATTTCCCATTTCTCAGGTACAGAAGGAAAGTAGCAAAAGAAGTTAGCTCATCTCCCCCAAACCAATTCTTGAACAGAAGGACTTTCAGCTTCAAGCTGCTGTATTAACTGTGCTCCTCTCTAGAATCTTCTTTTTTTTTTAAAGATTTTATTTATCTATTTATTTTGAGAGAGAAAAAGTACATGTGAGTTGAGTGGGGAGAGGGGCAGAAACGGGGGAAGAGAATCTCAACCAGACTCCATACTGAACACGAAGCCAATGTAGGGCTCCATCTCACCACCCTGAGATCATGACCTGAGCAAAAATCAAGAGTCGGAGGCTTAACAAACTGAGGCACCCAGGCACCCTTAAGAATTTTCTTTTTCTTATCATTCTATTATCATCATCTTGCCCTGTATAATTCTTGGGAAGGAAACTGATGCTAAAAAGTCAATACATGCTTATTTTTGGAAGAACTGTCAAATGGTAAAATATGGCATCAGGTGAAAACTAAAATTCCCTCCTCACAAAAGACCATTTGCATATATTTTCTGGACAATTTTCTATGCATATCCAAACATCTGTATCATTCTATAAATGTTATTTAATGCAAACTATATACTTTCATACTTTTTCAATTCAGCGATTTTGTGGACTTTTAAGATATATACATAAAAAACATATGATACACAAAATATATTTTTTATAATTTATTTAACCTGTCCCCTATCATTATATCTTTAGGTCATTTCCAGTTATACAGTGTTAAAAGCAGTACTACAATGGCTATTTTTGTACCCATGTGTTTGTTTACTTATGAATTACTTAAGGATGTATTATTAGTGTGGAGTTGTTGGGTTATTTTGAATTTTGATATGTATTGTCAAGTTCTCCTAGGTGGTTGCATCTGTTCATATTCCTGCTAATTAAGGAAAATTTCTAATATGTGTGATTGAGTTTTCAAATGTTTGCCAATTGACTATGTGAAATATGGTATTTGAATTTATCCTTATTTTTAAGTGAAATTAAGCACATTTTCATATGTTTAAAGCTGTTTGTTTTTAGTTTTCTATGAATTATGTGATATTTTTGTCTTGTGGAGGGGCTGTTTGTTGATTTATACAGTCTTTCTATGCAAAAATAAATTAGCTGTCTTTCATGTATACTGTAAACATTTCTTATGTTTTTTTAGTATGTCTTTTAACTTTATGATTTTTTTTTCAGGCTGAAGATTTTAGTTTTTTCTGGGGATTGTAATTACTGTCTTCCCTTTAGAGTACTTCCTCTTGCGCTTGTCAGTTTCCCCAGGAAACAGCCCTTCTCCCACCTGTCTGAAGGTGGTGAGTCTGCGACCCACGTGTGGAGAGCTGAGCAATAAGATGGAACTGATGGTCCTATTTGGTTTGCAGATTTTCACTTAATCCACTTTTATTTATTCATGAAAGATAGAGAGGCAGAGACATAGGCAGAGGGAGAAGCAGGCTCCCTGCAAGGAACCTGATGCAGGACTCGATCCCATGACCCTGGGATCATGACCTGAGCCAAAGGCAGACTCTCCACTGGATTTAAGTGATCTTGTTTTGGTCACTGTGTGCTTAATGTCCCAAAGGTCAGATCCTCTGTGACTTAGACTTTCCTGGCGTAAACCACTCCTCCTCTGCTGGGGCTGGGGAGACCGGTCACCTTGCATTGAGGTCTAAATCTAGAGATTGACCCGTTCCTTTTACAGACTTTGGACTAGTCCTTCTGTTCCACAACCTCCAGAGGTATCCCTTGCCTACAGTTTTTGAGTATGTCTGGCATTCTCTACTCTAAAGACTCACTGCTCAAAGTACAGACTGCAGACACTAGCAGTCTTCATCCCTGTCACCAGAGAGTTTGTTAGCCAGGCAGCACTTAGGGCATTAGCCCACTACTGCTGACTCCGAATCTACAAATCGAATCTACCTGCTTAGGATCGCCAGGTGGTTCTTGTGCATGTGAAAGAGTGGGATGTCTTTCTTTGACTCGCACCTTTGGCAGGCAGGCAGGCAGGTAGGCTTCGGCTGTTTCTGATTGGCTGGGTCAGTTACCTTTCACTTGTCGGCTTGCCGTCTTCCAAAATTTGGGGTGATCTCTTACCTGTCACTGTTGTCTTTTGTCCTTTTGGAAGTTTACCTTGTTTATTCTTTTTTTTTTTTTAGATTATTTATTTATTCATGAAAGATAGAGGGGATCCCTGGGTGGCGCAGCAGTTTGGCGCCTGCCTTTGGCCCAGGGCACGATCCTGGAGACCCGGGATCGAGTCTCACGTCGGGCTCCCGGTGCATGGAGCCTGCTTCTCCCTCTGCCTGTGTCTCTGCCTCTCTCTCTCTCTCTGTGTGACTATCATAAATAAAAATAAAAATAAAAATAATAAAAAAAAGAAAGATAGAGAGGCAGAGACATAGGCAGAGGGAGAAGCAGGCTCCGAACCTGATGCAGGACTTGATCCCAGGACCCTGGGATTATGACCTGAGCCAAAGGCAGACTCTCAACCACTGAGCCACCCATGTGCCCCACCTTGTTTATTCTTTATGGTGGTTTTATTGGGGTTTCAAGAAGGCTTAGAGATTTAAAAAAAACATTTACCTTGTTTAACAAAAATTCTCTCCTCTATTATGTTTTTTAAAAATGTCTGAATCTTTGTTCCTTTTGAATGCTTTAGTTTTTCCTCCCAATTGGCTAGTCAGTGTCTTAATGTGATTTATTAAATAATCCATATTTTCCTCTGATTTGAAGTCTTCTGTTATATACTAAATTTCCATTGCATTTTGGCTATTTTTTATTGTCATTTTATAATATCTCTTACTGCCTGGTAGTACTAATTCCTGTCCATTTTTAGAAGACAGAATTATAAATTGATAATGAGTTATTATTATCTCTGAGTTAAAATAAATGACTTCTTTATTTCCCATTTATTTAGTCTTCATTTTTATTCAGTTCATTTTTATGTTTACTTATTGAAAATGAGAGGATCATCAACATGTTTTAATTTCTAACTAGATTTTTGACTTACACAAGGCAGATATGCCTTTTCATATATACTCAAACATACATATATATATGTATATAACTTTATCATATAGATTTTATTTTCTTTTCTCAGATACCACAAATGTGAAACTTAGTATAATTTGATTCCTAGGAGAATCTGTTTCTTTCTGTCTTCTGAGAAGGGTACAGTGCAAACACTTAAATGCAATAGAAAGTTGTACTGCATGGATATGTGTCACAGGCAGCTAGTGTGCTCTGACTACCTTTACCCAGGACTAACATGTTAACTGCTCACTGAGACCTTCACTACTGGGCCTGCCTGAAGCCTCTCACATTTGATTTCTACCACCACTTATTGGAGCTGAGTAAGTTAAAGAATCTCTCTGATTCTGTGAGATGGAGATCATATTAACCTCTCAGATAGGGAGGATGGGAGATAATTGCAATAAAATACTTAACCAAATCCTTGGCCCATGGTGGGTACTCAGCCAATGGATTCTGCTTCTTGAAATTTGTGAGAGAAGTAGATGTGGATGAGTCTTTCAGAGTATTTTAATCAACAGGGACATTGGATTGCTCATTCAGATATGTTAGTAGAATAAAGTTTATATGGGAATCTTCCCCAGTGTCTTTGCCTTAGAGTACATAATTGAGTCTCAGTTGTCCGTGTTAGGAGGGGAAATGATATGAGCTAACAACAGTAGATAATATCTTAAGCCTTTAAGCATGACTGAGAATTCATTTGACAATTATCTTTGACAAATACAATACAGAATTTCATAGCTGGAAGAGAACTTTGAGATTACAAAACCCTTTAACTTCACAGATGAGAAAATAGATCTGGAGGCACAGTGACTCACTCAAGATCACACAGTGGTGTGAGCTTAGTGGTAAAGTTAGAATCAGAAAACAGGTATGTTAACTCTTAGTTCTGTGTTTTTTATTTACTTTTTATGATTATATTTGCTTATGTCCATATCTAAAGCTTCTGATGTGCCTGAGAAACTGATATCTAGGACCCTAGTCAAGTGTAGGTTTAGGGTGCATAAGCTTGAAGGAATGGAAACACTATTGAACTTTTTCTTTCTCTCTCTAATGTTTTCAGAGCCAGATACTCTCCTCTGACTCACAGGTGCAGATTCAACTGTGTGATACTGCGTTATGGGCCAGTAAATTTTGAGTGAGAAGTAGGACTGGAGGAAGAGTAGGTATATATTGAAGTCAGAATGAAAGGGAAAGTCGGGACCCTGAGATAAGCCAGAGTTGGTTGGGGACATAAGTACCTGCATACAAGTTCCAGGCATGGTGTGGATTCCATGTTGAAAAGACAAGGATAAAGCCTAAATGTATATCATGGGCAAAAGCAAGTGCTTAGAAAGCCAGGTGGAATGCAGCACAAAGCAGGTAGGGAGGAAACATCACTTCTGCAGAAGCTGAGCCCCACACTTAGAGGTGCCTGCAGGGGGGATCCTGTCCTGGAGAGCTTGTGGTTTGAGAAGGGCAGTTACAAGCCATCAACAGTGAGCCAACTGTGTGCTTGAGCAACTCTTTTGCCTTTGCTCAAAAGTTTTTTATATACGAGTCAGTTGGGGTCAACTGTAGCTGGTCGGTGTTCCTCGGTATCAACATTGAATAGAGCAAATAAAGCAATTTATAGGCAGTTCCTGACTCATCATTAGCTCCAGGTCTGAAGCTGGCCTTTAGGAAATCATACGGCTCCCACTGCTTTGCTTTGTAATCCTACAGACTCATTTTGCTTTTGATTTTACTGTTGAGAAATAAATGCTTAATCTCTTTTATAAATTAAGTAGGAATAACACTGAAATCATGGCCAGGCTGAAAGACCAGTTGTTTCCCCCAAATATCGATTTACTTTCTGAGTTAATAAGCCATTCATATGTAAATGTGAACATCTATTATCTTGGGTCTTGATGAATTTGAAATAGTACCAGCATGAATACATTTGATTAAGAAGTAAGTTCAAGTTTAAAAGTTATTTCTCTTCAGGAAACAACAAGCTAAGCTTAGGTTGAATAGGCTTAGAGAAATCATTAAAAACATTTTTCAAAGACACTCAAAAATTCTGTGACGAAGGCCTTAGAAATTCAATAAATATGAATCATTTTGATTTGTAAAATTCATAGATGGAGCATACTGTGTTGAAATATTGTGGCATTTTAACTTGAATCATGGTATTTTAGGGAAAAAATTAAATGAGGTTTTAAGTTTAGACTTAGGGAATCTTTTGTTGGGTTTATAGTGACTTAATTGAGATGAATTAAAATGAATGTTAACATACCATTTGCTCACTGGATTTAAGCAATTAGTTATGGTGGATTGGATCAATGGACTTGGAAGTCAGTGGGATAAAAGGCACCAAAAGACAATTGAGTACGTCTGTGCAATTGTTGAAGTCATTAGCCCAGTGCACTTTGCTGCTGTCCTACCCTCACCTAGTTCAGGAATGTTGGATTCCCAGAAAATATGCAGTACCAGTTGTGCCTTTAGGTTTTTTTTGGTGCGATGAGTCATATTCTTAGTGGTCTACCTTCTGTTCCACTCTAGTGCATAATTCATGCAAAAAATCTGATTTCAGCTGTGTCAACTTCAAAGGGTTGCAATCGGGTATAAATCTGGAAGGATTTGTTCAGAGAAGAGTTTCTGTTTTTCATTATACAACTAGAGATTCAGACTATCTTTGATCAATTTAGTGCCAAGGAGCCGAAGCCAGCTTTTCAATTTGCCAGCCTTATTTAATTAAGCCTTTTGTTTTCCTTGAATCTCAAGAAGCTCTCTGGGATGAAGGCTGTGTAAATTTGACATAACTATCTGGTATATCTTTGTAAGAGCTAATCTTTAAATTAAAATAAATATAAAAGTGTGTGATGATTGGAAGAGTTGCTAACAAAAATATTCATTTGTTATGAAGTTTTTTTTTTTAAGATTTTATTTATTTATTCAAGAGAGACACACACACAGAGAGAGAGAGAGGCAGAGACACAGGCAGAGGGAGAAGCAGGCTCCATTCAGGGAGCCCGATGTGGGACCCGATCCCGGGTCTCCAGAATCATACTCCGGGCTGCAGGTGGTGCTAAACCGCTGCACCTGGGGCTGCCCTGTTAGGAAGTTTTTGATGGTTTAATCTATTGTGAGCTCTACCATCACCCAGTAAATGGTGGGATTGTGTCTGTTGCATAAACACTCAACATACGATGGTTTGGACACCATTAGAAGTCTGAAAGCAGAGGTAAAGAAAAGCAGTAATAGGTTAAAAAAACATGCAGTTCTCTGGAACAGAAGTGGTAGCTGCAGTATTGTACTAACTGGAGCAGTGATGCTCTGAGGATCAGTAATTATGGGTAACATTTATTAGAGCCATTCTAGGTGCCAGGCACTGTTCCTAGAGACTTCTGTGGATTATCTCATTTAATCCTCACGTAAACTCTGTAAAGTAAGTACTACTTTTGCCTCTTTTTTTAACGGATGTCAGAATGAGGCTTATGAAGGTTCAGTAATTTGTCCATGATCATGTAGCTAATGTTTCTTTTTTGGAGACTGCTTAGAGCATTGTGTTTGGCATGAACAGTGGAAGCTCTGTACTCGTACTGGTTGGCTGATCTCGGACTGGTTACTAATTACTCAGGGTTCTTTGAGGTTCAGCTTCTTCTTTTTCAAAATATTAGAGAAAATGGAGAATTTGCCTTACAGGGTTTTTGTGGCAGCTGAATTTCATAATGTATCTGGAGATGCTTTGTTGTGTGTGTGTGTGTGTTTTTTTTATTTTTAAATTTTATTTAAATTCAATGCCCTCCTTAATGCCCATCACTAAGTTACCCGATCCCCCCATCCTCCCCCCCTTCTACAATGCTTTGTTTGTTTCCCAGAGCTAGGAGTCTTTCATGGTTTGTCTTTCTAATTTTTCCAGACTCAGTTGCCCCCACCTTCCCTTACAGTCTCTTTCACTATTTCTTATATTCCACATATGCATAAAACCATATGATAATTGTTTTTCTCCAGTTGGCTTATTTCATTCAGCATAATACCCTCCAGTTCCATCCATGTTGATGTAAATGGTAGATATTCATCTTTTCTGATGGCTGAGTAATATTCCACTGTATATAAAGACCACATCTTCTTTATCCATTCATCTGTTGAAGAACATCGTGGCTCCTTCCACAGTTTGGCTATTGTGGACATTGCTGTTATGAACATTGGAGTGCAAGTGTCCCGGTGTTTCACTACATCTGTATCTTTGGGGTAAATACCCAGTAGCACAATTGCTGGGTCGCAGGGTAGCTCTATTTTTAACTTCTTGATGAACTTCCCTACTGTTTTCCAGAATGCCTGCACCAGCTTGCATTCCCACCAGTGGTGCAAGAGGTTCCCCTTTCTTTGCAACCTTGCCAACATTTGTTGTTTCCTGTCTTGTTAATTTTAGCTATTCTCAGAGAGCCATTCTAATTTAGTGGTATTTCATTGTGATTTTGATTTGTATTTCCCAGATGGCAATGATGTGGAACATTTTCTTGTATGCTTGTTGGCCATGTGTATGTCTTTGGAGAAATGTCTGTTCATATCTTCTGCCCATTTCTTGACTGGATTGTTTGTTTCTAGGATATTAAGTTTGATAAGTTCTTTATAGATCTTGGATACTAGCCCTTTATCTGATACGTCATTTGAAAATATTGTCTCCCATTCTGTAGGTTGACTTTTAGTTTTGTTGACTGTTTCCTTTGCTGTGCAGAAGCTTTTTGCAGGGACTGCAAAGCTTGATGATGTCCCAGTAGCTTTTATTTTCCTTGTCTTTTTAGATATGTCTTGGAAGAAGTTGCTGTCGGCCAAGTTCAAAAATATTGCTGCCTGTGTTCTCCTCTAGGATTTTAATGGATTCTTGTCTCACATTTGCATCTTTGAACCATTTTGAGTTTATCTTTGTGTCTGGTGTAAGAGAATGGTCTAGTTTCATTCTTCTGCATGTGGCTGTCCAATTTTTCCAACACCATTTATTTTTTATTTTTTATTTTTTATTTATTTATGATAGTCACAGAGAGAGAGAGGCAGAGACACAGGCGGAGGGAGAAGCAGGCTCCATGCACCAGGAGCCCGACGTGGGATTCGATCCCGGGTCTCCAGGATCACACCCTGGGCCAAAGGCAGGCGCCAAACCTCTGCGCCACCCAGGGATCCCCTCCAACACCATTTATTGAAGAGACTTTTTTTTTTTTTTTTGAAGAGACTTTTTTGATTGAATCTTCTTTTCTGCTTTGTCGAAGATTAGTTGACCGTAGAGTTGAGGGTCCATTTCTGGTTTCTCTGTTTTGTTCCATTGATCTATGTGTCTGTTTTTGTGCCAGTCTGGAAGTGCTTTGTAAGCTAAAAATTATTATCCAATAAAAATTATCCAAATAAGGTATTGTGATGAATAATAAAGACTAATAAACCCTTTGAAAAGGAGATTTTGATTTTTTTTTTCCCCACTGAGCAAACATTTCTTTCTTTGTTGGTTTAGAGTTGGCACTGGGTATGAGTCTTCCTCCTTCCTTCATGGAACACATGAAGGTCCTATCGTTGCGTGGTAGAGAGGCAAGGATCAAAAGTTGAAATTCTTAACCAGCTATTCTAGCATTATGAGCATGAGGAGCTCCCTGAGCCAGTCTTGCCAACATAATTGGTTATAGTCAGAGAAAGGAAACTAAGACTTGTTTATAAATTTTTGGGCTTCTAGAACTTTCCTGGGCACCAGCATCACCTGAAGGACTTGTGAGAACAGATGGCTAGAATTTCTCATTTTTAAAGAAAGATTTTACTTATTATTTGAGAGAGAGAGTATGCGTGCAAGCACAAGCCAGGGGGTAGGGTGCAAGTGGTTCAGGGCAGGGGGAGAGGGAGAAAGCAGGCTCTAGACTCGGGCTCCATCCCAGGACACTGATGTCATAATCTGAGCCAAAGGCAGTTGCTTAACCGACTGAGCCACCCAGGTGTCCTGGAATTTCTCATTAATAATAGGTCAGCATTAGAATTTTATTGCAATAGGTTCCCAGGTAATGCTGATGCTGCTTGTCCAGATACCACACTGGAGAACTACTACTCTAGAATGAACTCTGTGCTCTCAAAATATTGTACCACCTATGTTCAAAGCTAAAAGTTAGACCCTGCTTATTAAAAGCACAATCAGGAGAAAATTCTGCGTGTCATTTAACACTATGGGAGTGCTGTTGTTTTTAATACTAGGTTTTTCATAAATTTTAAGTAGGGAAGCAAACAACTCTCCACTTTAACCACACCAGTGAGATGATAGGTTCCTTTGCAGACACATAATCATACATCGTCCTAAGTTAAGCACTCCGCCTTAACAGCTGAGATCCTTAACTACTTGATGATGGCATTTGGGGGAGAATTTATAGTCACCTATTTTCAAGGTAAGTATGTGTGGGTTTTTTCTTCAGAGAACAGGGGCTTCAGTGTCTTTTCACTCAAAGTTTCTCTCATTAGAGGCATTCAGCATATATGGCCTCACACGTTGGTATTCGTGCCATAGGAAGAGTCATCAAAGATGCCCGCCTCTGGCTTTAAGGGTTGTGAAGAGGGCTGTTTTCTACAGATAATCCTTGAGGGCTGAAATAATGTTTTAAGATCCCTCACAGTGAAGTGGAATGCATTTTCTTTATGAAAATAAATGAACAACTAGGTACTTTTGAAGTCAGTGAGAAAAGATGATATAGAAAGTGTTAGGCTCTCTTTAGGTGATTTCTATGTCAACTTGTTGCCTCATACTACAGTTCTGGCTTATGAAATTGGAGGAAATTAAAATATCCTTTGGTGCCATTTAAAAATCTTAACCCATAGGGCCACCTGGGTGGTTTGGTCAGTTAAGGGTCTGACTCTTAATTTAGCTCAGGTCATGATCTTGGGGTTGTGAGATTGAGCCCCATATTGGGCTCTGTGCTGGGTGTGGAACCTGCATGGGGTTCTCTCCCTGTATCCCTCTCTCTACTCATTCACACATGCTCTCTCTCCTTTTCTCTCCCTCTCAAAAAAAACCTTAACCCATAAGCATGAAACACAAATATAAAAAAATGACACACTGCCTTGCTTTACAAAAGTTAATAGATTTTATTTTTTTGAGCAGTTTTACATTTTCAGAAAACTGAATAGAAAGTATTGAGAGTTCCCGTATACTTTCTCATCTCTGCCTCTGACCCTCTGCAGTTTTCCTTCTGATTAACATCTTAGAGTACTTTTGTTGCAACCGATGAGCCAGTATCAATACATTATTTTAACTAAAGTCCATAGTCTTTATTAGGGTTCGCTCTTCATTTCATCCATTCTGTGCATTTTGATAAATGTATAGTGATATATGTCCATCATTACAGTATCATACAGAATAGTGCCATTGCCTTAAAAATCTTGTGCGTGTCCACCCCTTCACCCCTCCTTCCCCCTGAATCCCTGGACTCACTGATCTGTCTTTATAGGTTTGCCTTTTTCAGAATGTCATGTAGTTGGAAATCATATAGTTTGTAGCCATCTTTCACTTAGCAATATGTATTCAAGGTTTCTCTATGCCCTTTTTGGGGGGTAAGCTTTTAAAAACTTCTGCTTTGGAAGGAATTTCAAGACAAGAAAAGAGAACAACACAAAGAATACCTGTAATACTGCTCCTCACCCAGGTTCAATGATGATTTTTTCCATTTGCTTCATCTCTTGTTCTTTCTTCACATATATTCATATTATTCATGTTTTTCTTTTATTTTTTTTAATAATAAATTTATTTTTTTTGGTGTTCAATTTGCCAACATACAGAATAACACCCAGTGCTCATCCCGTCAAGTTCCCCCCTCAGTGTTCATGTTTTTTTCTAACCCAGTCACCTCCTAAGATGAAGGACAGTCTCTATACAGAGTACAATTATCAAATAATTAAAAAAAAACCTCATCTGTATTCAGTCTACTGTCTGTATTCCAGGCTATGGATTGACCCCGTTCTCACTTTAATGTATGTAACATTCTTTTTTTTCTAGTATAGTATCCAGTCTAGGATCATGTACTGATTTTGTTTACTTTTCCTGGCTTTTTTGTGATACTGTTAACATATAAATTGTGTAAGTTTATTATATACATTGTAACAATTTGATATATGAATAGATTATGAAATGATTACCACAGTGTTAGTAAACACCATTCACTCCCGTGCTTTTTTGTGGCTTGATAGTTCTTTTACCTTTGAATAATATTTCATTGTCTGGATTTACCACAATTTGTGTATCTTTTCAGCCATTGAGGAACATCTTGATTTCTTCCAAGTTTGGCAGTTATGAATTGCATTCTTGTGTATTTTTATAAGCTATATAAAGCTATATAAGCATTCTTGTGTAATTTTTTGTGTAAATGTAAATTTTCAACTCCTTTGGGCAAATGCTACATAGGACCATGATTGCTGGATTATATAAGAGCATGTCTAGTTTTATAAGAAACTGCCAGAATGTCTTCCCAAGTGGCTGTACCATTTTGAATTCCCACCAGCAGCCGATGAGAGTTTATGTCTACATCCTCACTCAAATTCTGTGTTGTTAGCATTTTGGGTTTTAGCCATTCTAAAAGATGTGTAGTGGTATCTCATTGTTTTAATTCCCAATTCCTTAATGACATATGATGTGGAGCATCTTTTAATATGCTTATTTGACATCTGTATATCTTTTAGTGAGGAGTCTGTTTAGATCTTTAGCTCATTCTTTTATTGGGTTGTTTTCTTTTGCTGTGTTGTTAAGAGTTCGTTGTACATCTTGGATGCCAGTCTTTTATCACATTCGTGTTTTGCAAAGATTTTTATCTCTGTCTGTGGCTTGTCATTTCATTCTCTTAACAGTGTTTTTTTGTGCAGAGCAGGGATTTTTAATTTTAATGAAGTGCAGTTTACCAGTTTTGCCCTTTGGATTGTGCTTTCAATCTTATATCTAAAAAGGCACTGCTGAATTAAATGTCACCTAGGTTTTTCTATGTTATCTTCTTGAAGTTTTATAGGTTTTGTGTTTTACATTTAGGTCCATGATCCATTTCAAGTTAATTTTTGTTAAAGATGTAGATCTGTGTTACTTTTTTTTTTTTTTTTACCTTGCATGTGGAAGTCCTGTTCTAGTGCCATTTGTTCAAAAGACTATCTTTTCTTTATTGCATCCCCTTTGCTTGTCAAAGATCAGTTGATTGTATTTGTGTGGGCTTATTTCTAGACTCTTTACTGCCTTGCTTTTTAACTGCAAATTTGTAGTATTTGCCTTGCATCTCTCTTGTTGATTCTTCTTGTAGTGTAGGTCAGCATTTATACCCATGACTCTTGATGGCTCCTGCTTGATGTGTAGCTAGTGTTTCACTCCTCCAAACATTCCTTGTGATCTAGTGAAAGAAGACACCAGTATTTCACTTCTCCTTGTTTTTATCCATTTATTTGTCAGTAGCTTTCATTGCTAAAGTCATACCTATTCTTGTAAATGAATTTAATACATTCCACACAGTCCCCTTAATGATTTTTATAGTATGGTTCAAAGAATGAACTGCGTCTTAAAAGTAAGGGATGCCTATCCGGATAAAGTACTTTTTGTCTGTCTGTTGCCTCATTTGTAAAATAGAAATAATACTCTTACATACAGCAGAGTGGTTTTTTTAAAAAAATCAAATCACAAAATATGTGAAAACACATGAAGAGGGAGGGCAGTGATGATCCATATGTATTACAGGGTTCAGTTTTTCACTCTTCGTCTTCATTTTATACTTTCTCCTAAAACAGTCTGGTCCCCTGGTTTTAATTCTACCTGAAAACTTTGCATCAAAGACCCTGATCTGTGTGTTGTAGACAGTTGATGAATTTCCATTGCAGAAGGTTCCAGCCTCTTACATAATCATCTGTATGTATCTTCTTCTCCTTCTCCCTCCCTTCCCCTCATTCTCCTCTTCTCTCCTCATCACCGTAAGAATTTGACTAGTGGAAAGGAGATGAGGGGCCTGTAAGCCTGTAATTTCATAGTGAGAATGTTTGGGTACAAGATATTGATTGGAAGGACATCTATCAGGTATAAGCCCCCAAAACATAATTTCATCATTATCATGTAAGATGCAGTGATAGACATGATCTGCTTAATACTGTTGCTAATCATTATGAGTCTAATAAAACTTTAAGCGGCTTATCTGTCTATGTACTGTACATCCTTATTCTTGCTTTAGGTTTGATTACTTAAAATCTACATTTAGCTGCTTCTGAAAAAATATTTTTTCTCAAGGTTTTTACATTGTTTTTCTCTTCCCCAGCATTATTCTCTAAACCACCTAAGCTGTAGTGAGAAGTCCGTGTCACTCATAAAGACTATGAAATTTTCTGTGTACCTAGGGAATTTAATATACATTAATATGTCAAATATATTAATAAAGTTTTTCATTGATGTTGTCTATCTTAGATGGTAAGTTAATAAAGAGCCAGGAGTATGCTGATATATTTTATAAATTATTGACAAACATAGCTTAATAGTCTGGAAATGGTTTCACAAGTAATGAGGGAATAGCCTCTGTAAATAAATATGTTAATATAGAGAGATTAAAGATTAGGAGAGGCAAGAATAAGAGTTTGGTTGAAATAAACATAGCCATTCTGTTTTTCTTTTGCTTATAGTATACAGGATATATGTTTTCATCCTTTACTTATAAAGCCTAGGTCTTTATATTTAAAATGAGTTTCTTGTAGGCAAGAAAGTTGCTTTAGTTCCTTCTTATTTTGAAAAATTCTAAAAAAAAAAAAAAAGAAAGAAAAATTCTGACAATCTCTGTCTTTATGTGGGTGTTTTAGATAATTTACATTTAATATAATTATTGATATGAGTGGGTTTTGATATACCATTTATTGTTTTCTGTGTGTCTCTTCTGCTGTATGTTCCTTTTTCCCTTCCTTCCTGTCTTTTCTTGGATAACTTGAATCTTTTTAGTATTCCATTTTTATTTACTGTTCTTTTGGCTGTATCTCTTTGAAAAAAATTTTTTCAGTGGATGCTTGAGGGTTACTATATATATACCTAAACCTTCACAATTTACATAGAGTAAATATTGAACTACTTAGAGTAAAATGTAAAAAACTTAAAACCATGTAGGTGCCTTTATCTCCCTCTCTCCTTTCTTTATGTTATAATCATATATGTATTACACCTATATATATTAAAGACCCCACCAAACAATGGTATAATTTTTACTTCCAACAATCATACACATGTTAAAGAGTTTTGGGGAAATAGCTGTTTATATTTACCCTCGTATTTATTATTTCTATTCTTTAATTGGTGAAAACCCCCATTTCTCTTGGTCTCATTTCCCTCTAGCCTGAAGCACTTCCATTAGCATTTCTTTTAGAGTATGTCTGCCAAAAATGAATTCTGTTAGTTTTGCTTTGTCTAAAAATATCATTATTTAGCTTTCTTTCTTTTTTTGATTTTATTTTTTAAATTTCTTAAAAAAGATTTTATTTATTTATTTCAGAGAGAGAGTGCAAGCATGAGTGGGGGAGGAGAGGCAGAGGGAGAAGCAGGCTCCCCACTGAGCAGGGAGGGAGCATGATGCACACATCTTGACCCCAGGACCTTAGGATCATGACCTGAGATGAAGGCAGATGCCCAACCAACTGAGCCACCTAGGCACCACTTATGATTTTATTTTTAAGTTATTTCTACCCTCAACGTGAAGTGTAAACCCACAACTTTGAGATTGAGAGCCACATGCTCCACGGATTGAGCCAGCCAGGTGCTCCTATTGAGCACCTGAAATATTATTAATGAATATAGAAATTTTGCTTGCCAGTTTTCTTCTTTTAGCACTTTAAAGATGTTGTTCCGCGGCCTGCTAGTCTCTGTTATTTCTGATTAGAAATCTTGAGTCCTTCCAAGTCATCGTCCTCCTGTAGATAATGTGTACTTTTTCTCTAGTTGCTGTAAATTTTTTTTTTCTTTATATCTGCTTCTAAGTAGCTATTTGTGATGTGTCTAAGGGTGACTAATTTTGAGCTTATTCAGTTTAGAGTGTATAAACCTCTTGCATTTGTAAATTTATGTCTTTTAATAATTGGGAGGTTTGGGCCATTATATCTTCAGATAGTTTCTCCACCAGGCGTTTTCTCCTTTTTTTCTAGAACGTTGGTGACAAGAATACTAAAGTTCTAATACTTTTTTCTTAGGTCCCTGAGTCTCTGCTTTTTTTTTTTTTTTTTTTTTTTTCTTTTTGAAAATCTTCTCTTTTTTCTTCAGATTGGAAATTTCACTGACTCTTCAAGCTCACTTACTTCTTCTGTTCTCTTCCTCTTTTAAGTCATTCGGTGAATTTTTATTTCAGATATATTTTTTATTTCTCTAATTTCCACCTTTTTTTTTTTTTTTTTGTAGTTTACAGTTTCCTGCTGAGAACTTCTGTCTTTTCATTTATTCTATATCCTCATGGAGGATGTTATGATAGCTGTCCTCTGGGTCATCCCAGGGTTAGAATCTGATTATTTTTTCCCTTGAGAACTGGTCATGTTCTCCTAGTTCTTTATATGTGGGATGATTTTGGATTGTAGCCCAGACATCATGCATGTTATGCTATGTAGATTCTGGGTCCTATTCTAATCTTCTGAACAATGTTGTTTTTTATTTGTTTTTTGCAGGCAATGAACTCAGTTAGATTGGAACTGCATTTGTGTCTCACCTTCTATGAGTAGTGGCTCTAATCTTGGTTCAGTTTCCAAAACCTTTGCTATACCACTTGTGGACTGTCTCATGAATGCATAGCTCAGGGTAAGGCCGGGAATCGTGCAAGTTTTTGTGTAAAATTAGGGAATTCCGCTCTCTTATCTTCTTTCTCTCCATGATTCCTTCCGTACTCTGGCCTGTAAGGGTTCTTTGCCAAGCTTCTCTGACTGGAAGGGAGTTTCATTTAGAGTATTCTCTTTTTATACAGTTGCACTGCTGTGGAACTCTCTGATTTGTGTCCTGCTCCCGGGCAAAGCCTCCAGAATATAATAATAATAATAATAACCTGGGAAATTTACCTCCTCTTAGGTCCTTTCTCTAAGTTTTGACTCTCTTCCACCATTCACCTTTTTTGTTTACTTTTCAGAGTCCTCAACTAGATGTTTTTTTGTGTTGTGTCCAGAGTTTTTACTGGGAAAAAGTAAGAGAGTGAGGTTGTAGTGTGTTCAGCCCCCCATGGAGGAGGTAGAACTCTTCTGTTTTGTTTCTGCCCTGCAAAGAGTCTCTTACTTCAGAGGAGAGAATACATGATGATAGTGAACGTGGTGCTGATACATTTTCCAAAAAGGGAAAGAAGATTCATATTTTGCTAATGAACGAAAGTTTGGCATCAAGGTAACTTAAAGTACCGATTTCCTTCCTTTCACTATTTTGTAAGGTGCAGGATGTATCAATACTTTGTAAAACAGGTAACATTTTCTGAGAGGAAAAACTGAAGTCCAGAAGAAATTGGGAGATGTAGAACCACACGGTGCCAATGAGGTGTGTGAAGAGGCACATAGGCTGTGGATAGTTGCTAGTCACACTGTGGTTGGAGCCTGTGACTTGACGCTAGCTAATTGCCACTATCACCTAATTTTCTCAAGTGACTGAAAGAAAGCAGAGTTGACACATGTATCAAAGAAGATTACAAGGAGGAAAAGAAGATTAGGTCAAAAGTATTTAAAATTAAGGTGTAATTCTGCTCCTTGAACTAGGACTTTAAGACCACATTTGGCTGTATTTCAGCAAGAAGGTAGTCTTTTAGTGTTTGCTTGCTTTGAATTTACTCATTTTAGAGTGATAGTTTTGGTTTCTTTATCTTTGACTTTAGAAAACGGCAAAAGCAACTCCTGTAATCTATCACTTACATATATTTCCTATACTCTGTTCTTATTTAATCTTTTTTTTTTTTAATCATGAAAGTGGTAAATGCTTATTGTAAATATTTCAAACAATAAGAAAGTATACAAAGTAAAAAAGCAACAACTGCCTCCCAGGCTAAGTATTCTTGATAACATTTCAGGAATTTTCTAGTTTATTTCCTCCTTCTTTTTTAAAAGATTTTTATTTTTAAGTAATCTCTGTGCCCAGCATAGGGATCAAACAGTCACACGCTTCACCGACTGAGCCAGGCAGGCACCCCATCTCACTTCTTTTATTGGGAAGGGGACATAGTTGAAATTATTTCATATTAAAAAACTTTAGTTCTGTCACTTAAGATAACTTTAGAACCTAAGCATTTTCATCATTTTTGCACATAATCTAAAAACTCTTCCTAAATTTAATTTTGTTTTAATTTAAAAAAATTCTGTATTGGAAGGGTGTAAATTATGCATTTTGAAGGGTGTAAACTGAATGTTAAAATTTTGTCATACCATCTTCTCATTTTCACTCCTTGGTGGGAGTCAGGAGTAATACTATTCCCTCTTTGTGGTTCACAAATGTTTTATGCATAAAATGTATATGCATTACTCTATAAAGGAGCGTACACTTTACTTTTTGTTCCTTTTCTGAATGGGTAAATATTATTAGAACATAAATATTTCTCCATTTGTCAGAAATTCCTTGCAAACATAATTTTTAATGACTGCAAAATTTCTGTTCTCTTAAAATTGGGTGTTTTGGTTGCATTCTATTTTCCTTCTAGTGCTTTTAAAATAAAGGAATAGGTTTTTTTATAGGGATACTTATTTTTAGATTTTTAAATTTGAATATAGTTGACACCCAGTATTACATTAGTTTCAGGCGTACAACATAGCAATTGCATAAGTTTATACATTTTGTTATGTTTACCACCAGGGTAGCTTCCATCTGTCACCATACGTCACTATTACAGTACTATAAAGGAATAGTTTGTTTTTCCATCAACCCCAGCAAGCGCCTCAGATCCATCTTCTCTGAAACATCTGATCCCTTCTAGCCATTTTAATAAGATAACTTGTGAAAACACCTGGCCTGGCCCTTGGAATGAAGTCATTAGTTATTTTTACTCTTTGTATCCTTCCTTTACTCTTTAGCTCCTCAACGACCAGCACAGGGCAGCTGCAGGGAACCAGTGAGAGGAATCAATTCTAGGTGAATGCCATTAACCAGTATGCATTCCAGTCTTACTGTGAGCAGAGAGCTTGGTATCAAGTGACTGTTGTCATTGCGTTAGGCTTTTCCATCTGGCAAGACACCCATGATAAGTACTTAAACCCCACTAAACCCCATAGTGTAAAATGTAGAGGAGATTCAGTTACCGTAGTGTGAAAAGAACACAACTGTGGAAGGGATGGAAGAAAATCAAGTAGTTTGATCCTGACGACAAGCTTAGTGCAGAGACTGCTCAAACCTTAGGTAACTCCTGCCTTGGCCTGTGCCACCCCTCCCCGAGCCACAGTGGCATCATCTCTACAATGAGAATATTATTAGTAATTTCCCAGGGTTTTGTGAGGAATCAGTGAGAGTTCTATGAATGTTTTCCATCATCCTTTACCCTTCTGTGCTGTGACACTTCATCAACTTTTCCATTGTGTCGCATTTCAGCCATTGTAATTTTTGTTACCTATTGTTTGGTCTTTACCAGTCTTTTCTGGCTAAGTGGTCAGCTCCCTAGAAGGCAGAGACTGGTCTGTCCTGTTTCCCAGTAGATTCTGTAGGAAAGAAATACTTTTCTACCTTTCCAGATTTTTTGACTAGCCTAATAATTACATTGACATAAGGTAGACCAGCAGGAGAGAAACATGTAATTTTGTACTTAGAGGAGGTCATAAAAATATGAGACTCAAAGAAGTGACTCAAGCAGGCAGTTTTTGTAGCTTTTAGGCAAAGAAACAATACGCCTGTGAAGAATTAGTAAGACAGAGGGGTTTAGGCTGGGGGTAGTAAATTAGTGAAGTACCAAAGTTTGTTTATACAACCTTGTCTGCCCTAAATTCTCTCTCATGATAAGGATGAGTCTTTTCCTCCTGGGACAGGGAGGGTACCTTTCATGTGGAAGATTTATTGCCTACTTTCAGGGGAACAGAGGAGGTTAGAGTATTCTCCTTGCACCTGCTGCTTCTTAAGTAACTTTAATTCAGAATAATCAATATATCAAAGTGGCATATTATGGGGTGATATAGTCTGTTCCCCTTCAATTCCCAGTATTTACCTTTATGCTTTTGTAGAGCTCAGTGATGAAGAGCCTGCACTCTAGACTCAGACTGCCTCAGCCCCCATACTTTTAGCTCTTTGACCCTGGCCTACTACTAAACTTCTCCATCCCTCGGTTTCTACATCTGTAAAATGAAGACAAAAATAGTGTCTATCTCTTTGGATTATTTTGCAGACCAAATATGTTAATATTGAAATTAGCACATGTATTGGACATGCCGGAAATAAATGTGTGTTAAATAAAAAATAGCAGTTTCTCTATATCTGTTAAGTGAGAGAATGGGTGAGTCGTTATCAGGTATCTCTGGGAAGCTGGGTGGGAGATGCATTGGCAGATGCTAAGTTCCCCTGGAATATTGTCATCTTGTGCTTTGACATGTAGTGTTTCACGGGGAGGACTGAACTCTCATGAGTAAAATGCATGTATTTGGAACAAACTAACCAAGAAATAGAGCTTTTTGCTTGTTATAGTTTGGCTCACAGATTTTTGGATTTTATTCAGGTAAAGTCAATCCCAGTGTTTCACTGACAGAACAATACAATGCACCCCTTCTACTCTAACCCTCTCTACTTAGAGTCAGTGTTTTAAGACAAAACAGGAAAAGATCTCCTGGGTTTTCAATATCTCAATGCTTATAACCCAACAGAGGTCAGAAAGGCTAGTAAAAAATGCAGGCTACTTTTCTGCTTTCAGGTTGTACCTGCCTGCTGTGCTCAGTCTTTGCTTCAGGGTCTGTGTATAGAGGCAAAAGCATATCTGTTAAAGCCATCAAACAACAAAGATAACAAAACAAAATCTCACAAGAAGGCCAGAGGCCAGTCCTTCCTTATAGGTCTTGAATCTGGTTACGGCCTCTGAAGATATTTTTGTGTTTTGGACATGATGTCAAGAACACTGGAATTTGAAATTGAGAAAATTACAAAGCAGATCTTTCCCCAAAGTAATTGCAACTAATAGGTGCTTAGTGCTTTGTCGTTCCCAATGTGTTTCCCAGTCTCTTAATCCACCCCACAGTTCTTTCAGGGGAGTGTATTAATGTCATTTTGACTTTATAATAATCTTATTTATTTGTATTCACCTACTACAAAAATTCAATGGTACGATAGGGTATTTGCCAAAACATAAGTCTCCATTCCTGCCCTGTCCCCAAACCACTCACCAGGCCATCACCGTTTATCCGGATCCTTCAATTGTTAGCTTTGCCTTTAGAAACCTACCCGTCCTTCCTCCCATCTCCGCTGCTCTCCGTGAAAGCTAGCACTACATTCGATGTTCAAAACTATGCTCTTTTCACTTACTGGGTATTGTAAAGATTGTCCCATGTTGAGGCACAGACACCTGCCACATTCTTTATACCAGTTGCTTAATATGCCGCTTACTTAAGAAATCTCCCACTAGGGAACGCCTAGATTGTTTCCATTCTCTTGCTGTACAGAACTGCTGCTGTGGATAATCTTGTACATAGATGATTTGACACATGTGCAATGGTATTAGTATAATCGTTTTTAAAAATTTTTAGTTGATGGAAGCCTTGAAAGTCATAATGTTCTTTGCAGAACAGCATCATAAAATAGTAAGATATTATATAAAATAAGATTTGTGCTGTAGTAGGGATTATCTTATCATAGACTCCTAGAGTGGAATGGTAGCAGGTGCTTCATCAGGTTTAAGATAAAAAATGGTAAGAAAGGGGTGCCTGGCTGGCTCAATCAGTAGAGCATGCAACTCTTGATCTCAAGGACATGAGTTAAACCCCACTTTGAATGTGGAGCCTACTTAAAAAAAAATGGTAAGGGGCGCCTGGGTGGCTCAGTTGGTTAAGTTTCTGACTCAGTTTTGGCTCAGGCCATGATCTCAGGGTTGTCAGATCGAGCCCCAGTTGGGCTCTGTGTTGAACATGGAGTCTGCTTGTCCCTCTGTCTTCCTCCCTGCCACTGTTGCTCACGTGCTTTCTCTCTCAAACAACTAAATAACTAGCTAGCTAAGTAAGAGATTTTTAAAAAAAGGTAAGAAAGCCCTTGATTCTCAGAGAGGGGGAGGGGGGCTTGTCTGTAAGGTCCCCACGCTATTGCCAGCACTGGAACACCACTCCATAAGATGTGTTGAATTGATAGTGGGCACATCTCTTTATTTCTCTGCTGCTTGCATGCCTAGTCACAGAGTGTCTTATAGCATATATAAAAACATTTCTTTGAAAACTTGAAAATACTGCATATGAGATGTTGTTAGAATACTTAGTTATGTCGTGTTTCTTAATTATTTCTAGTAGCAGCCTTAGATTCTAGAGGAATCCAGCAAACATGATCAGAAAACATATTTCACATCAGAATTTTCTGGATTAGTTGGAGGTTTCCATTTAAATTCTAAAAGGAAAACTTTACTTTCAGCTTCATTGCTACTAAGTGGATGTTGATGGAGCCAATCTAATCTTTTTCTGACAATATGGAACTATTATTATCAACATTGTTTAGTGTTCATTGAACAGTGAGATTTTAAAAACTCTTAGGTGTCTCCCTATTCTAAGAAACCAGAAACATATATGCGCTTATATGTACATGTGGGTGTGGGTGTGTGTGTTGACCTAATTGCTGCTATCTATAGTTTTCTTATTGCTTCTCAGGCTGAGAGTTGTTGATTCATCCAGTGATACACCTGCCTCCATAAGTCTTCTATCCAGCCTATTTCTAATCCAGTGTAGGCAGAGAAATCAGACCTGGATATTTCATAATTGTGGCTAACGTAAAAGTAAACTGCGATGAATCACAGAGTCTGAAGGCCATGTAGGTAGCCTGGAAAAGCTTTCTCTGAAGAGAGCCCAGTTAGAATGCTCTTTTAGAGAAAAGAACGTATGGCAGACAGAGAGGCTATTCTAAGTATGAAGATGGTGACTGAGTTGTATGTTGGAAACAGTTTTTTCTAGTCACAGTAGACGTCATTAACTTGGATTTAACAATTCAACAAACATTGAGGGAATACCTTTCATGTACTCATGCTTTATGTAGGGCAGTTAGCAAACCTTGAACAAATACAGTGTGTCAGGTTCTGATAAGTACCTTAAAAATAAATAAATAAGGAAGTAAAGAAAGAAAAAAGAAAAGGAAAAGAAAAAAGAAAAAAGGACAGATATGTAAATACATACGTAGGGAGTTGGGAGTACTACAGATGAATTTTTATACAAGTAGTCAGAAGGACTCTCTAAGAAGGTGACCTTTGAGCAGAGACCTAAAGGAGGTGGATGTGGGGGGCAGCAAAAACAAGTGCAGAGGCCTTGAGGCAGTAACCTCTGAGCCATCCACAAAAAGGAGGGGGTCATTGTGGCTGTGCCAGGTGAGCCCTTTGGAGAGCAGGAGGAGGTGTGTGTGTGGCAGCAACTAAGTGTGTAGGGCCTTAGAGACCCCTGCAAGACCACTGGCTTTTGTTCTGAGTGACATGGGAAGCCATTGCTAGGTTCTGAGAGGAGTATTGAGTAGCAATGACATGAGCCTACTGACTGGCTGCATTAAGGGAGCTTAGTTAGATACGGGAAAGCAGTTAAGAGGGACACATGTGAAACCAATAGATGACAGTGGCTTTGAAATACTCTAAGGATGCCTGGGTAAGTGGAAGAGATAGTTAGGGAGGCCCTTATGAATAATGATGGCAAAGTGCAATGGAGCTTAAACAGAAGGTTCGTGGTATCCCCCTGCCCTGCATCCTGAGCACTTCCCAGTGTTCTGGCCAGTGTCTTCATGTCCCCATTTCTTCCCTGCCAGAGGTTAACCTCCAGACAACATTTAAATTTGATTTGCAAACTCCAGTTTTATAAATACACATCACAATTCTGAAAATAATCTTATTGCTTGAAAGGCTTGCCAGTGTTTAAAACCGTTTTCTAAGATTATCATTAACTTCCTTGCTGAACCTAGTGGCATTTACTTCTTTCTAATCCCCCTCCCTCCACCCTCAGAACTGCTCTTCTGGCTTCCATGATTCTGTAGCTTTTCACGTCATCCTAATGCTGTTTTCATTCCTTTTCTCCCCCCCCCCCCCCCGACCCTTGACGTGTGTGTCCACCCAAGCCATGTCCTTCACCCTTTGCTGTTCCTCTTTTTAAGCACTCTTTTGGTGAGTTCATTATTTCTGTAGTTTTAACCATCCTTTGGCAGGGCTCACAGAGTCCCTCCTCCAGCTCTGATTTGTCAGCTCTGTGTTGGACTATATTTTATTAAAACTGGCTTCCTGTCCCCATTTCTCTTATTGGTGCATCTCTTCTTGTCTCAAAATAGAGCCCATCCTGATACATTTTTCTGCTCCATTTCTTTTCCAATCTGTTTTCAAATCTTATAGATCCTTTTCCTGGAGTGTCTTTCAGGTTTATATTTTCTTCTCTCATATTAGACGCTCTACAGCCCCAGCCTTACCGTCTTACTCGTGAATTCCATCCACAGCCCATGAGTGGCTAGTTGTGCTTCCAGCTTCCCTGAGCTGGAGTCCTTCTGGCATAATAGTCATAATTCATTTAGCAAATACTTACTGAATATTAATTGAACGTTTATTATATGCCAGGCACTGTTGGAGGCCCTGGGGATATAAAACAAGCAATAGTCCTGCCCTCAGGAGCTTACATTCAAGGATTTGGAGAAGACCGTCAGCTAAATATGTAGAGAAATATGTATGGTTGTGGTGGTGGTGCTAAGGGGAGAGAAAGACAGGCAGAGGAGGGGTAGAGGGAAAGAATGTCAGACTGGGAAGAAGTTTGTAGTGTAAAATGAGGTGGTAAGGACGGGCTCACAGAGAAGGTGACTTATTTTTACTTTTACTTTTTATTTTGATTTTTTTTGAGATTTTGTGTATTTATTCATGAGAGACACACAGAAGGAGGCAGAGACACAGGCAGAGGGAGAAGCAGGCTCCCTGTGGGGAACCTGATGCAGGACTCGATCCCAGGACCTTGGGATCACACCCTGAGCCAAAGGTAGACATTCAGCCACTGAGCTACCCAGGTGTACCTACATTTATTTTTAAAATCAAGGTAGAATAGGTTTAACACAACTTTTTACTGTTTGAATCTTTTCTGAGTGTATCATTCAGAGTGTGAAGTACATTCACATTGTTGTGTAGCCAGCACCGCTATCCATCTCCAGAACTCTTTCATCATCCCCAACTGAAACTCTGTATGCATTAAATACTAGCTTTCTATTCACCCCTCCCCTCCAGCCCCTGGTAACCACCATTTTGCTTTCTTCAATATAAAATTGATGATTTTCGGTACCTTGTATGGGTGGAATCAGGCATATTTGCCTTTTTCTGCCTGGTTCGTTTCACTTAGCAGTTGTTCAAGGTTCATTCATGCTGTAGTGTGTGTCAGAATTGTGTTACTTTTTAAGGCTAACTAATGTGTTTGTATGTATGTAACACCTTTTGTTTATCCATCCAAGTGCTGATGGACATTTGGCTGTTACTACCTTTCCACTCTTATGAATAATGCTGCTGTGAACTTGGGTGTACAGGTAGATATCTCGAGTCCCCGCTTTCAATGATTTTGGGTATATATCTAGAAGTGGATTTGCTGGATCATATGATAATTTTATTTTAAATTTCTTGAAGAATGGCCATATTATTTTCCACAGTGGCTGCACCATTTTACATTCCCAAGACGGTAACTTTTGAGTGAAGACGTGGTCAGGGAGCAAGCCAGGAGGATGAGGAGAACATCTTGGGTGGAGGCAGCTCCACACGGCCCTGCGGTGACAGCGTGGCTGCCATGTGTGAAGTTTGGTAGGGAGGCCAAGGTGACTGAAAATGAGGGAAGGTGGAAGACATAGAAACTGAAGTCAGGTATGGGACAGGTGTCCAAATTATATAGCACCTGGTAGGGCCAAGTAAAGACTTTGCAACCTCAGAGATATAGAGAACCCTCAGAGGATTGTATCATATTAGTCTTTCTTAAATCCTACCGTCATCATGGGCAAACTCTATCTTAAAAATCAGCAAGCCTTCCCATTCACTTAGCATCCAGTCCAAATTATTGTAATTCCACCTGTGCAACCATATATATCATAGCTTCCCATAAGCTTGTTCATGTGTACACTCAGGCTTACATCCTGCCTTCCACTAGTTATTTTCAGTTGTGCCTTGTATGGCTCACATGCTTCCTTCTCTGTGGAGCTTCCTAACTGTCTTCTCCCCTAGTTCCATCACATCACATTTCCTCTGCGGGCTTTTTGTCATTCAAGTGCTGGTTGTCCTGATAGTCACTGTTGTCATTTAGTACGAGATGTTTTGTTTTGTGTTTTTATCTCCAATTAGGTGATAAGAGACTCTATCAAGGGTCATTTATTATAGTGATTTAGGTCTCCTGCAGTGATAGGATAGTGAGAACAATTATTATTTATATATGTAAACATCAGAGATCTCCTATATCTCCTCCATCCCAAAAAGGATAAGCTGGGGTGGCCACATAGCACTTGTACAATAAATGCTTGAGAATATGTTGATTCTATACTTGCTGGTGAGCATATTATGGTAGTTTATACAGGTGATAAAATTAAATAAGTGCCAATGATGCCTGTTTCACTAGGTATCTAAATTAGCATTTTCTATTCTATTCTATTCTATTCTATTCTATTCTATTCTATTCTATTTATTTTAGAGGGAGCGATGGGGGAGGAGCAGATGCAGAGGAAGAGAGAGAATCTCAAGCAGGCTCTGTGCTCAGCATGGAACATGATGCAGGGATCCATCTCATCACCCTGAGATTATGACCTGAACTGAAATCAAGTCAGATGCTTAACCTGCTGAGCCACCCATGTGTCCTTAAGTTAGCATTTTAAAGCTAAAATCTAATGTACTATTTTTTAAAAATTAAATGATTTAAAATTTTATTTCCAGTGTAGTACTATCTTTATATTTGCTGTACTATTATTAAAAAAAAAAATAGCTTGCCATCATGGAAACTGAAACTTGCCAGTTAAGTCTTAGAGCTTCTGAGAAAAGCAGTGGATCAAGAATTCCTTATTTTGATTTTTGAGTTACTTAAAAAATATAACAAAAAATTCGCAAAGCTTTGAAGCATTTAAGATAAGAACATTCATTTAAAAGTCACATCACATACTACAGAAATTGAATTCTACTCAATGTGAGTTTTCTGCTTAGCTCATGTCAGTTCATGGTCTAACTGGATAGCCAGGACTAACTTTGGACTCTAGGTATGTGCCATTATTTTGTGTTACAATATATGGCCCGGAAATGATTTGGCGAGCTGTTACCAGGAGCAAGTCCTTCTGTAGCAACATAATTATATAATTATAATTATAATTAGCAACAAGTATCTAGCAGGCACCACTGAGAATAAAAAATGGTGAACATTTTGCCACTTGAGGTCATCTCTTTGTCATAAGGGAAGTAGAACACTACAGATAAAATTTGCCTTTGTCTTTAGTCTCAGACCCACTGGCATCCTCCAGTTCCGCACTATCGTGAATTTAGTACCTCTTTTCCTAATCTGTTTCTTATACTTTTGCGTATTAAAGTATATACTCACAAATTAAATTGAGGTTTATTAGCATTTTAAAAATTTTATCTCAGTGTTAATATAGTTATCTCCAGAGAAACAGAACCCATAGGATATCTATAAAAAGATATTTATAAAAAGATCTCTATCAGTCTATCTAAAGAGATTTATTATAAGGATTTGGCTCATGTGATTCTGGAGCCTGGGAATTCCCAAGATCTACAGTTGGCAAGCTGGAGACCCAGGCAAGCTGATGGTGTAAGTTGCAGTCTGAGTTTGAGTCCAGAGGCAGGGGAAGACCCATGTCCCAGCTCAAATACAGAGAGAGTGAGAATCAATACAGGTGATATGATTATCATGATATAACCTCCTTTTCTGAAGTATTCTTTGATAGGGATCTGGGTTATTTGTTTTAGCTACTGTGTGGCAATTCTGTTTTATGACTATAGTGTTTTATTTATTCATTTACTAATTGATGAATGAATAATTTTTTTTTTTTTTTTAATCTCTGAGTGTGTAGTAAGGACTCCATTTAAGGAAGAGTACCCCTTGGCTATTGGCCATTACTTACGGAGCATCTCACAACTGAGTGGTCCACCTCAGGACATAACAGATGGGGAGCAGCAGTCCCAGTCGTTGAGGGAGGCAGCAGAGCCCAAGGTCCAGTTGCTGCCTTTGGAAAGCGCTGAATCCAACTGATGAGTCAGACTTGCTAGATTCATGGAATAGACTTCACAAGATCATTTACTCCCACTTTTGCTCCTTCTGATGCTATTCACCAGCTGATTCTTTCTGTGTTAGTTCAGAGTCTTCAAAAAAGCTCTGACTAGAAAGCCAAAAATATAGTAACTTTCACAAGGAATAAGGCACTTTTCCACTTAAAGCAGATTTGAGCCAATTAGAATGCTAACTTTTCCTCTTGTAAAGTTTCAGTGCCTAAAAAATTAGTCTCATTTTCATTATTGACATTCTTGTCTCCAATTGCATGTATTATCTAGGGTATAATAATATATTTTACCCAAGGGATTAATTTTCAAATTATTAATTTTGAAATGATTTCAGACTTGTAGAAAAATTGCCAAATGGAACAAAGAACTCCTTTACCTTCAGATTCCTCAATTGTTAATAATTTTACTGGATTTACTCCACTGTGTGTGTTCTCTCTCTCTCTCTCTCTCTCTTTCTCTGTGTGTGTGTGAGAGAAAGAGAAAGAGATCATTAGTTTTCTTCTTAACCTTATAAGAACAAGCTACAGGTTGACCTGATGTACTTCCCTCCTCTCCCCCAACCCCCAAGCACTTTTAGTGCATGTTTCCTCCAAACAGGGCTCTTCTTCTACACAGCTAGCACATGGCACTCCGCATGAGGAAACGGGCTTTTCACTTTGCAGTGCCAACATGATAAACTCAACAGTGGCTCTTTTCCTTTCTGGTCCAAGATCCTGTCCAGGAATATGTATTGCCTTGCATTCTCACGGCTCTTTAGACTCCTTCAATCTGGAAACTTTCCTTAGTCTTTCCCTATCTTTTGTATCCTTGACGGTTTTAAAAAGCACACGCCTTTAATATTGTAGCATTGAGATCTTTCTGATCTTTCCACCTGACCAGACTCCGTTAACGCATTCGGGGTGGAATGCCACAAAAAATGATGCTGGGCTTGTCCTTGAGCATCACATCAGAGGCACTAGACGCTGCCCTGTCCTGCCACTGGTGATGTCAGCCTAACCAACCTGGTCGTGTTGGTGCATGCCAGATTATTTTCATATGAAGTTTACTATTTTCTTTTCTTTGTAGTGGATTAGCATTTTGTCGGCAGATTTCCCCAGAATTTTGCCAAACATCTCGTTCCTTATCAGATCTCCACCGATCGGTATCCATTGACAACTCCCGCCTGAACCAACCACCTCTATGGCAGTTACTTTCTATTTCCGCGATCCATTCTACATTGTTCAGCTGGCATTCTGCTCTAAGAAAGATCTTTTTCTCCCTCTCTCTCCCCTCTTCTTTCCCTCTCTCTTCTTTCCTCCTACTTTCCTTGCCTGAGAGAGTCCGCTCATATTCATAACTATTAGGTATTTCAAATTTGATATTCCTGATGCCGTGCCTTAAGCACTCTGGAGAATAGGTACTAGATAAATTTAACACATATGTAATAAATGAGGTGACATAGAGGTTGTGCCCTGTATTTTAGACAGTTGCCTATTTAAAATCATATCACTAAGCCTGAAGGCACTTACTTCTTGATTTTCCTCCTGGCTTTCATCCATTTTCTCTGATTGACCCTGAGCTGCTGTGTCCCAGGTACATGGCAGCAAAAGGAATATGCCCTGTGCCTGAGAAAACACAAGAGCTGATAAATCCTTTTCCAATAGCTGATGGCTTTGGGAAGTATTGATTTACAATAGGCTTGTGACATCAGTTAGAACAGATTCATAACTTCAGGGTACATAGTATGGCATCTGTAGGAGAATCAGCAAAATCTGTGTAAAATAGCAATCTCCTGAATTGAAACAATTGGGTTTTGCTAAGTTAAAATTGGCAAATAATATATAAAAGGTTGGGTTTCCTGCATCCTTAGGACAGCACATTCATTCAAGTCAAATTCACTTTCTCCCTGGACAAGGCATGAATGGACACTTCCACTCTGGCTCTGACCTACCTCCTTTCTGTCTAAGCTTCTATTCTCTAAGCATCATCCACATACCCTTTAGATACCTTAGTGTCTCAGATCAGGTTGCTGTTAAGTGGTTTTAGATTTAGGGGCCATTTTGCTCCTTTAGGTTACTTTATATGTCTCTTACCTGTCTTGGGCTGATTTCAGAGTTTATTTTTTCAGATGGTAATTAAACTGGCTATAAGGGTTCAGACTAATTCACTCTTGGTAGAGTTGTCTTCTTTAAAGACTGACTCTATGAACCAGATAACATTTAGAACAGTAATGACCGGGGAACTGTGTTCATTCCTCCCCCCTACCTGCTTGTGTGTTTTATCACTGTTTGTAATTAAATCAATAATCACTGTATATATTTTCATCAATATGGAAGTGTTGTTCTATAAAACCAGGAACTATGATTACATTTCCCTCCTTGTTTAGCTATTTCCCTTTTTCCTGAAGTTTATGATTTTAAAATTTGTATTGCTTACTTTTTTTTTCTACCATCAGTATGGCCAGCTTTTAGTAAGAGATTAAAGCACCAAGTCATTTCTAAGTGTTTTACATGCATTGATTAATCTGATCCTCACAACAACGTATGACATGGGAATTATTACAGGTGAGACCGAGGAATAAAGATAAGCTAAGTAAATCATTCAAAGTCATACAGTGCTAAGAGCTGAAACAGAGGTTTGAACATAGGCCACTTGGACATAGAGGCCATGTTCTTAGTCATTCTACTGTTCTCTCTCTCCACAGATTGAGCCAGAGTACTAAATTTCTCAAGTTTCCTTTGCTCTTCCTGCCTTTCTTCACCTTCCTGTCCCAGTCTGGACTAATTGATTTAATAGGTCTGCTACACAGCTATTTCCTTTAGATATATATATATATTTTTAGATATTAATTATTGAGTATTTTTCTCCTGGTCAGATCCACTATTTCCTGGATCCTTTACCTTCCTCTTTCATGCTTTATGTCTACATTTTGCTATCACATCAATAATTAACTTTTTACAGAAGGATGTTTAAAAAGTAAATGTCTGGGTTCTTGTGTTTCTTCCTTTTACTTGCTTTAAACAAACAACAAACAAACAAACATTTTTTAAATTTTTAAGTAGTCTCTACACTCAGTACAGGGCTCAAACTCAAACCCCAAGAGCAAGAGATGCATGCTTCCCTGATGGAGCCAGACAGGTGCCCCTTTCCTTTTATTTGTTTTTTTAGCTATCTACTTGTCATCTCTCATTGAGTTGATAGTTTGGCTAACTGAAAGTTTCTGAGCTGAAAATCCTTTTCCTTTGAAATTTTGAGTGCATTGTTTCATTGTCTTTTTGCTTACAATGTGGCTGATGAGAAGTCTTCTTACAGTCTGATTCTGTGTCCTTTGTACATCTTACTGCTATTCTGATGGTTTGCTTGGACAAGAGTTGGTTTTCCATCATGCTGACCATTTGTGGGTCCTGCCAGTCCAAGGACTTAGAAATTTTACTTGCTACAGCTTCTGGTGTTACTACTAAATAATGGTAGTCCTTGTTCTTTTTTTCTAGAAGTGAAGCTTTCTAGTTTGCTAGAGCTTCTCCAATCTCTCTCTCTCTCTCTCTCTCTTTCTTTCTTTTCTTTTTCTTTCTTTCTTTCTTTCTTTCTTTCTTTCTTTCTTTCTTTCTTTCATTTATTTTTAATTTACGATAGTACACAGAGAGAGAAGGAGAGGCAGAGACATAGGCAGAGGGAGAAGCAGGCTCCATGCACCGGGAGGCCGATGTGGGATTCGATCCCGGGTCTCCAGGATCACGCCCTGGGCCAAAGGCAGGCGCTAAACCGCTGCGCCACCCAGGGATCCCTCTTTCTTTCTTTCTTTCTTTCTTTCTTTCATTCATTCATTCATTCATTCAAGATTTTATTTATTTATTCATGAGAGACAGAGAGAGGGGCAGAGACACAGGCAGAGGGAGAAGCAGGCTCCCTGTGGGGAACCTGATGCGGGACTTGATCCCAGACTCCAGGATCACGCCTTGAGCTGAAGGCATACACTCAACCACTGAGCCACTCAGGTGCCCCTTATTTTTTCTTTCATATTCAAAGTTTTATTTTATTGGAGTATAACCTACATACTGCAAAAATAATTCCTTTTATTGTACAGTTCCATAAGTTTTGACAAATGCATACAGTAGTATAACCACTATCACAATTAAGATACAGTCTCCACATTAGCCAAAAGGTGGAAGCAACTCATGTGTCCCTTGATGGATAAATAGATAGAAAAATGTGGTATATATATCTATATCTATTTATCTATCTACCTTAGAACAATGGGATATTATTTAACCATAAAAAGGAAGGAGATTCTTTTTTTCCCCTTCCTTTCCAAGTTGTTATTTAAATTCTAGGTAGTTAACATACAGTATAATATTAGTTTCAGGAGTAGACTTGTGGTTCAACATTTACATATAATACCCAGTGCTCATCACAATTGTCCTCCTTCATCCCCATTACCTATTTAACCCACCCCCCTGCCTTTCTCCCCTCTGATAATCGTCATGTGTGTTTTCTCTACTTTACGAGTCTGATTTTTGGATTTCCCCTCTTTTTTTTTTTTTTCTCTCCTGTGTTCATTTGTTTTGTCCCCTGAATTCCACAGATGAGTGAAATCATACAGTGTTTGTCTTTCTCTGACTTCACTTAGCATTATATACTTTAGCTCCTACCTTCATGTCATTGCAAATGGTAAGATTTTTTTCTTTTGGATGACTGAATATTTCATTGTGTATATGTACCAGCATCTTCTTTGTTCATCAGTCAGTGGACATCTGGGCTCTTTCCATAATTTGTCTAGAGCTGATAATGACGCTATAAACATTGGGGTGCATGTATCTCTTTAAATTAGTATTACTGGGGATCCTCAGCGGCTTAGCGCCTGCCTTCAGCCCAGGGCATGATCCTGGAGTCCTGGGATCGAGTCACATTGGGCTTCCTGCATGGAGCCTGCTTTTCCTTTTGCCTGCGTCTCTGCCTTTCTCTTTCTCATGAATAAATAAATAAAATCTTTAAAAAAATAAATAAATAAATAAGAATTACTGTATTTTTTGGGTGAAAATGCCTAGTACAATTGCTGGGTTGTAGGGTAGCTCTATTTTTAACTTTTTTTTTTTTTTTAAAGATTTTATTTATTCACAGAGAGAGAGAGAGAGAGAGAGACGCAGAGACACAGGCAGAGGGAGAAGCAGGCTCTATGCAGGGAGCCTGACGTGGGACTCGATCCTGGGTCTCCAGGATCATGCCCTGGGCTTGAAGGCAGAGCTAAACCACTCAGCCACCCGGGCTGTCCTATTTTTAACTTTTTGAGGGAACTCCATACTGTTTTCCATAGTGGCTGCACCAGCTGGTATTCCCACCAATAATGCAAGAGGATTCCCTTTCTCCACTTCCTTGCCAACACCTGTTGTTTCCTGTAAGGAAGGAAATTCTAATATAAGCCACAGCATGGATGAAACTTTAAGATGTTTTCCTAAGTGAAATAAAGTGGTCAAAAAGGACAAACACTATATGATTGCATTTATATGAGGTACCTCAAGTAGCAAATTCATACAGCCAGAAAGCTTTTGTTTTTAATGGGTATAGAGTTTCAGTTTTCTAAGTTGAAAAGAGTTCTATAGTTGGATGGTGGTGATGGCTGTTTAATGATGTGGATGACTTAATAATGTCACAGAATTTTACACTTTAAAAATAGTTAAATGGTAAAATTTTGTTATTTGTATTTTATTAAAAAAAAAAAAAGACTCAGGACTGTCTTAGTCTCCCTTTCCCCAGTTCCTTCTCTCTCTCCCTTTTTTTTTCTTGTTTTAAGATTTTATTTATTTGTTCATGAGAGACACAAAGAGAAAGGCAGAGACATAGGCAGAGGGAGAAGCAGGCTCCATGCAGGGAGACGGATGTGGGACTCGGTCCCAGGACTCCAGGATCATGACCTGAGCCGAAGGCAGATGCTCAACTGCTGAGCCACCCAGGTATCCCAATAACCCTTCTCTTATTTTTTAAAAATTACTTCACCTTTTTGGTCAGCATTCTGGAATATTTCTTTGAATTTTCCCCCTAAAATCTATTGGATTCTTATAAAATTTCAGCAATTATAATATTTTAAATTTAAAGGTATTTTCATATTTTCTGATTTTTTTTTCAAAGAACCTTATATATAACCTTATATATTATTTTATATATTATGCATAGCATGTCTTCTTGAATTTCTATGAGAGTGCTACTTAAAAATTTTTTATAGTTCTCTTATTTTCTTCTGCTTCTTTCAGGAAGTTAGATTTTTTGGTTTATGTTTTTCTTTCCCTTCAGTTTTGCAGTCTTCCCTCAAATATTTAGTTCTCCTTGGTTGTCCCGCATATGTGAGATTGGCACAATAAAGTTAATTGGCAGCTGTGTGTACAAGAATGAAGTCTGTTGACTTTTTCAAAAATAAACTTTTTATTTAAGAATAGTTTTAGATTTATAGAAAAATGCAAAGATAGTAGAGAGAATTCCCATATATCCCAGTGACTGTTCCCCTGTTTTTTTTTTTTTTCTCCCTTGCCTTTTCTTTCTCGCCCACTTTTGACTTTGCCTGGGTTGGGAGGATCCTTCTTTGCCTTGCTGGGTTTCTTGGGTCCCTTCTCCCTGGCCTCATGGGGTCTCCTGGGGGCTGTCATGGTGGATGTCTTCCTGGGTTGGACTTTGCTTTTGTGCTTGGAAACTAATTTGAAGCTGCCAGGAGCCCCCTTGACCTTGGCATTGGTAGGCCTGACAGGGAGGCTGTGGTGCATGCCTGTAGCTAGGTTCTGCTTCAGTAGGTCCTTGAGCCAGATGATGGCCACCATATGGTACTTCTACAGGATGTAAACTTTGGTGGCCACCACCAAGTAGCCCTGGTGCTTGCTCTCACATGTGCAGCATTTCCAGACCCATGCACATACCCAGACAACCCAGGTGACCCCTCTGTGGAGCTTAAGGAAGTTGAGGAGTTGAGGTGTTGCTGGAGGCAATGCTCCCAGGAGCCATTGCACAGGCACATGTAGACACAGATGCAGGTAGTCAGTACACCTCCCTGGGCTGAGTGGTTCCCCCCCTTGTTAACATCTTACATTAGTATGGTATATTTGTTCCAATTAATGAATTAATATCGATACATTGTTATTAAATGACATCCGTACTTTATCCAGAATTCTTTAGCTTTTTTTTCCTAATGTCATTTTTCTTTTCCAGGAATCCCATTCGGGATATCATACTACAATTAGCTATTAGGCCTCCTTAGGCTCCTCTTGGCTGTGACAATTTCTCAGACTTTTCTTGTTCTTGATGACAGTTTTGAGGAGTGGATTGGTTAGGTATTTTGTAGAATGTCCTGGAGTTAAGGGTTTGTCTGATGTTTTTCTCATCATTAGACTGGGGCTATGAGTTTTGGGGAGGAGGACACAGAGGTAAAGAGCTATTCTCATCCCATTATATCAAGAGTTCATTCCACTGTTGAGTTAATCTTGATCATTTGGCTTAAATAGCGTCTGCAGGTTTCTCTGCTGTGAAGTTAGTCTTGCTTTCCATAGTTTATTCTTCGAAAAGAAGTCACCATGCTCAGCTCACACTTAAGGAATGGGGAGGATGTATTGACATTTGACTCCCTAAATGCTGTAACTTCTCTTTTTTTTTCTCTCTCTCTCTTCTCCCCTCCACCCCCCCGCCCCGCCCCGGAGGGAAACAACAAGTTTTAGTCATTTTCAGGTCATTTTACTTAAAGGGTTGGGTAGAAAAAGAGCTTCTGTTTTGAATACAAGAACATCACAGACTGTTTTGAATACAAGAACATCACAGACTACCCCATACCTATGCTGTGTCCTTTTGTACCTGCCTTTGCCAAGTCCTGAGAATAAGCTTATGTGAGGCTGATTAGCTCCTGTCTACCCCACTGCCATCTCCCTTGGAGTGCTCCAGGCTGTGGTTTCTTTTGCCTGCTCCCAGTGAGTAGCTCTCTTAAATTTGTCATCCAGAAATTTGCTGTTGAAAATTTCTGCTTATAGATTCTTGTCTCCTAATCTAATTGTTATTTTTGTTGGTCTGTATGTGCCATTCCTATCATTTTATTATTTTATTTTTACTTTTTAAGATTTATTTATTTTTTAGAGAGAGAGAGCAGGGACAGGGGCAAAATCTCCAGCAGACTCCGTGTTGAGTGTGGAACTGAACATGGGGCTCAATCCCAAAACCCTGAGATCATGACCTGGACCCAAAATCAAGTCAGTACTTAATTGACTGGGCAACCCAGGTACCTCTCTTTCCTATCATTTTAATCATGGATGTCAGAAGACATGAAAATAAGAGATTAACCCACTATTTTGAATTTAAAGTCTTTAATTTTTTTTTCATTTTTAGAAATGTTATTTATTTGAGGGGCAGGGTGAGAGAGAGAGAGAGAGAGAGATCACAAGCAGGGGGAGTGGCAGAGGAAGAGGGAGAAACAGACATTCCACTGAGCAGGGAATTCAACGTGGGGCTCAATTCTAGGACCCTAAGATCATGATCTGAGCCAAAGGCAGATGCTTAGCTGGCTGAGCCACCCAGGTGCCCCTGAGTATAAAGTCGTCTTTTAAAGCTGTGACTTAAAAATATAAGGTGGTATAATTACTACCTTTCATTATTTAATATTTGTAATTTGTTTTAGGAATAAAAAATATATAACAGTTTCCTGCCAGTGGTATAAAATATTGTCCTGATCTTCTAGATTGAAACAGGAAAAATAAGGTAGAAAGTATTATGGAAATTGAAACTAGCCTAGTCTATGTTGGTTTTAAATTGTCTAAGGGGTTGTGTGTCAAGAAAAAGAGAATTTTGTTTTTTATTTATTTTTTGATAGAATGCGAGCACACATGTGGGGCCAGCTGGGAGGGGTAGCAGGAGGGAGAGAGAGAATCTTAAGCAGGCTCCATGTCCAGCACAGAGCCTGACATGGGGTTCAATCTCATGACCCTAAGATCATGATCTGAACTGAAATCAAGAGTCAGACAGTTAACTGATTGAGCCATCTAGTCACTCTGAAAAAGAATTTTGGAAAGAATTTAAGATGACAGGTAAGGCTGAATGGAACAATTGCATTGAGGAAGGGTTTTCTAAGTCTTGACTGGCATAGATTAAGAGAAAGGAATAATAGAAGCATGAAGTTAAGTGATTACTGGTCAGATATGAAAATATCTCCTGTTTATTAGTCTTATGGCCTGTACAGAGTAAGGTTTGTTTTTTCTATTTTTAAAAATAATTTATTTTGAATTATACTGAAGAGTTACAATGATATATACCCTTCCCTACCTTCTCCAATGTTAATTAACATTTTACATATTCATAATGCATTTGTCAAAACTAAGAAATTAATGTTACTATAATACTATTAACTAAACTATATTTGGAATTCACCATTGTTTCCACTGGCATTCTTTTTTAATCAAGGAAACAATCTAGAATACTACATTACACAATTTATTTTTAAGTCAGAAAATTTTTGAGCCATATGCCTGTCATTTAGCAACATATAGCATACATAAGTTCATCTCCTGAATTTTCTCTTTCAGATGTTCCTTTATGTGAATAATGATTGCTGTTAGTTTATAAGTCACTGATTCTGAATATAAGCTTTGGGTGAGCATCCTCAAAGTGAGTTTTCTAACATTGGAAAGGAGTACTTCAACCTTATTTTTAAAAATTCTGGTTAAAAAGTTATGTTTTAATTTTAATTTTTCAAATAATGCATTTTATTTATAGCATGTGGGTATATATAAGGACGAGTACATAGTGGTACTCTATCAATGTATTATGCTTCATGGCGCTCTCATTTGTGAAAGGCAGAGCTCAGTAAATAAAAAAGCTAGAGATGGAACAATGTACATTAAGGCTCCTTGGGAGTCAGGAAATCTGTTTCTAAGTCCCAGATCTGCCACATATTGTTGAGCACTAATATGTAAATCAAGAAATATCAAGAGTTGTGTTAGCTCTGGGCTGGAACTCACAGGTGGCATAGTCCCAGCCTTGATCTTATATTTAAATCTCTCCAGAATACCTGTGACTAGATAAATTTTTGTTGAACACTTCCAGTGATGAGTGATCTGGTTATCCAGTTATCTATTGCCGTATAATGAACCACATCAAAACTTAGTGGCTTAACTCAAAAATTTGTCGTTATTTCTCAGGGTCCTGAGCTTGAAAGACTCTGTTCAGTGATTCTTGGCTGGGGTTCCTCATGCAGTTGGAGTCAGAGAGCCAAGGCTGGGGGTAGCAGAAGGCTTCTTTGAGTCACACATTTGACACCTGGGCTGGGAAAGCTGGCAGCTATGAGCCATTGAGGCAACTCTCCTTGTGGTTTCCAAATGGGTAGCTAAGGCATCATCACAGCATGATAGTTTCATAATAGGTAGGTGTTGCACTTGGTGGTTTATCCCTTGGTGACTTGATAAGAAGTAGATAGTCTGTTAAGTCTTGGGCCCAGACACTGGCACAGCATCACTTCTGATGCATCTCATTGACCAGAGCAGTCTCAGAGTCTCCCATATCTGAGCAGAGGGACCACAGACCCACATGTCTTGAAGGGAGGAGAACCAGAGACTTTGTGGCCATCATTAGTTCACCTATCACAATGAGAAATTCACTGCCTATTGAGAAGTATATTGCATTTGTGGAGAGCTTAAGATGTTTGGACAAGATGACATCTGCTTCTCATATGAGAAGTTATAGATGTTACAGGTGATATAGACCTGTTGAATTACCCCATACTCTTCCTTAGAGCCTCTCTTTTTTTTAAAGACAGAGAGAGAGAGAGAGAGGCAGAGACATAGGCAGAGGGAGAAGCAGGCTCCTCGTGGGGAGTCAGATGTGGGACTTGATCTGGGATCATGCTCTGAGCTGAAGGCAGACACTCAACCAATGAGCCAGCCAGGGGTCCCTAGAAGCCTATTTCTTAACATATACCCCTCCGGACACCCTAGCTGGGTTAGGCCCAAAGGGACCAAGCATATGTACTTTTCTCTAGGAACCTCCTTTTCCCCAGATTCTACTGTCGTCCCCCCCCCCCCCCCCCCCCCGCCCCAGATGACACACAAACGTTAAATTAGCTGCCTTGGTGATAAAGCTGATTCCTTAAATTATAGCACTGAGGGTTCACATACAGGTAAAGTACTGCCCTTATCACTAACTAGAATCAAATATAAAGTGCATTAAATTTATATGTAAGTGCTGTGATCAGTTAAGTAGGGCACATGGGGGGGTGCAGTATTGCTAGGCATGAGTTAGGAAACGTTTCAGGGAGAAGTGAAACTCTTAGCCAGTTTTAAAAGATAGCAAGAATAGTAAAGTATACCACATTAGTTAAGCATGGTGTGCCAATGCCATTCTAAGAATTGTATGTATATTAACTCTGAATGTTCCCAATGACCCTGTGAGGTAAGCATTACATCATCCTCACTTTACAGTAGAGGAAACTGAGGAAGTAAAGTAAGTCACTTCCCTGAGGCCACACAGCTCATAAGTGGCAGGGATTCTGCTCTAGGCATTGTAGCCCCAAGGAAGTAGCCGATGGGGATGACAGGCTCTCCAGGAAAGGGTTAATGCACAGAGTGAGGACTCCAGACACTGCTCTTAACTGCCAGAGCTTATTCCTTTCTCCCTAACCAACCCCCTGCCAAGCATACTTAAACGCATCTTCCATTGCTTTAAAAATGCTGCTAAAATTACCAGAAATGTCTTCACTTTCCTTAATGCTTTTTATAATCCTTCTCTTGAGGCCCTGTCTAAGGTCTTTCTTTTTTAGGAGATATTTCTGAAGACTTCATTGTTTCCTACTGTTTTCCCTTCTTTCCTTCCATTGGACATATGATCGTGTCTCTACCATGGTCCAGCCCTGGGCACTCTGAACATGCATTGTAGAGCAGGAAATGAATTCTTGACCATCTACTCATTATGCTAAAGAAGGAGAAATTACAATGTTCCTAAGTATTACGAAGGGGCAACAGGAAGCGAGTAAGGGATTATGATCAAGAGATTTATGATCTTAAAGAAAAAGAGATTTATGATCTTTATTACCCTGAAATTCATTTACATTTTATCAATAACGAACACATGTATTTGTCCTTGCACACTTGTAAGTCCACGTACTTGCATACCACATGTGCTCATTGCTGCCTTTTAAATTTTTTTCCACCAATAGTAGAATGCTTAATATTTTGGGGGGTTATTTATACAATGGAATACTATGTAAAATATGGGGAAGAGAAGATTTTTTTTCCTTTTTCTAGGTTCTTTGGCTGGTCTAATGATTAAATTGGCATAAGACAGATTCGCAGGAGAAGACAAATCTAATTTTGTATATACGGGAACCCCAAAGGTACGAGGCTCCCTGATAGGCAGTTGTGGCTTATATGCCACCCTGAGCTGAGCAGCAGTAGGGAGGAGTCTGAGACTTCAAAGAGAAGGAAGACAATTCACAGAAAGCTGGGAAGAGTAAATGTTTGGTAAACAGATGTTTGCCATGCGATGCAGATAAGTCTTTCTGATGTAAACAGTTTTCTCTGGTAATAGCTCTCTTTCTGGTACAGAGCCCCTATCTAAATTCCTTTAGGCATTTATGGGGAGGTAAAAGACTCATCTTGAGCCTATGGGGCCTTGATTGTCTCCAGGTAGAAATAATCCATATGCCAAAGTGGCACATTGTGGAGTGGCCTGCCCTGAAACCCATCAACAGCACTGAAAATGAATTTACTCTAGTACAAACCACATGGATAAATTTCACAAAAATATATAGTTTTCCTATGTCTTCTCATGGTGCTTTCAAGGATCAATAGACAGGTTCAGTGTTTTCCTTGATTTCAGATTCCACAATCATTGATGTCTAGAGAAGCAGCCCTACCTAAGGGCTTCTGTAATTCCTAGCTCCTCTTTGTGATGAGGGTTCTAATGTTTTGGCCAGAACACCGTGCTTAGGCCTGGTCCAGAGGAAATCTCCTGGCTGGGCAAGAGGCAAATGGCAGCAACCTATTTATTTATCCGAGGGGCCCCTGGGGAGCGTCAGGGATAAAGCTCTGTGGATAGTCACACGATGTGGGGCCAAACCTGGACCAGAAGGTTGTTAGAGACAATGGCTGGGATTTTTGTGTTTAATCTCCCAGGTCTGGTTATTTTTAGAGGAAGTAAATTCTGTTGTGGGGATTTCCAAGTTGGCAAAGGGCCAGCAGAGAGGGGTTGCGGGAATCTGAGGCACTGGAACACCAGGTTAACAAAGGTGAGTCCCTGCTGAGGTGCCTGGCACACTGTCTGAGGACCGGTCTCTATGGTCCTGGCTTTTGTTTCTGCTGTTGCTGCTGCTATTTTGCTGGAGGTACTTGCATTCTTGCTCTTTGCACCTGAGATTTGCAGTTATTGCTTCTTGGTGGTTGAGTACTTGGTCTTTGCAAACAGTGTCTACAGCACTTGTTGCTGTTACCTTTTGTAGATGGCAGTTTCCTGATTCTCTCCTGTCTTTTGGGAAGAAATGACTGTAGAATACCACTGAGAAACAGTAGAACTTGAACATACCTATGTATTCCTTGCTTTGTTTCCCCCCGTTATAAACTTTTAAGTGGATTTCTGAAATGTCAAGTAAAAAAATTGAAGACATTCATCTGTCTTCTTTCTGTACCCTCTAAGTATAGGTTTCAATTTATAGATGTTGCTTCAGGGTAACAACATCTCTTATATTTTACTGTGGCTTCTCTTATTGATACCTGGAAAATTGTTCGGAGGTTTTTTTTTTTAATATTTTATTTATTTATTCATGAGAGACAGAGAGAGAGAGAGGCAGAGACACAGGCAGGAGGAGAAGCAGGCTCCATGCCGGGAGCCCGATCAATCCAGGGACTCCAGGATCATGCTCTGGGCCGAAGGCAGGTGCTAAACTGCTGAGCCACCCAGGGATCCCCTGTTTGGAGATATTTAAAGTCACTTAAAATTAATACATGTTTCTACTTCTGTAATTAAAAGACTAGGGACTTTTAGAGCATTCTTTCACATTGATAGAAAAAAAACCCCAGCAAAATACATGGCAAAAGGTAAAAACCGTATTTGGAAGGGGAAAAATATTCATTGTGTGCAGCTCTCTGGAAATATTAATTTTGTAGCTCTCTGGACAGACTTTGCTTCCTGTTGCTGCATCATTAGAAAGACTTCTGAGCTTACTAGTCTCAGTAATGTTAATAAGTCATAGTTCAGCCATTCCTCCTAAAACTTCTTTATATTAGAACAGGTAAGAATTTATTCCCACCTTGCTAGGGAGAGACTATGTTTTTTTCACATTTCTGCCCATGTTTTTATGTGACTCAATAGCTAAGAACACCTGTTACTTGGTGATGTGTCAGGGTTGAGATGTTTTCTTGGAATGGGGGGTTCCATGAATTGTTGAGCAGACTATGCCTACCTCCAGGCCTATTGCCCCCAAAGAGTTTGATATAGTGGTGATGAGCTTGCACAGGGTGGTAGCATTCTGTGTGGATATCACTTTTTATGATTTCTGCCTCATGAGTATTGAAGGTGGCTCTGGAGGGTCTGTAGCTGCTGCTGTCAGCCCTCTCCAGAGGACCAGAAGAAATAGTCGCAACGTGGACACAGCACTTTTCTGCCTATCCTGGGTAGGCAGCAGCTCCCCCCTGTAATTTTTGTGATCTTTTCCTTAAGAAACACAGCACAAAACCCACTTGGGCCTTGGAATGCCCTCTCTGCCACTTGCCAGTTGTCACCACCTTGAGCCAATTAGCCTTTCCAGGCCCACCTTTTCTCATTTGGAAAATGAAACTAATAGCATTTGATTTTTTACCTCGTGATCATTGTCCAGATGATGAATGTACAGAATCCAGTGTATTGTAGACATGCAGTGGTTCTACTCTGAAGTCATTTCTTCCCTCCCTTGCTTCGTAGAGGATGAGCTCTGACTTTAGCCACAACTCAGCTGAAATCCCACCCAAGCAGTGTGAACTTCAGCAAGGCTTTTAATCTCTCTGAGCTGCGGTTTTCCAATCTGTAAAATGGACATAGGTATACATACCTCTCGGTGGTGGTGAGAAGCTTTGTGATGTAATATAGGAGAATGACCTAGCCCAAGAACCAGGTAACAAGCCCACAGACCGTCCTTCTTTCTTAATAACACACTTTCTCTGTTAGCTTTCTTTCCTTCCCTCTCCTTTTTTTTTTTCTTCCCTCTCCTTTGTTTCCTACTTCCTTACCCCTATTCACCCTTTTCTTTTTGCTTTTGATGCCTTGGGACTTTAGCTTGAAGTGGAGCTAAACCATCACTGAGGAGTAAGGCAGTGGTTCAATTAGAGATCATCTTGCCACCGTCCCTTGTGTTCCCTTCCTCCTCGTATGAAGAGTGAGGCCGAAAACACAAAGTAGAAGCAGTCTGTGCTTTATGCTGCGTTGTTAATCTCGAGGGTTGTATCTAAGGACAATGGAGAAGGAAAAGGACAGCAATTTACAGTGTTGTCATTTGTCCTTTTCAGTTTGACCATGTCCTTACAGGAGTTTTGAAAAAATTTAAATGCTGTTCTAAAAACTTTTTGATATTTTAGTTACAAACAGTCATAGTCTACCAGGCCGGTTTTCTAAACCAATATTTGCTCCCTCTCGCCTTAAAAATTTTCCAAGAAGTGTAGTCATCCACTTTCCAGTTTCCACTCCTGGAAAGACAGACCTGCTCCTTTGTGCTATCTCTTTTTCTTGGGATGTTTCCTTTACTTTTCCCATTGCTGCCAACTATTCCGAGATACTCTTCACCTCTGATATGGCTTGTTTTTCCTATATTTAATTGGATAAAACCATTGGTAATAGCTCTCTCCTTTGTTGATAGAAATGTCAGGATTGGGAGCACCTGGGCAGCTCACTGGTTGACATCTGCCATTGGCTCAGGTTGTGACCCCAGGGTTCTGGGATCGAGTTCCACATCGGGCTCCCTAAGGGGAGCCTGCTTCTCCCTCTGCCTGTGTCTCTGCCTCTCTGTGTGTGTCTCATGAATAAATAAAATCTTTAAAAAAAAAAAAAAAGGAAGTTCAGGATTGGGCTAAAGGAAAAAGGCATAGGGGGAGATACATACCCTTTAGTCCTGGAGGACTACACACACACACACACACACACACACACACACACACACCCTGAGAATATGATATACAATTACAAATTAAAGTGACTTTGGGGAGATTTATTTATTGGACAAAAGTTGATTGCTTTGCCAATGTGTTCTTCAAAGCCACTGAAACAAATGCTATTGAATGGAAAAGAAGAATCTGCTTCTTGGTTTAGTAATACTTTTTTTGTTTTAAGGAAAGAACTCTTCAATTAAAGAAGAACAGTAGGTAGTGGAAAGTGAAAATGAGTCTGTTTCTAGTAGAAATTAATTTAGTTATTAATAAGAAAGAGAATAAATGAGAACCTTCTAGAACAGTTATATAACTAGGGGGACATGTTGGGATCATCTGGTACCTTAGTTTCACAGTTGAAAAAACTGTGTCATAGTGAAGTGAATCAGTTGGCCAAAATATCCAGGCTGACTTTGCAGCATCATCAGAACCAGAGTGAAGCACACCTGAGTTTCAATTCTTACTCCTTTTACCGCTGTGCACGGAGTCCATGAATGAATGTGTGTCTTCCCATGCAGGTATGTGTAGTGGAAACATAATTTAAACTTCTTTCTGATTGATTTCTGACACTGGAAGCTGGAAAATAGGAATACAATGGAAATTTAGTACTTCAGACTTTTTCCATGAATAACCTTTAAAATGATCATTGTCATGAACATGAATTCATTTAATTGTTTTACTGAATAGTTCAGTTGTCTGTACTTAAGTATTGCAGGAGAGTGTAAATCATAACTTTGTAATTGAGAAATGACAGTTACGTATTTTTGACATTTATATTTCTAAACACACAAAAACATAATTGTATTGCTTAAATTATAATGTCTGTCCAAGTCCAAGTATAAACTAATAAAGTAATTTTTGATTATTGAACCATGTGGTCACTGTGGTAAAAAACTTTCTAATATGAACATTCTCTTTAAATTTATAGATGATGGGGCTCCTGGGTAGCTCAGATGGTTAACTGTCTCACTCTTGATTTTGGCTCAGGTCACGATTTCAGGGCTGTGAGATTAAGCTGTACATATGTAGGGCTTCATGCTCAGTGCAGAGTCTGCTTAAGATTCTTTCCCTCTCCCATTCCCATCCCTCGTTCCCCCACCCCCTCTCATGCATTCTCTCTCTGTCAAAAAAAAATGTGTGTCACACACATTATATAAATATATATACACACATATTATATATAAGTGTGTATATATATATATATATATACACATATATATATATATATATATAAATTTACAGATGACCTTGCTCTACCATCTTTCAAAATAATGGAATGGAGGGGAGGGGAGTTGATGTGGAAAGTAGGAACCACTCTAAGTTGATGTTCATGCAAACATGTCAGTAAAATGACGATTCTCTTGTTTTCCAAGACTCCTCGTTTTCATGCTTTTGTCTCAGGAGGAAAGTAATTGGCCCTGTTAAAAGGACGATTTGACAAGTAATTTTAAGAAACATACTTTGAACATGGCTAGCAGCAGAAGGAAAGCAATACTGTAGAAGTCAGGATCAGTAGGTTCCAATTTGCTTGTGAAATTGGGCTACTATTTTTAAGAGTACAAGTTGTGCCAAGAAGAGAATCTGTAATGAGGCAGTTTTGTTGGAGAACTTGTATTGTAGCTGACATTACTCTCTAGCTTTCAGGGATCTCATCCCTGGTGACTTTTTTTGGAGAAACACCAGCTCACGGAGATGTCTGTCTCTTGCAATTAAAATAAGGGAAAAGAAATAAGAAACTCAAACTCATTTTGTTGGATCATCTTCAGGTGGAGCTGGAACTTCATCTAGAGCATGTTTTTATTGACTGCTAATACTGTATTTTGAAATTTGCAACAGTGGCCAAGTTGTTTTTAGTAGTCAAGACTCCTTTGCAGGTGTAGTTTCCAGAATATTCATAACCACCTATATTTTCTTTGACTAGAGGTTTTCCAGGTGCTAAGGGGGTTGTGAGGACTGTTCCATGGGATGAATATGGATCTGAGAGGTCATAACATTTTACTTGGAAGTTTAGGGATGCCTGGGTGGCTCAGCGGTTGAGTAACTGCCCCTGGCTCAGGGTGTGATCCCGTGCGGTCTCAGGATCGAGTACCACATCAGGCTCCTTGCCTGGAGCCTGCTTCTCCCTCTGCCTACGTCTCTACCTTTCTTCCTCTGTGTCTTTCATGAATAAATAAATAAAATCTTAAAAAAAAAAAGAAAGTTTAAGGAACCAGACTGTGACCCATCATGGAATAAAGTCAGAATGGAAAAGAATTCTAGAGATCACTCAGGAGAGATATCTAGCTTCTGCTTGAATATGTCTAACATTAGGTAGCTAAATACTAATAGTACCATCATATATACTATATACTATGAAATATTATATAATAAGCAATATTGTTACTTTAATGTCAATAATTAACTGTAGTAGCAGCTATAATGTTTTTGAGTAGCTGTGTTCTGTTCATGTACCATGTACATTCTTTCATTTAATCCTCTAATAGCTGTGTGATATAGTAACTGTGTAGCAGTTGGCACAGATTCTGGACTGAGGCCATCTAAATGAATCTGAGCTCCATACTTGTTTGTCATGTGACCTTGGGGGGAAGTTCCTTAATCTCTGTACTTCAGTTTCTTCATTGGTAAGGATAGTTTTGAGGATTAAATGAATTAGTTTGTGTAAGAGCTCAGACGAGTGCCTGGCCCAGAGCTATTGGGGGAACTGTTCTTATTTTCAAAATGAAGAAACTGAGATTAAGTTATTATTTGATGTGTGACCTTAGACTGGAAGAGGCTGGGACTCAAAGCCAAGTCACCCACCTGTGAAACCCATACGGGTTCTTTATAAACATACTGCTTCTCCTGTGTTATGGCAGCCCATTTCATTTATGAGCAATTCTTGTGGATTGAATTCTGGCTTCTTTTAGCTTTGCAGTCATGATCTCAGGTCTATCAAAATATAGTACTTTGTCCTAAAAGATGAAGAGAAGAGGAAGTGTAAGCATGTGCCTGTTCTGTCCCTCATTACTGTTAGGTAATGGGTTTAATGTTTGATGGGTGTTGTTTGGACTCTGGAAATTTTACGAAAGGAGGAACACCTCATTTGGAAATTTCCCGTTAGCCCAAAGGAACCAGAACTGGGTCTCTTGTTCAATTCTTTTTCTGGTTAAAGGTCAAGTTCAGGAGGATGCCTGCTGAGGTTTAGGAGCACGCTGAGAAATATGTGGGATGGGAATGGTGGTTGTGGAAGCAAAGTGCTAGCTACGGTTTTAAGGAGGATGTTGAGGCGTTTTAATACCTCTTGTTTGGCTATTAGGGCAAAAATAGCCTCAGTGTCATGGAAAGGAAGAGACACATGTATCTTTTTTTTTTTCGTTGTTGTTGTTGCTGCTATTAAAGATCTTGCAAAATTTTCCTTTGGAACTGGGATTAACTTAAGCAACTCATACTAATAAACCACAGGGAATGTGGAGGTACAAGAGATCACTCCCTTCTTGATTATCTGTTGGAAGATAACCTCTAATTTTGGGGGGAAAGTGTTCTTTCCACTTTTTATTTGGCAGGTATATATGAAATAGTGTTGCCATAAGTTCCTTCCAGACTAAAGAAAAAATTAAGATGCATGTCATTTAAAAAAAAAAAAAAGATTGATTTTAGAGAGTAAGCAACGGGTAGAGGGGACGGGGGGTTGAGGGCAGTCTGGGAGAGAGAATCCTGAAGCAGACTCCCCACTAAGCCCAGGGCTGGATCCTAGGACCCTGAGGTCATGACCTGAGCCAAAATGAGGAGTCAGCTACCTAGGACTGAGCCACCCAGGAACCCCAAGATGCATGTTTTTAATGCATTGAAGTGGCATGTTAATGTATGACAGCGAAACAGCAGAAATTATAATTACGAATAATTCTTCAGTGGATGATTGTTTTGTGTGTTAAAAACACATAACCATTTTATTTATTAGTTTTTTAAAGATTTTACTTATTCATGAGAGGCACAGAGAGAGAGGCAGAGACATAGGCAGAGGGAGAAGCAGGCTCCCCTTGGGGAGCCTGATGTGGGACTTGATCCCAGGACCCCAGGAAAATGACCTGAGCCAAAGGCAGATGCTCAACTGCTGAGCCACTTGGGTGCCCCAACACATAACCATTTTAAAGGACATCAAAGGATGCATCATAATTTAGTCATTGTTGGTTTATTCTCAATTGGAAATCTAGTTTTGGGCCCAAATCTGAGAATTTGGCTTTATTTTCCCATCTCTGTGCTGTAAGGCAGCCTCTACTAGATAATCTAATCATCTCATCTTTGGTTGTTTGGACCTGGGATACAATTGAGTCCTGGAGGATGGGGAGTCTTGCTCTTGGTTCCCCTTCTTAGCAATAACGTAGGGCTCGGGGTCTTATGAAATTGTGACTGATTAATTGTGTAGTAAGATCATCATTAAGACTCTTCCTCTAAGAATATAAAAATAACCTTTGTGTGTGAGAAATGATTATTGAAATCTTTGGGATTTCTTATCATTTCATAGTGAACACCTAAATGACTTACTACACACCTTTTTTTTTTTTTTTTTAAGATTTTATTTATTTATTCATGAGGGACACACAGAGAGAGGCAGAGACATAGGCAGAGGGAGAAGCAGGTTTCTCTTGGGGAGCTCGATTTGGGACTCGATTCCAGGATCCTGGGATCACGACCTGAGCTGAAGGCAGACGCCCAACCACTGAGCCACCCAGGTGCCCCATGACTTACTATACACTTTGTGGGAAAACTCTGTGTATGTATTTGTCTCTCTCTCCCTGCCTCTTGCCTCCCCCCTTTTCCCACTCTTTATCCTTTCCTGCCCTTTTGTGACTGGCAGGTCTCAGGGCTTAAATCTGGGCACCCATAGTAGATGTTCAATGAATATTTGTTAACTAATTAAAGAATAATTTTATGTGCATCACAAATATGGGTAAATGTTTTGGCATTGGTTGGTATTCACTAGAATGCTGGCCTGGACAACATTTTTCAAATAGTCGTAGTGACCAGACATCTGAAATTACAGAGTCTTGGCAATACTCTGCCATATAGAGAAAAATATGTTGAGAGGTAGGGAGATTTCTTTTCAAAGGGAGGTTGTCTTAAAATTTTAAAATAAGAAATGGACATTTATGGTACACTTTCAAATACATACTGTGGATACATTTTGGGAAGACATTCAAAATGTTTTTTCTTTTTGCTACATGAGTACCATTTGTTTATGTTTATGAAAGCATTAAAATATTTTCTATTTCCTATAGATACTTTCTGTTTCCATTTTCTGCTGATTACTAAATTAAGTTTGACAGAATTGGTTCAAGCTTAGCTCTTCAGGGAAATAGATTTGATCTGATAGACAAAATTTAAGAATGATAAAGCTATACAGTCATAACATTGGAAAGCAGCAGAGGAGATCCAGATAGTTTCCTAAAGCTTGTAAGGGCCAGCCTGGATGGATGCTAATACTGCCTGATAGAGTGGTAATTGATAAGCTAAACGTAACAGTGTGGGGCAGAGGGGAAACTGAAACTTTTATTTATTCCTCATTGATTTGGTTCAAAATTGGGCCGTGTTTTTCTCTTTTCTAACAGAGAGAGAATGCCTCCTCCAAAGACCTGATAGATTTATCATAAGGATCCCATGAAATAGAGTACAATAGTGGCTTTGATGCACTGACAAGCCCCAGGTGCAGGAGGAGGAGGACAAGGAGGAGGAAGAGATGATGATAACAGAGCTTTGAGGGAGAGTTACTAATGGGACTTCTTGAGTGCGTTTGAACGGAGGCACTTCCAGACAACATTTCTTGGGTTCTCACTAAGTCAGAGGTGAAAGATGAGGCGTTGTCATGTTAAGCTAATAAATGATCTTAGTAAGGCCAGAAGTTGGAAAGAATTCGGCCTGCAGCTTGTGGGCTCCCCCACTGAAGGTTTCCAAGGTCTGGGAGCTAAGACATCACTCATGTCTGACAGAAACAATGGAAGGATCTAAATTAAAAATGGGGCAGCCTTCAGAAACCTTCAGGCCCTAAGGGGCTTTGCTTCCCTGAGCATAATTTTCTTTGAATGGAAATAGTTTATAATTTCTGAGAGGCAGTTTTTCAAAGGTGAAAAAAAAGAAAAAGGCATGTAGTGGTTGTTCCTGCCTTTCCAGCTCCTTCAACAAAAGCCAGTTTTAGTAAGTGTGTTATCTCTAAGGTTTCTGTGCTGGGCAGTGATTGATTTGAGACAGTTGGGGAATTTATTATGAGAATGTGTGTGTGTGTGTGTATGTATGTACGTTTGAGAGAGAGAATGAGAGAGAGAGAGAGAGAGAGACTGACTTTCCCTAGTTTGGAGCCCTGTTGACAAATTGAAAATTTTGTAGCTATGTGTTCTGACATAGTTGCATAGCATTGTTCTTGAGCACTGAAAGGGGCCACAACCCTATGGCAATTAAAATTCTGGATTTTGAGATCTGTGTAACAGGCATGGGTGGCCAAGAGCTGGATGAGCAGGTTTTTGTGGAGTGTTCAAGACAGCCCAGCTACTTTATCTGGGGCAAAGTATTGGCAATTTTGAAATTAAGAATTATCTTCTAAAGCAGGTGTCATTTCGAACTGCACATTTACGGATTTTTCCTTTCTGTAACTGTGAGCCTAATCCCTTCTGAGCAAACATTTTCCTGTCATATTTTTAAAAATAATTTTATTAGTATGCTTGAAGTGTCAGCATTCAGTAGCAGTTAGGAAGTGGTTTTCTCCAGTAATCTAAGTGAGATTTTGAATGAAGTGGGAGAAAATGGTAGCAGTGGGAGACCATGAGCTTTTGTGTATTTTCCAACTACTTGAATGACTAAACTCCAGAACATCTCAGTAAATATTAAATGTTTATTATATATTAGGAATAATAGCTATATTAGAAATGTTTTGCCTATAAAGTAATAATGCCTGATTGACATTGGCTAAAATGAAAAAGTCATTTGATGACCTTCTATAACAAAAGGCATGGTAGGTCGGGGTTTCTCGTTTAGATGTAATAGCTTGACAATACCAGTGGAAACCCAGGCCCTTTCTGCTTTACTTTTCTGTTCTGCCATTGTCAATGTTTGGTTTTTGTCTTCAAGATTATCACCTCTTGATCCCGTAAGGGTTGCCACTGCTCCAAACACTACCTTTCACAACCAGGAAGGAAGAGGAAGAAAGAGGTTGAGTAGACAAAGAAACCTTTTATCAGGGAGGAAACTTTCTCAGTCTCTTCCACACCCCAGTAGCTGCTAGTGAAACAGAAAGCAGGTATTTGGAGAATAAAAAAACCTGATCTTCATGACTGTCTAAGATCAGTCAGAGTTCATGGGTGTGTTTCAAAATAAAAGAGGTGTTTTGTTTGCAAGGAAGGAGGGGTGGTTGTCAGGTACACGTCCAACACTGTGTATGTGGTAGCATGTGCCAGGCTTTTGGAGAAGAGAACAGGTGAGCCAGTGTCATCAAGGATCTCACTGCCTGATGGTGGGGAGAAAATAAGTGACCAAATGGGCATAGTGACCTGTGGAATATGAACAGTGTCAAAGGAGTACAAATGCAATACTGTGGCAAGGTTTGGAGAGGAATGGAGAAGTTCAAGAAAATCTTGGGAAAAGATAGCAGTGGAGATGGGCACTGAGTTTTCACCAGGTGGGCAGCCAGTGGCCTTCAGACCTACAAAATAAAAAAACTTGGGTTTGTATAGCAGGTGTATGAGGAGAGGAACCAGTGGTAATGGTGGAAAGTGTTTGAAGCCCACACACATCATGGTGGTGGCTGCATTGCTGCATTGATGGTAGCAGACAAATGAAAGAGTAACGTAGTGTGTTCTGGATACCTGCCTGTTAAATGCCAGGTACAGTACTCGGTGTTTCTCCAAAGACTATCTTCCTGGGTAGTGTGCTTGTGTTCTGCTCACCCAGGGGCCATTCCCAACAACATTTAAAATTGAACATTGGGGGCACCTGCATAGCTCAGTTGGTTAAGCATCTGACTCTTGGTTTTGGCTCAGGTCCTGATCTCATGGATCATGAGATCGAGCCTCATGGTGGGCTCCGTGCTTAGTGGAGAGTCTGCTTAAAGACTTTCCCTCTGCCCCTCCCTCCACTCGTGCTCACATGCACATGCCCGTGCATATACTCTCTCAAATGAATAAATAAATGTTATAAAAAATAAAAAAATAAAATTGAACTTTGAACTCATGTGTGTTTTTGAGGTCTGTTTGTAATCTGTAGGTGCAGGTAGTATTTTTTAAGTTAAAGGAAGTCCCAAAGGACCTCGAATCACAAGTCCAGCTTAATGGGATGTGATAATATCATGAAGCTCAATGAGCTGTGGTAGGCCTTATAATACTGATGATTTACATTAGCTTTGTTTTGAATGATGTTTAATAAACCCTACCAAGTTATTTTTGGTACAGTTAGAGCAATCATCGAGTTAATTTTTCTGTATGGAAAGAAATTAATGAAAAGCAGTGGAGATTGTGAAATAAATGGAGCAAAGTCTCAAGAGTTCCCTGAAGCATCCATCCAAGTTGCACAATGCCACCCCATACTGCGGCCAAACAGGTGGGACTGGAGACAGTTGGAGAAAGAACAGAGGGCCAAGTGACCTCTCAAAGAATTGTATTTGCAGAAGGAAAAAACACCTGTGTAATAAAAAGATAAAAAACAGTAGTATTGATACAGCACCCAGGGGATTGGATTGACCATTGCCGGGTGAATGAAGGGGCTGCCAAAAACTCCATGTTAATAGAGCTGCTGATTGTTGACATTTGATTCTAGAATGAGAAAGATGATACTTTTATTATTCTCTGAGTTACTATGAGATTTTATGTATGTATACTATAGGTATATAAAAGCTATCTTTTATGCATTTCTCTGCAAAAAGGATTTATTTTAACATAGTTAAAATAACATCACACCCAGCAAAATTAATTGCAACATGTTTTTATTCACTCTTGGCAAAATACTTTACCATATTGTGTACATTTATATCATATAAATGAACTATATCTACCTCTCTATCTATGTAGACATTTACCTGTAGAAAAGAAGATTCAGAACTTGACCTGATTGTGAATGTTGTCAGGTTGACAGGTGGAAGAAAGTTTGAGATTTGTTGTCTTTTTCGTCTTGGTAGGAAAAGTCCAGCTGATAGAGTTATTGGGGAGGGGGTGCACTTGGGCTCATATCTAAGGAATAATTTTCTGATTGCGCTGCCCATAGGTGAAATGGGCTGCTTTAGGTGCAAGAGAATCCTTCATTCCTTGAGACCAGTCTGTTCAAGTCTAAGCTAATGCTGTGGTTCTCAGGCTTCAGCAGGCATCAGAATTACCTGGAGGGTCTGTTAAAACCCAGATTGCTAGATCCCACCCCCAGAGTTGTTCATTTCGTAGGGCTGGGGTGGGGCCCGATAATTTGCATTTTTAACAATTTCTCAAGCGATGCTGATGCTGCTAGTCCACAGTTTGAGAAGCCCTGGGCTAAAACATGCTTATCAAACTAGGAATCATTTGGGAATTTTTGTTAAAACAAAATCTGGTACAGTTAGTCTGGGGTTGGGCTTGGGATTCTGCATGAAAGTGTTTCCCAGGCGACACCAATGACTGGTGCATGGTGCATGAATAACGGGGCTAAAGAGCTCATTGGGAATGCTGAGGCCTGAGGAAATTTAAACATCCAGGGGGGCAATTAGAGCAGAGGATGTCACTCTGAGCTCCCCTGAAATAATTTTATTTTGTAAATCCCCAAAGGATACAAAGAAAAAGTTACTTTTGCTTAAATTTTTTTTCATGATAAAATACCCTTTTCTTACAATTTTTATAGCATAGTTACTAACATTTTATGACCCTTCTTTGCAGGTCTTTAAATAAGAACTCATCTAACTCACTCTATAAGCTTTTGCCCCTCAGGAAAACACTTCATTGATTGAATCTACTACCAAACTTTAAATGGAAATGACCTTCATGTTCTTTTATTTAATTGAGCTCTGATGTTTACTTGCAGATTTGGTTATTTCTCATAAATGCTCCCATCGAAGAATTTTGAAGGTTTAATACCATTATGCTCACTGACTGTGCTTTCTCATGATGCCACTGGGGTTGTGGCCATGGAAGGCTTATAGTACATCAAGAGATTACAAATCTTTTTAAAAATAACATGGATCTGTATCCATTGCTTTCATAATAGAAGGTTGCATTAAGAAAATGGAAACGTCTCTCATGGGAAATGCTTGTTTCCTAATCAAGAGCCGAGTACATATTTTATTCTGTTTTCTCCTGTTTACTCCATATGAGTAAGCTGTGTTTTGCTTTTTCTGTCTTCAGAGTTGTCTCTCTACCTCTTATTTGAGCTTTGTTTTCATCTTGTGAGCTTACGTTGCTTTTTAGGTTTAGGTTTTCTGGCAGTAAGGGGTTGCTCTCCTAGAATCACATGCAGATCTTAGACCAACTGAAATGACAAGGTGAAGACCTCAAAAAAGAAAAGCAGATGAGTAATAGCTCTTTAACCTTTTGATGTGTGTTTTTCTCATACAAAAGGAATGAAACCAGCATTTGCTCACCTATGTTCCAGGCACATTACATTAACGTTTTCTTTAATTCTTACATAAGTCATGTGGTCCAGGATAGTATAATTTCATCACAGGATAACTGGCTCAGGGTGGTGGAACAACTAACCTCATAATCTCACAGCTGGTAAGTGGTCAAATCAGGATAGCCTAGCTCCAGAGCCACTTAGCTTCTTTCTATATGATGAGGCTTCTTAAAATAAACAGCAAATTCTTTGGAATGCAGATGTTTCCGCATCATGTACCAGTGGTGTGACAGCAGAGAGTTTTGAGTAGGAGAGCAAGAAAAAAATGTCCTGGCCAATCACCATCTTTTTAGCTTCTTAATCAGCAGCCACCAACAGACCTTGTATCAGCTGTGCTAAAAAATCAAATGACAATGATGTCCACTTGGCAGGAGCATCCCCAGACTGAAGATTTTGAACATGTGAAGAACACTGTGCTGATAATTGAGCCATCATCTCTCAGCTACCAGTCCACCCTTCTCATTTTATTTATGGTGTTGCGACTGAGACTCTAAAAACCACCTTTTCTCCCTTGCCAGCTTTCTCCCTATAATTTCTGCCAATACGCTGGAGGGAGGCAGCGTGGCTGGAGGAGGGAGACCAGACGTGCTTATCCTGTTTACCTCCTTTCCTGACACTGTCACCTCAGCAGCAGTTCTTCCCCCAGTAGAGGTGGTTTGTTTTCAGCCATTGATTGTGGCTTCGGACTTTCCACGGCATTCCCGGAAGCAGTTGCATCATGCCCCCCACGCCCCCATCCCAGGACATCATCCCTAGTTGGAAGCTGCCCCTTCCTTAAGGCTCTGGGTCAAGCCTTGCGGTAACCCCTGCCCCTCAACCTGTGTTCTTTGTTCCCACACCTCTAGGGCTGCTGGCTGTTGTTGCTTCCTCTGTCACATCTCAGGGTTTGCAGTTGTGTCTTTTAGTACTCCTGTACCAGTATAAGTAGTTCCTTACATGAAGCTTTCTCTGTTAAAATAACTTGTGGTTTCTGTTTTCCTGACGAGATCCTCACAGATATACACTGTCTTAGGGAGAACTGCTAAGCTATGCTGAGTGTGACGTGAACACACACTGTCCGTTGCTGACATCAGGCAGGTGGGCAGAAGTCAGAAAAGAACTTGAGAGAATGGCAAGCAGATTTGTTAGGTTCATGTTTTCATAGCACAGTTCAGTCCTGGTTTGTATGAGAAAAGAACAGGAAATGGTGGCCACCTAAGGGAAGCCGTGTGCTCTAGCATCATTTCTGACTCTAGGTTTGGGAACGACGCTCTGGGTCTCAGTTTTCTCACTTCTAAATTGTAGAGAATACTAATTACAAGGTCAAATGAAAAGGGAATTAGGAGTAATTTTTTAAAAAGGCCTTGAATTGAACTATTAAGATGATTAAATAAATACTGTAATGCTGTTGTTAGACTTGGTCTATGTATGAAGGAGTTTGCTGAAACCATAGTAGTCCCTGTAAGTGACAATGGGCAGGGGCTCTGAGAGGTGATGGAGACCAGTCACTGAGTACCTGCTTTGCCCTGGCATCGTGCTCAGTGTGATACATATGCTCCCATTCAACCTTTACCATGTTATAGTAGACTGATTCTGCTGATGTCGAGAGTCAGCTTGCTTACTTTCTTCTTTTTGAAGATTTCTTTAAGAGAGTGAGAGAGTGCACACATGCAGCGAGGGGGGCAGAGGGAGACCATCTCAAGCAGACTCCATGCTGAAAGCAGAGCCTGATGCGGGGCCTGATCTCACCACTCAGAGATCACCACCTGAGCTGAAACCAAGGGTCAGATGCTTAATTGACTGTGCCATCCAGGTGCCCCAGAAGTCAGCTTTCTTAATCATTCTCTATTACTGTCATTGTGTGAATGATACTACCCTTCATTCTGTCTCATTCTGTTTTTCACAGTTATCTTTGGCTGGTGAAATAGGCACATGATGTAATTGGTGTTAAAATTTGTGTTAGGCTTCAAATTCTTCTGGAGGAGATTTTAGCATATTGGTCGATCATGAGTTTAAATGAAGACCTTTAGGAAACTCTCCTTCATGAATTGCTAAGTCTGTTTTCAAATTCTGTAAAGTCGTTGTGTTCCTAGTGATCCACCATCAAACTAAAGGGCACTATCCTTTACCTCTGCACAGTCCCAGAAATCTTCAGTGGTAGATCAGAAGTAAAACCAGGCATCATTTATTGATGATCAAATTTTGTGGTTTTGAGGCACCAGAGGACAATCCCTATGGCATTGATATGTGGGCCAGAAGAACTGTTCACAGACCTGCGAGCATGTGTAAATAGCAGCAACCAGGCAGAAATGTTGAATGAGTGCAGTTGTTGGAATAGAATGAGAGGGGTGTGTATCGGCATGCATCTCTAACCCCTAAGTGTGTATTTCAAGTCATGGAAACACTGAAGTCTTCTTCTGTAGAACAGTGATAAAATGAGTTTGCTTATCCCTTAGAGATATTTGGAATATTGACTGAGATGAAATGTGATGAAAATGCATGGTGAACTGTAAGGCACCTGGCAAATGTAGAATGAAAGGATTTAATGCATACAAGGAAGGCTTGGAACTCTTCAAAATCTCGCATTTTGCTTTGGAGCCAACCTTGAGACAGATCTGCCAATAACAAGGTCCTGTAAGACAGTCTGTCTGCAGGCCTTGAAGGTCTGTTTCTTGCAGCTCTGTTTTCCTCAACTGGTCAGCTAAGGAAGATGAGTGATCAGGGGCACTTAAATCCCGTCACAGAGAGAGCATGAGGACAGTGACATGGAAGGTTATCTGTAAGAGTGCTGAGGGGTACAGTTGCAAGGAGTTCCGAGGCTCTCTGGCCCAGCTCTTGATTTGTGAGAAGTGTCAAAAGCTGACAGACTAGGCTGGAATCAGCAGTTAGAGATGGAATTGCCGAAATTGCAGTCAATGAGGTAAAGAGGCAGAGCTGACAGTGACAGATTCTGTGAGGTGCAGTTGTATCCCTGAATGAGAGGTCTAGATGGCATCATTCTTAATGCACAAAGACGAGCAGATTAAAAATAATGCCTTACTTACTTTACATTCGATCCCAAAAGAGGGATTGGATATAATACCTTACTCATCATACATGTGCAATATTCCAAAGGGGGGATTGACAATTATGGTAATTTTATCAGTATCATAATGAAAATACCAGCTTAGTGGTAATGTGTTAAAGGCTTTCCTAACTACAAGGGTATTTTCATACATAAATAAACACTATATGATTTTTCTTATAAATATTTCTAATGCCTTTTATTTCTTATTTTATGCAAAATATAGAGGCATATTTTTAGTTAAGACACAGTTTCTTTTTATGAACTATATCTGTAAAGGCTAGATTCTTTGCTTCTTGAGTAGTTGCAGTGAGCTCATGATGAAATGTCTGAAGTCCAAAGTTTTTGTTTTTAGAATTCTGGAAATGCAAAACAAGGAGAGGAAGTTTTGACATTTCTCAGGTCAACTTGGGCTTTCCAAGGATTTCATCTCATAGCTGATGGCACTTGATGGCCTTCCAGTTTCTGATCTGCAACTCTGACAAGGCTGGTGTGGACTAGATTGACAAGTCCCTTTACTCCAGGTATTTATGATTTAGCTGTAATTTTTAGAATGCTTCTTGTGAATTTTTTTGACAACAACAAAGTATCTGCCAATGATTTTTTATGAATAAAAGCAGCCATTATCTGAGGGTCTCTTCCACTACCATAAGGAATAGGATAAAGTTAGATTCCGAAAAGAATCCTTAAAGTCTAAAAAGAACAAAAATTTAAAGTCAGGAAAAGATGGACAAGGAAAGATTTATAGGATCCAGGCTGTTGATTCTTGAAGAGAGAAGAATGCAGTGTTAAACACTTAATCAGTGTTTTCGGGTATTTGGAGAGGTTATTGACTGTACCAATCTCTCCAGAGGGCTGAGAAAAGAGGAAATGGGTTTACATTTCAGCAAGAAAAAATTATGCAGGAAGAATATTTCGAGTCAAACATGATGAAAAACTAAAATAGGATACCAAAGGAAGATTTTTCTTTTTTCTCTTTTTCTTTTGAAATAATTATAGATTCACAGGAAATTGCAAAGAAATGTACAGGAGGGTTTCATACCCAAAGGAAGTTTTTGAATGATGTCTTTAGAGAAAAAATCTGGCTTGGAGGAAGAAGGCTAAAGCATGTGACGTAAGAAGCTTTCAAGTTTTCTGTCTCTTTTATGAGTTTTTGCCATCTTTATGTTCTTCATGTGACACATTTCTCATGGCAGGTTACCAGTTAGCACAGACCAGAGGTCCTCCTAATATGCAAAATGAATGCTTCTTAGAATGTGAACATTTAAGACTAGCCAATTGAACACCGTGGTATGAGGTTTATAATCATTCTTTAAGTGTTCATATAAAATTTGCAAAGTAGGTTTTATTGTCTCCCATTTTATAAATGTCATAACTAAGGTTCAGAAATATTAAGCAGCTTTCCAAGATTCAGGCTCAGAGCAAATTCATTGGGGATGTGGGTTTGTTCTAAAGGAATTTGTCTTTCTACTGTATGATGCTATAAAATTGTCTTCTGCATGTACACCACTCTGTGTGCCATCGTCCCCCATCTCTATCCCTTTTCCAATTGGTCTCAAGATGCCAATGATTTAGAAATATTTCCCAGCATGAGATAGATTGTAATTATGGTTTTCATTATATAGATGAGGAAATAGAGAAGTTCTGTGGTGTCTGCAGGCATGGGCAGAAGCAGTTTATTTCCTGGTGGCATCTAAAAATTCCCAGTGTATTTATTTAGTGTTGGTAACATTTTTCTTGAAGTAATTTCAAGCAGTTTCATAGTTTCGTATCTTTTGGTGCTCCCGTTGACTTAAATTTCATCCTTTGTCGACTTGACAAGGTACTGAAATGGCATTTTATTTTTATTCCACCTACTGTTTCTCTTCCTTGTCTCATTCACAATGGGGCCCTTTGCTTAAAGAGCTCTATGGAATTAGCTGAAATGCAGCTGCCTCAGGGCTTTCCATATTCAGTTTTTGTGTCATTAAGGTTTTGCATCTTACCTGGCATAGAAACGGTTCTGTTCATCTCCATTTTTTTTTCATCTCTATTTTTAAAGATGCTTATTTTTTACTTTTGGTATTTGAAATCTCATTTTAAGATGTTGAAAATATAGGAAAGCATAAAATAAAAAAGAATGTTAAAGTAAGCCACAATCTTTTTACCTGGCAGTAGGCATGGTTAACCTTTTAGCATATTTTCAATTTCTTTTATATGTCAGAAATTTATGTGTCTAATGATCTAACTCATATGTGGAATTTAAGAAACAAAACAGGATCATAGGGGAAGAGAGGAAAAAAATAAAACGACAAAGTCAGGGAGAGACACAAGCTGTAAGAGACTCAATCTAGGAAACAAAACCCTTGTGGGGTGGGGGGAGATTAAGGGATGAGGTAACTGAGTGATGGGCATTAAGGAGGGTATGTGATGTAACATGGGTGTTATATAAGACTGATGAATCACTGACCTCTACCTCTGAAACCCCAATAATACATTATATGTTAATTAATTGAATTTAAGCAAAATTTTTAAAAACTTCTACATATTTGTGAGTAGTTATCATATAAACATTGCCTTACCTTTTGCCTCTGAGCATTTTTTACATTATTAAATATTGATTGAAGGCATTTAAATATTATTTACCCTCAGATATAAAGCATACATACATACAAACCTAAACAATACAGAAAGGTATAAAATGCAAATCAGTCTTATTAATCTAAAAGATTATCATCATTAATAGTTTGTCACTACTACTCTTCCTAATAAAAATTTTTTAAAGGTTTTATTTATTTATTCATGAGAGACACAGAGAGAGGCAGAGACCCAGGCAGGGGGAGAAGCAGGCTCCCCTTGTGGAGCCTGATGCGGGCCTCGATCCCAGGACCCCGGGATCACGACCTGAGCTGAAGGCAGATGCTCAACCACTGAGCCACCCAGATGCCCCTAAAAGTTTTTTAAGTAAACAAGTATGGTAATACTTGTTCTGTATCTTGTATTTTATATTTGACTATTATGTCTTGAAGCACAACAAATCTACCTCATTTTAATAACCCTATAGAATTCCATTGTATAGATGTGCCATATTTCCTGTGTATCCTTCAGATAAGTATTTGTTTCCTGCCTTTTTTGTTATTTCAAGCAATATTTTAAAAAATTTCATATAAAAAAAATGCCAGTATATCTGTAGGGTAAATTCCTAGTAGGATATATAACTAGTAAAGCACACAAGAGTTTAGGCATTTTAATAATTTGTTAAGTTCTGGTAAATTGCATTTCTCAGATAGTACCAGTTTGGAGACGCATCAACAGTTTATCAGAGTACCTGTTTTTCTTTACTCCTACTAGTTTTGAAATTTATCCAAATTAAAAAAATTTATGGATGTTACAGGTGAAAATGATACAGTGTTTTGATACCAATTTTTAAAAATTAAGTGTGAAGGATCATCTTTTAATATGTTTATTGGTTGTTAACGAATTTTGTATTTATTTACCTCATTTACCATAAGCAGTTTATTGGCATTCTTGTTTCTCCAAATCCTCAGCTATATTTTATATTGTCAGACCCAGCCTGAAGGTTGTAAAGTGGTATTGTTGCATTTTCCTTGTGAGGTTGAATATCACTCTCTATGTTTATTGGTATTTCTATTTTCTGTGATTGCCCATTTTTCTACTGATCATCAAAAATCTTTAAAAATATAAAAATTCAGAATGTAGAGGAGTCTAGAGATTTTCCTATTCAAAACTTTATGACTGATTTCTTTGAAGCTTTGGAAATATTTGCAGGGGTGATCCATAATTACAAGTAGTAAAGATCAAGCACATGGAACAATGGAAAATTATCCTGAGATGACAGTTATTTCAAATCATTTTGAAGAATTTAATCTTCAATATTCATCTTTGCTTGAATCTGTATTGTGGTAATTGGACTTGACCAGAGTTTTGTACTGTCAGAAAGGGTTTAATGGCTATTTCATGAGAGAGTCTTCACAATAGCAAAATGTGAGAACACTTAGGTCTGTGTAACCATTAAGTACCACGTTTTACAAGGGTATGTAATTTCTTGGGAGAAATATTTAGAATGGGGAAATGAAGATTCTGAATATATATGGTGTGACTTAATTTTTAATAAAAATACAGTAAACAAAGGATAAACATGTTTGAAGTGTATGGGGTAGCAGTAGCAAAAGAATGCTCAAATGGCAATAAATGTTTATCTTTGGGTGATGGCATTCCTGGTGATGTTTAATATTATTAGGTGTTTTTTGTTACTTTTACACTTTCTATAGTGTATACCACATTTAAAATCAAGAGTTACAAAAATGAAGGCTCAGTAGAATTTTAATAGTTAATAAGCATTTTTGAGCTCTTGGAGAACATGACTGTTGTATAGTTGGCAATTGCCTTGGCCCTATCCATAATTCTCTTTTACCCTTAAGTTCATTGTATTTTTATGAACTACACCACCTTTCTCCACCTGGGTTTTGTTGCCCAACAACAAAGAAAACACAGAAGAAATACAGTGCTAAATTCTTCTGCTAAAATGTGACCATTTTTTATTCAGATTTTGTTCTGTTACGTGTTTTGTTTTATAGTTGTCCTTTTAGTATATGTAGCCTGATTTTTATTTTTTTATTATTTTTAAAATTTTATTTATTTAAAATTTTTTATTATTTTTAGAGAGGTAAGGGAGGGGCAGAGGGAGAGGGAAAGAGAGAATCATAGCAGGCTCTACATGCCCAGCACCGAGCCTATGAGGTGGGGCTTCATCTCAGAACGCTGAGGTCATGACCTGAGCCAAAATCAAGAGTCAGATGCTTAATAACTGAGCCACCCAGGAGCCTCTAAACTTATTTTTTAAATTGCAGTATAATTAACGTACAGTGTTATATTCATTTCAGGTCTACATTATAATGATTCAACATTTCTATACATCACTCACTGCTCATCATAACTGTACTCTTTAATCCCCATCACCAATTTCATCCATCCTCCCACCCACTTCCCCTCTGGTAATCATCTGTTTGTTCTCTATAGTTAAGAGTCTGTTTTTTGGTTTGTCTCTTTTTTTCTTTGTTTTGATTCTTAAATTCCACATATGAGTGAAATCATACTGTATTTGACTTTCTCTGGCTGACTGATTTCACTTAACATTATGCCTTCTAAATCCATTCTTGTTGTAAATGTATAGCTTGCTTTATTTTATTATTTAATTTATGTTAAATCTAATTTATTATTATTTATTTATATTTTTATTATTTATTTTTTTTAGAAAGAGAGAGAGTACACATGCATGCACAAGCTGGGATGGGAGGGGCAGAGGGAGAAAGAGAGAGAGAATCCCAAGCAGGCTCCCTGCCCAGCATGGAGCCTAACATGGAACTCTGTCTCACGACCCCAAAATCATGAGCCAAAATCAAGAGTCAGATGTTTAACCGACTGAACTACCCAGGCACCCCTATAGCTTGCTTTCTAAAATTACTTTTGTATTATAAATTTTCATGGTCCACATAGTTTATGTATTCTTTTAAATAGCTAGTATTGTTACATGGAGGTTTTGTACTCTCATTTACTTAAACATGAAACATTGAGGTCATCTTATCCTAGGGTTCATTCATTTGTTCTTTCCTTCTTTAAATATTTTTTTTTATTTTTAGAGAGAGCATGTGAACAGGGGTTGGGGGGTGGGGGTGGTGAACAGAGGGTGAGGGAGAGAGACAATCTCCAGCAGACTCTGCTGAGCATGGAGCTTGATCTCATGATCCTGAGATGATGACCTGAGCTGAAATCAAGAATCAGACACTTAACCAACTGAGCCACCCAGGTGCCACACCCCCCCCCCGGGGGGGGCTTATTTCTTGAACCTCCTCTTTCATATACTTATACTCACTTCCCAGGTGATTTAGTTAGTCTTAAGGCTTTATATGGCTTCTGTATGTTGACGACACCGAATTTGTATCTTGAGCCCAAACCATTCCTGAACTTCGGACTACTCTATCCAGCTGCCTACCTGACATGCTCTGACCTCATAGTCCTTCAGCACCTAAGTTATATTCCTTCCTCAGGACCTTTGCCCTTGACTGTTCTTCCGTCCATAATGCTGTTCCCCATTTATCTTCCTGGTTTATTCCCTTACCTCCATCAGGAATCTATTCACCTTCTCAGCAGCCTTCCCTGACCAGTCTATTAAACATTGCAGCCCCATCCCATCCTTTTAATAAGCAGGCTTTAGTTTCCTCTCTAGTACTTTTTACTGTCTGGTATAATATACACTGCTGTATTTATTTTTTATCTCCCTTCCCCCACTAGAATGTAAGCTCCATAAAAGGGACTTTGTTTACTGCTACATTCCCACCACTTAGAGCAAAACTGACACATCGAAGGTGCTCAGTGAGTCATTTGTTAGTGAATCATTATGTCTTTACTATTTTTCCCTATTATAAATAAAATGCATGGAAGTCATTATGCTTATGGCTCTTTTTCTTTTTTTTGACAGATTTTCTTAGATAAATACCTTAAAGTGGGATTACTGAGTAAAAGTATATAATATCACAAAATTTTAATGAGGTGTCTTTAATCAACTTACCTTTTTTTATTTAAGGAAAGGGAAATACTGTTTTTATGAATAGGTTATGCTAGGATTAGCTGGGGTTAAATCTTATCTAAGCCATTTACTTTAAGTTTTAAGACCTTGGGCAGATCCTGTATATCTTTGAGATATACTTTATATTTCTATAAAATGAGACTAAAATTTAGTTCAGAAAGTTTTTATTGGGCTTAAAAAACATAAAACCTGCAAAACACTTGGCGCATAGTAACTGTCAATAAGCATTAGTCTCCTGTCTCCATATTGATCTTTCCAGTAAATATTTGTTTTCTTGAAACATTTTATTTTAGGATTATGGAACACAGTCATACATACATGCCTGCTTGTATAGACACAGGTGTACTTGTATGTCTGAACGTGTACCTACATACTAACTTTCAAAATTTGATCCATACCGGTCTTAGAAGTTTTAAATTTTTAATACTGTGATTCTAGCCACAGTATACCATTATTGATGAATATTGGAGTCTATGGAAGTGTTGGTAGTCAAGCAATGGATTGAAGCAATCACCTCTCCAGAGTTGTCCTTTCTTGGAATGCTTACTTGTCTATAATCAGATTCCTTTCCAGCACTGTCTGGGTGGAATATATGTTATTTCATCAATTATTAATTGGTTGCAGTACCAAGTACCTTTGTATTTGCTATCATATTTGTCATTTCTGATGTTCTCCATTCACTCCTAAAGATATAAGTTTTCCTGTGGTTGTGCTTCCTTTCAGCCTAAAGAACTTCCTTTAGTATTGTTGAAGTAGGGGTCTGGTGCCAGACAAATTGCCTTAGTTTTCCTTTCACCATTCTTTGAAGGATAATTTTGCTCAACATAGGATTTTGGGGTGACCAGTTTCCCTTCCTCCCATCACTTTAAAGATGTTGTTTCATTATCACTGAGACACCATAAGGTCTGGTGAGAAGTCCATTGTCTTTCAAATCATTGTTTCCTGTATATAATGTGCCATTTTTGTCTGGTGACCTTTCTTTTTCTTTTTCTTTTTCTTTTTCTTTTTCTTTTTCTTTTTCTTTTTCTTTTTTTCTTTTTCTTTTTCTTTCTTTTTCTTTTTCTTTTCTTTTCTTCTTTTCTTTTCTTTTTTCTTTTCTTTTCTTTTTAATTTTATTTATTTGAGAGAGAGAGAGTATGTGTGCATAAGCAGAGGGAGGGACCAAGGGGGAGGGAGAAGCAGACTCTCCACTGAGCAAGGAGCCCGATGTGGGGCAATCTTGGAACTCTGGGGTCATGACCTGAGCCAAAGGCAGATGCCTAATTGACTGAGCCACCCAGGTGCCCCATTTGGTGATTTTCAATATTTTCTCTTTATATTTGGTTTTCTTCACTTCAGACTTATTCTTTTGGGGTTCTTGAGCTTCTTGAATCTGTTTATCTTTATCACATTTGGGAAGTCACAAACTATATTTTTTTCTTTTTTCTTTTTTTAAAAGATTTATTTATTCATGATTGACAGAGAGAGAGAGAGAGAGAGAGAGAGAGAGAGAGAGAGGCAGACACACAGGCAGAAGGATAAGCAGGCTCCATGCATGGAGCCCGATGTGGGACTTGATCCCAGGACCCCAGGATCACACCCTGGGCTGAAGGCAGTGCTAAACTGCTGAGCCACCCCGGCTGCCCTGTATTTTTTTTTCTAATATCTTCTTTTTCTTCCCCACTCTGTCTCCTTTTCTTGAAACCCAAATTACCCATACATTAACCTTTTGAAATTTTCCCATAGGCCCTCAAAGTCTGTTTGTTTTTCCATTGTTTTTTTTTTTCTCCTCTTTTTCAGATTGCATGGTTTCTATTGACTTACCTTCAAGTTCACTGAATATCTTTGTATGTCTTTTCCCATAAGTGTGGGTCATATTTTCCTTTGCTCTTAATCAGTGTATTAGATTGATCCTGGAGTTTGAAGGTTAAATTTTGGAGATTTTCAGGTTTTTATTTTAATATTGCCCTCAAAAGTGTTGATATTTTGTGTTAACAGGTGATTTACTTAGTTGGATTCAAATTGTAGCCTATCATGCCTGCAGTGAATAGTGGCTTTGGCCTCAGTTCAGTTCTTTAAATCTTAGCTCCTGGTTGCTTTCAGTTTACCTTGTACATACATAGTTCACAGGTCAGCCAGAACTTGGCTTGTTTATATACAGAATTAGGGAGTGGCTTCTCTGGCTTTTCCCCTTTCATGGTTCCCTAGACACTCTGATTTTTCCCAGGCTCCTTCCTGTGGTTCCTGCAGCTAGAGAGTGTGTTTTTCTATCAGTGTTTCATCTACTACTGTGACTGTGTCTATTCTCAGGGCAGAGCTGCAAAATAAACATAAATAAATCGACAGGGAACTTACTCTCTGCTGGTAGCTTCGCCTACCTTTTTTTTTTTTTTTTAAAGATTTTATTTATTCATGACACACACACACACACACACACACACACACACACACACAGACAGAGACACAGGCAGAGGGAGAAGCAGGCTCCATGCAAGGAGCCTGATGTGGGACTTGATCCCAGGACTCCAGGATCATGCCCTGGGCGGATGCCAGGCACTAAACCGCTGAGCCACCCAGGGATCCCGCTCCTACCTTTAACTCCTCTCCAAAGTCTACTTGCTTTTTATTCATTCTCCTAAGTCCCTAGGTAGTTTAGTTTAAGGGGGATTAGTATGGTATACAGAGTTTTTAAAGATGAAAAAAATCAGTGTATTAGAACCTCATTCTTTTATTTTTTATTTTTTATTTATTTATGATAGTCACAGAGAGAGAGAGAGAGAGAGAGGCAGAGACACAGGCAGAGGGAGAAGCAGGCTCCCATGCACCGGGAGCCCGACGTGGGATCCGATCCCGGGTCTCCAGGATCGCGCCCTGGGCCAAAGGCAGGCGCCAAACCGCTGCGCCACCCAGGGATCCCTAGAACCTCATTCTTCACATAAAAACTATTTTAGTCCTAATTGTGGATTTATTATAGCAAGTCAAAGATACTTAAAGGTATAGACAAATCCCACAATGAAGCACTAAAGCTAATGAAATAAATTCTACTTATAATCTTTTTAAAGTTGTCTTTTTTAGTAATAGAGATAATCCAGTTTCACATTTTTTCTGTGCTCCATCACTTTTTCTTTTTTATATTTTTTATTTAAATTCCAGTTAGCGAATATACAGTGTTATATTAGTTTCAGGTGTACAGTATAATGATTCAGCACTTCTGTACATCCCATTCACACATCACAGCAAGTGTCCTCCTTAATCCTCATCCCCTATTTCATCCATACGTATCCCCAACCACCTCCCCCCTAGTAACCATCAATGTGTTCTCTATAATTAAGGGTCTGTTTCCTTGGCTTGCCTCTCTCTCTCTTTTATTACTTTGATCATTTATTTTGTTTCTTGAATTCCACATATGAGTGAAATCATGTGGTATTTGTATTTCTCTGACTGGCTTGTTTCACTTAGCATTATGCTGTCTCTAGCTCCATCCTTATTGTTGCAAATAGCAAGATTTCATTCTTTTTTTATGGCTGAGGAATATTCCATTGTGTAAATATACCACATCTTCTCTATCCATTCATTACTTGATGGATACTTGGGCTGTTTCCATAATTTGGCTATTATAGATAGTTCTCTTATAAACATTGGGGTGCGTGTATACCTTTGAATTAGTATTTTTATGTTCTTTGGGTAAATACCTGGTAGTGTAATTACTGGGTCATAGAGTAGTTCTATTTTTAACTTTTTGAGGAGCTCCATACTGCAAAAACAGAATTTTTCTAATTATTTTTTAATTGAAATCTTTCTTGAGATTGTTGGAAATTCACATGCAATTATAAGAAGTAACACACTGAAAGTTCATGTACTCTTTATCCAGTTTCCTCCAATAGTAACATTTTACAAAATTATAGTATAATATTACAACCAGGATGTTTACAGTTATAAAATCTGCTGAACTTATTCAGATTTCTCCAGATGTACTTATGCTCATTTGTGCGTGCGTGTGTGTGTGTGCGTGTGTGATTTAATTCTATACATTCAATGTCATGTGTAGGTTTCTGTATACTCCATTGTAGTCTTACAACTATTTTGAAAAGTGCAGGAAATGCTAGAGTTGGAAAGAACTGAAAGTTTCTGGCCGTGTTCCCCACTGAAGAGTATATGGTATTAAGTGATTGGAACTAATATTTACCCTCTAAACATGTATTTATTTTTAAAATTAATTTCCTTTAACATATTATAAACATTTTGAGTACAGTAATCACTTTGTGTTTTGTTGTACCTTTATCCACATCCCAGCCCAGAGCTTACTTTGGTACTCTGTGCAAAGATGTTTAATTCATGTTTGAAATACAAATATAGGGATGCCTGGGTGGCTTAGCAGTTGAGTGTCTGCCTTTGGCTCAGGTCGTGATCCCAGGGTCCTGGAATCGAGTCCTGCATCAGACTCCCCATGCGGAGCCTGCTTCTCCCTCTGTCTTTCTTTGTCTCTCTCGTGAATAAATAAATCTAAAAAAATAAAAAATTAAAAAATACAAATACATGTTGTTAAACGGAATTAAAAAGTAGAAATGTCTTAGGTATTTTCTCTTTTAAATTGAGAATAGTATTTTTCAAAGCTCACATCCTTATTATGTTTCCTTGCACATATGTTCTACTACATGAAAGGACTTTATGAATGTTTGATCTTGTGAAGGCAGTGTTGCTACCTTTGATAAAAAAGTAATTAGGTGAGCATTTCCTGGTAAAGGTAATCATCAAAGTTTGGAAGTACATGTTTCCTTTTAACTATTGTATTTGGAGGTAGGCCCCCTCCCCCTGTTCCCCATCTATCTCTGTGTCGCTACAAACCTGTGAAAGACAACTTTGGTGAACTTATTTCTGTTAGAGCCAGCATTGAAGAAAAAAAAAAATCCAGCTTTTCTCTGATGGACTATAGCACCAGGTAACAAAATGACAGTAGTTGTGTCATGGGTTTCATTTGTTGTTTAATACTGTCTCTGAAAAAACAAAATGCCCAGGAGTGATTCACAAATTCTTTTTTTTTTTTTTTTTTTTTTGATTCACAAATTGTTTGGAGAATAAGCACAAATAAAATTTTTGTATTTTCATATAATTAGGGATACTATTAGGAATATAAAAAAACATATCTTCTCTTATTTGAGACTTCAAATTAGATGTTTTCTGCCTATCTTGTGAAGTTTTTTAAATCTTGGAAATTAAGTGTCTGGCTGTGCATACTAGATAAATTGAAATGGGAATGCCTAGTGAGGGGTAATAGAGCTAACACCAGTACAATGTGTATAGCTTCGACTGAGGCAAGTGATTACTCTATCTGATGACCCTTGTCTTTTTCAATTGCCTGTTTAGGTTTCTGTGCTTGTTTGCTTGGTACTGTTAGAATGTGTGGGGTAGACATGGTATGGCACAGTGTAGCTGAAGCTTCTCTGGGCCCAGAGAAGTCACGATGTGTAAATACTATATGATCTGAAACCATACAGATGTCGCACATCAAAAGTTTTGGACAAAGAAACCATGTGACATCATGTTTTAACATATATGTGTATTTGTACATGCAATTTATATACACATATGTAGCTATTATTAAATTTCCATGTATATGGGTAGATTGAGGCACAGAGAGATTTCTGCAGCTACGATGGCACAGCCAGATAGTGGTAGAGATTATTTCCACCCTATCCTTTGGAATTCACTTTAAAAATCTGTTTACAGAGCAACATATTTACTTGATAATTTTGATTACCAAAATTTGATAAGTTTGGTGATCATGGAATATGCCTTCTTCAAGATGCTGTTGCATTTGTTCTTGAAATTTAGAGAAGAGTTTTTAAGAAGTGGTTTGAAGCTTAAGAGGAGAAATGTGTAAGGCATTGTATTGCATAATAGATATTAAAAAAACCTTTTGGAATGTGTTTTCTGAGTTACTGCAGGATGATAGCAACGGTGAAGAAGTGGCTTTTGAATAAATTTTGTTGACTGAATTTCTTGACTCTCTTACTGCTTGCCCACTCATTATGGGCCTCACAGAGAAGGTCTGTTAACTTGTAAACAGCACTCAAAACAGTGGTAGCAACAATGAGACATATTTACTAAAGATAACCAGTTGATCACGTTTCTTAACCTCCTTATGTGTAAGCCTAGGCGTTGTCATGGTGTATGCAGAGGTGAAACTATCATCCTCTGCATTTAGACTCTTAACTCTTTAGAAGATAGAAAAAAGACCATCTACTAGAATAGAAGGATATTACAAGGATGATGGCAAATTCAGAAAGGAAATTTGAACATTGTTTTAGAAGTTGTGGGGATGGGGAAGAAGAGAGAAGGCTGGGGAGAAATCCAGCAGGGAAGATAAAGGCAACCCATGATGAATTGATGTTGGCCCTTATACCAATTTAATCTTGCTATTTTACCTTTTTTCCCCACTCTTGCTGGACCTTGTAATGGATCTTTTCACACTTCTATCAAAGAGGAGGCAAAAAACCACAAAGCAGGAAACTTTGTCAAGAAAACAAGTTCTAGGGCAGCCCTGGTGGCTTAGCGGTTTAGCACCGCCTTTAGCCCAGGGCCTGATCCTGGAGACCCCGCATCAAGTCTCGTCTCGTGTTGGGCTCCCTGCATGGAGCCTGCTTCTCCCTCTGCGCCTCTCTGTCTCATGAATAAATAAAATCTAAAAAAAAAAAAAGAAAAGAAAACAAGTTCTGGACTCTCTTCCATGGGCATTACCCATCACACTTCATCCCCCCCCCCCCCCCCCACTAGCTCTGGCCATAGTTTCATGATTATTCATAGTAAAGACCCAGAATGAAAAAGATTACATTTCTCTTTAAGAAGGTGCGGGAATAGGTAATATATCTTAGAACACTTTACATTAAAAAGAACTGAGAACGCAAGTTGGGGAAAACTTCAGATTCTAGAACACTTACATACTAGGGAGGGGTGGTTAGTCCTTCTTCCTAACTTTGTCTCAGAGAGCCCAGTGAAACAGGTTTGTTTTTTTTTTTTTTTTTCCAATGAAACGGTTATTATATCACATTTTCTGTATATATCTTTCTGGTTTAGGCTTGCATGTACAGCACTTCATTTTCCTGTTTGAATAAATGTCTTCTCTTTAACTTGAAATAGGATCCAGTAGGGTATTATGTGGTGTATATATGTAAACTTCATTAGTCCTACTTAAAAAAATTCCTTTGTCTACTATCCTTTAATCTCATCAACTAATATTAAAGAGGCTTCCTGATCTGTTTTGTACATTTATCAGTTGTTGCCTTCGGCCAACATTAAATTAATTTGGGTAATGCTTTCTTCGGATATTATATTATACTGTATTAGCAGAAAATGTTAGAGGGTGGGAGGGTGAGGGGATGGGTAACTGGGTGACAGGCACTGAGGAGGGCACTTGATGGGATGAGCCCTAGGTGTCATACTATACGTTGGCAAATTGAATTTAAATAAAAAATAAATGTTAGATGTCATTACTAAAGAGAAACGATCACAAAATCTTATTTCTTGAACATTTAGTCTAAAACAGCTCTTAAGGTTGTAAGTACTTAAAAAAAAAGCTTTAGAGATGTCACCATACCTTTGGCGCCCCATGCCCTCCCTCTCCTATTCCTTCAGTGCCTCATTCACATATCACACATGACCAGAAATGAAGCTATGTCTTTGCATTCTTCTTGACATAGTCATTTGCTTAGGATAAAACAGTGTAGCAGATGTTTGTAATTTTTGCAGACTTTTCAACTTGTCTGGGACATCATACTGTCTGACATCGTTCATTACTCTGTATGAGAAAGACACAAATAACCATAAAGCAGGAATTTTGAGAAGCCATAAGAAATTGGGACTGAATATAGTGTGCTTTGATTATAGAGACAAAAATGGCCAATTTTATGGTGTAGAGGTGATCAAAGGTACATTTTCCATCTATAATCAGATGGTTAGTAAATACTTTCTCACAAATACTTTTTCACAGCAAAAATACATGAGCAATGACAATTGTTAGCCGGATGTTAGTAAGAAAAACTTAAATCATTTTAAAACGATTTTTATCTGTTTCACTTCTTTATTTACATATATGATTTGGTAGTCTTTTTACCTGTTCAGTCTTATGAGAACTTAAGGATCAGGAGATTTAAATGTTTTAAAAGGATTTCTTTTTTACTGTTACTGCTGGAGGACTAAAAGAAAGAAAGTTAAACTGGCTTTACAGTGACCAACGTATGAGTATTAGTAGTGTCCGCTCAGCACTTTGTTGGGACAGTTGAGTAATACGTAGTTAATTGGTGACATTAAGAGCAGTTATAGAAAGAATGACTTCCTCTGACCTTTTTCTTTTTTTTTTTTTTTTAAAGATTTGTAGCCAAACCATGTGCCATCGCCCTCAACATCCAGGCCAATGGACCACAAATTGCCCAGCCAAATGCCATTCTGGAAAAGGTCTTCACTGCAATTACGAAGGTATGATTATCTTTTTGTATGGTTTGAATTATCATGACCACCATTCTTAATCTGTATTTGATCCCTTCTCTCCTGAGTTTGAGAACTAATTGCCCATCCTCATGCTTGAAAGAAGCTGGGTAGAAGCTGAATAATAGTGGGCATGTTTGAGACCTGTTTGTTTACTCTAACATTGATTTTAGATGCTTGTCTGTAAAGAACAGTCTAGATTAGATACTGATTAGTCTAATTCTGTGCCTCTCTTAATCTCACATGACATGAAACAGCATGTATAACAGTTGGATAGGATTTTGCGGAGATGACAAGGTAGACCTGAGGAATATAATTAATGTACAGACGCACCTTAGAAATATTGTGGGTTTGGTTTGAGACCACTGCAATAATGCAAATATTACAATAAGGTGAGGCAAATGAATTTTTTGGTTTCCCAGTACATATAAAAGTCATGCTTACACTGTATAGTAGTCTGTTAAGGGATCAATAGAATTATGTCTAAAAAAAATGTAGATACTTAAATTTAAAAATATTTTATTGCTAAAATAATGCCAACCATCATCTAAGCTTTCAGCAAGTTGTAATGTTTTTGTTGGTAGAAGTTCTTGTCTGCATGTTGACGGTTGCTGAGCGATCAGGGTGGTGGTTGCTGAAGTTTGGGGTGATTGTGGCAACTTCCTAAAATAAGACAGTAATAAAGTTTGCTGCATTGGTTGACTCTTCCTTTGTGAAAAATTTCTCTGTAGCATGGATAGCATGAATAGCAATGCTGTTTGATGCCATTTTACCTTTCTTTCAAAAGTGGAATCTATCCTCTCAGGCCCCACCGCTGCTTTATCAACTAAGTTTACATAATATTCTAAATCTTTTCTTGTCATTTCAATAATCTTTGCAGCATCTCACCAAGGGGAAATTTCATCTTAAGAAACCACTTTCTTTGTTCATTCATAAGAAGCAACTTCTTATCCATTAAGGTGTTATCAAGAGATGGCAGCAATTCAAATATAATACTAATCAAAAGGTTGGAAATATTGAAGAGTTACCAAACCATGAGACAGAAACACATAATGAGCAAATACGATTAAAAAAAATGGCAATGAGGGATCCCTGGGTGGCACAGCGGTTTGGCGCCTGCCTTTGGCCCAGGGCGCGATCCTGGAAACCCAGGATCGAGTCCCACGTCGGGCTCCCGGTGCATGGAGCCTGCTTCTCTCCCTCTGCCTGTGTCTCTGCCTCTCTCTCTCTCTGTGACTATAATAAATAAATAAATAAATAAAAATTAAAAAAAAAAATGGCAATGATAGACTTATTCGACGCAGGGTTGCCACACACTTTCAATATGTAAAAAATGCAGTGATTTGCAAAGTGCAATAAATGAAGTGCAATAAAATGTGGTACGCCTGCAGGTGTGAGAAAAAGTGCCCATATGCTTATAGCATTGTCTTTCAGTTTCTGCAGTTATGGTTCATAGGCAGATGTAAACAAAAGAGGGAACAATTGAAGAACAGCAGAGTTGCAACTTGAAAGAATGAAGGACAAGGGTCTGGAGAGTTTTAAGTCACAGATTCACTGTAGAGAAAATAGGAAAAGAGATAATCGTTGTGGTGAGTTAAAGTCCAAAGTAGGATCTGGGGGAGCAGAGCAGGGCAGGGTGCAGATAGTTGCTCCTCAGCTGATAGATAACACTTAAGAACAAAGAAGGCTTGGGACTAAGGTTGGTGGTTTAGTGGTTGAGCATCTGCCTTTGTCTCAGGTCGTGATCCCAGGGTCCTGGGATCGAGTTCCACATTGGGCTTCCCACAGGGAGCCTACTTCTCCCTCTGCCTATGTTTCTGCCTCTTTCTGTGTCTCTCATGAATAAATAAATAAAATCTTAAAAAAAAAATAAAAAGGAGGGAGGAGAAAGATGGAAGCCACAAACCCTCCATCTCAGGCCACGAGAAAGCACATCATAGCATCCAAGTATCTTTTTACACGTTTCTCTATCTTGTCCTCTGGTGTGGATAAGAAAGAAGAGCAGGAAAAGTGTAACATTCTAGGAGAAGTGTTGTTGTCTGTATATTAAATGATTCATTTCCCCTTTTTCATGTTTCTGGGACAATTGCTCAGGCTTCTAAAATGTGATTTGACAGTATTAACTTTTATTCCTGTTCTGGTATTTGTATTGTTAACCATTTGCATTCCTTGTTTCTTGTCTGAAACCTGTTAATTCAAATATTCAAGCATTTTTGTTTATTTTATCGTCTTTATTTCTGTTAAGATTCTCTAAGATTCCCCTCCCCCCCACCAAATGGTATTTTTCCTGGAGTGGTAGAAGAAAACACTAGGTATTTTTTTATACCTCTGCTAGGAAGAAGAGAAGAATGTATGAGATTTTACAAAAAGCTCTTCTGCTAGTAATATAGGAAGATTTTAAATTACAAAGTTTTAACCTGAAGGGGCACAATACAGTACTTAAGGGAGAAAATATTAAGAAAAAAACTTGTATTTTCATTTAACCTACCAATTTACTGTAAGAGACACTTCTTTCCCTCTGAAACGGCAGAAGGGTAGGAAGTTATCAGGTTTTTAAAAAATGAGATTATAATATATTTGTATTCACCTTGTGAACTACTCAAAATGCATAATGAAATGAGTTTTCTACCCAAATGTTATATCTCCCTTTAGAAACTCTGCAGTGGACATTTTATTCCCTTGCCTTATGTTTATTATGGTTACTGGAGAAATTTGCCCCATAAAGATAATAAAAGGATTTTGCACTGAGGTTGACAGCTCTAGAGAATATTTGCTTCTAGCTAATTTTAATCATATTCTCTTAGTTTCCAAGGTGATTCTCTGGACATTTTTACATGATTAGAGGAGAAGCCTCATGTGTTAAATATAAATGTAGCAAAAGTTGGAACATTATTTCCTTGAATTCTTTATAGTTGTCCAGTGTTATTTATGATATAAGAAAGTAACAGGTCAGTTGACCAGAATAGGAGTAGCAGGACTTGGAGAGTCTCAGAGTATTTGTATGTGTTTGAGTGATCATCCACCAACCTGGCCTTGACTGTGGTTCCAGATCACCTTTGGAGTAGGGCATGGTTATCATCTTTCAAATGTGTAGGGATGCACTCTCAAAACCCTTAAAATCTGCTCTGTATATATAGGATTGGCTACATAATTTGTGGAGTCAGTGCAGAATGAAAATGCAGGGCCTCCTTTTTTTTTTTTTTTGCGGGGCCTCCTTTTTTAAAAAGTATGAAAAAAAAAAATACCCTTCAAGGCATAAAAATACAAAAGCTTTTTCTTTTCTTCCATAGGTTCTTTTTCTTGACTTGTCAAGGTCAAGGTATTTTGGTATTTGCTGTTCAATGTCTTGCTCCCTCAGGCATGGGGATACTTAGGAAAAGCAAGTACAGAACCTCACGGGTACCTGGGACCCAGTCCTCTGACTTTGTGTACACAGAGCCCACCACCTGCTGAGTACTGTCTCTTGCCAGTCATTAGGCTGACATGCCTGCCCTTCTCTGGCCAGAGGTGGAGAAATTAAGACAGGTTTCTTCCCTTTCCATGAGCCTATTGCCCTAACCCACAGTGGACAATTAACTCCCAAGGGTATTGCAATCTCTACATCAGGACATACTTGGTACCTGGATTGGTGTGAGCAAGAGGCTCCTCCCCATTGATTCACCCATCAAATACAATACCCAACCTAGGGTGCAGGTGGCTGCCTCCATGTCCCACACTGAGACACTGTGGGGTACGCGCACCTGACTCTAGTGTTTTCCATGCTTGCACCTGAGGCAGCAGTAGTCACTAGGCAGAGTGGGAAGGGGGAGGAGGCTTCAGGAGCTCGGGGAGTCAGGACAGAGAACTAAGTTCCCCAGAACTTGTCTAGGGGGAGTGGTAGGACTGACTGTGTGTGAGCCAAGACTGAGCCCCTGACACATGTTCTTCTGTCTCATTGGACTTAATATACAAAATACCAATTCCATGACAAAATTATTAAGAATTTGGATAGCAGCCATAGAGCTTGAAACCCCAAAGCATGGACCTTTCTGAATGTGGATCTCTTTATCTTTAGCCCTGACTGTGTAGTTTTCATCTATGTAATTATCTGATGAATTTGCACCCCTTTGTGTTAACAGTCTTTCTTTTTGAGGTAATGTCTGTCTATTTTTCTGTATACTTGGTATAAATAAATTAGAGTGTGTGTAGAGTTGTTTACTTATGTATGTTTATTTACATTTTGGGAATTGTCCTGCCATATTATTGGCACATATGTATAATCCCCACAGCTTCACTTTTCTAATCAAATCAATTCTTGAGCCACTGAGGGAAAAATATATATGTCAGCTGTAAGACCAGATTTTATGATCCAGAGAAATCATATCATCATCCACTTTTGGTATGTTACTCTGTATTTTTAAAATTATAGGCAAATTTCCTGTAATTTCTCTCTTACTATCCTCCTATGCCCATCTCTTTCTTTCCTTTTTACTTTCCTTTTCCCTTCCAGTATTTGTTATGAATATTAAAATCAACCTAGGTATTTCTGGAATAAAAATGTCTATATAGCATTGTTCATTTCTTCCCTTGGAAATCTTTTTTTTTTTTTTTTTTAAGATTTATTTATTTTAGAGAGAGAGCAGCAGCAGGGAGAGAGAGAAAAAAAACACAAGTGGAGGAAGTGGCAAGGGACCGTCCCAACAGGGGGGCTCAATCCCAGGACCCTGAGATCATGACCCTAGCTGAAATCAAGAGTCTGGTCCTTAACTGACCCAGTCACCTTGGAAATCTTAAAAAAGAAAATAAACTAAGGAAAACAATTAAAAAATGCAAAACAGTTAAAAAACACACAAAGAAGAAAGAAAATCACCCAAATTTTATTTTTGGTAAACTAGTAGATACATACCTCTAAATTTCAAAATGTATATAAAGGCTAACAAAGAATAGTTGAGGGTTGGGCAGAAGCCAAGTAGGAGGAAGTAAAGAACAAGAAGTGTGAATGGAGGGCCCAGTGGGGGTAGCTGTCAGTAAAGCCAGCAAAAACACAACTCTTGAATGAGAGGGAGACAAAAGCCCTAATCACTGTTTGTAACACTAGGTATAGGAGCAAGGCCAGCAAATGTCCTCCTGGACTCAGTTTAATTCAGATAACTGGAATAAGTACACAGAAAACTATATGGATGGCACGTTTTCAGGAGACAGTCTATCTCTGTGGCAGCTGAACTGCAAGAGCACTCACCCTGCTCCACATACTACCAGGAGGAGCTGGTCAAAGAAATCCAGTTCACTCAATGATGAATAATAAGGAACACATAGCATCAAAGACAAAAAAAGAATGTAAAGCAATGTTTATTAACAAAAATTGTCACTAGAAAAATGAGGCCACAGGGCAAATGAAAATTGTGATTAAATATTTTACTATAGGGGCACCTGGGTGGCTCAATAGTTTAGCATCTGCCTGTGGCTCAGGTCGTGATCCCAGAGTCCTAGGACAGAGTCCCACATCAGGCTCTCCATGGGGAGCCTTTTTCTCCCTCTGCCTATGTCTCTGCCTCTTTCTGTGTCTCTCATGAATAAATAAATACAATCTTTAAAAATAAATAAATAAAAAAATATTTTTACTATAAACTTAAAAAAAAATAGAAGTGCCTAACTGGCTCACTCAGTTGGGTGTCTGACTCAATTTTGGCTCACATCATGATCTCAGTGTCATGGGATCAAACCCTGAGTAGGCTCTGTACTCAGCGAGGAGTCTGATTGAGATTGATTCTCTCTCCCCATCTCCCTCTGTCCCTCCCCCCACTCATACACTCTCTCAAATAAATAGATAAATCTTAAAAAAAAAAAAAAAAAACACAAACCACTAAAAAAGCAATAACTCTGTGAAGGAAGACTGCAAAAAGGAAATGTAAGACCTAAGAAAAAAATAGTTGGTCAACAGAGAAAGATGCAGTGTGAGCTGGAGGGTCAGGAAAATGTACCAACACTAGCACAGAAATGAAGACAAAATCGGAAAGAACACAGGAAACACTAGACATTGCCGAAGATTCAGCAAGGAGTGTGGGAGATGGAAATAATAAAACTGAATTAAATGAAACAAAAAAGAGCTAAAAATAGATATATAGCTCAAGATATATATATGTAGATATATATATCAAGTAAAATTAGATATCCAACATCTGCATTATTAGAATCCCTCAAGGAAAAGTAAAGTAGAATATTGAAAGATATGATTCAAGAAAATTTTTCTAAAATAAATGGGAGATTTATTTATTTATTTATTTATTTATTTATTATTTTTATTATTTATTTATTTATTTATTTATTTATTTATTTATTATTTTTAAAGTAAATTTTATTTATTTATTCATGAGAGACACACAGAGAGAGGCAGAGACAGAGGCAGAGGGAGAAGCAGGCTCCATGCAGGGAACCCGATGTGGGACTTGATCCCAGAACTCCTGGGATCACACCCTGTGCCAAAGGCAGATGCTCAACTGCTGAGCCACCCAGGCATACCAAGAGATTTATTTTAATATGTTAATGAAAATATAGTAAAAATTGACCCAAGAAGCTTTCATTACTGGACTTGAAAATTAAAAGAATTCTTTGAGCAGACAACCAAAAATATCTAATCATTTCTTTAGGAAAAAATATCGGCATGACTTTAGCCTTCTTTATAGAAACATTTCCAACATTTTTTAAAAAGATCTTATTTATTTATTCATGAGAGAGAGAGAGAGAGAGGCAGAGACACAGGCAGAAGGAGAAACAGGCTCCTTGCAAGAAGCTCATGTGGGACTCAATCCTGGATCCCGGGTTCACGCCCTGAGCCTAAGGCAGATGTTCAACTGCTGAGCTACCCAGGCGTCACTATTTCCAACATTTTTAAGGAAAATGTGAACTAAGAATTTTATATTTAGGCAAATTGTTTTTGTTCTGTAACAGTTAAAGACAAACAGATTTGAACATGCAAAAATGGGGGAATTGTTCTCCTGAGTCCTTTTTGAAAAACTATTATAATCATTGATTTCAGCCAATAAAGATGTTGCTGGAGTGTCGTTAAGGTTTGAATACATTTAAACCGTTAAATGTGAGGATTAGGATGACAGAACAGAATGTAAATATTCTATGTTCTCACATTGTAGAAGTGATACAACTGACAGTATTTGAGATGGGGAGGGGAAGGAAGGCAGGAGGTAGAATAAATTCACTGATTGCATAATCTCTAGAAGGTGGGAGTCAAAGCCAATCAGTTTAAGCAGCCAAATTGGGTAATAAAAGTACAAGCATATTAAACGATAAAAGAGTAAACTGTAAAAGAGATAAAATTATCGTCTAGTATTAAGTGGGAGGAAGAGGAAATATACTAATTTTGAATATTGCTCATATGGAATTATTGATTGGAAACAAACATAATTACAGTTATGGAAAACCACTAGAACAAAAATTACCCACAAAAAGGAAGGAAAATAAGCCATATTTGCTTGCCAAGATTAAATTTTTTTTAAATTAAAACAGCATAACAGTTCATGTGACAGAACTGTAAGCAAACTTATCAGTTATATCAATATACGTAAATGGGTTTGACTCATCTAATAAAAACTAATACAGATTTAGGTCACATAGCTGATAGAGACACCTTCAGATAAAGTAATTACAAATATTGAAAATAAAAGTATGAGTAAAAGTATATAGACAAATACAAATAATAAAGTAGGATTTTTATTTTTACATAAAAGTGGAAGCCAGGCCAAAAAGGATTAAGTGAAATGAAAAATTGGCTTTTTCTTGCCAAAGGATACAATTCATAAAAAAGATAAAGTGGTTATGACTAATATGCATTGAATGTCAGTATATCCATATACTCATAAAAAAGAATGAAAGAAGAAATAACTTAATAGCGGGAGATTTTAATTTACCTCTCAGTCATGACAGATTAAGTGAACAAAATGTAAAACAGAAGATAGAAATTCTAAGAGGTATAATTAATGAGGGAGATCTAAGTGGTACATTTAGAACCTTATATTCTGAATGTAGAGACCATACTTTCTTTAGAAGTACCTGTTAAATATTTACAAAAATTGACCTTTATTATAAATACAACACTAATTTTAAAAATAGGTGCAACTTAATAATACTAGAAATCAGAAAACAGAAAATCTCTTGCTTTCCTAATATTAATCCATTCTTGGATAAAAAATAGAATTTCAGAATATTTGGTAACAGAGATGATGAAAGCCTCACTCATTTGTACTGCCAAAGCAGTGCTCAGATGAATAGAGTTTGCTATTCTAACTCTAAACTCTAAACTTTAGAAAAAGAACAACAAAACAAAATGAAGGCAAGCAGAAGGCAAAAGTTAACAATAAATGCAGAAATTGTGTTTAAACTATAAAATTGAAGATCAATTAAAAAATATCTGTTTGTTTTTATAGAAAGTCAGCTAATCCAATAAAAAAGCATAAATTTACAACATAATAATTAGCAGCATTATAACATCACAGAAATGGAGGAAAATAAAAAGGATATATTTCTATTAATGTGGCAAATAAAATGTAAGATAAATAAATATAAAAACTTGGGTAAAATGCAAATTATTCTAGGAAAATAAAATTTACCATCTCTCTCTCCCTCCGCGCCCCCCATATATATATGTTTGTGTGCATATATATATAAAGATCAAAATCAAAGAGCTAAACCGCAAAAAGGTAGCAGGCTCAGATGTTCTCAAAAGAAAAATTCTAACACACTCTTAAAGAGCAGATAATCCCAATGCTATTTTAAACTAGATTAAAGCATAGATAATTAAGAAAGTCATTAAAATTCTCTTTTTATGTAGCAATAAAACATTAATTAACAATAAAGTCTGACAAAGATTAAATCAAAAAAATAAGACTAGAAACCGAACTTACTAATATCAATGAAAAAAATCCCAAATAAAAATTAGTAAACAGAACTTAGCAGCACAGTAAAGAATTATTTATCATCACCAGAGAGGATTTATTCTAGGAATGCAAGGCCTTCCCTATATTCAGTATTACAAAAATCTATATGATACATCGTCATAATTGATCAAAAGAGAAAAAGTATGTAATCATCTGCATGGATGCTGAAATCTACCATGATTGTGATTAAAACCAAGTTACCTTTTTCTTAACATGATAAACACATTTGTGTGTCAGCTCCAAATCTGGCCTGTTGCTTAATGAGAAACAGTGGTATTCTCACTCAAGTCTGGAACAAATGGAGATGCTTATAATCACTGCTCTGCATTGTGCTCAGTTTTACACAGAAGTAGTGAATAGATAAGAGAAAGAAAATAAAGGCATAAAAATTAGAAATGAGGAGGTGAAGCTATTGCTGTTTGAATTCACTGAGTCCTTACTATATTTTAGGTGAAAAAAGATACTAAAAATCTCCTTTGTTTGTAGAGCTTACATTCTCATTACATGTTATAGTATGACCGCATACTTGGAAAAGTAAAAGAATCAAGTGAAAAGTTACCACGAACAAAACCAGAAAAGATAATATTCCTAGGGATAAATGTAACAAGGATGTACAAGATAAGTAGGTAATTTTGAAGAATACAAAAGACAAATTGGGTAAACATGGTAGTTCACCCTACATTAATTTCTCAAACATTTGGAGTAGGGAAAATTTTTCTTATGACCCCAAATTCAGAAGTTATAACAGAAAAAACTGATAAGTTCATATATGCTTTTTAAAAACTTCAAGAAAAAACAAGCAGAAAACCCATGGCGAATTCTAAAACACAAAGACATTGGTACAAATTATGCAACCTATGGTACAAAGGTTTAATCACCCTAATTAATAAATGAAAAAAACTCTACAATCCATAAAATACCTTCAAATCGGGAAAAAATGTGCAATCAATATGAAAAGATTGTTCATTAAAAGGAAGTAGAAAATGGTTTTTCCTCTTTCAAAAAAAGGAATCAAGTTAAAAATATACTGAGACACTATTCTCAGACACTATTATACTGAGACACTATTATCAGACTGGGAGAAAGTTGAGAAATCTGATCCTGGTGAGGCACTGGGAAATGCACACTCTTGTTTGTGTAAGTATAAATTGGTAAAATCATTAGTGAAGATAATTTTTCAATATCTAAGGTTGCGAATGCATAGGCCTTTGATCTACATTTGCTTCCAGGAATTTATCTCTATGTCTGCCTGTATAAAATGCTCTATGACAAGATGATTTATTACAGCATTGTTTATAGTAGTGGAAGTCTAGAAGGTACTTAAATGCCCATTAATAGGAGAGTAGATAAGTAAATTATAGTATATCCTGACAATTCTACAAAAGAAGGAGGGCATTCTTTATATTTTAATATGGAAGTATTCCAAAATACATAGTAAAGTAAAAAGCCCAAAGTTCAGAGTAATACATGTAGTATGCCACCATTTGTTTGGCAAAGTGATATAAGAATACATGTTCAAATTTACTTATATTTGCATAAAATAACTGGAAAATAAACTGATTTAATAACTGATTAGCTGGTAGGAAGAGGGAGCATAGTAGGAATAAAATGGGAAGGTAAAACTTTTTTTGTTTTAATTTGTGAACCATGTGAATGCTTTACCTATTCGATAAGCTGAGAAAACAAATTGAATTTAATGATTAATTCCTCTAGGAAAATGGTATAGCCAAGGTGTATAGTAGGATGTGAATTTTTTTCTTCCCTATTTTTTAATTAAGATAGACACAAAAGGAGAGTGTAGATGGTAGATGGTGTCATGACTACTGAAAACAAAAACACGTTACAGTACACATCTCACTGAAAGTGGGCAAAGGACTTTTACAGACACAAGTTTAGCATGTTTTATGACCTCAGTCACAACACTGAGGCCACTTGCTGCATCCCCTGTGTATCTGACATCTTCAATTACTTGAGATTCTTTGAAAACGTGTCATATGTACATCCCACCTTCGTAACTTGAAGCTGGTCAGCCTGCCTTCCCTTACCCCATTTTTGGTTATTTCCTCTGATCACTAACATCTCGTTAACAGTAAAGGAAAGATGAATAAATAAAGGAATAGAACTAACTCAGCTTAGTTTTGTTGTGTGATGGGACATGCTCACATAATTGTGGGCAGGATGGTCCCTAAGATATCAGAGAGTAGAGATAAAAAAAGGGAGAAATGAACACTTACTAAGTCTTAGACCAATTTTTTACATTTGGTCTTCACCACAGTCCTCTTTAGGTGGATAAATAACCCTAACAGATGAGAGAACCAAGGCTCAGAGGTCATTAGAGCGAGGAATTGAACCTGGCTGGCACTTCATAGTGTTATAGAAATGAGTGAGAGAATAGTATCATCCATCCTATGGCGAGACATAGGTAGGTTCTCTTCCCTGTTCACCACGTTTGTGTCTTAAAGTCATGCATAGTTGTTGGAAAGATTTGATGGGGATCTAGTCAAAAGGAATAGCCAAGAAGGGGGATAGAAGAGGAATGTGTGAACAGCAGAGCAGAGAGAGAAGAGGAAGGAAGAGAACACATGCTTGTTTGTTTTTTGAGAACACATGTTTTATAATAGAATTGGTGCCGTAGGCTAAAGTGAGGTCTCTTGAGATTATTCCATGCTTTTGTCTCTCCTAACTTATCCTGAGATAATTGGGTATAGCATTTTTTTTCCTGAGAAAGTAAAAACTTTGAAAGATGCCTCTTCACAAATTGACCTTAACCTAACTCCTTCCTTAAAGGCTAATGGAGCTGACCCAGCCAGTTGGCTGTTTCATTGCATCTCTGTTGCTGATAGGAAGTGCAAGCATCAGAACAAGATTCGTATTTTTCAGTGTTGTTTCCTAATGAGTGATTTTTTCTGTCCTAAGTGGTTATTTATGTTCATGCTACTAGTGGAAGGACTAGGTGCTCAGTAGTAGCAAGTAGTCAATATAGGGGGAAGAAAATCTCAATTTAGACAAAGGCAGGTGTGTTTATAGTGAAGATGAAAATGATTTTGCTGGTACCTTGTTTCATAGCATCCTGATGAAAAGAGACTGGAAGGCCTCTCCAAGCAGCTGGACTGGGACGTTCGCAGCATTCAACGCTGGTTTCGACAAAGATGCAACCAGGAGAAGCCAAGCACACTGAGGAAGTTCTGCGAGAGCATGTAAGTTGCTATTTTTCTTTCTGAAAGAAAAAAACTGCTTAAGTACTCATCCTGTCCCCGAGGTTAAAAATAAAAGTTTCTTGCAGGCTCCAGCAGCCCCTAAATTAAAAAAGCATGCCACCCGGTAGAAAAACAGTCCACAAAAAATTGGGGGAATAGTAGTTTGTAAGGATTTGTGATTTCCACTTTGGATTCAGTAAGTGAAGTTCACGTTCTCGTGGAGTTCCTACAAAGTAGGCAGATTACAGGGGCCTGCAGTGATGCCAGCCAGCCACCTCTGAAATATGGCACTAAAAGTCATGATTTAATGGTTTGAATTTTAATAGAGGGGACTTTGTCAAGATGTTCTTTCCACTGGTAAAAGCTGAGACGTTAGATGTAGTATCAGAGAGTCATGATGATGCCCCCATATTCCTGAAGATTGAAGAAATAACTATATTATATTCCATGGTTGAATTTAATGAAGCATTCCTTTAAGGTGGGGGATGGAATAAAGATCTCTTCCATTTCTGAAATGTGAACTTTATGGTGTGTAAATTATATATCAATAAAGCTGTTAAAACTAAAAGACTCACAGAGAACCAGCACAGTGCTATTTTGAAATAGTGACACTCAATACACTAACCTATAGGAAAGTTAGAAAAAGAAATGCTGAAGCATTGAGCACATTTTCAACAAAGAGAAGATGCTGTGCCTTGAGCTCATTGGTCCACTTGGTCTTCATCCTTTGGGATATGAGTGTGCCTTTGTCTAACAGCTCTGTCCTTCGGGAGCTTTTTCCTGACACCTGGTCATTTGAACAATAGGGCTGTCGATGTTGCTCCTTTTGTTGCTGGCTCTTTCTGTTTGGGGTTAAAGTTGCATTTTCAGGTTTAGCTTTCAATTATGCCAAAAAAGTATTTTAGCAGTTGCAGTCTAAACCTTAGAGGGAAACTGAATGTTCTGGGAGACATGAGTGAGAGGCAGAATAATATCATAAATTCGTAGGGCTGAATAAATATGGGGAGCACAACCAGGATCTTGAGGAGGTCAGAATATTTATAAAACCTGAAAAACAATGCAGTAGATATAATCTGCAAAGCCCTTCCTATAATTGAACTTGGTGGCAGTTTATGGAAGAAGGATTTATGCATCTGGGCTCCAGATCAAAAGGTGGAATTGCTTTCTGGCCTTGGCCCACTGTATATGCAAAGGACCTGGGCTCCTTCATTGGACTCCAGGTCTGAGCAGGGGTGAAGCTGGGTCTTGGCATAGGAACCACATGCTGAAACTCATGTGTGTCTTCCCCTCCTCCAACTAACAACTTTGGTAACTCAGTGCTAGCCCTTTCTATACTATACTGAGTCTATACCAGTTTACATACCAGTAGGTAGAGGAATTGGTCACTGGATCTTGTTAAAATGCAGATTGTCATTCAATCGGTATGAAATGGCAACTGAGGTGGCATTTTTAACAAGTTCTTAGGTGAAGCCACCAGTCCACAGACCACACTTGGAATAGCAAGGCTCAACACTATACCAGTATCTATGTCTTGTCCCTGAGTTCAGCTGGCCTTTATCTGCACACTTATAATCAGTTAAAAAAATTTTTTTTAAAGATTTTATTTATTTATTCATGAGAGAAACAGAGAGAGAGAGAGAGAGAGAGGCAGAGACACAGGCAGGGGGAGAAGCAGGCTCCATGCAGGAAGCCCGACACGGGACTCGATCCCAGGTCCAAGATCACGCCCTGGGCTGAAGGCAGCACTACACCAATGAACCACCTGGGCTGCCCTTAAAAATATTTCTGAATGGTTGCTAAAGGCATGGTAATGTGAAGGTACAACTGGGGCCAGGAGAGAGATGGTACCTGAAGTATCGATTATGATCTCTTTCCTTAAGAAGTTTATTATAATAGTTTCAAGGAGACATGAGAAATATCTGACTGTGTACCTCAGTGGTATCATACAACAGACAGGTGTGGGTGCTAAACAATTGGTATGGACAGTCAATAACTACAGATTAGAGGAGAAAGATCCACTGTGGGTAGATCTCTCTTATTCCTTAACCTCTGGATTGCCGCTAGATTCTCCTACCCTTCCAAGGGCTTCTGTTGTATTGGTTATTCTGTATTTTTACATTTTTTAGATTGGGCTTCTTCTCCAAATTCAGTCTTAGCCTCTTATTTCCCCCCACTTTACCTTCCATCCTCTTTGCAGAAGTTATTTCCTCTTGCCAAAGTCTTTTGAAGTCATTTGTCCCATGAAGAAGTTTCTTCTGAGGCATCGTTTTGCTCTCTCCCAACAGGCAACTCTGACTTGCTTCCCCTGCTGAATTCCCTTCTATTGTTGGCATGCCTCCATTCTGTTACAGACTAGCAGCTCAAACCAGTCATTTACCGAGTTCCATTAGTTCTTTGTAAAGCCACTGCTGTGGCACAGATCTTAATTGCTCTCATAGCTCTCATTATTTATCCCATTCATATATATTTTGCTACAAAAAACTTCCTAAAATGGTACGATCTTCATATTCTGCTCCTTGTAAACCTCGATGATTCTTCTGCAACTATAGGATAAATTATTAGTCCCCTTAGTCTGTTTGCTAGATTCTGGCCTTCATGCATTTGGTATCAATGACCTCTTCCTACCAGAAGGTTGTCTTTTCACTGTCCATACTTTCTTTGTTCATTCCTGCCTTGGTTTATGCTGTGTTCCTAACATGGACACCTCTACCCTCTGCCCTGCCCATCTCTCCACTACCTGGGTAATTCTTCAAACCCTAGGCCCTCTCAGAAACATGGCATGACTGTTGAATGTCTGGAATAAACACTAGTTTTTCAAATTTTTAGAGTCCTCATTGTAAGTACTAGTAATTTAATATGGAATCACATGCTTTCTTATGTGGTTATTTAACTTTTCTTAACTTGTCCGTATATTTTTACCCTAATTACAGAATACTTGCTCTGTGAGGGCGCAAGAACCACATTTTGTTTTTCTTGTGTTCTTAGCCTTTACCACCACATATATACTGCTGAATAAATATTGGTTAAATGACCGTAAGTTATAGTGGCATTGTTTTGGAAGGATTTGCTGATCTAAGTTGGCATTCTGCCTCTCCAAATGAAGAGTGCCTATTACACACTGACTTAGCCTAAATTTGTATAGGAAAATTATCAAACTATGGAAAGCTCCAGACTATGTCCAAAGAAAGAGATTCAGAGGAAGGAATAGGATGGCAAAAGGGAACATTTAGATAAAGCTATGAAGAATAAAGCAGAATTATATTGGTCATCATAGGCACATTTGTATGTCATAGTTATTTGCTCATCAGTATAAAAAATGATCTGGAGTAGTTGTTCTTAACCAGGGGTGCACTGCATAATCACCTGGTAAGCTTTTGAAAATATACATACCCAGGCTCCACCCTGGGATGGATGAATTAGTGTGGTGACTCAGGGAGGTCTGGACATGGATATCTTAAAAGAAATACCCGTAGTACTTAAAACACACACATTCATGGTTAAGAAGCATTAAATCTCTGAAAAGAGATGACTGCTGTTCAAAAATACTAAAAATCAAATTTGCAAGCAAGATAACACAGATTTGGGACTTGAAAGTCTAAGGCCCAAATGTACAGTTTCTGTAGGTTTTCTGTTCTATCTAAATCACAGTTTTAGGAAAGAGTCTCTTCAGGGGAATGAATGGTGTTTCATCTTTAAGCAGTGTGGAATGGCAGCAATATGCATGCCAAACAATGCTTGTAACCATCTGCTGGCATGTCCAACTTTTGGCGCACCCATTTAATGCAGATGAACTGAGTAGAAGTTGTTCAACAAGTAATATGTTGAAACATTGACATGCTTTTTTCCCCCCTTCGTGCTTGATGTCAGTCATTCACCGCTGTATTAGTTTTGATGAATAGTTCTTCCAAAATCATGTAAATCTTTACTGGCAACTGAAATAGAGATTTTCAAGAGGGAGTAAAGAATTTATAAAAACGAGATACCCTGTGATACATTTTCAGAGGAACAGTTTCTAAATGGGAGCCATTTAACTGGGGGAACATGCTTTGAAGCTGCTGAAGTTTTGCCTCTCCCCCTCCAACAGTTGCATCAGGATAATAGGAAAGTAAATAATATCTGCAATAAAAAAATATCCGCAGGATGAAACAGAAAGGGGCAGAGATAAGTTTTCAGAATGAATGGCTTCCCTCTACTTTGTGCCCGATGTGCATTCATCATTTTTAAATATTGTGCAGTGTGTTTAATAGCACCTGCCTGGGAGTAAATATTATATATGGCTTTCATTTAAGCAATCTCCACTTGACTGAACAGATAAATCTCCCATATCATAACCTGAAGATATAGGGCAAGGAATGTTACTCTTTATAGATTAGTACTAATTTACATGGATTGGCATTTACTCATATGGAACCTTGTAAAATGCTGACCCAAAATTGTCTTTTCTTTAGGAATTTCATTTTAGAGTTGAGGCTGATTAAAACTACCCTTAGATGCTGCCATATTTGGATGCTTCTGTTCAGAGGCAGCAGACTGACCAAAATCTGGGAACCTTTTGATATTGTGACTTTATTTCTGCAATGAAGCCCCATGATCCTAATTTGTGATTCCACTGAACTTAGCAGTGAGAAACGAGGAGTCTAACCAGTTGTCCTCAGGCTATCACTCAGTCACTGCTTTTTTATTTTGTAGCTTTTTACTCGGACAAGTCAGCAGTGCTGTCTTGTGACCTCAGTAAAAAAGTGAAGCCTAATGATTGAGGCGGAAAAGAGAACAGGCTGTGCGGAGAACAAGCAGAGTCTCATATCCCTTTATTTCAAATCAATCTTTAATCTGAGGAAATTTGTATGCTGAATATATTCAACAAGTTGTCATAACCCCATCACTGGTTTGCAAAAGAAAACTGACTGAATATTTGTACACTGCTGTCGTATCTTCTGTATACTCCACACCGTGGCCAAGGGCAAACTTTTGCCAAAGAGAAAATTCAGTTTTGATTATTTTCACCATCAGATCATGACATGATCATTATTTACTACCAAAGTTACTACCAAAGTTCCGCTGAAGACAGATGCAGTTTTTGAAGGAGAGAGTAAGAAAATATTATCTTGTAGAAAAATGGCATCTTCATGTTTTCAGTACTATGATACATGATTAGCAATGAGTTGATGCTGATTATGAGTCTGGAAAGAAATTAATCATAAAATCATAAAAGCCATAATCATAATCATACAACCTCTTAGGTTTTTAAAAAATTAATTAACTTTTGGTAGAGAGAGCATGAGTGAGGGGAGAGGCAGAGGAAGAGAGAGAGATCAGCAGACTTTTCCTGTCAGTGGCTAGAAAGTAAATATCTTAGACCACACAAACCTTGTCGCAATTATAACTCCACTGTTGTAGCACAAAAACAGCCATAGACAAAGCAAATATATGTGGTTGTGTTCCAATAAAACTTTATTAATGAATGCCGAAGTTTGAATTTATCATTTTCATATGTTATGAAGCATTCTTTAAATTTTTTTTCAACCATTTAAAAATTTAAAAACTATTCTTAACTCATGGGTTGTACAAAAACAGATGGCAGGCTGGATTTGGCAAGCGAGCTATAGTTTGCTAAACCCTGCTTTGGGATTACAGTACTATTAGCAGTTCTTTCAAGAGTTTCAGGAAAGAGAATATGGTCTTTAGCATAAGGCACAGTCATCCATTGCACAGAGTATTGTTATATAACAGAAGCATTAGAATAGTTTCTGTAAGTTTCAGGAAAGAGAATGTGGTCTTATAGCACAAGACACAGTCATCCATTGCGCAAAGTACTGCCATAAAACAGAACCATTAGAACAGTTCTGTAATGCCTATCTCTAATATTCCTGGCACGTGGTGCCTCGATGCTGTGCAGTTTCATTTAACTCAATCAGGCCCTCTTGAAGTTGTTAGTATTCTGAAGATAGTATCACTTCCCCTACAAAAATTCTGAAGATTGATGAACTGTGTTATGAGACAGTCTGCTCTTTTGCCTCAAGTTAGCTTTTGAAACCTTTTCCCTCTTTCTACTCCACCCCTGCCATCTGTGGCATGTGAACTCAGGTTTTCTACTTAGATCAAGCCTCTCACAGTCCTTGATGGCATATGGTGAGGCCTCTCATTCATGTGTACTGGCTAATTAAAGAAAGCAGATTTTTGCTAAAAATATCAGAGAGGCCAAACTTTGGTCAAGCTGGCTACAGATTAGGTACTGCTGATCAGTTTTCTTTAAATCCTAAGTTCTGCAAAGCTCTGTTGATAATTTTTCCAAGAATTTTATTCAACATGGAGTTGGATGGAGATGAAAAGAACTAGAGTATATAGAGGAATAATTGAATTTATTAAGCCCTGTGTTCTTAATTCTTGTCTGCCATTTTTGAATCTATATACCATTTCTTTGATCTATTTTAAAAGTTATTTCTGATTTAGAACAAAATCATGAAAATCATTACAATCAACTTTGATTTATAGAGGATGTGCAGAGGTACGCATAATGTTCCAAAAGTTTGGGGCAAAAATACTCCAAAGCCTACCACCCAGAAAAAAATATTTTAGATTTTACTACTTATATAAGATTATATTCTATACATGTGCTCACACAAATATACTTGTATACTGTGTATCTCAGCTTGGTGTGTGCCCTTCTTGAGATTTCTTTATGAAACCTGCCTCATCATAGGGCCCGAAGAAGGCTATGGGAACATTATGTTTCATGCTTTACCTTTAGGATCTATAAATCATGATTCGCTTAGTGGCAGTACAGTCAGTTGTGCTGTAGCATGACACACACATTGTTAAAAATTGCCACACTGTACAAAATTGTACAACACAATACAACCTAGGATTTATGAGAAAAATCAGGGCACAACAGTCAAAAACATCACAGGCATTAAAAAAGAGATGGGAACCTAATAAGAACAGCACAGTTTTAAACTGTGCTGTTAAGTATAAGTAGTTAAGAAATACATAAAGACTATAATGAATATGGTATTTTATCTTGAAAAGGACGTGAAGTTTACTTGGAAGTCAGTGTTGGTGTATTGGGTGAACTGCCATAACAAAATACCATATACTAGGCACCTTACAAAACAAATTTCTCTCTCACAGTGCTGGAGGCTGGCAGCTGAAGATCAAAGTGTCTCAGGGTTGGAATATCCCTTTTGTCCTCACTGAGTCTTTCCTCTGTGCCTGTTTATTCTCAGTGTCCCTTCCTCTTCTTCTAAGGACACCAGTCATATCGGAATAGTACCCCACTCCTCTAACCTCATTTAACCTGAATTGCCTCCATATATTTTCAGATATAATCATGGTGGGGCTTAGGGCTTAGAGCTTCAACTTAAGAACTCTGGGGTGACACAGTTCAGCCCACAGGAACATTGGAAGAGTTAACAGCTCGGAAGTTTCTGTGAAGTGGTACAAGGAAGGGGCTCTGAAATTTAAGACAAAGCTGTGACACTGGGTGGATGTGTCCCATAACATGTGAACTGAGGTAACATGGGGATGTTTGAGAGGGGCGTGTGCATGTTTGGTATTTCCTTCTTCGCTCAGGTCAACTCAGCACATTCCTGCATTCGCCCAGTGTTCCTGGCAAGTGAAATCACACATAAGCCAATATAAAATTTGTGCTGTGCTCACACAAGAGTGAGAGATATTCATGGTTTCACAACTGGCCTTACAGCAAGACTGGCAGACAGCACAGGGTGGTGGTACAGCAGGGTGAGCTCTGGAGCCAGCCAGGCAGTCTGAGTTCGGGTCTTCCCTCTCAGAAAAGTCTGTGGGATATTTGGGAGAGCTGTTTGACCTCCCTAAGCTTCCGTTTCTTCATATTGGTAGTGCTCACGCCATAGGGTCGCCGGGAGGACCATGCGGGTTAACACGTGAGATGCCTAGAAAGGTGTCTTGCGCAGAGGGGGCGGTAAATGCCAGCTACCGTCAACGCCACCGTGTTGTCTGTCGTTAGTGCAGCTGGTGCAACACGAGCAGGAGCAAATAGCTAGTAGTCGGTCAAAACGTGCAACGGCAGAGCTGTCGGCGCGTTACCTGCTAGAGGCAGCTCTGGTGTTTGTTGTTCCGGGACGAGAGCTTCAGGAAGGTGCAGGGAGAACAGGGTCTTCGTTCAGAACGAAACCCTCTTATTTCTGTGGAATTCCAAGGAAGCGGAATCATGTGGATTCACAGGACTGTCAGCCGCGGCCTGACTTACACACACAGAAAGATGCAAAATCCATCTGAGCTCAGAAGGCAGACCCTTTGGCTTCCTGCTGAGTAGCAGTGTCACAGAAGTGGCTGGGGAAAGGTGTCCGACACCGGCAGGGAATGGTGCCCGCTGTGCCGCCAGAAGCCAAGGCTTTTGAAGCACCGCATGAGAAATGTCAGAACACACGGTGAATATCTTTGAACCGCAGAGATTTAAAATCTTGCCCAGGTGATTCTGAGGAAGACACAGCTTGCCTCTCCCGGTGGGGAGAGAGGAACAAAGCCTGGGGCACAGCGGGGCTGGCTTTAGCGAAGGCACCTCTGCTGGGGCCTGGAGAGCCCCGTCGGCCCTAGGCGGTCGGCATGGCTTCTGGGTATAGGTTTGCCGTTAAATGTAATATTTATTGGTTACCTCCCATGAGCAGGTGAAGGTGTATTGATCTAGAGCAGATTTGAGGCTGGGAATCAGATGTCCCTGGTTCATGTCCAGGTTCAAACTGTTTAACCCTTAATGAGCTATTTAACCTTGCTAGGTCCCGGGTGTGTCTTCTGTAAAAGGAGAAAGAACTATTTATGGAGTCATTCTGGGGATTAAATGAGAGGGTATGGGTATAATGTGCATCCCGTAGTGCCCGCTTCCCTTTCAGCTGGGTTTGCAAAGTTAAGTAACAGTTTCTGATCTTGTGGGACTCACAGGGACAATTGATTCAGCGTACTAGTAGTGTTCAGTACCTTCAACAGGGAGATAGAACCTGTGTTACTTGCGTGATAAGGTTTCTTTTCTAGAGCCTCTCCCTTATTGCCCCAGCTGTGGGGATTTCTGGTCTTGTATCTTAATATGCCATCAGGAGAACCATATTTTAGATTGTTTGAGAAGGAAGCACATTGTAGCTTCTTGGAAGTCCAGTCTGCTTTGCCCTCTCTTTCTGTTCTTCTTTTACCTGGCATATCCTGCCTCCCTCTCTCCCTTCTACCTCCTGGTGTTTTAGGGACAGGTGCCTTTTGCTTCCTCCTGGCTACTTACTCTTCTGTGGGGGCCACAGACCTTGTCCAGGGGTGGACAGGAGGCATAATAGAACCCTCAACCATTACTAATTTGACTATAATTGTCTTAAAACTTGGTACATTGCACATGACTCCAGATATTTGAATATAGCACCTACTGTTGAGGGCCGAAGGTGTTTGTGTATAAAGATGTAGCTGTGGGGGTAGGCACTTGGACAGAGCAATCAATGGGAAGCATAGCTATTTCCTCTTTTGGAAGATTTGGGTAGATTCCAAGTGCCTTTTGGAGAAGCAGGTCTTAGGTATGTGTGGACCTTCCCAAATCTGAATTCATAAATGAGGCCTTTGTGAAATTGGAAACTTAACTAAAAGCAGTTAAGGCCAATTACTTTCATTTTTTTAATAAATTAATTTTTATTGGTGTTCAATTTACCAACATACAGAAAAACACCCAGTGCTCATCCCATCAAGTGTCCCCCTCACTGCCCGTCACCCATTCCCCCCCACCCCCCACCCTCCTTCCCTTCCACCACCCCTAGTTCGTTTCCCAGAGTTAGGAGTCTTTATGTTCTGTCTCCCTTCCTGATATTTCCCACACATTTCTTCTCCCTTCCCTTATATACTTTCATTTTTAAATGCAAGTTGAGCTGCTGGCTTTGCCTAGAGGGCTATCGTGATTTGGGAGAATTTAAGTATTTTAGAAAAAATCTCTTTAATTTGGTTAATATTTCCTATTTTGCCTCTATACCAACTCTTAGCAGTTGCCAACTGATGGGAGGCTAGATATTGCTCTTAGGGCTCAGCTATGTAGAAGGGTATTAATACCATTCTGCAGAGTATGTGGTGTGAGTGAGGCCACTGGTGCAGCTTCATACATAGGGTGTATCATGACCCACAGTCAAGGCTAGCCGCAGAATTGGCACTAAAGGTTAGCGCACAAGACATAGACATCACTTAATCCTGCTGGGTTCTGATAACTCCTGTATTTAGCTACCGATGTAATAAAATGGCATATCTTCATCTTCTATACAATTAAGTAACAACTAATTTTCTTGCACATGTAGTGGGCACCTAATGCTGGTAAGCAACCCAGACCCAAGCAGGGAAAAGGAATGTCTAGGGAGATTATGTTATATTCTGGGTACTGTAGTGGGGCCTTTACAGTTAATCCTCACAGCCACCCTCTGTAATATGTTAGGTGTCACATGCCCTTCTTAACTCCTGAAGAAACTGAAGCAAAGCACGGTAGAGTGGTGACTCAGCGCCACTCAGCTAGTAAGTGACAGAACTGGGATTTGTACCCAGGCTTGCCCCAATCCAGGGGCTTGTGGGAGAAAGCTCACGAACATTACATGTTACCATATTCAGAGCAAATGTAGAAAGGGGGAACCTGGGTATTTTCATCATCGTTTCCTTTCCTTTCCCCCTCCAGTTTATAAAAGACTGTAATTAAATTCCCTTGCTATCTTGTTGGCACACCAGTTGCACCTTTAGTTATACCTGAGCACTTCACTTGGAGACTTTTTATTTTCACTGTTTGCATTTCTCTCTGCTATTAAACTGTCCAGCACCTTGACTGCTGGGACTGTCTCATTCATCTTTTCATCCCCTCGGGTCAGCACAATGCCTGGTGCTTTGTAAGGCCCCAATAAATGTCTACTGAATAAATCAATTATTTAGATTAGGGATTGCATTGAACCTCTAGGGACTAACCTAACGGGTTGAATTTAATTAAGAAGCAGCTCAAGTTTAATGTCTTTCAAATAGTCCTAGGAAGATCAAGGTGGGAGGGAAGAAGTAGGAAAGGCCTTCTGGCCGAGGTGACACTGCTGAATTTTTAAGGATGATTCCATCGGCCAGGTACAGAAAGAGAACAAGGGTGCCAAAGGCTGCCCCAGGGAGTGGAAATAGCCTGAAGAACAAGGTGGGCTGGAGGAAGTCCCTTCAGCTTGAGTAATGAATATCAGGACAGGGGAAACGAAGAGGCAGCTATAGCCATAACACCAAGTGCAGGCTGTGGGCATCTCTTTCTACACTCTCCTGACTACATATTTAGGACCCTCCAACCTTCTGCTCTAAAATGGCCTGCCTTCACAAAAATCTCATGTTTACCAAGGGCGTGGCTCAGTGATGAATGGAGTTGGCTCTTAACTACTATGGCGTTTTACCAGTGTATGACTCAATTTGAACTCTTTTATTTTCTTGTTGAAAGAAAATTTGCTCATCAAACATAAATCTCTCATTGATTAGATATGTTATAGACATGATTTTCAGCAGGCCCCTGTGTTCTATATGATGTTGGTCTTCTAGCCTCTGTCTTGTCTTCTGAAAAGGATAATGTGGTGCATGGAACCAGCATAATGACCTCTTCCTTTTTCTTTGCCACCTCCCATGCAAACATGCAAAAATTAAACATCCAAAGGAAAAAGAAAGAAAACCAGGTTACATTATCACCTCACTATTAGCTGTATCAACCATGTCATATTTTACAGAGAAAAAAATCCGGTGTGGGACCCATGATAACTGGTAGTACGCCATTGACTTGGCATGCTGCTGTCAAGGTTCAAATTAAAAAAACAAAACAGATCAGGACATGCAGTCAGAAGAGTGTGAATGTGCTTACATGATTTGGAGCAATTGAATATTAGAAATCAAGATTGCCCCCAGAAAATCCAGCAAAATTCATGCACCCACAAGACTTAATTCACCTCAATTTCCCAAATGGTTTACAGAGGACCTTTATGGGGAAGGGGCTAGGTGCTGGGGGATTTAAAGGCAGGAAAGACAGAAGTGTTCTCTGATGCTCAGAGTGTAGGAGGGGAAAAGGCACAACAATTTAGAAAGAGTCACAGACACATCTAGCTCTCCCTGGGGATGGGGCTGAGTCATTGTATTGTAATGAGTACTTGTGGGTTAGCAAACCAAAGTGGAGATAAATAAGAATTGGCCAATGTAAACAGCATCTTGTGAATGCATTTCATGATGGATTTGGGGACAGAATTAATATTCAAGTATAAAAAATACTGAATTTTATTTGTAGAATTTTTATCTTTCAAAAGCATAGTATTTGTTTGGTAATATCTGTGGAATAACAAAGTGACCATCTTGTACTGGGATTGTGCCAGAACTTCCTACATTAAGCCTCACTGTGTTTATTACTGTTCAGGGTGCTTGGAGAGTCACTGTGCATGCAAATTCCTTACTAATGGGGAACATTAGTTGGGACTCCAAGTAGAGTTATTTGGTGAAACCAGCTTTCATCCAGAGCCATTGGTGATCTTTCTTTTCTGTCATCCTTTCTTCTCTGTGGGTGGGAGGGTGGGAACTGGGTTAGGTGAGGGGCTGGAGTGGTGGGAGAGTCTAAGTGCTTTCCAGATAACATCAGGTCCAGCCCAGTGATCTGAAGACAGGGATACTGTCTGCAGTAAGACATTCTCAATGTGTGGGGATTGTGGTCCATGCTGTGACTTCTGAGATCTGAGAAGCTCCAGTCTGTACCGTTAGCACTAGGTGATAGGCACATACAGATCTCAAGAAGTAGCCAAATACAGAATTTCCTCCAAAGTTGTTCTTTACATGTATTTTTCAATAGACACTCTTGTTTTTCTTTGGTTATCATTTCATTTCAATTTAATTGATTCGAAAGAAAATATTGTTGTATCTTAAATTATGAAGGGTTCACATGAATCCTGGTTAAACCTCTGGTGTACTAAAATCTAAAAGCATGTCTTGTTCATCAATTTAAGTGTTCTTATTTCTGTTTCTTCCCAGTACTTAGGTGGTTCAGTAAACTTTTTTTTTTTTTTTGAGCATTTACTACATGCTGGGTTCTGTATCAGATGCTAGATGGAAATTAGGACTTCTTTCCCTTTTTAAAGAAAAAAAATTTATTTGTTTGCTTTAGAGGAAGAGAGGGAGAGAGCACATGAGGGCAGAGGGAGAGGGAGAAGGAGAGAATCTCCAGCAGATTCCCAACTTGGGGCAGGACTCAATATCATGACCCTGAAATCATAACTTGAGCCAAAATCAAGAGTTGGACACTTAACCGACTGAGCCACCAGGTGCCCCAGGACCTCTTTCCTTGATGGATAAATGACAGTATCTCCTTGCTTCACCCTTTAAACCTCAGTTTCCTTATCTGTAAAACAGAGCTAAAAATCTTAAAAACCTTAATAGAGTTGTTATAACAATTAAATAAAATAATTCTTATAAATCACTTAGAATATGCCTACCACATTGTAAGAACTCAGGAAAAGTAATTACTTTAGATTATTAGTTTGAATCTGTGTGTGCTAGAGGCTGGGGAAATGAATTGAATTCCCCCACTAGTCAAATAATACCATTCCAAGTTTGCTTAATACCCTGGAGTACCATACTACCACCATGTGTTTTATCCAAGGCTTTATTTCTATTAAATCCCCAAATATCTGAAGATGTAATTACTTAGGAGGTGTGATGTGATGGCTTTTGTTGAAGGAACTAAAGCTCATTTTAATTTCAAATTCTTGACTTTCTTTAAAGGAAAGCTTCTTGGTGGTTGGAGTAAGAACATGGCTTTCTGGCTTTCCAACTTTTAAAGTAGGGTGTAGTTTGAAACCGTGGTCTTATTTGTCTAGAACAGTAGGATAAGACCCTTGTGGTGGAGCTAGGAGGTTTATATCTTAGGAAAAGGAGTCAGGGCACACAAGGCCCAGCTGACGTAGGAGTCTAGGGTCCCAGCCCAACTTGCCTGTTTCTACCACTAATCAAACTTGCTCAGATTCCAATTCTTGAAACTTAACTAGTCAAAATAGTACTTTAGGTTGAAAAATGGAGCCATAATGTTGTTCTGAACATACAGGGCACTCACACTTTAATAAATGTTAGCTGTTATACTAATGATCATTAGTAGTGGCACTATAATTATCACTGAAGCAAAGAAGGAACTCCTTTGCTTTTAAACAAGTTTTAGCTTTTTTAAAGAATTTCATGAGGATTTACAGAAATGGCTTGTACTGCTAGGTGGTGGTGCCATGCTTGTTCTTGCCTCTTGGCCTATGCTCATGTTGTCACCATCTGCAAATCCCCTACCCCCACCTCCAGTACTTTTCCTGCTGCCTTATTGACTTGACAGATATCTGCTCAGCCATTAAGACTTTGTTCAGCTTCATTCAGCAAACTGTAAGCATTTATTAAGTGACAAATTTATGCCAGGCGCCATGCTTAGTGTCTGCTGGAGAGCAGACTTGGAAACAGATCATTATAACTTGTGTGACCTCGCCTACTCCATGAAGGAGGCACGTAGTTTGATCTCTTTTTCTCCAAGTAGAACTGACAATTCCCGTGTTTATGTACCCCTTTAATAATGACAGGAAGAGTTCACAACTCTCTTACTTATATTTCTTTTTTTTTTTTTTGAGAGAGAGAGCTAGCAAGAGCATAAGCAGGGGGAGGGGCAGAGAGAGAATCTTTTTTTTTTTTTTAATTAAAAAAAATTTATTGGAGTTCAATTTGAGAGAGAGAGAATCTTAAGCAGGCTCCATGCTCAGTGCAAAGCCCAATGTGGGGCTTAATCTCACAACCCTGAGATCATGAACTGAGCCAGTCAAGAGTCAGACGCTTAACCAACTGAGCCACCCAGGTACCCCACTTTTATTTCTTTTTATCTGCTAGCATATCAAGTTCTTCAGTGCAAAGAGAACATCTTCCCTTTGAATAGCCACCATATAATATTGTCCCTGCATGTGGAAGGTACCCAATAAAGGTTTTTTAGAGTGAATTAACACATATTTTAGGGCTGATGACTTTTTAGGGATTGTTTGCCATGTCTTTGTTTCATGTATTGCCCAACTGTGTTTTGAGTATCTACTATATGCCAAGCACTCCTTTATGTCTTTGAGACATAGTTTACATTTCAATGGGGAGAAGATGGTAGACAAATAGATAAAATATATAAGATAGCAGTTGGCTCGAAGTACTGTGGAGGAAAATTCAGCTGACAGCAAGATCAGGAGTATCTGTGGGTTTGAGCATTTACAGATTGTCAGGGAAGTCATTCCTGAGAAGATGGTGTTTGAACCAAGGCCTGAAGGAGGTGAGGTAACCCCATGCAGCAGAGGCTGAGCAACTGCAAATACCTTGAGGAAGAGTGCACCTGGCCTGCGGGAGGTCTCAGGTGTCTGGGGTTGAGGGAGAATGTTGGGGGCAGAGTGGAAGGTGAGGTAAGGGGGTGACAGATTGTACAGAGCCCTGTAGACCCCTGGAAAGACTTGGCTGTTTTACTCTGAGAAGGAAACTATAGGAGGGTTTTGGACTGAGAAGTGATGTGGTCTGAGTAACATCCTAATGGGTTCACACTAGCTGATATGTTTAGACTGGATTGTGGGGAGGTAGAAACAGGCATGGGAAACCAGGCAGAAAGCTCCTGAAATAATCCAGGGGAGAGTTCTTGGTGACTTGAACCAAGATGGTGGTGGTGGAAGTAATGAGAAGAGTTTAGGTTCAGGATTAAAAACAAACAAACAAACAAACAAACAACTTTTCATTTTGAAAAATTTCTACCATGAAAAAGGAAAACAACAGTTTAGTGAACCCCCACTTAGTCATCAACATCTGATGTATTTACCTATACTTTTTTTTTTTTTTTGGAACCATTTCAAAGTAAATTACACATATTATGAGACTTTGGCTTCAGCATAAATCTCCAGAAAATCAGGTTGTTCTCTTACATAAGTGGAATGCCATCATCATACCAAATTCAGATTTCCCCTGTTGCCTTCCCTGAGATGGTTTTTATATCTGTATTTCTTTCTGAATAGAATCCAGTCACGATTCATTCATTGTATTTGGTTGCTATGTCTCTCAAATGTTTCTCTTTCACTTTCACTTCATTAATCTGAAATAATTTTAAACTTACAGACAAATTTCAAGAACAGTGTGAAGAAATCCTGTATAGACTTCACCCAGATTCGTCCGTTGCTGCCATTACATCAGACTTGCTTTAATATTCCTCCTGTGTAAGTTTCAGATAGGATTTACCTCAAAGATAGAGGAAACAATTTGCTTAGAGGCAGGTTGTTTGGTGTGAGAGAAAGTGAGGTTTCTAAGGATGACCTTCAGGCTTCTGGCTTGAGAAGTTAGAAGGAAGGTGTTGCAGTTTACGGAGTTGAGGAAGGTGAGGGAGGGACAGGTCTGGGAACAAGGCTGGGGTCTGAATATTAGGCACGTCAAGCTTGAGCTGTCTGTTGGGTGTCCATCGACAGGGGTGCCAGAGGCAGCTGGGTGTATAAATAGGGAGTTCAGAGACGAGGCTGCAGCTATAAATGTGGCAATTTTCAGTGAAGAGGTGGCATGTGAGGTCAGCAAGAGCGAGCATGAGGGTAAGTTGAGAGGATGACAGAGAACTGAGCCTTGTGGTGTTTCGGATGGCAAAGTTGAAAGGAGCCAATAAAGGGATTGTGAAGGAGGGACATGCGAGTAGGAGGAACCAAGAGAACCTGTTAATGATCCCCCATATCAAATGCTACTGATAGGTCATGGCAGTTGAGGACGGTGAAGTGACCTGTGGATGTGGTTATTGGTGTCACAGAAGTCCCTGGTCTCTTTGACAAGAGCAGTTTGGGTGGAGTGGTGGTAGTGAAACCTCCATCTGAGAGGGGTCAAAAGGAAATGGGAGGAAAGTAATTGAAGTATGGGACTCTCGAGAAGTGTATTGTAAAAGGGTGGTTTGGAGAAAGGGTGGTAATTGGTGGAGGAATGTGAAGTCAAAGATTTTTTTAATTTTTAAATTCTTATTATTTTTTAAAGATTTTATTTATTCATGGGAGACACAGAGAGAGCGGAGAGAGAGGGAGAAGGAGGCTACCTGTGGGGACCCCGATGTGGGACTCAATCCCAGAACCCTGGGATCACAACCTGAGCCAAAGGCAGATGCTCCACCACTGAGCCACCCAGGCACCCCTAAAGATTTTTTTAAGGGGAGCCATTATAGCATGTTTGTTTGTATACTCATGATCCAGAGGAGAGGGAGAAACTGAAGATGCGAGAGAGGGGAGAGGTAAGAGCTCTATCCTTGCCTAGATAGCAGCAGCTGGGAAGTAGTGCACGCGTCCCAGTTGTCTTGGATGGGAGTGTAGACAGCTCTCTGTGGCCACAGGAGGGAAGCCAGAGTATGTGGGACCGGATGCAGACAGGTAGAGTCATGTTGAGAGCTTGTGGCAAGTCAAGAGACTGCCTCTTTAATCTTAGTGAATTAGGAAACCGGGTAATCAGCAGAGAGCAATTAGAGAGTAGGAGGTATTACCATTTTGAGGAGAGAGGAGAAAGTGTGAAGTAATTGTCTTGAAGTGTATTTATTAATTTCTCTGGTTGGAGTGTGTTTATCTGTGTGTGGCGTGGCAGGCAGTGAGGACAGTAAGGGGCATGAGTAGATTGCATTAGGAATGAAGTATCAGTGGAGTGTGATCACCCATAGATCAGCCTCTCTCATCAAAAAGTTGCTGGTTGGGGGGGTACCTGGGTGGTTCAGTCAGTTAAGCATCTGCCTTTGGCTCAGCTCGTGATCTCAGGGTCCTGGGATCAGAACCCACATTGAGCCCTGCATTGGGCTCCCTGCTCAGGGGAGAGTCTCTTTCTCGTTCTCTCTCTGCCCCTCCTCCCACTGGTGTGTGTATGCGCTCGCTCACTCGCTCTCTCTCTCTCTCATATTCTCTCAAACAAGCGAATAAATGAAGTCTTTAAAAAAGAAAAAGTACTGGTTTGGGATCAGCCCTCACAGTGCAGGGAATGGCTCATTACAGGAAAGCTAAGCTAAAAGCAAAGCTTTAGATCCTTGCCGCAGGCATTTATTTATCAGACCAGACTGCAACTGGTGTTAACTAGTGTTAGGGACTGAATGACTGTGTCTCTCCAAAATACATTATGTTGACTCCCTAAGCTCAAGTGTGATGATATTTGGAGGTTATGAGGGTGGTACGTGTGTGATGGTAAGAAGAAGGAGACACCAGAGTCCTCTCTCTCTCTCTCTCTCTCTCTCTCTCTCTGTCTGTCTCGCACACAGCTAGAAGGTGGCCACGTGCAAATGAGGAAGGGCGTCTTGAATGAACACTGAATCTGCTGGCATTTGACCTGGGACTTCCCAGCTTCCAGAACTATGAGAAATAAATGTCTGTTGTTTCAGCCACCCAGTCAATGATATTTTATTAGAATAGCCAAGCCAGAGCTGGCTTTGTACTAAGACAACTAATACGCACTTACTCGTTTATCATTTCCACATTCGTGTTTACGGGAGATGTTTCCTAGGGGAGGGAGGGCAAGTCATATCCTACAGTCAGTCTCAGCTTTGGAAAAGACTGAGGGGACAAAAGGGACCCATGGAGCCTACTCTTTGTAAGGTTACCTTTAAGAAAAATGTCCCCATCTTAACAAGCACTGTTGTGTCTTTTAGTTCATTATCCTGTGAGCTGCTGAGGTAGTAAATTCTTATCAAATTGGATGATGTTCTATTCCAGACTCCCTTCTGTCCTAAGAAATTCTGTACCACATGCTGGAGATTCTTAAGCTGCCACATGGATTTCTCTTGAGTTTTGGATGATTTGATGCATTAGGTATTCTTATTTAATTTCTGCTTTTAATTTTAAGAAACACTTCCAGATATGCCTGCAGCTAGCTAGCCATTTTTCCAAATCTGCATATAAATAAGAGAGAAGAGAGGGGAAATATAAAGCAGTGTTTTTTTTCTTTCTCCTTTTTTTTTCTCATTATATACACATCATATCCCCATTATGTGTGTTAGATCCAAGTTTACTCCTTTAAAAAAAAAATTCACTGGGAAGACAATCAAATAGGCAAATCAAAAACTGTAAGGGATGCATTTTCATAAAAGCCCACGAGTGTAACTTTTTTGATACTTAAAAAGTAATCTATGCCTCTGATAATTATTTAAAATAAAATCCTTTTTTTACCTAATAGTATTAAATGTTTAGTTAAATGTCTGCAAGATCAGATTTAATGGCTCAACTCGAATAAAAAAATAATGTATAAATATAATAAAGTTGTAATCTCACTAGCAAAAAAATAACTCAGTTAATTTCAACTTTTTATTTTTTATTTATTTATTTTAACATTTTTATTTGTTTATGATAGTCACACACACACAGAGAGAGAGAGAGAGAGAGAGAGAGAGAGAGAGGCAGAGACACAGGCAGAGAGAGAAGCAGGCTCCATGCACCGGGAGCCCGACGTGGGATTCGATCCTGGGTCTCCAGGATCGCGCCCTGGGCCAAAGGCAGGTGCCAAACCGCTGCGCCACTCAGGGATCCCAATTTCAACTTTTTATTATCAAAATTTTAACATATGCACCAAAGAAAATAGTGTAATGAATTTTCACATATCCATCATCTGGCTTCAACTATGATAGACATTTTGCCATCTCCTTAAGCTGGAAGTCATAAAAGTTACTAAAAACTTTAACAGACAAAACATTAATATACAGGATGTAGGTATAAGATAATACGCTTTATTAATATGCTTTAGGGTAAGGCCTCCAAACTAGGGCCTGCAAAGGTTTAAAAATGGCCTGATGAGTTCCCAGTGGCCTCAAGTTCACAGGGCTTACCAGTTTTTATTCAGCCCCGAGCTTGCATGTTATGCTTTGGTAAGAAGTAACTGCTGCAAGTTCTCTGCACATCTTGCCCCAGCATCCCCGCCCTTTTTTCTCACACATTCTGTCCCACTATTCCCCCCTCAACCACTTTTTTTCTCTGCTTTTAACTCTTTTTCATTTCTTCCAAGTCCAGCTCAGGTGCCTTCTGTGAGGTTTCCGCTCATCACGCCACCCCCTGTGGCACACCTCCTGGAGTTCCCATAAGAGCCCTGGTCTATATGGTCGGCCTGGCCTGCAAGACTGCATTGTCTGGGTCTTGGCTGTCTACCTCTCTGACCTCATCCCCTCTTACTAGGCTCCAGTGACATCGGTGTGCCCTCTGCCTGCCAGGCCCGTGCCTACCTTATAGGTCTTTGCACTTCTTGTCCTGTCTTTCTGGACATATTTTGCCCCACATCTTTGGCTGCTGCTACTAGATGTCCCCCCCCCCCCCCCCCCCAAGGAATCTCTTCTAGATCACAGGACTGCTTTTCTTTCCAAGAAAGAAATACTACATCACTTTGTGGTACTCATTTTCTTTTACTTCCAGTCTGATCATTTATACATGTATCCCAAAACAACATAGTTTCATTTCTTGCCTATTTTTAAATTTAATATGAGTAAAATCATATATTATCTTCTTTTGTGCCTTGCCTGTTTTGCTCTGCAGGGTGCTTCTAAGGCCTATGCAGGCTGCTGTGTGTTTGTGCAATTGGCAGTGTTTCATCTGTTTTCACTACTGTGTGGTATTTCATGGTATAAACATACTGCAATATATTTCTCTCTTCCGTCATTTTTGGATATTTGGGCTGTTTCCCGTTTGGGCCTGTTTTAAGAAATAATGCTGTGAGCATTCTTGTAAACATAATATCTGGGCATACCATCATGAATTCTCTACTGTATAAATAAATAGGAGAATTTTGGAGTAGGTAGGGTAACCATAAATAAATGTTCCCCCAACTGGGACGATTTTGTGTGGACTAAGTGCTAAACTTGACATCAGGGAAACAGGTGAAAATAGTGATTATCTCAGGCAAACGGAGATACTTAGTCCTGTATTAAAAGTGGCTATATATCTTCAAACTTAGAGAAAATGTTAATCTGTTTTCTAAAGGGATTGTACACATTTAAATCCCTACTCAAAGTGTGCAGGAATTTCTGTTGCTCTACATTCTCGCCAACATGGTGTTCTTACATTTTGTATTATTTACTAGTCTTGTTGTGGTTTTAATTTGCATTTTTCTCATTGATGAAACTGAGTTGTGACATATGTTTAAATATTTTTAATAGATATATTTGAAAATATAAACCTATTTTTTAGCTTGGCTTTAACTATAATGCACAATTTTAATAATAAATAGCATTTTATTACTATTTTCTATTTTTAGTATTTTTTGATACAGCGATTATTTAGATATATGTTTTCAATTTTCATTTTTTTAAAGATTTTATTTATTTATTCATGAGAGACACAGAGAGAGGCAGAGGCATAGGCAGAGGGAGAAGCAGGCTCCATGCAGGGAGCCCAATGTGGGACTCGATCCCGTGACTCCCGGGATCATGCCCTGAGCCAAAGGCAGATGCTCAACTGCTGAGCCACCCAGGCGTCCCTGTTTTCAATTTTGAAATATGCAGACATTTTTAACTTATTTTAAAATGATTTTTAGCTCATGGTAAATGATGCTCTGTAAGATTTTTCTCCTTAGAAATTGATTGAGATTGTTTTAAAGTCCAGTGTATGGTGTATTTTTATAAAGGTCCTTTGTGTAGGTTAAAAAAGAGTGTGAATTCCGTAATTGCTAGTTACAGTATTGTATATATTTCTATTTTGTAAAGATTTTAATCATGATCCTCAAATCTCCTGTGTTCTTACTGGTTTTTTGTTTTGTTTTGTTTGGTCTACTTGTTCTCTCAATGCTGACAGAAATTTTTAAAACCTGGTATGATTATGGATTTTTCTGTTTTTTCTAGTCATTCTGTCAGTTATTACATTAAAAATATTTTAGGCTATGCTTTTAGGTATATAAACATTTAAAGTTATAATGACTTCCTGGTAAATTGAATGTTTTATTAATGTGAAGTGATTCTCATATTTGATCATGCTTTTAACATTAAAGTCAATTTTGTCTTGTTAATACAGCCACATCAGTTTTGTTTTAATGATTATTTGCATAGTACATCTATTTCCAAATTTTTATTTAACTCTTTTGTATTCTTGTGTCTTAGATATGTTTCCTGTGGATAACATATGGTAGAATTTTGTTTTAATTCTGTCTGAAAATATTTGTTGTCTTTCTGCTGAAGCTTAACTCACATATACTTAATATCACTTTTAAATGCTTTTAAACCTTCATCTTAGTTTGTGCTTTTTATTGATTTGTCCATTTTATGTTTCATTTTCTCTCCTTTCTTCACTTCTGCACTTACAATTTTTATGATTCTGTTTTCCCTCCTGGTTTTGAAATTATAAGGTCAGTTTTTAATTATTTGGTAGTTACTCTAGAAATTACAATGGGTTTATATAAGTTACCAAAATCGAAGGTTAATTCATTCTTTTTACCCGCTTCCCAGAAAATCTGAGATATGTATAATGCTTTTAGCTCCATATACCTACTCCTGGTTTGTGGTATGTTTTCATGCCTTTTATTCTGTCTTTTGGCCTTAGAGATGTTATTCACCATAAAGAACCTAGAGTCAGTGTTCTTTTTAAATTTGCACACATATTTGCCACTTTGTTTGCTGTTTATTCTTTTTTGTACTCAGACTTTCCATCTAGAATCACTTAATTCTTGTCTGAAGATCCTTGAAGCTTCCCAGAGATGAAATCTCTTGTTGTTGTTGTTTTGTCTGAAAAGAAGTATATTTTGCCCTCATTCTTGAAGGTTTTTTCTCTGAGTGGAGAATAGTAGATAGGTAGTTCTTTCTTTCTGCTTAGTGGTGATTTCAGTGTGGTGTCTTCTTGCTTACATTGTTGCTATATAGAAGTTGATTTGTTGCTATGGAGAAATAGATGGTAAATCTGTCATTCATTTGAAGGTAATGCCTTCTCCTCCATACCCTTAGGATTTAAGGGTTTTCTCTTAGTCTTTTTTGTTTTTCTGTACTTTCACTATGCAGTGTTATAAGTATTGTTTTTAAAAATTTATTCTTAAAGCTCACTAGGCTTCTTGAATCTGTGGATTGCTATCTTTCATCAGTTCTGGAAAATTCTATTACCTCTTCAAATATTGCCTCTTCCCTATCCTATCTCTTTTCTTCTGCAACAATTAAATATATTTTAGACCATCTCACACCATCTTCAATGTGTCTTAATTTCTGTTTCGTGTTTTCCATTTTTTTGTTTCTCTGGCTGAACATTAGATATCATCTAGCCTAGTTTTTAAATCACTCCTTCTCTTATTAATCCTTTCTAATTTATTATTTCCTTCTCCTCCTACTTTTTAATCTGGTTACATTTTTTATTTGTGGAAGTGATCTTTTAAAAACCTGCTTGGTCACTTTTTACCACTTTCTATTCTTGGCAGGTACATTTCACCTGGTCTTTCTTCTCTTCCAGAGAATAAACATAGCTGTTCTATAATCTGTGTTTGACAGTTCAATTATCAACAGGTCTGTTACTAATTCTGAGTCATGGTAACATTTTCCCTGTGTGCTTTAATTTTGTGCTACTCTTTGTTCTTTAAAATTGCTGGTGTGATTCTTGAGGCCTAGAAAGGAGACTTTATTGCTTAGGTTCAGTGAGACATTTTCAGATACTACCAGTCCAGGATCACCTTCAACAGAGTCCATGGTTAAAGATAAGCAGGACCACCAAGGCAGTGACAGTTGTGGGTCTTTGACCATAATTTATCATGGGATTGTTTTCCCATTTCTTTTCCCCCCTCTTTTTCTTAGTGCCAAGGCTACATCCCTGCAGTTCCCCAGAGTTAGGGATAGGAAGAGGGTTCTGTGTGGTTCATACCCATCCTGTGGATATAATCTTTTGGGTTCCAACTTATGTGAACATTGCCCTCTATAATAGACCTCACTTTGGGTGGGCTCTCAGGCCTTGACTCTTCCCTTTCCTCCAGAAAGCTGCCAAAACAGAAACCCAGACTACTGGCTATGGCAGATGCCCTCAAGGTGAAAAGAACTGTGATATTCTATTTAGGTCTTTTAGGTTACTAAAGTTGTTTTGTTTTGTTTTGTTTTGTTTTCAGTTTTTTTTTTTTCCCTAATAGCTTCTTACTATCTTGTCACCTAAGCTTCTTTTAGGGATTTTTTTAAATTGAGAAGTTTAGTTGTTTTTAATTGGTCAGGGTAGCAAGGAATTGGTCTGAATAGCCAAGTCTGCTATTTCTGGAAAAGGAAGTATTAGTGAGACCTTAAATCTAAAAAATATTATCTATTGAGAAAAAAATTATGTGTGCTATGCATACAAAAGTTTTGAATATGATAAAGCATTTTGAAAACTAGAGTCTAGGCAGCCCGGGTGGCTCAGCAGTTTAGTGCCGCCTTCAGCCCAGGATATGATCCTGGTGACCCAGGATTGAGTCCCACATTGGGCTCCCTGCATGGAACCTGCTTCTCCCTCTGCCTGTGTCTCTGTCTCTCTCTCTCTCTCTCTGTGTGTGTGTGTGTGTGTCTCTCATGAATAAATAAATAAAAAATCTTTAAAAAAAAAGAAAACTAGAGTTTTCCTATACTTTTATGTGATATATCATTTTAATATTGATGTGAAGTTAAACAAGGTTGGTTTGGCCTTGTATCCAATGTGACTTCCAGTTTTAACCACAGCAATTTCCTAAAACTGTGTACAACAACTTTCCTATGAGTCAGGGAAATAGCCATCTATGCCAAGCACCCATGGGGTACAATTATGGTATTAGAGAGGTTTTGAGGGGCATGGCCTTTCAAAGACATGGAAGATAGAAATCTGCCCACATTGTTTTCTGCTGTGTACTAACATAACCTGACAAAAAGATTTTTGTCTGATACTCACCAGGTAATAATGCAGATAAGCCTTGCTCTTACAAAGTAAAACACTGGAAAATGTAAATTTAATCATGTTTAGCTGGTTTGGGAAATGCTGGTTACATGCCACACAGATTGATCCAGTTTATAGTGTGAGGCACAAAATCTCTTAGAGGATGGAAATCTTGGGTACAGTTTTGCATCTTAGAAATACACATTAGTGACAGTGTGGCATCTGAGCTGATAGAGAAGGGAGTAGAATCAGGTATGAGCAAGTAGCGTATGGGGACTGCCAAGCATGTCCAGGTAAGATAGAGACAGCCCCAGAAAAGTGGTAGAGAAATGAGCCAACTAAAAATGGTGCAGAAGAAAACACTCTAGTTCTGTCATTTAAGAAACATCCTGGGCCCGTCTGGATGGGGGCAAGGCCCAGCTGCTGCTGTTTTTTTCAGCCAACCACAGAATCTCTTTAGCCTCTGGCTTCCTTCCCATTTCCATTTTCTTCTAACGTTGAGGAAAGGGCTGCAGGTGAACCAGATGCAGTGAGCTGAGACCTTGTGGGTGGCCTCCCCAGGCTGTAGACCACACTGGTCATTAGGCCTTCAGAGAAGAGTCCCAAAATGCCAGCCCTTAATATTGATAGGGTTGTTTGAAGTTCGAGACTAGGATAAGTAGCACAAAGTGGGACCTTCAGGAGACTGGACTGCCCAGAATCTGTAGTTGAAAGGCTGCAAAATTAGTTTATTAATATAATTATTTGCTTTGCCATCCAGATGAATCATAATTTGTCATCCATGGATATGGAATGCATTCTCTGATTCAACAAATTAATGCTGACTCTGTGCTGAGGAGTTTGTAGTAGTGATCATTTTAGCAGCCTTTTGCCATCAAAGTCCATAAATTCAACGTTCAGCGAATACCTTTTATGGGCCAGGATCTCTACCTATGTCATCTTACTTAATCCTCACAACACTCCCACTGGGAACATAATTTGATTACAATTCAGAAAGGTTAAGTAGTATGTGTATGTATAGAAAACGAGTCAGAATCTGCATGTGATGGACTCTGATACTTTGCTTCTTCCTCTATACTTCCCGTGTACTGAGATCCTAACTTTAAAAGTCAATTTTAATGGAGTTCAATTCTTAAGTAATTTCTAGCAAAGCTGTCATTAGGGTTGACTTCTCTCTAAAGCTGTCTTCAAGGTATTGCTCTTTTTAATAAAAAAATTTTTTTTTAAATTTTGGAGTGACAGACATAATGAGTATTCCTAGTGAGCTGCAATGAGACTCTATCTTTAATAGAAAAAAAATTTTTAGGTCTCTTACCTCCCATGTTTTTGACGCCTGTTATATAGAAAATACCAGACCCTTTGCGGATGGTTTTCATATGTTCACAAAAAAGCATCACAGTACAGTCTGTGTGTGTGGCATATATAAGAGAGAGAAACATAGTAATGGCATATTAACTTATCTATGACCAAATCATAGAAGCACATGTGCAGAGCTTCTGTGGATCTCACCAAGACTAAATTTGACCACATTTCCTACTTTCTTTTTACACAATTTCCCAATTTCACTGGGGATCTCTCCCTTATCATAGGCTCCTATGGACTCTTCAGTTTATACCAACAACTCTGTTAAAATAGACAGTGATCTGGTATCAGTCACTTGGAGTTGGATAACACTCTTCAGGTCAAATCTATTCACATACTTCAAGACATTATTTCATCGGCGTGGGAGGTGCTAATTGGCAATTTGCTATAGAGAACTTGGGGCTCGGTCTTCCTTTTTTCTACCCTACTCATTAACAAACGAAAACAGCTGCTAGAAATATTTTTTGGTTTGTTTATTTTTTGTTTTATGCATAAAGTGGTGAAAAGCAGAGCTTAGATGATTTTCCTTTGAAATCGTTGAAGGAATTAGAAAATATGTAAGGATAAATATACATCCTCAGATCAATGGCTGCATTCCCTGTCAGTCTTCAGAATACTCTAAAATGGAAGCAATTGACAGAAAGAGATACCAGGATTTTAACTCCTATATTAAGAATTTAACAAAAACAAAGGTCAAATCTATCTCTACTGTGCTACAAAAAGTGGTTGATTCTTCCAGTTGAATTGGTAGTGAGTGTGCAAGTGATCTGTGTTCTTTGACCTGTTTCAGGAAATACATGACTCACTGCTTCTCTGGGGCCCAGCTGTTAATAACAATGGTGAAACATGCTGGTAGAATGCTAAGCTGGTAGAATGCTAAGTACCTGCCTGAGTCAGGGTGGTGAGATTAAGACCAGATTCTCGGTCACTGTCCTTATCACCGTGTCATTTCATTCCTTTAATAAATACTCATCAGGTACCTGCTGGGTGCTAGGTATAGGAGAGAGAGTGACGGACCACATTCAAGGAACTGCGTATTGACCCTCTAAGAACACTGTGTTCTGCATTCTCCACCAATCAGTGTCTCCACTGAAAAGTATGGCCTAATGGTTAAGTGGCCAGTCTGTGAAGTCAGACAGATCTGGCTTCAAAGACACTACTTACTAGATGTGTGAGGTTGACCAAACCACTTATGCTTCAATAAGACTTCCTTTCTCCATATATACTGTGGGCATCAAGCAGATCATGCATGTAAAGGGCTTTTCTCAGTGCCTGTGGTGTAACAAGGCTCCATGGATATAAACTATATCTGCTCTTGTAGTCATTGTGATAATTATGTTCTGGCCTCAGGTTTGAGGAAAAGGAAAAAGAAAATAAATTGGAAGAATGGTTGTTAGGTATGTCAGAGAGAAGAAATAGGGGCTCATGAAAATACAGTTCCAGCCAATGTAGGAAGAAGGTGAGGTTGAGCCTTTGCAAATTGGGACTGTACGTCTCCTGGTATAACTTCTCTCCCTGTCCAGGCATTATTTTAATTCCACTCTTTTTAGGTTCAAATACTGGGTAGTTAGAAAAGGAAACATGCAGTGTGGTTTACCCAGGATCTTTTCCCATGTTAAGCACAGCTGTGCCTGGGCCAGGGAACCTAAAGCTGGAGAAATAGAAGTGGCTCTTTGTAGAAGATATCTCTGTATTGGTTGATCCTTCCAAATATTTAGCCTCATGGAACAATTGCAGAAAGGTATTTAGGTCTTTTAATATAAGTTATCTTGAATGGCATAACTTGCTAGTGGCAGGTTAAGGTATTTTCAAAAAGAAAAGAAAGCTTACCATGTATAAGTTCTGTCCTTTAGATAGTCAAATATGACACTTCGACTTAAAATTCAAGAAAATCAGAACTGAAACACCATTGCTTTCTTTTTCCCATTATTTATTTTTTTTTAAGATTTTGTTTATTCATGAGAGATACAGAGAGAAAGGCAGAGACAGAGGTAGAAGGAGAAACAGGCCCCTTGCAGGGAGCCGAATACAGAACTCCATCCCAGGACCCAGGATCATGACCTGAGCCAAAGGCAGACGCTCAACTGCTGAGCCACCCAGGTGCCCCACCTTTGCCCATTATAAAATTTTAAAAAATTAAAAAAATAAAATAAAATAAAATAAAAATTTAAAAAATTTTGTAAAGGATTCCTCATTCATTTGATGAAAGTCATTTTATTTCAGTGAAATTTGGAAGATTGAGATAACTGCAAATCAGATTTTGTGTAAATATATAAAAGAGGTATCCATGTATTTTTTTCCTCCTTTACTTATGTACCTTTGGGGAAGTTTTGTTTTTTTTTTTTTTTTTTTTTTTACTATTTTTTTTTTAATTTTTATTTATTTATGATAGTCACACACACACACACAGAGAGAGAGAGAGAGAGAGAGAGGCAGAGACACAGGCAGAAGGAGAAGCAGTCTCCATGCACTAGGAGCCCGACGTGGGATTCGATCCCGGGTCTCCAGGATTGCGCCCTGGGCCAAAGGCAGGCGCCAAACCGCTGCGCCACCCAGGCCCTCCCTTTGGGGAAGTTTTAAAAGGAAAACATTTCTACATTTGTTGAAAATGTTTAACTGTGAAGCTACCCATCAGTAGACGGGTAGTCAAAATTACTATTTAGGAACCATTCCTTTTTTTTTGTTTGTTTTATTTTCCATATGTTTTTTGCACATTATCATTGATCTTGAAGTTGTGAAACCTAGGTTTTAATTCTATCTTCCTAATTAGTAGTACATGCCTCTGAGGAAATCACTTAATTTTCCAAACAAATTTCCTGACTTAGAAAATGGGAATAATATTACATATTAAAGGATGCAGTTGTGAACTTTAAAGAATTCAGTAGGTCAGATTTCTGTGTATATTCTTGGAGACAGGGTGCTTGATAAATTTTAGTTGAATCTGAACCAATATATCTTTTGGTTTTGCTTTCTCCATGCAGGGATGCATATTACCATTCTCTATGGCTCTCATGATACTGTGTTAACTGTGTTAACAGTTAACTAGAGAGATCATATTCTGTGTTGGCTACTTGAGTATGGTAGTATAATGCTATTATTTTGGTGGTGGCTGGAACACACCAATTTAAGTGATAGAGATGGAGTGGAAAACAGAATAGTGCTGTTCCTTGCCAAGGGCCTGTGCATAGTGAGCGTTTCCTTGGCCTCTGCCTCCATGCAGAGTGTTGATTGTGTTAAATGCTCTATTTTCTTTTAGCCATTGTTGGTAGTAGCTGGTGTCAGCTCCTGGTTGTGAAAATCCTTCTTTGCCTTCGGGAGGGGATGCAGTTTGAGAAAAGAAGCTTTAGTGAAGGATCCCTGGGTGGCGCAGAGGTTTGGCACCTGCCTTTGGCCCAGGGCGCGATCCCGGATCCTGGAGACCCGGGATCGAATCCCACGTTGGGCTCCCGGTGCATGGAGCCTGCTTCTCCCTCTGCCTGTGTCTCTGCCTGTGTGTGTCTCTCTCTGTCTCTGTCTCTTTCATGAAAAAACAAGTAAAATCTTAAAAAAAAAAATAGAATGCAAAAGTAGAATATAATGATAGTATCATACCCTTACTGCTAAAATTTACTGACCACTTACTTTGGGCAAGGTACTATTCTAACGGCTTTATTTTAATTCAATTTTTTAAAATGTAGTTGTGGTAAAACAGGCATAACATAAAACTTACCTTCTTAACCATTTTAAAGCATGCAGTTCCATGGCATTAAGTATATTCATATTGTACCACCATCATCACCACCCATCCCAGTGGAACTGGGATTGAGTCTAGGCAGGGTAGTTCTGGAGCTGGAGCTCCTACCTCCCTGCTACCACAGCCTCTTTCATTATACAGGCATTACAGCCAATTAAAACAATAGAGAAGTGCTTGTGATAACAACTGGATCTTTTCCCCTACTTCCAATCCCATGTATGCCTGAGAATCGATCTCTGATAAGTTTTGTGTTTCCTTCCAAACGTGTGTGTGTGTGTGTGTGTGTGTGTGTGTGTGTGTAATTATTAAAGGGTTCATGGTTTACACTTCATTCTGGTACTTCTTTTTCTCCCCACCTGTTTATTAAAGATATCTTTTGGGGCACCGGGGTGGCTCAGTCAGTTAAGCATCTGTGTTTGGCTCAGGTCATGATCCCAGGGTCCTGGGATGCATCCTGAGTTGGGCTCCCTGCTCAGCAGGGAGCCTGCTTCTCCCTCTGCCCTTCCCCTCACTTGTGCTTGTGTGCATGCTCTCTTTCTCTCAAATAATTAAATAAAATCTTAAAAAAATATATTTCTAGGTCAGTACATATAGATGTACCTCATTTTCACTAATGACTGCATTTTGCAAAAAGTCGATTTATTTATCATTTCATTATTGGGATAACCATTAGAAAGAGCTTCAAGGAACATTCTTTAAAAAAAAAAAAGATTTTATTTATTTATATGAAAGAGCACAAGCAGGGGAGGGGCAGAGGAAGAGGGAGAGGGACAAGCAGATCCCCCACTAACCAGGGAGTGTGACTCGCTTGATCTCAGCACCCTGGGATCATGACCCAAGTGGAAGGCAGATGCTTAACCCATTGAGCCACCCAGATGCCCTTCAAGGAATATTCTTATGTATGTATTTCATGTTAGTTTTTTTGGCAGAATAAAAATAAAAATGGAATTAATACGTTAAAGGCTCTATATGTTTTATGTGTGGTCCTCAAGTTAACGCTGACTCACACAGCCCATAGTTGAAAGAAGACCGAGCCAGAAGAAAGAACTTGATTGCTTCAGGTTTGTTAAACAAGTGCAGTCCCTGGGAGAAGACTTGGCAACTGAGTAGATGACTGGGACCCAGCCTGGGAGAAGTATCAGGTGGGCAAGCCTAGCTTCAGGGGGCCCAACACATCAGCTAAAATATGTGACCCTCTGCGTTTGTCCCAATTACCAAGAGCTTTCTTGCTCTGAAATTTCTTTCACCTGAGCAGCTGGAAGAGGTCATGGTCATGGTTCAAAGGAATAGAAGAGTAAAACCTGTCCTTTTGTTGGAATAGTACAGATTAATTGGATCTTTTGGTTATTACTAACTTAAGCTGAATAATTAGTTTAAATAAGTTATCACATAAATAATGTTATCAAAGAAAAATTACTACTAAATAAAAATATTTGAATTAAACTATCAAACATATATACACATATGTGTATGAATGTATATGTGTATGCACATATATTTTTTAATATGAGCCTCCTGAAGATGGTTTTAAAGTAAAATTGATTGCTTTTTGTCCCCATTATGTAAGAATATATAAAAATTATAGAATTTTGGAACATAAAAAAGTAAAAATGGGAGGAATATTTTAGTATAATTAAAGAATTTTCAATGTATAATTTTCTGTTTTTAATATAGTTGTGGTATCATAGTGCATATACAGTTGTATCTCTCACTCTTTTAAAGCACTGGACTTGAAAGTGTACTGTGAGTTAATGGCCACCATTGAGCTAAGCATCCTATATTCATTAACTTGTTTAGGTTTTACAGTGCTCATCTATGGTAGGTTCTGGGTCTTTTTTGTTGTTGTTGCTGTTCTCATTTTATAGTCAGAGAAATTGAGACTTCGAGAACCTGAGGAACTTCCCGCAAATCTGTAGCCAGGAGAATCTAGAAAAAGAATGAATCAAAATAACTTGTTTGTATTCTCTACCTACAGAAGGACAGATGTGATTTGCATGATGCCGCTTCACATGTCATGACCATCCCTTGGCAGTACCCTTTCTTGCTAAATGTTTGCTTAAGTAGCTATATAATATTGCATCTAATGGACGTCCTAAGAATTTTTTTGTTATTCTGTTATTATCTAGGACCATTCTTAATTCAGTTTTTCTTATTATAAATGTCTTAAAACCATTCATAATGACTCAGGTGTCAGGTTCATCTCTGAATTATGAGCATCTCTGTGTGTATTTTTTCCCCTGTATTTTAAATGTCCTTGGAAAAGAGTCCAAGTAATTTAATTGTTTAATCAAAATAACTAAACTTCTAAAAAGATCATGATGATTTAAAAATAATTCATAAATCTTTACATAATATTGTTGGTGCTATTTTCCATTGTCTCTAGAAGAAAGCAAAACCCAAATGACTTCATCGTCCACAGCATGAAACTTCACATTGTCCCTAGAGGAAAAATAATTTCTTCACTAGTAGCTGTGAAAAATTGACTGACAGCATGAGAGTTTGATGCCCACGTTGAGATTATTGGCATTTAAATGAAATCACACTTGTCAGTAATTTTGTGTTACTGGTGTTACCAGTATACATGTGGCTTATCATTGAAATATTCTGTGACTGATGCTTATGCAACCACTATCTTTTTTTTTTTTTTTTAAGATTTTATTTAATTATTTGAGACAGAGGGCAAGAAAGCACATGCAGGGGGAGCAGCAGAAGGAGAGGGAGAAGCAAACTCCTTTCTGAGCAGGGAGCACAATGCAGGGCCTGATCCCAGGACCCCAGGATAGTGAGCAGAAGGCAGACACTTAACTAAGCCACTCAGACACACCTACAACTGCTATCCTTAACATTATCTTAAAATCAACATAGTTTACTCAGTAAAACCTTCACTGAGGAAAATTTGTTATTTTTCTTATTAGACCTCTTTTTTTTTTTTTCTCATAGCCACTTAAATTGTATCATTTTAACTCTTGGCTATCATAGTGCCCCCAGCAACCGATTTTTTCCTTGTTGAGAGTGTTTGTTGGCATAATTTTATGGTTATAAAGACACAAAAAAGCAGATTCCAGAAAAATTTTTTAAAGGTTGAAACACTGAATTCTGAGAAATATAATTCAAAAGGAATAGTAATGTAGACTTTCCCAGCTATCCTTAGATTTTAGATGAGACCATGGAGAGAGAAGTACAAACATTTCTAGAATGAAGTGTTCCCCATGGATCCCCCAATGCTGGACTACAAAATGGTATTAGAATAGGTAATACCAGGGTTGAGGTATTCTTTCCTTCTTTTAAGAGTAAAGCCACACAACTCTTCACTTTGTGTTGGCACTTGTCAGCTGGGTATCACATCACATGTAAGGGAGACAATTCTTTTTTTTTTTTTTTAAGATTTTATTTATTTATTCATGAGAGACACAGAGAGAGAGACAGAGACCTAGGCAGAGGGAGAAGCAGGCTCCATGCGGGGAGCCTGACATGAGACTTGATCCCAGGATTCCCAGGTCACTCCCTGAGCTAAAGGCAGACGCTCAACCGCTGAGGCACCCAGGTGTCCCTATAGGGGAGACGATTCTTTTTTTTTTTTTTAAGACTTTATTTATTCATGAGAGACGCACAGAGAGAGAGGCAGAGACACAGGGAAAAGGAGAAGCAGGCTCCATGCAAGGAGCCCGATGCAGGACTCAATCCCAGGACTCCAGGATCACGCCTTGGGCTGAAGGCAGGTGCTTAAACCGCTGAGCCACCCGGGCTGCCCCAAGGGAGACAATTCTGATGAAACTTTAGATTTAGGAGACAAGGGATGAGATGAGAATAAAATAAATGCCCCAAATGAAAAGAATGTGTATTGTACCAGGCATTGTGCTAGGTACTGTATTTATAAAAGGCCCTGGGGCTTCAAACAGAGGGAGCTCTATTTTTTTTTTTTTTTAAGATTTATTTGAGAGAGAGTGAGAGAAGAGAGCAGGGTGTGGGGCAGAGGGAGAGAGACTATCTCAAGCAGACCCCCGACTCCCTCTCCCCCAACCCTGCACTGAGCCCAGAGCCCCACGTGGGGCTTGATCCCTGACTGAGATCATGACCTGAGCTGAAACCCAGAGTCAGACACTTAATCGACTGAGCCACTCAGGCACCCTGAGAGCTATATTTTTAAAGACATGATGATGTAGTGTTGTTTTAGATAGGCCAGGAAAAATGGATTGAATCTTGACAGGCAAAAAGTAGAAAAGGGTGGTAAGAGTGTTCTAGCGAGGAAAGAAATGAGCCAAGGCACAGCCTGGAGATCCTGGACCTGCCTGCTGGTTGGAACTCGGGCCGTGGGAATGGAGGTGAGGCTGGAGAGGCAGATGGTGCCTTGTAGGGAGGGTGATGATACTTGTCAGTGAAATTTAAGTAATGGTTTGTGGGTATATGTGTGTGCATGTGGGCTCTGTGCATATGTAGATGCCTGGGTGTTTGACTTTTGGCAATTTTACTGAGGCTACAATTGCCAAGAGCTGTGCTGAGTTCTTAATGTTATCTAATTGAATCTTCACAAAAATCCACTGGTATAGTTAGTTACAAGTAATATTTCCATTTAACAAATGGTGCTGAAGAAAAGAGAGGTTGAAAGAATTGCCTTCAGTACTATAGGCTGGAGGGGAACCTGGATGGCTCAGTTGTATAAGCATCCAACGCTAATCTCATCTCAGGTCTTGATCTCAGGATTGTGAGTTCAAACCCTGCTTTGGGCTCCATGCTGGGTTTGGAGCCTACTGAATAAAATAAAATAAATAAAATCAGTACTACAATCTGGATTTGACCACAGGCCTTTTGAATTTAAACCTTTTTTCAATAAATAAATAAATAAACAAACCTTTTTTTCACATGGCCACAATAGAAAATTTTGAAATTTTAAAGTAATATAAGAAAAAAAAGCTATAAGAGGCAAAACAAGCAAACAACAAAAAGGTGATATAAATTCATATCCTCTCCATATTTATACCAATAAGCAGTGCTTGAAAGCATTATTTTTTCTATCTCCTTGTCAATATGATATATTTAAAAAGTTACATTATGTTATGAAAAAAACAATTTTGATTTTTATTTACTTTTAGTTAATTATGTGGATTTCTTCCCTTTAATTATTTATCTTTTTTTTATATTGGAATAGTAGTATTTTTCTTTTTAGATATAGAAGATATTAGTCCATATCCTATCATTTGTTATAAGCCTTTTGGCTGTAAACAATTTGTTACAATCAGGAATTTTCTTCCTCTTTTTATGTTACAGAACTTTGTAGTATGTCTTGATTTTTGTAAAGGTCTCTATTCCCTTTCAGAATCTGATAAAAAGTTTTTTCCTAGAAAAATGTGTATGTATCTCCTGACTTTGCATAAAATTTCCAGTGATTCATGAGATCCTAAACGAAGTCAGACTTCTTTGCTGTAGTGCAGAAATTCCAGCTGCCCTGCCAACTTGAGTGAGTCCTAACCATTCTCACGTGTGCCTTGGGACTCTGCGTTATGGGTCAACAAGCTCCAAATGGTGCTGCCCCACCTGGGAGGCTCACTGGTTCAGCGTCTGCCTTCGGCTCAGGTCATGATCCTGGGGCCCTGGGATCGAGTCCCGCTTCGGGCTCCCTGCAGGGAGCCTGCTTCTCCCTCTGCCTGTGTCTCTGCCTCTCTGTGTGTCTCTCATGAATGACTACATAAAATAAAATCTAAAAAAAAGAAAAAAAAGAAGAAGGAATGGAATAAAAGAATGGTGCTGCCCAGTTGCTTTTAGTTGTACTTTCAGGATTACCAATTATCAGATGTTTGTTTTATTTTAAAACCCTCAACCTCATTATAGAGTCTGTGCCTTTAGGCTTGTGTATCTATACCAAGATGACTTCCTGAATATTTTTCCCCTTAATAAAGAAAAAGAAGTATGCTTTGTGAAAATACTGCTGTTATACAAGAGTTATTTCTGAGGCAGTGGTTATAAAAGTTGCTGAGTCCCTTTTTGTTAATATCTTATGTAAATCCCTTTGTGTTGGCTTGCTTCATTTCGTGACTTACTGGTAAGCGGTATACTTATCATGTAGCAAGGCAGCATGAATGGTGAAGATTCATTTGCTCAAAAGTACTTAACTGCGTCCATGTTCTGCCTCAGGCCCTGTTGTAGTCTCCAGGCATAAATCCAGGCTCCAGGATTCAGCTCCTGCGTGATTCCCCACCAAGTCACTTCACATTGCTGATCCTCGGTTTCCTTATTCATCAAATGAAGAAAGCAATATAAACTCAAAATTATTTTTTTTAAAGATTTATCTATTTATTCATGAGAGAGAGGGTGGCTCAGTAGTTGAGCGTCTGCCTTTGGCTCAGTGCGTGATCCCAGAGTCCTGGGATGGGGTCCTGCCTCGGGCTCCCTGCAGGGAGCCTGCTTCTCCCTCTGCCTATGTCTCTGCCTCCCTCTCTGGGTCTCTCATGAATAAATAAATAAAATCTTTTTTTTTTTAAAGGAGTATCTTGCTAAGTAAACATCTTCTTGCAAGAGGCTTCTAGGTCAGGGCCCCAAATGACCGATGTTGCCTGGGCCCTGCAGGGTATGTTGTAGGACGGCTGGATGCCAGGAGTCAAGATGCCGAGGAGGGCAGGCTGCCCGTGCATGAGCACGCTTACTTTCAAGTCATTTATTTCATGGTTGCTTTTAGGAAAGTTTGCTGGATCCAGTTTCTTTGGCTCTCAGCAGGGGAAGCATCCTACCAGAGAAAGAGGAGCAGATGTATTTACATGCAGTGCTTCAGAATAATTCCACTTCAGTCCTGTCAGGTGCTGAGATTTAGGAGAACATTTTCAATGTGAAGAGAGGAATTATTGTTTCGTCTGCGATTTTAGCCCACACTTCCCTTCCCCTTGCTTTCTGCTGGAGAGTTCTTAGACCAAGGTTCAATTAAATGTTGAGGTTTTGGACACTCTCGGAATCACTGAATGAAAGACAAAGGTGTAAATGCCATAATTGCAGTCATTCATTTCTCCTTTTACTTCTTCTTTTTTTTTTTTTTTAAATCCTGTGTCTCCTGACATTGGATTATTTATAATACCAACTTTAACTCACTGATGTGAATGACATAGCATTACAACATGAACTCAAGTTTAATCTAAAGCTGGGGCACTTATGAAGAGTGTCTCTCATAAAACATTATTCTTACACATTTAGATATATTACAGCAAATGAATTTTAATGGTTTGAATTGCTATCGTCTTCACCTTTTTTTTTTAAATACAGACATTAAATAACATCTAATGTTTGAGTCCTATGAATGTTGCCTTATAATTGGCAAAACAGTAATACTGCTGTTTACACAGTTATTTAAGATTCCTGGAGGAGATGAAAGAGAAGACTTTTATGTGTGTTCTTTTTGGCAGACTTTATTGGTCCATGTAAATAGTCCTAAGTGGGCTTCGTTTTTTCTTCCAGATGTAAGAGAAAGGTGCCCTAAATGGAAAGACTTATAAAATTACTTTTAGGAGAGCTGCCAAAACTCAGTATTTATCGATAAGCTTTCACACATCTGGGTAATAGGGTTGGATTCTATTCGTGAGTCACAAAAGGAAGAAACTCAGTTTGTTGTGAATTAAGTGGGTTTGGTTTTCGATCTCAGTGAGGGCATTCAGTTCACTGTTGATCACGGGGTTATGTGAAATGAGACCTTGATAGGCTGGGGGCTAAGTTCCATGGGGAGGTTAGGCCCGTGGGCTAGTTGTTACCTAACTTGCTGGCCTCCCTCAAGAATGCTTCCTCCAGGGAAATGTAGATGGATGGCCCCTGAAGAACACAACTGGAGTGGAAAATGTGAGGTTAAAAGAAAAACTCAAAGTTTATTTCGGTGTCTTTCTTTTTTGTCTTGATGTATTAAACTATTGTTTTAGGACCCTGGCCATGTTAATACACAAAATTTGGAGTTAATAGCAATGCTCTGGAGTTAAGGCAACCTTTTTTATTTGTATGTTCGTTTTTTGTTCTAGTAGAAAATTTGAGTGTGAGGATTTTTTTTTTTTTAACCACAGCAAACGTAATAAATAGTCTATCTGGTTTCTTTATAATACAATGCTCAGTTCCCATGTCTTTTGAGCTCTAGTAACTGAGCATTGAATTCTGTGTTCTAACGAATCACTGACTCACTTTCACACCACTGGGAAATCGACTTCTATTTTTTTTCAACTGCCAGATACTATACATGGGCAGTGGGTACCCTTAGATATAAGGGGTGGGTCCCCCATAATTTTAAGTAATCTGTATACCTAACATGGGATCTGAACTTACAACCCCAAGATTGAGAGTTGCATGCTCTACTGGCAGAGCTGGCCAGGGACCCCCATGCTATCTTAAAAGAGATCTTTAAAAGGCTTGTTTATAATGGCATCTAATATGAATAATTGTGAAGTGATAACCGTATAATGACCATAATTTTTTATTTAATTTTTTGTTTTCTTAAAATAACTGATTCCATCAGCTGACCTTTTTAATCATCCCAAGCTACCATTGATTGAGATTGTTTCAGATTTGAATGTCTTCATTCAAAGAATACTTCTTTGTTTAAAATAAAGCACTCGTGAGTCCTCTGTCAATTAGAAACTGTTCAAGGACTTGAATATATGGCAACTCTTTCTTTTGGGAGGAGAGAAAAGAAATCATCAGTATATGTGGCATAGTAGTTAACCAAAGGTTTTCTTCTTTTTTTTGTACATCAACTGGCAAATTTGACTATTTTCTTGTTACATGTTGCTATACATTTTTTAAGATGAAAAAATAGTTGCAAAGATGTGGTTTACTGGAAGAAGAGGGAATTTAAGTAAGCCAGTGGTTCCCATATGGTGCTTGTATAACCATGATAGTTAATGTGTGACAATCCAAGAATACAATGCCATTCTAGAAAATGAGACTACAGAATTTAATGGAAAAATAGATCTCAATTCCTAAGCAGTACAGAAAGAAAAACTAACAACTTTACTTATAAGATTTCATTAATCTCTACTTCTCCAGAATGGATGTATCTATCTCTTGATCCAGCATTTCCATTTAAAATGGTATGTCCAGTATTACAGTGATATGACATAGAAAAATTAATATAAAATCTGAGCATTTTCTTGGTATAATTCTCTTCTCTTGCTCCTCTAGCAAGAGAAGCAAGTGTCAGGAGAGATTGAGAGTAAGTGGGCATCTTGTACTAACAGTCACTTGACATTTGTATTGCTCTGTAATTTTCAAGGGACTTTCGTGGGCATTATCTAATTTGTCTCAACAGCCCTGGAATGTACACTGAGGAGTTAGAAGGATTCTCACCATATCATCCTCCCTTTCCTTTTCTTCTCCTCTGCTTCGTTGTTAACATTTAAGGAAACTGAGGCTCTATGAGTTAAGCAAATTGATGTGGTCACCTTGTAGAAGGTGGAAACACAGGAACCAGGCAGCTTCTCTGAGTAGAGGAAAAATAATAGTACAGGTGCACCATGGTTTTTGTTTCTTCCATCCCCTCAAATCCTATTTCTCATTCCCATTCCTTCTAGGGACACGTAAAGCATAGTTGTGAATGTGTTTTAAGGGTGATTATCCTAGAGATGCTTCCCGTGAGTCATTGCTTGTTGAAGAAAGGCAGTAAATTCTTATCCTTTCTATATTTTCCTCTCTGCATTTTACTTTCGCCAATAATAAGAATGCAAGCACACTTGAGAACAAAGGAGACATCAATATATTTTAAAATGAACATTGTCAGAGTAAGTACAACTGTGAACTCTCAGGGTTTATTATCTCTCTCTGACTTCTGAATTTAAGTAGTTTACTAATTCCCCTTCCCATATTTTTTATATTAAAAAACATTGTTCTCTAGAAGTAATTTTAGGAAGACATAATTTGCTAGTATTCATCTGAGATCTGTGTAACATTTATTTGAGACTTATATGTAGTTTTATGTATGACATGTATAGAGGTTTCTAGATATGGTGTGAGAACCATGTGAACCCTTCTGGATCACCCACTTTATTAAGAACATTGCTTTGAACTTTACATGTACAACCTGTTTGGCAATTTTGGATAAATTTAAGTATCACAAATCTGGTATTCTGAATATAAGCACGAAGTAGAGGTGGTGATATAGACAAGCTCTTTCCCTTAAAAGAGGTTAGCACACTTCTAGTAAGCATAAGAATGACTCTAATGCAAAGAAGAAATAATAAATGCAAAATAAGATTTCCAAGTAAGCTCTTCAGAGTTTAGGGGGGAGTGTGCACATCAGGTTGGGGATATCAGGACAAGCCTCGCAGTTTGGGATGGACTCTGGAGAAAGCGTGCTCTTTTGATGGTGACAAATGGAGGTTTTGAGGTTTTCATTGGAGGAAATGGTGTGAGTAAATGCCTGGAAGCAGGGAAGTATAAGGACTGAGTTCAGAGTGGTGGAAAGAAAGTAGAGTAGGTGATTGTGGACATGGCACTTTCCAAAGAAGAATGAATATAATTGTGACCATTAAGTGAATTTTGACTTTGTCATGGAATTAGGGAGAATATTCCTTGCCCTTGAAGGATTTTTAGAGGAAGGAAGGAAAGAGGGAAGAAAGCAAGCTGTGTTTTGAATTTAAAGTTATTTTAGCCGTGTGAAAAAATACTTAATACCTATGTTGGTGACTGACAGTTTGCTTCTACTATGTCAAACTAGATTTGACAGATGGGTCTCTCCTTTTATCTAAAATTCTCTTGCTACCAAGGAGTTGGCATGCAAGAGGGACACAGAAATCTCTAAATGGGCCCTGTTTCTCTCCAGCCAATTCTCTATTATCCTTCAAGGGTATACTTCTAGCTTCCTTACAAATTAATTTTTATACTTGATAATGCCTTAATGTGTAATTTGACACAAGGATATTTGCATTTTTATAGTCAATCGCTTCTTAACCAAAGCTTTTTGTCTCTATTAGTAGGCTTTTCATATACTGATAGCATTTGGTATGGATTTGGAACCGGAGTGGGCTTTGAAGTCAGATTCATCTGGGTTGAAATTTGGCCTCCCCTCATGGGAGCCTTTCTGAGACCCACTTACTGATGACATAGTGATGCTAACCTCATTGGGTTGTTATAATATCTGTAACTTGCACATGGAAGGCTTCTCTTTCCTTTTCTCCCTTCTTTCCATAAGCATTATAAATGACACTGGGGTCCATTTAATCATGGACTTATCCAGCTTCTCACCTTGTGATTGCGAAACATCCATACTTCTCTTCAAGCGAGAGACTCGCAAAGTCTATGTTGTTGTCCAAGCTTTTTTCTTTTTTTTATTTTTATTTTTTTTAATTTTTTTAAATTTATGATAGTCACAGAGAGAGAGAGAGAGAGAGAGAGAGAGAGAGAGGCAGAGACACAGGCAGAGAGAGAAGCAGGCTCCATGCACCGGGAGCCCGACGTGGGATTCGATCCCAGGTCTCCAGGATCGTGCCCTGGGCCAAAGGCAGGCGCCAAACCGCTGCACCACCCAGGGATCCCGTCCAAGCTTTTTTCATATGTCCCTTCAGTTTTGTGTTTCTGCTGTTCAGCCAGTTATCATCTGAAACCTGAAGGCACGTAACTGGTATTTATCTCATGTGGCTTCCTGAATTGTGATTATTTGTATATTTGTTCCATTTTCCCCTTTGACTAGAGGTTTTAGACTGTATATTCCTTAAAGGCATTTTTCCATTTCCTGTGCTCAGTGTCCTATACTCATTAAATTTGGAAGGTGAATTAAGTTGATCTTATGCCTGTATAATGCTCACATGTAAATAGTAGTTGAGTCCAATTCATACTTTTCTATGGTACTGGGCAAAGTTAACCTATCTGTTTACCAATATCCTACAAAATATCTTCAGTGTGTCTAGAAACATGCCACCCAAACAGACCTCATGGATTGGTTTCCTCCACTCTCCAGAGGAAATGTGGAATTATTACCATGACATGTGAAGCTTGTCTATCCGTTTATTCACACTCCCCACCACCTAGTACTTATTACACTTCAGCCTACGCCCTGTGATTCAACCAGGCAGATTGGCCAAATGTACTCCCCTTCACAAAGGTAGATAAAAATATCCATTGTCAGCTGACAGAACAGGTGGCTTTCTCTTACCATCTAGAATTCCATAAAAGATGTCAGCACAGTCTCCCACAGAAGGTCATGGCCTAATCTGGGAAACAATTTTGAACTAGCCTGCAGTACAATGTGGCTCTCAACACAGAATCTCTATTTCTCAATAAATCTTTATTTCTCAATAAAGAGTCTCTGTGTCTTTTCTTGATGTTAACTTATGACTTAAATTATGGTTAATTTGTGGGTTTTTTGGCAGCGTTGTATGCTCATTTGCTGGTTGCTTATTGACCTCTGTTCTCTGAAGACAAAGACCAGTGGTGAATTCTGATTAAATAGTTTGCTGGCACTAGGGAACATATAGTCCAGCCATCTCATTTTGTAGGGGAGGAAATAGAAAATTCTCAGGTAGATGCCAATCTCTTGCCCTTACCTTGGTACTTTTTAAAAACAAATGTAATTCACAGGTCTTATATTTGTGTGCAAGTTTGAAGTTTAAAATATGGAAATAGAATATTTTAAATGACTTCCAGAAAAGGAGGCACAGATGAAGTAAAATTTACTGCCCTTCTAAGCCATAAAGTCATAAATACCTTAAATGAAATGCTAAGCCAACAAAGTTGATTTAGACAGGCTTCAAGGAGGCAGTCAGTATGCTGTGTACATACTTTGATAGTAATAGTGAGACAAAAGAACATGGTGGTCACAAATACCAAGAGTATTGTGTAATATAAACATTGTTTGATTCTTTTTTTTCCCCCTTCATTTAAGAAGGAAATTGATTTCAGAACTTTTTTCAGATCAGGGGGCATATTGAGAATTAGTTTAGCAAAAATTAAAGAACATGAATATATTTAATAGATAAATTTGAGTGCTACTCGAGAAAAGATATAAATTATCTGCCTGCTATAGTACTTTACTCTCTATAATTTCAGTATCATCACTGAATGTATGAGTACTAAAATATTAGCCCATTTCTAGAAGCAATAGCTTTAATTAAACCCAAGTCTTAAAAAAAAAAAAAATAAACCCAAGTCTTTATAGCTTTAATAAATAAAAAAAATACCCAGATCAACCTACATACATGTATAGACTTTTTTTTTTTTTTTTTTTTTTACAGAGGAATGTATAGTTAAATAACGTTTCACAGTACTCAGTTATACAACGTTAGTAATTAGAGGGTTTACATTAAGAATTCAGATAGGTTGTTTGCTCCTTGGGAGCAGAGAAGAATAAATAATGTCTACATATGCAGTACCATCAATGGATATAAATTAACTTGAAGTCATTAATCTCACAAGTTAACATCAAGGAAGAACAGGGTAAAATCTGATCTAGTGAAGTTAAAGATTGTGTTATTTGTGTGTGCATCTGGGAATGGAATTTGGGGCTTGACCTTGGTAGTCACTCCTTGGGATCTGGACAATATTTGACTCCCAGACACAGCCTCTTAGACCTGAGCAGGTCACCATTCAAGAAGAATGGTTCCTACAACACTGCAATTCCAGGGAAACTCTTTAGGGCACTGAATAATCTCTAAATCAGCAGGAAAGCCATTACAGCTAATGTAGTCTGTGAACTTACGTTTTGTGAAATGTGTAGATTATTTGCTTCTGTGCAGTTCAAAAGGACTGGAAAAACCGTCCTGTCCCTCCACTTCAACATCCTCCTATAGTGAGCTGGTAACAGTGATCTATTCTATTGAAGGTCTGAGACACAGAACTCATCTTCTGACCCCTTTGGATATTCAGGTGATGTTTGTAACACCATAGTGGTTTTGCTGAATATCTTATTATTTTGAGAAAAGAGAAGTAAAATGTATCCAAAGGAACATTGTAGGTGGGAAGAGTACAGACCTTCCTTCCGTATTTGATAATTTCCCTTCCCATCAGCCTCACAGAGTCGTGTTGAGTGACTTAGATGGATGGCTTTTTGTGTTTTCTCTTGGTAAGTGAGGGATTCAAAAGAGCTTCTGGATACCCCAGTGAATATTGTAACATTTATGGAAGACAAATACAGAAATAATAACCAATAAGCATGTAGGTAGATCAGTATCTGGACATCGATTCTGAACAGTTAAGAAAAATCCAACAATTTAGCTAAATGACGCCTTGATTTTACCAGTGATTTTAATGTTTGTGGATGTGCCATATTCACTGAAGTCCATTTTTCCCATGCACTGGCAGCAGCCCTCTCAGCAGCCTCTCAGCACCCTTTTACCACGTTTTTCTACAAGTGTAGTGTCTTAAGGTTCTATTCTGTCACAGATGTCAGTGAGAGGGCTGATTGTATTTATAGCTTCTATGATGTGGCATCTTTAGAAGCAAAGCTGGTCTGTAGTTGTTGGCCTCATTCCCAAAGAACCTTGGCCATTAGGAGACTGAATTAGTAGAGATGCACAATGAGGAGCCTCCTCGAGCCAGGTAAGGTTAAGAAATGTTGTTTAGGCAGGTGAGCTTCGTCTTTGGCTTGGTTATGATCTGTTGAGTGTAGAGTCTGTATCTATGTCTGGCTCTAGATCTTGATCTCAACACTCACCTAGGACCCAAGATAAGTAGTGAAACAAAAAGCTTTTCTGGTTTGTGCAGTGGAATTGTGGATAGCTATGATTAGATATGGTTTGGAATGAAAATGGAAAAAAATTGGTAAAAAAGATGTCAAATGTATTTCCCTTAGTCCTGTTTCCCTTCCAGCTGAAAAGTGGTAAGTAAGCAGTATGAGTTCAAAGAACATGGCTTTACACAGTGCTAATTCTACATGGATAATATATTTGAAAATATTGGTGTGGTGTGATATTCATGTTTGTGTGTATAGAGTGTGTCTAGGCCAGAAGGTGGCAAACCATGGCCAGTTGAATCTGGCCTACTACCAGATGTTGTATGTTGTATGATAAGAATGGTTTTTTTCCATTTTTAAGTGGTTACACTTTAAGGGGTTATATCAGTACTTACGTAATATCTTTCGTTTTGCCTGTTGGCCTACAAATCCTTAAGTATTTACTATCTAAACCTTCCAGAAAAAGTTTGCCAACCTCTAGTCCAGGAAAATCAAGCATTTATCCTGATTTTGATTATAACAGATATTCGTACCTGTTGGTTCTACTCCTTTAAATTCTTTTTCTAAGGTATTAAAACATATATTTCAATAGTAACATCTCATGTTTTTTGTAATCTTTTCAGGAGCTAATGAAGGGGGTACAATACTTTTTTAAAAATCAGCCAGTGGTCCTCACAATATTGGAAATGTACAGAAGAGAATTCTAGAATGCCCACCATATGAGGCAGTTGGCTCTAAGCTCACACTGAATGGAACATTCCCCAAGTGTTTGCTTCTATTATGAGATACTTGGGGTACCATTTCTCTCTTCTTCAATGTTCTGCGCTTTTAAATACATTAGGGAGAGAACCTAGTTGTGAGCTGATTCTCTTGTGAAGAAGACAGAATGATGATAGGCAGCTAGGGTGGGCAGTCCTGCATTTATTGAGAGCTGAGGCATTGTTATTTATTTTAGCAGCTTTATTGAGGTATAAATTCTATACTGTAAAATTCATCCATTTTAGGGGTACCACACAGTTATTTTTGGTAAATTTACAGAGTTGTACAAGGATTACCATCCAATTTTAGAACCACCATCCCACAAAGAACACTTGTGTCCATTTGCTCTCACTCTCAACCCTCTTCCTCCCCTCAGCCCCCAGGCAACCATTAATCTATTTCCTGTCTCAATAGATTTGCCCTTTTCTGGACATTTCATATAAATGGAATCTTAACAGTGGATGTTCTTTTGCAACTGACTTCTTTGAATTCGTGTAACGTTTTTGGGTTTCATATAGCTCATAGGATGTATTAATACTTGATTTGAATGGATATATCCCATTTTGTTTATCCATTCATCAACTGAGTAGACTGACATTTGGACCGTTTGTTTTTTTGACGATTACGAATAATGCTGCTATGAACATTTACATATAAGTCTTTGTGTTTCTCTTCAGTAGATATCTAGAAGAGGAATTGCTGGGCTATATGGCAAATTTATGTTTAACTTTCTAAGATATTATCCAGCTGTTTTCCAGAGCGGCTGCACCATTCTCCGATTCCTACCAGCAATAAATGAGGGTTCAAGTTTCTTAGTGTTCTAGAAAACACTTGGTAGTGTCTTTGATTACAGCCATTCTACTGAATATTAACTGGTATCTCATTGTGGTTTTAATTTTTATTTCCCTCATGAATAATGTGTATCTTTTCTTAAACTTATTGGACATTTTCATATGTTTTCTTTAGTGAAATGGCTGTTTAGATCTTTTGCCATTTTTAAATTGGGTTTGTCTTCTTTTGAGTTTTAAGAGTTCCTTATGTATTCTGGATATAAATTTGTTACCAGATATTTGACTTACAAACATTTTTCCCAGACTATGGCTTATGTCTTTTCTTAATGGTGTCATTTGAAGGGCAGTGCATCTTGAAGTATAAATTGTGAATTCATGACATGAAAGTAGGTTCCAATATTTTTTCTCATATTAATTATTTTCCCCAAACTGATGTTTGTAGGAGCTTGTGGAGCCCCTGCAATGAATTGGTGGTAGGGTTTGTGATAGTGTCACACCTTTGGGAGGTTTTTCTTTTTTGCATACCCGCCCAGTATGGTTAGCTGTCATTTTTAGTATCATTGTTATTGTTAAATGTTCGGCGGAGTCCTGTTGTATAAAAAAAGCAAGCTTCAGCATCAGACACCATGGGGGACGTCTTGAGTTCAGTTCCCAGCTCTTCTGTTTACCAGCTGTGCCCTGTCCCACAAGCCATGTTTGTTCTGTGCCACAGTCTGAGTTGTTTAAGGAGCAAATACCAAGTGTCTAGAAAAGTTGCTATGATAGAGAAAGTGGAATTACATATGCTGCTGTACTTAACGGTGGCTGGAGAATAGCAGGTGGTCAGTAGACATTTTTTGTTGTTTGTTGGCTTGTTTTTGATGTTAAGGAGGCAGTGATTAACAGAGCAAAAGAATCCTGTAATCTTCTGCAGAGGGAGAAAGCACAGCATGATTGGGAAGAAAGAGGGAAAGTTTTGCAGAGAAGTGATAGATTGGGCCTTATAGAGGAGGCTGATTTTGGACAGATGATAAAGGATAGTCAAGGCAGTGGGCCCAGATCTGATGTTTCAGGAGACACAGATCTTGAACTAGTGGAGAGCAAGGCAGGAATCGGAACGTGGGCTTTGATTACTGAAAGCCTCGAAGGCTAAACTCTATTCTTAACAGTGTCTTGAGAGTTGTTCTTTTAGGAACTTCAGTCTGGCTATAAATGGGCAAAATCTTGGAGGCAGAGACCAACTCTAGGGACACTGTATGCTTAAATTATTTACCCCTCTAGAAAGAAGTCCTAGTATCTAAGTTTGGTTCTGAGAAAATTTGCGCGCCATTCTTTCACCAGAGACATGCTTGCTTCTCTATCTCTTTCTTGGCAGTGCTATCCCCATTCTGCCTGAAGTTCTACATGAAAGAACACCAGGAAATAATGTTACTCTAAAGCATGTAGTGGAGCAGAGAAAGAATGTCTTATTTATTACATTAGCCGTTTCATCCCAAATATGTACATTTGATTACAAGGAACCACTTGAGAATCAATTTGCCATATGATTGTAAATCTCTGCCTTGAATTACACAGTATCAGTGTTCTAGAAAAACTGTAAATATATTCTATTTTTGTAATTTGAGTTGTTTTCTCATTAATACGTGCCATCATTTATGAGATGCTGGGATGCTTGGAGTGATTGATTTGCTATAATAACTAGGTGATTTCCTACCAATCTCACCTCCCATACCTCCAGTGGCCCATGCCCCATGCCTTTCTTCTTTCTTTATACATTTTCAAACTCAAAAAATGCTTATGATTAAAACTTTGACCATCTGATAAATATTTTTCTCATAATTATTCCTTGTTTTTCGAAGTGTGAACATCAATATACCTTTACTAACATTTTTATTTTAAAAGGTTCCAGCATGGGCCCTGCCATGCTGAGCTTAGCTTCCATTCCCGTGAGCTCTTCCTCTACTATTCCACTAAAATGGCACAAGGACCTCCAGACTCTGAATGGCTGCCCCCTTTCCTCTTGTGTTAGAGCCAAATAATGCCCTGTGCATTTCTCCCTCCTCCATATTACATTGGGGATACTAGTGAACCCAACGGGACTTTCTCTTAGATTTGTATTCTGTTGGTCCTCTGCTGCATCTCTATCCCACTGTCTCTCACCCCAGCTCACCCAGAGAAGGGACAAAGTGTTAAACCATCTCCATCTTAACAAGAATTCCAGATCTGACATGGAGAGACCCAGTTCTCCAGGCACGTTTCCCTAGTGACACATGGGTACAGTAATCTTGAGATGAAGGTTACTACCTGGATACTGTCACAAACCAGGAGTATGGACAAAGGATGTGAATGACTCCTCAGAATAGGTAATGCTTCCTTAGATTTTCATCTGTAGCCCCATCAGGAAACAGCTTTGTAGATCATCAGTGCCTTGAGTCAGCGCCTTGAGGAGGGACCATTACTTATTTGTATTTATATTCCCAGCATCTTGTAATAGATCTTGAAGTTCAGTGAATCTTCAGTGTATTTTCCTTAATGAAAAGGTATCTGTTTGTTAGTGTAATTGGAGTAGAATTTCTTAGATTTGATGTCTCTGCATTTCTGCTAGCTGGACATTTTTTAAGAACTGAGCAATAGGTCATTAGGTCACTAGAAAATGGGGATGAAATTTTACCCATGAGAATTCCATGTGTCAGGGAAGCAGAGAATTCTATTATACTGTATTCACATAGTTTAGAGAATAATACTTAGGAATAACGTATCCAACCTATCTGTGCCACATATAAAAGTAAAAAACTGGGATCCCTGGGTGGCGCAGCGGTTTGGCGCCTGCCTTTGGCCCAGGGCGCGATCCTGGAGACCCGGGATCGAATCCCACATCGGGCTCCCGGTGCATGGAGCCTGCTTCTCCCTCTGCCTGTGTCTCTGCCTCTCTCTCTCTCTCTCTCTGTGTGTGACTATCATAAATAAATAAAAATTTAAAAAAAAATTTAAAAGTAAAAAACTTAGATCAGATGTGAACTAGTGACCTCAAGTGGAATCCAGCTTGCAAGATGTATTTTGTTTGGCCTGCATGGTGTTTTATTTTTAAATGAGTTAATTGCCAGCGTTTATAAAAAAAAAACAGATTTCATAAAAAGTATTTGAAATATCAGATTGCCAGATTTCTCTGAAAAATGGGAAAAACCTGACAATACTTGAGTTTGCATTTTTTTCTTGACATTTGACTGGCTCTTATTTCAATGGGATATTGAAACTGCCACAGCCCTTGGCCCCATCTGTCACATTGCCAAGAAACAGAGTACCAGCAGCCATTCATCCTACTACCCAGAGCTAAGCCTGACCTTCTTTCTCCTTATTTACTTGACCTGCCTGGTCCCCACAGGATTGAGCTTGCAGATCCTTGTTTAGAGCCTTCAGGTTTAAAGGTCTCAGATGATGACCTTGAAGTTTAGATATTTTCTCTGTGGCTATAAAATATTTGAGTGCAATGGAGTTTAGAAGTCCATGAATAAACATAAACTCATTTTGTTCATCTGTACGTCTTCAGTGGTCGATTTCTGCCCATATCATATCTTATTTATAACACCACATTGCCATGGAAATTCACTGCTGTACTTTTCACTTCCCAGCTCTACTAAATTTTACTCCTCTAACATTTTCAGAGCTGCTTGTACAATGTGCAGATTTAGTGTAGTAGCAATCTCAAGTGGTTTTGTAACATTAAATATTAAATAACTTTAAAACTGCAAACAAGGGAAAAGTAAGAAGTCAGCCAAATCCTGACACATACATTTGATAAAGAAGCAACAAAGAGTCTCTCATTTACATGACCTACTGCTCAACCACTGTCGTAGAATGAGAGCCTCCTCTACACCTATATTTTCTTCAAGTGTAGTATGAAATGTCTCCTAGAGTCATATTATAGTTTAGTAGTCTGCGTAGCGTGGGCACAGTCCCCTGCAGGTATCCTAGCACTTCACTGAGAAATCATTTATTGAGTGCCTGTCATATGCCTGCTATATATACCTAGTAATGATAGTTAAGAACTATTGGACAGGTGTTCTATGTTGAAATGCTATTCTGTGTACTTTACAAGGATCACCTCATTTCATCCCCACCCTTTGAAGTAGGTATTATTGTACTCGTTTTATTGATGAGGTGACAGAGGCAAAGGGCATATCCAAGACCACACAGGTTGTGTGAAACTATGGACACAGAATTCCAACCCGGGCCATGTGAACACAACCTTCCTGGTGTTGGTCCTGGGTAGATCTAAGACACAGATTTTTCCCTCAGAGCTGAAGATCCATCTGGTTGTTGGTCACTTAAAAGATAACTAGAATATATATATATTCTTTTAATATTAGAACCATATATAATGGAGACAAACACTTCTGCCTTAGTAGGTGGAGACCAGAGAAAACTTCAGAAAGATCACAGTAAAAGTTGAGTTGGATAAAGAGGAAAAGCAGTCCCTGGAGAGGAGAAAGGTAGGAGACAAGGTACTGAGGCATAAATGTGAATGGCCTATTCATGAGATGAAAGGCAGCCCTGCTACCCAGGAAATGTAATATTTATAGGCAATACATGGAGAAAACTATGTATTCATTATTTCCAAAAATAGAGTTAAGATGAAAACAAACAAGAAGATAGAGTTCTCACACGATGGATCAGGAATGAGATTTAGTTAGGTCACCCTAAAGAGGTGATTCCAGGCTTGGCTAGGGCAACATTTGATTAGCGTCACTCAGCTAAAGAAAGAGTAGGGGCGGGATCCCTGGGTGGCTTAGTGGTTTAAGTGCCTGTCTTCAGCCCAGGGCCTTACCCTGGAGACCCAGGATTGAGTCCCACATCAGGCTCCCTGCATGGAGCCTGCTTCTCCCTCTGCCTGTGTCTCTGCCTCTCTCTCTCTCTCTCTCTCTCTCTCTCTCTGTGACTCTCATGAATTAAAAAATAAAAAGAAATAAAGGGTAGGGGCCCAGAGGCTTATAATTTCCCAGTTGTAGAGGACATTCTGAAATCCAGGTTGGCTGGATATACTAAAGCACTGGGGGAAAAGAGTGTTGGCTTCTGGAAAGACTTGCTTTTGGTGACAGTGCCTTAAGCCATTTTAAGATCACCAGCTTTTCTTGTTTTGTTTCTGTGTTTTGTAATCAGTCTGCTGATTGTACTCTAGATTTCTGCGTAGATTTGCCTGTAGGAAGAGAAACTATCATTCATGCCAAAAGAAATATTCTAGATGGTGTGACTATTCTCTTTCTCATGATTAAATCAATCAATTGACACCTTGGCTTCAATGTCTGTCTGTGGAGTTCAGTGAAAAACTAGATGTGCTGGACTGGGGCAGGCACTTGTGGGGGCCATAGTTAGACCTTTGAGATTTGATGACCGATGGGACACAGTGGTTGAAAGAGGAGGAGGCATTAAAGGATAGGAAGCTGAGAGGAGCATCTCTGTCCTTGACAGAGATGGAAGGCCAGAAACAGATTGGATTTCTGGAAGAAAGAGAACCCATGTTTGATTTTGAGGGTTGAGTCCATAGTGCCTGTGTTGGTTGAGCATTCTGCCTTTTGGGGGTCCAGGGTTATGAAGCTGGTTCGATGCAATGCTTGCACAGCAGATGGGGAGTGGGTGGGTTCAGCTCCAGGGAGAGTATGGAGTTAAAAAGAGTTTGGGGATGGAAGCCAGGGTGTCACTGATGTCAGAGAGGAGCACAAGCAGTCTGTGCAGGAGGCAGGGGAGGCAGCAAAGTGGGAAAAGAGAGTGAAAGAGCAGAGCAGCGGTGGTTCAGGCAAAACAGAGAGCCCATTTGTCAAAGGTTGTAGGATCAAAATAGTAGACCTAGACTCAAAGCTTAAGAAGTCGAAAAGATCTTAAAGGTCTCTTTGCTTCCCCAGAAGAGAGACTTGAGCTTATCCAAGATCACCCCTTAGGGATTGGGGTGTGATTACCATGTCTCCTGAGCGGCAATCTCAGGCTTATCCCATTGTCTCATAGAGCTGAGCAGCTAGTGTGGGATGCTGTGTACTGCTAGCCAGTACGAGAGATTATGTTGCTGCTTGAAAGTGGGCAGCTCACTCTCATCGCATCCCCATGCTCACAGTGAAAAGAGGGTCCTAGTTATTTAAAACATGAGGTGCTGCCGTGTGAACATAGCTGATGTGTGGCCCACTCATTACTCTTTCAATCAGCACGCAACTCACATGGTGCCAACCAGTCAGCCAAGAATGTCGCTGTATGTGTTAACTGGGCTCAATTTTGTGAAATGGCTTATTCTCCTATGCAGGAGTGTGGGTTGACTGACTCTTTTGGGAAAAACCTCAGTGATGACAGATTGTTAATCTGATTATGTCTTTTTCTCTAAAAAAGAGGAAGGAGCAAGCACATCTTTCTCCCAAGTAGAAGACAGTAGGTCAGAAGTTTACATACCTGTTTTTGTTTCTGATTGGAAGATCCTTGACATTTCATGGATTTAACTTTTATTCATCGGTATGTATATACATACATAGACATGTATGCATATACACATATATTTACATAATATACATGTGTGAATGTATGTGTACAAATATACCTAAACACCTGTATCTATATGTACAACTACATAGTCTTCACAGACTGTTTAAAAGTCCAGAAGGAGGATGTGGCAGTGAACAGGCTGAAGGTGTTGGGGGATGGGAGATGGGGTGGGCATGGACAGAAAAGAAAAGATTAAAAAAAAAAAAGATCCAGAAGGTAAGATATTTTAAATGTTTGCATGGAGAGGAGACTGGTATGTCAGGGCAAATAAATTACGAATGAGCCCAGTCAGGGACCTAGGATCCATTCCTGTCGGTCTCTCTGTTTTTAATCCACCCCCCTTCCCACTGAATTCTAAGAACTCTGATATGTAAGTATTTTAGTCCCCATTTTCAGATGAGTAAACCAAAGACATCTTATACTGGAGTCATAGGCAAGACTTTAGGGATCAGCAAAGAGCTCCACTGATATGTATGAGAAATATGTGCTGCTCAGACCAGCATTCAGTTATGAGATGTGTATTGGAGCCTGTGGCAGAAAACTAACACTAAACAGGTCGGTAGAAAAGGTCAGATTCATTCCTTTCTTAAACTCAAAAGTACATTTCGAAAACTTAAGTACCATTAGTTCCTATTTTCTGCTTTCCCGTGCAATCACAGCATCAGTGCTGAACAAATGGCTCTTTGTCTTCTGTCTGCTTTCATATTAAAAAAAAAAAAATCACACAGAGACTATGAAAGCACTTGATGTTCAGGGAACAAATCACATTAGTTTTACTCTAGATGATAATAAATATTTGGCTGTTTTGCCTCAACCACACGCTGAAGAAGTGTGACGTTTGCAAGTGCATGCTCCAAAGTCATATTGACTGAGTTTATTTTTGGCAACAGCAGAGCAGTCTTGGTTTTATTCCTTTTTTAATCCTAGTCCTAGACAAGCATTAGTTGGAAAATGCTTATTTATCTTTTCCTGATTTCTGCAAATTGTGGCCGTTCAAATTTGAGTGCCAATGGATGTTAAGCTCACAATTATAAGTTGAGTCTATATTTGAGGGAATTCTGGGGGCATTGAGAGATATTTTTTAGGCAGAATGACCTAACAGAAGTGTAATATGTAGACACTGATTTTTGGCAGATGTGTTTTGTGCAGATTGTAGGAGATGGGCACTGATGTTGAGAAGGGACAGATGCCAGCAATGCCGAATTCTCCCTTGCTAGGTGCTTGACAAAGAAGCCAACTTGGAGAGAAAAGGATGGACCCCAATTAAAAAAAAAAAAAACTGAAGAAAGAATCAATATAATTTAACTGTGAATAGAGCTTGAAATAAAGCATAAGAAAAAATATCCAAATCAAAGTAGTTAAATCTAAGAAATTGAACGCAGTAGATTTGGAACTAAATGTAAAATGCATATGATATTTCCAATGGCAGTTTAGCCCTAAAACTACAAATGTAATGACAGGAAAAGAGTACAGTTAATTATGATGCTGAGAAAAGGATGCTTGGGGTGATGACATAAAGAACAAATCATTCATGGTTTCCAGGTTTGGGAGAAGGAAAAGATAGAGTCATTTCATGTTTTCAATGAGCCTAATTCTTATTCACACTATCTTTTTTATAATGAAATATTTTAAAATACAGAGACTAATATAACAAGGACCCACTCAGCTTCTCTAATCCTGTTTTAGAGGATTAAAATATTACGGAAGCAGCTGAAGCTCCCTGTATACTCCTTTTCTGTTCTCCTTCACTTTCCAGAGATAATCTCTATCCTGAATTTGGTGAGTTTTTTCCTTCTTTGTTTTTATGGTGCGCATATATGTGTATGTGTGCATATGTATATGAATATATATAAATATATATATACACATTCTTGAAATATATAGCATTATTTACAAATTACTAAACTTTACATTGGGCTTAATTTATTTTTTGAATCAGTGATTTAGCGAAGACTCTTCTGCTCAAATTACGTTCTCATTTGACCTGAGAATGAAAAGTGAATAGGTTTGACTTACTTCCAACCTCAGTGACTTTGCATTGATAAGTCTGTTGCTTCTCAAACAGAAACAGCTGAGCCTTCAGCAAATGAGGAAAACCATTTGGAGTCACAGAGTAAATTATTGTTGGAAGTAGCAATAATTTCAGGAAATGTTTGCTTTGAGGCTAGAACTCAAGTCTGTGCAATCAGTCCATGGGATGAGTAGCATCTTTTTCTCCTAACAAGGGTTTTTGTTGTTGTTGTTGTTGTTTTTGGACTCCTAAACTAATGAAAGTTTGAAAGCTATTCTGGGAGTTTAGATTGTATCTCAGAGTTTCCAAAAAATGGCAGTTTTCATCTCAACTTTTTTTTAGTCTTTGAGATACAGAGGATGTTTTCTAATCCCCCTAGTTGATGAACATCTCTATAACATGCAGGTAATAAAGTTAGTATCCCAGTAACATCTTGAAAGGAAAATACTGACCAAAATATGTTACAGCCTTAGAAAAATATATTGAGATGAACCTGTCATTAACGAAGTCTGAGGTCTATCCCTCACTCACCAGATACTGCTCCCTGTAGGTAAAAAAAAACTAATTCTTGGAGGGAGGCACTTTGGCTAAAAGCCTGTGGAGCCAGAAAGAAATATGTGTCTGCATCATTAACATGATTCAGTGATGTCTGATGGTTTTGTCAGTCCTATCAATGCCAATTAATCAAGGGCCTTATTTTGTTCTACAAACCCCTAAATCCAGCCAATCAACCAGTCACCTAAACAGACAAATAGAATTCTGAAATTTGTGGGTCTGTAAAAAATTTAGGTGTTGGTTTAATTCGTGAAATTCCATATTTATACACTAATGAACATTACTCTGCTTCCTCAGAGAATAGACAGTAATATCCGGTGTCTGTTGAGTATTTTCTGAAACTTAGAGTGCGGCCATCCATTTCCAGTCTTAACGGTAAGGCCACAAGATATAGATGAAGGAGACCTGTTTTCTTTTCACCAAGTTACCTGAGAGTATAGGGGAGTGGCACCATTCTCTGGACCCAGTGTTCTCATCTATAGAACAAGGGTGGGGATGGACTCCTAGGGGACCCTACCTAGTTAAGAAGAACCCCAGTTTCGAGGAAATACAAAAATGGGGGATGGTTACCTCTGATTAGTGTGCACAGAAATACACTGATATTCTGTAAGACCCGTAAGACCAAACACTTGCCTTTGGTGAGCTGTTTTCCCACTAAGGTAAGCAGCATTACATTCACAACACTAACCCCAACTAGGATTCTAAAGTCATAGCGCTTTGAGTATGTGCTTTACATTATGCAGAGAAAGGCAGAGACAACAGGGCAAGTCTCATGTGCCTTCTTGCCTTAGCATAGAAAAGGAGCTGAAATGGAGGTGGGCAGGTGTCAGAGTAATTCCACTGATTTTGTGTTAATATGGTGAAAGAGAGCAAGCTGTGGAGAGAAGTTGCCATAAAAAATATGTTTTATTTTTGTATTAAAGAGGCAGTATTTAGTAGTGAGAAACATGGTCCCTGGAATCAGCCTGCCAGGAAGCAAATACCAAATTCACCACTTGCTCAACTGTGTTTTTAGGCAAATTACCTAAGTCGCCTCTCCTTATCTGCAAGATGGAAGCGACAGTAGCATCTGCCCCATATGGTTCTCATAAAATATAAATGAGGTAATACATACAAAATTCTGAATGATGGTAACCAGGCATAAAGTAAGTGCTCAAGAGATGCTGGATATTGTTTTCTAAAAATAAATAGATGATCCTCAAAGATCATCTAGTAAGTAGAAATACTGTTTACTTTGTAAGGAAGACTTTCTGCTATTAAGCTTGAAACCATAATTCACTTCAAAACTTTGTGGAAGTGAATATGTCAGATATAATACAAAAACCCCTTTGAAAGGTTTTATAAATCCAGTTGTACTTGACTGGGGAAATGATAAAATATGAATATGTTTATGCCGTAGCTTTGTACCTTAGGAAAGTCATCAGCTATGAGTTTTTAGTAGAGAAACAAAAATTTAATCTACTTTGTGCTTAGAGGTAAAAGGGTAGGTTTGTGTATTTTAAATTATCAATATAATAAAGTATTTATTTCAAAATCTATTCTCACTTCTCATAATTTTACTTTATCTGTAATAATTGCAAGATATAATGGCATGGTTTATATTAAATCTTAAATTTTATGGAAGAAAAGATACAAGCCCAACCTCACTTCTCTTCATGTATTTGATAAGAAATGAGTTAATCCTTGTTTGTTGAGATGATGGAACAGCTAAAATGAGAAATGTCTCAAAAGTAATGAATTCCATTTCGTAATTAAAGGAACTATATGCTGGTTTTTGTTTTGTTTTGTTTTGTTTTTTTGCTCTGTATCCGAGTTTTGCACTCAATAACAATATTTTTCATTATGTACACTGTTCTGGAACTGGCTGTCTTTGATCCCAAATTCCTATTATGTTGATTATTTAAAAAATTGCATTAGCAATATTTGGCATGTCATCCCCCCCTTTCTTTTTTATATTTTTGCACAGTTCCTAGAAGTAGTTGATAACATTATTAGATTATGGGCTATTTTGGTTGAAATAAACTTGAAAGTAAAATAAATAAAGGGAGTACCTTTACCTTTAATAAAAATTCTGACGTCAGTTTAGGAGCTGTTCCTTGCAAGACACTATGTTTGCTGTCAGAAGTACAAAGATACTTAAGACTCGGTTTTACCTACTTGGAACTCCCAAGCAAGTCAGAGGTTTGTGGCTGTAATCAAAGATGAGGTAGACGGGTAAAGAACACACCATCAGAGAGAGAGACGAGAGACTCACAGTGCTTTCAGTGTTGCAACATTCAGAAAAGGTGGATTCATAGACTGGCTAGCATTTGACATAAATCCTTAAGGGGGGAATAGTATCTTAGCCGGTAGAAAGGATGGCTAAGATGGAGACTGGCCCCCTGGTCATTATCGTTGACCCTACATGGCAAGCTCTATATTATTTTAGCTGCCCTCGTATTGAATAAAAGCACGAGTACAGTCCTTCCCTGTCTCCGAACTTTCAAGCAGCCGATTTCTATTCATCAGGACAGAGACTATTCTCATTATGTGGTGTCCCTTAACGTCTCCTTGGTTAAAATCAGTATTTTAGCTGAACACATTGTCTTCAGTTTTTAGGAGTATACAGTTCAGGAAGAGGTAGCACATAGCCTAATGGTTAATGGCGAAGTCTCTCCCTTACTGAGCTATGTGACCTTCAGCAATTTAGCAAACCACTCTGTACTTGTTTCCTCATCTAAAAAAAAGGGAGAAGGGGGCATAATGATAATAGTACCTACTTTGTTGTTTGGAATAGTTTCACTAAATGACTTCCTGTTTGTAAAGTGCTTAGAACAGCTCATGAAATAGAGGAAGTACTCCATAATTGTTGCAAGCAAAATGGCCCCAAATGCCTGCCTTGCTCCATCTAGGACAGTATGCTGAGTTGAGCTCTGGGGGCTGCTCTGGATGTTTTCCCTGCTTCATCCTCTTAGAGATAAGGATCCTGGTGCCATTTGTGACACCTGGCAGCAAGACACAAGATGTCAACACTCTGATTCCTTACTTTTATGGCACATTTTATTAGTCTTGATTTCAACAAAGAACCCTTTCAGCAGCCTTGTTGTATAAGGACAATAAACCAGATTCAGTGGGTGGTAGTTTTTGCTAGCTTTCCATTCTAAATTTCAGGTTTGATGGATATAAAAGGTTTCCATGTCTAAACAAATGTAGTGGAACATATTGACTTCTCTAGGCAAAAGAAATGGACTCGAATTCTGTGGGATTTGAAAAGGGGCTTCAGAGTCAGTGCTGAGCTAGGTTGGTGTCTTGGTTTTGCCACTTAGCAACAGTATAGCGACTCAGCCTTGGGTAAGCTAATCCCTTGGCCTCTGTGTCCAGTAGAGGTTGCAGCCTTGCAGTCATTTCCTCACCTGGAGTCTTTCTGGTGCTCTGTGCTGCTTCTGAGCTCCTCTGCTGACACCTTAGGATCCAACTTACTGGTTCTGCCAGTCAGGCTGACACTTTCTCCTTTCCAGACTCTAAAATGGAGTGGTGGTTCTGGGGCTGTGTCCTTGGGAACTTAACAAAATTCCTCTTCTGCCTGTTTAGTGCTACATTCCTAAAAGGTACAGAGGTAACCACCTTCAACTAGGCTTTCAGTTTTTAAGGCAAGGTTCAACTATATTTCTAATATTACTGTAACAACAGTGTCTTTTAAAATTTCTCTGTAAGAATAAGTTTCATGCTTCCTTTCATGCTTCCATCCCCTGCTTTCATTAGTATGATCTAAGGATTTATCCCCTGGTTATTGTTAAATATTTTATATTAATTACATTGTCCCCGAAGGGCAGTAGCACTTAATCTGGCAATGAAATTTAGGGCAATTATTTATGTTACTAACCCTAATCCTTTTATTCCAAAATTAGGCTTTTTGAATTCTTAATTTTTATGTGTATCTTGACGGGTTCGAAACGAGATAAGTAATTTTTTAGTAAAGGTTAATAAGTAATATATTTTCAAAGCCTTTGAATATGTGAGACGGCTTTTCCTACTCCTTCACAAATGAAAGGCAGTTTGGCTGGCAGTGGTTCCCTCTGATTGACTCTTGCCTTTCTTTTGTAGGTTAGGAATACAGAGGAAAATTTTATGACCAATTGGACATTTATTTCTTTGATGGTGACTTATTTTTGCTTTTATGCCTGGTACTAAAGAATTTTTTAAAAAGATTTTATTTATTTATTTGAGAAAGAGAGAGAGAGAGAGCACAGCAGGGGGAGAGGCAAAGGGAAAAGGAGAAGCAGACTCCTCTCTGAGCAGGGAGCTTGACATGGGGCTCAATCTGAGGACCCTGAGAAATATCAGGAAGGGAGACAGAACATAAAGACTCCTAACTCGGGGAAACGAACTAGGGGAGGTGGAAGGGGAGGAGGGCGGGTGTTGGAGGGGAATGGGTGACGGGCACTGAGGTGGACACTTGACGGGATGAGCACTGGGTGTTTTTCTGTATGTTGGTAAATTGAACACCAATAAAAATTAATTAAAAAAAAAAAATCTGAGGACCCTGAGATCATGACCCTGAGCTGAAGGCAGACACTTAACTGACTGGAGACACCAGGCACCTGAAGAATTTTTTTTTAACCCTAGGATTCATAGCTTTGTCAGAATTTGGCTTTGAATTGATATTATTTGGAATATAATTGAGTTCTCTTTTTTTCAGTTCAGATTTTGTTTTTTTACGGTCTTTAATTATTCTATTTCAGTTCTGCACTTGTGTTTTCTCAGAAACAACTATAATTAGCCTTGATTTTTCTGGTCCTTCAGATCTAGTCTTTCATCTATTGGTTCTTTTCTCTGGCCATAAGAGGGTGTTTGTCTTGTACATCAATGATTTAATTTTACATAGTACACATCTACATTTTTCTCTCTCCCCCCATGTGGGTAATATTCTATCACTCCATTTTTAACATCTTTGTAGTGCTTCTTTATTTAGCTTAGAATCTCTTTTTATCATACCCAGTAGTCCTTTATTGATTTATAGCTTTCCTACTTTTGTCTTTAAGGGACATGTCTTCTTGTATCGTATTAACAATGCCAAATACTTTTCTAAAAATTAACATCTGGTTCCTCTAGGGAGTTGTTTTGAGGAGACAGGTCTTCCTTTTAATTTTTAGCATGCTCTTTTCTTTCCATATTTATATACCACTTCTTGGTAGACCTGTGTTGAAATTTAGCTCTTACTTTCATTCCTGAATTTGGCAATATCCATCCAGGCCTGGTCACAGAGAGGGTACATGGAATGCCCTGCATCCTCCCCTCCCCATCCTCTTGTTTGCTAGTAAAAGTCCTCTTTTAGAACTCAGACCTTACAGTAGTTGATGTTTACAGGCCCTGGCCCCTTTTCACTGGGGCCATATAAAGCAGCAATTGCTAATGCCTTGTTCTCCATACTCTCTATATGGATTACTTAAGAACTCCAACCTCCAGAATACATACCACCATAGATCATCTTGTCTCTAAATTTGCTTTTCTGCATCTGAAACTCCAGGGTGTTACATATTTCCCTATCTTCCTACTCACCTTTTAACTAACTGCTAAGGTCAGGGGACTCTCCTCTGCCTCAAAAAGCCCCATTCGTGTCCAAGAGCAGGTGTCTGACTGATACCGATTGTTGCATTTGTATCCAAGATGGTAGAAGCGGAGAAAGGGAGATATGCTAAGATTTTCCTACTTCCTTCAGGACTTGTAGTTTGTTTCTCTCTGCCTTGAATTGCGTTTCTTAAATCTAATTTTATTCTTTGTTTTCTGCTCTGTGATTCTTGCAGTAAGTTGAAGGTGATTATTTCTTTTTGTAATTGCATGTACCTTTATTTACCTCTTGTTTTATAGATATTTTAGTGGAAGGTTGGGGAAAACTATATACATCAGGAAATTTGCTAGACACCATTTAAAACTGTAACTTCTATGAAACTACACAAATAAAAAAAAGTTATGCATGTAGCAGTATGCTTGAAAATTTTGCTTCCTACAGATATTTTGTGCAAATAAATTCTGTCTCGTAAATATTCATCACAAATTGTTATTCAAATGATGGAGGCATCCGTGTCCTGTATTAAAACCTAGGTCTTATGAAAACTGGGTCAATTTAGTGAGGAAATAAAATGTAGGTATATTAAGTGATTATAGGAATTCCAATGACTTCCATAAAGTTTTTATTATACATAAAAATTGCCTGATCACTGCTTACTAACAGGAGAGTTTTACAGCTGAAACAGCTGTTATAAATCATTTAATCGAAGAGTTGCAAATTCAGTTGCCTTCAGAGGCCAGAAAAGTGACCTGTATATGCATGAAGCAAGTTGGTTTAATACTTTGGGGAATGGAAGAAACTGGAGAAAAGTGGAGATTACTTGTGCCACCAAATCTTTGGGCCATAATATCAAAGGAGTGTAATATAAACCCACTCTCTCATTATGGAGATGAAACTGGAGTCAAGAAATAATGGATATGCTCAAAGTTAGGAGGTTCTGCATGTCTGAACCAGAACTAGCTACATAGTTTGCAGTGCCCAGCACAAAATAAAATGTAGGGCCCTTGTTCAACAATTATTAAGAATTTCAAAATAGTGACAGCAAAACTTTAAAACCAATCATGGGACCCTCTGGTGACTGCACAAGTTACACACACAGCCTTAATTTTGCTCCTGGTTTTTACTTCTGATCTAGAATTTATGCTCTCATCCACAACCACCAAAAAATCAATAATGGAGAAGTGGTTAAAATTAAGTCCTTGACTTACTGTTGTAAGTGAACTTTTACTTAGAAGAGGGCCTTTCTATATCATTTGGAAGTTTCTGTTGAATTATTATATTGCTTCTGTCCGTTTTTATCGTTTCTTCCTGACTTCAGGTTTTATGAATTATGAGTCGAAGATTTTCAACCATAAAGTTCAAAGCTCTTCTCTAAATGTTAGTTCTGGTTTGAATTCCAGGATGTTTGAAAGGTCAGTCAGCCCAGAAATGAAACTGAGGGACACTTGTGTCTGCTGTTGAGCCTTACTCAGCTCTCAGGGGCCCCCTACCAATATTCTTTTCCTCTTACCTGCAGAAGCTGTCATCTTTTCTAAAATATTTTATCTACAATTTGAATCATTTCCTAAAATCACCTGTCTTCCCCCTCTTTTTTTCAACCTTATTTGAAAATTTTACTTGGCTTGCAAACACATAAAGCAGTTTGCCTCCTGACAGATTGAAATTGACTAGTCCCTTTCTCCTTAGTGATTGTTTATAACTTGTAAAGTGCTACTAACAACATAGCCTCAGAAATGCTATTTGGTGAAATGTAAACAGCTTTTAAAGGCATAGCTATTCACACTCAGAAGATATGAGAAATAAAATTGGGAATTGGGTACTAGGGTAAGAGTTTTTTTGTAGTAACCATATATACATATAATATATAACTTATATAAAGTCTTTATATTTATACAAAGTCTTATGTGTATGTTTTTAAAATTTCAGGTACTTTACCATTGAATATTTCGCTGTAAATCCCCTAAAAACAAAGACATTCTCCTACATGGACTGTAATACAATCCCCCCACTTAATAAATTTAACATTTATATAACACTAAAGTCTAATTTGAGATTCATATTCAGTGTTTTCCATTGTCCCAATAATTTTTGATATTGTAAAAAACATCTCCTCATCTATTATCTATGAAGTCCATTTTACAAAATATTTAATTTTGATATCAAATGCATTCATTTTCTTCTAAGGACCAGTTTTGAAGGCCCTATTTAGAAGTTTTTGGCTATCTCCAAATTGCAAAGATACCTTCCAACAGTTTCCTCTGTTAGTTTTACAGTTTCACCTTTCAAATTTATGTCTTACATCTAAGTACAGTTTATCTTCGTATAGGGTAAAAAGTAGGGCTTCAGCTTTTCTCCCCCCCTGAACATCACGTGATCACTGTCTACATAAAGTCTTATATTTTAAGACTTAAATGTTGAATCATTTAAAATTGAAAGAGAACCAAAAATGTTTTTCCTCATTAAAAACCTGAAAGACTAACAGCTAGACGTATAGTTTGGGGTGGTATGTAAGGTTGTTGTTAACAGCTGTACATCAGATGGATGATTTAGATTCCAAATGGGTTCCTTTAGCAGTATCCACAAAGATGTCAATCAGTATTTGTTGAAAGATGAAGAAAAAAATCTTAACCTGATTTAAACATACCAAGACTTTTATTTTTAAACTGAATATGAACTTCAGATAAGTCAAGTTTACTTAATATCTGAATTAGACAAAGAATTCAAAACAATCTTATGTATCTTTATATTGTTGAACTGTATCCCTTCATGAGCAATTAACAAGAGGAAATTTATATGTTGGAGAAAGAGAAGGTTAACAAATGGGAAAATACAGAAACTGGAAGAAAATGTGTTATGAATCATTAATATTTAAGATTTTGCAGTAAACCATGCACATGAGTGTAATGTGTTCAGCTAACACTGAAATTGCTTATTAAGCTTAACGCCTGGTTAGAGTGGTGTGGGGGCGGGGGGCAAATTCAATAGACTTTTTTCACTCACATGTTTCAGAATACTATGCTGTGAAAGATATAAACTGATTGTCATAGAATGTTTTTTTAAACTTCTACAGGTGGAGATTTTCATTTTCCCTTTATGTATTTACCTATGGAGTCCGGTTCCTAAAAAAGGTAGGATCTGTCAAGTTACTTTATATAATTCTTATGTAACTGTAAACCTATGTCTCATTTTTTATGTGTGACAGTAGTAGTATTTTAAACAATCATAACAGGCCTCCTAAGAACATTTGTGCATTTTTCTTTTGCTCAGAAAATATTTGTAATTTATCTTTGGTAGTAAATATTTTTTAGGCATATACCAAAAATATCTTTGAAAATAATTTATTTTGCCAGTGAAAGATGTTGCAAGTCCTCTGACCACTGTAGTTGGTTACTTATTACTTATATGGGCGTTAGAAGCCTTATAAAATCCATATTATGCTTTGAAAGAAGTTAAGAGTTTCCATGTCCACAATTAAAAGAATCAGTTGTTGTAATGTGTGTTATCACTGTAATTCTCACCAACAGAAATTGTTGTTTTAGTGTATTGCGTAGGTATTAACAAGGCAACACCAGCTGCTGGTGGAAAATGGAGTTCCTTTCATAGATTGTGTTTCCTCTGCTACTACTTTGCTATTCCTTTTTTTTTTTTTTTTAAGATTTTATTTATTTATTCATGAAAAACAGAGAGAGAGAGAGAGAGAGAGAGAGAGAGAGAAGAAAGAGAGGCAGAGACACAGGCAGAGGGAGAAGCAGGCTCCATGCCAGGAGCCTGATGTGAGAATCGACCCTGGGTCTCTAGGATTACGCCCTGGGCCGAAGGCAGGTGCCAAACCACCGAGCCACCCAGGGATCCCCTACTTTGCTATTCCTGCATAAACTGAGGCACTTTTAGCTATGAAAGTAATTCTTCTCAGCTGCCTCAGCCTTTTTCCTGGTTATTCCAATGCTGAATGCTATTATTAAAAGTTAGACTGGTTAAATTCAAGTCTCAGGAAACTTAGCTTCTTAGTTATACTGATTTGGCAGAAAGTTGGAAATTATTTTTTAAAAAATTTATAGTATTAAGCTTTAAAGTGAAATCAATGTTATCTTTAGTAGAAAATTTTTCTCAAAATAGGGCATTGTGCCCAGTGTCATGTCTTACCAGTAAATTTTCATGTAAATATTGATGTGAAAATTTGCAAATGCATTTTTAGTTTTAAGGTCGGAGTTATAAGATATTGTTTGCCTGTGGCAAATTCTATCATAAATAGTTGTTTCCCAAAGTCATATTTTCCTAGAAGGATTATTCTTTTTTCTTGTTGTTTTTTCCTTTAAAAACTACACTGATTTTTCACTTAATAAGGCTACATGGCCCAGAGACCACTTGACTAGATTTAAAAGGATGAACTTCATTCTGTAGGCTGAGTATGACCAAATTCTCAACTGGGGTACATAAATGTGGTGGAATCTGCCTATTTTGGAACCCAACTGTTCTAGTTTTCAAATATACTTACATAGGGAGAAAATGGAAAGAATGACTTAGGGCTCCTGTGCTTACAACGTCACTGTCCTGAAAAAGGAAATAGCTTTTGTTGGAATGTCAGCCGTGGAGGGAAAGTTGTGTTTCATGGGAATGGCGAGTCGCTAACAGAGGTCACGGTTTGGAATTCATTGTTGGGTTCTGTGGGTGAAGGGCTTTTACGGTAAGCAAGGAGAGATGGTGAGAGCCGGAAGCATTTTTTTTGCCCTCTTCCCTACATCTACAGGGTATGGTCTCTAGCCCTTCTACAGCAAGCCTGGCCATCTCTCATCAGAACAGGAAGCATTTTGACACTTAGCTCTGCTTCTCTCTGTCCCTAAATGGACCAAAGGGAACAAGATCAGCTTTTATCCTCTAGGCCTGGGTGACTCTATAGAAGGCAGTAAGAGGGCCTGTTGGTGGAATGTTTGCTTGGAAATTGCTTTTTCCTTAAATTATCCTGGTTCTCTCTCTCCCTCCCTTCCTCTTTCTTTCTTTCTTTCTTTCTTTCTTTCTTTCTTTCTTATTTATTTATTTGAGAGAGCGAAAGCAGGGGAAGGGGCAGAAAGAGAATCTCAAGCAGACTCTGAGCTGAGCTGGGAGCCTGACATGGGGCTCGATCTCACAACCCTGAGATCATGACCTGACCGAAACCAAAAGTCGGATGCTTAACTGACTAAGCCACCCAGGTGCCCCTGTCCTGGTTCCCTTTCAGAATGCATTAGTTACAACAAATGCTTAAAAAGTGGGAAGAAAACTAGATGTTCTTCTTGGCAGATTATTTGCATTCGGGGTTTTTTCCTCTACTACTAAGAAGCTTTCAGTTTTGGTTGAGTGTGTAGTTTGATGTTAGTCATCATGTGTGGGACAAAAATGCACAAAAGGGACCGAACCAGCTGTGGAGACTTCATAAACCATCTTGTCCAACCCTCTTTTATTGCACAGCTGGGGAGCAGAAATCCTGAGAGGATAGGTAGCATTACAGAGGTCACACAGTTCGTTTATTAAAAGCTGAATCTGAAATGAAACATGCTTAGCTGTCTCTTAATCCAGTACTTTCTCTGCTCGACCAGCATGCCCTAACTTCAGCATGATTTCCAAATGACTTCCTTTTTTGGTGAAGTTAGCTGACTTGACCTCATGTAGTCATTGTTACCATTTATAGAACCTTAAGTACTTTCTTTAATGGATATTTAAAATATATTTTCTATTAACTTTCTTGGGATGGACAGTGTGTTTACCCATCTCACCCAAGAGGAAGAAATATGTATTGTCCGCCTCAGAAGTAATCAAAATAAGGTAATTCAAATTTTTACAACACTCTAAGTGTTCTAAATAAAATAGCAGGGCAGTGAACCAATTTTAAGAGGTGAGAGGCCACAGCTGCTTCTTACTCCCAGCATTTAAAATGTTTATTCCTACATGGGCTATTAGAAAAATACCTGAGCAAGCTTGCACTGCCCAATTTTTTTCTGCCTTTATGTCAAATGAACCTGATGCATCTCCTAGGGGAGATTAAGTTACTTTAGAACCCTTTCTACCCTGAAATTCTGTTAAAGATTCAGTTAAAGAGACATTTATCAAATGCAAAGCACCATGTACCTACGATAATAATCTTAAAAAATACAAATAAATTGATTAATAAATAATTTTTGTGAAAACCGTAGAGTGTTAGATGTAGAAATTGTCATATGTATCATCTGAACACCTCTTTTTATAGATGAGGCTAAGGAGGTATCAATTCTCTAGTGCAAGAATAGCTTTGGTTTTCTCTGCCATGTTGAAATAAATTCAGGCTGAGTACTGAAGCTTTATTGAATGCTTGTAACTTTTCCAATTTGAATTGGCTTAATCATATGGGGAGAAGATACATATTTTTCTGGGTTCACCACATTATAGTAGAGTTACAGTGTGTAAACGTGACTGATTCAAATGCCCTCAGTTTTAAAATATTCTTTGTATTTAGAATACATATAAACTAGATTTATGCCAGTAGACATTTGTGCTTATTTTGGGTCCTATGAGGAGATGCCAAGAAGAGATTAAATGTGCAAGAAATTGATTCAGGGAAATGCCTGTGACCAAAAATGGGGAGGGTGTTGGAGAGACTGGAAGAGCCTTCAGATCACAGTGTAAGACTGACCCCCAGTGTGGGAAAGAGAGAAGGAGAAAAGGTTAGGTGAATCTCCAAGACTACAATGCCTTTCTAGGGAAAGTTCAGTTGGAGATCCCAGAGCCATAGTTGCCATCAGAGGAGACCTAAGTTTCCCTGAAATGGCAAATTTTATCTATTTTTTAAAAAGATTTTATTTGAGAGAGAGAATGAGCATGAGCAAGAGGAGGGGCAGAGGGAGAGGGAGAAGCAGACTTCTGCTGAGCAGGGAGCCTGCTGTGGAGCTCGATCCCAGGACCCCAGAATCACGACCTGAGAGAAATGACCATATTTTAGTATTCCTGTTATGCTCAGTCATTGGCTACAAGCAGTCTATGGGCAATATAGCCTTCATGCAAATGCAGCTGTGGATTTTAGGGCACAGGAGCTGGGCCCTGGGCCACTTACCCTCCCAATAGTCCAAGATCTAAGAAGCACAGTCCTCACGATTGCTACGTGTGCTTTATTTTTACAAATATTCTAGCTATACTGAGTAATGTCAAAGGACACATCATAGAATAAGATCCTGTGTGACATAGAAATTATGTTTTTACATGAGGATACTCAGAAGCATAGAGTACTATTTATCATACTTTTTTTTCATTTTACTTAACATGTGTTGACTTAATCTCCCTTATGTTATAGTTGCATGAGTGGGGTGACCGGACAATCTATATCTTAGGGTCCTAGGCAGTTACCTCCCCCTTGTACTCAAAATGACCCAGTTTGGGGGCACCTGCGTGGCTCAGTTGGTTAAGTGGCTGCCGTTGGCTCAGGTCCTGATCTCAGGGTCCTCGGATGGAGCCCTTTGGCAGGTTCCCTGCTCAGTGAGGAGTCTTCTTCTCCTTCTGCCCCTCCCTCCATTCACGCTCCTGCTCACTTGCTCTGTCTGTCTCTCTCTCTCTCTGTCTCTCAAATAAATAAATAAATAAATACATAAATAAATACATAAATAAATACATAAATAAAATCTTAAAAAAAAAAAACAATCTACCCAGTTTGGGTGATAAACTGTAGGTCACTTAGGAATAGCTCTATAAGAAATAATGAAATAGGGCAGCCCTGATGGCTTAGTGCTTTAGCGCCGCCTTCAGCCCAGGGCCTGATCCTGGAGACCCTGGATCGAGTCTCAAGTCAGGCTCCCTGCATGGAGCCTGCTTCTCCCTCTGCCTGTGTGTCTGTCTGTCTGTCTGTCTGTCTCTCTGTCTCTCATGAATAAATAAATAAAACATTAAAAAGAAATAATGAAATAATTGGCCCTGTGTTTTCAAAATTTCTAGACGCCCTGTAAAGTATGGTGTGTTCATCTATATGTTGCTATGAAATCAACAAAATGTTTTCTGTAGTTTCATGATGACAGATAAAAGAATGCACCTCATATTTTACAGTGAGGTGATAATGTGCAGGTATGCGTATATGTTTTCTGCTTTCTCAGTTTAGAACCCCCTTTATAGATAGCATTGCCTTTGATCATGAAGCCAACTCTAGAAGGCATTGACCTTACAGACAGGTTAGTGAACTATTAGGTAAAGTTAATGCTAGTTTAGTAGGAAATATTTAAATAGTTGAAAGATAAACCTGTCTCAATAGTCTGTTCCTGTAATTGCCAGACACAAGCAATTCTGCCCAAAATTTAATTGGCAGGGGCAAGTACTTTTTAAAAGAAAACCCAGGGATCCCTGGGTGGCGCAGCGGTTTAGCGCCTGCCTTTAGCCCAGGGCGCGATCCTGGAGACCCGGGATCGAATCCCATGTCGGGCTCCCGGTGCATGGAGCCCGCTTCTCCCTCTGCCTGTGTCTCTGCCTCTCTCTCTCTCTCTCTCTCTCTCTGTGACTATCATAAAAAAAAAAAAAAAAAAAAAAATTAAAAAAAAAAAAAAAAGAACTTTATAAAAAATAAAAGAAAACCCAGAATTAGTTCAGGCACTCTGAAATCTTACCACACAATGTACTTACACAAATTAACACATTTTCCTAAGTCTTGAAAGAAACCACATTCAAACCTTACAAAATAGAGTAAGTACCTCTCATTTACTTACCTTTTTTTCTCCTTTGTAGATGGAAATTTGTACTGGGTGGAATTCTTTGAATATTTTTCCTTGAGTTTCTCTATTTTTTTTAAAAAATATAGTGTCATAGGAAGGCAGTGGAGATAGATGTACAGCTGGGATTTAGGTAAATATTTTTTTCTTATGATCTATATGTGAGGCTAGTGTATATTCAACGTTGTGATCATATGGTACATTTTATAACAATCCATTTTTTACACATGCATGTGTATAATTAGAATACAAGTTGCTCAAATATACCTATACCTAACTTCTATGTCAGTCAGGGTCCCATTATGAGACACCAAGTGCAGAAGTTATTTTTAGGAGTGACTGTAATTTAAAGGATCATTAAGTGGGGGAGCCACTAAGAGCGTGTTACTCCAAGTAATTGATCTGCTGACTATTTCCTACTAGTCTGCAATGAGATAAGGTACTTGACCTGAATGTAAATCAGCTCACTGCCTCTTTTTTGAGAAAGTCTATCTATGAAGAAAAAGTCTGCTGAACTAAACGCTATGCTTAGTGATGCAGTCAATTTACATTCTGGTGAAACATTAACAAACGTTTCAAGGACTGGCACTCTCTCTAAGTACTTGGATACGTAGTGCACTCCAGGTATCATGGAGATAGTTATGGCAGGAAGAAGCTACCTCTCAGAGGACCAGGGGCTTCATGGAAGCACGTGAGTTATCAGAACCTAGAAGCTTGAAGGAGGAGCCGTGGAGCAGGACATCAAAGGGGGAAGAAGTTCCACCAGCTAGAGTGTCTGAGAGACCACAGTGAGGCTGGTTCTGGGAATGAGGACAGACTGCAAACTGCAAGCTGCTGTTGCCATTGGAATGAACTGCCAGTGCTGGGGTGAAGATGCATCGCTTGGGGGCTGGGGGGGGGGGGGTGGTGTTGAAAGGGCAGGGGAGAAGTGATGGCCAGAACAGGAAGCCTAAGAGACAGGAGCACTTACCATCTTCCTCTTGCAGGCTTCCAGGATATTTGAAAGTTGTTTTCCAAGTCTTGGAAGCTTCTTAGAGCTCTAGAGCTTCTTAGAGGCTCAGCTCTACAAAGGACCAGCAACCAAGAGCTAGCTGAATTGGAGTTTGCAGAGTGCCAGCTCTGAGAGGAGAGGCAGTATCTTAATAAGCAGCCTCTCCCAGCCTTCCCATAGTATTGCATTCTCTGATGTACTCTGACAACTTGTTGCAATTTATTTTATTACATTTTTTAAATAAGCAAGTTGCCACATACTTCATGACTGATTAGGGGGTGAAAAGCCATCATTGAAAAGTAGTATCTTGGCCAAATGAGCACTTTGCGCATTCTCATAGACTGTCTCAGTCTGCTCAGAATGAAGGCATAGTTCATTATTCATTTGTTTCATTATATGTTTCATTATTCATATTTTCATTATTCATTTGGTATACTTTCTCAGGTTCCACAAGGCCACAAAGTGTTCCAATGGTATGAGGCTTCAAAGTTTACTCTTTCACTTATTGGTTAGCTTGGACTCTTTCTGAAAATTGTTACCATTTTGCCCATCTTGACAGTGAAAATAAAATTTGTCTAGCCATTAGAATATGTGTCCCTCTTAAATTCTGTTCTTTGTGTAGTTTTAAAAACTTTGAAATTGCTTGGAGTATGCCCCTTGTTGAAAGAGGTTCGACATTCGGAGTTTTACCTAGATTTTAACTTTCACCTAATAGCACCATCAAATAATTTTGTAAGAATTGCAGATGAAATGGAATATGAACAGCGGGAATAGACTAAGGATCAACCATCTCAAATTTCTCATTTCACAAAAGAAGAAACAATTTCAGAACGATGGATTGACTTTCCTGTGGCAAAAAGAGAAGCCAGACAGGTGGTCTTTAGAATTTCTAAGTAAGTTAAAATAACAATAACAAGACTTGGAAAACAACTTTCAAATATCTAGCAGTTCAAGTGTATTTATTTTAATTAGTAAACACACCTTATTTAGAAATAAAAGACGCATCACTGTAAGAGAATATTAAGTGAGAAGTCAGGATTGAGTTGGTAGTTTTGGCGCTGCCAGTTATGCTTAATCGCACCTTTGCTGAGACCTCATTTTTCTCATCTGTAAAATGAGAAAATGATGCTTGCCCTGACTTCAGCTTTTGTGTAGGATTGCTGTGGAAGCTCTTAAGTTCTTTGAAAATGTAAGACATAACACTTGTTACTGATTGGGGGGTGGGCTCTGTTGGGGGCTAGAATGCCTAGTTCTCCTATAATCCCTTGACATGAAACTTATTATTTTCTTAAAATGTTTTAATTTTTGATTTTTTTTTTTTTGACATGAAACTTTTAAATGTGTTGCTTCCTAGCCAGGTAAGATCCTTTGTCACTGCCCAAGTCCTTGAATATTCTTTCTCCCAGGGGCTCCTTTTATGTGATCATCTTGACCAAGATGCTCCAGAATGTCTTAGTACTGACTTTTGAAGGAGCTTTTTTAGTCTCTGGTGGAATTCTGGTGAGATTCAAGCTCTGTTTCCATAGCAGATTTATGTGGCCCGTGTCAGATCATAACTTGGAATTCCTCCTTCCGTAAGCACTCTCATAATGAAAGTCCCACCCCTTTTGGTGTGGGATAATGACTTGGAAACACTATTGGCCTCGGACCTAGCCAGGATAAAAGTTTGCATCACTGAAAATAATCACATCATAATCAAAGTCATGATAGCTATGCTGCATTATATGGTCCAGGCATTATATTGATCACATAGTGTTCATTTCTCGTATGTTGTAAATCATAACTTTTCATCCTTATAAATGAAGAAACCAAGGCTAACCACAGATCAATAATTGCCCAAGGTTACAGGGCTGGAATTTAAATGTGGATATCATTGATGTTGTGGCGTACTTATATCCAGGCTTCTTTACTGACTCAGTGGATCTATTGGACTGAGAAGGACTGACCACTTAAAAAGCAAAGACTGGGGATCCCTGGGTGGCGCAGCGGTTTGGCGCCTGCCTTTGGCCCAGGGCGCGATCCTGGAGACCCAAGATCGAATCCCACGTCGGGCTCCCGGTGCATGGAGCCTGCTTCTCCCTCTGCCTGTGTCTCTGCCTCTCTCTCTCTCTCTGTGACTATCATAAATAAATAAAACTAAAAAAAAAAAAAAAAAAAAAAAAAAAAGCAAAGACTGTGTCTTATGACTATATTTATATTAAGACTACAGAATTGGGGAGGGGGGAAGGGAGTAACTGAGTGATGGGCAATAAGGAGGGCACGTGGTATAATGAGCACTGGTGTTTTATAAGACCAATGAATCTACCTCTGAAACTAATAATACATTGTATATTAATTAATTGAATTTAAATAAAATTTTAAGAAGACTGCAGAGTTAAACTTAGTTATTGTATTCAAAAGGCCCAAATTAAGCATTATTCTTGCTTTTATTTATCTACTTGCAAATGAAGTCACATCGGCAAAGCTGAGAATCTGTGGCTTGCTGCATTCTTGGTATTTTTGGATCTCAACAGAAATTGCTAATTTTCAAAGTGGGTATGGATTGATTGTCCCTTTTTACACAAGCCTATGTAATTATGCAATGCAATTTTTTCTCCCCTTCTATGATATTTACTTTCTACAATGTGACTAGCAAACCATTAATATACTATTCACAGTAAGAAGCTGGTTGGGACAGCTCTGTATGCTCTACAGTTAAGGGAATGTGCATTAGGTGAAATTGTTCATTGCCTCAGAAAAATTAAAAGGTTCAAATAATAAAACCATTTCATCAGCAATGAGGTTATAGCTTATAGTTTTTTTTTTTAATTTAATGAGATGCAGAAGTTTAATTTTGGGTATGTATAATTTTCTCTCTAAAGAGCATTGAGAAGCCTTTTACCCAGGTTGTCTTCGCTTTGTGTTCAGGCTTTGTGTTGAAGGAATGACATCTCACACCAACGACTTCCTGCAGGTGGTGAGATAGAAAGATTTCAGGACTTGCAGGAGCTCATGAAGTTGAAATGGATTTTTTGTGGGAGGAGGAGAAAATGCTTGTGTCGATTCCTAAGTACGAATGACAAGTATTACTAAATGACTCTTGCTCTTATGTAATTATTTATACAAGGGTTTGTGGATTTGGTGCTTGATCAAACCATGAATCTTATTTTTTTTTTAGCTCACTTAACAAAATGTCAACTTTGTAAAAAGTCTAAAAATAAAAAGCTAGCTTCTATTTTAGAGGCTACTAAAATAACACTCATTTACATAAGATGTTCATTATTAGTTCTCTAAAGGCATAGACTCATACTTCTCAAAACTTTAGGGCTGAGCCTAACTGTGAGAAACATTGGTCCTCATTTATATGCTGTAACAAAGCTAGTGCTACAGGCTTCCTCTGGCTGAGGGCAATGCCTGAGAACTGGATCACATTAGTATTCCTGTCCTGTTTCCATGGGGAATAGAAAACTAGTCACTCTCAGAAGAGTTCAGGTAATTTGATATGAAATATTGATCCATGTATCAAAATCTGTACCTGCACATTCACTCTGCATTAGCTGAATCATCATCTGACATGAAGAAAAATCCTTTACTGAATTCAACAAGAAAAGCATTATTCTTACTAAGGTTTGCTTTAATAAAATCTGAGAGCTCATGGTTTTCACATACAATGGTCATCATAATACAGCATTTTCCTCATCAACAGTAATGAAACAAACCAGATGTTCATTGCTTAAAAACAATAGCTTTCTGGGAGAAGTAATGAGATGTTCTACTTCTGCTTCTAAAACTGGTGTTCTATCTCTTCAGGGAGTACCAGTTTTGTCTGTGTGTATTGAGGATGGGAGGATGGGTACTTAGGACAGAATCTGATGTGGAGCAGAACAGCGGGCATCCCAATCGGACTAGCTCATGCTCTGATTACAGCTCTGCATGTGTCTCCAGAAAACTGGTTCAGAGAGCATCTGCATACTGGGTCAACTGCAGTTTGCTGTAAGGTGGGACATACAGTTTAGTGTTTAGTTTTGTGCCCTTCTCCTTTATTAATGCACACGAGAATAGGCCTGCCTGCTAGAGGCCACTGCTGTTATTGCTTAGGATTTTTGAGCAGAGGTGTTGTGGTACCATTTGCCTTCAAATGACTATTCTAAAGCACAGAGAAGATGGCTATTTTGTCCTCCAGGAATTCACACTTCCATCATGCAGTAAACAGTGGAAAGGATAAGATAACTTTTTTTCCATCAAAATTAATTTGTATTGATAGAAGTAGTTTTATAAGGGGAAGGGAGTGGGCAAGAAAGAGCGTACTAGAGTGTTGGAACTATTCTAGATCTTGATCAGGTCATGGTGACTTGATTGTACACATATGTAAACATGCATCAAATTTCTTGGTACTTAGATCTTATTGTATGTAATTCATACTTCAAGTAAAAAAACTTAGTGCTTTCTGATAATCCTATAGCTGCCATATAAGCAGTTGCTGTGTGTTGCTGAGTGGAAATGTGGGCACAGGCAGCTAAAGATCAAAAATATTCCATTCATGCCTCTTCTAAGAGCCTCTGTGTATCACCACTGGGAAATACTGATCTCTGTTCATTTGTTCATTCTTCCATTCAGTATCTATTGAGCACCTGTCCTTTGAATAGGGACTATTCTAAGCATCATGGAAAAGGAAGTTAGCAAGGCAGTCTGAGTCCTTGAGCTAATGTTAGTGTTGTGCTTCCCTTTCCTGGGATCATCAGTAGCATAGGGATTTAATTGAGTTTAACTAACTTTTATTAAATATCTACTATACCAAGACATAGTTGTAGACTATGAGGGAGCCCATGGTTCTCTCCTTTAAGAATCTTAAAATTTGGCAGAGGGGCTAAGATTTCTCTATAAATACAGTTTGTGACAAATGACAGAAGTACAGGGTTCTTCCTGGGCATGGAAAAGGAGTCCAGTTGAGGGAGTTGACAAAAACTGGAGAGAGGTAGTATTTGTATTTAGTTTGAACCCTAATAAATAGGTTGATATTGATATAGGGGGGTTGGTGAAAGCATTCTTAGATGGAGCGAACTGGGAAAATAAGGGGTCCATTTGAGAATACAGAAAGGGAAATCAGAAAATAAAACTGGAAATGTGTTTGGGAAGGACTTGACTTGCATTAAAGAAAAGATGGCTTAGTTCCCCTGCATGTCCTCATTGTAAAGGTAACTGGTATTTGTTTAGAACGGGCATCCCTCCTCCTCCCTGACCCCAGTCTACAGTCTTTCATCTTATTAACTTATGGCTCTGACTCTTCTCCATATCTTGTCTGTGTTCCCTGACTTTCTCCATATACCCAAAGTGGTGAATGGTTAGGAGTTGGGAACTAAGGATAAAGGAGAGTCATTTTAATTACCTCCACCCTCCCAGCATCATCTAACTATGAATTGCCATGAAGTTACGTCCTCAATCCTTGCCCCCAGACCCTGACCACCAGATATTTATATTACTATTCCTGTTAACCCACTGCAAGCAACATGATTGCTCAAACCACTGTCCTTCCCCAGTAGTCCTGCTTTACCCTTCTCTGCCCCAACATCCTCACTTTCAAATTCCAGTTAGGTATTGTCTCTATCAAAGTGTCCTCTACATTTAGATATTTAACTAATTTATTCTTTTTCTCTAAATATTTTATTTATTTATTCATGAGAGACACAGAGAGAGAGAGGCAGAAACACAGGCAGAGGGAGAAGCAGGCTCCCTGTAGGGAGTCTGATGTGGGACTTGATCCCAGGACTCCGTGATTATACCCTGAGCCAAAGGCAGACACTCAACCACTGAGCCATCCAGATGTCCCTAACTAATTTATTCTTATTTATTAATTATATATAATTACTTTTCATTGGAGTGTGATTGACATATAAAAAAGTTGGACATATGTAATATATACGTTTTGGTGAGTTTGAAGATAACTGTGTACACATGAAACCATCACCATAAACAGTGTTGTAAACTCTAAACTCCTATCATCTCTAGAATTATCCTTTCTCTCTATTAAAAAAAATTTTTTTTAAGTAGGCCCCACACCAAGCATGGAGCCCAGCACAGGGCTTGAACTCATGACCCTGAGATCCAGATCTGAGCTGAAATCAAGAGTAGGATGCTTAACCATCTGAGCCTCCCAAGCACCCCCCCCCTTTTAATAAGAACATTTAACATAAAATCTACCCTTTAAAAGTTTTAAGTGTACAGGGTGCTCAAGTGGCTCAGTTGGTTATTCATCTGACTCTTGATTTGGGCTCAGGTCATGATCTCAGGTTTGTGAGATGGAGCCCTGCATTGGGCTCCACACTGGGCATGGAGCATGCTTGAGATTCTCTCTCTCTCCCTCTCCCCCCCCCCCCCCCCACTGCTTTCTCTCTCTCTCAAAAAGAAAAAAAAAACTTGAGTATAATGCAGTATTTTTAACTATATGCACTATGCTGTACAGTAGATCTTTACTATTATTTGTTTTGCATAAGTAAAACTACGTATATTTCTCTAATTCCTCCTCTCCTGAGCCCCTTGTACCCAGAAGTGGGATGGCTATGTCATATTATTTTTCAGAAATCTCTATGCTTTTATCCATAGTGGGAATATCAACTGACATTCTCAGTAACCATGCACAAGGATTCTCTTTCCTCTACATCCTTGCCAACATTTACCTTTTGCTTTTTTTGATAATAACCATCCTAACAGGTATGAAGTAGTATCTCATTATGGTTTGGATTTGCATTTTCCTGATGGTTCATGATGTTGAGCATCTTTTCATTTACCTTTTCTCTGGGGAAAATGTCTATTCAGGTCTTTTTTTCCCCTTTTTAAAATCTGTTTTTTTGTTTGTTTGTTTTGTTTTTTTTTGCTATTGAGTTGTTGGAGTTCCTTAATATATCTTGGATACTAACCTTTTTTCAGGTATATGATTTTTAAATATTTTCTTCCATTCTGTAGGTTACCTTTTAACTTTGCTAATAATTTCCTTTGCTCTACAAAAGCTTTTTAGTTTGATGTAGTCCCATTTGTCCATTTTTGCTTTTGTTGCCTGTGCTTTTAGTGTCCTAACCAAGAAATTATTGCCATGGGCAATATCAAGAGGTATTTATTTATTTATTTATTTACTTACTTATTTATTTAGATTTTTTCACTTTTTTATTCATGAGAGACACACATAGAGAGAGAGGCAGAGACACAGGCAGAGGGAGAAGCAAGCTCCATGCAGGGAGCCTGACGTGGGACTCGATCCCGGGTCTCCAGGATCAGGCCCTGGGCCGAAGGCGGCGCTAAACCGCCGAGCCACCCGGGCTGCCCCAAGAAGCTTTTACCCTAGATTTTCTTCTAGGAGTTTTATAGTTTTAGGTCTTATTTTTAAAGATTTAATCCATTTTGAGTTGATATTTGTGAGGGGTCCAGTTTCATATTTTTCCATATGGATATCCAGTTTTCCTAGCACAATTTATTGAAGAGCCTACTCTTCCTCCATTGTGTATATTTGCCCTCTTGATTTATTCTTGAGGCTTCTACGCTACCTTTCCATAGAAACTTCACTGAACAGGTCCCCAGCGTTTCCTCTGATCATCAGCATTTCTGACAAAAGACAAAGGTAGGAAAAAAAACGGTCCCCCAGCCTGTATGCTTTTCCACTGCTCCAAATATTCTTGTCCTAAGTAGACCGGGTACATTATTATCACTGGATTTACTTAGAACGGTCTTCCTCATCTTTACACAAAGATGATTCTTCAGCCCTAATTCTTTACATATCTCCCTCACCATGGAAAACTTTGCTATTTTGTAATAATTGTATTTAAAAGTTTGGAGGAGGGGCATCTGGGTGGCTCGTCAGTTAAGTACCTGACTTCAGCTCAGGTCATGATTTCAGGCTTCTAGGGGATCGAGCCCCAAGTCTGGCTTCATGCTCAGCAAGAGCCTGCTTCTTCTGCTTCCTCATGCTGGCTCTCTCTCTCAAATAAATAAAATCTTTTAAAAAAATAAAAATAAACTTTTTGGGAAAAGAACTTCAAAATTAATGACCAATCAAGTATAGAGATTAGCTGAGAATTTTTATCATTTTTTTCATTTGTAGTTACCCTCTTAACCAACATAGGGTTGGCAGTAAAATTAAATAAAATATTAACTTCTAGAGTTAAGGCCCCTATCGCTCAAGGCCATTAACTGGTAATATTCTAAGAATTATCTCTATAGTGACTTGGATACTAGGGGGGCGTTTAGTAACCACAGCATAAGTAAACATAGTGTGTTCTCTTAGGCAATAGCCCTGTTGTGAGTATCAGCTTCTCCTTTGTGGATGTGTACTTCTCTCCATAGCAGATCCTTGATTAGGAGATTAAAAGCAAATGATAAAGTATCATAACACAGGGTTTCATAATAGGGTGCATGGTGTTCAGCATAAACAGACAAATTATATTTGGCACCAGCTTTCCAATACAAAAGGTGGAGGTAATAACTAGACTGCAGTGCACTGTGTATGTGTGTATACAGGCACCATTGGCATGTGAAGCATGAATCAAGAAGCAGCCCTTTTTTCACTTTGTCTCTAATCATCGCTCCTCACAACCTAACCTCAGTTTTTTTCTTTAAACTAGTTGTTGAAGCTGTAAAGCATCTGATAAAGTGGTGCTTTTTACTAATTATCTTCATTTCATGTCAATTATGAAAACAGGGCCATGTAAAAACAAAACTAATAAATGCTGTGGATGTAATTTGACTTGGGTCCTGTTGACCTAATTTATATGATCCTAGGCAGGGAAATGATTCCCCACTTGCTATTCCTGGTTAACCAGCCCTTTAATCCCAGAGAACAGACTCCTCTAGTTGATTTCTGTGCAGTGCAAGAAGTGTTGATAAGCATGGAATGTGGTCAGCAGAGACTGGCAAAATTCAGGTTACCAAATAATGCCACAAAGAAAAACACAGTACTGTAGATTATTTATGTAACTTAAATAGCCCTTTAGAGGAATGAAATTAAAAATAGTTTAGGCTTTGATACTAATTGATTGTTATGATCATGTCTTATTAAAATATGACTTCACTTATTCATTTCATAAATAGATGCCTGTGGTATGAGATCTGGCTTTCTAAAAAAATAGGTATTGTATAATAATATTATGCAGAAATTTTGCCTAATGACCATTTTTAGATATCATGTTGGGAATGTTATTCTTTCCCCTTTATAAGTTACTCCTGACATATACTTGAATTTAAAGGGGAAAAATCACACTAAATATAACATTGGACATTTTATCTTCATGTGCTGACTGTAGCAATTATATAGGCCAAGAACTTGATAGAAGTTCAAAATGGACTTCCTCTGAATAATATTAGAGAAATTGGCATTGTTAGAAAAAGTACTGGTTTGTGGTTCCATTAATTTTAAATCCTTTTTGGCTCCTAAGGAAAAGTATTTTGTTTAGTAATTAATAGTTTAGCAGTAAACGGTTATACCTGACCTTAAAATAGACTTTAGATATTGGTAGTAGCTTCTTGTGTTATTTTAAGACTTTTTTGGTTATTTGTGCTGCAATATATTTAGGATGTCCTTGCCAACTTCCACATTGTGTTGTCATAGCATTTGTTTCAAGGAAGTGGTGTTCTAGTAGAGTATTTCATCCTTCTAAAATGTATGATATCACGTTAATTACCAAGTTCAAAGAGAAAATGTTTCAGGAATGGTCCTCATACTTGAACATACCCCAGAATCAACCGAAGACTATATCATGGATTTAGCTGAGTGTTCCCCCCAGAGCTTTGGTTCAGTAATTTTGGATGAAGCCTGAAAATTTGCATTTCTACCCTGTACCCAGATGGTGATGATGGTGTTGCTGGTGCAGGAACCTCACCTTGAGAGCTACTGTGTCACAGTATGGTGCCCAGAAAGGCTAAACACTCACTTAATGTGTGTGTTAGTTTTCCATGACTGCTGTAACCACAAACTTAGTGGCTTATATCAACACAGATTTATTAATTTACACTTGTGGAGGTCAGAAGTGCAAAATCAGTTTCATTGGGCTAAAGTCAAGGTACTGGCAGAGTGGGTTCCATCAAGAGGCTGTAGAGGAGAATTTGTTTCCTTGTGTTTTCAGCTCCCAGGTGCTGGGGCTGCTGTGTTCCTTGGCTGGTGGCCTCTCCCTTCATCTTCAAAGCTTGTCATTCCAGTCTCTGATTCTGTCATCATGTCACTTACTCCCTTTCTGTAGTCATATCTCCCTCTGTCTCCTTCCTATCAGGACACCTGGATTAGGGCCATCTAGATAAACCAGGATATAACTTCCCCAATCTAAGATCTTTACCTTAATCACATCGACAAGTTGCTTTTGCCACATAAGGTAACTTTCACAAATTTCAGGCATTAGGACTTAGATATTTTTGGAAGTCATTATTTAGCCTACCATTCTGTGAAAATCTGTCTTTCTTGATCTCTCAGACAACATTCACTAGTATATCCAGAGAGAAATACCATTTGCCACATCTGAAGTTGGAGTCACTTTGTGGTTGCCTCTCGTATGAACCTGGAGATGATTAGCAAGTGGTAATACATCTGCTTCTGCAATAAATGTTCATGGAGAACTGGATAGCACACAATCTGAAGGTTTTCTCTGGAAGGGCCACATATTCCTCATCCTTAAAGAGCTTACAGGTTAATGGGAAATCTGACCTGCTCACAAGGACATTTGGCGTCAGGCAGCACGTGATAAAAGTACTGTAATAGTGGTACAAGCAGACCCCTAAGATTAGAGAAGGAAGAAGGGAGAACTCTGACAAGATGCTCAGAGAGGACTGTATGAGGGATGTGGTTTGGGGATGAAAGATGAAGGAAGCTTCAGCTGATGGAGATAGTGGGCAAAGGCAGTGAAAGGAAGAGCAGTGTTGGGAAAGAATAGAAAGTGGTAAGGCTGGAACCTGTGTCTCTCTGTGTGTGTGTGTGTGTGTGTGTGTGTGTGTGTACATGTTTGTGTTCGGGAGCAGGAGAGGAGAGGAGGCAGCAAGCCTGACGATGATGAGAGAGAGATGGAGCAGGTGGATGAAGGCCATGATCCCCAGTTCAGGAACTTGGCTCCTGTTTAGTAAGAAAGAATAGAGATGACAGACAATTGACCTAGAGTTGGAGCAGTGTGAGCAATGAATTAGAAGCAGTAAAATCTGGAGGCAAGGGGCCCTGTGTTGGCCACTGCAACAGTCCTGATATCCATCACCGTCGGTGGCCTTGGTCCATACGCTGGTGAAAACTGGTTCTTGCATATCAGTTGTGGATTTTGGTGTCAGGTACGCCCCAAGAAGTTGGCAGGAGGTCAATTTCAGACAGGTAATGCCTGCTGTTGTGAAGGCGTCTCCAGTACTGAAGGGATAATGTTGAATTTTTTTAAAAGAGAAAGGAGGAGACAGGCAGCATGTTTTTGGTGTATTTAAAAGTTACTTCTAAAAGAGAAAAGAAAAAGTGAAAGTTTAAAAAGATTTCTGCTGTTTTCCAGAAGAATGACTACTTATTACCTGGAAAAAAATATAGCTGTTCTTGTTGTTATATGCTTTCCACAGGGTTTTTTTCCATTTAAAGTCGCTAACTTAGCAAGGGGAGGGGAGGGGGGGAGAATTCTAGGGATATACACATTTCAATGAAGATAGTGAATACTTTTTTTTTTTTTTTGAGAGACAAAAACTCCTTACTTTTTGAAAAATGTAATGCTTAGTATATAATACAAAAAATTTTAAAATATGCTTTGTTTTGCTACTACCAGAACAGATACAAAGAAGAAAAAACATATACTTCGTTGTGTGATATTTAGAGAAGGCAGCTGACTTTTAGAGAATGAGAAACAAGGCTATTTCAGCCATGGCACCCACACACTTCCTCAGCCTGCTGCCATGTGCTGTTCCGCGCTCAGCCCTGTATTGTGGTATTTAATTGATTTTTCTTCCTGCCCTCTGAGGTTTGTTTTATTATCCCATTTAAAAGATAAAGGAAACCATCTCAAAGAGGTTAAGTAACTTTAAGTGGGAGAGCTGGCATTCAGCCCCAGGTCATGTGATTGTTCTCCCACATTGGTGACTGTTAAATGTCCTCTCTTAGTAAAAATAGTCCATCCCAGTGTTCAGACAGATCTTAAAAAGCAAACCTATTCACTGATATTACATTATGTCATAATGTGGATATTTTATGGCAAGGAAAGATGGGAGAGAAATGAAAAGATGCAGGAATATTTTTAGTTTTAAAGTGTTTAATTTCTACTAAAATTATATAAGCATAAGCATATGGTTTCCAGAAATCCTATTTTTATATTTTTCAACAGATAAAAGCTTTTCTCTTACTGTACTAGAAAGTAGAACATTTCACTTTGTAACGGGAGAGATCTTCTTTTCCGCCCTGGTGACAAGTCATTTGTTTTCCAGTGGTAGACAAAAATGATGTCACCTCTTCCTGACCTGGCTAACTCCTGCCGATCACAGAAGTCTTTGTTCAAGCTTCAGCCCTCTTTCCTTTCCCTGCCTCTTCCCATGCCTCAGCTCCCTCTGGGCTACCCATCCTGTCTCTGCCTCCTCCACCCATTACACCCTCTACCCCCTCAGTGGATACTGAAGAGTTCAATTGCCATACTTGTCACATGGTTCCCCATGTGCTATCCCAGCCTCACTGTAAAGTGCCTCCAGGTTAGTTCCTGAAAACAAATACTCAACAAATAGTTGTTGAACAGATCTGCTATTTGTCCAGGAGGTTGATGGTCATGCTATATGTTACATAAAGTGTATTAAGAAATGAGACAAATTTCAAAAATAGAGCAGGGAATAAAGAAATGGGAAAGGGAGCATTCTTTAATTTTTTTAAAGATTTTATTTATTTATTTATTCATGAGAGACACAGGGAGAGAGAGAGAGGCAGAGACACAGGCAGAGGGAGAAGCAGGCTCCATGCAGGGAGCCCAACATGGGACTCCATCCTGGGACTCCAGGATCACACCCTGGGCTGAAAGCGGCACTAAACCACTGAGCCACCAGGGCTTCCCGAATTCTTTAGTTTTTAAAAGAGAAGCTGCAGTTGCACATACTAATGTCTTCTGTGTAGTTGTTTGCTTGTTCTGGAGTTCATTCTGACGTTAGGGGAGTAGATGGTAACAGCCAAAGACACAGCTGTCCATTTGGATAGGATATGTCTTGATTTTCCACGTTCTTTCCTGCAAGCGCTGGCATTGGTGTCTCATGAGAGGGAGGGAGAGGGGTACGGGAGTCACAAATGTCAAGGAGTGTCCAGTCGTCCCAGTAGAGAGCCAATGAGAAAAGTGCTCTCCACTCTATTATATCGTCTGTCTATTCACCAGCAAATCACTGGCAGAGCCGGTTAGTTTATTTCTATAGTCTTCTCTCCTGCTCTGCACACTGAGAATGGCTCATCAGTTGTTAATTCCTTTGCCTTGCCTGGGCTCTACCAACAAATATCAATGCCATCCTTAAATGAAATAGCCTAATTCCCAAAGCACTTAAATCAACACCAAATTAATTCATAGAGAGATCCTGGGGCAACTTAAAATATCTTCTCCCCCTTTATCTATTTATTCCATTCCTGAGTAGCCAGTGGCTATTACCTACTTCATCTGACTCCCAGTGATAATTTTGAGTGAGGGTTTGCTGGAAATCCGCTTACTGGATCTGTGCTGAATGTAGCTCTGTGGTACATTAGTATGACCCTTCAGTTACCACGAAAATTTCTTTCGCAGAAATTCCGTACAATTTTGAAGGTGCGTTTTTATATTTCCTGGTACCTAATAAGGTCAACTTTGTAAGAACATCAGCAATTGTTCATTGCTTCATATCCCATTTTTATCAGTATCATTCTTCTTGAACAATATAGGTAAAAGTAAATATTTCCTTCTGCTTTGGGGATTGTAGAAACCCTGTGGATTGGATAGAGGTGGTATGGGTGGGGAGTAGTGAGGTGTGGCTGGAGGAGCTGGGGTGGTAAGAGAAAGGAAAGCGAGAATATTGGGGAGAAGGGTTTTTGTTTGTGAAGGACAAGGTGGTCTTTCTGGGAGGCGTGTGTGATCTGTGCGGTAGATTTCCTTAAGCTCAAAGGTGCTGAGAATCAGACTCCCTAAAATGACTTACCTTTAGCAATGCTGAGATGGCTAAAAAAGAAGTTGGGCTTGTGATACTTTACAGTAGGACCTGTTGCCACAATGCAGGTTTCTACAATCCCAGCTCCATTCTCAATGAGGATTTCAAGTCTTAATGAAGATAGCACTTTTCTCTTCTTCCTCTTAAGGATTGTCTATGAGGACCATACAATCTGTTTCTCTTCCACAGTAGCCATTCACATGCATGTTAACTATCTCCTCCATCACCTTTGGGACAAGAAGAAATTAGTTCTGTGAATTAGAGGGAAGAAGAAAGAAGGAAAGAACTTGCATAGGGTTTTATAAGTGACTTCAGTGTGATTTCAATCTAATGTATCTATACCCTGATCTTGTTTACAAATAAGTATCTTTTGAAAGAATGGCTAATATCCCAGTTACCAGGCAGTTCATGAAACAAAGCCCTGCTCCTGTAGGGATTGATAATTTCTTAGCTGGTGAAGTATTTTTGTATGGTTTGTTATTGCTTCCAAGTCTCCTTATACATTATCTCATTTATTTTTCTGTAGCTTCACAACAAGCCTCGTATAATTAGACCTTGTGAAAGACCTGTTTAAAAAGTGGCTCTAGGGCAGCCCGGGTGGCTCAGTGGTTTAGCGCCGCCTTCAGCCCAGGGTGTGATCCTGGAGACTTGGGATCAAGTCCCACGTTGGGCTCCCGGCATGGAGCCTGTTTCATGGAGCCTGTTTCTCCCTCTGCCTGTGTCTCTGCCTCTCTCTCTCTCTCTCTCTCTCTCTCTCTGATAAATAAATAAATAATTTTTAAAAATCTTAAAAAAATTAAAATAAAAAAGTGGCTCTAAGTGACTGCAATTTGCAGTCACATTTGCTAACATGCAGTGATGATGCTAATGACATAAGAGAACTTGGTTCAAGGAAACCAGTCATTAGGGTCACCAGTTGATCTGTGGCCAGAAGCTTCATTAATAGGAAAATTGTCACCTTCTGCTGCCAGTCGACCTCTGGATTTTTGCTTCTGTTCAGGTTGACAATCAAAATGTTGCCTCTAAAAACAGAGTACTATCTAATGATTAGGAGCAAATTTATAAATAATGCTAATAAATGTAAAGAACTGTTAGTTTAGTAACTGATTTATTGCTTGTATAGGAGTTGGGTCATGTAGCCATTATCTGGGCTTGGGTCCCTTATTTTCAACAGAAACTCAAGCATGTCTAATAAATCACATAGCTCATTAATAGTTTTTAGGTCCCAAGTCCTTACCTACTGAATGAACAGGTTGAGATATTAAAAAGAAAAAAATGAGTTGCTAATTGTTTTTTTTTTAGTCATCCTTAAATTAGTTGTATTTCAAATTTAAATAGACCTGAATATTTTCTAATAGTTAAAATGATGGCTAAGGGATCCCTGGGTGGCGCAGCGGTTTGGCACCTGCCTTTGGCCCAGGGCGCGATCCTGGAGATCCAGGATCGAATCCCACGTCAGGCTCCCGGTGCAAGGAGCCTGCTTCTCCCTCTGCCTGTGTCTCTGCCTCTCTCTCTCTCTCTGTGTGTGTGTGTGACTATCATAAATAAATAAAAGAAAAAAAATTAAAGAAAAAAAAATAAAATGATGGCTAAGATTACCAAACAAATAAATAAGTAAAATAACAACCCCCCCCCCCCCATTTATTATTGCATAAGCAAGCAAACTTATCCTAGGGAATCTGGCTCTTCCCTCCTTACCAACCCATTAAGCACACAGGGAGCCTCTTGGGTTTGTCTTAAAGGGATCACACTCTCCCTATTGCTCTGTCTCACCAACACACAGATATACACTCCTTCACATTCATTCATTTTCATCCCTTAAAAATTAAATGAAAAGTCATGTTGGAAAAATAACTAGGATACATTTTTTAATTCTGTGGCCAGGTAACTGTTGTCTTTTTCCACCTGATATTGACAGTATCCATAGACATCTTTTGCCAACAATCATCCTTTATATGTGTTGATTATTCAGATTCTTGGAGTGAATTATATGGACATGAAGTCTTAACTACTTTAAAAGTAGTTGTGCAAAAGCATAATCAGGTTGTTGGAAGTAAGGGAAATATGAAAGAATATTTTTAATAATATTTTTATTAGAATGAAAGAAAATAATATAAAGGTTTGTGAGTCCCTCAGAAAAATAATGAAGCATACTAAATGTTCTGCTTGTAAATGACTCTTTATCCAGTAAAACCCTAAGAGATTTAAACCCTAGGATGCACCCCACAGGGCTCACCACAGCTACCATTTCCAGTGGCTGCCCCACTTTATTGATGGGCTACGTTTTCAGCTAGATGGATCTGACACAGATAACGGCCATCTTGACAGCATCAGGGAACTATTCATAAAACAAGGCCATTCGTGTACATGTGGAATTTTTTTTCCTGCAGTACAAAGGAGAGGATTATAGTTCTCCTTTGGAAGAAAATATTTAAAAACCTTGTCTTAAAATTATGTGGCCTGAGGACCTTTAGTGGTATGCTGCACTAGTTTAATTATCTTAAATATTTGTGAGTTATTGTTTTCAATGACTTCTTACGTCCTTAGGTTTATCAACTACACATGACTTTTAAAATCCTCCTCACTGTTACTTGGCATCCCTAGTTTTAGCACCAATCTAGAATATCTCTTCTGAAGACTATTGCAGCAGAGAAGCGGTGTCTTCTGCCAACAAAGCTAGCAACTGTGACAGTCAAATTCTGCCAAAACCAATAAGTGAATTGGAACTTACAAATCTCTGCCTTAGTAATATGCCCTGGGACATGCAAAATTTTTCTCTTTAACAAATAGTTAGAATATCATCTGCTTAGAAGTGGTTGTTAGATGGCCTTTTTTGGCACCGTGTTAATGTTGGAAAGAAAGGATACTGGGATGAGATGACTCTCATTATCAGCTGTTCTGTAATGCGTCTCCCTCAATATATCTTCCTAATGAATTTTAGAGTTGGAAACCTTTGGTTTTAAATTATTAAGCACTTAAACGAATAAACCCGGATTCTTTATGCATCTCAGGAATCAAAAGATATCAGAGCCCAGGGAAAGAAATTACAACGTGATATGGTAATGTATAGAATGTTAAAAATGATTTAACTGGATTTTGGTTTTTGTTATTGAAATGAAATGTCACTAAAGTCAGGGTTATGGGTGCAATCTATTGTAATGGTCTGTGAGCTGTACACTTTCAAAATGTATGCCATAACTCACGAGGCAAGACCTATAGAGAGGCATACGGATGAACCATGGTGGCCACGCCAGTGCAAAACCAGCTCTAAGAACACTCGGGCCATCAGTTAGGGGTAGAATTTTGTGTAGAAATATATTTTATGTCATCACATTTAAGTTTTTGTTAACTGAAGTTCAATAATGATCCTAATGCTTAGCTCATGCTTTTATAGAACACATTTACTTTTACAAAGCACAGACCATATTTTCTTAATGATAATCTCAAGAACTCTGTGGTTGATGAAGTGTCTGAAGGCCAGGGAGGTTGATGTGACCATGGTTCTTTCTTCACACCTCCTGGGCACAACTAGGGTTTTAACTGAAGCCTGTTATATCCTATGTTAGGTATTACATGCTGCCATGCACGCTTAATAATCAGGACAGTGTGCCTTTTGGCCTCTGAGAAGAAAGTACTGTGTTTGCTTGTGGGCTTCTTAGGTTTTAGTCTAATCAAGGTTGATGGACCTTTCCTTCTAAATAGATCCTAGAATATTAGAAAGAGAGATTCTATCTTGATGGTGGCAGCCACTTACTCCAAAGTGGTCACTGATCCAAAGATAATACTACTCATACTGAATTGACTCGTGTACTGAGTGAGAAGTATGTGAAAGTTTTAAAGGGATAAATGCACACTTAGAAGTTTCCAACCAAGAAGATTCTCAGGCACCTGGGTTTAGCAAGGAGTTTGGGATTCTCTGTGGTTTATTCTACCTACATAGGGTATGTTTTCATGATAGACTCTTAACTCCTCTGGCTTTGTAGTTCTCCTTTTGTAGCAGGTGAAAGCCCTGGAGCTATGATTATATATACATTAAAAAAAATAGGAACCTGTCTCAGGATGAACATTAAGTCTTCAGAATTGATAAAATGTAAAATGAAAAGAAAAATCAAAAGCATGCAGAGTCAAAGTTGGGAAAAATAAGACTCAGGAGTCAGAATTCCAAGAACTTCTAGAGGCCCAAGAATTCTTTCTAAGGTGTACAATGCCAGCTATTTCACCTGTTCACCTATTTTACTCTTGCTGACCAGATGACAGTACTTACTTGTATATGCTTGTTTAGTTTATCACAGTTTTATCGCAGTAGTATGAACTTCCTAGAAAAGTCAATGTAATATTTATATTTCATACATTAAGGTAATTGAAGAAGAATTTAGAATTATTCTCATTAAAGAGTTTTCATCACTCCTTGGTTTACACTTGATCCCTTAAGATAACTGAATGTACTTTCTAAGTGGAAATGTCAGGTCATTGGCAGAAGCATGGACTAGTTGGTAATTTCTGTCGAGAAACTATTCTGAGCTTCACCATAGTGGGCAAGCTGTGTCATAAACTAGGGTTTATGCTAATGGGGAAGGACATTTTGGTAATACCCTTTCATTTCATCGATTCAGCAGCTCATGTTGGAGTACCTAAAGAGTATGTATGGTATATCTGATGTGTTCAAACAGAGCCAATTGATAAACATGATATAGAGGACAAAGGTTTGGAAATCAATGAGAAAAGAAGAGAATTGCCCTATGAATGTTTTCATGAATTGTTAGCAGGACTGCCTGGAGAAAAATGACTAAATAAACAATTTGCTATCTATCTATTATTTAAATTCAATTTGCCAACAAACAGTATAGCACCCAGTGCTCATCCCATCAAGTACCCTCCTTAGTGCCTATCACCCAGTTACCCCAACCCCCCACTCTCCTCTCCTTCTGAAGCCCTTTGTTTCAGACTCCTTTGAGAGTTAGGAGTCTCTCATGGTTTGGCTTCCTCTCTAATTTTTCCCCACTCAGTTTCCCTCCGAATTTCCCTTATAGTCCCTTTCACGGTTTCTCATAATCTGCATGTAAGTGAAACCATAGGATGATTGTCCTTCTCCAATTGACTTATTTCACTCAGAATAACAATTTGCTTTTAAAGTCATATGACCTCCCTTTTCTGCACTCTTGTTTTGTTTTGTTTTTCTGAGTATTGACCATATACTAGCTTCCTGGGGACAACATTTTTGGTTTTCTAACCAAAAACTAAGAACACATGACTTAACAAAAAAATGTATTGTGTGTGTGTGTGTGTGTGTGTATTATATAAAATATATATGTAATATAACATCAAATATATATGCTTTTCCTAAGAACAAAAGTATTCTGGGAGATATAATTTGAATATCAATATGTTGGAATTTTGAAGACATTTTGATAGTTCATAAAATAATAGGAGAATTTTTGGTCACTTGAAATGAATTAAGAAAACCCTGGGGAGGGCAGCCCGGGTGGCTCAATGGTTTAGCGCCGCCTTCAGCCTAGGGCGTGATCCTGGAAACCTGGGATTGAGTCCCATGTCAGGCTTCCTGCGTGGAGCCTTCTTCTCCCTCTGCCTGTGTCTCTGCCTCTCTCTCTGTGTCTCTTATGAATAAATAAATAAAATTTTAAAAAAGAGAGAGAGAGAAAACCCTGGGGCTATAATCTCTGCCACTAGGCACCTATTTCTTTCCTAAATCTTTCATTGAAACTTTTTTTTTTTTTTTTAAATTCTTGAAGGGCCTTGCTTTCAACTGTCCTTAGTAAGGCTCTAATATCCTTGTGTTGGTGGCTGATAATAGGTTTGTATTAATCTTCCTAGGACAATTGGCTTTTTTTTAAATAAGTAGATGGTGTCCTTAAGGAATGGATCCTTAATAATGGGGTTTTCCAACTTGGTCAATGAGCTATGGGAAACACTGTTCATACTGTTGGCTACCATTCTTTTAAAACCAGTTGTGTGGGAGGCAGTGACTCATTGAATGGCTGATGTCTTTGGGAGGACCATCTGTTGGATGAGGTGTTCAAGATTTGGCCAGAAAAAAATCCATGAGGCCATAGCTATTTCCCCTGCTAGGAGTTTCTCATATGCTGCAAAAGCCCATAACATAAATTATCATAATTAAAAGCACTCTTCACTGGTTTTTGTCCTTTTTTTTTTTTTTTTTTTTAAATCTCAGGAAGAATTTCAAAATGATCGTTACTATTAGAGAACTAACCAAAGAATGTGTGTGGAACTTGCCTTTGGCATAGATTATGTTTTCTAAAATTTATTTAAATTCCATTAATTAACATAAAGTGTATTATTAGTTTCAGAGGTAGAGTTCAGTGATTAATCAGTTTTATATAACACCCCTCTGCCAGTGTCGTGCTCATTACATCACGTGCCCTCCTTAATGCTCATCACTCAGTGACCCAATCCCCCTTACCCCCTCCCCTCCAGCAACCCTCAGTTTGTTTCCTATGATTAAGAACCTCTTATGGTTTGTCTCCCTCTCTGGTTTCATCTTCTTTTATTTTTCTCTCCCTTCCCCTAAGCTCCTCTGTTTTGTTTCTTAAATTCCACATATGAGTGAAATCATATAATTGTCTTTCTCTGATTGACTTATTTTGCTTAGCATAATATTTTACAGTTCCATCCACATTGTTGCAAATGGCAAGATTTCATTTTTTTGATGGCTGAGTAATAATCCATTGATAATCTACCACATATAGGTTATGTTTTAAAGTAACAGTGCCTTAGTCTCTAAAAATACTATTGTAATCATGTTTATATTCGCTTGAGAAGTAAAAATACTCTGCTTTGAGTTGGAACACAGCAAATAATGGGGTGAGAATATGATTTCCCCATCTCTTCTCCCCAATCTAGAGAAACATCAGGATGCCTTCAATTCATTTGGATCATTAAACTATCGAATTGCTATTTGCCAAATACTCTGCTGGTGCTAGGTATATGGAGATAAATAGGATACCATCTCTGTTCTCAAGGGATTTACTTTAAGTCTGATAAGATAGATCAGCACATCCAGCGTGGCATGTGTTTGTAAGGCAGTTCATTTCTACTCACTTCAAATTATGGACTTTTTCCTTTTAGCATATTGTACATTACATCTAAGTGTTACATAATCTGCTTGCCTGACAAATTACAAATGTGGATTTCTCAGACCAAGCTATAGGAAGTGCCACTGGACTTTGACCCTGTGTATTCCCTAGACCCCTTCTAGATGTTTTAGCCCCTTTTGAAGAAGTCCCACAGAACTTCTGCAGGGAGGCTGAGTTCAGAGATCTGCTACAGACCAAGCTGCATAACAGAACACAGACCATGTTTTTTGCTCTTATCTAGAACTTACACCATAGCAGGTCATGAGAGGCAGAACCAATAGAAATGTTCTCCTTTTAGAGCAATTTACATTTTTAGGAGCCATTTTTTTATGCCTCTTCATCTTGACATGAGGTGATTAGTTATTGGATATAAGCCCTCCCCTGGTCACCTCATCACTCTGCAATCTAAAAATAGGGAATAAACATTCTTTTACATGACATTAGTATTTCATTATCTAGAAGAGACCTAAATATTGTAAAGCTCTTCTATAGTAAGCAGTAGAGATTGGAACTTTGAACTGACTGACACAGTATGTGGTATGATACAATGCAACAGTTAGGAGTGGGCTAAGCTATTTGGCTGAACTAGTCTTGGTTCTACCATTTACTTGGATGTCTGACACAATACAAGTTACTTCTCTGTGCCTCGGTTTGTTTTTCTTATCTGTAAAATTAGATTAGCTAGACCTACCTTAAAAGCCTTATTACAAAAATTAAATGAGCAATGCCTCGTCTATAATTTGTACTCAATAAAAATGAGAAGCAGCCTTATAAAACCTGTCATTGTGAAGGTTATGAGAATAATATCAGGATATTCTACGTCACCCAGTATCTTCTTTGTGAAGGATCCTATGAAAAATTTCTCTCGGTTCTTGTTGAGAATAGGTAAATTGCCTGAGCAAATTAGGCTATTTTTATTTCCTGGACATTATAAACTTTCTATTTTAAGCTTATCACTGAATGCTAATCGTATTTATAGCCTTCCCTTGGTGTGTTGTTATGGTTTTGTCAGCCTTGCCTTTAATTTATCACATTACCTTTGCTTTTCTTTTTATTTAAATCCACATTTAAAAAGTCATTTTAAAATTCAAATTATACATGCACATGGAAATAAGCTCAAATGGTATAGAAGAGCATAAAAATGAAAACTCTCCTTCCTTCTGTCCCATGCCAATTTCTACCCCTAGTTTTTAAAGTACTTCTTGAGCATGTAGAAGACATTTTATGCATGAACAGTATATATGTGCATTATTTTAAATAATGAAATTATGCTAATATATATTGTTCGTCGCATTGTTTTAAAATTTCTATTTTAACTAGAGAAATTATCATAATATGTGTATATAAAAGTTAATTCTAACCCCAACCAGCATTTACCATCTCTCTAAGGTATGCAGTGTTAACATTCCTCATGATGTCTTACCTTAATTAAAATACTATTTTTCCATGTTTGTTTGTTTGTTTGTTTTTAAATCACCTGTGCTATGAATCTCTTTGCAATCCTGAACTGTGGGGTGGCCATTACAGTGTTTCTGGTGCCTGTGACAATGACTAGCATAGAATGAGCATTCAATAGGCAGTCAACCTAATGAGAGAACATATAGATGAAGAAGTGAATGCTGTTTCCTTTGTGTAGAACATTCTATAAAAGAGCCAAAATCGAGCCTGAGTGTGGCATTATGATGCAAAGCCAAGAAGACACATTATTTCCTACTTAATAGAAGAGAAAATTAGATGGAATAAGAATATGGAAATGGCTTATTGGGAGTGAACCTATGCTTTCTCTCTTACCAGTACAACAGCAAGGGCATATGGGTCCTTAAAGACTTTGGAATAAAAATGTAAATTCCCGTACATGTTTACAGGATTGGCCAGGAGATTCACTCAGCAAAACATTGAACACACATCTACTGAGCAGCCTCTGTGTATGAGGCACTGAGTTGGGGTCTAGGGACACTACAATCAAGTTAGTGTTTCTGCCCTTAAGGCAATTACAGATAAAAGACTCTAGAACCTAGCTTCATACTCTGCCCTTTCTCCTCTGCCTCAAATAAAGGAGATTTGAAAAAACTCTTTTTATGTTAGTTATCACGGCACCTGATTATGATCTAATGGTGTTTTCTTCTTTTCCCAATTTCTAAAAATCTTTCTCTCTTTTTTTTTATGAGGTTCCTAGTAGTTTTTTTCTCTTGTAACTAGCATTGCCTTGTCACAGTGAAGCTTTTCTTTCTCTTTCTTTTTTTCTTCTGAGTGATGGGGTTAATACACAGTCTAAAAATGTTTGTCTAAATGTTTTTAGACTGTGTTCCAACTTCTGTAAGGAATATAAAGCAAACATGGTAAGAAAAAATGTGTTCCTAAAATTTTGACCACTGTCTGTGACTTTTTTGATTTGTTCATGGGAATTGGAAATCTTCGACTAGCACATCTTCTCTGCGAGAAAAGTAATAGCAATGCCGTCGTCTTGGTGTGTCCACTTTCTCCAGATTCCACATTCCACAGTCTGTCACTCTCATGTTGTCTTTTTTCATTGTTTTCTTTTTGCTTCAATTCAAAAGGATTCTTTTGAAAGAAAAACCTATCTGTGCCTCTTTTTTTTTTTTTTAATAGGTATGTTTGTTGCATTATGGAATGAAAATATTTGACCTAGAGCAATTTCAAAATTGACCACCTCTCTCCCAGAGTACATGCTTTGGATCCCTTGAAATCTGGTGTTTAAACAAAGAGGCATGATAATTAGAAAATATCTCCCAATTTTACTGTAACAGAACAAAGAAGGGTGCATTTTGAGTCCAGACAGTAAATATGCAGGGGATTCCTATCTGGAGTAGAGGTCGGGGTCATGGTTGTGTACAGCCAGGGCTGTCTGGGTTGCTTCTTAGCATCAGCAGTCCTGGGGTATCTGTGCCATGGGAGGAGGCAGAAAGGAAAAGACAAAGGAAAAGGAGAAACCAAATGAAATTCAAGTGCAGTCGTATCATAACACTATGCTAGAAAAATGCTAAATTTGCTGTTATTGATGTCCTTAATTACATTTTTAAGTGAAATAAAGATTAAGAAATCATTTCAATTAACCGTATAAGATTACCTGCTAGACTATCAGCTGGAGAATTATGATGTCTATTAATTATAAGTAAGTTCCCAAGTACCAAATGTACCATTGGTAGACAGGTTCTAATTTACAGGTTGTAGGCGATGAATAGAAAGGAGCACAGTGGTCCACATTTTTCATCTCTAACTGACAAAACCTTTCTCTCAGTTTAAGAATTTGGGAAGATACTTTACATTTCTTATCTTCTGCTTGTATTCCCTCCAGTTATTCATTAGTAGTTCGGAGGGTTATTGTTTCCTGAGACCAAATTTAATCCTGACATTTTCACTCCTCAGATTGAGAATTAGATTTTGTCTTTCTTGCATTTAGGGCAGGCAATGTAAAGTTATCAGGGGTATTTAGCTTAGAATCACTGGCACCTTTGAAAACCAGAATCCCCGAGGAGAGCCAAATACACAGCGTAACAAGATATAAAGGAATCAATACCGCAGGCTTCCCACAGGGATGCAGTATGAACGTCTGCATAGAAAGCTACGTGCAGGTGGACTTGATGGGGAAAAAAAAATGTTACACTGGCAGTGTGCTTAGGCTCCTTTTTTTCTGGCTGTCTTTTTGTATTATATTGCTTAGGATCAAAGGATAGTTTTTAGATTATTTTTATCACAATATTTATGCAGATAGATTGGTTTACAGATATATTGCTGTTTCTTTCAAATAAAAGTATTTGGCCCTCTAGTAAAATAGCTGGCGTAAGCATCAGGACAGCCTGTTAACAATAGGTGGGGGCTCAATAATAATTATTTGCAGCTGAGATCCTTGAGTCCTGGTGTACCATACAATGGTATCTCTATTTTTAAATTATCTATAGTTTTTCTTATTTCTATTACCCTGGCTTTTGTTTTTATTTTTGCTAATTAGAATATGCTTTTTTCTTACCAACTTAAAAAAAGACATTCTGGAGCCACCGCATTTCCCCTACTTCTTTATATTTTATATTCTATTAAATGATTTCTGGATTTTACACAGTCATTTCTTCTGGTTAGCACAATTGTACTATTAAGTAATAGTAAATAAAACAGTGGGAGGTAGGGGTGTTGTAACAGGAGGAACAGAGCTAGTGAAAGGCTGGCTACAAGGCACTGACTGAAGGGAGCAGCTGAAGTAGCCAAAATCCTGAAAAGAAAGGTAGGCTCCCTTGAACAGGGAACATGGTTTATTAAAGTCTTTGGAGCCTCCTGCCAAACATGTTGACACATAGTAGATACTTGATAACTTCTGAAATAGGCCATGTGTAGTGACTGGTCAGACATAGCCAAGAATAACAAAATAAGGTTGAGGACCTAAAAAATAATCCTGATGATAAATGAAAGCCTGAAATTGGATGAGAATGATACATATTGTTAGGATTTTAGTATCTTGGTAAAGATAGGGCTGGCTTCAGTTCAAATCTTTAGGAAGTTGGTATAATTTCACATTTATTTAGCACTGTGTGGTTTTCTTTGAAAACTTGATGCTTTGGGGGCTACTTATATGTATCAGTGCTGCCATTTCACCATTTAAATACTTGCAGAATATTTTTTCCCCAAAGTTAGATGTGATTGTACTTTTTAAAATGCTTTGTTAGTTTGGTTGGTGATTCATGGCTTTTGGACTTTTGAAATTCTATATAAGGATTATAATTTTAAAATACTGCAAAACATCATGGGAAAATATGAAGGCAGTCTAGAGTTCAGACTGGTATTGGAATGCAGAATTTTTAAAACAATTATTTTAAATTCAACTTATTTTCTATAGAGAGATTTTAGAAGCTACATACAGTTAATTTACATTGACTTCTTTATTCTCATGCGTATACATATATTGCAGAGTTCATATTGTACATTGCCTTTTCACTTCTTACATGGCAAGCATTTCCCCCATGGCTTTAAATAACATTTGAAAATATTATTTCAACAATTGGATAATGAACCATTATGTGGATTCACCATAAGCTACTTAAGTATTCTTGTAGTGGTATATAGAATGCAAACTTAAAAAAAAAATCTCTCAATCTTTCTTCAGTCTTAAAATTTATCGAAATCTTTTTCTGTTTAATAGAGTTTGGGTCAGTTTATTTCAAAACTCACACACAAAGAAGGGTGCTGTTTTGTAACAAGCTACTACCACCAAATTCCCTTCTCTCTTAGCAACCACACACATCTGCGGAAAGAAAGGGTCTTTCTCCCTTCACGTGGGAGCTGTGGGTGCTCCCCTTTTGCCAGCTGGAGAAGTAGGATGGTCTTTGTGCTTCATTCCTCTGAAAAGCAGCTGCTACCTCTCAGAGCCCATTCCCCCTGCCTCTTAGCTGGACACAATTCTGCCAGTGAAACAACACCTGCCTCTCTTGCAGCTGGGAGCCAGGACAGCAGTTTGGTTAATAACATACGGAAGAATTGCTTTGGAAAGTGCCTGTTGGGGAATCTCATCAAAGAAAAACACGAGGCCTTCCTTATCTCTTCCTGCTGCCTACCACGTGGATGTGATGGCTCTGGCAGCTTTGTTGGATCTCAGGGACTAGATCCACATTCTACAGGGGTCAGAGCAGTGAGCCAGGAGGCAGGCAAGTCCCTCAAGACTCTGGGAAAACATGATACGAGTCCTGACTCGCTTACTTTCAGACATTTTATGTAGCAAATGAATGCCTCGACCTTTTCTTAAGTCCCTGTTGCTTTGAATTGTTCTCTCCTAGGCAGCTAAACCTAACGTACAGTTGCCAGTATCTTTTCTAAGATCTGTCCATATGATTATGTAAGGGATTTCTTGGCAGAGGTGAGTAGAATGGCTAATGAAAAGATGGTTTTTACTAGTAAACAAACACGAATTCTGTGAGTGCTCATATCTCCTGAAGTTTATGAATCTCTTACTCAGAGTATGATCATTGCTTTTACTCCAGCAATTGGAAAAAAAAATCAGGACTGAAAATATGATGGGTATGATAAAGGTTATTTAAAAATTTCCTGCCATTTACCTAAGTTCTTGCTTAGCAATACTTGTAGTAAGAGGTCACCTTTACTGACTAAGCACTTTCTATGTGCTTGGCACCATTAAGCACTTCACATTGGGAGGTCTCACGGAACCCACAGCACCCACAGATGGTAGGGCCTCTTATATCCCCTTTAGCAAACGAGGAAATGACTCCCCAGCCCTTACCCTGGTAACCCAGATTCCCCTTACCTGCTCTTCTTTTTCTAACACTCACTGACTTCTCATATGTTATATAATTCACTTTCTCTGTTGGTTTATTTTTTGTTGTCTGTCTCTGCACAGTAGAATAGAAGCTCGACAAGACCAAGTATCTTTGTGTGTTTATTGCTGTCTGCCCCACACCCACAGCAGGGACTGCCATGCAGTAGTCACTCAACAAATTCTCACAGAAATAGAGAAGTTATGTCCCTTGCTCAAAGAGTTTACTCTGAAATATGCTATCCTGTCCTTCAAGCTGCTTGCTTTTTCTAACATTTGACAAAATGCTGCCCTGAGTTAGTTATTAAATGACATGAAGTTTCCAAGGTAATATCCTTTAAAATGTAACAGGTTGTGTTTTTTGAGCAGTTTTACATTTAGAGAAACCTTGAAGCATCCCCACCAGCTTCCTCTATTATTAACATTTCCCACCAACAGTGTGTTACTTTTGTTACAGTTTAATAAGCCAAAGTTACATTAGGTTTTGCTCTTTGTGTCATACATTCTATGGGTTTTAGATACATGCTTAATGCTGTGTATCTACCACTATAGGATCCTATAGAGTAGCTTCACTTGCCCCCCAAATCCTCTGCTCATTCATCCCTCCCTCCTCCTTCCAACTCCAGATAACCACTGCTTTTTTCTTTATCATCTCCATCGTTTTGCCTTTTCCAGAATGTCATATAGCTGTAAATTACAGTATCCGGCCTTCTCACATTGGCTTCTTTCATTTAAGCAATATGCATGTAAGGTTCCTCCTATATCTTTTTATGGCTTTTGGTAGCTCATTTCTTTTATCACTGAATATTATTCTGTTGTGTGGATGTACCACAGTTTGTTTATCCATTGACCCATTGATATTGTGGTTGCCTCCCACTTCTCCTGATGGGGCTGTTTTGTTTGTGATGTGACTGTGCTGGTTGCACGGAGAGGTTTCCTGTCATGCTTTTCTTTATCCAGCCTCGTCCTGCCTCTTGAGCACCCCAGTGCTTTCTTCCTTGTCTTGCTCCTGCCTTCCTATATCAAACATGAACTATTGATTCCACACTCTTGATGTATTTTGCTGCATGAAATAAAAAGTTATCAGAGACTTGGGTGTATTTGTTACCTCTTTGTATAAAATTCTGCTTTTTTCTGATCACTATTTGGCAATTTTTTTCTCTCCTTTTCTGATCTGGTCTCTCCAGATAAAAACCACCACTGTATTATTCACCCAGCCCTGACAATCCAGGGTCATCATCGATTGGTTTCTTTGTTCCAGATAAGGGAAACAAAGTAAGCAAAAACACAGAGGGTTGGCGTGGGAGCCTCTGTGTTAATTAAACAGGTATTGGAGTACTTATCTGTTTTGATGTGCTATATCCAAGATAATAGGCTAGGCCCTCAAATAGTTCTGTTGAGTATGGGAAGCAGACAAGTAAACAAATATTTGCAAATACATGTTATGAAAAAAATACGCATAGGCTTCTGTGAAGCTTTTTTGGGGTGAGCAGTCATAAGTGACTATAGTGTAGGTTTGTATTTGGTGGGGCCTCGTGGGCGAAGAGACAGAGATGTTAAAGGACAAATCTGAAAAGGTGGGTTGAAGCCAGGTTGTCAGTTGCCTTGAAATCACAGTAAGGAGCTTGGGCTTTATGGAGCAATTAGTGTGGGATCATCAAGTGTTTTTAAAAGAGAGAGAGCAAGTTAACCTGGTTCCCAACCTGTTTTCTGACTTTGTCCTGGACTTTGCATCTCTATCCCCTTTATTCTTCCTCTGGCATTCCCCATCTTATTTATAGACATCACCGTCTGCAGAAGCCAACGAAGTGAGGATGTTGGGTTTGTCTTCACTGCTCTTCACCTTCTCCATGGTCAGCATATATACCAGTGACTTTCTGTGGCATGGAACTCTCATTCATCTCCTTCCCTCCATTTTTAGCTCTGATCTTTTATCAGATTCCACACTATTAAACTGCAGGAATTATTCTTCAGTATACAGAGATTAGGTAAATTATTTTACTTTTTTTGCTTCAGCAAATGAGGGTGAATACAATGAAGTCTTCTTAAAAGCTTAAAGTTGTCCATATGTAACATGCTCTTTATGGATACTGGAAGCAATATCAGTACATCAGGAATTCATAGGATGGGTACTCTATACCATTGAAATCTCTTCTTGACTTCATATGTCCCCTGATATTCCTCTCTATTTATTATTTTAGTTAGGATTAGGTTTAGAGCATATAGCAAAAAAATAATAATAATAATAATAATAACAGCTTAAATTAAAAAAAGGATTTATTTCTCGTGTAAAATAAGTCTGGAAGGAGATAGAGTCAGATATGATGGCTCCATGCAGGGATATTATGTCTTTCTGCTCCACTACACTAGTGCTCAGCTTATGTTTTGAAGATTATTTCCAGGATGAAATGGCTGCTAGAACTCCAGCTGTCATGTCAATGAAACAATACCCCCAAAAGAAGGAAAAGAGAACAGTTAAAAAGTTGCTTGTTAGCTGAGTCATCTCCTATTAAGTAGCCTTTATAGACATCCCACACACCGTTTTCACTCCAGAACTGAGACACAAAGCTCCATGTAGCTGCAGGAAGGTTGAGAAATGTATTCTTTATATTTTCAGGAGACAATATGCTCATCTGAAAATTGGGGTTCTAAGGAGAAAAGAGAGAATGATGTTGGTATAGGCAACTGGTAGAGGACAGTGGCTCTGCTCAGGATCGATTAAAACTCTTTTTCTGGGCAGAATAAGCCTATTCTTACTGGTCTTATTGGGTGTCTCTTTTAGGACTCAGATATTAATGCTGTGTGTGGCTGCTATTCCAGAAAGTATGTTTATTAAAATAAATGGTATGTTCCCTTTATAGTTTCACTTTCTACTCCTTGACTTGTCAAGTCACATGAAGTGGGTTCAGATACTTCGAAACCAAGCATCGTTTGTCACAGGAAGGTAGGAACATACAGAGCAGCTATATTAGGTAGTGACCAGCTGCTTTTTCATAGAATGCCTCACTTGTCTCAGGATGGATTGTAGGTAGTGTAGGTTCCAGCAGCTTACCTCAGTGCAGAGGCTCTGAACCTGGTAGCAAATGAGTCACCTGGGGAGCTTGTGAACCTTACATGTTAACTGGGCACTAACCCCTCAAAGGTACTATTTTAGTAAGTCTGGAGTTGCTCCCAGGAATCTGCAAGTTAAAAAATAAAAGTGATTATGATCATTGCCTTCAAGAATTGACCGCACTTGATTAAAAATGATTATTCTCCTTACGTATTTCCTAGGAATAACAGTCATTTTATGAAAGTATGTGCTCCTGGGTAATTCTGAGACATAAACTTGGAAAGTGTCCTAAGAGGTTTGGATCAACCTAGTGATAATATAAGAAGGTATAATATAGAACAGCAGTTTTTTTTTTTTTTAAAGACTACAAGGATTTGATTACTGGTTCAGCATACTGAAGGATTAAGTATTCATCATATGGTGTTTCTGATGTAAAAACACAGCTTCAGAATTCTGATTATGTGTATAATGTCTCTCATGAATTCATTTCTCTGTTACCCATTTTGTTGTTGTCTTCCGTAATCACAATATGTTGCGACTGGGGTAATCTAAGGAATAAAATCAATGACTTCTATTCCTAAGATGTTTTTATGTTAAAATTCTTGCCTCTCTCTATTGCTTCAGTTATAGAAAACCTGGTACAATGATCGTTATGGCCATTTTAGAGCTCAGAGAATTGAAACAGAAAGTCACACTATTTTTTCAGCTGACAGCATGTCAATTTAAATGGGGAAACAGGTCCATGCAAAAACAAAAACAAAAAACCTAGCAGATTTTTTTCTGCAGTATTTTTATTCCCTTTTCTTCTCCAGCTTGCCAGAGTATGCCAGCATTGTTAAGGTCTGCGTCCCAGTGTTGGCCAGCTTCCTCCCATCCCTTCTCACTTCCCCTCATCTCAGTGTTCTTTCCAGGAAAGTCATACGAGGAATTAGCAAGGATGCAACTTGATACTCGCAAATGGCACACAAACAGAGATTTAGAATACAGCAGTGAAGTCACTGCCAGTTAAAAGCTTAATGTCCCTCTTCTCTTTTCTATGCCTTTCCCTCCATCTGTTACTGGCTTACTTTATTTACATATAAATAAAGGTAGGAACTAGAAGGTAATGTAGGCAAAACAGAATAGTGAAAGCTAGAAGGATAGAATGATTTCCTTTGGGTTCTTACTCAAAAGTCACCATTTGAGTGACACCCACTCTGGCCAGTCTGTCAATGTCATCATCTCCCCATCACACCCACTGACATTTTACATCCCTTTTTCTGCTGGATTTTCTCTCCGAAGCCTTCATCATATATAAAATACTGTGTGTTTTTGCTCATTTATCTTGTTTATTTGGTAATCTCCTCCACCAGAAAGTAAATTCGGTGAGAGCAGTGATCTTCTATTTGTTTTGTTCATCCCTAAATGTGTAGTGCCTAGAACATGGTCTGGCACAGATCATTTGCTAGATAAATAAATTTTATTGCATGATTGATGATAAGAATATATTAGAAACTTAATTGTTCTAGCATTCAGTTTATTTTTATACCATTGCTCCAGTGCTGTCATTTCACTAAACACAATCTTATACTAAGGAAATCCACGTACAGCTGACCTTCTAGTTCCATCTTGTTATTTTTTTAATTTTTAAATTTCCATTTTGTTGTTATTGGAGCTTGTTGCAGATGCCAATTTTCCCTATATTTAGGCAGTTTTTGATTACTTACTTCCTCTTTGAACTAACTAATTCTCCTCTCCTTGGGTGTCCTCTTAGTTTTTCCAGGGGCAGAATCAGTCAGTCGCATTATTTACTGCTACAGTCTCTATCTTGGATTAAATATCACTGGAACAGTAACTACATATAATACAATTCTAATACTATTTGGTAAAAGATGTCTGTTATTTCTGTTTGAAACCAATGGCTTAGGAAAACAGGGCAAAATTCTTTCAGGATGTTCTAGAAGGAGAAGGTAAATTGATGAAATCTCACTCAGTTTATGTTATAAAGCACATATTTTATAGGATTGGTAACTGGCAATGTTTAAACACTCCAAACTGAGATATTCCTATGGATTTGAAAATATATTTATAGTGGCAAAACCCCTTCAGAGTATCTTAAAAACTCTAATTGAAGACCTAAAACACCATTGTCACTTAATTCAGTTGATGCATCCATTAAAGAATAGTTCATCTCTTAGCTTGATGTGAGATAATACTTCCCAATGATATAGAAGAGTGTGTCATCTCAGTTCAGTTACTAAAGTTGTTTGTATTGAAACAAGTAAAATGTCATTGTCTGTGACTGTTTCCCATTTAAAAATTACCTCACGCGTATTTTCTGAGTCGTGGCCTCCAGAACTGTAGACTGAAATCATCAGGTTATTGGTATACCTTAGCCTGGAGGCCTGTGGCTCCAGCTTGGTTCAACCTTATGGCCTTTGTCAGTATTGCCATTTTCTAGTACAATAAATAACCTTGTTTTTCACTTGTTTGCACAGGCAAGTTCTGTGATTGATAGTATATGAGCCTGAAGAATCAGCTATTTAGGGCAACCCCAATGGCCCAGCAGTTTGGCCCACCTCTCGGGGTATGATCCTGGAGACCTGGGATCGAGTCCCATGTCAGGCTCCCTGCATGGGGCCTGCTTCTCCTCTGCCTGCGTCTCTGCCTCTCCCCTCCCTCCCCCCCCCCCCCCCCGTGTGTCTGTCATGAATAAATAAATAAAATCTTTTTTTAAAAATTGGCTATTTGGCATGTAATAAGTACAACCCAATGAGAGCATTTACCAAACTATAAGAAAGTAAACATTGATGGGTTAATATTGTAGACATCAGTGAACTCAGAAATTCATTAGGTGTTGAGGTAAACAAAACAAAGAAGCGTTTCAAAAATACAACAGAAGATAAAAAGGAATCTGGTTCTATTTGGATAGCAAGGTTGGTCAGTGATATAGGGGGGCTACTTGGCAGTCTTGTTTTTGCTTCTAGGTAAATAGAGAATTTAAGATTACATTTTCAGTATCCTGCCGGTTTCATTAATCACCCAGCCTTTCTATCTAATTGATTTTAAGAGCTTTCTTTATTCATGGAGAAAAATAGCCTTTTTTTTTTTTTTTAATAACGGGAAGTTTGTACCTCTTAATTCCCTTCATCAATTTTGTTCATCCCCTCACATCCCTCTCTGGCAATCACCAATTTGTTCTCTGTATTTATGAGTCTTTTTGTTTTGGGTTCTTTGTTCATTTGTTTTGTTTTTTAGATTCCACATATAAGGGAAATCATATGGAATTTTCTTTCTCTGACTTATTTCACTTAGTATAACACCCTCTAGGTCCATCCATGTTGCAAATGGCAAGATCTCATTCTTTTTTATATGGCTGAGTAGTGTCCCTTTGTATGTGTACGTACTGCATCATCTTTATCAATTTATCTATTGATGAATACTTAGGTTACTTCCATATTTTGGCTATGTTTACTATAGAATTATAGCAAACATAGAGATATGTATATCTTTTCAGATTACTGGTTTTTGTTTTCTTTGGGTAAATACCCAGTAGTGGAATTACTGGATTGTATGGTATTTCTATTTTTAATTTTTTTAAAGATTTTTACTTTATTTATTCATGAGAGACACAGAGACAGAAGCAGAGACAGAGGCAAAGGGAGAATCAGGCTCCCCACAGGGAGCCTGATGTGGGACTCGATCCCAGGATCCCAGAATCCCAGAATCACGACCTGAGCTGAAGGCAGACACTTGACCAGTGAGCCACCCCGATGTCCCTCTATCTTTAATTTTTTTTAGAAACTGCATACTGTTATCCACAGTCGCTGTAAGAGTTTAAATTCGTACCAACAATACATAAGAGTTCCCTTTTCTGTACGTCCTTGCCAAGGACTTATTATTTGATATTAGCCATTCTGACTGATATGAGATGATATCTCATTGTGATTTTGATTTGCATTTTCCTGATGATTAGTGATGCTGAACATCCTTTCATGTGTCTCTTAGCCATCCATATGCCTTCTCTGGAAAAATGTCTATTCGGGTCCTCTGCCCATTTTTTAATTGGATTGTTTGTTGTTGTTATTGTTTTTGTATTGAGTTGTATGAGTTCTTCATATATCTTGATTATTAACCCCTTATTGGATATGTCATTTGTGAATATCTTCTCCCATTCAGTAGGCTGCCTTTTTTTGTTTTGTTGGTATCTTTTGCTATGCAAAAGCTTTTTGTTGTGGTGTAGATCCAATAGTTTTCTGCCTTTGTTTCCCTTGCCTAAAGAGATGTGTCTATAATATATTGCTAAGGTGGATGCCCAAGAGATTACTGCCTATCCTTTCTTTTTAGGAGTTTTATAGTTTCTGGTGTCACATTTAGGTCTTTAATCCTTTTTGTGTTTTTGTGTATGGTGTAAGAAAGTGGTCCAGTTTCATTCTTTTACATGTTGCTGTCCAGTTTTCCCACCATCATTTATTGAAGAGAATTTCTTTTTCCATTGTATATTCTTGCTTCCTTTGTTGTAGATTAATTGACCATGTAAGCATAGGTTTATTTTTGGACTCTCTATTCTGTTCTAATGATCTGTGTTTCTTTCTTTCTTTCTTTCTTTCTTTCTTTTTTTTTGTGCCAGTACCATGCTGTTTTGATTACTGTAGCTTTCTGGTATATCTTGATATTTAGAACTGTGATTCCTCTAGCTTTGTTCTTCTTTCAAGAGGAAAGTTTTTTTCTCATATTCAGAAAGCCACCACTGTTTTGCTGGCTTAGGCCTTTGATATAATTCAGTTGCATTGATATATCGTACTTATATTTTGCAGCCTCTCTGCCCCCCTCCCAAATCATTACCCAGTTTTGGAAGATCAAAATCTAGGAGGACAGGAAGACAGGCTTAATTAAAATCAGAAACTGATGATCAAAACTTAGCTGCATAAAGATCAATTCTTCTCTGTAATTAACTCAGCAACTCAAAAGATACAGAGGATAACTTCTCTATGCTAATTAAAAGATAAATAATATATAAGGATGTATCACTCATTTAAAGGGTATAGTTTAATAACTTGGCCTAATAGTATTGAGTAATGGTAAATTGAATTGTGAGAGTTCCCTTCTAAATTTTAATATATGGAAGTAGCAGTAAGGAAAGAGGAGTAATTATTTTCCTGAATTAAAATATCATCATCAAATTTTCATTGTTGTTTAATTTAGAAAATTTAAATCTTCAATACCATCCATAATATAAAACTTCAGCCCCACATATACAGGACACATCAGAAAGCAGTTACTCACTTATAACTATCACTCAAAGATCATAAAATTGGACAAAATGAGCTTTTTTATTATACCAATTACTAATAATGCTCTGATTGTGTTTAATAAAAGTGACTTAATTTTGTTAGTAATTCAAAAAATCTGAATTGCAGTGGATAATTGGAGTCATTCCACAAAGAAGACAAAAAGCCTTTCCCTCAAAAAAAAAAAAAAAAGCCTTTCCCTCTGATGTTGGGCTTCCATTTGTGGGGTGTTGAAAGCTGCAACATGATCAGAGCATGGCAAACCAGGATTTTGTCTTGCGAGAAATAAAAGGTGGCAGAGGGAGTGGTGACATGTAGGGTTTGAAGGGCTCATAAAAATTAGTCCAACTCCTAATTTCACAGATGAGCAAGCAGATGTATGAATTGACTAACCCACTGTCACCTAGCTGGTGAATGGCAGGCTAAAGCCTGACAGTGGAACTTTTGTGTCCTTTCTGAGTCTCTCTTCCCTATAATGTATTTTTCAGGGATTGGGAAATTAAGGAATTTTTATTTCCCTACTTCTGGATTACCTTGCCTTTCATAAAAGTAGTGTTCTCTATTAATGTAATTGAACATTGCAGGTATTCAGCAGTTTTGCAAGTGTCTGATTTCCCTACAGTTTTCTCCAGTAATGATAGCGTGATGCAATTTTTTGATCTAACATTCACTCATGTAAAATATGTGTCTTTCATGGCCATATATGGCCATATCTAGATAGAAGAATACTGGCAGTTTAGAAGATTAGGAAGCATAGAACTAGTTATATTTAACATGTTTGGATTCATGATTCATATTTAGCCTGTTACTTGTAGATTTTCAGATATAATGCGTAGGCGTGGTCACAAGATAATGTTAAAAAGCATAAGAAAAATCAAGCCTAAATTTTTTTGAAAAATCAAGCCAATGTTTTTAAGAGAGAAAGAAAACAAGCTATGGCTTATCACCCTTTTCTTATATAATTTCTTTAAAGTGTTCTCAAATGCTGATTCTTTTTTTTTTTTTAAAGATTTCATTTATTTATTAATGAGAGACACACAGAGAGAGAGGCAGAGACATACACAGAGGGAGAAGCTGGCTCCCTGCAGGGAGCCTGGTGTGGGACTTGACATCCCCGGATCACAACCTGAGCCAAAGGCAGACACTCAACCACTGAGCCACCCAGGGATCTCTCAAATGCTGATTCTTAAGAAGATAGACCCTTGCTTAAGGGCAGATTTATTAAAAAGAAATTGACTTGTGAAAATCCTGAAAGTCTCTATATTGTTTCAAAGGGTAATAATCCTTATTCTCTTCCCACATCTATGGATTATCTGATTACATATCGTATATCACCACCTTGATGAAAAGAATCTTCTCTACTCAACTTTACTTAACTCTATGGTTTTTGGATTCTTGGGACTAATTTCAGTGTATGTTGGAAATATGACATGGTTCCTAAAGGATAATGAAGTCTACGTTCTTCTGTTTACTGACTATCTTCTGCTTGCCCTTCTGGCTTCAACTACTTTGGTGCCTTCTAGTGGAACTACCCTCTTCCACTTTAACCTCCAAGATGGGGCCGGGTGTCTTTTTATGTACCCTTCCTCTGCGTCCTGTGTTTACTCCTATTGTAGCCTGTTGTAATTGTTTTGTTTATCTGGGAGATGGTAAGTTCCCTGAGAGTGGAGAACTTGTCTGTTGTGTCTTCGTGACTAACAGAATGCCTAATTCATGGTATAATGAATATGGCCACTCACTGAATATTTAAAAGAGTGAGTGAGGAGGGTGCAGTAATATTAGCACAAAGATATTAGGCCAGAGGCAAAATGGTTTAGATGTGGTAAAAGGTTGATGGAGATCTTCAGAGTGGGAGGAAGCGGGTAAGTAGCAAAGTGATTGATCAACATTGTAATGAATGCAAAGTTTATTTTATGTTATTTGCTCATTTAATTATTTTCCTCTATTTTCTCTTAATTGAGAATTTATAATTAGATTACTAATAATTTTTTATACTCAAAATATCACCATCAACATGTAAATATTCTGAAGGGAGCTATTTCACATACTAGGTTTTAGTTTAAAGTTAATTTGAATTACTGAATAATTTGAGGATTGTAGTATATTACTATGCTCCTAATGTTGTTTGTAAATATAAAGCAAAAGTGTGACTTTTTTTTTTAAGTCCTGTTAAAAATACATGGACTTGGCTACTTTTTATTATTCAAATAAGACCTGTTCATTGCAGAAAAAAATATAGCAACAGTTTCTTGTGTAATTTAGTACCAATATACAAACATCAAAAACAAAGTAAAAGTCATCTGAGATAATCATTACTCAAAAAAAAGAAGAAAGAAAGAAAGAAAGAAGAAAGAAATTATTACTCAGAGATAATCAGTAATTTGGTAACTATCCTGCCAGACATACTGCATGTATATATAGGTGTGTTTGTGTCTCTGTGTCTAAATATATAACTACTTTAAACATAAGGTATAGTGTATATTCTGAGTATAATCTAATTTTAACTTCAAATATAAATATGCCAGTTAAATTCCCTTAGCCCACCTGATTTAGCCCAGCTGTGTACACAGTTCCATGCCCCCTTTCACCGTGTTCCACATGAAATGCAAGCTGTGCTTTATGTGCTCTGCTTTCTCCAAAGCTGCAAAGGTCTTTTAGACACAGGCAAGTACACCCTAGAAATATGGGGTAGTTCATATGGAAGGCTCAAGCAGTGGGGAATGAAAGTTGGTGGATAAATGCCCTAGTGCCCAGCCCTGTGTAGGGGCAGTTTTGAGATCCATGCTACATCCATTCTGCTAAAGCCCCCACTGGAATTCAGATTCAGTTGCCTGCAGCAGTAAGTAACCAGCTTGTTCCTGATCTATCTCACCTTCCTTATTTTCCCAGTTCTGTGTTCTGGGATCACCTCTCAAACAGCCTCTACCCACATTTTCGTCTCAATCTGCTCCCACAAAATCCCAGCTAAGAACATACCAATTAGATTTATTTTATTTGAACTATTTTATTTTATTGAACAATTAGATTTATTTCAGTGTATCATTTCTAGGAAAAGAATTATACTGGAAGTCCATGTGCAAATGACTACATGTGGATCTAATGAAATTTTTTTCAGCAAAGGTTGGGTCAAAGAATATGCTGATTTTAAAGACCAAGTTACCTCTAAGTTTTTCCACCTCATTTTCTTTCATCTCCTTTTTCCTTCATCTGGTTTTTTTTTTTATTCTTGGTTTCTTTTCCTAACATGGAATTAATCAGTCCATTCTGCTTTGCAGTGATCCTCACTGGGTATAGGAGACAGTCCACATCCAAATCAATGGGATAGATGGCTTTAAAGCTTTCTGATCCCCACTCTTGAGAATTACAACCACAGTTACTGTGGGGTATGTGTGGAGTCCCTCAGCTGAGCAGAGGCAGAAGAAGTGAGAACCACTGGCTAGAAGGTTGTAGAAGGCATAGAAATGCTACTCACATTGCTCTTCTCTTTGTTTCTATGATTAAACTCTAATAGAGACCCAGTGACCTCAGGGCTCATCTCCAAGGAAATCCTTCTATTTATGTACGCTTGGCAGATCTGCAAATTACCTTCTAAATTGATTGCTGAATGTGCTGAAGACACAGCTTGACCAGGTCTTGAAGCCCAGTATCTTTTTTAAAGCCCGATCAATACAGAAGGCTGCTTTCTTTATATAATGACATGGAGGTCAAGTCTAAATTATATTTGCACACCACGAGAGCTTTCAGAGTAATGCAGATGCCAGGGGCTTCTAGGGAGCGGTCACCACTCTGCCTTGCAGATTTATAGTCCCATATCTACTGACCTAGGAAAGAAGGAAAAGGTACAGTCTTGCATTCTGGGGAGCACCCCAGACTGCTCACCCATGGCCCGCAGCACCTTCATGCTGACAAACTTCTGGCTTCATTCTTTTCATCCCAAACATAATTTATCAGTATTTATACTCATCAAGCATGAAATATTTCTTTGCATTCTGAGTTATTTTACAGTATGTATTAAAAGTGTAGCTTATTTTGAATAGATTTGATTTTATATACATTTAAATCATATAACTGAAGATTTCTGAAAAGAATTTGCAATGTTTGTACAATAACATTAATAAAGATATTAACATCAAAAATTGCACATAAAGGGAAAAGTAAGCAAAGATGTTAAGGGACAATCATAATTGCTGTGACTAAACTTTAGAAATCAATTTCAGCTTCCCAAAACCAAGGTAAAAAGATAATAATACGATAATGTAATTCTCATTTGGTAAGAGGAAACATGCTAAGTATTCACAAAGAGGAAGTGTTTATTTCCCCTTGAATTCAATTTTAAAGAAAAATGTCATGGAACTTATACATTCAGCTTAGGGTAGACTAGTGGTAACCTTTCTAATATAAATTCATTATAGGCATGTCATGTTTATTTCTTACTGTAAGTCCTTAATAAGCCAAAGGTGTAAGATTTGAGTGTCACTCAGTGAAATTGGTTTCAGTGTAGTTCAGGAATCTAGGTTCCTGGCATTATAAAACACAGTCCTAGGCTCTGTGTATTTGGTACATGAACTATGTGGAGGCCAGTGTGTCTCTTAGAATGTATTCCTTGACTGTCAGTTGTCTGAGCCAGGCTTTCTGAAAGCCATATAGGAGTTTGGATAAAATCAGTGAAAAGGTGAAATTTTTGCCTCTAAGATGCTGTCCTTGGGTAAAGACCTATACACCTTTCACATCCTTGATAAATCAAAATTTCTTTAATACTTTTTGTGATTCCTTTTCTTTTATTACATCAAAATAGTTACGAATTCAAATGAACTGCTATGCATTCAGCTATATGTCCCTACTGATTCTTGGGGAAAAAAGTGTATATGTGTGTGTATATATATATTTATATTTACATTTAACACTTGTTAACTAGCTTTCTTTTCTCTGGTCTTTTGCTTCAAATTCTATTGTTACTTTAGGTTTATAGTGACGTGATAAACATGAGTAATCTGAGGTAGCCTACTTGCCTTGATTTCTTTTAAGATTTCAGTTATTTTTTAGAGCAATTTTTTGTTCACAATAAGATTGAGGAGCATATACTGAGATTTCCATATCCCCCCTTCCCCACACATGCATAGTCTGTCCCATGATCAGATCTCCCACCAGAGTAGTCCATGTACTACAATTGATCAGCCTATACAGACACATAATCACACAGAATTTCTAGTTGACATTTTAGTTCACTCTTAGTGTTGTCCATTCTGTGGGCTTGGCAAAGCCTCCTTGATTTTTGATGATTGACCCATCCTCATGATAGGTGGCATGGAACCTGAAAGGTAGATTTGGTGGGGGGTTGTTAACTATTATTTTTAAGGAGTATGTCAAATGGAACTTAAAAAAAAAAAACAAACAAAGACCAAACCTATCTTATTTCAGATGGTAAAGTAAAATGATCAGATCTGACCTATTTTTGTTAATTCTGTTCATAATGAAACCTCTATAGAGCAGCAGATAAAAGAAGATACCTGATAAAAGTGCACATTTCCTGACCCTTAAAAGAGCTTCTCTACTTTTTTCTTAAGAAAAAAAACCTAAAAACTAATGAAAAACTTTCATATGATTTTGTAATACCATATGAAAAAGTTATACACAAGTCTAAGGCATATGGTCAAAATGCAAATGAGGACTATAGGATGATATCCCCTCGCACCCCCCTGCACACGGCACTTCTGACTTCCATCCTGGTGCTGGGGTTGGGTTTGCTCATGGGAAGTAGAACCACAGAAGCGTCTCATGGGACACACAGCCTTATTGATGGATGTGCTTGCCTCAGAGTTGTGTCTCAAGTGATGTGTCTGGGAGCAGATGTGCATAATATAATGAAAAATCCCATTATACATTGTGGTTTAGATTGAGAGTGTTAGAAATCATTTCTTATCCACAGCATTATGGTCCATCTCAGTTTTGTTCAGACATTTCATAAGTCTTAAATTGAAATGAGTTGACGTGGAGTTTAATAGCTGTTTAAGCACGTTTATAAAGGATTGTCTTAAGATGCTGTCTTAGCTCTGGCTGTCATAACAGAATACCATAGACAAGGCAGCTTAAACAAAACATATTTATTTCTCACACTTTTGGAGGCTGGAAGTTCCAGATCAAGGTTTAGCAGGGTTAGGTATCTGGTGAGGGCGCTTTCTTTCTGGTTTGCCTGTCTTCCTGGTGGCCATCTTCTCACTGCTCTCATCACATGGCTTTTCTTCTGAACACGTGGGAGAAAGATCTCTCACCTCTTCTTATAAGGCCACCAGTCATTTCACTATAGGATTATCATCTCCTTATGATATCCTTTAACCTTAATTACCTCCTGAAGGCCCTTAGGTATTTAGGGCTTTGACATATGAATTCTGGGGGAAACACAATTCAATTCATAGCAGATCCTAAAACAAACAAAAATTGATATAATTTCTGTTGACAAAGAAAAAAAACTAGAAGTAAGCTTGAGGGATCTTGTCAGTGATTGATAAACGTGGAACTCTTTTAAAAGTGAGAAGCCTGATTACTCATATTTATATGTGGGTTCTTTTGTAGGTTAAACAGGATTTGGAGGCCCTTTCTAACCTGAAATTCTTTTTTTTAATGTAATAACTCAGTGGGGGGGGGGGGGGGTAATCAATTCCAAATGCCCATGGTGTTTCTCTTTCCTTTTTTTTTTTTTTTAACATTTTATTTATTAATGAGACACACACACACACACACACACACACACACAGAGATGGAGATATAGACAGAGGGAGAAGCAGGCTCCCCACAAGGAGTCCGATGTGGGACTCAATCTTGGTACCAGGATTACACCCTGAGCCAAAGGCAGATGCTCAACCACTGAGCCACCCAGGCATCCTTGTTTCTCTTTCCTTACCCATTCTTTGTACCCAGGGTACCACAGGGAAGGGAAGTGGAAGGATCTGGCTGGCCTGGGTTTAAATCTTAGGTTTTCTAGTTATCAGCTGAGTAGTCTTCAATTAATTATGGTACCTCTTTGAGATCACTTATTTGTTTATAAAGCAGTTAATAATACTTGCCTTGATGCGTATATTAGTGAGAATACAGGCTTTGTTTGTGTGTGTATGTGTATAATATATGTATATATATTTTTAAAAGAAAACCCAGTAGCTTAGATATGAGAAAAATGGTAAGAATTTGTCCCTTTCACACATACAATCCAAAGGTAAGTAGACTGGGCCTGGTAGGAGTCCTCTGACACCAGCCTCAACAGAAACAGATGTAGGGTCCCAGGTGACTGCTCCAGTTTTCATGACCTCCTTCCAGTAGGAATGGAGAAAGGGTGAGGGGACCTCATTCACATGAACTTTTGGGGGCATCATCCTGAGTTCTGCTCATATCCCTTCCACCAGAGCTTAGATCTGTGGTTATATCAAACAGGGAGGTTGGTTGAGAAGCAATGTCTCTAGCTAAGTATTGTTTTACTAGCCATTTCTGCCTCAAATTGTTATTATTAACATTAGAAATCATTCATTCATTTACCCAACGTTAAATTGTGGAATATTGGAACAAAGGGCGTAGCAAAGATGCCCTGCACATGGTAAATACTGAGAAGATGGTATCACCTTAGTTTCCCCATCCACCTTAATACTCAAAACATGGTCCAAGGCCCATTAACATCTGCACTGCTTGGAAGCTTGTTAAAAATGTAGAATCTCAGCCCCAAGCCAGACCTACTCAATCAGAACCTATATTTTAATGGTTTTAGAAGCTTCAGGCCAGCGTGTTGTTTCATGGTATCTGCTGGCTATGTTAGTTTGAGCGCTTATAGTATTGTTGTGAGAATTAAATAAGAGAGTATGTATAAATTACTTTGAAATCTGTGAAGTGTTTTGTGACATTATTTAAGTGTATGTGTATAACAGAATAATGTGAATCTGAAAGTACTGGAATGACAAGATTGGAGACTCCTTGGGTTTTTAGATTTTCCAATCTTGATAATATGACTTGATTTTGTAATACCATATGAAAAAGGCATATTTATTTCTGGAAAAATGTGCTTGAATTGCTGTGTACTATTCTAAGCTCAGACTTATTATTATTTAGGAAGATGCTAGGCTTACAATTCTCAATGGAGGGTTTTCAGTGTATTTTTTTTTAATTACCAGTGTTCTCTTTTAATGTCTATTTCAGCTTTTTATGTTTTGAATTATGTTACTATTTAATTTGCATGTTGGAATATGCAGATTTTAATCTCAAATGTGGAAATGATTCTGAAAAAGATACCTAGAAATATGGAAAATGGAAAAATTGATTTTAAGAAAAGATAGTCCATGGTATCAATTCAGATAAAAGAAATTATAACTAATAAAAGAAGTTAAAACTAATAAATTATAAACAGCTAATTCAGATTTATACACAAATGTTGAGCTACAAAAATTAGGAAAATCATCTTCTCATGAACTTAAGTTTTCTAATCCGTAATTGAGAAAGATAACCTTTATATTTGTTCTGTGTCTCATAGTGTTGGGGAGGTGCATCACTTGAGACCGTAGAAAAATGTGGTACACGTATAGAAGGTGATATTCATATCTACCATTGTCAAAGTGAGAGATATATGTGACATGCAGTGCATTTGAAAAAACTTACCATTAAATTGTTTGGCAAATAAGTTTGCAGGCTGTGCTAGGGCCCTGGTAGCTCCATCGAATTCATGATATCTAGGCCTTTTGTTCTTGTTTCAAGTGGGCAGGGTCCACTGGGAAACAAAGACTCATCCAGTATTTCTGCAGGTCGGTCAAGTTTCGGCACGTAATAGAAACAGAGGTCTAGGTGGTGTACGTCTATGATGCACAGAGGGAAAAGCATGCATGTTAGGGAAAAAACAGAGAAGCCAAGAAACAGAGGAAGGAAAGCTCTAAATAATGGATTTTTCTAGGTCACTGGGAGTCAGACCTTTGTTCTCCTTCCTGTGACTAGGAGTGACTGCAGAGGGAGAGATTCCCACCACATCTGGAGGCAAGCACACACCTGCCCCATTGGCTTGAGACTAGTATATTAAGAAAAATGCTGGGGGGGGGGGGGGGGGGGTTGTCATAGACCTTGCATTTAGCTCTGTGTTCCTTTTCTTTCTTTCTTTTTTTTTTTTTTTAAAGATTTTATTTATTTATTCATGAGAGACACACACACACACAGAGAGAGAGAGAGAGAGAGAGAGGCACAGACACAGGCAGAGGGAGAAGCAGGCTCCATGCAGGGAGCCCGATGTGGGACTCTATCCCGGGTCTCCAGGATCACGCCCCGGGCCGAAGGTGGCGCTAAACCACTGAACCACCCGGGCTGCCCTCTGTGTTCCTTTTCATTGGCATTTCACTAAATGAATGCTAAACTGTCAGTTTGGGTAGGTGCTGGGGGCATAAACATATGCATATGACATACCTTTCCCTCCAAGACTTGCAACTAATTGTTGAAATAATAAACAGCTTTATTAGCAAAAGGGCAAAAACTAACATTCCTACTATACTTTAAAATAGATTTTGGTATATTATGCCCACATTTTAAAATTATGTGATTTATTTATTAAAAATAAATCTATGTTTATATCTGTATTATATAGACAAAAGACCAAAAGTGGGCTGTACGTGAAATGTTAACAGTGATGAAAATACACAATATTTTTCATTATTTTCTGTGTCTTCCTCAATGGACATGTGTTCATATAACTATGTGACAACAACATATTAAACTTTGAAGCCTCCAAAGTATTTTTTTAAATTTTTTTTTTATTATTTATTTATGATAGTCACAGAGAGAGAGAGAGGCAGAGACACAGGCAGAGGGAGAAGCAGGCTCCATGCACCGGGAGCCCGACGTGGGATTCGATCCCGGGTCTCCAGGATCGCGCCCTGGGCCAAAGGCAGGCGCCAAACCGCTGCGCCACCCAGGGATCCCCTCCAAAGTATTTTTATACATGCTTTCTCATTTGATCCTCACAAGTGCTCTGTGAGGGAGGTCAATAATACGCATCAAGGTTACAGGTAAGAGAAATGGAGGAGACAGATAGGCAAACAACTGAGGCACCCAGGATGTTACATTGCAGTGAGGTTACATGACAAGTACGGCACTGAAGAGGTAGCCAGGGGCAAAGCCAGGAAAAAGAAAGGCAAATCAGTAGTGCTTTAATGAAAGGAGGATAGTTTAGGGCCAAGAATGGCTTTTTACTTCAGTCTGGCTCCATGTACCGAGGCCGGTTCAGTTTTTATTAGATCGAGAGGCAGGGGGCATAGTAGTCACATTTGGGTTTGAGACCAAAGAGCCTGAGTTTGATTTCTGGCTCTGGGACTACACAGCTATTTAACCTGGACAGTTATTTCCAGACTCAGGGCCTCACTTGACCTAAGTATAAAATGAACCGAACACTACTAGCTATTGTAAGGATAAAGTGAGTTCATGTATGAGAGCCTTTAAAAGTGTATGGGAGTTTGGACCTGAACAACTTTTTAATTGGTTCAGTAAATAACAGATTATGGAGAAAAAGCCTTTAAAAAAAAAAAGTGTGGATATAGGGATAACTGAACAAATACTAACATTGTTATCATCATCATCCTCATCAATGCAAGGCTGATGAGGCTGATGATAGGGTGACAGGGTATCTGTACCTCTCAGGGAGACAAGTACCTTATCTTACTGCAGACAGCAGCAACTTTTAATCTCATAGGATCTGGGACAAGGTAAGGAAGGAGGTTAGGTCCATACAAATATATCTAACAATCTTTTAATGATAATATTATCATTTTGAGATGCATAAACATGGACTGGGCTAAGGATAGATTATGTTTCTTAATAAGAAACATCCAGATGTGGACCAAATGTATGTAGATGTATGCTGCAAGATGCTGATAACTGTAGGTCAGAGATGCAAAAGAATTATAAAGTTAATGCGAAAATACGAGAAAGTTTGTGCTGGTGTCATTGGATTGTTCAGCAGCCTGATTAAATTTATACCAGTCTCTCCGTGCTTACTATAAATGTTTGGAATCTGTGTGTACACTTAGCTGTTCTATTTGATTTTATAGTGTTGTAAGGTTAGTGATTGCTGTCAAATTAAGAATGATTGTTTTGTCTTTAAAAGACCTTGGCCTTGAGTTGGGGGATGGAGTGGGCTGTGAAGGTTAATTCCCTCGGGCCTGGAATTAGTCTAGTCCATTCTACTGAAATCTGTATACCTGCCTGTTACTTAACCACTAGTCATCAAAGCATGAAAGGATTGATTGATAAGGTTGCTTTGCAGCCTTAGGTTGGAGGAGTTTCAAAGTAGTTTGCACCAACTGTCAGCATTGTTTATTGATAATAGTGAGATTGATGATTTGCATCTGGTCTAAGTGAGACCTTTTAAGGCTCTGCTGCAGAGACTGGTTACATAGTGGGAAGGTGTCTGTGTAACCAACTAAATACAAAAACACCAGTGGGGACTCCATCACAGAAATACTACCAATTGAGTTTAGAAGATTACCCAGAGAGAATGTATAATGGAATACTAATTGCTTTAATATCCTAATTCTAGCTAAGCCCTTCAGTTCTCATTACAGGTATATTATTGAAATCCCAAAATATTGGGGGCAAGAATCTGTCATAAACATCTCTTATCCTGCTTCATTTCCAAAACCTGTAAAATGTGTTTGTCATTTTTTTCAGACCCCCTGGTTGTGGAATACAAGGCATTGCTGGTACAACTACCCCTATCAGGTAAGGAAATACCACCTTCTGGGTCTTTACACATCCAGAATATCTTCCCTAGGTCAGATTCATAGTTTTAGGCCCCTGCCTACACCCCTGCTGTTTGATGCAGACTTAGCCTGGTTAAGGAGAGTAGCTTGTGTTCTCACAGAAGTTCAGAATCAAAGCTCACTTGCTTTACCAAATGGAATAAGCTGGTGGGTGCATTTGCTGGAGAGCAAGATGCAGTCAATTCGATAGTTGGGCTATTCCTGCTTCTAACAGCTGATCTATGTATAATCACTGCAGAGGGCCTGAAGACCTGACACCAGAAAGGGTCTGTCTGGACAGCAAGCAGGCAAACCTCAAGTATAGGGCTGCAGGGAGCATGAGGAGTTCAGGCCACTTTCTGGCTTCAGAGCAGCCTCTAAGTATGTAAATCAAGCACCATTTCTCTGAGCATAGAAAAATGGGCTCGTATCATTACACTAGACTTAAAACCATCATCAAAAATGAAATTAAAATGATATCTCAGAAAGGGAACATTTCAGATCCCTGCGCCCGTCATACCTTTGCCTCTGTCCATGAATTCAATATTAGCATGTGCTTTGTTCCTCAGATCAGCTTCTACTTGAATGTCATAGCTGGGTCTTTTCTAGTAATTTCTTAACTGAAAATTTTATAGAATTTCTAGTTTAATTGAAATATGTTATATAAGAGAATCAAATGCAACTAGGCATTTTGGTGATAAAATTAAGAAGACATACGTTATAATAGGCACCTTGGATTTTTGACTCTGCAGTTCTTTGGGTTGTCTTTTTAGAGGAATTTCGTCTTTCTGATGTGCATAAAATTAATGAGGAGCAAGCATGCTCTGTATCTGCTCTGATACATTCAGTGTTGCAGCAAGGGCTAGGGACACACTGAAATGGAATTCCAGTTTGCATTTCCATCTCTTTCATGTAGTTTATTCGGATTAGAAAAGAATGTAAACAAGCCATATGGCTGAGAAAGCTGAGCATTCCAGGGCTTTCTGATAGAGACTGAAACAACATTGAAACCAATCACTTGCTGTGTACAGTTGTAATTCTCTTGTTTTCCTACCTTAAGTATTTGGGATTATACCTCTCTTTGTGTCTTGTAATGGCATACTGAGTGGAAAAATCCAAATATATCTAGAATTCTATTTATAAAAGAACATCAAAGCCTTCTAGAAACTGTAACTCATACATTGATGTAGCAGGTGCATTTATGAGGTAAACTCTGTCATATGAGCAACGTTAAGACAAATGTCACGTGAAATGTTAATACCCACTCTTCTTTATAACTATAGCATAGTCTGAAATAACTTTCACATTTATGGCTGGAGCTAAGGAATTGCTTTTTTCTGAGATAATTAGTTGCTGGGGCAGTGGCTCAAAATTTCGTTGCAGCCTGTGACACAGATAAAACGATAGATTTAACATGAAAATTGGAGTCTGGTGGATAGTTAACGTTTAAAAATAAGAAACATTGGGGTGCCTGCCTGACTTAGTTGGTAGAGCATGTGACTCTTGATTTCAGAGTTGTAAATTCGAGTCCCACGTTGGGTATAGAGATTATTTAAAAATAAAATAAATCTTAAAAAATAATAAAATAAAAACTAAAAATAAGAAACATCATTAGTATGGAAGGAAAGATACTGTGTGTGGGGATTCAGATCAAGATTATCTTCTGCTAACAACACATCATCACTCATAAATGAATAATTTGGCATACAGCCTCAAAATCTAGGACTAATTAATTCACAATCTCTTATGGGAAGAGTGGTCATCTTAGATAAACTCCATACTCTAATAAAAAAAATCAGCTCTTTCTTTTCGTAGGTATAGGAAAAAATTAAACAGCATGTAACTATTACACATGCAATTAAAGTGCATTGTCAGTAGCTTTGTTTCCATAAATATGTAGATTGCAGTTCAGTGTCAATCTCAAGCCTTAAAAGTACTTTTAAAGACAGATCATGCTCATGAAGCATATTTATTATGTAGTTAGCATGTATGTTAAATAATTGAACAGTCTTTTAGATAAAAGTAGTGGTCTGTTGCAATTTTATTAAAGGCACACTGCTGCTTGTATAAGACTATATATGTGAATACATAATTTATTATATGATGATCTTTATATACATGTGTATATTTTAAGTTTAATCAATGGAAAGTGGTTTTTAGTTGGGCTTGTATAGTTTGTCATAAAGAGCCTGAGTTGGGAATGAGAAGCCCTAGTGTGTTGGTCACAGAGCCTCACAAGCTATGATTGACCTTTCAGTCCACACTAACTGACAGCAATTTCCTGTCAAATATACCATCTAGAAAATGATGGTACTAATTTTATAGGATTTTTATGAGAGTCAAAGAAATTAACAAGTGGGTAAGCTTTGTCAACTGCAAAGCACTGCATGAATATGATAGTGTTGTAATGTGATGCTCTCTTATGAACCCTGTGGTTTCTTGATGTACTCTCACTTGTCTTCATAGCCCTCCATGGCTTTTCCCAGGTGGTGTTGCAGAGAATCTCATTAAAACTGGAATTTAACCTTGGCTCAAGGGTCCTGAAGCCAGTGCCCTATATTTTAGACTTCATTGCTGCCATATGTCTGACCTGAATACCCATCCCTTATTATTGCTAATGCTTGCAAATTTTAAAAGGACAATTCAGTGGAAAATATATTATCTCCAGAGTGTGCTGAACTTGATAAACACACTGATGCTCATTGTCACTCAGAGCTTGGGATTGCTGATGGGTCTGTATCGTGTCCCCTCATGTATTTTGTTGCCAAAGATCAGTGGGAGGGACAACTGTTTTTCTTTGGTGCCAATGCATAAATTAGTCGGTAGAATCAGTAAAGTGTGTGCCAGCTTTCTCCTGAAAGTCATTTGTTATGCTACTATTGATTCACAAAGCATTAAAATTTCAATCGTAGTTACTGGATATGCTATTACACATTGTGGGTAGCATGGAGATGATGCATTTCAAAGGACTTTCATTCATTCTGGCAAAGTAAGACATTTCATTATAGCACCGTAAACAAAATAAATATTCCTGACTTCTACTGCCTCTCTGAGCCTCTCTGCATTCCTGGACCTCTGAGGCAGATAGAGCAGGTTTTACCTCCATTCTACAATAAGTAAACTAAGGCCCAAATTTTATACCTACTGAGCTATGGAGCTGAGACTTGATCTCAAATTTCCTGGCTGAGGGCCTAGCCTGGTATTTCTTGGCAGCTTCCTTATCCCTGTGTCTTTTAATAAATATTTTTTAATTGTCTTTTTTGATATTTGCAATGTACAGCACATTTCCTAATAACAAGAAAGCTCTGATTAATGCAGAATTTGAAACTCTGCCTCTGTGACCCTCTGGTACCCCAGTTCTATCACCTACCTCCCTTGCTCCTGTACTGTGGAATCTCATAGCACTCTCCAGAATTATTCCTTTTGTGTATGTATTTTGTTTTGTTTCAGGTTGCCCAAGGAATCTTACAGATACTTATGTCAAGGAACCATAAATCCTATTGTTAAATAGTGAATTTGGTACCAAATGTTCATACTCACTGACACTTTTTTGGTTGGTGATGAAACAAAACTTAATGCCATCAAGCTGTGGATTAAAGACATACTTCAAAGCCCTTCTTCTCCACAGAGAGAATGGGGCTGGAATTTGAAGAGGCACAAGACCATGTCACTTTTCAGCTCTGAGCTTAAGATATTTGGGACACAAATTGGTTTCCTATTAACTATTAATCTTTCCTTTTTTGCTTTGATCCTCAGCCACTCACAACTGACCTTCACTACTATTATATCCTGGAGCTGTCGTTTTATTGGTCATTAATGTTTTCCCAGTTCACTGATATCAAAAGAAAGGTAAGAGTGGTTATGTTGTAAAGTGCTTACAGATATGTGTCCTTAATGGCGCTTGGCAGATGGGTGTAGAGTCTCAGAGGCACTCACTTCCATCTGCTCTCTGGCCATACTACTTTCTGCATTTCTAAAGGAAGTTCCTTATTTTGTTTGTGGTGCTTTATATGTTGTTCATAGTCTCTCTTTCCTCCTTCCTCCAAACTAGTGTTCTTTTCTCAAAGAAAAAAAATATATCAATGAATCTTTAACAGCAGTTAATTTCTTCAGTCTGGTTCACAAGGCCCTCTGTTCTTCAAATTAAATAATGAAGAAAAATTGTCTTTGTTGCCCCTGGGAGAGAGTAAATTCTCAGTGTTCTAGCCCCACAAATGAATTTTTTCTTAATTAGAGTTAATGATCCACCTATCTAAATAGTTACTCTTGGGATCCCTGGGTGGCGCAGCGGTTTGGCGCCTGCCTTTGGCCCGGGGCGCGATCCTGGAGACCCGGGATCGAATCCCACGTTGGGCTCCCGGTGCATGGAGCCTGTTTCTCCCTCTGCCTGTCTCTGCCTCTCTCTCTCTCTCTCTCTGTGACTATCATGAATAAATAAATAAAATCTTAAAAAAAAATTTAAAAAAAAAAAAAATAAAAATAAATAAATAAATAGTTACTCTTGCCTATTTGCCACCTAAGAGTTATATTTCTAAAACCCTCAAGACAAAGCCAAACTACTTGGAGTAATATTCAGGGTTGTCAGCATGATTTGAAGCCAGTTCTCCAGTCTCATCACCCCTCCTTGTCTCCTCCACACACACACACACACACACACACACACACACACACACACATCCTAGCTCTGAATATCTTTTCATCATTGTTCAGACATAATTTTTTTCATGGACCTTTGTTTTTTCATAAGGCCTTGCCTTGGCTAGAACACATCCTCTGTCCCTCCTCCCAAACCTGACCTAGTAATCTCTTCTTTGAAGGCTAATTCAATTCCCCCAAAAGTTTTGGCCACTCCTTCCTCTGGGTTTAGTTTACAAGTGCCCACTGTTTACATATTGTATTTTTTTTTAATTTTTTTTTTCATATTGTATTTTTTAACTGTAGTTGTCACCCTTGGGAAAGAGTAAACTCTCAATGGTCCAGCCCCATGAATGAATTTTTCCTTAATTAGAGTTATCTACTATCAAAATACATCATGAAAATACAGCATCCCCAAATGAACTGGATCAGGTGGCTTGCCTCTGTCCCTCCCCTAGACTTAAAGGGCTAAAGAGCAAAATATGTTTATTTTTATATCATGACTCCCAATGTACCTGCTTGTGATGAGGATCAGAAAGTTTGGGGTGAGTGAATAAATGGACTCATCAGAATGTCTTCTGACTTATTGATGAAGATCTTCCAAACTCCTCTGCAAACAGAACTGTGAGTTGCCAAGGAGCACAATCCTGTAACACTATAACATCCTTGGTTAGATCAGTAACCTGCTAAATTGCAAAGTGGTATCCAAGTGGCTGAGGAAGAACATGTCAGAGTCCCTGGCCCTGGTACCTGCGTGCCTTTTCCCCAGGTACATGCCTTCCACTCGCCTACAGCAGTGGCTTTCTTGGCTGGCAAAAAGCTGTCTCTCCTACCTTATGTGGCTGCACAGCCTTAATGATATATGTATGTTGTTTGATTCTCAGATGGGGAAGGTCCCTGTTAGGCTAATGCTTGGCTTAGCAGATAGCTCATTGACAACTATAATTTGTGGTTCCTTACTCATTGTGTCACAGTGGATCCCTTTATGGAAAGGTTTAAAGATTCTTCAGTGATGGTATGCCAATCAGATTGGACCTTATCTGCCTTATATGAAGAGTCTTCTTCACTCACACGCTTAATACTTGTAGACTGGTTATTTCCTCTGTGCTCGGCTTCTTGTGCATTTTACTTACTTTTTTTTAAACCTTTAATTGTAAAAATACAAAACAAAATTTTACCATCTTTAACCATTTTGAGCGTGCATTTCAGCAGTATTACACACGTTCACATTATTGTGCAACCAGTTTCCAGAAGTCTTTCCATCTTGCATAACTGAAACTGTGCCCGTTAAACAGTAACTCCTGTGGTCCCCTTCCCCAGCCCCTGGCCACCACCACTCTTCTCTCTGTCTCAGTGATTCTGACTACTTTAGGTACCTCATATAAGTGGAATAATACCACGTTTGTCGTTTTGTGGCTGGCTTATTTCACTTAGCGAAATGTCCTCAGGATTGTCTGAGCTGTAGCACGTATCAGAAAGCCCTTACTTTATAAAGCTGAGTAGTGTGCATTTTCTTTTCTTTTGAGGAGCACTTTTTCCAGGTAGCTACCAAAAAAAAAAATGTATAAAAAAGGGAGGTTTGAATAGTTTCCCATCTTGTAGCTGGGAAAATTGATATATAGTGAGTTTAAGTATATTTTTCAAGGTTGTGCTAGGTGGGAATGAATCCGAGCCCAAGTTTATCCAGCAAGGTTCTGTGATTCACTCTGAGATTAGACATGTAAACTATTCTTGCATTATCTTTCCTTGCCATGCTCCCGACATTAGAGGCAGTAAGCCTTTTGCAGCCCTTTGCCATTTATTGGTTTCTCTTTTGCTTAGTGAGAATTAGGTGTGCCATCTAGAGTCAAATAGATTAATAAAAGCAAGACTATAACTGTACTTGGCTCCCAGGAGCCTAGTCCTCGCATGACATTGCTATCCTAAAAGTCACCAAACCCCCTTCCATTTGCTTGAACTTTCTCAATGTGCATTTATTTTATTTTTTTAAGATGTTATTTATTTGAGAGAGAGTTAGACAACACAAGCAGAGGGAGAGGGAGAAGTAGACTCTCCGCTGAGCAGGGAGCATAAGGTGAGGCTCCACCCCAGGACCCCAGTATCATGACCTGAGCTGAAGGCAGACACTCAACCAACTGAGCCACCCAGGTCCCCTTCAACATGCATTTAATGTATGTTTTCACTGAGCAAAGAGGATGCCTCAAGTCTTCATTGTTTTAAGTCAAATGATCATTACCTAATAGTTACCTTGAGTGGATGATATTCAGGGGTTGAAGAGTATCATTTTGTAAGATCTTAATATATCTTGCATCAGCGTGGAAACCACTGATGTATAAAAAAAAGGGTAATTTTACAGTGAAGTCCGTGGAGTAGATCTCAGGCCTGCACATATTGTCAATGTTTAGTAATGAAGCATCATTTTTTTTCCTTAATCAACACCAATAGCTTACTTTAGACATCTGGCACCTAGTCCTTCTTCAGGTGGTCAGAGTACCTCTGTCCATTCCTGGTGCCATTGGTTTATTCTTCTGTCTTGCACAGAATGGGAATTTAGCCACCGCCAGACCTGTGTATAACTCAGCATGCATTTTAATATGAAGAGCCTTCTTCTCTGTTGCCATCTCTCATTAGTGAATCGTAGCATTTGCTTTTCTCCTTTGCACCATGCGAACTGTCCCTGAGGGTCCCTGGTTGTTCTCTGTACTGCTCCAGGGCTTGCACAGTCTGCTGTTCCATCCATCAGCGAGGATCAATCGAATGTCCTGGCAACCAGATACATTCCCTATCTTGCATTATCCCTACCAACTATTAACTAAACCCTATAACAACAGCCTACTTCCTAATTACGAAATAGAGCCATATGAAGACACCCATTGACCAGTAGCGAAGATTTTTCTTAGGGTTGTTAATAGAACATTATAAAGAATGTTCTTTTAGTTTCCCTATTAAATGACAATGAACTTGAATGGCCATTTCAAATAGGAACCAAGATTTATAAACATTGAATCCAAATGCATGCCTCAAACTGTTAATGATCAATAACTGAAGTGAGGTTTAGAAATCGTTTTTTGTGACCCATTGAGTTTATAAGTCTTTCTAAAATGGCTTTTCTATTCATAAACTCTTTTCCTCCGGAAGTGTCCTAGGATTGCCAACTTTTTTTCTTAGTTGCTCTGTTTCTAAATAGAATCTGGTATTTAAAAATGCCTTTCTCTTGATCCTTCCTGGGGTTGGTACTTATTTAGTCAGTGATGGGATATATTATTATTAACCTTCCCAGAGTGAAGGGACAAGCCCAGATGTAGTCATTTAGTATCTTGGACTTATAATTTAAATATTCTGTTATGTGCTACCAAGATATTTTGAGGATTTTACCTTACTTACCTTTTTCTTCTTTCTTCCCTCCATTTGTTTCTCCTTCCCTCTCTACCTGTTTTCCTTCCTTCCTTCTGTAAGAACAAAATTGTTAAGGGATCTTATTAGAACATCAGGTATATTCTCAGTACTCAACATTATTTGAAACATCATTTATATCCCAAGGCTTAATTTTTATTGAAATTCTGTTCTTTAGCACCTGTTCACAATGAGCATTTCTCCTGCACATCTAAATTTTCCAAGGGAAACTAATAAATGTGTTGGAGCCCAGAACAGCTTGCTCATGTCTAAGCCCTATGTCCCTTTTAACTAAGCTGCTGTTTGGCTTGATAGCCTGGGCCCTTGGCCAATAAACCCCGCTCGTGTTCAGAGTCCTTTGTAGGAAATCATCCATGGCCAGGTTCCAGGGCCCAGCTGGTGAAAGCAGCTTGTTGCTCTTTTGGTCTTTAACCTGAGAAAAACTACATCCTGTAAAAGATTCCTAACAGAGAGAGGTATGATGATTACGTTTAGCAAGAAACTCGTTGACGGGCTTGTGTTTGCTCTCTGGTAACTTCTTCAGAGAATACCTGGCACCTGTGCTGTGAATAGGGTCTTGCCATGCTCCAGATCTTCCCTGCTTCAATTAGTTTTAAGGTGAAAGAATAGCATGCAGTAATCTCCTTTATAAGGAAGCAGGCTGGCATGGAATTAAATGAAATAATATCCATGAATACTGTCTGGTATGATGCTTGACAAATGGAGCTTAAAACATTACCTAGCAAATAATGACCAAACTTTGGTTGAACCAACACATGGCACTAAATCCATCCAAAAAATAAAACACCCAAAGCCATTGGTCACAAATTATTGTAATTTTGGTCAATTAAAAGGTAAAGGCATGGGCTCTGGAGTCCATATGCCTGCTTAACACTAATGGTAAGAAATGGGTAGGGAATATCAGAAAGGGAGACACAGAACATGAAGACTCCTAACTCTGGGAAACGAACTAGGGGTGGTGGAAGGGGAGGAGGGCGGGGGTTGGGGGTGAATGGGTGATGGGCACTGAGGGGGGCACTTGACGGGATGAGCACTGGGTGTTCTTCTGTATGTTGGCAAATTGAACACCAATAAAAAATAAATTTATTATTAAAAAAAAAACACTAATGGTAATGCGGTATGACCTTGAACAAGCTACTTTCCTTCTCTGTGCCTTGATTTCCTGATCCAAAGAATGGAGTTCATAGAACTAACTCCTGGGGGTATTGTGAGCATAAATAAATAATACATGCTCTTTGATCAGTGCCTGGCACATAATAAATGCCCAATAGATGTTAGTTATTACTGTGGTAATTAACATGGTTCACCAAATATTGCCACCTCTCTACCCCCAGGCACTTGTCCTGCTCAGCCAAGCCCCATTTTATGGTTGGATGGGCCCTTGTGATGGGTACGCTGTGAGCAGAACTGACTTGAGTCACTGTGAGGTATTTAATCACTGGTGAGACCTTCTAGTGTCTCTTTTCCCCTGTAGTATCGTGATTGGTAACTTTTGAGTTGGAAGCTGCTCCATTAGCTGGGTCCCTGAGTGACTATGGTGAGCAGAGTACCAGCCCCCCACCCCCACCCCCCAGGTCATATGCAGTGAATAGGAAACACATTTTTGTTTTAAACCACTGAAATTTTAGGGACGCTTGGGTGGCTCAGGGGTTGAGTGTCTGCCTTGGGCTCAGGGTGTGATGCTGGGGTCCTGGGATCGAGTTCTGCCTTGGGCTCCCTGCTGGGAGCCTGCTTCTCCCTCTGCCTATGTCTCTGCCTCTCTCTGTGTCTGTCATGAATAAATAAAATCTTAAAAGAAAATAAATAAATTAACCACTGAAATTTGAAGTGCTTTGTTCTTGACACATAATCTAGTATATCCTGCCTAGCATAGCTGTTATTAATAATATTGGCTAATTATCATTTTCTTGAGCAATATTTGGAAATAATTTTTCTAGATCAGCTCTTCTCAAAGTGTAATCTGTGGCCCATAGAGGTCTGCAAGGTGAAAACTATTTTCATAATAATATTAAGATGACATTTGCCTTCCTGACTGTGTTGAAACTGTATTCATAGTCCAGAAGTAATAGTGGGCAAAGTTGCAGGCGGTGGCCCCAAATGGTACTTGTAGTTATTGTATTCTTCACCGCCACATGCTTGCAGAAAGAAAAAATGTGGGCAGCCCAGGTGGCTCAGCAGTTTAGCGCTGCCTTCAGCCCAGGGTGTGACCCTGGAGACCCAGGATGGAGTCCCATGTCTGCCTGTGTCTCTGCCTCTCTCTCTCTGTCTCTCTCTCTCTCTCTCTCTCTGATGAATAAATAAATAAAATCTTATGCACGTGGTGCTTTGTGTTAAGAGCTGAACAAGCTGCCACTCTCCTCACTATTTTTTTAAATTTTGGAAAATGTAGTTACTTTTCATGAAATTATGTTAACATGTAACAGACTTTAGTTAATAAGTGTTTTTCAAATTTCTCAGTTTTAATGTCTAACGTGGTGAATACTAGTAGAGATAACCCACATCAACAAACACTTTTTGATGTCCTCAGCGATTTTTAAAAATATAAAAGTGTTCTGAGCTTTTTTCTCCTGTAAGTCTCATTTTTACTTGGAAGAATGACTGACAAGCTGTGGTTACTCCACCTTATGTGTTTTTCAGAGTCTTTTTTTTTTTTTTAATACATAAACTGATTTTGTTGAGTTTCAGGAAAAAAAATTGACATTATTTGTTGTCAATGATAAAATTCAAGCTTTCGAGCAAAATTAGATTTTTGGAAGTCTTGTATCCACCAGTGAGAGTTTGATAGCATCTCAATCCATAAAGACTTATCTAATGAGATTGGTAGGGATATTAATAAAAGTGACTTTTAAAAATATTAACTCAGGGGTCCCTGGGTGGCTCAGTGGTTTAGCGCCTGCCTTTGGCCCAGGGCGTGATCCCGGAGTCCGGGATCGAGTCCCGCATGGGGCTCTCTGCATGGAGCCTGCTTCTCCCTCTGCCTGTGTCTCTGCCTCTCTCTGTGTGTGTCTTTCATGAATAAGTAAATAAAACCTTAAAAAAAAAGATTTTTTAAAAATAAAAAATAAAAATAAAAATACTGACTCAGTGAACCAGTATTTTCCAAATGACTAATGTATGATGCTACGAAGTCATATATGAGTAAAAGATCTATTCAAAGGTCAAGACAGACCAAAGGACTTTAATATAAAAAAATATGAAAAGGGTATTTATATGGTTTTAGATTCTACATTGTACCTAACCTTTAACAATATCCCACTTGTCAAATTTTGGTACAATATCAAAGAAGAATATTCTTAACTACCTGAGAAGACTATTAAGATACCTCTCCCTTTCCCCACTGTTTGATACTAGATTTTCTTTATGTACTTCAGCCAAAATAACTTAGGGCAACAGATTGAATGTATAGGCAGTTAATGAGAATCCAACTCTCTTAAGCCAGACATCAAAGAGATTTGCAATAATGTAAAACATGCCACTCTCCTCACCATTTTTTTAAATTTTGGAAAATGTAGTTATTTTTCATGAAACTATGTTAATTAACATGTAATAGACTTTAGTTAATAAGTGTTTTTCAAGTTTCTCAGTTTTAATGTCTAATGTGGTGAATACTAGTAGAGATAACCCATATCAACAAATATGTTTGGTGTCCTCGGTGATTTTTAAAAATATAAAAGTGTTCTGAGACCAAAACATGAGAGAACTGCTAGTGTAGGTTATTTAAGTATTTTCTAGAGATAGGACTTCCAAGGTAATACCTCAGCTTGTATCAGTGTATCCTTTCTTTGTTTGAAAAACTAAAACCATGCCATTGTGTACCTGGGGATCGTGAGAGGGATGGAGCATGATGTGGCATTCTCTCTGTGTAACAACCTCGGAGCTTCTACTAGGAGACAGTCAGGCAGGCCACTTAACACCTCCTTCACAGAGGTGCAGGGTTGCTCTTTTATATTCCCATTTATGATTCGAGTAGATCCTTCCAGGTTCTGAGGCAGATCTCCCTGATGCTTAGGCCTTGGCCTGTATCTTTCTCACTACTATGTCTTCAGAATATAAGAAAGGAAGAATAGGCTGCTGATTTTAATAAGGTATACCACCTGTGATCAGGACATTTCAACTCAGTGCTGTGTGCAGGCTGAGAACAATGGAACGGTGTTCTCTGGAAAAGAAATGTTATATGGGGTGATTTTATAGAGTTTTGTTGAAAGGCTGCCTTAACTAGTGGCTTAATCTGGCAATCAAATTCCCAAGTGCCTTGCCAGAGGAGGGCTCTTAAGCATCTTTAGATGTCACAGTCCAAGGGACACCTGAGTGGCTCAGTTGGTTAAGCGTCTGCCTTCGGCTCGGGTCATGATCTCAGGGTCCTGGGATGGAGCCCAGAGTGAGCAGGGAGCCTGCTTCTCCTTCTCCTCCTGGCTCTTGCTCTCTCACTGTCTCTGTTGCTATATATATCTCTCTCTCTCAGTCCCTCTCAAATAAATAAAATTTAAAAAAAAAAAAAAGATGTCACAGTCTGACTCCTGGGCACTGGACAGTCCTGGGGCATGGCAGCAGTACATACTGCTGTCCACAGTGCAGGAGGGTGACAGCTGAGAGCCTCTTCTTCCAGTACAGTGCAAAGGGCCACAGCATTGCTGCATTGCAGAGAGACTCACATCCCAGGATCTATACAGGGAGGCTGGTTTAGGCTCTGGGTCTTTAAGTCTAGGGCCTCTGGAGCCCCTACCCCCCTTCTCGCAGGAAGTGCCATTGGCACTTGGAAGGTTCTGCTTTTCATTTGGGAGGTGCAGTGGTTCAGCTGCCTCTGGGGAGTTTCTCTCAAGTCATCCTAAGATGGTTTATTGTAGCTCTAGCTCTCTCCCTGACTCATAAATCCCCTCTGTTTCTATCTCCATAAATAAAACAGACCCCTTCCCATTTCCTTCCTTTTGCCCTCCTAAGAAAGGGCACCCTTTCCACTCATGACCAACCCTGCACATTTGCTCTTGATCCCCTTCTCTTCCTGCTTTCCAGATATGGACCATGTTCTATTTGTCAGTCTCTCACTTCTGTGTGTTTTCAGAAGCATCCTCTCTCTGTGATTCCCTTCCTTCCTCACAGTCATCTTTTTTCACATTTGTTTCTGAGCAGCAGCCTGCTGTGTAGTTAGGAGTCACACACAACCAACTTCAGATCTGGCTCTAGCCTGTTCTTACTATGTGACTTTGGAATAATTGCATAACATCTCTGTGCCTCAGTTTCTTTATAAAATGCAGTTCTAGTAATACTTGCTTCATGTGACTAAATTACAGTGTCAGCAGAGCCTTTGGAGTATGGGGTTTAGTAGGCGTTATTGGAAGATAGAAAGGAGTTCACCAGGTAGTCCGAATGGAGTTAGGCTTGGAGAAGACAAGAGAAAATACCAGGGTTCCAGCCAGAAAAATAAATAAATAAATAACTGCATGGCCAGAGGCCTGTATGGGGGCAAGAAGAAGCTTGACAGGTGAATTCTGCAGATAGAGTTCTGGCTGTTTGTGAAGAGTGGGGAGTGCAGGCAGCTGAAGGAAGAGGAGTTAGAAGACTAGAGATAAGGCTTATGGTAACAGAGTTCCTCTGAACCCCTTCTGATAACTTACAGCATTGTCCCAACTAAGTTGACCTGAAGGAGACATTTTTCATCTTCATCTAAAGCACAAAATTGAGTTCTTGATTGCCCATTGTCATTTTGGGCCTCAAGGGCTTTGTAGTAAATATGAAGGTGATGGCTTTCAGGTCCTGGGATGTTTCTGATTTTACTTGAGCACAGTCTGCCCCCTACTGATCATTCTGGATGTTTTCAACATAGATGGGTTTAAGTGTTGCCATTGCTTTTTGTCCTCAGGAATATTGAGAGAGAGAGAATAAGTCTGTAAACCTGTGCACCACTTAAGACCATTATATCGGGTATATTTAAAATGTCTCAAAAGCGACCTCCTAGCATTAAAAGCTGTACAAGTTACTATGACTGGTAATTTAAACAGAGCCCAGAAGGCATCTCTAAAAGGCCTCCAACTACAGGTACCTGAAATTTGGCAAGCCTGCTAGTGATGAAAATTTCCAAAAACCCAAAGTTCAAGGAGAAAAAAAACATGTGTATATAATTAAGAAAAATATCTGTGTCATTTGAAACCATAGTGTATTTGGAGAATGTACTCTTAATGGGGAAAGGAAAGGAAAGCATGAAAAGAGGACTCCAGGGAGTTGCAAATTAAGTTCTTCTCTCTGGCCAGGCACCTTGGAAGGGAATTCGTAGCACCATCTTACTGTTTTCTGCCCTACAAATAAAATTTTATTGTATCCCTTTCAACAGTAATAAAATCAATTAAAGATTAAATATTAACTAAATAATTCATAGGAGACAAGATTATGAGCTCTTGATCTTGAAATGGTACCATAAATGTTACACAGGAGAAAGATTGGGTAAACACTGCTTAGACAGCGGTTCTTTATTTAATTTTATATATGTTCCCAGAAGCTATAAAGTAATGGCACATCTAGCAGTAGGGAAAGTCATATTGCCTCCAGACAGACAGCTTTTGTTTTAAGAAACCAGTGAAGAAACTTCTTGATTTTCAAATCTTATTGAAGTTGTAGTTGTAATTTATCATGAGAGTTTCAACAGACCTATCTGCCAAAACTTTTTTTATAGTTTATCTGAATTTTAGTTTAGTTTATCTGAATCTTAAAAGTAGTACTTTACAAATTACTTCAAAATAGCTATGAAAATTAAATCTCCTGCACATCCTTTTTTGGAAGAAAATGTGATGAAGTTGGACATGACAATGTATTTGTCACATCTCAGCTCCCATGACTTAAGTTTCCCATAATATGTCCTTAGATGTGGCTCTAAGGTAGGGGCCATCAGACTTGTCTGTGAAGGGCCAGATAGTAAACATGTTAAACTTGCAGACCACACGGTCTCTGTTGCAAGCACTCAACTCTGCTACTGTAGGAAGAACACTGCCATAGACGATGTTTAAACAAACAAACGTGACAGCGTTCTAATAAAACTTTACTTGCGAAAATAAATGGAGAGCCAGATTTGGCATGAGGGCCATATTGTACCTTTCTCTGCTCTAAAGTGGAGTAGCCGAGATGTACTATTTGCTGAATAATGGGGATTTGAGAGTTGAGAATGGCTGGTAGAGGTATTTACGTCACATCAGTACATATTTTTAAAATAATTTCATAGTAACTGATAAATTCAGATGTCTTTAATCAATGTGTTGGCACCTGTTTTTAGAATGATGTTTGTATGTGACAGTTAGTTACCATCTGCAAAGACCTCAGTCTGTATATATTTAGTCCAAAGGTGGAAAAATCTAGTCTATTGTTGAAAATTGTTGAAATAGACTTGACTGTAGATTTAGTATAAATGAAGATTTATTCATGGATTGAATTTTAGAGAAGGGATAACAGAATAATTTCTGCCAGAGCTACTTTATAACTGAACAAATATTTCTCAAATCAATCATACTTTTTTTTATCCCTTCCCAGATTTTCCCATGAAGCCTAGCAAGCATAGGCTTTCCATGAGAACTAAAGTGGATTCAAGTTACAATTTTTTAAGAGCTTTGTTATTTGAAATATCTTTCTTTAAATGGCACGATTAGCCAGTTTTCTTTATAGTATACCAACATTCAAGGCTAGCTAAAAATAAAATACCCAAATAAATTGACGGAGACTCTAAGTACCCAAAGGTTGATATCTTTTAAGTACATTATGTGAACTTTTCACATGACATATGGGTAAGAGAAAGGTATAATTTTCCTCAACTTGCCTAATACGGAGCAAATCAGAATCAACTGATTTTTGTAAATCACTGTGAATATATTTTTATTTTAGTCATCATCTCAAGACCTACACGGATTTTTAGTCTCTTGTTTCTTAGCTTTTTAAAATGTATTTAAATATATATATATTTTTTTTTTCATGCTCTTAATCAGGACTTTAGCTATAGCCAAAGGTTGAGAACCTATTTTCCTATCCCCTCAATGGAAAAAGTACCTATGATTATTCTTGCCATATGTAAATTTTGTCTGAAATCCTCCTCGCCTCCATCTGTGCATCTGTGCCACAGTGGAGATGGAGCCTGAGTGGCCGTTCTTTCCTGCACATTGACAACTTATGTGCTAGTAGTTCACTTCCTGGACAGCTGTGCTTGTCCCCAACTTTCTGAGTTTTACCTTCAGGTTGCAAAATCCCAGTGAAGATACGGGAAGACAGTTTGTTATTGATCTCTATAAAAAACAATATGTTACTTTGTCAAAAGTCACACAATTTTCTATCTACCTTGAAGGTTCAAATTAAAAAAAAAAACAAAACAACTATTTAAAACCAAACAAAACAGCCATGAGAGCTTTCAACTGTTGTTTTGCAGTTGCTGTATAATGAAATCAGTTTTAAATTATGATGTTGCCGAGTCACTTGGGTGGCTCAGTCTGTTAAGCATCTGCCTCTTGATTTTGGCTCAGGTCATGATCTCAGAGTTGTGAGATTGAATCCCTGTCCTTCTGTTTGCTCTGCTGGGTGTGGAGCCTGCTTAAGATTCTGTCTCTTTCCCCCTCTTCCTTGGCCTCTCCCTCTCTGTTCTCGCTCTCTGAAAAATAAATTATGATGTTGTCCTTCTGTTCCTTAGAGAAGCTGAAAATTTATTAAATGGGTAACCTGGTGCTAATTACCTGATTTCCATTCAGGTAATTTTCTATTATAAGTTTATTATATTTGTTAATTTTACTTCTTTAGTTCAGGAAAGCTAATACATGTCATTTGTACCTGAGAAGGAAGAGCCTTTTCTTTGCCTGCATTTTAGAAATATTTCATATTCTTCACTATCCATACACAATCAGCTATCACTTAAAATCTTGGTGGTCTTATTTCTGTTTTCAGAAGGTTCACCACTGTTTTCCTTTATTTGTTGCAAAGATTATTCCCAAAAGAAACTATATAAAATTATGAATACTTTATCCAGCAAATGGGAATTTAGGGAATAAGTTTCTTATTGTTTGAGGATTTTTTCCCCCAAATGAGAAATGAGTTAATTTTGCTTTCATAAAAATTTATACATGAAGATGAATTTCTGGTGCCTCCTGTAGACAGAGCATTATTTCCAAATCTTTGCATCCCCATTATTGCAGAGGGAATTCCATCATATAGAACAACAGACTTATGTTTTCGTGAGAGTGATCCCTCTGGCCTTTAACCACTAATATTTTATTTTGCAAAAATTCCCTGGAGAACTGAATTAAGGATGCCATTTCCCACTCTAACAGTTGGCAATGGAGCTTAAGTAACTGAAATTTTACATGAATCCAGGAATTTCTTTTGTAGAAGCTACACATAACAGAGCAAGAGGCTATTCTAGGTTCTCTAAATGCCATTCAATATGTAATAAGGAAAAAAACAGCATCATCTTAGCAGTTTCTAAAATGGATGGCTCTTCCTTGAATTCTTTTATTACAGACTCATTCTAATTGACTTCGAGTCATGACTACATTCCCCCCTGCCCCTCCATCTCTGATAATTAACATAGGAACAGCCACTGGAATGAGGGTTGAGGTCAGGGTCTATATTTAGCAGTAAACATAGAAGGAGCCCTTAATCTTGGCTGTGAAGATGCCCAGAAACAATATGGTGGAACAGCAGGAGGCTGGGCACACCAGTGAAACAGGTGGCCAGACCGGTCTGTTTTCAGTAAGGTCTTTGGAATCAATCCTCAGTCTGAACGCCAAGAAGAAATCATCATCTTTCTACCTAATTGCTGCCACCAAAAATGCAGAAAAACATTCTTCAACCTAAGATGCTAAGGTTCCTGCAGCCATGCCTGTGTCTACCTACACACCAGTCATTTTCTGCAATAACAGACCTAAGGAGGGAGTTCCCTACCCTGCATTGATAAGGTCCGAGTTGACAATTTATTTAAAAACTGTTATTTGGACCAAACTCAGTGCCTACTTCAAGAAAAGTATCAAGGCAAGGAGATATAACACAGAAAATAATGATTTATGGTTTCATTGAAGGTATTTGTAATGCTCTCTGAAGCAGACATGTAAAAGACAAAATTCATTATTCATGCTTTTTTCATATTCATACAGATATGACTGTATAATGAAAATTGGTCTTCTGCCATGGGCATAACTCTGAGTCTCTCAGTAATAAATGTTTTCCAGGACCAGGGGATTTACATGCAGAAATCATCTTCACAAAGCAAACTTTGTCTCAAAAACAAGTCTCTTGTATTTAAGGGATGCCTGCTATATGGCCAGAAGCTTTGTGTTGTTTATTGACATTTTTATCAGATACAAATTAGGAAACTTAATTTATAAAATGGTCCTAATCACCCGTAAGGTTCTAATCAATTTATATTTATTCATTTTTAAACTATATAGAGAAAAAACTCTTGTTTTCTTTCAGTAATCCAGAGCAGTCATTCAGGGCTGAACAATAGGAAATGTGGAAAATGTCGTTCTGGTTAGGTACCCAGCTGGTTAGACTTTAAATCTGTGTATTGAGCGTAGGCAAACATAAACTCACTGAACTATTGGATTTAGTGTGGTATGTTTTCGTTTAATTATGTTTAGGAAACAGTTTAAAATATTGGTTGATGGGTTAGTTCCACTGAATGCTTTGTTTTGAAGTAGCTATTGTTTGGTAGAACACTATACTCCAGGTTAATGGAACCTAATAAATTTTTGATAACAGCCTGGAGAGAAGAGATTTCACCTTCCAGTGGAAAACACTATCAGAGCAGTTTTTTCATTGTATGCCTGAGGCATTTTGGTATAGTCCAACTTTAATGATTTAGGAAAATCCTAGATCCCACAAGAACATCAGAAAATCAGAAGTAGGTAAAACTGTTGAGTCTGTACATGATCACTCATGAAACTCATTTAATAGCATGATCATTATTTCTGCCAGTGAGCTGAAAACCATACAGTGAATGTGGTTCTGAAGGAAGGAGCATAGTGGTAGGTCAATAGTTTGCAAGACTTGATTCTGTAGTTCTGCTGTGGGCAATTGCAATTGACTGTTGAGGTGATTTTTTCAAAAGTGGTATCCACCATCAATTTAAACATGCTTAATTTGGAGACTAGGTTAGTTGAAAAGGAGAAATAGTTGGAATTCATTTTTAAAATCGTTTGACCTTACTTAGGACACCAATCCATTGTTTATCCTAGTAATAAATCAATATGTATGGTTATCAGTAAATGTTTGGCACTTTCCAACCAGAAAAGTAATCTCTGGATAAACTTACCAGAGTATATGCAGAATCACTGAAACATTGTAAGGTTTTTTTTGGGTTTAACATACAAATTTAATTTTATTTCATCATTGTTTAAACCTTGGTTTTGTAAAACATAAAAACACATTTTTAAGGGTTCTGTATCACAGGAATTTAAACAGTATAAATATCCATAGCTTTGTAGGTTCATGTTATATAAATTAAAACCAAATAATTAAAAGAATTTTCAGTATAGGAACTATACAATGAAATAAGTGGCAAAGACCTAATAGCAATATTTCATTACTTATAGATTATCATTAGTTATTTGCAAGATCTAAACAAAGGCCATTGCTTAAATGTTTCAAACACGTTTAAAAGTCACTGAGCTTGACCTTTCAAATCCAAAACTATATGACATTAATAGCTACTGAATAAAGAGAATGTGTGTGTGTGTGTGTGTGTGTGTGTGTGTGTGTGTGTGTGTGTATACACTTGCTCTCTCTCTCTCTCTCTCTCTCTCTCTCTCTGTAATAATATGCTTTTCATTTTGGCTAACTTATTTGTCTTTACATGAATAGCCTTATGTTTCTAAGGCTTTAAGTACACCACCATTAGGTCCAATCTTGGCATTTAAATCCCAGAGAAGTCCAAGTAATAGATTTGGAAGAAATAGATTTAAGTATGAGCAAAGGGGCACCTGGGTGGCTCATTCACTTAAGCATCCAACTTTCAATTTCAGCCCATTCATGATCCAAGTCACAAAATCAAGCCCTACATTGGGCTCTGAGCTCAGCAAGAGTCTGCTTGAGATTCTCTCTCTCCCTTTCTCTCTGCTCCTCCCCCCACTCACACACTTGCACACTCTCTCTCTCAAGTAAATAAATCTTAAAAATAAACAGAATAAAAATATTAGTAAATGATAGTCTGTATTTCTAAGCAACAGAAATTCCATATCATAAGAAACCATGTCCAAATGGTCAGGAGATAAATCAGTGTCAGAGAAAGATGAACTCCTGTGGGCCAACAGCCAGCTCCATTGAAACTGACCAAAATAAAGGTGGCCAATCATTACTTTTTCTAATGACTATGAACAGGTAAAGGTTAAAATTTAGAGTTTGTTTGTATAGGATTCTTCAGAAGAGCCATGTTAGGATTATTTTAACACCCCAATGGACATATTCCAGGAGAAGGATGAAGAATCCCTAGCCACGATAGTCAGAGAAGTGGTTCCGTTGGACCTGTGATGCTGCCCAAAAGAGTTTCCTAAAGTACAAATCCAAGTAATGTCTTTGCTTGAAATTCTGAGGCATTTTCTCCCATAGCTTCAAATTTCTTGGTTTACATACAAAACACCCTTTATATCTGGTGTTAGTCTTGGCATTTATCACATCCTCCATAGTCACTGATCCCTGTATGTATCTGCCATTCTGTAGTGAGCTCCCTGAGGGTAGGAAATACATCTTACTCATTTTAGTAGTCCCAGTGCTAGGTCCGTTAAGAACCTTAGGAAGTATTTGTTGAATAGTGGAAGAGATGAATGGAAATACTGCTGTCCTCTAAGAACTAACATGGCTGTGTTTTTCCTTCCCCAAGGACTTTGGCATTATGTTCCTGCATCACCTTGTAGCTATTTTCTTGATTTCCTTTTCATATGTCAACAATATGGCCCGAGTAGGGACGCTGGTCCTCTGTCTTCACGATTCAGCTGATGTTCTTCTAGAGGTAAAAGTTTCCTTTCATCTTTAAGAGTTTGAAATCCAGAATTCATGAATTCAAGACCATCCGCTCTTCCATGTTATGCTAGATGGCACTGGGGAAAGATAGCATATGATGGATTTGAAACTGCAAAGTGTTTTGTTTTTTTTTTAAGTTGGTAAAATGAGACTTTAGTCCATTAATTTTTGTGCAAAGAATGTTCATCATCTTAGCATTCTTTATTAGTGGAATAATAAAACCTTTGCTGTCCCACACTTAAGAAATGAATGTTTTACAATTGGAAAATCATTACTTGAATAGGTTGTGTTTCTGGTGTTTTAAGTTTCACACTGATATATCTGGGAAGTGTATGTAACTCAATTTAGTTATTAATGGTAGTTGTACATCCTGATGAAATTAATTACTAGTCATAGTTCTTACTGCCAATATACATCATATCCTAATATTTTTACAGTGAAAATGTATATGAATTATCAATTAAATATAAAAACTATGTTCTCTCCAAATATAAGTATAAAGAGTATTTGAGGAAATATTGGTTGTATTCTGATTAACTTTCTAAACCATTATCATTCAGGATTATCAAAGTAACCAAAAAAGAAAAAAAAAAGAAAGGAAAATGCTTCTAGCATATTTCAAAAGATAAAATCCCAAGGAAAATTTTGATGTAGTATTTCCTCTTGATTATGGCCCATATGAAGAGATACAACCAATAGTGTTATATAATCAGATAAAATATTTTTTACTTTATGCTAAGAAATTTATGTAACTGGTGAAAGATAAACTTACCAGAGTACAAATTTCTTCTAGAAATTTCATTTAGTATCTGTATTCTGAGTTTTTATTCTTATCAGCCCACAGTTCTGCGCCTTGAAGTATATACTGTCACTGTGAATATAGAGATGCTCTCATTATTACAGGATAAACAGAAATTCCACATGATAAAATTGAATCTACGAAAAAGATAATTAATCACGATTTGAAATAAATACAACGCTTCATTAAAAACCCTGTACCGGGCAGCCTAGGTGGCTCAGCAGTTTAGCACTGCCTTCAGCCCAGGGCGTGATCCTGGAGACCCGGGATTTAGTCCCATGTCAGGCTCCTGGCATGGAGCCTGCTTTTCCCTCTGCCTGTGTCTCTGCCTCTCTCTCCCTCTTTCTCTCTCTCTCTGTGTCTCTCATGAATAAATAAATAAAATGTTTAAAAAAATAAAAAATAAAAACTCTGTACCTTAGAAGGCTGTGAAAGAGAAAAACAGTCCTACTGGACTAGATATGTCGGATGATAGTGTGACACTATGATTTTTTTTAAGTGATTTAAGCTAAATTCTATTTAGCATAGTTTTTAAAGGAGAAATATACATGTATTATAGGTGTATAAGGGCAGTTTCCTGAAAACCAGTAGTCACTTGGTTAAGCCCTGAGTATGCTTGAAAGTGGAGATTTATACAGTCTACAGTTTTGAAATCACTCCTGTACAATCTGCCAACTGTAATGTCTTTGGAAATAGCTGGTTGAATCTTTGTCTATCACTTTATCCAGAAAAGAAAAACAATCCAGAAATGCCAGTCATTTGGCTTAAAAGCAAATATTCTTCATCACATGTTTTTTTTTTACATTATATGCTAATGCTTGAGAATATTCAAGTAATGAGATATGTCATCCATCAACTCTTTGAAGTGGGATCTATCACCTAGACATTCAGAAAAATTCCATGTTTGATGCTTTTTTATTGAATACTGTTGAATGAATGTAAGGGGAAAATGGCTTACCATTTTGTTTAGGCAGAAGGAAGCAGAAGATGCTTTTTTTCTTTCTTACTATAATTCATGATGTCATACTCAAAGTCTTCATGAAATTAAAAGTTGAGAACTCTGGCTTCTGCTCAATTAAGAGATATTTTTCTTAGGAATCCATTGCTCTCATAGCTCTATGTTTTACTTAAAGCTACAAAATTGTAGCATCTGTGGATATTATCAACAGTCCTTTCAAGTTTGACTCAGCTAATTTAACTTTCTAAGAAGTAGAAAATAATGTTATGAATTCAGCAAGACATCTTCAATTTATAATGGTGTATGTGGGTGTGTGTGAATTCTATGTGAAAATGTAAAAAGAAGGTGATCAAGCAAAATTATGTTTTCAGTGTCACCTGTTGTTACTTAGAATCATCTGTAAAAAGTGTAGACATTAGGAAAAGGGATGTAATTTCTTCCCTAATTTATATTTTAAAAAGTGGTCACTTAACTTACTATCATAAATTATTAGAGTAATTCTTACAGACATTTGGAACATTAGTGACTTTCATCTAGAAGATGACCCATTAACATAACTTTGAAAATTATACCTAAATGGATTCATTGAAATAACATGATCTTGACATATTCTTTATTTCTAAATTTATAAGAATAAGCCAAGAAACTGTGTCCCCAGAATATTCCTTGTGCCTGCCTGTTTAAGGAAAACCTTTATTTCTAAGTAGAAAGGAGAAGACAATGAAACAAGGTTCCGTCCGTATATTTTATATAAAGTTTGTGGCCTCAGTATTTGGGACTCATTAGAGAGTTTTAAAGGATTACCTAGCACTTGCACTTTGACCTGTTATGCCAAATTCCTGTGTTGGTGTCTTTGGCTTGCTAATGTCATCTATAATGCAAGAATTTTCGTATTTTTCTGTTTTCCTGAGATCAACCATATAATTGAATTTTTCAGGTTGTTGAATGTTTTATTAAATCTGTGACAGTCAGTAGTTTTACTTTTAGCTAATGTTACATTTCAGTCAACTTATGGGTAATTTATAAATACTGATGCATGATGCATGACATTTCAAAGTAGCAGGCAATTTTATGCATCTGGTAAGTTATATCTTATAGGAGACTCATGCATATTGAAAGAAGCTTTTCATTTACCAGTTTAACTAAATTAATATATCACATTCCTTCCTTTCACAGGCTGCCAAAATGGCAAATTATGCCAAATTTCAGAAAATTTGTGATCTTCTGTTTGTTATGTTTGCTATGGTTTTTATCACCACACGACTGGGTATATTTCCTCTCTGGTGAGTATAAATCTTCATTCTGATGGAGTCCCCTCTTCCAGATAGACTTTATGAACTATTTTGCTTTTGAATTTCATTCCAAATATTTAGTAAGAGTTTTAAAGAAAGTTGGGGAGGAACTTGAGAAATGGCTTTGATATCCTCTTCCAGAAATATTGTACTCTTTACTAATATTTTCTGCAGGATTGTTAGAGAAGGATGTGCCTTACAGAGGTTCGGAGACCACAGAAAGCCATGTGCCATTTTGGGGTCCAGGCTAGAGTATGAATCAGAAACCGTTAGCTATGAAAGTTTGAATAAATAAAGGAAAAATGATGTTGCAACCAGTTATATATCAGAGATCCTCCTGTACGAGGGGCTTATAAAGCATTGTCCCTAGACTGGTAGCAACAGCATCACCAGGGAACTTGTTAGCAATGTTACTGGGCCCCAACCCAGGCCTACTGAATCACAGATTTTGGAGTTGGGTCTTGGCAATCTGTTTTGATAAAGCCTTCTTGGTGGTTTTGCTCCACACTGAAATTTGAGTACCATGTCCTCGGTAATTCTCCTCATCAGCTGTATTTATAGCTAAAACAGATGGAAAGTACAACCTAAAACTAACCCCTGAAATTCCCTATGGCCTCTTAATATCTGAATGTCTTTTGTTCTGCTCAGAGCTAAGGAAACAATATGACTGATTTTGATAGAATTTGACAGTTCTTTCTATAGCAAACAGGTCCAATGTCATTAATCTTTTTTCTGGAAGGCTATTACTTGAACTAGAAAAGAAATGAGCCCTCTATATCACTTAAAGTCTACCACTGATGGCAGATTTTCTTTTCCATTTTAAGAAATTGATTTGAATGGGAAATTAAAGCAATGGAAATTGGAAAAAGCTGAGAAATTAAGGGATGCAGTAATAACTTGCCCCAATAGAAAAATAACTGTAATAAAGTTGGGATTTTTAAGAGAGTATGTCTATCACTGGAATTCCATAAACAAATTACACACACACACCCCTTCTCCTTGAGGCTCTCAGACTTATTATGAAAATCATTTCAAGAAGCAACATTGTGCGTTAGCAACAAGCATTTATAAAACCTCAGTATAGTCCTATATGCTTGTAGGTAGGAAACACATGTAATATTGCCTATAATGTATCTGCAATTATTTCAGAATTGGGGCTCTTTCAAGATTATTAACAGAACTAGTGGTAAGCATTTAAATAGAAGTAATTTGAGTAAAGTCCAGGACATATTTCTTAAAGAGAATGATACAAAGTTTTTCTTACCTAGGACTTCGGAGAACCTGAGTTTTAAATAAATAAGCATTATGCTCAAGTACTTTGATTTGCTTACTTCCCTTTGAGGGTAGAATTAAAATTAGATGCACCCCTTCTCCTTCCTTCTAGCTAATGTGTAAAAAAGCTCTTTAGGTTTAGACAACAATGAGTTGCCTAGAACGTAGACTGCAGAATATAGAAATTATGCAATGCTACCAATAAGATAACTCATAGCTATCCCCTCTAATGATGCCTTAAACTAGCTGCTTCGAAAAATCCTTGTAACCCAAATACAAAAGAATTACATTGCAAATGTTGTAGAACTTCTACTATCAAGCACCCCCCACACACACACCCCGTATGGAGCCAAGTTTTTCGAGAGGCAACTTGTGGAGAGAAATATTTTATTGTTTGTAATACAAGAAATAATTTCTATACCCAATCCCATTGTAGTTGTACATCTAGTGAATGAAATCCTTTTCAGATATGCCTAATAAGTTGCATTAGTGCCTGAACGACCTTTGTTTCCTAGAGTATAATGAGAATTGTTAGCATTTAAAATTATAGAGTGAATAACAATAGCAAATAGTGTTTTAAATATTTCCCTAAATACTGTGAAATTATTTTTAAAAATCCTTTTAGATTAGAAAATCCTGGTATTGGGAAGGGACTACAGGTCATCAGCTCAAGACTCTTCTACTCCCTGTGCCCAGGATAGGAATTCTGTCAATGTCCCTAGTCTAAGAGTATTGCTTTAGAAGTGGAAGGAGAAATGGTTTCTTAAATGAAACAGAAACCTGGGTCTTTATAACTTACAAGCTGAAGGTTCTTAATCCATTCAGAAACCCCTGAAATTGTATAAAAAGCATGTTTGTGTATGTATTTTTTTCCTGGAGGGGAGGATGTATGGCTTTATCAAATTCTCAAGGAGATCTGTGATTCCCTCCCTTCCTCAAAAAAGTGGTTTCTGGGAAGACACTGAGAGTACCCTGCCACTTTGAATTAAAAACTCTTAAGAATGTGAAGGTCTCTAACATATCATCTGTAGGCTTTCTCTTCATCAGAAAGCATCTTTAATCCCTTCAATTATTCCTGCCTGTTGTTTGCTCTCCTTTGTTTGTTCCTGAGAATTCCTCTTGTCATGATGTTCTAAATGTGGACTGCCTCGTACAAAATATAAGAGAACTAAAAGCAAGTTTTATTTAGAACTGCATTTTTTTTAATGGAGCTTGCCATTGCATTAGCTGTAAGCAGCTTTGACATTGTATTGTTGGTGATCTGATAAACGTCTGAGCTCCTACCACACTAGATCCCCTTTGTCCTAAATTTATTTCATGTTTCTGTATTTTTATTTATATTATGATTTATTTGTATACCAAATTATACAGACTGCATTCATTTATTCCTGTTAGTTTTTATAATGCTGTTTTCAAATACTCTAGCCCAATTAGGGTCTTCTGAACTACATCCAGTGCCGTACTTATCCCTCCCATCTTTCTGCTACCTAAGTATATGCCTTTCATGCTTCCTCCAACTCACTGAAGAAAAAACTTGACCCAGAGGAACTCCTGGTACACTACTGAAGAATCTCTTTGGGTTGGCCTCAGTCACTCAACTGCCAGTCTTTATGGTTTTTCTGCTTGTTACTGTCTCATCACTGCTCCACCATCATGTCTGCTACTTTTCCACATTTTTTAAAGATATAATCAAATACTTTGTCAAAGGCCTTTTGAAAATCAAAATTTTACTGTGCTGCTTAAGACATCCTCTGGACATGTAGAAGGAGGGTTAAAAAAAAAAAAAAAGAATATGAGGTCTATCCTGCATGACTTAATTTTAGGAGGCCCTTATTGGTTTCTGGCTCTTTATTTCTAGGTACTCACCCTCATCCATCTGATTACCTATTTGCAGTAGTGAGCTTATCAGCCTAAAATTTCCAGTCTTAGCCTTTCCATATTGTTTAGGTGTGAACTTTTCCTTCAGTATACCACCATTTTTAAAAATGTATTTAGTAAATACTTACGGGGTACTTACTGTGTCATCAGTAAGGGCTGGGTACTGAGAATTCATTTAGACACAGGGCCTGCCTTGGGGCACTTACAGTGGAATCCCAACAGGTCCTTTCATTATTCTGGTTCATAATTTGGGGACAGGGAAAAGGGCTAGAGATTATAAATTTTTTCTGAACATTTTCTGGAGATAAATAAGATAACTGGATTGTCAATGTTCAATAATTTAGTAGAGTGTACTAAGCAGCTTTGTCAGCTAACTAAAGCATTATACTACCTAGAGATTGTGTGTGTGAAACAGTCACTGGCTACCAGAGGGAAGGTACTGGAGGCGGATTGGACTTCACTTCTAACAAGCATTTTATAAACCTCTTTCTCCTTCATTTACTTGTGCTTCAAGTGGAAGATGAAACAAAACCATTCTATGAGCCCTCGACTTTGTTTACTTTTCAGTCCATTTACTTTGGAATCACCAGCTATATCTTCCAGATTCCTCCTGACTATACTTGTGTTCCCACATGAGCCATCAGAATTTTTGTAATTTGTGTGCTTAATAACACTCAGCTTGTTCTTTCTTGTGTCTTCAGTCCATGTATCACCAAGACAGCATCCACCGTGATTAGCCTTTTCATGATCATCCACTGCCCAGATTTTTTTTTCGGCCACAATACATCCTTCTAGAGCAGCACTGTCCAACAGAAATAATTCAAAAATATAATTCACAGTAATTTTAAATTCTCTAGTAGCCACTTTAAAAAAGTAAGAAGAAAAAAAAAAAAGTAAGAAGACGTCTTTTTGTAAAACATGTTTTATTTAACTCAGTATATCCAAAATCATATCATTTTAACATGTAGTCAGTATTAAAAATTACTGATATTTGCATTCTTTTGTTGCACACCAAATCTTTGAAATCAAATTATGTGTTTCATGTTGCTGCATTTACTCAGAAGTCTATGTGTTTTTAGCCTTTATGTTGTGGTTGAACAGTTGGTGTTTTTACCATTTTTGAGGTTAAACCCATCATTGTAAGCTGTTACCATTTTCATTGCTCTGCATCTGTCTTTTCTCACCTCCATTTCTGTGTAATCCCTGAAATTCCTAACAATTTCCCATATTTTACAAAGCTGTGGTTTCTTTTTTTTTTTTTTTTTAATTTTATTTATTTATGATAGTCATACAGAGAGAAAGAGAGAGGCAGAGACACAGGCAGAGGGAGAAGCAGGCTCCACGCGCCGGGAGCCCGACGTGGGATTCGATCCCGGGTCTCCAGGATCGCGCCCTGGGCCAAAGGCAGGCGCCAAACCGCTGCGCCACCCAGGGATCCCCAAAGCTGTGGTTTCAACTGGCACATAGTGGATTGTGGCCAGTAGTATCCTTATGCCATGCCTGCATCACAACGCCTGGCCCACAATGGCTACTCAGTTGGGTACATTAGGTACTCTTTCATTCTAAATAGTCACACATCTGTTTTCTTAGTTGAGCTTCTTAAATTATTGTGAAATAAATAGGGGCAATTTTTCCCTTATTACACAGAGAAAACCACTTCATTTAGTCAATGATTGATCCCATCTCTCTGGACTCTGTTCTCCTGACATCAGTTCAACAGTACAATACAATATGATCTTCTTTAAGGATTAGACCATAAAGCTGTTGATGAGATACGTTTTTGGTAGTTGTTACATTAAAAAAAGAGGAATTTCAAAATGATTGTCTTTATCACTCTGGCCCAGCCAAGACACCATATTGTAAGCATCATCATCCCCCAGCCGTACATTAGAATAGGATAACAAAAAAGGCAAATCTACAAAAATCCTGACCGGGAAGTAGCATGATGCAGTCAGTAGAAAGACTACTTGCTTTGGGTCATGGTTCTCCCCCCTCACTGTATGTCTAAAGACCAGGTATTAATTTCTCTACATCTATGTCCCTATCAGAAAAATAAGAGTAGTAGGAATTGTTCCACCTACCTTACCAGAAAATGTTAAGTATTAAATGAAATGCTGCTTGTAGTGGTGTTCTGTAACTAGAGTACTTTGTAAATATTTTAAGGATTTTTAAAAATCTATTACTATTAAAAGTGGAAATTCCCATTATGGCCAAGTGTCTAGAAATTTTTATTACATTTTATAGCCTCCAACTAGTCTAGATTAAGGAGCCATAATCGTAGGCAGTTTTGAAATAAAATTATGACATGCTCTCTCCAGTTATGAGATTCAGAATATCTTGTGTGAATCAATTCTCTTTTCAGTACTCAGTGAGTATACATGAGATATGCACCAGGTTGCATTATTACCTCAAATTCCAAGTGACAATACTGATCACCAGAAGTGACCATTACTGTTCACAGAATCTCACAGAATTTTGTAAAATGCATATAGACATCAGATTAGTTCTTTGCTACAAGTCACAGATTGACAGGTCTTTATCCAGCAATGAATGGGCATACCACAGTTGCCAGAACCTCTCCCTGTGTCCTAATGATGACCTTCCAAATTCCCATTCATGTCCCACCAAATGCTAACCTGTTGGCTATGGGAAGTTTAGAGCCAAATATGTATCTTTCGTGGTCTGCTGTTATTCAAACAGAAGCATGTGACATCTGAGAAGGTGGATTTTTCTGTGCATGTCTGTCCTGCAAAGTAGGAGAATTATTTGATTTGTACTCTCTGAAAGTTTCTGCAATTAAAAAGAAAAAAATGTTACAAAAGAGCCTAGATCATTCTTTAACCATTTTCCATAATAAGATTTGAAATTCATCCAGATGCATGTGGGAATATCATCATCTTCTCTGATTTATTTTCCAAGACATACATTACCAAAATACTGTGGCTTATGTGCTTTTCTGAATATCTGAGAAGCTTAGTCTCAGAGTTCACAAATTTGGAGAAGCTGGGTTTTTGCTTTTGTTTTTGTTCTTCTAGACTCCGTTGAAAGATTTCTCTGACATTTTCCTTGGTGCTGGTCTGCATTAAATATATTTTAAAGATAAAGGATGAAATCTGAAATCTTCCAGCTATTAGATACTTTAGTATGTTTTTAATAATACGTGTACTGGCATTAATACCTTCATAAGGTTGAGTAGAGATGGATGGAAATAGTCTGTTTGAAATGTTTTGCTTCTTTTCATGTGAACATAATAATTTTTATATAATTTCAAGATTGAAAGGTTAAGCCAGGAGTCAAAAAAAAAAAAATGGCTTATAGGACAAATCAGCTCCATTGCCTGTTTTTATAAATTAAGTTTTTTTGGAGCACAACCTTGATCATCTGTTGCATATTGTGTTTGGCTGCTTTCTACTATAATGGCTCGAGTAGTTGGGACAGAGTATATATAGCCTGTTAATCCTAAAATATTTACCAGCTGTTTCTTCACAGAAGTTTGGCAACTCTTAGACTAGGCCATTGCAAATTAGTCTGATGAGTGAAAAAAAAAAAAAAGAGAGAGACAGTTGGGGGAGTGATGTGTTATATGTATTAAGCCTTTGCATGTTCTCTGGAAGTTTTGTCTACCTTAAGCAAAAAACACAGGTATTCTTAATACTATATGTGAGATGGGAAGATTTATGCTCCCAATTAAGTAAGCTTTCCTTTTGTGACTTGAATCAACAACAACAAAATGCAGTATCCTAATAATGCTCTCTGTGCAGAATTAATGTCTTAAGTGTTTATTTCCTCCCTCCCAATCACTGCAGGGAACCCTTTGCTGGGAGAAGAAGAAAAAAAATATGATTGTTTGGGGCATCTGGGTGGTGCAGTGGGTTAAGTATCTAGCTTGGTTTTGGCTCAGGTCGTGATCTCAGGTTCGTGACATTGAGCCCCACTTCAGGCTCTGCGCCCAGCATGGAGTCAGTCTGCTTGAAATTTCTCTCTCCCTCTGCCCCTCCTGCTCATGCTCTCTCTCTAAAATAAATAAATACGGGATCCCTGGGTGGCGCAGCGGTTTAGCGCCTGCCTTTGGCCCAGGGCGCGATCCTGGAGACCGGGATCGAGTCCCATGTCAGGCTCCCGCAGCCTGCTTCTCCCTCTGCCTGTGTCTCTGCCTCTCTCTCTCTCTCACTGTGTGCCTATCATAAATAAATAAAAATTATTTAAAAAAAAAAACACGTGTATTTTTAAAAAAATAAAAATAAATAAATAAATAAATACATCCTTTAAAAAATATATGTTTGTTCAAAGTCTCATAAAATTCTGTATGGCCACCTCATTTGTTTTAGAAATATCTGAGTATTATAATAATAAAGTCTAACGCCAGGGCTAGAGATTTGCAAATTCTGTATTTGATCAAGAAGCTCACTTAGTTGAGAGTGATGCTTTGTGGAAAATCCTGTAACAGATGAAGAGCCCTGTATCAGCACTTTCCATTCTCTCTCTTTTCTTTAAGATTTTATTTATTCATGAGAGACACAGAGAAAGAGAGGCACAGACACAGGCAGAGGGAGAAAGCAAGCTCCATGCAGGGAACCCAACATGGGACTCAATCCTGGGACTCCAGGATCACAAGCTAGGCCGAAGGCAGTGCTAAACCATTGAGCTACCAGGGCTGCCCTCTTTCCATTCTCTTATGTTATTATAAGGTACTGCTGTGTGCCAGGCTGCTTCTCTCCTCCAGCACTTTCCCTCAGCTCCCCGTTGTGTTCCCTGGATCTCTCCTGCCAACTGGCCACTCTGTGCATGCTATGTCCCTTTCAACAGCTCAGCTCTGGACCACCCATTGCCTATTTCTCAGTCTGGGCCAGTACACGCACCATTCCAGAAACCTCCCTGCAGAATCCTGGTGTATAGGGCTCCATGCTACTGTTGGTGAAGGCCATCCTGGCTGTGTCCTTTTATTCTCAGAACTTTGTCCATACCTCTCTGAATGGCCAGATAGAAACAATTCCAAATGTTTTAAAAATTCTGAGAAATAAAGAAGTAGTATTTTAATTACTTAACATTTTGTTTTCCTCATTGAAATGTATATATAGTAAAATGTATGTAATGAAGTGCAATAGGCTGTTAACTCTAATTTTACTGCACAGTAGCGTGTGCTAATCAAATAAGGAAATACTGGGGATTATTTCCCAAAATACTCTCCAGGGAGTGCTTTGGGCCACCGATGTTCCAATTTAGTCTCCTATCTTGTCACCTGCAGTGCTCTGCCATCATAGCTGGTGGTAAGGATATTAACTGGAAGCAGTACAAGGTTATAAACCATCCGATAATAGTAAAATATTTTTCAGTGACTTTTTCCTGGGATTTTTGACTAATAATAAGTGAACAAAACAAAATAAAGAGAATTTGCTGGTTGTCATTAACTAAAATATTTCCATTGACCAAGATTTTAGTCTACCAAATTGTTCCTGTTCTAATCTCTTGGACGTGGGTTGTTTTATCTCCTGTCTGCTACGGAAGGGCACCTTGGTAAAGCATTGTATATTTTAAGTTAGTATTAAAGTACTGTGTGAACACAGCCCATTCAGTCAATTCAGGAGCCACCAGGAAGCACTGAAGGAATTTTTCTTTAGGTCCCGGTCTCTTAAATTACCTCTCTTCCCCAGAGAAGAGATTCTCTTAACATTCTACCTTATATTAAAAGCACAGTTTGCAAAGCCAGCCCTTTATTTAAAAGAGTCAGAACCCTCTCCTTATCCATGACATCTAGAATATCTTCCACAAATAAGCTAGGTGCTTCACAAAATAGGTTAAAGCTGCTGCAACGAAGTACAGAAGAAGCAGAGCTTAAATCTCTCCCTCAGTTGTGAATTATTCATGGCGCTTGGCCCTCTTTCCTATTCCTAGCCATATGATCGATTCATTTCACATTGTGTCCACCTCATCCCCTTCAAACATCTAATTAGATGTTGGGGTCCCCTACTCTCAGTAGCCACCATATAACGTCTTCCTGAAGCACTGTTCTGATGTTGTTTGGTAACCATCATTTACTTGCCACCCTTCACTCAAGAGTGAGCTCCAACAGCTGAGACCGAGTGAGCTCCAACAGCTGAGACCGTGTCTCATTCTCCTCCTCAGTGCCCGGGGCTGCACTGTATGTGTGCTGTAAGTGTGTTGATTTATCCCCTAACACATCTCTATGATTTATGCTAGGTCTTCATTTGGAATTCACTTTCATAAAGGTGTTCGCCCTAGGCAGGTAGTTTGTTTATGGATTTCAGTATAATAGAGTATCTTCTTTCTCCCCAAATCAAGAAGAAATATTCTGAATGCCAGAATAATGTTTATTTAAATTCCTTCTTCTCTTGAGGCCACATATCCTCCCTAATTCCCCTACCATAATTTGTCCAACCCAACCTGCTCTCTCACAGTAAGAGTTTGGGAAAAGTTCTATTTCAGGCGTAAAATGTAGGAAAATGGATTTGGAGTGGTCCACACTGGACATACTGACTTGTGACTCTTTCTTTTTAACTTGATTTCTATCCATCCTTCAATAGTTAGGGTAAGACGATGAAATTGTTGCCTTATTCTGAAAATAACTGCATGCACAACTAGGATCATTGCATATTTTTATCTTTTGGCCTACTTTTCCTCACACAAAAAGGTGAAATAAAGTGAGTGCTCCATCATATAGAAGTACATCTTTTATATATATATGTACATATAAACTACTTATATCCATAAATACATATGCATCATAAATATTTATAGATATTTATATCTAAGTAAATATATTTATAGATACATATTTTATTTTTATATATATCATATAATGAAATTTTGCTTACTCTTATCAACATCAAGTAAATATCACAACAGCTGCTTCTTTGAGTTTATGGGGCTTCTCTTTTTAGTAACTAGGAAGTGGTGAGACTATTGATCGCTACCTGCTGCAAAAGGAATAAGATTGAATGATATATTTTCTTCATAAATTGCCCCTAATGACTTTGAGATTTCAGATAAGGCAATTCCATTACATTTACATGAAAAGCTAACCATTTCATTAAAACTGTATTTTGCTGGCACTCTCTGTACCTGGAGAGTCTTGTTGCTACAAATAGGTCTAAAATGGGCACACTGTCCTTTCTAACCATCGTCAGGATATGTTTCCCTGGGCTGGTATCTTGAGCACCTTGAAAATAGCCAGAAGATTTCCAAAGCACTTGAGAATGGATCCAGACTATGTTCCTTTAAGCAGAGTGGGAAGAGAGCTTAGTTTTCCTTCTTCAAATTAACACCATGTCCCTGTTCTCGTGAGCAGTGATGACTGGCTCCTTCTTGTTTCTACATCTGAGAACTTCTTGGCAGTAAAAAACGGTGCACTTTCCTATCAGGAAAGGAAGAAAAATGTTTGATGTTAAGGTACACTAGTTACCAGAGTTATCATAAAACCAAATGAGTATATTGTAGTAGAAGAACAAAACATGAAGTTATTTGTTCTAAAGGTATAAGCAGCTGAGCTCCAGCAGAGCAGAAAGACAAAGCACATTTATATTGAATTATTTCAGTAAAAAATAAAGCCTCTGATGATTATGAAAACAGCTTTAAAGTAAATTAAAACATGGTGATAGTTAGAGGGGGAGGTGAAGAGTGATAGGGGCCTCACCCAAGAATCTAAACGGAAACAAGCACATGTGATGGTCACCTTTGTCTCGTGCCTATTGTAGTTTATCCTCAGGAAAGTTTCTCAGGTTTTCTTCTGGAACTGATCAGAAAAAAAATCAGATTGTATTTTATTTATTTAACCTATGTTGTTCAGAAGAAAGAAATTCACAATATCAAGTACTACAAGGGAGATCAAGGCAAATGAGAAAGAAGTCACATGAATTGTGTGTGTGCTCTTCATCTGTGAAATGAGAGACTTGGAATAAATACCAATGATATCTTCCAGCTCTAAAATTTCTTTTTATTTTTATTAGTATCTTAAAATTCCTTGATTCTGTGATTTCACAATTACAAGTGAGTAGGTGACTTTCCAGTGAGAAATTTTCATAGAGTGATCTGTGCAAGGAATTCTAAGGGGGTGGGAGATAACAAGTGGGTGGTGGGCAAGAAGAGATAGTAGACACAGACAATTTGTTAAAAAGTTTGCAGTGTATAGAAAGATGATCATTAGATTGAATACAGTATCACATGAAGATTTTTATAGAATACTGGACATCTGTGCTTCCTTTTAGAAACAGAAAAGAGAGGACTTGTAGGTGTTTGTGAAGTACCCATGAATTAAAGGAGAGACTCGTGCTTTTCCGAGAGCTAAAGGAAGGGAGGCAAGCATCCATCGTTGGTTCTAATTAGGTGACTTCTGTGACTCCTTGTATCAGTGTAAAGGAAGAGATTGAGGATACTGATGATGAAGAAAGAACAGGAGAAACTGAGCAAGCAGGGTCTCAGGGATTAACAGCCAGGTGGAAGGACCGCCTTCCGAAAGTAGGAAGTTTATCCTTCTGAAGTATGAGGCACAGAGAAAAGAGAGTGCAAGACTGGGATGGAAGGGTGTGTGCACATGACAAAGACATACATCTGATGTCTGATACAGTTTCTTCTTCATGAGAAAACAATGGTCATACTTGATCATAACATGAGGATTTCACTGGGATTTGGGTGAGAGGTCCTGGGGAATGAGAACAGAGCGATTACAGGATGTCATGCCCTTTGAGTCAGTGGTCAATGAACTGCAGTCATTTCCCAGGGACCTTGATCATTTAATATCAGTGACCCAGTTCTTTGTATTGTGTAGTGACTGCCCAGATTGGTATATGACTTTCCTGAATGGGTGGTAGCAAAATTCTCGTGGTATCTTTGGGACCCCAAACCAGTAACCATACTATTTTCTGTTATATAAGACTTCAGAGAAAACTGAAAGCCAGAAAAATTAAGTAACTTGTCCAGGGCCACAGTGTGTTCATCATGGGCAGGAATAGAAATACATCTTCTGTTTTCTCTCCTAGGGTTCTCTGCTTTAATTCATTTTACATGGAGGATTAATAGGCAGTGTGGTCTGAAGAATAAAGCCATGGAGTAGGCTAACTTTTGCTTTAGCCTTGGCTCTGCCACTGAGCTTGGGATGACTCAGTATCTCTAGGCCTCAGATTACTTACTGATAAAGATTTTCCAACTTAGGGGTGCCAGGGTGGCTTAGTTGGTTAAGTGTCTTCCTTCAGTTCAGGTCATGATCCCAGGGTCCTGGTATAGAGCCCCATGTCAGGCTCCCTGCTCATTAGAGAGTCTGCTTCTCCCTCTCCCTCTGCCCCCTTACCCCACTCAGGCTCTCTCTCTCTCTCTCAAATAAATAAAATCTTAAAAAAAAAAAAAAAAGATTTTCCAATTAAAACTTAGGTCTGAAAGAATGTACAGCAGCTTCAAGGATCAATCGAAGTGAAGTACCAAAAGTTCTGGCTACCTGGGATCTTATTAACTGGCTTCTAGCAGTTAGGGGGTTATAAAAGAAAGAAAAGTTCATCCTAACAAGGAAGCACTTAGTAATGAATTAACCGATTAAAAAATTAGTGCCCTTCTCAAATATTCCTGTCTATGCCATTACTGCCTTCCTCACCAAACTAGTGCCAAAGCAAAGCAAGTCAGTTGCCAAGTGAAACTATACTCAATATACAATATGCAAGATTTCATGAAGTCAATGAAAGTGATGTCAGAGCTCTGCTGAAAACAAACCAAAACCATTGCCAAAGAAGGAGTTGGCAAGACCATTTGACAATTAGAAAAGGGAAAATCAGCAGGGATGGTAACATGATAGGTACTTCAAAAAGGAAAGATACAAACTTCAAAGGGATGTGAGGGACCTTTGGGGAAATGCTGAAGCCCTCAAATAATTGTGCATTTTCTGTAAAATGGTCATGGTCTACTACAACTTAGTTTTGGAGAAAATTACACAACCCTCCTAATCAACTCTTCATTCATTTTTAGTTCTAAGAATTAGAACATAGTCGCAATTATAACCTAAGTTTGATTAAATGGAAAATAAAATAGATTCATTTTCATGAATTTTATTTCATTTCTCAAAGTAAAATCTTGATTGACCTATTTTTCTATGAAATTTACATTCCATTTTAAGTGGATTCTGTGTAATTTTTTTCCTTTCTAAAGTTTTTATATAAATTCCAGTTAACATATAGTGTAATATTAGTTTCAGTAGTAGACTTTTGTGATTCATCACTTACATACAAGACCCAGCACTCATCACAAGTGACGTCCTTAATCCCCATCATCCATTTAACTCATCTCCCCATCTCCCTCCCCTCCAGCAACCTTCAGTTCTCTATAATTAAGAGTATGCTTTATGGTTTGCCTATCTCTTTTTTTTTTTTTGCCCCATGTTCATCTGTTTCGCTTCTTAAATTCCACATATGAATGAAATCATATGGTATTTGCCTCTTCCTGGCTGATTTATTTCACTCAGCATAATACCATCTAGCTCCATCCACATCATTGCAAATAGCAAGATTTCATTCTTTCTGATGGCTAATATTCCTGAGTGTGTGTGTGTATGTATCATTTTTTTATCTATTCATCAGCTGATGGACATCTGGGCTCTTTATATCATGTGTCTATTGTGACAATGCTGCTATAAACATCAGGGTGCATGTGTCCTTTTGAATCAATATTTTTTATCCTTTGGGTAAATACCTAGTAGTACAATTGCCAAATCATAAGGTAGTTCTATTTTCAACTTTTTGAGGAACCTCCATACTATTTTCCAGAGTGGCTGCACCAGTTCATATTCCCACCCACAGTGTAAGAGGGTTCCCACCTTCTCCACATCCTCACCAACGTCTGTTGTTTCTTGTGTTCTTCATTTTAGCCATTCTGACAGGTGTGAGGTGGTATTTGGTTTTGATTTGTATTTTCCTGATGATGACACTGGGCATCTTTTCATGTGTCTGTTGGATGTCCTCTTTGGAAAAATGTCTATTCCTGTCTTCTGCCCATTTCTTAACTGGATTATTTAGGTGTTGAGTTTGATGAACTCTTTATAGATTTTGAATACTAACCTTTGTCCAAAATGTCATTTGCAAATATCTTTTCCCATTACAAAGGCTGCATCTTAGTTTTGTTGATTGTTGGTTGGATTCACTTTAAATGGCCCTTTCTTATTGGCAGTGTGCCTTCAAATAGGAGGACCTCCTGTACTCAGAATGTAGAGTAGGTATAGTGTTCTCTGACTTTCTAAATCCTGTCTGTATAACCTGGGAATAGAATAAAACAAGCAAAGGAGTGGGGTAGAACAGGTGGGGATTGTTACAGCATCAATGGCCAGCCTCCAGCCAAGTGGTAAAAGGAGTTAAGTTGACATGATTGGCCATGAGATTCAACCTGTGGAGAAAGTTCAGCGATTCTCAGGATGGACCAAGTAAAAGGAAGAATCCAGTATTTGGAGGCTTTGTATTTTCTTCATGGTGTTGATTTTTGTTTTCATTTCTGAGTTTACCTTGTGTTTTCACATTATTTATCACAGAAGGAAACAGAGATCCTTCCATTTTCCTCTTATTGGGAAGGGTTTAAGCGATTCCATTCTTTCCTCAGCAGGCAGACAAGTGCTTGGATTGGGGAAATACTTTAAAGTAGAATATTTTACCCCAGTGCAAGAGATGCATGCTTTCCTGCCCATGGAGGCAGAACAACTGAAAAACATAATTTGAAAGTAAACAATTGGTTCAAATTAGTGAGTTTGCATTGATTCACTGTTCTGTGAGAGCTTTTTCCTTTAATCAGTTTAATCCCCCAAATCTCATGGGGAAGTGGCAGTTAATATCTTTCAAGGCAGCCCATCTTGCTGTTCAGATGAAAGTCTTTTTCTAACCAATTTCTACATTGCCTGACAGAGAATAAAGCTAATCCTCTTTGGGAATTCTTACTAGCCATGTGAGAATTAATTCTAAGGGTTCTAGGAGATGGTTATGGTTACTGGCTTGGAACACCAGAGGGATTTTGCTACTGCCCATGGAGAACGGATATAGCAGTTTGGGCAATCATGAAACAGTATACAAACTGAGTTGTTAATGTTGATGGTCAAGGTTTTCAAGAAGAGTTTGCAGCTCATTGGGCATTGGCTCAAAGTGCAGTATCGAAGTTTTCCCCTCTTCCAAATTTTGGTAGCAGCATTGAAATGATGCGTGTCAGTTGGGTCCCCTGAGAAGCAGTTACTGAGATGGAGTTAGGAGCACTAGAGGCTAATTAGGTGGTTACACCTGTCGAAGATAAAGAGAAGGTAGCATCAGTGGGGCCGACGGAACTTCCAACAGTGATAGGGACCTGACAGCCTCGGCCAGCCCGATGGAGAGCTCCAGGACACTGATTGCATGTGAGAGGAGCCCTGGGTGGGAAAGAAAGGGGCCCCTAATGCCCCTGCATCTTCGGTCATTGGCTGAGAGAGAGGCCCCAGGCCTCAGCTCAGTGGCAGATTCTGAAGGCCCTGCTGCCAGAGCCAGCTAACCGCCCTCCTCACGGCTGATAGGTCCTTTAGGAACAAAAGACCCATGCACGTCAAAATGGCAGCATTTGGCCGTCCATCATTTATAAATTTCAGTCGTCAAAAGGATTCATCAGATTGTATTTTGGGAACGCACATTGCTTTGCTTTCTTACAGACTTAATTTTATTCTGAAGAACACTGATGGGAAGGAGCCCATCCTTTATCAGACAGTTTGGTTTAAAAAGTTGCTTAGCAGTAGGATAAAGCAAAACAAAGAAGCAATTAGCTTTATATTTAGTGATCTATCTATATGCATTTGGAGCACATTTCTGGAATAATTCAAAAGGGCCAATCCATTTTATGCCTCCTGCTGCTAAATGAATGTGGGAGTCAAGCTGCTATTTTCACAGTGTAAGACATTTATTGTTGATAAAAAAAAAAAATCTCCCACTTATACATAATCAGTATCCTAGCAAATGACGCTATAGAATTTCAGCTCCTTAAGTATAAAGCACAAAAATCTTAAAAAAAAAAAAAAATTAGGCCTTATGATTTAAAAATCAGCCAACCATGGATCAAAGCAGTAAGCACATTCATTGTGCCCAAACCAACCAGTTCTTTACTGAGTTTGTGTTCTCTCGGTTGGCAGGACTGATCCTTACATTTCACGCCTCCTCATTGGAACAGTGCAGCACTTTGATTATTCAGTCAATACAGGACTATTCAGCTCTGTGCCTGGCTCATTCACAGCTCTCTGTGTTAATGCAACTTAATGTTATCTGACACCTTTGACAAATTTCTCCCCTACTCCTGCAAAAAAAGTATATAAAATCAGTAGCTAACTCAGTTGGGGGGATCATAGACTTAGGCCTATAAATTAGTATATACCTACCTAGGTCATTTCTGTTTCCTAAAAGTCTATACAAATATGGTCTGCTCCTTAGGTGTGTGGGGGAAAAGGGGAAATGACACCCTAATTTGTTTCTTCTATTTAAATCAAATGTGAACATATGTATAATCAGACTGATTTGGGGCTCTAAGAGTTTGATCCTTGGACTAAAATGGTTTCTGGGCACAGAGTATGAAATACTAATGAGACCTTGTCACCAATTGCACTTAAGAAATGTTTTTTCCAGACTGACAGAGCTCAGAAGGAAAGGAAGGGAGGCTTAGGAAGAAGCCTAAATAAATTGATTTCCTGTGGATAGCCTACCATCATCCAGTATTTCATAAAGCACAGTAAGAATTTGTTTACTGTCTATAAGATGCCTGAGATAGCGCCAGGGGACTGCTGAGGATATAGACTAGGTTCACGGACATATCCCTTCCTTCCTCCCACATGACATGGATGCCAGGCCATTTGCCATAAAAAGTAGAAAACACTTAGAACACCTAAGCTGATATCTTGAACTGACCTATAAACTGAAGGTAGGCATTTATACCATCATGACTGAGGTGCTTTTCCAACCCACTTATTCTCAAAAACTAAATGGAGAAAATTTAAAAATGGAGAGGTGGATGTATGTTAAAATTCTGAGATCTTTTTTTTTTTTTTCCCCTATTGCTTTCTGAAAATAAACCTGGAAGTAGATATTTAAAAACTTTCATCAGAACCATTTTAGACATTCACTCATGGGTTTTAGATCAGGGTATTCATAAGTCATCCACATTTGTTGTGGAAGACTGTCCTATTCATGATGGGGTGTTCAGCAGCATCCTTGGCCTCGGTTCATTAGATGCCAGTAGCACGTGTACACTGCATGCACACACACACACACACACACACACACACACACACAGAGTTATGACAACCAAAAATTTCTCTAGATGTTGCCAAATAACCAAATATCTCTTGGGAGGAAAATCACCAGTTGAGAACCACTGAATTAAGTGGTTGTTTAGAGGGTGAAGACCTAGAAACAATGCTGTTTTGTAAAACATCATGAGATTTTATCATCTTTAAAATGCTATCATTCCAATTTTTAGTGATTTTCCTAGCAGAAAATGGCTTTACAATATATAGACTACAGAAAATTATAACCTCCACTATACATGCCTAGGGTATGTCAAGCATGATTACATTTTCTTGTATATCCCTTTAATTTTAATTATAGTAAATGACAAAGGCTTACAGATAACTTAAACTTGAGAATTTTTCTCTTTACAAAGGCAAAGTTCAGATTAGCTGTAGAATCTCATGCTTTTAGCTGCTTTCAAGTTTCCTAAACCTTGACTATTAACAAAATATGATTTGTACCAGAACCACATACTATTATTACTTGCTTATTTTTTAATAGACTCATTTCTTTTTACGTTCAGTTTACTTTGAAAGAGTTATTACATATCTTAAGGTACCTCAGTAGATGTCAGTTAAGCCTCCAACTCTCAGTTTCAGCTCAGATCAGGATCTCAGAGGCATGAAATAGAACCCCAAGTCAGGCTCCACACTCAGCAGGGAGTCTGCTTGAGATTCTCTCCCTCTCCTGCCCCTCTCTTGGGCTCTTGCGCTCACTCTTAAATAAATAAATAAATAAATCTTTAAAAAAAATCATTGTATCTTGTATCACTACTGAAAATTTTTTAAAAAGGATTAATAACATCAATGTATTTTGTGAAATACATGTTCACATAAATACATAACTAATAAATACTCATCTCACACTAAAATCATCTTCACACCATACTTTAAACCAGAGAACTAGTCAAGTGCCTATATTCTATTAATATTTTATGTGGGGCTAGAAGAAAGGTCAAATAATGCTGTAACACTTCATTCAAAGCTTTTTCTACAGCATTTCTCAAGTATCTAGTACATTACAGCATAGGTGCTATACAAGAGCAAAAGAGAAAGAGAAATATTGTCTTTATGCACATGGAATTTGTCAACCAGGATGGTAGGATTTAGGAAGGAAGGGAAATTAGCACTTACTGAGCACCTGTTGTCTGCATTGTGCTAAACACACTATACTTGATTCTCACAACAGCGGTTCTGTTTATCCATTTGACATTTACTGAGCGCACACTGTGTACCAAGTATTATGTTAGTGTTTAAGAAAGAAGACACACTTCTTACCCTTAAAGTATGATTTCATTATAAACCCTTACAATAGGATTGTAATATGATGGACAATTTATATCCATGCGATTAATATGAAGACAGGATCCTACAGGATGTCATCAAAAACTAAGGAACATGTGATGAGGCTGGGGTGAAGGGGAGTCCAGGGGTAGCATTTAGATACAAAATATCTTAGGTTTCCAAAGAGTTTTCCTGCTTTCCTGAGGCTCAGAGAAGTAACTAACTTGCTGAAGGTCAGGAGAGCACAAATGCAAACCTGAAGCCTGTGCCCTTTTTGTTACACAGGAATCGTGATTATCTAGCTCCAGGAAGATGTGTGTGTGCTCTACCACTTAGCCTTAACCACAGATAGCAGACACTGCCAATCCGTCAAGGCCTCATTTCCCTTTGGGCCAAATCCAGGCCCAAGAATCCTTCTCATTCCCAGTGCTCTAAGAAACCAGTACTTAGGTCCATTCTCTTACTTTTCTAATGGGAAACTCAGTCCTAGATAAAGTTACATTGCCTGAAGTCTCTCAGAGTTCAAGCCACAACTCTGATAGTCTTATTTTTTTTAAAAGATTTTATTTTTTTATTCATGAGAGACACAGAGAGAGAGAAGCAGAGACCTAGGAAGAGGGAGAAGCAGGCTCCCCACAGGGAGCCAAATGCAGAACCCGATCCCAGGACCTCAGGATCACAACCTGAGCCAAAGGCAGATGCTCAACCTCTGAGCCACTCAGATGCCCCCTCTGATAGTCTTCTTACTAACTATTCTTTCTACCAAACTGCACTGCTTCCCAGGAAAAGATAACACAAACACATAGCCATTTCTTACTTACCTGCCCCTCTCCCCTAAGTGAAGAGACACTCTTCTTTTCCCCCATGGAGGCATGCCCATGACATCCAGAGAGCTCGCAGTACACCTACTCCTCCAGCAAATGCCTGCAAACTTCTTCCAGTGGAAGAGTCATGTGCTTCCCAAGAGTCCAACAGTTGTCCGCAGACCTCTTTGTGCCAGTTATATAATGTGTGATTTTACTACTCAATATAATAAAATATTAACTATTAAGTGCAAAACCAAAATGGCTTCTTCTGAAACTATAAAAATCAAGTTAAATGCATTGTAAAAACAAAGAAGCAAGTATCTAAAAATTGTTATTGAATTATGTATAGGTGGCACACGGTCAAAGACTGAGAGGCAGATCATAAAAATCCAGAACGCTTCTGCACCCTGCTTGCTCCCAAGGTGGCTTTAAGTTTTCCATTTTAGATGTATTTATTTATTTGAGAGAGAGAACACAAGCAGGAGGGGCTGAAGGAGTGGGAAAATCTCAAGCAGACTCCCCACTGAGCATAGAGCCCCATGTGGGGCCCAATCTCATGACCCTGAGGTCATGACCTGAGCCCAGATCAAGAATTAGATGCTTAACCAACTGAGCCAGCCAGGCACCCCTCTAGTTTTCCATTGTAAAGTGGAAATTATAGACTTTGCATTTCAAAAACAGTAAATGCAAGAAAGGTCCACCAGTGAGCCCACATTCAAAAGGAAAACCCTGGGCCCTATATTAAAAAAATTGGTGAGTGACAGCACACACACACACACACACACCTCTCTCTCTCTCTCTTTCTATATATATATATATGTATATATATATATATATATATATACACACACACACACATTATATATATATATACACACACTATATACATACACACACACACCTTTAAGGTACATATGTATCATTTTAATTATTGTCCTCTTTAAGCTACTTTTTTAATTACTAAAAATATTACTCCCAATTGAATCAGATAATAATGACAGAGCAGTGTGTATAAATGTATGAGTGTATGCATACATGTGTACAATGTGTTATTGAACTCGCATCAGCCAAGGGTCTTGGAAAGCTCTTTCCCAAAGTTCTAGAGGCTGTTTTAAAAAAAAAACAAAAACAAAAAACAAAAAACCTCTTAAATGAGGTAACAGGGAAATAATATTGGACTGGTAATTAAGAATCCTATTCAAGTTTTCATTTGGAGATTTACTTAGTGAGTTTGAAATCACCACCCTTCTCCCTACTTTTGCTATACGGTGCACCATAAGTGAGGATAACAAAGCTTTCCTTGGCAAGAGTTTTGGTGTGTATCAAATGGGAATGCATGTAAAAGGGCCTCAACATGTTTAAAGTGCTGTATAGCACTGTTTCTAGCTTATTTGAAAATGGTGGTTCATATGTAGATGAAGGCATTATCAGACAGCCGGCTTTAGATGAGGGTACTGAGGCAGAGGAGGATTCTTTTAGGGAATAAGGCTCAAGTCAAGAAAAAGTCGGACTCTGTGAAGCAGAACAGGAAAAATTACAAGCTGCAGCATTTAGTCTGTTAGAGATGAGGATTAGCTCCTGATAGCTAGCATTTTCGTTTGAGGCTTTCCTATTAAAATGGTGTAGAGACCACTCTGGTGTGCAGGTGGCAGCCCGATGGCCATGCCACTAGCGCCTGACCCACCCGTGAGCTCCTTTACTCTTGCCTTGCCTTACCCACAGAAGCCATCATTATCCTGTTACCTTGCCTGTAGTCCTTGTGGATAAATGTCTGGGTCTGACGCTGTGCTTGGGCGAATTCATCTAGAATTTGTGCTAAGGGGGTTATTGGTGGCTGCACCACTGCTTTCTCTCTACCACTGTTTTCCTGTTCCCTGTGAAGAGCTATTGCTTCCTGTCTGTCTACCTTGACCTCTTTTTGACCTGATAGCATGCCAGCCTCTTAAGAGCCATGAGCAATTGTGACAGAGACCAGACTGAGTAATGGGGTGACAGCATCTTCCATTAGAGCTGTACTCACTATGAATGCTTCTGTAATCCATAAGAGAGCCCGAGGAAAAACACAATGAAAACCTTTCAAGACTGATTCAATTAAGAGCCTCCCAGGAGAGACTGAGCACCAACAATGGAAAATTCAATATTGAGCTCATAGAAAGACACTTCATCTCATAAATGTCCTTTTTTCTCTATGTATAAGGAAAAGAAAACCTGCAGTAACCTTTAGAAAAATGTGGCATTTGGTTTTTGAAAAAGATCTACCTCTTACAGATTCTTTAATACCAATATTCATAGGAAAATCATTAGGGGAGATGTGAGATTATAAAGTGAATGGTCACAGTGTCTAAAGCCAATTGTTTGGATGTGTGGTGGAAATTCAGCATGAAATTATCTTTGCCTGTAACCCTAGGTAAGGTTCAAAAAGAAGAGCGATAGTATGGGTGCCAATAACTCTGTTCTTTACCTTGCATGTGAATAATAAAGGAATATAATGTGCAAACCTCTTTCCTAAAACCAAATTCAGTATTAAGCAGCATTCAGGAAACAAGCTTTTTTTCTTTGCCCCAGAAGTAGATCATAATAGTTTATCAACATGTGTATGGTTTATAAAGGGCTTTTAAGCTGTTTATAGGAAAATATTCAGTAAGATCCATTTTTGCAGCAGGAGCAAAGTAGACTCAACAGGTGAATGTGAATTATAGCTGATGTCTTTAGGTGTGATAATGACATTGTGGTTAGTTTTTTTTTTTTAAGAGTTAGAAATATTTATAGACTAAATAATACTATGTCTGAGATTAGTTTCAAAATAAGGCAGGGTAGGTGGAGGGAGGGAGAGAGATGAAAACACACTGACCATGAATTGGTCATTGATGTAGCTGCTGATAAGTGTGTGTAGGTGGTGGGATCTTTATACTATTGTATTTTCCCTTGTGTATATATTTGACATTTTCTGTAATAAAAATTAAAAACCGAAATATGAAATTTAGTTCTGGTTTGTAGACAGGATGAGAGACGCAGATTATGAATTGTTTGACTTAAGGAAGTTGAGTTGGAAGTCAAATGACTTGTGCCAAGTCCTCTGTGCAGTGGGCTCGTTATAGCTGACCAACAAGGAGAAGCTCAGTGAATCAGCTTTACTCTGAGATGCCATATTGACAGATGGTGTGAAAATTTTAAATGACAGATGGTGGTGATTATTAAACAATAAACAATGGCAGTTTATCAGGAACCAAAGAGAAAATAGCTACTTTTTGTTCTTGGCAGTGCATCTAAATTGTCCTTTGTTATGTAACTGGTATTTTTAACACCTTGACAGGTGTGCTCTGCTAAGACTGGGGAAGTTTAGAAGCAGACTAAGTTTTAAGGTTAACTATCATTCCTCAGAAGGGAATTTGAATATATTAAATTAAACAAACTCTCCATTGAGGGATGGACTTTGAAATAAGCATAGAACAGAACATTTTAACTTAGAATTTGCATCTCAGATGCTTTAATAGGTTATGGGTCAAGGAAAATTTCATAAGGTTCTGTTTCTAGCCAAGCATAAATTATCAAAAACTTACCCAGACTCAGGGATAGCCACCAGGGATATAAAAATGCATGCAATACCCCTGCCACAAGGAGCATGTGCTCAGTTCTGGTATTGGACAACTCGCTGAAACCCACAGTGGAGAAAAGAAAAAAAGCGAGAGAAAGATTAGTCTTGTTCCTTTTTCAGGATTTATGCATATTTGGTGCCTAACGAGGGAAAATCCCATGGACTTTCAATCACCTGCACATTGTCTAAGCCACACAAAGTTGGTTCACAACAGGTAAAAATAAGTATTGATCAAGCACAGTTTGAAGAAGAAATGGGAAGGAATTGACCTTTACGTTCTTAACTTCTCCTAGATATCTTGTAATTTCTACATGATACATAGTACCTTCAGAATTAGGAAATATTAAAGCCATTCTAATTGTGGAAAAACTCTATTTATCCTACAAATACTTGCAAACTTCCTATTTGCCAAACACTCGGCTAGACAATTGAGACTAGTAAGGAAAAGGCAAATATTTCAGTCCCTACCCATATAAAACATTCTTTTTTTTTTTTTTTTTAAGATTTTACTTATGTGAGAGAGAGAGCATGTACAAGATGGGCGGGGGGGTGGGGGGCAGAGGGAGAGGGAGAAGCAGATTCCCCACTAAGCCGGGAGCCCAATTCAGGGCTCAATCCTAGGACCCAGGATCATGACCTGAGCCAATGGTAGATGCTTATCCTATTGAGTAACCCAGGCACCCCCTTATGAAGCTTTTTAACCCAGAAAGATAGACATCAGTCACACCATTACATTGGGATTATGAAAATATATGGGCTGCAGTGAGGATGTAACATATTCTGAGAGCATATTCTGAGAGTAACAGAACAAATCCCCAAAGAATGAATCTGAAGCTACTATCTGAAGAATGAGTCCGAGTCAGCTTCACCACTGGGGGTTTGTGCACCTACTTGGGAATTAAAGGGTCTCAAAATTGTTCACAGAATAGTCTACATTTTTTAAGTATAAATAATATGGATTATCCGAATGACCACTTTCTGACCAAATAGTGCCATATGATTTCATTGCTTACATTGTCTTTTTGTTTGTGGTCATCTGGCAACAGGGTCTGACTGGAGGACTAGTTAGAAGCTTGTCACAGCAACTGGTGAGAGAGGAGTTGATGATGGTGTTTTCAAATAGAATAGTAGCAGCAGTAGTAGTAGCCAGAAGTAAGTGGGCTACAGTGGAATTTAGGAGATAGAGCATGTATGCACACTGGTTATTAAGGGATGGATAAAGGATATAGGAGTATGATAACAAAAGAATGATACCACAGTTCTGACTTTTAGGTCACCCAGTGAGGCCTAAAGCCATTAGCTGAAGTAAGGAGTTGGTGGTTAGCAGGATGGACTCTTGTTAAACCTGGTGTATGTTCAAATCCTGGCTCTCTCTGTCTGTATGACCGACTGAATAACCTACTCACTGTAACCTCTTCTGCAAGAACTGGAAATAAAAACAATTTTATGACTCTGCAGTTATGATGGTTATTAATAGGCATAGTGGTGGTAATGGTGTCATTTACGATAGGAATAGGTTTGAGGGGGAAAATATGAATTTGGTTTTGGAAGTGCCTCATAAATATCCAAGAGGAGGTGCCAAGTTGGCAATTGTATGTATGGGTAGGAGCACTTCAAAACAAAATGACACAAACTTAGCTGGAAAACCAAAGTGGAGAATCATAAGCATGATTTTGACCGTGTGCTCATTTGTTTCATTAGAGTAAGGTGGTAATGAAACCGAAGTCTACATAGAAATAGAAAACTGTGATTTGGGGACCACAGCCCCCAGCTCAGGCAGGCACACTTTAAAGGGATGTCCCCTTCCGTATCCAAAGCCCGTGGACGTGACTGTGCTGCAGGGAGCCACGGCAATAGTGTTCTAAGCATCAGCTGTTTGGTACAGGTGTATGCAAATGACACAGAAGTCCCAATGTTATACAGCTGGCATCTGAAAACATCCATTTCAGCATTGTATTTATTTCAAAGGATGAGCACATGCTTGGCAGCTCCACAGTTTTGTGGAGGGCCCATCTTCAGTCAGGGGTTTAAGGAAAAAAAAAATGTGAGCTTTGACTTGACTGTCATTTGTCTTACTCTGCGGGGGGGGAAAACAAATCACAGTGGATAATGATAAAAATGCACAGCGTTAGCATTTCATTGGTATTGCAGTTTGCTTCAGTTCTGCCTATTATGGTGTTCACTTGAAACAGCTTCCAAAGTCACTTCGTATTAGCCTCAATGTGAGATTTCATTCCCTTTATTGCCTAACATTCTAATAATTTTATTTTCAAGGGCCTAATGTTCCCATTCTTTTCTCTGTTGCGTATCTAATGCTTTTGCTAAAACTAAAGCCTTAGCAGTAAACAGGCCAAAAACAATTATCAAGGCACAGTGCACTGAAAAGTTATGCCTATGGGTATAAATACTGCAAGGCAAGTGTGAGGAGCAGCCCTGTTTTGTCTGTGCTTGTAAATCAGTGTATCCAGCAGGGATGCTCTGGGCTGCTGAAGTGAGGGCCATGCCTGCTGCTAGTTTTCTTGGAATGGGAACTGATGAAGCATTCCCCATTATCAACACCTAGTATACTATAGGATTTATAAATGCCTTGGCAGATCCAAAGCAGCTGAAATACTGTCATTGCACTCTTAGGGCTTATGCTTTAAAGTAGGAGGCAAGGAGATTGTGCGAAAATTTCTAAAATGAGGGACACACATCAACAGGACAAGTCCTAGGAAGAGGCCAGGCACGGGAAACCAGTGCCAGCACCTTGAGGTGGGAACAGCATGGCCACTTCCTGGAACAGAAAGAAGCTTGATGAACATGTGGAAGAGGGGTAGAAGTTGAGTTTGGAGAGGTAGGAAAGAGGTCCAGATTAGGGACTTTTGTGGGCCTTTAGATGGTTTGGGATTTTATTCTAATTGCAGTGGGTGGTGATTAGTAGGTTTAAAGCAGGGTAGTCAGGACGCCTGGGTGGCTTAGTGGTTGGGCATCTGCCTTTGGCTCAAGGCCTGATCCTGGGATCCAGGATCGAGTCCCACATTGGGCTCCTTGCATGAAACCTGCTTCTCCCTCTGCCTATGTCTCTGCTTCCCTCTCTCTGTGTCTCTCATGAATAAATAGGTAGAATCTTAAAAAAACAAGAAAAAAGCAAGATAGTCATTCTGACAGCTATGAGTGTCCCTGAAACCTCTTAGCATCACTGCTACAGAAAAGTAGGACAGCTCCTTGCTGCCTTTGACACCTGTCTCCTCGGGATGGTTGCTTGTTTGGGACTTTGGTTACCTTTCCAGGTGGACTGATTTTCCCCTGTTTATATCTTAGGCCAGGAGGGCAGAGTTCGCAACAGGGTCTCATACTCCTTAGGGTCAGTCCCAACCCTCCCAGTAATAGGAAGTAGGGTAATGAAATGGCAGCTCTGTATCCTGGTGGTACTTGCCATTTCAATAAGAGGGCAGCTCAGAGAAGGCAAAGAGATTCTGTATTACTTGCTGGAGCCTTGTAAGAGTGGCTTCTCAAAAATCAACATGAAAATACCCCGTTATCCAGTTTCTTCTGGTGTTTGAAACATAATAAGCCCAGTGATATATCTTAGGCAACTTGATGATACTGACTGGGTCAAAAGGGGAATATTTTTATTAAGTAAAAGTCTGTAGTGAACATATTCTCTTTAGCAGCATGGATGTTAGGTGACCCAAGTCCTCACAACTGGGTGATGAATCACAAACATTCACCTAACATGCTGATGAAGTGTATGCTTAGGACATTGATTCCCAATGCCAAAAAAGAAAAGGAATTCTTAGGAATTTTCTTACGTAGTTTGTGACTGGGACTCATTTTTGATACGAATTACATGTGGGCAAGGATAAAGGCACCATCATCTTTTCTGGCTTTTTCATCTGTCCATACAGACACTCTCGTGCCCCTGCATTGGGCTCTCTTTATTGTCTGAATGAGTGTACGGATTCATGCTCTCTTCAAAGGGCAATTCCTACAAAATCCTGGGAGTTTAAACATAACTTTTGAGGGGGAAATAAGGAGTTACAAAGAGTGAGGTCCTCAAGTATCTCAAATTGAGGCAGTTGGAAACCTCCAACATTGAGAATTCTTATACTTAGGACTCTATTGTCCTCATTAAAGTGGAGGAGGAGAACAAAATTTACAACATGTCACACATGGCCTGGTAAATATCCTTCAGCCCCGCAGAATCACAAATGAGCCATAATCATCATGTCTACTGACAGCAGAAATGGGTGAGTAAAACATTATTCAGAATTGCTTGTAGATATTTAAAAAACGAGTACCGAAGGGAAAGAGAGAACAAAACAAAACCCTCCTGTATTGGTTCCCACACTTGTCTGCACTTTGAAGTCATGGGGAACCTATTAAAGATTCCAACTCCCAGGCCCAACCTCAAGCCATTGAAATTAGTCTCTGGGGGCTAGTCACAACCATTAGTATTCTTCATGTGCCCCCCCCACCCCCACCCCACCCCAGGGAATTCCAGTGAGCCACCAGACTGGGGAATGGCTGGCCTGGAGAACTGGCTCCTTGAAGCACATGGCACAGGGTGGGAAATGGAGAAACCAGGTTTCTGAGTTATTAAGGAGGATTAGTTTTACTTTGAAAAACACCATCCCAATTAAAAGCTGATTTTGAGCATTCTCAGTCGATGTTACCCATTACCCAAGCTCTGGAGTATACATACTCCAGAAATCATATGCATGTTTATCAATTAACCAAAAGTATCTGTTTAAAAAAAAAAGGTATTTGTAGGGCACATGTTACATGCATCCCCCCAGACTCTTGGCCTTCACCTTCGGGGCCCCAGGACAGAAGTGCATGTGGAAGCTCACCTCTCTATCTTTGTGTTGCAAATGTGAGCTCAGTCTAAGAAGAACTGGGCACAATAATCTGAGGCCCCTCTGGCCTCCTGGGATTTTCCTTCTTGGATTTGTGCTTTCAGTAGCATCAGAATGCCGTGCAAAGGATACTAGCTCCTAGGAATGGAACCCTAAAACAAACCACTATGGCTCACATTCACATTCCACTCTGTCTTCATACCTCGGGCATTGCTAAGGCACTGAGGATGCGGCTTTGCCTCCTCCCCCTCGGACAGCAGAACATAAATAGGTGTTTTTGAACTGACTTGAAAGGATATTTTCTTACATAATCACCTTGAAAAAAACTGTTTTTTTTTTTAAAAAAAAACTTTGAAGTATTTTCTCTAATTATTCTGTATTTGTAAAGTATAGAAAATGTCTCTTTTTAACCATTTATTTGTGGGAGGGTTTTTTTTTTTTTTGCCACTAAAAACTGTAGCCCATGGACATTCTTGATTTTAAATTTGTTGATAATGTATTTCTTTAAACATAGACAATTACAAGTATAAATTTATGAGGATAAAGAATCGTCTAAAAATACCCTTTATATGTACAGCCAGAATTTCTAGAAAGATTTCACCAACTTACATTCTGACTGGCCACATACGGGTGTTGCTTCACTTTATGTTTGAAAACACAGTGGTTTGTCTTCTCTTTTATACACATCAGATGATTTTCTATTTTAAATGTTATCTTTTCTAATAAACATGTTAGTTTGAATGTGTTCGAACCCATAAAACATCTGAAAAAAATGCAGTGACTACTCACGTACTCCTCACCTGCATTCATCAGCTGTTAGCACTTGCGAGACCCATTGCCTACCTTCGCACACACTGCACTTCTCTTACATTTGCCAAATCATCTGACAGCTGCACACATCAGCCCCGAAGCTTAGCATACGTATCCCTTCCTTTAATTTTGTATGTGTTGGAGTATAAACACCCTGGAACATTGCACCCATTTTCAGAGGCCACTTGTGTTTGTATTTCCTTTGTGAACTGTCTGTTCATATCCTTTGCCGACTTTTCCCCTCAGGATGTAGTGCTTGTCTCATCAGCATCTGTGATGTGTGTGAGTGATGCTCAGATGCTACCTGAATGCCACCAAAGCCTCCTGCCAGGGTGCTAGGCCCTGTACACCCAGGTAGCCGGGGGTTGTAAGAAACTCCTCTGTGATGTAAGGTGTGGCTGTGGCCATCCTGTCCGTAAGAGTAGCAGCAGCCTCCTCGGGCTCATTGACTGTCAGACTCTGTTCTTGGTGGGGGACTGTGGGAAGAAGTAATTGGGTTGAATGGATAAGCCCAATTAAACTCTGTAACCAGTAGAAGCAGATAGACTATCTTGTTCTTTCAGCGAGATGATTTTTTTTTTAAGATTTTATTTATTTATTATTGAGAGACAGAGAGACAGAGACCCAGGCAGAGGGAGGAACAGGCTCCATGCAGGGAGCCCAACGTGGGACTGGATCCTGGGTCTCCAGGGTCACACCCTGGGCGGAAGGCGATGCTAAACCGCTGAGCCACCGGTGGTGATTTTTTGCTTTTTAGATGAACTCCCATCTCCCCCACCCCACCACCAACACTGTATACCATCTTTTAAGTATTCAAAGAGGAGTTTTACCAAATAAAACCGCTGCCCCTAGGGCCACTACTTTGATGTGTTTGCAGTGGGGATTTCTGCAAAAGAGCCCTTTGCTCTCCAGCTCCTGAGCCTACACCCCCGGGCTGAGAGGCGAGCCCCTGGAGTCAGACGAGGGCTCTGGCTTTGCTCCTTGCGCCTTCCCTCTCTCCAAGGCAAAGGGTTTTTATTTCTTCCTTCCTCGGTGAATTGTTTGAATACGCACCCGCTCTGAGTTTGCCAGCAAATAGGTCACAGCAGGTAAATTCCCATCCTAGCAATTACAGTGGAAGGGAGCTTTGCACAGGCCCTTCTCCCTCCTGAGTTCGAAGGCCCGACTGTTTGTCTTTTTATTAGTGTAACATTTAATCCCAGAAATGCGGCGATATTAAATGTCAAGCTGAGTTTGTGCAAGGCCTAGCCTCCTGCGAGGTACAGACACACGTAACACCTCCGCCTCCAGGGAGCAGGGCTGCTCTCTCACTCCTCTCCGGCTCCCTTCCCCAGCCATCCCCTCACCCCCATCATCCCCCCTTCTCCCTCTTTCTCCATTCCCTTGACCCTTTCCCCCTGCCCCTCAAGACAAGATTGTAATGATGTTGTACCCATGGTTTCCAGAAGCTCTCTTGTATCTTGTAAAATCCATCTTTCCACAAAACCATGAAATAAGAAAATAACAGAAGGTGAGTGCAGAGGCCAGGCAGGTTTCATAGTTCTTAGGCCAGTTATTAAGCTCAAAATATCAGGAACTCCCGACAACAGCTCCAGACATACCAACACAGCCATACTGCAGGGACAAGAGTGATCAAATGGGCTAATGAGGTGTGTTTATGTTGACCCCTCTACCCACTCAGAGTCCCCCCCCACCCATGATGACGAATGACTCCAGAGAGCTCCTTACTTTGTTCGGTTGTCATAAAAGCATCTGTCATTGGAGTGAGTGCTGTGAACAGCCCGTCCCAGATAAGCAGGGACCCTGGCACCGCTGGGGTGCCCTGCTTTGCCCTGGCCTCCCTCCTCCTCAGTACTCCCAGAGAGCACCACGTCCTCCACTCACATAAAGGGTGCCAGGCTGAGGGGGCAGCGGGCAGCAGCTGGTGCCACCAAGGACGAGTGCTGCCCATTCCCATCTCCTAGTTCAGAGCAGAAGCACATCTGGCCAAGACAGGCTGCCCCCCGCACCTCCCTTTGCTCTAAGACTTAGCGGAGGTGGCTTTTGGGAAATCCACGTGGCTCTGGAAAAATCTATGTACTCTTTGCCCCCGTTAAGACCTTTAGTGGCTTTTGTTGGCACTTAACTTTCTATTACCATTCTCATATGGTTTACTCAAAATGGTAACTTACATTAAATTTATTTATGTGATTCTATACATACTATAGTTAAATATTCATTATAGAAATTGTATGGGATCTGAAAAGCCACAGAGAAGAAAAGAAATCCCAGTCCCATAGTTCTGAGACAACCACTGTTCATAATTTGTATCTTTGTTTCTAACATTTCATGGGCTTAAAATTATGTTTCTTGACCAAAATGGGATCATTCTGCACATAATGTTTTATAGCTTTGCTTTTCTCACTTAACAGTTGTACTTACTATAAGCATTTTTCTGTCTCATTAATGTTCTTCTATTACATAATTTTATTGGCTACAGAGTATTTCGTCTAAGGAAAAGGTCATTGTTTATTTATGAGTGTCCTATTTTGGGACATTATTTAGGATGTTTCAAGCAGTGTGCTATTATAAATAATATTTAAGTGAACATCCTTGGGGCTTAATCTTTTCACAAATCCCTGATTACTTCCTTAGGATAAATGTTTAGAAACAGAATCACAGATTCAGTAGATGTGCACATTTCGATACATATTGTAAAACTACCCACAAAATACAGAATGCCAATTTATATTCCAGCCCCTGCTCCGCAACTAGATTATGAGTTCTGTGAGGCACACTAATATGGACCCCACACACAGTGGGGGCAGTATTGGACATCCAGCACGAACTTAATAAAAATAAAATTAATTCCACTTAACTTTCTGGTTACCAATAATTAACCAAACTTCTCTTGATCCCTTTGGTTGTCTCCATGTTATGCAAAAGACAGGTGTGTGTCACTCAGCTAAATATCAACAATAGCAATGACCCTGATCAAAAATGCTTTTACCTCAGAACTGATACTAATAGGCCCACACACCATGTGAGGTTACAGCAGTAAGTATCAGGTTAAAAGAATCTGGGGCCTTGAATATGGCTGGGAAACTTACCATTTACCATGATGCTAGTAACCTGTTGCTACAGATGAGTTGATCACCTTCCTAAAGAGAAGAGGACTGAGGATGTGGCTGAGGATGTGGCCTGGCACCGCTAGAATGCAGAGCACTACTGGTTGATGGGGTGTAAATCCAATGTGAGCCAGTGCTGTTTCAATAAAAATAAATCAGGGCTTTATTCTCACATGAAAAACCTCATTCTTCCTATTTTTCCCTTTGCCACTGCTCTGCACCATTCTGGAGTACTTGCTTCCATGAACTACAATCCCTGGGCATGATTTCTGAGGAGCAGCTGAGTTTCTCAAAGACACTCTTCTCTCCCTTGCTCTTGTTTCTGAGACTCTGTCTTCTTGCCAGAGTCTCTGTGGTAGCCTCCACCCAGCACCCTCAGACACCCTCTCTCTCCTGATGGAAACCATCCCAGTTTTTATGAGGCTTTTCTTAAATCAAGACCTTAATCCAGCTCCACCCAACTACCCATCCCCAAATCGCCCAAAACATTCCCTTGTTTTCCACTGTAAGTTCAAATTTCTCTTCCTAACAAGAAAGGCCTTCCACACAGTCATGCCGACTAAACGTCCCTTCTCTCATGACTGCCTTATAGGTACCCAGTTTAGCTATTCAGGATTCCTTGTGTTCACTCTGCTTTTCAGGCTATAGTAGCCTTTGCTCAAAATACTCCCTTTGCCTGAAATGCCTATTATAATAAGATACTCAACCCTAACAATCAGTGTATTTGTCTATTCTCCCGTGCTTATTTTGTAAGCTCTTCTTCTCTATCTTAAACTCCCACTCAGGGATACAGTTGTATGGGTTGGTGAAGGAAGACCCAAGATGTCTGGTTAATTTTGGAGATTTCATTTTTTTGTACTGAACGTAAGGTAGAGGTATATACTGGTCTTAGGGGGAACAATTGTAAGAATACTGTTTTTGATGGTGTTATGTGTCCAGTGGCATCAAGTTATATAGTCTGTGCCTCAAGTCTTTCACACAGATTGAAAATTAACGAGAGCAACCTCGTAAAACCAGTTGTTGGTAGCTTCCAGCTTTGCTGGCTTGGAGTGTGAGCCAAGGGCTGTGGATATACTTGCCATGACCAGTCACCAGCCATGTGTGTTCCTGACTGCCTGGTTATACAGAGAACCAGCTGATGGTGTGCGAGCAAGGATCTGGGCACCTAGCTGGCAGCCCCAACAAAAACCCAGTGGAGTGCTTACTAAGGAACACCTGTAGCCATTGTATTCTGATTAAAATGCCCTGCTGTGGGACACCTGGGTGTCTCAGCGGTCGAGAGTCTGCCTTCAGATCCTAGGAGTCCCGGGATCAAGTCCCACATCGAGCTCCTTGCAGGGAGCCTGCTTCTTCCTCTGCCTGTGTCTCTGCCTCTCTCTGTGTCTCTCTCACGAATAAAATATTTTAAATAAATAAATAGCCCTGCTTTCCCAAAGCTAGGGCTGTCCCCACTGTTTCAGAGTGCACTAGAGCCAATTATGCAAGTTTGCTGTCAATAAGTTTCTTGAAGTTTTATGCCCTTCATTGGGCATAAAATGAGACTATACATTTTGCCTTGTTTTCTACTTCCTTACTTTTCCCCATATTTCTACAAGTAAAACCAAGCTTTCCCTGGTTTTTTTGGCCTTAGCTGTTCAATTTTAAATTCAGAGAAATGAATGTGACTCACTTAGAAAAATGCACCTATGCATGTGGGCTCTCTTATACGTGGAGAAAATAATCAGAAAAAGTAAAATTATAGCTAAATCTAAAAAATAAGAATCTGGGTGGATATTTATGTTAAAGTTTAAAGAACCTTTAGTTATCATCTTATCCTAGGTTGATTTTGTAGACAAGGAATCTTAGGTTTGGGTGGGCAGGGGAGACTCCCAACATCATAGCACCAGTGAATGCAAGACTGAGCATAGAATCCAAGTGTTCAGACTTACGGTTCAGACATCATACTCAATACCATCCATTCTTTTCTGAGTAAGCTCGCTTCCCACCCACACCCCCCAGCATGTCTTTTCTGTGGAAGTAAGTCCAATAGTTAACATTAATTCATATAATAAATGTTTTTGTTCATCAGTTGCCCTATTATTGTTCAATGCATAGTTTTGTATTTGCTATTTTTCCTTCAAACTTCAGAAACCTGCAAAAGCAAATTTTTCTTGACTATATCTCTTCATTCACTCTCCTAGAGTTTTTTTTTCCCCATTTTCTTACCTCCTCCTTTTATTGGGGGGGGAGGGGAGCAGTTGTTTGCTTGTTTTCCTTGATTTTCAGCCCCTTAAACCTTGGTTTTAGTAACTCTGATTCACTCTAGGGAGGCAATTCTTTATTTCACCATACTCAGATACATTTACTGTATCTCTTTGCCAACCAAATAATATGGTGTAGTGTCCCTTAAGACTGCAGGCCTCAGGGATCCCTGGGTGGCTCAGCAGTTTGGCGCCTGCCTTTGGCCCAGGGCATGATCCTGGAGTCCCGGGATCGAGTCCCGTGTTGGGCTTCCGGCATGAAGCCTGCCTCTCCCTCCTCCTGTGTCTCTGCCTCTCTCTCTTTCTCTATGTCTATCATAAACAAATAAATAAATCTTTAAAAAAAAAAAAAAAGACTGCAGGCCTAGGATACATTTTCTCTTTGCAGTAGCATTTTCAAAATTCTCAGGAATATTTTCTGAAGATACATTAAAGATTGAATCCTAGAAACATTTACGTAAAAACAGAAACAGATGATAAAGGTACTGATAACACTTCCCAGAGATGAGGTCATTAGAATTCAGTACAACGTGACTGACTACATATGTCACAATGCCACACACCAAATCATATCCCCACACACTGAGCTACTAGAAGTGAGATTTAATGCAACCTACATAGGAGTCAGAGATCACACCCTTCTTTCCTCCCCGCCACCCCCCCCCCCCCAAGAAGCACTGCTGTATCCTCTCTCTCTACCTACAGGCAAGGGGAAGCAGTTGGCATGGTTTAATGTGGAGAAGACGCAGGTCAGAGTCAGGACAGGAACACCTAGAACAGGGAGCATCATGGAAGCCAGAGTATTCCAGAGGGTTGGGAAACCGGGCATCAAACACCAAGGAAACACACATGAAATATGTGGTCCAGGAAGTTAGAAGTGGTAATTATAGTCAGAATCTCAGAGCTAAGAAGACCTAAGATATGAGAACAAGGAAGTCAATCAGGAATGAGGAGGAGGGAAGGAGGGTCTGTTTTTTGGCAACAAGATACTCTTCAGCTTATCTTTGGACCTATCAGCCAGTTGGCACACACTAGGTGAGTGGTCTATTTTTCTTAAAGGGCCAGAGGACACATGCATACACTAGGGAGGATGTATTTTTTTCCTTGAAAATATAGAATTAATATTTGCTCAGTTTTGAGGGGGTTTTTTGTTTGTTTGGGGTTTTTTGGTGATTTCAGATTAACCTATTATCTGACTCATTACTCTAGGAAAATTTCTTGATAGGACAGAGAGATCTTACAACTTGGCTTCTAGGCTAATGAAGGTAGGGCTGACCAAAGTTCTGATACCTGTGGTACACACATAATTTCTTAGATACTGCTGAACTCTCTTCAAGCTTCTAAACAAAATGGGTGGATTTAGATCCCAGAATAATTAAATATGGAGATTATCCCTGAGCCAAAACTCTACTGGAACCTTCTCAAGAGATTTTTAAGAGGCAGAGGGACAGCATTCTTCCTGTCTTGTTAGCCTGCCATCCCAAACATGATGTCTTCTGAACCTCCCTGTTAGCTATTTTTTTGCTTCATAAGTTTTATGAAGAGTACACATCCTCTGTTTTGATGTAATTTTTAAAAACAGGAGGCCAAGAGATAATATGTTTAAGTTGAAAACCAGAGCACCTGAGTGGTGCCATTGGTTGAGCATCTCACTCTTGGTTTTGGCTCAGATTATGATCTTGGGCTCTGCACTTAGCGAGGAGTCTGCTTGGGATTCTCTCTCCGTTTCCCTCTGCTCCTCCACACCACTTGCTTGCTCTCACTCTCTTGCTCTCAAATAAATAAATCTGAAAAAAACAACAACTACAGTATTGTGACCTTGATTAATTAAATAAGCCTTTGAGATCCTGGTCCCTTGACCGAAAAGTCAGTATTGTATCTGACCTACCAACCTTATAGGTTATTAATGAGATTAAGTCTAATAAACATGAAAATTCTTTGAACATCTTTCCAATGTAAGCATTACTGTTACTCAAGCTCTCTTAAATCATTCAGTTGACTAGATGGTGACATATTTTACTAATGCTTTCTCACTGTTTGTCTTTGGAGATGCTCATTTTAAATCTCTAAGTAGAAATCCCAGCACATAGGTGTGAATGTGGGTGCTGTGTGCCTCATTTCATTCGCTAGGGAATGTGTAGACCACATCACTCCCGTGGGCTGCAGTCAAGGGAGTAACCACAGACCCACCACGCTGCAGACTCTCTGACCTAACAGCCCTTCCCACACAGATGTTGCTATTTAAAAAGCTAATGAGAAAATACAAATGGCCCCAGGTCTCAGCCACTACTTGAAGTGGAAAGCCAGAATGGAGGACACCCATTCCCAAGAAGCAAGTAACCACACCAGCCCATGTTCTGTTGTTAAGTAGCACATGGTAAGTGACGCCGTCCTACAAGGCCACCAGAGCCCAGGTGGGTTCCTTCAGGAACAAGTTCATGAACTCTAAGAATGGTCAGGCTTTTCTGTTTTGACTTAATTGATTAGACTCAGAAACTAAGGAAGACAGAATGTCTCATGCCGAGTCCACCTGGGTGGGTGCTTGGTCCTTGTTTTCTTTCACTGCTACAACAAATGCTGTTCAGATCCCCAGAGGAAGGGAATTGGGAAGAAAGGGCCAGGAGACCCAAGGCAAGCAGTGACGTTCTCCTGTTCCACACTTACCCATCACTGGTTCTCTGAGGAACGGTCCCTACCATGGGCGTGAGCAAAAAGCAGCCGTTAAGGGGAAGAGTGGGCAAGTTTGGGGAGGTTTCAGAGCCTGGTTCATCCTAACCCTGTCATGATGGGGTGATGGGTTTATACTATTTTTTTTTTTTAAGATTGATTTATTTATTTATTTATTTATTTATTTATTTATTTATTTATTCACAAGAGACACAGAGAGAGGCAGAGACACAGGCAGAGGGAGAAGCAGGCTCCAATGCGGGATGCCTGATGCAGGACTCAATCCCGGGTCTCCAGGGTCACACCCTGGGCCAAAGGCGGTGCTAAACCGTTGAGCCACCCAGAGTTCTCCTGGTTTTATACTCTTTTAGAAAACTGGAAGAATCATTTCCTGGAATCTGAGACTCTTTTAGATGTCTAAGAGATAGCAGGCACAAGGCTGTCTCTCCCACTTTCTCCCATTTTGAGAACAAGATCTTCACTTTTATATCTTAAATATTTCATATACGTGACAAGCTAATAGAGGCATTATGCGATGTTCAGTAAGGGAGATCATTCTGTCAGGATTGAAGATTTGATTGGGGTGGGTCACATGGGAAAAACAGTTAAATAAGCTAAATGGGTCATTTAAGCAAGAGGGGCCTGGTATGGCTATCAGAAAGCAGGTGGTGACCCCGAGAGATAAAAATTCCAGGATAAAAGAGCAGGGAATGACAGGCCACAGGAAGCACAAATGTTAGAACAGCAGGTGTGTTTGTGTACTTTTTCTGTTGTAACATGGCAGTGGTTGACGTGCCGGGGCCAAGGGTCAAGGACTATGGAAAGGTCTGGGGTTGCTGAATAAAGGCCATAGGAATGATAGGACCTGAAGGCCTAGACAAGTTGTCAGGTAGGCTCAAATCCCAGCTGGCCCCCACCTACTAAATCTGACCTTGGCGTAATTACTTACATTCCTGTGTTTTAGTTTCTTCATCTATATAATAGGTAAATCAGGGACGCCTGAGTGGCTCAGCAGTTAAGCGTCTGCCTTTGGCTCAGGGCGTGCTCCTTGCATGGAGCCTGCTTCTCCTTCCTCTGCCTATGTCTCTGCCTTTCTCTGTGTCTCTCATGAATAAATAAATAAAATCTTTAAAAAATAATAAAATAAAATAGACAATTCAAAAAAATATTTAGGATTGTGTGAGCCCATGTAAAGCCTGAGCCCCATCTCCTGGCATATAATTAGTGCTCAATAAATACCAGCTAGTGTAAGTATTACTATTCTACAGTGATCTCACAGGGATGTTGAAAAGACTAAATGAAACAAAATATGTAAATATGTTTGGCACAGTACTCAACACAGAGTAATTACTCAGTAAAGAACCGCTATAGAGGACCAGGCAAAAGTCTGTTTTAGGGGGAATGAGGGCAACAAAGAACCAGGCAGAGGGTTGAAAGCAACCATGTTGGAATCAGGATACATCCCGAAGAACATGGCCTTGGCTAGAGACTCAGTTTGGCAGATGATTAAGATAGATAAGCGGACCAGGCGGTGGAGGGGTTGGGGATTCAGGCAAACAGCAATGGAGCACCCAGAGGGCAATGACCAATTTTGAGAAAAACATTTGCCACAGCCAAGAAGTCACGACCTGCAAGAGTCTACGTGACCAGTTCCCCAAGTCTAGCTAGGCTAGGACCGAAAAGTAAAAATACATGAGTTGGCCCCACTGTGTCACATTCGAATGGAAATATAGGCAGAACCAGGTATGTCCATTGCTGAATGAAAGATAGATGGTTCATCCGTGTTGAACTGTAGCTTCCTGTGAGAGAAATTACTTCTCTGATACAGACGTTGTAAGTCTCTTGATCAAAATAATGAGGTACCCAGGCTACAAGCTACCCAGAGCTGTCCTCCTAAGATGCTTGCCCACAAACAGTGGTGTCTTGGAGAAACCTGTGCTGCTGGTGGGACTGCCTTGTTAAAAGAAAATAACAAGCATGATTTTAAGCCTTTTGCAGCCTTGACTACTCAACACTAGATGAAGATAATTGTTGAGACCAGGCACTTCTATTACCTTAGGAGGACCAGGACAGAGAGGGGTTGCTTATCACAGTGAATTAATTATGAGACTCCTTTTTTTCAGGTGTTAGGTACCCAGTATTTCTGTTCAGAGTAAATTTTAAATGCTTATCTATCAGCATCTATTTTTTTAATTTTATTTTTTTTAAGATTTTATTTTATTCATGAGAGACACACAGAGAGAGACAGAGACACAGGCAGAGAGAAGCAGGCTCCCTGCAGGGAACCCAATGCAGGACTCGATCCCGGATCCCAGGATCATGACTTGAGCCAAAGGCAGACACTCAACCGCTGAGCCACCCAGATGTCCCTATCAGCGTCTATTTTAAAATGAATGAAACATGCCAGCAGATTATTAGACTGTCTTTAGGTCAAATCTACGTTTTATTTATGTTTTGTATAGGTTCAAATGAAAACATATGCCAGAGAAACACACATCATGAAACATACCAGAATCTTCCTGGGAAAGCAAAACCAATACTATTCAATTGCTCTGAAGTAAAGAACACCTTAACTTTGACTCTAAAGCAAATTTTACTTTCTAATCTACCCTCTCTTGCATTACACAGGTTTGCTCAAACTGAAACCCTGATCCTGATTCTCCTAGAAAAGCAGTCTTGGCTCCCTTTGGATATTAGATATGGTTCCAGTTATTGTTGTGGTTTTTACATAGATCATTTCAGAAATCCCCAACCCAGGGCTCAGATGTAGCTCTTTGGTGGGAGTGAAGGAAGGAGTGAGGCAAAGCCTGTGGTCGCTTGCAGTGGCCAGGAGCTTGGGCTCCTCATTAACACCCCTCTGTAACTCACCCACAAGATGAGAGCACCTGGGCCTCTCATCTTTAACATCTCAATTACCGTTATATGGTCCTACCTCTAAATTACTGGCATATTTTATTTTATTTTATTTTTAAAGATTCTATTTATTTATTCATGAGAGACAGAGAGAGGGAGAAGCAGGCTCCATACAGGGAGCCCGATGTGGGACTCGATACCAGGACCCCAGGATCAGGCCCTGGGCTGAAGGCGGCACTAAACCGCTGAGCCACTGGGGCTGCCCACTGGCATATTTTAAAAGTAAGATTAGAGCCAAAAGTGAAAAGTGAAAATGTTCATTCCCTTTACATATTAAAGATAACAAACTTAAACTTTGAGTTGCCAGTCATAAGAGTGAAGAAACAAAACAAAACAAAAAAAAAACAAAAAAAAAAAAAAAAACAAGAAAAAAAAGAAGAGTGAAGAAACATTGATTATAGCTTTTCCAAATGAGAAAACAGTGGAGGTCTTTCTGTACTGCGCTGTGTATCAGAACTCTGGGGCTTAAGGAGAAAGCAGAAGTCACATTAGTGCTTAGAATATAAGTCCTTAAATATCATATTAAAATGAGACTATGGTGTTTTCTTTGCTAAAACAAAAAGGTTGTAAACTTCCCTCTTCTACATGCATGTATCTATCCCCGCCCCCAGTCTAAATAGTATTTCTGTGATAATTAATTTAATATGAAGAATCCATAAAAGGTAAGTATGAATACAAGTAACTCTAAGGCATAGTCAAATTAAATTGTTATGATTCGTTAAACATCCATTAAAATAACTCATCAAGGCTAATCTGTTGGGGTGGTAACTGGTGCATCTGCACATCACCAATGAATTGCAGGGAGCTCCTCTTGGCCCTGCAGGCATGCATTTGCATCAAGAATCATGCAGAAAGAAATAACTGCAGACTGAAGCTTCCTCATTCCATTGTTCAGCAAGATTCTTAGAAAGGAGAGTGTCAAAGTGTAACCCAAAGATCGAGTGCTTTTTGTCCTTGGATCCACACTTGGCAGACAGTTTTGGCAGAATAGACCTATTTGAGCATGTTTTGTACATGCGTGATGTGCCATCTAGTGGCTAAGTGAGCCTAAATTAATGAAAAGGAAAAATGGCCCTTTCTGGTGCCTTAATGCCTCCAGCCTCTCCACCACATGATTTGAGCAGCAGCAGGAGGGTTGACGCTGTAGGCTATTATTTGGGAAAGGAAAAAAAAATCTATTTTCTTAGAAGCCATATGTCAAACCCAAATTACTGTAGAGGGAAAATACCGTACGTATTAGGGTAATTATGCAAGCCAGAGGTTGCAATTTGGTGGCATTTGGCCTGCAGAGGACTTTTTCCATTTTATTTTATTGAGGTATAATTCACATATGTAATATAGTGCATAACTGTTCAGTGTTTAGCTTGATACATTTTTACATTTATAGTTTATGCAGGTATAATCTGCATAATTACCATGTAGATCAAGATCTAGAACATTTCCTGCATCCCGGAAGCTTCCCTCTATCAGTGCTTATCTAACCCCTCTTTAGAACTCTGTCACCATAAATTTGCAATAGCATCATTAAAGTATATATATACTCCTAACCCTGACCTCTGAGAAAGGAGAAAATCTTGCACTCTCCATTTCAACAATTTGCCCAAAAAGGAATAATTTCTTTATCAGATATTCTGTAGCTAAACAAAGGCCCCATTTCCTGGGTTTGCTGTTTTTCAGAGTCGAGTTGGCAAAATGATATCCCTCTCCCCAGTCTAAATTCCTAACATATTGTTTTCCTTACCAAGCTTCTCTCACTGAGAGACATAGCCACTTGGTGCACTGATTGTATTTTCCCAAGTGTCTCTGCAGGCATCCAAGTCAATTTTCAAAGAAATCCCATTACTTTGGAGCAGTATCTCAGAGGTGCCACCGACTGTCATGGCAAAGCCTATGAATTCTGATGTCGTATTTCAGAAATTAATGTGAATGCCATGTCACCAGTGACTGCATGACACCTGTTCAAATTAAGCCAAGCAAATCATAATGGTGAGAAAGGCTCTCAACCTATAATCCAGCAAAGGATTTTCAAATTTCTAATGAATAGCATAATGCAGTCATTGTCGCCATTTCTACAGGACCTCTTTCTGTTCAAATGAAACTAGATCCCTTCTGAATGTCAAAACATACACTGTATCAGGAAGCAGAGCTAGTTCTGGAATAAAACTGATTTATTCCAAAGCTGTCTTGTACATGCCTATTTACTTGATTACTAAACAAACACACAATCAACCAACATGTCTAGTGAGCATGTTACTCCTGGGTGTTTTGCAAGGTGCTGGAGATAGAAAAGCATAAGGTGTGTGAGCCCTCCCCTTACTGCCATGGAGTTGAGCCCTGTTTAGATCTGTTGTCCTCTGGCTTGCAAACTGGTGTTTAAAAAGATGACTGTGGGCAGCCGGGGGGGCTCAGCGGTTTAGTGCCGCCTTCAGCCCAGGGCCTGACCCTGGAGACCCGAGATCCAGTCCCATGTCCAGCTCCCTGCATGGGGCCTGCTTCTCCCTCTGCCTGTGTCTCTGCCTCTCTCTCTCTCTGTCTCTCATGAATAAATAAATAAATAAATTTTTAAAAAGATGGCTGTCTCTTGGGATAATAAGGCTAGAATATAGACTTATCCTAATGTGCTCCTTCTTACAAATAACTTGTGGGGCTCTTTCTAATTATTTGTAATGGATTTGGGGGGGAAAAAAAGAATGTAAAGAAAATGCAAAATTCCCTAATGTACCAAAGAAAGTCTATAATGGCTTTAATTTCTTTCAAGGAATTACAATTTTTTTCTCTATGTGCACATATGTACAATTGCAGTAGACCCTTGAACAGCATAGGTTTGAACTGCAGGGGCCCACTCATATATGGATTTTTTTTTCAATAAATACAGTACTTAAATAAATGTTCTCTTCCTTATTATTTTCTTAATTCTTTTCTCTAGCTAACTTTATGGTAATAAGACAGTATATAATACATATAATATACAAAATGTATATTGACTCTTTGTTATTAGTAAGGTTTCCAGCCTACAGAAGGCTATTAGTAGCTAAGTTTTAGGAGAGCCAAAAGTTATACACAGATTTTTGACTGCATAGAAAGCTGGTATACCTAACCTATGTTGTTCACGGGTCAACAGTATTTATTTTATGAAGTTGAGGTGATAGTACATATTTTTGTCTATCATAAGAAACTCTTGAAACATGTTTAATTCTTGAGGGAGTTCATAATTTCTGGAATAAGAATAAAAACTAATTTCTTAACCATTCCCTATTATTGGAAATTTTGATTGCTGTTTCAAAAACAGTTATAGAAATTTAATGTTTATGTATTTGAAATGAAGTCTTTGATTTTCTACCATACTCAAGGCCAGAACTTTCCAAACAGTGTTAAGTAATACTGGTGATGCTGGCTGGCTGTGGTTTGTACCTGATTACAAAGGCAGTAATTCGGTGTTGTTAAATATGATGACAATGGCTGACTTGAGTTGAATAAAAATCATATTAAGGAAATCCTTTCCGTTCTAGTTTTTAAACATCAGCAGTGGGGAATTGAACATTACCAAATGTCTTTCAGGGTTTTTTAAATAATTAGGTTTGTCCCAATTTGGCCTATGGGTGTGTAATACATTTATATTAATAGATTTCCTAATATTGTCCCCTTCCACCAGAATGAATTCTATAATGTAGAGTAATGTACTTTGTAATGAATTGTCAAATTTAATGCCATACTATTGATTTTGAGATTTTAGCATCCATGTTTATTGTTCATTGTTCTTGAGAGACAACCAGTGTGACAGGATTACAGACACACTCTGTGCATCTCATTCTGGCCTGTAAACGTGGGTTGCTGAAACTAGGGATGGGGAGCCTGTTTGGGTCTACTGTTCACTCTCCTTTTCTCTTTTCCTCTTATCTCAACTGCACATCAAGGGAGGTTTTTTCCTTTTGTGACCTGACAAAGTACTTTTCTTAACCTCTCTCAAAGCACTCATCACATTCTTTCTTATATTAAAATTTTCTGTATACCTGCCTTCTGTTCTTGCAGGAGTGCTCGGTGTCTTACAAGGTTTCCATCCCTACCCCTTAGCCACTAAGTGTTGTCCACCTAGCATCTCCAGCAGGGTCCCAGCAAGCGCTGCAGTGGCAGATGGTAGAGATACACTTAGATGAGTTCTGCCAACATCCTTAGATCTCCAAAGTCCTGCCGTAAGCTAAGGAGGAAAGCAAGGAAGCCAGAGTGATTGCGAAATTCTGTGGGTACCGCACTTCTCTTATGGCAGCAACGGAGTCCAGAAGGCATGAATCAACTTCTAAAGGCATAGGAGAAAGCAGAGCAGAGACAAGAGCACAGCACTGAAACCAGCCCTCATATACCTGCCCCAGGTGGCCGCTCCTCCATCCTGGCCTGATGGTAGATTACTGAGAGAACCAACTACTTCAAATACATTTGCCTACCTCATGTATACATTCTTAAAATGACGTCCATTTATATCCAAATAATTTTTTAAAAAATCATTCCAGGTGCCTGGGTGGCTCAGCCAGTTAAGTGTCTGCCCTCTGCTCAGGTCATGATCTCAGGGTCCTGGGATCAAGCCCACACTCCCCACCTGCCCCTGCCCACCTGCCCCTGTCCAGCTCCCTGCTCACTGGGGGGTCTGCTTCTCCCTCTGCCCCTCCCCTTGCTTGTGTGCTCACTCGCTCACACACACACACTCTCTCTCTCAAATAAAAAATCTTTTAAAAAATCATTCCAATACTCATCTCAAGCATCAATTCAAAATGGTATCTTTCAATTGTCACTTTCCCAGAGGAAGGCTTACAGAACTAAGTATGTTGTAGGGTCTCGCCAACTAGACTGTAAACCACTTGAGGACAGGGATTAGGTCTAAGCACCACTGTGCTACACATACAGTTTAAACTTACTAACGAGCGTTTCTGGAATTACTTAACCTTTTTTTTTCTTGCACTGTTATGTTGTTGAATGGTATTCCTCACCCTTAAAGACCAAAAGTAACTTTGAAGACGGAACAGGCCTTTTAACAAGTAGCAAGAGAGAGAATCACGACCAAATATATGATGGAAATTAACAGAAGAAATGACAGCCCGTGAAAGAGGAGCGGAAGCACGTGGGTCAGGCTAGAATTAAATGAATGTTAGGACACCAGGGAAATCGTTCCAATGAGAACTCTCCTAGGTACCTGGTCAGACTTCAGACCGTCCTTGCAGGGTGGGACCCTTAGTGGGTATCATTGGCTTTGAGATTCTGTGCAGTAAATGAGGTTCCTTTGAAAGCAGAGTGAAAGCTGTGTTCCGTGATCACTTTCTCTTTTTTCCTTAGGGTGTTAAATACCACGTTATTTGAAAGCTGGGAGATCGTTGGACCTTACCCTTCCTGGTGGGTTTTTAATCTACTGCTGTTGCTAATCCAAGGCTTGAACTGCTTCTGGTCTTACTTGATTGTAAAAATAGCTTGCAAAGCTATTTCAAAAGGCAAGGTAAGGTCAAACTTAACTGTTTCTGATATGTCCCAGAAAATTATGTGTTTTGGTTCTTCCTAATCAACAATAACATTGTTATTTCAAATTTCGTGAAAACTTGTATGTTTTCCTTCATTAATTTATCATAAACTCCTGGAAACACAAACCAAATTTTCATTTTCTTCTGTTTAATTTTTTTAAGTTGTAGCATTGCTTGGCTGATGACCCCCACCAATCTGCATTTATAATTTTAGGTTTAATGATGCCATGTTATTTGTTGTGTTCTTTCTCTCCCTCTGTCTCCTATGATCCTTCTCTGATTAAACTTGTACCGAACAGAAATTTAATAACGTCTTCCCTTTTATGAGAAGGGTTGCTTGATGCAATATCCCCATTTATGATTTTTCCAAGAAAATTTAATTAAATCTCTTTGTTTAAATGTGGACTCATGATTCAAATAATGTTTCTTGGGAACAGTGACTTTTCCAGAACATTCTCTGTGACATTTTCTTACTTTCATTGTTTATTCTCTTCCTTCTGCTACCGTGGAAGGCTGGGAAGTGGAACCCTTTACATGTAAGTTCCTCATACCTCTCTCTCTGTCCTTGTTCTGGGTGCCACTTCAGCCTGTTGGAGGGGCCCTTAGATGCTTTTGTTTCCCTGCATATTGCTCTAGCTAATAAGCTGGCACTGACCAGAGGCTTTAACTGAAGTGTAGCTCCCACCAGGTACAAAGGATACTAGAAACAGCTCAGTGAGGACCCATTGTGTGAGCTTGCACTCTGCTAAATTTTCCAATGTTCCAACAGAAGGAGAGGAATATTTTCATTAGTGTTTAACATGTTTGCTTAAAAAAAAAAAAAACAGAAATAGACAAAAGTGAAGTAGAAGCAGAACTAAATTGCAGAGAGGATCCCCATGGTCCAGAATGGAGGCCTGTGCATCAGCTGTTCCCTGGTCTGCCCTGACTACCTTGTCCTCGGTGACATAATAGGTAAATGGAGCTGGCTCCTTCCATGGGGCTCAGGACATCACAATCACGTACTGTGCAGCCAGTTCTCAGCATCAGCTCTTATACAAATCCAAAATATTTTGATGAATTAATTGTTTAGAGGTGGAAGTTGATTTTTTTTTTCTGTGACCTCTTACTCTTTAAAATGAGCAGTGTGTTTCTGTTAAAAAAAAAACACTCCTTTTCCTCCTCTGGATACAGATGACATCAACATACACAATGCTATCAGCATGGTACCAATAACTGAGGACGCAGGTGGATTCGATTACTTGTATCCTTATTGCATTGCTGTTTCCACCAGACCTCTGGTCTTCTCTCCAGATTGTTCCTTCAGTCTTAAGGAGAGACGATTGTTAATTTCATTGCGGATGTCAGGCTTCAGAATATCATAACTGCCCTTGCAGTTCACCTACGACAGTTAGATTCATCTTGGCCGTGGGTTACGGACTCTGTTTTTCTAGGAGTTATTTTGAGACGTTTTAAATTATTCCTTTCCTTGAAAGTAACATAAGTATAGACTTTTTTCCAAATGCAATTGCAAATAATCTTACTAAGCATGCAAATATAAATCGGTCACTCTCTGAAACTGGCATTTTCTTTCTTATTAGTGGCTTTTGACCAGTGGATTTCTCAGTATAGTGAAGCTTTACTATTATGCTGTCTTGGTGACCCACATTTGCCTTTTTTTTTTTTTTTAAGTTCAAGTATCGAAAATAATTCAGTCCCTTTGGTCTTTCTGTATCTAAATCATCTTGGAGGTGGTTCTTGTGTGTTCAGTCTCCTCTCAAGGGGCATTGGCATGAAGTCCATTTTTACCATATTTATTTGATTGGTTGTTTCTGGTTAGAAAGTAGCAACAGTTCTGAGCTCTTACCTTGTCCCCACCCACTGGACAGAGATGGTGTTGTCCTGCAGCAACAGGTGGCTTCTCCAGTTGGGGCCACTGGTGGCACAGAGAGGATGTGATAGGGGGAAAAGCCCCCAGTTCATTCTGATACACCTCTCAGGAGACTACCGATGCACTTCTTAGAGAAACTAATCTAGGCAACTAGATTTGGGAAAGCTTCTATGAAGCCAGGCCCCCCAGGTGCCCAGGTCCCTATTGCCACCCCACTCAGAAAATAAGTAAACGGTGCTCAGTTACTCAGAGGTCTTAAGGCCTATTTGGTAAAAATGCTTACCATCATTTAGACAGAGTAGGAGGTTCAAACTATTTTAATTTTAAAAGTAGTTGAGTGTTTTCTTAGTCTCTCCCTAAATTACTTCCTTGCTAGACTGTGACTTTTTTGGGGGGAGTCCCTTATGGTAATGCATATGCTGGTGCCTGAGCTTGCCATCTTCATTATATAATGAGACTGGGTAGAGGATTGAAGAACTTTGGAACAATGGAAGCCCATTCATGATGATCTGGTCGATAGATTTTGTGGGGGAAGTATTTTAAACTAGACCTTACCCAGCAGGTTCCCAAAATGGTCTAGTACATTCTCATTGTCCAGAGGTACCTTAAAGAAGTCAGCATGTCTAGACATGCTCCTGTGAAGCCTAAATCCATCTCCATTCCATTCCTTGATAACTGACTTTGTCACTCAGATTGCATATATCCATTGAAGGAGAACTAACTATCATGGCAGTGTTCCTGTCTTCTTCGATTTTTAACATCTGGCTCTGTGTCCCTTCATGTACATGTACTTCTGACCATGCTGTACCTTAATGATTCCTTAGGAGTCGGTTACATTCATCTTCTTGTATTCCACAGGTGTCCAAGGATGATCGAAGTGATATTGAGTCTAGCTCAGATGAGGAAGACTCAGAACCTCCAGGGAAGAACCCCCACACTGCGACTACCACCAATGGGACCAGTGGTACCAATGGGTACCTCCTGACTGGGTCTTGCTCCGTGGATGATTAATTACTCAAAACTACAAGTCCCGAACAAAGTGAACTGTTTGTTCCTGGAAGTATTTAATAAGTTGCAAATGCAGTTCCTTTCATTATATCTCAGCACCAGAAACAAAAATTAGGATTATCAAAGCATTTTGAATAGTGCACTGCCATATGTCCTGTCTGTGAATGAAGAAGAATTACCATTCTCTATATGTAGGCATGCTGTATGTAATTGACACAAGGGAACAGTATTTGCATTTGTACTGTCTTAGAATATTATTTATATTTCATTTTTGTTTGTAAATCTGCGGACAAAAGAGGGTTTCCTCACTCCTTTTACTCTCTGGGTTCATGACAGTGAGGGAGATGTGCCATCTGCTTCTACCCCTTTCTATTGCTGTAACTCAGTTCGATAGGAGCATCAGCTTTATTTGTCACTTAGAGCAAGCAAAACCCAGCGCAAGATTCTCGTAGTGCTCCAAACAGGTTTGCTTTCTTTGTGTTACAGTGCCTGTTTTGAAATTGCCTATATAGTCTCAGTGACCATTTTCCCAGTGTAAAGTTTAAACAGAATGAGCTAGGCTTTTTAATTGTCACTCTTCATGGTCAATTAGCACTTCAAATTAAACAGTATGGTTATTTGAGAACTTGAAAAAAATTGTTTTGTATTGAATTGCTTTGGAACAGACGTTATTTCTTGTGCACATGGCCAAGATGTCTTCAATGAGTATGGTAACTAGTTGGAGGTGAACTTTGTAGGGGTTTTTCGTTTCTTTGTTTATTCCCTATTATGAGGTCAGTGCTCTGGCTCTGAAGGAAGACATTTGCGTAAGGTCATCGTTGAAACCTGTGAAGTCACTCTTACTGTTGGGAATTTGTCCTGTGATCTGAGAATAACAGAAAGAGAATAGCTGATTTCAACCAGGTTTCAGTACTACCCCTATAATTACCATAGTCGAGAAGCTAAGTATAATTTGGCACAGCAAAGGAGACTTTGAACAGTTGGCAAAGGTCACCTCTAGTGCAAAGCACTTTATTGCAATCGGCATTCGAGGAAGTGCCTATCTAGTATTTGATCTTGATGTTTTCATTTTTCCGAACAAAATAAAGCCAATGGGAGAAGGACGATTTTACTGTTTGTCTTTTCTCCTTAAATATGACCCATAGTGACTCTCCTGTTGCTAGAAATTGAGCAGTGTTGCACTTGAAGTCCTTTGGTTTGCTTCTTTGAAGACTTGTTCAGTTTCCAGGAATTTTTATTCAAACGGAGCTATTTCCAGAAAAAGAAAAGATAAAAATTATACCGGACTATGGCAATATCAGCAATGAGAAAGATTGCCAAAAAATAAGTTGCTGTAGTCTCCTACCTGGCAGTGTTACGTATGTATAAATAAGAAAGCCATTCACATAAGCCAAAGATTTTATCTCTTTTCTTCCAACTTTCAGTAAGAGGGAATAAAAAGGTATTACAAACACTTATTTCATACACAAAACAAGAGTCGAAAACGACAAGGTAGTAACATAAATCTGTGAGTCAGATGATAGTGAAGACAACAGGAGCAGAAATCCTAGGGAGTGCGTGTCTTCTTATGGCCATTCAAATTTTTGAAAACATTGAAATAAATCTTTGTGCCCACAATTTGCAACCTGTGAGTTAATAGTCAAAATAATACTCCCAAACAAAACCTCACACCGGGCTATTAAATCTTTCCCCACCTGTATATGAGTCTGTTTCTGTAAGGCCCATAGTAATAATCGAAGAGCTTTAGACATATATCTGCTTGTTTATTGAGAAAACGATGCAACTAATTATTCTTATAAAGCCTTGTTATTTTATTTCACAAAACAGGGCTGTGTCTAGGAGTATAATTTGTGGATGGCTTGAGACCAGTCATAAAACATCAAAAACACTTGTTCGTCATCTGAACATCTGCTAAAAGGCAGATATATAAAATGTAGCAGCAAGCATGTTATGTAGCTGAAAAATGTTAAGAAGGTGAAAGTTTCCTTTCTTATCAACTAAAATATGGAAAAGAAGACTGAATTGTATCTTGCTTTAGTGTCTGGAGCAAGTCCTCACAACGGGAGAAATAAACCAGAGAACCACAGTGTGTTCACATTTGGATCATCTGATACTCTACCACAGAAGAATAATTTCAGAAGATCGGCTTGTAAATTAATGGTTTAGCAGAGTTGCATGAAATGAAGTAAATTGAGTCTGTCCTCAGCAAATACAAATCTAAGCAATCTTTTGTTTTTCCCAAAAGTCACTTCCAAGGAGGACTGAGAATACTCAGAGCTTCAGTGACCGATACATTAATACAGTCCCCAGTGTATCCATAGATTTTTATTTCATTTTTCCATTTTAGGGCAGAGAGTTCTTTTTGATTAATCAAAGTGGTGTTTGTAGACCTGTTAGGATGAAAAATAATATATTTCTGTCTACTCCTCCCCCATGGTGGCATGATAAGACTGAGAGAAAAAAAATATGTGAGTTATCTTATCTTCTACTTGTGCCAGGCCATAGCTTTGGAAGTGTATTTTGTAAATTCAACTGTAGGTTACTGAAAGTGTTGTTTCCCATTAATTAACTTAGCCCATGTCGATATCTCCTTCCTCCTGGTCGTATTCAAACCTTTCCAGGGTAACAAGGGGTGTGTAGGAAGGAGTCTAGAAAAAGTAATATTTTATTCTCTAATGCTATATAGCTTTTCTAGATCTCTTAGTGGAGAAAAAAGTAGAAAGTCAAGTAGAACCTTGGGTCAATAGATGACATGAAAATGTGTGACCTATGTACGTTACATGTATGTTTCTCCAAAAACATGATAAAACCAAAATAGCACTGACTCATCCTTATCCATATTTTTTTTTTTCATTAAAAACCATCCACCATGTACAGTAGAAACTTCCCACCTCCCTCTCAACTTCCTGTTTGTGCCACTCACCCGGCTGAGACTGGTAGGATCCTTTCAGCCTCTTGCCTTAGGCTAAGATCACAGAGGGCCTAAGGTCAGCATATAAGCCAAATGTAGTTCACATTTCCAAATTCAGTGGTGCACATGTGGAGAATAGAGGAGTAACTGTCAGTATTTGGGATGATTAAGGTCAATGTCAGAAAAAAGGAATTTGGTTGCTGTTTCACCCCAAGATTTTATTAACATCCAACTCCTGCCAGGCTGCGAGACAGATGGTGTCCCGAGGTACCATCAGATAATGGAACAAGTAACTGACAAAGATGAAGTAGGAAGGTGGGTAGGCTCCCCAAAGAAAGCAAGCAGTTGGGTGAGAGAAATAACTCTTCACTGAGATAAAATCAGACCACATTTATCCAAAATCGTGGGTGAACCTCAAAATGTCCAGTTCTGTTGCCAACATCCCATTCTGAGTATTTGATTGAGGTTGCATTTGAGCAAACTGAATGCTTTAACCTTAGGCAAAAAGGGTCTGGACCTCCCACTTGGTGTATTTGAACCTCACTGTTATTTAGGCTGAAATAAAAAATGAGATTTCGGTTCAGTTCTCCTGAATCTTTGCAAAAGAGCCCTTCAGAGAGAACTTTGTGGACGCCCATGATTGTTCTCCTTCTGTTCATGACTTTGTATTGATAGTTATTTTTGTCGCTTTCTTAGAAATGTTAATGCCAAAGTTGCCTGAATATTTGAGTATTCTTAATTTGCAGTGTACAGAATAATTCCAAAGGTGTTAAGAGATTCTGTTTGTGTATGTGATGCTGTCGTTATGTCCAGAGAGGCTTCAAGAAATCCTTTGGAAATAAAAGGTTAAATGTTTACATTTTCTGGGATATTTGAGGTCTTAAGATACTAATTAGCTTACTTTTTTTTTTTCTTTGTCTTTGGCTGATTTCCTGCTTTGTAGATAAGTATTAGTATCCCTGAAATGTAAGAAAAAACCAAATTAGATCAAAGTCAGCCTGATGAAAAAGTGATGACAAGGCACTTAGTTTTTAAGTAACTTGTATGGGAAGAGAAAATGCAGTTAGCTCTGATTATTGCACTTGCTGTCTAGCATGCTGCTCCTGAAAGGAAACCCCGCAGTGACCATAAGCAATTCTTGAATTCATGCACATGCAGCAGATAGTACTGGTTTACTGTGGCCACACTGTGTAGTTTTTGATTGTAGCAGGCCAGAAGAGGACCCTGTGGTCTGCCTTTGTGTGCACGGTCCCCTCCCCTCCCCTAAGGGGTGCCTAGTAGATGCGAGGAGGCCCGTGTGTCCACTCTGTGCTGTTGTAATGTCTAACAGTGTACTCAGAGGGAGCATACCTGATGCTGGTTTTCTTGGAGAAAACTTACCTAGGAAACATAAAGCATCATAAGTAACAGTTTGTAAGATCCGTGGACACCCAAAGGAGACCCTTAGCCTTTTCCAGCTATTTCTAACTTAAGTTCATTCAGCCTGAAGCCTTTGAAAGGAATGGCTTAGCAAATGGCCACAAGCTAAGACCCCATCAGATCCAAGAAGTAAAAGTCTCTGCAGCCAGATGGCACATCTTACAGTGTCTTCACAAGACTCTTATCAAGATTGCCAGGAACTGACGGGAGGGGACGGTTAGCCCAAGATCTGTGTTGTTCATCTCATCCACCCACATTCCTCTCAGCCTCCTGGAACTCTTGATAAGAGGAAACCAAAATATTGTCACTTATCTGCTATCAACTTCCCAAAAGACTTTGGATCAGTTGCTTTACCACTCTTCTTTCTCTGATTCCATTTTTCTTAAAAAGTCTCGTGCCCATGAAAGCTTGGTTTCCTATTTTGCTATATGTGGCATGGCCTGGAAACCAGGGACAACAGCTATTGGTATGATTTCTGTGTTAAGTGAAAAATTAGATTTTATACAGATCATCTTTTTTCTCTTGGATCTCTAGTAATTTTTTTAAACTGTCGTTGTAAAACTGCCCTTGAGAAATTAGAGGCTTTTAATGATTAGTTGCCAAAGATAAATTAGCTCTGTAATAGGAACAGTTAGTTATGTGGCAATTCTGGGACTTTGACTTAGAGATTCATTAATTTAAAGATGGAATCCCCCCCTCCAAGATTGATTTCCAAAAGTTTCGTGAAGCTTCTAAGCCTGTGATTCTCATCATCTTTTGGTGGGTGCACAGAATCGGTCACCTCTGTAGCCATTCGTTGTCAAGCAAGGGGGAGAGGGTTCGTTTGGGGATTTGATTTTTTTTCAATTTGCAGTGAGAAATAGGATAGGTGACAAACTCTTACATGTTTTCTTGAGACAATTCAGTGCTTGAGCATCTCTGTCAGAAGTGGAATGATGTACTGTTAGCCAATTAGAATTATTTTATGTATTGTTAACTGTGTTTTGCTGATTTTTATATGAAAATATAATTATTTGTTCTTGATCTCTGGAAGCAATCATTATTATGAGGATCATTTTACTTTGGAAACACTTTCATAATAAAGATAAGTATTAAGAGGAACGTGTAAATGACCTTTTGTCAGCGCTACTCCGCTTGTGCTGGTACTACGTCACGTCATCCTGGACAACAGTTCTTTCCGGGCACACATCATGCTGCCAGTTTCCGGCTCACTTCGCTTAAATCCCAGGTTGTATTATATTTACATGTTACATATGTATGTTGTTTTGTCAGGAACTTAGCCAAGCTGCTCCATAGTATTGCTGCCGGAGCGTCCATCCTGTTTGCAAGGTGGCCTGTGGGGACCTTGAACTGACCCTCGCCCCTCAAGCAGGTGCACGTCCTGGAGAGCAGCCCTTGGGTCAACAGTCTCCACGACCTCCTGGGGCCTCCATGCCTCCTTGCCCCTTAGGTGAGAGCGCCACGGGGTTTGCCAAAACCCCACTCTTTTGAATTGACCCATCCAGCCTCACTTAGCCCAGGGAGTCCAAAGCCCTGACAAAGATGAAGTAGGAAGGTGGGACCCTAATAAAGGCAGGTGCCCAGGTCCTGTCTCTGCCTTCAGCCTGCCTGGCCCTTGGGGCTTGCTGTGTGTACCTCCCCTGTGACCCGTGAATAATAAACCTCTGCATTTTATATTTATTTTTTAATTTTTTTATTTATGATAGTCACAGAGAGAGAGAGAGAGAGACAGAGACACAGGCAGAGGGAGAAGCAGGCTCCATGCAGGGAGCCCGATGCGGGACTCGATCCCGGGACCCTGGGGTCATGCCCTGGGCCCGAGGCACATGCTCCCCCGCTGAGCCCCCCAGGCGCCCGACCTAAAAACTTTAATGTTAGCTTTCCTGCAGGGCTTCATTCTGGAAAAAATATTAAATATCATTTATAGAGAGAACACTTCTAATATACCCGCCCGCACGGATTTTTACAAAGTATAAGCAGCAGCACTGAGGCGGCCAGGGCGCAGCAACAGGAAGCATCCCTCGCTCCCCGCGCGCCCCCCAGCCCTCCGCGGCCGCTTCCCTTCCTCCCGGGGTCACCCTCTTCCCCGGCTGCTCTTCTGCTAAGGTCTCCAGAGCCGGGGCAGCCGGGCCGGCGCCAACAGGAGCGTTAATGGAAACTACGCGGCGCCCGGGCCCGGCGGTGAGCGGTGAGCGGTGAGCGCCGCCCGCAGCCCAGGCCGTGACCCTGCGACCCGGGATCGAGTCCCGCGTGGGCGCCCCGCACCGAGCCCGCCCTCCCTCGGCCTGGGCCTGCCGCGCTCTGTGTGCGTCTCTCATGAATCAATCAGTGTTTAAAAAAAAAAAAGGGGACAGCGGTGAGAGGCGTGGGCAAGAGCGGGGACCCTACACGGAAGGGGGCCGGCAGGCGGGGGAGCTGCGACCTCCGGGGCTGCCCTGCGGGGCGCAGACCCCGACCGCTCCCTGCTTTCTCGGCCCCCAGGAGGCTGCCGGTGCTGGGGGGGGCTGGGGGGAGCTGGGGGGGGCAAGCAGAGCAGCCCGCGTAGCCCCCGGACCCCCTGGAACACCCCCAGGCCCCCCGGAGCCTCCTGGAACCTCCCAGAGCGCCCCCGGACCCCCTGGAACACCCCCAGGCCCCCTGGAACCCCTTGGAACACCCCCACGTCCCCCGGAACACCCCTGGAACACCCCCAGGCCCCCTGGAACCCCCAGGCCCCCCGGAGCTCCCTGGGCCCCCCGGAACCCCCTAGAGCCCCCCCGGAGCCCCCTGAGCCACCCCGGAGCTCCCCCCAGCCCCGGGCCTGGCCTGCCGGGCGCACCGGTGCTGGAGGAGCGCAGGGCCCCCACGCAGCTGCGCGCCCCGGGCGTCGGCACCCCTCACCCCCTCACCCCCTCACCCCCTCGGGAGAGAGCGCCCGGGCCCAGCCCTGAACCCGAACCCGAACCCCGCATTGCCCGGGGGCTGCGGCGGGCCCGGCAGGGAGGCCACCGCCTGAGCGCAGAGAAGGTGCATGGGGGGGGGGGGGGGCTGGGCTTGCAGAAGCGCCTAGAAACACAAGAGCCGAGAAAACAGCGCAGGGCTGCTGGGGGGCGGCGGGACGAGCCCCAGGCGCCAAGTCGCGGCCGGTGAGTTTGAAGCAGCTCGTTAGGCAAGAGCTTGGCCTGGCCTGTTTGACTTGAACGCGGGGCCGCGTGCACGGCGGGGGGATGTTGTACGGCGGGGCCGCGTGCACCACAGGGCCGTGTGCACCACGGGGCCGCGTGCACGGCGGGGCCGTTTGTGGCCAAGGCTACAGCGAGCAGCCCGGCTTGGGCTCGCACCTGCGCCCTCACCGCCCGCACGCCCCCGCGGGGCCCCAGGGCGCCGGGAATCCTTCCAGGCCCTGAAGACCCAGGTGGCGAGCACCGGTGTGGAAGAGAAAGAAAGCAAAAACCAAAAAAAAAAAAAAAGCGTGAGGGCTAGTTGGCTCGGCCGCGGAACCCAGACCACAGACCGGGAGCCTTGAACCCAGGACCTCCCGATCCCCGGTGCTGGAGGCGGGGCTGCAGGGTCAGGGTCACTGCTCCGCGTCCCCGCCTCCGCCCCAACCTCTCCTTTCTCGGTGCCACTCAGACCGGATCGGGCCCCCCCCAAGCCTCTTTCTTTTTCACCACTGATGTAATTTTTATGCTAGTCTCATTTTTCCAACAAAAAGGGACAAAACAAAGTTTGAAGGGTATTGTTAATCGCAGAAAGTCCACATCCTCCATCTTCGGCCATAAGCAGTGATTCATGTATGCAGCCTCCTTCTGGGGCCCTCAGGCTGTGTCCACACAGAGCCTGGGTGGAAGGGGCCCCTCCCCGTCTAAAAGCCCCGATCCCAGCTCCCGGGGTACAGGCCGTGGGGCTGGGCCCTGAGGCCTGGGCGGGAGAGCCCGGCCTGCCAGGCCATCGCACTGGGAGCAAGAGCAAAATTAATGAAGCAACAAAGTGTTGCATGGTGACTGCCAGGGCTCTTCAGACGGGCCCTCTGACCCCCCAGGGACAGGTGAGCTGGGCCTACACCTGCTGCGAGGGCCAGGGCCCTGGGCGGTCTCGGGGCGGGCAGCGGGGCCCTGAACACAAAGGCTCCGAGATGGGGACACGCTGGAGGCTCAAAGAGCAGCAAGAGGGCCGATGTGATGAAGCAAAAGAAAGAAAGGCGAGAGGGTGGGTGACAACGTTGGGAGTTAGGAAGGGTCGGATCATATAAGGCCTGTCTCCGCGGGAGGGGAGCAAGTTCTAGGAATAAGAGTAATGGGAGTCCTTTCAGGAATCCAAGCAGGGAGCAGCATAGCCGGGGGTGTCGCCGTCCTGAAGGAGAGAGACATCGGCCCATCCCCACCGCGATGGAAAGAAGGGCTCCAGCCTCTTGGCGGTCGGTGGGGTGCGCGGGGGTCGGGGCCACACAGCGGGCTGGGCCATGGGCGGCAGGTGGCCACTGGAAGCAGGAAGGACTAAGGGCTCCTGAGGGTTCAGCCCACAGGCAATGAACGAAGTCCCAGCAGAGGACAAGGGGTGGAAGCTTCTGCTGAGGAGGTGCCAAGCCCCGGGAGGAAAGGCTTCCGGGGCCTCGGAGGAAAGTGGTCGGAAAACCGCTGACAGATGGGCCGTCGTGGGCAGGGGGACCCTAGGGAGGACCGGACTCCCCGGCTGAATGTCCTTTCCTGTTGCTGCTTAGCACCCTTCCCGGGTGGCCCTGGGCCCCCCAGGGTGGGGGGGCTGGTGGGTGATCACATGGAGGAGGCGAGCCTCGGACAATGCTCACTGTTCGCAGGGCTCCCAGCCTCTGGGCCAGCCTGCCTGGCTGCGCACAGCCCCCCCTCACCCCCCTACCCCACCACCCCCCAACCCTCCACCCCACCACCCTCCACCTCACCCCACCACCCCCACCACCCCCCTGGGTACGGGAAGTGCAGTGGCGACCCCCTGCGGGGCATCCCGCCCAGCACAGCCACCCAACCAAGCGGACCCCGAAAAGGCAGATGCACCTCACTCTTGCTATTCGCAGTGGTGACCTTCTAGAAAGCCTTCGTGAGCCATCGCTTCCATGAGAAATACAGGCTTAGGTTCCTGTAACCCTGTGGTCATGACATTTTTATCAAAAAAATCAAGATATAACCTTGTTTTATCCAAGCTTCTGTTTAAAGACATTTCATTTATTTATTTTAAAGATTTTATTTATTTATGAGACACACACACACACACACACAGGGGCAGAGAGACAGGCAGAGGGAGAAGCAGGCTCCACGCAGGGAGCCCGACGTGGGACTCGATCCCGGGTCTCCAGGGTCACACCCTGGGCTGAAGGCGACGCTGAACCGCTGAGCCACCCGGGCTGCCCTGTTTAAAGACGTTTTAATACATATTATTAATTCATTAACATCGAAGCTCAGCTGAAAGCGCCGTAACAGTGGCCCGAACAAAGCTGTATCAACTTATTGTTTAATATTCTGAAATTCTGCAAGCTGGTTATTACACTAACATTATTAGAAATTATACAAACTTATGATTTTTAATTATATCTAAAAATTTAGGTAATACTCAAAACCATCTAATTACTTTCCTACATTTTCCCACTGCTTATGCTCTTGAGGTATTTACACATATGGTGTGTGCTTGATGGAAATACTCAAGGTGATGTGCTACTAGGCATTTCTTCCTAATTCTGTGTTCAGTGCCGTAGCGTTGGTAACTTGAGATCCGCCGTGGTGAGAGTATTTATTCCATGGGAATCAGCAAAGGCTACAAATCAGGTTTGTTTTTTTTTTGTAAGATTTTATTTATTTAGTCATGAGAGACACAGAGGGAGAGAGAGACAGAGACACAGGCAGAGGGAGAAGCAGGCTCCCCATGGGGAGCCTGAATCAGGACTTGATCCCAGGACCCAGGAAGTGGACCCTTAACCACTGAGCCACCCAGGTTTCCCAGCAAATCAGGATTTTATTCATGGGTTTATGTATTTGGGTAAGCCGGTCATTAAACATTTACCTGCACACCGCCACCACCTGTAACCTATGGACGCAGGGACTATGGCTCAAAAAAGTCAAGTGACCTCATGTCTGTCATGCTACTCGCAAGCAGTAGAGTTGAGATTTGACCCAAACCCAATTGATCTCAAAACTTATACATACCTTCCTAGTACATTATGCTTCTTCCACTGTTTGCATTTGTCTCTGAAGGCTGCTTAGATTCCTACTGCGTTTGAATTGTCTTTGGCTTTTTTCTTATCTACCTCCTTTAATTTTCCTTACAGATCTCAGACTTCCACCCCTGTGGTTTTCATCCCTATTTTCCCTCTCTTCGAGATTACGATGTTTAGTCCTCTCAACTATGCCAGGAGACCTTCTTAGAAAAAAAAAGATCTTCAATAAATCTAATACATCAGTGACTGAATTCAGTTGCCAAAGTTCACCGTCTTAGTCCAGTTCAAGAAACAGACACCTTCTTCTCCAACCTAACCCAGGGAGCTTGCAAGGGTCAAAGAACAGCCCAGAACACAAGGCATCAATTCAAGCAGTTCAAGAATTCAGTGCATTGCAGACGAGAAGGATAGAAGATACGTAGGTTGTGAAACTAGTCCTTTAGTGCTTTGGGTTTTTTTTTTTTTTTTAATAAAATTGGCACTTAGGCATCTTATTTTATTTTATTTTTTAATAAATTTTATTTTTTATTGGTGTTCAATTTGCCAACATATAGAATAACACCCAGTGCTCATCCCATCAAGTGCCCCCCTCAGTGCCCGTCACCCAGTCACCCCCACCCCCGCCCACCTCCCCTTCCACCACCCCTAGTTCGTTTCCCAGAGTAGTGCTTTGGGTTTTAAGAATGAGCTGGAAGTCTCACAGGGAAGAACTCCTAGGGGTGGGGTGAGTGAGGGATGGGGTACTACAGATGAGAAAGATATTGGAAATAAAAGGGCGGCCACCAACTCTTCTCTTTTGGAGTCATAGCAGTTAATTAGATTCGTCAGGATTAAACTCTTGGCTGCGGTTAGTTTTGCTGACGCAGGATGCTACTAACTACCCAGTTAGCCAGCCAGCCAGCAATGTGTAGGATGCTAGGCCATTTGGAGCCATATCCCTAAAGAGGAGCTCAAAAGAGTCCCTGGAGTTTTAAAAAATAGTGGTTTTTTTCTCTGTGTTGAAGGCACTAGACTGTTTATAGAACAGAGCTCTGACTTGCTAAACTCCCAGGGCTGCCATTTCTTCGTTATTCACTTATAAGTCATTTCTGAGGACGTGTGAACAGTTCCTACCATGCCGGCTGAAAACACACACAACCACCATGCGAATGGATTCAATAGGAGGCACATCCAGATGAAGCCGGCGCATGTATCGAGCACCAACTGTCCACGAGACATTGCTGTGTTAGGCGTCGGGAGAGATGCAGGGAAGCCAGAGGCAGAGGTGCGGACCGAAGGGACTCTCAAGCTAGTCAGAGGCTGAGCACGAGCGGTGGTAGCTCTAATAGGCCAAGGTGGCTCTGAAGGAAATGATACCTGTTCGGTTATGCAGATCAAACTTCATGATGAAGGCAAAAGGTTCTTGAAAATGATAATTACTCTACAGACATAACATTATTATCATCATCATATCAAATCTATTGTTAGGATAGTGATTGCCAGGAAATTTTGGAGAGAGAAGGAGAGAGAAGTTGCTTCAGAATCAGATGAGAAAGATTGGAAGGAGAAAGCCAAAAATGAATTTGGTGGGCAGCCCGGGTGGCTCAGCGGTTAAGTGCCTGCCTTCAGCTCAGGGTGTGATCCTGGAGACCTGGGATCGAGTCCCACATTGGGCTCCCTGCATGGAGCCTGCTTCTCCCTCTGTCTGTGTCTCTGCCTCTCTCTATATATGTCTCTCATGAATAAATAAATAAAATCTTTAAAAAAATGAATTTGGATGAGTCAGATGGGAAGAGGAAGGGTGTTTCAGACAGAGGGCATGGTGTGGACCAGGAAGTCCCATAGCATAGCCTCTGGTTCTTTGTGGCCTGACCACTGAAACCCTTCACTCTATCTTCATCCCTCCCCACGGCCCTCAACCCAGGTTCCAAGTCTGTGGTCTCAACTGGGCTGTGCCATGTGACATCTCCAGCACATAAGCCTCACTCTGCCTCAAAGACCTTTGTCCTCTTTTCCATTGAGCTAACTCTCATATGGCCTTCAAGATTAACTTAGGGATTCCTCCTCTCAGAAAGCCTTTGTCACTTGGAATGAGGTGCTTTTCCTAAGGAAGAAAAGGTACAGTCATTGGACTCCATCAGAGTGTTTATCACACTCCCCCTCCCTTGATTATAAGCATCTTGAGGGCAAAGAACTTGCTTTTTCTATCTGGATCCTTAGCCAACACATTTGCTACATAGTAAGCGCTCAAGAAGTGCTAGTAGAATGAACATATATATTTACAGAAATAGGAGTTTCAGGAAGATAAAGAAGTTTTGGGAGGAAAAAAAATGAGCTAATTTTTACATTTTGAATTTGAGGCATTTCTCCCTTGCCTCCTAGAGCAGAACCTCGGGACACGTCTACACTAGAGGGACAGAGGAACAAGGTAAGCCAGGAACGAACTCTGTGATGACAAAGATAGGAGGAAACGCACTATGTTAATGATAATGCTCAGCCTCCCTCTGCCTCTTTCTCCCTCCCTCCTCTTCCTGAACTGTTCAGTTGCAAAGCTTTGGGATGGGGCAAAGCAGAGTTGTTGTTTCTGGCAGGTGAGGGACTCGTGGTGGCCCAGAGTGGAGTGCTGGGGGCCAGATGGGGTTATGGAAGTGTCAGCAGAGGAGGATAGTAGAGCATGGAGAATCAGGGTGGGGTGAAGAGGGTGTCCATACAGAGGGAGGCCCAACATGAGTCATCGAGCCTAAGCAGGATGATGTGGGCCTGCTGCCGAGGAGCGGCCTGGCATGGGGAGTCAGACCATGGAAAGTCAGAGTGGCTGCAGTAGGACAATCCCTGCGTGCAGGGGAATTGAACAAACACATAATATATTAAGGATAATCGAAGTCAGTTTCTCACCCCTAGAAAAGGGAATAATACATACATGGAGGGGGAGAAAACGGACTAAATTTAGTATTGGATTAAAATTATTATAAGTACCCAGGTAAAGTCATGGCTGTCAACATATAGGTGGCTATCAATAGAGGTGCTGATGTAAGCACGTCCGGATGAACATGGGAGTGTGTCCCCCTCTGCTCCCTAGCTGTCCACCCCAGGGCCTGCCATCACTGCCTCCCCAGGGAGCACACCGAGGACCCCCGTCTTGGTTTCTAATCCATCCTAAGTCCATTTTCCACTAAAAGGAACCGGCCTCCTTGAAGAAGTGGCTGAATCGAGGACAGGGCAGGAAAGCACAGACTGAAAGGGATTTTTTTGATCAGAAAGCAAGAAAGCATCAGAAAGCAAGAAAGTGCTCCAAGAATGATGGGGAAATGGTGTAAGGACACAAAACCAAGGTGCAGTGCCCCCTCACTGGCCAAATCTGAGCCGTTTGTGCCCCAAAATTAATCCTAGCAACTGATTATCCTGCACCGAATAAAAAGGGAAACTGTGACTTCATATAAATTAATAAATGAATGAACCCAAAGTTTGATGAGGAACAAGATGTTTGCATAGTTTTGTGGTTACTCCCTACAAAATATTTATTAACCGCAGAGGTGAAAGTAGTGATTTTACAGCCAGATTTTACTGGCAGACACCATCTTAATCAAGTGACTGCCATCAGTAATGGGACAAATGAAATCATGAGTCCCTTGATTGGATGTAATAAGGGAGCAGCATCACTTCTGTGACATTCCTGCCAAAGAGGCACATACCAGACAAATGCAAAATGAGGGCCATTCTACTGAATAATTAACTGCCGATCTTCAAATGTGTCAATAGCATGAAAGTCAACCAAAGACTGAAAACCGTTCCGGGGTGAAGGAGACACTAAAGAGACGTGACAACTGAACGCAACGCAGGATTCCGAGTTGGATCCTGTTGCCATGGAGAACGTAATTAGGACAATTGGTGGAACCGAGGAGTAGATTGTGGTAATAAATCAATGTTAATTTCCTGCCTTTGATGGTTTGTTGTGGTTTTGTTGAAGAATGTTCTTGTTTGTAGTAAATACATACTAAATATTAAGATGTAAAAAAAAAAGGAAAAAATTCTGTGAACTTGCAACTTGCCTGTAACTTTGAGATAATTTTTAAAGTCAATTTGTTTGTTTTCAAAACCCTAATACTATCTCGAGAAATTTTCAGATAATTAGATGCAGTAAGGATACTTTTTAAAAAATGAGAATACTATCCTTGAGTTCCAAGCGCAATGAAGTAATAATATAAAATGTCTCCCTCAGCCCTATTAAAGGGAAATTTAAGTGAAAGAAGAAAATACATTAGCTAAAACTTCTCAAGAATTCTAAATTGTTTGGTGAGTAGAGAAGTCATGTTAGCTTTTGCAAGTTTTTGAGTTACAATAGTTGTATTCGTCGATGCCTTATACGTGTAATAAGCAATCATCTTTAATAATGCCTCAACTTGGGATCCCTGGGTGGCTCAGCGGTTTAGCGCCTCCTTTCAGCCCAGGGCGTGATCCCAGAGTGCCGGGATCGAGTCCCACATCTGGCTCCCTGCATGGAGCCTGCTTCTCCCTCTGCCTGTGTCTCTTTTATATAATCTGTCACAGTGGGGGGCACCTGGATGGCTCAGTGGCTGAGTATTTGCCTTCACCTCCGGGCCTAAGGGTGTGATCCCGAGGTCCAGGGATCGAGTCCCATATCGGGCTCCCTGCATGGAGCCTGCTTCTCCCTCTGCCTGTGTCTCTGCCTCTCTCTCTGTGTCTCTCATGAATGAATAAATAACATTAAAAAAATAATCTATCACAGTGTAATATAACCTTCCTTCATCATACTGAGTTCCTTGAAAGAGGGATTAGAGCTTGTTCATCTTTGTACACCTCATAATGTACACAGGGAGCTACAGAAAGACCTCACTGAGTGAGTGAGTGAGTGAGTGAGTGAGTGAGTGAGTGAGTGAGTAATCATCAATGAATTATCAATTTAGGGATCCCTGGGTGGCGCAGCGGTTTGGCGCCTGCCTTTGGCCCAGGGCGCGATCCTGGAGACCCGGGATCGAATCCCACGACAGGCTCCTGGTGCATGGAGCCTGCTTCTCCCTCTGCCTATGTCTCTGCCTCTCTCTCTCTCTCTCTGTATGACTATCATAAAAAAAAAATTATGAATTATCAATTTATAAAATGCTACAGAGATGCAAAATGACAAAAATAGTGACTTTTCTGGAGAACCATTTCAGAAGAGTTGTGGGAGAAGCTGACTAAGGGGTTAAAAAAATTGAGTAGGAAGACAGCAGGGGCAGTTTTTTAAACAAGCAGCCCAAATCCTAAATTCTGAGTAAACGTGCCCCAAACACTGTGTGCCTTCAGTCCCAGAGGTATGCGGTGGCTTTGACAAAGAAATTAGTGTATAAAAAAAAAAGAAAAGAAAAGGAGTTAGTGTATACTCGTGAAATAGATAATGCACATCCTATAAAAGCACATCCTATAAAATTCCAGATGTGTAATGCTCCCTCTGCTCTCCATGCCCATCTCCAGCTCCTCAGCTCCTGGTACAAAAGTAATCACAATAACCATGTGGAGTACTTTTGTTTTCTTTCTGAGATTCTATCTTCATAATCTGGCAGTGATTTATAGGAAATAACTATAAATTGATGATTTATAGCCTGGATATGCAACCAAGGGGGAAAGGCAAATAAATCCCGCAGGTGGTGTTTTATTTACATATGCAAAGCTGCCAAATGGAGATTAAAGCAGCCCTGTATTGGCCATTCCGATGTGCATATTAATTGAAATCTGTAAGACTGGCCCTAGGTGAGCTTAGAAAAATGTAAGTAATGTCACATGAATATTAACATAGGTGATCAGATGAAGCTGTAATATAATTTGGATGAATCTGCACTTGTAAAATATTCTTCTTATGCTTTTTTTTTTTTAAAGCTAAAGCCATTGATCATAGTTGTAGGATGACTTGACTATTAATTAGTTGTCCATTAGTCTTCATTTCCTATGGCTTGTTAAGGAAAAGTAAACGTATGCTAATTTGTTTTAGGCAATTTGGTCTATTTAATTTCATCTTTATTCTCTATTAACACCTGGAGATTTTAAATGAATATATATGAAACTCGGACATGCACAGTGACCACTTACCCTAGCACACTGAATGCAAGGCTAGTTTGTGTTTATAAAGTTACTTATGACCGTTTGGACTTTGATTGAAAATTAGGTATTTTTACGATGTGGAAAGTGGTAAAACGCCTATTTTTGCAATTTTTAAAATATGATATAATTAATAGAAACTGAGCATAAGAGTTACCTGAGATGCTACAAATCCGGCTGGCTGTCAACAATAACAGTATCTCTATGTGCATCCCTGCTCCTGTTACAGTGTAAAACACTCATTAGCACTTCTAAATTAGATTTTTTTTTTCTCCCATCCCGAGGGTTTGGGCAAAGTTACTTTTTTTTTTTTTTTTTAATGTATGCATTAAGGCAAGGCTTTAGAAATGTATTTTTCAGCTTTGGGAAGATATGGAAATTAAGCAAACTAATCACTGAAGCAACCAGAGACTAAAAATAAAAAGTAATTTAGTCAGAATGAGATTGCTTCCACGCTGCTCTCTGAGGCCGATGGGTGGGAGTGATGTCATGTCTCGTAAATGCTGTCCGTGGTTCTCAAGTGCCTGGTACGGCAGCAAAGATAGTACTGGTCCTCAGTCGGCTCAGACAGGCCAAGGAGTAGGCTTCGTCCAGGACTCAGAATTGGGATGGCCGCGGCGAGCTATGTCAAGGTGCTTTGAAGATGTGGTGCTCGGCGGCCAGCCTCTCTGCCTGACCTGGTAACCTCTAGAACCTGGCAGCCTGGCTCAGCCTTCCTGCTCGCTCTGTCACTGGGGACACAGAGTCAGCTGTCCCAAGCTCAGGGGCTGTCCCTCTACATTCCCCTTGCTGTGGAAATAGTGAACATTCTCAGCAAAGTTTTCAAAACTTAGCTCATTTTAGACTTCAGGTTTCTCGAATGTATTCTTAGCATGGGGCCACCCTGATTTTATCTTTGGTTCTAAGACTCTTATCTGTTGATATCTTTTTAACCAATAAATCTCCAAGAAAGTTCTCTAAGTGGTCCCTGGGGATTCTTTTGATTCCTTCTCAGTTTCCTGTTTGTCAAGGCCATTTTTAATAAGAGTGTCAGAGATTCCCAAGTGCACTGGGGCCATTTCCCGTTTTAGAGTTCCTGCCCAGAAGGTCACACTTATCTTCAGCCTCAATGTTTTGAACTCTGCTTCCTGAGAACTGAAGATCTAGGGCTGCCCATCAGCAACGTTCCCTATCTTGTCAATGGAAAGGAACTAGCTAATGAGGCCAGTTTCTCAGTATGGAATCCAGTGAAATGAAAACAAGTATTTATTGAACATTTCCTTGCTCCAGGCACTTGGTTATAAAAAGCTGGCTGAGGAATGTGGGAAGCAGAGCATTATACTAATCATTTCAATTCAATGGGATAAATGAATCAAAAGAGGTATGTGGGATGGATAATGGTATACAAAGGCAAGAGTGTAGTGTGTCTGGGGAAAATAACACTAGCTGGACTTTGGAGAGAAATAAAAGTCAGCGAGGCCAACAAAACAAGGCATTTTCACTTACCAGTTTTTCCTTTTTTAGAAATCAAAGTTAGCCTAACTGTTATTCTCCTAGTGTTGTCTTATTTTGTCTCTAAAGCAGTGCATTTTGGATTTAAATGTTAACATTATACAGAAAAGTATGCCAAGTAAGAGTCTTCCATAGTCTCAACTTTCAGGGATATGCTATTGTCTGTCTAGCATATATGTGTCTAGACCTTTTGTTATTATTTGTGTATCAAACTAGAATCATACTTATTCTTTTGCAACCTGTCTCTAAGTCAGTACTATAACTAAATATTTCATATTCTATGCTCAATTTTTGGTATTTTGTATCCCATTGTTTGGGTTGACCTGCAGTGGAGCGCAATAATTAAACATGGAACTGTTAGAGTCAGATGAATTGCAGCTATACCACTGCTGGCTGATGACCTTGGGTAGGTCATTTAACCATCCTGTGTAACCAAAGTGTGTTCTCTCTTTTACGAGTGATAGAGAGAAACTATACCAAGTGAGTTGTCACCCAGGAAACTTTATTTGCAGCCAATAAGGAGATGAGGGGAATAACTTCCAAAGCCATGACTCCCTGAACAAGGGTGAATGGGTTCCTATGCACAAGCAGGCATAAGGTAGCACGTGCGCCTTAAGGAACATTGTACGTTATGTAAATGAGGCTTGTGCTCCTCCTTGGGCAGAGTTTTTAGTATAACAATGAGATAAAGGTAACTGCCGGTCATCCCAGAGGTCACCCCATGGTTCATCTGCACACCCAAGAATTGGGGGTTTAGCTCAAACTGGTCCAGGTGGTCCGGGCCACCAGAGCTCTTCCTCTCGCAGTCGTTATTGCTTAAGAGGTAGTTTCAGTTTCCCTTATGGGATGTTACACCTATAGGGTCCTTTCTCCAAGTTAAGAGATAAGCTGGAGGAACGCCTGGGTGGCTCAGCCAGTTGAACATCTGCCTTCTGCCCAGGGCGTGATCCTGGAGACCCGGATCGAGTCCCACACTGGGCTCCCTGCATGGAGCCTGCTTCTCCCTCTGTGTGTGTCTCTGCCTCTCTCTCTCTCTCTCTGTGTCTATCATGAATAAATAAATAAAATCTTAAAAAAAAAAGAGAGAGAGAGAGAGAGAGATAAGCTGGAAGGAAGAGCTTAAGGGAAGATGTGGGACAAAGGTGGGTGGGTATAAGCAGGTCAGCAGTAAGGTCAGATCTTGGGGTTTAGCTGGTGACATCTATGCCTCGGTGTCCATGTAAGTATTATAAGGATGAAAATAATACAGATCTATCTCATATGATTGTCATGGTGATTAAATAAGTTAATATGATAAAGCAGTTAGAATAGCACTTGACAGATGGTAAGTCCTCTAAATGTGAGCTCATATTACCATAAAGTATTTGACCAGGTTGTGATATTGTTTAATTAATTTTTTATTGAAGTACAGTTCACACACAATGTTACATTAGTTTGAGGTGTACAACGTACTGATTCAACAAGTTTATATGATATGCCCTGCTCACCACAAGTGTAGCTACCAGCTGTCACCCTACACGGCTATTATAATGCCATTATCTATCTTCCCTATGCTGTGCCTTTCATCCTTGTGACCTATTCATGCCATAACTGGAAGCCTGTACTTCCCATTCCCCTTCCCTTCCTGTATTTATGGGTCTTCTGCCTTTTGTTTGTTCTTTCATTTGTTCTGTCTTTAGGTTCCACCTATAGGTGAAATCATATACTATTTGTCTTTTTAATCTGACTTATTTCATTTAGCATGTCATTGCAAATGGCAAGATCTCATTCTTTTTTATGGCTAATATTCCACTGTGTGTGTGTGCATGTGTGTGTGTGTGTGTGTGTGTGTGTGTGTACACACCACATCTTCTTCATCGATTCATCTATTGATGGACACGGGTTGTTCTCATATTTTGGCTATTGTAAATAAAGCTATATTGAGCATAGGGGAGCATATATCTTTTTGAATTAGTGTTTTGATTTGGGTAAACACCTAGTAGGAAATCACTGGATCACTTTGTATTTCTATCTTTAATTTTTGGAGGAACCTTATACTTTTTACCACAGTGGCTGCACTGGTCCCTCCTGATGGATGTTTGTGCCATTTCCAATTCTTTACATGCCAAAGCATTTTTTTAAAGATTTTATTTATTTATTCATGAGAGACACAGAGAGAGGCAGAGACACAGGCAGAGGGAGAAGCAGGCTCCCTGCAAGGAGCCAGATGTGGGACTCGATCCTGGGTCCCAGGACCATGCCCCAGGCCAAAGGCAGTACTAAACCGCCGAGCCATGGGGGCTGCCCACATGCTTTGGCTTCTAAAGAAACTTTTAAGGCAAGTTATGAATTGCCCTTACCCTCTATTACATTTGAGCCCCTGTTTCTGAATTACCAACGCCCAACACTGCTTATAAGCAGTTAACAAATGTGGGATCCCTGGGTGGCTCAGCAGTTTGGCGCCTGCCTTTGGCCCAGGGTGTGATCCTGGAGTCCCGGGATCGAGTCCCACGTCGGGCTCCCGGCATAGAGTCTGCTTCTCCCTCCTCTTGTGTCTCTGCCTCTCTCTATTTCTATCATGAATAAGTAAATTAAAAAAATCTTAAAAACAAACAAACAAACAAACAAATGTTACTCGTGTTGTTGACTCCCCTTGGAGACAGTGCAAAATGGGTTGAGTGGGGTACAGTGGAGTGGCTTCCAGGCTCGACTCAAGGGAGTCCACTGCAGTTTTTCTCTCTGCAGAGATGCCATGCCAGGCATGTGAATGCTCAGTGGAGATGGGAAAGGAAGCAGGAAGATTGGCATCTGAGGTGTCAGTCAGGAAGGGAGTCAGGCTGGAGGACTGAGCTGGAAAGAAGCCGGAGAATATGTGTAATCCAGAGACAAACCTGAGGACAAAGAACTCAAAAGGATGCCTTGGGAACCAAATATTTTAGTACCTTCCATGAGATGCTTTGCTGTATATAGTTCTCATGGACCTAAAGATACAGAGTTATGTTAATTTTGATGGGAGCCGAGGACAGGCCACCCCAGGATGAGCCACTTGACAGGAAGATGATTTTGAGTTAAAAAGCAATCAAAACCCAGCAGATTCAGGAAAAGCTCGTTAACCTTCCCCCACAATTGCCTCAAAGAATCTAGGTAGAGGACCCGCTCCAGGAAGAAAGCCATCGCCATAGATGACTGCATTATGATATGAACAAGGGATGGTAGACAGGAAGGAGACTAATAAGCCCTGTTTGTTCAAAGTGTTCTCTGTTTCACTGTTCCTGAGCAGCCCAGCAAACATTGATTCTCCAAACATTTACTCTTTTTTATTCTTTTTTTCTTAAAAAAATGATTTTATTTATTTATTCATGAGAGACACAGAGAGAAGGAGGCAGAGACACAGGCAGAGGGAGAAGCAGGCTCCATGCAGGGAGCCCGATGTGGGACTTGAACCCGGGACCCCAGGATTACGCCCTGGGCCAAAGGCAGACGCTCAACCATTGAGCCACCCAGGGATCCCAGGTATCCTACTATTAAATTTGATTTTCTCCTGTTATCCTGTTTCATGTCAGTGTGCCTCTTAGTGCAACTAGAAGGACTTTGAAGGGGGCAGGAATGCTTCCTCCCCCATAATATTAATTCCAAAACTACAAGGCTCTTCTCCCTCTTGCTCGCACAGGAACTCAGCTCCTTCCTCCCGGTCTCCCTGGACCATTTCTGGGGGGCAGGAGCCCCACTCAGAGGTGCAGAGACAGATGTCCTCACTCCCAGGTGCCTCACCAGTCACAGCCTCCGGTGCTGGAGACACGATAGAGAACCTACTGGGCTACTGGGCTCGCCCCAGGGCGAGCGTGGGAGGGAAGAATGAATCTCCAAGTCTGTGTCCAGAGTCCTTAGAGAATTAACTCTTTATTTCTCTCCAACTCAAGCCCTGCTGGAGTCCCAAACATGTTCCCTGAGGCTGAACTGGGGAAAGGGAGAGGATGACCAATATCAGCCATGTCCTCCACTGTCTTTTCTGTTTTATCTTCTTAGTCATTCAAGAATAAATGTTGATTGACCATCCTGGTGAATTTAATGTGAACCTAATCCCAATTCGCTGCCTCTTCAATATCCAGGGGTGGACCTCCCCCACTTCCATGCCTCTGGGGTGCCTGTGACTGGCTTTGGAGAGCTGGGTATGGCTCAAGGGATGATGTGGCAGTCCTAAGCCTGCGCCTCCCAAAGCCTTGGGTGCTGTCACTCACTCATGGCTCCTCACCAGGCCCTGTGAACAGTCCAGGTTCAACAACTGGCTGAAGAAGAATTGCCTCAACCCACAGCCAACTACCTGCCCAGCGGAACTCCGAGGAGCTATACGCTGCCAGGCCCAGCCAAGAGCAACAGGGCGTGTGGATGACCTGCTTTCACGTGAGGGCTACCAGGGAGACCAGAAGAACCGCTCAGCTAAACCACAGACTTGTAAACTAAGGAAGGTCTCTGCCGTTTGAAGCCACTGGGTCTTCTGTTTGTTACACGGCATCATTGTGACAACGGGTAACTGATACAATCCTTTCTACCCTCTAAATCTGTATCTATATCTATATCTATTATTTTTTCCAGATTCAAACACCTCTCTGGAAAGCTCAACAAATAGCCAAACTAGTTAAGTCTAGATTCATCCCAAACACCATGCTGCCATTACAACAGTCCTGAAAAGGCTACTGTGGCAAGAAGATAGCTTAGCTGGTGTCCAGGAAGCCGAAGGGAACGCTGGTCAGCCTGCGGGGAGAAACACACGTGAGCAGTGTGGGGGCCGCAACCCCCTACCCATCTTTGAAAGGGCCACAGAGGTCCCAGGAGGTGCGGTGTGATGGCGTTTCTTGTGCAAACCAGCAAGGGAGGCCAGTCTCCCCATTTGGGACCAAGTGGTAGCTGAAATGAGACCGAGGGCCTCCGGAATCAGAAGGAAGATGCTGAGCTGCCCCAGGCCCTGGGACCAAGCTCCAGCCCAGTTTGTCTACAGTCTCTGGTGGCAGGGAAGCCCTCCCGTGGGAATCCGAATGACACATTGACTTCAGCGGACACCCTGTCTCTACGCGGCTTTCAGAATGCCGGCTTGCTTATCGGATTCTAGCCCCTGGCTGCTGCTGCTCAGTGTAACCTTCCAGTGGTAACCTTCCCTGGGAGAAGCTAAGAGGAGAGCCTTGCTCAGTGTGCGGGTCGTGGCACCGGACCACGGACCGCTCCTCTCTGACTGCAGGGCAGCTTCTCTTCCCTCTGTGACCCCTTCCTCTTCGTTCCGATTTGAATGGAGCCTGCATACCTAGGGCAGATGATCAGACTTTGCCCCCTCCCCAGGCAGCTCTGACGGGTTCCACGGGGCTCTCCGGGTGGAGCTCCTCTCAGACCCGGGGCCTGGGGGTCATAGGAAGGCTGCCTGCATTCCAGCAAATGGCCACCGAAAGGCAACAGGCCGTCAGCTGGAAATCTGAGGATTGACAGCTGGGTGCAGAGAAAGCAATAAATGACCAGTTGCTGATTGTTGATTTCTAGCTCTGTTTACCCTTTTGAGTAATAATTTAAAAAAAAAGGTAAAGGTGAACATAGGAAAATCCTTCCTAACTTCATAGTTTAGCCTCTTGGGCTGGGAGTGAGGGTTGAGTTGAGTTAGGCCCTGTGAAGTGGTCAGTGTGTACCTGGCTCTCTGATAGACTCTTCTAGACATTTTCCCACTCCAGTCATAGTTCTGTGGGTGTGGCCCTAATTGTTTAGTACCTGACCCTGAGGTGATTTGGGGCGGGGGAATATTGACTCTGTGTGAGGGTTAGATAAAGTTGGTGGTTGGGGGTCTGAGCTCAGGATTGGTTAGTTTGCATATCAAAGTCACGCTCACAGGCCAGTTGTTTGCTATCTCCAGGAATTGGCTAACTGTAGGGAGGGCGGTCCCTGCCCAGGTCTGAAAGGCCCGCACATGCCAAAGCGTCGTGAAATACAGAAAATTAAAAAATGTGGTAAATACAGCAGGCCAGGAAAGCATGCTTCCTCCATATCTACCCCGAACACTCGAATTATTGGGACACTTGATGGCTTCTGGGCCTTCTCGAGAGGTCACACAGTGTAGGACTCAAATATTCTGTGCTCTAAGTATTTACAGAAGTCACTCTCAGCATCTCAGTCCAGCTCTCTTGACCCAGAGCAGTTCTTTGCTTTTTCAGGAAACAAACGGGATGAAAGTCCAGGGCTGGGACTTCCTCCTCGGGGTGTTTGACAAGGACTGACGTTCTCTAGGCCCTTTGCATACGGGAAACCCAGGACACACCCAACCTTGATTGTAGTTTCTTGAGTGCTGAATGCTGGAACGTAAGTAAAAGGACAGAAGGACAAACGTTCCAATATGAGGGACCCACTGGCAGATTGCTCGGTGAGTAGCTCAGTGTGGTTTTGCGCCTGTGGGTGAGAGGGTGGCCTCAGAGGGGAGGTTTATATATTAATGGGTTTTAACTTAAGAAATTTGAGACATTCGGCAAACATGTTTAGACATTGGCTGTGATACAAAAGTCTTGTGGCTTTTCTTCGGTTTGATTTAAAACAACCCTTTCTAGCAAATGACAGGGCTGGTTAATTGTCATCTTTTATTCTCGTGTTGTTGGAAAAACTTCCAGTGGGTATAGCATCATACTTGCTTGCAGATGGTGGCTGTTTGGAAAACATTCTTAAGATATACACCAATGGTGCCAACATCGTGTGTAGAGTGGCGACACAAATACTCAGAACCTGCAGCCAATTTGGGGCTCTGAGAATGAAATGAGGGTGGAAGCTTTTGGCTTATTTCCCCATGTCATTTAGAGTCAAGAATTGCAAAGCCTGGGCAGCCCGGGTGCCTCAGCGGTTTAGCGCCTGCCTTAGGCCCAGGGTGTGATCCTGGAGTCCCGGGATCGAGTCCCACATCGGGCTCCCTGCATGGAGCCTGCTTCTCCCTCTGCCTGTGTCTCCGCCTCTCTCTATTCTCATGAATAAATAAATAAAATCTTAAAAAAAAAAAAAAAAAAAGAAGAAGAATTGCAAAGCCTGTAAGTGGAAGGACGGGTCCCCCACTCTGCCTGGCATATAGTGGTTCTCAGACAAGTTTACTAACATGTTTGTTTAGTCCTGGGGGTGTTACCCAAAACAGAAGATTGGTCAAAAATCCAAAGATAGTGTGTGAGGTTAATAGCAATATAGAGATGAAATTTAGGAAAGAAGGAGCAATTAAGGCATGTGGGGGTGTATCTACTGTAGACATCAAATAGTCGAGAATCGTCAGTGTGTTAGCCCAGGAAAGGGTGGCAAAAAACTAAAATCGGTGACATCGGAAGCAAGGATTTGCGTTCATCCCTCAAGTGTTTTATAAAAAAAAAAAACAAAAAACACCCAACAATAACAAACTGTGGAGAAACATAAATGAGGGCTGCAATAAAGCCATAAAGAAGAAGAGCGACAGAGAATTATTAGTTTCATTTTTGTGTATATAATGTACAAAGCACAGGTTTAGAGAAGGTGGAGCTGTAAGTGCCACCCCACAAAATGGAGTTCATGAATCACATGAGCTAAATGAGATGAAGGCAGAATGGCTACTATTATTAATAATGACGATATAATAGCAGGTTCTGTCTACTTTTTTGAAATACAAAAGTAAATATGTGTCTGATGCAAAAACAAATTCCAAAATATAGCTGTATATAGATTTTAAGGCTGAAAATTCTCCCCTTTAATTTCCTCCATCCCAATCTTCTCTCCACTGGTAAGAACAGATAATTTTTTTTAAGTCTCTATTGTTCGTGTATTTGCTGTTTATTTTTCTCTCTTTGCATTTGCCGCCTTACCAAGTGTTAACCCCTCTGCTCTCTTCCCACTGATACTTTGATGACATATTTTTGCATAAGGATGGTTGAGTGAGACAGGGGTGGGGTAAGTGGAGGCAACAACTGGGCTCCAACCGGCACCAAAGAAGAAAGTCAAGACCATGTGAAGAGTGAGATAGAAGAGAGAGAAACTGGGATCCGGTTAACAATAAAAGAACGAGTCACCTAATGTCCTTTTCAAAGGCTGCCTTCAGACCAGGGTCAGCAGATATGATTCCATCTGAGCAGCCCCCAAGATAACCCATCACCACATCATGGGTCAGCCTTGTGGTCCCTCTTTTTTTTTTTTTTTTTTTAAGATTTTATTTATTTAATCATGAGAGACACACAGAGAGAGGCAGAGACCCAGGCAGAGGGAGAAGCAGGCTCCATGCGGGGAGCCCAACATGGGACTTGATCCCGGGACCCCAGGATCATGCCCTGGGCCGAAGGCAGACGCCCAACCGCTGAGCCACCAGGTGCCCCTCATGCTGCCTCCCTAAGGTTCTGAGGGGTTCTTTCCCCTCAGCTGAGCATCTCCCCAAGGACTGCTCCTTGCCCACAGCTTGAAGGTTCTCTCTCTGGGCCCAGAGCCATCAAAGGTAGTGTGGGGGTCCAGAGGAGGCGGATATCCCTTCAGCCAGGGTTTCTAAATCCTCTAAACTCCTGGAATCTTTGTTTATTTGGGATTGTTTCATTTTCAAGGGTTCACGTTGATTTCCTGGGGCAGTTCTAGCTTGTGCTGGGGAATAATGTAGGAAGATGAAGCTGCAGTTTGGCAACAGAATAAAACCAAGGAATTGGCTGCCCACGAATGCTTCCTGAACCCTGGGGGGTTTCGGGGGGAAACCGCAAAGAACCCCAAGCTTTAACCACCGGCAAGATGTCCCATTCCCTCCCCGGGGCTGCACGAACAGCATTCGTGAAGCCGAGCTTAGCTGCAGTGTTTAAGCTGGTCGGCCCCACGGATCCATGTATGGAAATCCGTGGTTACCTGAAATTCAATGGGAAAAACACGGCCTCTTTGTTTCCACTAACTTCTAACTGAAAGTTAAAATTTACTTCAGAGGCACCTGGGAGGCTCAGTCTGTTAAGCATCTGCCTCAGGCTCAGGTCGGGATCCCAGGGTCCTGGGATGGGCCTTAAGTCCATGCTCAGTCCCTCCACTTGTGCCCCCACCTCCCCTGCAATCAGAAAAAAGTAAAAAAGAAATTTAGAATGTACTTCAATTCTGAATATCTATTTATTTATTTATTTATTTATTTATTTATTTATATAATATAAATTGGTTTTTAATGGGTTTTAACTTAAATGGCTTTAGCTTAAATGGGTTTTAATTTAATTCACAACCTTAGGCTCAGGTTGTGACCCCGGGGTCCTGGGATCGAGTCCTGCATCAAGCTCCCTGCAGGAAGCCTGCATCTCTCTCTGCCTCTGTCTCTGTGTCTCTCATGAATAAATAAATAAAATCTTAAAAAAAAAAAAAAACCGACACTATGAGGATATCACTGTCCAAAAACTCTCCATACTGCCATCTAGAATAGAAATGAACTTTTCTGGAACAACTGAATTTAACTTTAATTATTCAAATTGTAGAAAATCAGAAAGAACAGCTAATCCAGGGTTGATACAGTGCATTTTATATTGTTTAGAAGTTATCTAATTATTCCACATGCCCGTTACTTTGATTGATACATTTTTGGTGATGACAACATTTATACAACAGATTTTGCTTACAAATGTTGGGCAGAAATATTTTTTTAAAGACTGAATGGGAAATGCCTGTGTGTACCAGTTTTCTTTGTGAAGAGTTTTTTTTAGGGGCTCAGAAATGTCCCAAATATTCCACCACTAGCCTGAGCTCCCTTTATCAGGGAAAAAATACATTAACTTTTTTTTTTTTTTTTAATTTACTTATGATAGTCACAGAGAGAGAAAGAGAGGCAGAGACACAGGCAGAGGGAGAAGCAGGCTCCATGCACCGGGAGCCCGACGTCGGATTCGATCCCGGGTCTCCAGGATTGCGCCCTGGGCCAAAGGCAGGCGCCAAACCGCTGCACCACCCAGGGATCCCCAAATACATTAACTTTTTTCCTAGTAATTAATGAGACCCAGGAGAGACGGTGTGTTAATAAAAATGCATATGGAGATGTAAGATCAATAGTAGGTTCTTTTCCTGGAATGAATATGTGTAAAGGATGGGTAATTTGAAAATTCAATGGGTGGGGAAAAAACACCAAAAATTCACCTTCTATCGGATTTTGACTAGAGAAAACACTTCTTGTGCTGGTTGATGACATTAGGAAGCCATTTGTATTGATTATAACACTTAAAGGTAACTATTACTCTGAGTATACTTAGTGCAATTATACTGATTAGCTATTTATAGCTAATTTATAGCTATACATTATTATACTTTATTAATAAATGTATAGCTATATATTTAATATTATAATATTTAATTATTAATAAATGTATAGCTATATGTTTATTAATAATTAAATATATTTATTTCTGATGGCTTCTCTCATTGATTGGCTAACCTAATATTTCTAATCACGGTTCTGTCCTTAATTAATGAAGTTACTTTCAGCTCTTTGGCTGCTTAAGTATAAAATAAAGGGATTAGACTTTATTGGCTTTCAAGCTGTGATCCATGGAATCCCTTCAGTGGCCTTTCTGGTAAATGAGAATGTGTTGGGAAGGAGAGGTAGGATAGCAAAGGGGAAGCCAAAGCCAAGGTCAAGAGATTCATCACCTCAAAGTAGATATGTTCCAAAATTTTCTGATCACCACGCGCACGTTCACACACACAGACACACAAGACTGCGCTGGTTCTGCTTTGATATTTATGCAAGTCTGCTTTCCACAGATTTTGTCTTTAAGTCTGAGTAGATGGGACATGATGAAGGGTACAGAATCACTCTTTGTAAAGAAAGGATTATGCGGGCAGCCCAGCGGGTGGCTCAGCGGTTTAGTGCCGCCTTTGGCCCAGGGCGTGATCCTGGAGACCTGGGATAGAGTCCCATGTCGGGCTCCCTGCATGGAGCCTGCTTCTCCCTCTGCCTGAGTCTCTGCTTCTCCCTCTCTCTCTGTGTCTCTCATGAATAAATAAATAAAATCTTTAAAGAAAAAAAGAAAGGGTTATGCTGCACTAATGGGAGTATTCTTGGCAACTCTTTTATTTACCAATGTCACCTTTATCTCAGGGTAGATCAGGGTTTGTCGAGGAGTGTCTGGTACACTGCACATGGGGTCAAAGATAAAGATTTTCTCCATTGCTGTAATAAGAACATCCTGCTGTCATCCGATTACTAAGTTAACAACAACATAATGTATTGAGGAGTCCTGGACTAGTGTGTGCTCGGGCACCCTGGTGGATGGGTTATGGGTGTACTTGAGACATGAATCTTGGCAAGATATGGCTGGGGGGCAGAGATCACAGGCCAGGTCCTCTGCGTTGAACAACTTTGTCCATTTACCACATACTGAACCAGTACAAATATCATTATTTTTAATTATTATTTTATTTTTAAAAATATTTATTTATTTAAATATTTATTATAATAAATACATAAATATATAATAAAATAATATTTTTAAAGTATGTATTTATTTATTTATTTAAAGGAGAGAGAGGGCAGCCCGGGTGGCTCAGCAGTTTAGCGTCACCTTCGGCCCAGGGCATGATCCTGGGGTCCTGAGGTCTAGTCCCCTGTCGGGCTCACAGCATGGAGCCTGCTTCTCCCTCTGCTTATGTCTCTGCCTCTCTCTCTTTCTGTGTCTCTCATGAATAAATAAAGAAGATCTTTTAAAAAAATTTTAAACTAAAAAGAGAGTGTGTGTGTGCAGGGGCAGGAGCAGAGGGAGAAGAAGAAAGTCTTAAGCAGACTCCATGCTGAGCATGGAGCCCAATGAGGGGCTTGACCTCAGGACCCTGAAATTACAACCTGAGCCAAAACCAAGAGTCTGATGCTTAACTGACTGAGCCACCCAGGTGCCCCCAAATATGATTTTCTAGGTGTGCCATGATGTGAAAACGTTAGGAAGTACCAGTCTGTTAAGTAACAGGAAATCGTCTTCCAGGGCCAGGGTCGATTGAAGCATAAGCTGTGCCTTGTTTGAGCAGCCTCTTGCTTTAAAAAGTTGAGTTTGAATGACAGGGGAAAGACAGGGACTCTCCATTTTCTCATAGAAGTCAGGGACTCTCCATTTTCTCCCAAGGTCTCCAACTTCCCCCAAAACAACTGAGTTTTGGATCAATAGCTTAAAAACTTTCAGGGCTGCCTGGCCTCCTAGTGCAAGTTCCCCGGATATAGTATTTTAAAAACATGTCTTGGAGAGTTTTGATGGCTTGATAAATTTGAGAAATGCAGCAGCCCCTGCAGCCGAGCACATAGAAAAATTCTCGACTGATTCTGCTCATTTCCACCTTCATTCACTAGGGGCAAGATTTCCCCTCCAAGACCCCATTCTCACACATGGGGTCTGAGAAACCCTATTCTTTCCCAGGACTTCTGGATGCAGACTCTGCAGGTGATGGTGCTGGTGTGGGCCCATCCCCTAGGACAGCTCAGCTCAGAGTTTCTTCCCTGAGCTCCTGGCTCTCTTGATGGGAGGTTCTTCTCACTCCTCTCTGAAACCTCCAGAATCCTCTCTAATCTATGTCTCTGCTTTGTCTTCCCCCAGCCCCAGCCTCATAGTGTTTCAGAGCAGGAGAGCTCACTCTGCAAGCATGCTTTTGAATCTTTCTCTGTGGGACATGGTCCCCTGGTGTTTTTGTTGGGTCTTTGTTTCTGCTTTGATGTGGACATTACATAGGAGAGCAAAGCAGAGAGGACATTACATTAAAAAAAAAAAAAACCTCACAATTTAATACTGTGAGATATTTCTGAATAAATCAAATAGGAAAGCTATAGGACTTATGAAGAACATCATAAAATTTTATTGAACATAAAATAAGATTTGAACACATGAAAAGACTTACTATGTCCTTGGATGGAAGTCTAAATACCATAAAAAAGTCAATTTCCTCAAACTGATATATTTGTAATGCAATTCCAATTAGGATCCCAACGGGGATTTTTAAAAAATGTAATTAGATAAATCTTCATGGGGAAGAATAAGTGCCCAAGTATAGCCAAAGAAATTATGAAAAGGAAAAAACAGTCGTTAAAAGAGAAAGCAGAAGCAAAGTGTTAAATATCTCTATAACTCAGGTAGTGAGTTCATAATGGGTATCATTATTATTATCTGCATCATTATTGTTTTATGAAACATAAAAATGTTTCATAATTTAAAATAAAAAGTTAAAAGACTGTGTATGAGTTAGAGCTATGTTCAGCTGCACATTTTAAAATCCAAAAATAAGAGTGGCTTTTAAAAACCTCTCTTACTGTATTTCTCTCACACATAAGTTAAGTCTAAGAGTAGAGAGCTGAGGGGCTTGTGTGGTGGTCCCCAGGGCCATCAGGGACCCAGGCTCTTTTTCTCTTTCTGCTCTACCGTCTTAGCACATGACGTCTACCCTCAAGATCGCCTTATGGCATCAGCATCAGCCATTGTTTCTTTCTTTCTTGTTCTTGTTCTTGTTCTTCTTCTTCTTCTTGTTCTTGTTCTTCTTCTTTTAAATTTAAATTCAGTTTAATTAGCACACACCATTATTAGTTTCAGAAGTAGAGTTCAGTGGTTCATCAGCTGCATATAACACCCAGTGCTCATTACTTCAAACGTCCTCCTTAATGCCATCACCCGGTCACCCCATCCCCCTACCCACTGCCCCTCCAGCAACCCTCAGTTTGTTTCTTATACTTAAGAGTCTCTTATGGTTTGCCTCCCTTTCTGAAAGCTTTTGCCTTATTTTATTTTTTCCTTCCTGTTCCCCATGTTCATCTGCTTTGCTTCTTAAATCCCATATATGAGTGAGATCATAGGATAATTGTCTTTCTCTGACAGACTTACTTTGTTTAGCATAATACCCCCTAGCTCCATCCACACCATTGCAAATGGTAAGAGCTCATTCTTTCTGATGGCTGAGTAGTAGTCCGTGGCATAGATACACCACATCTTCTTCATCCGTCCATCCGTCGATGGACATCTGGGCTCTTTCCATGTTTAGGCTGCTGTGGACACTGTTGCCATACACACTGGGGCAGCCATCGTTTCTAAGTTCAGGTGTCAGGAAAGAGGAGGAAGGAGACTTCACTGAAATCCCACACAAAACTCTCACTCATGTTTCTTTGGGAAGCATTTAGTTCCATGGCTACACCTAAGGGAGAGACACTGAGAAATCACTTTATTCCAGGGGCATGTGCCCAGCTACACATTTACCTGTATTTTTCTCATGATACCTCTGTGTGACTTGTGGGACGTTATTTGGTGGTGTGGGAAGACAACAAAAGCTTCAGGAGGAACTCCATCCAGGGAGAATGTGTGGGCAACAGAGGAGCAAACAAAAAAAGCTAAACCATTTTAAGGTGCTCGCTTAAACTTTCCCATTGTGCCTGAAAGGGGAGGAAGGAGGCCTTGTAACATCCTTTCATTCATCTGCCGAGTTATCTGTGTGGCTTGGTTGTCAAATAGTGATTTCACTCTCATAACTCAGGAGAATCCTTTCCTCATGACAGCCTCACTCTAGGTATGTTTTGCTCGCTCTGCAGAGAGCTTTACACTTCGCAAATTGTTTGCTACAATTGTTTGTAGAAACTCATGTTTCAGATGCCAATCCCTGTTTCAGCTTTTTGGGACAACCCTTACTGTGTGGCCTCGTGGGCCCAGAGCTGTTGGAACAGCGTCTCCCCACCTGGCCGCCCCCACCCCACCCCACACCCCCCTCACTCTCGGGTGCTGACAGGAGCCTGCAGTCACACGACGTTGCAGACCTCGCTTCAGGAGTTAACCATGTCTTTATAAAGAGCTTTGCTCCCTGACCACAGTTGAGCCCAAGGCAGTTTCGTAGAAGCTGTTGACTGCTCCTGTGTGTCTACCAGAACCTGCCCCGGCCTTCTGTGCTAAGTTCAGAGGAGAGTAAAACCACCGCAAAAAGATGAAAGAATTTGGTCTCTAGAGGACTGTGTTTCTAATATCCCAGGTATCGGTTCTTTCCAGCCCTGAAGGGAGGGACCAGGTCAGGTCATTTCGTGACGTCCTTTCCTCCTCCATGGCCCCATGTCCTCTGTTTGCTACTCTGCTAGCACCACACCCCGGGTCCTGCTGTGACAGCTGAAAGGTCACCTCGGCCCTGAGGATTCTCCTGTGTGACCCTGCAGGCTGCATAGTCGTGCTCACTGAGTGTGAGCTCTCAGCGCCGTGCCCAGCTGAGTGCCCCTGGAGTGCTGGAACACGCTGGCTCATCACTCCAGCAGAGAGCTATGGCATGCACTTGTTTCATAGGAACTTTCATCCTCTTCTGCAAAATTGCATTTTCAAAAATGCAATGAGATATCATATGTCCCAGGTGGAAACTCTGAGGGAGTGCGCTGGGGACTGTCCCACCACCTGACTTGGCTGCTCTGTGTCAGGAAAGCTGTGAATTCATTCACATTTACTCTCTCCATTTGAACACTTAAAACTTATTGTCATCAATGCTACCTTTACGAGTAGAACTTTGAGAGTGACCTTGTGGAGTGCTACATCAAGTGACAAAATCTTCTCCTTGGAATTCTTGTGTCTGTAGACTAAATTCATAGAGAAATGAATTTCTAGAGGCTTAGTCATACACATATAAAAGTTTGCTGCAACAAAAATGTTCAACTCATAGCTATAACATTCTCATTACTAGAGTTAGATGAGATATAGGAGGACCGGGACACAGTTTACTAAAAGCTATTCACTTACATCTTCGTATCTCAGCCCCAAAATACATTCACTTGAGTGAGTTTGGGGTCTGACACTGAGGAATATTATTGTGAAGCTGGGGGGGGGAGGCAGAAAATTATTACTCTGCGTACGTGTTTCAGAATGTACTTTTAACCATTCTGGGAACAATGGAAGTGACAGGAAATCAGACTTCAAAATCACCCCACTGCTGAGTCGTTGGGGAGAAACAGACAGACTAGCTTTATTTTTGAGAAGTTCTCCAGGATATTTCATATCCAGGCAGAAGAGACTTAATCTTTATTTTAGGAGCTCCTCCAAAAGGTATGCATCCCCGTAGCTGCAGGATCATTCACAGTGACAGGCATCATCACAGAGCAGTCTGAATTCATAGGAGTTCTATCTTTGGAGGTGCTCATAACCCTTGTGTACATCTTTTCTCTTTCAGTATAATAAGGTGTACAAGAACCTAAAGGAGTTTTCTCAAAATGGAGAGAATTTCTGCAAGCAGGTCACATCCATTCTTCAGCAAAGGTACAAAGTGTTCGCAATAAACAGTTCTTCCTCTTTAGTTGCAGCTAGCGATGTGACTGGAGGAGTGATTACAAGCTGTCCTACCTTCCAGAACTCGGTGTTATATTCTGGTACTTGAGAGACTGATTTGAAGGGTGATTCTCCTCTATTGCACATTTATCATTTGGGTACCACAAAAATCAGGAAACAACAGGAAGTAATTCTGCTTGGGAGGGCTCAGTCAAGTCTCTTCTGAGTTCTCAGACTGAGTTTATCACCCACTCCTGGGGCGCTCCGCGGTGCCTAATGTGCACGCCACTATTGTGCTTCCCACAGCGATGGCAGGTATGAGTTGACGTTTCTGTCACCCCTGCAAGGGCAGGGGCTACGTCTTGTTCTTCTTTGTGTCCTGAGTGTTTAGAGTCTGGGCTTTTGACTCTCCATAAATGTCTGATGAATGAAAAGTGACCATTTGCAATATCACCTTGTCTCAATACTGGGTGTGTTCATGCCTCAAGGTGGTGACTAGGCTACAATGAGCGCCCTTAACTCAGTCAAGAAAGTTACAGAAGTCCCTGCTTAGGGCCACCTGGGTGGCTCAGTCAGCTGGGCATCTGCCTTCGGCTTACGTTATGATTTTGGGGACCTGGGATCGAGCCCCGCATCTGGCTCCCTGCTCAGTAGGGAGCCTATTTTTCCCTCTCCCTGCCTCGCTCTGTCTGCTTGTGCGCTTTCTCTCTGTGTCAAATCAATAAATAAAATCTTGCCATCAGGCAAGTAAAGGGTGTTCTTGGAATACATGGAGTAGAGCATTTCCATCGAAGGTTATGACATCGAAAATTGTGAGGACAAATCCAGTGGCCAGCGTAATAAAAGATATAGTGAGGGAGCATACGGGGCTTCTTTGAAACTAAGGGTATCGGTCTTATAAACTACATTCAGTGAGTACTTGTAGGTTAAATGAATAAATAAATGAAAGATAGTTAAGGGTTTATATTCTTATTATCACCCCTACATTACTAGAGCAAGGTCTTTCCTGTCCTTGGATAGCAACAGCTCCAGACACGGTGCTTACGAATCCGCTGGAATGTGGCTCTGCATGGCAGGTCCGCATTAGCACTTGGCTACAAGAGACAGCCTCACAATCAAGCTTTAAGTCCAGGTAATGCTGCATCTCCGAGCTCAGCTGCTCTAATTGGTGGCCATGGAAAAGCGCAGTTGTTACCGAAACATCATTTTGCCTGGTAATTCTGCAATTCGTGGTCATGCTTAGCCTCTTTTATCCATTTAGGGGCTTCAGTTTCCCTTTGTTTGTAGTAGCCAGAAACACACAGCAGCTCCTAGGATGCCTGATGTCAGTCATCGGGTTCACTTTAACACAATCACAGATCGGATTTAAGGGACAAAGGCACATGCCCAGGAACGGTTTATGAAGGTTTGGTCCCCTGCACCCTCACCGCTAGGCTTTAAAGAGGCTTTCATGGGAAAATCAATTGTTCCTCTGTAAAGAAGCTTAAGATCGGTTTTTCAAATGGCAAATACCACTGTGCTGGACATTAAAAAGTAAATAAATAAAAAGAAAAGAATAAAACAAGGAAGGAAGTGTAGTTGGTTGTTGTTCCCTCCAGGGTTCATTGTGGATGCTGTCCACAATGATGAAGAAATGATTGGAATGAAACCTTGATAAATCCTAACCCACCACTGACCTGGGTGATCTTAACTTCTGCAGCAGCTTCAGCTCTTTTTTCCCTATTGAAGACCTGCACATGCGTATTATTAGGCCAAATGTCTTATCTGTACTCCAAGCCGTATATCAACACTCTGTTGGATATTTCCATCTGGGTGTCCCATGGAATGGCAAAGTCAACTATCCAAAACAGAGCTTAGCAGCTTTTCTCCAAAGCTTTTCACCATGATGTCTGGGACCTCTGCCCACCCAATCAGCCCAATACCTGGGAGCCACCCATGACTCCTTTTTCTATCACACCTCAAGATCAAGCTTCTCTCTTTTAAACACCTTTTATATCTATAGCTTTCTTCTCATTTCATGACCTCTGTCATTGTTTTGGAAAAAAAAAAAATCTCTTAACCTGTTCTTCTGTCTAGGAGTACTGTCTTGAAGTTGCATAGATTGTATATGCACAAAGGCACCTGGTTGAAGGGCTGCATGAAGGCAGAAATCTAACCCACTCTGCACCCTGGAGCCTTGCACCCTGGCTCCGAGCTGTGTCTTTTCAGGGGATCTCCTTTTTCTAATCCAAACAAAGTTATTTGGACGAGGGAGCTGGCGAGGGCCCTGTCCCTGTGTCTCTAATGCATCTTCCACTCTGTGGCCATGACCCTCTTTCAGACTCTTCAATGACTTCCAGACCTTCAGTATAAAATTCAGCCCTCATGATATTTTATAAAAGGACCTTTGAGATCCAGGCCCTGGCTTCTTATCCAGCTTGTCTCTCTCCATCTATCCATGAGCCCCACCCCTCTGCATCTATTCAACCACTGGCAGTCACTGCCACCCCCTGCCCCCCACCATGGGTCCTTTCCACTTCTCCCATCAACTCCCACCCACCATCATGGGTCCCTGAATTTGTGCATGCTGTATCCTCTGTCTGGTAGACACTTCTTCACCTTGGTTACCAGTCCCCATTCAATGCATCTTCACGATTTGGTTATCCCACTCATGTGAGCCTCCCATCTCAAAATGGCACCCATCAGAGATGCATAGAACTAGTGCTCATCTCTGCTCTAGATCCTACCTCCCTATACTGTTATAATCTGTTCACTTGCCTGTCTCCTCCACTGGAGGCTGAACTCTTTGAGAGTCTCTGTATCCCACATGACCAGCACAGAGCCTGGCACAGAGCAGACATTCCATGGATGTTCACTGAGTGAATGAGTGTGTTAATGTAGGAATGACTTCAGGCGCTCATCACTTTTAAGAAGTTCAAGTTAGGCTATCTCTGAGGAGCGATAAGTGTCAAAGAAATTTACTTCCATGGTAAATAGAATATTACTTTGAACAAAAGCTAGAAAAGAAGGACAAAAACACTGAAGACACCATTTCTCCAGCACAATCTTCAGATTAGGCACTGTGTTACATGTGCCTTATACTTGGTCTCTTTTATTTTTTTATTTTTATTTTTTTTTAATTATTTATTTATGATAGTCATACAGAGAGAGAGAGAGAGAGAGAGGCAGAGACATAGGCAGGGGAAGAAGCAGGCTCCATGCAGGGAGCCCGACGTGGGATTTGATCCCGGGTCTCCAGGATCGCGCCCTGGGCCAAAGGCAGGCGCCAAACCGCTGCGCCACCCAGGGATCCCTCTTTTATTTCTTTAATTCTCACAACCCAGTGCAGTGTGAATGTGCTGTCATCCACTCATAATATACAAATGGGGATGTGGGAAAGACGATCCATTTTGATTTCTGCCCAGGCTTGGTGTAGGGCATCTGCCAAGTGGGCAGGCAGTGTGGGGCACACCACTGCCGGTGTTCCAACATGTGCAAGGGTCCTGGTCCAGCTCCCTTCTTAAGGTCCTCCATGGGAAGGGACAGCAGTGGCTGCTAAGCCCAATAGCTTCTAAACCTAGTAACACAGGATTCAGTGGGAGCCCTCAGGGGCCACTTCAGGGAGTGAGGAGAAGTTAGATGGGCAGGGCTCAGCTCCCCTGTCCTGCCACTGCCATGATATCAGAAGAGCATTTCTATGACGTGTTAAGATTCTGTATAAAATTTTGTTTTCGGGCTCAAAAGTTTGGAATAGGGCCCTTCTTGTCCATTTTTCCTGCCAAGATAGCACTTGCACCTGGCTCCACTGACCTCACTTGGTTCAGGAATTACCAGGCATGGAGAATCTGAAGTTCCAGGGAGAGCTATGCACTCCCTGGGTGGGAAATGGGTGGCAACTGAGCGGCACTTTCACCCTGGACACCCAAGGAGGGGTCGTCCAGGTCTGCTTCTCTCATTTCAGCTTCTCAGAACGTTCTTAGCAGCCAGAATTAAGGCAGTCTGAGGAAGTGGGCAAAGCAGGCTAGCCTGAGCTTGAAATAACAGGGCCTCCGTGTAATAGTGTCCTTTAAGTGGCTAATAACTTTTAAATATAGCCTATTTGTATGATGGGCTTGGGTCTGTCTTTCAAAAGGCCGACAGCTAAGCCTGGGGTGGAAAATCTCAGCATACCAGCCCCCCACGCTGGAAGGTGCTGCTGGTGGAAAGTAGGCAACCAGAAATGGGGATGATTCACGAACAAAGATTGCAGATTACTAAAATTCCTTCTTAATTCCTAATGAAGGGATGGCTCTGTCACCTGCTGCTTCCAAGCTCAAGAAAGCTTTCGTTCAATTTTAATTAGTTCCTCATAGACACAGGGGCCAGCCACAGCCTTTCTTTCTTCCTTTCTTTTTGTATCACTTCTTATCATCTTAATTGTACTAGAGCAGGATCTGCTAAAATTGGTGACAGGGTCACTTATATTCTCACAGTTTAATTTGTGCTCTATCTAAAATCCTATTTTCCCCCCCTCTCCTTTCTTTCAAACGTGTTATCTATTTTAAAATCTAAGACAAATGTTGGTCTTTGACTTATTGGTTGGTCCTTATTATCACTAATGAAAATTTATTGACCTGGCTCCACATGCTGAGAGGGAATCAGAATATAAATGGATTAAAAATCAGTGCATGCCATTTCCCTGGTTCGGGATCTTTAGGGCTCCCTGGACTATTCTGAGCCTGAGTTACCCATCGAAATGCGTATATACACACATCATCAATTTTACATGTGCCAAGACAATTGCTTGGAGAAGAAATCTCAACTCCTGTCCTCTCTGGTAGCCAAAGGGCTAGAACATCAAGCGCAGCGGTGTTCTTACAAGCCTGTTTCTGATGATCTTAATGAGAGAATGAGATTCTCTGTCTCAGTTCTGAGGCTCACCCAGCCTCTCTCAGCTCCCCTTGCACGCGGGCATCATGATACAGCAGCTCCCTTCACAGGACCCAGAAGACACCAACGTAGGTAGGGGGGCACCTTGCCACCTTGGCCTTGGGGAAACCTCGGGGTCAGTTCCTTTCTGTCTAGCAGGCATTCTGGAAGGAGACACACACACACACACACACACACACACACTATTAGACATAAGCTCAGAGGAGCCACATGCCAGTGTTTGTTTCGATTTACAAATGTTCCCACTGGTAAAAGCAAAAGCTCTGTGCTGGCCAGTTGGATAGCGGCTTCCTGGAGCAGGTGTCTCTGGGGAGGGATTGAGCCTTAACCTCTGCTAAGATGCAGGCCTTTCCCGCAGGCCGCAGGCACCCTCCCCGCACCCACGCCCATCCTCCTGACCCCCCCACACCCATCCTCCTGACCCGTTGCCTTTCACTTCCTTCCCCTTGGCAGGGGCCTCCGCTCAGGATTCTGACCGGGTCATTAGGGTGGAAAATGCAAGAGCAGGTGCTGGTAGCCTTGCTAGGTCGGTTCGGAAGCTAGGTCTACACAACCCGCCGGGGATGGTCACGGTCCCGGTCACGCTGCGGGTGGAGAGGCGGGGACGGTGTGGTGCCCCGTCCCTCTGGGCCTGGCCTCGGGGAGCTGCAGGGGTGACAGCTGATAGCCCGGCTCCCCGCTTCCAGCCGCCTCCAGGCCTGAAAACAGGCTCAGCTGGGCTCGGGGTGCAGGGAGGTCCCCCGCGGTGACCCCGGCACCGCCGCCGGGGTCTCGGCCTCCGTCTGCATCTGCAGCACCCCCCCCACCTGCAGAGGCAGGGACCCGGAGCCCCCACACCGTCCCCTGGGCGGCCCTAGGCAGGTGCGCGGGCTGAGCTCTTGTGTCGCTCAACAGGTCGGGGACAGGGGCCAGCCCGGTGGGGGTTGTCACGGCCTAAGGAGGACAGGGACCTGAAGCCCTTGGGTCGGTGCCTGGCGCGCTGCAGTGCCCGGGGAAACCTTGGCTGTCGCTGCTTCGGCGCAGACGGAACGCAGGCCAAGTGTCAGCCACGTGTCACAAAGGATGGCAACACATTTTTCCAGAGACAAAAAAAAAAAAAAACACCTGAAATTTTTAAGCACCGCCCCACACTGAAAAACTACAAACCCTGCCCGGTGCTGTGCATGGCAGTCGCACCTCTAGCTGCTGTGCCCCGAGCTCCCGCCAAGCCCCGGGGGGCCTGGGGCCTGGAGCAGAGGCCGGGCTCAACGCGCAGGGGCCACGGCTGCAAAGCCAGCAGGACCCTCTTCCTTTCTTGACAGCTTCTCCCCACCCCCCAGGTGACTCTGATTAAGTTAACAATTTTAAGGAAAGCAACACTTCCTTCTGGCAATTGTCCTCTTTTTGTCTGCTTGGCCCCTGGGACTCCTTGTCCAGCCTGCGAGAACATTCTGAGAGTGAAACCAAATTCCGAGGAAAAGGCTGTGCCCCACGGCGTTACCTATCCTGTTAGAAGCCATGCTGAATTGTCCTGGAGCTGGTGGATGAGCAAACTGGATTCTTTCCCCCATACCTCCCATCTCTGTATATTTGGGGTGTTCAGAGTGTTTAGAGATACTTTGGTATGTGATAATCAGAAAAATTACTATTTATTAGGAACTTGTTTGGTGCCTAGCACGGAGCTGAGCAGTAGGAATGCGTCATCATATTGATGCTTTCTGTGCTGCTTCCAAGTAAGAATGGAAAGCTGGAAAAGAAAGTCCTGGAAAGCCCTCTGGTTAGCGATGGACTAGGACAGGGTTTGTGTCTAGCTACTGTAAAGGCTAGAAAGCCCTGAGCGATGCATCAGGGCAGGAATATATCTAAATGGTTTAAAGTTTTCAAAGGTGGGAAAAACAAATATAGCAGAGACCAGGTAAGAATTCTAGCCAAGATCTGATGGGAAGTCCGTTCATTGATTTATTCATTCAAGACATACACACCGAGTGCCTGTTATGTGCCGGCACTGTTCTAGGTCTAGAGATATAGCAGTGAGCATAACAAATCCTAGCCCTCGTGGAGCTTACATTTCAGAGGTGTTCATGGAATTGTTCATAGAAATACACTGAAAGCATGTGATGTAAGAGAGCGGTAAATTCTAGGAGTTAAATAAAGCCATAGGGGAGAGTGACAGCGTAGCCTCTGAGCTAGTGCTGTTTGCACAAGACCTGTTAGGGTTTATATGAAGATGCCATGTGGTTATGTAGCAGAAAAACTACCCAGCCACAGCAAGTGCAAAGGCCCTGAGGCAGGATGGCCTTTGGCCACTAAGGAGGAGCAAGGGGATGAGGGGAAATCAGAGAGGGAGCCAGGAGTCAGGTTATGCAGGTCAGTCCAGCAATTGATCTAGTCGTTCAGCCCCTCCTAGGCTTCGATCACAATTTTAATCATCATAAAACCTCTTGAGGTAGGTGTGATTACTCCCTTTCAGCAGTGTCTAAAGCCACTCCAGAGGTGGAGGTCTGGGCTTCTAGAGCATCTAGATTCCATCAAGGTGATGGTCTTTCCCAGCTTGCTGCTGACCAGCATTCTCTCTCTCCATCAACTGGAACATACTCCTAGAGCACAGAAAAAAATATTTTTAAATGGAATGAGATATTTATTGGCTTCATTATTTTAAAGTATTTGCCATACCCACTCCATTCTTGGGCAAGTTCTGATTCCAAATGTCATTTTCTGCACCTAGGCCTTAACATGCACTCTACAGTGGCCTTCTTTCTTTCAAAAAGTGGTAAAAAACTAAAAAAAGGAGAACACAGCTGTACTAATAGGGACAGCTGAATAGAAGTTTAGCAATAGATCAATAGCTCATGTTCCCTGGATTCCATTTTATGAAACAGAGCTATCTTTCTCTGTTCAATCCATAACACTGAATCTAATTTCACTGCACTAAAAAAAATGCAGGTATTAAGTTAGTTACTAGGGAGCTCTGGGATTGTTTTTCAAATGAAATGAAGTCATAAATAATTCTAAAGATATGTTATAATAAAAAAAGAATTCAAAGACTAAAATCTATGCAACAAAAACAACAACAACAAAAAAAACCCTGCTCTGGCCCCAATTCAGAAGGAAAACAATACAAATTGAACTTAATTTCCTACATTTGTGTTATCTTTAGTGAAAGTGAGAAGATGAATAAGAGTATGTCTTTATGTTATCTATAGATGGGCCTATAAGTAGGACACGGTAAAATCAGCTTAAGATAACAGTGATTCAATCTATTCAAAAGAACCAAGGAGTTTGCTTTTGGAGGCATGCCCAGATTCCCTACTGGGTCTTGTCCTGCATACAAAGTAACAGAAATTCATTTTCTAAATTTGGTTTTGTCCACTGCTGCACTTTTCCATTAAAATGCTACTTCTTGCTTTTCGAAGAGCCGCCAGGTTGAGAGGAGCTCGGCCCTCTCTTCTCCCTGCCACGATGTGTGCTCGTCCTTTGGCATTGGTGCATTCTGAAAAGGGGGAGTCATCTGGCAAAAATGCCACATTGCCTACTGTGTTCAAGGCCCCCATTCCGCCAGAGACTGTGAACTTTGTTCACACCAACTTGTGCCAAAACAACAGACAGCGCCCCAACTGTTAGTGAATTAGCAGGGCATCAAACAAGTGTTGAGTGTCCGAGTACTGGCAGAGCTATGGCTTGAATGCCCACATCCTGAGGCACTGGGATTCACTATTGCAGCCAGGGTACTTTTGGAAATATGTGTCATGGGGTCCTCATGTTTGCACCATCCAAAATCTGGCACCATTGGCACCACTGAGTGAACAAATCCAGAAGCGATATGTCATCTGCTGTGCCCTGGGTGCCTCAGCCTTACCAGAGCTGCTCCTGTCTAAAGGAGGATGTAATGAGGAAGTTCCTAAACTCCCTTTGATGGCTAAAAATTAAGTTGAAGGCTACAATGAGACCAAGGAGGCTATTTTGCTTCTTCAGAAACTTAAGGTCTGGAATGATATCAAAAAAGTATGTGTGTTAACACATGAGACCTGGAAATGGCAAAATGGGAAACCATCATCATATCCAATGTGGGCGACCCTGCATTATCTATAATGAGGACAATGGTGTCACCAAGGCCTTCAGAAACATCCCTGGAATTACTCTACTTAATGTCAGCAAACTGAACCTTCTGAAACTTCCTCATGGTGGGTATATGGGATGTTTCCAGATTTGGACTGAAAGTACTTTCTGCAAGTTAGATGATCTGTATGGCACTTGGTGTAAGGCCTCCTGTCTCAAGAGTGACTATACCCTTCCCATGCACAAGATGCTTGATACACACCTTAGCCAAATCTTGAAAAGCCCAGAGATCCAAAGAGCCCTCCGAGCACCCCGCAAGAAGATTCATCTTGGAGTCCTGAAAAACAATCCACTGAAGAACCTGAGAATCCCGTTGATGGGAAACCCATATGCCAGGACCATGTGCCTGAACACTGTTCTCTGCCAGGTCAGGCGCCACACACTCTGGGTGCGTATGGCGGCAACATCACTAGAAGCCAAATCAGATGAGAAGGGGCTTCCCAGCAAGCAGCCTGTGGTAGGAAAGAAAGGAAAGACGCCTGTTGGTGTTAAGGAGCAGAAGTCTTTGGTGGGAAAAAGGCTGCCACGACCAAGAAACCAGCAGCTGAGAGGCCTGCAGAAAAGAAACCCACCCCGAAGACAAGAAGCCCGCTGCATAAATCTACATTTGTTTCTTCTGTAAATGTGGAGTCATTTCAGACAGCTAATTTTGAATAAAGACTTGATCAAGGGCAGTGAGAAACAAAAGAAAGAAAAAAACCCTACTCCTTCATCATAATTTATCACTTTATTGCCAGCTATTATCATCCAAAACTAACCCGATGGTGCTGATGTCCCAGAACAAGTAGGAAAGCCTTCCATTGCTTACTCCGGGAATTGGTTAGCTAGGGCTGCCATCACAGGTACCGCAGACTGGCCATGTCAGATAACAGCAGTGTATTGTCTCATGGTTCTGGAGACTGGACCATGTCTGAGATCAGGCGTTGGCCAGGTTGGTTGCTTCTGAGGGCTGTGAGGAGGAACCTGGTCCCTGCCGCTCTCTCGCCTCTGGTGGTTTGCCGCCAATCTTTGGGACGTCCCAACTCTTGTTGAGACAAGACGTCCCATCTCTTGTCCTCATCTCTTACATGGCATTCTCCCCACATGTTGGTCTCTATGTCCAACTTTCCTCTCTTTTTAAGGCCATCTTGGATTGGGGCTCACCCTGAGGACCTCATCTTACTTTGATCATCTGCAAAGTCCCTATTTCCAAATAAGGCCACATTCACAGGCTCTGGGGGTGAAGTCTTTAACATCTTTGTGGGAGTGGGAAGGGCATTCGATTCAACCCATAACACAGGTGTCCAAGGAGGTTAAATTAAAAACTTTCCCTTTGTAGGGTTCTTTTGGAGATCCTTAAGGATTTCACAAAAGGATCCTTAGAGTAAAGAAATTATCTCTTTTCTTTGTGTAGATATTGCATCGTCAGCCTGAGCCCTCACTCATTTGTGTGTGTGTGTGTGTGTGTGTGTGTGTGTGTGTGTGTGTGTGTGTGTTTGACATCTGGCCACAGCATCCTATCTATCAATTATCCCTTTGCTAATAGGGCAAACTTGGAGATTAGCTATGCCAAAGGACTTCAGAAACTGGCAGTCAAGTTCAGCAAAGTATTACAGAGCACACAAAAAAAGTAAGTATATGAAACAGGTAAGGCAAAAATGATGACTAAAAGTTATAAAAAGTGGGACGCCTGGGTGGCTCAGTGGTTGAGCGTCTGTCTATGGTTCCAGGTGTGATCCTGGGGTCCTAGGATCAAGTCCTGCATCAGACTTCCCATGGGGAGTCTGCTTCTCCTTCTGCCTATGTCTCTGCCTACGTCTCTGCCTCTCATGAATAAATAAATAAAATCTTTGAAAAAAAAGTTATGAAAAATGACATATGTTCGATTCCAGCTTCCTCTTATAAAACGGGGTGCGTAATGTGAAGCCTGGCTTACAGTTCTTGGGCACTCACTGTGTGCCAGGCCCTGCGTTAAGTGCTTTTACAGATACTCTCCTTTAATCCTCTCAGCAACTCTTAGCAAGTCTTATTATTGTTCCCATTACAGACCAGGTCTTGAGGATTGGAGAGTTTAAGAAGATGGCCCCAATTACACAGATAATAAGTGGTAGAACTGGACTAATCTGGTGCCCTTATGACTCCTGAGCCTGTATCCATAATAAGCCTCGGTGATGATATGTTACTTTGGAAGCAGTGCCATTTCGTTGGAAGGTCTTGGAGTCAAGAAGTCTGAATCCTGCTTTATCTCAACTCCATGACCTCTGACAAGTATCCGGGCCACCCTGCGCCTTGATTTCCTTCATACATTAGATGGAGTAGTGCTATGCGTTTCATTGGGCATATATGTGCGCATGTCTGTGTGTGGGGGTGTATATTATATGAGATCATATATGTAGAGATTAGCACATCAGGTCCTGAAAAACCGGTGCTTCACATTTTCCTTATTATATTTCAGAATGAAGTTGATTTTTTTTCTTTTGAGGGAGAGAAGAAAGATACTGGATATTCTAAAAGATATTCTATAAATGGTCCATTAACGATAATTTGTTACAAAGCTTCTTGACCGATGCTCGCAGATGTCACCGCAAACTGGCAGTGCCATTGCAAAGACCTCTTTTGTTGGTGAAAGAGAGAGGGAAAGAAAGAAGAAGCCTTCTGGATCTCACATTCTTACTCCTCCTTAGGCATCGTCTGTAACAGCAAATAATGGCTTTGAAATTGTTTGACTTTGAGCTTGATTTTTAGGATAGTCTGTAAGTAGACTGCAAAGCAGCCAGTATAGCAGAATGGTTGAGTATAGACTTTATTGACACTGCCCTGATTTAAATTCTACCTCTACCCCTTATCAGGTGGGTGAATTAGGGCAATTTATTTTATCTCTTGGTGTGTATTTAAAATGGAAATAGGACCTACCTCATGTAATTGCCACGAGGATTAAATGAGATAATACAACAAATGTGTTTAACACCTGGCATGGGGTTCATTATGACTTTGATTCTAATTACTTGCTAAAGAATGAGAGGTGTAGGGATGCAGGGGCGTGTGTCTAATTGTGCTGCAATCCTAGCATCTGGCATGATGCTCCCAAAGAGTTGACATATCCAGAAAGTTTAGTTAACCAGGATTACTACAATAATATTTAATAATAAACAGTAATTTTGGCTTTTATCTATACCCAAATCTGTGTTGTATACATAACCTGATTTATTCCTATTTTAAAAGATCAGTTGAAAGAGAGTCAGAGAAATCAAGTGATCTTTCCAAGGTCACACAGGAAACAAAGACGCAGACACCTCTGAGGCCGAAGCTCTAGGCTTTCTGCTCTGCTGCTCAGCTCCTCTGAGGACCAAATGCCAGATTCTCTTCTCCAAAAGGGTGCCTGGGTTCCTTTTCTAAAAATCAACTCTATTAAAGTTTAATTTACATGCAGTAACCAGCACCCTTCTTAAGTGTATGGTTTGGTTAATTTTGATAGATGTATATGCTATGTAGCACCACCCAAATCAAAAGGTAGACATTTTCGTCACATCAAAAGATTCTTCGTGCCTGTTTGCAATCCTTTCCCCACCTAGGCAACCACTGATCTACTTCCTATCGAGACAGATTTGTTTTGTGCTTTTTGCAATTTCCTATAACAGGAAGTCTATACTAAGTAGTCTATCGTCTCTTGTCTTGTGTCTGGCTTTGGATGCGCAGAGAATCTGGTACCCTCTGGTCTAGCTCTCCGATTCTCTGACTGCAGGGTGCAGGCTAAGCCACTTGGAGGCAAAACCTCTGCACCCTCCTGATTTCAGTAGTGGCACGGATCTGTCCCCTCCCCTCCATCCACGTCTACACAGGCCTCTGTTCCTGAGGTTTATTGATGCAATTGAACTGATCCTTCTGGCTTCTGAAGGCCAGTGATGTGGGCTGCTGCGAGCTATGCCCCTTCTCTGGGAGACTAGAGCATCAGTCTTCCTCATCCCCACCCTGGGACCCTAGGAGAGGGCGGTGTTCTCCTTTGGCTGAATGGAGACCCTGCTTATGAGACGACAAAATATCTGAGCTGTTGTCCTAAGAGCCAGCAGGGAATGGTAGCTGGGCCCCAGCCCCAAGAGCAGCACGTGGGACATCCCAGGGCCCTTGGGTCCTCTACCACTTGACTCTTCTGAGCCCAGCTCGGCTTGTTCGCTGGTGAAATGAGGAGCCTGCTAAGGGTGTCTTTTTTTTTTTTTTTTTTGCTAAGGGTGTCTTTAGGCCTCCCTACCCCTACCTCGCACACCAGCTTCCACCCAGACCACATGTTTGATCACCTTTGGCTACTTTATTTCCCTGGTTTCCTACAGGCATGAAATGGAAAATGAAAATCGAAATGAAAAACGACAGAAAAAAAGCCGTATATGTAACGACTATAGTGCAGTCAATAAGTTGGCAGGATTTAGTCCTGTGGACAAATTGAAATAAGACTAGGGAAATGAGTGCAATTTCTGTATGTAGTGAATCAAAGGTGATGCTGTATTTCTCAGACTTTACTGGAAAAATGACACCCACTCTTGTCCCCTCCCCCCCGCCCCTTTTTGCTTCCAGCTGTCTCGTCAGTGCCTGGGCCTGGGTCTCAGAGGGCATGAAGTCAGCGGCGGACCTACACCAGTGAGTGCTCCACCCGGGCTCGCTGCAACCCTAAGGGGAGGCACGCACATTTACAGTGGGCGCTACAAATATTCCTCTCCAAACTTGCCCTGAATAGATAGGCTAGAACACGCCGTTTTATTTCCCCAGAAAATAATTTGGAAAGTAGATATAAATCCTAATACTATGCTTGTGTGTCTTTTATGTTCTATTTCCAGAAAACTTGGCAAAGCAATTGAGTTGGAAGCAATAAAACCAACTCATCAAGTCCTGAGTGTACATGAAAAGAAGAGAAAATCAGTGAGTTAAATCTATCTTAAAGCAAGTTTCTGCCTTTAACCCAAGGAATAAACAGTGATCGAGTGTGATGCTAGCTTTCAGGAATTGGTCATAAAAAGAAACAAAAATTCAGGATGCCTGGGTGGCTCAGTGGTTGTGCATCTGCCTTTGGCTCAAGTTATGATCCCGGGGTCCTGGGATCGAGTCTCGCATGGGGCTCCCTGCATGGAGCCTGCTTCTCCCTCTGCCGTGTCTCTGCCTCTCTCTCTCTGTGTCTCTCATAAAACACAAATGGATAAAATCTTAAAAAAAAAACTCAAGATTTATGTACAAAGATGTTTGTTAAAACATTGTTTATGATACTGAAAGACCAGAAACCTCTTCACCATCCAAAAATAAATTATGATAAATTCAAGCAATGGAATATTAGGCAACCAGTAAAAATCTTGTGACAGCAGAATTTAATGACATGGAAATTTTTTCACTATATAGTGTTAAATAAAAATGATCGCCATTTTGTAAAGTAAATATATGGAATCTCCCCAGAATGTTAATAAGAATTATTTCTAGATAGTGCAATTCGAGCTTATTTTCATCTTATTTTTAGGGCACTTTTTGTATTTCCATTGTTTTTCAATAAATAGATATTCCTTTTGTAAACAGAAGAATGCAATATTTAAAAAGACATGTTTTTCTGTGCTTAACAGTTTAAGATCAGGTAAAGGCAATAATAGATATAGTCCTCAAATTGTCTTACAATTGGAAAAAAGGGAAAAAAAATTAAGCAATTCTTTTGGGAGCACCTGGTCTTCTTGTCTAGCATATTGTCTAGTCTTCCTGTGTCTCTTTCCTTCCAGGACAATTTCATCTTTTTTCTATTATTTTTTTAACATTGATTTTTAAAATTAAAATTCAGGTAATTAACATATAAATTATTAGTGGTTTCAGAGGTAGAGGTCAGTGACTCATGGGTCCTCTGTAACACCCAGTGCTCATCACATCACCTTCCCTCCTTAATGTCCATCACCCAGTTACCCCATCCCCCTACCCACCTCCCTTCCAGTGACCCTCAGTTTATTCCTTGTAGTTAAGAGTCTCTTCTGGTTTGTCACCTTCCCTGAGTTCATCTTATTTTATTTTTCCCTCCCTTCCCCCATGTTCCTCTGTTTTCTTTATTAAATTCCACATATGAGTGAGATTATATGATAATTGTCTTTCTCTGATAGACTTATTGTTCTTTTTATTTGTGTGTTATACTGTCATTAAGCACTTTAAAATATATTTTTAGTTGACATAAAGGGATGTTTAATAAACACAACTCAATTCCGATAGGGTGAGGTCATGGTTCCAATTGTCTCAAGGCCAGGTCCAGGTAAGAAGTTCAGAAGCAGTCACCCCTTGGTGGCACTTTGTGAAGGGAAGGGGCAGTGGCTAGGGGCGGTTTCAAGTGACCACAGCCAGATAGAGGAGCTCCTTAAGGTAATAAATTAGTAAGATGAGGGAATCTGTAAAAGCCCTGATGAAAGAGAAATGATATAAAAACATTTTTATTCAAATTCATTAAAGTGAGTCAGGCAATGGAATTGATGTTTGTGTGGACATATGTGTGTTTGTACCAGAATGGATGTTCTACTGAGGCCTGGGGTGATGAGGGAAATTTATAGTAATTATTACTAAGTAATATAATCTTCCACCTTTGCAAACCAACTTAATAAAAACCAAACACCAGTCTATGTATTTCATTAATTACAAAGTATTTTTCATATCCCATAATAATATGATTATCACCAGCATTTCCTTAGTACTTACCATAAATTAGGCCCAGTGACACGATCATTATCATAGTGCTTTGAATAATTAATGTCGTGATCCCTCAAACTGCTGGTCCAGTTTCATAGTCTTTATTTCAGCACTACCCCTCCCTGCTGCACCCCTACCACCCTGGTCCACTCACTCACAGAAGATAAAAGAGGAGAATTTTTTTTTTTTCTGGATGCCTGGCTGACTCGGTCAGTAGAGCATGCAACTCTTGATCTCACGGTCATGAGTTCAAGCCCCACATTGGTTATGAAGCCTATTTTTAAAAAAGGAAAGATGAGAATTTGTTTTAAGGGAATTTGTTCTGCCTTTTACGTAGAGTCAAAAGTGACATAATGCCCAAAATTATTTTCATTGTGCTTGTTAAAATAAATTGTATATTCCAAATTCAATCAGTTGGACAAAATAAAAGGGAGGCATTGCTAGGCATCCCATGTGGTTGAGTGATTGCTGATCTGTGGGCCTGGAAAAAAAATCTATGGTCCAGGAAAAAAAGGTTTGCTCTCACTTAAGTCTGATCTCCTTGAGGGGGTTGCCTAGATACATTTTTATTATTATTGTTACCATCCCTCTGGCTGTTTAAAGCAGGAGAAAACGTGACGCCTGGTTGGCTCAGTGGTTGAGCATCTGCCTTCGGCTAAGGGCATGATCTCGGGATCTTGGAATCTGGGATCAAGTCTCACACTGGGCTCCCTGCAAGGAGCCTGCTTCTCCCTCTCTCTCTGTGTCCCTCATGAATAAATAAATAAATCTTAAAAAAAAAAAAAGCAGGAGAAAAGTTAATTATGATTAAGAATTCAATCTCTGCAATTACAACAGGATTCACTTCAAGGGTAATGAGACACTTAGAATTAGCATGGCCAGGACCGTACGGATTGTCACAGTGCTCAAGTTTGGGCCACATGGAATGATGCTGAAGAAGTGGTAGGTCTGGAAATGACCCCAAATCACACAAGACTCCCTCCACGCAAGTTTTGCACATTGATGTTGTTTTTACAAGTTTTTATATAGTTACCTGGTTTACATGGAAAGGGTTATTTTACCAAATGCATTCAAGCTAAATCCTGTCCAGAGATTTTTGACATGGGGGAAAGGTAGTTTGCCTACTTTTCTCAGGATATACGTCCATTGTAGGATTTTGGAATTCCTATGGATTGTGATAATGATTGTACCAGAATTAACAAACAAGCCAGCACCGTGATTCAACAGAAAGACAGCAAAAGAAATCATCTTTATTTTTTTTCTGTTCCTAGCTTGATAACGAAGTTGAAAACGCAGCGAATCTTGTCATTGGCAATTGGAATCAACAGATCAAGGCAAGTATACATATGAATGCTATTTATGTAAACTCAGTTTTTAGGACTGAATCTTTTTGCTTTTGCACAAATGTGATTGTGTGTTTTGGTGTTAGTATTTCTGAGTGCTAACTGCAGAGAAAAATGTTTCCTCACCTGAATTATTATGTAGATATATCTTTCAACTAAACTGATAGCACAGCAGGGCTCTAAATATGGTTATTATTCATAGCTAACAGACAGCATTTATTGTGTGCCAAATGTTATATATTTATATATTCAACCATTGCAACAACCGCCACACCACCACCATCCACCCCCTGCCACCAAAAAAAAAGCCAACCCAATGTGGCATGTCGCATTTGACAGATGGGTGGGGAAACTGAGACACTGAGAGATAAGTAATTTGCCTAAAGCTGGTTAACTGTTGAACCAAGAATTGTTACGAGTCGTTGGGTTCCAGAGTCATTACTCTTACCCATTACACTACACTGACCGCCTCTCTGTATAATCTGTAACTTAGAGCAAGTGATAAATGCTCTCTGAGTTTTGGATTTATCATTTGTAGAAGGGCGTTCGTGATCTCTGTCTCGCTAGCGAGAGGAGTACTGTGAAGGGTGAGTAGCCATATGTAAAGGGGAATACATATATTGATCCCACAAATATGTATGGTCCACTTCTTGTACTCCACCCTGTACTAGGACATGGTTCCTATTTTCAAGTAATTTAAAATGTAGTTGGCTAGATAACATATGGGCAGGAAACAGTAAATGAATTCTAGGGAGAGGAATTATGATCTGGTGTGAGAATTTAGAGCATATCATTACAGGTTCTTATGCAGAGAGAATAACAGATGGAACCCATATATATGTACAGAAGATAATTCTAGAACAATCCCGTTTAGGAGGAATTCAAGTTAAAAGAACTAGAGGCCAGCAGAGAAGGACTCTGCTAAGAAAACCCACTGATCCCCCTTTGAGAGAACTTGTGCTCCGAAAGTTGAACTCCCTTTTCATCTCCAGACTGTCGGTGCCTAAAGAGAACTTTCCCCAGCAGACAGCTGCTAGTGGCAAGAACCAGAGAGACCTTCAAATTAAATAGGCAGCCCCAACTCAGCCCTCACTGTTGCCTTTGAAGCTCCTGCTGAAATCAAGGACTCCATAAGACCAAGGACATTAATAAGAAATGTTTGAGATAAATGGATTTCTATACCCACAACATTAGTACTGGTAAAAGAATGCTCACGAGAATCACTTTTATAATTAACGTTTAAAAGTCCCATAATCAGTGTCCAGGCATTTAGTTTTAGTTTTGCTCTTGGTTGATTTTATGAGTTTTCTTAAACAGAGTTTGTGTAAAAAAATTTTTTAAGTTGGTTCCACACCCAGTATGGAGCCCAGCATGGGGCTTGAACTCACAACCCTGAGATCAAGACCTGAGCTGAGATCAAGCATCAGATGCTTAACTGAGCCACCCAAGCACCCCAAACAGAACTTGTTTTTAAAAATACATTCTCCAAATATTCAGCTTTCACAGGAAATTCAAGATAATGGACCGAAAGAGAGAAACCATGCTCGGCAGCTATAATTGCCTCCCAGTTGCCACCAAGTAATTTCTCTAACTACAATGATTTTATTTTTTTATGAAGAGTGACAGAGAAATTGGAGAACATAAAATTCTTGAGCTCTAATGATTTTCTCCCCCGTTACAATTGAATGGTTTCAGCATGTCAGTAATGAAGTGTGATCTATCTGGGAGACAGAAATGGCAGCCCTAAAGTTCCCAAAGCTTCCCTCATGCTCTCCTTTCTCTGTGGCCATGTGATTGTAGGCAGAGAAAGAGGGTCCCTGAGCTCCTTGTCCCTTGAATTCACTTTTGCAGAAGCTTCGTGGGGCGAGAGACATTTGGAAGGCTTTGCTTCTGATTCCTAAAGAGAGAGGGAACTTTTTCCTTTGTTACCTGGTTTTACAGTCCTTACGACCTTGATGTGCAAAACTGAACACACTTTCAATCAATCCAGCTCCTGAACAGGCTGGATCCAACTCAAACCAAGTTCTGTTTGTTCATTTTATCTCTGGAGCACCAGCTTCTGCCAAGTTGGAACTCTTTAGGATAGGAAACGATCACCTGGGTCGTAACCCACTTTGAGGTTGGAGTAGGAGGACTTCGAATGCTTCTTCCTTCCTAACAACCCCCCAGGCCTGCCCCCCACTGCCAATGCAGCCCTGAAGCCTGGGTATCAGGAATGAAATAATCTCTTTGCTCTAAGTTTCAAGAGAGCATCTTAAAATGACCTCAACTGTGGCTCAGGCCGATTTAGAAGAATGATGCAGGTGGTCTTCCATGTTTGCTGCGATGTTTTTGTGGTAAAGCCGTTCCCTTCCTGATGCTAGCTAGAACAATGCTTTGGAGGCTTGTGGGCCTTTGTGATTTGGAGAAATGTATAACCCTCTTGAGTGTACTCGATATAATGAAAAAACATACAGTGGTTTCAGGGCAAAATGTTAGCCACTGTGATGTTCCAGGCAGATTTTGAGGTCAGGGCAGAAATAAAGAACTAGAATTACACAGTCATTTAAGCTAGCACATGAACATGACTTGTTCCAGGACAGAAGGGGTTTTCTCTTGATATCTGTTTCTGAGCCCTTTTTGCTTTTTTGTATGTTTCTGACTCTAGGCCAAAAAAAAATTAATGGTTAGTACCAAGAAGCATGAGGCACTCTCCCATCTTGTAGAAAGCTCCAAGCAAACTGTGACTAAGAAGGAGAAGCAGAAGGTAACCCGTCATGGTCGGCTGCATGCATGTGGCTTAGAGATGGATTTCCTCCTCTGAGCTATGAACACAAGAGAACTGGCTGATTCGCTGCTCTGTGTGGGGTCTCTGCAGAGCTGTCATGTGGCGCAGTTATGAGAGGGATCCTAAATCCTTCCTGGTCCACATATATTTTTAAAAGGTATTATTGACAGATGATAAATTAGACCAAGGGTGTCCAAATTTTTCCACAGGGACCCTATTAAATACTCTCAGTCCAAGTAAGTAAAATATATATGTACATATATAATGAATTATATAATGTACTTTACCAGTATCGTGTACCGTACGTAGTACTTTGTTATACTAATGTGTTATGAACATTATAAGACACAAAAAAGTGTTTGAAGGATGAGATGAAGATGAAATAATATTTTAAACGATTAGCTAATCATGATGCCTTCATATGATCACTGAGTGACATTTCCAGGCAAAATATGCACTTGGGCAAGGTTCAGCCTTGACTGTAGTAAATGTAAATTCATATTTCTAATAGTCCTCTTGATAATTTTAAAACTTTTTTGGTTAACTTCTTTCCAGATTTCACCAGATCATCCCAGTTTTTGTTATGTACACATAACCGGGAGCAGGAGAAGGCATCAGCTCTCACAGTTTCTTGTGGCTTTCCTGTGCTTTCATTGGCAGTACTCATGTCAATGTACAGCTTAGCAGAAATCTTTTAAAGATATTTGTTAATTTTGTGTGTGTGACCTGATTAAAGCTAGATAATAAATCTGTAAATCCCCACACCCAGACACGTGCGGATGGCCACATGTCCCAGGATACCGAAAGTGAAGACATTTGTGAGAGCCCATGTCAGTTCCTTAGGTTGTAAAACTCACATCCACCACCCCCCAAAGAAGCACACAATTGTCCATGAATGGGCACCAGTGTAGACTCATATGTCAAATAAGAGTAAGCTTGTGTTTAGGCAAAAAGGAACACAAATAATGTTGGAGATACGATAGATTACCTTGCCCACCTACTGTGGTATGTGCTCCAAATTGGAAACATCTGAAATGGTCAGTATCTTCCCCCAAAGCTGGAGTCCCCCTAAGGAAATGCAGACCACAGCATCACAAGACATTCTTAAAGAAAAAGAAAATCATCATTGCAAGTAAGGCTACCATTTCGTCTGAACAAACTATTAGTTGAATAACTTAAGTTCATTGTTAGCAACATTTTACAACGTTCTTATTTCTTTCCATGTCAATCTTCACAGTTTGAAATGATCATAACAAGTATTGAATAATGAGGCAGCTTCTGAGGAGGCGGCACCAGGGTGTGCTAGAGTGCTGAGCACCGGGGGCCTGTCACAGCCGTTGGGAGCCCTCATTAGAAGCTATTCTTCATTGATGTCAAGCAGTAACAAAGAGAAAAGCACTAGGCGGCTAAATGGTGGATTCCCTCTTCCTTCCCTCATTAGCAGCTTCCCTGGGAGGTCGAAGCCCATGGTCTTCCTCTGCCCTCCTCTGATCCTGTAACCATGGAACTTTGACTGTCATTATATCATATCAAGACCCCTACCATCTTCATCGCTTTATCTGGTAGCTTTTTTTTTTTTTTTTTTTTTGAAGAAGTGCCCATCATCTCCAACCTGAACAGAGCTGACTCTGCCCTGTTCAGTCCTTCCTGTGTTCCTGTTCTCAGCAGAAGCGGATCTAGACCTCCATTCTTCTCACACCTCCATCCTCACCACCCACTCTCAGCAGACTGACTATCTTGCCTCCTTCCTCACAGAGTAAATAGAAGTTGGCTCAGCCACTTGGCTACTAAAGTCCTATGTGCAGTGGGACAGGCCAATTCTTTATTGTGTGCTTGGATTCCCAGCCCATCCTGCCTCTCAGAGATGCTCCCCTTGATTGTTTCCCTTTCGCCTGTATCTTGGACATACCTCTCTCTAATAGTCACTTCTCGTCAGTCCACATGTCCCTCTCCATCCCATCTTGGGAGAGTAGGAAGAGTCAGGGAGACACCTTTCCATGGCCCTATTCCTGTTCCTCTCCAGATTTTATCATCTCTCCTTCCTTTCTCAATAAGATTTATTGAAAATCCTTGTTCACTCCTCGATCCACACCAACCAAGCTTCCTCCTCCATTCTACGAAGAGTGTTATTGCTTGGAAAACAATGTCGTCCTTGTTGCTAAAGCCAATGTGTACTTTCCAGCCCTTATCTTATTTAACTTCTTGGAAGCATTAAGGAGTATTGACTTCCTCTTTCTAGAAAATTCTTGTCTTTTGATTTCAGCAACACCTTATTCTTTTGGTTTTTCTCTCTAGCAATGTTTTATGGACTTCTCTTTTTCTTCCCGACCTTTATATATTGCTTTTCCTGATTATTTCTCTTCTGGGACTCATTCTGTTTTATTCATTGTTGCACTTCCAGGCCCGACACAGTATTCTCCAAATCAGGTACTCACTAAATAGCCAGTACTCAATAAATATACTCTCAAGGCTTCCACTACCATATCCAGGCTGATAATATCCCAATTTATGTCTCCAGCCCAACAAGTCTCTAAACTGCCTCTTAGCATCTCAAACTGAACATCCAAGATTGGAACCATAATTTCTCTCTACCAAAAAAATTCTTTTATTCCTGTGTTTTCTATATCTTTGAATATTACCATCTAACATATCCTCGAGGTTACACCTCCTGAACCAAACACTTCTTGAACTTTGCTGCTTGTGCTTTTCTCCCTTGCCACTGTTCTCTTCCAGGCCCACCCACATCACCATCGTGTGGAGTACTTGGCAGATTGGTCTCCTGGCTTTCAGCATTGCCTCCTTCTATCTATTTCCCATCTATGGACTCCTCTGACTTTTCTGAAACTCAAATATGAGCATATGATTCTCTTCTTAAAGGCCATAGAGGCTTCCTGATGTCCTCAAATAAAGTCTGAATCTAAGGATGATGATTTAGCAAAGGATAGCCATGGCACACTTTCAGCTTTTTCACTCTATTATTATCAGGTTAAAATTCACAAGCTCATGTTTCTTTTTTTTTTTTTTTTTTTCTTTTTTTTTTTTAAATAGAGAAGGTCTTTTTCTTTTTTTAAAATTTTTTTCTTTATTTATTTATGATAGTCACACAGAGAGAGAGAGAGGCAGAGACACAGGCAGAGGGAGAAGCAGGCTCCACACACCGGGAGCCCGACGTGGGATTCGATCCCGGGTCTCCAGGACCACGCCCTGGGCCAAAGGCAGGCGCCAAACCGCTGCGCCACCCAGGGATCCCTACAAGCTCATGTTTCAACCAGATAAATGTGGTTCATTACACTTGATATACAAAACCAAATGTGTCCTGTGTAAGTCATACATCAGAGCCAAGGGACAGTTGAACAGCTAGCATATCAATTGGAATAATAAAGTAAGTGGGGGATCCCTGGGTGGCGCAGCGGTTTGGCGCCTGCCTTTGGCCCAGGGCGCGATCCTGGAGACCCGGGATCGAGTCCCACGTCGGGCTCCCGGTGCATGGAGCCTGCTTCTCCCTCCGCCTGTGTCTCTGCCTCTCTCTCTCTCTCTGTGACTATCATAAATAAATAAAAAATTAAAAAAAAATTAAAAAAAAAAATAAAGTAAGTGGTGTTAATATTCACCATTTTGGATGACCGTCCTTCATTACTAAAACATTAGTCAAAATGTCCGTAAGCATAAAGAAGGTCATTTTTAAAAGCCTTTGTCTCTGTCCTTGAAACTCCTAAACTGCTTAAGTCAGAGGGATCTTTGGTGCTCCTTGAACTGTGCTTTGAAATCTATTTACATCAGAATCACCTAAAGAAGTAGTGAAATTCAAAATTCCTTATCCCATTATAGAACTACTAGATCAGTATTGCTACTTGTGGGACCCTGAAAATCTGCAATTTTATAAGCACCCACGTCCTTCCTTAACATATTCAAGTTTGAGAATCATTCATGTACAACAACTTACTTTGTTCTCAAAGATGTGAAATTACTTGTCTGAGCATTCTGAGAATCAGTTTTAGCTACCCCGGTACAGAGAGTTTTATTATCACTTTGATTTTCTGGAGGGCTTCATAATCGGGCTTCATAATCAGAATGGCCACTTTTGGTGGCTGGCAAGAGGGGGTTCTTCGTGAAGGAGCAGATCACTGGGGAGCAGGATGAGGGGAAAGCAGCTGTTGGGCAGTCCACAGCTTGTAGTGAACATTGGCCTGTGCCTCAGGCCTTTCACCAGTAAGTGAGCCAGTTCTAAAATTATGCACTTTTGCAATCTCTTCCTGTCCTGGTAAGAGATGCTCGGACACAGAGGATTTACCAAAAAAGAGTACAGGAATCATTAGTGGGTTACAATCTTGATCTGGAGTTTCCCAATCTGGGCTTGCTTTCCCTCCCCAGTCTTTTGGCCTCCTCCTTGATTTGATAAACGTGGGCACATCACATCCCACTTAAGGACCTCAGTTTCCTCATGTGAACAATGGAAGGAATCATACTGACAGACCCGTAGGTCTACTTTCAGCTCTAATACACCTTTTCTCTGAGAAAGATTTTTGATTTTGTCATCTATAGTTACTGCTGCTGACTTGAGCTGGGAGATGGGAACCATATCACTGGGATGTTTGCAGTCCTTTACCTGGGATCACCAAAGGCTTTGACACATGTGTTAATGAGTATGTAACAATGACATTTTCCTTCAGCTCCTCAGCAAACTGAAAAAATCAACAGAGAAATTGGCAAAAGAAGATGAAAGCTACTACCAAAAAAACCTAGCTGGCTGTGCTGCCAGACTGAAGTGGGAAAATACCCTGGAAAACTGCTACCAGGTGAGTCGTTTGCTGGCAATTTTCTCTTCTTCTGTGGAGCTTTGTGACGCCTTGAAAATGAAGGTCAGGTCTACAATTACATGACTTGATGATCTCTGTCCTTGGTGATGACCCTCACTCCTACTGTGACTTTGGAGAGACCATGTAACTTCCAATTGTTTCCATTGCTCTGTGGATCCAATAACCAGTGAATATTTACTGAATATCATTGGCCAGATTCTAATCCTCAATGTACACAATAGCACTCAGCTAACTTCCAAAAGTGCTGTCCAAGTGAAGTGTAAATTAAGGCTTGAGTATTCGATACTTAGAAATGAGTTTTAGGCCTGAGAGCTCATTTATACGGTAATAACTTACAGAGTTCCGCTGGAGCAATGATCCCATCTCGACTTGGGAGGTGTACAGTTTAGCAGCAAAGAAGATGTATAAAGAAGGAATTGTGGCAAATCATCCAATAAAAATTAAAGAGTATGAACAAGCAGATCACAAAAGGGAAAATCAAAATCACCAATAAACATATGAAAAGATGCTCAATCATTCGGCAAAGATTAAAAAGTGGCAATATCCCATGTTGTCCAACAAGAATTGCTGGGAATCAAGAATTTTTATACTTCTCGAGTGAAAATAACTTGAGTATCTAGTGAAACTGAAATGTGCATGTATACATCACCGAGGGTGATGTATAAAAATGGTTATTGCAGAATTGTTTATAATTGCATGATGAGAAAAAAATGTACACAATCTTCCTATCAATAGAGAAATTACTCTTTAAACGTGCTCTAATTTAAAAAGTAGACCAATATCTAGCAATAAATATTAATTAAAACTATATATAAACACAAATCAACCTCGGAAACATGATGTTGAAGAAAAGCATGCTATTTATACACTCTATATAAATTAAAGCATTTTAAAAAACTCACATTCCAAACTACAGGGAGTTTTCGTGTGTGTTTGTAAACTTATACATAGAGATTGAATCTGTGTTGCGTGAGGGAAATGGTGAGAATTCAACAGAGCTGCCACATACAGCCACACGGTGTGTGGACAACCTGACGAAGGACAAAGCAAACCCAGGCTCAGAAATTACTCCAACTACCATAATCAGAATAGCTTAGCTCTCTGTTTTTTAAGTCAACATAAATATGTCCAACTTAAATAATTTTCAGTTCTGGGTGCTAAGAACATGAATGTTTTGGTTTATTTTCCTCCACATTTTAAGTTAAAAAAAAAAGTTTAAAGCAAGGTACAATTGCAAAAAGAGGCAATCATGATGCAGTTTGATAAGCACAGTAGTGTGAGACAGGTGCTGCTTATGGACAGTTCACTGCATTCTATTTTGTATCCATCACAACATCATGATGAGGCCTTAATTTTATTCCTAATTTATAGTGAGGAAGTGAGACATGAAGTATCTTGCCCAGGATGGCAACAGGATTAGCCTAGGCAGGCTGATGCCCCGGTTTGACCTCTACTCCCTGCTTCTGCGCTAATAGGACCTAGGCAAGTGGAAATTGAAGAGCATGTTTAATCTGCTGCTGTTGGCTCTCAAGGTAGGATAGATGCAATTAGGGAAGAGTAGGGAAATTAAAGAAGAGATGAAAACTAGTCAAGGAGAGAACGAAATGAGAATAAACCCTTCTTTAATTTATGCCCTCAAACATAGGATCCTGGTACTCTCCTTTCTTATTTTGGATAGGTTTTAGATGAAAATGAGAAAAGCCCAAGGATTTCTTTTTCTTTTTTTTTTTTTTTTAAGATTTTATTTATTTATTCGTGAGAGTCAGAGAGAGAGAGAGAGAGGCAGAGACACAGGCAGAGGGAGAAGCAGGCCCCACAGGGAGTGCGATGCGGGACTTGATCCCAGGACTGTGGGATCGCGCCCTGAACCAAAGGCAGATGCTCAAACGCTGAGCCACCCAGGTGCCCGGGCCCAAGGATTTCATTTCCACATTTGTCCGTCTGAAACCTGGCTCTCCAACCTGGCCTCTGTCTGGTCTTGCCTCACCCCCTGGGACTTCTCAGTGGACCTGTGGCTTTTCCACAGGGGCTGACTTCCTTGGAAACCCTGTTAGATTATGGGAGAGAAATTGCTGCTCCCAGGCCATCTTCCAGATGCCCTTCAAGGGCTATGAGAGAAATACTCAACCTCCATGTCTCCACCCCCCTCATCTCTCCACATCATAGCAATGGGGGATCATTATGGTTCTTACTTGGTATGGCGGCCAGCATGTCTGGCGTAGCTGACCTCCAGCTGACCTTCAAAACGGCTCAGGTACCGCTATTACCAACTCCCTTCTCAGAGGCGCTTACTAGGTCTGTCTCTCCTTTTTCTGTTTTCTTTTTTCCTGGTAGGGTCCTCCTACACTTTTCCTCCCAACCCACCTTCAGCAGCCCCAAGTTTTATATCAAAACATCCTGAAAGTTATCTTTTTTGTTTATAAAGTCTCCCTGATGGTGACAAGATATATATTTATCTGTATTTCAAAAGATGTCTCTGCAGACAAATAAAAACAGAGATTCTTAACCACAGAGACAAATTGGCGGTTGCCCCAAGGGAGGTGAGTGGGGGATGGGGAAAACAGACAAAGGGGATTAAGAGGACACTGGTCATGACGTGCACTGAGTAATATATAGAAATGTTGAATCATAATCTTGTATACTTGATACTAGTATAGCACTGTATGTTAATTATACTTGAAGTTTTTTTTTAAAAATCTCTTTCAACTAGCTTTAAAAATATTTAAAAGCCTAGGGTTTTTGTTTGTTTGTTTGTTTGTTTTTTGTTATTAGAATCGAAGTCACATGGAGAATCTACTAAAAATCAGAATCTCCTTAAGGAAAAGAAAAATTTCCTTTCACCCTTCTTGCCCTGGTTTGTTGTTGCCACCATGCCAGAGGCCATGCCGGCCCCTCTCCCTTTCCATTCTCCGTTCTCGTACTTTCTCTTATTGTGGCTCCCGCAGAGCTGCCTTCTGCCTCCCAAGCACAAGCCCAGCCCTGTAGACCCACTTGAGACTACTTCTGCCAAGACATCCTCGCCTCGCCCTAACCAAGACCGATTCCTTACTTTGTGTTCCCTTGGCTTGGGTACCCTCAGTCTGCCCCCCCCCTCCAAGTGACTGACTCACATATTACACTGTGTGTTCTAGATCTTCTATTGTTTACAAACTCAGAAGTAGAATATTATATTCATGAAGACATAACAAAAGTGGGCTGAATTGAATTTGAGGGGGATTTTATTATAAGTGTGAGATGTGGAAATGTGACAAGGGTTGTTCAGTTTCATTTTTCCTTCTCTTCTCCCACCATTCTTCTGTGGAAAATGGGATATAAGAATTCATTTAAACACTCCATAATGCATCCTCTTACCCCTTCTTCTCTCCAAATTGGATTTACCAATTCTTTCAGAGAACATTCATTGAGCTGCCTTCAAGGCAGTTTACTAGATACTGAGAAATGTCAAGTTTCAAGTGTCGTTATGAAGTAATAAAACCAATTCCACACACCACATGGCAGTCTTACTATTTGTAATCATACTATGCTCAAGTCACATTTCCTCCCTTCCAAGAACAAACCATTCAGTTGGTAGAAAGCAATTATAATATATTTTGAAAAATAATAGCCCTGCTACTAAGAATTACCAAGAGCCATGTGTTTGGTTCCGACAGTAAGCACTCAAGGAATTATTTTAGAGAGGCATTTGCAATACGTGTCAAGAGCATTAAAAATATTCGCCTTCTCAACAGTGTTCCTCATCTGAACCACATAACACAGAAAATAATCTGAGTGAATGTTTTCACAGCTCCCCCAGGGGTGTTGGTGACCGAACCTCTCTAGGTGCAGTGGGGAGACGGTGACATGTATGGCATACAACGGATTCCCCAGGACAGTAGGGCTTGACTCTCTCCCAGCACTTGTGGTGAAAAACATAATTTTCTTTCTATAAATATATATTGAGGAAATAGCTAAAAAAAAAAACAATTTCTATTCAAAATACATTAAAAGCAAAAGGGAGGAAACAATTCAAATGGTTAACCTTTAGGGGATGACTAAATGAATCAAATGTGCTGTGTGCAATCCCACACAGTGGACTATTTTAAATGATGTTTCTGGAGATGAACAACATGAGAAACCGCTTTTGTACACTGTTTAGTGAAAAAACGATACCAATGTGAATAATTTGCTAGGTAACTAGAAAAATAAAATAGTACATACACACATACCTAGATAGACTGAAATACATCAAAATGCTAACGGGTTATCTCTGGGTGGAAGAATTATAAATACTTTTCAAATTAAATTTTGTTGTGGCCCTTTAGAGTCCCAGGACAATGTCTCAAAGCAATTAGCGTGCTTGTTAAAATTCCGATTCCTGAGCACCTCCCTAAAAGGGATGAATCAGAACCTCTGAATAATTTTCAGAAGGGGTCTAGGTGATTGCTAAGCATTCTGAAATTTGAGAGTTCTTGCTCTAGAAAGAACATGATATTTCTTTGATCAGTTTTATGGAAGCAATTTAGATGAAAATGAAGTCCTTCCAAGGACAGAACAGCAGGACAGGAAAAAAAATGAATGAAAACTATGAATGATCACGGTCCTTGGGCCCCGACCAGTCTCCAGATCTGCTGTTCCCTGCTAACTCTGACCACGCTCTCATATATGTGCTATCATAAAGGCACAAGAGAACAGTTTTATGTTCTCCAGAGTATTTTGCTTCTCTACTGCCAATTTTATACAAAAAGAACAAGATAATAGAAAGCAATAATTCATTAAATGAGATATAGATTTCCCCTTTGCACAGTGGAATTTATCTCTGCCTCTTTTCATGAGCAAACATAGATCATTTTAATGATTTCCCTGAAATGTAATTAAAACCTCTTAACCATTACCATCTCCTCCAAGGGATACTGGATATTCTAGTAGCAGATTGATACTGGTGGCTCAGCTCCTGTCAAAATAAGGACATAGCTGCTCACTAGGATACAATGTGTTCCTAAAACCCAGCTTTCGTTTATTTCTCCTGTCCTTTGTTCATGGTGCTAAACTAGAACAGCTGCTTTCTAGAACTTTCTCAAAGGTGTAAAGTCTCTTTCTGAAGATGGTTCCAGTTGAAGTTCAAGCAACTGAGCAGAATTTGTTTTATATATTAGTTAGGAAGCGTCTATCTCTGTCCTTTGAAGAAGCAACACGTTTGCTAGGCCACTCTTCTATGTCTTTACTCACTACGTGAGAGCACACAACCACTTTCCAATGGCTGGTGCCTGGCAATACTGAAGACTCAAGGGACCAAGAACAGAAACAAAAGTTTTAGCACCCACCAACTTAGAAAAGTTGAACAGCTTCTGACCCAATACAGAAGTGATCATGGGGAAGCAGAGCTCTGACCTTTTGCTTTGAGTGTCAGGACACTTGGCATAGAATTAAAATTTGCGTGTGATTGACATAGATGTTCATAGTTACTGCCTGAGCCTCTTACTGCTTTCGTTTAATAGCAGTGTTAAAATGAGTGTAGACCAATAAACAAAATGCAGTATATGCGTAGAGTTAAATATTATTTAGCCTTAAAAAGGAAGGACATTCTGACATATGCTACATCATGGATGAACCTGGAAGACATTATGCTAGGTGAAATTAGCAGTGGACAAATATTCTACAATTCTTCTTGTATGAGACGCCTAGGGTAGTCAAGTTCATAGAAGACATAAAGTAGAATGGAGGTTACCAAGGGGCCTAGGTGAATTTGGTTTAATGTGTACAGAGTTTCCATTTTGCAAGATGAAGAAAGTTCTGGAGATGGATGATAATTAAGGTTGCACAACAATGTGAATGTACTTAATGACACTGACGTATACATTTAAAAATAGTTAAAATGGTAAATTCTATGTTATGCAAGTTTTACCACAACTAAAAAATATAAATAAAATTTTAAAAGGCAAAAATGAACTATTGGGACTTCCTCAAGATAAAAAGCTTTTGCGCAGCAAAGGAAACTCTTGACAAAATCAAAAGAAAACTGACAGAATCGTAGAAGATATTTGCAAATGACACATCAGATAAAGAGCTAGTATCCAAAATCTATAAAGCACTTTTCAAACTCAACACCCAAAGAATAAATAATCCTGTCAAGAAATGGGCAGAGGACATGAATAAACATTTCTCCCAAGAAGACATACAAATGGCCAACTGACACATGAAAAAAGTGCTCAACATCACTCAACATTAAGGAAGTACAAATCAAAACTACAATGAGATCCCACCTCACACCAGTCAGAATGGCTAAAATTAACAAGTCCGGAAATGATAGATGTTGGAGAGGATGCAGAGTGCAGAGAAAGGGGACCCCTCTTACAGGGTTGGTGAGAATGCAAGCTGGTGCAGCCACTGTGGAAAACAGTATGGAGATTCCTCAAAAAGTTGAAAATAGAGCTACCCTACAACCCAGCAATTGCACTACTGGGTATTTACCCCAAAGATAAAAATGTATTGATCCGAAGGGGCATTTGCACCCAATGTTTATTAACAGCAATGTCCACAATAGCCAAACTATGGAAATAGCCCAGATGTGCATCAACAGATGAATGGATAAAGATGTGGTAAATATATACAATGGGCAACTACTCAGCCATCAAAAAAATGAAATCTTGCCATTTGCAACAACATGGATGGACGAGATGATATTATGCTAAGTGAAATAAGTCAATCAGTGAAAGGTAGTTATCGTATGATCTCACTCATATGTGGAATTTAGGAAACAAAACAGGATCATAGGGGAAGAGAGGAAAAAATAAAACAAGACAAAATCAGAGAGGGAGACAAACCATTAAGAGTCTCTCAATCATATGAAACAAACTGAGGCCCCCTGGAGAGGAGGAGTGGGGCAATGGGGGTAACTAGGTGATGGGCATTAAGAAGGGCACTTTGATGTAATGAGCACTGAGTCTTCTATGAGACCGGTGAATCACTGACCTCTACCTCTAAAACCAATAATCAGTATATGTTAATTAATGTAAGTAAAATATATCCAAAAAAAAGTTTAAAGTGACTATATGCCATTGATAAAATAGCGGCTGAATATGAATACAGTCTACCACAGAGATATAAGGTGCCACCATGCTGTATCGGGCCAGTAGGTCCTGCAGATGTGCTAGAGAGGCAGATGGGAGAACCCAATGATCGTTGTGACTCTGCCCCCACCACCCCCACCCTACCAAAGGCCTTGATACGTAGTCAGTCTTCTTACTTCCTATGGTAATGCTACCCACCAATTTCCCCAAAGCCTTCTTCATGAAAAAGTATAGCTGAGTCCTCTCTATTGTGTGGCATGGAATTGGGTGGGATGGCAGGCATGATGAGAGCAACCAGCCTGGATGAAGGAGGAATGCCCAGGCCTTGTCCTCACAAAAATGGGATGAAAAGCATGTTTCCTTGGATACCTGCCATCTCTGTTAAAGCCCGAAGTCCTCTGATCACATACCCAGCAGCCTCCCACCACCCCTACTTGGCCTAGGAATGCCCCTTGGCCCAACCCTTTCACACACCGCTTAGCTGCTGAATTTCCCCGCACACCCTCAAAATAACCAGTCAGCAGCTCAGCCAGCAAAGAGTGGCGAAGTCTAATAACTAACTTTTTCTAAAATGTCAATGACTAACAAGGGAAATGTGACATCCCTCACTTTCTTACTTACCAGTTGTGAAACTCTGAGAGTGGAATTTTAATCATTTCACACCAAGTGGAGAGGTTATGTTCCCACCTTCATGCAGTGGTCTTTGACCGCCCCCCAGGCCTAATTTTAGGCCGGGATTATGAGTTGATGAGACTGGGGTTCTCCTCTTGTCAAATAGTTTCCTTAAGCAGAGATTTTGCAGTTCATCATCTTTCCCTGGCAGAGACTAGCAGAATGCTTTGTATGCACCACAAACAATTCTAAAAATATTTAGGATCTGAATGCATTTCCAAGACGTAGACATGGCTTTTACTGGGCATTGTGCTCCTTCCCTAGAACCCAGAGGAGCTTTTCAAATGATTTCTTTCCTCCCCTTTCTTTGTGAAAGCCAGGTAACATATAACATCAGCCTATATGTCTTTTGGGACAAAACAGCCTGGGGAAATTTTGTGAGTTAGACCAACCCTAAATAAAAACAAACACGACACATACCAAATCACATTCCTGTCCTGGACATCTTGGGTATGACATAATCGAAAGGCACTAACATGACACTTCACTCAGACTTGGGGTATGTCAGTGGGTGACTTTAGTTTTCGACAACTGGCAAATCTTATGTGGTTTTTCCGACCTTTTCAGAGCATCCTGGAGCTGGAGAAGGAAAGAATTAAACTTTTGTACAATAACTTAAACCAGTACACTCAACATATTTCTGTTTTTGGCCAAACCCTGACCACGGTGAGTAGTACAGATTTCTCTATTTCTGATAAGCATGGTAAGAACTCACAGGAAACATTCTCCAGCAACCTTGTTATGCTTTCTTGGCATTGCAGTGCCACACGCAGATTCACTGTGCCATCAGCAAGATAGATGTTGAAAAAGATATCCAGGCTCTCATGGAAGAAACTGCAGTTTCGTCCACAGAAAATAAATCTGAGTTCCTATTAACAGATTACTTTGTAAGTATGGGGTGGAAGAAAATTCCACTGATGGGGAACCATAGTAATATTCTGAGGGATGCATTTGGAAGAAAATTGAAAGCAATTGTAAAGGAGATATCTTGTTTTGTAATGAAAATAGATTTTCTTCATAGTCTGTATAAATAAAAAAAAAACAGCATGTGGTTTACAAACTAGGCAATAGAAATATGTCTCTGGTGTTCTCTAGAAGGGAAGAAAGTCCAAAGGGGTTCTAGACTGAATCGTTATGCTCGGTCTTCTAGAGCAATGCCAGACAGGCATGTTTCATGACCTATAAATAATCAATGTACATCCTCTTGGTTGTCTATTGCTGCATAACAATTATACCCAAACTTAACAGGTTAAACAAGCACTTACTATCTCACAGTCTCTGTGGGTCAGGATTCCAGGTGTGGCTTCCCTGGGTGCCTCTGAGTCCCTCACAAGGCTGCCATCGAGGTGTCAGCCAGGAGTGCGGATGTGGCAGGACTCTCCTGGGAGACAGCCTGCTTTGGAACTCATTCATGTGGCTGATGGCAGGCCTCCGGCCCCTGCTGAAACGCTGCCTGCAGATACTAGCTCCTTGCCATGCGGGGCTCTTCCTCCGCAGGGAGTTCACAATAGGCCAGCCTGCTTCCCCCAGAAACTAGTGATCAAAAGAGACGGAGCTAGTGTCCAAGATGGAACTGTAGTCTTTCGAACTGACCTCAGAAGTGACATCTCTTCGTATTCTATTTGTTAGAACCCAGTCGATAAGTGCAGCCCTACAGTGTGAGTACAAGTCAGTAAGTGTAAGTAGAGGGGATCAAACGAAAGGAAGACTCCTTGAAGGTGGGAATATTATCAATGTTCTTCATGATCCTCGCCTTTGAAAACCTCACACCCTCTTACAGAAGCTTATTTTCAAGGCATTTGGGTGATTCTACTATTATATGGAACATGCTAAAAACCAATCAGAGTTCCTGGTCACAACCCAGGCATCTCACTCCTTTGACATCTGGGGGAAGTTCTTTGTCTTCCTGGGCCACGCCTCAAAGATTTTTGTCCTCTGCTCCCCTCTTGTTAGTCTTAATTGTAGTGTTCTAGGAGCTGCTCATTAATTACCAGAATCTGCAGGAAGGATTCCTCTGCTGTATTTCATCCAGACTTTGGAGGTCCATATTGGGAGGGTTCATTCCCCCTCTCCCCCCGGTCCAGAGAACTAGCCTATTGGTCACGGCCTCCTATAGGCTTAAAAGTGTAGCTGAAGTCAACATCCCAGGGGTCCTGCTCAGGGAACAAGAGATGAAGGAGAAGGAGGAAAGGCAGTTAGATTAGACACAGCAGTGGCTCCTGCCCAGCTCTCCCTTCCCCACCCTCCAAACAGCAGTAAGTGGCCACCTATTTCTTTAATTAAATCTTTTTTTCTGGGGCACTGGGTGGCTCCGTGGTTGAGCATCTGCCTTCATTCAGCTCAGGGTGTGATCCCGGGGTCCTGGGACTGAGTCTCTCATCAGACTCCCCGCAGGGAGCCTGCTTCTCCCCTCTGCCTGTGTCTCTGCTTGTCTCTGTGTCGTCTCTCATGAATAAATAAATAACGTCTTTAAAAAAAAGGCCTAATTCTTAAAAAAAAAAAATCTTTTTTCCTCCTCTGGCAAATGTGAAGCTAATTAGCAATAGCAATGTCTGTTTGAAGTAGAAGCAAGGTAGCAATGGGAGTGGAAAAGAAGATTTGATTACACAGGGAAAGTGCTCTTCTTTTTTTTCCCCCCTTCCAAATACTGTAGGTGACCCCTGAGATGGGAAAAATGTCCAATAAAATGTGTTTGTTACTTTTTTATGAAAGTGCCCCTATTGACTAACCTGTCAGTAAAATAGGGATCATTCTCCTTGAAAATTTGACTAGGCTTCTAGTGAAATGTAAGGAGGCAACCATGACAGTTTATCTTGAATTGACATGCCCATGGGGGTTTTTGGTTTCTGTGGAACATCGGTGCTCTGGAGCTGATGACTGTGTATCTGTTGTCTGAAAGAATGGACTGTATCTCCAAATGGGTAAATGGAATTTCCTTAATAGCCTCAAAGCAAAACATGCCCCAAATCTGACTTTGTAGACATTGGCAATAAGTGTAGACTGGTTTACATCTGGTTGCCAAGAAATGTACATGGACGAGGGTAAAACAGAAGAACAATCCGAGTGCAGATACCGAGGGGCTGGTGGCCAGTGTGAAAATACTCGTGAGGTTACTGTAAAGGAGATTGTATCTGCAGTTTCATATGCCACCTTCACTACTGATCTTTGGAAAATCTTTGGAAGAGAAGAATGAATTTAAGAAACGTACAGGATAGCAGTATAGAGTTGTGCCAGTAGTGATGCCCTTCTGGAAATACATCTGTAAACAATAGGTGTCCCCAAACAACCCAGATGCAGTCTGGGCCTGGCACGGAGCCAGAGCCGGATTATGATGGGCATTTCTCCAGCAAGGAGGGCCTGAGGGCTGGAGTTAGGCAGCCTGCAGGTCAGCCGGGGCTGGTGTGGGGGCTGCTGGCCCCCAGGGGCCCGGGCCTGTGCAGGAGCAGATTGGGAAGAGACCTGGGATTCAGAGGACCTGGGCTTCAAACTGGTTCATTTGGGTCTTCATGTATTTTTCGGAGTGTCACAGCGAAAATGGGGAAAATAAAACCAATATCCTAGAGTTGTTGTAAGAATCACATGTAATAAAGATACTGACTTTTATTTTTTAAAATATTTTATTTATTTATTCATGAGACACAGAGAGAAGCAGAGACACAGGCAGAGGGAGAAGCAGGCTCCCTGCAGGGAGCCCAATGTGGGACTTGATCCCAGGAACCCGGGATCATACCCTGATCCCTGAGCCGAAGGCCGACACTCAACCCCTGAGCCACCCAGGTGCTCTAAGATGTCAACTTTTATAATATGTAATTCGCAATGTGTAAATACAATATTTTAATCTATACCTTAATTATTCCTATAAAGGCTATTGGCTTTGCCCTAATTCCTTACGCTTCCCCTTCTTCAGGGCGGTGGATCTAAAGCTAATCTCTCCCCCAGCTTTCAGGATCCTAGTTTTTCTCCTTCTGTATCAGCAGAGTCCTGACTCCTCTACTTCTGTCTTCGGTCGCCAGTGTCCCCTCTTTCTCCAGGGGCTCCTTGTCCGTCTACTACACTCACATTCAGTCACCTCCCCACCCAACCCTGACATCCTCATTTTTTTTCATTCGACCCTTGAAATTATGTATGTGAAAGCTCGGATATTGTTAACAGTTTCTCACATTTCATATGATAAGATCCCTACTTCAGCCTGAAAATCTGGCCTAACCTACTAAGATGACTTTTCCTTCCACCATGATTGTTCAAGCAACTGGCCTTTATTTTTCCCGGTACCTATCCTGCAGTCCTCCCTCTGCCCTTTGCTGCACCACTTCCCCTACTCAGTGAACCCTCTGCTCTCCTTACCCCTGACCGAAAAATTCTGGTTCGGTCTCCCAGCCCCCTGGAAACCTTCATGTCCTGGCCCCGGCTGAATCAGGCACTCCTGTCTGTGCCACTCACAAATGAACGTGGCCTTGAACGGCCAGGAGTCTGAATGTTGTGCTCAAGGCCTGACTAACTTACAGACGCATTCTGGGAAGAGCTCATATGTCCTCAATGGCCAGCTAATCCAGAACAGAACACGATGAACATTTGTTCCACTCCTAGTTCCAGACAAACACATGAGGCCACATCTGGACCTTTAAAGAACTCTAACTAGAGGCACCTGGGTGGCTCCATGGTTGAGCATCTGCCTTCAGTTCAGGGTCCTGGGATCGAATCCCATATCAGGCTTACTGCGGGGAGCCTGCTTCTCCCTCTGCCTAGGTCTCTGTCTCTCTTTGCATGTCTCTTATGAATTATTAGATAAAATCTTTAAAAAAAATAAGGAACTCTAACTTGAAGCAAGATAAAACCATAAAGTATCCAACCAATAGATTTACTTATCAAGAAACTATGAAATAACTATAATAAGACTTTCTCCAACAAGGATGTGTTCTACTAAAGAAAGTGCTCAGCTGGGTACTTACAAGTTATGGACAAGATGTTTTCCTATTAAGTGGGTCTGGAACAGATAGAGCAATCTGTATAAAACCAAAGATTTTCCTGGCTTTACTTTTTTTCTTCCCTCAAGTTACTACTAAAACAGCTGTCAGTGAAAACTCAGTGCAACTAGGAATAGCAAACCTTACTTTTTCTCCTTAAATTGTTAAGCATCATTTTTTTTTCTCCTCAAGGAAGAAGATCGCAACAATGCAATGAATAAAGAGCGACAAGAGTCTTCACTGAAATCAAAACTGTTGAGACTGCAAAAAGATATCGAAAAAGCCTTAAGAGACCGGGAAGGTGTGTAATTATATCTATGAATGGCCTGATAAGGGAAAGTATTCTACTTAGAGGTTTCATTCAAAGTTCGGGTGATTCCATTTTTGCTAACTGGGGCAGGGATCACTTAATTTAAAGACTCATATATCAAGCCTAATTTGTGTGAATAAAGAAAAAGGAGAAAGGAGAAAGGGAAGTGCAAACAGATTGAAAATGACATTTTGGTCCATTTGAGAGAGCTATGCAAGCACTATGTCTCCATTTCCAGAAATAATAGCATTTTGCCGTGTATCTGAAATTGGCTGGAATGAGGGACAGCTCATTTGGCTTAATATATGGTAAACCTCCTTTGCACACAGCCTTTGGTTTTCTTGTTTACTCCTTTTGAAGCTATCTTTCTAAATGAGTTAGGGATGTCAGAATGGGAAGCAGATCTGGAGTGATACGGAAAATAAAAACTACCCCGTGCTTGTGATTCTGATATGTAGAGCTTATTTTACATGGACTGGAACAAAACATTGAAATGTAATTCCTGATAGGAAACCCAAGAGAGTGAAATGTTTAGAAACATAAATTCTGTAGTGAGTGAGAGTCTAACACTGTGATGGTTTGGGGAATTGACCATGGACTGGGTCCATAAAGAGGATTCGAAAGCTCATCTTCAAAAATGGGAATCAAGATTTTATAAGCACCAGAATTTCTCAACTTTCATTAAACAAAGGTACAGGCCACCGCTTCAGTAAAAGTCAGTAACAATTACAAGGAGAAAGAGAGTCAGCCATTGGGGTATCCTCTCGGTGTCCCTTCTGGGCTCAGGCTCCCCCAGCACGTGCCCTCTCTCAGCTGTGTCCCTCCAGGACAGGATGGACAGCGGTGACTGAGAGGATGATTTCATTGTCAGGCCTGGAACGGATGCTGAAATCCTACTCCAAGGACTCCACCTTCCCAGATGCAGAGAGCCAAAAAATCACAGCAGCCTTGATGGACGAGGTAAATATTTGCAGAGTCCGCTTTCCTAGATTTAATGATGAAAGAGTTATTTTTAGAATGCTTGTTTTCTGGGCGCATTTGACCTCTGCTTGCTTTTCTTTTCTCATGATACAGAACAATCTGGTCAGAGCTTCTATAGTCGCCTCCTTGACAGGCAGTTTGAGGGATCTGGAAAAATTGTACTTAGAAATGTTTGCTTTAGCCTCCTTCCAGGAAACCAATTGTGCCTGAAATAGAATTCCCCAAAATAGAATAATTCCATTCGGGTCTGGAAACCCTGTGTACTTTAACCCGGTTAAGAAAAGTGATCAAAAGCACAGGGCCTGCATTCGGGAAGGCCGGTATTTGGATCTCACCCTGCCGTTTACAGGGACTTGGGACAAGTTTAGTTTTCTCGGTACCTACCTCCAAGGGTTGTTGTGATGATACGGTGTGAGTTAGAAAGTGCCAGCGCCGTGCACAGAGGAGAGCTGAAATCCTGCAAACTATTCAGAGTCCATTGTTCATTTATCCCCTCGCTTTTAGGAGCCTCTGAAAGTAACAGGACAAAAGAAAACTGGCCACACAGGAGGAAGAGGGTAGTCTAGGTTGTGCGGCAAACTCTTGAGCAAAGGGGGAAAAAAGTTTAGAGGCTGGGGTGGTTTTGAGGGGAGGGGAGGTACTGTCAGGAGAGGCCAGGGAGAGGCACCTCTGGGCCTGTTTGCTGAGCGCCTGGACCACAGCAGCACCCCCCCGGGGGGGGGGGAGCAGTGGACAATGCTCCAGAGGAAGCCACTGTGAAAGGTCAGCAAAGGCCTGTGGATTTTATATAGGAACAAAAACAAACAGGTGCTGCGTGTGGCTAGATATAGGTCTTCTGCTGTGATTAGAGAGAGGGGGAAGTTGACTGGGATTCACCTGAGAAGAATTCAGGAAGAGACAAAATATCTTTAGCAATGTTTTGAAGGACACAGGAAGCTGGGCCAGCTGTTCATACCTTGACTGTAGCCTAACCAATTCTTTTGCGAGAGCAGGTACCTAATAGTTGTGTTCAAACAGGCAATTCCACTAGTTCTTTGGAGGAAAGGAGGCCGGTATAGCCAGGTACAGTTTAATCTGTTTTTCAGCAGAGGCCTCCTTTAGTGCGGGAGCTGTTGTAAAAACAAACCTAACAATCTTCATGAAAAGAAAGGCCTGAATTCTGTTCAATTGGGAACAGAGGCCCATAACATGGCGGCAGTTCATATGAAATTACAGGGCAGTCGGACATTTTCTGTGACGGTGTGAAATGTTTGGTTTACATGGTCTATGCAAATAATATTTACCAAAATAAAGTCATATATGGAGCATTTTATGATGGTGTCAGGTTCTAAGTTGATTTCTTTGGTGGTTCTGGCATAGCATTTTGTCATTACCAGCATAGAACACGTCTTGGGATCATCTGGGAACACTCTGGCCTGATTCACACAGCAGAGGGTGCAAGGTCGGAGAGGGACTGACCCCTGAACTCATGGTGTTTGTGAGTGGAGCCAACATGAACCTTCAAGTAGTGGATGCCAAACATGCATGTAACTCAGTTATTACACACCCTGCATCTGGTGGAGGGCAACTACTGGTAGACTTTGTGTTACCCAGGGAAGGTCTCTTACAGGAGGAAACTCTGTTTCATTGAAATTCTTCCTAATTCATTGTCTCTTGGTCCTTCAAGTGCCATATTTAGAGCAAGAATGTTGGCAAGGCATGTTCTATGAGAAATTTTTGCAAAAATGGCATGTATCTAGAGTAGACACTGTCTTCAGATATGGGAAGGAGCGTACCACATAGACGAGAAGGAGACTTGCCCCACGATGGCCTCCAGTGCAGACCAGGTCTAATGGTAGACGGTCTGCGGTGGGTTTTGATTTCATCATCTTAGGTAAGCCTGCCCCACCATGCAGTGGATCGTTCCCCATTGATCAGAGATGTTCAGTCTATGGTTGTGGCCCTCGGCAGGGCTGTTAGGGTTAGGAATCCCCATGCTGGAGGTGTGGAAAAGGAAGAAATAATGGTGAGGAAGAGATGGGATAAGTAGATCCCTTCCATTGGTTAGATTCCATTATTTGATTTACCCGGACTGAACACAGCTTGAAAAAAGAAGCTATTATGAAGTTTCTAGCACAAGATCAAATGGGGAACAGGAGGTCAAATTGAGAACTAGGAGTGTATCTTTAGCTTTATTTATTTTTACACCCAAATACCTCAGAATATTGTTTCCAGTTTGCAGAAGTGTTAACTACAAACGTTTTGGGTAATGTAAGACCTCACCTTTTTAAGAAAAACAGTGACATCAGCAGCAACAGCAACAAAGCCCACCTCACACCATTTTAGTTTGATCCTATTTAGTACCAGTTTGGTTATGTTCCCAGTGCTGGGCACTATGTTCAACTGCCTCTCTTCGAAGCCCTCAAAAGCCTGCCTTCTATAATCAACACTTAACTATTCCCTTTCTCAGTCCTCAACAGAAAATGAGAAATGCTGTTTGTTGCCACAGAACACTGATCTCTAGGTTTCCAGTTTGTGTTCAGAAGAGTGCAGAATAAGGGGCGCTCCACAACTAAGGCTTCTCTTTAAGCTGCTTAAAGACTCCACTTTTTGTTCTCTTTAGCATTTTCTGCGCCTGTCTGCATGAGTTGAATGTGTACCTTTCTAGACCTCTTTGTCACCTTGGAAGTTATCCTGATATCCCTTTACCCACCCAGTTGTGCTTCATTTTCTTGAAATTTACTCACATGGCCAAATGATGTATCCACAGACCAATCTGAAACTAGATCTTTTGCAAGCAAACTCCTACAAACTGGCATCGGTGTTAGCAGAACTTGAGCAAAGACCTCAGCCCAGCCATCCCTGTAGTAACTCCATCTTCAGGTGGAAAGAAAAGGTAAAAATTTAAGATTGTTTGTAATTTCTTGACTGGGCTTGTTGTATGGAGTGGCTTCAAGTAGTACCAGGGCAAAAAAAAAAAAAAAAAAAAAAAAAAGCTATTCTGAACCATATGTGCCATATATCCAAATCCCAACCGTGGAATTTTAAGATAAACTTATTTGTATTCCTTTCGAGTGCAGTAACAAGAGCTAATCACAAATGAATACATTCTTGGTAGACTAAATATGAGGAACTCAGAACACGTTGCATTCCTTCTTCCTCCTCATACCTTTATTCTTTGAATATGCTTGTAAAGTAAAATTTCATACAGACCTAAATTGTAAGATTTTGTGATATGCAGTAGTCCCGTCCACTTAACATGGTACACGAGATGGGTAAAGCGTGAGTACAATTTAAAAACTTCACCCCTGTGTATTTTTGCCGGTGATACACTAGAGGAACTGATGACGAGCACGTGAATACACAGGGGTAGCTCCTGCTTGCAGCTGTTCTCCATTTCCGGTCAGAAGAGGGAGCTGTCACCATCTTGTGATAAAGGGATGGTTTTTTTTCCATGAGACTCAACTCTAAAACCGTCTCAATCATTTAGACGGTCACAGCAATTTCACTTGCATGAAAGCCAATTAAAGTTGAATTTGAGGAAGTAAAGCTATGAATGTTATTATTTGACCTTGAGTTGTAGGTCAGGATTGCAAACACAGGCTATAAAATACGGTAATTGTCCAATTCTGAAAACATTATGGCTTCAGAAACAAGAAAGATTTATAGTAGAGTTTAGATAGACTCTCCTCCCAAAAATTAAAAAACAAATTCCTGAGGAAAACAGTTGCAGAGGAGTTACTTCTCGCAAATACTTTGGATGATGGGACTGTTAAAATGACTTTTTTTTTTTTTTTTTTAACTATTTAAACAGCAACAGACACATAGTTATGTAAAAATATCCCGGCCTTTTCTGATGAAGAGATTAGAGAACGTTGTGAGCAAAATATCTTTTGGGGGGCAGAGACTCCCAAGTTCTTCATCGACAGGTAATCCCATACCCACAATGACGGGGCTGGGTTCTATGGGTAAAGCGCATTGTGACATTTACATTTTATTTTCACAGTCACATGGGCATATATCAGCTCAAAGAAATTTGCATTTCAGTTAGGAATGATTAATTTGTTAGCATTTGTAGCTTTCTGTGCAGATGGAATCCAAAATGTGGGAAGGAGTCAAAAAGTGGAGGGTTGGGGGGAAAATGTATGAGAAAGGTTTTAAGTACTTTGGCTGAAGTTGCAGGATATCATACATTATGGGAAGGTCCCCTAGGTGACTGGCATCCATGTTATTCAGACAGTCTGCAATTTGTTGTCTGTACATTCACCTCTGAACCATGGTGAGAAGCTCTATCTCCACAGTCTCTTCCAAAATTCCATGGAAATCCTGTCCTTTCTGTGAGAAACGTGGTGATCCTAAGACCTATCTACTCTTTTTATTCAGCCCCCTGACCTTAGCCATTTGCCAACCTACACCCACCTTTCAACACACACACACACACACACACACACACGTGTCATTGTCCCTTGCTTAACTATAGTTTCATTAACCTTCATTCTCGAGTTTCTTGATGAGAAATTGGCAAAAAGAATTTCCAGAAAACACAGGATGGGACATAATGGTCCACATGGTGTAGGAAATAATCATCATCACATTGTTTAAGAAACAGTCCCATCAGAACCGTAGGGTGATAGAAACAAGCATGGGTTCTAAGTGGCCCCTAACTATACCTGAATGGCAAAACTGGTGTGTGTTTTCCAAAACATGCATCAACTACCACATATATTAGCTAGCAGATGTTGATAAAGAAGTTCATGTGGGAAACAGTTTTAAATTATCATCTTTATTATTTTTTTTCTCCAGACTTATTATTTTCCACATTATCATATAGTTTTTGATATATAATATACCTGGTCCTTACACATAGTAGTATGTCACAAATGGTTCCTACACCAACGAATGAATATTACATGAAATTATAAATTTTCCTTTTGAGAAGATGTCAGTATATTTAGGCTGGGCACCACATTGTTAAATAACTCAAGAGCTTCCCATCATGTTCATCTTGCCTACTGATGCAGCGTTAGTAATTATAACTGGATCCAACTTTCAGCCTCCGGTGTGGTCCAGATTGGCAGTGGTCTTTGCAAGGCTTTATATTCTTTTCAAGCCAGACAAGATGATGAATTAAACTTGGAGAAAGGTAAGAATCATTTTCAAATAGTTTGATTGCCTTACCATGCTGAGATCTTTCACTTGAATAAAACTCTGTCTTTGTTATGACAGCCTTACAAGCGACTACAACATCAAATCATCTCAGGTTTATAATCATCCTTATAAAGATAAGGCTCATCGAAGATAAAAGTTACACAATAAAAATAGCTAACATTCATTCGAAGCTTACTAAGTGCTAGACATTGCTGCAAGCACATTGCCCCATTTATTATTTTTTTAAAGATTTTATTTATTTATTCATGAGAGACACAGAGAGTCAGAGATATAGGCAGAGGGAGAAGCAGGCTCCTCGCAGGGAGCCTGATGTGGGACTCCATCCTGAGACTCCAGGATCACACCCTGGGCTGAAGGCAGATGCACAACCACTGAGCCACCCAGGCATCCCAACACATTGCCCCATTTAATGTTCATAAAAGCCCTTTGGGGGGGGTAGGTTTTATTGTTTATCCCCATTTTATTGCTGAGGAGACTGAGGCATAGAAAGGTTTTAAGTACTTTGGCTGAAGTTGCAGGAAGTGATAGTGCAGGCTTTGAACTCAGAAACCCAGAGTCATGCTTCTTATCACAGTGCTAACCTGGGGTAGAGTGTCAGGAATGGAAAGTTATTAGAAAGGTAGCCCCACCTTTTTCTTTTTCAGAAAGCTGAACACACAGGAATGTGAAATGGTTTCCTTTCATGGCTTAGGGTAAGCGTGAGTTCTAGAAGCAGGGTCAGAGGACTCCCAGCTTAATGTTTCTCCCACTCGCCTCTCAGAAAAGTGTTTTATGGCCAATCTAGGAAATGACCCCCTGTACCACAGATTTTTGTTGAACATGGAAGGGTACGCTGTCATGGTTATGTAGACCTCAACATTAAATAAGAAAGTCACCAGCCTCAACTTTCTTTGTGTGTCCACTTAGCAACCATGTTTGGATGTTAGAGCTAAGGCAGAGATCCGGAAGTCAAAAGGTTAGTGAGAAAGGGTTGTGTTTGTAGGAAGGAGCTCATTACCTACGAGCAGGAGTGGCACCCAGAGCCAACAGGAAGTCATGATGCATTTTGCAGCTGTACAACAGGGACACCACATATTTGCTATCGGTTAATGGGTGCTTCCTTTTCAGTTTGCCAGTCAGATTTCTTCCAGCAACTACTTTTCCTTCTAGCTCAGAAATAAATAAAGATAAGAGAAAAGGAAATAGGAAATAAACCCTGTCCTCCATTCATCTTAAATCAACGTTGCCTTTATTTAAAAGTTGGAAGTGTTCCGGAAGTCACCCTGTTCCTCATGATGTCATCCTAGGGTTACCTGCAGCAGTGAGTAAGAGAAGCGCTGTATTCCCACTTTCTTTGTGAATAAAAAACGCATTTCCAAGATGCCACCTAGACCCGAGGGCCTGAGTTTGAGTTACGTAGTTACACAATAAATTGATTATCTTCTTTGTCTTCAGTTCTCTGTTGGCAGCAAAGTCTACTTATACTTTATAATATAAGTGGGTTCTGTAAGTAAAAGGAGCCATTGGAGACTTTGGGAAGCTGGCAACAAGACTTTAAATTATTTGTTTGAATTCCTATCAGTAGGCTGTGTCAACATGCTGACCTGAGATCTGCTGACCTGAGAGGACTCATTGGAGTAGACCTTAGGCTGAGAATGATCTCCTGTAAGGCTAAAAAGTGACTTATGAGTAAGAGGAGAAAAAAGGAGGGTGGACAGTCTCCTTTGAGAAAGAAAATAACTGGGGAGGAGAATGAAAGAAAGAAAGATTGAAAAGTTACCTCAGAAGGATGCTCAAGATAAAAGAGCTGTTGGATCCTGAAGGAAGACGAGGAAGTTTCTGCTTTGATGTGCAGGCAGCAGCCGGAGGGAAAGAACTTTTTTTTCACAAGAGAAGGACTTAGCCAGAGGATTTGGGGCAATAGGTTAAGCGTTAGGGTTATTAATATCATAATAGGATTTTTTAAAAGAGAGAGAATTAGAGAAGGGCCGTGTGTTTCTTAGGAATTCTGTGGATTTGAATCCTTGCTTTAAAAAGTAGGGTCTTCAAATCAATATTTGATTCGAGTTATCTAAGTCGTTGAATGGAGAGTTATGATCCTGTGCAAAGCCGTGCATTGGAACTTTGGACTGTACAACTGGCACATGTAATGGAGAGAAGCTGTCTTGAGCTAAAGAAAAGTCTGGGAGCTGAGACATACTCATAATAGTCACCCTACCAGACTATCTCGGTCACAAACATGAGAAACCCTTAAAACACAGACACGGAGAAAGAGTTTGGTAACAAGTTGGCTGTATCCAAAGTAAGCCATCCGGCGCGAGAGGGAAATGGGATTCTGTTTTTAATGAAACTACCTCATGCCACAAGTCGGTTGCCCATTACCTTATTCTCTGCATTCCGCCTGCCTGTACCGAGGTGGTCAGTACATTTTGCTTCATCTGGATCGTGTGCAGAGAGTGCCGCCGAGTAAGTCCTTGAACACGGCATCTCCTTAAAACTGTCTTGCCGACTGGGCTCAGGCATGTGCTTCTTTTTTCTTTTTTTTTTAGATTTTATGCATTTATTCATGAGAGACACACACAGAGAGAGGCAGAGACACAGGCAGAGGGAGAAGCAGGCTCCATGCAGGGAGCCCGACGTGGGCCTCGATCCCAGGGCCCCAGGATCAGGCCCTGGGCCAAAGGCAGACGCTCAACCACTGGGCCACCCGGGCGTCCCTGGGATGTGCTTAAATGACAGGGCCCCGTTTGTCTAACTAAATGTGCATTTTCACAGGCGACATTGTGACTATATACAGGAAGCAAGAAGAAGGATGGTGGTTTGGATCTGTGAACGGAAAAAGGGGCCACTTTCCTGCTGCTTATGTGGAGGAGCTCCCTTGGGATGCCGGGAGCCCGGCCACCCAGGCCTGAGACAAGAATCCGACCACACCGCCTCCCTCAGGAACCCGTACAGTGCACTGAAAATAAAGATAAAAGCTGTCACCTTTACAATACACCATGGAGTCTTACCTGCGCGTCACGCACTTTGCACTCCCGGGTATTTGCTTGAAACAGAGTCAGAAGACGGAGAGCACAGGGAGGCAGGAAAGAGGCCCTGCAGCAACTAGAGTTTTCAACTCCTAAGAGACCCTAGAGATGCCCCGACACAGCCCCTGGTGTCACACAGGGAGAGAGGCAGAGTTCAGATCCTTCAGCCCCTTGCCTGAACTCACGTAGTTTTCTGGGGGCACAACAGAGGTGAGGACGTTGATGTCCTTTTCAGCTGGGTTGTGTGGCAACGGGCCAGAGCAGGCCTGGGCCGGGGGTCAGGGGGTGCCCAGAAGGGCCTGGGAGGCAAGGAAGAACTGGGGATGAAGAGCTCAGCAGAGCCTGCCAGGTAAGACCCCAGGGAGATAGACCCAGGTTAGGAGAGGGACAATAAAGGATCGAGAGCCGAGGCCAAGAGTCCCTGTGATCAGATGAGGGCATGGTAGATGAGAGGTCTCGAGACTGGGCGGAGGAGCTCAGTGTGGAACGGAGTTTCATTCTGAGCCAACAACAATCTTCCAAGGCGGTGGCTTCTTATTTATCACCTACGCACAACCAGAACTGCTCGTAGAAGTAAGGTCAGGGGTGAGCAAGTGAGGGCCCAGGATCTGAGAGCAAGAGCAAAGTGGATAGGAAATGGCTAGGAAGGAGATGGTGCCTGAAATCTCTTGCACCCTTGTCCATTCGGAAACTTCATATACCAATTTCGAGATAAGAAATTTACACTTCCCTAGTAGGTCATTATGAAAGGAATACCCTAAGCGATTTCTTAGTGAGAGGAACCTTACATGCTAATGAGTCTCTCTGGTTAGAAAGTTCTAGAAACCAACATTTACTGTTAAAATGGAATACTTAGAGAGAAGCAGTGTCATGCTGTTTCCCCAAATGCCCTTTAATGGGAAAAGATTGAGACTAGAGAGGGTACGTCTCAGATTTTTCCCAAAGGGGAACATTTTAGAATGGAGAGAAGTGGTGCAAGCAGCATCTATCAGATAATGACCTAAATCATCCTGGAGATCACACTCAGCTGAATGGAGGGTTAAAGTGTTGATAGAAGCATCCAGGCATGTTTACTCTTGTGCCAAATAGCGTGACATTAGAGTAATTAAAATCCATTCCATTACTCTTGTGCCACCTACCTCTTTTTAAATTTATTTATTTATTAAAATTCACACTTTCAAAAAGGAGTTTTTCAAGCCAAGGTACATATATTTTTTATACTCTGTGCCATTACACTCCTATAGCAGGATATAATGATCACATAGAGGTATTTATAGATAGAGATACCAGACCTGAAGGAGCTCAAGTAAAATTTGTTATGTGAGACATAACTTACAGCCTAGAAGAACAGATCAGAAGTTTTAATGTCATCCTTAATGGTGTACTAATGAAGGCTTTCTACATGTAGAAAGTTGGCTGAATAATAGGCCATTAGACCATGAACAGAAAATTTGAATTTATATTTCCTCTTCATCTTCCTTCTTTCCATTAAGCCTTGATGTATAAAAAATTGCGTAGAAATTGACTGCAGCCTACAACGGATCATTTGTATAGAAAAAGTGATGATAATGGTGGCTGGGCCCTGAAACTCATTGGAAGCAATTTTCAAAGAAAGATGCCCGTCTACTTTCGTAAATCCATTTTACGCTGTGAAAATATAAATGGCTTTTCTGTTTTGTAACATTGCTGCAACTTCTTTTTGCATCCGTGACATATAATTTTTAATGTTCAAGGAAATAGTGTCAAAGTATATGTACAAATATAGTTGGGTAGGATAGAGTTGCTGAATATCTTTTTAGTAGGGCAAGAATTTTCTGATGGGACAAGTGGGAATGGTATCCTTTACATTGAGATAAAAATTAAGATTGTGAAGATTAATGATGTACACAGATCTTCCACAGAGAATAAAATAACTTTTAATATTAATACTTTTAAACTCTTAATTGGGCTTTCATAATTATACTCCACTATCCAGTTCCATATGTCAGGAAAATTTTTAGCAACAGTGACAGCCTGAAATATAAGCAGTGGAGGTCTGAGCCAGATTTTCACTGAAAACATCAGAAGGCGTTATTGTACTTTATCTTCTTTCTAATAGAATACAAGCTGATATATCCATCATACTATCAACCAGAAAGATCTATTAATTTCATTTTTTTCATTTTCAATTACCCATAATAATTAACACTTATAATAAAACCCCGTTAATCATTTAAAGTGCCTTTTGATCTATCAAAAAGTAATATAATATCCAGTTTGGGGTAAAGTAAATTTTATTGCATAGTATCATAAGGCTTTCACTGATAAGTAATTTGAGTATAGTGTAACTTTGTTCCTCTCTCCAAAAAAGCCCCCTCCTCCCCAAGAGTCTTGATGGCTTTAGCGGGTAATCAGCCTGACTTAGAACAAGAAAAGTGTGTTAGAATCAAATGACATGTCCTATTGTCCTTTGTAGTGTTACACAGGAAGAGTGGATAACCCTGGGAAGATGGGCTTGGGGGTGGGGGGTGGGAGGGTCAAGATCAGGTGGTACTTGAACTTGGACCAGGGTGGAAGGGAAGGGAAGAGCAGGAACCCTTTGTAGAGGGAGTGGAGCTACAAGGATGGGGCTGCATGGACAGTGTCAGAGATTCCAGCAAGCTGCGATCCAGAGCAGGGGCCGGGTCCCACGCCTTCCACGGGGCAGCACCAGGGATGAGAGATCAGCAAGCCGGGGAGCCAGGCTGTGCTCATGCAGGTGGGAGCCCAGATCGCACTGAGCTGATGCACGTGGGTGCCTGCAGCTGGGGGATCTGCCTTCGGGGGAGAGCCCAGTGGCCACCCCCCCCCCCCGGGGGGCCTGGGAATAGGGGGAAAGCAACTTTGGCCTGGGACTGGATTAAAGAGACTTGCCCAGAATTCCAGGGAAACACTCTTTCTCAGAGGAACCGTGGGATAAGGAGAGGCTGACCTGGGAGAGGAAGCAAGCTCAACTGGCCGGAGAGAGGCCTGGGTGTCACAGCTGAGGGCTCACATGGAGAGCTGAGGACACAAAGGGAGTCACACCAGGGAGTGCCTAGGAGGGACTGGGGTTTGCCGTGGCAAATGCGTGGCTCATCTCAGTTTCACTGGTTTGCTACTTGAGTTTTTCTGACACTGGGCAAAAGGCTGAATGCTCACTCCATGCAATCTCCGGGTGCGGTGCTGGAACCAGCAGCATTGATGGAACCCTGGACTAAGTTAGAAGTGCAAATTTTCAGCTCCCACTTTACACTCCATCAGGAATGCAGCCATCTGTGGCTTAGCAGGCGCTCCAGGTGATTGTAACTCAAGTTTGAGAACCACTGCTTACTCGAGTGAATCCTGAGAATAGTTGTCTAAACTACAGCAGACACTCCAGGGAAGGAGCACTGCTGAAGGAGAAAGTGGAGAAATACCATATCCCCAGGGAGTCAGCTCTAAAACAAAAACAAAAACAAACAAAAAACCCCAAAACATCAAAACTCCTTTGATCCAGTAAGTTTTTATTTATTTATTTTTTAAAATTTTATTTATTTATTCATGACAGACACACAGAGGCAGAGACACAGGCAGAGGGAGAAGCAGGCTCCCTGCGGGGAGCTTGATGCAGGGCTTGATCCCAGGACCCCGGGATCATGACCTGAGCCAAAGGCAGATGCTCAACCACTGAGCCACCCAGGTGCTCCTGATCTAATAAGCTTTTAAAGATGAGTGGTGTTGGGGACGCTGTCGAAGAAGTCTTTCTCCCTTGCGGGGGCTGCTCCACCTAAAGGCCTGTTTTCTTCTTCTTTCTCATGTTGACCCTTGGCCCAGGGAGAAGGGAATACTTTGGACTCTACATTACACTCTCTCCCAAGAGATTCCTTCCTCTTTCTCAGCCACTCACTTGATAATCTCCTTGGCAAAGGAAAGCCTGGTATGGGGCCTCTCTTGATACAAGAGAATGAGAAGCAAACAGCTCTTTCCTCACATTCCATTCCTCTGTACCCCCTACTCCACCAACCATGGTCTGGAAGCGGATAGATAAACCTCCTCCTAACCTGTGATCAGAAGGTCAATAGTGACCTAACACCACGCCACCAATGCCTATGTCATTCACCTCATTTCATCTCATCACGCAGACATGTTACCACCCCACATCATCACAAGAAGGTGAGTACAGCACAGTAAGATATTTTGAGAGAGAAAGACTGTAACTTTCATTCACAGAACTTTCATTATAGTATGTTGTTATGATTATTCTATTATTATTTTGTTAATCTCTTACTATGCCTAATTTAGAAATTTAACTTTATCATGGGTGTGGTACTACATACAATTTTGGCATCCACTGGGGGTCTTGGAACATATCCCCATGGATAAGGGGGCAACTACAACATTTTGTTGGTCATATGAATAATGTTTTTACAAACATTCATGAGCAAATTTTTTGGGGAAATGTTTTCATGTCTTTTGGGTAGATATCTAGAAGTAGAATTGTTAACTGTGTATTTAACTTTAAAAACAATCTACAAATTGTTGTCCAAAGTAGCTATTTTATTTTGCATTTCCACCAGCAATGTATGAGAATTCCAGAGGCTGCATCCCCTTGTCTGTACTTGATAATATCACTCTTTTAAATTATAGCCATTCTAGCAGGTGTATTTTAATTTCACTGTAGTTCTAATTAGCATTTCCCTAGTGATTAATGATGCTGATCATCTTTCCATGTGCTTGTTGACTATGAATTCGCCATTCTCATCCAATTCATTAGCAGTTTTTCATGAATAAACATTTCCCAGGTTGTTCCTTGCCTTTGAAATGGTTGTTGCTTATCCTGAAATGGTCATTTTAATAATTTGCCAGTTTACATATGGTTTCTGTGGGGCCGAATAGTCCAGCCTTCTCACATCACCATTGTCAAGAGTAGGGTCTTCCAGCTGAATTTGAAAAGGTAAGAAGAAGTTACTGTACAGAGTGGCTGGAACATTATAGATCTGGCACTTAAATACTAGGTCTTAACAACAAGTCCTTTCCCTCAGAGAGCCCTCAGTCTCACTTTGGTGAGGGAGACACAACAGTTAACAAACACAATACAATGTGATAAATTCTATAATGGGGGCACATCGAGAGGGTTATAAGAACATTTAGGAGGGGCATTAATCAGGATGGAGGAGGTGGGGGAAAGTCAGCTGAGGAGCACTTAGCAAATGAAAAAGGTGAGGAGAGCCACTGGAAGCTGAGAAAGAAGGCACCACACCTAACCACTGGAAAATACACACGTACAACAATTGACCATGCACTAGGCCACAGAGCAAGTCTCTAGAATTGTCTGACCACGATACAAGTGAGAAATCGTTAAGAAAAGGATAATTTAAAAACCACTTGCATTTGGAGAACACGTACATATGTGCACCTACATGCACATAAGCACATGTATGTGTGTACACATAAAACGCACACATAAACGTCTAAATAACTCATGGTCAACGAAGAAATCTTAATGGAAATGAGAAAATATTACAAATAAAAAATAAGAAAGCTACTACATATTACAACCTGTAGTTCTAGGAAAGCAGCTTAAAAAATGCTATATGGAAAGGTAGAAAGGCTAAAATTAATGAACGAAGCATCCTAACTATGGATTTATTAAAACAATAGCAGAATCAACCCAAAGAAAGGAAAGAAATGAAAAGAAACAGCAAAAGTTAATGAAATATAGAGCAAAATAAAATATTGAACAAAGCTATCTTTTGGTTCTTTGAAAGGATTCATAAATTAAGCAAACCTCTGCAAGATTAAGAGAAAAAAGCATAAATAATAATGTTATTTATAAGGAAAGAGTGGACAGCCTACAGCTGTAGCTGATATCCAAAAAGCTAAACATATATTATCAACAACTTTACACCAATTCATTTGCAAAGAAAGCAAGCCCAAAAGACAAATTTCTCAAAAAATATGCATTATCAAAACTCACTCAAGAAATAGAATAACTCAATAATTTAATTACTAAAAGAAGTTCAATGAGTAGTTAAAAAAAAAATCCTACAAAGAAAGCACAGGCCCAGATAGTTTTATGTGAGTTCAAAAACAGATAATCTCATTCAGACTTTTTAAGGAAATAGGAAAAAGGAACACACCTGAACTATTTTCAAGGGTCTAGGACCTAGGATAACTTGATGCCAAAACCAAAGTTAACATATAAAGGAAAATTATAAGCCAATCTCATTTTTTTGGCTATACATATAAACATTTAAAAAAGAATATTCACTGAATCTTATGCTATTTAAAAAAAAAAAAGAATTGCATATTATGGCTAAATTGGAGTTATTCCAGGAAGGCAGGGTTGTTTCAACATTTTTAAACAATCTATTGATATAAATCACCATGTTTACAGAAGATGAAAAGCTATAAAGATGCAGAAAAAACATAACATTAACAAACATTCATGGTAATTATTTTAATTAACCTAGAAGAGAAGCGAACTTCCTTGGCCTGATCAACAGAAAGTAAACTGGCAAGTTTGGGAAACTGCTCATAGTACCGGATGGCGGATGCTCAAAGAGGTTAAATGACTTGCCTAAGGTCATGTCCCGTAGACCAGACCACATCTTAATTCTCGGATTTTTCCGCAATACCATTCTGATCCTGGAAAATGGAACTTTTTACAAAACAAGTTAGAGTATTCAAGATTTACCATTACACAGACCACATTTATTTGAGTCTCAAATATTTCGTCTTTCCAGTTAAAGACCTTATCCTCAGCTGCTTCCAGCTAGTTGCTAAGAGAAAGGAATAATGTGTCTAAAGTCTAAACATTCTTCATGTCGTACCGTGTTGTACGTTGTTTATACTTCTCACCATGACATATTTAACGATACCAAGAAAGGAGATGATTTTAAATAGCTTATATTTCCTCCAGTTTACTTAAAAAGTAGACTCTATTTCTACTTAGATAAAGCCCTTATCTTTATTCAGAAAGAATCTTGTTCTCTATTAGCTCGTCATTAAGTCAAGAATTGCCGGTCGCAGGGGCACCTGGGTGGCTTGGGTGGTTAAGTGTCTGACTCTTGATTTTGGCTCAGGTCATGATCTCAGGGTCCTGGGATCAAGCCCAGTGTCAGGCTCTGGACTCAGTGGGGAGTCTGCTTGAAGATTCTCTCTCTCTGTACCCCTGTCCCTCCCCACACTTGCCCACTCTCATTCTCTCTTTAAGATAAATAAATTGATCTTTAAGAAAAGGGAAAACGGGCAGCCCCAGTGGCCCAGTGGTTTAGTGCCACCTTCAGCCCAGGGCCTGATCCTGGAGACTAGGGATCGAGTCCCACGTCGGGCTCCCTGCACGGAGCCTGCTTCTCCCTCAGCCTGTGTCTCTGCCTCTCTCTCTTTCTGTGTCTGTCATGAATAAATAAATAAAATCTTAAAAAAAAAATAAAAAAGGAAAACCCTGTAGAGCCATCTTTACCATCTAAAAATGGCTGAACATTGCAGCAACACACCTGCAGGTATTGTTGAACAAGTCAGCTCTTTTTCAGAGGTATAATTTTGATTTCCTATTAAATTTTCTATTGAATCTGCACAATGTGTTCAACATTAACAGATATTTATTAAGCTTCTACTATGTGCCAGACACTATGCTAGTGATAGCAAAATAGGCAATTCACTGTCACGGTACACGAATCAAAACAGAACTAATTGTCTCCGTACAGGAATGTTCTGAATTGGAAGAAAATACTTTGTAATCCTCCTTAGGTGGGAAATTGAAATTTTTTATCCATTAGAACATTCTAGCAGATTTTGTGCCAATTCCTTTTCTTAAACAATTTAGTAAATGAATTTAACTTTTAAAGATCTCATTTATTCATTTTATTAAAAAATGTGGACTAGATTAGTCTACTCCTTTTGGATTCCATTTCAATCAACTTTACTGCTTGTGCATATTTTTTTTAATTTAGAAAAATCTATTTTTGGATTTTGTGTTTTATCAGGAAGATTTTATAAATGGTTAAAATTATTTTAGTTTTGCAATATACCATCATAAATACAATGTATAAAAAGAAGAACCTGAATGAGATAGTTGGTTTGCCTTTCATGTGTATTTTTATTCAAAGTGAAATTTTCAACTTTATAATATAAACTAATGTATTAATAATATCAGTTCCAGAATATTCCTGGTTGGCACACAGTGGCCCTCAAAAATTAAAATCTTTATGTTTGAACAGATAAAGACTTCTGCATTAGTCAACAGTCCTCCCTCTGACATTTCCATAATGACCTGGGTTGATGACTGTAGTCCACAGGCCTAGAGACTGCTCTCAGGGAGCCATCCAGCTCCCAAAGGCCACATACTCTGCTCATTGTTTCCTTGAAATGTGAGGCTGCTTTGTCATTTTAGTGAAGCTATCTCCTAAACATCTAGACAAAATATATTCTTTTCCTTTAAGACAGTTTACCTTTTTTTCTCTTAATCATTATACTTCTATAGAAGCACAAAAGCTAAGTTATATATTATTATATTGAAGTTCAAAGTTGTTTAGAATCTTTATTAAGAATTTGTCTTCACATACTTTCCCTGCAATACAGCACAGAAATGCAAGGTGCTGTCCAGGTGAGGCTCATGGATTAGGTGCCAGACTTCCACCTGGGTATGAAATCCAGCTCTAAAGCTTACCAGCTGTGTGACCTGAAGTTGCTTAAACTTTCGGTACCTTGGATTCCTTATCTGTAGAGCAAGGTTATGGTTAGGATCTACCTCACAGGTTAATGCGGAAATATAAATGAGTAGATATATATGGCTTAGAACAGTACTGAGGGCATAAAGGTTTTTAAAAAGTAATCACTATTATTCTAAGGTGGCCAGCCCTAACCAATTCCAATTTTAGAATGAATCAACTTCCCAGCTGAGAAAACAAATCACCCTAAAGTTCCACGGCTTAAGGCTCTTTGTTTTGTTATGATAGTGAACTTTTCTTTGTGCATCTTTCTTTGGATCCCAGGAGTAAAGCTAGTTCCTACACTGTCCTTTTGGGACTTTCCCACTACCTGGTCTTGTTCCCTGGATCTTGCCCTACCTCCACCCCAGTTAGAAATGAAGCATGGCTGCCCTTGAAGAGAAAAGGGCCTTAAGTAGAACTCATTTCTTCTCTCATCCCCAATCTTCATTTCTATAACTTTCAGGTGAAAGGAATCCTCCAGAGTTTCTTGCCAAGGTGAGCCAGGTCAATGTCCTCTCCACTGTGTGGTTCAAAATACTATATCATCAAGAGTTTGTGGTATGAGAGACGCCTGGGTGGCTCAGTCAGTCAGGTGTCAGCTATCAGCTCAGGTCATGATCCCAGAGTCCTGGGATCAACCCCCTCTTTGGGCTCCCTGCTCTGCAGGGAGCCAGCCTGCTTCTCCCTCACCCTCTGCCTGAACCTCTCTCTGACCTCTCTTGTGTGCTCTCTCTCTGTCAAATAAATAAATAAAGTCTTAAAAAAAAAAGAGTTTGTAGTTCTAGTTTCAGTGAATAAAGATCTTTCAAGTTTGTTGTTTATTCCTTATAGATGTATTTTAGGTAGGGAATTCAGTAAATATATGCTCACTGTAGTAGTTATCTGCTTTTTTTTTTTAATGTCAAATATCTAATTTCTCCCTTAGAGAACATTCCTACTTGGCTCTGTTGTTGAGGTCAATCTGCCTCCACCTCTGGGTTTCAGCAGGGAGCTAGTCTAATCCAAAGTATGTACTTTATTTACCCTGTGATCACCAGTGATTAGTTCAGGGATTGGGACAAGCTTGAAATTGCTGGCGTCTACCCTTTAGGGCCTTAACCCAGAAAAACAGCTAAGTAATGGATCCTGCTAATATAATTTGAGCTCCAAATCAAGCTAGGTCCACAAAAACTGAAATTGAGTTTTGATGTGATTTTATGTATTCATTTAAATGTCATTATATCAAAAGAAATAAGGCCAAATGTGAAGATCTGCTTAGGAAAACTGTATTTTTGCTCATTATACTGCCACTGTTAAAATACTACCTTGGTCCAAGCCCATGGTAAAATGGGATAGGACTTTCTTAAGCACAAGCCTCAGATGCTTTTCTAGGAACAAGGGAGCTGACTGGTGCCATTTCCCTGCTCTACTCCTCGGCATAAACACAGAGCCACCTGAGAGAAGCAGGTTATTCTGGACACTAACTTGCTTATACTAAGTCCCCCACCTCACCCCATGCTCTGGTGGGACTACCTTCTCAGACAAGCTTGTCTCAGTCCCAGTGTGGTCGGCTGCTCCTCCAGAAGACTAGCACAAACCTATGCCCACACCAAATCCCCTGTCCAGAGAGTTCCGTGGCATTAGTGTCAGGTCTCATTTCACAAGCAGACTAGAGCACACCTAGTTAAAGTTCACCACATTCAGGCCAGGGATCAAACACTGCCCACAGCGGTCAAGGAGAACCTCTGCAGACCACTGGCCTGAGGACAGAGCAGCCAAAACACAACAGCAGAGTGCACGTAGCATATACTGGAGACACTCTGTAAAGTGCCAGGCTCTGGGCACTACATGACTTCTTCTTTATAAGGCCATCACTTTCAGGAGCAGGAGACATAACTGGCTTTTCTAGCATAGAAAAGAAGGCAGAGACTTAGACAAAATGCCAAGATGGAAAAGGTTATCCCAAAGGAAAGAACAAGATAAGGTCACAGCCAGAGATCTAAGTGAAACAAGTATAAGTAACTTGCTGATGGAGAATTTAAATCATAAGGATACTCACTGAGCCTGAGAAAAAAATAGAAGACATCAATGATACCCTTACCACAGAAATAAAAGAGTTTTAAAAAGAATCAGAGATGAAGAATGCAATAAATGAGATTGGAAACAGGCTTGATGCAATGAACAGCAGGCTGGAAGAAGCAGAGGAATGAATCTGTGGCCTAGAGGACAAAATAATGGGAAATAATGAAGCTGAACAAAAGAAAGAAGAATTATGCAACACAAGAAAAGACTTCGGTAATTTAGTGACTCAATCAAATGTAATAAAATTTATATTATAGGAGCCCCAGAAGAAAAGGAAAGGGGGGCAGAAAACGTATTTCAAGAAATAATAGTAGAAAACCTCCCTAATCTGGGAAGGAAACAGACATCCATATCCAGGAGGCACAGAGAATTCCCATAAAAATCAACAAAAGCAAGCCAACACCTAGACATATTCTCATTAAATCTTCAAAATTTAATAATAAAGGAAAAAATCTTAAAAGCAGCAATAGGGATGCCTGGGTGGCTCAGTTGGTTGAGCAGCTGCCTTTGGTTCAGGTCATGATCCCAGGGTCCTGGGTTGAAGTCCTGCAGTGGGCTCTCTCTGCTCAGTGGGGAGACTGCTTCTCCCTCTCCCTCTGCCTGCCACTCCCCCTGCTTGTGCTTTTTCTGTCAAATAAATAAAAAAATAAAATCTAAAGAAAAAAAATGGCAGCAAGACAATAGAAGTCTTTAACTTGCAAGGGAAATCCATAAAGCTAACTGGACATTTCTTAACAGAAACTTGGCAAGCCAGAAGAGAGCGGCATGATACATTCAAAGTGATGAATGGGAAAATCTGCAGCCAAGAACACTCTATCCAGCAAGGCCATCATTCAGAATAGAAGGAGATAGTTTCCCAGACAAAAACTAAATGAGTTCATGACCACTAAGCCCTGCAGGAATATTAAAGGGGACTGTGAGTGCAAGGGAGAGACCAAAAGTGATGAAGACAAGAAAGGATCAGAGAAAATCTCCAGAAACAAGTAATAAAATGGGAATAAATACGTATCTATCAATAATTATTTTGTAAATGGACTAAATGCTCCAATTAAAAGACAAAGGGTATCAGATTGGATAAAAACAAAACAAAGTCATCTATATGCCGCCTACAAGAGACGTATTTTAGACCTAAAGACATCTGCAGATTGAAAATGAGGGGATGGAGAAACATATATCATGCAAATGGATATTCAGAGGAAACCAGAATAGCAATACTTATCTGGGACAAATTAGACCTTTTTGTTCTTGTATTGTTTTCATCCTGCTTTGGTATTGGGGTGATACTGGCTTATAGAATGACTTTGAATGTGTATTTCATTATTTGTAAGATTCTAATAAATATTTTAATAAATGTTTCAATATTTTTTTAATGTTTGGTAGAATTTACCAGTGAAACCATGTAGTCTTGGGCTTTTCAGTGCTAGGAGATTCTCATTCCTAATTTAACTTTCATTCTTTTTTTTTGGTCTAAGATTTCCTATTTCTTAGATTCAAGATTCATGCATGATTCAATCTTGGTAACTTGTGCATCTTTAAGAATTATCTGCTTTTTTTCTCCTAAATTAACTGGTTTGTTTATAGTAATCTGTTATCACACTAAGTATTTCTGTGGCATCTGCTATATTATTTTTAGTTTTCATTTTGGGTTTTTTTTTTTTCTTAGCTTAAAGCATTGCCAATTTTTTTTTTTTTAAACTGGTCCTTATTTCCAGTGTTATGTTATTGCTTATTTTGGTCTCTATTCTATTTATTTCTGATTTTTATTATTTGCTTCCTCTACTAAATTTGCTATTTCTTCTTTATCTAGTTCCTTGGATTATAATGTCATTTATTTGAGCTTTTTTCCCTTAATACAAGCATTTATAGGATAAATTTCACCTATCATCTGCTTTTGCTTCATCTCACTGGTTTTGGAATATTGTGTTTTTTTTTTTGTTTTTTTTTTAGATTTTATTTATTCATGAGAGACAGAGGCAGAGACACAGGCAGAGGGAGGAGCAGGCTCCATGCAGGGAGCCTGATGTAGGACTCAATCCCGGGACTCTAGGATCATACCCTGAGCCAAAGGCAGATCCTCAACCGCTGAGAAACCCAGGGGTCTCATCTTTTTTGTTTTGACATATTTTGATTTGAGGTTTGATTTCTTATTTGATTTCTTATTGGTATATTAGTATGTTGTTTAATATTTACCTACTTTTTAATATTAAAGAAATAAAATGTTAGTAGCACACATTCCAATCTCTAGGGCAGTTCATTAGCCTTTATCTCTGCAGAGAGAACACCAATGGTTCCTAAAAGCTGGTCCGCACACTGGGATGGGTCAGTGACAACATTCTCACCAACCTGTAGCATTCTTCTCATATAAATTCTGCTATATCATAGTGAGCAGAGCTCTGAGCCAAGTACTAGGCACAAGAGGGAACTGAGGGGAAGTGCTCTGAAACTCTCTTCCTTCCAGATAACTGACTGGAAAAATCCGACTTTAGGGAGTAGCAGAAGGAACTGGAGGCATGGAGGCCATTGTTCCATGGCTTCTAGTTGTGTCCAAGATATCTTGAACCAGTATTATGTGACTTTCGTTATAGACAGCATACCTAAATACAACCAAATTCATGGAGTGCCTGATGGCTCAGTCAGTTAAGAATCTGCTTTTGGCTCAGGTCATGATTCAGGGTCCTGGGATCCAGCCCTGCATTGGGCACCCTGCTCAGTGGAAAACCTGCTTCTCCCTCTCCCTCTGCTGCTCCTCCTGCTTTGCTCTTTATAAAATAAAATTTTTAAACAAAACAACTAAATTCACAAGTAAAGGATAGTGACAAAAAGAGAATCTTATAACAAGTTGACATTTAAACTCTAGTCTGGGGATCCCTGGGTGGTGCAGCGGTTTAGTGCCTGCCTTTGGCCCAGGGCACGATCCTGGAGACCCGGGATCGAGTCCCACGTCGGGCTACCGGTGCATGGAGCCTGCTTCTCCCTCTGCCTGTGTCTCTGCCTCTCTGTGTGACTATCATAAATAAATTAAAAAATTAAAAAATAATAAATAAATAAACTCTAGTCTGTGTTGAAGATTCCAAGATGGTACAACTTAAATCCAGACCACAATTAAACAGTATAAATGTTATAAAATGAAAATGGGATTGTAAATGTTCTACATTTGGGTTTTCAGAAACATGTCCTTTTTTGAGTATCTTAGTAGAGCCCTGCCAACCTTCTCCTGATATTAAGGTTTGCCCTTTACTTTACCTATAGATTCCTTTTGGTGTGAGGAAAAAAAAAATACTCCCTCCTTTAGGATATTAGAATAACAGTAGATAGTAGTATTTAGTAGTATTTATTTTGCCAAGTACATTTAAAACTTGCTAACCTTGGGTTGGGCCCACATTCTGAATTTTTTGGTATTACTACTCCATGACCTTAGAAAGCTTGGAAACCAGAGGCACAGGTCAGCTGTATAAATTCCCATTCCCAGGCTAGCCTTTACACTACCCATGCCTACCATTAAAAAAATATACATGCATGCATACATACACACACACACATACATAGTACACTATCTTTCATTTTAAAAAGAACACAATTGACTTTATAAACTTTATTTCTTAAGATTTTAATTAAAATAATTTAAAGAAATTACAAAAATACAAAGAAATTATAAGCAAACAATGGATAATGAGAATTCTTTTTAAAAGAGATACACGATGATAAAAAAAAAGAGAGATATGCAATAGGGAAGAAAAATAAAGTTTTTATACACTATTCATACATTCATTAATTATAAACCATAGCCATAAAAGCTTTCCGAACATTGGCAAGAAAAGCCGAGAAATTGTTGGTCTTCCTTACATTCTCTTGAAATTGTGCCAGGCACTCAAGATGAGGAGAACTATCTGACACTAGAATAAAAAAGAAGATAATTTGAATGAGACTTTTTTATGGAGAAGTGTTTCTAATTTAGATGCTTTCATCTGATTCAAATCATTTCAATTCCATTTTACTGAAATGCTTTGAGCACAGAATAATAGATACACTAGATTTTCATATCCTAACTATCTTTTGGACCTGTTCTTTGTTTAATCTCTAAATATTAAAATCTTAAGTACTACAATCTTACTTTAAATTTAAACAGATGGTAGTCAAGGGATTGAAGAGCTTAGTAATGAAGAACAGGATGCCACTTCCCAACATCTTTCTGTAAGTTTTGCTTTACCTAAAGTGTTTTAACAGGTGAGTTGTTTTTTTAAACCATTAAATCAGTTTTCTCTCTAAACCTTTGGTTTGACTTCTAGTTTCCATTCACTGGATCAAAACAAAAAGAACTTTCAATGCCAACTTTTAGTAATTTAGAATTATGGGAAAAAAATTTAGACTTTTGTAATTTTTCATTAGGAAATGTTATTGTGGGACACCTGGGTGGCTCAGTTGGTTAAGCATCTGCCTTCGGCTCAGGTTGTGATCCCAGGGATCTGGAATGGAGCCCCACTTTGGGCTCCCTGCTCTGCTTCTCCTTCTCTTGCTGCCTGCCACTCCCCTTGCTTGTGCTCTCTGTCAAATAAATAAAATCTTTAAAAAAAATGTAATTGCTATTCTAAAAGTGGTATTTATAGGGTTTACTAATCAAATGAGACACAAAGTCACAATAACAGTATGGCGGCTTTCACATGTAGTTATACAAAATGATACATCTTGGGAGCAAATCTCCAGTGAGGGTGGTCAAAGGAAAGGAATGATCCAGCTCTCTCTCCCAACAATTTGGTCCTTTGTCCAAGGAGAAGAAATTCAATCATGTTAGATTTCCAGCTCTTGGCCTAAGACTGCTTAGGAAACAAGGACCATGACCACATGAGAAAGAATAGCAAGGAGCACTTGGTTCAAAATCACACAGTAGATCCTATTTTAATACACTATCAAATACTGTGATACTATGTAGCAAGAGAGATTATATACAATTTAGAGAACAATACAAATCTAGGTATGTGGTTTTTGGGTTTTACTCTTTATTTTTTTTTTATTTTTAAAGATTTATTTTTGAGAGATAGAGAAAATGAGCACAACCCTGGGGAAGGGTAGAGGGAGAAGCAGGTTCCCCGCTGAGCAGGGAGCCAGATGTGGGGCCTGATTCTAGGACCCTGGGATCATGACCTGCGCGGGGGTCGCTTAACCAACTGAGCCACCCAGGCGCCCTGAGTTTGCTTTTTAAAATTTAGTAGTCATTAAAAGATATTTACTGAGAGAGGAAAAAAAATCTGTATGTGAATTAGATTCCTAAAATATAGGGCAGCCCGGGTGGCTCAGCAGTTTAGCGCCGCCTTTAGCCCAGGGCCTGATCCTGGAGACCCAGGATCGAGTCCCACATTGGGCTCCCTGCATAAGCCTACTTCTCCCTCTGCCTGTGTCTCTGCCTTTCTCTCTCTGTGTCTCTGATGAATAAATAAATAAAGTCTTTAAAAAAAAATACATTCCTAAAATATAAATTCCATGAGGATGGGGAACAAGTCACCAGGGCATATGAGGGAGCCAACTCAGCAGTTCTCCTGAGTGTGTGTATGCTCTAAATGTCTTAAGATGAGAACACAGGTCTAATGAGCTAAGAACCATTTTCCTGAATTCCAGTAAATGAAAAATTACTTTACAAGGGGTATTAGAAGAATAAAAAAGAGATATATTTCCATTATCTTCTTGCTCTCCCTACTATCAATCATATATATTCCCCATAAATTGATGACCTCCTGGCCTGCTGGAGAATCAGTAAGTGAGCTAAATTATCAATGTGTGGGATTTTTCAGGAGAGGGTAATATTTCTTAAATTGATTTTTGGGAAGATAAATTATCACATTCTAATGACTTACCATTTGCTTTTAAAATCACTTACTTGAATAAATTATAATATTCACATTTACATAGTTTTATCTTTTATAGCTTTAGCTTTAAGTTCTCTAAAAGGATAATTCATACTTGTGTATGAAATGCAGTGGTCTTTAAGACTTTTCTGCCACTGTGGCACTATGCCATCCTGAAGAGAAAGATCCCACCTAATAACTATAAATCAAAGTGACACTCACAGCCTTTAGAAGGCACTATCCCATGAGGTGAGACTGGCAAAGAAAGCACTACCTTGTGGGAATTACTTTCCTTCATATTACTTTATATGCGGAATTAGTAACATTTGGGGATGCTGATCTTAAATACCAGTTAAGAGATAGGAATACATGCCTTCATACTCCCTTGCTTCATTTAGGTGGAGGGAAAACATAAATGGGTTCTCTGGATGCTTCGGGTCAATATTAGTGAATATGAACTGCAGTTTATCACCTGAAAAGAGAGATTAAAAATTATTTGGTATGAGGACATTTTATTGTGTCAAGGCTCTCAGTGGAGGTGAGCTTTTTCACCTCTATCCTTAATATCCAGACTGATAAATAAATAAATAAATAAATAAGTATATAAATATATATACACACTTAACCAAGCCTCCAAACGCACAAGTTACAAATTAGTTTTGTTTTGTTTTGTTTTTTTTTACAAATTAGTTTTGAATGAATTGTAGTTTAAATATGATTTTTAAAAGCACGTGTAACAAAAGAAAAGAACTGATAAATTTGACTTCATCAAAATTAAAAACTTTTGTCCTTCAAAGGGTATTAGTGACAGTGAAAAGATAACCACAGAATGGGAGAAAAATATTTGGAATCATATCTCTAACATGGATTTAATATATAGGATATATTTTTTAAAACAACTGAACTAAAAAGAAAAGCAACCCAACTCAAAAATGGACAAAGGACTTGAATAGGTATTTCTCCAAAGAATAGATAAAAGTGGTCAATAAGCACATGGAAAGATGCTCACCACCACTAATCACTGGGGAAATGCAAACCAAAACTACAATAAGATATAATTTTACACCTACCAGGACAGCTATAACAAAACAAAACAAATCAAAACAAAGAAAAGAAGAGTGTGGAAGAAGTCGTGGAGAAATTAGAACACTGCTGGCGGGGATGTAAAATGGTGGCACAGCTGTGGAAAACAGTTTGGCAGTTCCTCAAAAAGTTTACATAAAGAATTACAATATGACCCAGTAACTCCATTACAAGGTATATACTCAAAGAACTGAAAATGAGGACTCAGAAAGCTTTGCCAATATTTATACAGCATCCCTCACAGCAGCCAAAAAAGTGATAATAACGTGTCCACTGACAGATGACTAGATAAACAAAATATGGTATATTATTTGGTCATAAAAAGGAATGAACTTCTGATACATGCTACAACATGAATGAACCTTGAAAACATGCTAAGTAAAATAATTCAGATGCAAAAAAGCAAATACTATATGATTCCACCTATGTGTAATACTTAGGTGAATTTAGAGAGACAGGAAGAAGATTAGAGATTACAGGGGCTGGGGAGAAGGAGTAAGAAGTCATTGCTTAATGGGTACATAATTTTTGTTTAAAGTGATGAAGAATTCTGGAAATGTAATGATTGCACAGCATTGTGAATGTAATTAATGTCATTGAATTCTATCATTGAAAATAGTTAAAATGGTAAATTATATGTAATATGGTTTTACCAGAATAAAAAATGTAGAGTTTATCATACAACCTCAAGATCATGACCTGAGCCAAAACCACAAGTCCATCCCTTAACTGACTGACTATGCCATCTAGGTGTCTCCACTAAGCTAGATATTTTGAAGTGTTAATAACAATGGGAGGGATGCATGTCAAGTAAAAAAAAAAAAGACTTTATAAGACAGTGAAGGGTTTGATCTGGGTTCTCTTCTTTAAAAAACATTATTCCCTGACTTTGAGGGCTATGAGAAAGTTCTATCTATTTTTAAATCTAAAATAATTTTAAAGCTTTCTGGTTCAAAAAAGTACCTCAGGATAACAGTAAGTCCAGTGGATCAAAAACGCAGGGTCAGACCTTTTATTTCCCTCTAATCAAAAGGTTAATACTTTTTATTAAAAGCTTATTTCAGGGCAGCCCGGGTGGCTCAGTGATTTAGCGCCACCTTGGGCCCAGGGCCTGATCCTGGAGATCTGGGATTGAGTCCCATGTCGGGCTCCCTGCATGGAGCCTGCTTCTCCCTCTGCCTATGTCTTTGCCTCTCTCTCATGAATAAATAAATAAAATCTTAAAAAAAAATAAAAAAAAAATAAATAAATAAAATCTTTAAAAAAAAAAAAAAGCTTATACCAACAGATGGCAGGGTGGGGCAGAAACAAGACTAGAAGATGTATGAAGAGCCCAGACAATGAAATGTAATTATGTAAACAGAAAAATGTTTCCCTTTTCATTAATAATGAAATGAAATGGACTTAAAAATAAATGCTCCAGGGATCCCTGGGTGGCGCAGCGGTTTGGCGCCTGCCTTTGGCCCAGGGCGCGATCCTGGAGACCCGGGATCGAATCCCACATCGGGCTCCCGGTGCATGGAGCCTGCTTCTCCCTCTGCCTGTGTCTCTGCCTCTGTCTCTCTCTCTCTCTCTCTGTGTGACTATCATGAATAAATAAAAATTAAAAAAAAAAAAAAAAAAGAGTGTCACTTTAAAAAAATAAATAAATAAATGCTCCAATTATATCTAGTCAACTGCCAAAAAAACAAAACAAAACAAAACAAAACAAAACAAAAAACAAACACAAACTTAAAAAAACTAAAAAAAATACAATTCTGGCAAGAATACAATAAAATGGGTACTCTCTACATTGCAGTGCATAAAAGAATTAATATGGCAGGCCTAACACTGCTATCGTTAAGAATCTTAGAAAGGCCTGCTTGCAAGCTGGTCCTTGACTGGTTTGTTGGGCCCCCCCCAGAGAACCCCAGGCTCACTAGGAGGACTCCCAGGACTCCCCAGAGGGTCATACTCAGGGCTAGGATTTATTACAGCAAAAGGCTATGGCAAAATCAGCAAAGGGAAAACCACTTGGGGTGAAGTCCAGGAAAAACCAGCACAAGCTGCAAGAGACTCTGCTGAGCTTCCCTGGTAGACAACACTTTACAAGTAGTGTCACATTCAATGCTAAAAGAATTAGGCACATCCTGTGGGACTCTGCTGGATTAAGATTCTTAAAAAATTATGCCTGAAGAAGTGTTTCTTTTTGACATCGCCCCAGTGCCTTTTTCGGGCTGATTTTGTTTTGTATCCTATCTGCAATAAATCTGAGCTATGAATAGGACTGTATGCAGAGTCCTGTAACAAGTCCTTCTAGGGAGTCACCACACCTGACAGTGATCTCAGGGACTGAGATTCAACAGGGACTCACATTCAACACAGTGAATAGAGCTATAAATTGGCACATATGCTACACATAATAGCCATCAAAATATTTATATATACTTTAACCCAGTGATGGCTCTCTGGGAATTTCAATGGAAGTTATACAAAAGAAATGGAAAAGTCTGTATTCACTTTAGTACTTCTAAAACTGAAAACAGGAAGAATCCAAATGTTAAGTTAGAAACAGGCCTGTAGTATTAAATGATAAAATATTTGATAAATTAAGATACATTAATGGAATGAATTCTTGCATCACCAGTTAAAAATTACCATATGAAAACTATAGCAACTGGGAAAATGCTAATCATATAATATCAGTTAGAACAAGGACAAAAATTATTTTCATGTTGGTAATCATGGCAAAAATACATTTATTGAAATAATGGATGATAAATAACCAAGGGACCAGTAATTGTTAGGGTGATAAAAATTTTTAAATTCTTTCTTATTTTCTAAAAAGTTAATAATGTTGTCATTGTTTTATTTGAAAATACTTTTAAAATTCTCTACTTAAGATACACCTTTCTAATCTCAATGTTTATTTACATTAATATACGTACCATAAATTTTTCGAATTTCTAGTCCAAGTCGGTCTTTATATAAGTCTGCAGATTTCTGTAGTCTTTTCAACCTCTCTTCATTAGCTTTGTTGGCAGCAGAAATAGCTATGATTAAAAAAAAACAAAAAAACACATATTTGAATACAAAATTTTTTTAGACAAAGAGACTTTATATCATAAAGAATGCGCTTAATAGTTCCTGGCAGAGAATATGTGATCAATAACTTATTTGCATAAATTATACTATGGCTTCTCCAGATAAATCTCATTTAGTGAAACTGTCTTCCACTCTGCTTAATTAAGCTCCCATATCAATTGCAGTATGACTCTGGTTATATTAGAAATCCAAAGGATCTTTAAGTAAGACAAAAGAAAATAAAACCCACTTAGTTAACTTCACACAGCTTCCTTGCAGAAATGAGTGGCTGGCTATGCCCCTGAGGTATGCTATCATATTTAGTAATGAACTAGAGAGAAGGCAAGAGAGAGAATTGTGACCCATCACCACTTTGACATTTAGGTTAATGTTTTAAAATGTGTACAATCAGAAACTTACTTTCCTTCTTCCTAGCATATTCTTCCTTAAGATCCTGAATATTTGCAGTCAGTACGTCCAGTTCTTGCTTTTTGTCTTTTACTTCAGCAACCAACCTTAACAAGTTCTCTTTTTTTTCTTGAATGAGGTTATTCTGCTTACAGATTTCTGTAAGAAGCACAAAGTATTAGCTAGAATATACTTTGCTCTCTAACATCTATCACAGTAAGAAATATTGACATTCATAAGATTAATAATGTTTTAATTGATAAGTGTTTTCTAATGGTTCAAAAATTATGAAGAAAAAATCGTTTTATTTTCTATTTGTGTTTGAAAATAAAAATGATCAGACAAAAAATTTTTAAATGAGAATACCAAAATAAATCAAGAAAACTAGATCATGACCATTGCAGCTCTGTTCTTCAAATGAATATATAAATAAAGCTCACCACCAAAGACAACCAAAATCTGGACGTTTTTACACAGTGCTTTAAAGAAACAGAAACAGTTCATTCTAATGCTATGTCAATGATTCTGGAAGATACCAAAGACAGAAAGAAGTGAAGGAAAAAGGCTGGGAGATGGAGGAGTAGGAAGGATGAAATCTTATTTACACTGGTAACAAACAAAACATCCAGAAATAATCTAGATCAAGAAATATGTAGGCCCTGTACAAAAAAAGGGCAAAACCTCTCCAAGACATATATTTGACCTGGATGTATGGAAATGACATTTTATGCTTCTAATGACATCTATAAAGATGTCAATGTTTCCCAAATTCATTTCTATATTTAAAGTAGTCCCAATGGAATTTGGAGGGAAGGGATAGGGAGGGTCTAACAAAAGTAATTATAAAATTTATCTGATGAATACACAGGTGAGAACTGTTAAGGAAATATGGTATAATAATAATAATAATAATAAGGGTCCGGCAGCCTGGGTGGCTCAGGGGTTTAGTGCCGCCTTTGGCCCAGGGCGTGATCCTGGAGACCTGGGATCGAGTCCCATGTTGGGCTCCCTGCATGGAGCCTGCTTCTCCCTCTGCCTGTGTCTCTGCCTCTCTCTCTCTCTGTGTGTCTCTCATGAATAAATAAATAAATAAAATCTTTAAAAATAATAGTAACAAGGGGCTTGTCCTATCAAATTTAACATTTGTGATTAGAACACTTTTAATACAATAGTGGGATACCAGCTGAAGAAATGACACATAGCTTAAACAAAAAGGCATTACCAAACACTGGTATATTTAGGAAATTAATATGAAAAATGCAATATCATAAATTAAGTGGGTAGATGGTTCCCAAACTGTGTTGAAATCCAAAATCCATATTTTAGGGGATCCCTGGGTGGCTCAGTGGTTTAGCGCCTGCCTTTGGCCCAGGGTGCAATCCTGGGGTCCTGGGATCGAGTCCCACGTCCGGCTCCTGGTATGGAGCCTGCTTCTCCCTCCTCCTGTGTCTCTGCCTCTCTCTCTCTCTCTCTATCATAAATAAATAAATAAATCTTTAAAAAAATCCGTATTTTATTAAATATTTAAATATAAAATGAAATCTTGCAAAACCTTAAAGGGCAGTATCTGAATATAAAATTAATTCTACAAGGAAAGATCTTTTTACTCAAAGGCAAAAAGAAATCAAAGAGAAAGACATAAAACCAGCTACATAAAAGTTAATAAGTGGGCAAAAAAAACCTCACCTTTGATTCAAATAAGCATTAAATTCTACCATATGCTAGGAACTTTGTTCAACACCTTATATTGCTATAAATTTACTTTAATTTTACTATAATACATTTTGTCGGTCTAATTTAAAAGAGGAAAAGGGCTCAGCAGTTGACTAATTTGCCCAAAGCTTTATTTGCTGGGGTGCAATAAATAGTAAGACCTGAATTCAAACTCAGGACTTAACTTCAAAGGCCATGCTTTTGAGCATTAAATATTCTCCAAGTGTTCTTAATCTAGAGAAGACACAAATATAAAACCCTAAGACAAAAACAGACAAAGGAATAAACAGAGGAAATGTAGACTGCAGATGGTTGATAAATATGAAAGACAATTTAACCTAACTAGTAATCACAGAAATGCAAATAAAGCAGTAACATATCAATTTTCATTTATTACAACAATGTTTACAAAAATAATAGCTAGTGTTGAGAATGCAAAATACTAGAATCCTTGTGGCATATTTTGACATTGCAAAACAAGTCTTAAGGATATTCATCTCCTTTGATTATTTCATTTTTACAAGTCACCTTAAGAAAACAAGATGTGTGCAAGTATTTATACACAAAAAATTTTCAGTACTATTTATAATGGTGAAAAACTGAAAACATCCTAAATGGCTAACAAATAAATTCTTAAATAAATATGGCATATTAATAAGGTGGAATATTTTCAAAGAATTTAGTAATATGGGAAAATACTCTAAAGAAAAAAAAGTTATATAGACACCATGAACAAAATTATGTCAAATATACATAGTACATGAAAAAGAAAAAAAGTATGTCATTTTGTTAAATGTGGTTCTCAACGTTTGATAATTTGTTTACATTTCTGTATTTTCCAAGAATCTGGACATGATCATATATGATGTCAAGCATAATTTAAAAATAGACATTTTATCAGAATTACCAGAAAGAAAAATGCTTTTAAAAAGAAATTCAATTTAAACTAAAACCAAAACCAATTCAGCCATTTCTTCCCCCAACCTCCGCTTCTGGCAACCCCCAATATGTTCTGGTATATGATATTTATGTATCATTTAATAGTTTAAAAGTTTCCATATTATTATTATTATTGGATACTCTAACCCTGCAAAGTAAATAAATGGGGCAGCCATTATTATCCTTATTTTACAACAGTTGCCAAAGTTGTAATTTGACCAACATCCTTGGGTGACAACTGGGGAGTCAGAATGTAACTGGGACCTTTGGACTTTAAATATGCATCTCTTCTGTCATACAACATAGTTAATTTTTGTTTCACTAGCATTTTTCTATAGCAGCCATTCTGTAAAACAGTATGGAGTTTCCTCAAAAAATTAAAAATAAAACTACCATATGATCCCATAATTCCACTTCTGGGTGTTTATCAGAGGAAAATGAAAACTAACTGAAAAAGATATCTGTACTCTCGTGTTTAGTATTTACAATAGCGATAAGGAAACAACCTATGTGTCCAACGACAGATGAGTGGATAAAGAAATTGTGGTATATACACACATACATATGTATACAAAATGGACTAAAGAGAGAGAAAGAAAGAAATAATGAACGAACTGTATGGATTTGTGCCAATACAAACGTAAGGGCTCGTGATGTTGCATCAACTATTACTTTATGTGTATGGAGTCAGCTGTCTCTTTTATTCTCTAAGGCAGGTATTTCAAACTTTCACTACTACTCATTACAAAAACCTTCCCTTGAATTTTCCTTCCACATGGAAATGTTGTTTTATGATATACTGGAAAGAACACACAATTTTGGCTGCAAACCTGGACCTGGTATCTATCAAATGTCTGACCTTAGCCATGTTTCTTAACCTCAGTGAGCTTCAATTTCTTCATCTGAAAAAAAGGAATAATTTCTGTCTTGTAAGGATCCTTCTAAGGATTTCATTTTTTTTAAGATTTTATTTATTCATAGAAACACAGAGCATGAGAGGCAGAGACATAGGCAGAGGGAGAAGCAGGCTCCATGCAGAGAGCCTGACATGGGACTTGATCCAGGGTCTCCAGGATCACGCCCTGGGCTGCAGGCAGCGCTAAACTGCTGCGCCACCGGGGCTGCCCGGATTTCAGGATTTTAGAGGCTGATCCATAGTAAATGCCTCTCACTTTGAACCAATGATCTCCCTCCTTGTGATAAATAGAAGGAACAGATGCTCCAGGTGGGCCAGAATTTTTGGCTAATTTGTTCTCTCTAGTATCTTCCTGGAAGGGTACCTGGCACATAGTAGCTGCCCAACAAATATGTGGTGAGTAAATGAGTTCCCTCAAGCTTGCCTACTCCTCAACTGTATCATGCTAAGCAAGTATCAGCCAAATATTCACTGAATTAATTAAAATTAAGTAAATTATATTTCTGTCCAAGTATAAACTGATTTTTAAAAGAAAAACAAGGGCAGCCCAGGTGGCTCAGCAGTTTAGCACCACCTTCAGCCCAGGGTGTGATCCTGGAGACCCAGGATGGAGTCCTACGGTGGTCTCCCTGCAGGGAGCCTGCTTCTCCCTCTGCCTGTGTCTCTGCTGCACGCTCTCTCTCTCTCTCTCTCTGTATCTCTCATTAGTAAATAAATAAAATCTTTTAAAAAAATAAAAAAAAAAAAAAAGAAAACAATTGGGACGCTTGGGTGGCTCAGTGGTTGAATGTCTGCCTTTGGCTCAGGTTGTGATCCCAGGGTCCTCGGATCCAGTCCCACATCAGGCTTCCTGGGGGGAGCCTGCTTCTCCCTCTGCCTGTGTCTCTGCCTCTGTGTTTCTCATGAATAAATAAATAAATTTTTTAAAAATAAAGAAAAACAATTGATAATGCTTTTAGATTTCGGACTATTTAGAGCACATTTTCACTACGGGTAACCTTTGAGAGCACAATGAGACTCACAATAGTAAAAACTGAGAGTTTCAAACTTCTATTTCTAATCCCAGCAATTCTACAAACTAAGGATGTTTACACACACACACACACACACACACACTCTCTCTCTCTCTCTCTCTCATGGTTTTCCTTTCTGCTTGTGGTTACAGAGGAAATGAGGGAAGCAGTACATGGGCAAGGAAGCTTCAAGGCAGCTTAGAAAGCAAACACGGGTAAAAGTCTAGCATAAGAGCCTACCAGGGTTCCAAGATCAAATGCCTTCAGGGGCCAGATAATGAGTCAAGTGGGCAAAACAGGGCCAAAGAAACTACTGGGAATCATCGCAAAGAACACACGTGTAAACACATTCCATTAATAGTGCTTAAAACATGGTGCCACGAAATTTAGCCTGTGGCCTATGATGGCAAGTCTGTGATCCGTGTGTAAAAAATTCAATAAAACCTAAATATACACCATGAAACCCCTGGGGTGGTATAAATGAGAGGGCAAGAACAACAAGAAAAAGATGGAGAAAAACCCTACCCCAGCTTCTGATTTCCAATGGGAAAACAAACTTGTTTTTCAAATAACTTGCATTCACACATCTCACAAGCATACTGACGAATAAGAAAAGAGACAGAAAACACAAAATACAATGCTTATTTATATAACGTTCAAAAACACAGTACTAACTACTAACAGGTTAGCTCTGGAAGGTGAGAGAAGGTGAGAGAAGAAAAGAGTATACATGGGATGGTCTATTTCTTAAGCTGGGTTGTAGGTGCATAAGTGTCTATTAGCTTTTTACAGATGTGTATGTGTGTGTATATACAGACACACAACATTGTTTTACTTGGATGAGGGTTTGCATAAAGATGTTCCATCTAAAAAAAACCTCTAAAAAATCTACAGTTTGTCACCTACGATTCTGATACTCCAGAAACATCTCAACCATTCGTTCTTCTTCCTTTAACTTCACAGACAACTTTTCTGAAAGAGAAATTGGAATTGAAGTTTCAGTTCAGCTGCAATAACATAAAAACAAAACAAAACAAAACAAGGACAACCAAACAGCATGTTACAAGCTGACTTCCGTTACCCGCACACGCTTTGATGGAGTCTTTGTAGGTCTCTCTCAGTCCCACCATCTGAGAGGAAGTGTCGCTGACGGTGCCTTTGAATTTACTCCAGAATTCACTGATGCTTTTATCAAACTGCGCCAGTTCGTCATCTATCATTCTGGAAGAAAAAATGCTACGAAAACAAATAGAACGTTGTATATCTTCGAGTTAACTGAAATCGGATAAGGCTCTTATTCCAATCAAGCATATTTTGGCAGTTTGAGCTTTGCTAGAAAATACAAGCTTAGGTTTAACGGTTTAACTCCAGATACTCCAGGGCAGATCAAGCTCCCACCGCACTTCACTGCAGTTAAGAAGCAAGCCTCTCCCAAGCAGCCCGGGTGGTTCAGCGGTGTAGGGCCGCCTTCAGCCCCAGGGCGTGACCCTGGAGACCCGGGATCCAGACCCACGTCGGGCTCCCTGCAAGGAGCCTGCTTCTCCCTCTGTGCGTCTGTCTCTCTTAAATAAGAAAATAAGCAAGGGTGGACACCTTCACCTCCTGGGGACCTAACATGTAATTGCACATGACCTCAGGCCTGGATTGCCAGGTCCCAGGTGCAGGTCCCAGGTGGACGGCTCCTCTCACATGAAGCCTGCCTCTCCCTCGGCCGAGGACAGGCACGGGCCACCCGAACGCTCTGGGCCTCCGCGTCCTCTGCTGTCCGGCAAGACCGCGGGCCCCATCGGTCTTCCGTAACCTAAACCCATCCCAGTCCCCTGGAGCCTCCCGGGCCGGCCACAGACCTTGCCCTGGCCGCGGGCCTTGGGCCTCCTCGCCGCCCACCCCGCGAAGCTGAGCCGTGCAAACAAGCTGAGCGTTCACAGCCCCGGTTCCCTGATCGCGACAAGCGGCCCCCACCTCCCTCCCTCGCCCTCTCCAGGAGGCCCCGCCACGTACCCACACAGGACCTCAGCCAATTCCAGCCAAAACCAGGCCTCCAGAACCAGGGCCTGCAACCGCGCCGACTTTCCTTTTTCAAATTTCAGGGCGCCTTGCTCGTCCCGCCCCCCGGGCGTCCATTCGCCTTCGGATTGGCTGATAGCTATGCTCCTCACAAAGGGATTGGCTGAGCTGGCCCTCCGGCATTCTCGCGAAAAGATAGGGGAAAGTGCATTCTGGGATTTGTAGTTTTCTTCTGAGAGGCACATTCGGACTCTCAGCTCTGCTTCCCCCGAGGGCTCCCCCCAGCACAAGTCTTTCATCAGTTTCAAATAATCTGCAATATAAATATTTAACTTTAATCTCATCCTGTTGCCAAGTATTTACCCTCTTCTTTAACACTCCCTGTAGCTTAATTTAAAAAAATGAAGCTAATAAAAATGCCATTGTTTAATCTGTCTTGTCATTTAATGACTTTTCAGTGGGCAGTGGTTGGAACATTACTGTTTATTGGCTTCTAATATGAACATTTCCAAGATTTAAGTCTCTGTTTTTGACCAGGTGAAACAAACAAACAAAAAACAAAAAACAAAAACGCAGTACCTAGTACTGGTGTTCCTTAGCCCAGTAGAAACTCAATGACACCAAACTTTTTGTGGACAAGTTTCCTGGTACCTACCCTCTCTGATTAGTCTCTGTTGCAGATAAAAGTGAAAAGAAGCCAGAAGTAATTCAAAGCTTTTAACCATGATATTTGTAAGAAGGGTGATGCTGTTGGCAGAATGGAAAACATCTTCTTGGGTGTGTTGGTGTGTTGGGGGAGGGTTGTTGCAGGGAGGTGGATTTTGGGGTGCTCAGTTAGAGAAGATATTGTTGGGAGATTTAAGTGTTAATATCCCATAGACGTGTTACTTCTCTAGTTAATTCAACAGTGGCTAACTGCTCCAAATCTGCAGTAAGATGGCCTGAGTTTGAAATCCAGGCTCCATTGTTTACTAAATTTGACCTTGGGAAAGTTACTTGGCCTATTGGACCTCAGTTTCCTCATCTGTAAAGTGAGGGTAATAATAATAATAATAATAATAATAATAATAATAATAACTCCTTCCTTCATATACCCAATGTGGAGACTAAAAGAGATAATAAATGTAAATGCCTTAGAAGAGGTCCCCCTATAACATAAGTCTATAAATGATTTCTTGTATGTATGATTTTATACCCTACCTACTTCGTATGCAATAGATTGTCAAATTAAAACACATATAAATAAAGCTTTAAATAAGATAAAATAAAATAAAATAATAAAAAATAAAAATAAATAAAATAAAAATAAAATAAAATCTTAAGTTGGCAAAGAAATAGAGAAATTCTTGCAATTGAGTACTCACTTTACTTAAACAATGCATATGGCTCCCATTATAAGACAATCACACTACTTGTTGAATTATGATTTTGAGGAAACATGCACTCTGCTGTCTGGATAAGAACAGAATACATCCCTTCCACCCAATCCAACTTGAATTAGTTAGGTGTGGTTATTTATCCATTAAGCAATTTGCCAGTATTTCACAAATATAACAACTTTACTTTCAACACAATGGGTACTAAATTTCAAACAATAGTCTGAAAACAGTTTCAGTAATTACTTTAGGCCATAACTATTTCAAGGTAATAAATTATTTCCCCAGCTTGGAATAATGCTTGGACCATTTCTCTAATGCATTCCTGATAGAATCTGGCAAAGCACGACCAACCTATGAGCAAAATGGGGGAAAAGGGAGTTTATTAGCAAGACTTTGAGATATTTGCCACTGACACAAGGCTACAACTATATCTCTTAGACTAAGGTGAACATCTTGCAGCTGACTCAATTTTCTGCCTTCTTTAGTGGATTACTCTTGCTATGTTGACTCCAATTATTAGTGGGTGGAAACATCCTGGTAGTCCTCAGAATAGATTCTTATGGTTTACAGAAGATCTTTTCTTTTCAACTCTTCCAGCTTCTCTAACAATATTGCGGGGGGGGGGGGGGGGGGGAGTGACTATGAGAACAATACATTGCTATCTTGCAGAACTTCAAACTAGAAGGAACTGGAATTCTATTAAAATCATCTGCTATATTCCTTGAGGACCAGAAAGAGGCACACGCTATTCAACTTAAATTTGCTAAAGGATGAACAAGAAAAAAGAAAAAAAAAAAAAAAGGATGAACAAGAAGCAGGTAAGTTGTACTGGTCAGGAATTCCAAGTAAATGAAATTGTTCACTATTTTCAACCTTGATAAAGCTGAGGAAGAAAGGAAAAATAGGGAAAAACCCCACAGAGAATATGCACTTTAAAGAATGGGAAATATATATGGCTTGTATTATGGAGTTAAAATTATTATTTTCATCTCTGACCATAGCATGTTTGTGAAAAAGCCCTTGATTATAGGCCAAAAAGTCTTTACTACTATTTTCTTTCATTATCATTAGGGGTTCAAATACCAACAATAAAACATATGTGTAAATAACATGTTCTGGGGTACATGATATCGGGTGCTCTATCCTAAGAGCTAATTCAGATCAACTAAATCAGGACAAATTATCATCAACATTTAACACATCACAACATAAGTCAGCTTCCAGGCTAGGGACTATTATCAATAAGCTCAGACATATAGTTTGCTATAATATCTCATTTCACAGATATTTGTCCAAGGACATCTGTTTTATGGTAATATTTATCTTAAAGCAAAATTGTATCTATTGACATTTCATAACTTGAGCTGAGTGTATAATGGTGCTCATTTCTAGGGTTTTCACTGGTCCAGATACTTACAATACTTTTTTTAAAATTTTTATTTATTTATGATAGTCACAGAGAGAGAGAGAGAGAGAGAGAGAGAGAGGCAGAGACACAGGCAGAGGGAGAAGCAGGCTCCATGCACCGGGAGCCCGATGTGGGACTTGATCCCGGGGTCTCCAGGATCACGCCCTGGGCCAAAGGCAAGCGCCAAACCGCCGCGCCACCCAGGGATCCCCGATACTTACAATACTTAACAAGATTCATGGAGGGGTGCTGTCTGGACCACCAGCTTGATGAATTACTTACTGGACTTTGGACTAGGGCAAATGGTTTTCCCACTTATGCACAGACTTTAGGGCAGCTCCTAGGTGTTCATTGTCTTTTGTTCTTTCTCGGGGCTCATCACCAACCAAGGAATGAGGGAGAAACTTCTGTCTCACTTGTCAAAATGCTCCTCTCTAGAACAGGTGAATGGTTTCTCTCTATACCACCAATCATAGCTAGAAACAACCAGCTTTCTTTCTGCTTAGCACCGCTTCCTCAGCTTTAAAAAGGGAAAAGCAGAAGTTCCCCCATTACATCCCCATACAACACCACTGTCATCACTATCATCATACATACCTGCCTTTCATTTCAACCCAACCAGGAGTTTTGGGATCTCTATTATGTGCCATTATTGAGCTTCTAACCCATTATCTGGGATATATGGGTAGGGTGGGGAGTAGGAAGTAACCACGTATTTCCAGTTTAGAGGTGTTTCTGAGCCATAATTATAGGAGCCTTGGTCAGACTGATTGAAAATTTCATTGCTCCTTCTCTGAAAACTTGTTTCTTCATCCAGTGGGTAAAGGGTCATGGGGTATAAGAAGAAAGGTCATCATCCCCTATGGCACATACCTTTGCTGAGTAGATACCTTCCATCGTGGGGACAGAGCTCAGTATTAAAATGAGCAATACAATGGTTAAAATGAAAAGTTTTCCACTCTTCTGGATATAAGGATCCCTTTATGACATATTCATTTATACTGAACTCCCAAAATACTAGTACCTGTACTTTTAGTAACTGTTCACTGAGAAAATTAAAAATGATTAAAAGTTACTATGAATCCAGAAGCAAGGAAAACTCTTTGGGAAGATTCCAGATTAAGAACAGGTAAGAGAAAATCCTTATATTTGAAAGACTCTTGGACAAAAACTTTAAATTCTCTAGATCTCTGCATGGCCTATGTCAGGAGTCACTGGAAAAGATGATTCAAGAAAATGCTTCTTCTGATGATTGCTATGATCAAAGCACAGTATACTCAAACTGGAGTCAACCTTTAGTGCCAGATTCCACCTGGGACTTTTCACTTCCTCCCTAAAATTTCAAAAAGGGCTAGGACTTCCAGTATGATGGAGTGAAGAAGTGATCAAATCCTTTCCCCCAAAAAGTAACTATAAAACTGGGCAAAATGATCAAAAACAACCATTTTAGTGTCCTGGGAATTAACCACAGGCTTACAGCAAACTAAGAAGCATTTGTTCAGGGAAAAAAATGCTCAAAAACATTTTTTAAGTGAAAGAAGTCAGAGACAAAAGGCTACATGTTATGTAACTCTCTTTGCATTAAATATCCAGATAAGGCAAAATCAGAGACAATTTAGTCTTTGCTTGGAGCTGAGAGTAGAAGCAAACATTAACTGCAGGAGGGCACAAGGGAACATTCCACAGTGATGGAGACATTCTAAACTGCTTTCTGGTGATGGCTGCCCAACTCCATAAATTTACTAAAAATAATTGTACACTGTATTTTTACAATGGTGAATTTTATGATACATAAATTATCTCTCAAATTGTCTGTTTATACCTCAAAAAAATTTTTTAAAGACTTATTTATTTATTCATGAGAGATACAAACTGAGAGAGAGAGAAGCAAAGACATAGGCAGAGGGAGAAGCAGGCTCCCTGTAAGGAACCCAAGGCGGGACTCGATCCCAGATCCTGGGATCACGACCTGACCTGAAGGCAGGTGCCCAACCGCTGAGCCACCCAGGTGTCCCCGTCAAAATTGTTAAAATAAAAAAATATGAAGGATGTCAGCACTTCAAAGAAAAGAAAGTGTACATTTTCCAAATACACAAAAGACATTCCACATGGTGATAAAGATTCAGTAAATTTGAGAATACATACAGGAGGTATTCTTTAGGTCATCTATAAAATGGGAACCCAGGTGCAAAGTGTCTTAACTCTACTATGAAGAAAATGAATAGTACTGCCCATGGGCCACTCTGTTGGATCCTTTGGTGATCCAAGAAAAAATTTATGAATGTATAATTCATGATCATTTCTAGAAAAGAATGTACAATGAGACAAGTGGAAGGGGCACCTAGAAGACTGATAGCCGGGTCACTTATAATAGTGTCACCATGGAATGCCAATATCCCCAGAATCCTAGCCGGAATGGAAGTAATTATTTTCTGAAAGTCACTAGGGTCTCAACTCAGTCTGAAATAAATCCATTTTACATTACAAGGTGACACTGGAGAGATTTCAAATACAAGTTGTTTTACAGCAGGCAGATAAGCTTGTAGTAAAAAGGATAATGACCATGCACAAAGACATAAAGGTCAATGACTCCAAAATATGGTTTTGTTTACTACCACTGCACCAGTGACACAGCTAAAGTCAAATATCTCCAAATGATGTTGAACTGCAATGAGCACTATACCTCAGAGATGAATGAATGGTTCATCTTATGATAAGAATATATCTTGTGGTTATATATTTGGCATGCAGAGCATATTTAAAGAAATTCTAGCCTCTATCCTACAGGTTTGCAATCTAAGTAAAACAGGCAGGATTTGCTGCCTGTTTGCCAATGGAAACCTCAGGAAACCCTAAATGAATCAGAGTAAGAAAGTTTTGGAAAGAACTGGAATTATTCAACTATTGGAATTTGCTGAAAGAAGGCAACAGTACAGAGCTAGCTTTGAAACTGGCTATAGTATTAAAAGATTTTTAAAAAGTCATTCAGACAAGTAAATCATGCTGGGGAGATTGGAGTACTGAATATACCTCTGAAGAAACAGGACATGAGAGGATCCTGGGCATAGGCATCATGGAAATTAGATGGGATTCCAGTAAACCTTATGCTGTACTTAACTCCTTTGGGTCAGGACTTCCACTGAGAATCTTATGAAACCATGGCCTTCTTCCAAGTAATGTGCACATGCACTAATATTTTGCATATGATTTCAGAAAGTTTGATGACTCTAAATAGGTCAAATTGAGGTCATGGACTCTTGGCCTTGTGGCCAAAGAGATTCAACTAATATTAAAACCAAACTACACACTCTTAAAGATTTCTCCCACTCAAAAGTGCTTTAACTGGCACACTAGAGTTCTAGTCCTTGAACAGAACATGGAGGAATTAAACGGAGAGTTTCATCACAGCAGGAAGAAAAGGTCTTGATCCTAAAGGGCATGGTGGCTGTGCAATTTTCTGAAGACCTTTATTATGTGGAGGACAGCTGGCTTGATTCTAAAGATGCAGTGGTGAACAGTTAGATTTGGCTCTGCTCTCTTGAAGTTGTCTTTGTTCTCAGGATACCGGGGAAGTCTGTGACTAATTCTTAGACTGAACTTGGTAAGTATTTAGCATAAAGAAGTGGGAGGATGGATTTAGCAGGAGAAAGAGATAGAAGGGGAGAGAAAGGAAGGAGAGAGTAAAGGGAGGGAGGGAGGAAAAGGCAGAGTGCAAAGGAGAAGTAACAGAATACTTGTGTATAAAATTGAAATTTTTTCACTTTGTCCTACTTCTACCCTGCTCAAGGATTTCAGGATTGGAGGTCAACTCCACTTCTACAAACTATTTGGCAAAATAAGAATAATGAATGTTAATTATAGTTAATATTTTTGGAGTGTTTACCATGGGTTTTAATAAAAGAGAAAGAGACTGAGAGAATGGAGAAGAGATTCCAAAGGAGGGAAACAAAAACACATCAAATCTGCCTCTATGGGGATGAAGGTGGAATAATACAAACTCCAAATAAGGGAGCTGAGAAAAAAATGCCTTAGGGTAGAAGTTGAGACAGTAATATAAGAAAAGGTCTCCTACACACAAGACACACAAGAGGGGTATGACACCTTCTATCATCATTCATCATTCATTCAGAGATGAATTAAGATGGAGCTTCTACAATTTGATGTGTATACAAACCACACAGGAAGCTTACTAAAATGCACATTTCTGGACTTCAATCCCAAAGAGTCTGATTCCATAGTCGGGAGTGGGCCTGGGAATCTATATGCAGGTGGCAGGAAGCAGGTGGTCCATAAACCACACTTTGAGAAACACAACTTCAAAAGGAGAAGAAGAGATAAAGATCTACCCTTTTTTGGACCTTGGGTCGCATAAGTTAGACATGGCTTTGTTCCATCATTTGATGAACTGATTTGGAACAGACCTTAATCCTAACAACCTTGACTTTGAAATGACTCAGTGTATGAGGCACACTCTGTTATTGAAGGGAAAAGCTCTTCTTGAAAATTATTAGTACCATAAAAGAACCAACTCCTGCCTCTCTCTTGCTATGAGCCACATAGGAAAAGTATTGGAGAGCATCCCTACCCAAGCTATGACAATTCTGGTGGCAGATGGCAAACTGAGGAGGACTAAGGAAATGCTTAAAAAGTTTCTCACAGGGAACAAAAATCATAAAATGTGTGTAAGTTCTGTAGAGCTAGGAGTGACTAGTTCACAAATATGATGGGTCAAGTAAACGTTTTCATTCCTCTCATTCATTTCATTTTTAAAATTTTACATTAACTGCTTTTTACATTTAATTTAGTTTTATAATTATGTAAAATATTTGCATGGTTTCAAAGTCAAATCTTAGAAAATAAGTATATTTAAAGAAGTCTAGCTTTTCCCATTCTCTCCAGTCCATCCTCTTCTTTCCTTTTTAGAGAACTTTAAAAAATTGTTTATTCTTCTATTCTCTTTAAACATAAGCAGATGTGTACATATCTTACTTTTTTCTTTTTAAAGATTTTATTTATTTATTCATGAGACACACACAGAGAGAGGCAGAGACATAGGCAGAGGGAGAAGCAGGCTCCATGCAGGGAGCTCGATGTGGGACTCGATTCCAGGACTCCAGGATCACGCCCTGAGCCAAAGACAGATGCCCAACCACTGAGCCACCCAGGTTCCCATATGTTACTTTTTTCTTAAACATTATATATAATTTTCTCCATCTTAAAAAAGCACTGTTGACCCAGTCACTTTATAACATCTTTGTGGAAAAAATGCATTTGAGTTTAGACTCACAGAACTCACATACTTTTTAAAAGCCTCTTAATAGAAGTTAGCACTCTCCTTAAGTTTTGTTTAATAATTGATTCATTCATTTAAGAGACATGTATGGAATAACTAGGAAAGGCTCAGGTGCAGGTCCAGGTTTTGCGAGAAATAAAGCTCTTCTAATATTGGACCCTCTCTTTAATAAAAAAGAATATAAAACGATTAATATGCTATACAACTCCCAGAAGCTCCCAGCAATAACCTGCCAGGGCAGGGGCCTGTGCAAGCTTCCTGGGAAATCAGCCCCTGCATGGGCTTGTGCTGGAGTCTATGCTAGTGGCTGGCACACAAAGCAAACATGATCCCTTATTTTATGGAGCTTGCACTATGGTTCAGGAAAGAGAGATTAAATACATAAGCTCAAATCAAATCCTCAGTTAAAAATTATAATTAAATCCCTGGTATGGGCTGAATTTGATCCCCCAAAATTTGTATATTTGTATATTGAAGTCCTAACCCCCAGTACCTCAAAGTGGGACTATTTGGAGAGAGGATCTTTTAAGAGTTAATTAAGTCAAAATGAGGTCATTAGGATGGGACCTAATCCAATATGACTGGCAGACATCCCAACAGAAGGATGACCATGTGAAGACCCAGAAAGAAGATGGCATCTACAAGCCAAGGAGAGAGGTTTCAGAAGAAGCTATTCTTGCTGACATCTTGGACTTGCAGCCTCCAGAATTGTGAGAAAATAAATTTCTCAGTGTGTCAGTCCTAGCAGACTAATATAATCCCTTAAAACAAGAGTCTTTGAGAGAAATCATTGTCAGGGGAATGGCAAAGATGCTGGTTAGAGACTGCATCTCTAAGGAAGTGCAAATAAACTGAGAAAAGACTAAAAATGATGAATTGTAGGGAATAAATGACTTAGTAGATCCTGTGAAAAGGCAAAAGAAATCAAGGTGCTTTTACTTCAGTTAATTATACCACGGTCTGTAGAACGAGGTAGTCCTCAGGAGACAGTCGGTCTCTCTAAATTAACTACCTAAGATGAAAAACTAATGTGCAGCTAAATTCATCACAGTCCACAGACTCTGAAGGATTGAATGAGCAGGAAGCTGAATTATTAATTGTAAGACAAAATGTATTTGGTATCACTCACACTCTGGTTTAGGAATATTTCTGGAGAAAATGAATATGATGAAATATGTAGCTTAAACACTTCTCAGAAACAGAATAAAGAGAAGTAATGTCCTTCCTCATGGCTCATTGAAGAGATGATGGAAAGTATAGAACCTGAATATGCAAAACAAAAAAGCCGGAAGCACCGACTCTGATTAGTCAAGGGTAATGCCTCATACAGAGTGTGCATACCTGACTAACTTCATTTATCTTTGGTAAGCAAGTCGATGCTCTCTTTTGCACCCAATGAATAATAAGAATTAGAGGACAGACAAGGGATTCCCTTATTTCTTGGTGAGATGCCACGTCGACTGCTTCTGACACGTACATATTCAATTCGTTTTGTGAGAGACTGGATATCCAAATGGACAATGGCCAAACCGAATATGGCAACAGAATTTTGATGCAAAACCTCTGAAATAATTTGCCCAGAATGGTCAGGATTTGGTAAACGACTGTCAGCTTCCCTATTTTTTTGCCCCAGCCTCCTACTCAGGATCAACCAGAGAATGCTAAATATGCTCCCCAAGCTAATCACATAAAATGTGCTGCTTCTAGTTAACTCGTCTCCAGCTTGCTTGTGCTCTAATCAGGGCTTACGTGAGGCCTCCCTTATTTCCGCTCTACAGTAGAGCTTTTCTACTCCCCGCCTGCTTCTGAATCTTTGTCAGATGCAAGTGATGGTAGCTGACTCTTGCCATAACAAACTGAGAATAAATAGCCTCTGTTTGTTCTCATTTGAGTGGCTTTCATTATTTGCATATTTGTCTGTTCCCAGAGAAGAAGATGTCTGCTGGGTGGCAAGGCTGTCACAAAGGATGGGAATCAGAATCAGCTTTAAGCTCTGAGGTGTCCATCTTGGTGCTACCTGATTCTTCTTTCAGAGAAGATGTAGAGACTGGGAAGGTAACAGTAACCACGGAATCCTCATGACCACAGTGGCCCTGCTGTCCAATGATGGGTAAAGCCATCCAAGAGAAGTTCAGGTGGTGATTATATCTATGAAGTTCTTCTAGCTCTCTGGCAGCTGGCCAGATGTGCTTCTGTGTCAACCGATTTTCCCTCAGGCCTACGCAGAAAAGCTTCAGAGAAAGAACGATGTTACAGGTGAATTGGAGGTCTGGGTGGTTGAAAACATTAGAAATAAGCTGGTCATAGCATGAACTTTTGTCTGTTTTGCCACTGCTTAGAATCTCACCAATGTTGGCTTTGAACAAACTGGACACAGCTTAGATTGGTCTGGACATAAAATTTTGTTTCCAAATGGGGCCTCTACACTAAAGAAATGACCTGGGCCTGGATGATTCACATTTTTCCATCACTACAACAAGGATTACTGAACTACTGTGAAGTGAAAATTGGATAATAGAGTATTTTTAAAGGCAAATAACTGGAAGAGTATGAATGCAAGGCATACTCAAGCACAACAGAAATTTTCAGCACATTTGATTTTATCCCAACACATAAATCACTCAGGTCAGACTAAACACTAGGGGGAGAACCAGGGGTGTAATTCTGGGCCACCTGGGGGAAGAGCAAAACTCTCCACCTGGGGAGAGCCAGGACAGGCTGACGTCTTCTGGTTCTCCGCCTACTGAAATGGTAAGAATAATAAAGGAGATTGGTAAGTCTCTCACTGTGGACAGAGATTAATATTCATTTCCTGGTAGCCGTTGAAAGTCACTTTCTGGGGGTACCTGATGGCTCAGTTGGTTAAGCATCTGACTTCAGCTCAGGTCATGATCTCTGGGTCCTGGGATGGAGAGCCCTGCCTCAGCACACTCAGCAGGGTGTCTGCTTCTCCCTCTCTCCTCTCCTTTCCTCTCCTCTCCTCTCCTCTCCTCTCCTCTCCTCTCCTCTCCTCTCCTCTCCTCTCCTCTCCTCCCCTCTCCTCCCCTCTCCTCCCCTCTCTTCTCCTCTCCTCTCCCTCTGTCTCTCTTCCTCCTGCTCATGCTCTCTCTCTCTCTCATGCAAATAAATAACATAAAAAAATAAAGTCACTTTCTGAAAAATGACCTGGTGCCACTTGCAATCCCACTCTACTGTTAAACCAGAATTCCCATCCACAGAAACCAGGCTGTTTTTTAGCCTCCTTCCAGATGAGCAAACTTGATGAAGGAGGTTACCATCAGCACTCCCTGCTTTAGGACGCATGCATTTCAGTTGTCACCATTGCTTCACCTCTTCTGGGCCACAATACCAAGTGTGCATACAACTGTTACCAGCTTCACAAATTTCTCACTAGATTAGGCTTTTCTTTCATTCTAGAGAGATTCTCTGAAGTCTTGAGAAGATAATCAGTCGGTGTAAAAACTGAACTTCACCGGAAAATGCAGTTATATACAATAATTTACATATTCAATGTCATTGAAGTTTCTTTCAGGTTGACTTTGGGCAGAGTTGAAAGGAGAAGAGATAATGTATCAATTTCTTTATAGTAATGATCACTTGGCAAGTATTTTTTAAATTACCAATGCTTGGGGCCCATCACCAGAAACTTAATTTGTCTGGAGTAGGACAAAGATTCAGCATTAAAAAAAAAAAAAAATCCCAAAAGATTTTAATGGGCAGTCAAAGTATTTCCTCCAGGAGCGTCAACAGAGGCTGGGAAGGTGCCTGTAGACACTGGATCCTATGACGATGGCGCTGTGGAATGATGGGGCAGGACTCCAAGAGAAATCCAAGGTACCATTCATAGGCCAGTGAAGAAGGTTCCCAGTGAGGAGGCTATGCTGCGAGAAGATAAGGACCTGAGCGGTAGGAGAGCAAACATGTGATCTACTTTCTCCCTCCGTCGCCTCTGGGTGGGGCTTCTTTGCTTTGCAGGGACCCTGGAATCCTTGTAGACTTTGCCTTATAACTCCAACATCTCACTGCTGACAAAGAGTCTCTCTGAGCCCCCCTGGGTCTCTCTGAGCTGCCCTTCTGTTTATTCCCAAATGACCTATTTGTTTGGGTTCTTCCCTTATACTTCTGCTGAATGCTCTGTTTTCAACAAACCATTTTCCTAATTGGTGAAAGGCCCTTTACAGTTGATTTTTATCTTCCTGCCACATGAGTGATTCTCTGGTGTTCTCAGTTGTATTCTCTTGTCCATAAAAAGATGACTCATTCCTAACACAGTTCTATTACCCAAGTGACCTCTGTGTCCACGTTCTTGCCCTATGGTAAAAAAACAATAGATTTCCTTGCAGATTTCATATATTTCATGTATTTCCTTCTCTGCCCTGTATATATCATATTCTCTCTGCTAATAAAGAAATATCAAAATATTTTATTTAAAAGTCTGCACTCTGGAAATAACCTGTCATATCGCATAAATTTTTCATGTCCAGATGTTTACTCATCCATTTTTCTCAAAGACCCAATAAAAATAGTCAAAGAGCCACAGTCTATTTTAAATTAAAATGCATGGCTTTAAGGGCTATTTGACATGCAGTAATTATTTGCGTAGTCTTATAGCCAAGCATAGAAATTGCCAGTGTCTCTGCCCTTGAAGGAAATGAACTGTGCAAAAAATTTCAAGCAAACACGATCCAACTGTGCACATAAAAGGGAGGTTGCATAAGAAATTCATTGTGTCTCTATCTAAATTTCCCCTCGACTTGCCACAGTTCAGCATGTATTTCACCACTTTGGCACCAATTAAAATCATCAACAGATGAGCTTTTCGGCAGAGGAGGGGTGACATGCCCTCTCACAGATGGTCAGTCACAGGTTGCAGTAATGGCTGGACCCGCCTTAAGGGTAGTGTATAAAAGCAGTGGGACTCAGAGCACTTCAGCTCCGAGTGCTCTATGGTTAGCATTGCCCCTCTTTTGAGATGGATTTCCTTCATAGGAATGGAGTGCTTGCTATTCAGCATTTGCAGAAGGACTACCGAGCTTACTACAATTTTCTAAATTTTATGTCCAATGTTGGTGATCCCCGGAATATCTTTTCTATTTATTTTCCACTTTGGTTTCAACTTAATCAGACAATTGGAACCAAGATGATATGGGTAGCAGTCATTGGAGACTGGTTCAATCTTATTTTTAAATGGTAAGCCTTCTGTTTGTTTTATTTTTCGTAAAGCTTATTCTTAAATTTGTAGCTTTGGCTTAATGATCACATTTCAGACGTGTGTAGTTTTACTTGGAAAATCTTTCGAACATGTCAGTTAACTTGAAACACCTATTCATAAATAGAACTTACAGAAAGCATAGGAATGTATATTTTATCTGACTTGTAAGTAAATTCTAAACGCTATAACACATATGCTGTGAATCAACAAGAAGTTAGTTAAATGAGCGGCACCATAATGAATGGATTGGTAACTCCAGGGACCACTTAGATATTCCCAGTCTAAGGATCCACAGCACCTACGGAAGTTTCCCTACAAGGAAAAAAGTCTGTTTTTATTGGGAACCAGGATGCCGAAATTCCAAAGGACTGTGTCATCTTCTATAATAAGAGACAGACCAGAACCCAAACCAAAGTCTCTTAATCATGAGTTTTCCCCATTAATCCTCTGCTTGAGTCATTTTCATAGGAGAGATAGCTAGCCTCCAGCTACGCACTAGTTGTGTGTTTACGTATGTATGCATATTTCTATTTCTTTAAATACAGGATATTGTTTGGTCATCGGCCTTACTGGTGGGTCCAAGAAACTCAGATTTACCCAAATCACTCAAGTCCATGCCTTGAACAGTTCCCCACTACATGTGAAACTGGTCCAGGTAAGCAATTATAGCAGCCTCGTGTTACTAAAGAGACTCCAACAGAGAATCATTATGTATGATTATTACCTAATTACTATATGATATTATATAGGGCATTAGAGAAAATGTCATGGGTGAGGATGCTGAAAGTTCACAATCATAAAAATTGCTAATGAAAAGGAAAGAAGTTTTATGAACAGTCCTTTTGTTCTTTGTAAAAGGGTAAGTTGGCTACTTTCCAAATGATTTTATATTTTGCATTTATTTCTTGGAAGAATGTAATGGTTTGATTCTAAAAACAAACAAAAAACAGGTAGCTAGAAGAAATTCCAAAAGAATTATATTGAAATCCTAGAAATGTTGATTTATCTGTTGCTGAGCAACTTTCAAAGTTGTTATGGATCTTTTTGAGAAGCTCATGAATGAGGTAAGGACTTCCTCGTTTTATTATTGCCAATAGAGATTATTTCTAATCTTAGAATTTTTTCTTTCAAACTTCTTTTTCCTTTTGTGTGTATGGCATATAAGCAGACTTCTTGGTCCTCTTCCTTTTATACGTAAGATTCTGTATGAGTATAAACCCTTTACTGTGAAAGCTGACTTTAAGATTATGAAAATATTTTTAATTATATATGTATATAAAGTAAAATTACATGTTATTTTAATTTATAAGAATGTGTGTACCTTACCACAGTTTGTTACATAGCAAAAATTCTTGCCATTTGACATTCGGAAACTAACACCTGAATATAGTGAATGTGTAGTTTCTAATGAGTTCTCTGAATATATTTCTTTCTTGCTCCCATAAAAGTATTCATCCATCTGTTATATTATTTATCATGGTGTACTATAATTAATTTTTTACATATACATGGCTCCTCCAATAGACTGAGCATTCCATCAGGACAGGGATGGTGTGTATTTATCTTTTTGAAACCAATGTGGGATGGATGGGTGGATGGATTGGGTGGACGGATGGATCGGTAACCTTTGATGCAATTGAAATGCTACTTTGGTTTATCCTAGAATGTTCTACCTCATAAGACATTTTCTGGAAAAGAGAGAGAGAGAGGGAGAGAGATTGTATTCTACATTCGCTCTAAAGATTTACAACTCATGTAAGCATATAATAGGCTCTGAAAAATACTATGTAAGATGTATCTTTGAAAGAACTAGATCTATAAGAAACAGATTGTCTTTGTTTAATGTAATGTTTTTCAAAAAGAGATTGGTGTTTAATCTGAATAAACTTCTACTTGGTACAAACTCGTGGCGAACATCAGAGTAAATGATTAAAAAAAAAAAATCAAGCAGCATGGGAAAGCATGGAAGTAGAAAGGGTTCCAGGCTTCTGTTACGATTAATGCCCTTTACAGCTTCCTTTGTCTATTTAATGACAAGACCCCTATTGCAGCGGCCAGCCACAGGTAGGCACAGAGGAAGCTGCTAGTACATAGCAGTCCTTTGTAAATCGATTGGTAAGCAGAACTTAGTAATGATGTCAGATGTTTGAATTTTCAGCCCAAGCAAAATAAACTGATACAGGATCCAATGCAAGTACTTTCTCATCAATTAAAAACAATTTGGTGTGAAAAATATAGAAGGAGGTGGCATATTTTGGTGCAATAGCCTAAGTTTTTAATTAGCCTTGAACATTGTGATTTTTGGAATTTGATGAACTTGAAAAATCTGAAAAAATTTTTTCTTGAAATAGTGTTTTGAGCCCCAATTTGACTTTATTTCTTTTATTTCTATTTCTAAACATTACATGTAGACTGTGAGTTTTTTTTTTCTGAGTTATTTGTAACTTTCAAGGCTAATATGCTATTCAGTTCTGATACGGATACTTTATTAACCACCTTTCAAATGGATCAGCACTTTGTTGTTGCAGGAAGTCCATCTGGCCATGCAATGGGCTCATCGTGTGTCTGGTATGTCATGGTGACAGCTGCCCTGAGCCACACTGTCAGTCGGATGGATAAGTCACTTACCACTTATCTGCACAGGTCAGCTTTGCTCTAGGTTCTGTACCACTGGAATGTGAATTCAGAAAGTATTGAATACAGAAAGGCTTTTTAAAAAATTTACTTTGGTATATTTTTAGTTGTTGAAATGTGCTTATTCTATTCTATCATAGCCAAAATAGCAAAATGAATAGTAAGTTAATATTTTCCTTTAAGATAATATCCTCATTAGCTCAGAGCTATTGCCACATTATAACATTGGAAATGTTTAATTGATAAATGAGTTGCTGGAAGTGCCTTTACGTTTCCATAATACAATAATCACTTTGGCATCTCATAATAAGCCATCTAGAATTATATAAGCACGTATTTTTACACGCTCAATCCCTTGCTTTAAGATTCACAAGAAGCTTTAGAAATCAACGTTGCCCTTAAATGTATCAATTTAGAAAAATTATGTGTTCTTCTTTGAATAGCCAGTGTTTTTGACATCAGTAACATATATGCTAGATTTAAAGACTATACAACCTTTTTAATTAAAATATTTTTAAAGGCAAACTTAAACTTGAATATTAGTAAATGTAGTGTTAGTAGTAGAATCATAATGTTGAGAAAGACCTAGAACTTTAATATAAGATTATTCATAATTCTTATAGGAATTGGGATGTTTCCTTCTCTTTTCTCCTGAAATACCTAACTATTATTAAAACAATTCTGAGCACTACATTAATCACACATTATTAGGCCACTGAGATAAGATTTGTCAATTAATTGATTAAAAAATACTATAACATATATCATTATACAGAAGTTTTTCTAAAATAAAAAATTTCCAAGAACTATCACATATTCCACTTTTTAGAGTAGTACTGGACAATATAAGAAACCAACCACCAAAGAAATTTGGGTATTTTCAAGGTTTATTCTAATAAGATGGCAACTTGTACACCCTAATGTGTTGTTATCCAACCCCAAACAACAAGTAAAAAGTTTTATTTTATTTATTTTATTTTTTTAATGTTTTATTTATTTATTCATGAGAAACACAGAGAGAAAGAGAGGCAGAGACACAGGCAGAGAGAGAAGCAAGCTCCATGCAGGGAGCCCGACGTGGGATTCAATCCCGGGTCTCCAGGATCACACCCTGGGCTGAAGGCGGCACTAAACCGCTGAGCCACCCGGGCTGCCCAGTAAAAAGTTTTAATTGAAAGAAATTAACATTTTCTATCCACGGACAAGTTTTCAAAAAAGAATCTAAACAAGCTTCGCCTTTTTCTCTGTAGTTCATTTCTTCCTCAACTTCCAGACCTTGAAAAAAATTTGTTTCTTTTGAAAAGAACTCTAAAATTCCCTTAAGATTTTTGCAGCTGCAACATTTCCTTTGTCCATCGTTATTTATTGAGTGCCTACTCCTTATCTTCTTAATATTATCAAATCCCTATTTATTCTTCTTCCCTGCGGATAACTTCTGCTTACTTCCCCTTAGAAAATTTTATTCTATTTCTTAGTTTTTTAAGAACCAGTTTGGTTCAATTGTCAGGAACAAACATTCACAGCAGAACCCCAAGGATTCCTATGACTGAATATTGCTAATTCTTTATCAAAATAATGAGCTTGGACTTTAATATTTTTGTAAGCTTTTTGCACACTGCTGCTTCTAATCCAAAGTATACAATGTCTAAATCAATTCCCTTGTCTCTTATTTTCTATATGTCAAAAAACAAAGAGTCAGGACTCTTGAGAGTCTGTGAAATTAAACCTAAAGGAAAAAAAAAAAAACCCAATGAAGATTTTACCTTGATGAAATGCTCATGTGATTTTCATCAGAGTGGTAGATGCCTCTCCAGGGAGTTTTCTCCAGACCAAAAAAAAAAAAAAGAAAAAAAAATAAAGTTGAGATGATAAAGAGGAAGCACACACAACAGAAAATAAAAATATATATGATCCATACTAGGTCATTCTGGATATTAGTAATTCCCCCAAATTTGAATTGCCCATACTCCATTAAAATAATTATCAGGATGTCAAACTGGCTTCCTTTTATAACTCTTACTAAAATCTCAGGGTATTGCACTGGTTAAGCTTAATGCATTGCTAAATGTAGAAACCTCCATTAAAGTTTTTCAAATCCTATGGAGCACATGGAAACATTTTTTGGGGAAAAAGACTCTAAAATCATAACGTTATGTCATAGTTAGATGGATTCCTCTGAGAAAGATCATCTGGTGTCACCGCCCCCACCCCGCCTTAATTTTATGAGTGATAGAATTTCTTTGCTTTTCACGCTTATATCTATTCTTCCATCGTAGACTGACCTGGTCATTTCTTTGGAGTCTTTTTTGGTTGATTCAAATCAGTGTCTGCATCTCCAGAGTATTCATAGCAACACATTTTCCTCATCAAGTTATTCTTGGAGTATTTGGTGGTAAATATGATCACTTACCTTTAGTTGTATCATTGGAAAGCTTTAGTGTTATTTGTTTTATGTCATCAGATTCTCCCCGGTAGTCAGTACCCCAGTCTCAGGTAACTGTGTCAAGCCACTAATACCAAATGCTACCCTGGGAGCATAAGCGGTTCAACACACTGCTCGAATCCTCCATGTACACAATGGCACAGTCTCATTCGATGGCATAAATACAAAACCTCTCAGTGAGATGGGGTTTCTCTGAAGTGTGGCTAGAGCCAAGTCCAACTCCCAAGCTATCAGCTCAGACAGTCTGCTTATGTCTTTGTTTGGGGGACTTCATAACAGCCCTCTAGCCGCACACTACACCATTTCATCCATACACCTGAAGTGATTATCACATGACCACGGACTTTACTTAGCTGAAGAAGGGTTCTCCATGATTGAGTTTTCACGATTCAGCCCCACATACCTTTTCAAAGGCTCTTCAGTTAATTGGCTACAGCCATTGAAATATTCATTGTGAGCACCTAGATCAGTGCTCTGCCTACAAAGTGTTTGTCACCCAGTGCCACGGACTCCTGACAGATTCGCTTGTGCTAGCATGGATGGTGAAAAGACCATGGGACAAGTATTTTAGTTATTGTGTAGGAAAAGAGCTTTGGAAAAGAAGTAGAACCTAGATGTCTGAAGCCTTTTATCACGCACACGATGGTAAATTCTTTAATGCAGAGAGGAATGATTCCTGAGGGGCTGAAGGGCACATGGTCATCTTCAGTGTCTTTTTTCAATCCCCAGGCATGCTTGTGGCAGAGGCCTTTGAACACACTCCAGGCATCCAAACAGCCAGCCTGAGCACGTATCTGAAGACCAACCTCTTCCTCTTTCTGTTTGCACTGGGCTTTTACCTGCTCCTCAGACTGCTTGACATTGACCTGCTGTGGTCTGTGCCCATAGCCAAGAAATGGTGTGCCAACCCTGACTGGATCCACATTGACACCACACCGTTTGCCGGACTCGTGAGAAATCTTGGGGTGCTCTTTGGCTTGGGCTTTGCAATCAACTCAGAGATGTTCCTTAGGAGCTGCCGAGGAGAAAATGGCTACAAGCTGAGTTTCCGGCTACTCTGTGCAGGGGCCTCATTGATGACGCTGCAGCTCTACCATTTCATCAAGATCCCTACTCATGCAGAGCATTTATTTTATGTCCTGTCTTTCTGTAAAAGTGCATCCATCCCACTGACTGTGGTTGCTCTGATTCCCTACTGTATTCATATGTTAATGAAACCAAGTGAAAAGAAGATTAATTAGAGCTGTGCAGGGGGTTAGTGCTCTGTGGTCCCAGCAGGACATTCCTCCTCCATCCTCCAGCAGAACCACAGAGCAGGGGCAGATGGGAGGCTTCCAGAGGTCACAAAATTGTGGCCACAGGCTCCATCCCACCATATCTATGTTTAGTTTGGCCTTCACCGTGGTGTCCTTGCCCCACCCCCATTTTAAATTAGTTGCCAACATTTGAAAACTAGAATACTTGTCATAAAAATCTGAATTTCTGCATTTTCTTGACAAATCTGACAATATGGTACCTTAGGGCCTGCTTTCCCACCTGGAAACAATGTACCATTGCTCACCGATTGTCCCCAGTAAGAAGCAGCATTCTCCATTTTCTCACAGTCCCAACAGGAGCCTCAGTATCAGTTACCTTCACCATAGGAAGGTCAGACCACTTATGGCTCCCGTGGGCATTTTAGTGGGAGCCCCAGTCAAATCCAATCCCATCAGTTTTCAGAGAAGGAAAGGGAGTTCATTGGGCTATGAAAGAACTCGCTTTTGTCACACCATTGTCAGAACAGGAATTAGAACCCAGGTTTTCTGATGTGCATTTCCATTACACTGCTTTGTTTCTTCATTTTTAAGAAGTAAAAATCTGTTAAGAGTGAATGCTTCTGTGATGATTGCCATGTAAATCCGCTGCTTTTCTAGAAATGTCATTCAAATCCCACATCCTGTTTTACTTAGACCGTGCAGGGTGTTGATGGGGCCAGCAAGCCTCTAGATATGGCTACATATCCAGGGGAAACAGGTCAGGTTATTGTCTGGACTTGAACCTCTGCTTAACTCTTGATATCTGTTTTACAGTATGCTTTCCAATATTTAAATAAATGCTGCTGAAGATGCTCTGCTTAGAACATTATTTACCAGTCTTTCAAAGCCAAGGAAATCAAGTGCTTTCTTCAAGGTCATGCTCCAACTCAAGAAAACCATTAATTGGGTTAATCTCTGATGGAAATCTGTAGCTCTACCTTAAGAGATTATTATTGAAAGAATATTAATATTATACTAAGAATTTCTCACCAAGGTTTTTTTTTTTTTCTTTTTTTCCTCATTGGATCTGGCAATTCTGGACTTTAAGTTGATAATTATGTCATTTCAATCAAGTACATTTTGAGTCAGATTTTGCTATACATCTTAGTTACGTAGGGTCCACCACAAAGTTTTATGTAACTCTTCTCAAGAATATCAATACATGAATTGTTTTAGGTGATGATATATTAAACTCTCCATAAATACTTATGAAAACATAACACTTAAAGCAAGTACTATTTGGCAAAATATTAGCTGATAACAAAATCCCTAAAAATCAAACTAATTATTGTTTCCTTTCTAAATGTATTTATAGAGCATATGCTGTTGCTTTTATAAAACACACGTAACAGCTTTGTTTTTAAAGGTAATTAAAACCTTTCAGTGGTCAGGTGATTCCTTAAGCAAGAAGCTGAGGGATAACAGATTATCTTAAGAATGAAATTTGTCTTGTGTTGATGGGACATTTGGGGGAAAGGAGAAAAGAATGGTTCTTGAGCTGGTGACTCTTGGTCATTGGTTCAAGGCCTCCTACCCCAGTGTTGTCCTCAGGAGTTCACTTCAATCTTTTCACACTTTATGATGCATTTGTCTCATCTCATACTCCTCTGCACCTGTCAGAGAGCTCATTGCTGTCTAGGATCCCTTTGTCAAAGTTTTATTTGAGATTGATAATGTTAGTTTAGAGGAATCCTCCATCTCAATATAGTCTCAGACTGCTGTCACCAAGCGTGAGAAAACTGGAGCATTAAGAGCCAGGGGCCTCTGCTCCAATGCTCACTCCATCAGACATCCCTCCTCAGTTCCCAGAGAGAAGTTCTCTTCGGCCACCCATAGTAAGCGCTATCTTTCAGGTGACATGTAGTCCTTGGAAGGCAAATAGGATGGGATGTGAATTCATTTTCTATAATTAATTCCCAACAATTCCACCCCTATCTGCCATAAAGTCTGAAAGTCCCCAAGTGATGAGATTTCCCTTTTTACTCTAGTTGAAGTTTCCTGGAGGGATCCATATGGTGGCAAATTGCTTTTGCAATGGAAACTGCTTAGGCAGCAAGAGGAACAGCGTCTCACAGCCTTGGAGAAAATGTCTCCCTTTAATAATGATGGAAAAGACTCTTCTGCTTCCAATTTATTTGCTAAATGTAAGTGGAATTGAGCTCATTTGACTCACTGTTAATCTATCCATACATTCAAAATGTCTACACATATATTTGGGAGAAAAATGTCAATATCATGAGCTTTCAGAATGAGAAAATCAAGACAAGCGACTTGAAAAGCTGTCCAATCAAAAGTACATTTGAATAGAAAAGCAAAGTAATTTATTATTGTCAAAACTAGCTCTCAAGATGAGCGTTGAATCCCTTTCCTCCAACAACCTATTGATTGGACATCTGCCTTTTAGGTTAAATTGGTGCCTTCTCTAGACCTACTTCAGTATAACAGAAGGGAGATTTAAAAAATATATTAAGATGCCCTTAAAGTTATATCTCTAAATGCTTTATATTTATTCATAATCTGTAAATAAATTCAAGATCAAATTGGTACATGCATATATAAAAAAACCTTCATGTAAGAGAAAGTCAAAGACTTGGTTTTATTTGTTTTTTTTTAATTTTTATTTATTTATGATAGTCACACACACACAGAGAGAGAAGCAGAGACATAGGCAGAGGGAGAAGCAGGCTCCATGCACCGGGATCCCGACGTGGGACTCTATCCCGGGTCTCCAGGATCGCGCCCTGGGCCAAAGGCAGGCGCTAAACCTCTGCGCCACCCAGGGATCCCCAAAGACTTGGTTTTAAAATGTGTCTCACTTCTTAAGTATTATAAAACCATACATTCTAGCACTCTTCAGTGAACTTTTGACAAAGATGGAAATGTTCTATATCTGTGATGTCTAATATGATGGCCACTAGTCACATGTGGCTCTTGGACTGTTGAAATGCAGCTAATGCAGTTGAGGAACTGCATTTTAAAGTTTGTTTTTTTTTAAATATATATTTATTTATTTATGATAGACATAGAGAGAGAGAGAGAGAGAGAGAGAGAGACACAGAGGAGGAGGGAGAAGCAGGCTCCATGCCGGGAGCCTGACGCAGGACTCGATCCCGGGACTCCAGGATTGCGCCCTGGGCCAAAGTCAGGTGCCAAACTGCTGAGCCACCCAGGGATCCTCTGCATTTTAAAGTTTTAGATTACTTTAAATTAATTTGAATTTAAATAGTCATGTATGTCTGGTGGCTACTGAATTGGGCAGCACAGATCAAGTCTCATAGTGCTCTTCCCTGAAAAAAAAAAAGTATTTTTTATAGTGTTACCTGTACCATGATCCTGTGTGAGACAACATGAATGGTATTAACTGCTTTATTTTACATGAAGAAAGTGAAGCATCAGTGATTTGCTCATATAACATGGACAAGGTATGTTTACCCCAGCCCAGAGATCTCTCTCTTTTTTTTTTAAGATTTTATTTATTTATTCATGAGAGACACACAGAGAGAGGCAGAGACACAGGCAGAGGGAGAAGCAGGTCCCATGCAGGGAGCCCGATGTGGGACACGATCCCAGGACTCCAGGATCACGACCTGAGCCGAAGGTGGATGCTCAACCACTGAGCCACCCAGGTGTCCTGGCCAGAAATCTTTAATTAACCCCCGGATGTTATTTTCCAGATGAAAAAAATAATTTACTGTTAACAAAGTCTAAGACATGTATGATGATGGGAAAATCCCATTGTGAACTTTACCCATTAAAAAAAAAAAAGTCGGGACACCTGGGTGGCTCAGTGGTTGAGTGTCTTCCTTCTGCCCCAGGTGTGATCCTGGAGTCCTAGGATCGAGTCCCGCATCAGGCTTCTTGCATGGAGCCTGCTTCTCCCTCTGCCTGTGTCTCTGCCTCTCTCTCTCTCTCTCTCTCTCTCTCTGGGTCTATCATGAATAAATAAATAAAATCTTTAAAAAAAAAAGCTTTAAAAAGATAAATAAATAAAATTTAAAAATCAACTTTGTGTGGTAACTGACCCTAAACATTTCTGGGGCTGGAAGGACTGACATGTGGCTAAAGAAACTAAAGAGCAGACTCTGCTGCATTTCCCAGGGAGACCCCTTGCAGATCTAAGACGCTCTCTCTGTGCAGTGTCCTTTGCTCTCACTCTGTCCTGCAAACTCTAGCCACCCTGTTTTCCCTGGACTCTCAGCTCTCTGTGGCCTCAAATCTGGGGGTCCAGCTAGGTTCCCTCTCCCTACACTGTGTCCTGGAACCCTCTCAGGGCCACAAAGTTAGGAAGAGTTTTACCCAATATTCATGACCACAGTCTAGAAGTTTGGATGACTTTCTGACCGAGTTTTCCTGCTTATCTGGGTCTACCGCACCTGTATGCTGGACACTAGCACTCCCATGTGTATTCAGGAACTGTTAGAAAAAAGATCCCTAGTGTCCAGTTGCACCTGTGGATTTTTCCTAGTTGAATGACTGTCCTGGCCACTCTGGAAATTGCAAACCAGTTTTCTCGATGAATACGTGAACCTCAGTGCTGCCAAGAAACCAAGGTGACGTTTTAAATTTTTCCTCTTCCCTCACCTTTAATGCTTTCTGATAGTGATTTCACACTGAAGTCATGTGGTACCACTTGTTAATTAAAAAAAAAAAAAAAGACTTTTTTTTTCCTTAGAAAGAAGTGTTGACAGCAGGAGAGGTCTACAAGAAGCAACGATTCTGGAAACTTCTGTCAAGTGACAGCAATTGATGGGAAAATTTGAGGAGTTAGAAGTGCTTCACGTTAGCTGTGCAAAGGACAAGTGCAGTCTGTCAAATTGGAGGCTGGTTTGGTGTGGAGCACTAATTACTGTTTTTGCTGGTCTTTGATGGAGATCACAGTAATGACTTGGGAGGAATTACATCTCATTTCTTTTGGCAGCAGAGAAGTGATTGCTCTCAAGGAGGGAGAAAATTCAAAGATTGAGGTTATAAAGGTTAGTGCTAAGCCGATTAATTATTTTCTGTTTTGAATTTTTAAATATCTTAGATTTTTTTCTTTTATTCTAACATTTCACCGTATGATACTGAAAAGGAATCTGTCTTCAGCTCAAGAATTGTGACATTTCCCCAAAGATCACTATGTTCCGAAGAAGCTGCCAGGACAGGGGAAGGTAATGAGCAAAGGGTGGCAGCTGTGGTCCTGCGGGGTGGGGTTTGGGGCCCAGATCAGGGCCCACCAAGAGGAGCGTTCATTCAGGCAGCATCTTGGCCCGTTTCCAGGGCTGGCTCAGGTGAGAGCAGAAACCATTTCCCCGGGACAATCTGCATACTCTGCGGGAGCAGCAGGCCATATGTGTGCCTGGGAAAGAGCCAGAACTCATTAAGATGAAGAGCTTCTTTCCTCGGCTAGCTGTCACCTGCCCTTGCACATCAGTTGGGCCAATCACGCTCTAACTTCTGTTCCAAGAACTGACTTTTCCCTGGATTCACTCTGTGTCTTATGAACAGTAGTGGCCAGATTGTCATCCTTGCTCACACATACTGCCATTAATGGGAAGGTTTTCTAAAGGTGCATTTACATATCACTGCCTTTCCTAGATACCAGCCTTGCCCTCAAGCTCAATAATTCCACGTTTAAAGCACCTGGTTCTTGAGATTTCGTTTTCTATGGAATCATTCCAAATTCCACCTTTTTTTAATAAACATTTTTTTGAATGAAAGAAATGGTAGATGTGTTGCTATCTTTCTATATGAAGGTTGCATTGACTTAACAAAGGGAGAGTTAAGTACTCCTGTCTGCGTTTTTGAGATGTTATTGTGCATCTTATTCTCTTAGTGACGAAATATTGACGCCCTGCTTATTCTGGCCAATCAAGAGGCAGTGTCACGTATCCCTGTGTGGATCCCAAAGGGTGTCAGAACACAGTGGGGTAGGTGCTAGCAAATTCTAAGACAGATAGAGATGTTTGAAAGACTTTTAGGAATTTGGCCACAAGCTCCTTGGACTGGAGTCATGGGACCTGCGTTCTAGTCTAGTCTAGTGGGTCTCCGCATCTAACCACTCTGATGCTGGGAGGCCAGTTAACGTTGGAGGCCTCGGTTCAGTAATTTCTCAAGTGGGAGGCTTAAAATATGCTTAGAATGGATGGTTCATGCATTCCAGCTCTGACATTCTGCAATCCTGAGGGTCCCATTCAATCAAATAGGAAGAAGAGCCAGAGCATATTAAGTTTTACTCAGATGCAATGAAAAAGGCTGTAAATTTTTTTAAATACTCCATTTTTAATTTGCTACTTTAATAAACAATTTTAGATTCATGTAATACATTTTGATCTTTAAAACATTCTATTCCAATTAGAATCCGATTTTTATAGCCATGAAAAGAGATCCATGGAGACATGAAATAATCTAACTGATGTCACTGGGCAAAATTAACATGAGACTACTCAGACTTCCCACTTACCTATCTTACAAAAGACATCCTATAATTAAATTACCAGCTCCATTTCTCCTTCTTCAACATCCTAATGAGGAAATTTTTCTTGCAGGTAGAGATCCTAAGGGGATCTAACACGTAATAATAATAACAGGCTGAGTGAGAAGATGGGAAGGAGAAGGGAAGTTTGCTTTGTGGCAGAGGGATGGGCAGTGCTTAACAACTGTGCTGTGTGAAGAAAGTGGCTAGAAGCTTGAAATAGTATTTTAGTAGGTTGAGTTGTGGATTAGTTATGGATCTCCCAAAGATGTAATGACAAAATTTAGTTTTTAACTCGTTATGGCTATTGAAATGTACTTCTTGAATGTGACACAATTCCAACACCAAATTATATGGTGCCAAGATTTCTGATGCTAAAAGAAAAATTAGAGATACTATTTCAAATACCTCCTAAGATCTTCTCAAGCTCAAAGAGGACCTCTTCTGTCCATGCTTATATTTTCTCTTGAATCCTCTTGCATACCCACCTGACAAATACTTATTAAGTGCCATTATGTGCCAGAGATGCAAGGGTAAGTTCAACATAGAACTTTCCCTGTGAGAGATCTTCAGGTTCTAGGTTTGCCTATTGTAGCTCTGGGTGGACACCAGGGATGTCACTGGGCTATGGGTTCGGAAGAATTGGGTTGAGACTATATCTAGCTACAGATTATATGGTAACATTATTCCACATCTCTTCCGACCTACCCTGTTTCAGATTCATCCTTTTATTCAATCACTGTCTTTTCGAGTCTGGCTATATTTTGCCAGTAGCATCCAGATCATTCCGTGACTAACAACAATTTAATCATGTGAGAGGACAAGAAAGCATGGCCACAAAACAGCAAGTCTCTAAGTGAAAGCCTGCTTCACTAGAAGCATAATAAAGCAGAGTACCTGAAATCTTCTCAGAAACCCCTGGAATGAGCTGCAAGGAATTCCATCCAGTGATATCTCCTTTTCATTGCAGTGACACTGAAAAAAGACTGTGATTAATTCTTTCTTTCAAGTGATATTTTTGGAATACCTCTAGATATCAAGGTCATATTTTGAAGTTATTTAAGCACGTGTTACTATTTCAACATGGCATCACTTGTACTTACATTTCAATATTTTTATTTATTTATTTATTTATTTATTTTAATTTTTTTATTTATTTATGATAGTCACAGAGAGAGAGAGAGTGGGGTAGAGACATAGGCAGAAGGAGAAGCAGGCTCCATGCACTGGGAGCCCGACGTGGGATTCGATCCCGGGTCTCCAGGATCGCACCCTGGGCCAAAGGCAGGCGCCAAACCGCTGCGCCACCCAGGGATCCCCCACATTTCAATATTTTTATTAACAGAGGTATAGCTATCTATTAAGATGGTGTCCATCCATAGTTAACAGCAACATATACAACTACACAAAATACTTCAGTGGTTGAAACAAATGAGAGCTGTCTTCTTCACATGTGGCAGACTGGCTGGAGGTGGGTAGGCTGGAGCAGCTGCTCAAGGATGTCCAGGAATCAGGATCAGTCTGTCTTCTTGCTCTGCCATCCACAGTGTTTGGCTTCCGACCAGATGACCCCAGCATGCCTGCTGTGCCTCCAGGAGAGAAGAAATGAGGAAAGAAAACAGCTTTTCTTCAACCCAGGCTTTATTCTGGAAACAGCCTCCAAAGAGACTTGAGCTTGTATTTCACTAATCATACCAGTATCATCTGGCCTCTCCTAGCGAGTCTGGAAAGGTAAAGACTAGTTTCCAACCTCCGTAACAGAGGCAAGCAGGGGAAAGGGATGTAGAATCGGGTGTCAAGCAAGCCAGCCTACGATACTCACCATAGCAACTTCTCACATATTTAACAGTTAGTGCAACTTACAGCTGCATTCCTTATCTGGCAGCCTGCTAACTGGTTTCATAATAACATACAAAAATTATGAGAGCAAAAGACTTTCTCAATTATAAAATGCTTTGTGAATGTTATCACGGGGTAGATTTAAATGATTGATTGAATTTTCACCTTCCAAGAAATTTTATTAAAACATCGCTCATCTCTTATTTTGAATCCGTACTTGGTATATTAGAAATACGTACTCTCGACAAATAAATTCAGCGTAGTTTCTTTCTTTCCTGTAAACATTTGTAATGACTTGTTCTTGGTCACCTGGAGTGAACATTTCCCTTCCTATCTCCAGCCAACTCTTATTCTTGAGTTTATCTTTTTGTATCTGAGAGTTGGAGCTGTACCTGAATCATACAAAGGAGAGAACTGCCAATTCACCAACCATGCATTCTTTTCCCTTTTTCTACTGCACATTCTGTCTTGGTGCTGATTTATCGGGTTGAGTAGTTGCATCCAGACAGCTACATGCCAATCTCGTGTACTCTGATTACTCATTATGAGCCTTAGGATACCAGACAACTCACTAATGAGCACATTATAATGCTGGCCAGTGCTAATTAGATGATAATCATGTGCACTGCTTTATTTACAGTCTATCCATTTAAATTAATTGGGCATTTAATTGAACACAGTGTGAAAGAAATTGGAATTGAGTTTTAAAGTTTATTTAAGTTATTTTCACCTCCCATCTCTTATAGGCAGGTGAGATTATTCACTCAATCTAGAAATTTAGAGCAAATACAAATGGACTAAATGCTTATTTTATAATGATACTCACGCATGTGTAAATTTATCTCAAAATGTGTTTGGAAACAGCAGCCAAATTTGAAACTTTTTTATCTCCACCAACATACTTATGTGACCTGATTACAGAGAGATTCTGCATACATAAGAGATATTTATAATTCCAGACCTTAGTTGGAAATATTAGGTGGGATCCTAAACTAACCTGATGGGAATGTTCTGGTATTTTCTTAGAATAGGAAATTTACATTTAATTCATGAATAAATATGTGGCAAATTATACCTAATTATGATCCCATGTATTTTCCTCTTTCAGGACACAATATCAAAATATCCCAGGGTATACATTTTTAAGTGAGTGTATAATTGCCAAAAACTGTATGCATGAATGCATTACTAAATTCAAAGTGTCCTTTCATGGAAATAGTTTCCTAAGAGCATATGTAGAGTAGACTCAGAGTGACTATATGGAAGAGTTTCTAGACAAAGTGATTTAAAGGTCTATTCTACTTTTTTCTCAAATAATAGCATATCTGGTTGGCGGTTATCTCTCATGCGATTTTGAGACTCGGGATCTCTTCTCTAAATAAGTTGGAAACATGCTGCTCCAATTATTTATAAGAACTGTTTATAGGAAAAAATCATAATAGGTTTTTATAAATTAGACAAAAACTTGTCTTGAGAAGAGAACTCAAGGAGATTAGATCAAATGACATTTTTTGCAGTTATTTCGTGTCATTTTTTTTTTAAAGTAGAGATGATCCTTTTCTACTTTAATCATTCATAATTACCTTTTGGTTCACAGATCACCTTAAACATATGGTGAGTGTAAAAAACGCTTTAACAAAGATATCTATCTCTGAATACACAGACCAAAGTTTCTATGAAATTCCCAGGAAGTTCCCGTAACCCTTGCCCTCCACCCTTTCTGATGCATATGCACAGTTTCCACCTTGAGTTGTTCAGTAGGATTGGTATCAACATAATGGTCAGTATCCAATAATGGAAGATAGCATGAAAATCCATGAATGAGTCCTGAAAGAAGGCTTAATGTAGATTCGGAGGGTCCTCTTTCAACGTTTGGTGGATTGAGCTGGTGGGGACATGGTGAGAGAAGAACTGTAGGGTGGCTTACCTTCAGTGTCTCCATCAGTGTTCATCAGTCACTGACGCTCCAGAATATTGTCATGAGATGCTTACGGTCCTCCACAGGTGTCCACCAATGGCCAGAGTGGTGTTGATTGCAGAAGACAATTAAATGGGGCAAAACCCCTAACCCTTTGAGGAAAAAATAGTGTTCTAATGAGAAGAGTTTGAGTCGTTCCATGACAACCTTGCATCAAAGGGACATAATCCAAAGGTGCAGATTTATGAGGGCAGGTCAGTCCCTCCACCTCTCCTTCTAGAGTATCCCTTCCTGCTTTTCTATTCCACTGATTATATCCCCATCAAGCATTCCCGCTCTTAGTGAATCTTTCCCAACACTCAGACATACTAGATATCCCACTAACAACCTGCAACAATAAAAATAACGGCAAAATGATCTAGACTGCAAAACAAAATACCTTGACTAGAACTTTTCTCTAGCTTGCCCCCAGTATCTTTTCATTCACAACCAAACTTGTGTGAGGAATAACAAGAAGTGTAAATTTCCACATTTTACCTTTGCACTTTCCATTCACCCCTAAATCTACAGCAATTTATCTTGTATTCATATAAGTAACACCGAAACCAATCATGGCAAAGTCACCAAGCCTTCAGTTCACCTGTTTTACCCTTTTTAATGTAATTTCTCAATTGGGTAGGTCTACGATGCCATTCCATTACACACTGAGAGAACTGTGGCTTTAAATTTCAGGAAACTCAAGTCCAGAAGAAGTCATTTATAAGGAAAATGTATTAGCTCACATAAATTTGCCATGCCCCTTAATAAAGTGTGCTGGTATATATGGAGTCTCCACAGTTGATTAACCATCAGCTCATACAACAAGGGCACTGTTGCTCTCCATGTTCAGTTTTAGCACACTCAGACTCTATGCCCAGCAAGTCTTGGGTGTGTACGTGTGCATGTGTGCGGCAAGAACAAAACCACACACGCCAACGTCCCCCATTGCAGGGAGACCGCTTCTTCCCATGCATCTTCTTCTGAGGCCCCAATTATCTTTTCCAGACATCCTGAAGCAGCCCTGTCCTAACACAGCTCACAAAGCCACCTATATAAACAACTCAAAATCATAGGCAGGAAGATCCCCATTTTCCTAGGGATTCTGATATAGGAGGACCCTAGTAGGTCCTATAAACGCCTTAGTCTTACTGGGAAACAGAGCACGGAGGTGAGCCTGGCCTCATCAGAATTTTCCTGGTCCATGTAGAACAAGGATGGGCCAAATTCTGCCTGCAAGCGGGGAGGAGATGTGGCTTGTCGGGCAGACCATCACTCGTGCCTGCGGGACACTTTTTAGTAGATTTTCTGCTTGCCCTTCCAACGTCGGGTTGGCAGAGCCGCTCAGTAGGATTGGCATCAACATAATGGTCAGTATTAGTGCCCGCTCACTTCCCTTCTCCCTCACCCCTGCCCCGTGTCTCCCAACTGCACGCTCTGCACTCTGACATGTGTCTTCCCACCGCAGATACACCCCCTGCGTGTGCAGCCACACGCAGAGGAGGCAGCGCCGGTGCAGAGCTCCCCTCCTCCAACACCCATGCACGGACACCTGTGCACCTGAGGGGAGGCACCTGGGGGCTCAGTGGTTTAGCGTCACCTGCAGCCCAGGGCGTGACCCCGGGACACTCTCTCTCTCTGTCTCTATGAATAAATAAATAAAACTAAAAAAATGATGTAAACAATTTTAAACATTCTGATAAGGGCCAATGTAATTCTCTTCATAACTCTGACATCAGAATGTTTGATTTTACCAGATTCTATCATGATATGATGCTTGTTAGTCTAAATGAGTCATGATCTTTAATCTAACAAGTTTTACAAAGTTTCTGAGTATAGTATAAGAACATGTTCCAAGGGAGAAGCTGGACTCATGTTTTTATAAGACTCAAATCACATAGGGACAATGGAGGCTCAGATCAGGAAATACATGAAACTGGATATTCTATCCCTGTCTTTCTAATATAGTAGCTTCTAGTCACAGGTAGCTTCTAGAACTTGACAAGTGGCTAGTCAGAGCTATGCTGTAAGTATAAATACACACCAGATTTTGAATATTTAATATGAAAAAAGAAACTCTTATTAATAATTCTTATATTGATTATATGTGATAATAATATTTGTATATATTGGGTTAAGTGAAACATATTAGTAACATTGATTTCACCTGTTTCTTTCTACTTTGATGTGACTAGAAAATTTAAAATTACAGATGTATTTGTATTTGTGACTCATATTTTTATTGGAAGACACTGCCCTAACATGGATTAGTTGTCTTGGGGCTCACAAAGTGTTGACTACTTGTATACATCTAAAATGATCATTCCACCAAGATGTATTGAGCCATCACCATACACCAAGTACTGAGTAAAGCACTGGGAATATTAGGAACTACACAGTGCCTGTCCTCAAGGACCATAGACATTTAGTACGTGCAGGGAGCTCTGGCCACTTAGAGGATGAATGGCTGGAAATAAAGGCTATCAAAATTTTGGTAGATATCCTTCCAGGTATACCTTTACACATATAGGTACATATAAACACAGACATCGATACACATAACAGGTTCGTAAGGTGTCAGGTGTGAGGGGTGTGTGTGTGTGTGTATGTAAAGAGGAGAGAGAGAGAGGTGGACAGATGGCATCATACCCCTATAATGATTAGAAACTCACTTCTACACAACATATAATGGACAACATTCCGCAAAAACAACACACATAGGTCAATATCATTTTATTGGCTTCATGGTAAACATCACTGTATATATGTCTCAACTAATTTTACCTTTTCTGGGATCCTCTTTTTTTGAACTTTTAGATTGTTTCCAAGTAATTCTGGGTAACGCAGGAAGAGACAACCATGCACACTTTTGTGATTAGAAAATTAAAATAAACTATGAGAAATGGAATTCCTGGTGAATCTATTTCTGGACTCTCTTATCCTGTTATGTGGCTTTCAAATCCAGTTTTGGTATCTACTGTTTTAATTATTGTGTCTCTGTGCTACATTTTTCTCCTTTTGTTTTAATTTTTTTAACTTTATTTTAAAATTAAAGATATACATGCGCATAAATCTTTCTGCTGTTTCTTTTGGTATTTACTTTCATCTTTTGAAAAAAAATTGTAATTTTTTCTAGCTTTATTAAGATATAATTGACATATAAGATTATGTTTACCTTCCTCTCTTAAAGTAATATGTTTTATTGGTATTTGTTTAAATTTTTAACTGTTTAATTTCTACCAGGGAATATGAGGAATACACCCATATCCTATCCCCTATGCAAATCTTCTCCACGTCTTTTCTCTCCCTTTCCATAACCTGTCTCTAATTTGGGTTGAGATTAGCATTCAGCATTAACATTGACATGGCTTTGCAAATAACATTCTCAGTGGGTCGTGCAGTGTAATATGAATATATTTCCTTTCATGTATAAGCTTTCTTTTACTCCAGAGCTAATAGCTAATAATCCTCTCTCTCTTTCTCTGTCTCTCTTCGTATCTGTTTGTCTTTCTGTATACGCATCACTAATTCACCAGAAAACTCTGGCAGGAGGAATGTTACACAGTCTAGCAGCATCATGTTTTTCCTAAAGACATCCATCATGGAACCTGAGTTCCTTGTTTCAGTCTGGGCTGGCCACTCACTCTCTCTAGCAGACCAGTTATCCTGGGATTTTTCCTCCTAATCATCCTGGACATTCCCATCACCTCATTCTTGAGTTATATCACCTGTTTCCTAGGTCCCATATCTTCCTCTCTCTTCATTCACTTTTATTTTAGGAAAACCCTCCTGCGGCTTCCTGAGAAAAGATGTATGGGGAGGGAAAGTTTTGAAACCTTACATGATTGAGAGTTTCTTTAGACTTCTCTCATTCTTCAGAATAGTTTTCTGGATATGGAATAGTTTTCTGGATATGGAATAATTTTCCCTAGAATTTTGAAGGCAAATGTTTACATCTTCTGACTTTTAGTGTTACTGTCAAGAGATCCTATGTCATTATGATTCTTTATTATATGTACCATGTTCCCCCCTCTCCTGGAAAATTTGAGTATCTTCTTTGGCCAGTTTTCTAAAATTGCATAGTAGTGTGTCCACAGAGGATCTTTACTTATTTATTATATTCAATACTTGTTGAATCCTTTCAGGTTGAAAATTCATATCCTTTAGTTATAGGAACTATCTTTGGGCTCTTTAATAATCTACTCCCCTCTAATCTTTCTGGAACAGCAATTAGCTAATTATTATACCTCCTGGGTTGTTCCTCTAAAATTTCTCTTTTTCTTTTTTTTCTACTTTTTGGCTCTCTATTTTTGTCCTACCTTCAGGGAAATTTCCCCAACTTTATCTTCTAATCCTTCTATTTTTTTTTCTCCTGTAAACTTTTTTATTATTTGGGGTTATGGGATTAGTTTGATCATAGCATGAATCCATCCTGAAAACATTAGAAATTACAGAAAGACTTGAGATAAGTGTCATACAGAACAGAGAATGCAAGTACCCTTGTTATCTGAGAAACACTAATAATGTAAAATTTGCAGAGACCAAATCTTGCTAGTGATATAGGATGTGGGATAGATACAGAAACATTGGTACTCCCTGGTGTTGTAAAATAAATTTGCAACTTTATGTACTTCTATATTTTTAAGGTTATAGTCCTTCGCCTTGTCACTGAGCCTCAAGAGACAATTGTTTTCCCACATTCTGTCAAACCCTCTGTCAGCAACCTTTTCCCACTCATCAATAACTCTCAAGTACCTTATTTGAAAAATAATTCTTATGCATTCATTTTTCACACCCCACACATTCCACTCCAGGAAACTGGCAGCCTCCCGGCACAGAGCTTATGTTCTTCTTTGAAATGCACACTTACACAAATGGATTTTGGTCTTCTTTCTTCAATATTACAGGATGAGCACATGCATACTGCAAAATTTAATTCCTTCTTGCAGGCATCTTTATTCTGTAATGTACTTGTCCCTGCCATTTTTTATGACTTACCTAGAGTACTGTCCTCCACCCTCTCCCTCCCTGAGTTGGCAACCATCAATTTTTCTGATCTAACTAGTTAACTTGCTAAACCATGTTTATGGTTATTTACTAGGAAACACCGGACAGACACATAAATAACATACCTCAATATGCAAGAGCTTAGGCTTAATTTGTAGGCAGAATTTCAATTGTTGGCCATAGGAGGAAAAAAAAATCTATGCTTTAAGTGCATTTGAGAAAGAGAGAGAATGGAAAGACATCTTGATAGTAGGACAATGTGATAGGAACTGCTACTGAATTTTTCATTTCTGTTATCAAGAGCTCTTTCTTGTATTTTTTTTTTTTTGGTATGTTCGTTTTTATGAACTCTTGTTTTTATTTAAATAGATAGGAATATCTTCTCATCTCATTATGTAAATTTGTTAGCATTCTTTGAATGTTTTCTGAATCTTTGCATTGGCTCTGTTACCTCTAACACCCTTGTTCTGGGCATTCTATTGTTGTCATTTTGCTTTTTGTGTTACAATATTTCCTCAATGCCTGGTGATTCTTGATAGTCTATTCATATGGAAAATGAGACACTGGAAAGCCAGTGGGTACATGTTGGCTGGTGGGGCTTCACAGTAGAGTTATCTGGTTGGGGAGTTTCTTTGGAGTATCTCAGGAATTGGTCTGATTGGTCTCTTTTCTTGAATTGGCCAGTTTCCCCAGAGGCTACTCCTAAAATCTCCTGCTAGAGAAGGAGGGGGCTGGAATTTTTTTCTGTTCATATATAGCTTTCTATTCAATCTCCTTGCCTCTTGTATGTTAGCTACCCGTTCAAATGTGACTAGTGTCTCTAAGTCCAAGCTTCTCAGTGAGCTTCCCCATCCAGTCTTTTGCTAGACATTTAGAGAAGGCCAGCCATCCTGCTTCAGGAGCGGGGTGTGTACTTCTGTTTTCATACAGGCAATAGAAGTGGAGGGTGGTGACAAGGATTAAAGATCTGGGATAGAGCCTTTATCCCAGACTGCTGTCCTTTGTTTCTCCAAAGTCTATTCATGAAATGAAAATAGTGCATTTTACCTTTTGTAGCTTCATTTGGTTTTATACAAAAAAGCCACATTGGCAGATTCTAGTCCTGTAAGTGGTGACTTCTCCACTCACCTTCTATACCCTGAATCTATAAATCCACATTCCTAACTGGTAAGTCCTTACAAATACTTGCTCCTTTCTGCCTTTCCCAGCCTGAGAGCATCCAGAGTATTAAAGTCCTCCTTTTCCAATCCCCATCTTTAGAGATGAATGGATCTGCTTTCACTTGCAAGAAAACCTAAGTCAAGAAATAGATGGTTGTCAGTCCTCCTGGTCTTTTTGCATATGACCTTGGTCCAGTTTGATAAACATTCATTGAGTGCTTATTATAAGTGCACTAGGCTCTGTGAACACTGAAGTTTCAAATAGGCAAAGGATAATTCTCTGCCCTTGAGGAATTAAAAGTCTCATTTAGTCTATGACTTCTTGTTAATTCCCATATAGTAATTGGGACTAGCTTCTGGATAGAGAAAGCCACTGGGTAATGGCTGAGCGTCTGCTTGACATTGGAATTTCACTCACACTAACCCTAGTTTCTTTCATTTTCTATATACAGATTTTTAAAACTAAATTATTATTGAAAGTCATTAAAAATTAGCCTGGATCCCAACAGATGATAATGTCTGTAAAAGCAAAATATCATTTCTCCTTGAAGAAAAAAAAAACCATGGCACTCCTGTAATTGGTGTATCATTTGTATATGAAATTCTTAAGTCAGGTCAACTGATGGGGGCTCCTGTGGTAACTAGTTTGTAGTAGGCTCCTTTCTGGGCCATCAGTTCTTCATGGGTCCCCTTTTCAATCACTATCCCCTGTGACATGACAGCAATGATATCTGAGTTTTGGATGGTAGACAAACGATGAGCGATGACAATGCAGGTCCGACCTTCTCTGGCTTTGTCCAGGGCAACCTGCACCGTCTGTAAAGACAAAGTGGAAAGTTGATGCAAAGACACATGTTGGCTCCCTGGTCCAGCATTGCAAGAATTCTGCTTAACACTACTTGAGTAACATTACTATATCCAGGGGTTAAACCCAAAAGCCTGACAAGAGAGAGAGGATTACATAAGTATTTGCTGACTGCAATGCATCAATGATTTCAATTACCCTCTACAGGCTGAGAAATTTTAGTGAAGCAGGACTGAACCAAACTAGAGGTCACTGTGTAATTTTACAATGCTTGATGGTCTAGTTGGCAAAAATGAGACCAGAGAAACCGTTAGGTAAGGTAGCAGTTAACGGGTCATTACTGATACAGTTCTTCATTGAGGACATATTAGTTTTCTCCAAATGAATCCTGATTTTTAAGGTGTTAATTATAAATGGTAAATTTCATAATTTTGTCTTGCACAATTGCATTTCGTTTCACGCAAGCTGTGCATCAGATACCACCTTTTACTTAGTGTTGTATGCTGTCTACAAGCTCTGCCATGTAACGTTGAAATTATAAAATATGAAACACCTAACAGATGACCTAGATTACTTTATTTCACTTAAGAAAGCTACCTTTGGAATATACTCTTAAAAAGTGTATCTTAAAAGCAATTCTTATTTTAAAGTTAAAATATATTTTTTATTTGAAACACCCTATTTTGACTCACGTCCTCTAGATTATTGTCTTTTTGTTCCATTAATAGTGGCCATTTATACTGTCAATGAATCAGAAAATTGAAAATAGTGTCATTTTTTTTAAATGAGTCTAACATATTTTTTTTTTAATTTTTATTTATTTATGATAGTCACAGAGAGAGAGAGAGAGGCAGAGACACAGGCGGAGGGAGAAGCAGGCTCCATGCACCGGGAGCCTGATATGGGATTCGATCCCGGGTCTCCAGGATCGCGCCCTGGGCCAAAGGCAGGCGCCAAACCGCTGCGCCACCCAGGGATCCCAAAATAGTGTCATTTTATAAGGGAATATATTACAGCAAAAGATTCATTTATAATGATCTAAGACATTAGAAAATCAATACATACCTTTTCACTTTCTGTGTCTAGGGCAGAAGTAGCTTCATCTAGTAGCAAGATTTTAGGATTTCGTACAATGGCCCGAGCAATAGCAATACGTTGTTTCTCTCCTCGAGATAGTTGAGACCCTTGGGACCCAACATTAGTTTCATATTTCTGGAAAAAGTATGGTAAGTTTGAGACCCAGAAACAGTCATTTCCCCTATGCTGTATGGAGACCCCACATCAATGACCTCTCTATGGATTTAAACAATTTTTTTCTCTTTTAAACTTTGGAAAGATAAATAAATCCTTCTCTAAAGGATGTCAAATCCATTTAGGAATATAGGAAAAATATAGTGTTTGTTGGGAAACTAGGGGATTTTATATCCCCTACTCTGCACTTATTTTAGGTTTGTATTTTTTTTTTCTTTCTCCCTGTCTGTGAGAGCTCTCTGATTTAAGATTCCCTGATTTCCAAATTACTGTCTGGAAGATCTTTCCAAGATGGAATGACAGTACGAATGCAAGGGCCCTTTGAGAGATCTTCTGGTCCATCCTCTTATTGAGGAGGCATCATTCTGGATCACAAGCCTAGGTGCGAATCTAGGTGCGAATCTAAAGCCCACCACAAACAGCACAAAATTTATAAACATAATCACTTACAAAGAAAAGTAATTTTCCAGTGGTATTTAAAAGAAGAGGAAAAGATTAAAAGTTTGGTTCCTAAAATTTCGTTTTCATGTGTTAATTTTCTTTGTGATCAACCACTAAGAGGCTCTTGGTGGATGGAAAAACGCAGAGTTGATATTGTACTAAGTTCAGACTTGGCTCTGGAGGAGTGAGAAGCTCCAAAGCAGATGCAACTTACCCCCACCACGCACAAGATATGCTGCCAAATAATGCAATCATGATGATGGCCATAAGAATAGCAGCAGCTTTCTTTGTATGGCTATTATGCATATTCTTACATTTTAATGTTATTTTTTGCATTTTGCCGATGATCAAGTATCAGAAAAGATAAGTAATTGTCCCAAAGTTACACAGTAAGTGGCAGAGTTTGGGTTCAAACCTAGAGCTGCTCCACGTCTCAGGATTGCTTCCCACCACGCTACACTAATGCTCAGTGTAGTGCTGCTTTATGTACAATAAGTTCCATGGCATCCTTTGCACTGGATAATACAATACTTTCCAAAGCTAAAGAGTATGCTGACATTTATTTTGCTTAAAGGACAGAGACAATCTCAGGGCACCAGGAAATAACCTGTGTTGCCTTTGACCCTTTCCTTGAGCCATAGTCATAATCCTTTTTTGGCCATTCTACCTCTATCCATCCCCATCTCCCATTGGGAAAGATTCTGACCTAGTCCTCACCTCTGGGAGTGACATGACAAAGTCATGCAGCTGTGCCTGCTTTGCGGCTTCTATGACTTTTTCCATGGGAATTTCTCTGGTGTTGTCCCCATACTTGATATTGTCCATTATGCTACAGGCAAACAACACTGGTTCCTGGGAAACAATCCCAATGTTCGAGCGGAGAAACTGGACATTGACTTTTCTGCTGTCATGCCCATCTATCATCTGCCAATAGAGGTGACAAACAGAGCGTTAAGTTTTAGAATTCCAGCCGTGAGAAAAGTTCATATTCTAGAGGCAGTATTATACAAGACATTTGCTTTGCTTACGAGATAAAAATCTCAGGAATCTTATAAATATGTTATGTTGTCTTTGACCTCTGGAGTTAATGCATGTCAGGAGTGGTGTCAAAGTTATAATCAGATTGTGGTTTTGTTTATTTGTTTCCCATATTCTAGCTTTATAGGTAGTCCAAATGAGAAAGGCACTTGAGATAGTATTTTGTTAAAAAAAATTTCCCCTTATACTTTGGTGCAGCACAGACCTTAGAAGTATGAAGAATTGCTCAATTTTGAGACTTCACAGGTTATGAAACAATTTTTCTATGTAAAGCTATTGGACAATATAATAATCAAAGCTATTTCCTTGATTTTACTGGAACTAACATGAGATAATAGACCCAACTAAGAAAGGAGTGCATCTATTCACTTAGTCAACAAACATATATTGAATTTTCTGCCACAAGGGCACCATGCTAGGCAGTCTTTTGTCTGCTATATAAGGAAAAAAATAATCTCTGTGTTCTAGTTATCTGTGGGCTAGTTAGACACAAGTACAGGAATTCAAATATCTACCATTTGAGTTGTTTCACTTAAAAGCCTTAAAATAGTAAAGGTACAGTATGTTTAACATACTACTGTAAATATGATTTCAGAAAAAGATGATGTTAAATGCTGTGAACATAGTATATTTTAGATAAATTCTCAGCAATGGAAAAAGCAAACACCAGAGGGAGAAAAAGTAGGGCATTCCTCAACAATTAGCCCTGGCTCATCTTCCTCTTCTCATTTTCCATAGTACTTATAGATTGCAAAGCACAATTTAATACCTCATTAAATACTGGAGCTGTTTGCTAATTATTGTACATGAGCTAGTATTGTAAGCTCCTAAAAGACAGAAGACATGCTTCATGCTCCTTAGAATCTACCACAGGGCCTACTGAACACAGTACTGCATATCACAGGAATGAAATGTTGACACCGTTGAAAGCTACATTTGGTAGCTTCCTTAAGAGCAAAGACAATATTTTAAAATTGCATAAAAGGTGGTATTTTTCTTACCTGAAAAAGGTTTAGAAATGTTTTACAATGGTATAACAAAATATATTGCATTTATGAGATTTAAGGAATCATGCTGATTTCTTCATGGGCATTGCTTCCTCCCTATGACCAGAACAGGCACTGTGCACAGTGAGAGAAATATACTTAATGTATATGTTATTGTTGGAAAGGTCAAACGTGGAGGATTCGGTCCCTGTATGTCTCATGGTTCACAATCTACCTGGGGTGATAACAGGATAATCTGACCTTTTGGAAAACCAGACCCTCTCCTTTGCAGAAATCAGAGCCCAGTGCAATGTGCTTTCTAGATTCATCAATCACTATATACTTGTAAACAAGTGCCTAAAATTAATAACAAAGTAATTATAAACTATGTATAATCAACTCTTACTCTTTATTTGCATAATTTCCTGGATTCTACCAATATCCGTTCACTTGTTTCTTTGCTTTGGCTTAGGCAAGGGAATCTTTAGTTGCCTCCTTTGAGTTTCTTTCAGCTTTTCTCATCATAATGTGACCTGTCCTCATTGCAATGAAGATTCTACTACCCAGGGAATTCGAAAAGGCCTTTTTCAAAATATTAGGATTAAACAGTCAGGTGTGGAGCAGAATAAAACATTCTCAGACCTATGCCTCTGAATCATTTCTTAGAAAACTACTGGTTCACACATTCCAACAAAATGAAAGTGAAACCCAAAAAAGAGGAAGGTATGGGAACTAGGAAATAATGGATCTAATCCAAGAAAACATGCAGGAAACTCACAGGGTGACAAGTGTTCAGCAGGCACAGGTTGTAATTAGTCCAGGCAGTGACAGGCAAGAGAGACAGAAGCAGGTCCCTCAGAAAAAGGTAGCAGGATAGAGACATTGGAAGAATGTAGAGATTTTATAAAGCCAGGGGATAAAAAAGAAAGTCTTTCAGAAAGCCTTCCCCTCCAGAAAGAAAATGCAATGCTGATATACCTCACCACTTGGCTATGGGACGAACAATATTACATAATCATAACAAAAGTTGTCAGTTGATTTTTAACTTTTAGAGTCAGTCGAGAGTGAAAACATGAAAGATCATAAATGTTATAAACAGAAAGGTCGTGTTTTGCATTTTGGTAATAGAAAAGTGCTGTTATTAGTACCAGAGAAATAAAAGGAGGAAGAAGAGGTGAAAATAAATATAGAATTGCTACTATTCTCATCTTAGAAAATGAGAATTCAAGGGATGCTATCTGTAGGTGGTGGAACAGAAACAGAATTATATTGATTAAACTTACAAACAGAGAAACTTTCTAAAGTTATACATCCATACTGGGAGGAGGTGCGTAAAAACAGGAGGAGTGGGAAGGGTAAGCTAAATCTCCATCTCTTGAGAATAAGTCAACAGAGAGTCTAAATTTGTTAAATCGTGAAACAGCAGCATAATCATATTATTTAGAGACATTGAAGTAATCATTGAAGGATCTAAAAACATCAAGGAGGTAAAAATAGTTGTCTTTGAGCAGAGAAATGGGGGAGCGGTGAGAAGGGTAAGGGTAAGAATAAGAGGTTGCTTTTTATTACGAATCTTTCCTGTTTTATTTTGTTTTCCTCTGCATGTTATTTGGAAAGAAAGAAAAGAAGAAGGAAAGAAAGGAGAAAAAAATGCTCTGGAAAATAAGCAATTCACCAATTTTTCAAATCTCCCTGCCAAAGCTTTATGGCACAACAACTACTGATTTGAGTTCTTTATATCATTTAGACCTAAGCTTCTCGAACCAGGATTGTGTCAGATTTGTCGTACGAAACCCCTTCTCTTGCTTATTTATCATTGCGTTCCTTATCACCCCACTCAGTTTTTCCATTCGAGGTCATCAGTTTCCTGATTAGTTTGCACTTTCTGCTCCATTTACAGATACGTGAACGCTCCTGTTAAACACACTCATCTTCAGCTTTGCAGTGTGCCCAGTTTTCCTTAACTGGTCAGCAGACCATCTGGAACCGGGAAGAGTACGATATTACAAAGTGAGAGGTAGAATCAGGTCAACCAGCAAATGACTGGAACTGGACAATACCCGTAGGGGTAAGTGTCCAAGGCAAGAACTTTCCAGTGAGTCTGGCAAGGCGTGATCTTGAAACTACTTTGAAAGGGCCGGAGACACTCTGCAGCAAGCAGAATTCTCCAGAGCATTCACACTGCTTACCACCTTCCCTTGGTCAGGATCATAGAAACGTTCCAACAGCTGAATACTGGTGCTTTTGCCACATCCACTGCTTCCCACAAAGGCCAGCGTTTGGCCTGGACGAACGGATACCGAGAGACCATTCAGAACTTGCGTATCAGGTCGAGAAGGATACGTAAATTTACAGTCGACAAAGTCAACCTGGCCCTGGAAGTTGTCCTGTGGATGGGAAGATGGGGCTTACATATGTTCCTATTATATGTAACAGTAGAACAGTGTTCTACTAGAACCTAGAATACTGAAAACGCGCCTGAATCTGAGTTTTAGGTCCTTGCTTAAGATATCTTCAACAGCACACTGCCATAGAGCAAGTCTAAAGACAGCTGCTTGATGAAATGGCATTCTGTTCCCCGTTCTGGCAGGTGTAGACTACAGGGAGGTTTGAGCAGTGAAATGTAAGATACGTGACCTCTTATTCTCATTCTCACCTAGAGGGATTTCCTTGTCACCCATTCTTTGACATTCTGAATGAAAAGACCAACTAGAAGAAATGGTTCCATCACAGAAGCCAGTAACTGTCCAAAACCCTATAGTTCTGCTCCCCCTAAAGATTTCAAATAATAGCATTACACTTTAAATAATTCAGAAAGTTACTCGCAGCCTGTATAGCAAAGGTTGTGCTATCTGAATTATGAATTATCAAGAGGATAGTATTTAATAACAACAGGAGGAACAGGTCGCTTGATCAATTTACAAAGATTTCTGAATTTCGTTCAGTTTTCCTAGGGTTTAGTTTTGTTTGGCCCTGGGATATTTAAAAAAATAGGCAGGGAAGATTTTAAAAAAACACCTGTGAGGACTATCAGAAGAAAAGATATTTTGTAGAGATTGAATTAGTTTTCTGGGAGTCCACATGAGCTAAAAGTTGAGCCTGGGTAAACATGAACTAAATCAATATTATCGGACAGGAAGAACTGTTTTTTCTACATCCTGTACCAGAACATTAGTAGAAAACATGGTGGTCAAGTAGGTCTCAAAAGACATCCAGCCTTCATTCATCATCCATTCGTTCATCCATCCACATTTCATTCATTCTGGAACTAAGTGTGTTTTACATTACACAGAATTTAGCATTCACTGAATATCATTGCCTTATTCAAATGCCAGTTTTATGAATAATTTTAATGCTAATTTACTTCATTCCTTTACACTTATAAATCTACTGTCTGTGCTTTCTGAGTGCATATGAATGAACCCATAGACTGCAGGAATTTAAAAGCTAAGTGGTATCCTATGGACATCCCCAATGGGATGCACATACACACGCACGCACAGCCCTCCCACACTACCCCTCACCCCCCTCAGTACTTACCCACTTTTCACCTGCACTACTGTACACCTTGATTGGGGGTTGTCGATCCAGCAGTTGAAAAAAGCGTGCAGCTGATATTTTAGCTTTGGCATAACTGGGGGTGTAAGAGGAGGCTCTTCCAAGAGCTGTCGCACTCAACACAACTGAAGAGATCACCCTGCAATAGAGTAGACACCCGGATAGAGCAGGAGTGTGGGGTGGTTGGTATGACAGCCTAGGAGACAGGCATTGTGTATGTGTGTGGTGGGGGGGCAGCCCTAGTCTGCTAGTAAAGAACAGAGCAGCCTTGATTTGCCTGGGAATGGGGGCTTGGAGAGACCAACAGTTTTCAAGTGTGTTGTATGTCAAGTCAAAATGGTGATGGGAGAATTGAACCAGGGGTGTTCACAAGTCCAAACCCTGCTTTAACTACAATATCCCCTTTTTCAAAAACTTGTTTGGGAAAAAAGACTTCTTGAAAAGAAACAAAGAGGAGGGGGGCGGGGCTTGAAAGGATACCAGATTGGGTTGAGTTCTTGCAAAGCTAACATTTTTTGGATCTATGATAAGAGTGTAAAAGGCAATGATTAGTGATATAAACATCATTCTGTATCAAGCATGCATGTCACTCATGCTTCAGACACCGTGAGAAAGATACAATTGTCTGTTTGCTTCTACATCCTCTATCTATATTCAACATATGCAAAACTAATGAGCTAATGGGTGAGTGGATATTGAGTGATAAATGTGGTGACAGAGAGCTCCGGTGCTGTACAGGTGAAGGTGCGAGGGGCATCCTCTAGTTGATCACCTGCATCACCATGCACAGAAGGCCTGCCTCAGGGTGGCGGAGGGCAGTGTGTTTGTGTGTTTTACTGCTCAGTTCACAAGCAGGAATTCTTTTAGGCCAGACTTGCAAACTCAAACATCTCTAGGGGCCCATCCCAGAGCGTAAAGCAATGAAAAGCACCTGGAATAAAATGGGAGATGGTGGAAGGTGATCTTTCAGTTTTTAAAAAGAAGCTAGAAGCTGGGAATTTTCTATAGTTACCCAATTTTTACAGGAAATATGTAAAATATTATATATTCTTCAAATATCTCATAAACTAACAAGTCAACAGAAATTTGCAATTTTTGCTTTGGGGGTTAACAGCTCTCAATATGCCAAAATTCAGAAAAGAGGCTTTCCTGATTGAGATGGGTATAGTGGGGCAGGAGAAAAAATTTCCTCTGTATTTCTAGAAGAAATCTAGAAGGCAAGAAGACAGAGCTCATGGCTTGAGAATGAATTCAAAAGAACAGATTTCTGTTGGGACCACTTTTCCTAATGTCTTCCAAGGCCTTCTCAGACCACCTCCCCCTCATCCCTCTAACATCCCCCACCCCACTCTACTACAGTCATATACTGCACTCCCAGGCCCTTTTCCCTGACACCCTTTGGTTTTCACCCCTAGAAAACTGGATTCAAAGCTAATGTTATCAGCAAAGAAAGGAAATAATTCCCCTGTCCTGGCCTTTGCTGTCTCCACCTAGGAGGATTCAGCTGGAAACATGCCCTTCCTGCAAGAGTTCCAGTAAGATGGTTCTGTGCATCTTCTGATCCAAGTTCTCTAGATTTTTTCCGCATTAACCAGTATGGCAGACTGTGTAAATGGTTCATTCATCCTCTTACTCTGTACACATCCCTTTGCAATAGGACTTTATTACTCCTCTGTGATATTGTGATTCAGGGTGAGAAACATATATTTGGTCTTTGGCTCTCATTCCTGGCACAGAGCTCTTAAATCCTCGGAAGTTCCTATATTTGGAGAGTGACCAAGGTCTCCTTTGTTGTTAATGAAGTGACTTTGGATGGTCCCTAGTAACCTAACGTTGGGAGCTGATTGCCAGGTGAAGCAACCATACAATTAGAGGGGTAGGACTTTCAGACCTATCCCTGCCCCCCACCTCCAGGGAAAGGAAGGGTATCTGGAGGGTCTAGGGAGGTGATACAGGCAATCTTGCAGGGCTGAGCCCTTAACCTGTGGGATCCAATGCTACCTCCAGGTAGATGGTATCAGAATTAAGTTGAACTTCTGACACACCAGGGGTCAGAAGTGTGTGTGTGACAGTACTGTGACAGTAAAGGAGAAACACAATCAGTTCCTCTCATCAAAAGGTAGATTCTGTTCTCTTTTCTTTAAATCTGGGCTTGGTTGTATGACTTTCCTTGGCCAAAGAGATAATAGAAAATGTAATGCACACAGTACACTTGAAAAGTGCAAGGGGCTTGCTCGCTTTTGTCGTACTTCGAACACTGAGACCATGATATGAAGAAAACAAGCTCACCTGCTAGAGAAGCCAGGTGGAGACAAGCCATGCAGAAGCCTGACTAAATCAGTCCAGTCCAGAAGAATCATCCTGACAACCCACAAAATCTTGAGAAATACTAAACCCCAACTGTTTAAGACACCAAGTTTGGTATGATTTGGTAAGCAGCAAAAGCTACCTTAGAGCCAGGCTATTCCTCCCTGGAGTGTGGATCTTTTATGACCTTGGCCTGATAATCCTCACCTGAACACATAGCTGAAATGGAGCCCCTCATTGGGAATTAAGTAACCTCCATATCTGTAGGAAGCAGAATTGGCAACAAACACTATGCACTGGGAAAAACCAAAGCAGAATCCATAAACATTGGCTTTTCGAAAGGCTGTCTTGAATGGCTTCTCCAGCTCAGCCTCAAATGCTTCAATAAACTGCCTCTCTTTTCCAATTCCAGCAACAGTGCGGATATTACTGAGAGCTTCATTTGTAATCTGAAAAATGAAAAAGAGTTTTAGGAATAAAAAAGTAGAAAGAACTACTCCGGTGACATTTCAGCCACTACATGGACTGGATCTTGTGGCAGAAGGTGGTACTAATCCACGGTGGAGGCATCATCTGGGAACACAAACAAGGTGTTGGAAGTCAACTTACCTGGATCATGAGTCAGTTAAACTCAAGTTCTACTAACATGGCTTTGTTGCCTCCACTTGTTGTAGAAGAGAGAAGGGAAAAAATGTGCACACACTTATCCTTGAAAACTTTTTAGCTTTTTAGTTAACTTATTTGAAATGTCTAAAATGATATCTTTAGATGTCTTCTGAGACAAAAGATATTTAATAATATGTGTTCAAAGTATGACTCTATTTTTTTTAAAAAATTAATCTGACCAAATATTCTATAAATATAAAGTTTATCTTTAGTCTATACTATGAATTTGCACTTGTTTCGATCTGTACACTAGGGTAAATAATCACTGTTTCTGAATTAGCATCCTATCCTAAAGTAGCACAAAGATGGGCTACTTTCTCCCACCGGTATATGAAATCTTCTTGGCTTCTGTCTACATGGGCAATGTTCACATTCCCTCCTTTAAGATACAAAACCTAGATAACAGTAAATCTGTTAAAAGAGTAAAGGTGTGTGTGTGTGTGTGTGTGTGTGTGTGTGTCTGCACGATTTCTTACACCTGATAAATGTCTACACTACCATCTCCTTATATACCCCTGATAACCAGATATTTCATTAGAACACGATTTTAAAAGTGCACCCCTGAAACCTAAGAGTATTTGAGACCTAAACTGTATGTCACAGTTCTAGTTGAGAAAGACATCTAAGTCTAGCAGATGCTAAAGTATGAAAATTAAAAGTCTGTGCCATTCAAAAAATGATAGCTCTTCTCTGCCCGGGCAGCGTGACCCGGGGCAACCATTTAGTTAAAAAACCCAAGCAGACAGAAAACCAAAGTCTCCACTCTTGCGAATAAGAATACACTGAATCAGGATGTGGAGAAAATAACCATTGGAGGGAAAGGAAATTGAATACGTAACCCTCTGTGTTGGCCCTGCCGTTTCTCTATACCTGTTCACACAGCATCAGAGTTTTATTATCATAGCCTTCAGGCAATGGCACATATAAAAAGGCTAGTGGGACGTTTCCAAGGATGAACATTTGTAGGCTAACAGCTTCCTTAAGTCTCTTTGTACTAACTCATCCTTCTAGGTTTGTCTGACAGCCACTTAGCAGCAAGCAGTTTGAAAATTGGGTCTGTAAGATTACCTGGCCAGCGATCTCCAGAGCCTCCTTGTCCTGGGTGGCAAATCCTGTCAACATTCTGGTCTGTAAGGCTCCCGATAAAGCCAAGAAGGGGAAGAAGCACATTATGACCAGGCTTAGCTTCCAGCTAAAGAAGAAGGCAATGATCATGGCCACAGTGACATTAGTGAAGGAATTGACCATCATCCCGATTTGAGAGCCGGCTGCCTGCAAACCAAAAGCAATCACTGGGTCTGAGACATGCAGTCTCTTTTACCAAGTACCACTATGTGAAAAGGCAATTTTATAACAAAAGGATCATTTTTTAAAAATTATTCTGATAAAATATGCATGACACGATGTTTATCATTTTAGCTATTCATAAGCATATAATTCAGTGGCATTAAATACATTCACATTGTTGTGTAATCATCACCACCATCTATACACAAAATTTTCCTGTCATCTGCAACAAGAAATCTGTATCCATTAAATAATGATCCTCCTTCCTCCCTCTCCCCAGCTGCTGATAACCTCTATTCTACTGTCTCTATAAATTTGCCTCTTCTAAGCAGCTAAGTGGAATCATACAACATCCTTCTGTATCTAGCTTATTTTACTAAGCATAACATTTTCAAGATCCATCCCTGTTGTAGTACATATCAGAATTCCATTCCTTTAAAAGCTGAATAATATTTCATTATAAATATATATATCCCATTGTGTCTATCCATTCATCTGCTTGTGGACACTAGGGTTGTTTTCACCTTTTGACCATATGAATACTGCTGCTATGAACACTGATATACAAATATCTGTTTGTGTCCCTGCTTTCATTCCTTTGGATATATATATATATATATATATACCTAAGAGTGGAATTACTGGGTCATTTGGTAGTTCTATGTTTAAAAATATTTTTTAAAATAATGAGCTCTCTAATGCATTTGGAGCCTGGATTAATAAAAGTCTATTTTATCCACAACTTTTTCGGAAGCTCATCTATTGACAGATCTCATTTCATGGGTGAGCTAGAGCAGTCAGTATGAGATTAATTCAGCCCTAAGCATGGACGGCATGTGTGTCTGGTGGCTATGCATTTGGTCTGCTTGAAAATACCCATACATTGGTCTGATGGTAATATTTCTGATTATTTAGTGGATTGATGCTTGTCCTATAATTACAGTTTTGAAATTTGTACAAGACTATTATTATAGGAGACCACTTTGATTCTCATTGATACAAAATCACATGCTGACTTAATAACTAGCTGTTCAGTCAACACAAAATGGACAAAATGGATTCAGTCTTTATATAGGTGGAGAGTGGATACTTGTGGTAATTACTATCTATATCCAAAACTGTTTGATGGTTCCACCCCTTCTTTCAGTTGCAACTATGCAGATGTGACCAAAGGTTGATGCCTTCTGTGTAGAAAAGACTTGCATGGGTACAACTGCAGGATTTTTGTAAGTATTGTAGAGACTTTAGCATTATTTAAAAGATAAAGAATGCAAAACAACCACAGGTAAGTTATTAAGTAACTACAGGTACTAAGGAAGTGCTATGCAAGAATAATTTGCACCGTTATACTGTGTTGAAGACTCAAATGGAATATGAACCCTGTGGTCCCCCAAATTCCTGTATGGGTAATAACTTCCTCGAAGATAGAAATGAAAAGGTAAATTAAGAATTTATTTATAAGGGGGATAGGGTAACTGGATGATGTGCATTAGGGAGGGCACATAATGAGAGGAGCTCTGGATGTTATATTATATGCTGGCAAATTGAATTTAAATAAAATTTTAAAAAGGAATTTGTTTGTGTACCTATATTTATAGCTGCATTACCCACAACAGCCAAAAGGTACAAGCAGCCCAAGTGTCCACTGATGGATGAATGAATAAACAAAATGTGGTCTCTACAAACAATGTTATATTATTCAAGCCTTAGAAATGAAATTCTGACACATGCTACAACATGGATAAACCTGGAGGACATTAAGCCAAGTGAAATATACCAGTCATGAAAGGACAAATATTGTATGATTCTGCTTATATGAGATTCCTGGAATAGTCAAATTCTTAGAGCCAACGTGGAATGGTGGTTATCAAGGCTTATGGGGGCAGGGAGGAGAATTAGTATTTAATGGGTACAGAGCTTCTATTTAGGATGATAAAAAGTTCTAGATATGGAGAGTGCCATGATGGTTGCCTAACAATGTGAATAGACTTAATGCCACTGACTTGTACACTTAAATAGTTAAAATGGTAAATTTTATGTTTTGTATATTTTACCACAGTTAAAAGGAATAAAAGAATTTCTAGTTGACAATGACAGTCAGGCATTATAGAGAATTTGGAAAATAGCCGCATAGTTCTTTGGGATGTCATTATTTTGTTTTCTTTTACATTTTATTCAAACAAATTTAGAAAATTTAAAAAGTAATATGGCTTAAGATACATAAAATATATATACATATGTAACTATAAACATTTTCACAAAAAAGGGATCAGACTAGATTTTACTTTGAACTTCGTTTTTTTCAGTGTAACAACCATCCCTCCAGATCATGACATTAATACCTTTAAAGTAGCTTCCTAATTTTCCTTAGAATGGATGTATTCATTCAACTATTTTCTTACTGGTGAATATTTAGGTAGTTTCCAGGGAATTTTATTAATGTTTTGATCAATATAAAAATACCCTTGGAAGCACATTGTCAGAAAATAGGAGAGAACTTACTCATATGAATTTTAGTAGAGAATTTGCATACCTGATGTTGTATAAGTATTGAAAAAGAAAAAAGAGATATAATAATCTTTCTTTGAATATAATTTGATTATATATCTAGAAAACCCAAAGACTCTATTACATTTTTAAATAATTAGTTAATAAGAAAACTTGAAAAAATGGATGTCCATAAGATAAATATACAAAAACTAGTAGCTGAAATCTCAATCTAGAATATTCATTCAAAATAGTGAAAAACTACATAAGAAAGAATGGACGAGATAGAGTGATGCATTAATATATCTGTGTATTATATATACTCTACATAGTATATGGCATATTATGTCCTATATATCTTGCTAAAAACTAAAGATTCTTATTTGTATGTCTCTCAAGAGGGGACTTTTGGTATCCCCACAATGGTAATCCTTGTGTGTATGGTGGGGGGGTGGGTGTCGCTGCATGGATGTATTCAGTTGGAATCAAAATAAAATTTTCAAAGAAGTCAAGATGATTTTAAAGTACATTAGAATAATTAATGTCTAGGAATAAATAAAAGAATTTTGAAAAGGAAAAATTATTGTGCAAGGATCTACCTTACCAGATAATAAAAATTTATAAAGTTACATAACTAAAAGAGTAAGGTCCCAGCACAGAATAAATCAAGCTGATCAATGAAAAAGAATAGAGAATCCCCATAGCTCCAAGCATCTGTGGTAAATTGGTATTCACAATGGGCAGGAGGATTTCAAATAGCTGGAAAATGAAATCTACACTAAAATTTGGTGGGGGAATATTTTCTATCCAGCTTGGAGGAAAAAAAAGCCAGATTTCTACCTTACTTTACTATTAAAATAAATTTGACCTGAGTAAGCAATGTTATTTAAAAAAAAAAAAAGGTTAATGAAAATATTACTGAAACTCTTAGAAACTTTTTTTAAGGATAAGTAAAAATTCTTGTAAGATGAATAGATGCTACTCTCTGAATTCAAGTGAGAGTGAATAACTTTGAAAAGCCTTTGCAGATTGAAGGATGCAAAAATAGAAGAAATAAGGTGATAGCTTATTTATTTAACCTAAGCTCGAGTCAAGTAAATTGGACACTAGAATACTCAGACGGTAAAAGGGAAATTGCTACAAACTTTCTTCAAGCAGTGAGACAACACACATTAAAACCCTTCGAAATGATTATACATTCTGATCCAGTGATTATATTTTGAGAACAAGAAAAAAAAATAATCAGGGATATGCCAAGCTTGATGTAAAATGATATAAGTTGCTTATAAGGGAGAAAAACAAAAAGAACATTTAAATAAGGAATTCTTTAATGATGATGCATTAAAATGATGAATTATACAACCATCAAAAATCTACTCTAGAAGAATATATAATAACCAAAATATGCTTATGTCAGATTGTTGTGGGGGGAAAACAGAAAGATTGCAAAACAACATGTAGAGTGTGACCCAAGGTCTGTGAGAAACACATGTATACTTAGAAAAAAGCTCTGAGGAAGAGGATCCCATGTTCCTCTGAAAGTCTCCCATACCATTGTCCATATTTTTGGCTGAACTGGCTAGGAGTCAAGACAAATGGCACTCAGTTTTTCAGTCTGGGGTGGGGGTGGGAGTTCTTCCAAGAACCTCACAGATTGTGGTTTTCCCCTTCCTTCCTTCCTTCCTTCCTTCCTTCCTTCCTTCCTTCCTTGTCTCTCTCTCTCTTTTATTCCCACAGAAAGTGAGTAGAGGTGCTAGACAACACAGTCAACTCTCTTCACTTTAATACAAACCCCTGGTTTTCTAAAACCATTGCCTCATCGTTGTTCAGGTGACACAAGAATGAGTCACCTCAACAAGGCTACAGGTCCTGAGGTTCAGAAACCACAGCTTTGCTCTTCGAATGCCTCAGGATTCTAGATGGCAATCATTTACTTCCTTTCTTCAGTTTCCTGACTGGCTTTTACAGAGACAACCCAGAAGATCTTCTCTTTTCCTGAGACTGCCTGCAAGCTGAGCACCTGTGTAAGGAGGCTTTGCTTCCACCCTCTAGGGGGTGCTATGAAGTCTTGTAGAATCTGAGTCTCTGGGCCTGAAAAGGATCTGAGAATGAGTCTCAGGAAAGCTCTCAGTTTGCTAGACTTCCAGTAAATCTGAAACCCTGACAGATTTGGACTTATGGCACCGATTCTGGACATTGCCTGGGAGACACTGCTGTTTGTCAGCATTGGAAATGGTGGGAAATGTGGCTCTGGGACATCTGAATCCCGTGAGTTCCTATTTCACGGGAAACATACAGGTGATTACCAGAATGCTCAAAGGAAAGAATGTTTCCTCCATTAAAAACACCCCTGACTTCTCCCCATAGCTTACCCCTTGAACTTGGGAGGCATCCGTAGCAAGCCTTGTTGTTAATGCCCCGGGGCTATTTCTGAGGTCATCGAACCAGCCAATGTCTTGCCCTAACATTGCTCTGAAACCGTATTTACGCAGCCTTTTTGTGAGGAGTTCTCCAGATTTAGCAAAAGCATATCCCTGAAACATAAAGGAGCCTTTAGTGATATTTTAACACGAAAAGAGAGGAAATAATTGTGAAATCACTTGCTAAAAAATAAAATTCCTTACCTGTAGAAACTGAGTGCAAAGGGATACACAGCCCACTGCTACAAACAGCAGGCACACACCATTGATCTGTGACCTTTGTTCTTCTTTATCAGGAAGCGAAAAAGTCTTTGCAAGATTGTAAGCAAAGATATTACTTTGTTATTATAAACAATAGCAAAAAAACAGAATATATGTAAAAGAAATTTCAAATTTTAAGATATATTTAAAAGAACATTTTCTTAAGCATTGGGCTAAGAAAACATACTAGAAATTTAACCAAAGTTAGCCATGAATATGTGTACTTTAATTCCCCGTGGGAAAGGAAGGTTGGCAAAGGAAAACCAATAGCAACAATTTGCAGAATTTTCGTCTTGTTTTTTAACCTGATGTAGGCAATTGTGTCGGCTTTTCATTGATACAGATGAGAAATATGATTAAATATCTCCAATCCTTTATGTAATAAGGCAAAGAAAAAGGGAAGGAAAGATGGAAGGAAGGAAGGAAGGAAGGAAGGAAGGAAGGAAGGAAGGAAGGAAGATGAGTATTATCATGACTTCTGTCCTTCTCAAAAAATAGAAGCAATAAAGATGATCTTCCCACTCAGGTACCCTGTTATTTTACTTTATTTTACTTTATTTTATTTTATTTTATTTTATTTTATTTTATTTTATTTTTTTAAACATTTTATTTATTTGTTCATGAGAAACACACACACACACACACAGAGACAGAGAGAGGCAGAGACACAGGCAGAGGGAGAAGCAGGCTCCCTGCAGGGAGCCCAATGTGGGACTCAATCCCAGGTCTTCAGGATCACACCCTGGGCCGAAGGCGGCGCTAAACCGCTGAGCCACAGGGGATATATATATATATAATATTATATAATATGAATTATATAATTATATATGTGAATATATATATATTCATATTGATGAATAATAGCATCATTAAAAAAGTAACTAGCTATCAAGGCATTAACTGGAATTGCCTTAGGAGAAAAAACACTTTCCATCCACCTGAGACTGAAGTTGTTTCTAAATCAGAAGAAGTTGAAAACATGCCTTCCCCCCCGCCCCCAGGAAAACTATGAAAGTTGTGAATGGGGTTTTTGAGTCTACAATGAGAAGTAAACTATACTTTATAAGTATATTCTGAACTTGCAGACGTATGCTCAGTAACCGATTGGGGACTCAGCTGTTGCAATAAGACAAGGGGAAGAACAGCTGCATATTCTAATGACATTACCCTATAATGAAATAGATTTCAGGTACAACAAAACTTCTTAACTTGGGCTAAGTGAGGGAACTCTGAGTTCCAAAAAAGTATGCATTAGACAGCCTTATTTATTATTCTAAATTAATTTAAGTAACTAGAACAATGCTAACAAGCAGATGCTCAAAAGAAACCATTTATTCAATAAATATTTATTTAGTGCCTGCCACATACATCTTGCAAACAATGTATACTACCCTGTTAACAAACCCTTTTTTGTAAAGCAAAATAACCTATTCAAAAATCACAAATTCCAAAATGGAGGGAGGGGTTCTAGATTAATAAGATTTACTGTTTTAAGGACAGTTTCCAGGGTCTTCATGTTTCTTAATACAGGTGGAAGTGGGTTCAGAAGATTCTACAGTCATTCTTCCCACCATAGAATAACTCATATGTTTACTTTACAGAGTTTACAAGTTTAGGGATTTAAAGACCTGTTTCAGTTTGGTTTTAAAAATCACTATACAAATCCCCCAAGCCCCAAACTGTGACGCCACAATTCCCAGTTCGTTTAGCTAGTGGTTATCATTAGACAAGGAAATGTCTATTTTTGTGATTCCAGTGGTTTTCTTCTTGGCAGGCTCTTTTGGCTCTTGGCATTACTCATCTTCTCAGTGTTAAAGTATTTGGCTAGTGTTAAATCCACACAACTGCCCAGTTCAAGACTGTGCATCTGTCTATCCATAACCTTTTTATTCACAAAATTCTATTCTTTATATATTCTTGTTGAAATGCAACCCCAGAAGCTACCCATCCATAGGTTCCTCTATGATACATCGCCGCCATTTTTGTAATGGTAAGTCTGTTTAAGGAGAAAAGAAACATTCGCTAAACTATTGCTATTTACCAGATGCCAAATGTGTTGCTTAACCTACTTTAACTTAAATTAAGATTTCCTTAAATTGGGCTTCTTAAAACATTTTCTTACCCTGCATTACAGACGAGGAAACTAAGACTTCATCAAGGAAAAGCCACTTGTTCAAATGCACCCAGAGAATACAGAACAGAGACCTACTACAGATCCAGGGCTGGCTGGCTCCAAAGATTATGCTTTCCCCAGCATGCTACATCCACATTGCTGTGTTTGGGACACTTGTACACTTTCTAAGTGAAATAGAGCCATGGAAAGCGAATCAGATAAATTATGTTTTGTGTATGTACTGATGCTTCAGTAGATTAGCAACCAGGCTCCTAATAGTGTCCAATCATTTTCTGGGCCTATGTTCCAAACTGTGGTCTCAATACACCAAATGTGAGTATCATGCCCTTTAGGTATGTCAGGATGAAAATAGCGCAATTACAAACAGAGTATTATCTGACTCATGATTATACCCTGTGAGATGAAAGTATCATGAATCTACTGATGAATATTTGATAATTATGCTAAGAGACTAACAGAAATGATCTTCTTTATCAGAGAGGGAAAATAGTACTTCTTTTAGCATCATTTGCTTAGCAAATACAACCCTGTGAGAACATTAACCATGAGCAGACTTTGGACTTCACCAACTAGATCCTATGACTCTGGTACTGCAGCCCTCAAGTGAAAAGTCTAATTGCTCAAGCTCAGTTTTTCCTAGGATTCCTGGTTGTGACCAGAACAATCACAGAGACTAGTCTCACTATCAACAACTGGTGGGTGCTCTAGGAGAGCAGGGTTTTTGGCTGAATTATCACTTTTTTTCTGACTTGGCCATTTCATAGACTAACAGAGCTGGAAGGTATCTTAGAAACCATTTTTGTCAATCCTTCCTTTTATAGTTGAGGAACCCAAGGCCAAGAGAAATGACATGGTGTGATCCTAGGGCATGTATTACTTACTAACTATCTAGAAGAGCCAGATTCAGGAAAAATAAATAAATAAATAAATAAAGATTTCCTGGTTGGGAATCCAGCACTCTTTACATAGCAGCTCATGTACAGGGTTTGGTAAAGCTGAGTTAGTATATTCTTTTCTGTGTTTTTATAAGAAAGTGGTGATCAGCAAAAAAACTGGTATCCCAGATTTCTTTCAAAAGCAAAGATCTAGGGTACAGTTGGGTCTTTACAAAATTTAACCCTATCCGCCACACCTTCTACGTCTCATCACTGCTCAATGGGATGCATTTCCAGAGCCTTTTCCTAATAGAATGTCAGCTTTATGAGAGCAGGGAGGGCTTTCTTATTCCTCACACTATCCTCAATCCCAGCAATGATGTCTGACAAATAATAAGTGATTAACAAATATTTGTTGAATTATGAATAGATTTTTATGTCTAATATCTGTCTTTCTCAGAGACTGGAAACTCTATTAGAGAAGGCAGCATGACTGAATGCAATCCCCAGTCCCTAGCACAGTATCTATGGGAGGTAATCAACAAATATCTGTTGAGTGAATAAAAGAACATTTCTTGAATGTTCTTGAATTGAATGTTTGGATTGAATTTAAATAAAACATCCTAAAATATTTAGCGTATTTTAATTAATTTAATTATTACTTTTAATTATTTTAATTATTTAAAAGATTGTCATCATAAAGGATTTCACAAAACCAGAAATTCAATTTACCAGAGTTGAAGGGCCCTGTTTCCAATTTCCAATCTGAACTTAACCTGATTTCTTCACTTACCACAAGGGGGTAGTATGGAAATTAAGCGGTGGCTGAGGCCCTCCCTACTACACATTTGACTTGATTTTGTTTGTAAACTGTAACAGTCTTTCTGTATAAATCATGCCTGTGGGGACATTTCTCTGGTCAGAACCTCTTCCAGAGAGGCCACAAAAGAAAGAGAAGTAGAGGGGAAACTAAAACTCAGGACTCTTAGTAAGCCCTGACAGTGTGGTGTGCTGACAAATCCTTTAGCCTAGGCTTGGGAAAAGCTGGGTTCTAGCACTGACCCTACTGCCTGATGCCTGTTTCACCATGAACAAATTAATAAAGTTATCTAGATTCTAGATTTGCCTCCCTGTTTATCTCATGGGATTTGTGTGTGTAGGTAAATTTCAACTAAAGAACTTGGCAGAACTTTGATAACGAATTTTGCAATGAGAGTCTTACTAGAACCTGGCTCTCCAGTCACACTGGATTTGAATCCCAGATCCATCATTTGCTACCTAAGTTCTGTATAACTTGGTTCGCTTTTTTGTAAAACGGGAACAATAAGAATACCTACCTCAGGTGGTTACTAGGAAAATTTAGTGAACTATTATAAATAAAGTGCTTAGTGTCAATAAATGCTTGTAGTTATTATTTTTTATTGTAGCTGTGAAGCCAGATGAAGAATATCAAAACTCCTAGGAAGTGAAAAATTGAAATAAGCTATTATCCTTTATCCATGTCTTATTTTACTTCTCTCTTCCTTTTCCTGTTTCCTCTCCCACTTTGCTGTTTCAATGGTGCAATCAGCAGAGCAGACAATTCTACAACGTGCACTTGCACCTGCTTATATAAGCCAAACTTCGCACCTCAGCTGTTTCAGCAACATCAAAATGCCCCAACAGGATCATAGGGGAAGAGAGGAAAAATAAAACAAGATGAAATCAGAAAGGGAGATAAACCATAAGAGACTCTTAATCATAGGAAACAAACTGAGGGTTGCTAGAGGGGAGGGAGGTGGAGGGATGGAGTAACTGGGTGATGGGCATTAAGAAGGGCACGTGACATAATGAACACTGGGTGTTACATAAGACTGGTGAATTACTGACCTCTACCTCTGAAACTAATAATGTGTTATATGTTAATTAATTGAATTTAAATAAAAATTTTTTAAAAGATCAAAACGTCCTAAATTCCTTTTGTATTATTCAACAAACCTGCTTTGCATTATGATTTTGTTTGCATATATGGAAATTGCCCTCTCCTTACACTAAATTTGCAGCCACAGTACAGCTTTTTACAGACACGATGACTAGAGACGCGCCCTGCCAGCCCAACTGAGATCACTCAGCTTCATTTTCTTACCTTCTGTGTAATGGAGATTCTGGGCACTTTGAATCCTTTAAAGATGAGGAAAAGAAAGCTAAATCCATTAAAATACAGAGCCAACCTATAAAAAATGACAATATCCACTGATAGAAAAACAAAAAAAGTATGAGAAGAATAAAGCTAATCCAGTTGTTTGCTTACCCCAAGAATCTGGCTGAATAAAAAGGCATAAAGTGGTGTGACCGACCCATTGACAGCAGCACCCACAGCCCCAAACAGCATGTAGGGCCACTCTGGAGCATTGAATTTCAGAATCCTCCTAACGGGGGCAGGTTCAATTTCTTCTTCCACAGGAATGTCCTTGTCCTTGAGGAGAGAAGGGTAATACTAGTCATCCTGGGGTATACTCAGACATTTTTGCACATGTTCTTTAGTGATACAGCAGATTCTTTGGTATTCACAGATCCAAAAATCATGGTTTGACTGGTTATAAGTGACCTCAAAGGTCTCTGAGATGTAGTGATAATTGTTTTGTAAGAAATGGATTTGAATTGTTTGAGACCATGCTGTGACTTGGAAGGGACACACAAGATGAGCACTCATCTAAAGGTGAGCATTTGGTTTTCATTTCACAATTAGATATATGTTAACTCTGAGGGCGTAATAAATATGTTGGATCTCTGAAAAAAGTAACCCCTCCAATTTAAAAAAGTTTTTTGTGCTATGGTAGTATTCACATATTTGAGGACTTGTAACACTTTCAAGGTATATCCTTCATAAATGGCAAAGTTCTATAGTCTAGTAATTGACTGAAGCTCTGAGGCAGGCCAGTGTATCTGAAACAAGGCACAGTAATCATCAAAATGTATTAAATGGTGTCAACAGTTATCATTTACATGCTTTCTATAAAATTTTCCTTAATTAGTGCCCAGAAGTAAATAGTAATCCATTTGGGGCTTCTAAGCTTTACATATTCTTTGCAAGAAGTGAAAACTATTTTGATATTTCCCTATTTTGATCCCTTTAGCTGTCATTGAAGTGTCTGAACTAACAAATTATTATCCTCTTGAAGGAAAATATTGTACTCAGAATCCTATCATGTTCACTATCACTTTTCCTCACTACAGATATTATTCAGTGCTTGATCTTTAAAACTGATGGTTCAATCGTTTGTTAAATTTATTACTGACTTCACTTAAGAAAGGATTTTAGGTGGCTTATATAGATTTTTGCATTTTTTTACTTTTTCTATTAAAATATACTAAAAGTATTATAACAAATTAACTACAAATCTATTTAATTAGTGCTCTCTTGCATGAATGCATAGCAATTTAACCTTTAGGTAGTAGAATGTCAGGAACAGACAACAGCAAGAAAATTCAAATAATTTCTCTTTGCTTCCAAAGTCAAAGACCACATTACTAATTCAGTTTAAAGAAAGTCTTGTGTCATGTTATGTCATTATCATTGCAAGCCAAATAGGGTGGAGGAAGGTAGCTTGGCTGGTGTTGGATTTCTTATTGCCTCCATTTCAAATTCTCTCTTGGCCTGCCCTCAACATTTACACTTGTCACTATACATTCATGCAGCAAATCCTTCTGTTCAATAATTTCGCCTCTGACAACTTACTAACTCTAGGAAATCAATTCCAGGAAGGAAGCGGGGTGCCTAGGCAAGCATGAGTAGAACAAGCATAGAAAGAACAGGGTTCTTGGATGAGCCCAATGTAGCCACCTGTGGAATACACTGCCAACCAATTTAGCTCTCCGGGGCTCAGTTACTTCATCCTCCAAATGAGATAGTTGGACTAAGTTGGGGAAGACAACTCTCTGTGGGTCTCTTGTGTTTCTGTACATCTTATGCAGTGGCATCGACTGCATTTATTCAGACTATTTTTTCTTTTCTTTTTTTTTTCTTCAAATTTTTCTTTATTTATGATAGTCACACAGAGAGAGAGGGAGAGAGGCAGAGACACAGGCAGAGGGAGAAGCAGGCTCCATGCCCCGGGAACCCGACGTGGGATTCGATCCCGGGTCTCCAGGATCGCGCCCTGGGCCAAAGGCAGGCGCCAAACCGCTGCGCCACCCAGGGATCCCCAGACTATTTTTTCAAGGATGTTTGCATAGCAAATAGCCCTGGAGAAGAGAGATGAGATCTTCATCCCAAGAAAAGACCAGATGTGTTTACTGCCAATTAAAAAAGACTCAAGCTCCCCCATATCAGAATTCCTCTCCTGTAACACATCCCCTTCATTTGCTGGTATCATCTAGCCCTCTTTACATATGGGGGTTGGGCTGGGAACCAGTGCAAATGATATACTCTGGTTACTACACTGGCCAAGAGTTATAAAATTACATGGGGCTCGATCCCAGGACCCGGAGTTCATGACCGGAGCCGAAGGCAGATGCTTACCCAATAGAGCCTGTCAGGCACCCCTCCTCCTCAGGTAATTCTAGTAATAAAGCCCAGTCTGTGAGATTCCCAAGAGTATGTAATCTCCAAGACTCTTTCTGGAGCTGAAATTCATAATCATGAATCCATGGTTATGAATTTGGAAAATGTCAGCTGTGCTGTACCATCCAGACACAGTAAACTCCAACATTTCCCAGAACCACTGCTCCACGAAACAGCCCACTCACAACCTTGACATGACAGAAATTTCCCTGGCCTTCTGATTCTTGAAGGTTTCCCTAGCCCTAAATAACAATACCTGAGACATTTAAAAATAATATGAAGTGATTTTTTCCCTAGTAATTATCATTCCAAGATAAACTAATAAGAGGCAAATGTAATTGATATGAATAATTTTCTCTTGTCCCCTTTCACTAGATGTTTGACTTTAAGGGAAACTGTCCCCTGACCCCTACATAGGTGCACCATCAAGCCTGAATGATGCAAAAACTAGAAAATCTGTCCCTGAGTAATTGACTTCTGATTGACTTATATGATATAGTTTAAAAAAATTGTAGGAGAATTTTTTTAAAAAAGGAGAAGAGTAGAAGAAGAAAACAAACTATAAAGCCATAATGTATAGAAGATTTTTTCCTTTGATTTTTGCAAAGCTGAAGACAGATTTAGTCATCTAAAAAAGGCTAAAGATGATTTATTCATCTTCCCTGTATTTGTGGCAAACCAGTAACTCACAGAGAGAGGAGAAATTATAAAAGTTGATGTGTTCCCTTACTGTAGAGTTCCTGCCTTTATTGTAGCAATGTCAAGTGGCACCTTGCACATGTGCACAAGTAAGGAAGTATCCTGCTAGGAACCCTAGTGCAGGGAGGGGACAGTGGTTCTTGTTCATCTTTGCATCCATAACACAATACCTGGCACACAATAGATGTACAATCAATATTTATTGGATGAAAGAATAAGTGAAACTTTTATGCCCATGGTGCATACATGCAACAAAACATTTATTTTAAAAAAAAATACTGAGTTCTCTACTATGAATGTGGTTCAGTGGTAGACACTGGGCTTTCCTCAGTTTCCTTCATAGAACTTCCTACTTAAATCTTTGTCCTGCTTTCTATACTTTGTTGCACTGGTTTCTGCATGCTAATCCATAAGCGTCTCCTGCCTCGATAATGACTTTAAGATTTGATGATAATAGATGGTAACTATGACAAAGGGGCAGATGTTCTCCAAATGGTCATATACTGAAAGTCATTTGTAAGGATCCTGTTTCTGTCCTCATAAGCAATGCTCAAACCCTATCTTCTAAGTCAGCTGTGATGAAATGATGGGTTTCAAACCTTTGACCTTGACTTGAATTCCTATAGATTCTACTTTGTTAGTTTCCCTGAGAGAGAGGTCTTGATACCAGAGACTACTGACAGGTTTCCCCTCATCTTCCACCGAATTTTATCAGCATTATAACTAAGATCTGACTCCACTTCTGGAAGCCCAAAGCACAGCCTGGGGAGTGGGAAGAAAGAAACTGGAGTCTTAGTTCTATTCCCAGATAACTAGGAGACCTGGGATTCCAGTAACCCCACTTAGCATATGGAAGGACAAGCTTCTCATGCAACCATCTCTTCTATATGCTCAGTCAAAACTCTGAGAGACCACAAGGTGGAGATAATTCCTTTACATAAGTAGACCTTTTGCATTGCAGTAGAAGAACACTTCCCAAATAACAGATTGAGGTTAGAACTCCTCCATAGAATGAGAAAAAGAAAGGATTTTGCCAGTGTTTAGGCTTGTGGAATTCAGTTAACTTTTAAAATGCTTTAAAATCTACTTGGGATTATATATTTAAAGTGCTTTAAAATATTATTTGGGATTAGAAATTTCATAAATTAAATGGTATCGACCCTAATTCCACTGTTTTTTTTGTTTTGTTTTGTTTTTTTAAGAAAATGAGTTGGGGCACGTGGGTGGCTCAGTCATTTGAGCATTCAACTCTTGATTTGGCTCAGGTCATGATCTCAGGGTCCTAGGATCAAGCCCGACATTGGGCTCTGTGCTCAGCACGGAGTCTGCTTGAGGATTCTCTCTCCTTCTCCCTCTGCCCCTTCCCCCTCCTCAAATAAATAAATAAAATCTTAAAAAAAAATTTTAAATAAAAAGTTATTAATTTAAATCTTAAAAACTCTAATATCAGAGCACCTGTGTTGCTCAGTCAGTTAACAAGCTGCCTTTGGCTCATGTCATGATCCTGGGGCCCTGGGATCAAGCCCCATGTCAGGCTCCCTGCTCAACAGGGAGCCTACTTCTCCCTCTCCCTCTGCTCCCCCTGCTTGTGCTTGCTCACACTCTCTCCCTCTGTCAAATAAAATCTTTTTAAAAGTAAATAAAAATTTAAAACTCTCATATTGTTACCATACAAATGAGCAGCATTAATATAAGCATAAGATCTTATTTTCTTGGAGCTTGAGCAAGATCACACTGGCTTCCCTGTTATTTTTTCCCTCTCTTCCTTTTTCTCTCTTAACTGGAGAGAGAATATAAAATGGTATCTTTTAAACATTATACTGGTTTACATTCAATCGGGTTTAATTACTCCATTCTAATTTACAAGACTTTAGATAAGTAGACTATCATATGAAGCATTTTTATTTCTCTAAAACTACTCTTTATGTTTGATTTAGTTTTCATCTTAAATAGTTCCCTTCTGAGTTTCCTCAGCATTATGAGAACCCTGTGGGAATCTGATTTCCAGATCTCCAGGAATCTGATCTCTGCTGCTGTGCTGGGCTACCTGCCAGTTTCAACAGCAACAGCAGAATCAGATTTTCTTTTCCTTCCTTCCTTCCTTCCTTCCTTCCTTCCTTCCTTCCTTCCTTCCTTCCTTCCTTTTTCTTTCTTTCTTTCTTTCTTTCTTTCTTTCTTTCTTTCTTTCTTTCTTTCTTTCTCTTTCTTTCTTTCTTCTTTCTTTCTTTCTTTTTCTTTCTTTCTCCCTTGCTTTTGTTGCCAAATAGTTACAGAAACTAGAAAAAAAAAAAACATAAAAAAGGCAAAAGTCAAATATGATTGGCACTGTTACATTTGAAATTTCAATGTGGTTCTTTGCCCCTTGGAGCTTTACCAGACTCCTTATAGGAGGCATCTTGTCATTATTAGTGGCAGCACCGTGTACGTAAATTAAGTATCTATCTCTAGGTCTAGAAGAAGAGTTGAATCCTTAATGGCAAGATGCAGTAAGCAATCATGCTTGCTAAATATGTTTCCTCTCTCTGTGATTCATCCTGCTGCTCCTGAGAAAAAATTGTTTCTCTGTGAAATTTATTTAAACCAACTCTATTGAATATGGAGACATTTATTCATTCCTAATGTACTAGAACCAAGAGAGAGCCTTAATAATCCTTCTGTCATAGTCGCAAGATCATAAGGAGGATGTACTTTATTCCACATTTGTCACTGTGAACAAAGGTTTATAATTACTTCCAAAAGGATTCTCATTAAAAAAAATTTAAGGACAGTTTAAAATGTCATCATGTCTAATGGATGTGCTCATAATTGAGATATCCTCTGACTGAGTTGCTTTGATAAATCTTGTGATTTGGGCTTTATCTAATTGTGGAAATTCAATTTATCATCCTCTTTTAAAATCTCCCAATATCCTAATAGGTATAGGGCATTTACTTAAGTGCCCGAGGTGATACAAACATAAATAATATATAGTCACTAACTTTAAGAAGCTTATTATTTAGTAAGAGAATAAGACAACATGACTCCAAATGAGACTCAATAAGAAAGCTGTCATGAAAAGGTTCAAATGAAGAGTAGTGGGAGACTAAAAGTGACACTCTTGGGCTGAAGAATGAAGTGCAGACTTTAAGAAAGGCTTTGAGGAGGGGCATCTAAGGGGAAGTAGGGTGTCCACAACAGCTTTGAGGACCTGCATCCTTAGGAAGAAGAAATATTGCTGTATCTGTTGATTCCTCTCCTATCACTTTCGTTTCTGTGGTTTTTGAATTATATTAACATGAATAGTGTTATTTTAGATGTATCTTTAAAAAAATTATGGTAAAACCATGTGAAGTAAACAACTGTCCATAAAACCTAATTAGTTTCTATCCTTTCAAAAATTGTGATAACTTGCATAAGAGCTAACTTTTCCAGGTACCTTTGTTGAATAAGCACTTGCCAAGGTTATTATAATTTAAGGAGGAGATTTAAAAATTTGAGAGAAATTGTTTTCAAGAAATTGTTTTCTTAAAAGCTTTTAAAATTATACACACATGATCAAATAACCTAAGTACATATTATTTGCCTGTGTCTGTTCAATGGTTCACCTAAAAACTACTGATTAACCATTATAGTCCAGTTTCAGTTACGAGACGTTCTTAACGTTATTAACTAATCTGCATTTCTTTTAAGATATTTTGTAGAATTTAGAGTTTTCATCAGGTCCTCATGGGTTCTCCCATTTAATCTGACTTAATTAACATTACTGGATGCCTTGCAGACTCATTTTCTCAGGTTTAAAGGTCATACAGTAGTCCCCAGGAAAGACTGCCTCCAATCCCCAAGAGCGACTGGTGCCTGACCTTTCTGTCTTCTTCATAAGTAGACTTATGATCTACAACAGCTAGTGGAGGTTCATGTGCCAGGTAAGAAAGCTGAGACTTGGAGCGTTGTCGGAGTGAAGCTCTGCAAATAAACAGAAAGAATGAAAGAGACTGTAGATTATGGGCAGGTTGGAACAGGACTTAACTGGTGTTTCAGCTAACGTCACAAGTGTCCAATAAACAGAAATGGTTGATAGGTCACATAGTAACCAAGTAAGGGAGCTTCCTGGTTAGGTTCCACAGAACTATTCTTGTGGCATTGCTAATTAAATTGGATACTCTGGGCCCCAAGCTAGCCCTCTGATTCAGAATGTGCTCAAGGAGGGAGGGAGAGAAGGAGAAGAAAGCTGTCCTACCAGTCTACCAAAAAAAAAAAAAAGTCCAAAATTCAAATCCATTCCATATCCATATGGTATATTAATTGCTATCATAGCAATGGCCCACTGCCTTTACCTCCCTTTTGGTTATAGGTTGTAATCTTGATACCTGTTTCTCTCTCTAGTTATACCTGATGTTTACTGTAGTGTAAGGTCACCTGGATATAAATAAGCTAGTAGGAAGAAAATAGGGTCCCTGGTGAGATTTTCTTTAGGCTATGTACTGCCCTTAAAATTTACATAGTTAACAAATACCTTATTGAAATAAAATTTATGTGATGTGTTCATTCATTTATTCATTTAACAGAGGCTTGTTGGGCATGTACGACATGCAGACCAATGCCTGGTGCTGTGGGATTACAGAGACTGGTCAATCAGCCTCCTCCCTCAAGGAGTTTCAAATCTCACAGAAGAGTAAAACATGTACCCCACTCTGATGGAAGAAAGAATGCAGTAATTGCTGTAAAGCAGGTCTGAATAGAAAGTATGAAAATTTAAAGGAAAAATAAATATGTGGCAGGTGTTTCCATGAAAGGTGTCTTGGAAGAGGTGGCTACAGTAGGACTTGGGTTTTTGCAAGAAAAGCATTTCTGATGGAGAGAACAGTATAGATAGAAGCATGGAGACAGGAGACAACATGGTTCCTTAGTCCATATACTTAGTACAGTGCAGATAGAAGAGATTGGTTCAGGTGGTTTTGGTTTCTTTCCTGAGATTTCTGAGGAGACTCCTACTCGCCTCTAGGTTAAACATCAAAGGAGGCAGCATTATTATGTCAAGACCCTTAATGAATAATGTCAAGATCTTTAAGGAAAGAAGCCTGAAAAAATGAAGCAAAATGAAGGGGGAAAAAAGCAGAGCTGAGAAAGAAAGAGAAACTGCATGTATGTTAGACACCTGGTTGAAGCTCCAGCCTTGCCTGAAGCCAAGCCATCCTTGGACAACTTGGTTAGGTAAGCTGATTCTCTCCCTTTAAAAGTGAAAGCCGGTTAAGTTTTTGGTCATCTGTAAGTGGAATCTCTCTCTCTCTTTTTTAAGATTTTATTTATTTATTCATGAGAGACACATAGAGAGAGAGAGGCAGAGACACAGGCAGAGGGAGAAGCAGGCTCCCTGCATGGAGCCTGACATGGGACTCGATCTCCAGGATCACACCCTGGGCTGCAGGCGGCGCCAAACCGCTGTGCCACCAGGGCTGCCCTGCAAATGGAGTCTTAAGGGATAGGTGCAATGCTGAAGACTTGAGAGCAGGGTGTGTACATTATCAAAGCACCTAATCTAAAGTAAGAAAGTGGAAAGAGAGACCCATCCATGATCTCTCTCCCTCATTTGTATCCAGGTGAAGGTGGATGAAGACAACATCAGGTGGTGCTTGCCTATTATACACGCTCATCTGGCCTTCTTGAGAAGGCACTAACACACCACCTTCATCACTCTGTTCCCAGGTCCTGTTAGTGGCACTGCCACCCTCTTAGTCACCTAGGTTCAACAGGGGCATGTATCTCAAGTCTAACCTCTTCCTGCCCTTGCACATTCACACTCTTGCCAAATCTCATTATGGTCAGACCTGAAACCACTCCTCACCCTGCCTCCCTCCTACCAAACTGCTCTCTGGAACATCCCAACTCCCTCCTACCTGGTCTGAGACTCTTCAGTAATAGAGTCACTTCTTTGGGTTACTTAACTGGTCAAGCAGTCTTCTTCAAAATGCATGAGGAACAGGCATGTGTCAACTGGACAGAGTGGAGTGCATGGTAATGCTGAGATGCAAGGTCATGGGCCTACAGAGAAGCCCAGAGCACTGGAAACCATGGTAGAGTATGCGGAAAAGGAAATATGGTTGACATCCTCCCAGTTTTGAGCATGGCAAAACATATATCCTTGTTCCTTCTGATTTCTACTAGCTTAATCTTCTATTTCTTAAGTCTCTCTCTCATTCCCTATTTCGCAGGCCACTCCACCTGTCTAGCATAGGCTGTCCCACCGAAATCATGGGCCTACCTGCCGGCTCCCTCTGGTCCACCCTAAACACCAGGGTTAAAGTTCTACTGCAGGTCTTTTTAGAAACTGAAAAAGTTGGCCAGTCCCTTTCTCAGAAGCTGCCTACCACTTATTGCCACAAATAAAAACAGCTAATTTGGGGGCTAAATATCTCTCCCACTTTGTCTCTCTCTCTTTCTAAACATTATTATTCAGGAAATTAGTTACTCTTATCCATTAAATTGTTCTCGAATCTAAAATATATTACTAAAGAAAAACTGAGCTGTCAGAAAGACCAAAGCCAAGGAAATAAGATACAAATTAACATTTCATGTAGTCATCTTTTAACAAAAAAAAATCTGTCAGCATACACAATGAGATATTTTTAACAGACTTTCTTACTCAAACTTAAAAATCTTTCTCTGCAGGAGGTTAATAGCTACTTTCTGGGTGTAGATTGTATGTCTGGATTTCTCAACCTACTCACCAAAATGTAGAATTTTTGAGAACTAATAGCCAAATAGGAAATGTTTATATTAAAAATGGTTATTTGGTCCTAACAATAAACTGGAAGTAAACTACTTAGAACAAGTAGAATTGTGTTCAATTGAAAAGTTAAGAAAATATTTATTTTCTTGTTGACATGACCATGAAATACATCATTTCCTCTTTCCATATGTGATTCTTTGAATATTAAAAATAAATCTGTGTTTGAATTACTTGGAGTTGTTACCTACATGTTTTATTTTAGGCCTCTTTAAACCAGTTTTCAATAAGCAATATACTCCCTTGAAAAAGCAAGTCTTATAACTGAGCCTTTGCTAAGAGTACAGCCTTGAATTAAATATCCTAGAAATGGTAAAGGCAACAGTAAGGAAATCTGCTGTCACCCATTGTTTATGAACAGCCTCCTAACTTAGGGGGAAAAAATCTTTCATGAATAAAAACAAAGATTTTGGGCAGAATTCTTCTTAATATGCGACTTTTAACATTAAAAGAACTACTTTACTGAAACTTTTAAGTCAAGACAAAAGACTAAAACTTACAGTCTTGCTAATAGCATATTCCAAAAATATGTTTGAAAATCAATACCCCTATATTCATCCAATATTCATTCATTCATTATTTATTAAAAATAAATAAATAGCTGGGGTTTAAAGAAATTCTTTTCAAATGCTAAAAAAATACATTTTTATTTTATCTAGTTAAGAAATGATTTGAATTCCGTTGGGTCACTCTGGAAGCGGGAATATTTGTAATTCAATTGTATCTCAGTAGGTGAAAGAACGTACTTAAAGTCATGAACTTGACCTCCATGTACAACAGTGCTTTATACATGGTTAGATGTAGTGGACAAGACCAAACAGATTTTTTTAAATACCCTTTCTCAGTTCAATGGACAACATTTTGATTGTAAAGCACCTCTATCATGGCCCTACCCACAGTAAGATAAGAAGTCAAAGTTAAACCAAAAAATCCCCATGAATTGGAGACAGAAATGTCAACCTAGCAACCAAGGACTCATTTGCATGTTCATATGACATGACTACGCTCAAGGCTCCGCTGACTGAGATATTGTCTGAGGATCATAGGTGCAGAGGGCTCCTAAGAATATTTAAAAACCTTAAAATCTGTCCCATGGCTTCAGCTTACCTTAAACTAGACTGGTAGCTCCCTCTGCAAAAGGTCTGTTCGTTGTCAAGTGAGACCCCATCAGTTTCTTCTTCTCCTATTTAATACGACATCAACAATTCCTTAGTGTATACAATAAGGAGAACCATGTCAAAGTAAAACTACTTACTGTGCTTGCCTGGCCTATCATTATTATATCTGGTGCTAAAACATTTTATTAACTTTATTGTGACAAGTAAAACTTAGCACCTATCCAACACCCTCTAACAAAAAAAATTCAAAATACTCAGTAGGAAGTGCCTGGCTGGCTCATTCCAAAGAACATGCAACTCTTGGTCTCAGGGTCATGAGTTCCAGTCCTACACTGAGCAGAGAGATTACTTAAACAAACAAACAAACTTAAAAATACTCAGTAGGATTGACTCTCTTGAACTGTGTGATACCCTAGGTGTTATCTCCAACAAATAGATATCTGATAGCATGAATCATAAAAAACTCAAGGGAAGCCCACTGGAGACCATTTCTATGGTAGATTCACCAAATTAAAAAAAAAAAAAACTTTTCAGAATAAATCACATGTATTAAATATATGCAGTAGTTTTACCCAGTGGAGTTTAGAAATCGAGATATGATATGGTAGAGAAAGCTTGGAGTGGTTGATTAATGTAGGTTGGGATAAGTTACTAAATCTGAAAATTCAGACTTAAAAAAAAAAGGAAGCACTAGGGACTGAAGTACCTCTGCTTTAATGAAAATAAGCATCACGGTTTTTAGTCATTGATTAATTTACTCGGTCAGTAAGAACACAGGTCCCACTGTGTGCAAGACACTCTAGGAAGGCTCTCCTACTTGCAAAGTAGGGGGCAGGGAATTAGGGAGGTGAAATTAAAATTGTCTTCCACACAAAACCTGGGTTTTAGCTCTTTGACTTGATCAAGTAATGGAACCTCATGAGCTTCTGTTCTTTCTATATGATGCCTTCAAGGACTTTTGGGAGAACAAATAAGACAGTGTATATTAAAATGCATAGAAATCCATGAAACTATTAGAGTTAACAAACATAATGCTTTATAGAGTGTACAAATGTAAAGGGAAAGACACTTGCCCCTTATGCCTTCTGCATTAGCAGTCGGTTCGCCTTGACTCTGCAAAGTCACCAGAGTGAAGTAAACTCCTTTCCTTTCCAACAGTTCCTCATGGCTGCCTCTTTCCACTGCTGTGCCGTGTTCAAAACCAATAATGACATCTGCAGCTCTGACTGTGGACAGGCGATGAGCAACCGAAATGATCGTATGTCCCTGCTGAATCTGCAAGAATGTACAGTGCACTGTTAGCCAAACAGTAAGACAGAGCTGACGTTGACCTTTGGATGGTCTCAGAATCCATAAGTGAGTCAGAGCCTTGGTCCTTGGAAAAACCCTCAAATGCACTCTGCAGACATTAGCAAAGACCAGCACACTTTATCAAGGCCACAAACACCCTGTACATTGGTCCAGTTGCTAGCTATCAATCAATAGCTAAAAACAAAATGGGAATTTTTGAAATCACATATTATAAGTTTAACAAGATTTAATAAGATTAAAAATTTTGCATTTGTAGCTTTTGGAAACAAACCTTACTGACTTCTATTCGACTGTGAAGAACATTCTAGTCAGTCAGGATTTTCTAAACAGTCACATTGGATATGCTGACCCGCACAGTCCTTCTCTCTCCCTCCCTCTCTCCATCCCTCCCTTTTCCCTCACCCTCCTCTGTCAGTGAGCTGCCTTTCCTACAACACATCTCCACATGGTCTTGTAAAACAAACTCAGCTTTTCAACAAACCTTATTCAGCGCCTCTTGTACCATGGCTTCACTCTCATTGTCCAGTGCTGAGGTGGCCATGTCCAAAAGCAGGATCTTGGGGTTTCGGACAAGGGCTCTGGCAATGGCTACTCTTTGTTTCTGGCCACCACTCATCTGGCCTCCTCCTTCTCCAACAAGAGTGTCAAATTGCTAGGAAGAAGGTGACACCGATAATGAAGAGGAACAACTTGGTGGCTCCTGGCAGTAATCATTACAAGATCCTTTCTAGTTTCCTTCTCAAGCATGAATTTTTACAGGCCCAACTTTCACTGAAAGAAATACCCTTTCCTGAAACATGTTACTGTCTGATCGATATTTGTGTGTAAGATAATCACTTTATTCTTGGGGCACCTGGTGGCTCAGTCTGTTAAGCGTTTGCCTTCAGCTCAGGTCATGATCTCAGGGTCCTAAGATGGAACCCCATGTCAAGCTCCCTGCTTAGGAGAGGATCTGCTTGTCCCTCTCCCTCTGCTGCTCCCCCACCTTATGCGTTCTCTCTCTCTCTGCCAAATAAATAAAATCTTAAAAAAAAAAGAAACTGATTTATTCTTTCATTCCCAGATTCACTGGGCTGTATGTCTCTCCCCAGCTCAACTTCAAATAAATGTTTACACCAAGGTAGAGGCACCAGAGTGGTTCAGTTGGTTGAGCATCCGACTCTTGATCTCCGCTCAGATCTTAATCTCAGGGTCCTGAATTCAAGGTCTGTGATGGGCACCACACTGGGTGTGGAGCCTACTTTAAAAAAAAAAAGTTTCCACCAAACTAAAAGTTTATCAGGGCCCTGAAAACCCATTTTAAAGGGTTAAGGCACCTATCAAATCTTCCCTCTTTTCTCTAGGTAAGCAACACAGAAAAACACAACACTTAAGCTGTCTCTATTTTGCAAATGAAAGATCAAACTAGCTGAACAATCCTTACCATTGACAGCAAATAGTTACTGAGCATCTTTCATGTCTAGCATTATATTGGAATCTCACAATGGTGTCAAGCTCTTGTCTTGTTTATTATTAGCCAACATGAGTTGAGCATTTACCATGTATAAAGTAGGAAGTTGAGCTCTTTACACTTACTACCTCATTAGTCCTCACAGATGCCCCATGAGGTAGGTGCTGCTGTTCTCCTAAATCAATGACTAAGGAAATGCTGGGATATAAAGGACTAAAGTGACTTGCCCTAGTTTCTAGAGCTTGCAAATGGAGAAACTGGGATTTGTGTGGAGGCAGTCTGATTTCAAAGCTTTATACTCTTTATCATTAGACTATATTGTGCTCACAACAGTGATCCTACTCACACAGGTAATCTAGAAGGATGAATAGGAAATGACTCTGGAGACAGACCACGTGGGTGTGAACCTTGACTCTTCTGCCTTGAGCAAATTATTTGACCTCTTAGAACCTTAGTTCTCTCTTTATAGACAGAAATAATAATCGTAGCTGCCAACAGGATGGTTGTAAGGGTTAAATGAGATGTGAAGTGCTTAGAACAGTGTCTGGTAGGTAGGTAGTAAGCACTATAGATATGCTAAGTGGTAATAACAGCTCTTTTTTGACCTAGCAGACCAATGGCCATAAAATATGTATAATAATACGGAGTTGGTTTTTGTTGTCACTGTTGTTTAAAATGAAGATAAATGAGGAATTTTTGAATATGTTAGAGTACTGAGGTATTAGCTGTCTAAGCATAGTATTAGCTGCCTAAGCACAAGAAAAATTTTAAAAAATGACATTGGTAGGCATCAAATGAGCATTGTGTAAGTCATTGCCACATAACAAATTTATCAACTGCTTAGACAAATGCTTAACAGATGGAGTAAGAAGATTGTGTCTATGTCAAAGGGAGATTTTAAAAGAAAGTTTTCCTGTTTGGTAGATTTTTAAAGTATCAACAACAATATGTTTATAGGCAAAGAGGAAGACTCATGGTACTTTTCCAGGAATGAAACCTGACATGGCATTAAGAATTTAATGATTTAGGATTCAAATGAAAAAGAAATGCATAATATTGTGTAACTTTTTCTTTTTTCCTTTTACAATTTCTGGGTCCCCCCCCTGGGATGAGAGGCTAGGGGTACCTGTGGCAGGTCCATGATGAAGTTGTAGGCGTTGGCTGCCTTGGCAGCTCGAACTATATCTTCCATCGTTGCATCTTCTCTGCCATAGCGAATGTTCTCTGCAATGGTGGTGGAGAACAAAACGGGCTCTTGCTCCACTATCCCAATCTGAGCTCTAAGCCACTGAATATTAAGAGAGCGAATGTCATGGCCATCCAAAGTTACCTAGAGAACATAAGCATGACATCACATCTCTTGGAGTCCTTCAGGGTTCTGAATCAAAATGTTAGGTTGTACTTGACTATGGGGAGAAATAACAGAGACCCACAAGATGATAGCAGAAATAATTCCTCCTATAAAGAGGTTTTTATATAGGAATGACGATATATAGTTGAAATCAAGTATAATGATAAAATAATTCATTGTAAAAATACAAATAACGTAAAGGTCACTTAATTTAAATGATTGGCCCAGGAATGGAAAAGAAATTAATTCTTCAATAGAGTCAAGTCAGTTATTCACCATGCTTTGAATATTTTTATTATCTTTTGACTTGTGACCTCAAATGGACTTCAAAAGCTACAGAGAAAATAAGAAATGATCCTTATCTTGTATGCACTGCTTTACAGTAACTCTTACTTTCTGGCCAGATTCATCAAATAGCACTTTGCTGTTCAAAAATAATTGAAACTGTAAGTGGAATAAGCAAAAATTACGATTAGAAAAAAAGCAAAAATCTTACATCAGGAAACCATGATTTTTATATATTCAGAGTGTAGTTATGCTGGTATGTAATAAAGAATACCCGGAGGATGAAATGTGTGTCCCAAAGAAGAGTTCCATTATGTTTGTCATGTCAGTGTAACAGTGCATCCATCATAGAGAACGTTTTGCATTGAAGCCACTTGATATATAGTCAAATGATTCTATCTCAAGGGATCAAGGAGAAGTTGACAAGAATGACATTGAGAGTCTAGAAAAAACAGAGCTTTTGGCATCTAATAAACCTGGGTTCAATTCAGAGGCAAGTCTCAATCTTTGTGACTCTGCTTCCTTATTTATAAAATGAGCATATATACCTTGGGGGTCATTTTGGAAATAAGTACTCATTTTCATAAAGTACTTGACATATGTGATAAACAAATGGCAATTTTGTATATTTATTTTCTTAGTTTCTATGTTTATAGGGAAATAAACACAAGGGAAAAAAGAGACCAAGCAGGTTGTGAGATTACATGATTTCTTTAAAATCTAAATTCTTGAAGCAGTAATCAATCACTCTGTTCATTCTGGCCATGCAACCTTTCCTATACTTAGCATTTGGAAAACTTCAAGAGACAAGAATGATTTTGTTATAACACAAAGAAGGAAATGGAAATATGAGTTCACTGAAGAGGCAGCAATACCATTTTGAATGTATCTGCACATTTAGTTACATCACTGAATGAACAGGCTGGTCATTCATTAAACATGGCCACCATGCAGGAAATCAGTCCAATCAACTCAGTCAAAAATCATTCAGTCAACTCTGCAAGGGTCAGAACAGTCTCAGTGTGTGCTAGGCCTTTGTGTTTGACCAGGATATCTCCATTTGCACTCTCCCATCCCCATGTATAGAGAAGTTTCTGGAAGACACACACCATGCCTTCACTGGGGTCATAGAAACGCTGAATAAGCTGCAGGGCTGTGCTCTTCCCAGATCCGCTGGACCCTACCACAGCTGTCATCTCCCCTGACTTAATGACCATGCTGAGGTTATTTAAAATCTGTAGAGGAAAGAACAGAACAATGTTTGGATTGTCAGCAATTAGACTTGTAAGTTTGGATGCTTTGTGAAGATACCACCTTTGTGTTTACTTATGCCCTCAAAACCATAACTATCCATATCCATCAATAACCAGAAACTTATCAGGAAGGGAGACAGAACATAAAGACTCCTAACTCGGGGAAACGAACTAGGGGTGGTGGAAGGGGGGAGGAGGGCGGGTGTTGGAGGGGAATGGGTGACGGGCACTGAGGTGGACACTTGACGGGATGAGCACTGGGTGTTTTTCTGTATGTTGGTAAATTGAACACCAATAAAAATTAATTAAAAAAAAAAATAACCAGAAACTTAGTAAACAGTGCCTAGGATGAGGTTTGAGCGTTCAGCACATGACTCATTAATAAACCAATGGTGGGTCCAAGAAATAAAATGATATGTAGTAACACTGTAAATAAGCCATGCCAACTTTTAAAAGTATGCTCCAGGGGCATCTGGGTGGCTCAGATGGTTGGGCGTCTGCCTTCGGCTCAGGTCATGATCTCCAGGTCCTGGAATTGAGCTCCACATTGGGCTCTCAGCTCAGTGGGGAGTCTATTTCTCTCTCCCTCTGCCTCCCCCACCCTGGCTTGTGCTCTCTGTCTCTCTCAAATGAATAAATAAATAAATAAATCTTAAAAAAATTAAATAAATAAAAGCTTGTTCCAGAATCTACATTTAAAACATTTCTGAAAAAAATAAAAATAAATAAATAAATAATTTCTGATATACTAGGATGCCTCAAGGAGATTGTCCCAATTAGGAACAGGAGCCATCAAGTTAGAAATATAATACTAATTTACTGATTGTGGATTAACAATAAACTAATTTATAAATTTTAAGCTATCATACATTTGTATTGCGTGCGAACATATCTGAAAAACTTTCCCTAACAAGTATCTGTGGTGTGTTTGTTACATTTAAAGCTTTGTTAACGGTAGAGACCAACTGCTGGTAGATCTAGAAAGGGAAGAACAAGTAGCTAATTCATAAGCATCTGTTGGATGTTTTCACCCATTCAGTGGTAATTTTTATCCTTACCATGTAAAGGGGGCTTGGGGTCCTTCATGTGACAAAATCTCACGTATTTCAATTCACACTAGAGAGTCAGGCTTGCAAATATACCTTCACCTACTGGACCGTATTGGACTGTAATCTTCCTCTTAGGGTGGGTAGGCACTATGTGTGCCTTTCCTCATTACAGCCCAGTACAGTGTGGCACCCAGCAGGGCTAAGCACGCACAGGTCTAAATAAGAGCTTATTAAAACAAACTCCTGGTGTTGGGAATAGACGGTAAAACCAGAATGAAATAAATGTATTTTCATTCAACTGGTATTTGTGAAACAGCTAGTATGAGCTGGTTCTGAATAGATATTATAAAGCAAGTTTTTAAGCATCCATTGAAAAATCTTTACTGAGTGAATACTACCTAGTGGTTTACCTTTCACAAGGTACTTTAACATATGTTGTGACATTTAATGTTTCCATATGTATGTGATATGTAACAGTAACAGAAGATATATTTCAGCAATTTAATATATATATATATATATATGTCTAATGTATGAGTGTATGTTTGTGTGTGTGTATATGTCTGTGTTTACCTACATTTTAGGTATGTAGCATCAGAATTAAGTTGCATAGGATTTAGTTCCCATAACAGAAATATTATTAAGAAAGGATGGCTAGAGGTATTCTGTTAAAAATTAGGAAAAATTCTCATTTCGAAGTCAAGCTATTCAAGGAGAGCAGATCCTGATTTTCCCGGAGAGTTAATTGCTTTTAAAGATACTTGCTGTGGGGGACTCCTGGGTGGCTCAGCAGTTTAGCGCCTGCCTTCGGCCCAGGGTGTGATCTGAGATCGAGTCCCACATCAGGCTCCCTGCGTGGAGCCTGCTTCTCCCTCCGCCTATGTCTCTGCCTCTCTCTCTCTCTCTGTGTCTCTCATGAATAAATAAATAAAATCTTTTTTTTTTTTTTTTTTAAGATACTTGCTGTGTAGTTGTAGGAAAACTAAATTTTCTTCATCATGTGCCCTGGCAATCACGTAGCACAAGACACATGAGCATGAGGTCACAAGATTACCTTTCCTCCCATGACTGATCTAATGACCTTTGTGAAGTTATACACAGGAAGTAAAAAACTACAAAGGCACCAGCTTTTCTTTGCCAGAAGTACCCTGCCCACGCAGTGTTCTGACGTCTACACCTGCACTTCTTGATTGTTCTGATTGCCTTGTAGTTTGTTTTCAGCTTATACTTACAATGACAGGCCCTGCCACTCACTTCAGCAGAGGAGCCTCCTTCACCTGACCTAACCTGAATGTCCTCACCAGAGGAATCTGCACAGTGTTGTTGCTGTAAAGGAATGTGACTTGTTGACTGTGAAATGACATGATGCCTAAGGATACTTCCAGAGGAACGTGCTTCTGATCCTTCTTCCTGGAAATTGTCATGCTTTAGAAAAATGATTAATCTGTGGCCCTGGATATGAATCATCAAAGAAGAAAAAATGCTGCTGTTCCTGGGAAAACAATGAACTCTTACCTTCACCTCTGGTCTGGAAGGATAGTGGAAAGTCACATTATGGAATTCAATTTCACCCTTAATTCGATCCAGCTTGTAGCCATCCTCTGACATGCAGTCAATGATGGGTTTCTGGAGCAGAATATAAAAGGAATACAGCAACAACACATATATATGCACTTATTGTCCATCTTGGTTTGAATTTACTCATAAAACAGAAAAACAATTCGGTAAAACACTACATCAAAGTTGCTTCCACATTAACTATTAATTAATAATAGTAATAATACTAACAGTTACTGAGATATTAATGTGAAGTATTATATTACTAGATATTAATAGTATTGGTATATTATATTACATATATAATATATTAATAGGTAATCAAACATATACACATAATTAATTTATAATTAGTTATCAATATGTAATGTCAATATATAATTTATATATAACTTCACATTAATTACGTTTAGTTAATTTAATTTTACTATTTGTTGATATACTACTATGACATAATATATTTATATTAGAAATACATGATATTAATAATATAATACATAATAACAATATAATAATATAATATACAATATTTATCTACAATTATATTAGTATATAATATATTCATATTATTATATATTATTATATTATTGAGATCCCATAGAAGACAATTCACAAGGTATTTAAATGTGGTTTTGTCATTTATGTAATTGTCACTATAACCTAACTAGACAGGTGATACGCTCAATTCTTCAATTGAGGAAGATGAGAACTCTCAGAGAGGTTAAATATCTTTCCTAAGGCCACACAACTAGTCAGCCAAGCTGGGGTCCAATAGTACTCTACAACTGAGTACCTATCATAAATGATGATTAAAACTAACTGAATGTCTTAAATGGGTCCCTCAAATACTACCAACCTTCAGTTGTTATGCTGAATTTCATCTCTGTTGTTGTTAGTAGTGTGAGCCTCATCTGGAATTTAACCATTCTAGTTAATCAGAAAAGAGTGAGGGCCATCTCCTGCTACCAGAACACTCCAAGGTCAGTTTCATTCCCCTTCTACACTCGGGAAAGAAATTCATGACCATATCTCTATTTGGGACAAGAGTGTAATCTGCTGTCTTCCTTTTGGGTTTCTAGTAAAGATAATAAAGCAATTATTAAACGGCTTAGTTTTTTGTAATAGTTTCAAAGGCCTTTTAGACTCACCATCTTATCTGAGCATATAACAACCCTAAGAATGAGGTAGAATTTGGATAGCTCAATGCGTCTATGTGGTTTTCAACAATCTGTTTATACTCCAATATGTGAAACTCTCTAATATAAAACAAAGTGATGAATTATTTCCCTGGGCAGGTTATATGCTTCATAAATATTTCAGATTTAGGGGACTAAAGAAACACCTCTGGATTTCCAGGGCTTCCAGAGAAGAACATCTTGCCCTCTTCCACCTTCTATTCTTGGATTTTGACTTTCTGGCTAGACTTCCAATGTGCTTCAGTAGATTACCCAGGAAAATCCTAGCTAGGCTACCAGAATCCTATACGAGCTTGTAGAGACTTTCTGTCACGTTTAGAAGATAATCCAAACTTATGAACTTGGCCTTACAATCTTGCATGATCTGGCCTTTCCTTTCTCCAGCCTCTGTGCTCCTATTCACGCTGCTCAGACACAGTGACCTCATTTTAGGTCCTCGGATTCACCAATCCTCTTCCAACCAGGGGGCATCTCTTGCAGGAACAGCCTCCTTGCTCTCATTTCCCGTGCACTGCTCCTCCTCTAAACCTCACTGTGCCTGGCTGACTCTCCTGGGCTTCTCAGGGCAAATACTACCTCCTCAGAGATGACATTATTGACACCTAAAGACTCCTCCTCCCACCCTAACTGTTACCACCCTATTTTATTTCCTTTATTGTACTAACATTATCCCATCTTTGAGTGTACTTATGTCTTTTTTTAACTTCCATTTTTCCCTGAAGTAAGTTGGGTTTCAGGTGTACAGTATAGTGATCCAACAATGACACACACTACCAAATGCTGGCCAAGGTAAGTGTAATTACCTTCTGCCATCACACAAAGTTATTACAATATTATTGGCTATGTTCTCTATGCTGTACTTTTCATCCCTGTGGCTTATTTATTTTACAACTAGAAGTTTATCCCCTTCACTCCATGCCCCTAGCCTCCTCCTCTCTGGCAACCACCAGTTTGTTCCCTGTATTTATGAGTCTGTTTCTAGTATTTTGTTTGTCCATTTGCTTTGCTTTTTGGATTCTCCATATAAGTGAAATCATGTGGTATTTGTCTTTCTCTCTCTGACTTATTTCACTAAGCAAAACACCCTCTAGATCCATAAATGTGCTTCCTTCTTTTTTGCCTATTTTCCAGTATGATAGGAGAGCAAGGGCCTTATTCATTCTATTTCACTTCCGCAGTCCCAACTCAGTATGGGATCTGGCTCATGACTACCCTTATTAAGTATTGCTGAATTAAGAGCATTGTGGTATTCCCTCATATTTTTTTAATATTAAGGGTAAATTCCTCAGAAATCCATTTTTCTCCCCACGCTCAATCTGCTCATGGCCTTTTTTTTGGCTTTTACATACCCGGTCTATTGTGTGAAAAATGCTGGTGGCTGCTGCACGCCCAGTTGCAAAGGCTTCCAGACAAGAAGATGCATTGCCAAGATTTAAAGCTCCTAATAGAATACTGAGGAAAATCTGAAATGAAAAGAGATAAACACAGTTTTCATGTGTTTTTGTCAATTTGTAAATAGTGCTATCATTTGAGCTCAGATGTTTCTCAGAAATATTCCTCCATGGGAGTTTGAAACCTAAATAGCTCTTTAGAAATACCTGAATAGTTTTGGTGCTGTAAAGTATCTCCATTTTTTCTATTATTATGGTTTAAGAGACTACATTTATTTTTAATTGAACACCTATGTGTAGAACACTACACTATAAGAGTGTAGATCACTATTCTACAAAAAAGAACATATTTTGAAATGAGTAAGAGGTCTAAGCAAGGCAGCATATAGACACAAAGTGAGTTAGAGTAGTGATAGGATAATTCACTTTGTAATATAAACAGCCTTATGTAGCCTTCTTCAATAAAGACAGTATGATTAGCTTGATTTTCCTAGAGATTGGTACCTGTAATACAGGCTTGCTACTACTGCTGTGTTATTGCTACTAGTGGACTATTACTAGGATAACTTCTACTACTACTACTTTTGCTAAGGTATATTTCTAAGCTCTTTATCTGTGTTACTTCAGCTAATCTATGCAACAGAAGAAAAAAACCAAGGTGTATGGAGGTTCCCTAACTGACCCTACATTACAACATATATTAAGTGGTAGAGCAGTATTTGCACCCAGGCTATTGACTGACATTCTGTCCTACAAATAGGCCCTTCTGCTGCTCATGACATGCAGTTGCTATGGCCAGGTCCTTATGCAATGCTGAGGAAGCTGTCCTTTACCTCACCAACCCTGTCATTTCATTAAATTAGGGGAAGGCAACTTGAGCATGAGCAGATGTTCCTACCAAATAGCACTCTGTGTTTATCAGTGCTCTTTATAAAGGAAGAGGCAATGGGGCAAATTGTCACGTGCCTTTGGAGGAGCAAAAGACTCTTTTGACCAAATGGATGCTAGTCACATGAAGCTCACGGAGGATGTTTCATTGGGCACCCTCCGTCAGGGACAGGAGTTACTTGCTGAGCTGAAGATTGGCTGCTGCCTGAATGTAGTCTTCTTCAGGCAGTCAAATGAACCTAGCCTATAATGGCTTCCCTGCTTTCTTTCAGTCTTGTGTCTGGACCACGAGACTCCTCAGAGCCTCCCAGCTACCTCCCTTCCTCTCCAGTAACCTGCATTCCACATATCATGATGATGTGCACCAGTCCCCTCTTGCCTTCTCCCTGAATTCCCCACTGCACGTGTGGGATATTCTCTCTTCATCATTCTTGTTCCTTTTCCTTAATTACAGCAGGTAGTTCTTCCCATGGTCAGATTACTTCATCTCTCAAGCCCTAAATTTCTTTATCCGTAACACAGGAGTTCTAAAAGCATATAACCCATGGGACTTTTATGAGCATTAAATGCAATGATCAGTTGAAAGGTGATTAATCCAGTGTTAGACACATAAATAATAGTGATGATGCTGAAAGAAGTAAGATTCCACACGAGGAAATGATACGGTGAATAGACAGCACAGTCCTTCTCTAAATTGGGTTAAGACCACCTTTATCAGACCACCTGAGCAAAGGAAACCTTTCACATGTCCTAGATCAAGGATCAGCAAACATTTTCTATAATGGGCCAATAATAGATATTTTAGATTTTTTAGGCCATAAGGGCTCCAAAGCAATTACACAACTTTGCTACATACTATAAAAACAGCCAGAGACAAGAATGAACAAATAGTTGTGGCTGTGTTCCAATAAAACTTTATTCACAAAAACAGGCATCAAGTTAGATTTGGCTGGCGGGCCATAGTTTGCAGACTTCTGCTCTAGATTCTAGATTGAATCATGAGGGACCTAAGCTGAGGTTGGCAGTCAAACCCTGCTCAGCCTGGCTTGGCAAAAGTCTCCCTCAGGGTACTTCAGGAGAATGAGTGAGACAGGACAGAAGTATGTACCTAATATTATCACAATAGCTAGCACCCAGGGCACCTGGCTGGCTTAGTGGTTGAGTGTCTGCCTTTGGCTCAGGTCAGGGTCCCGAGGTCCTGGGATTGAGTCCTGCATCAGGCTTCCTGCAACAATCCTGCTTCTTCTTTCTTAATTTAATTTAGTTTAATTTAATTTAATTTTTTTATTTTTTATTTTTTTAGGAGCCTGCTTCTCCCTCTGCCTATGTCTCTGTCTCTCTCTCTGTATCTCTCATGAATAAATAAATAAAATCTTTAAAAAAAAAAAAGCTAGCACCCATCCCAGACCATCATTTCCCACCCTAAACGTTGTACACTAGCCCCTTGGACAGCAATGTGGAACGAAGAAAGGCAAAAGAGACCACTGGGGACCAATATATCTATGGGTGTGCTGTGCTGAGGAAAAGGGGCTCAGTGGCTCCTTGGAAGCAGGATCCAGAGGCAGGAAAACAGTGGTTAATGAGTCAGACCCAAGAGGCACAGGCACGTGTGTTTATATCCCACTCCAAACCCCTTAGCACATATTTTTCAACCTCATGGCTCCATTTTGTTTTTAATTAGTAGTATAATGACATCAATACAGAATGAAATTTTGATATGACATATAGTATTTGTATGAAATATGTCACTGAGCGCTTGGTACCTTATACATGTTACTTTATTCCTGATATTATTTTTGATTATTGAGTCCTGAAACCTGGCAAGCATGAAAGAGCAGCCTTCTGCACTCTTCAGTTCCCTTTCATCTTCTCTCCTAATAGATCACAGAGTTTGTTTTTTAGTCTGTGTGCAAGTGATACTAATCACAGTCATTTACATGAACCATTTACCATATATGCTCAGTTACCATACAGCCAATAATGATTTTGTGTACCAAAAAAATATATTTGATTAACCTAATTATTAATTAGTTTAGTGGATTAATACACTCAACTCGGCTCATGTACACTCAGACTTCATAGTTTGCTACTCAGAAGTATGACCAAAAATGTGCTTGCACACATGAGCGAGACAAAGAAAGAGATGAAGGGGCAGAGGAAGGGAGAGAGAAAGAGAAAGAACAATCAATGGTTATACTGTTAATGGAGATCTCTCATTTTCCCAAAGGCATATTTCTTAAGGTGTAAGCAGAGGCTTGCAGGAAGGCATTAGGAATAAGAGGTAAGGTTAATAATTGATGATTAAAATATTAGAGACACACGGGATGTCACATCTGCACATATTAAGTACTCTCTCAGCCAAATTACTTACAGAAGACATAGACAAGAGTGGACACCTGAAGCTGAGGAGTGTCTAGTTAGTTAAACGAGGAGGCCATTAGGCTGAGGTTGATTTATTGCCTCAATAGCTTCTATGAGCAAACCAAAATCTAAGCGCAAATGCCTCCATTAAGAAATTAAAAAAAAAAAACCTGAGGAAAAGCGATCACGAATGGTCAATCACGCTCCCCCAGGCAAGGCAACTGCTTAAACTGAACAGATCAGACAATCTTTTTGCTTTGCTTCTGCCTCTCCTCTATAAAAATAATTCCCCGGCTCCTGTGGGTAGAGAGTGGCCTCTCATCACTTCTGGCCTGGTGCTGCCTGATTGGAATTATTTTTGCTTAAAAAAAATCTCCTACACTCTCTCTCTGTGTCTCTCATGAATAAATAAATAAAATCTTTTTAAAAAATCTTCTAAAAGTTTTAATATGCCTCAGTTTATCTTTTAACAGAACCATAAAATTGGATTCCTGCTAGAGAGAGTAATCAAAGGGTTTTTAAATTCAGCATTTACAATTGGAATTGTGTATTATTTGACTTCCAATTTGTCAATCCATTTTTCCCTCTGAACTGTTACTTGTGCACATCTCTGTCCTCTCCTTGCAGGCATGGAATGAAAGGAAGGATGTCTTTTCTCAGCACATCTTTTTCTGCAGAATGAGCAGATATAAGCAGCTGGGACTAAAGTCAACTACTAAATGTTGAAAGTTCCTAACAGCCATTAGATCAGTAAAGACAAGGGACTTCATAGTCAGGTTTCAGATCTGTAATATTTTCACTGGTTTTTCAAATGTTCACAGCTATATTAGAGTTGTTAAGAAAGTGGTTAAATTACAATAATAGCAACATTTTCCATCTATAGTTTCAAAAGACACTTTAACATGTCTTATCATACTTAATTTTTTAAAACAAAGTTCAAGTGATGCCTGTTCATCTTGCAAAGAACTGAATTTTAAAAAGCTGTTCTTAGTGTATTCTCAAACTGTTAATGAAATAAAGTCAGTAGTTTAGATTGACTATAATTTGACCTCTGATAATCATCTCTATTAATAAATAAAATTCCATTCAACTTTGCCTACAAGTGTATTTATATTAAAGCAGTAGACTTCAAATTATAAGCTATCAGCTAGCAAATTTTAGGCATATCAGATTTTGGCATTTCTCATTGTTTAATTGGTGCTGTCTCACCTAGAATCTTGAGCCAAAATATTTTATTTAAGAATCTTATATGAAACTGCTTCTTATCTCCGTGCTTTTAATATTAACATGATTAATTATAGGGCACCTGGGTGACTCAGTCTGGTTAAGCACCCGATTCTTGATTTCATCTGAGGTCATGATCTCAGGGTCAAGAGACTGAGCCCTGCTTCACCCTCTGTGCTGAGTACAGAGTCTGCTTGAGATTCTGTCTCTCTCCCTCTTCCCCTCCCCTGGCTAACACACAGGCACTCTCAGATAGATAGATAGATAGATAGATAGATAGATAGATAGAATCTTTTAAAATTCATATACTTAATTAAATAATTAATAGGCCAAATGAAACATGTATTTCTTGTTTTATCTCACTGATCTCATGTGTAACGGGCACACACCTCCGGTGTGAGGACAGGAAAGGGTAGGAACAAATGTAAATAAACCCAAATGTTCAATTTCACTCAAGAGCTCTAAAGGAAAAGTTCAGCAAGCCATACAAGAGAATAAAAGACTCAATGAGCATGGAAGGCCTTATTGGGGAGGGGCCATTCAGCTGAGAATGAGAACAATGACAAGAGTCCAGCTTAAATGAGAGGAGCTGTAAACTAAGGAGGAAAGGACATTGGGTTAATGAGCAAGAGAAAGAGCTTTCTCTGACTCTGGCCACACCTGATTACCCTGCAATTCACTGTTAATATTCCTTGTCTTCTATAGCACATGTTTTCATCTGTCATTAGGCATTGATGTGGTTGTTTAATTATTGTTTCTTTTCCCCCACTAAACTATAAATTGCATCAGGAAAAGATCACATATCTTTTGTTCATTATTGAATCCTCTGTGCTTTGTATGGGTCTGGCATATAGTAGATGCTCAATAATTCTTGAAAGAACAACTGAAAAAATACTGAAAATTAAGGTAGTCATGGCATCCGTGATAGCATGGCTATAGCACAAGTGAACAATAAAACATGGTTGTATTACCTGTTCAGTTGAGGATATTATTGGTTTTGTATTTTAGTACCTCATCATGTTTCACAAATAGGTCCATTAGCACATATCTTGTACTATTATTAAACTTAACTACATGCGCTGTTAATTTTTAGCTGAGAGCTCACTACCTTATATTTTCACAGCATATTATCTTTTGGACTCAGTCAGAAAATCATAGTTTTATAACTATAAAATCTTCAGTTAATTGGAAATCATTAAATCGCTGGCCTCGTCAATTCAAATGCTCAGTGTTCCTTTACTATAAAATGTATAGGTATTGCTTGTTTCTGCAGATGGACTCCGTCAAGTCATTGATGCTCTCCTCCCTCAGACACTAAAGGAATAAACAAAATGCTTTAACTGTAGGCTTTTCCAAGATACTAGTAGGAAATGTTATGTATAGGTCATTGAGACCAAAGTACCTGGACAAGGGTTCCTGCTGTATATTCTCCATCCTCTAAGACAAGTTTGGAGCCATACCAGAAGGCCAATGCATAACAGAGGAAGATGAGACACCACATGAATCCAGTAAAGAATCCCATCACGATCCCTTTTCTAATTCCCCAACGCTGGGCAAACACAAGATTTTTCTCGTACCTGTGAAGAGAAAGCATTTGTGTCTACAGCAGCAGCAGCAGCAGCAGCAGCAACAGTGCAAGTTAGAATGTTGAAAACAGTCCACAATGCAGTGCTCCCACTCAATTATCATAAAATCACCCAAGCCACCCAGCAACTTTCGGGAAAGAAAATGACAAAAACTTCCATGTTGTTATTTAGTTTGTTTCAACCTGGCAATGAAATGTGTTAGAGGAACAATGTCTAACAAAACCTCACACTTGATTACTTCTCGGAAAAGAATAGTATGAGATAGGGTGCCTGGGTGGCTCAGTTGATTAAGTGGCTGACTGGCTCAGGTCATGATTTTAGGGTTCTGAGATTGAGCCCTGCATTGGGCTCCCTGCCCAGTGGGGAGTCTGCTTCTCCCTCTGCTTCTGCTGTTCCTCTGCTTGTGCTCTCTCTCTCTCTCTCTGTGATATTAATAATAAAATAAAATCTTAAAAAAAAAGAATAGTGTGAGAAAAGTGAGAACTTTATCCCAAGAGAAAAGAATTTTCAACACAAATGTTTGAACATGAGGGATTTAGTACTATTTGTGCTTACATTATTTTTATCAAGTCACACAGCATGCTTTCTATCAGAAAATGATGCAACTGTTTTCCCCCAGGTTTAAAACCAGTGTTTGCGCTGACTCATCTCCATATACACTCACTCATCTGCCCTGTAACCAAGAATACTATGTTGTAACACGACCAGTTGGGTTCAGAGCTGTGAGACATGGATAACTACGTAGAAATTCAATCAAAGCACTAACCTTCAGTGATTCTATGATTTAGGTATTAATAACTAGCATCGTCTTAAAGTTCAGACATTCTGTACCTGCCTTTATCTCAAAACATAAATTCATGGCATACTTTTAATATTTCATAGGACAAAGTAAAGGTCTATCCTATGTTTGGTACTATTTTCAAAACATTTACAATGCTGCTATTATTAACATTAACATCTTTTATGGTGGAGGAAGTATGCTACTGAATTTTTTTGTGAGAAACAAGGTAACTTCACTTTATAGACCAAAAGAAGGGGGGGGGGGAGGAAAAGAGAATAATTAGAGATTATGAATTCTATTCTCTTTTTTATTTGGTAGCAACTGAGAATGGCATCATCATACTAGATCTACAACTCATGAAATAAGAGTTTAATTAAATTGGTGGCTATTTTATAAAATCGGCACCTGGCACATGGTAAGCACTTAATAAATACTAGATAAAAGGCAGAAAAAAACAAAATCAAAATTTTGACAGCTGTATTGTTTTGGTCATTTAGGTTTTTTATTTTCATTAAGAATTAATCTCCTAGAATGATGGTCTGTAATATACCCAGTGATAAATTAACAAAATTTAATCAAACAATGATTAAATGGAAATTTTATCAGACTTTATAAAGAGCATGTAGTACAGTAGCTGAATAAAAGACACCGAATAAAAATGTGTGGAACTGCATTTTAGATCATGGAGCAAACAGTGTTACCGACCGCTATGATGTGTATAGCATGCGAGCACACACACACCACCAGAGTTGAAATACATACCTAACCTAAGATAGCTTTCTAAAAATCTCCAACTACAACATTTTAAAAAACACACAGCTAAAGACTTAGGGGTCCTTGCAGCACTGTGCCCAACTAATCACTCTCAGCTAACTCTTGAACAAAAGCTCTTTCAGGGTAAACAGACCAAGGTACGTCTGCCACTTTGTACAAAATGGGGAGGATCTAGGGTAATGTGCTGAACGATGAAATTCAGGAATATGGTAGACATTTCAATAAACCAACCTTTCAACCTCTTTTTTCTCACCACCAAAAGCAGCCACTGTTCGCATAGATGAAATGACTTCATCTGCCACTGACCCTGCTTTGGCATAGGCCTTCAATTCATAGTCAGTAAACTTGGACACACTCTAAAATCCAAAAGAAGAAAACAAAACATGAAGACCAGGCAATGAAGTAAGTCAGCCTGCCATTTGGTGATTCATTTAGCAGAGTAAACATGTAGTGCGATTTAATACTGGATTCTCACTATAACGGTTCACCAAGGAAAGAATCTGGTCCAAGTCTGACCCATGTTAAGCCCCACCCATGAGTGTTTGGTTGTTAGCATATCAAAATGACTTCCTTAGAAGTCAGCCCCAAGAACCTTCTCACAGAGTGAGTCCCAAAGAGGGGATTCTGTGAGACCACAGTGTTTCACTTATGATACTAATGAAATTTTCAAATGAAACCATGTCACATTTCATTGCTATTGACTACAGAATGTTCGCACAGCTTACAGACAAACACCAGAGTCAGAGACTGGAGGTTACTCAGAGTATAGAATGAGAGAGAGGTCCTGACCATACAGAGACTCGTGATGCTGCAGAGGTAATTGCACACAAGAGAAAGCTCCAGATAAATATCAAAGCATTTTGACTCAAATGTAGGGGCTCAACTAACTAGCTTTACTTCTTACAAAAAGAACAAAAAAGACATTGCCCTTAATATATAACAAGTTACTTTTTCTAAAATTGGACTTAGATTGAGTTGTAATTATAATTAATCACCAAAGAAATCCCTGGCACAGATAAAGACACCGGAATGAATACAAGCAAATATTATAGAAGATCAACAACTCAAAAATCTAAAATATATATAGTATCCAGACTAAAGAAGTTTATCCTCCAAGAATTTCCAAACTTTTAGTAGCAGAACTCTTCTCAAACACAGTCTTAAACATAATTCTAAGATATAAAATAAGTAAATGTTATTACAACATATTTATGTCCCAAGTCCACATTTTCTAAAAGTTGTGAATTGAAAAGACAACAACAAGGAAAGTAGGGCTATTTTCATCAACATTAAAATCTGAATTTACATGTTATGGACATTGTAGTTTTTACCACAATCCTCTTCTAATTTATTTCTAAATTACGTATTGAGGAAACTAAGTAGTTATGAATATTAATAATTTTATTGTAATTTATTGCATATTAAATAATCTCAGGATACTTCTGTTAAATTGACACAGGAGCTTAAAAGATGTAAATTGGAAAATATTTAATGATAGCTCATGTTTCTCATGGTAAATATTAAAGTCCGACACAGGCATACAAATCCCTCATTAACATGTAACATGTCATATGGTGCCCCCTCCTGCTTTTTCTCTTGGTCCTGCTTTTGAATTGGGCCTAGTGAGGTTGCTTGTATCATTTTACACAAACATGCACAGACTTGAATTCAGGAAGAAACCAGTGCAGAGCTACAGCATTCCAAATCAGTGACACATTAACAAGAACTTGAAATACGGGCCCTGGGATAGTAAGAGAAACCATCCCCTAAGCCTGTGCAAATCAGGTTACCCAGGCTACATCTCCACCATGTTGAAATGTAACATATTGCCCATCTAAGTATGAATATTAAATAATCACAGGTTTGAGAAAAGAGATTAAGTGTATTTAGCGGAAAAAAGCTGAATCAAAAAAGCTGTGGAATTCTCCACAGAATCCCCAAAGATCGCCTGTGGAGAGTGAGGCTTTTCTGGAGTGAAGCTAGAAAGTGTTTGATAGGAAAGATTGTTATAAAGCTTGCACAACATGGTGGATTGGAAAAAGTAAAAACTATTATCTCTTTAGCAATTAATTCTGTGCCAGATGCCATGCTGAGTGGATAACATGGATTATGCCTTAAGTCATCACAGTGGCTTTTGGGAGGCATTATCCTTATCTTCAAGATGAGGAAACAAAAGTTTTGACAGGCTAAATATATCTTTCTTGAGCCAGTTGGTAGAGTCAGGTTAGTGGCCAGTTGAGAGGAGTGAACTCTTTGCCATTGTCACTCTGTACGACCTGGGAAACGTTTGAGTAATATAGCCAAGGGATTGTAGAGAATATTTTGCTAGAAAATTTTATGGAGATTGGTTCCCTGTTGCTCCATGATGTGAGGGCGTGCAGCTTTCCACCCGAAATCTATGCTCACTTACAGTAAACTATTAGTGAGCCAGATCTCATGATCTGCTGCTATCTAAAGCAGGTGCTCTAAAAGTATGATATAATAATTTATTAATCCTAGGGATTTAACTGGGATGACCCCAAACTCCTACTGCTACATGTTTCCTGGCCTGCATGCCAAGATACTACTCAGAATGGGCCAGGTCACTTCATTCTGAAACTGATCCTACTGCATGGAGAACACAGCTGTGACTGCAGAAATCCCGTTTATGTGTTTGTTACTGATCTGGGTACATTTGTTGGGCCTTTTTGAAGAAAATATCTGAGCTTGGGAGACCATGGGAAGCAATAGGCATATGAGAGAGTGGGTGGGGATTTGGAGTCAGGGTCCCTTGTATTTGAATCTAGTTTTGTCACTCGCTAGCTGTGCAACCCCAGACAAGTCCCTTACCTCTCTGAGTCTCCATTTCTTATGTTTAAATGACATTAATACTTTATAAGATCGTTGTAAAGATCAGAGATAATATATATGAAGTTCCTAATAGTGCCTGGCAAAATAGCAAAACCTTAACAAACGTAGTTGCTATTGTTATTAATGCAATAATATTTACGTTATTAAAATATCATCAATCCCTGGATTGATGGAATGTTATTTGATACTACGGAAGAATCAACCAAAACACAACAAAACAGTGACAATAATGCTGACTAAACATAAATAGGAAAAAAGGAATCAAGTTTCACATTTCTGGCTGTTTCTCAGTGCAGATATCTTGGAGAGAAGTGAGAAGACATTCTTACCAGACCAATGATGGCTGCTCCAATCCCGATGAGAGGGCTCACAGAGATAATGACCAAGGTCAGTTTCCAACCTTGGTAAAATCCCAATAGGAAGCCACAGATGCTCGTGGTCATGCGCTGAATGAAAATGGGCATTTGGTCGGCAATGGCATCATTGACTCTGTTAATATCGCTAGAAACAGGAGAGGCTTTGATCACTAAAACTGAATTTGGTCAATTCAAATGTCTTGTTGAGAAATCCCAGCCTTTCCCTTCTATTGGCATCGCCATATCCCATTGCCTGTGAAACATAAGAGCCTTTCACTTTTGAAGAAACTTGCTGCAGCTGGTGAGGTCATGGAGCCTCTCCTTCCCTCATAGCCAAGTAAGTTTGTCCTCAGCCCAGTTTTCCCAACTGGTGTCCATTCAATGTTGACAAAGACTTTCAGAAACCATCTTATTTGTTTCTTTCTTTCTTAAAAAAAAAAAAAAAAAGATTTTATTTATTTATTCACAAAAAACACAGAGACACAGGCAGAGGGAGAAGCAGGCTCCAAGCAGGGAGCCTGATGTGGGAATTGATCCCGGGTCCCCAGGATCATGCCCTGGGCTGAAGGCGATGCTAAACCACTGAGCCACCCAGGCTGCCCTGTCTCTTTCTTTCTTATAGCTCATATCTTTGGTCTGTCCTGTGGAGTCCTTTCCTTCGTTATTCCTGCTAAATCCTTTCAGCCTCGAGCTGCAACCCACACACCACCAAATTCATAAAAACTCTTGAGGAAAAGGTAATCTCTTCCTCCCTGTGTTTGCATAACCAACGTAATGAATCTGTGTCTGCGATTATTGCATTCAGCCTACCGGCAGTATGGAATAGGAGTTGGTTAAGAGCACAGACTGGGGCCAGACTCTGAATTTCAACACGAGCTTTTCCTGGGCAGATTACTTAACTTTTCTGTGCCTTAATTTCCTCATCTATAAAATGGGGACAATGACAGAACCTGCCTTCATGGATCGTAATGAGGATTAGCTAATGTATGTTAAGTATGTAGAACAGTGCCTACAGTATAGTAAGCTATCCATGTGTCAGCTCTGATTATTTATTTGCTTGCACCTTTTATCCCTCCTACTAGATGGTGAGTTCCCTGAGGTCAGGAGTTGTGTGGTTTATCTTTATGGCTTGCCTAGGGTAAGCCCTCCAAAATATTAGTTGAATATAGTAACATTAAATTCATATTCCTGGAGGGATGCCTGGGTAGCTCTGTGGTTGAGCTTCTGCCTTTGGCTCAAGTTGTCATCCCAAGGTCCGGGGATCGAGTCCTGCTTGGGCTCCCCACAGGGAGCCTGCTTCTCCAGTGTCTGCCAGTGTCTCTGCCAGTGTCTCTCATGAATAAATAAAATCTTTAAAAAAATTCATATTCCTAGGAACATTCCCATAATCTCTTGCTCAGATGGAGCAAACAGGGCTTAGGACCCAATAGCAAAAAAAAAAAAAAAAAAAAAAAGGACTAAGATATTACCCACAGAGCTGACAATTGTATCCCAGCAAGGTTAAGTATCTGTGCAAGGCCACAGTAAGTAAGGGGCAGAATGAGTGCTAGAATCTAAGTATCTCAACATTCAGTCTTTGCTCTTCCCTATACTACACACTCTCTCATGGGCCCTCACAGGACCCCAAATTTCTGTTCAATAGGATTCAAGTACTTCTAATTACTCAGGGCTCATTCAAAATACCTGAAGGAGGAGGGAAGGAGGGCCATCAATGGCTCTAACTGGTCTTTAGTTATAAACTAGATTTAAATCTAGTTGTTTAGTTCAAATCATTCTTGAACTACTTTGAATTTTTTGTCTTTGTTTTTATGCATAGAAATGGCCTTAACAGACAAGGCAAGATAATTCATTCTAATTGCATTGTTTTTCCTTACAGATCAATGGGTTGTGACATCCCCCAGTCTTCTTTTAGAGGCCAAATAGCCCTACTTCTTTTAACACTCTTCTGTAATACTTCATTTCTAGTATCTTAATTAAGGTCCTACAAAAAATAAACTGTAGTATCCTGCCTTTCAATTTTTAATGATCATATCAGATAAAATGTCACCTATGAAAAAACTATGCTGCCTGTAAAAGACCAATTTAAGAGACAAAATACATCCAAAATAACTGAAAATGTGTTTCTAATTGTTATTTAATTTAGAAAAAAGGGCTCTATCATCAAAAACTCACACGTACATAAAAACCGCCCACCAGCCACTTACTCAGAAAATCTTGTATTCAACTCTCCCACTGAATTGCAGTCGAACCATCCTATTTCCATTCGCATTACTTTCCTAAAGGAAATTTTTCTCATTTTCTGTATCTGACGAGCTGCAGCAATCACCCAAAAGCATATCTGAAAATGGAGCAAGGAATGTTTGGCACTGTGATGTTAAAAAAATGTTTGTTAATTCCTTCTCTTTGCAGAAGAAAATACTTTCCATGTAAGCCTTGAGGAAAAGAAGAAAGTGATTCACAGAAAGCTGCATCATGGGAGGTACGGTGAGCTCTGGCACCTGCTGCTGAAAGTGGGCTGAACAGAACAGCTGTGGCCAGGGGAGCCAGAAGGTTTGGGTGTGAATTTGGCTTTGCCACTGATAGATCTAACCTTACCGAGCTTCACCTTCCACATGTGTAAAGGATGACAGAGCCAAAAAGAAATTCTTGTTCATATGTACCTATTTTTGCATGATGCTTCTGGGTGTATTGTTTTCCCCCTGAGAGGCCTGACAACAAGCATGTATGCATAGTTTTCAGACTGTTGGACAATAATTTTCAGAGCAAGTAAAACAAAAATTATGACAGAAGCAGGGAATAAATCTACTGATAACTGCCTCCAACCAAGCAAAGTCAGGCTGTCATTAAAACTCTCAGTACCAGCATGGGAAAATTTGATTCCTTTCTCTTTAAAGTGAACACGAACTTCCTGGAATTCTTGGATGAATGGGGGCTGAGGGGCTTCATTATTTTTTCTAGAGAAGTGGGTAAAAGACGAAATATTCTACTTCTTTATTAAGGGGTAAGTAACTCTAAGCCTTTTCATGGCTTAAATCTAGAGTACACTCTAGATTCAGTTTACAGAATTTGGTTTGAAACACAGACTGGTGAGATTTTAGCAATGAAAGTGAAAAAGAAAGAGATTGCTTTCCTCCAACACCTCCTGCCTGGCTTTCTCCAGGGTGCTCATGCTCCCCTTACAAACACTCCCACAACTGCCTATTTTTGAGTTTAGAAGATGAAGTAGAGGGAGAAGGGGAGGACAGAGCATTGAAATTCAAAGTCTATTCTCCTTCTCTCTAGATAACTGCATGTATTTTCCTCCTCATCTGAGAAGAAGAATCCTTCCCCATTCTCTCACACACCCCACTCCACCTCCAAATAAAACTGTATCCTGAGGGCTTCTGAACAGCTCAAAAGCTTGCATTTCATTGTAATATCTCTGAACCCAGATGTTGATCTATCAATAAAATGGAGGCGCTACTCACTTGAATATATCCTGTGATAAGTACTAACAAAGCGACTCCAGCATAGTAACTGGCAAATTTGATCATTTCACTCTCAATGTCCAGCAACCTTCAAAAGAGGGGAGAAAATGTTAAGATTCAGAAGTAGGGTCAAGCTTGCCAAAGATTACATTTGTGGGTACAGAAGAAATTAAAATATGAACTTTGGGTAAGCATCTTCTGTATGTAGAATTATAATCAATCCAACCAAATTTCCACCTAGACCTCACAGTACCAAACTCAGCAAAGATGCCTACCGTCTTCATTTTTATAGGCAGGAATAACTCACTGGCAGTTGTTGGAAGCCAGGGGCAGTAGATGGCAGCCCAGTGCTCTGTCTACCGAGGCCGTCACTCATGCTCCTTAGGTAGTGACGGAGCCATCACTGCTAGGGAGAGATTTTACAAAGCCAGATTGGTGTCTGCAAAGACATTGGTAGAGAAGCATGAGCTGTATATCAGGAGGCTCACTGTTACCTCCTCCAGGAATCTAAGCCAGATTTTCAACTCTTCCATCTTAAGGAGACACTGAAAAATGTGTGTGTCATCATCCCAAAGAAGGAGAAAAATACTTTATCAGCCCAGTCCTTCTGCCGACTGCAGCCCAAGGGGTTTCACTCTCTGGGACATTTTTCTAAGATGAAGCCTAAGAATTCGTGGGGAAGAGCAAGAAAACTCTATAGCATTTTTTTTTTCTCGCCGCAACTATACGCAGCAGCACAGGGTTTGGGATTGGCAGGGGTGGGGAGGGAAGGCACAAATTAGTCTGAGATTGCTGTCAGAAAATAAAGAATTTTATACTTAGAAAATTAACATGTCAGTTGATAACAATTCTGACCCCTGAGGATACTCTAAATGATATAGAGTCTATTTCTTTAGAAAATCAGAAAGCAACACCTCCAGCAGAGGTGTTCTCATCCTACACGCTTTCTGCTTTCTATCAGCTCTTCCTTTTGTGACCCAAGCCTTAGGTCAAGTGTTGAAGTATAATTTCTTTAATTCAGAACAAACTATTATTCCATGACAGATTCTATTGCCATCTTGCACTATTATTCAACACCTTCATTGAACTTATTTATACTGAATATAGTTATGTTTGTTTTGCTAGATTGCAAGCCACTTGAGGGCAAGGGCTTGATTTAAGCTGCTTGCTCACACTGCCCGAAGCCTTATACAATACCTTACACGTAGCAGACACAATACCTCAATAAATGTTTATATATTCTGCTCTGACTTTTAAAATACCTATAAGGAAGGGGAAATAATTGCCTCCGTAAACCCCTCTGTGGATGGATAGTTTCCAAAACAACGAATACATCTGTTCACCACACTTCTGTCTTTCCTGATGGTTTAAGGGAACCCCAAGAATGGACAAGACCTAGAAAACTTATATGTAAATATCCACAATCAGAGGTTCTCACAAAAGTTAAGTATCTCTCTATAGGATGCATAATGGAGTAAGACAATTCTAATGTGAAAATGAGGCCACATTCTTAGTTTTTTTGTTTGTGAAATGGCAATTGTCATTTGACAACTCTGTTCAAAAAAGAGAGGACTATGAGTATTTTTCAAAAAGTTTTACTTAGATTTCCTGTGGTGCATTCATTCTACACACGCTCTAGGCAAAAGCGATAAAATGCCTGCCATGAAAGACGCAGCTGCCTAAGTTATAAACAAACCTACTCAGATTGAAAGTACCGAGAACTGACCCAGCACCAGAATTTATTGGGGAAAACTTCAGAATTATATTATTGCTGGATGGTGTGGATAAGGACATGTGTAGTTTATGATTCTGTTCACTCCCGAGGCACCCCAGAGATGAATGGTTAACTCATTTTTATTTTATTCTCTGGGATAAGAAGTTATTAGGGTTTTAGAAACTACTTGAGAATATTTCTGGAACAACATATTGTTCCAGAAACGTACCAGAAAAACTGACAGGAAGGAAAAGAGCAGGCTGGCTTGGCTCCTTCGACTGCACATCAAATTTTTTTATCATCCGATTGAAAGTTTTCTTGTGCTTATAAAATCCTAGAAAGGATTCTTTCAAGTGTGCAAGTGATTTGGCTCACCAAATGGGCGCCTTTCTTTTTAACAGCAACATTGACGTACATCTACTTGACTAAATGAAGATTCCCCTGGCTCATTTGTTGAAGTGAGAAGGGGGCAGAAAGATGACAATTAGAGGGAACGGTAAGAGATATTTTACAAATTATTGAGATATGAGAATTCTTACCTTGCTTTTTATGAAAAAGAAATGCACCATAAAATCAAAGTACTCAATTTATACCTCAGGATTTCCGATTTACTAGAGCCATAGGGTTTTCATTTTAAATATGTAGGAGGTCTTCATGACAAGGTGCATTGCTTAACACAGACTTATCCTTTCCATGGTTTTCATGCACTATCCACCCAGTAACACTTTAGAGTCACATTAGTGTCAACTCCTAAATGAGCATCACAGGTGAGACACGTGCTTATGTCCTACTCTCAGAATGTTGGAGGCTCTGAATTCTTAATGCAAGGACATCAACCTATAGACAAATGGCTGATCGCTGGGTAAAGCTGCTTTACAGGATACCCATACACTATGGTAGCCTACTACCAGAATGGCTAGGATTACCTTTCAGAGAATCTGTGACAATTTTTTTCACCCAGGAAGCTATTTTTTGTTTGTTTTTCATAAAGCTTTTTATTTTGAGGTAAGTGTAGATTCTCATGCGCTGGTGAGGAATAATATAGAAACATATACACCCTCTGGTATTTAAAACGACAAGGACAATATCACAACAAGGATGTTGACATTAATATAATCAAGACCAGAATGTTCTCATCACCCCAGTGATTCTTCAAGTCACCCTTTTACATCTCCACATGCTTCCATCCAGCCTGCACTCCCCCATTAATCCCTGGCTACCATCCATCTGTTCTCTGTTGCTACAGTTTTATCATTCGAAGAATATTATGTAAGTGGAATCACACAGTATGTAACCTTTTGGTGTTGGTGGCTTTTTTTTTTCCCACTCAGCATATTTCTTTAAAATTCCATAAATTATTTGTTCCTCTTTATTGTTAAGTATTATTCCGTGGTATACATGTATCATGGCTTATTTCACCATTCACCCATTGAAGGATAGTCTGAGTTGTTTCCAGTTTTTGTCTGTTACAGACAAAGCTTCTATAACCTTTGTGTATAGGTTTTTATGTGAACATAGGTTTTCATTTCTCTGGAATAAATCCCCAAGAGTAGGATTTCTGGATTGTATAACACTTGTATGTTTGATTTATTTTTATTTTTATTTATTTATTTATTTATTTATTTTTTTTTTAAATTTCCAAACTATTTTCCATAGTGGCTGCACCATTTTACATTCCTACCAGAAAAGTATAAGTGATCCAGTCTCGCTGTATCCTCACCAGCTCTGGTGTTATCACAATTTTTATGTTAGTCATTCTGATATATTTGTACTGATATCTCATCTTGATTTTAATTTGCATTCCCTAACCACTAATGTTGCTGAATATCTTTTCAAGTGCACATTTGCCATCTTTATATCCTTAGTGAAATGTCTGTTCGTGTGTTTTTCCCTATTCGAACTGGTGTTTTTCTAGCCATTGAGTTTGGAGAGTTCTTTATATTTTCGAGATCCTAGTCCTTTGTTAGACATATAATTTGCAAATATGATGTACCAGTCTGTACCTTTTCTTTTCTTCCTCTTCAGGATCTTTTGCAGAGCAAACATTTTTCATTCTGATAAAGTCTAATTCATCAATTTTTCTTTTTATGAATTGCACCTTTAGTGTCAGGTCTAAGAGCTCTTTGTCTAGCCTTTGACATGAAAATGGTCACCCACATATCTTTCTAAAAATTTACAGGTTACTTTTTACATTTGAGTCCACAATCCACTTGGAGCTATTTTTTGTATGGGTTCATTTTTCTGCCTATGGATATCCAACTAGTCATTCAACTATTTGATAAAAAGTTTATATTTTCTCCATTGAATTTCTTTTCCACCTTTGTCAATGATCAACTGGATGTCAATAATCAATTTGCATGGGTCTATGTTTGAATTCTCTGTTCTGTTCCTCTGTCAATACTACACAACTTTGATTGCTATAGCTATATAATATGTCTTGAAATCGGGTAGACTGTTTCCTCACATTTTATTCCTCTTTTTCAAAGTTGCTTTAGATATTCTAGTTCTTTTGCCTTTTTATATAAACTTTAGAGCAATCTTGTCTATATCCACAAAAATGTCTAGCTGAGATTTTGATAGGAATTTTATTAAAGTTACAAATTAGTTTGGGGGAACTGACATCTTTACTATATGAATTTTCCAATTCATTAACAAGGTATGTCTCTCCATCTATTTTGGTCTCTGATTTCTTTCATCAGCGTTTTTCACTTTTCAGCATATAAATCCTGTACATGTTTGATTAGATTGACACCTAAATAAATTTTTTGAGCAATTGTTAATGATATTATTTTTATTTTATTTTTTGACATTATATTTTTAATATTGGTGCTCACATGTTCATTGCTAGTATGTAGAAATACCACTAAACTTTGTATATTTATCTGGTATTTTATGACTTTGCTAAACTCATTCATTGATTCTAGGATATTTTTGTAGATTCTTTGGGATTTTCTATGTTGACAATAATATCTCCAAAATAAACAGGTATATTTCTTCCTTTTAGATCTGTATTTTTTTCTTTTAAATTTTTTGATTGTAGTAAAAAACACATAACATAAAATTTACCAACTTAACCATTTTTAAGTGTACATTTCAGTAGTGTTAAGTATTAAATCAGTATTCTTTTCCTTCCTTATTGTATAGGCTAGAACATTGAGTACTGTGTTGAATAATAGAAGTGAACGCATATATCCTTGCCTTGTTTCCAGTCTTAGGGGGAAGTATTCAGTTTTCTACCTTTAAGTATAACGTTAGCCATAGGACTTTTTTGTAGATTTTTTTTTTAAGTTAAAGAATTTCTTTTCTGTTCCTAGTTTTCTGAGAGTTTTTATTATGGATGGATGTTGAAATTTTAAATGCTTTTTTGACATCGATGGAGGATTTCTTTTTTTACATCACGTGGATTTCTATATTTGCCTGATAACATGGTAGATTACATTGACTGTTTTTCTAATACTGAATCATGTATGCTTCTCTAGACTACAATCTACTTGGTCATGGTGTGTAATTCTTTGTTATATATTGCTAAAATTGTATTTGCCAGTATTTTGTTAATACTTTGCATCTGTATTCATAAGGGACATTTATCTGTGATTTTCTTTTTTGTAATATATTTGTATAGTCTGGGTATCACAGTAATATCAGCTTCCTAAAATGAATTGGGAAGTGGTTCCTTCTATACTCTAGAAAATATTATATAAAGCTGGTGTTATTTCTTTTTAAACACTAGATAAAATTCTCCAGTAAAATCACATTGGCCTGGAGATTTATCTTTTTAGAATTTTAAAATTATAAATTCAATTTCTTAGATAGGGCTATTCAAATTATTTATATCATATTGGGTGAGTTGTGGTAGTTTATTTTTTCAAGCAATTGTTTCATTTCTCTTAAGTTGTCAAGTTTATGTGTATAGACTTGCTTATAGTAGTTCTTTGTTGTCCTCTTTTTTTTCTTGTTGTCCTCTTGATGCTTACAAATTCTGCAGTAATATTTCATCTTTCATTCTCAATATTGGTCATTTGTGTCTTCTCCCTTTTTTCTTTATCAATTTTGATAAAGTTTTGTCAACTTCATTGATCTTTTCAAAGAACCAACTCTTTGCTTCACTGATTTCCTGCATTTACTTGTTTTAGGTTTATTTTATCCTCTCATGCTTTCTGGGGACTTATTTTGCTCTTTTTCTAGGCTCTTGAGTTGAGAGCTTAGATATTTAATTTGAGGTGCTTCCTCTTTTGTAATGTATGCACTCAGTGCTATAAATTTTCCTCTCGGCACTGTAGGAGCTGTGTCCCATAGGTCTTTACATTTTCTGTTTTCCTTTTCATTCAGTTCAATGTTTAAAACTTTTCCCTTGTGACTTTATCTTTGACCTATAGACTATTTAGATGTGTATTGTTTGATTCCCAAAAATCTGGGGGGTTTCCATGATCTTTCTGTTACTGATTTCTCGTTTGATTCCACTGTGGTCAGAGAACGCACTCTATTATTTCAGGTATATAAGGTTGTTGGGGTTTGTTTCGTGGCTCAGGGTATGGTCTGTCTTGGTATATGCTCTGTAGGGACTTAAAAAGAATGTGTAGTATGTGGTTGTTGGATGGAATGTTCTATAGATGTTGATTAGATCCTGTTTGTTACTGGTGTTGAGCTCTTCTATATACTTGATAATTGTATGTCTAGCTGTTCTATCGTTCAGTGAGAGATGGATTTTTAAGAGTTCTACTATAATTTTGATTTGTCTCTTTTTCCTTTCTGTTCTGTCAATTGTTGCTTCACATGTTTTACAGCTCTGTTGTTTGGTGAGTACACATTTAAGATTGCTGCGTCTTCCTGGCAGATTGACCCTTTTATCATTGTATAATGTTCCTCTTTGTCCCTGTAATTTTCTTTGTTCCAAAGTCTATTTTACCTCCTATCAGTGTAGTCATTTCTGCTTTCTTTTGATTAATGCTTGAACGATACATCTTTTTCCATTCTTTTACTTTCAACTTGCCTATATTATTTTCTTTAGAGATTTTATTTATTTGTATATAAAGAGAGTGAGAGCAGGAGGAGGGGCAGAGGGAGAAGCAGAGAAGAATCTCAAGCAGACTCAGCACTGAGCACAGAACCCAATATGGGGCTTGATCTCACAACCCTGAGATCATGACCTGAGCTGAAATCAAGAGTCAGACTGAGCCAGGTCAAGTGCTCCTCAACTTGCCTATATTATTATGGTTAAAGTGATTTTCTCATAAATAGCATGTAGTTGGGTGTTTTAAAATCCATTCTGCCAATTTCTGTCTTATTTGGTAATTTAAATCATTTAAATGTAATATAATTATTGGTATATTAGGGCTCAAATGTGACATTTTATTTTTTGTTTTCAGGTTTTTCTCTCGGTTTTTATTTTTTTAATTTCCTTTCCCCTGCTTTCCTATGAGCTACTCAAACATTTTTAAAATTATAAGTTAATTTAACTTTATTTTATTTTAAAATAAATAAAGCCCAATGCAGGGCTTGAACCCACAACCTTGAGATCAAGACCTGAGCTAAGATCAAGAGTCAGATGCTTAACTGACTGAACCAGCCAGGCACCCCTTAAACATTTTTTTAGAATTCAATTTTGATTTATCTGTAGTGTTTTTGAGTGTATCTCTTTGTATAGTTTTTTAGTGGTTGCTCTAGGAATTACATTATAGGTATATCACTTATTATAGTCTGCTAGTGTTGTCATTTTACCAGTTTGCACAGGGTATATAAAAACACCACCTCCCTTTATATACCTTTACTCTCCCCTGTTAATAATATAGTTGTCTTTAATATTTCTGAATCATACTCACCTCAGGCAATGTTACAATAGGACCATATCAGACAGTGTTAGCATTTTTGTTTCTACCATCAAACATAATTTAGAAAACTCAGGAGAAGGAAAGTCTACTACATTTACCCATGGTTTTGCTTACCATGTTATTCCTTCTAAATGTCCAAGGTTTCTTTTATTGTTTCCTTTCTGTTCAAAGAACTTCTCTTAGCCATTCTTTTAGGTGAGTCAGCTGGCAATAAATTCTCTTCATTTCCCTCATCTGAAAATGTCTTGATTTTCTCTTCTATGGGAATGGTGATAAATGTCCTGACTCTCTGATCTTACCCAAGCAGGTAGGGAGAGAGGTTTCTCATTACAGTGGGGGTGGTTCAGGCCTCCACATATTCTTCAGTGACACCACAGGAGTTGGATGGGGAAGAGACATGGCTGGGGCTCATTGATACCTGGCAAAGATGGAAGCCTAAGTCCCAACTCAACTTTTGCTGGCATGGGTAAGAGTAAGGTTATATGTATGTTGTTTTGTTCTGTGGTGTTGGCTAAAGTAGAATAGTTGTTGCCTGAAATTCTTCTGTTAGGCTGCCTCTTTGTGGTCTATTATCTAGAGAGGGCAGAATTTTATTAGGTCCTTTGTGGGCTGTGCTCATTGGTATTTCTAGGTTGCAGTTTTTGCAACACCCAATCTAGTACATATGAGGCCTAAAGAAAACCCAAGGAACTCAACCATGTCATTATTTGGGCCCTAAGATCTCTAACCTTCTTTTATCCACTCTTTCAGACTACTAGGTAGGTTGGTTTTATATGTAATGGATTAATTAATCCAGTCAAAAGGCGGACATTGTCAGATTGGATAAATTTTTAAAAAACACAAACTCCAATTGTAGGCTGTCTATAGGAGACACATTTTAGATTCAAAGATATGAACAAGTTGAAAGTAATATGGAAAAAGACATGTCATGGCAAAGAGCAGCCATAACAAGCCAGGAGTGGCTCTACTAATATAAAAAAAAAAAAACTTTAAAAAATCATCATTTTGTGATGATAAAAGGCTCAATCAGAAGATTATAGCAATTTTAAATATATATGCATTTAAAAATAGTTCCCAAACACATGAAGCAAAATGTGACAGATTCAAGAGTAGAAATAGTTCAATAATAATAGAGATTACAACTCCATACTTTCAGTATTGGATAGAACAATTAGGAATAGAGGATATGAATAACACCATAAACCAATTAGATCTAACAGACATCTTTTGAACATTCTGTCAAATAAAAGCAGACTACATATTCCCCTCAAGTGTACCTGGAGCACCCTCCAAGATAGACAGATGCTTGGCTGTCCTAATTCATGCTACAATATGATGAACCTTGAAAACATTATGCTAAGTTAAAGAAGCCAAGGACCACATATTGTGGTATTCCATTTGTGTGAAATGTCCAGAATAGGCATATATACAGAGCTAGAAAGTAGATCAATGGTTGTCTAGGGCTGAGGGGGATGGGGAATTGGGCAGTGATAGCTGAGGGGTATAGGATTTCTTTTTGTCATAATAAAAATATTCTAAAATTGATTGTAGTGATAGATGCACAACTGAAATACTGAAAACTATTGAGTTGTACACTTAAATTGGTAAATTTTATGGTATGTGAATCGTATCTCAATAAAGCTGTTCAAAAATAAAATAAAATAAAATAAAGCTGTATAGTTTTGCAATGTCTAACTTCAACATAGTGCTTGAATGTGTACACTAACTGTACATTGCTAAGAAAACAGACTGAAATCTAAGAAAGAGTGCAGGCTGAGTTCTACTTTGATGCACTCACATGCGGGGGAAATAAGGAATCCACCTTCTCAATGGCAGCAGTAGTCAGCCTCCATGCCCCTAATCTTTCTTGTCTCCTGGTATTCACACTGTTGTATAGTCCCTTCCCAGATTGTACCAGGGTTGGTGGTGCGACCAATAGAAAATGGCAGAAATTATGGTATGTCACTTCCACAATTAAGTCACAAGGCTCTGTGGCTTCCATTTGAATTTTTACACATTAATTGGATAAAAGAAAATAAAAAGAAGCTGCACTGTGGTATTTGGACTCTTTAGACTTCCCCTTCAGTCATCTTTCATTATTTTGCTTTATTTTTCAACTATTCTAAGCAAATAAATTCGGATAAACTAATCAGGAAGCTTGATGTTCCATAATACTTTTCAGCATTATGCACTGAGAGCAGTTTGGAAGACTTTGCTGAAAAATTCCATCCAATGGATTACAATTGATATTGAAACCAATCAGTGAAATGAAAAAGAAAAACCCACTCCTACCATTACACATGCATGTTTACGTTGATAAGATCATAACCTTGTCCAAGACTAATAGGTGGAGAAAGTCACTTTTATCACTTTTATCACTTTTAATGATACACTTTTCCAGGAATGAAAGTTGCAAAAAAGAGTTGAGTAATTCTGGAGGCACGTTAACTACTTACATGGTAGGAAAATGTCCACTCCCTTCTCTTTTGTCCCACCCAAATTCACTTTCACAGTGATCTTAACTACATAAAAGCTAAACAAACATCTACCTAGAGGTAAAACAGTAGTCATGTCAGGGACCGTAATAGTCCACAATTAAAGTGTGTAACTCATCAAAGGAGTTCCTGGTAAAGAAAAGGCTTGAGAAAGACGTGGTCTACACAACTCCAGATACCCATATGAAATTTTAGAAAGGACATATATCTATTACATCTTCTGTATCATATGAATTCAGCAAAAGCCAATGAGCTTCTGAAAGCCCCTGTTTGCTTTTCATTATCTGTTCACCTCAAGTATATGACCCAGTAAGAATAAATAAAGTGTAATGGGTAGCCACAGTAAACTCTTTTCTATGGGATGTTAGTAATGCAGAAGTTAATAGTAGATTCATTCTTTAAATCACTTAATAAATATTTTTGAGCATGTGATACCACAGATATGTCTCAAATTTTGGTCCTCTAACATTTATTTCCAAACTTCAAGGTATAACAGGATATATTTTCAGGAATTTTCCCTAGAAAATTTTACCTTCTTGAATGTTATTAATGATTTGGGTCAATTTACATCATATATGAATCTGAATGCATTTTTTTTTCAAAGGGGGAAGTAATTAACATTACATTTTGTAGTCAAAGTATTCTGTAAAAAGCATTTCACTTTTGTCCTCCAAGATAAATGAAAGACTTAAAAGACTGTCGTGGACAACAGTAACTCTTCTATACCAACTATTCTGAATCTTACTTCCACATTTAGAAAAGAAACATATATATTTAGACATTAGAAAATTTATTTCTAATGAGTGGGCTTATTATTTTTTTAAGATTTTATTTATTTATTAATGAGAGACAGAGAGAGAGAGAGGCAGAAGGAGAAGCAGGCTCCATGCAGGGAGCCCAATGTAGGACTCAATCCTGGGTCTCTAGGATCATGCCCTGGGCTGAAGGCAGCACTAAACTGTTGCGCCACCCAGGCTGCCCAGCTTATTATTTTTTAAAGGGTAATTCTGCACATTGTATGTTGTCCTGTATTTTTCTGTCAAGTACTACCTAGCTGTATCTACATGTTTATTTGAATGTCTTTGATCTAATGATGATTACATCGACTAGACCTAAACACCATGAAGATAAGGACCATGACTCAAGATAACCACTGATTCTTAAGACTTACACAAGCTCCTGGTATGTAGTTGGTGTTCAAACAATTTTGGTTGAATGAGTGAATGGATGAAAAACCCGAACAGTAGATAATATCATGGAAGAGTATCAGTGGTTGAGGAGGATTTGTTCATAATCTAAATCAAATACGTAGAAAAATTTTTAAGTGAAGTGGAAAAATATAAATTTGCCTAGGGAAGCTATTCCAAGTTCTTTCCAGCTAGAGTGTGTCCTGCCCTTGACTCTTGAACCAGAGTGTGTGGGTTCATACATGCAAATGAGCTTGTTCTGGCCCAAGGCAGTGCAAGAAAGGCTACAAAGTCCATGCTGTGACAGCGAGTCAACACTGTGAATACTACAGACTCACTTATTACAAAGCTACCTATTGGACTTATCACAAAATGAGTTAATTATCAAGAGTGAGTTCTGGCTAATTCTGAATGGCTCCCTTCTCTTTATAGCACTGTACCACTCTTCCATAGAAACTCAACTACAAAGGCCAGCAGCCCCCTACTCCAAGTGCTGTAGTACACTAATGAATTTCCCATTATAGAAAGAAGGCTGAAGATCAAGTGGACCATTAGCCACAACCACAGAAGTTAAGAAACAGAAAGGTGTTATGAACTAATACAAAGAAGTCTTGCATAGTAGACATGGGACATGACAAAGACTCAAGTAAAATTCATGGCTTACTTTCCTAGTATATGGTAATGTTTGTCCTTAAGCCTATAGTCTACCAGGTGCTTAAATATGGGTGATATATTTAATGAGCAATTTCCAATTCTTTTTTTGTTAGTATTTAAAAACCTGGTAAGATAGGAAGACACTCAAGGCAGAGTATTTTGTAGAAATATGGGTTAAATTTATGTTTCTGTTCACTCTGTGTTGGATATCATTTCAGTTCAACTAATAAAATCCCATTTACACATTTTGAATTATAATTTAATATGTGAACCACAAAAAGTAAAAAATAAGAAATAGCAGCCTACCCACACTGTGTTCCATTTGTCACATTCTGGTTAAGGGAGCTGTTGATCCAGACTATAGTGTTGTTTACACACGCTTTTCCAGGGATCTTGAGTTCTTGTAATTCAGTGTCATATGCAATAAAAACATCTGTCATCGTGCCAAAAATGAGCAGCACGCCTGGATGGGATAGTCCATGGAGAAACGCACATAAACTTCCCACAAACATCAGCCAAATGTCAGTCGTTGAAGAAAATCGAAACTTGAAAAACAAAGGATTCAGAGATCATCTATGGGTGAAAAGCAGGAGAAGTAGGACTATTTAATTTTAGTTACTAGATTCTGATAGATAGCATTCAGCACCAAATTTTATGGGAATCATCTTAATTGAACAGTAGGGCTTTCACTAATTATATCAAAATAAGTGGTATCTCAATTATCTAAAACACTAGACTCTTACATTGTTGGTTTATGTTACTTATTTCCTAGTCTCTGAATTCATTCTTCACCTCAAGAACTGGCTTCAGTTCTTTGCCACTGATTCACAACTTCAGTGAGAAGTGATCATTAGCATTGATGCCATTGCCCTGTAGAAATACTGTGTGAAGCATTCAGCAATAGCATAAATTTTATCCCATAACTGATATCGACAAACGAGTGCCTATTAGTGCCTAGAAATGCCTCTACCTTGTGAAAGTTTGGAGAAAAGACCTAAACTATGGAATTTCTAAAGACATATAAGGATAAATATACACCATATGATTACTATAATGATTTTCCTTACTAAAATAATTATGGGCTTAGTGATTATTTTCCAGGAAACTTTTCTGATCTACCAGATAGGATTTATGTACTTTTTAATTAATTTATTTATTTATGTGGGGGGGGGAGAGTGGGGAGGGACACAAGGAGAGAGAGAGAGAGGAAGAATTTTAAGCAGTTTCATGCCCAGCATAGAGGCCAACACAGGGCTCAATCTCACTACCCTGAGATCAGGACCTGAGCTAAAATCAAGACTTGGATGCTTAACAGATTGAGACATCCAGGCGCCCCAGGATTTATGTGTTAATTACCAATATATTTCTAATTGCCATTTAGCATGTTATTACATAGGCAAAGTTTATTACTGAAAAGATATTGAAAAAGTGAACACTGTACTTAAAAACCTGCCAGTGACTGAAGATTTAACACTCCCTCCATGAGCTGAACAATTTGCGGTTGTAAAATTTATGTCAAAAATCAGCACAGTTTTATTACCAATTGAAAGAAGCCAACTTGGCTGCTGTCACCTTTCCTCTCATCTTGTAACCTGAGGAGAAAAACATATGGATTTATAGACCATCCTTTCCAAAACAAAGAGAAATTCTCCTTAGGTGATGATTTTATGAGTCATCCTTTAGTAAGAAATAAAGTCCCCACTGACTGAGAAATTCTTGCCAAACCTGGAATCCTAAAAACAAGCTTTTATCGTTCAGATTTACTTCTTCCAGAGATTTCAGTATAGCTATATTTCATATTCAGCAGAGATTCAGCGAAGTTTTTCTGAGAGGTATTGAAAGAAAATAAAAAGTGCTCTCTACTCCCAGTTATACTAACATGTAACTATTGGACCCCAGGCTTGACCCTCAACCTGTTTCTACTTATATTTCCTTATAAGTTGAGGTGGTTGGATAAGCTGATTAAAGCTTCCTTTTAGCACTTAAAAATTTTACAACTACATTAAATAGTATTAATATGATGGAAAGTTTTTAAAAACTCCCATACTTCCCATAAAATCATATTTCCTTAGTATTTCTTACTCATTTCATCTCTCATAAAGTTGTATTTAACCATCTTTGACTTTTGCAACTTCAGAGATTTCTACTTCACCATTCATGGACACCCCCTGGACCTTTCTCTCAGCAGAAACTGCTCTACTCCATTGGCATTCTGGGACTGCCTATGTATCCTGTTTTGTCACGTCCTTCCTCATTATACACCTATTTGTCATCCCAGTTGAAATGTGCAGTCCCTTAAACCCTCATTACTATATAACTCTCAACACCCCATCAAGGTTGTACTTCCTTCCCCAGGCATCCCAGATCTCACACAAACCACTTGGACTACATTCTTACCATCCTCCTTAATCCTTTTCTGCCTCTATCTTTGGAAACTCAACTCTGCATCCATCCAGCTGTTTGCCCCTCTCCTCCTAAAGCCAAGCTGTGGGGCCTGCTGGAGACAAACTCTTCACCCTGTGAACTCATGCCAACCCGTGCCATGCCTGAGGAAGTCAGCTTCCCCTCCGGCTCAGAGTAGAATCCCAAGTCCTTAATGAGATGTCCAAGGGCCTCCATGGTCTAGCCAACTGGCTCTCCAACCTTGTCTCCTCCTACTGCACTCCAGCTCTCGGCACCCAAGCATCTGGCCTCTTTGCTGACCTTTGTTCATATCAAATTTATTCTCACTTCTGACCATCTGCACTTGCTATTTCCTCTTGCCAGAATACTCTTTCTTCAGATACCTGCACGGCCAACCCCCTCATCTCTTTCAGATTTTCCCTCCTAAGTCACCTTCTCAATGAGATCTTCCCTGGCCAAAACCTTTAAAATTTCAACTTCCTCTCCACACCTTTTCATATCTCCATTCCATGTTTGCTTTTTTCTTAGAAAGAAAGTGATAGATTATTACAAGCTACCATGCTATTTATTGTATTTATTTACGGTGCTTATTATGTCCCCCTTACTAAAATGTAAGCTCCCCAAGGACAGAGATTTTTGCCCATTTTGTTCTTTTCTGTATCCTCAGCACTTGTAATAGTTTCTGATACCTAATAGGCACTTAATTAATATTTGTGAAATGAATGAACAAACGAGTATGGTCTCCAGCCTTAGCTCAATTTACATCACTGTACTTCATCTATCTACAGATTGTTCCATTTCTCTCCATAGCTTTCTCAAACTTCACCATGATCTTCTTATTCTACATTACCACATCTATCAGAAGATAAAATCATCCCTAAAAACTGAAAAATTAACTCAAACTTCCTGTGCGTTCTCTCCTTGCCATTCATCTACATCTATGCTCATTTTCATCTTTTTTTCTACCCAGTAAGAAAAGTGTGATTCTTCTAGATCCAGGCTGACCCTAGCACTCCTAGTCTGACACTAATGTTACCATATCCAACACTCCTCTCTACTGCGAATTACTTAAAATTTCCTTAACAACTTCAACCTCTGCCTTTCCACCACCTCTTTTGCAGAAACTTGCCTGGTGCCTGCCTTGTGTCTTCTAAATTAAATTCAATCTAATCCTACTCTTATACCAATGTATGATTAACTGACATTTTTTATATGAGAATGTAAACTCTTAAACTAAAGAGAAATATCTAATAATTAAATTTCAGGTTTCTATTATTTGCCTGTGGGAAGAATTTGAGGTTTAGGGATCTCCCCTGTGCTCATGAAATCATACTCATTCAACTTTTCCTTTGTCCATTTAGGTTTGAAATTCTATGGTGTTGCTGGATACATAGGGGAGATGTGGACTTAATCCAGAGGGGTATTCTAAAAGGTTTTTGAAAACAAATTACAGCAGTGTTTTAAAGAGAAAAGAAATGGATTACCTATGCCATTTTATAGGAAGTACAATATGCATGAAAATATTATGTCTGCTTTGTGCCTTTAAAAGGAGTATTAGGAAGTTATTCCAGAAAAGGTGATGTATTGTTGAAATAGTCACTTACCTTGAATTCTTGTCATTGTTATCTGTCAGGATAAAAACAATGCACAAAGCAGTTAATAATAATGACACAACGACATAGTCATTAACAATTTTGCTCTGGAAAAACATTCCCATAAATTAGCTTTATTCATGGAACATTGCAAAACGACTATTCGCCTTTTTCTCCTTTTTTTTAACTTCATTCTCTCTCTCTCTCTCTCTCTGTCTCCTTAATATTACACAAGAAGATACCCTGTCAGGTTCAGGACTGCTGGCTTGACTACATTTTTCGACATTTCTACAAGTTATGAGATATTTGTATTTTCTGAATGTCCACTGGAGACCAACATTTTTAAATTAGCTAAAGAAAATCTAATTTTTTGAACTACCAAGTAAAATGAATATTTATTGTTTGGTTCCTTGGAAACATCAGAATTTATCTATTTAAAATTGAGACCACAAATTAACTAAACAAGAAGATGATGTTGACACTCCCATGCCAGGAGAAATCACAGTATTGAGCTGGATGTGATTTTCTCCAGGCTAGCAAATGAAGGGTAGGAAGTGAAAGTGAGGATGCAAGGTCATTGAGTATAGGGAAACAACAGGGAAAGGAATTCAGGGTGCTAATGTCAACCATCATCATGGGACAGCACATCCTGATTCTCTGGCATTTTAATTATGTACTTTAAGTAAGAGTAAAGAGGCATTATAGAATAGATAGAGATAACATCTTGGGTTTGGGAATCAGAACTGGATTAGGATAATGGATCCATTAATTATTGTTCCTGTAATCTTTGCCAAGTTTAAATATATATATATATATATGTATATATATATACACACACACACACACACACACACACACACACATATATATATATAAAGAGAGAAAGAAAGAAAGAGACAGTTAAGTCTCATTTTCTTCTTCTGTAAATTGTAAAATCATAGGATTTTTAAAAAAATAATAATAATTTAGGGGTACCTGGGCAGCTCAGTCAGTTAGGTGACTGACTCTCAGTTTCAGTTCGGGTCATGATCTCAGGGATCATGAGATTAAGACCCCTCCTCAGTATGGCTCCCCCTCAGCGGGGGGTCTGCTTCCCCTATGGTTTCTCTCTGCCCCTCCCCCTGCTCAGGCTCTCTCTCTCTCTCTCTCTCAAATAAGTAAATAAGTCTTTAAAAATAATAATAATTGCTTGGAATCACTTGTGCTCACTAGATGTTAAGTAGTAATGCTATGGGTCCTCTTTCCCATCATCTCATTCTGGCCAGCAGTCTCGGTAGTTTCTCACTGAATAATCACTACTGTAATCAATTATAATGATAGATGAATAAAGGCAATAATAATAACCAATGCTGGAACAACACTACTTTACTGGGAAAGAGATATTTATAGATAACATACTTTCATTCACCCACTCTTTGTGGGGTTTTTTCCCAGGATCAAAATTTATTGTACAAACTATCACATGATGAGTTGACATTAGCTTCTCCAGGCATGGGAACTTAACAGGTGAGGTACAGTTTAAATTCCACTTATGTGGCTTTCACAGTTGGTGCTTTTGTAGACCTTAACTTGAAGTATAAGATCATCAAAGCAATGCCTTCATATGTGGTCAGTACCCAATTCATTCCACCTGTGAGAGTGTAAGAGTTGAAATGTTTTTTAATATCAGTGAAATGGATTTGGGCATCCATTTCTGGACTTGTCATGATTTTAATCTTGCAAAAGATACCAATTCCACTGGTTATATCCTTCAATGTACAGTTCATGTGTTTTTACCTAGCATTTTCAAACATTCCATTATATGGATTCTGGAGAGAACCACCCATTTGTGGGTGAGAAGTGCATCCCGTAATGGTTCTCCATATTATTGTGGCTTGACTCTGCCCTTCGAAACTTCACTAGCTTGTCCACTTTTGCTCTAACCTCTTTTTATATAAGTGACAGTAAGAGAAAAAGGCCACTTACAGAATGTGTTTGACTCAAAACCATAATTGTCCTCTCCAAATTTCTTCACACTACGAAGAATTACTGCATCAGACATGGTAATTGCAATCTGCAGTCAATAACCCTATAAAATAAAAATAGTCATTGCAATTATTTTTCTTTAAGCAAAGTAGACAAATGAAAGAACAGTTTGGTAGAAGAAATCACTTTCACTAACAATTTTAATCTTCACTAAAAAGCAGATTTTTTAATTGATCAATAACTCCATGAAAGACTCTACTTATTGGGAATGAAAAGGCAAACCATTGATTGTGGCTTTCCCCTAGTTGATGAATGGATAGTTACTTTTTATTTGTTCTTTCTTTCTTTCTTTCTTTCTTTCTTTCTTTATTTCTTTCTTTCCTTCCTTCCTTCCTTCCTTCCTCCCTTCCATGAGTAAAAATTAAAACCACTAGAACTGCACAACCAACTGATGATATTCTTGGGTTAATGTAGTGGAATGACAGTACCTAATACTGGTGGATAGACTTCAGTGCTCCTATGTAAATGCAACTCCTAGTTTGAGGATATGGTGAGTCCAGTGTGGACCAGGGAAATAACTACCCATTCATTTCATAAAACAAGTGTAACCTTGACATCAAAACAAACAAGAATGGTATAAGAAAAAATAGAAATATAATTATTCTTGAAAATAGATTAAAAATTGCTAAATATGTTAAGTGGAATTTAGCAGTTCATGAAAAAATGTAATGAGCAATGTTGATCCCAGGAATACAATGATGGTTTTATGAAAAATTCTGATCATTTTGATAGACTCAGAAAAAGTATTCAGTAAAAATCAATATTCATTACTGACGTCTAAAATCCTATAAGATTAAAGAAATCATTATCAGCAACTCCAATGAATAGATTTTGGGTAATGATCAGCAGCAAATACTAGATCCATTAGCTGAAATATTGGCAAAGATTAAATATCTAGTAGTACAAAGTATTGCGAAGATGTAGAGGGAAGACATTACATTAAGCCATTATATCTCCTTAAGCTCCTCTTGGCTCTCACAGTTTCTCATACTTTCTTCGTTTTTGATGACCTTGACAGTTTTGAGGAGTATTGAGCAGTTATTTTGTAGAATGTCCTCTAAAATGGGACTTGTCTGATATTTTTCTTAGGATTTTTCTCAGGATTAGACAAGGATTGTATATTTGGGGGAGGAAAACCACAGGGGTAAAGTATTCTTTTCATTACATCATATAAATGGTACTATCAACATAATAGTACCGATCAACATGGTTTATAAAAAATAAATTTTTAAATTTTTATTTGAATTCAATTAATTAACATAGAATGTATTATTGGTTTCAGAGGTAGAGGTCAGTGATTCATCAGTCTTATATAACAGTTCTCATTACATCATGTGCCCTCCTTAAGGTCCATCTCCCAGTTACGCCATCCCCTTACCCCTCTTCCTTCCAGTAACCCCCAGTTTGTTTCCAATGATTCAGGGTCTTTTATGGTTTGTCTCTCTCTCTGATTTTGCCTTGTTTTATTTTTTCTTCTCTTCACCTATGATCCTCTGTTTTGTTTCTTAAATTCCACATATGAGTGAGATCATACGATAACTATCTTTCACTGATTGACTTATTTCACTTAGCATAATGTCTTCTAGTTCCATCCATATCTTTGCAAATGGCAATATTTCATTTTTGATGGCTGAGTAATATATATATATATATATATATATATATATATATATATATATATATATACCACATCTTATTTATCTATTCATTTGTTGATGCTCATCTGGGCTCTTTGCATAGTTTGGCTATTGGGGACATTGCTGCTATAAACCTTGGGTACAGATGCCCCTTTGGATCAGTACATTTTTATCTTTGTGGTAAATACCCAGTAGTGCAATTTCTGGGTTGTAGGGTAGCTCTATTTTCAACATTTTGAGGAACCTCCATACTGTTTTCCAGAATACCTGTACCAGCTTACCTTCCTACCAATAGTGTAAGAAGGTTCCCCATTCTCTGCATCCTCGCCAACATCTGTCATTTCCTGACTTGTTAATTTTAGCCTTCTGACCTGTGTCAGGTGGTTTTTATTTCTTTTCCCCTGATGCTGAGTGATGTTGAACATTTTTTCATGTGTCTGTTGGCCATTTGTATGTCGTCTTTGGAGAAATGTCTGTCTTCTCTGCCCATTTCTTGACTAAGATTATTTGTTCCTCGGGTGTTGAGCTTGATAAATTCTTTGTATATCTTGGATACTAGCCCTGTATCTGATGTGTCATTTGTAAATATCTTCTTTGATTATCTTTTGGTTTTGTCGACTGTTTCCTTTGCTGTGCAAAAGCTTTTTATCTTGATGAAGTCAAGATAGTTCATTTTTGCCTTTGGAGATATGTCTAGTAAGAAATTGCTGTGGCTGAGGTCAAAGAAGTCGCTGCCTGTGTTCTCCACTAGGATTTTGATGGATTCCTGTCTCACATATAGGTTTTTCATTCTTTTTGAGTCTATTTTTGTGTATGGGGTGAGGAAATGGTCCAGTTTTATTCTTCTGCATGTGGTTGTCCAATTTACCCAAGAGCATTTGTTGAAGAGACTGTCTTTTTTCCATTATATATTCTTTCCTGCTTTACTAAAGATGAGTTGACTATAGAGTTGAGGGTCCATTTCTGGTTTCTCTATTCTATTCCATTTATCTCTGTTTTTGTGCCAGTACCATACTGTCTTGATGATTACAGCTTTGTAATAGAGCTTGAAATTTGGAATTGTAGTGCCACCAGTTTTGGTTTTCTTTTTTATTTTTTTAAAGATTTTATTTATTTATTCATGAGAGAGAGAGAGAGAGAGAGAGAGAGGCAGAGACACAGGTAGAGGGAGAAGCAGGCTCCATGCAGGGAGCCCGATGTGGAACTCGATCCTGGGTCACCAGGATCATGCCCTGGACTGAAGGCACCGCTGAGCCACCCGGGCTGCCCAGTTGATAGCATTTTGATAAAGAGTGCATTGAATGTATAGATTGCTCTAGGTAGCATAGACATATTAACAGTATTTGTTCTTCCAATCCATGAGCATGCAACATTGTTCATTTCTTTAAGTCTTCCTCAATTTCTTTTATGAGTGTTCTATAGTTTTCTGAGTACAGATCCTTTGCCTCTTTTGTTAGGTTTATTCCTAGGTGAAGTACCCTCATTACATCATATCAAAAGTACTACTGACATAATAGTACCAACCAACATGATTTATAAAAATAAATTTTAAAAAATAAATTCAATATTAAGAAGTAGAGTGAGAAACATTATTTTATTAATCAATTTAGGAGGTCAGTAAAATAAAAAAATCTACATGAACTAGATTCAAACTTACTTTATTCAACAACAGTTTATTACTATAGCAGTATTACACCCAGAGAATGCAATGCTCACAGATTATATCATTTTTGAAATTTTAACCAAAAACTTATTTTTTAAAAGGCAAAGAAAGAAATTCTTTGATCATGATAAAATAAGAAAACTTCAATGATAGTTGTAATATTACATCTCCTCATTTTAAAATAAGACTTTTTTAAAAAAAATCAATGTTCAATGATTTTTTTCCTGGCTTAGCTCTTCATTTAAAAAGGTTTCTTTTCACTGGCATGCAAATATTTGGCAGCACTTAGAGGCTAGTGGTGTCGTGTCTTGTCCATGAACTTCAGTCTTACAGATCCTATGGCTTCACTCCATGTTATTGGATACATTTTTTAACCTCTCTCCAGGCTCTGAATTCTCCTTCAGATCAGTGGTGGTGATGGTGGTACTAAGGAGGAGAATGATGATCAACTAACCTACTCTCTTCATTTTCCCTCTCTGTGCCCTCTGCAATTCTATAGTTGTTTTCATATTGAGTTTGCTTACATTTTGCTTCTTTCTGAATACAGTGACTTTTGTGATCTCTACTATTAAAGAGTAACATTCTCAAACACAAAATTCATGCATATCATGGATCTCCATCCCCGTAGCATTGACACTGCCTTCATCCAATGACCACCAGGAACACAACTATAGTCGAACAGTCTGGATTCATTACTAAATTGCAGTGAGGGGGAACACACGGTAGGAACCATGGGATGTCTCAGTAAAAGAGTGTTAGAAAGAACCTATTATAGGACTTGGGCTTCAGTTAGGTTATTGGAAGAGGATCCAAGAAAATGGGGGTTTGCTTCAGATTGGATGCTGCCAGAAAGCCAGAGCAATTTTCATGACTGGGTACAGAAACAATCACTCATAGCAAGAGAGAGGGATGAGGATGAGAGAGGATGTTTAGTATTTTGTGGGTTGCACAATGACCTTGTTTTTATCTGTGTTTGGGCAAAATTATGGACTGGCTTTACTTTGCTTCATTTTTAACCTGATTCATAGTGAATTTGTCTGAGGTTGGTTGGATAGTTATTTTTTCGTATCAATTTGAGGGAACTAAGGGATGCCCACATAGCTGTAAAGAATTTTTTCTGGGTATGTCTGTAATGTGTTTCCAGAAGAGATTAGCATTCGAATCTGTAGAAGACTGCCCTGATCACTGCAGATGGGCATTATTCATTCAATCCCCTGAAGGCCTGACTAAAACAAAAAGGCAGAGAAGTTGATGGCAGAGAAACTAAAAGACATTTTTCTAAAGAAGACATCCAAATGGCCAATAGATACATGAAAAGATGCTCAACATCACCCATCATCAGGAAAATGCATATCAAAACCATAATAACATATCACCTCACATCTGTTAGAATGACTATCATCAAGAAGACATTAAATAACCAGTGTTGGTAACGATTTTGAGAAAAGGGAACCCTCATGCCCTGTTGATGGGAAAATAAACTGGTTTAGTCACCATGGAAATCAGTATGGAGGTTCCTTAAAAAATTAAAAATACAGGGGCACATGGGTGGCTCAGATGGTTAAGCATCTGCCTTTGTTTTTTTGTTTTTTGTTTTGTTTTGTTTTGTTTTAAGCATCTGCCTTTGTCTCAGGTCCTGATCTTGGGTTCTGGGATGGAGCCCCGTATGGGGATTCCCACTCCTGCTCAGTGAAGAGTCTGCTTCTCTGTCTCCCTCTGGCCCTCCTCCGCTCATGTGCACCCTCGTGAGCGTGCTTTCTCTTTCAAAAAAAGAAATTAAAAATACAGCTATCATATGATCCAGCAATCCCACTTCTGAGTATATACCCAAAGGAAATTAAAATAGGTTATTGAAGAGATACCTGCACTCCTGTGTTTACTGTAGCATTATTCAATATAGCCAAGATACAGAGACAACCCTAAGTGCCCATCAATGGATGAATAGATTAAAAGAGATGTGGTATATACATATGTATATATGCACACACGTATATAGCATATATAAAAAAACTTTGTATGTACATATGTACACACACATACATATACACACACATACATATGCACACACATACATATAATGAAATATTATTCAGCCATAAGAAAGAAGGAAATCCTGCCACTTGTGACAACATGGATGGACCTTGAGGGCATTATGTTTAATGAGATAAGCCAGACAGAGAAAGAAAAATATTGTATGATTTTGTCTATCTGTGAAATCTAAAAAAGCTGAACTTGTAGAAACAGAGACTAGAATGGTGGTTACCAGAGACTGAGGGGTGGAGGGATTGGGGAGATGTTAAAGGATACAAACTTGCAACTAGAAGATGAGAATATTCTGAAGATCTAATGCACAACATAATGATTATAGTCAACAAAGCTGTATTGTATACTTCAAAATTGCTAAGAGGCTATATCTTAAATGTTCTCATCACAAAAAAAGAAATGATAATTATGTAACATGATAGAGGTGTTAGCTAAAGCTATGGTGGTAATTCAAATTGCCATATATAAGTGTATCAAAGCAACAAGTTGTATACCTTCAACTTATACAATGTTGTATGTCAAATACTTCTGAGTAAAAAATAAATTAATTTTTTGAAGGCCAGAAGAGGATGAATTTGCTCTTCTACTTTAGCTGGGACATCCATCCTTTCCTGGCCTTGGACATCATTGCTGCTGGTTCTTGGCCCTTTGATTGGTTGCTCAGTCAGAAATTGAAGCTAGTTGCCTTATCTCTGCCCAGGTCAGAAATGGCAGTGATGAATTCTGAAGGCCATTGTGTTGAAAAAGTTGATGACTTGCATGCATCCACAAAGGCAGTGGCAATTTTATAATGCTAAGTCTGGGAAAGTGCAATGAGATACCAAAATTTCTATGACAAATAAACAAAAGCCTTGCTTGTGATATTTTTCCAGGAAAGGCAATGTTTCCAGAATCAGATGTTAGATGAATTGCCTCATATCATTATAAGCACAGAATGAAATTCTGGTATATCTGTAGACCATGTTTTCTTTACTGGTTAGTTACTTTTTAATTAAGTGAGATCCTGGGAAACATAGCAGATGCTGGAGAATATCTCTGATAGTTTCTGAAACCCTGGAAACATAGTGAGAATCTAGTTGTCAGTAATAAACAGGTTTGTTTCACAGGGTTGTGAGAGTGTGTCCCCTCACCTGGCACATTCCATGATTTAAGCATGCTCTGGTATTTTGACACATTATTTCCCCACCCTAATCAGCAGACATAATGTCATCTAATTCTACTCTCTCAGCTGTTATCTATAGTACCCTAAGCTAACAATTTTGTTCTTGAGCTTCCTAAAGTGTGTGAAGGGTTCTTGGGTATCACACATTGCAGGAACCTTTAATTAAGGTTTCCTAACAATTTACCATAACAAAGTTTCACTTTAACCAACACAAAAGAACTCAGAATTGAAAATAAGGTACTATGCTATCTCCTTTTCACTCTGTCTTTTCATAAATTGAATAATTTTAATCTCTAAAAAAATCTCTTTGGAAACAGATTGAGGATTTTCAAGTCTTCCCGGAGGATGGTCTTCCAATAAACCCAGAAAGTCTAGCTGAAAGTCAGAAATCAAGATTTCTAAGCACTGGCTGGCAGACTTTGGCCACCTAATTGTGGAAACCCCAAGAATTCTTAAATGTCCACACCAGCATCACTGTCCCTCTCTACTAAAATGGCATGTGGTCTATGTGCAGACTATCTGTGCTTCTGTTTAACTATCCAGGGTTGACATTTTCTTTTCTTTGATTAAATGTGTAATCTTATCAACATAGAGGACAGTCTCCTGACCTTTCCTGGTAGACACATCTCAGATATTTCTACTTTAGAACACTAGCAACAATATTCTGGAAGACCACTGAGGGGAGGAGATCCTGGATGGATCACCTGAGAGAACTGAGGACATTGACAAATCCCAGAAAGAGGGATAAATAAGAAGTGCTATGGGGGATGGGGCGCCTGAGGTTATCAAAACTGGTCGAGATAGAGTTCTATAAACCATGTCAGGGTTAAACCAAAAATCCAATGAATACAAAATGTCAGTGCCCACCATGGGCCAATACATCAAGGCTGCTAAGTGTAACTTCAAGACAAAAGTCTGGCTATTGATGCTGCAGGAGAACGGAAAAAGAAAACAGGAAGAAAGAAGGAAGGAAGGAAGGAAGGAAGGAAGGAAGGAAGGAAGGAAGGAAGGAAGGAAGGAAGGAAGGAAAAAGAAAGAAAGAAAGAAAGAAAGAAAGAAAGAAAGAAAGAAAGAAAGAAAGAAAGAAAGAAAGAAGAAAGAGAAGGAGAGGAAAGGAGAGGAAAGAAAGAAAAGGAAAGAAAGGAAAGAAGGAAAGGAAAAGAGGAGAGAAAAGAAACACATCAGGAAGAATAATTCTCTCAGAGGCTGGAATCCTTCCAGGCTGAAGATACAGCTATAATAGGAGCATTGGCCTACTGCCTGTTTTTGTAAATAAAGCTTTATTGGAACACCATCATGTCCATTAGTTTTAATATTGTCTTTGGCTGTTCTTGTGCTACAATGGCAGAGTTGAGTAGTTGTGACAGAGATAAACTTACATCCCCCACCCCCCACCAATGCTTAAAACATTTACTTTCTAGGGCATTCGGGATGGCGCAGCGGTTTAGCGCCCGCCTTCAGCCCGGGGTGTGATCCTGGAGACCCAGAATCGAGTCCCACGTCGGGCTCCCTGCATGCAGCCTGCTTCTCCCTCTGCCTGTGTCTCTGTCTCTGTCTCTGTCTCTCTGTCTCTCATGAATAAATAAATAAAATTTAAAAAAATTTACTGTGTAGCTTTCTGCAGAAATGTTTGCCGATTCCTGTATTATGAGGTCAGTTCCAGACAGTTCTGGTGCCTGGGGAGAAATATTGGAGAACCTGACCTACCCAACCTAAAACTATATGGAGGGCACCAGCCCTCTAATGTGCCCTGTCCTCATGGAACTTACAGTGCAGCAGGGAATACAGGTGCTATATGAGAAAGGACAAGCGTGGTGACTGTGAGGGAAGGGGAAGCATGGGTAGCTCCACGAGCCTCAAGCGGAGGCCCTGCCCTTGTCTGGGCAACTGGAGGAGACTTTGGAGCTAGAGCATTTTCATCCTGGGATATCTCCTCATAGGAGATGAGGGTGATAAATTAGCCAAGGAAACGGGAGAGAGAACAGCTTCCCAGGCAGGGAGGAGTACATGAAAAGGCTCAGACCCGAGACAGAGCACGTAGGTTTAGGACAGAAGAATGTCCAGTGAGCGTGAGGGAAAGTGGATGCACATCTCTGAAGGATGTGGCTGCTGGATTCCTCGGGGCTCATCTCTAACAGTGAGGACTTGGGACCTTATCCCAGTGGCAAGGAAACTAATAAAGAGTTTTAGGCAAAATAAAGATAGGATCATTTTTACACTTAAAAAAAAAAACACCAACACTCTGATAAGGCTTGGAACTTGAGAGCCCACACGCACAGGGACTAGGAAATCTGGCTGGGAAGGACAAAAATTCTTCCAGGCCAGGCAAGCAGGCACCCTCGTTTAGTAGAGCACAGACCCGACAGTTCACCTCACTCTCGGGCAGATAGACCGGAGGTGACCCAAAGAAATAGGTTTCTGTTGCCCCAGAGCCAAGCCATTGGTGCCCAGGCTCTTGTCACTTTAGGAGATGCTTTCTCTATTATATCATGTACCAGGTTTTCAGTTGTCTCTGGGGAGATTGGTTCTGCTTTCCATTTCATTTCCCCCCAGTTACTATCTTTGAAACATGTTGGCCTTGCTTTGACTGGACTCAGGAGGAAGAGGCTGAGGTTGTTCTACATCCAGGCCAAGATAATAAGGAGAATCTAAATGCACTAATGGCCATTGAGAAGCTGGAGGGACGGCGAGGAGTACTAGGCCAGGCTCAGGAGTAGAGTGGCCTTCACCCCACCCCACATCACACGGTGAATATTCTCCTTGGCTTTTCTCTTGTGAGGTTTCTCCTTTTATAAAAGTTTTCAAGGTCACCAACACCACATACTCCCCTTCCTTGGCTTCTCAGAAAAGCAGAACTGCTCCTGGTTCCCTTGAATTTGAAAGTTACCTCCTAAGCCACAAATTCTGATTTTTTTTAAAAAGCTCTTTAAATGTCTTTCACGCTGACATGCAGAAATGTAGGTAGCACACTTTTGATATTATTAAACCCAGCAAATGATTTGTTTATCCCAAGGATCATTAAAAGGAGGAAAGAAATATTAGTTTATGCTAAGAAGTAGAAAAATAGGAAAATACTGTCTTGCAGGTAAGCGGGTTATGCCTTCCAACAAAGTGGAAGATAGGATAGGATAAAAAGGAGGCCCCTTTAGCCTCGAGGACTGCAGCTGATGGACAAGGGAAAGAAAGGAAATGGAAGACTGAAGAATTGCACTCAAACAAGAAAGTCTAACGTCAGCATTACTCCCAGCTTTTCTTGATCTCCACGCCCATAGTTCTCCCATCTGTGCAAAGCAACACACAACTCTGACCCTTGATTCTTGCAATGGAACCTGGGCTTTTTTTCTCTTCTTTTTTTTTTTTTTTTTTTTCAATTTCAGTGTCTTTTAAAACCACTGAGTGAGCAGGGTTTTTTTCCTACGTGACTTCCTAACCTATTTGCAACATTCATAGCAAATATTTGTCACCATTACCCTTAGTAGAAGGACACACATGTTATTCAAGGGCCTTACAATCAAGTAGGGGGCAGGGCATGTAAACAGGAACTCCCAGGCAGGGAAACAGAGGCTCCAGAGATAATGGCAGAGGGTTACAGAGCAGAGGAGGAGGGTACCCAAGTCTACAGGGGTGAGGGATGTGTGGGGTTGAGGTGGGGGAGGGGGGCACACACAGAAACAACTTCTATTAAACAAAAACTTGTAAATAAGTTAACACCTCACAAGTATAATAACCATTGTTGGATCCCAATATTAAGAATTTTGTGTACAGTCCATGTCATTTCTAATATGTCTAGCAAGCTATTCTTCTCAAAACACTTGGAAATACCACACTCTATTCCCAGTCTTCAATGTGAATGATATTTGACTGATATGTTCAAATCAGCAGCAACATTTCTACTAGCTAGGGAAACCTACAAGAGGGAAATTAAGATTCTAGAAACCAACTCCCCACCCCCCAGCCAGGCATGCAGAGCCCATATTCTTTAGTATCTAAATTATTGAAAACTGGGAGAATGAGCAAATGAGCATGGTGTGGGAGAAAAGATCAAGTCGGCATAATCCTATATTAAGCCAGCACCAGCTTTTGGGACAGGAATTTGTTTTCTGTGCAAACAGAATTGTGCTTTCATACAACCAAGATTTAAACACTCACTAGTATTTTTATTTTGGGCAGATTATTCAATCCATTCACCCATTTGCACCACACACCCCATATACCACCCCCACTCGCACATTCTCGAGAGAATTGATGCATAAAGTAGTATTGCTATAAATGAGACAGTGACCAAGAGCCATCTGTATCACCTATCACATTGTGACATCATCGACGTACTCGGCAAGTTCCTATTGAAGCATCATTGTATTGTTTATCGCATGACAAGCCTTTAGTGGATCAAAACACAACACCCCACCAAGTAGAACCTGGAGCACGTGGACTTGCAGAACGTAGTCCTCAAACTTTGTAGAGGGTAGAAGTCACTTACCTGTGAACATGAACTTGAGGCAGCCGGAGAAACGAGCCACTCCACCATGGAGAGTCAAAGGGTTTTACAACCTTTTCCCACTTCAGTTTTCATCCTTATAAAACGCTGAACAGAATTCAAGCTTTTTTGAAAACATTATCTATTTGCTGACAGGTCAATGCCCCAAAGGCCAGCCTACGCACAGTTCAGGGACATCTGAGGAAAGGTTGAACACACTGGAAACAATAACCCCAAGCCCAAAGTATGCCTGGGAAGCCGCGTGAGGGCGCCAACAGGCTTCGGAAAATGCAGATTCCCTTGAAAGAAGACACAGACCCTGGCGTCCCTTCCTCCCCCAGCCTGCGAGAGTGTTGATCCTGGCCACGTCCAGCTCTTCTTTCCATAGACTTAGTCTTAGGAAGTTACTTTAAAACATAACAAGACCAAAAGCAAAAAAAAACCCTCAAAACTTTTCCCGTTGATTTGAAAGACTACTTTTGGGAAATCCTTACATTGCAGGCCCCCGGTGTTCCTGCCCCAGGCCCAGGGTTGCATGGAGATAGATAACTTGGAACAACACCTGAAACAGCCTTTTGCTCAAAACTGAATACTCACCTGACCCTTGCACTCTGGCCTCCACAGTCAATGACCTCAGGCTCTGCCCACCAGAGGAAGCCTTGTGTAAGGAGAGAGAAATGATTTTTTAAAAGGCTTAAATGAACAGAAATCCAAGTGAAATAAACACATATAGCTTCTCCAGTGGCTTTCTGCTCTCCGTTATCTGTTCCTCTCCCTTGTTAATTCTTCTATTTTCTCAAATGCACTTATTTTTTTAATCTCTCCCTGGCTGAGCTGACCTCTTCCTAAGGGCACCTCAGTCTGGCCTGCAGCGATGAATAATAATAGCCAACACCAGGATGCCTGGGTGGCTCTGTGGCTGAGCATCTGCCTTTGGCTCAGGGCGTGATCCCGGGGTCCCACGTTCGAGTCCCACATCGAGCTCCTGCTTGGAGCCTGCTTCTCCCTCTGCCTATGTCTCTGCTTCTCTCTGTGTCTCTCATGAACAAGTAAATAAAGTCTTAAAAATAAAAATAAGAATAATAGCCAACATTGGCCAAGCTCTTATTGGGTGTCTGGTTCAGCTGGAGAGTTTTAGTTTGTATTTCTTGATTTGAATTTCTTGAAATTCCCTTGTTTGGATTTCTCAATAACCATAGGAGTTAGGTGCTATCATCATCATCATCTCCATTTTATAGTGGAGGGAACTGAAGCACAGAGAGGTTAAATAACCCACCCACCGTCTTGCAACTAATAGGTGTAGAGCCTGTGCTCCTAACCACTCTATGCTAACCTATCCCAGGCTCTAAAATGCAGGTGATGGGCCAGTGCTTCTCAGTTTGCAGAAAAGAAAATCAAATAATGATAAGATCAGATTTTCACAACTTAAAATTTTTTAGTCATGAACTTTAAAAATCCACTACCATTTGTCTCTACTGGAATCTATATATATATAGGATGGTTTATGATTTGGCTCTAAATTTTGTGTATTATACATATAATTTATACTTTATATTTATATTTTATATATGTTTTATATATAAATATTTATTTATTTATATATTAAATATATGAATATATATTAATAAATATAAAATATATATATAATAAAATTCCCATACATCAAGATTAGCAAACATAGGAAAGATTTCTAAGATGTTCCTCTGTCTGCTGGTTTGAGAAGCCCTGGGACAGGTTGACCTCTGAGGCAACACAAATGTATATAGTAATATTGGGTTTGGCACCAGTTAAGACTCAGAACAAAGAAATTTGCGCTACATAAAACCAAAAGGATAGCACAACTGTGGGTTTGTAGCCTTGATTGGGAGGAGATTTTCAGTAGAATTTTGTGTCCTTGGTTCTGGTGAATTTGTTGATAACACCCACAGGATGAAAAGGAGCTTCTCACTGGTCCTAGTGACCTAAGCCTTTCCTTGGTGTGACATGTAGATGTACAGGAAGATTAAAGACAGAAAGAGAGTTCTAGAGCTGGGAACAATATTGCAGGTATTTGGTTCAACCACATCATCTTGTAGATGCAAAAACTGAGGACAGAGCAATGACCTGTCCTGAGCCCCTTGGAGGTTTAATAACATCTTTTTCTGCTCCTTCAACTCTGGCTCTCAACCAACCAGGACAGGCTGAATGCCAAGTTAATCATTCCTATGGTGTTTCAGCAGCAGGTGAGCTTTCTTTATGGTTTATGGTCTAAAAATAGGTAGGGCTATGGTCCCTACTGTCCTCCAGTTAAAACATTAACTGAAACACTTTTTGAGTGCTTACTGTGTGCCAAACCCTGTTCTAACCTCTGGGATACAAATATGAACAAAACAGATGAGAATTCCTGCCTTCAGGAATCCTATATCCTGGTGTGGGTGGGCGGAGAGGTAGATAGTAAATAACAAGCACAACATATGTGCTGATGGTGATAAATACTATGGAGAAAAACATTATAGGAAAGGAATATGATAAGGGAGTATGTGTATGTGCGAACATGTGTTTGTGAGGTGAGCAGGAGCGTTGCCATTTTAAACCAGGTGGTTGGAGAAGGTGATATATGAGAAATGACCTGAGGTGAGGGACCAAGTACATGAGAATCTACGGGAGCAGTAAGTACAAAAGCCCTGGAGCAGGGGAGCACCTGCTATGTTTAAGGAACCACAAGGAAGTCAGTATAGCTGGAGCAGAGTAAGAAAGAGAGGGAGCAGTAGTCAATGGTATCATTGCAATGGCAGTAGAGCAGTGGTTCTCAAAGTGTGATTACTAGACCAGCAGCATCAGCATTAGCTGTTAGAAATATAAATTCTGGGGCCCATCCTTCATATCCTGAATAAACACTCTTGGAGTAGCACTCAGAATGCTGAAGTTTGAGAACCCCTATCATAGGACCTTGGAGGTCACTTTAGACCAATTTGGACCATATTTCAAACTCATACCCAAAAACGCCTCAGGGAAGGCCCCAAATGCTGAAGATAGAATTCAGCCAACAATTGTTCAAAAACAATTGTACTGTGGGGGAGAAATGGTATTGAGAACCATTCTGGGCACAGTGGAAGAAACAAAAGAAAACACTATTACTTTCATTTTTTGAATCATTCAAACACAAATTATTGAGCATCTTCTATTTGCAAGATACCACATCAATTGTTTCATTGGTTGCCAACTTGTACATATTGAGTCAGTGTCCTTGAAAACATACAAATCTTAAAGGGAAGAAAAAGCTTTACATAAAAAACAATTAAGAATAAAATAAAGCAGAACAGCATCAAAAGTCAGAATGTTCAATGCATCTCTTAAATATTTTTTTAAAAATGACACATCACTGGGGTCAGGAAAAAGAGTCCCTGAGGAGAGGGAATTTGAGTTGTGTCTCAGAATATGAGGAGGGTGTGGTCAGGAACACAGTATGCGCATGGGTGTAGAACACACACAGACAATATTAAGAAGAACCAGATGAGAGACGAGACTATTAAACCAACCGTGGGAGGTTTTGTTTGTTGGCAAACAGTGGCTTCTAAGTTCACTGAGGTAGGTGAGGACAGGCAAAGAAGAGTTTTCAATGCCAGTAAGACAAGTTGCAGAGAGTCTAAGCCTGGAGCTTCAGTCCCGAGGAAGTCTTGCACATGTACGCCAATGACAGACCCTTCTGCTTGGTTATTACCATCTTGAAAAATCAGTATTAATTGTGAAAACCCAGCTTGGCATAATATAACTGGGTTTGTTTTCATGGCATAAAGACTAGTAGAGAGAAAATGTCTGAATTAGCACTTCCTTGGGTAGCTTTCTGTTTTTGAAGCAAGCTCTGTGGGTTCATATCCTGCTTCTGTCACTTACTTGTGATGAGATTTAATTAAGGTAATGATACTAGTAATCATTTCCCACTCATATCAAGTTCAACAGTCTTTGAGTGAAGAGAAGTTGATGGCCAGAGAAGGTGCTCGGCTCCACGAGTCAAGGACCCAGGCGGACAGAGCCTCTGCTCTCCTCAACGGGTGACTTTCTAGGTCTTAGACATTGGTGTCTAGCCATCACACAGCCAGGGAGAAAATATGGAGTATTACGTATGGACAGTTTCCACAGGCCAAAGCTAGAAGTGGCATCCATAAACCATTGGCCAGGATTTTGTCACATGGTCACATCTAACTGCTAAAGAGACTAGGAGGTGAGATTTAGCTGTGTACTCGGGAGGTTTGGTTAAAAGGTAGCCAATCTCAGGAGATGGGCTTGGGAATCACAACGATTTATATTCACTTTCCAGTCATTTGACTTCGGGCAAGTTACTTAATCTCCACTAGCCTCAGTTACTTCATCAGTAAAATGGAAGTAGTGATACCATCTTTACAGGGTGATAAAGTCTGCCTGAACTCACCTGTGCCACAGATCCTGGACAAACATGCTGCATGTGGGAAAGAATTTTGGATGTGGGGCAGAGCAGTTTCTCCTCCAGCAGGAGTGCCAGTTGATCTGACCTCCAAGGAGTGTGCCCTGGAATGGGTAAGTTTTCCTTTTGAGTCCGAGATGTCAGTCTGTTTCAGTCTATCTGGATGGCATGTGGGATATTCACCCCACACCCAACATGCCCCATGCTAATGATTAATCATACTGCACCATGAGTCTCGCTGGCTCTGCCCTGAAAAATACGGGTGTAAGATTTTTTTTAAGTGAACTTTGTCAATCTCATTCTGTCTAGTCAAAGGGGTCCATGATTGATATCCATGATTAGATATTCATAGCACAATTTCCCCAGAAACCCTTCCAAATAAGTCAGTGATATCCAAAAAAGATCGGTCCTCTGAGTATGCAGGGATGATTCAGTGTTAGTGTAGTAGGAACACTGCAAACCAATGACCTGTGCATTTTTCTCCTCCCCTTTCCTTATCCTGTGATTCCTCTCCAGGCAGGCAGTTAGGTGAATTTTGTATATTTTGTGTCAACCAAAATCAGCATATTCCTAATTTTGTTTTGTAGCCATTTAAGGAAGACAAGAAGAAAAAACATGAGAATATAAATGTGATAATATGTAAGTTATAAAAACGTCAGTGTGGATGAGTTTTATCTTCTCCTTTGTGCTTTCCCGCATCTTCTAAACTGTATACAATAAAAGCAAACTATTTTTAATAAACAATTTATTAAATGAAAAGAATAAAGTATATGACAAAAAGTAATCCCTATAAGGATGCTTAATAGAATTTATATTACTAAAAATTTTTTTAATATATCTGGAGGTTTTGAAAGCTCTCCAAATATTAGCTGGGGTTCAGTCAATGCTTTTCTCCATGAAGGCTCTAATGTCTGCAAAAAATATGGACTCCTCATTTGGATATCACAGGCAAAATTTCTGTGGATTCGAAGTCTCTGCATTGCAACCTAGTTTGTCCTAACACAGAACAGTCCCATGGGGTCATGCTTGAAGCTCTTCCTCGGTGGTGTGGCCCAATGGTCCTAAATCAAGAGACAGCCCCATTCTACTCCAGACCTGTGCCCTTGGCCCCACTTCTCCCAAAAGCTGGCTCTGATCTGAACAGCCCTTGGGGTCCCATTTGGCTCCTTGTACAGTCTGTGCCAACAGACTATGGCATATTTGGCTTTGGCTCCTGGGACTCCTCCAGACCCCCACTTGTTTAGCAATATAGAGTAAAATATTTGGCACATAAAACACTTCATGATGGTCTTCAAGTCATGTTCCTTTAAGATGGCTGTGGAGATAAGAATTAAAAATAGTGAATTGGGTCACCTCAGTATACTTTCAGATGTCTTATGCTCCCCCTATAGAATTAACAACACCAAATGAGACTTTTTCATCACACCCTCAGCAAGTAGTAGCGCACAATTCTCTGATGGAATACATTGAAATCCACAACTATTTATCTTCTTCAGCTCTCAGTACTTGGCCAGAATTTCTATTTTTGTTTCCCTCTCTAATGAGGAAAACTAATACAAAAATGCAGACTTCATTCATGAGCAAATCTTTTCATACCTTTGAGCGTGCTCATTCGTATCTTTCCCTAAAGGCTTATAAGAATTATGAGGGAACATTAGTAACTGGAGAAGGGAGAAGAATAGATGAAAGAAAGAGAGAGAGAAAGAAAATCAGAGACAATCCTGCTACAGAACATTTGTTACTGAGTGATTGTATCTATGGCATCGAATAGTCATTTGAACTGTAAAATGAATTCATTTCTCACTGGAGAGGGACAAGCTTGCTGAGGTTCTGGGAAGATTGGATTTTCATGTCTCAATATCACCCAGGACACCCCCTTTCTTAAAGTGATTATATATATATATATATATATATATATATATATATATATATATATATATCAGTCTCAGAAACCACAGTCAAGCAGGTCATAATGATCTATTCCAAGTGTTTACAAATAATGTGTGAGTGTAAGAGAGTCTCTACTACTCCTTAGCTTAATGCAAGGCAATTCATTCTTAAGACAACATACCTTGGCAACAAGGAACCAGTTTTATTAAATTAGTCAATCATATCTTTGGGCAACTATCTAATAGTCTCGTAAAACCAAAATCCACTTCTCTTTTCAGTAAGCTTTTCAATCCAAGTGGATGTTGGTATCCTAATATTTTTAGCTTTAAGAAGAAAAAATTGAAGGCACATTATTTTTATTGTTCTCTTGCAAATGGCCGTTCAGAGTTCCCCTGTTCCACTCTTACTAGCTCGGGGTGACTCCTTAATACACAGGAAACTTAGTTTGTGAAACACTGCTTTAAAGTGAGGAGCTATCTACACCTGATTCACTAATTCATTGTTTCTCACTGACACTTGTCTAGGCACACATTTTAAAATGCCCCAACTTTAAACAACAATGATTAAGAGTGATTAATTAGGGAACCCGGGTCATGAGCATCAAACCTCAAACTAAGGTAGGATAAAATAAAGGACCTGCAGCCAAATTAAACCTACATCTGACTCTGCTAGAAATGTTGAGTTGCTGCCATAACACTAGGGAATCTTCCAGTTCAGCCCAGGGCTTTCAGTAGACCTCATGGCAGAGTCCATAACTTATCTCTTCCAGGATGTGGTCAGGCATGCTTACCCTTTAGACCACAGCCCATCCCACTTTAACTGACTTGGGGTGTCCTCACTTCCTTATTGAGTATGGAAGGGTGGCTGCCTAAGTTCTCAGAAATTCATTTTGGGACTTTGTCATTTATGGGCATGTACATATGTGCATGTCATTTATGGGCATGTCATTTATGGGCATGTACAAATCACTCTTACTAGTTCTTTTTTCTTCTGGACTGTTGTATTCGTCTTTTAGTATAAGTAAATGTGTATGGAGTGTGTGTGTGTGTGCACAGGTGTACTCGCAAGAGCAACAAGTAGAAGCACAACTCATTACACATTATATTCTAAGTTATAGTATTTCCCTCCAAATCAGACCTCAAGGAATTATATCTGGTGACCATGAGGTGACATACCAAAAAATGAAGAGCGACATGCTGAGAATAATAGGGCAAAAGATAGAAAGACCCTGGGCCTTTATGATAGGATTAGGCCACTGAACCAATCTGAAACCAAATACCTCCATATTTCGCATAACGTGAAATAATTGCTCTTATTACTAATGTCACCAATTACTAGGATATGCAGCTAGATATATGCTAACTGATCTCTCTCCTAACATTACTAGATCATTCTAGAAACTACACTGCATCATTACTTCTCAAGGAAATATAGGCACACACACATACACACACATAATTTTATACATTCTGCAGATTTTATCATAGAGAATTCAGAATATGACATAAGAAATTAAGTAAGAAGAGTAAATAAGGAAAAAACAATCCAACTAAATGGTTCCTGTGGAGGCTGAGAAAATTAAGGCCATTCCACCTCAAGTTTAGCGTTAGCGCAAGTACAGCCATCTTAGCTTCGGCAGCCATCTCAGGCCCCTGTGACAAGAGCTGATCTTCACCCTACTTCAATTACAGGGAAAACTGCAGAATGCCCTTGACCAAATGCCCTTGACAGAAAGTCCCATATCGGAAAGAAAACAGAGCTTAAGATACTCCCCCACCCTTTCCCCCATATAGGAATGAAGAAATTCCTCCACCCCTTCTGGAAATCCCCTAGACCAGCCCATAAAACCCCAGCTGGAACCCCCCTCAGGGTCCAAGACCCTGATCCACTGTGATGGGTATACTTGGACCCAAGCTCGAGTTTGCTAATAAACCCTCGAGTGCTTGCATCGGTGTGGGCTCCTTGGTAGTTTCTCGTATTTGCAATCTTGGGCACAACATTTGGGGGCTCGTCCGGGATCCGAGAGACCCCCAGGACCCCACCCGGAGGGTCCCACGCATGGTGAGCATTCAACTTTTTCCACCTGTTGCGCGCATATTCTCTGAGTGCTCCTTACCGTATTTCTACTTGTAGGAATTCCAATCTGTATTAGGTCGACACTGGCTCAGTGACGACCAGGGGTCCCTTGCCCCTGCAGGGAGGACGGGGTCCTCATCTGTGAGGAGGGCCGACAGCCAGCCCTTCGGTTGACTTTATGTTTTGTCTCCGCGGCCGCACTGGAACATTTGTCTGAGTTGCTGTGTTAACTGTTGTGTGTTAACTGTCCTAACTGTGCCTTGGTGTGGACGGGGACATGATGGGGCAGACACAAACACAAACCACCCCCTGTCTCTGATGCTCCCCCACTTCTCTGATGTTAGGGAAAGAGCTCACAATCTGAGCACAGACATACGGAGAGGGAAATTTCAAACTTACTGACAGAATGGCCAACCTTTGGCATGGGATGGCCCCGAGAAGGAACTTTCCACCTACCTATTATCTTACAGGTTGAAGCTGTGATATTCAGGGATAAACCAAACGGCCACCCTGACCAGGTGCCCTACATCCTGGCCTGGCAGGACATGATCAAGAATCCTCCTCCTTGGCTAAAACCATTTTTACCCCCCAAAGCAGGACCTCCCAAGATTCTAGCCCCACAAAAGGCCAAGAAGGAGACCGACTCTACGACCCAAGCGCCCCTTTATCTGGTCTTGCAGGATTCCTTCCCGGAGGACCTGATTTTCCCGCCGCCCTACTGGGCACCCCCTGCCCCTTCGCACCCCCCATCAGAGGCACCGGGGGGGCTGCAGAAGGGACGCCCCCCTCCCTGTGTGACGGTGGCAGCAGGGACACGTGGAGGGACCCACCGGGCACCCCCATCCCCTAACGCCGGGGCGGCGACTCCACCGCCCTTCCCTCCACGCCCCCGATGAGACCCATGGACAGCCGATGTTATACTGGCCATTCTCCACCAGTGATTTATAGAATTGGAGAACCCAGAATGCCAAGTTCTCGGATAGTCCGAAAGATCTAATTGGACTTTTACATACTGTTCTCTTTACCAACCAGCCTGCTTGGGAGGACTGCTGACAGCTCTTGCAGGTTCTCTTCACCACCGAAGAGAGAGAACGAATTCAGGTGGAAGCCTGGAAGTCTGTCCTGGGAGAGGACAGACAGCCAACTCAAAACCCAGACCTCATAAACACCACCTTCCCCTTATCCCGCCCCACCTGGGACCACAACTCAGCTGAAGGTAAGGAGAGACTCGGGTCCACCACCAGACTCTACTGGCAGGTCTCCAGGCTGCCGCGCAAGCCTACCGATCTGGCCGAGGTCTATGGTGTGAGACAGGGTAAGGACGACAGTCCAGCAGCCTTCTAGAGAGAGTCATAGAGGCTTTTAGGCAGTGCATCCTCATGAACCCAGAATCACCAGAAACAAAGGCCACAATTATCACGGTCTTTGTTAACCAGGCCGCTCCAGACATCAGAAGAAAATTGCAAAGAGTAGAGAGACTAGGAGAGAAGAGCCTGCAGGACTTAGTAATAGTAGCAGAAAGAGTTTATAATAATAGAGGAAGTCCGGAAGAACAACAAACTAAACTAAGCAACCGGAATACCTGAAACCTGGCCAAGATCCTGCTGGCCACAACCACGGATGACCCACAGGAAAGACGAGGTACCTGAAGAAGCTGGCTTCAGGGACAGGTAAGGAGGATGGCCCTGGTCCCCATCGGGAACGCCCTAAACTGAACAAAAACCAATGTGCTTATTGCAAAGAAGAGGGCCACTGGGTGAAAAGCCACTGGGTGAAAAGCTGCCCTAACAAGAGACCTAAGGCCCCTGCCAAGATCTTGGAAATGGAGGAGCTGCACGACTAGGGGAGTCGGGGTTCGGCACCTCTCCCCAAGCCCAAGGTAAATCTCAGAGTGGAGGGGCAACCCATTGAATTCCTAGTGGACACTGGGGCACAACACTCGGTTTTATTACAATCCCAAGGGAAATTGGCAGGCAAGACATCACGGGTGCAAGGGGCCACGGGCACCAAATAGTACTCATGGACTACCCGAAGAACTGGGGATCTCGGCATGGGCCAGGTATCCCACTCGTTCATGGTCATCCCTGCGTGTCCCTACCCATTGTTAGGTTGGGACTTGCTCACCAAGATGGGGGCACAAATTTGCTTCCACCCCAAAGGGGCAAAAATCCTAAACAAGGAGGGTCACCTGATTCAGGTGCTTGTCCTGAATTTAGAGGACGAATACCATCTCCATCAAACGTCCTCAGCCCCTTCCACAGACGTCAGCCTGTACTGCAGTCCGAAAGCCCCACACACTTGCGGGGGGGTCCCTCTCCCATCATCCCTCACAGACACCCCCCCTAGAAACCCTGCACATTCCTTCTTAGTGTCTTCTTCCTAGAGACCAGGCCAGCCACACCTGCATGTGGAAGAGTGCATATTTCATCGGCATACAAATCATGAAACTTCATCAGGAGAACGCACCCAGGTCAGCAGCATACAGATTAAGGAAAGGCCTTACCAGTGCCAAGCAAGTCCCCTTGCATCTCTGGACAGTTTCTACCCCCACCCAAGATTAACTGTCACCCTGACAGTTATTTGCATAATCGTGATACTAAAGCCTGAGAAAGAAATTACAAGAAAGAAAAAAAGCAACTAGAAGCCAGTCTCATGAAAATAGATGCAGACTCCTTAACAAATATTAGCAGATTGAATCCAGCCATGTAGCCTTTTTTTTTTTTATAGCCAATAATACATCTGGAAGCTTGGCATCTCTTGGAACTATTCTCCCATTATAAATAAAACTTGAAAACTTAAAAAAAAAAAAATTGACCATTGGCTGCGGGAATTTCCCCAAGCTTGGGCAGAAACTGGAGGAATTGGGCTGGTCCCCACCGACCGGCCATATACGTAGAACTAAAGCCAGGGCAGACCCTGTCAGGGCCCGCCAATACCCATGCCTCTCATAGCGGAACCACACCCCACATACGGCAACTACTGGACTCGGGTATATTGAGGCCTTGCCAATCGGCATAGAACACTCCTTGCTGCCGGTGTGGAAACCACACTAATGATTACAGGCCAGTCCAGGACTTAAGGGAAGTCAACCGGCGAGTAGAGGACATGCACCCTACGGTCCCCAACCCATACACCCTCCTCTCCACCCTGCCTCCGGACAAAACTTGGTGTACGGTATTAGATTTAAAAGACCCCTTTTTCAGCCTGCCTTTAGCACCCAAGAGCCCAGACCTTTTTGCCTTTGAATGGACAGACCCCGAGAAAGGCAACAATGGCCAGCTCACCTGGACTCGACTACCACAAGGATTCAAAAATTCACCGACCATCTTCGATGAGGTCTTACATGAAGATTTAGGTGAGCTCTGTTCCAAGCACCCTTATTTGACTTTATTGCAATATGTAGATGATATCCTGTTGGTGGTGGAGGACCAGGACACAGGCCTGCGAGGCACTAGGGACTTGCTCCAGACCATAGCGGCTCCTTCTCCCCTCCCCGGCCAGGAGCAAGAAGACCACCAATTACTTAACACTGCCCCCTCCAATTTCCCCCACCAGTGTCTCAGGTAAAAATTGATGATAGGGAGTAAATTGATTGACTTTAAGTGGATCCAGGTGGGACATAGTAAATAGGTCTTGAAAATTATCACTACTAAGCCTGAAACTTTTATTCTATTGAGGTTTACTGAAGGTCATATAAGCTCTGTTATCTTTTTGCAATTTGTTAGTAAAAAAATGGCTAAAATTATGGTTAATTGTCTGTTTCCAAGTTTTATAGGTAATTGTTAAGATACCTTTCAAAGTCTTTGGTAACCTGAAACCTTAGTTACACTTTAATGATAAATGGGATTAAATTCACTGGACATCTAGGTCTTTTCCAAACAGGAAAAAGTTCTGAAACGTTGATTTGAATCTGTTGGAGAACATGCTTTGTACTTAACTGTTTCATAAATTTGCCGTTTAAAGAGTTCTGGTGTAACAGTTCAAAATCGGTTGCTCCTTAGTTTTCACTGGAGACTAAGGTTTCTAAGAGTGAACACCTCTGCCAAAATAAGACCGATGGCAATAAAGGAAGCAACTCTGTATGTAGAAAAGGAGATGTGTAAGAAAAATATAAGGAATGGGAATATATTTTTGTTCAAGGTAAAAAAGCAATTTTGTACTAAATGAGACTGACTGGAAAGAAATGGCTAGGGACAAATTCTGAATGCAAAGGAAGGTATAGAAGGTTGGTGAAGGGAAATCCTTGGAAAGGAATTTTAGGTGTGGTCAGGACAGACTAAGATCGAAGTGAATGGATTTTAAAATACAAGGGTGTAAGATTGAAAGTCGGCTTTCTGTTCAAAAGTTTCCTTGATTTGTTGGTCTGCTCTTGATGAGAAAATCTAAAGAGTTGTTTTCTCTTTGCCTGCCCAGAAAAACCAGTTTGTATGTTTTTCCTTTATCGGGTCTTTAATCCTATTTAGGTGTGTGCTTTAAAACTTCCAAAGATACAGGGCAGCCCCGGTGGCGGTGGCGCAGCGGTTTAGCGCCGCCTGCGGCCCCACGGCATGATCCTGGAGACCCTAGATCGAGTCCCACGTCAGGCTCTTTGCATGGACCCTGTGTCTCTGCCTCTCTCTCTCTCTGCATCTCTATGAATAAATAAATAAAATCTTTAAAAAAATAAACCTTCCAAAGATACAGATGCAGTGAAACGCCGGGACACCTGCACCCTGATGTTCATAGCAGCAATGTCCACAATAGCTAAACTGTGGAAAGAGCCTCAGTGTCCATCGACAGACGAATGGATAAAGAAGCTGTGGTCTATGTATACAATGGAATATTCCTCAGCCATTAGAAATGACAAATACCCACCATTTGCTTCGACCTGGATGGAACTGGAGGGTATGATGCTGAGTGAAATAAGTCAATCGGCAAATTGACTTATTTCAAACATTATATAATATTATATAACATTAATATTATATATTATATAACATTAAGGACAAACATTATATGGTCTCATTCATTTGGGGAATATAAAAAATAGTGAAAAGGAATAAAGGGGAAAGGAGAAAAAATGAGTGGGAAATATCAGAAAGGAAGACAGAACATGAGAAACTCCTAACTCTGGGAAACAAACTAGGGGTGGTAGAAAGGGAGGTGGGCCGGGGGTGGGGGGTGACTGGGTGACGGGCACTGAGGGGGGCACTTGATGGGATGAGCACTGAGTGTTATTCTATATGTTGGCAAATTGAACACCAATAAAAAATAAATTTATTAAAAATAAATAAACAAATGAATAAATAAATAAAACAAAAACCAAAATTAATATACAGGAAAAAAATAATTTAAAAAAAACTTTCTAAGGTTTTAACAAACTTCTCCAAACCACCCTATGTAACCAAACTCACCCCATAGGCGCACAGGAACAACTTCTCCAAACCCACCTACAGACTAACCCAACTCAGGACCAGGCCCCCTTGTCCTGGATGAGACTTCCCTCGCCAGCCTTGGCGGCATGGGCAGTCTGTCCCACTGTTTCCTCTGGGCCGCCCTGGGCAAATCCCCCTGGTGGCTGTTCCCATCCCCAGTGCATTTAACTGCTCCAACCCCACGCCCACACCTCGGGGACATTTCCCCAGGTCTGCAGAGCAGAGGTGAGCTACCTAGGGTACAAATTAAAGGATGGACAGAGATGGTTGACGGATGCGTGGAAGGCAACCGTCCTGAGGATCCCACAGCCGCAGCCGGTCAGCCAGGTGCACGGGATCCGAGCTGGTCTCTCCGCCCAGCCACTGCAGAACGCGGTCGTCACCTGGTACACGGACCGCAGCAGTTTCCTCCGAGGAGTGAGACACGCTTGGGCAGCCGGAGCCACTGAAACGGAGACCTGATCGGGGGCACCCACCCTGCCCGACACCCCCAACTATACTGATGCTGACTTACCCTGGATCAAACGCTTGCCTATGACCCAGTGCTTGTGAGGCTGGTGGAGGGCCGCAGACTCCAGCATCATCCTGCCAGAGGAACCAGGATGGCGAGGCCTGTCCAAGATGCTTCGGGGTACTCACATGGGGACAAGAAGAATGGAAGACCTCATATGACATGCAAAGATCACTATTAAAGACTCTCAAGCAAAGATGGAGCAGATTGTGGCAAGCTGCCGCGCATGCCAGTTAACTAATGCCACCGCCCATGGATCTAACCCCGGCACCAGTCTGGGGGGACTGCCCAGGAGCCTACTGGGAAGTGGACTTCCCTAAGGTAAAACCTGGAAAATACGGATACAGGTATTTACTAGTGTTTGTAGATACTTTCTCAGGATGGACAGAGGCATTTCCCACAAACATGAAACGGCACAGACCGTGACCAAGAAACTAACTGCTGGAAGACATCGTACCGAGGTATGGTTTTCCTGTTAAGACTGGATCAGACAACAGACCAGGACTCGTCTCTAAGGTAACACGGGGAGTGGCACTAGTACTTGGGGCAGATTGGAAATGACATTGTGCATATAGGCCCCAGAGCTCAGGACAGGTAGAGAGGATGAACAGAACAGTAAAGGAGACCTTAACTAAATTAGCCCTGGAGACTGGCGGGGACTGGATGACTCTCCTCCCCTTCGCCCTATATAGGGTGAGGAACTCCCCATATAAGATGGGAACGACCCCCTACGAGATCATGTTCGGCCTTCCTCCACCTATTATCCCCAATTTAAAACCTGAGGCACTGCTGAGTTTGATGATCACCAACTCCCTTTCTCCCTCCAAATGTTACAATGAACCCATGAGCAGGTGTGGCCTAAGCTGAGGGCCCTCTACAAGACTGGGCCACCCCCGGACCCCCATCGTTATCGGCCGGGTGACTGGGTGTACGTGCGGAGATACCAACACCGGACACTTCAACCTCGCTGGAAGGGACCCTACATCATGATCCTGACCACTCCCACCGCTCTCAAGGTCGCCAGGATCACTCCCTGGGTCCACTACACCCACGTCCGGCCAGCTGACCCACACGCCATTCTCAAGGACTTTGTTCCAGAATGGAAAAGCCAACTGGACAAGGACAATCCCCTAAAGCTAAGACTGTGCCGTTCTCACTTACCCCTCATTATCCTCCTTCTCCTCCTTACCTTCGGGCCCTGCATTATCAATAGATTAGTTACTTCTGTCGGAGACAGAGTCGGTACAGTTCAGCTCATGGTACTCAGACAGCAATACCAACCACTGGACCTTGTTACTGAAGCCAACCTGGACCCATGATTGGGTCCTTCCTCAGGTTCCTCTGAGAGGGGGAAATGTGGAGGCCGAGAAAATTAAGGCCATTCCACCTCAAGTTTAGCGTTAGCGCAAGTACAGCCATCTTAGCTTCGGCAGCCATCTCAGGCCCCTGTGACAAGAGCTGATCTTCACCCTACTTCAGTTACAGGGAAAACCGCAGAATGCCCTTGACCGAATGCCCTTGACAGAAAGTCCCATATTGGAATGAAAACGGAGCTTAAGATACTCCCCCACCCTTTCCCCCATATAGGAATGAAGAAATTCCTCCACCCCTTCTGGAAATCCCCTAGACCAGCCCAAAATCCCCAGCTGGAACCCCCCTCAGGGTCCAAGTCCCTGCTCCACTGTGTCGGGTATACTTGGACCCAAGCTCGAGTTTGCTAATAAACCCTCATGTGCTTGCATCGGTGTCGGCTCCTTGGTGGTTTCTCGGATTCGCAATCTTGGGCACAACAGTTCCTTGATGATTCATCTCAAATCTTCATTCCAGTCACTTAACATGGCTTTTCCAAGTGAGCCCCCACCTAAATGATTATTGACTTCCCCCTCATCCCTCACCCTGTTTCCTGGTGTGTCACTGCCAATTCAAGTTTACCATTGAAGCATTAAGCTTTTCTCTCCCCCACACCTGTTTCCTGGAACTCTTTCTTATTATTGGTTTTGCAAAATAACTAATCTTGGAATATATCTATACCTAATCAGCCAGCCACTCAGGGTGACAAACTTTTCATCCTAGAACCATAGTGTTATTTGTCCTAAACCTCACTGAGAAGGCTCTGGTGCTGGTAAATGCTGCTGTGACTCACTCAAAGCCTGGATTAGCCATCTTTTGGCACAACTTTAAGGTTGAGCTAGTTCCTCCAAACCCTGCTGAGATTCCTGCAACTACTTACAGCTTGAAAAATAATCATTGGGGATCCCTGGGTGGCTCAGTGGTTTAGCGCCTGCCTTTGGCCCACGACGTGATCCTGGAGTCCTGGATCGAGTCCCACGTTGGGCTCCCAGCATGGAGCCTGCTTCTCCCTCTGCCTGTGTCTCTGCCTCTTTCTCTCTCTCTCTATGTCTATCATGAATAAATAAATAAAATCTTTAAAAAGAAAAAAATAAAAATAATCATCAATAGTGCTCAACCTGGTAGCTACAACAGCTCACAGGTAAGGAAGTGGTGACTGGTTTGGTGACCACTAAAGTATGTTTGTGGTTTTATATCAGTGAGATCACGGGCAAGCGTGGCATCATTGGTGATAATGTCTGAGGACCGATCGTTAACATCTGGTCATATTCAGTGTACTGTTTGAGTGTTCTTGGACCATGTGTGATCAAACTGGTATCTGAATAAAGTGTAATAAAAAATACCTATTCTTTTTCATGCGTGAAACCCCATTTATAACTTTTAGTATCTTCCATTATATCATAAATTCTAAAACATTCACATGTAAATGTCATAATAGGGACAAAATTCACAACAATGCAATTTGCACAGCCTTTCTCATGATTTTCAGCATTGCTTCTCAGTTGTCACCCTTAAATCTCTAAGCCCTGAAACTATTGATAACTTCCAACTCTGAGAAACTACTTTCTCTTTTCTTCACACTCCCACTGGATTCACATTTCTTTATTGCCCCTTGTAAGGATCTGCAGCTACGTTTTTTTGACACAGCTATTGAGTTTTGTCTTAAATCCAGTGTCCTTTTCTGTCTTTTTGTTTCATTTATATTATTATAACACTTCTGATAAATCATTTTTATAAACCCATAGCTTTTTGAACTTCCTAAGCAATCCAATGGCTTTTCTCCTTCTTCATTGGCCATTACCAGTTCATCTTGAGTCCTCTTTCACCCTTGGCTCATCTTGGTGTTAAGTTCCACCATCCCAGGGCAAAGTTTTTGAACAAAGCAAACCACATTCCTGACACATATGAGGGGGAGAAAAACAAGGGAAATTATGGGTTTATTCTCGTTGCTGGAATCAGGCACAAAGGAAACACTTATTGCTTGTTACTCCTTGGAAACAACCAGGATAAGACTGCTTCTGGCCCCTAATCTACCCATTCTTTAATTTATTCATGCAATAAATATTTATCAGTGACTACTAACTTGGCATCTTGATAGGCACAATGGATAGAGATGAGAAAAAGACATGGTCTCATGAAGTTTATAGTCCTAAGGAGAAACAATAATAAGTGATAATCATACAAATAACCATAGAAAAGGTCATAAGATCCATTAGGAAAGAGTCCAGGAGGCTGTGGGAGAGTCAGAGCATTTTCACTTAGATTGAGAATTTAGAGAAGGCCTAGGTAAGGGAGGCCAAAGGAATTGTCCAGGAAAAGAGTGGGAGGAAGAAGACAAGAGTTGTATGAAAATAGCTCATACAAAATCCTAAGGCAGGAGAGAACTTGTAGATTAAAGTAACTAAAAAGAGACCACTAGGGCTAAAGAGTGGCGACAAAAGGAGAGCATGGCATGGCTTATGGTTGGACAGGTATGTGGAAGGCTGATTGTGTAAGGACCTTAAAAGCCACATTAATGAGTTATGATTGAATAGAAGAGTGATGTGATCTGACTTGTGCTCTTAAACACTCACGATAATGACAGGGTGAGTTGTGCGTGGCAAGCTGAGAAGGAGAGACACAGGTAGAAGGCTATTAGAGTAATACAAGCAAAAATACGGTATGGAAGCTCAGCCTATGGTACTGATAGTAGTAGAGTTGTCAAGAATTAGCCACTTTCAAGAAATATATATATATGATTAATTATTATTTATTAATTATTAACTCTAACAGTTTTGGGGGGTCAGGAGTATTAAGTCAGGGATGACTCCAAAATCCCTGGAGGAAATGACTAGATGGATAGAAGTGTCATTTAGTGACACAGAAAAGCACTAAGGAGAAAAATTACTGTAAAAATGAGAACTAAGTATTTGGTTTTTAATATGTTTATTCTGGTATATTGTGAGATAGTAAGAGAAATGTTGAGTAACAATTGGGTCTGGAATTCAACATGTAACAGGACTGGAGATGTTAATTTTGGAATAATTGGAGCATTCGTGGTATTTACAGGCTTGGAAGGATCTAAAACCCCCCTAGAAGAGCATAAAATGAGAAAAAAAAAAATCCTGCAATTGTTCCCTGAAGGACTCCATCATTTAAGGTTGGGCCAAAGAAGGGGTTATCAACAAGAGATTAAAAGCTGACTGTCAGAAATGTGGATTAAAACCCAGAAGAGTCTCTAGTAGTAGATTCTTTTTCTGTATCCTTGCTTAATAAACCTCTGTTGCTTTACTCACTCTCCTTTATCCGCGAGGTTCATTCTTCAACAACTTGAAACAAGAACCTAGCTTTCTTGCTTCATGGCTAAGCATCGAGGAAAAAGGAACATCATTTTTACAACTGAGGTACTGTTACAGGTTGAATTGTGTCCCCCTAGAATTCATATCCAGTATCTCAGAATGTTACTGTATTTGGAGATAAGGCCTTTAAAGAAGTGATTATGTTAAAATGGAGCTGTTAATGTGGGCCCTGATCCAATTTGACTGATGTCCTTATAAAAAAGAGATTTGGACCCACAGAGACATCATGTCTAAGCAAGCAAAGAGGAAAGGCCACGTGAGGACATAAAGAGAGGGTGACCATCTGCAAGCCAATGAGAGAGGCCTCATAAGAAAGGAACCCTGTCCACTCCTTGATCTTGAACCTCTAGCCTCCAGAATGGTGAGAAAATACATTTCTGTTGTTGAAGTCACCCAGTTTGTAGTATTTTGTGATGACAGCCCTAGCAAACTAATACAGGTACACAGATCTGAAAGTGACTTTCTACAGAATACACACACACACACACAAATTGAGAGAACTGTTCAGCAATTTGAACAGAAAGAAAAGAAATAGGAAGACACAGATTAAGTGAAATAGAAGTAAAAGATATGAGGAGACAAAACAATGATTGGAAAGATAATAGATCGAGATAAGGAAGAAAAACTAGAAACTAAAAAAATGTATTATCAGAATTAAAATCTTTATTGCAAGCAATAAACAATGAGCCAACACTATAGGAAATGGAATCAGTGACATATTACATAAATGTGGAAATTATTCCAGACTGTAAAGGAAGAAAACAAAAATATGAAAATGATGAAATAGAGATTATAAATAAAGAGTGATAGAAAATAGAGACAAGATAAGAATTATAAGTCTCCCCATGGAAGAAACAGCCAAAAAAACTGGAGCAGTCATCATTGAAATAAATTAACATGTGGAGTTGAACAATTCTGAAGTATAAAGATTGAAGATCAGCAAAAACAAAACCGTATCTGGTTAGTTTCTGGCCAAAAAAATCAAATTATAAGGACAAAGGGGGAAAAGTCATGAAAGCTTCCAGGCTGAAAAAAAAGTTAAGCTTTAAAACTCTCATTGAGTGAGATTACTTTCCATGGCTGACAGTCATTTTTAAAAGTTATCGGTGTTATTATAGAAATAATTAAATAATTTTTAACTCTTTGCAAATATAGAACATTGTCCAGAAAACCACAAATAATTTGCTTTTTTAATAGGTAAACATATAAACTTACTGCAAAGTTAATGGAAATGCCAAGGAAATTAAAAGATACTTTGCATATTTAAAAATCATATTAGATGACCTGATAATGAGAAAAACTAAGAAAACACTTACTACCAGGTGTAATGTTATCAAGCCCTCCCAGCGTCCTCTCCATCTTGGACTTGCAAATGACCTTGCATTAAAATAAGTATCTGCTATTCAAAATATATCAGTTAGCTTTTGCTAAATAACATACTACCCCAAAGCTTAATGGCTGAAAACATCATTTTATTTAACGACAATTCTGTGGGGTAAGCATTGGGGCGGGCTCTGCTGGCTTGAGCGGTGGGAGTGGTGCTGGGTGGTGGAGAGGTCTCGCCCACCGGGGGATCATGCACCAGGCTGCAGTCATCTGATGGCTGATGGTCTCAAGTACTAACAGAAGACTGATGGGCTGAGACGGGCTCAGGGGTTTGATGGTTGGGGGTTCGCAGACAGCTGTCTCATAGGACTCTAGCAACTGAGCCCGGATTTTATATGGTGACAGCACTACAAACAGGCAGGCTCCAACGCACCAGTTTCAACCCTGCCCTTGTATCACTTCTGCTGATGCCCCATTGTCCAAAATAAGTCACATGGCCAAACCCAGAGTCAATATGGGAAGAGACTACACACATGGAAATGGATATGGGGAGGCTTGTCTGTTCTCGCAATGGCTACCATAAACTTCAACCATATACACATGCTTAAATGTACATATTTAGGCATTTATTCTAAGTTAACAACAGAGGTGTGTGAAGATGTTCATTCAAAGATGTTCTTCAGGGGTACCTGAGTGGCTCAGTCGGTTAAGTGCAGACTCTTGATTTCTGCCCAGGTCATGATCTCAGGGTGGTGAGATCAAGCCCCACATTCGGGTCTGGGTTAGGATGGAGTCTGCTTGTCCCTCTTCCTCCCCCCACTAGCACAGGCTCTTGTGTGTGCGCTCAAATAAATAAATAAATAAATTCTTAAAAAAACATGTTCTTTGAAGGATTATTCATAATAATGAAAAATTGAAGGATTTTAAATGCCCAATTTATGAGGAGGTTAGGAAGCAAGCCCATATGATGGACTACAAGACAACTTTTTGGTTTTTTTTTTACTGAACAAAGGTATATTTATTGATAGCAGATAAGTTTATGGTGAATTTTTTAAAAGCAGCTGACAAGGATGTTTGAGTGGTTCAGTCGGTTAAGCAACTGCCTTTGGCTCAGGCTATGATTATGGGTCCTGGGATTGAGCCAGCATGGGGCTCCCTGCTCAGGGGGAGCCTCTTACCCCTCTCTCCCTGCCCCTTCCCACTGCTGGTACAGGAAAGAAAGAAAGAAAGAAAGAAAGAAAGAAAGAAAGAAAGAAAGAAAGAAAGAAAGAAAGAAAGAAAGAAGAAAGAAAAAAAGAAAGAAAAAGAAAGAAGAAAGAAAGAAAGAAAGAAAGAGAAAGAAAGAAAGAAAGAAGAAAGAAAGAAAGAAAGAAAGAAAGAAAGAAAGAAAGAAAGAAAGAAAGAAAGAAAGAAAAAGAAAAATAATATATATGAGATACTGTGTTTTGGTAAAACACGGAGACACACAAACATCATATGAGAAATCATAGTGGGAATTATGACTATGCTAATATGGACTCTGAAGTAAGAAAGATCTAGGTCTGCATAACTAGGTAAGTAAATTGCATCAATACTTAACCTCTCTGGTCTCAGTTTTCTCAACTATAAATTAGTTTACAGTTTAACAACTATTAGGGTTGTTATGAGGATTAAAGAGGCTAATGCTTGCAGTGTAATGCTTAGCAAACTAAATTGAACTTTGTTTGTATTACTCTGATTTGCTAAATAAAGAATGTTTTTTCTGTTTATCTTCTCCGATGAGATTAAATTACTTTCATTTAATAACAACACTAAGGGAGTAGTAAAAAAAAAAATTGTCTTGGAATTATTGGGATTTCATTTAAATGTTAAACAAGCCTCCATACGGACAGAACAGAGCCAAAACCCAAGTTCTGTAGCCCCACTTCAGCAAAGGAAAGGCTCTCGATCTGGGAAAAGCTGGAGAAGCCAGCCCCCTGCTTTAAGAAGCTGGCAGGCAGCACATTGTAAAGATAAGAAACGAAGTTCAGTTGGGACAATTATTTAACAAATGTTAAGAGAGACACCAGAGGGCCCCTGGAAGCTAACCAATGTTAGGCCAGATAAACCTCATCTTTTACTGTGGATCTTTTACTGTGTCTACAGCCAATCAACTTCAATAGGCTATTATAACAAGAACGTATAGTTATTTTTGGTAGGTTTCACTAATAACATTAATAACAACATTTCCATTCCCAGGATGTGATGTTTTGCGCTCAAATTAGCCTATAGGCAGTTTGCTTTCAAACTAATAATTCACATTTCAAAATGAACAACCACCAAAAAGCCAAGTTTACTTAATTATATTCAAGCAGGACAAGAACATTATATTCAGAAAATCAGAAAGACTAATAGCATTCCACAAATTTCAATGACTATAATAGTGTCCACGTATCTTGAAAACGAAATGAATCTGGTGCATCTAGGTGATAAAGATGTTTAGGTTTAAAAGCAACAATTGTTCCAGACGTTGCAAGCTTGTTGCTGGCCAAGTCTATTCCCTTATTATTTGTATTTCTTAGAGGGCTTGGCAAAGTATTTTGCACAAGAAATACTTGGGGCCTGCGTGGTTTTGTTGATGTATAACCAAAGCACTTGAATTGACATTTGAGTGCATGCAAATACAGCCGCAACTCCACGACCATAAGGGAAGCATCTGATCATTTCATAAAATAGCAATGAAGTATCTTACTTTTTAAATATCATCATGACAAAGAAGTAGGGAAAATTTGAAAGCATATTTAGAAGTATAAAAAAAACCTACAGCAAAACCTTATCTTCTATTAGGGGAGCCGTCTGTTCTTAATAAGGTATTCTTTCCAGGCACAGGTTATGAAACCAGAAGCTAATCTCAGTTTGCCCCTCTCCTCCTCGACAATGCTTTAATTCAATTTTGAACTTTAGCTCAGAAGAACATTGATTATGTGTGTGTGCGCGTATACACACATATATAAATAAGTCTTTCTAAAGCTACTCCCACTACTGCAGTATTTTGAAACAATTCCCAGATATCATATTCTTTCGTCCATTAATATTTCAGTAATTAACCTAAACCACAAGAATTCTTTTTTGATGACCCTAATATCATCATCATATTTGGAAAATTAAGAATACTTAACAGAATCAACTACCCATTATTTAAATTGCCAGTCGTATCATAAAAATTGCTAGAAATGGATTTATTGTTGTTTTAAAGTATGTTCCTTTGAATCAGGATCCAAATAATTTCTGTATATTGCACACAGTTATCATATCTTATTTAAGGCTCCTTTATTTTTTTTAAAAAATTTATTTATTTATTCATGAGAGACACACAGAGAGAGGCAGAGACCCGGCAGAGGGTGAAGCAGGCTCCACACAGGGAGCCCGATGTGAGACTCAATCCCAGGACTCCAGGATCATGCCCTAGGCCAAAGGCAGGCACCAAATCGCTGAGCTACCCAGGGATCCCCAAGTCTCCTTTAATCAATAGATTTCCTCACCATTTTTGTGTGTGTCATTTATTTCTATTGAATAAATCAAGTTGTTTGTCCTTAGAATTCCCTCCATTGGTTTGCTGATGGGATCTCCAGGGTATAATTTAATTTGTTTCCTCCATTCTCTGTATTTCCTATACATTGGTGATTGGATGTAAAGACTATTAGATTCACATTTCTTAGGTTTGGGTGCTTTTCTAGGGGGTAGTGGGGGTGGGTAGGACTTCTCCCTAGTTGCCACTGTGTTGGATCACTTCATTCTCTGTGTCATCTTAAAAAAATTCCTTTCCCTTTCTCTTGCCTTATCCTCTCTTGTTTCACCTATACCATCTAACTACCTTGACCCATATTCACAATCCAATGCATAACCCTCCATATTTTCTCCATGATCACTTAAATATCTTTACGCATGTGCAAAGGTTCTGTTTGCTTTACAAAAATGAGATCGTGAAAAGCCTTCCAAGCCAAATAGTAGAGCTCTAATTTGTTCTATTTAATGGCTCCAAAGTAATACTCCATGTGCACAGCTACCACAATTTATTCAGCCATCCTATTTCAGTTGGCAAGTGCTTTGTACCTAGACCTTGTTGCCATATCTTGTTCATCTATACATATATCCTGGCTTTTGTTTTTATAGGATGGGTTTCCCAAGAGTGAGATTGCTGGGTCAAAAAGTATTATGTATACTTTATTTTAGTAGATGTTTCCAGTTAGCTTTCAAAAAAGGCTGTAGCAGTTCACATATCCACCACCCCAGTCTCAAGGAGCGGGCGGGGGGTGGGGGTGGGAAACATTCATAAATGAGAGTTACATGTTGGGAGCCAGCAAGGAGCAGGGGTCATTCAAGGAGAGGAAAAGTTCTGTGGGATCCCCTAATCAGCAATCAGTGAGCTAATGGTAAGTGGTTCTTCAGAAGAAAATGCCCTATTCGTCTTTATATCTCATGAGCCTAACATGATGAGGCCTGGCACAGAACAAACAATTCAGAATCCCCCAAAGAGGGTCTGAAGACAGTTATCTCTGACTGCTAAAAGTTACCTCTAAAGCATCTCCATTTCATGGATCCCAGTGAGTTCTTTCCTACTGGGTGGTACTTCCAAATTATACAATAGAATGTATTTAACATCTGTTCTTAATTTCATTTGAGTCTTTATCCATCTCAGCTAAAATTCTGGGAAAAAAGAAGTTGTCTTGCATTGGAAAAACCAGGAAACTTGGCTCAAGAGAATCATTCCTAAGTCATGGAACATTCTGGTTTTTTAGTGCTCTACATGTGATGGTCACACCAAAAGGAGTACCCACCTCCCCTCCTCTGTGAGAGTCACATTTTTCTTATTAAGCCTTCATTCATCTCTCTTGCTCCTTTTGCCTTTCCAGGACAATGCTCCCTAATATGATACTCCTCACCTCATCTTTCAAGCCAAGACCTTTTGTTTGAATAAGGTAAAAGGTTGTGTGTTCTGCAAATAAAAAAGATCTTTTTTCAAAGAATCTACCAAATGTTCTCACAATTCAGTCCTAAGGATTTTACAGTAAAGGGAACAAAAGATTAGCCCAGCTTCATCTTACAATTGGGAGAGTTAGGAAATGCCAAATGAGTAACAAAGCTCCTAGTTTTGACCAAGCCTAGCTATGCATTTATGGGAATCATTAAGCTGCTCGAATGTCAAAGTCATTGTTGGTGTAGTAAAGGGATCTTTATACTGAAAATAAAAGAGCAGTCTGTTGACAAAAGGAAGAAATACAAATTACAATGTACACTTTTAAAAATAGGAAGTCATAATACCAATTCATAGTTTTTCAGAGAGATACATTCCACTGCACTCTCCATAAACAGCCTTGCCCCAGCCCCACCCATACCCACACCCACCCAGCCACCCTTACAAGAGTGACACCAGCCATACTCCAGGAGTTAGACCCATCACAGATCTCAGTGCTGGGGTAAGTGTTTTTCTTCATTTGACCTAATTTCAGGGTTATCTCTGGCTAGGAACCCAGCACAGTGCAGTTGTAAGAAGCCTGATCCATGTCGCCTGAGATAATTGAATCTGGACATTCTGCTTGGTGTCTGGAAATGTGGAAAAAGCATCCCTGGAGAGAAACTGGGGAAAATATGAGCGATATAGAGATTTAAAAGGAAAAGGAGAGTCATATGTTTAGTGTTTTGTTTTTACATTTGAATAAAATCCACAATGCAATCTTCTGTTTCAAAAAGGAACTAAGAAATAAATAGAATGGCAATTTGGTTCTGTATTTTTTATGTTACCTTTGATGACCAGAAATCTAACATAGGGAGAATTCTGAGCAAGTAGCACTTTCACAGGTTGCCTTGTTAAAGTAAGAATAGAATGAAAGGGAAAATTTCCTTAAAGAAAGAGCTAAATAGCTCTTAAGATGTGAATTTGAATGTAGAAATAGTTACAGTTCAGATAAGGCACTACTGACAAATGATTCCATTAACTGAACCCTTATGTGGAACCATCTGACAAGGGGAGAAACTAACTTTATAGCCTTTTCTTTACCCCTTTCCCTTTCTCCTCCTAGATCACCCAGGTGCCTATGACTCTCTCCATCTCTGAGTGACAATAACTTGCTTGCAGGAAGGGTCTGATATTACTCATCTACACCTTTATTCATGGGGATCTGAGTCAATGTATTACTTCTCTAAAAAATTTCTCTATTTGAGCCTTACTTTGATTTGCAGAATGTGAAGGGAAAGAAGTAAATGTGGCATATTTTTGGTTCCTACATCTTTACCCCTGTAAATTTCAGTCTAGGTTTTTAATTCTTTTGGAGAAAAAAGATCCCCATTTCATTTACAGCGTGATAGCTGTGTCTAAACTCTACCTAGACAGATACAGTCTCATCCCATTCACTCATCCCAGCTAAACCATAATAAGTTGCATTTTCAAAGAGGGAAGACAGAAGCTGGGAAATCTGAGACATACAGCAATAAATTAATATATAGCAATAAATTGATATAAAGGAAACCGAAAGTAAGCAATCAGTGGAGTTTGTACTTGGTTGTGTGCCCAAAGGAGAGGTGGTAGCCTGGAAGGTGTACATATTAGCATTGTCTCTTCCTCTTCCCCACCTGCAGCCTCAATGTTTCCCATTGCGGTCCCAAGATACGGCAGGTCGGTTGTGATCAACTCTGGAACAGACCAGCTCTGGGGAGGGAAGGGGGATCCTTTTCCATTCCAGATACCACTTCAGTAAGCTCTCCTTGTCATACCTTCAAATACAAATTAAGACTCATAAGTAAGTAGAGGACCACATGTCATTAAATTGTTTTCATCTCCTTGCTCATCAATGTTTAAAAAATGAGGGGCGCCTGGGTGGCTCAGCGGTTGAGCATCTGCCTTGGGCTCAGGGTGTGATCCCGGGGTCCTGGGATTTAGTCCCACATTGGGCTCCCTGCAAGGAGCTTGCTTCTCCCTCTGCCTGTGTCTCTGCCTCTCTCTGCATGTCTCTCATGAATAAATAAATAAAATCCTTTTTAAAAAAATGAGAAAGAGAATCCTTGAAGACAGATGTGCCCTACCTACTCTCTTAGGAGGGAAGGAGTACTAAATCAGCAAAGATATATTAACAGGGAGAAAAAAACCAACCTAGACACTATGAAAGGTAATCATAATTCAAACTTAATTGATTAGAACAATGCACTGGACAGTTTCCAACATGCTTCCATATTACATTATTTCAACTGCTGAATTTGGTCAAGAGACTGCACTCAGAGTAGGAATGTTATTAATCATTGTTGAGTTCCTTCATGAAAGTTGTTGAATTTAATTTACTGAAGATACTACCAATTCCTTCAAAAACACATGGCCCACGGCTTTTTGGCTCCATTCATGCACTGAAGAGAGATTTAATCATCAGCTAGTGTCACACTAGAGTGACTCAGAATGAGGAGGGAACCTCAGGCTCCTCAGACATGCATGTACTCAGAGCTTGACGGAAGCCCAGGAAATCTCCACCTCCAGAGGACGGTGTGGTCAGGTGGCTCAATCCTTCCTTCCTCAGCACAGCGGGCAGACCGCCCTCGGCCTCAGGTCCCCAACAGCTTCTCCAACTCCAGTGCATCTTCAGTAAGGTAACCAGTGACCGAATTCTATCATTTATCCTTCCGTTTCTCATGTCAGTCTTCAAACTCCCTTTGATTTTCCTCACTTTTGGAGAATTAGTCAAGTTGTTTTTCATGCTATAAAATAATAATAGTAATAATAATAATAATGTTTGAAGGCTGTGATGGGCACTGAGTCCATCCTCTCATAAAAGTGATCCCAGTGTTGCCTGGATCCTTGCCTGGAACTCCCCCAGGTGTCTCTTTGAATGTTCTTTGACATCCTAGAGTTATAATCAAATTTATATCTATTTATTGTCTCTGTGCCTCTTTGACACCATCTGCAAATCTTATAATTAACTGGAAACTGGATGGGGGAGGGGTTCCAAAAAGTTTCTTACTGGAGCAACAGATTTGCTACCAACTAGCTGTAGGTCGGATCTGTTTGTCTACCTGCTTTGCTAGTATTACCAGACATCACTTTAGGCGAATGCACGCGTGCTCAGCAAAGTGAGTGAGAAAAACACCTTCTAGGTCAGAAGGAAGCAGGGTACTTCCTCACAATGCACATTTGATTCCTGGATACTAAAATGACAGCAATAAGCCTGTTTCAGATATTTACTCTGCATTTTATGATCACTGTGTTGGCATTTTACCTGGAAGACATTGGGCTTTCCTTCAAGTCCAAGTCTGTTTTCACTTTGATTCCCAAAATACAATGGGTAGTTCAATGGCTTCCCTGCCACTTAACCCTGGCAGCCCTTGTTAAAGGCTTTATGATTTAAATGGTGGCATGGTGTGCTCCCTCAGTGGGTTGATTTTTAGCAGTTGGGGAAAAAGTTTAAATAAAACATATATCTAAATTAAAAATCAACTTGGGTTTTTGAGATTTGAAAAGGGTGTCCAATTTTTAGAACAAATCCTAATATTTAAATACAAGAAAAAAAATGTTATATGTTTCATGAGGAAAGCAGGAAGTGGTCTTAAAACCCTTATAACAAATGTTCTTAAGGTACAGACTAAAAACTCAGACCTTCCCATCTGCTCAAAGGTAACCATGTATGAAAGAAATACACTGAAATGTTGAACGTACTTTCTGCATCTATACATAATGTTGTCCCCAGATTCCAAGTTTTCTTTGTTTTTTTAAGTTTTTTTTTTTAAAGTGATCTCTATACCCAATGTGGGGCTTGAATTCATGACCCCAAGATCTAGAGTTGCATGCTCTTCCAACTGACCTAGCTGAGCACCCGTCTAAGCTTTCTTTGAAGCCTTGTAATGACAAGCAGCTATAATCATATACAATATATGCTCTCTTGAGTAAAGAGATCACGGTTTTAACAATAATTCTTAACCTGCCAATACTACCAGGAAGCATATTGGCAAAGTAATCAAGCTAGGGGGAACAGGGAATAATTCATTAATTAATAATTGTGGATATAATGGTGAATTATAATTTCAAAGCTTTGAGAGAAGGCAAAAGAAAATCAGAGGTGAGACAAATCCATCAGGTCTTCCCCATGTTAGACATGGCTGCCATACCTCTTCTAGGAGATTTTCTGAATGATTGAGTCTGCAAAGGAAGCACGCACTCCTCCACGCCTCACTGGTCTCACCATGCAAAGGACACTCTGGGTATTACAGGCCACCTCCCTCCCGGAGGAGGCAGGGTTCAAGGAAAATGTAACTGGTGGAGGAGCTTCTTCATTCCATCAAGTGATGGAACTTACTGTTTCCATAATGAGGAATACCACCTCGATTATATCATTAGCAGCATCATTATTATTATTACTATTATTTTCATCAGACCCTCAAAGAAGCATTTGTGGTTTCATGTAAGCATATTTCATATAGGATCTCTTGGCTCCACTGAAAAAAATGTCCTTAGATTTCCGGGTGCCCAACTTGAACATATTTTTCAGAGAAATGTATTTATTCATTATATGAATTAGTTTGTGTCATTAGGTCAAACTATTTTTCTTAAAAGTGCAGCAGAAATCTGTGAAAGCTCACTTGAGTTAAAAAAAAACCAAACAAATAGAATTTCTTACTTCAGTGAAAAAGCCAAAATAAAAAAGAATTCTGTGTAACTTAGCTAGGTTAACAATATTAAATATACTAAGGACATACATGTCGAGAATGCCATCGATATTAAGTCGTGCAAGAGAACTTCAAAAGGAAAATATTTGAGAAAACTACTGCTAAATGTTATTTGATGTTTTTTTGTTTTGTTTTGTTTTTTAAAGAAACTACTTAGTTGTTGATTCAACTTGGGCCAAGATTGCAACAAATTGAAAGTAAATACAAATTCTACAAATTCCTATCAATCAGTGTGATTGCCTACCTTTAGTATTTTGTCCTTGAACAAAGCCCTTCAGAGAGTTACGTGGAAATAAAATCAAGTTGCGTGGAGGAAGGAATTTAGAAAGAATTCCGTTTTTCTTATGAAAAGTAGAGCTCACAATGACATTGAGACATTGGAGACATTATTCTCAGTTCTTTTTGTTTGTTTTTAAGTCTGTCATTCACTTTTAAAGGGCAGGGGAACATGAATAAGAGAAGTGAAATCAAAGGATCTTATTTTTGATTTTTTAGTAGGAAAAGAAACCCAGGTATAGACAATTCAAAAAAAGCAGAAGTGAGAAAGGATGGTAATCGAGTTGCAATATTTTCCTACAGCTGCAAACACATGTTTACACTTAAGCATTTTGCATAGTAAATGAAAGAGGCAATTAGTTCCCCTTTCTTGGTTCCTTTTGAATCTTTGTGACATGATCAAGGCTTTTGATCAAGTATTTTCATTCCTCCTATTACCTGATAATGCATCAATTTCTTTGCAGTTCTTTCTTCTCCTACTCCTTTGGGAGTTCAAAGATGAGAATTTTAGCTCTAGGCATTCTCTGGCTAATGACTTTCTGTGTGATACCTACTCCACTTAGCTCACAGAAATATTTTGACAATTAAATGAGATAAATATTCCTTGAGCACGTTTCAAAAATTCCTAAAGTTCTCTAAATTGGAAGTATGAATATTATATTGCTATTATTATCCTTTTGTCTGATGATTCAGAGGGTTCAAAGACTAATCCAATTATCACCGGAACCCTGGGCTTAGAGTTGAAACTTTTTCCTCCTTCTCTTCCTTCTTTCCTTCACAGCATTTATTTACCTAATGCCAAGTATATGTAAGTAGTGGTGGTTGTAGAGAAGTGTACATATAGCCCAGACTCCCAGAGCTGAGTGGGAACGAAGGTGGCAGCGGAGCAGAGGATGAAAGGATGAACAGTCAAATTAAAGTGGCCTGAGTATCAGTCCCCAAAGCAGCACTACAATTGTCTCTTGAGCCAATTAACTTGTATTTCTGAAATTGTTTCTTTCTCTATGAAATGAAGATAATTTTACCGTAAGGCTTATGTAAGAAATATTTATAGACCCTAGTAGAGGGCTTAGAATACAGCAAGCACTCAATAAACCATAGCAGTTACGACTGTCCCTTCCTGACCTGGTGATCTGGGAATCCCGAGTACCATGGTTTTCCTGGGATGTATTCTGAATTCTGTAGAATCAACTGGCAACCCAGTAGATGGGCTTCCCCAGAGGAACCTGTAGTGGCCCTAATGGAAAAGTCTTAGCCAGAACTTAAGCCTCACAAATGCTGTGAGTGCTAACTTGGTAATTTCTAAATTTGACTTTGTTCCCTGCCTCCTATCCTCCTGATGACAAAGAGGCACTTTTTTCAAATCACAGAAACTAATGCTTACAGTAGCAGGATAGGAGAAATATTTCTAAGTAACAAAACTTTTCTGGTAAGGCCATAAGAAAATAAATAAATGAACTCTCATCAATGTGGCTCTATCCTTAGTTCTTGAACCAATGACTGAGTTTTCAGAAAAGAACTTCTGATACTGTAAAGTTCTGGACTCCCAAGACAAGGAGGCTCTAGACCAGTGGTTCTCAACTGGGAGCAGTTCTGTCCCCCAGGGAACATCTGGCAATGTCTGGAGACATTTCCTGTTGTCACAATTGGGGAGGAGGTGTTCCTGGCATCGAGGGGGTAGAGGCCGGGGGGTGCTGCTAAACATCCTTTAGTAAACAGGACAGACCCCACAACAAATAATTATTTTACTCCAAATAGCAAAAAGTACCAAGGGTGAGAAACCCATGCTGTAGTATGAGCAGGATGCTCATAACTGAGTGTGACTGATCCCACCATAAGGATCTTCCTATGCGGTAGGCATTGGTCACTTTATTTTACCAGGTACTCTCCAATGGTGAAGTTATTATTTCCATTTTCCAGATAGGAAAATGGAGGCTAAGAAATTGTAAATAATTTGCCCAAAGACCTCTGATGATCAAAGAGCTGGGACTGGACCTCTACGTGCCTGATTCTGAGACCTGGGCTCTTAACCCCTGCCCTGCTGGTGTGTGTGTGTCCTCAGTCCTCACTTCCCACATTTATTTTTACTAGCCAAGTGACTAGTGTTTGTTGTGGCTTAGGAAAAATCTCCAGGCGCAGTTCAGAGGACGTACACTTAGAGTCGCACCAGTCCTCATGCACTGGGGTGTGGGGAATGCAGATCGGCTTTCCCTTACTCTGTCCTCAGCGTTGACAACACCACAGGCTCACAGCCACTGGATCCTAAGAGGACTGGTGTAGATGAAGTGCTCTTGCCTTGAACCAAGTGATGTGTACCCCTTGCTAAGCACTTTGTTATGAGATAACCTGGAAGACAAAGCAAATAAGCAAACAGCCCAAGCAACTAAGGTCAGTGCCCCTGAGTCTCTGAATTTTCGGGACCGAGGAGCCATGTGGAGGTGGCCAGGCTAGTGGAATATGGTTGAGGCAGCCATACTAGTTGCAGTCATTCATTTACCTCTGGGCGGTCAATGAACCAATCGGCCATCAATCAGCTTCTGTGTACAGGTCGCTTTCCCAGTAACTCTGACCAAAGGCTGCTGCTAGGAAACATGACAACACATGGAACCTTGGCTCAAATACGATTAGAGGTCAAAGGTATGCATGTGTTGATTTGTGACTGACTCGATCAAATGACCTTGAGGAAGGTGAACCTTAGGAATTGAAGAACCAGTATTTTTTGGACAGTAATATTTGGGGTAAGAACAGGGTATGCAAAACTCTAGCTCAAAGCTGGTAGTCCCCTGGTTTCAGGCTGTGGGCTGGGACACCAGCATCTGAGAGGTCTCAGCCCAGAGGGATACCTAATAAAGACAACACATTTTAATGGGAGCCCATCCTTAACAACTAAGAAGCTCTTCTCTGTCTCTAGGGATGGAGGAAGTAAGGGGGACGTGGAGGCCATGAGGAGGGAGGAGGGAGTCTGCTTTGGTTTGAATTTTTATTTTTCTCCAGTGGCTATGAAGGTGAACTTACCAAAGAGTAGGATTCCAAGGTCACTAAATCCTGAAGTGCTGGAGTTCTGACCTATTTTGTGCATGAAACCCCTTTGGGTCTACTGAAGCCTTTTCTTAGAAAAAAAAAAAATGTTATATTTTCCCTTGCCAAATTTTTATGCTTTTATTTTGAAATGATTTCAAACTATGGGAAAGTTAAAAGAATAGTACAACCTGGAATCTTTAAATATTAACATTTCACCACCCTTGCATTGTCATTCTCTCTTTACATCCATATGTATGTGGGGGTTTTGTTGCTGCTGTTTTATTTTTAATTGAAGTGTTGTTGGTATACGATATGATGTTAGTTTCAGGTGTATGATATATATATCACAAAATGCTCATCATCTATCACCATACATACATTATTATTGACTATATTTCCTATGTTCTACTTTTTATCCCTGAGATTTATTTATTTCATAACTGGAAATTTGTACTTCTTAATCCCCTTCACCTATTTTGTCCATTCCCCCACCACCATCACTGCCCAGGCAACCACCTGTTCGTGGTTTGGCAATCACATCTTCCTTATCCATTCATCTATCAATGGACACTTAGGTTGCTTTCTTAATATGCTAATTAATTTATATAAATATTATTATTATTTTCTTAACTTTGAGAATAAGCTGAAGACATAGTGCACTTAATCTTTAAATATTTCAGTGTGTATTTCCTAAAAAGTGGGACACTTTCTAAATAGTCATGGTAAATTATAAAATTGAGAAATTAGGGATCCCTGGGTGGCGCAGCGGTTTGGCGCCTGCCTTTGGCCCAGGGCGCGATCCTGGAGACCCGGGATCGAGTCCCACGTCGGGCTCCCGGTGCATGGAGCCTGCTTCTCCCTCTGCCTGTGTCTCTGCCTCTCTCTCTCTCTCTGTGACTATCATAAATAAATAAAAATTTAAAAAAATAAAATAAAATAAAATTGAGAAATTAGTATTTATTGAGAATCCAATATTATTTATCAGATCAACAGATCTTACTCAAGCTTCACAAGTTGACCAAATAATATTGTTTCTAGCCAAAGAAAAAAATAGTTTCCTGGTCCACTATTACATATTGCATTGAGTTGTCACATCTCTTTAGTCTCCATTTATCTGGAGCAGTCTTCAATCTTTCTTTTCCTTCATGACTTTGACATTTTTAAAGAGTATAGGCCATGTATTGTGTGAAATTGGAAGATTTGTCTCTATGCAGGCTTAACTTCCATTTATGCACAAAAGTGCTGCTGTGTCCTTCCCAGTGTACCATACCAGGAGGCACATGATGTTGGTTTGTCCCACAACTAGTGGTATTAATTTGTATCACTTGATTAAGGTGGTATCTCTCAGGCTTCTCCACTGTGAAATTATTATTGCTCTCTTTTTAATTAGTATGTATCTCATGGGGAGATTTTTTTGAGATTCTATAATTATGGGGGTTTTTTTAAGATTTTATTTATTTATTCATGAGAGACACAGAGAAAGAGGCAGAGACATAGGCAGAGGGAGAAGCAGGCTCCCTGTAGGAGCCCAATATGGGACTTGATTCTGGGACTCCAGGATCACACCCCAAACCAAAGGCAGACACTCAACCCACTGAGCCCCCCAGGCATCCCTAATTAGTTTCTTATCAGGATTTCACCTACTAGTTTTAGCATACATTGATTGTTCTTGCCTGATATAATCGCTACTATTATAGTTGCCAAAAGGTGATTTTCTAATTCCATCATTTCTTTTACCATTTATTAGTTGGCATATTAATTCTTCTATAAAATGAGGCAAATAATATGCCCTCTCTAACTCAAAAGGCTGTGAAGAAAATCAAATGAGATCTATATGTAAAAGTGCAGTGTAGAATGCTTCACAAATAAACTGCTCTTTTACTATAACTCCTCTTATGCTTGCCCCCAACAAAATATGATGACATAGAAAGTTTCTACTCTCTGATCTCAGAAACATTAAGCCCCACGAACATTTACCGTTTTCAGAAAATTCCATGAGATTTTTTTTAAAGATTTTATTTATTTATTCATGAGAGACACAGAGAGAGAGGCAGAGACATAGGCAGAGGGAGAAGCAGTCTCCATGCAGGAAGCCGGACATGGGACTCGATTCCAGGACTCCGGGATTACGCCCTGAGCCAAAGGCAGACGCTCAACCACTGAACCACTCAGGTGTCCCTCCATGAGATTTTAATCGCAGTGAAAGCTATAGAATTCATTCAGAAAAAATATTCAACACTTAATTACTCAATTATTCAATTTATTGAGGCCATATCTAAACAAAACACTACACTAATTGAATTTATAAATATGAAATTTCCTTAAAAATGTCTAAACATGAAATTTCACAAGAGGTAGTTATACCAACACTTCACCTCAAAAGTATACATTTTTAAATGTATTTATATATTTGAAAAGGGAAAATTCTACTACATGGACATTAATTTGCCACAAATCAATAATTCCTACACAGGAAATATTTGGTAAACAATACCAAATTATTAAGCCACGATTGTCTAAAACTTGACTGCTTTGGAAGTAGGCACAGCTATATCAAAAGAATCAACCAGTTTGCTCAAACCATATTTGAATATTTAAGTCTGACTTAATTTTATCAATGGACAGTTCTTCTTTCTTTAGTTATAGATCTTGTGCCAGGAAGAAAGATGAAAGCCCAAAATTTCCTTGAGAAGTGAAGAAGATATATTACATTGAGTTGTTTTTTTATCTGAAATAATCTATTCCTTATAAAGCAGTACACATGAGTGTACATGAGTGTGTGTGTATAATTCAATCTGTGTGTATGTTTATATTCCTTATTAGGGAAAGAAATATTTACATAAAAAGGAAAAAAACTGGAAGAAAATGTACCAAAAATATTAAGAGTCAAACATGATAATCATTAATTTGTTCTTTAATTTTTTCTGTATTTGTCAACTTTTTTTTACCATAAGCATAAGTTACTTCTATAAGCAGAAAAAAATGAATAATTTTTTTAAAGATTTTATTTATTTATTCATGAGAGACACAGAGAGAGAGAGGCAGAGACATAGGCAGAGGGAGAAACAGGCTCCCCGGGGGAGCCTGATGCAGGACTCAATCCCAGAACCCTGGGATCATGCCCTGAGCTGTAGGCAGAGACTCAACCATCCTAACACTTACTTTTAATCCAAAAACAAGTGTGATATTTCTAAATTGATACAGTAAGGCTACCTGAAATTATACATTTTTTTAATTTAGAAAAAGATAAAAAGATAATAAATGCTGAGGGAAAATACAAGTGGCAGTCTCCTAAGGAAAGGAAAAGGAAGCCCTCCATCTGTTTGATTTCAAGTTCTAGCCTGCTTCTAGCCTTGAAAAATTAGTTTGCCAAGTCATTCTGCTATACTTACAGTCAAAGTCTCATGATTTTCCAGAAAGAATTTGCTTTTCTTAGTCCTAGGTCTTGTGATTCTTTTTCTCACAGAAAGCTAGTATCCAAAGAGAACAGAATCTGAGGCTTCTTGATTTTCTCTGGGATGCTGCGCCTTCAGGCATCATCCGTCAGTCTCTACCCATTCATCTCCCCTTCTCTCCATGAACTCTCTGGTGACTGTGCACTTGCATATTCTCTGAATAAAGTTCTGATGGTCTCAGAGTTGGGTTGAAGAATGATAATAGCCCATTGAAAATAAGAAAATGGAAGCCACTTGGAAATATTTTCATAGGACAACTACTTTGCTTGATGGTGTAAAAATAATTAAGGATCTAATCAATCAATTAGAATTGAACATTTTCTAATAGATTTTCCTAATTCTACCCTTGAATTTCATGAAGTAGCAAGAGATAAGATTTTACCATGACAGCCCATGTTTTAGATGGGTGAATTCATACATGAGATTACTGTCACGTCAACCCAATTACTAGTGTCAGCTTTGTCATGGGACCCTCTCTTCTGTTTACTTTCTCTATCACTTGGTTAGTTTTTGCGTTACTTTAGAGGAATGGTTTAGCACTTAAATGGCCATTTTTCCAACCAAATAATAGTAATTTTTTAAAACTATTAATTCACTCAAATGCATTAAAATATCTGTAGTTCATCAATATTGGGCTATAGTGCCTTAATGGTTCTAATTTGAATTTTCTTTCTAATTTTGAACACTCAGGTCACTGTCTTCTTTTATTGTTCAAGAAAGAAGAGTCCCTATCATATACAGGAAAAAAAAAATGTTCTTTTGGGTGTTAGCCCTCCTAATCCTTTGTGGTTTTCTATGGAATTATAAAAGACAACTAAAGATTGCAGACATCACTGATAAGTACATTTTCATTACTGGGTGTGACACGGGCTTTGGAAATTTAGCAGCCAGAACTTTTGATAAAAAAGGATTTCATGTAATAGCTGCCTGTCTGACTGAATCAGAATCAACAGCTTTAAAAGCGGAAACCTCCGAAAGGCTTCATACTGTGCTTCTGGATGTAACTGACCCAGAGAATGTCAAGAGGACTGCCCAGTGGGTGAAAAATCAAGTTGGGGAAAAAGGTGAGTGATATGGGGGTGGGAAGAATGGAGGGGGTGTTGTGAAGTAGCTATAGCTAAATAAAATGTGTTTGGATTTTAAATGGCCTTTCAAGAAAATGTCTCCAAAATACCAGCTATGGTACTGAAGAATATTGGAAAAATCTTAGGATAGAGCCCTCAATAGTTTCAAGTTGCAAGCTCCCGGTTTGCACAAGAGACACAGCCCAAGTTATCCTCAGTCATACGTCCCAGTAGGCAAATTTAGAACTGAGTTGGAGGTTTTGACTTTTCCTGCTCTTCTCTCATGAAATTCTGGTTTAACCAAATTCACAGCAAAGGAACTTGGGACTAAAAGCTTCAGGAGATCATGGAAACAATCCCCAAATTGCCACCTGGAACCCACTTCTCACTATAAAATGATTCCATAACTCTTACATTTTCTATGGAAAAAAATCGAAAATAGCCTGAAAATCTGAGTAAAGGTGTCTTAATAGACTAGCAGTAGTCTAGTGGCAGACTAGTAAGCCACTGGACCTCATTCTGCATCAGCTTCTGCTAAGATGGCATCATTCCAAACTAGAGGACTTTTCTTGGCTTGAATGAAGTTTGAAATATTCTCATTAATGAAGATGTCAGAATCCAAAAAAGAAATAAACAAATGTATGTGATTTTTCTCTATCACATCTTCATCATACAGTTGAGACTCCATTGCTCAAAAGCAATAGTTTAATAATGCTCCAGACAATTGTTAATGCTTGAAGTCCAAACGTTAACAATATTAAATGTTTTCCATCATAAAATAAAATAGTTGATGACTAGATTTTTTTTTTCACCAAAAACAGATGTGAAGTCGATTGATATTGCCTTTTGTAAATAAATAATCTCTGGTTTTGTGATCTAGCAGTGGGAAAAATAGACCAATTTACTCTGCATCTAAGATGAAAAAGCAAAAGACTCATTCAGACAATGTCAGTATTTTACATTCAGAACCAGAAATAGAGTTTCTGTGAGATTGGCTTCCAGTAACAGAGCTTCAACTATTTCAATTTAGCCTCCTACCCTCTCTGAGAGTAGTTACTTCCCAAAACTATAAAGCATTTCAAAGCAAGAATGTGGTTAGAAGGAGGAAATGGCACAGTTGTGTAAAGCAGGGGCTGTACTTCCATCAAAGATGCTCATATAAGTGTCATCTTCTATCATGCTTCCTTTCTTTCCTCTCTATTCTAGGTCTCTGGGGTCTGATCAACAATGCAGGTGTTCTCGGTGTGCTGGCTCCCACCGACTGGCTGACAGTGGAGGACTACAGAGAACCTATTGAAGTGAACTTGTTTGGACTCATCAATGTAACACTAAATTTGCTTCCCTTGGTCAAAAAAGCTCGAGGAAGGATTATCAATGTCTCCAGCATTGGAGGTCGGCTTGCAATTAGTGGAGGGGGCTATACTCCCTCAAAATACGCAGTAGAAGGCTTCAATGACAGCTTAAGGTAAATCAAATATTGACATGTTAGGAAATAATAGCTGCTAATGCTTACTGAATATTTATTATGTACTAGACACTATTTATTGCTCAAAATTATTCCCAACTTGATTTTTTTTTAAGATTTTGTTTATTTATTCATGAGAGACACAGAGAGAGGCAGAGACATAGGCAGAGGGAGAATGCTGGACTCGATCCCAGGACTTGATCCCAGGAGCAGGACTCGATCCCAGGAGCTCAGGATCACAACCTGAGCCAAAGGCAGATGCTCAACCACTGAGTCACCCAGGTGCCCCAAATTATTCCCAATTTGTAGACAAAACCACTGAAAGAAAGAGATTAAGTAACTTGCCCAGTGTCACCCAGCTGTTAAGTGGTACAATTGAGATTTGAACTTAAGTCTATTTAAGTCTTTTTTCACTTTTTGCATTAATGCATGATGCTGACAGAGATGGTGAATTTATATTCAACAGGTCAGTTTGTTAAATAGTCAGGGAATCATATAGAGAGACTAAATTAGGGTAGATCTCTCCATTGGTATAACTGTTGCTTGCAGACACAATAATACCATCTTATTTAAACCATCAGTAGAAAATTATCTGGTAAAGTAAATGTAATTATCACAAAATAATGACTCAGCTATGCTGCATTTTTCCCCCTTTTGTTCCAAGTTCCAGACCCAAATTTCTATATATTTCAGACACTACAGCTAAATGGATAACTTTCCCATCCCCACCCCCACCCCAAGGGCAAAAAATAGTTTTTCTCTGATGCTTCCATTTCCAAAAAAAATCAGAATAGAAATTTACTAATCATAGATGAAAATTTTGCTCCCACAAAAAAGCACTGACCACAAAAAAAAAAAAAAAAAAAGCACTGACCACAAAAAAGCACTGACTTTCTGCTGTGTGTTATCAAAGAACTCTAGAGCTCAAAACAAAGGACCTATTTAGCAAACAAAGGCCCTAACTCAATGCCCCCAAGCATGAATTTCTCTGGGTTTATAACATTTGGGGTTTTTTGGGCTTCCTGAATCTATAGGTTTATGTCTTTTGATGAGCTGTTATTTCTTCATTTTTTTCTGCAATCTATTCTTTCTCTTCTTCGGAGGCTCTATTACACAAATGTTAGACCTTCAGTTTTGTCCCACAGATTCCTAAGGTTCTGTTCACTTTCTCATTTTTCTCTCTGTTATGCAGATTGGAAAATTTCCAATGATCTACCTTCAAACTCACTAACTTTCCTCCATCACCACTGTGCTATTGAATCCAACCAAGAAATATTTTATTTTGGTTATCGTATTTTTCAAGTGTAAAATTTTCATTAGGTTCTTTGTCTTTTCTTTTTCTGGGAAGCGTTCTAACTTTCTAAGTTTCCACTCACTTCAAAAGTATTTTCCTTTGTATTTGAAGCATTTTTATAATAGCTGCCTTAAAGACTTTGATAATTACGACATCTGTATCCATTGGCATGAACATCGGCCACTGTCTTTTCCCATGTGAATTGAGATTTTCCAGTTATTTTTTATGCTGAATATTTAGAATGATATGAGATTATGGGTCTCATTTAAGTCTTATGGATAAGATTGATATTTTTGTTTTATTTTATTTTTAAAAAATATTTTATTTATTTATTTGAGAGAGAGAAAGAGAGCACACATGAGCTGGGGGGAGGGGTCGAGGGAGTGGCTGAGCCAGCAGCCTGATGTGGGGCTTGATCCCAGGACCCTGAAATCATGGCCTGAGCTGAAGGCAGATGCTTCCCTGACTGAGCCACCCAGGCACCCCAATATTTTTGTTTTAGCAAACAATTGGTGAGGTTGTGTTTAGGTCATGACTGCTAACTGTCATTCTGTTTACTTTGATATTTCAAGGTTTGCTTGATTTTTAAAGACTTTATGGTGCTATTCAGATTTGTTCTGCAGATGTATCACACAGTGGCCAGTTGGGGATGTGGAACAGGGCTGTCCCAGAGCTTGCTTCTTTAAGTCAGATCCACACATGCATGCGTGCAGTGCATAAACAATGCTATGGCATCACTTTCCTGAGCACCTCTCTCTCTGATCTTTCCGATTCTCTCTTGTTTCCTGGGACTGCCCTCCAGCTAGAAGCTACCCCATTCTGCCAACTACTTCCCACATGTGTGCTGGATACAGCGCCACATCATGGGAGGAGAGAGGGAGATGAAAAGCAACAGGATTTCTTCCCACCTTCTTAGAGACTAATTACCACTTTTAAAAAGGGAATTAACTGAAGGGCTTGCGTGTTTGCCATGCAGCTAAATATACCATGCCTGAAATTACTCAGTAAAATATGCGGTTGTTGTGGTGGTGGTTTTCTTCTAAATCATGGAACTGGTATTGGAAATGGTACTGTGCCTGCAGGCCGCAGTCCAGTGGTGGCTCCAGACTTTCTATACATAGGAGTGGTCCAACTGGGAGAGGGCTGGGGTTATTTAAAGTTATTTGCCCAACAAGCATACTGGTTTCATATGGTTTGACTTACCTGGTAAGCTTAGTTGGGTGACTTAAAGCCATTTGTCCCTAGACTATATGTTATTTCTTGAGTGGATAAGGAGACAAAATTTCCCAAAAACCGAAAGAAACTCAGAAGATAGGTGAGTAAAGTAAATTAAGTTGGAAAATAGCTTTAAAAAATTTTAATGTGGGCAGCCTGGGTGGCTCAGCCGTTTAGTGCCACCTTCAGCCTGAGGTGTGATCCTGGAGACCCAGGATCGAGTCCCACGTCAGGCTCCCCACATGGAGATTGCTTCTCCTTCTGCCTGTGTCTCTGTGTCTCTCATGAATAAATAAATAAAATCTTTTAAAAAAATAAAAATAAAGAAATAAAAAATTTTAATGCAAGCAACGTACTTTTCAAAATCTTTCGACACCAAGCTAATTTGCATTTTCAGTAAGATACACTGCAAACTAAATAATAGGTATGTTGCTAAAGGCAGAACCTAAGATAAATCACATTTTAAGTTCATTGGTAGAGTTCTTTAAAAATCTTATGACAAAGGTTTATATAAAGTGAGTAGTTACTTCCTTATATATTCTAGGTGGAAATATACATTAAATATAGGAAATAATTATTTATATAATTGTTTGCAATTCTTCATTTTGCTTTTAAAGGGGGGGGGCATCATGGTTCCCCTAAAACTTTACTGCCCAATAAATCAGTAAACCTTTGGTTTTCTGAGGCCACATGATGAAAGAGCTTGCTGAGCAGCATAGGGAGCAGGTTAGCCACATCAGAGATTGTCACACTGTGTCTTTCAGCCTATCCTCATTTGTGCCGCAATCTCCTCACATTCCTAAGATGGAGGTAAACTTGTCCATCCAGGCCAATCATTACTCCATTTCCCCATAATGTACATTGCCTACTGAGAGGAAATCTGTCCTTAACCCAACTACTTGTCAATTTAATGAGAGAGTATGGCTTAGTGGGGAGCGCTAGACTAGAAGTGGGTCTGTCCTTTTCCCATTCTGCCACTAAAGCAGCCTTCACACCCTGAATGTCAACCTCCTCACTGCAAACTGAAAGTGTAGAGCAAGATATTCCTTTCCAACCCACCCAATTCTGTGATCGCATGAAAAAAAGTCATAAGAAAATAATCACCCAAATAGCAAACATTCTCCAAACAAACTTGGATTAAACATCATCAAACATTCTTTTCACAGGCGGGACATGAAAGCTTTTGGTGTGCACGTTTCATGTATCGAACCAGGATTATTCAAGACAGGATTATCAGATCCAATAAAAGCCACTGAGAAAAAACTTGCCATTTGGAAGCACCTGTCTCCTGATATCAAACAACAGTATGGAGAAAGTTACATTGAAAAAAGTAAGTCTCTGGAAGGACGCAGGGTTCCTCTGGCATTTATTGTCATAGGCAACCTGGAGACTCAAATATAAACAAAAAAATAGGGGCACCTGGGTGGCTCTATTGGTTAAGTCTGCCTTTGGCTCAGGTCATGATCTCAGGGTCCTGGGATCAAGCTTCACATCAGGTTCTGTGCTGAGCACAGAGTCTGCTGTTTCTTCTCCCTTTGCCCCTCCTACTGCTCATGTTCTCTCTCTCTCTCTCTCTCTTTCTCAAATAAGTAAATAAAATCTTTTTAAAAATTAAAGAAATAAGGTTCTTATAATAATATACCAATAGGAATTTTAGATATGGATCAGAGATCCTTATTAATTCCAGTGCCATCTCTTACTTCAAGTGTTTATAAACATTTACTGAGCATTTACCAAATGACAAATTCTATACTAAACACCTTATGAATTCTACTATTTCCTTCTTAAAAGAACCATAGGAGTAGTGAGCAGAGGCTTAGAAAAGTAAATGTTCTACCCAAAGCTATATACCTCCTCCTGGTCATGCCCAGATTAGAGTTCACAGTCTTCACCTCTACACAAGCCTCCTCTTTTTTGGTAAACACCAACCACTCACTAAACATTGTTCAAGGATTTATGGAGGTTACAAAATATAAGGACTCTGACCCTTAACAAGCTTACAGTCTAGTGGACAAGAAAGAGTAACCAAGTGAGATTGTAAAGCAATGAGATGTGCAGCATGCCAGCAAACTGATCCTGTACTTCTTAGACAGAACCCAACAGCCCAGATAGGGTGCTAGATAGTACAGTCTCTAATTGCCCAAGGAATTCAGAACTGGTTGAAAGCATTGCTGGTCAAGTGGCCTTTGAGTAAGCCCTTAAGGACAGGAAGGAATTATTTGGGTGGAAGGTCTCCAGAACAGGAATGCATGAGGGGTGGAGACGGAAGGAGAAGTAACATAAGTCAGATTGAGTCAGGGATGGAGAAATAATAGATAGAGTATGACTAACATACAGTGAACACTTACTATGTACTTGTCACCGTTCTAAGTGCTTTACATAGACTGTCTCATTTAAAATGCCCAGATAAACCCTAAGAAGTAGATATGACCTGAGTTTTATAGAAACAGAGGCACAGAGAAATAACTTGCCCAGTGTTGCGATTAGTAAGTGGAGGAGCTAGATTTGAACCCAGACAGCCTGACTTTGCCTTTTATTCTCGGGTCCAGCACTATAAGGTGAGCAAGGCATTAAGAAGCTGGTGGAACTTCCTGTACCAGGGCTCCACCTCCACCTCAATTTCCTGGTCCTGTGAAAAGCTTAGTCAACATTCCTCAAACACTTACTGAGCTCCTGCTTTAAGCCAAACAGGGCCCCACCTAACTTGGTGTCATTCTAACCTCAAAACTCCTCTTCATCAGCGGGATTTGTAAGACAGCCAACTGTGGCAAAGTTCAAAGCTGGGAGTTTTTGAGGTGGAGCCAAAATCCAAGTCAGGTCCACCCAGGGAGGTTTTTAGAATGACAGACTCCCTCAGCCATCCAACCCCATTACACACACACACACACACACACACACACACGCACACAGATACACATACATCAATGAGAACATTGACAAACCTCCCAGTGCTATGTCACTAGATGCTGAGAATCACTGCCATTAAATACTCTGTTTCTTACTCATTACTGACTTTGAAGATTCTTAGTAGGTTCAGAAACAAAATCCCTCGTTTAAAAGAGCTTTCTCTGTTTGATAATTGATATTGATACTTTCTAAATGCCCATGAATATGTCATCAACCTGCATCTCAAAATTATTTTTGACTTGGCTGCTGGCTCAGGTGTCCTCTCTCAGAAGTACCAAAAGTCTTTGAGCCCAATTTTGCTCTAGTTGTTTTTATTAGTTTTCCAATTTGGACATCAGCCAGACTCAGTTCCAAAGCAGACCACTTATTTAAGTTCACCTGTCATTTCCCAGGCTATGGTTGTAAGAGTTTAAAATAGTCACTAAGATTTATTAGGTAATCACAATTAGGTTCTTTGAGCAACTTGTGGCTACTGGGGCCTGAAGTTGAAAGGGAGATTTGAAATCATAGATTTTCTCTTGAGAAGACACAACCCAGGTATGTTTTAAGAGCACAAGAGGAATGCTCCAAGCCATTATCAATCTTCTGATAAAATACCTGCCTCTTTAAAGCCATCCTAGCTCATTACTCAAGCATTTCATCTGCCTGATAACACAGATATGTTTAACTTTCTGAGTCAAGACTTTGGGGGATGATTCCCTCTTTATTCACTGAATAAGAGGCACATGGTACGTGAGTGCACGCATGCACACACATGCACAAGCACACATGCAATCCACATTTCCTATAAATCTAGTAATCCTTAAAATAAATTTGAAATCAAACCCATAACTTCCTGGGCTCAGGGGCCTCATAGACTTAATAAAGTATCTTTCCCTCATTGCTTTAAAGTAGTGCTTCTCAAAGTTTGGTCCTGGGAACAGCACCGGTCAGTATCAACTGGAAACTTGATAGAAATGCAAATTATTGGGTGCCACTTCACACCTCCTGGGTCAGAAGCTGGTAGTGGGATCCAGCAATTGGGCTTTAAAAGCCCTCTAGGAGATTCTGCTGCCCACTCAAGTTCGAGAGCCAGTGGTCTAACGAAAGCACTGCTGCATCCTTTTGGGAGAAATAGATAGAAACCCACCACAAGGGGCCTCCATTTATAATGGCAAATTCAAAATAAATTTCCACATGCGTATTCGCCCCTTTACACCCTGGCTTCACACACTCCTTTTCCCCTTCTTCCAAAGAGTAAATGTATTTTTTGTCTCCTTCTGCAGGTCTAGACAAACTGAAAGACACTACTTCCTTTGTGAACGTGGACCTCTCCCTGGTGGTGGAGTGCATGGACCACGCTCTCACAAGTCTCTTCCCTAAGACCCGTTATGCTGCTGGAAGAGATGCCAAGACCTTCTGGATTCCTCTGTCTCACATGCCAGCAGTTTTGCAAGACTTTCTATTGTTGAAACAGAAGGTAGAGCTGGCTAATCCCAAAGCCGTCTGACGCAGCTGACAACAAATGCCTGCCCCCGGGCTATGAGATTGGCTGCTTTCAAAGACACATCTCCTTTTTGGTCTCATTCCTTACCTAATCCGACCTGGACTTGTTTAAATCATGCTTCTTTTGATCAATGAAGGGGTCCCATCAACACCAGGAATGTCCCAGAGTCCCTTTTTAAGCCTTCTTTGAAAAGAAAAGCGGTGATGACCTATCACGTAGAAGGGCCAGGATGGCACCTGCCCAATATTTAGACTTTGCCTGCTTAGTACAATGTAAGGGAAATTGAAAGCCTTACCCATCCAAAATGATCTCTACCACCACCAGCCGCATGTTTCTAGCCCCCACCCCTTGAACTCCAGAATGTTAATTATTTGTCCCATATCAAAATGTTCAGAGATAACTAGAACACTTTCATGTGGATTGGATGTGTCACTTTGCTGAAAAGAAGACTTTGAAGGACTGGAACTCAGTTTTGCAAGCTGTGGTAGGTCAGGAGAAGGAAGGGTGAGGAAGCATTATGTGACAGGTACAAATTAAGGGGAGCAGAGAAACAGTAGGTAGGATCGCAAGTAGGAAGGTAGGAAAAGAGCAGAAGGACAGAGGACTGAAAAGAAGAAACCAGTATGGAAGTGGATGGAGTGGGATTCCAAGACAAGCCTGCCTGTTCTAGAGGGTGAACAGTCTATTCAAAGTCACTGTGAACACTGAGGCCTACACAGCTGTCTTTGGAAAGCTGGTAACAGCAGAGTAACCAGTCATTCTAAGGAAGAAAAAGGTGGGGTATTTATATTGACTATGGAGATTGTAAATACAACAAGACCCAGAATATCTGAAACAACTTACACCCAAGATGGTTGGAGATCTTCCATTTGATGTGTCTCTGAAGCCCCATGAAGATATAGAGCTAAATTAAGACTCTCTTTGACCTACAGTTACTGTGACAGCAGGTCTGCTCCTTGCTCACATCCATGGTCCTAAATTGGACTGACCCTGGCTCATCTCCTCCAAAAATAAGTTCTCTAAACGGATGCTTCCCAGATGCCAGCACCCAGTATCACTCACTTAGGTTGGTTGAAGATTTGTGTGAAAAGGCCCGAAGAGCCAAAATTCAGTATTTGTTGCTAAATAATATAGAATGAAAGAGCCAGGAAAATGACAGAGTGTACACACACACACACACACACACACACACACATGCTTATTGTGAAGAAAATACTTAATATCTGCTTCATAAAACAATACCTATTTGAAGATATCAGTAATTCTATTCATTTTTATTCACCTTTCTGGAAACATCTGTTTGTGAGATAATTTCCACCTTTCACATTTACAGCATATTAATGACTTTGAAAAAACAAATTTCCAATGGTGTCAGTCCACCTGGACATAATGTTATTATTTTAGGGGAAAATACACTCATCTTTATTACATGAAAATGAAGAAAATAACAGCAAGAATCAGAATTCTCAGGTAAAGTTATCTAAACTCTTGTCACTTCCTACCCATGAAGTCCTCTCCATTTTGGCCCTAGCTCCAGAGACGGCTCACCTTAGATCTCTAATTTCTTCTTGTTGCAATTAACCACCTGTGGGGTAGGGACCCCTTGCACAGCTTGTCCTTGTTGCTGAAGTTCATCAGGGTTGTTTGCTGGGCCTCTTCCTTCACACCCTGAACTCCCAGATCCTGGATGTTTTAAAAAATGTTTCGCTGTTTTAAAAATGTCTGGCCTGGTGTTCCCTGATCTTCTTGACATCTGCGGCTGCCAAGGCTTTTAAAATCTTCAGGAACCTGCTTTGCTGAACTTCAAACCATTCCAGTTGTGTTCTTGGGTCTTCCTAAAGGTGTTTTTTCCTTTATTTTACCTAAACCTCCATTCTTTGCTCATTTCTCCAAGTAACTACAATTGGCAAATTCCTGTTTCACTCCATCCAAAAGTATTCTACCTTAACGAATGCTCCCAAATATGGTACCATCTCAAAATAAAACCAAGTATATTCACCGAAGCAATATTTAAAGCTTTTTTAACTAAATGAGAAGACAGCAGAATATAAAGGTATTGTCTCAACAGAAGCACAAGACCTGGAAGAGAGGGAAGGAGAGAGGAAGGAAGGGACATCAGAAGGTCACTGCACCATGAGTCTGGAGCACGGCTGCCTAGACTTCTCGCCATCTTGCTGTCACTTCTGATATTCTCTGTGCTCTTGGGAACATATCATATTTTTATCTATACTATTTGGGCATATCTACTGGGCATTCTGCAAGTCCTAGCCTACAGTAAGGAATGACATGGTCCCTTCCTTCATAGAACTTGGTATAATCCAAAGGCGGAGGTTACTACTCAGGATGCCTTAGAAGAACTTCTCCAGGAAACTATGGCCAAGATAAATTGAGATGTTGTCTTTCTACCACCTCTCGGTTATGAGATCTTTCCTCACTTCGTTTGGAGGCACCAGGAGAACCTTTCAGACTTTTCCTCTGATCTGATCTAAAAATCCCACTATGTCCTCTGTAGCTCTATCTGGACATCCACAAGGTATTCAAATCTAGAGTTTCCATCTCCTCACCCCCCTACCCTTTCCCAGGCAAACACCAACTACTATCAATTTGATCCCCTAAGGAGATACCACAAGTCTACTCATTTTTATCTCCAGTGCAATCATCTGTTAAGGCTTTCATCATCTCTTAGCTCAAGGATAGCATATTTACCCTTGTATACCTTCAATGATTTCTCCTCACTGCAGTCAGAATTGTTCAAAATCCAGATCTGATTATTCTACTCTTCTCCCCACCGCTGCTTTCTTAAACCCTTCAATGTGTCCCATTGCATTTTGGCTAAGGACCAGAACGCATAACATAAATGATGTTGCCCCAGCACTCCTCATCAGCCTCATTTTAGGTTATTCTGAGGTTAGCCCCCTCAGAGCCCTTGCCCATGCTCTTGCCTAGAACGTTTCCATCTTACCTGCTTATCTAGTTTCCTCATCCTGTAGATCTCAGCCGCTTCCTAAGGGAAACCTATACAGTTCCAAATTCTGACCAGTCTTTGTATCCCACCCAGGTTTCTGTTTCTGTCTTGTACAGGGCACTTATCATAGTCTTTAATCACATATTTGTGTGGTTAGTTAGTTAATATAGGTCTCCCCAACCAGACTTTAAGTTCCATGAATTCAGGAACCATGATGCTTTGCTTATCTTTCTATTCCCTTACCTAGCACATTGCTGGCACACAGACCACTATTCAAAAATATTAATTGAGTGAATTCAGAAATTAGCCTCTATGAGCCTTTCCAACTAGGGGGTAATCTATCACTTAAGATAGGGTTTGCCAATCCCATTAATTGTGCTATCAAAAAAGCAGTTCGATTAGAATCCTGTAGCTTCCTTAAACCTTTGACTACTTCCACAAGGGCTCCCTACTTCTGGTTCTTCTGTAAGCTTCCCTTCAGAAACTAGTTGCCATGGTGACTTCTCATGATCAATGGTCCAGTGACACTGTGAACGAACCTCTGTCCATGTCGAGTCTTTCTGGGCTCAGTGGTCACAGAACAGGGAGCATCAGGAACCATTTCATCCACTTCTCCACCTATAGGCACTATGTACGCAAGCCATCCAGACTAAAGAAAACCACTTCAGTTTAAAATCTCTCCAGGGGCACCTGGGTGGCTCAGTTGGTTAAGCATCTGACTCTTGATTTCAGCTCAGGTCATGATCTCAGGGTTATGAGGTCAGACTATGTTCTGGGCATGGAGCCTGCTTAAGATTCTCTCTCTGCCCCTTTCCTCCTCTAAAAAATGAAATGAAATGAGGTGAAATGTAATGAAATAAAATAAAATCTTTCCAGGAACTCCATAACTTCCTTGGGCAACCCTGCTAATATTCAATAAGGAAAATTGCCAGGAACTTCTAAGAAAAATGACCAATTTTGGCTTTCCTCTCTATTAAAATCTCAATAAGTTTCAGGAATATGAGAGATCAGAGTCCCATCAGTATTGAGGAAATGACTAAACAGTCTCAAATGGAAAGGCTTTTAATATCTAGAAATTATTTGTAACAATCTAATCTAAGCCACAGTTTATAAGGACAATGCTGGTCAACAGTTTCGTGAATTTTTGGCTGTTAAAAAATAAGACAATTCTGTTGATATTCATAATACTGACATTCTTCCTCAACTCTGTGACTCATTTTCAAAAAGAAAATATGAACAATTTCCATCCTACTATATATATGAGGCACTAAAATAACCAGGGCTCTAGTGCAGATTCTAGTTTAGCCAAATCTCCAAGCTCTCTTTGCACACTGCACCTGCCTGAGAAAGAATCAGATTACAGCTCTTGCCTGATTAGTCCCTAGAAATAAACATCACTCTGGCCTGAAATAGGTCAGGCAAGGTAACATAGCAATCTGTCACATTCTACAATGAGCAACAGCCCTGAACAGTTCCATTTCAGTTTCTTTTGAGAAACTGGACATGGAAAGGGTTCCACTCTAGATACGTAGCATAAGCCCTAGGAAAGACCATTTAGTCCCACGCTGGGTGGAGGTGGTGGGGCTGGTACAATTGCTTTCAGCCATCTGGGTCTGTTTTTTCCTCTTAGATATGGCAGCTGGAACTTGAGTATGAAGCCACCCAATGAGTGGTGGAGCCTGAGATATGGATTAGTAACCCAAGCAATCTCACAGGTATAATAAGAAAATAGTATCAATGGTTATTTAATACTTAGTGCACATCAGGTTCTCTATGCATTTGGACATCGCACAAATGATTTAATCTAACCCTTACCATATCTCAGGTATATTTTGTGGTTGTAACTATTGTTTATTTATTTTTAATGTGGTAAGAATACTTCATATGGGATCCACTCTGTTAAATGAAGTGTACAATACAGTATTATAAAGTATAGGCACAATGTTGTACAGTAGATCCCTAGAACTTAATCATTTTGCATAAATGAAATTTTGTACTGGTTGAACAGCAACTCCCCATTTCCCCTGCCCCCAGTCCCTGGAAACCACCATCCTACTCTTTGCTTTTATGACTTTGACTATTGTCTATACCTCACGTAGAAGGAATCATGCAGCATTTGTCCTATGACTGGCCTACTTCATCTAGCATAATGTCCTCCACGTTCATCCATGTTGTCACATATGGAAGGATTACCTACTTTTTAGTGCTAAAACATATTCCATTGTAGGTGTATACCACCTTTGTTGATTTATCTGTTCGTAGACATTTAGATTGTTTCCACATCTGGGCTATTGTGAATAGTGCTGCAATGAATGTGGGAGTACAAATACCTCTTTCAGATCCTGATTTTAATTCTTTTGGATAAAGACCCAGAAGTGAGATTGTTTGATCATATATTTCTTTTTTTAGCTTTTTGAGGACCCACCATGCTGTTGTCTGTGGCAGCTGCTCCATTTTGTTTTCCTTCCAACAATACACAAGAGTCTCAATTTCTCCACATCCTCACCAATGCTTACTTTTTCCTTTCTTGGTAATAGTCATCCTAATGAGTATAAGTTGATATCTCACTGTAATTTTGACTTGCATTATTTGATCATTGGTCATGAGTGATGTGGAGAATCTTTTTGTTTACCTGTGGCCTATTTGGATATCTTCTTTGAAGAAACATCTATTCAAGGCCTTTGCCCATTTTTTAATCAGGTTATTTGTTTTTGGTTATTGAGGTGAAGAAGTTCCTTATATATTTTGGATATTAGATACGTTTCTTTAGAGATGGAGAAATGAAGCCACTAGAGAGGTGGGCAATGTGTCCAAACTTATACTGTTAATAAGTATGGGACAGGGTTCAAACCTGGGCCATCTAATGCGAGAGCTCACACACAGAACTACTGTGCTCCACTATATGGAAACTATCTTAAAGACTGCTTTTCTAAACCTTTATATGGGCCTGTAAAAATAACGTTACTAAATTAATCTAACATGAATCTTGCCAAGGCAATAATATTATGCATAAGAATGATGCCTATTTTGAGCATATATATAGACTCTTTTTTTCCCCTCTATTCTAATTTAAAAATTTTCTCATGATAAAAATGACAAAAGCATTTATACACCATTTTTCAGGTCCTTGAAGTTTTCTACCTAAATTCCTAGATTTTCTTTCTTTCCTTCTTTGTTTTCTTTTTTGTTGTTATTGATTTTATTTATTTATTGTTCATATTGTTAGTTGTTTCAAGAATTTATATGTTATCAGCTTTTGCTAATTTCAATAAAGGCCTTAGACCATCTGTCTTGACCCAAGACCAACTCTTTGATTCTTTAAGCTTTTAGGATCAAAAAAAGGAAAAAGGACAGAGGACCAGAATCTCACAAATACTGTTTCCCTATAGTTGTATTTTTGTCAATGCAGAGACCTAAAGCTGAAAGTGCCATAGGGAGGTATTGGGGTGGACTGTCCCAGTCACCATGGCTATTGCTAGCCCTGGAAATACTAATGAGAGGAAGGAGGGGATCTTAGCTGGACTGGGGTCAGGGCCTTCCAGTGCTAACACACTGCGATGCAAGATAATACTGTAGGTAGCCAAACATTCCAACTTGATTGGAAGAGGACATGGAGCCTAGTATGTTTCAAGAGATGTTTCCACTAACAACATTCTCAGTATGACAAATTTCTGCCCCAATACCACTGAAAAATGATAAGATTACCACATCCTGATTACCTTGTTGATCAGCTCTAGTTAATAGAATGTTCTTTATTATTTTTGAGCCAAAATCTGTCAGTGGAGAAAAGAGAAGGGAGAAAGGGCCATCAGTTCTGTAACCATCATGATAATAACAGTTCATGTTCACTGAACCTTTAAAATGAGCCAGCATTCACTCACAGTACTGTCCATGTATTTTCTAATGTAGTCCTTACAACTTTTACACAACATGTACTTTTACTGTCTCATTTCACAAATGAGGAGCCTAATAGCCAAGATTCATTCAACTCTAATAATCTATAATTCCTAAATTCTCCCTAAGTCCCTAAAATATGAGCTCCCAAGAAAAAAATAAAAGAAGAAAAGCAAAGTTAGTAGATTTTAAAACTTAAAATGCTTTCTTAAAGTCTATCTGGAACTCCACAGCCATCCTAAGTGAAATTAGGATACTAAATTTCTGAGTGCTGAAAGCATAAGACAAACCTCCTGGCCAGTGATCCCTAGGCTCCTTCTCTATGTTCTTAAGCCCTTGAGAGAAATGATTGGTGAGGGTCTGCAGGCTCTTCTCATTTTTCTACACACTCTCCACCCCTAGCTGCTAACATCTTTCTAAAAACAGGGCTTTTCTTAACATGAGCAAAATACAAGCAGTTATCTCCATACTTTACAAACTCCAGTACTCATTCTGAATGAGATAAACATAAGTATCTGGTCAGGAAACTCTCCAAGTACTCCAGTCTTGTGTGGGCTCCCTCCCCACACTGGCCACTCTTTCACTTCCAAAGTAGAATTGAATCTGATCTGAGTTCTGTCCCTGAGAGGAGCACTTGTTATCACTGATTTAGATGAAGACACAGAGGCAAATTTATTAACCCACCAGGGGAATACCTAAGAAGATAGAATCTGGGTTTAAAATCTGAATTCTAACCATGGGCTAATAAGATGAAACGATATAGGGAAGGTTGCAGGGTTCTGCTGTGGTTCCAAAAAAACAAGCATGGAATTCAGAGCCACATTATAGAAATACTGAGGCATATTATGCAACAGTCATCTCAAAGCCAGTCAACAATGTGCTGTAATGGTATGATGTAACTGCCCACCCCCGCCCACCACTCCCGCAAGGAAAAAATAAGTAAATGATCTTTTGGTCTTGGTTTAAATTTTAAATCTGCAACATATAGAGTAATGTTGGTGATGGCTATATACCCCCTCAACTGCTCAAAGCACCAGGAAAATGTTGCCTTCACTGTTAGGAACCCCAGTTTCTCATAGTCACAGACATTCCAAAGAGGATGGCCAAGAGATCAAGGTTATCTGAGGTCAGTTTAGTGGAAGGAGAGTTGCAGACTGGAGTTATTTGAAAGAAGAGCCTGTGAAATAGGAGACAGGGCAGCCACTTGAAGGGTCCTCCCTGGGAAGCAGAAATTAAACTTGTTTCAGGAGGCATGGAATGGTAAGGCCAGAGTCAAGGGTGGAAGTTATATAGAGTTCATGTTCAGCACCATAAAAGGAGATTTTTTGCCAGGAAGAGTTGACTGAAGAGCAAGCCTGGCTGGTAGGCAATCACAATAAAGACAGCCATTGGAGTGGAGATGCTGGAGAATGGTGCAGCCAGGGTGGTCGACTTGGTTGTCATTCAAGACAAACCTATGATTTTATTATTGGGGCAAGGGTTTTTTCTCAGATATGACACATATGAGAACTAAGAACTTCTGGTCCCTAAAGCCTGACAGAGCAACAAGCCAAATGCCTCTCACCTCACTTCTCAAAAGGTCTGAAATTTCATTTCTTCAAGCCTTGAAAGCTCACCTTAGCCTGACAAGGATAAAGGAGACAGGTGCCCAAAGTCACATTTATAGACTTCCAGATGAACTTAGACCACACTCCAGACAGTGGCCAGAGGCAGCCCCAGAGTCAGCACAGGGAAGGGGAGGCTGGAAGAAGCTTGGAAACTGTGTGTCCTTGACCAGTTGTATGTGTGCAGTTATTCAAAACATGGACTGACTTGTAAAAATAGATATGGTTTAAATAAATAAAGCTCTCCTCCCACTAAATGTCTCGTCCTAGATGGGAGCTTCTTGTGTGTCTTTCTCGGGACATTTTGATAAATATTAACACATAGATATTCTCCTTGCACTCATTCTTACATGAATGGTAGCAATGTTAGACTCAACAGATTTTTTCCACTTTTCTCCATAATATGTTCAAATTTCAATGAACAAAAGAGTAGCAATATTTAAAACAAATGCTCACAATTTCCTTTTTTTTAAGTGTAAATTCAATTCGCCAACATATAGTACATCATTAGTTTAAGATGTAGTGTTCAATTATATATCAGTTGCATATAACACTGAGTGCTCTTTGCATCACACATCCTCCTTAATGCTCATAATCCAGTTACCCCATCTCCCTACCTACCACCCCTCCAGTACCTCTAAGTTTGTTTCCCAGAGTTAAGAGTCTCTCATGGCTTGTCTCCCTCTCTGATTTCTTCCCATTCAGTTTTCCCTCCCTTTGCCTATGATCCTCTGGGCTGTCTCTTATATTCCACATATGAATGAAACCATATGATAATGGTCTTTCCCCAATTGGCTTATTTCATGATACCTTCCAGTTCCATCCACATCAATGTAAATAACAAGTATTCATCATTTTTGATGGCTGAATAATATCCCAATATTTGGTAACTTATCACTGAGTAATAGTCTTCTTTATCCATTCATCTGTCAAAGGACATCTCAGCTACTTCCACAGTTTGGCTATTGTGGACATTGTTAAGTATGAACATTGTCCAAGGGTACAGAGGTCTCTTCAGATCACTACATTTTTATCTTTGGGGTAAATACCTATAGTTCTGGGAAAATTGGACAGTCACATGCAAAAGAATGAAATTGGATCATTTTCTTACACTATACACAAAGATAAACTCAAAATGGGTAGAAGACCTAAATGTGAGACAAGAATCCATCAAAATCCTAGAGAACACAGATAGCAACCTCTCCAACCGTGGCTGTAGCAGCTTCTTGCTAGATACATCTCTAAAGGCAAGGAAAACAAAAGCAAAAATGAACTATTGAAACTTCAAGATAAAAAGCTTCTGCACAGCAAAGAAAGCAGTCAACAAAACTAAAAGATAACCTACAGAATGGGATATTGCAAATGACATGTCAGATAAAGGGCTAGTATATCTATATCTATAACTATATCTATATCTATATCTATATCTATATCTATATCTATATCTATATCTATATATAGTATATATAGTATCTATAAAGAACTTATTAAACTCAACACCCCCCAAACAAATAATTTGATCAAGAAATGGGCAGAAGACATGAACAGACATTTCTCCAAAGACAAGATACAAATGGCCAACAGACACATGCAAATATGCTCCACATCACTCATATCAGGGCAATACAAATCAAAACCACAATGAGATATCACCCTATACCAGTCAGAATGGCTAAAATTAACAAGACAGGAAATGACAAATGTTGGCGAGGATGTAGAGAAAGGAGAACCCTCTTGCGCTGTTGGTAGGAATGCAAGCTGGTGCAGCCATTCTGGAAAACAGTGTGGAGGTTCCTCAGAATGTTAAAACAGAGCTACCTTATGACCCAGCAATTGCACTACTAGGTATTTACCCCAAAGACAGCTTCCTTTTTAAATCTGGTCCAGCTTGAGGCATACACAGCTGTGATTCCATTATTTTACTTCGTCAGCCCCTGACTTAACCAACGTATAAAGTCATCAAATCATGGTGTTGTTATCCTTTCATTAAATATATCTTAAAATTTGTATTTCCTACACCCTTGTTTCCTCTCTAATTGAGTGCAGCAATGATCCTTACCTTGGATAAAATTTAAAAGGAGATATTTGCATTGATTATATGCAGTTCTTAAGAGTATAGCACTATTTATTGACACTAATGGTTGCATGTGGAATCTCGAATGCATTAATAAGTGGTCCTGAAGGTAAGTTGCTCTTCTCTGAGAGGTTAACAAACTCTTTTAGGAAACCAATTAGAAAACTGAGATATCTGATTCTTGAATGGCATTTGATTCACTGAGAGTCTGTTACATGTCATCAACAGTCAGGGGCTTCTAAATGTTAGCCACTGACTAAAACCTTCATTTCCTTTCTTTAGTTCTTAAACTTGTCCTTTCTATTTTTGTAGATGAGACCCAGAGATCTACTTACTTGACTATTGGCTAAAAGTAGCAAAAGAGGCACTAACACAGTTGCCCTGTTTAATTCCAAAAGCTAACCCTCTTGGACAGTTCTCTGTTGAGTAAACCACTTCCTTGCTGTGGGGAAATGGAGTCACAATGCTAATCATTACTTTGAAATGACAGAGGGGAGCAGTCTTGTATTAAATTTTGTTCCTTCACAATACTAGGTATGCTGGAGCCCCAGACCTTAGCTGGAGATAGGGTCTTTACGGAGATGATTGAGTTAAAGTGAGGTCATTAGGTTAGATCCTAGTCCAATATGACTGGTGTCCTTATAAAGAGGAAAATTTGGACACAGTGACCAGCACACAGGCAAGGTGAAGTGATAGGGGAAGAAGACAACCATCTATAAGCTAATGAGAGAAGCCTGGAACAGAGCGCTCCCTCACAGCTATCTTAGGGGAACCAACCCTGCGGATGTCTTGATTTCTGAATTCTAGTTTCCAGAACTGGGAGACAATAAATTTCTGTTGTTTAAGCCAAACTTTGTGCTACTCTGTTACAGAACCATATAATGGTATTAACATGGCATTGGTTGGGCAAAATCATGGAGTAAAGCAATACTTACAAGCTCATCTAGTCCACCTTCTTGCTCCTAAGCATCTTTCCCAGATGAATACCTTTAAAAAGAAACTGTGATACATCTGCCTAGAAGTGTTTCATATGTGGTTAAGAACAAAGACTCTTGGGGCAAGCTACTGGAGTCAAAACCCAGTTCTGCCCTTAGCGCTGGCTTAACCATCGGTGGGTACTTAATTTCTCTAAACCCTGCTTTCCTCATCTATAGACTGGGGATAACAAGAGTACCTACCTCAGACAGTTACAAGAATTAAATTAGTAAGTGCAAGTCAAAACTTAGCACAGTGCTCAATCAATGTTAGCTGTTGTTTCTGTTTATTTTGTTGGCACCTTCTCCAATTGGCTGAGGTTCATGGCAGAACTGAGCTGTAGGCCAGCCCCACCACAGTCTGTTATTTGAATGGATTGGCCAAAGACAAGGATGAGAGCAATATTCTGATTTTTGCTCTTCCCAATTTTATAAGTTAAGTGTGATAAGAAAGGAGTGGATTCACAGAAGAGCATTCAGAATGACAGGGACAAGAAGCAAGATCTGTGGGAGAGAAAAACAACCACACAAAACATCCTTTGGTCACTATTCTCTCAATACAGACCCGGTCCTGCCTAAGGTACTATGACAAAGATGGAGGACCGGCCTGACAAGGCCTGCAGTTGCTAAGACATGTGTTAGAATTGGAGTAGCAGAGTTACAAGGCCCTTCAGATCCCTGACTCATCTTCTAATTTCAAAAAAAAAAAAAAAAAAAAAAAGGAACAGAAGCCCTGAAAGATAGGAAGACTGCAACAAGATTATCTGTTATTTTCACAATAAAACAAAGCTCAGATAAGACATGGGTCTCTTGTTTTGCAAGAAGGATAAGAGACTTCTGTTATATAGAAGGAAGACTGACCGTAGACAGTGATGCATAGAGATCTAAGAGCTCCAACATCATCATCCCTGAAGAGTTGCAGAAATGAGATGATGATGATGATGATGACGATATTACCAATATTTGAGCAACTACTACATGCACGGCACTGTGTTAATTATTTTGCATGCATAAGTACCTCATTTAATCCTCACACAACAACTCTGTTTATGAAGAAGAGTAGAGCTCAGATAGGACACTCAGCATGTAGAGCTAGGAGGCAGCAGTCAGGACAATCTGCTCCTACTTTGGACAGCCACCAGGTAGCCACCAGCAACAGATGCTAGTGAGGGTCCATCTTGCTTTCTGCGTATATGTTTTTAGAATATCTAAGCCACAGCAATGAGAAGTCTTACCTTTTATGAGTGAAGTAGATTCACTTGGTCTTCCATATGGAGTTGTCAACTATGGAAACTACCATCAAAAAGAACTACCATGATCATCTTGATGTGAGAACAGATTCTTAAAACAAAGTCTTTGATGAGATTAGGTCTGATATCTTTGTGCCACCATAAATAAGCTGAAATCGTTGTTTTTCTCCTAGATAATGACACAGCAGTATTTCCCCCTTGTACTTATTTAGCATCATGTAGTGAAATGCAGTGGAAACCGCAGGAAATATTGTGGTTGGGTTTTGAACTTGAGCCATACAGTCAACCTGAACACTGCAACAAGCATTCTGTGAAATGGAAAAATGGGCGTGACATAACTGGGAGGTCTGGCTCCTTCTTTCAGTGACAAAGCAGCCTGGGGATGCTGAACAACAGAAACATCATTTGGGGAACCTGACTTATGGCTCTTTAGTCCAAATGTCTCCATTTAAAGCCAAAACGAGAAACAAATCAGGGGACTCCACTTGGGATACCCCTCATTTCCAGAAGCAGTATGCTAACAGGAGGCTACATTGGAGGATACCTGCATGTGTCACTACTGGCATGTTTCCTAGTGGTTAGCATTGTTTTTGGCTCTAAGTTAGGCCATGAGCATTTCCTGAGTGTCTTCTGTTTTCAGAGCCAAGTTGAGGGCTGGCAAGATGTCCTCTTGCAGGATTGCATAAGTCTCCCTCTACATCTCATCCCTAGATGGTTAAAGTAGCAACTGCTCTTCCATTTCAGCAGGAAGTGAAGACCACCTGTTCCTTCTGTAAATTGCCAAGGAAGCTTGCAAAAGGTCCATTATGAACCTAAAATACACTAGTGCAGAAAGAAAGTGAATGAATAACAGTAGAAAGATACACCATGTTTGTATATGCAAATGCGTGCTACAATGCCTTATCTGATACGATCTTCTCAACAACCGTGCAGCAGGTGCTATTATGATGAGTCATGCTACAGATGAGAAAACCAGAGATCTGAGAGTCATGCCCAAGGAAACACACACACACACACCTGACGGGACTGATGTGGAACTCATTCCCGGCTCATCAGACACTTATGGATGACTTATGGATGTCTACACTCCTCCTGCCCTTCCCCTCACACGCAAATTTTCAAAATGACTTATTCACATGTTCTAATTTATTGCCCTTTCTTCTAGGTGAATAAGACTTAAGCCTATGGTAAGAGAAGTTAGTCTATAAAATATTTTCACATTTCCCTATGCTACCTAAACTACCCATAATCTTTTCTTCCTCCATAGTAAAAATGGAAAGCGGGAGAGTATTTTCTAATTAATCCAAACTCTTCCGTGATTTAAAAAAGAAAGAAAGAAAGAAAGAAAGAAAGAAAGAAAGAAAGAAAGAAAGAAAGAAAGAAAGAAAGCTTCCCCAAAGACTTTTTTAAAAGAGAAAAGCTAAGAAGATCCGAGATTTCTTAGGAAAATATTTTGATATTACATTGGAGTGGGTCGCTAGGAGAATGTATTCACGACATTCAAGGAAGCCAGAAGCTGTCCATCAGGAGAGGAGACTTCTCACTGCCTGGAGGTGCCCCCAACCCCCCACCCCCCCACCGCCACCTGTTAGTGGATCTCCTCATTTGGCCGGCAGGTGGCGCAGGCTGGAAGGCTCAGCAGTTTCTTAAAATTCCCCAAGAGCCAATGGCTACATCTCACCTGAAAATGGTTGCATGAGCTGTTTTGGGGTCAAGTGTAAGGGAGATTTATTTTTTAAAATCAATTAAAGCTGCAAAACGGGCAAAAAAAAAACACCCCACAAAACCTTGTAGTATTTTTATAGATAGAATTAGCAGAGTCATGAAGCCAGCCCATGTGGCTGCATGTCAAGTGAATTGGACCTGGGAAACGGTTTCAAACTGGGCAGGAGGGACAGGCAAGAGGCAAAGGGGGGCAGGGTTCGCTGAGCGGCAGCATGTGCCTCGAATACTTCTCATTCTCCTCCTAACCCTTAAATACACTTCTTCCTGCCAACAAGTAAAAGGTGCCACCATCAGAAGGACTAAGTACTCAGTCCAAGGTCACACTGTCGATCAGTGGCTAAGTTGGGAGTTGAGCTCTAGTGTCTTCATTCCCAAATCCAGCCACTTTCCCCTGCATGGACCTGTTCTTCTCATGGTGATCCTTGGTTAAGGAAGCCCTAGACGTGGTGGGTCCTTTCTCCGACTGGTCTGGGGGCAAGACACTGCTGCTTCCTGAAACCTGTCCCTGCAACACCCCACACCCAGGGAACAAATGGAAATTGGGTGAGATTTCCCCTCCTCACTCCCTCACCTGTGCTCCATTTTTGTCAAGATAAAAGCCCAGTGGAGCCATTTGGACACTAGGGGGCACCCGGTGCTCATGAAACCCAGGGGATCCCAGGGAGGGTCCTGCAGGCCAGTTTGCTCTTCCAGGGAAGGACCACAAGCTGTCCCTCTACCTCTAGGAGACATCACTTCTAATGGATTGAAATCTACCAGGCTTCAAAACAAACTATTTCTCTGTTCAATAGCTTCCTCTTACTCTGGATTTCTTCCTTTCAGACAATCTCAATCCGGCATTCCTCTAGGTTGTCGCTGTGAGATCAGAGTAAAGGACAGGTCCCCTGTGTCCTGTGTCCGGTGGAAAAGCATCACGCCCCAGCCCTGCTGCTGCTAGCTCTGCGATTGTCAACCTCCAGCATAACCCAGAAAACCCTGGACGCAATCAATGATAAATATAATAATAATAATAATAAAACCAAGCAGGTGATCACAAGCACAGGCATCACAGAAAAGTCACCCCCATCTCCAACGTCCTGTACCCACAGCTCACTGAGCTTCAGTGCCTTCCTGGAGAAAGGAGCATGGATGGGGCAAGTCAGCCACTTGGAGAAGCTGCAGTTCATTCCACTGGGGGAAGCCCAGGGAGCAGCGGAAAGAAGGGGAGCGGCGGGGTGCTCTCATTTTGCGAAGCCCAGTGCAGAGGCCCTTCAACGCCCAGGCCCTTGGCAACAGCCTTTGAAATAAGTGAGGGCTGGCAACACAGGTTTGACATGAATATGCAAATGAGAATACTCAAGTTGCCCACTTCATGCTTTTGGATCTTTTTAAAAATTCAGCCACTAACCATGACTAACAAAAAATAAAGGAGAAAGAAAAAGTTTGACCTTCACTTGGTTTCTCCCACTGACCTCCCTGTGCTGGAGCCAAGGCACTTTTCAGCTGGAGAGAGAGATGGCTGGGGTCTCAACGAGGAGCAGGGACCACGGAGAGCTGAAGACATTGTCACCTCCCCCGTCTAACAAAAGCCGGGGAATGGATAAATAGGCTCTACTCGGTTCCGTCAATCAACTGCACTTGCTCTATTTTCATTGCTGCCGCGATGTAGAAAAAGCTAATGTTTGCTACAAAGCCCCCATCAGTGTATTCAGGGAGCTCGTGGGGGGGCCTGCTGAGTAATGTCTGTAAACTTGCCAGGCCTCTAATTGTGCGGATGGTTTCCTTACAGTCTCTCCATCCTGTCACTCGGGGCCCCATCATCACTTTGGCTTCCATACCTCTCTCTTTGTTCGCCTGCTCCCTGGAGGTGGGCCTGGAGGGAGGCACCTCGGAGGCCCGCATGTCCTTATAACTGGATGTGACAACGGGCGTGGGGAATCCGCGGGCTAAACATGATTATAGGAAAGACTTTTTGCATCATTCTTCATCACTTTTCTGAGACAGGAGCGGGAGGGGCAGGCTCTCTGGAGGGCAGCCCCACAGCAGGTGTCCATTGACGGACCCAACCTGCCTGGGGGCTGGAGGGGGAGCAATTTAACTAAAGCCTGGGACAACTGTCATACCAAACCTAAGACAAAGAGGTGGATGGTGAAGAAACAACAGCAACAAAAAAAACTTATTCATCTTAGAAGATGAATTTGAACACTACACCCGTGTTCAAAATTCCTGGCCTCCTTTGAGAGGAGTCGGTTGAGGACACTTCTTTGCCTGGTGTCATCCGGGGGCTTCAGGCTGTGGCCACAGGGCTGGCGACACGAGCTGGAGCATGGGGACGGGCCCGCTAGGCTTTATCTACTGAACACAGGCTCCTGCAGAACCAGGAGGAGGTGGCCTGTCATTTCCCAGCCGCCAGCTCCTAACTTCCCTCCTATTTTTGACAACTGTCCTTGCCTGTGGCATGACACACAAAGGCTAGGAAGGCGCTCCTGCTGCGGAAATCCACTCTGGGCCTTCAAGGCCTCTTAGCTTTGCTTGGATTCTCTCCTTATCGAGATGCAAACAGGTGTGGGGAACCGCATTGTTCAGCAGGGGACAGAGGTGCTGGACCGGTGAGGCCCTCCTGCGCCAGCGCGGTGGCCACGGTCCCCTCCCTGCAGATCGGGACAGTCACCTGGGGCCTGGAAGCCTCCACGGGGGTGGGTGGGGGTGCAGCCAGTTGGGGGGGCGCAGTACCCCTGCACGTCCCTGGTTCAGCCCCCCTTGGCCCTCCTGCTGCGTGTAACAGGCCAGGCCATGGAATCCTCTAGCGGTGGACGCGCGGCAGTGCCCCAGAAAAACCCCATCTGGGTGGCTCCTGAAAAGCCCGCTGCACCGGATCAACCCGCTGCGGCCCATTTCTTGGTCTCTGGTCCTTTGGCAGCAGGTCTAGCCTCCTGGCTGAGGGCAGGAGGCCGTGGGTCGCCATCTGGCTGCCCTTTGGGCCAAGCTTTGTCAGATCACTAGGCTGTAGCTAATACGGGGGGCAGAGAACTAACTGGAAACACCTGATGTAACCTGTTTGGTCCATTAACATTGGCGCCTCTCTGGCCAGCTCCTCAGACCCCTCTTTCACTCTCTCCCTAGACGGAAGATGGGAGGAAATCCCAAGCTGAAATCTATAGGTTGAATCCCCTAATTTCAAACCTTGTGTCTTCCAGAAGTCTCTGTCAATGTAATTCTGGTTCTGATAGGAGCCAAGAAGGTCACATCCAGGTGGGGCGGGGAGGGACCCTGGGCAGCCAGGGGGCTGTGGGCACCCACCGTCCTGCCAGCTACTTGGACTCCTCTGGCCTCTCTCCCAGCACCCCGCACCCCGTTGGTTGACAGGTCAGTCCTTGGCTGCCAAAGAGTGATCGGGCCTCTTCCCCCTTCCCAACCCCGGCGCACCCCCCTCACTGCTCTCTATCCAGCATGATAACCTTTGGTAAGTTACCTCCAGAAGGACTCCCCTCTCGGTTGCATACCACTCCTAGGGTGCACACCTTCCATGGCCTTCTCTGCGCACTCACTAAGCTTCTTGCCCCAGGGACGGGCCTCAGGCTCCCTCAGGGAACCTGGCTGGGAGACAGTATGAACACTTAGAGGGCCACTGTCCCGATGTCCTTGCTGCAGAAACTCAGCCACCCTCGGGACCAGCCGATGCATCTGCGCTCTCTCTTCAGGTGGAGTCCTTACCCCACACTCTCTAGAACACTCTCTAGTATGTTAAGCAGCAGAAGTGCCTTTGGCCTCCGTTGGATCCTTCCAGTTAATTCAAGAATTATCTGTCTGGAGCGGATACCCCAGAGTCTGCGGTCTCTCTCCCCGGGGGTCTGCAAAGTCTTTCTTATGCAAACAGGACTCCCCAATCCCCCCACCAACATCAAGCCCTGATTTGTCAGGATTCCAGGACAGGCTATAGAATGGGTTTCATTCTGAGACCTACGCCATTAATCATCTGTTTGGAATTGGGAATGAATTTCTCATGGAAACAATGTGTCAATGGGTGGTTCAGACTTCTCTCCAAATAGCAAAGAGCCCCCAGAATCCCAACCAGGGCTCAGCTGTAGAGCTAACCGCACTAGGCTGGGTTCCGTGTTTTGACAATGGAATCCACACAATCGGGAGGGAGGAGAAAACAAAAAAGAAAAGAAAAATGTTTCTGCTTTTCTGGGAACAGGACTGGTCCTGGGAAAGTTCCTCAAACAAACCAGGCCCATGGTGTCTTTGGCTTCCTGCCACTTCCCCCCGGTACCCCTTCTTCAGCACCTAACAGCCTTGCCTCAAGCATTCCAAGGGCCCTGCTGTTTGCAATGCCTCCGTGTGGCACCCCAGCCAGGCTAGGCCTGGTCCTCAGCAGGCCGAGGGCCCCCGCGTCCCACTGCCTGGGTCCGCCGTCTTGGGCAGCTACACAAGGAAACAGCCCACTCCCTGACCAAGCGGGGGGGCGGCCTCAGCTCAGCCGCCCCCCCGAGTGCGCCCAGGAGCTCCGGGTAGATGCTCTGATGGGGAAGCAGCAGGGGGCAGGGACCCCGGGACAGGAACCGCGCCTGTGACCCTACACGCACTGGCCGCGCTGCAGGCCCTGGCCTAAGTGGTTTGCCTACGTCATTTATCCAGCAAATACTTGAGCACCACGAACGATGGTGTGAGCGTGAGGACTAGGGTGACAGCACAAATGAACCAAATGTCCTTGTCCTCTTGGAGCTTAGGTTCTCATCTGTCGCTTCAGGTAGTTTTCATAATAGCCCGGAAGCCTGATACCGTCATGTCCCCGTGTTACTCAGCACAGAAGCCTGAGGCGCCCGGAGGCTAACCATGCACCACAAGAACATGCTGGAAACTAGGTCTCCAAGCCAGGCTCTCTGCGATGGCTGCGTCCGTGTCTGCGCCACCGGGCCCCGCCGTCTGGAAGGCAGCGCGCCCAGCTCCTGGACCCCCACCTCAGGCCCAAAACCCTGCTCCACGGACGGCCCCAGGCGGTTGCTTCTGTCAGCCTCTTCCTCGGGTTGTTTTCTGAAGTCACAGACTCTCAAGAGGCAGCCCATTTGCCCCAAGCTGAGGGGAAGGGGGACAGGGGACAGGAAGGCCGGGGGCCACGGGTCTCGTGTGGGCTGGGGCCTGTCTTTCTGACCACAGCCTCCGTGGATCTAATTAGAGGTTTTCTCAAGCCTCATTGAAGCCTCCAGAACAGATCACTGTCAAAGGAGTGAGTCATTATATAGAAAGTTTCTTCTTGAAATAAAACATTTAGAGTAATAGACGCATGCAGAAGCTGTTACCTGAAATCTAAAGGATTGGTGTGTTTTACCACCAAAAAAAAAATTTTTTTTTTTTTTTTGAAAATATAAACTCTCTTGGCAATCCAGCGTGGGACATGCACACTCGCCAGTCGAAGAGTTAAAGAAGCAAACAGAGGTGCCCAGAGGGGCCAGGGTTCCCATGAGATCTGGAAGTCGGTGCATTAAGTCAAGGCCAGCATAGTCTGGACCACCCCTGACTTTCCTAAAGTTGAATATGTGTAGTGCTTCAGGATGACTCCGTATTCTTCAGAAACAAACGAAACAGACCCCGGGACACACTTCCTCTGCTAACACTTGATCCCAGAGAAATGCCCTTCATATCCGTAAGCTTAGGACACCTCTCAGGGACGCCTGGGTGGTTCAGCGGCTGAGCGTCTGCCTTTGGCTCAGGTGTGATCCTGAGTTGTTCCTGGGATCGAGTCCCACATCTGGCTCCCTGCAGGGAGCCCGCTTCTCCCTCTGCCTGTGTCCCTGCCTCTCTCTCTCTCTCTCTGCGTCTCTCATGAATAAATAAAACCTTAAAAAAAAAAAAACTCTCTTGTAATAGAGCACTTTTGGTGCCACCTACAGAAAACTGTTGGCCATCTCGATTGGTTTAAAAGAGCAGCTATGACATGGGTAGCTCTGGTCAGCAAAAGGATTCTGACCCAGAAAGACGGCTTCCACTCCCATCCCTTCATCCCTACCAGGCTCCCTCCTTCCCATGCGGGGCTAAAGGCCATTCCTTCCCCATCCCCTCAGCCTCCTTCTCCAGGGCAAGGTCCAAAGGACTGACTTCATGCCCCTCAGAGGCTGCCTCTGTCAGCTTAGCTGGAGAATAAAACTAAGAGAGAAGAGGGAAAGGGGAAGCAAATAGGTGAGGAGAGAGGAGGGTGAGGAACCTTCCTTTAGTGGTTGCTCTGGATGGTTGTTCTGTCCAGAAATCTGGCAAGTGGAAGGCCAGCCATTTTTGTATTTGGGGTCATTCATCATTTGCTGAATGCCACACAGTCCCGACTGAGCAAATTTTTCTATTCCATTCTGATCTGGTAATCAGATATGCTAGGGTATGGTGACAGCATCAGAGGGAAGTTGAAGACTTACCCAGTACTCCTTCCAGATCCCTCTTTGAGGCCTCTGCACCCATACCAAGCTGCTAAGTCCTCACAGCCATGCCTTTTGATGGACTTGCCCTCAGCTAGCATGCTGCTTCACCCAAGGTTATAGGGTATATCTGGAATGTTTGTGTCTCCCAAAATTTATGTGTGGAAACCTAATCCTCACTGTAATGGAATTTGGAGGTATGGTCTTTGCGAGCACGGAGCCTTCATGAATGAGATTAATGTCCTTCTAAAAGAGGCCCCAGAGAACTTCCTTATCCTTTGAACCATGAGAGGACACAGCAAGAATCAGGAGGTAGGTTCTGACCAAACGCTGATTTTCCAAGCACCTTGATCTTGGACTTTCAGAACTGTGAGCAATAAATTTCTATTGTGTATAAACCACCCTGTGATATGGTATGGTCTCTGGTATTCTGTTATAGCTGCCCGAACAGGAGCTTGATAGTCAATGCCTGGCTAATGGGGGGATTAGAGGCTTGGCCTCAGCCCCAGTTAGAGACACCTTAGAAGGACCATTCCCAGCTCCAGAGCATCTTGTAGGATTGAACGAGGCCTTCATAACAATTGCATCAGATTGTCTTCTCCCTTTGCCCCATCCTGCCTTTGTTCCACTCATCTCTACAACTGCATGAATAGCTTTCCAGAACATTCTTGAGGCCCCATATTAATAGTTTCATAAAAGGATGGATCCAAGTATCTTTTATAGATGTACAGATAGATGAAGAGAGTCTTTTCTTCAACTCCTTCAACATATGCATTAGCTGGGTAGAAGGGGTATAGGTTTGCCATCAAATGGGATCTTCAGAGAATTTCTGCCAGACAAGCCTCTTCCCCATGAATACAGGTATGCCATGTTAGCTGGCCTTCAGGGTCACCCTGCCCAGAGCGGGTGGCACCAGAGGTCAATAAGCAGATGAATTGCTGGCCCACACAGAAGTTTACATTCTGGAGGGAGAGAGAGACAAAACTAATAAACAGACTTAGTACCTAAAATATGGTGGCCAGGATGAAGCAACAAAAATACTTGGTTGATGTGACACAGAAAAACAGAGGGTAGAAACTAGGTAAAGTGGGACAGATGGGACCTCGCTGAAACTGATAACTTTGATTTGACTTAATTAGAACTAGAAAACAAAACTATTGTTATTAAATATAATTCTTTTGATAAATGATACTTTCAAAGCACAAGCCCCATGGAATTAATAAAAGAATCTTCCTTTATGAAAGATTTTTAAAAACTGATATTCAATCCCCCATTTAAGAAATGCAAAAAATAGGCAACTTGATCACATTACTAATTTCTGGCCCACCTGACTAAGACCTGAGTCTTCTCCTGCCTGGAACAGAGATCTTTCCATTATATCATGTCTCAAATCACAGAGAGAACCCAGAAAACAGTGCTGACCGTGGTTAGAGATGTGGCTCTGGACTGAAGCCTCCTGGTTCAAAGCCTGGCTCTGCTACTTATTAGTTGGGTAGTTTCGAGCAGGCTATTTTAATTCTGCTCCTGTTTCCTCCTCCATAGAATGAGGATGTTAATAATAGTACCCCCTTCAGGTTGTTATATTTTTCAAATGAAATACTACGTATAGACCCCTTAGTACAGAAGAACATACGCTAACTGCTCGGTGGGCACCAGCTGTGAACTCAAGTTCCTACCAAGCCTGGTATCAAAAGTCCAGAAACTCAGGGCGGTTTCATGAGCGGTTCTCTACTGCCTGTTCCATGAGAGCCCTGTTAAGTTTTAGGGATTAGATGACCCAGGAGGCGTGGACCTTCTATGTCAGGTGCACTCGTAGTAACAGCTTATTACCTCTCAGTAATCTGTCTGGAAGCACATGAGGTTAACTCCTCAGATGTCTTTTAAACAAAACTGGCCATTCTATTCAATTAAAAACCTTTATCAGGAGAAAAGAAGAAAAAAAAAAGTCAAGATATAAATTTAAATGACACCTGATTGTGACCCGAGCGACCTCACGGGCATGGACTCCTCTGAAGCAGGCTGTGAGGTAGGCAGGATAAACACGCACCCGCGAGATCGTTCATCTTGCACTGGGGCATGTGATTCAATGGATTTCTTTCTCACCTTAGTCTTTAACTTTTTTCATTTATTTACTTAGCTAACATTCATTCAGTACCTATGAAGTACCAGGTTCAATGTCAGGGGCTTTGGACAGAGGAGTGAAAGCCAGCCGTTGCCCCTAAGACACTCATACAGGGTAGGAGAGAGACGCAGAGAGAACGATGATCATAGATTACACAGGAGGCAAGTCTGGAAGGTCCATGAGAGTACAGGAAAAGGCTGTGCATCCCACTCGATTAAAGATTAATTTCCCACTAGGAAATTACAGATTTAGTCTAGGGTTAGGTGTCTGACCTAACCGTTTTGAGGCAGAGCTCAGAAAAATCACTGCAGCTGCCTCTCCCATTTTCCTGCGTCTTTGTTTCCTGGGAACAACCCCACCCCCACCCCCACCCCAGCATGGTGAGACCATGAAGTAGTCGCACCACCAATATTCGGCTTGTCCTCCACAGAATAGATCCAGGCATTCGTTCATTATATGTTTAAACGCTAATGACTTGCCTGAGGAAAGGGTTCATGCTAGTTGGCCTAGTCAGTCAGGGCTGGCTTGGCCCTTCATAGGGAGAGGCACCAGCACCCAACTGGCGAAGGAGCACCCCGAGAGACAGTCCAGTACAAAGAGTTCCCTCATCTGACTAAAGCCCTCTCCCCCAAGGGCTCTTATGAAATCATGTGTTAACCAAAGGCAAGATATAATGCACAGGGAGTGGAACTCATTTGTCTGCCCTCAGCTCAAGTCACTGAAGGCTGCCTGGGGACTGGAAGTTTGGCGAGGAGCTAGGGAACTGGGTAGCTGATAGTAAGGGGAGAGAGATGGAGGGGAGTCAGATCTAAGCCGGTTAGGACCGGATATTTCCTTGCCAACCTATGTTAGAACTCAGTGTGGCAAAATGGTGAAGAGCGTGGACCCCAACTGTCTGAGCCAGGGTCCTGCACCCAACACAGTAGCTGTAAGGCCTTGTGCACGTTATTTAATCCTTTCTGACTTTGGTTTCCTCATCTATAAAATGGGGATGACAATAATAATCTACTTCATGGTGTTATTGGGAGGATTAAATGAATTCATATTTGGAAAGTGGTTAGAAGTCTTGGCACAAAGAAAACTTGCTGTTGGGGCACCAGTGGTTGAGCATCTGCCTTCGACTCAGGTCATGATCCCCAGGTCCTGGTATCAAGTCTCACATCAGGTTCCCAGCAGGGAGCCTGCTTCTCCCTCTGCCTATGTCTCTGCTTCTGTGTGTCTCTCATGAGTAAATAAATAAAATCTAAAAAAAAGAAAAGAAAAGAAAAAACCTGTAATTATTGCTGTTGTCACTAGACAGTCACAAGAATCCACACAGTTCAAATAGGGGAAGTAAAGGAAAATTTTTCCTGGGTCATGGTCTTCCGTCAAAGCTTGCTATTCATGTTTTATCATCTACAAAGCATCTTCTCATCTGTCATCTCTGTTTTCTTATTTTTAGGATGGTAACAATTGTAGTTCCCGGATGAGACTCCCAGGAGAAGTGAGATACTTCACATAAAGTGCTCAGTAAATTAGTTGCTCCTCTTTGATACCATGCTCTGGAATCTAGTAGGTGCTTGTTCCATATTTGTTGAGTGAAGGAGTCAATATTAGCCTCATGGGAGCCCTGTGGAGTTTATAATTTCCATGGATTTTTTTTTGTATGTTTGTTTGTTTTAGGTAAGAAACTGAAGTTTACTGGAGCTCAACAGTTTGCACAAGCTAGTTAGGGAATAGCCAGCTAGTTAGAGAAAAAGTCATGGCTCCAGCTCTACTTTCTGAGATGCCGAAACTGACTTCTACACTAGAGTTTGGTGGTCATTTGCTTAAGTTCTTAGCATTGGTGGCTTATATTCTAAACATCACAGTTCAGCCCATTCTGAGAGGTAACCCAAGTGGCCACCATAGCATAGCTGACTAGAGTATTTCCTCCTGGACTGAGCTGGGCTGAGCTATGTCTCCTGCCATCTTTTCATGGGTTCTTTTTTTTTTTTTTTTTAAAGATTTTATTTATTTATTTATTTATTTATTTATTTATTTATTTATTCACGAGAGACACACAGAGAGAGAGAGAGAGAGAGAGAGAGGCAGAGACACAGGCACAGGGAGAAGCAGGCTCCATCCAGGGAGCCCAATGTGGGACTCAATCCTGGGTCTCCAGGATCACGCCCTGGGCTGAAGGCAGGCGCTAAACCACTGAGCCACCCAGGGATCCCATTTCTCATGGGTTCTGATACAGAATAGTAGAAGGAAGTATCGTACCTCGGTGATTTTCAGACATCATAGACAGCCTTCTAAGGTCATCTTGGAAAACGTAAACAAAAACAACACCCCAGATACCAGATTGATTATTATAAATTCAAGTTTAAAATTTCATGTTGCGTGTATTTTACCACAAAAAACAAATCCAAGTTCAACTTTCAAAGAATGGAAGCCACATGGTTAATTTATTTTAGTCATAGGTTTATCTGTTCCTTAATCCAGAGACCACTATGGGCCTCAAACCTCCTCAGAAGTCAACAGGATGCCACTGGTCTTCACAGGTGCCTGCCTGCTCCACCAGCAGCCTCATTCTGGCTAGGGTCCCTTCATGTACCTTAGGAAACTCATCATGGCCTAGGATCCCATGAAAGGCCACTATAGCTTTGGATTTATAAATGGTTGCAGGAATTTCCTACAGAAAGGACCACCCCCCACCCCCCCACACCCCCCCACACCCCGACCCATGGCAACTCAACTCTGAAATCAACAGGCAGGCTTTCAGATACTTCAAAACAAGAAAAAGAAAAAAAGGAAACGATCCTACAATGCATCTCTTTGATAGCTCACCTAGAGAGAGATAACATTTGAGGGTAAAAATGAAGACACTGTAATTATATTTGCCTTTTTTGAAGTTGCTGTAACAAGCTTAGAACTTTCTGGTACAGCCGCAGTGAGTTCAAAATGAACTCAACTCCACATATAGGCTCAAGTAAAGATAAATCACTGAAATCATGGCACTGGAAAGCCATGATTCTCTAGAGGAGAACTTAGAGAACTGTGTCCAACCCCTTCATTTTCCAGAGAAAGCTGCTAATCGGTGAAAAGACTTACCCACGGTCACATGGCCAATTATTCAGAGCTTCAGTCTCTCCAGATGTGCCACTTGTCAGTGGGAATGAGGTCTGGGTCAGCTGCATACATGAGGCGCTTGGCAAGGGTCAAAGACCGATAAACTGACAACCGCCCTCCTCATCCAAAGCCTAGATGCTACCTCCACAAGGCAAGTTTCTGCTGCAAATAAAGTCTCCACTGCCCCCCCCTCCCCGAATGCATTTGATCACTTCAAACTTCAGAAAATGGCAGTCAA